>NC_135270.1:7493374-9893374 GCF_051311805.1 Agelaius phoeniceus | reverse complement strand
GGGTCAGACGAGCCCAGGCACGTCCCACCCGGAAATATTGGGATTAATATTCCATACCTGCTCCTCCTGGCCAGAGGGTTCTAGGACCCAGGAGGGAGGATGAAAGCTCAGCTCCAATGAGCTCCTCAGGATCACACAGGATGATAAGCGTGGCTGTAGGCAGTGCAGAAAGAGATTTGGAGGCCTGCAGTGGTTTTGGGGCAAGTTCTATAACAGGAAGCAAGAGCACATGGCCAAAGGAAAAGTTGAAGGCAAGGTCACCTTTAATATCTCAGCACTCAGTGAATATGAACACCAGGGACCCCTCTGAATGAACCTCCAGGGCCAGGAGAGGACTTGGAGAAGGAGGTGGATGCATGGAAATGAGTCCTAGGAAAGTGATGGTTATGTATTAGATAAGAAGGACACTTTAATGACTCTGTGTAATTATGATGGGTAAACTGCCTGTTGTAAAGTCCTAAAGTCTCACCCAAACAGAAATATGGAGAGATCCATCTGTGTATCCTTTGGAGGTAAAGAATTCCTGCTTCCTAAAGCTTCCCATTGTGTTTGAAAATTTATTCCGGCTGATTTTGGTATCACTCCCAATCCTCATCTCCACACCACTCTTCTCCCCATCCCATCCCATCCCGTCCCATCCCGTCCTGTCCCGTCCCGTCCCGTCCCATCCCATCCCATCCCATCCCATGCCTACTTTGTGCCTTGAAGTGCTGCCAATTGGGCTGTCAAATTGGGACATTTGGAATCAACAGCATCCGGTCACTTCCAGAAACCTCTGAGAACCTCCAGACCAGCCCTAGGCTGCCTTTTCCCGTATGACAGCCCCGGTCCTGCCCTGCTCAACCCAGGACCATGGGCAATGTCTCTGCTTCTCCCAGCCACTCCAGCTTTTGTACATGAAAATTAACAATTTAGCAAAGAAAGGACATGAACAGCATTTAGCTGGAATGGTATCTCAGGCCTTAACCTTGCTTCCAGGCCTGCCCCAGTCAGATGTCTCAGGTACTAAGAGAGCTGAGAGAGCAGCATTTCTGGCACATTTGCCAGAGCAGATGCAGACGTGTGTGCACAGAGCCAGCCAGGCAGGCAGAGTCAGTGCAAGGTCCCTGTGAGCAATTGCCCTGGCAGGCAGTGAAATGCTCCCTGCGGATCCCTTTGCATCTCCTGCCTGTGCCAAGGGCTGGGCCTGGAGCCCTGGAGGGCTGGGCCCAGGAGCCGTGGGCGTTCGGGGATCAGCCGAGGGCAGCAGACGGGAGAGATCCCAGCTGGGAGAGGCCCCGGTGCCAGGGAGCTCCTGCTCAGCGCTGCTGGGCCCGGGAGAGCTCCAAGGGTCTCCTTTGGGGCCGCTGCTCCCAGGGCCCCAAGGGATGGGCGTCACTGCCAGCAATGCTTCACCCTGGCCACGCTTGGGGCCGGCAGCTTCCTGTGACAGTGGCAGAGCAGGGATGCTGTGGCATCCAGGGCACTCCAGTAATTTCCAAGGCTGTTGATAAAAGCCCAGGAGGCCGTTGGACAGCAGCAGCTCCTGGGAGCAGAGGGTGTTTCTGATCAGCACCACAGGAGCTGAGCCCAGGGGCTGCTACTCCAGGCTGAGGCCTCACAAGCACGGATCAGAGCCCAGAGCGGCCTGGAAAGGGACTGGGGATGCACCAGCACAGGGAGGGTGATCCTGTGGGTATTTAATGATCAGGAGACTCAAGGAATCTCTCAGCCACTGTCCCAGGGTCCTTCAGCAGTGAAGTGGAAGGGATCAACAGGCTCAGAGCAGTGTGTCCATGGTGGGATCATTTCCAGAGGCAGTGTTTTCTTTTGGCTCCTCAAACACCCTGTTGATCGCCTTCCTTAGGGACTGCATGGAGGAGTGCTTCCTGCAGCTCTCCATGGAGCAGTGTCTCCAGCAGCTCCTCATGGACCAGTCTCTCTTCCAGCTCCCCACCAAGAAGTAGATGAAGGGTTTGATGCTGCTGGTGATGCAGGTGAGCAGGAAAACCACCTGGGAGGGTACAGCCATGTAACCGAGCTGCTGCAGGAGAAACCAGAGACTCAGGGGCAGACTGAGGAGGGCAATGAGGACGATAACAATGTCCAGCCTCTTGTGTTGCTGCTGCTGCTGGGAGCCAGGCTTGAGATGAATGAAGAGGATTGTGCTGGAGATGACCATGGGTGCAGCAAAGAGGAAGAGGTTGAGGGTGTACATGGAGGTGAGGGCCACCTGGCATTGCTTCTGCTCGAGTGACTGGCACTGGGAAGTCACCGTGGGATTGACAGCGGTCACAACAAACAGGAGGACCCAGAACAGGATAGTCATCATCATCAACACCAGGCGCTCAGGAAGTTGGCAACCACAGAAAAACAGGCAGAGGATGGACCTGCACCTCTGAATGCTGATGAACATCAGCCGGTACAGCCCCATGGTGTAGGTGAACAGCGACAGATAGAAAAGAAAGCTCAAATATATCAGGGGCAGTATAGCAGAGCAGGACATTTCCTCCACAAGGAAGAACAGGGTGGAGGTAACCATGAAGATGAGGAAAAGGAAGTCGGTAATGGCCTGGTTGAAGACGAAGTCGGTGTTGGGATTACCGTGCAGGAGCCGGAGGAAAGCCCCATTCCCAGCCAGCCCACAGAGGCCGATGAGCAGGGTCACAAAGTGCATGGCCACACTGGAGACATTGATCTCACAGTGAGCAGGTGCGTCAGTTGGTGAGGTGAAAAGAGGGGACACAGTGCTCACCTCCATGGATGGACGCTGGGCAGGCAGTGGGATGTGGCCCCTGGCTGTGGTCAGGGTGGATGGGCAGTCAGTGCTTGGAGAATCCAGGGATGGACCATGCGGCTCCTCAGCAGCTGCCTGCAGCGGGAAGGATTGAGTGGGGAGGAGTGAGATGTGCAGGGGAGGAGGGTGGTGGAAATGGTGGGGTGGGAGAGGGAGGTGGAAGGGTTGGTCTGGTTAGAAAGAGGCTGATAAATAACATAGAGAATAAACATTTTCAGTTTTTCTGAAGTTGTTCCAAAGTAAAGTGGCCAAAATTTTAAAGGATGTCTTATAGATGGATAATGAGATGATTGGCTCTCACAGTTAAGGGATGAATACTGTGTGATTATTAAGAGAAGCTTGATTGATATATAATTATGTTATTGTAGTCTGCTGTTTAGATGTCCCCTGTTCACCCCATAGTCCCCTTCTCTCCCCTCTGTCCTGTTTCCCTCAGAGAGCCTGAGCCATCTAGGACAGGTAGAAAGAAGGGGTGTACACAAGCTTGTTGCTGGGGGGGGAAGAGGTGCAGCATGAGAACACCTGACCCTCGAGTCAAGTTGCAAGAAAGCAGGCTCCAGCAATAAACACAAAGAAGGGCTGAGTGACAGACTTTGGGAGGGGCCAGGTTTAGCTGATGCAACCCCCAGGGTATCAGAGGTGAAGGATCCATCTTGAAGATCAGCCAGACACATGGTGGGCAGCCATGAGGGAAGCTCCCAGGCCTGCTTCTGATTATTCAGTCCTTTTGTTGCATTTTTTCTTTAAGGTTTATTACCCATTTAAAATTTAAAAAAGTGGGCGGTTGTTTCTCACAGGATGTGAAGGCTGGCACACAGGATGACAAACATGGCAGGAACCAGTGCAGAAACAGATAAGGAGGCCTGCAGTGATTTTGGGGGAAGCAACAGTGCATGGCCAGAGGAAAAGTTCAAGGCAAGGGCACCTTTAATATGGCAGCATTCATTGAATATGACCACCAGAGAGACACTGCTTAATAAACCTCCAGGATCATAAAAGATCTTGCAGGAGGAGGTGGATGCATGGAAATGAGTTCTAGGAAAATGGTGTTTGTGTATTAGAAAATAAAAACTTTTTAATGCCAACATGTGGTTCTAATGGATTAATACCCTGTTGTAAAGCCTCACCATACACACAATACAAGGAGAGATCCCTCTGTGTCCTGTGCAGGTCAAGAATTCCTGCTTCCTCATGCTTTGCATTGTGTTAGAAAGTTTGTTCTGGCCCATTTCAGTGTTAGGACACAGACGGGATGCACAGGAGAAGAGAGAGGAGCTGGGGAGGGCCCTGGGGTGACCGGGAGAGGGTGGCAGGAACAGAGCAGCTGCTGCAGGAGAGGAAGGTGGGGTAGGGAGGAAGGCAAACATTCCACTGACCTGTTCCCTGTGGGGCAGCAGCAGGCAAAGGGCTCTGTGCAGATCAGCGGCGCTTGCTGGTACCTCTTGCTCCTTTGGGATCCATGTCCTAAAGCGGCTCCTGGCAGGTCAGGGACATGAAGGAGAAAGTGCCCAGGTCACCAGGAGCTCCCCATTCCCGTCCTGCTGGCTCCTCTCCGTGCCCTGTCTTGGTGTTGTTTTGCAAGGCTGGGCGGGAGAGTCAGAAATTTAATCTTTGACTATGTCAGAATTTCCCTTCCTGTGAGTTTTTTGTCTTGACGGTTTTTTTCCTGCCATAGCGGAAGTAGCCTGACATGCAGATTTCTTTGAATGAAATTTTCTCCTGATTAGAAACTCTTTTCCAAATGGGACATTCTCCAAATGCTTCCTCTCTCTCTGCAGCTTTCTACCATTCCTCATTTATCTACCCTGAGGGGTCAGTGTCCCTCCAGCAGCAGAGAGCTGCTGGTGGGGCTGGTGGTGCTGGAATGCTGCTGGCAGTGCTGGAAGTGCTCACAGCACTGTGCAAGCATCTGGGTGCTTCTCAGAAACACCTCCCATTCTGGGTTGATTTTCAGGATCATTGCCAAAACCTTCCCTGGCCCCAAGAAAGCAAACTGAGCTGAGAATTCCCATTCCTGTCATTGCAATGCAGGCTCACACAGCCCAAGGGAAGGACAGCACTCAGTTGCTTGCAGCCAGGTCAGCAGCACTTAGAGCCCACCCTGATTACTGCCAATTGCCAGGTTTAGGGGTGTTGTGATCCCCTTTCCAGTTCATTGTTGGGGTTCATCCTCCTCCTCCTCCGACATGGGAGCTCTTGCATTTGTTTTTGCCTGACCCCATCCCTCTGGGCAACTTTTGCCAGGACCTCACCACCCTCACAGGGAAGGATTTCTTCCCAACATCCAATCTGACCCCACCCTCTGTCAGTGGGAAGCCATTCCCCCTTGTCCTGTCACTCCATGCCCTTGTCCAAAGTCCCTCTCCAACTCTCCTGGAGCCCCATCAGCTCCTGGATGATGAAGTGTTTGCCCTTGAAAGGATTGGGCTGGTGAGGGAATGTGAGATGCCATAGCTGGGGACACAAACACGGTGTCAGCAGGGAAGAGAGGTGACAGTTCTGGTCCCAGGGACAGCAGTTTCCAGGAGGAGCATCCCAGATCCCTGAGGCACATGTCAGCCTGGGTGGGAATCATCTCACCTCAGCTTTCTAGGAATTCCTTGGAGTTCACTGTAGGCTACTGTCTGACTGCCAGGGGAGTGTAGAGGATGACTCAGATGAAACCTGCAACTTTCTAAGGATTAAAGCCAAGAGAGCAGCATGGATTTGCCTCTTCTCAGAAGAAATGACACTGCTGACATCCCAAATCATCGCTCTGGGGTGTGCCAGTGCTCCAGCTCGCACACAGAATTTATCATTGCATGAATCTTCTTGGAAACTGTGTGGTGAAGGAAGAACACCACTGAAATTGTGGCATACACATGGCAAAACTAGATTTGAACCAGTAATCAAAGTTTAACAGCACATTTGTAGTGCAGGGTCCTTAGGATCCACCTCAGGCGATGACAGGGGCAAGTTCAGGCAGTTCAGAAGACAAGATTTTGGGGTTGAGGTTGCTATAAAATCGAACAGAGGCTGAGATGGAGCCAAAGCGCTTTGGGCACAGGTGTGGTTGCTGGGGCTCTCTGCTGTTGCTCATTTCCCAGGCAGAGTGAAGAGCAGCTGAGGAGCAGAGGCCTGAGGCCGTGGCAGCTCTGAGGCAGCTGCCTGTGTGTGAGAGCCCTGGGGAACACGAGGCAGCACGGAGAGCAGGGGCTGTGGCAGGAGCTGGGACAGAGCCCGCGCCGGGCGCCGCTCGGGCTCACCCCGCGGGCCGCGCTCCCCTTTCCCAAGGGACCATTCCAGGGAAGCTCCTGCAGATCCCGGCCCAGGGACAGCAGCTGGAGGCTGGGAGCTGAGGGCAGTGCGCTGCGGGGAAGTTCTGCAGGCTGCCAGAGGAAACAAGGTCAGACTCTTCTCTCCCACCTTAATCAGGGCCCCCTCATTGGGTGGAACCTGGTGATTGATTTTGGGGGCAGAACTGAGGTCTGTAGGGAAGTGAAAGCTATAAACAGTGTGGGAAAAGGGAGGGAATATTGAAACGAGTGTCCTGCTGAAGGAATCCATCAGCTCAGTGACATCAACTGACACCTGAGAGTCCAGCTCAGATCCATCCCAAAGCCATTTGCTCTCTGATATCTCCATGGGCAATTCCTTCCTTCTCCACTTGTTTTCCTCCTCCAGCTGTGTCCTGTCCACAGCCAGGAAGGAGGTATCTGCCTGGCTTTTGTGCCAGGCAGCCCAGACCAGGCTCCCACATCCTACTTGCCTTCTGTCCTGTCCCTCAGCCCTGCCTGTGCTGCTGCACATGGAAGCTTTAGCTGGGAAAAGATGGGAAAAGCCACGTTTGGGGGAGAGCAGCGTTGCTCTGGTGTCTCTGTGTGTCACCCCTCCAGCTGTGTGAGGGCAGGAGAAGCAGCAGAGGTGTCACCATGAGCACTTTGTCCCCTGCCACGGAGGGAGCCAGCCCTGCCTGCTGGAGCCAGCCCGGTGGGAAGGCATCCAAGGGGAGCTGGAATGAGGAGAGCCACGGCAACTGGAGCCAGTGTGACCACAGGTAGTGGAGCAAAGTGCCTGTCCCACTGCTGCTGCTGCTGCTGCTGTGCCTGTGTGGAATGGTGGGAATGGGGCTGTGCTCTGGCTCCTCAGCTTCTGCATCCACAGGAACCCCATCACCCCTTATGTGCTCAGCCTGGCCATGGCTGGCTTCACCTTCCTGCTCTCCATCATCATCCCCCTGGGGCTATTTTCTGTCCCAGAGAGCTTCTGCCACCAGCTGGGCTCGTGGGGTGTGACAGCTGGGCTGAAGGTGCCCATCCTCTTGGCTTTCACTGCCGCTGTCTCCTGTCTGACAGCCCTCAGTGCTGTGACAGCTCTGTTTGTCCTCGCGTGTCCTGCTGGCCCTGCCACTGCTCGCAGTGCTTCCCCATGCTCTGTGTGCCCTGCTCTGGCTGCTCTCCTTCCTGCTCACTGCCCCCCTCCATTGCTGCTCTTTGGTGCCCATGGCCTTGGTCCTGAGCTGCCTCTTCTCAGTGCTCAGCCTGGCCTGTTCTGCTCTGGCCCTGATGGCCAGGCTCCTGTGCTGCCCATGGAAACAGCTCCCAGGGAAGCTCTGTGCCCTGCTCCTGCTGCTCCTGTCATGCCCTTCCCCTTCTTCACTGCTGATTTTGGGCACTGGCTCTTGCTGAGGGCGTTTGACTTCTCTGTCTTTGCCACCAGCACCTCTCTCCTGCTCACCTGTGCCAAGAGCTCTGCCCTCCCTCTGATTCACTTCCTGGCTGGGAGCTGTGCAAAGGAATTCACCCCCTCTGGTAGTGTTGCCTTGCAGAGGGCTTTGGAGGCTTTTGTGCCAGAGCCAGGGCCTAGGAACAACATAGTGGAGTCATCCTCAAGTAGAATCATCATGAAAGATCCTCAGCATAACATAGAACCATAAAATATCCAGAGTTGGAAGGGACCTACAAGGTTGATGGAGTTGAGCTCGTGGCCCTGCACAGGACATCCCAAGAATCCCAGGCTGTGCCTGAGAGCATTGTCCAAAAGCTCCTTGAGCTCTGCCAGGCCGGTGCTGTGTGCAGCAGGGGCCCTCCTGCCTGGGGTGGTAGTGAGTGACACGAGGAATCCTCATGGAATGCTTTGGGTTGTGTCCTGCTTTAGGGAAAATTTGGGAGGAAGCCTCTGAACGGGCTTCCTCTAGTAAACAAATTCAAGCAGCCTCCCCCCCCAACTTATTCGGGAAAAGATTTCCTCAAAGAAAAGTGGAAAAAACTTCTTTATTTAACAAGCAAAGTATTCACAAGCATAAAAAATGAAAATAATATTAAACAGTAAATCCCATGCTATTCTTAAGAGGTGGAAAATTCAGCAAGTCCTTGTTGTGGAGTGTAGTTTGGCTCACTCAGTCTCTTATCAGTCCCCCTGGTGCTGGAAAATGCCGCGTCCCAGGCCCTGGTGGGCCTCAGGTGTGAGCTCCCCGTGCTCTTCTGGGTTTTCAGTCCAGAGCAGGTTTGAACAGTTCCAAGCAAAAGGAAAACCACAGTCCTGGGAACTTCTCAGCCTCAGCTAGTTCAAAAAATACCAAAAGCAAAGGAGAGCTGTGTGTTGCATGTCTGTGCTGCAGACAGCATGGTCTGGGAGCAGGAATGGGGAGGAGTGAGCGCAGCTTCTGAAAACAAACTGCTGCATCTGCTCTCCCCCTCTTTGCTCAAGAACCAGTCTGAAATGGGCAAAACCTATTTCTGGGCTAAACAGATGAATGGGGACACAATTCAGCATCATAAAGTCACCTCAGGACAGGTTGGAAGGAACGGTAGAGATCATCTCATTCCATCTCTCCTTCTTCCATGGGCAGGGACAACCAGGAAAGCTTTTGCTTTGAAGTCTTGCTCTTCTGAAAGGAATCTCAGGTAGGGAGTGGCCTGGGTGACACTGGAGACAAGGAAGGTGCTGGGAAGCAGAAAAAGTACATGGAAGTATAATGGTCCTTCTGCACTTGCCTTGGGAGAAACGCCCTGGCTGAGTTGTACTTCCCAGGACAAGAGATTCCACCATGGAAAGTCTTTGCAATGGACAGGAAAAGGGAGTCAGGGAGAGAAAAACCCTCTTAGATATCAAAGTCTCTTCTGTTAATTATCAACCACTCTGTTAATAAATGCTCCTTAGCTGTTTAACCTCAAGTGTGTCTCCAAAGCCTGACTCCACACATGGTTTTCACTCTCACTTCCCTTTCCAGAAGCAGTGGCACGTTGGTTTCCCCTGGATTTAAGGCAGTGGGCAAAGGAGGGACAACTTCCCCCTGAGCAAGAGCTGTGGCTGCTGCCCAGGTCTCTCCCAGGAGGAATCAGGAGCTCCTGGCAATGCCAACATCATCCCAGCCATTGCAGGCACGTGCCTTAGGAAGGGCTCTGGTATGAGACAGGTAGCTGCCCTGCTCCCAGACCAGCCAGAGGCTTTGGAATGGGATAAAAGAAGGAAATGAGCCATTTTGGACACTGTTAAACAGAGACAGGCTCTGCAGGGAAGACTGGTTGTTGTTTATTTAACAAAATCTGTGTTGGATATTACCCCGATGGAGGCAAACAAAAACCACAAATCCAAATGTGATTGAGGGGTGGTTCCAGAATGACAAAGATGAGGGCAGGCTGGACTGTGGCTGAAGCTGCTGTGCAGAGTGGCTGTGCAGCTCCTCCTGAGGGTGGCCAGGCTCAGGATGGAGGTGCTCAAGGGCTTCCCTGGACACTGATGCTGGGGAACCAGAGGATGGATGGCCCCATTCTGCAGAAGAGCAGCACAACCCCCTAATTTCTGTGCAATTAAATGGCCCAAGCATCTTGTGATGGGAAATTCCATATTCCATGTACTTTCTGGATACAGGCACAGGAGTTCAGTGGAGTTCCCTATCGACCCTGCACTTTACTCAGAAGGATTCCATTCTGGAATTGAAGAATGTGACAAATTCCCAGGGAAAGGATAAGGGAATGTTGCTGTCCCTCCCCAGCTCTGCAGCCCTACCTGGTGTCCCTTCCCATCAGCTGGGAATGCAGGGCTGGCTCTGCGGGACAGAAGGGGAAGGATGCTCCCTGTGATCCCAACCCCTCTCCTGCCATCCAGAGGCACCAGCCCTGCAGGGATTTGGGAAATCACTGCCACCCTGTGCTGGGTGTGTCCCCAGGGATGAAGGTGTGCCATTCTTTGCAGGCAAGAGCTCCCTGAAAACACCATGGAACTCATCTGCTGAGGCAAAGGAGAGGGAGTTCATTCCCTGGGGCTGAGGCCACGAGGGTGATTCCATGGGGAATAGAGCTGGGGAACAGCACTGAGCCCAGCTGCACTGCTTGGAGCCATGTGGATCCAGGAGGGAGGAGGAAAGCCATGCTGCAATGTGCTCCCTGCAGAGCATCCCACAAAAATCACCCAAGGCAAAGCCCGTGCTCCTTTGTCCTGCAGGAATACAGCACCATGGGGAGGGTGATCCCGTGGATATTGATTAATCAAGAGGCTCAAGGCCGGCCCCTCAGCCACTTTCCTGGGATCCTTCAGCAGAGCAGTGGATGGGATCAGCCAGCCCAGACCACTGTGTCCTTGGCAGGATCATCGCTGTGGTCAGTGTTTTCTTCTGGCTCCTCAAACACCCTGTGGAGGGAGAGTCGGAGGGACCCCACAGAGCAGGGCCTCCTGCACCTCCCCACCAAGAAATAGATGAAAGGTTTGATGCTGCTGTGGATGCAGGCCAGCAGGAAAAAAATCTGGGAGGGCAAAACAATATAACCGAGCTGCTGCAGGAAATACCAGATGGTGAGGAGGAACATGAAGAGCCCATTGAGGAAGGTAACGATGTTGCGCCTCTTGAGTTGCTGCTGCTGGGAGCCCCTCTTTGCCTTAATGAAATCGACTGTGCTGGAAATGAGCATGGGTGCAGCAAAGAGGAGCAGGATGAGGGTGTTCATGGAGATGAGAGCTGCCCTGCAGTGCTCCTGCTGGTGTGATGGGCACAGGAATGTCACTGTGGGTATGAGAGTGAAGAGAGCAAAGCAGGCCCAGTCCTGGACACTGTCCACCACCCACACCAGGCGCTCGGGAAGCTCCCAGCAGCAGCAGAACTTGCAGAGCTTGTACACATACCACTCATCACTGCTGTGCATCAGCCATAACAGCCCCCAGTACAGGGACACCACTGACAGCTGGAAGAGGAAACGCAGGTACAGCATGGGCAGGATAGGAGAGCAGGACACGTCCTCCACCAGGATGACGAGGGCGGAGGGGACCGCAAAGAGGAGGAAGAGGAAGTCAATGACAGTCAGGTAAAAGATGCGATAGTTACGGCTTTTCAGGTTGAGGAGGCCGATGGCAGCCCCGTTCCCAGCCAGCCCACAGAGGCAGATGAGCAGGGTCACACTGTGTATGGCCATGGTGGTGGCATCTGTCTCACAGAGATGATCTCCTTCAGTGGGTGAGGCAGGAGATGGGGACACGGTGGTCACCTCCATGGATGGACGCTGGGCAGGCAGTGGGATGTGGCCCCTGGCTGTGGTCAGAGTGGATGGGCAGTCAGTGCTTGGAGAATCCAGGGATGGACCATGCAGCTCCACAGCAGCTCCCTGCAGTGGGAAGGATTCAGTGGGGAGGGGTGAGATGTGCAGGGGAGGAGGGCGGTGGAAATGGTGGGGTGGGAGAGGGAGGAGGGAGGGTTGGTCTGTTCAGCAGGAGGCTGATAAATAACAGAGAAAATAAACATTTTCACTTCTTCTGAATTTCTTCAAAAGCAAAGTGGCAAAATTTAAATGGATGTGTTATAGATGGGTAATGAGATAATTGGCTCTTACAGTTAAGGGATGAATACTGTGTGAATATTAAGAGAAGCTTGAGTGATTTATAATTATGTTTTTGTAGTCTGTTGTTTAGATGTCCCCTGTTCTCCCCATAGTCCCCTTCTCTCCCCTCTGTCCTGTTTCCATCAGAGAGCCTGAGTCATCTAGGACAGGTAGAAAGAAGGGGTGTACAGAAGCTTGTTGCTGGGGGGGGAAGAGGTGCAGCATGAGAACACCTGACCCTCGAGTCAAGTTGCAAGAGAGCAGGCTCCAGCAATAAACACAAAGAAGGGCTAACTGACAGACTTTGGGAGGGGCCAGGTTTAGCTGATGCAACCCCCAGGGTATCAAAGGTGAAGCATCCATCTTGAAGATCAGCCAGACACGTGGTGGGCAGCCATGAGGAAGCTCCCAGGCCTGCTTCGGATTATTCAGTCCTTTTGTTGTCTTTTTTGTTAAGGTTTAATGAGCCTTTATAATTTTAAAGAGTGGGCGGTTGTTTCTCACAGGATGTGAAGGCTGGCACACAGGATGACAAACATGGCAGGAACCAGTGCAGAAACAGATAAGGAGGCCTGCAGCGATTTTGGGGTAAATTCTGGAACAGGAAGCAACAGTGCATGGCCAGAGGAAAAGTTGAAGGCAAGGGCACCTTTAATATGGCAGCATTCATTGAATATGACCACCAGAGAGACCCTGCTTAATGAACCTCCAGGATCATAAAAGGACTTACAGGAGGAGGTTGATGCATGGAAATGCGTTCTAGGAAAATGGTGTTTGTGTATTAGAAAAGAAAAACTTTTCAATGCCTACATGTGGTTCTAATGGATTAATACCCTGTTGTAAAGTCTCACCATACACACAATACAAGGAGAGATCCCCCTGTGTCCTGTGCAGGTCAAGAATTCCTGCTTCCTCCTGCTTTGCACTGTGTTAGAAAGTTTGTTCTGGCCCATTTCAGTGTTAGGATAGAGACGGGATGCACAGGAGAAGAGAGAGGAGCTGGGGAGGGCCCTGGGGTCAGCGGGAGAGGGTGGCAGGAACAGAGCAGCTGCTGCAGGAGAGGAAGGTGGGGTAGGGAGGAAGGCCAACATTCCACTGACCTGTTCCCTGTGGGGCAGCAGCAGGCAAAGGGCTCTGTGCAGATCAGCGGCGCTTCCTGGTACCTCTTGCTCCTTTGGGATCCATGTCCTAAAGCGGCTCCTGGCAGGTCAGGGACATGAAGGAGAAAGTGCCCAGCTCACCAGGAGCTCCTCACTCCTGCCCCACTGGCTCCTCTTTGTACCCTGTCCTTGTGTTGCTCCCCAAGGCTTGGTGGGGTCATAGGGCAGGTGGAAGTTGTTTTACAGCTTTGGGTGTGTCAGAACTCCACTCCCTCTCAAGTTTTTATCTTGAATATTTTTTTTCTTTGCCACAAAGGAATTGGCTTTTGTCAGAAGTCCTCATGAAGAATTTTGCAAATGGCTCCTCATTTCCTTCTGAATAGAAACATTCCTTCCTTGCAGAATGTCCCATACTCCAACCTCCTTCTCTCTCTCTCTACCATTCTGTGTTTCTCTTCCCTGAGGGGTCATTGTCTGTCCAGCAGCAGAGGGATGCTGGTGGTGCTGGTGGCACTGGAATGCTGCTGGCAGTGCTGGCAGTGCTGGTGAAGCATCTGGGTGCTTGTCAGAAACAGCTCCCATTCTGGGAAGAGCTCCAGAACCACTGCCAAAGCCTCCCCTGTGCCCAAGGAAGCACAAATGAGGCAAGAGTTCCCATTCCTGTCATTCCAGTGCAGGCTCACAGAGCCCAAGGGAAGGACAGCACTCAGTTGCTTGCAGCCAGGCTATCAGCACTTGGAGCCCACCCTGATTACTGCCAATGCCCTTGATGATGCAATGAAAGCTATCAGGGACCAGGGTGCTGTGAACCCCCTGCCAGCCCTTCACCAGAGCTGCTCCTGCTCCTCCTCAGTCCTGGGAACACTTGGGCTTGTTTTTGTGCTTGTCTGATGCCTGACTGTTCCTCTGCCAGCAGGGACACTTTCCACTATCCCACGTTGCTCCAAACCCCATCCAACCTGGCCTTGGACACTTCCAGGGATCCAGGGACAGCCACAGCCTCTCTGGGCAATGTATGCCAGGGCCTCAGCACCTTCACAGGGAAGGATTTCTTCCCAATATCCAATCTGTCCCCACCCTCTGTCAGTGGGAAGTCATTCCCCCTTGTCCTGTCACTCCATGCCCTTGTCCAAAGTCCCTCTCCAACTCTCCTGGAGCCCCATCAGCTCCTGGATGATGAAGTGTTTGCCCTTGAAAGGATTGGGCTGGTGAGGGGATGTGAGATTGCATAGCTGGGGACACAAACACGGTGTCAGCAGGAAGAGAGGTGACAGTTCTGGTCCCAGGGCCAGCAGTTTCCAGCAGGAGCATCCCAGATCCCTGAGGCACATGTCAGCCTGGGTGGGAATCATCTTGGAATTCACTGTAGGCTGCTGGCACCAGGAAAGCTCTTGCATTGAAATCTTTGCTTTTTTGAAAGGAAGCTCAGGGAGGGAGTGGCCTGGGTGACACTGGAGACAAGGAAGGTGCTGGGAAGCAGAAAAAGTACATGGAAGTAGAATGGTCCTTCTGCACTTGCCTTGGGAGAAACTCCCTGGCTGAGTTGTTCTTCCCTGGACAAGAGGTCCCAGCATGGAAATTTTTTGGTTTCCAATGGGCAGGAAACCAGGAGTCAGGGAGAGAAAAATCCTTCCAGATATCAAAATCTGTGTCTTCTGTTAATTATTAACAACTCTGTTAATACATGCTCCTTAGCTGTTTAACCTCAAGTGTGTCTCCAAAGCCTGACTCCACACATGGTTTTCACTCTCACTTCCCTTTCCAGAAGCAGTGGCACGTTGGTTTCCCCTGGATTTAAGGCAGTGGGCAAAGGAGGGACAACTTCCCCCTGAGCAAGAGCTGTGGCTGCTGCCCAGGTCTCTCCCAGGAGGAATCAGGAGCTCTTGGCAGTGCCAACATCATCCCAGCCATTGCAGGCACGTGCCTTAGGAAGGGCTCTGGTATGAGACAGGTAGCTGCCCTGCTCCCAGACCAGCCAGAGGCTTTGGAATGGGATAAAAGAAGGAAATGAGCCGTTTTGGGTACTGTTTAACAGGCACAGGCTCTGCAGGCAAGCGTGGTTGTTGTTTATTCAACAAATTCGGAGGGTGGGAATTACCACAGTGGAAAGAAACAAAAGCCATGAATCCAAATGTGATTGAGGGGTGGTTCCAGAATGACAAAGATCAGGACAGGCTGGACTGTGGCTGAAGCTGCTGTGCAGAGTGGCTGTGCAGCTCCTCCTGAGGGTGGCCAGGCTCAGGATGGAGGTGCTCAAGGGCTTCCCTGGACACTGATGCTGGGGAACCAGAGGATGGATGGCCCCATTCTGCAGAAGAGCAGCACAACCCCCTAATTTCTGTGCAATTATATGGTCCAAGCATCTGGCGATGGGAATTTCCATATTCCATGTACTTTCTGGATACAGGCACAGGAGTTCAGTGGAGTTCCCTATCGACGCTGCACTTTACTCAGAAGGATTCAATTCTGGAATTGAAGAATGTGACAAATTCCCAGGGAAAGGATAAGGGAATGTTGCTGTCCCTCTCCAGCTCTGCAGCCCTACCTGGTGTCCCTTCCCATCAGCTGGGAATGCAGGGCTGGCTCTGCGGGACAGAAGGGGAAGGATGCTCCCTGTGATCCCAACCCCTCTCCTGCCATCCAGAGGCACCAGCCCTGCAGGGATTTGGGAAATCACTGCCACCCTGTGCTGGGTGTGTCCCCAGGGATGAAGGTGTCCCATTCTTTGCAGGTAAGAGCTCCCTGAAAACACCATGGAATTCATCTGCTGAGCCAAAGCAGAGGCAGTTCACTCCCTGGGGCCGAGGCCATGAGGGTGATTCCATGGGGAATAGAGCTGGGGAACAGCACAGAGCCCAGCTGCACTGCTTGGAGCCATGTGGATCCAGGAGGGAGGAGGAAAGCCATGCTGCAATGTGCTCCCTGCAGAGCATCCCACAAAAATCACCCAAGGCAATGCCCATGCTCCCTTCTCCTGCAGGAATACAGCACCGCAGAAATGGGATCCTGTGGATATTGATTAATCAGGAGATTAAAGGAAACCTTCCGCCTCCTTGGGGTCTCCTGGGGTCCTTCCGCAGAGCATTGGAAGGGATCAGCAGGCTCAGAGCACTGTGTCCATGGCAGGATCATCGTTGTGGGCAGTGTTTTCTTCTGCCTCCTCAAAGACCCTCTTGAGGGAGAGCTGGAGGGACTTTTTGGAGAAGGGCCTCCAGCCCCTCCCTGCCAAGAAGTAGATGAAGGGTTTGATGCTGCTGTGGATGCAGGTGAGCAGGAAGACAACCTGTGAGGACAGAGCGATGTAACCGAGCTGCTGCAGGAAATTGCAGAGGCTGATGATGAGAGTGAGGAGCACAGTGATGACAATAACGATGTCGCGCCTCTTGGGCTGCTGCTGCTGCTGGGAGCCTCGCTTGGAATGAATGAAATTGATTGTGCCAGAAATTACCACGGGTGCAGCAAAGAGGAGCAGGATGATGGTGTACATGGAGATGAGAGCTGCCTGGCAGTGCTCCTGCTCTTGTGATGGGCAAAAGAATGTCACCGTGGGAATGAGAGTGAAGAGAGCCAAGATGGCCCAGTATGGGATAGTGTCCACCACCCACATCAGGCGCAGAGGAAGGTCACAGTGGCAGCAGAGCTTGCAGAGGTTGTGCATATACCACACAGGGATGCTGCTCATCAGCCTGAACAGCACCCAATAGTAGGAGACCAATGACAACTGAAAAACAAAGTTCATGTACATCAAGGGCACGACAGGAGAGCAGGACACGTCCTCCATCAGGATGAGGAGGGCAGAGGGGATCACAAAGAGGAGGAAGAGGAAGTCAATGACAGCCAGGTCAAAGAAGCCAGCGTTCCCTCTTTTCAGGTTGAGGAGGCCGATGACAGCCCCGTTCCCAGCCAGCCCACAGAGGCAGATGAGCAGGGTCACACTGTGTATGGCCACGCTGGTGACATCTGTCTCACAGAGATGATCTCCTTCAGTGGGTGAGGCAGGACGTGGGAACACGGTGCTCACCTCCATGGATGGACGCTGGGCAGGCAGTGGGATGTGGCCCCTGGCTGTGGTCAGAGTGGATGGGCAGTCAGTGCTTGGAGAATCCAGGGATGGACCATGTGGCTCCTCAGCAGCTGCCTGCAGTGGGAAGGATTCAGTGTGGAGGAGTGACACGTGAAGCTGAAGAGGCCAGTGGGAATAGTGGGATGGGAGAGGGAGGAGGGAGGGTGTGCTGGTGCGCAGGGGATTGATAAAGAAGAGAGAATAAACATTTTCAACTCTCCTGACGTTGCCTGAAGACTAACTGGGCAAATAGATAAAAATATGTGAAGGTGTGGACCCTGTGTGATAGACGTGCCTGGAGCCAGAGCTGAAACAGATAAGGAGGTTGGCATTATTTCTGAGGCAAGTTCTGTAACAAGAAGCAAGAGCACATGGCCAAAGGAAAAGTTCAGGGCAGGATCACCTTTAATATCACAGCACTCAGTGAACACAACCACCAGAAGCCCCTCTTAATGACCCTCCAGGGCCATCAGAGGACTCGCAGTAGGAAGTGGATGAAGGGAAATTAGTTCTAGGAGAATGGTATTTACCTTTATGTTTAAGGTGTTCTCTAGAAAAGAAAAACTTTTTAATGTCTATGTATGGTTATAATGAATAAAAACACGGTTGTAAAATCTCACAACACTCACAGAAATAATGAGAGCTCCTTCTGCATGTCCTGCTGCCTAATACTTCCCTTGGTAACAACATAAGGTGGGGTTAGGACTTCTTCAGACAGAACTTCATTCCATCTGATTTTGGCATCACTCCCCAGGCCATGCCATGCCATGCCATGCCATGCCATGCCATGCCATGCCATGCCATGCCATGCCATGCCATGCCATGCCATGCCATGCCATGCCATGCCATGCCATCCCGATGGGTTCCCAGTCCCTGGCCACTCCCTGGCTGCAGGTGTGGCCTGTTGGGCTCTGCTGCTGTCCAGTGGGAGATTTGGGATTGGTGGCACCCAGAGCCCTCCTGGCCCCTCCAGCCCCTGTGTGCCTGATGCCTTGGGCTGGCTCCCTGGAACAGAGGCCAGAGCAGGTGAAGAGAATAAAAGGAGGCATTGATGAAAGGCCTTCAAAAGGTTCACCCTGGGCACTCCAAGCCATCCCTGTAGTGCCTCTAGTTTGTGTCCAAAGGAGGCTGGGGGGCTGGACACCAGGGATGGAGCTGGGGAGGGGCATCTCCAAGAGAAACACGGCCCCAAAGGCTTCCAGGGCAGCCTGGGGTGAGCAGCCCGTGGGGAGGGACTGGAGCCTCAGGCACGGGGCTGGGAGGGATGGGAAGGACGGGAGGTGGGTGGGCTGCATGGGGAGTGGGATGGGAGGATGGTGTGGGAGGGCTGGGACATGATGGAGCTGCTGGGAAGATGTGGTGGGAAGGTGTGGGGTGTGGTGGGGCTGGAGAGAAGGTGTGGGGTGTGGTGGGGCTGGAGAGAAGGTGTGGGTGTGGTGGGGCTGGTGACCTCAGGGAAGCCCCAGGGAGGGGGGTGATGCCCCGTGGAGCCCATGGTGACAAGCACAGGTGTCACCCTGCTCCTGGAAGGGGGTGGCTGTGCTGAGGAGCACGGCCTCCTCCTCTCCTTGCTGCTGCACCACCTGAGCCTGCTGAGGGAGCAGCTGCAGGCAGTGGAGAGGAAGAATTTCTGAAGGCAGAGACACCTTTGCTCCTGGCTGACAAAATTGAAAAGTAAAGATCTCTGGGGAGATCTCTGCTGTGACACTGACAGAGCACTCGGGGTGGGGAATGCTGAGCCCCTGGGCCATCGTGTCCATGCCAGCTCAGCTCTGGATCATGGTTGCTCCAGGGAGCACAAGCCATGGCTGTGTCCCTGCAGACACCATGACACTGAAGTCTTACAGGAAATCGTGTTAGCCTAATAACAATTTTGAGTCAAAATTGTGAACATAATGGAAATTTATTTGCCATAGATATGTCCAAAGAAACAACAATTTCCAGGCATTTTTATACACTATAATATCCAAGATTTTTTTATAGATACTCCCTAAAGTGCTGCCAAGATATTATATAATGATATCGATGTTTTGTTTGTTTTAATTATTCCCAGAATATGCAGTCTCTCTTTGTTTAATGGATAACCCAGGTTTTTTCCAGGTAAACGGTGTTTTATTGGCAGTGCTTCAAGGCTGGTGAAGGACATCCATGCCCTGTCTCCCTGCATTGTCAATGGGCAAGATGGAGGGGCTGGGGGAAAAAAGGTGATTTAAAGCTTTATTTTACTTCTCATTACCATCTTCTGAATCTGTTAATAATAAATTTACTTGATACCAGAAAATTTGACCCGTTTTTTTGCAAAGAGTGTTTTTTCTCCCAGTTCTCATCTCAACTCATGATTCCTTTGATAAGTTTTGTTTCCCTCTCCTTTGCCCAGCTGAGAGCAGGAGAAGGCGAGTGAACGGCCAGTGGCAAACCACGACAGGCTTGCAGCAGGTTATCAGCATCAGAGCCCACATTTCTTACTGCCAGTAGCCTTGAGGATGCAATAAAAGCCAATAGAGTCCAGATGTTGGGGTGCTGTGGTGTCCCTTCCAGCCCTTCACCAGAGCTCCTCCTCCTCCTCTTCAGTCTTGGGAATACTTGTGGTTGTCTTTTCCTGATCTCACCCCTTTGCAAGCAGGGACACCTTCAACTAGACAGGGCTGCTTCAAACCCCATCCAGCCTGGCCTGGAACACCTCCAGAGATGGGGAGGCCAGAGCATCTCTGGGAACCTGTGCCAGGGCCTCTCCACCCTCACAGGGAGGAATTTCTTCCCAATATTGCCCCTAACCCTGTTCTCTGGCAGTGGGAAGCCATTCCCCCTTGTCCTGTCATTTCCGGCCATTGTCCAAAGCCTCTCCAGTTCTTGGAGCCTCTTTAGGCCTGGAAGGGGCTCTAAGGTCTCCCTGAAGCCTTCCCTTCTCCAGGCTGAACACCCCCAGCTCAGAGACCTCAGAGAAGCCACAGGGAGGGGGTTGATGTCCCATGGAGCCCATGGTGACAAACACAGATGTCACCCTGCTCCTGGAAGGGGGTGGCTGTGCTGAGGAGCATGGACTCCTTCTCCCCTTGGGGCTGCACCATCCCAGCCTGCTGAGGGAGGCCAAAGCCAGGGCAGAGGAAGAATTTGTGAAGGCACAAAAGCACCAGCAAGGAAATCAGTAAAAACCAGGTTTAATATTAAGCACCAGCACACCAAAGTGCTGTCCCTGTGTGTGTGTTTGTGTGTGAGTGCAAGGCCAGGTGACAAAAGGACAGTGAGGGTAAGGAATAAAAGGAAAATGGCTTAAAAGCTTTAGAGCACTCCAACGTAACAGCACTTCAGTTACACCTTAAACTGAGCCATTCAGCAGAGGAATATCACTTAGCAGCATTTAACCTTATTTATGCCTGATCCTTGCTTCCAGGCCTGCCCCAGTCAGATGTCTCAGGCCCTAAGAGAGCTGAGAGAGCAGCATTTCTGGCACATTTGCCAGAGCAGATGCAGACGTGTGTGCACAGAGCCAGGCAGGCAGGCAGAGTCAGTGCAAGGTCCCTGTGAGCAATTGCCCTGGCAGGCAGTGAAATGCTCCCTGCGGATCCCTTTGCATCTCCTGCCTGTGCCAAGGGCTGGGCCTGGAGCCCTGGGGGGCTGGGCCCAGGAGCCGTGGGCGTTCGGGGATCAGCCGAGGGCAGCAGACGGGAGAGATCCCAGCTGGGAGAGGCCCCGGTGCCAGGGAGCTCCTGCTCAGCGCTGCTGGGCCCGGGAGAGCTCCAAGGGTCTCCTTTGGGGCCGCTGCTCCCAGGGCCCCAAGGGATGGGCGTCACTGCCAGCAATGCTTCACCCTGGCCACGCTTGGGGCCGGCAGCTTCCTGTGACAGTGGCAGAGCAGGGATGCTGTGGCATCCAGGGCACTCCAGTAATTTCCAAGGCTGTTGATAAAAGCCCAGGAGGTCGTTGGACAGCAGCAGCTCCTGGGAGCAGAGGGTGTTTCTGATCAGCACCACAGGAGCTGAGCCCAGGGGCTGCTCCTCCAGGCTGAGGCCTCACAAGCACGGATCAGAGCCCAGAGCGGCCTGGAAAGGGGCTGGGGATGCACCAGCACAGGCAGGGTGACCCTGTGGGTATTTATTGATCAGGAGACTCAAGGAATCTCTCAGCCACTGTCCCGGGGTCCTAGAGCAGTGCAGTGGAAGGAAACAACAGGCTCAGACCCCCGTGTTCACAACAGGATCATTTCCAGAGGCAGTATTTAGTTTTGGCTCCTGAAACACCCTGTGGATTGCCCTCCTTAGGGACTGCATGGAGGAGTGCTTCCTGCAGCTCTCCATGGAGCAGTGTCTCCAGCAGCTCCTCATGGACCAATCTCTCTTCCAGCTCCCCACCAAGAAGTAGATGAAGGGTTTGATGCTGCTGTGGATGCAGGTGAGCAGGAAAACCACCTGGGCGGGTACAGCCATGTAACCGAGCTGCTGCAGAAGAAACCAGAGACTGAGGGGCAGACTGAAGAGTGCAATGAGAAAGACAACAATGTCGAGCCTCTTGTTCTGCTGCTGCTGGGAGCCAGTCTT
The DNA here is from genome assembly GCF_051311805.1 of Agelaius phoeniceus. NCBI lineage: Eukaryota > Metazoa > Chordata > Aves > Passeriformes > Icteridae > Agelaius > Agelaius phoeniceus. Next base: position 9,872,111 of record NC_135270.1, on the reverse strand, counting down.
GACATGAATGAAGAGGATTGTGCTGGAGATGACCATGGGTGTAGCAAATAGGAAGAGGTTGAGGGTGTACATGGATGTGAGGGCCACCTGGCATTGCTCCTGCTCGTGTGACTGGCACAGGGAAGTCACTGTAGGATTGACAGCGGTGACAACAAAGAACAAGGCCCAGAACAGGGCACTCATTATCACCCACAACAGGTGCTCAGAAACTTGCCCAACACAGAAAAACAGGCAGAGGATGGACCTGCACCTCTCGATGCTGATGAACATCAGCTGGAACAGCCCCATAGTGTAGGTGAACATTGACAGCTGGGAAAGCAAGCTTAAATACATTGGGGGCATTATAGCAAAGCAGGAAACCTCCTCCAGCAGAAAGAGCAGGGTGGAGGGGACCATGAAAATGAGGAAGAGGAAGTCGATGCTGGCCTGGTTGAATGCCACAAAGTCAGTGATAGCATTAATTTGGAGGAGCCAGAGGAAAGCCCCATTCCCAGCCAGCCCACAGAGGCCGATGAGCAGGGTCACAAAGTGCACGGCCACGCTGGAGACATTGATGTCACAGTGAGCAGGTGTGTCAGTTGGTGAGGTGAAAAGAGGGGACACGGTGCTCACCTCCATGGATGGACGCTGGGCAGGCAGTGGGATGTGGCCCCTGGCTGTGGTCAGAGTGGATGGGCAGTCAGTACTTGGAGAATCCAGGGATGGACCATGCAGCTCCTCAGCAGCTCCCTGCAGTGGGAAGGATTCAGTGGGGAGGAGTGAGATGTGCAGGGGAGGAGGGTGGTGGAAATGGTGGGGTGGGAGAGGGAGGTGGAAGGGTTGGTCTGGTTAGAAAGAGGCTGATAAATAACATAGAGAATAAACATTTTCAGTTCTTCTGAAGTTGTTCCAAAGTAAAGTGGCCATAATTTTAAAGGATGTGTTACAGATGGATAATGAGATGACTGGCTCTCACAGTTAAGGGATGAATACTGTGTGAATATTAATAGAAGGTTTATTGATATATAATTATGTTATTGTAGTCTGTTGTTTTGATGTTCCCTGTTCTCCCCATAGTCCCCTTCTCTCCCCTCTGTCCTGTTTCCATCAGAGAACCTGAGTCATCTAGGACAGGTAGAAAGAAGGGGTGTACAGAAGCTTGTTGCTGGGGGGGGAAGAGGTGCAGCATGAGAACACCTGACCCTCGAGTCAAGTTGCAAGAAAGCAGGCTCCAGCAATAAACACAAAGAAGGGCTGACTGACAGACTTTGAGAGGGGCCAGGTTTAGCTGATGCAACCCCCAGGGTATCAGAGGTGAAGCATCCATCTTGAAGATCAGCCAGACACGAGGTGGGCAGCCACGAGGAAACTCCCAGGCCTGCTCCTGATTATTCAGTCCTTTTGTTGCATTTTTTCTTTAAGGTTTATTACCCATTTAAAATTTTAAAAAGTGGGTGGTTGTTTCTCACAGGATGTGAAGGCTGGCACACAGGATGACAAACATGGTAGGAACCAGTGCAGAAAGAGATAAGGAGGCCTGCAGTGGTTTTGGGGTAAATTCTGGAACAGGAAGCAACAGTGCATGGCCAGAGGAAAAGTTCAAGGCAAGGGCACCTTCAATATGGCAGCATTCATTGAATATGACCACCAGAGAGACACTGCTTAATAATCCTCCAGGATCATAAAAGGACTTGCAGGAGGAGGTGGATGCATGGAAATGAGTTCTAGGAAAATGGTGTTTATGTATTAGAAAATAAAAACTTTTCAAAGCCTACATGTGGTTCTAATGGATTAATACCCTGTTGTAAAGTCTCACCATACACACAATACAAGGAGAGATCCCTCTGTGTCCTGTGCAGGTCAAGAATTCCTGCTTCCTCATGCTTTGCATTGTGTTAGAAACTTTGTTGTGGCCCATTTCAGTATTAGGACACAGACGGGATGCACAGGAGAAGAGAGAGGAGCTGGGGAGGGCCCTGGGGTCAGCGGGAGAGGGTGGCAGGAACAGAGCAGCTGCTGCAGGAGAGGAAGGTGGGGTAGGGAGGAAGGCCAACATTCCACTGACCTGTTCCCTGTGGGGCAGCAGCAGGCAAAGGGCTCTGTGCAGATCAGCGGCGCTTCCTGGTACCTCTTGCTCCTTTGGGATCCATGTGCTAAAGCGGCTCCTGGCAGGTCAGGGACATGAAGGAGAAAGTGCCCAGGTCACCAGGAGCTCCCCATTCCTGTCCTGATGGCTCCTCTCCGTGCCCTGTCTTGGTGTTGTTTTGCAAGGCTTGGTGGGAGAGTCGGAAATTTAATCTTTGACTACGTCAGAATTTCACTTCCTGTGAGTTTTTTGTCTTGACCATTTTTTGTCTGCCATAGAGGAAGTTGCCCGGAATGCAGATTTCTTTGAATGGCTCCTCATTTCCTCCTGATTAGAAAGTCTTTTCCAAATGGGACATTCTCCAAATGCTTCCCCTCTCTCTGCAGGTTTCTACCATCCCTCATTTATCTACCTGAGGGGTCAGTGTCCCTCCAGCAGCAGAGAGCTGCTGGTGGGGCTGGTGGTGCTGGAATGCTGCTGGCAGTGCTGGAAGTGCTCACAGCACTGTGCAAGCATCTGGCTGCTTCTCAGAAACACCTCCCATTCTGGGTTGATTTTCAGGATCATTGCCAAAACCTTCCCTGGCCCCAAGAAAGCAAACTGAGCTGAGAATTCCCATTTCTGTCATTGCAATGCAGGCTCACAGAGCCCAAGGGAAGGACAGCAGTCAGTTGCTTGCAGCCAGGTCAGCAGCACTTAGAGCCCACCCTGATTGCTGCCAATCCCCTTGATGATGTAATGAAAGCTCTTAGGAACCACATTTTGGGGTGTTGTGATCCCCTTTCCAGCCCTTCATTAGGACTCATCCTCCTCCTCTTCCGACATGGGAGCTCTTGCGCTTGTTTTTACCTGACCCCACCCTCTGGGCAACCTGTGCCAGGGCCTCAGCACCCTCACAGGGAAGGATTTCTTCCCAACATCCAATCTGACCCCACCCTCTGTCAGTGGGAAGCCATTCCACATTGTCCTGACACTCCATGCCCTTGTCCAAAGTCCCTCTCCAACTCTCCTGGAGCCCCATCAGCTCCTGGATGATGAAGTGTTTGCCCTTGAAAGGACTGGGCTGGTGAGGGGATGTGAGATGCCATAGCTGGGGACACAAACACGGTGTCAGCAGGGAAGAGAGGGGACAGTTCTGGTCCCAGGGCCAGCAGTTTCCAGCAGGAGCATCCCAGATCCCTGAGGCACATGTCAGCCTGGGTAGGAATCATCTCAGCTTTCTAGGAATTCCTTGGAGTTCACTGTAGGCTGCTGTCAGACTCCCAATGGAGTGTAGAGGATGACTCAAAGGAAACCTGCAACTTTCTAAGGATTAAAGCCAAGAGAGCAGCATGGATTTGCCTCTTCTCAGAAGAAATGCCATTGCTGACATCCCAAATCATCCCTCTGCTGTGTGCCAGTGCTCCAGCTCACACACAGAATTTATTCTTGCATGAATCTTCTTGGAAACTGAATGGTGAAGGTCTGGTGCCACTGAAATTGTGGTATACAAGTGGGGAAACCACATTTGAAACAGAAATATAAGTTTAACAGCACATTTGTAGTTCAGGGTCATAAGGATCTACGTCAGGGGATGACAGGGGCAAGTTCAGGCAGTTCAGAAGACAAGATTTTGGGGTTGAGGTTGCTATAAAATAGAACAGAAGCTGAGATGGAGCCAAAGCTCTTTGGGCACAGGTGTGGTTGCTGGGGCTCTCTGCTGTTGCTCATTTCCCGGGCAGAGTGAAGAGCAGCTGAGGAGCAGAGGCCTGAGGCCGTGGCAGCTCTGAGGCAGCTGCCTGTGTGTGAGAGCCCTGGGGAACACGAGGCAGCACGGAGAGCAGGGGCTGTGGCAGGAGCTGGGACAGAGCCCGCGCCGGGCGCCGCTCGGGCTCACCCCGCGGGCCGCGCTCCCCTTTCCCAAGGGACCATTCCAGGGAAGCTCCTGCAGATCCCGGCCCAGGGACAGCAGCTGGAGGCTGGGAGCTGAGGGCAGTGCGCTGCGGGGAAGTTCTGCAGGCTGCCAGAGGAAACAAGGTCAGACTCTTCTCTTCCACCTTAATCAGGGCCCCCTCATTGGGTGGAACCTGGTGATTGATTTTGGGGGCAGAACTGAGGTCTGTAGGGAAGTGAAAGCTATAAACAGTGTGGGGAAAGGGAGGGAATATTGAAACAAGTGTCCTGCTGAAGGAATCCATCAGCTCAGTGACATCAACTGACACCTGAGAGTCCAGCTCAGATCCATCCCAAAGCCATTTGCTCTGTGACATCTCCATGGGCAATTCCTTCCTTCTCCACTTGTTTTCCTCCTCCAGCTGTGTCCTGTCCACAGCCAGGAAGGAGGTATCTCCCTGGCTTTTGTGCCAGGCACGCCAGACCAGGCTCCCACATCCTACTTGCCTTCTGTCCTGTCCCTCAGCCCTGCCTGTGCTGCTGCACATGGAAGCTGTGGCTGGGAACAGATGGGAAAAGCCACGTTTAGGGGACAGCAGCGTTGCTCTGGTGTCTCTGTGTGTCACCCCTCCAGCTGTGTGAGGGCAGGAGAAGCAGCAGAGGTGTCACCATGAGCCCTTTGTCCCCTGCCACGGAGGGAGCCAGCCCTGCCTGCTGGAGCCAGCCCGGTGGGAAGGCATCCAAGGGGAGCTAGAATGAGGAGAGCCACGGCAACTGGAGCCAGTGTGACCACAGGCAGTGGAGCAAAGTGCCTGTCCCACTGCTGCTGCTGCTGCTGTGCCTGTGTGGAATGGTGGGAATGGGGCTGTGCTCTGGCTCCTCAGCTTCTGCATCCACAGGAACCCCATCATCACCCCTCATGTGCTCAGCCTGGCCATGGCTGGCTTCACCTTCCTGCTCTCCATCATCATCCCCCTGGGGCTATTTTCTGTCCCAGAGAGCTTCTGCCAGCAGCTGGGCTCGTGGGGTGTGACAGCTGGGCTGAAGGTGCCCATCCTCTTGGCTTTTGCTGCCGCTGTCTCCTGTCTGACAGCCCTCAGTGCTGTGACAGCTCTGTTTGTCCTCGCGTGTCCTGCTGGCCCTGCCACTGCTCGCAGTGCTTCCCCATGCTCCTGTGTGCCCTGCTCTGGCTGCTCTCCTTCCTGCTCACTGCCCCCCTCCATTGCTGCTCTTTGGTGCCCATGGCCTCGGTCCTGAGCTGCCTCTTCTCAGTGCTCAGCCTGACCTGTTCTGCTCTGGCCCTGATGGCCAGGCTCCTGTGCTGCCCATGGAAACAGCTCCCAGGGAAGCTCTGTGCCCTGCTCCTGCTGCTCCTGTCATGCCCTTCCCCTTCTTCACTGCTGATTTTGGGCTCTGGCTCTTGCTGAGGGCGTTTGACTTCTCTGTCTTTGCCGCCAGCACCTCTCTCCTGCTCACCTGTGCCAAGAGCTCTGCCCTCCCTCTGATTCACTTCCTGGCTGGGAGCTGTGCAAAGGAATTCACCTCCTCTGGTAGTGTTGCCTTGCAGAGGGCTTTTGAGGCTTTTGTGCCAGAGCCAGGGCACAGGGACAATACAGTGGAGTCATCATCAAGTGGAATCATCATGAAAGATCCTCAGCATAACATAGAACCATAAAATATCCAGAGTTGGAAGGGACCTACAAGGTTGATGGAGTTGAGCTCATGGCCCTGCACAGGACATCCCAAGAATCCCAGGCTGTGCCTGAGAGCATTGTCCAAATGCTCCTTGAGCTCTGCCAGGCTGGTGCTGTGTGCAGCAGGGGCCCTCCTGCCTGGGGTGGTAGTGAGTGACACGAGGAATCCTCATGGAATGCTTTGGGTTGTGTCCTGGTTTAGGGAAAATTTGGGAGGAAGCCTCTGAACGGGCTCCCTCTAGTAAACAAATTCAAGCAGCCCCCCCCCCCCCCCCCCCAAATTGTTTGGGAAAAGATTTCCTTAGAGAAAAGTGGAAAAAACCTGTTTATTTAACAAGAAAAGTATTCACAAGCATAAAAAAATGAAAACAATATTAGACAATAAAATCCCTTGCTGTTCTGCAGAGGTGGCAAATTCAGCAAGTCCTTGCTGTGGAGTGTAGTTTGGCTCACTCAGTCTCTTATCAGTCCCCCTGGTGCTGGAAAATGCCGCGTCCCAGGCCCCGGTGGGCCACAGGTGTGAGCTCCCCGTGCTCTTCTGGGTTTTCAGTCCAGAGCAGGTTTGAACAGTTCCAAGCAAAAGGAAAACCACAGTCCTGGGAACTTCTCAGCCTCAGCTAGTTCAAAAAATACCAAAAGCAAAGGAGAGCTGTGTGTTGCATGTCTGTGCTGCAGACAGCACGGTCTGGGAGCAGGAATGGGGAGGAGTGAGCGCAGCTTCTGAAAACAAACTGCTGCATCTGCTCTCCCCCTCTTTGCTCAAGAACCAGTCTGAAATGGGCAAAACCTATTTCTGGGCTAAACAGGTGAATGGGGACACAATTCAGCATCATAAAGTCACCCCAGGACAGGTTGGAAGGAACAGGAGAGATCATCTCATTCCATCTCTCCTTCTTCCATGGGCAAGGACAACCAGGAAAGCTTTTGCTTTGAAGTCTTGCTCTTTTGAAAGGAAGCTCAGGTAGAGAGTGGCCTGGGTGACACTGGAGACAAGGAAGGTGCTGGGAAGCAGAAAAAGTACATGGAAGTATAATGGTCCTTCTGTACTTGCCTTGGGAGAAACCCCCTGGCTGAGTTGTTCTTCCCTGGGCAAGAGATTCCACCATTGAAAGTTTTGTCTTTGCAATGGACAGGAAAAGGGAGTCAGGTAGAGAGAAAAACCCTCTTAGATATCAAAGTCTGTTCTGTTAATTATTAACAACTCTGTTAATAAATGCTCCTTAGCTGTTTAACCTCAAGTGTGTCTCCACAGCCTGACTCCACACATGGTTTTCACTCTCACTTCCCTTTCCAGAAGCAGTGGCACGTTGGTTTCCCCTGGATTTAAGGCAGTGGGCAAAGGAGGGACAACTTCCCCCTGAGCAAGAGCTGTGGCTGCTGCCCAGGTCTCTCCCAGGAGGAATCAGGAGCTCTTGGCAGTGCCAACATCATCCCAGCCATTGCAGGCACGTGCCTTAGGAAGGGCTCTGGTATGAGACAGGTGGCTGCCGTGCTCCCAGAGCAGCCAGAGGCTTTGGAATGGGATAAAAGAAGGAAATGGGCCATTTTGGACACTGTTTAACAGCCACAGGCACTGCAGGGAAGCCTGGATGTTGTTTATTCTACAAATTCCGAGGGTGGGAACTACCACAGTGGAAAGAAACAAAAACCATGAATCCAAATGTGATTGAGGGGTGGTTCCAGAATGACAAAGATCAGGGCAGGCTGGACTGTGGCTGAAGCTGCTGTGCAGAGTGGCTGTGCAGCTCCTCCTGAGGGTGGCCAGGCTCAGGCTGGAGGTGCTCAAGGGCTTCCCTGGACACTGATGCTGGGGAGCCAGAGGATGGATGGCCCCATTCTGCAGAAGAGCAGCATAACCCCCTAATTTCTGTGCAATTACATGGCCCAAGCATCTGGCGATGGGAATTTCCATATTCCATGTACTTTCTGGATACAGGCACAGAGGATCAGTGGAGTTCCCTATCGACCCTGCACTTTACTCAGAAGGATTCAATTCTGGAATTGAAGAATGTGACAAATTCCCAGGGAAAGGATAAGGGAATGTTGCTGTCCCTCCCCAGCTCTGCTGCCCTACCTGGTGTCCCTTCCCATCAGCTGGGAATGCAGGGCTGGCTCTGCTGGACAGAAGGGGAAGGATGCTCCCTGTGATCCCAACCCCTCTCCTGCCATCCAGAGGCACCAGCCCTGCAGGGATTTGGGAAATCACTGCCACCCTGTGCTGGGTGTGTCCCCAGGGATGAAGGTGTCCCATTCTTTGCAAGCAAGAGCTCCCTGAAAACACCATGGAACTCATCTGCTGAGGCAAAGGAGAGGGAGTTCATTCCCTGGGGCCGAGGCCATGAGGGTGATTCCATGGGGAATAGAGCTGGGGAACAGCACTGAGCCCAGCTGCACTGCTTGGAGCCATGTGGATCCAGGAGGGAGGAGGAAAGCCATGCTGCAATGTGCTCCCTGCAGAGCATCCCACAGAAATCACCCAAGGCAAAGCCCGTGCTCCTTTGTCCTGCAGGAATACAGCACCACAGGGAGGGTGATCCCGTGCATATTGATTAATCAAGAGGCTCAAGGACTGTCACTCTCCTGGGATCCTTCAGCAGAGCAGTGGTAGGGATCAGCAGGCTCAGACCACTGTGTCCTTGGCAGGATCATCGCTGTGCTCAGTGTTTTCTTCTGGCTCTTCAAAGACCGGGTGGAGGGAGAGCCCAAGGGACTTTATGGAGCAGGGCCTCCTGCACCTCCCCACCAAGAAGTAGATGAAGGGTTTGATGCTGTTGTGGATGCAGGTGAGCAGGAAAACAACCTGGGAGGGCAAAGCGATGTAACCGAGCTGCTGCAGGAAATTCCAGAGGGTGAGGAGGAGAGTGAAGAGCACAATGATGAAGATAACGATGTCGCGCCTCTGGAGTTGCTGCTGCTGGGAGCCCCACTTGGCCTTAATGAAATTGACTGTGCTGGAAATGGCCACGGGTGCGACAAAGAGGAGCAGGATGAGGGTGTTCATGGAGATGAGAGCTGCCCGGCAGTGCTCCTGCTGGTGTGATGGGCACAGGAATGTCACCGTGGGAATGACAGTGAAGAGAGCAAAGAAGGCCCAGTATTGGACACTGTCCAGCACCCACATCAGGCGCTCGGGAAGGTCCCAGCGGCAGCAGAGCCAGAAGAGCATGTCCATATACCACACATTGCTGCTGTCTATCACCCAGAACAGCCCCCAGTACAGGGACACCTCTGACAGCTGGAAGAGGAAACTCAGGTACAGCATGGGCAGGATAGGAGAGCAGGACACGTCCTCCACCAGGATGAGGAGGGCGGAGGGGACTGCAAAGAGGAGGAAGAGGAAGTCAATGACAGCCAGGTGAAAGATGCCAGCGTTACGGCTTTTCAGGCTGAGAAGGCCGATGACAGCCCCGTTCCCAGCCAGCCCACAGAGGCAGATGAGCAGGGTCACACTGTGTATGGCCACGCTGGTGACATCTGTCTCACAGAGATCATCTCCTTCAGTGGGTGAGGCAGGAGATGGGGACACGGTGGTCACCTCCATGGATGGACGCTGGGCAGGCAGTGGGATGTGGCCCCTGGCTGTGGTCAGAGTGGATGGGCAGTCAGTGCTTGGAGAATCCAGGGATGGACCATGCGGCTCCTCAGCAGCTGCCTGCAGTGGGAAGGATTCAGTGGGGAAGAGTGAGATGTGCAGGGGAGGAGGGCAGTGGGAATTGTGGGGTGGGAGAAGGAGGTGGGAGGGTTGGGCTGTTTGGCAGGAGGCTGATAAATAACATAGATAATAAACATTTTTGTTTTTCTGAAGTTGTTCAAAAGTAAAGTGACCAAAATGATAAAAAGAGGAAAAGGCTGGCACAGAGGATGGCAAACATGGCAGGAACCAGTGCAGAAGAGATAAGGAGGTGTGCAGTGATTTTGTGGCAAGTTGAGGAACAAGAGGCAACAGTGCATGGCCAAAGTTCAAGGCAAGGGCACCTCTAATATGGCAGCATTCATTGAATATGACCACCAGAGAGACCCCTCTGAATAAACCTCCAGGATCATGAAAGGACTTGCAGGAGGAGATGGATGCATGGAAATGAGTTCTAGGAAAATGGTGTTTGTGTATTAGAAAAGAAAAACTTTTTAATGCGTACATGTAGTTCTAATGGGTTAATACCCTGTTGTAAAGTCTCACCATACACACAATACAAGGAGAGATCCCTCTGTGTCCTGTGCAGGTCAAGAATTCCTGCTTCCTCATGCTTTGCACTGTGTTAGAAAGTTTGTTCTGGCCCATTTCAGTATTAGGATACAGACGGGATGCACAGGAGAAGAGAGAGGAGCTGGGGAGGGCCCTGGGGTCAGCGGGAGAGGGTGGCAGGAACAGAGCAGCTGCTGCAGGAGAGGAAGGTGGGGTAGGGAGGAAGGCAAACATTCCACTGACCTGTTCCCTGTGGGGCAGCAGCAGGCAAAGGGCTCTGTGCAGATCAGCGGCGCTTCCTGGTACCTCTTGCTCCTTTGGGATCCATGTCCTAAAGTGGCTCCTGGCAGGTCAGGGACATGAAGGAGAAAGTGCCCAGGTCACCAGGAGCTCCCCATTCCCGTCCTGCTGGCTCCTCTCCGTGCCCTGTCTTGGTGTTGTTTTGCAAGGCTGGGCGGGAGAGTCAGAAATTTAATCTTTGGCTATGTCAGAATTTCACTTCCTGTGAGTTTTCTGTCTTGACCTTTTTTTTCCTGCCATAGTGGAAGTAGCCTGATATGCAGATTTCTTTGAATGAAATTTCCTCCTGATTAGACACTCTTTTCCAAATGGGACATTCTCCAAATGCTTCCCCTCTCTCAGCAGGTTTCTACCATTCCTCATTTATCTACCCTGAGGGGTCAGTGTCCCTGCAGCAGCAGAGAGCTGCTGGTGGGGCTGGTGGTGCTGGAATGCTGCTGGCAGTGCTGGAAGTGCTCACAGCACTGTGCAAGCATCTGGGTGCTTCTCAGAAACACCTCCCATTCTGGGTTGATTTTCAGGATCATTGCCAAAACCTTCCCTGGCCCCAAGAAAGCAAACTGAGCTGAGAATTCCCATTCCTGTCATTGCAATGCAGGCTCACAGAGCCCAAGGGAGGGACAGCACTCAGTTGCTTGCAGCCAGGTCAGCAGCACTTAGAGCCCACCCTGATTACTGCCAATTGCCAGGTTTAGGGGTGTTGTGATCCCCTTTCCAGTTCATTGTTGGGGCTCATCCTCCTCCTCCTCCGACATGGGAGCTCTTGCATTTGTTTTTGCCTGACCCCATCCCTCTGGGCAACCTGTGCCAGGGCCTCAGCACCCTCACAGGGAAGGATTTCTTCCCAACATCCAATCTGACCCCACCCTCTGTCAGTGGGAAGCCATTCCCCCTTGTCCTGTCACTCCATGCCCTTGTCCAAAGTCCCTCTCCAACTGTCCTGGAGCCCCATCAGCACCTGGATGATGAAGTGTTTGCCCTTGAAAGGATTGGGCTGGTGAGGGGATGTGAGATGCCATAGCTGGGGACACAAACACGGTGTCAGCAGGGAAGAGAGGTGACAGTTCTGGTCCCAGGGCCAGCAGTTTCCAGGAGGAGCATCCCAGATCCCTGAGGCACATGTCAGCTTGGGTGGGAATCATCTCACCTCAGCTTTCTAGGAATTCCTTGGAGTTCACTGTAGGCTGCTGTCAGACTCCCAATGGAGTGTAGAGGATGACTCAGATGAAACCTGCAACTTTCTAAGGATTAAAGCCAAGAGAGCAGCATGGATTTGCCTCTTCTCAGAAGAGATGCCATTGCTGAAATCCCAAATCATCCCTCTGGGGTGTTCCAGTGCTCCAGCTCACACACAGAATTTATTCTTGCATGAATCTTCTTGGAAACTGAATGGTGAAGGTCTGGTGCCACTTAAATTGTGGTATACAAGTGGGGACACATCATTTGAAACAGAAATATAAGTTTAACAGCACATTTGTAGTTCAGGGTCATAAGGATCCATGTCAGGGGATGACAGGGGGCAAGTTCATGCAGTTCAGAAGACAAGATTTTGGGGTTGAGGTTGCTATAAAATAGAAGAGAAGCTGAGATGGAGCCAAAGCGCTTTGGGCACAGGTGTGGTTGCTGGGGCTCTCTGCTGTTGCTCATTTCCCGGGCAGAGTGAAGAGCAGCTGAGGAGCAGAGGCCTGAGGCCGTGGCAGCTCTGAGGCAGCTGCCTGTGTGTGAGAGCCCTGGGGAACACGAGGCAGCACGGAGAGCAGGGGCTGTGGCAGGAGCTGGGACAGAGCCCGCGCCGGGCGCCGCTCGGGCTCACCCCGCGGGCCGCGCTCCCCTTTCCCAAGGGACCATTCCAGGGAAGCTCCTGCAGATCCCGGCCCAGGGACAGCAGCTGGAGGCTGGGAGCTGAGGGGAGTGCGCTGCGGGGAAGTTCTGCAGGCTGCCAGAGGAAACAAGGTCAGACTCTTCTCTTCCACCTTGATCAGGGCCCCCTCATTGGGTGGAACCTGGTGATTGATTTTGGGGGCAGAACTGAGGTCTGTAGGGAAGTGAAAGCTATAAACAGTGTGGGAAAAGGGAGGGAATATTGAAACGAGTGTCCTGCTGAAGGAATCCATCAGCTCAGTGACATCAACTGACACCTGAGAGTCCAGCTCAGATCCATCCCAAAGCCATTTGCTCTGTGACATCTCCATGGGCAATTCCTTCCTTCTCCACTTGTTTTCCTCCTCCAGCTGTGTCCTGTCCACAGCCAGGAAGGAGGTATCTGCCTGGCTTTTGTGCCAGGCATGCCAGACCAGGCTCCCACATCCTACTTGCCTTCTGTCCTGTCCCTCAGCCCTGCCTGTGCTGCTGCACATGGAAGCTGTGGCTGGGAAAAGATGGGAAAAGCCACGTTTGGGGGAGAGCAGCGTTGCTCTGGTGTCTCTGTGTGTCACCCCTCCAGCTGTGTGAGGGCAGGAGAAGCAGCAGAGATGTCACCATGAGCACTTTGTCCCCTGGCACGGAGGGAGCCAGCCCTGCCTGCTGGAGCCAGCCCTGCCTGCTGGAGCCAGCCCGGTGGGAAGGCATCCAAGGGGAGCTGGAATGAGGAGAGCCACGGCAACTGGAGCCAGTGTGACCACAGGCAGTGGAGCAAAGTGCCTGTCCCACTGCTGCTGCTGCTGCTGTGCCTGTGTGGAATGGTGGGAATGGGGCTGTGCTCTGGCTCCTCAGCTTCTGCATGCACAGGAACCCCATCACCCCTTATGTGCTCAGCCTGGCCATGGCTGGCTTCACCTTCCTGCTCTCCATCATCATCCCCCTGGGGCTATTTTCTGTCCCAGAGAGCTTCTGCCAGCAGCTGGGCTTGTGGGGTGTGACAGCTGGGCTGAAGGTGCCCATCCTCTTGGCTTTCACTGCCGCTGTCTCCTGTCTGACAGCCCTCAGTGCTGTGACAGCTCTGTTTGTCCTCGCGTGTCCTGCTGGCCCTGCCACTGCTCGCAGTGCTTCCCCATGCTCCTGTGTGCCCTGCTCTGGCTGCTCTCCTTCCTGCTCACTGCCCCCCTCCATTGCTGCTCTTTGGTGCCCATGGCCTTGGTGCTGAGCTGCCTCTTCTCAGTGCTCAGCCTGACCTGTTCTGCTCTGGCCCTGATGGCCAGGCTCCTGTGCTGCCCATGGAAACAGCTCCCAGGGAAGCTCTGTGCCCTGCTCCTGCTGCTCCTGTCATGCCCTTCCCCTTCTTCACTGCTGATTTTGGGCACTGGCTCTTGCTGAGGGCGTTTGACTTCTCTGTCTTTGGCCCCAGCACCTCTCTCCTGCTCACCTGTGCCAAGAGCTCTGCCCTCCCTCTGATTCACTTCCTGGCTGGGAGCTGTGCAAAGGAATTCACCTCCTCTGGTAGTGTTGCCTTGCAGAGGGCTTTTGAGGCTTTTGTGCCAGAGCCAGGGCACAGGGACAACACAGTGGAGTCATCATCAAGTGGAATCATCATGAAAGATCCTCAGCATAAAATAGAACCATAAAATATCCAGAGTTGGAAGGGACCTACAAGGTTGATGGAATTGAGCTCGTGGCCCTGCACAGGACATCCCAAGAATCCCAGGCTGTGCCTGAGAGCATTGTCCAAATGCTCCTTGAGCTCTGCCAGGCTGGTGCTGTGTGCAGCAGGGGCACTCCTGCCTGGGGTGGTAGTGAGTGACACGAGGAATCCTCATGGAATGCTTTGGGTTGTGTCCTGCTTTAGGGAAAATTTGGGAGTAAGCCTCTGAACAGGCTTCCTCTAGTAAACAAATTCAAGCAGCCCCCCCCCAACTTGTTTGGGAAAAGATTTCCTTAAAGAAAAGTGGAAAAAACTGTTTATTTAACAAGCAAAGTATTCACAAGCATAAAAAAATGAAAACAACATTAGACAATAAAATCTCCTGCTGTTCTGCAGAGGTGGCAAATTCAGCAAGAACTTGTTGTGGAGTGTAGTTTGGCTCACTCAGTCTCTTATCAGTCCCCCTGGTGCTGGAAAATGCCACGTCCCAGGCCCCGGTGGGCCACAGGTGTGAGCTCCCAGTGCTCTTCTGGGTTTTCAGTCCAGAGCAGGTTTGAACAGTGTGGTGAGCTTTGTGGATAATTGGCTAGCTGAGAAAGGCCACTTCGATGTGATACCGTTGGATAAGGATAGGGGAAACAAGCTGGGGATTAAGGAACCAGTGTCCAATCACTGACAAAGGTCATGGTGACCTTCGCTGAAACAGGAAGATGGGGGAGAAAATTGCTTGCCAGAAAATGAAGATAGCCTAGGTAGAGTAGCTATAAGAATGTAAACATAGAAAGAAAATAATCATTAGAGCATAGAAGTAGGTGTGGTTGATCTAAGTGTGCTTTAACCAATAATGACCTCAGCTTTTCCAAAATGTATAAGCTTCATTAACACCAATATAAACATGTGTGAGCTATCAATAAACTTTGGGATTTGCTGTTCACGCATATTGTGTGCTGCAATTCTTCCGCCGTTCACGACAAATGGAGATCCCGAGATGTGATTCGCCGGTAGCCACAGTCGATCGGTGTAAGGAGTTCGGGTCCTACCGCAGCTGAGGACGGCGAAAGCACCGCTGCAAAAGGGAAAGTGCCGCCCCCTGGGTGAACTCATCGGAGACCCCGGCCGATACGTGCTGCCGAAACCTTGAAGGGCTGCAAGAAGCGCGCTGTTATCTTTAACATGGATAAAGAAAGGCAAGCAGCATATGATTTATTTACTGGCTTTTTACAAAAGCGTAAGGTTAAGGGTATAGATTTGCAGAAAGAGCTTCATGGGTTGTTAGCTCATGGGTATGCACAGGGACTTTTTCGAAATCCTCACACAGTGCATGAGTTGTCAGAGTGGCATATATTTGGGAATAAGTTGTGGCAGGCAGTCATAGATGATGATAAAACAGCGAGAAAGTTGGGAAAGTTATGGCGATTCGTGCATGATGAATTGCTGAAATATCAGGCAGAGGAAAGAGCTGCTCAGCAGGCTAGTGCAGCCCATGAAAAAAACAGGAATTATGGGGACTGGTTTTGTTCCCCGTTACCCCCTGTTACGTCCACAGTCAATCTGCCGCCGGCGTCGCCTTCTTCTTTAAACGGCAGTTCCCCACCGACACCGGCGCCTGCTTTAAGCAACGCTGCCGCGCCGACATCGGCGCCTGCTTTAAGCAACACAGCCCCGCCAGCATCGGCGCCTGCTTTAAGTAGCACTTCCTTGCCAACTTCGGTTCCTGCTTTACACGGCAGTCCCCTGCCGGCACCGGCACCTACTTTAAGCGGCGGCTCCCCGCCGACATTAGCTCCTGCTCTAAACACCAGCTCTCCACCGGTATCAGCTCCTGCTTCAGGCAGCAGCTTCCCCCCGGCATGTACTCCAGCAATGCCGTCCGCGCCGCCTGCCCCGGTGTCAAACCCTACACCTCCTCTGCCTAGTAATGCGCCCATCCCTGGGTCAGAGAGTGACCTAGCAGGGGCCATTGCACAGCAGCGAAGGGAGGCATGGGTGGCGGTAGCGAAAGAATTCATGGACACGGGGGATGACGAAGCAATATCGGCTGCTATGGAAATTGCCTGTCCAGTGGTTTATTCTCCCCTGGCGGGGGGGAGGGTTTCAGGCTACAATAACTGCTTTGGATTGGAAATTGTTATCACAGTTACAATCCACGGTTAGTCAATTTGGAGTAACCAGTGAACACACAACACCGGAGCCTGCAGACGCTGCTCGGGAAACGGCAGAGCCAGCGCGCCCACCAGCCGCCGCGCCCAGACACAAGTAGCAGCTGTCACCGCTTCAGCTCAACCTGCCTCCAGCCCGCCACCGCCGGGAGCCTCGGATTGGACCTGGCAGCTGCAGCCACAGTAACCCTGATGACCACCCACCCAGAAAAGGTTCCAACTAGAGTGAAGGGACCACTCATTATTGATGGATTACCTATGGGAGCTTTGCTTTTAGGACGTTCCTCGGCTACCATGATGGGATTGTTTGTTTTATCTAGAATAATAGACGCTGACTATACAGGGGAGATTTCTATTATGGTGCATACTCTTTTTCCACCTATGCAAATCGAAAAAGGGCAAAGAATGGCTCAAATCTTTAAGCTTAAGATCATGGTTACGCTCTATTGTTAAGGTTGGCATTGTAGTAGCTATTCTAGCTTTGTTGTTAGTATTAATTTTGCCGTGTTTTTGTATATGCTTACAGAATATGGTGCAAAAGATGATAGCTACCGCATTTAATCAAACCATGCTTGTTCAACAGAAAAACGGGGGAAATGTGGAGAGCTTTGTGGATAATTGGCTAGCTGAGAAAGGCCACTTCGATGTGATACCGTTGGATAAGGATAGGGGAAACAAGCTGGGAATTAAGCAACCAGTGTCCAATCACTGACAAAGGTCATGGTGACCTTCGCTGAAACAGGAAGATGGGAGAGACAATCGCTTGCCAGAAAATGAAGATAGCCTAGGTAGAGTAGCTATAAGAATGTAAACATAGAAACAAAATAATCCTTAGAGCATAGAAGTAGGTGTGGTTGATCTAAGTGTGCTTTAACCAATAATGAGCTCAACTTTTGCAATATGTATAAGCTTCATTAACACCAATATAAACATGTGTGAGCTATCAATAAACTTTGGGATTTGCTGTTTACGCATATTGTGTGCTGCAATTCTTCCGCTGTTCACGACAGAACAGTTCCAAGCAAAAGGAAAGCAACAGTCCAGGGAACTTCTCAGCCTCAGCTAGTTCAAAAAATACCAAAAGCAAAGGAGAGCTGTGTGTTGCATGTCTGTGCTGCAGACAGCACGGTCTGGGAGCAGGAATGGGGAGGAGTGAGCGCAGCTTCTGAAAAGAAACTGCTGCATCTGCTCTCCCCCTCTTTGCTCAAGAACCAGTCTGAAATGGGCAAAACCTATTTCTGGGCTAAACAGGTGAATGGGGACACAATTCAGCTCATAAAGTCACCCCAGGACAAGTTGGAAGGAACAGGAGAGATCATCTCATTCCATCTCTCCTTCTTCCATGGGCAGGGACAACCAGGAAAA
Source organism: Agelaius phoeniceus (assembly GCF_051311805.1). Lineage (NCBI taxonomy): Eukaryota > Metazoa > Chordata > Aves > Passeriformes > Icteridae > Agelaius > Agelaius phoeniceus. The sequence goes on along the minus strand of NC_135270.1, from coordinate 9,854,956 downwards.
CTTTTGCTTTAAAGTCTCGCTCTTTTGAAAGGGAGCTCAGGTAGGGAGTGGCCTGTGTGACACTGGAGACAAGGAAGGTGCTGGGAAGCAGAAAAAGTGCATGGAAGTATAATGGTCCTTCTGCACTTGCCTTGGGAGAAACGCCCTGGCTGAGTCGTTCTTCCATGGACAAGAGATTCCACCATGGAAAGTCTTTCCAATGGACAGGAGAAGGGAGTCAGGGAGAGAAAAACCCTCTTAGATATCAAAGTCTCTTCTGTTAATTATTAACAACTCTGTTAATAAATGCTCCTTTGCTGTTAAACCTCAAGTGTGCCTCCAAAGCCTGACTCCACACATGGTTTTCACTTTCACTTCCCTTTCCAGAAGCAGTGGCACGTTGGTTTCCCCTGGATTTAAGGCAGTGGGCAAAGGAGGGACAACTTCTCCCTGAGCAAGAGCTGTGGCTGCTGCCCAGGTCTCTCCCAGGAGGAATCAGGAGCTCTTGGCAGTGCCAACATCATCCCAGCCATTGCAGGCACGTGCCTTAGGAAGGGCTCTGGTATGAGACAGGTAGCTGCCCTGCTCCCAGAGCAGCCAGAGGCTTTGGAATGGGATAAAAGAAGGAAATGAGCCATTTTGGACACTGTTCACCAGGGTCAGACTCTGCAGGGAAGCCCGGATATTGTTTATTCAACAAATTCGGAGGGTGGGAACTCCCACAGTGGAAAGAAACAAAAACCGTGAATCCAAATCTGATTGAGGAGTGGTTCCAGAATGACAGAGATGAGGGCAGGCTGGACTGTGGCTGAAGCTGCTGTGCAGAGTGGCTGTGCAGCTCCTCCTGAGGGTGGCCAGGCTCAGGCTGGAGGTGCTCAAGGGCTTCCCTGGACACTGATGCTGGGGAACCAGAGGATGGATGGCCCCATTCTGCAGAAGAGCAGCACAACCCCCTAATTTCTGTGCAATTAAATGGCCCAAGCATCAGCTGATGGGAATTTCCATATTCCATGTACATTCTGGATACAGGCACAAAGGATCAGTGGAGTTCCCTATCGACCCTGCACTTTACTCAGAAGGATTTAGTTCTGGAATTCAAGAATGTGACAAATTCCCAGGGAAAGGATAAGGGAATGTTGCTGTCCCTCCCCAGCTCTGCAGCCCTACCTGGTGTCCCTTCCCATCAGCTGGGAATGCAGGGCTGTCTCTGCGGGACAGAAGGGGAAGGATGGTCCCTGTGATCCCAACCCCTCTCCTGCCATCCAGAGGCACCAGCCCTGCAGGGATTTGGGAAATCACTGCCACCCTGTGCTGGGTGTGTCCCCAGGGATGAAGGTGTCCCAATCTCTGCAGGCAAGAGCTCCCTGAAAACACCATGGAACTCATCTGCTGAGGCAAAGGAGAGGGAGTTCATTCCCTGGGGCCGAGGCCATGAGGGTGATTCCATGGGGAATAGAGCTGGGGAACAGCACTGAGCCCAGCTGCACTGCTTGGAGCCATGTGGATCCAGGAGGGAGGAGGAAAGCCATGCTGCAATGTGCTCCCTGCAGAGAATCCCACAAAAGTCACCCAAGGCAATGCCACTGCTCCCTTGTTCTGCAGGAATACAGCACCACAGGGAGGGTGATCCTGTGGATATTGATTAATCAAGAGGCTCAAGGACTGTCCCTCAGCCACTCTCCTGGGGTCCTTCATCAGAGCAGTGGAAGGGATCAGCAGGCTCAGACCACTGTGTACATGGCAGGATCATTTCTGTGGGCTGTTTTTTCTTTTCGCTGCTGAAACACCCTCTGGAGGGAGAGTCAGGGGGACCCCAAGAGCAGGGCCTCCAGCACCTCCCCAGAAGGAAGTAGATGAAGGGTTTGATGCTGTTGTGGATGCAGGCGAGCAGGAAAAAAACCTGGGAGTGCACAGCCATGTAACCGAGCTGCTGCAGGAAATTCCAGATGGTGAAGAGGAACATGAAGAGCACAATGAGGAAGGTAACGATGTCGCGCCCCTTGAGTTGCTGCTGCTGGGAGCCCCCCTTGGCCTTAATGAAATCGACTGTGCTGGAAATGAGCATGGGTGCAGCCATGAGGAGCAGGATGGTGTTCATGGAGATGAGAGCTGCCCTGCAGTGCTCCTGCCGGTGTGATGGGCACAGGAATGTCACCGTGGGAATGAGAGTGAAGAGAGCAAAGAAGGCCCAGTATTGGACACTTTCCACCACCCTCAACAGGCGCAGAGGAATCTTCTGGTGGCAGCAGAGCTTGCAGAGCCTGTTCACAGGGCTGCTGGGCATCAGCCGGTACAGCCCCCAGTAGCAGGAGACCACTGAGAGCTGGAAAAGGCAACGCAGGTACAGCAGGAGCACAATAGGAGAGCAGAACATGTCGTCCACCAGGAAGAGGAGGGCAGAGGGGAGTGCAAAAGGAGGAAGAAGAAGTCCATGACAACCAGGTTAAAGATGCCAGAGTTATGGACTTTGAGGTTGAGGAGGCCGATGACAGCCCCGTTCCCAGCCAGCCCACAGAGGCAGATGAGCAGGGTCACACTGTGTAAGGCCATGGTGGTGACATCTGTCTCACACAGATGATCTCCTTCAGTGGGTGAGGCAGGAGATGGGGACTCGGTGCTCACCTCCATGGATGGACGCTGGGCAGGCAGTGGGATGTGGCCCCTGGCTGTGGTCAGAGTGGATGGGCAGTCAGTGCTTGGAGAATCCAGGGATGGACCATGTGGCTCCTCAGCAGCTCCTGCAGTGGGAAGGATTCAGTGGGGAGGAGTGAGATGTGCAGGGGAGGAGGGCGGTGGAAATGGTGGGGTGGGAGAGGAAGATGCGAGGGTTGGGCTGTTCAGGCACAGGGCAGAGGAGGGGGGAGCTGGGCAGGGCCCTGGGGTCACCGGGAGAGAGTGGCAGGAACAGAGCAGCTGCTGCAGGAGAGGAAGGTGGGGTAGTGTGAAATACAAAGCTGTGTTTCGCGTCAGGTACAAACAGGCGACGTGTGTATTTGTGAGTGTGAAATGTATGGACACCGACAATGGGAGAGCTGTGAATTCTAATAATAACTGAGGAAAATAAAGCATGGAAAAAGGCCTTTGAACCTATCTTTTGTTTGCAATTAACCCTGGTTTATTTAGGAGCATTGGAATTAAAGCGTTAAGGATGTTGCTTTTTGCTTGTAGTTAATCCATAAAGAGCTCTGCAATAATAACATTTTGAAGTATAATTTTAGAATATTACTTGTATTCTTGAAACTATAGCTTTGGAATATATATAAAGGAAATATGCTTATCTCACGCCTTGTTGAAGCAGAGAAAAACAGTTTGAGAAAGGAAGATGTACATCACCTCAAGGATTTATGGTTTCGACCAAGGGAAGCTGGACATCACTGTTATGAGATTTATAGTCTCTGCAATTAAAAGGTGGACCCACATCTGGGGAGCTGGACTCCACCAGATGGGATTCGTCTTTTGAGATACATCCTGAGAAACTAAGATCACAATAGTGTATAGAAATGTGATGTAATAATTTGAAATAAAAATTGCTGATGAGTAAAAAATTGGAAATAGAAACTGCTGAAAAAGCTGATGAGTACCCCTATAAATACCTGTAACCCTCAACTAACAGTGTGCAGTTGGAGGGAAAACTTCCCCCATTGTACCCAGCGCTGTATTGCTCATATTTTACCATATAAAATAATAAATTGATTGCTGCTTGAATATTGGCCTAGTCAAGCTTCTTATTCATAACATTTAGGAGGAAGGCAAACATTCCACTGACCTGTTCCCTGTGGGGCAGCAGCAGGCAAAGGGCTCTGTGCAGATCAGCGGCGCTTCCTGGTACCTCTTGCTCCTTTGGGATCCATGTGCTAAAGCGGCTCCTGGCAGGTCAGGGACATGAAGGAGAAAGTGCCCAGGTCACCAGGAGCTCCTCACTCCTGTCCTGCTGGCTCCTCTCCGTGCCCTGTCCTGGTGTTGCTTCCCAGGGCTCAGTGCAGTCAGAGGACAGTCAGAAATGGTTTTACAATTTTAGCTTCCTCAGAGTTCCACAGCCCCGGGGTTGTTGATCTTGATTTTTTTCCCCTTCAAATTCAGTGATCTTCATCTCTGTTGCGAGAAATGACACCTCACGTCTTAAAATTTTAAAAAGTTTATTAAACTACAAAAAGGACAAATAAGATCCAGAGGCACGGCCAGACACAACCAGCTCACAGCAGTAACAAGCGTTATATACCCTTGGTAATCCACCCCCCACATTCAGACACATCCCGCTTTTACAGCACAGCTCCTCCTCCGTCCCGCCTTCCGGAGCTTGTGCAGCGCTCCGGGCTGCGACTGCCCACCATGGTCAGAGATCAGCGTTACAACTCTCAGCATGAACACGGTACTCACGTTAGAAAAACTCCAAAGCTTAACAGAGCTTCTTTGAACATTATAACACATATAATATTCACTCAACGTTTGTGAGGGTAAATCACTATAGCACCTGTTTATAGCATTTCTGAATGGCTCCACAATTCCCCCTAAATAGAAACACTCCTTCCCAGGAGAGTGTCCCATTCTTCAACTGCATTCCCAGACAGGTTTCTACTACACCTCCTTTCTCTTCCCTGAGGGGTCACTGTCGCTCCAGCAGCAGAGGGATGCTGGTGGTGCTGGTGGCACTGGAATGCTGCTGGCAGTGCCGGCAGTGCTGGTGAGGCAGCCGGGTGCTTCTCAGAAGTAACTCCTATTCTGGAGAGAGCTCCTGGATCATTTCCAAAACGTGGCCTGGGCCCAAGGAAACACAGCTGAGCTGCTTCCTATCCTACCCTGTCCCTATCTCATCCTCATCCCTGCTCCCCATCCCCATCCCCATCCCCACCCTGCTCTCCATCCTCACCCCATCCTATCACATCCCACAGCTTTCCCAGACAGAGCCCTTCCCCTACTCCCATCAAGACCTGTCAGGCTCTGTAGTCCCCAGGTGGGGAGATTTGGGATTGCCGGCTTCCAGACCTCCTCCAGCCCCCTCTGATGCTCTGCTGATCCCTCTGAAACCGCCTACAACACCCCAGACCATCCCTGGGACCCTCTTTTCACCCCCAACAGCCCCGATGCTGCCCCACTGCACCTGGGACCCCGGCAGTGTCCCTGCTCATCCTGGCCAGAGGGTTCTAGGGCCCAGGAGGAAGGAGGAAAGGCCAGCTCCAATGTGCTCCTCAGGAGAACACAGGATGATAAACGTGGCTGGAACCAGTGCAGGAACAGATTTGGAGGCCTGCAGTGGTTTTGGGGCAAGTTCTGTAACAAGAAGCAGCACTGCATGGCCAAAGGAAAAGTTGAAGGCAAGGTCATCTTTAATATGTCAGCACTCAGTGAATGCAACCACCAGAGACCCCTCTGAATGATCCTCCAGGATCAGAAAAGGAGTTGGAGAAGGAGGTGGATGCATGGAAATGAGTCCTAGGAAAGTGATGTTTATGTATTAGATAAGAAAGACACTTTAATGTGTATGGTTATGAGGATGTTAAGGATGAAAAATGTGATGGTTGGCTCTCACAATAAAGGACAGATATTTTGTGTATGTTAAGAAAAGTTTTGTGGATGTGTAGTGATGTTACTGTAATACATCCTCCCATGGACCTCTTTCCCTTCCCCCTGGCAATAGCCCTGGGAGTCAGGGCATTTGGGGAGGGCTGGCTTGTTACCAGGAGGGCTGGAATAACAACACCTGACCTCCAGTCAAGATCTTCACCAACGGACAGCAGAGAAAGGGTTGACTGACAAAACTTTGAGAGAGACTAGGGGTATAAAAGGCAGGGTGTCCATTTTTTAGATGACATGTGGCTGCTAGGTATGGAGACTCCCAGCACTATAATTTTGCTTTATTCAGTCCTTTGTTTTTTGTATCTACAAGCAGGACAAGGAGAGATCCTTCTGTGTGTGCTGAGCAGATCAATAATTCCTGCATCCTACTGCTTGCCATTGTGTTAGAAATTTATTCCAGCTGATTTTGGTGTCACTCCCAATTCCCATCTCTACTCCTCTCCTCTCCCCATCCCATCCCATCCCATCCCATCCCATCCCATCCCATCCCATCCCATCCCATCCCATCCCATCCCATCCCATCCCATTCCATCCCATCCCATCCCATCCCATCCCACCCCATCCCATCCCATGGCCACTCCCAGCCTTCAAGTGCTGCCCATGAGGCTCTGCTGCCCTCCAATTGGGTCATTTGGGATCAGCCGGATCCAGATCCTTCCCAATATCCTCCAACCCTTCATGGACTCATCTGATAACCTCCAGACCCTGCCCAGGGCTGACTGTTCCCCTATGACAGCCCCGCTCCTGCCCTGCTCCACCCAGGACCATGGGCAATGTCTCTGCTTCCCACAGCCACTCCAGCTTTTGTACATAAAAATTCACAATTTAGCAAAGAAAGGACATGAACAGCATTTAGCTGGAATGGTATCTCAGGCCTGTTCCTTGCTTCCAGGCCTGCCCCAGTCAGGTGTCTCAGGCACTAAGAGAGCTGAGAGAGCAGCATTTCTGGCACATTTGCCAGAGCAGATGCAGACGTGTGTGCACAGAGCCAGGCAGGCAGGCAGAGTCAGTGCAAGGTCCCTGTGAGCAATTGCCCTGGCAGGCAGTGAAATGCTCCCTGCGGATCCCTTTGCATCTCCTGCCTGTGCCAAGGGCTGGGCCTGGAGCCCTGGGGGGCTGGGCCCAGGAGCCGTGGGCGTTCGGGGATCAGCCGAGGGCAGCAGACGGGAGAGATCCCAGCTGGGAGAGGCCCCGGTGCCAGGGAGCTCCTGCTCAGCGCTGCTGGGCCCGGGAGAGCTCCAAGGGTCTCCTTTGGGGCCGCTGCTCCCAGGGCCCTGAGGGATGGGCGTCACTGCCAGCAATGCTTCACCCTGGCCACGCTTGGGGCCGGCAGCTTCCTGTGACAGTGGCAGAGCAGGGATGCTGTGGCATCCAGGGCACTCCAGTAATTTCCAAGGCTGTTGATAAAAGCCCAGGAGGTCGTTGGACAGCAGCAGCTCCTGGGAGCAGAGGGTGTTTCTGATCAGCAACACAGGAGCTGAGCCCAGGGGCTGCTCCTCCAGGCTGAGGCCCAATGAGACTTTCTGAGATCCCTGTGCAGCCTGGTTTTAGGAAAATTAACCCACAAACATTAGAGGTTTGTGTCCAAAAAGAGGCTCAGGAGTCCTTTGACTATATTTGAATAAAAAGAGAGGCCATGGGGCATTCCCCTGAGATCTCTCAAAATTTTGAAGGACACAGTCTCCCTTTTTATCCTAATTTCCCGGCCACATTTCCCTTCTCTCTTTCCCCACTGGCTTCGGTACTTGAGAGGAACAGAATGCCCCTTACACCTGATACTGTCGATTTCCTTCTAATATACAACCCTCCCTTTTAATTTTAAATTCTTACAGAATTTAGAGGTTTTTCTTCCCCATTGTTTCTTTCATCTTTCAATGTCTAATTTCATTTATCAGCAAACCCAAAGTTTATTTGAAAATGGAAATATCTTTTTCCATTCATCAAACAGTGGAATCCTTCCCATTGTTTCTTTTATCTCCCAGTGCTTGTATCTACCAGCAGACCCACAGCTTGTTTGTAAAGACAAATCCTGTATTCCTGTCACTGGAAAGGGGGTGGGTGATGCACCAGCAGAGGGAGGGTGACATGTTAGATATTTATTCATCAGGTGAATTAAGGAGTCCCTCAGCCAGAGTCCCAGAGTCCCTCAGCAGTGCAGCGGGAAGATTCAAAAGGCTCAGAGCACTGTGTCCTTGGCAGGATCATGGCTGTGGGCTGTTTTTTCTTCTGTGTCCTCAAAGACCCTCTGGAGGGAGAGCCGGAGGGACCCCACTGAGCAGGGCCTCCAGCACCTCCCCAGCAGGAAGTAGATGAAGGGTTTGATGCTGCTGTGGATGCAGGCGAGCAGGAAAACAACCTGGGAGGGCACAACAATGTAGTCAAGGTACTGCAGTAAGTTCCAGAGGCTGAGGGGCAGAGTGAAGAGCACAATGAGGCAGATAACAATGTCAAGCCTCCTGGGTTGTGGTTTCTGGGAGCCAGGCTTGAGCTTAATGAAGAAGATTATGCTGGAAATGAGCACAACGGGAGCACAGAGGAGAAGGTTGAAGGCGTACACGGAGATGAGAGACACCCAGCAGTGCTCAGATAGCTGGACCAAACACAGAGAAATCATGGTGGCAAAGATAGTGATGAGAGTGATGAGCAGGGCAAGCACCACCCATGAGAACTGCTGGGGATGGTGGCAGCAGAGCCAGAGCGGGCAGGGGATGGACCTGCACCTCAGGATGCTGATGCATGTCAGTGTGTACAGACAAAAGGTGTATGACACCAGTGGCACCCTAAAAAGAAACCACACATACTGCAAGGGCAGGATGATAGAGCAGGACACATTCCCCAGCAGGAAGAGCAGAGGGGAGGGCAACAGAATGAGGAGGAAGAGGAAGTCCAGAAGAGTCAGCACGAGGATGTGAAGGATGGTGCTGTTCCTGGATGAACAGCGGGAGCCAAGGAGCCAGAGCACAGCCCCGTTCCCAGCCAGCCCACAGAGGCAGATGAGCAGGGTCACACTGTGTATGGACACGGTGGTGGCATCTGTCTCACAGAGATCGTCTCCTTCAGTGGGTGAGGCAGGAGATGGGGACACGGTGGTCACCTCCATGGATGGACGCTGGGCAGGCAGTGGGATGTGGCCCCTGGCTGTGGTCAGAGTGGATGGGCAGTCAGTGCTTGGAGAATCCAGGGATGGACCATGTGGCTCCTCAGCAGCTGCCTGCAGTGGGAAGGATTCAGTGGGGAGGAGTGAGGTGGGAGGGTTGGCCTGTTTGGCAGGGAATGTGAAAGGAAAGCTCAGGCCAGAGGAGGGGGGAGCTGGGGAGGGCCCTGTGGTCAGCAGGAGAGGGTGGCAGGAACAGAGCAGCTGCTGCAGGAGAGGAAGGTGGGCTAGGGAGGAAGGCAAACATTCCACTGACCTGTTCCCTGTGGGGCAGCAGCAGGCAAAGGGCTCTGTGCAGATCAGCGGCGCTTCCTGGTGCCTCTTGCTCCTTTGGGATCCATGTCCTAAAGCGGCTCCTGGCAGGTCAGGGACATGAAGGAGAAAGTGCCCAGCTCACCAGGAGCTCCTCACTCCTGTCCCACTGGCTCCTCTCTGTGCTCTGTCCTGGTGTTGCTCCTCCAGGCTCAGTGGGGTCATAGGGCAGGTGGAAGTTGTTTTACACCTTTGGGTATACCAGAGCTCCACTCCCTATCAGTTATTTATCTTGAATATTTTTTTTCTTTGCCACAAAGGAATTGGCTTTTGTCAGAAGTCCACATGAAGAATTTTGCAAATGGCTCCTCATTTCCTTCTGAATAGAAACACTCCTTATCTGCAGAATGTCCCATACTCCAACCGCCTTCTTTCTCTCTCTACCATTCCGTGGTTCTCTTCCCTGAGGGGTCACTGTCCCTCCAGCAGCAGAGGGATGCTGGTGGTGCTGGTGGCACTGGAATGCTGCTGGCAGTGCTGGCAGTGCTGGTGAAGCATCTGGGTGCTTGTCAGAAACTGCTCCCATTCTGGGAAGAGCTCCAGAACCACTGCCAAAGCCTCCCCTGTGCCCAAGGAAGCACAAATGAGGCAAGAACTCCCATTTTTTTCATTCCAGTGCAGGCTCACAGCGCCCAAGGGAAGGACAGCACTCAGTTGCTTGCAGCCAGGCTATCAGCATTTGGAGCCCACCCTGATTACTGCCAATGCCCTTGATGATGCAATGAAAGCTATCAGGGACCAGGGTGCTGTGAACCCCCTGCCAGCCCTTCACCAGAGCTGCTCCTGCTCCTCCTCAGTCCTGGGAACACTTGGCCTTTTTTTGTGCTTGTCTGATCCCTGACTGTCCCTTTGCCAGCAGGGACATTTTCCACTATCCCACGTTGCTCCAAACCCCATTCAGCCTGGCCTTGGACACTTCCAGGGATCCAGGGACAGGCACAGCCACTCTGGGCAATGTATGCCAGGGCCTCAGCACCCTCACAGGGAAGAATTTCTTCCCAATATCCAATCTGTCCCCACCCTCTGTCAGTGGGAAGTCATTCCCCCTTGTCCTGTCACTCCATGCCCTTGTCCAAAGTCCCTCTCCAACTCTCCTGGAGCCCCATCAGCTCCTGGATCATGAAGTGTTTGCCCTTGAAAGGATTGGGCTGGTGAGGGGATGTGAGATGCCATGGCTGGGGACACAAACACGGTGTCAGCAGGAAGAGAGGTGACAGTTCTGGTCCCAGGGCCACCACACAGACGGCAGTTTCCAGCAGGAGCATCCCAGATCCCTGAGGCACGTGTCAGCCTGGGTAGGAATCATCTCGGAATTCACTGTAGGCTGCTGGCATCAGGAAAGCTCTTGCATTGAAATCTTTGCTCTTTTGAAAGGAAGCTCAGGGAGGGCGTGGCCAGGGTGACACAGGGACAAGGAAGCTGCTGGGAAGCTGAAAAAGTACATGGAAGTATAATGGTCCTTCTGCACTTGCCTTGGGAGAAATGCCCTGGCTGAGTTGTTCTTCCCTGGACAAGAGATTCCACCATGGAAAGTCTTTCCAATGGGCAGGAAAACAGGAGACAGGGAGAGAAAAACCCTCTTAGATATCAAAGTCTCTTCTGTTAATTATAAACAACTCAGTTAATAAATTCTCCTTAGCTGTTTAACCTCAAGTGTGTCTCCAAAGCCTGACTCCACACATGGTTTTCACTCTCACTTCCCTTTCCAGAAGCAGTGGCACGTTGGTTTCCCCTGGATTTAAGGCAGTGGGAAAAGGAGGGACAACTTCCCCCTGAGCAAGAGCTGTGGCTGCTGCCCAGGTCTCTCCCAGGAGGAATCAGGAGCTCTTGGCAGTGCCCACATCATCCCAGCCATTGCAGGCATGTGCCTTAGGAAGGGCTCTGGTATGAGACAGGTAGCTGCCCTGCTCCCAGAGCAGCCAGAGGCTTTAGAATGGGATAAAAGAAGGGAATGAGCCATTTTGGACACTGTGTGTTTAACAGACACAGGCTCTACAGGGAAGCCTGGATGTTGTTTATTCTACAAATTCTGAGGGTGGGACCTACCACAGTGGAAAGAAACAAAAACCACGAATCCAAATGTGATTGAGGGGTGGTTCCAGAATGACAGAGATGAGGGCAGGCTGGACTGTGGCTGAAGCTGCTGTGCAGAGTGGCTGTGCAGCTCCTCCTGAGGGTGGCCAGGCTCAGGATGGAGGTGCTCAAGGGCTTCCCTGGACACTGATGCTGGGGAGCCAGAGGATGGATGGCCCCATTCTGCAGAAGAGCAGCACAACCCCCTAATTTCTGTGCAATTAAATGGCCCAAGCATCTGCTGATGGGAATTTCCATGTTTAAAGCACTTTTTGGTCAGAGGCACAAGGGTTCAATGGAATCTGCCTTTATTCAGAAGGATTCAATTCTGGAATTGAAGAATGTGACAAATTCCCAGGGAAAGGATAAGGGAATGTTGCTGTCCCTCCCCAGCTCTGCTGCCCTACCTGGTGTCCCTTCCCATCAGCTGGGAATGCAGGGCTGGCTCTGCTGGACAGAAGGGGAAGGATGCTCCCTGTGATCCCAACCCCTCTCCTGCCATCCAGAGGCACCAGCCCTGCAGGGATTTGGGAAATCATTGCCACCCCGTGCTGGGTGTGTCCCCAGGGATGATGGTGTCCCATTCTTTGCAGGCAAGAGCTCCCTGAAAACACCATGGAACTCATCTGCTGAGGCAAAGGAGAGGGAGTTCATTCCCTGGGGCCGAGGCCATGAGGGTGATTCCATGGGGAATAGAGCTGGGGAACAGCACTGAGCCCAGCTGCACTGCTTGGAGCCATGTGGATCCAGGAGGGAGGAGGAAAGCCATGCTGCAATGTGCTCCCTGCAGAGCATCCCACAAAAATCACCCAAGGCAAAGCCCGTGCTCCTTTGTCCTGCAGGAATACAGCACCATGGGGATGGTGATCCTGTGGATATTGATAAATCAAGAGGCTCAAGGCCGGCCCCTCAGCCACTTTCCTGGGATCCTTCAGCAGAGCAGTGGATGGGATCAGCCAGCCCAGACCCCCGTGTCCATGGCAGGATCATCGCTGTGGGCAGTGTTTTCTTCTGGCTCCTCAAACACCCTCTGGAGGGAGAGTCGGAGGGACCCCACAGAGCAGGGCCTCCTGCACCTCCCCACAAAGAAGTAGATGAAGGGTTTGATGCTGTGGATGCAAGCGAGCAGGAAAACAACCTGGGAGGGCACAACAATATAACCGAGCTGCTGCAGGAAATTCCATATGGCGACGAGGAAAATGAAGAGCACAATGATGAAGATAACGATGTCGCGCCTCTTGAGTTGCTGCTGCTGGGAGCCCCACTTGGCCTTAATGAAATCGACTGTGCTGGAAATGGCCACGGGTGCAGCCAAGAGAAGCAGGATGATGGTGTTCATGGAGATGAGAGCTGCCCTGCAGTGCTCCTGCTGGTGTGATGGGCACAGGAATGTCACTGTGGGTATGAGAGTGAAGAGAGCAAAGAAGGCCCAGTATTGGACAGTTCCCACCACCCACATCAGGCGCTTGGGAAGCTCCCAGCGGCAGCAGAGCTTGCAGAGCTTGTCCACATACAACACATTGCTGCTGGTAATCAGCTGGTACAGCCCCCAGTACAGGAACACCACTGAGAGCTGGAAGAGGAAACTCAGGTACAGCTCGGGCAGCATAGGAGAACAGGACATGTCCTCCACCAGGAAGAGGAGGGCGGAGGTGACCGCAATGAGAAGGAAGAGGAAGTCAATGACAGCCAGGCGAAAGATGCGATAGTTACGGCTTTTCAGGCTGAGGAGGCCGATGACAGCCCCGTTCCCAGCCAGCCCACAGAGGCAGATGAGCAGGGTCACACTGTGTATGGCCACACTGGTGGCATCTGTCTCACAGAGATCATCTCCTTCAGTGGGTGAGGCAGGAGATGGGGACACGGTGGTCACCTCCATGGATGGACGCTGGGCAGGCAGTGGGATGTGGCCCCTGGCTGTGGTCAGAGTGGATGGGCAGTTAGTGCTTGGAGAATCCAGGGATGGACCATGCGGCTCCTCAACAGCTGCCTGCAGTGGGAAGCATTCAGTGGGGAGGAGTGAGATGTGCAGGGGATGAAGGCAGTAGAAATGGTGGGGTGGGAGAGGGAGGTGGGAGGGTTGGGATGTTCCAGCACAGAGCAGAGGAGGGGGGAGCTGGGGAGGGCCCTGGGGTCAGCGGGAGAGGGTGGCAGGAACAGAGCAGCTGCTGCAGGAGAGGAAGGTGGGGTAGGGAGGAAGGCAAACATTCCACTGACCTGTTCCCTGTGGGGCAGCAGCAGGCAAAGGGCTCTGTGCAGATCAGCGGCGCTTCCTGGTGCCTCTTGCTCCTTTGGGATCCATGTCCTAAAGCGGCTCCTGGCAGGTCAGGGACATGAAGGAGAAAGTGCCCAGCTCACCAGGAGCTCCTCACTCCTGCCCCACTGGCTCCTCTCTGTGCCCTGCCCTCATGTTGCTCCCCAAGGCTCACTGCAGTCACAGGGCAGTCACAAATTGCATCTTGGGCTACATCAGAATGTCGCTTCCTCCAAGACACTTATCTTGGGTTTTTTTGCAACAGAGAAAGTGTTTTTTGTCAAATGGTCCTTGAGGAAATATTCTGCAAATGGTTTATTTCTTCCTGATTAGGAATACTCCTTCTCTGCTAAATCTTCCATATTCTGACTGCCTTCCATCTCCTGACAGGCTTTTACCATTCCTCGTATCTCGTCCCTGAGCAGTCACAGCCATGATAAAATAGAATCATAAAATATCCAGGGTTGGAAGGCAGCCACAAGCACCACGCAATTCAGCTCCTGGCCCTGCACAGGACATCCCAACAATCCCAGCCTGTGCCTGAGACCATTGTCCAAATGTTCCTTGAGCTCTGTCAGGCTGGTGCTGTGTGCAGCAGGGGAACTCCTGCCTGGGGTGGATGCTGGAAGATGTGAGGAATCCTTATGGAATTTCTTGGGTTGGAAGGAACGGTAGAGATCATCTCATTCCATCTCTCCTTCTGCCATGGGCAGGGACAACCAGGAAAACTTTTGGTTTGAAATCATTGCTCTTTTGAAGAGAAGCTCAGGTGGGGAGTGGCCTGGGTAACACTGGAGACAAGGAAGGTGCTGGGAAGTTGGAAAAGTACATTGAGGATCGTGATCTTGCTGCATTTGCTTTGGGAGAAACCCCTTGGCTGAAATGTCATTCCCTGGATAAGAGGTTGCACCATGGAAAGTTCCAACTCTCCATTGGGCAGGAAAACGGGAGACAGGGAGAGAAAAACCCTTTCAGATGTCAAAGTCTCTCTGTTCTCTTAATTATAAACAACTCCTTAGGAGTTAAAAATGCTTATGAGCATTATAAATGTTCCTAAGGTGTTTAACCTCACGTGTGTCTCAAAACCTGACTCACTTCCCATGGTTTTCACTCTCACTTCCCTTTCCAGAAGCAGTGGCACGTTGGTTTCCCCTGGATTTAAGGCAGTGGGCAAAGGAGGGACAACTTCCCCCTGAGCAAGAGCTGTGGCTGCTGCCCAGGTCTCTCCCAGGAGGAATCAGGAGCTCTTGGCAGTGCCAACATCATCCCAGCCATTGCAGGCACGTGCCTTAGGAAGGGCTCTGGTATGAGACAGGTAGCTGCCCTGCTCCCAGAGCAGCCAGAGGCTTTGGAATGGGATCAAAGAAGGAAATGAGCCATTTTGGACACTGTTAAACAGGCACAGGCTCTGCAGGGAAGCCTGGATGTTGTTTATTCTACAAACTCTGGGTTGGATATTACCCCGATGGAGGCAAACAAAAACCATGAATCCAAATCTGATTGAGGGGTGGTTCCAGAATGACAGAGATGAGGGCAGGCTGGACTGTGGCTGAAGCTGCTGTGCAGAGTGGCTGTGCAGCTCCTCCTGAGGGTGGCCAGGCTCAGGCTGGAGGTGCTCAAGGGCTTCCCTGGGCACTGGTGCCGGGGAACCAGAGGATGGATGGCCCCATTCTGCAGAAGAGCAGCACAACCCCCTAATTTCTGTGCAATTAAATGGTCCAAGCATCTGGTGATGGGAAATTCCATATTCCATGTAATTTCTGGTACAGGCACAGGAATTCAGTGGAGTTCCCTATCGACCCTGCAATTTACTCAGAAGGATTCAATTCTGGAATTGAAGAATGTGACAAATTCCCAGGGAAAGGATAAGGGAATGTTGCTGTCCCTCCCCAGCTCTGCAGCCCTACCTGGTGTCCCTTCCCATCAGCTGGGAATGCAGGGCTGGCTCTGCTGGACAGAAGGGGAAGGATGCTCCCTGTGATCCCAACCCCTCTCCTGCCATCCAGAGGCACCAGCCCTGCAGGGATTTGGGAAATCACTGCCATCCTGTGCTGGGTGTGTCCCCAGGGATGAAGGTGTCCCATTCTTTGCAGGCAAGAGCTCCCTGAAAACACCATGGAACTCATCTGCTGAGGCAAAGGAGAGGGAGTTCATTCCCTGGGGCCAAGGCCATGAGGGTGATTCCATGGGGATTAGAGCTGGGGAACAGCACTGAGCCCAGCTGCACTGCTTGGAGCCATGTGGATCCAGGAGGGAGGAGGAAAGCCATGCTGCAATGTGCTCCCTGCAGAGCATCCCACAAAAATCACCCAAGGCAATGCCTGTGCTCCCTTCTCCTGCAGGAATACAGCACCATGGGGAGGGTGATCCCTGGATATCGATTAATCAAGAGGCTCAAGAACTGCCCCTCAGCCACTTTCCTGGGATCCTTTATCAGAGCAGTGGAAGGGATCAGCAGGCTCAGACCACTGTGTACATGGCAGGATCATTTCTGTGGGCTATTTTTTCTTTTGGCTCCTCAAACACCCTCTGGAGGGAGAGTCGGAGGGACCCCATGGAGCAGGGCCTCCAGCACCTCCCCACCAAGAAGTAGATGAAGGGTTTGATGCTGCTGTGGATGCAGGCGAGCAGGAAAACCACCTGGGAGGGCACAGCCATGTAACCGAGCTGCTGCAGGAAATACCAGATGGTGAAGAGGAACATGAAGAATAAAATGATGAAGGTAACGATGTCGCGCCGCTTGGGCTGCTGCTGCTGGGAGCCCCACTTGGCCTTAATGAAATCGACTGTGCTGGAAATGAGCATGGGTGCAGCCAAGAGGAGCAGGATGATGGTGTTCATGGAGATGAGAGCTGCCCTGCAGTGCTCCTGCCGCTGTGATGGGCACAGGAATGTCACCGTGGGAATGACAGTGAAGAGAGCAAAGACGGTCCAGTATTGGACACTGATCACCACCCACACCAGGCGCTCAGGAAGCTCCCAGCAGCAGCAGAACTTGCAGAGCTTGTCCATGTACCACACATTGCTGCCGGCTATTAGCCAGAACAGCCCCCAGTACAGGGACACCACTGACAGCTGGAAGAGGAAACTCAGGTACAGCACGGGCAGGATAGGAGAGCAGGACACGTCCTCCACCAGGATGAGGAGGGCGGAGGGGACCGCAAAGAGGAGGAAGAGGAAGTCAATGACAGCCAGCTTAAAGATGCGATAGTTACAGATTTTCAGGTTGAGGAGGCCGATGGCAGCCCCATTCCCAGCCAGCCCAGAGAGGCAGATGAGCAGGGTCACACTGTGTATGGCCATGGTGGTGGCATCTGTCTCACAGAGATGATCTCCTTCAGTGGGTGAGGCAGGAGATGGGGACACGGTGCTCACCTCCATCGATGGACGCTGGGCAGGCAGTGGGATGTGGCCCCTGGCTGTGGTCAGAGTGGATGGGCAGTCAGTGCTTGGAGAATCCAGGGATGGACCATGTGGCTCCTCAGCAGCTGCCTGCAGTGGGAAGGATTCAGTGGGGAGGGGTGAGATGTGCAGGGGAGGAGGGCGGTGGAAATGGTGGGGTGGGAGAGGGAGGTGGAAGAGTTGGTCTGGTTAGAAAGAGGCTGATAAATAACATAGAGAATAAACATTTCAGTTCTTCTGAAGTTGTTCAAAAGTAAAGTGGCCAAAATTTAGAACGATGTGTTATAGATGGATAATGAGATAATTGGCGCTCACAGTTAAGGGATCAATACCGTGTGAATATTAAGAGAAGCTAGATTGATATACAATTATGTTATTGTAGTCTGTTGTTTAGAAGTTTAGAACTATGTTCACCCCATAGTCCCCTTCTCTCCCCTCTGTACTCTTTCCATCAGAGAGCCTGAGTCATCTAGGACAGGTAGAAAGATGGGGTGTACAGAAGCTTGTTGCTGGGGGGGGAAGAGGTGCAGCATGAGAACAGCTGACCCTCGAGTCAAGTTGCAAGAAAGCAGGCTCCAGCTATAAACACAAAGAAGGGCTGACTGACAGACTTTGGGAGGGGCCAGGTTTAGCTGATGCAACCCCCAGGCTATCAGAGGTGAAGCATCCATCTTGAAGATCAGCCAGCCACGTGGTGGGCAACCATGAGGAAGCTCCCAGGCCTGCTTCTGATTATTCAGTCCTTTTGTTGCACTTTTTGTTAAGGTTTAATGAGCCTTTAAAATTTAAAAAAGTGGGCGGTTGTTTCTCACAGGATGTAAGGGCTGTCACACAGGATGACAAACATGGCAGGAACCAGTGCAGAAACAGATAAGGAGGCCTGCAGTGGTTTTGGGGCAAATTCTGGAACAGGAGGCAACAGTGCATGGCCAGATGAAAAGTTCAAGGCAAGAGCACCTTTAATATGGCAGCATTCATTGAATATGACCACCAGAGAGACCCCTCTGAATAAACCTCCAGGATCATAAAGGGACTTCCAGGGGGAGGTGGATGCATGGAAATGAGTTCTAGGAAAATGGTGTTTATGTATTAGAAAAGAAAAACTTTTCAATGCCTACATGTGGTTCTAATGGATCAATACCCTGTTGTAAAGTCTCACCATACACACAATACAAGGAGAGATCCCTCTGTGTCCTGTGCAGGTCAAGAATTCCTGCTTCCTCATGCTCTGCATTGTGTTAGAAAGTTTGTTGTGGCCCATTTCAGTATTAGGACACAGACGGGATGCACAGGAGAAGAGAGAGGAGCTGGGGAGGGCCCTGGGGTCAGCGGGAGAGGGTGGCAGGAACAGAGCAGCTGCTGCAGGAGAGGAAGGTGGGGTAGGGAGGAAGGCCAACATTCCACTGACCTGTTCCCTGTGGGGCAGCAGCAGGCAAAGGGCTCTGTGCAGATCAGCGGCGCTTCCTGGTACCTCTTGCTCCTTTGGGATCCATGTCCTAAAGCGGCTCCGGGCAGGTCAGGGACATGAAGGAGAAAGTGCCCAGGTCACCAGGAGCTCCCCATTCCCGTCCTGCTGGCTCCTCTCTGTGCCCTGTCTTGGTGTTGTTTTGCAAGGCTTGGTGGGAGGGTCAGAAATTTAATCTTTGGCTACGTCAGAATTTCACTTCCTGTGAGTTTTTTTGTCTTGACCTTTTTTTTCCTGCCATAGCGGAAGTAGCCCGACATGCAGATTTCTTTGAATGAATTTTCCTCCTGATTAGACACTCTTTTCCAAATGGGACATTCTCCAAATGCTTCCCCTCTCTCTGCAGGTTTCTACCATTCCTCATTTATCTACCCTGAGGGGTCACTGTCCCTGCAGCAGCAGAGAGCTGCTGGTGGGGCTGGTGGTGCTGGAATGCTGCTGGCAGTGCTGGAAGTGCTCACAGCACTGTGCAAGCATCTGGGTGCTTCTCAGAAACACCTCCCATTCTGGGTTGATTTTCAGGATCATTGCCAAAACCTTCCCTGGCCCCAAGAAAGCAAACTGAGCTGAGAATTCCCATTCCTGTCATTGCAATGCAGGCTCACACAGCCCAAGGGAAGGACAGCACTCAGTTGCTTGCAGCCAGGTCAGCAGCACTTAGAGCCCACCCTGATTACTGTCAATCGCCTTGATGATGCAATAAAAGCTCTTAGGAACCACATTTTGGGGTGTTGTGATCCCCTTTCCAGCCCTTCATTAGGACTCATCCTCCTCCTCCTCAGACATGGGAGCCCTTGTGTTTGTTTTTACCTGACCCCATCCCTCTGGGCAACCTGTGCCAGGGCCTCAGCACCCTCACAGGGAAGGATTTCTTCCCAACATCCAATCTGACCCCACCCTATATCAGTGGGAAGCCATTCCCCCTTGTCCTGACACTCCATGCCCTTGTCCAAAGTCCCTCTCCAACTGTCCTGGAGCCCCATCAGCTCCTGGATGATGAAGTGTTTACCCTTGAAAGGATTGGGCTGGTGAGGGGATGTGAGATGCCATAGCTGGGGACACAAACACGGTGTCAGCAGGGAAGAGAGGTGACAGTTCTGGTCCCAGGGCCAGCAGTTTCCAGGAGGAGCATCCCAGATCCCTGAGGCACATGTCAGCCTGGGTGGGAATCATGTCAGCTCAGCTTTCTAGGAATTCCTTGGAATTCACTGTAGGCTACTGTCTGACTGCCAGGGGAGTGTAGAGGACGACTCAGATGAAACCTGCAACTTTCTAAGGATTAAAGCCAAGAGAGCAGCATGGATTTGCCTCTTCTCAGAAGAGATGCCATTGCTGAAATCCCAAATCATCCCTCTGCTGGGTGCCAGTGCTCCAGCTCACACACAGAATTTATGATTGCATGAATCTTCTTGGAAACTGAATGGTGAAGGTCCGGTGCCACTGAAATTGTGGTATACAAGTGGGGAAACCACATTTGAAACAGAAATAGAAGTTTAACAGCACATTTGTTGTGCAGGGTCATAAGGATCTGTGTCAGGGGATGACAGGGGACAAGTTCATGCAGTTCAAAAGACAAGATTTTGGGGTTGAGGTTGCTATAAAATAGAACAGAAGCTGAGATGGAGCCAAAGCGCTTTGGGCACAGGTGTGGTTGCTGGGGCTCTCTGCTGTTGCTCATTTCCCGGGCAGAGTGAAGAGCAGCTGAGGAGCAGAGGCCTGAGGCCGTGGCAGCTCTGAGGCAGCTGCCTGTGTGTGAGAGCCCTGGGGAACACGAGGCAGCACGGAGAGCAGGGGCTGTGGCAGGAGCTGGGACAGAGCCCGCGCCGGGCGCCGCTCGGGCTCACCCCGCGGGCCGCGCTCCCCTTTCCCAAGGGACCATTCCAGGGAAGCTCCTGCAGATCCCGGCCCAGGGACAGCAGCTGGAGGCTGGGAGCTGAGGGCAGTGCGCTGCGGGGAAGTTCTGCAGGCTGCCAGAGGAAACAAGGTCAGACGCTTCTCTTCCACCTTAATCAGGGCCCCCTCATTGGGTGGAACCTGGTGATTGATTTTGGGGGCAGAGCTGAGGTCTGTAGGGAAGTGAAAGCTATAAACAGTGTGGGAAAAGGGAGGGAATATTGAAACGAGTGTCCTGATAAAGGAATCCATCAGCTCAGTGACATCAACTGACACCTGAGAGTCCAGCTCAGATCCATCCCAAAGTCATTTGCTCTCTGATATCTCCATGGGCAATTCCTTCCTTCTCCACTTGTTTTCCTCCTCCAGCTGTGTCCTGTCCACAGCCAGGAAGGAGGTATCTCCCTGGCTTTTGTGCCAGGCAGCCCAGACCAGGCTCCCACATCCTAGTTGCCTTCTGTCCTGTCCCTCAGCCCTGCCTGTGCTGCTCCACATGGAAGCTGTGGCTGGGAAAAGATGGGAAAAGCCACGTTTGGGGGACAGCAGCGTTGCTCTGGTGTCTCTGTGTGTCACCCCTCCAGCTGTGTGAGGGCAGGAGAAGCAGCAGAGGTGTCACCATGAGCACTTTGTCCCCTGGCACGGAGGGAGCCAGCCCTGCCTGCTGGAGCCAGCCCGGTGGGAAGGCATCCAAGGGGAGCTGGAGTGAGGAGAGCCACGGCAACTGGAGCCAGTGTGACCACAGGCAGTGGAGCAAAGTGCCTGTCCCACTGCTGCTGCTGCTGCTGCTGTGCCTGTGTGGAATGGTGGGAATGGGGCTGTGCTCTGGCTCCTCAGCTTCTGCATCCACAGGAACCCCATCACCCCTTATGTGCTCAGCCTGGCCATGGCTGGCTTCACCTTCCTGCTCTCCATCATCATCCCCCTGGGGATCTTTTCTGTCCCAGAGAGCTTCTGCCAGCAGCTGGGCTCGTGGGGTGTGACAGCTGGGCTGAAGGTGCCCATCCTCTTGGCTTTCACTGCCGCTGTCTCCTGTCTGACAGCCCTCAGTGCTGTGACAGCTCTGTTTGTCCTCGCGTGTCCTGCTGGCCCTGCCACTGCTCGCAGTGCTTCCCCATGCTCTGTGTGCCCTGCTCTGGCTGCTCTCCTTCCTGCTCACTGCCCCCCTCCATTGCTGCTCTTTGGTGCCCATGGCCTCGGTCCTGAGCTGCCTCTTCTCAGTGCTCAGCCTGACCTGTTCTGCTCTGGCCCTGATGGCCAGGCTCCTGTGCTGCCCATGGAAACAGCTCCCAGGGAAGCTCTGTGCCCTGCTCCTGCTGCTCCTGTCATGCCCTTCCCCTTCTTCACTGCTGATTTTGGGCACTGGCTCTTGCTGAGGGCGTTTGACTTCTCTGTCTTTGCCGCCAGCACCTCTCTCCTGCTCACCTGTGCCAAGAGCTCTGCCCTCCCTCTGATTCACTTCCTGGCTGGGAGCTGTGCAAAGGAATTCACCTCCTCTGGTAGTGTTGCCTTGCAGAGGGCTTTTGAGGCTTTTGTGCCAGAGCCAGGGCACAGGGACAACACAGTGGAGTCATCATCAAGTGGAATCATCATGAAAGATATTCAGCCTAAAATAGAACCATAAAATATCCAGAGTTGGAAGGGACTCACATGGCCCTGCACAGGACATCCCAAGAATCCCAGCCTGTGCCTGAGAGCATTGTCCAAATGCTCCTTGAGCTCTGCCAGGCTGGTGTTGTGTGCAGCAGGGGCACTCCTGCCTGGGGTGGTAGTGAGTGACACGAGGAATCCTCATGGAATGCTTTGGGTTGTTTCCTGCTTTAGGGAAAATTTGGGAGGAAGCCTCTGAATGGGCTCCCTCTAGTAAACAAATTCAAGCAGCCCCCCCCAACATGTTCGGGCAAAGATTTCCTCAAAGAAAAGTGGAAAAAATTGTTTATTTAACAAGCAAAGTATTCACAAGGATAAAAAATGAAAAGAATATTAAACCATAAAATCCCATGCTATTCTTAAAAGGTGGCAAATTCAGCAAGTCCTTGTTGTGGAGTGTAGTTTGGCTCACTCAGTCTCTTATCAGTCCCCCTGGTGCTGGAAAATGCCGCGTCCCAGGCCCCGCTGGGCCACAGGTGTGAGCTCCCAGTGCTCTTCTGGGTTTTCAGTCCTGGGCAGGTTTGAACAGTTCCAAGCAAAAGGAAAACCACAGTCCAGGGAACTTCTCAGCCTCAGCTAGTTCAAAAAATACCAAAAGCAAAGGAGAGCTGTGTGTTGCATGTCTGTGCTGCAGACAGCACGGTCTGGGAGCAGGAATGGGGAGGAGTGAGCGCAGCTTCTGAAAACAAACTGCTGCACCTGCTCTCCCCCTCTTTGCTCAAGAACCAGTCTGAAATGGGCAAAACCTATTTCTGGGCTAAACAGATGAATGGGGACACAATTCAGCATCATAAAGTCACCTCAGGACAGGTTGGAAGGAACGGTAGAGATCATCTCATTCCATCTCTCCTTCTTCCATGGGTAGAGGCAACCAGGAAAGCTTCTGCTTTGAAGTCTTGCTCTTTTGAAAGGAAGCTCAGGTAGGGAGTGGCCTGGGTGGCTCTGGAGACAAGGAAGGTGCTGGGAAGCAGAAAAAGTACATGGAAGTATAATGGTCCTTCTGCACTTGCCTTGGGAGAAACCCCCTGGCTGAGTTGTTCCTCCCTGGACAAGAGATTCCACCATGGAAAGTCTTTCCAATGGACAGGAAAAGGGAGTCAGGGAGAGAAAAACCCTCTTAGATATCAAAGTCTCTTCTGTTAATTATTAACAACTCTGTTAATAAATGCTCCTTAGCTGTTTAACCTCAAGTGTGTCTCCAAAGCCTGACTCCACACATGGTTTTCACTCTCACTTCCCTTTCCAGAAGCAGTGGCACGTTGGTTTCCCCTGGATTTAGGGCAGTGGGAAAAGGAGGGACAACTTCCCCCTGAGCAAGAGCTGTGGCTGCTGCCCAGGTCTCTCCCAGGAGGAATCAGGAGCTCTTGGCAGTGCCAACATCATCCCAGCCATTGCAGGCACGTGCCTTAGGAAGGGCTCTGGTATGAGACAGGTAGCTGCCCTGCTCCCAGACCAGCCAGAGGCTTTGGAATGGGATCAAAGAAGGAAATGAGCCATTTTGGACACTGTTCACCAGGGTCAGACTCTGCAGGGAAGCCTGGTTGTTGTTCATTCTACAAATTCTGAGGGTGGGAACTACCACAGTGGAAAGAAACAAAAACCATGAATCCAAATCTGATTGAGGGGTGGTTCCAGAATGAAAAGATCAGGGCAGGCTGGACTGTGGCTGAAGCTGCTGTGCAGAGTGGCTGTGCAGCTCCTCCTGAGGGTGGCCAGGCTCAGGATGGAGGTGCTCAAGGGCTTCCCTGGACACTGATGCTGGGGAGCCAGAGGATGGATGGCCCCATTCTGCAGAAGAGCAGCACAACCCCCTAATTTCTGTGCAATTAAATGGTCCAAGCATCAGCTGATGGGAATTTCCATATTCCATGTACTTTCTGGATACAGGCACAGGTGTTCAGTGGAGTTCACTGTCAACGCTGCACTTTGCTCAGAAGGATTCAATTCTGGAATTGAAGAATGTGACAAATTCCCAGGGAAAGGATAAGGGAATGTTGCTGTCCCTCCCCAGCTCTGCAGCCCTACCTGGTGTCCCTTCCCATCAGCTGGGAATGCAGGGCTGGCTCTGCTGGACAGAAGGGGAAGGATGCTCCCTGTGATCCCAACCCCTCTCCTGCCATCCAGAGGCACCAGCCCTGCAGGGATTTGGGAAATCACTGCCACCCTGTGCTGGGTGTGTCCCCAGGGATGAAGGTGTCCCATTCTTTGCAGGCAAGAGCTCCCTGAAAACACCATGGAACTCATCTGCTGAGGCAAAGGAGAGGGAGTTCATTCCCTGGGGCCAAGGCCATGAGGGTGATTCCATGGGGAATGGAGCTGGGGAACAGCACTGAGCCCAGCTGCACTGCTTGGAGCCATGTGGATCCAGGAGGGAGGAGGAAAGCCATGCTGCAATGTGCTCCCTGCAGAGCATCCCACAAAAGTCACCCAAGGCAATGCTCCTGCTCCCTTCTCCTGCAGGAATACAGCACCACAGGGAAGGTGATCCCGTGGATATTGATTAATCAGGAGATTAAAGTAAACTTTCAGCCTCTGTGGGGTCTCCTGGGGTCCTTCAGCAGAGCAGTGTCAGGGATCAGCAGGCTCAGAGCACTGTGTCCATGGCAGGATCATCGCTGTGGGCAGTGTTTTCTTCTCCCTTCTCAAAGACCCTCTGGAGGGAGAGCTGGAGGGACTTTTTGGAGCAGGGCCTCCAGCCCATCCCTGCCAAGAAGTAGATGAAGGGTTTGATGCTGCTGTGGATGCAGGTGAGCAGGAAGACAACCTGTGAGGACACAGCGATGTAACCGAGCTGCTGCAGGAAATTGCAGAGGCTGATGATGAGAGTGAGGAGCACAGTGATGACAATAACGATGTCGCGCCTCTTGGGCTGCTGCTGCTGCTGGGAGCCTCGCTTGGAATGAATGAAATTGATTGTGCCAGAAATTACCACGGGTGCAGCAAAGAGGAGCAGGATCAGGGTGTACATGGAGATGAGAGCTGCCCTGCAGTGCTCCTGCTCTTGTGATGAGCAAAAGAATGTCACTGTGGGAATGAGAGTGAAGAGAGCCAAGATGGCCCAGTATGGGATAGTGTCTACCACCCACATCAGGCGCAGAGGAAGGTCACAGTGGCAGCAGAGCTTGCAGAGGTTGTGCATATACCACACAGGGATGCTGCTCATCAGCCTGAACAGCACCCAGTAGTAGGAGACCAATGACAACTGAAAAACAAAATTCATGTACATCAAGGGCACGACAGGAGAGCAGGACACGTCCTCCATCCGGATGAGGAGGGCAGAGGGGACTGCAAAGAGGAGGAAGAGGAAGTCAATGACAGCCAGGTCAAAGAAGCCAGCGTTCCCTCTTTTCAGGTTGAGGAGGCCGATGACAGCCCCGTTCCCAGCCAGCCCAGAGAGGCAAATGAGCAGGGTCACACTGTGTGTGGCCACATCGCTGGCATCGATAACACAGACATTGTCTCCTTCAGTGGGTGAGGCAGGAGATGGGGACACGGTGGTCACCTCCATGGATGGACGCTGGGCAGGCAGTGGGATGTGGCCCCTGGCTGTGGTCAGAGTGGATGGGCAGTCAGTGCTTGGAGAATCCAGGGATGGACTATGGCAGCTCCTCAGCAGCTGCCTGCAGTGGGAAGGATTCAGTGGGGAGGAGTGAGATGTGCAGGTGAAGAGGCCAGTGGGTATGGTGGGATGGGAGAGGGAGGAGGGAGGATGTGCTGGTGCGCAGGGGATTGATAAAGAAGAGAGAATAAACATTTTCAACTCTCCTGACGTTGCCTGAAGACTAACTGGGCAAATAGATAAAAATATGTGAAGGCGTGGACCCTGTTTGATAAAGGTGCCTGGAGCCAGAGCAGAAACAGATAAGGAGGTCGGCATTATTTCTGGGGCAAGTTCTGTAACAAGAAGCAAGAGCACATGGCCAAAGGAAAAGTTCAGGGCAGGGTCACCTTTAATATCACAGCATTCAGTGAATACAACCACCAGAAGCTCCTCTTAATGACCCTCCGGGGCCATCAAAGGACTCAGAGTAGGAAGTGGATGAAGGGAAATTAGTTCTAGAAGAATGGTATTTACCTGTATGTTTAAGGTGTTCTTTAGATAGAAAAACTTTTTGATGTCTATGTATGGGTATAATGAATAAAAACACGGTTGTAAAATCTCACAACACTCACAGAAATAATGAGAGCTCCTTCTGCATTTCCTGCTGCCTAATACTTCCCTTGGTAACAACATTAGGTGATGTTAGGATTTCTTCAAACAGAACTTTATTCTGTCTAATTTTGGCATCACTCCACATCCCATCCCATGCCATCCCGATGGGTTCCCATCGCATGCCATGCCCTGCCATGCCATGCCGTGCCATGCCATCCCGATGTGTTCCCAGTCCCTGGCCACTCCCTGGCTGCAGGTGTGGCCTGTTGGGCTCTGCTGCTGTCCTGTGGGAGATTTGGGATTGGTGGCACCCAGAGCCCTCCTGGCCCCTCCAGCCCCTGTGTGCCTGATGCCTTGGGCTGGCTCCCTAGAACAGAGGCCAGAGCAGGTGAAGAGAATAAAAGGAGGCATTGATGAAAGGCCTTCAAAAGGTTCACTCTGGGCACTCCAAGCCATCCCTGTAGTGCCTCTTGTTTGTGTCCAAAGGAGGCTGGGGGGCTGGACACCAGGGATGGAGCTGGGGAGGGGCATCTCCAAGAGAAACACGGCCCCAAAGGCTTCCAGGGCAGCCTGGGGTGAGCAGCCCGTGGGGAGGGACTGGAGCCTCAGGCACGGGGCTGGGAGGGATGGGAAGGACGGGAGGTGGGTGGGCTGCATGGGGAGTGGGATGGGAGGGTGGTGTGGGAGGGCTGGGACATGATGGAGCTGCTGGGAAGATGTGGTGGGAAGGTGTGGGGTGTGGTGGGGCTGGAGAGAAGGTGTGGGTGTGGTGGGGCTGGAGAGAAGGTGTGGGGTGTGGTGGGGCTGGAGAGAAGGTGTGGGGTGTGGTGGGGCTGGAGAGAAGGTGTGGGTGTGGTGGGGCTGGAGAGAAGGTGTGGGGTGTGGTGGGGCTGGTGACCTCAGGGAAGCCCCAGGGAGGGGGGTGATGCCCCGTGGAGCCCATGGTGACAAGCACAGGTGTCACCCTGCTCCTGGAAGGGGGTGGCTGTGCTGAGGAGCACGGCCTCCTCCTCTCCTTGCTGCTGCACCACCTGAGCCTGCTGAGGGAGCAGCTGAAGGCAGTGGAGAGGAAGAATTTCTGAAGGCAGAGACATCTTTGCTCCTGGCTGACAACATTGAAAAGTAAAGATCTCTGGGGAGATCTCTGCTGTGACACTGACAGAGCACTCGGGGTGGGGAATGCTGAGCCCCTGGGCCATCGTGTCCATGCCAGCTCAGCTCTGGATCATGGTTGCTCCAGGCAGCACAAGCCATGGCTGTGTCCCTGCAGACACCAAGACACTGAAGTCTTACAGGAAATCGTGTTAGCCTAATAACAATTTTGAGTCAAAATTGTGAACATCTTGGAAATATATTTGCCATAGATATGTCCAAAGAAACAACAATTTCCAGGCATATTTATACATTATAATATCAGAGATTTTTTATAGATACACCCTAAAGTGCTCCCAATATATTATATAATGATATCAATGTTTTGATGGTTTAAATTATTCCCAGAATATGCAATCTCTCTTTGTTTAATGGATAACCCAGGTTTTTTCCAGGTAAACGGTGTTTTATTGGCAGTGCTTCAAAGCTGGTGAAGGACGTCTGTGCCCTGTCTCCCTGCATTGTCAATGGGCAAGAATGAGGGGCTGGGGGGAAAAAAGGTGATTTAAAGCTTTATTTTAATTCTCATTACCATCTTCTGAATCTGTTATTAATAAATTTACTTGATACCAGAAAATTTGACCCGTTTTTTTGCAAAGAGTGTTTTTTCTCCCAGTTCTCATCTCAACTCATGATTCCTTTGATAAGTTTTGTTTCCCTCTCCTCTGCCCAGCTGAGAGCAGGAGAAGGCGAGTGAACGGCCCGTGCCAAACCAAGACAGGCTTGCAGCAGGTTATCAGCATCAGAGCCCACATTTCTTACTGTCAGTAGCCTTGAGGATGCAATAAAAGCCAATAGAGTCCAGATGTTGAGGTGCTGTGGTGTCCCTTCCAGCCCTTCACCAGAGCTCCTCCTCCTCCTCCTCTTCAGTCTTGGGAATACTTGTGGTTGTCTTTTCCTGATCTCACCCCTTTGCAAGCAGGGACACCTTCCACAAGACAGGGCTGCTTCAAACCCCATCCAGCCTGGCCTGGAACACCTCCAGAGATGGGGAGGCCAGAGCATCTCTGGGAACCTGTGCCAGGGCCTCTGCACCCTCACAGGGAGGAATTTCTTCCCAATATTGCCCCTAACCCTGATCTCTGGCAGTGGGAAGCCATTCCCCCTTGTCCTGTCATTTCTGGCCTTTGTCCAAAGCCTCTCCAGTTCTTGGAGCCTCTTTAGGCCTGGAAGGGGCTCTAAGGTCTCCCTGAAGCCTTCCCTTCTCCAGGCTGAACACCCCAGCTCAGAGACCTCAGAGAAGCCACAGGGAGGGGGTTGATGCCCCATGGAGCCCATGGTGACAAACACAGATGTCACCCTGCTCCTGGAAGGGGGTGGCTGTGCTGAGGAGCATGGATCCACCCTTCCCCTTAGGGCTGCACCATCCCAGCCTGCTGAGGGAGGCCAAAGCCAGGGCAGAGAAAGAATTTGTGAAGGCACAAAAGCACCAGCAAGGAAATCAGTAAAAACCAGGTTTAATATTAAGCACCAGCACACCAAACTGCAGTCCCTGTGTGTGTGTTTGTGTGTGAGTGCAAGGCCAGGTGACAAAAGGACAGCGAGGGTAAGGATTAAAAGGAAAATGGCTTAAAAGCTTTAGAGCACTCCAACTTAACAGCACTTCAGTTACACCTTAAACTGAGGCATTCAGCAGAGGAATATCACTTAGAAGCATTTAACCTTATTTATGCCTGATCCTTGCTTCCAGGCCTGCCCCAATCAGATGTCTCAGGCACTAAGAGAGCTGGGAGAGCAGCATTTCTGGCACATTTGCCAGAGCAGATGCAGACGTGTGTGCACAGAGCCAGGCAGGCAGGCAGAGTCAGTGCAAGGTCCCTGTGAGCAATTGCCCTGGCAGGCAGTGAAATGCTCCCTGCGGATCCCTTTGCATCTCCTGCCTGTGCCAAGGGCTGGGCCTGGAGCCCTGGGGGGCTGGGCCCAGGAGCCGTGGGCGTTTGGGGATCAGCCGAGGGCAGCAGACGGGAGAGATCCCAGCTGGGAGAGGCCCCGGTGCCAGGGAGCTCCTGCTCAGCGCTGCTGGGCCCGGGAGAGCTCCAAGGGTCTCCTTTGGGGCCGCTGCTCCCAGGGCCCCAAGGGATGGGCGTCACTGCCAGCAATGCTTCACCCTGGCCACGCTTGGGGCCGGCAGCTTCCTGTGACAGTGGCAGAGCAGGGATGCTGTGGCATCCAGGGCACTCCAGTAATTTCCAAGGCTGTTGATAAAAGCCCAGGAGGTCGTTGGACAGCAGCAGCTCCTGGGAGCAGAGGGTGTTTCTGATCAGCACCACAGGAGCTGAGCCCAGGGGCTGCTCCTCCAGGCTGAGGCCTCACAAGCATGGATCAGAGCCCAGAGCGGCCTGGAAAGGGGCTGGGGATGCACCAGCACAGGCAGGGTGATCCTGTGGGTATTTATTGATCAGGAGACTCAAGGAATCTCTCAGCCACGGTCCCAGGGTCCTTCAGCAGTGCAGCAGGAGGAATCAACAGACTCAGAGCACTGTGTCCATGGCAGGATGATGGCTGTGGGCAGTGTTTCCTTCTGGCTCCTCAAAGACCCTCTGGAGGGAGAGCTGGAGGGACCCCAAGGAGCAGGGCCTCCAGCACCTCCCCACCAAGAAGTAGATGATGGGTTTGCCACTGCTGGTGATGCAGGTGAGCAGGAAAGCCACCTGGGAGGGCACAATGGTGTAGCCGAGGTACTCCAGTAAGTTCCAGAGGCTGAGGGGCAGAGTGAAGAGCACAATGAGGCAGATAACAATGTCAAGCCTCCTGGGTTGTGGCTTCTGGGAGCCAGGCTTGAAATGAGTGAAGAGGATTGTGCTGGAAATGAGCAGGAAGGGGGTACAGAGGAGAAGGTTGAAGGCGTGCATGGAGATGAGAGACACCCACCAGTGCTCAGATCGCTGGACGAAACACAGAGAAATCATGGTGGCAAAGATAGCGATGAGAGTGATGAGGAAGGCCCCAAGCAGGGCATGCACCACCCATGAGAGGTGCTGGGGATGGTGGCAGCAGAGCCAGAGCGGGCAGTGAATGGACCTGCACCTCAGGATGCTGACGAATGTCAGTGTGTACAGACAAAAGGTGTATGACACCAGTGGCACCTGGAAGAGGAACCATACATACTGCAGGGGCAGGATGATAGAGCAGGACACGTCCTCCACCAGGAAGAGCAGAGGGGAGGGCAACAGAATGAGGAGGAAGAGGAAGTCCAGAAGAGTCAGCACGAGGATCCAGCGGTTGGTGCTCTTCATGGATGAATAGGGGTAGCAAAGGAAGCAGCAGACAGCCCCATTCCCGGCCAGCCCACAGAGGCAGATGAGCAGGGTCACACTGTGTATGGCCACGGTGGTGGCATCTGTCTCACAGAGATGATCTTCTTCAGTGGGTGAGGCAGGAGATGGGGACACGGTGGTCACCTCCATGGATGGACGCTGGGCAGGCAGTGGGATGTGGCCCCTGGCTGTGGTCAGAGTGGATGGGCAGTCAGTGCTTGGAGAATCCAGGGATGGACCATGCGGCTCCTCTGCAGCTCCCTGCAGTGGGAAGGATTCGGTGAGGGGGAGTGAGATGTGCAGGGGAGGAGGGCAGTGGGAATTATGGGGTGTGAGAGGAAGGTGGGAGGGTTGGGCTGTTTGTCAGGGGATGCAGAAGCAAAGCAGAGGGCAGAGGAGGGAGAGAGCTGGAGAGAGCACTGGGGTCACTGGGAGAGGGTGGCAGGAACAGAGCAGCTGCTGCAGGAGAGGAGGTGGGGTAGGGAGGAAGGCAAACATTCCACTGACCTGTTCCCTGTGGGGCAGCAGCAGGCAAAGGGCTCTGTGCAGATCAGCGGCGCTTCCTGGTGCCTCTTGCTCCTTTAGGATCCATGTCCTAAAGCGGCTCCTGGCAGGTCAGGGACATGAAGGAGAAAGTGCCCAGGTCACCAGGAGCTCCTCACTCCTGTCCTGATGGCTCCTCTCTGTGCTCTGCCCTGGTGTTGCTCCCCAGGGCTCCGTGGAGTCATGGGGGAAGTTGGAAATTGCAGCTTTGGCTACATCAGAATTTCACTTCCTCAGCGTTCTTTACCAAGGGGTTTTTTTTTGCTACAGAAGAAGTGGCTTTTGTCAGAAGCTTCAAATGAAATATTTTCCAAATGACTCCACAGTTCTTCCTGATGAGAAGCATTGCTTCCCTGCAGAATGTCCTTTTCTCCAACTGCCTTCCCTCTCCTGATAAGATTCTACCACTCCTTGTTTTTCTTCCCTGAGGGGTCACTGTCCCTCCAGCAGCAGAGGCATGCTGGTGGTGCTGGTGGCACTGGAATGCTGTCAGTGCTGGAAGTGCTGCTGAGTCAGCTGCTTGTTTCTCAGAAACAACTCCTGTTCCAGGAAGAGCTCTGGGGTCATTGCCAAAGCCTCTCCACGGCCCAAGGAAGCAGAGCTGAGCTGGTCCCTATCCTATCCTATCCTATCCTATCCTATCCTATCCTATCCTATCCTATCCTATCCTATCCTATCCTATCCTATCCTATCCCAATCTCTGCACCCCATTCCCACCCTGCTCTCCATCCTCACCCCATCCTATCACATCCCACAGGTTTCCCAGATGGAGCCGCTCCCCCACTCCGAGGGTGGCCTGTCAGGCTCTGCTCTCCTCTGGCTTTGCCAGCATCCAGACCCCCTCCAGCCCCCTCTGACCCTCTCCTGACCCCTCCAGCCTGCTCTGACACCCCCGAACCCACCCAGGGCTGACTTTTTCTCCTGTCAATCCCACTCCTCCCGTGCTTCACCTGGGACCCCGGCAGTGTCCCTGTTCCTCCTGGCCACAGGATTCTATGGTCCAGGAGGGAGGAGAAAAGCCCCCCAGCTCCAATGTACTCTGCAGGACTACACAGGATGATGAATGTGCCTGGAGCCAGTGGTGAAAAATTTTAGGAGGCCTGCAGTGGTTTTGGGGCAAGTTCTGAAAAATAAGCAACCGTGCATGGCCAAAGGAAAAGCAAGGTCAAAGCAAGGTCACCTTTAATATCAGAGCACTCAGTTAATACACCCACCTAAGACTCCTCTGAACGATCCTCCAGGAGCATCAAAGGATGCCCAGCAGGAAGTGGATGCATGGAAATGAGTTCTAGGAAAATGGTGTTTATGTACTAGATAAGAAAAACATTTATTGTCTATTATGGTTATAAAGGATAAAAACACTGTTGTAAAGTCTCACAACACACACAGAAATAAGGAGAGATCCTTCTGCGTGTCCTGCTGCCCAATACTTCCCTTGGTAACAACATGGGTTGGTGTTAGGGACTTTATTCTGTCTGATGTTGGCATCACATCTCATGCCTATCACCACCCCACTCTCCATGCCATGCCATGCCATGCCATGCCATCCCGATGGGTTCCCAGTCCCTGGCCACTCCCTGGCTGCAGGTGTGGCCTGTTGGGCTCTGCTGCTGTCCAGTGGGAGATTTGGGATTGGTGGCACCCAGAGCCCTCCTGGCCCCTCAAGCCCCTGTGTGTCTGATGCCTTGGGCTGGCTCCCTAGAACAGAGGCCAGGGCAGGTGAAGAGAATAAAAGGAGGCATTGATGAAAGGCCTTCAAAAGGTTCACCCTGGGCACTCCAAGCCATCCCTGTAGTGCCTCTTGTTTGTGTCCAAAGGAGGCTGGGGGGCTGGACACCAGGGATGGAGCTGGGGAGGGGCATCTCCAAGAGAAACACGGCCCCAAAGGCTTCCAGGGCAACCTGGGGTGAGCAGCCCGTGGGGAGGGACTGAAGCCTCAGGCACGGGGCTGGGAGGGATGGGAAGGACGGGAGGTGGGTGGGCTGCATGGGGAGTGGGATGGGAGGGTGGTGTGGGAGGGCTGGGACATGATGGAGCTGCTGGGAAGATGTGGTGGGAAGGTGTGGGGTGTGGTGGGGCTGGAGAGAAGGTGTGGGTGTGGTGGGGCTGGTGACCTCAGGGAAGCCCCAGGGAGGGGGGTGATGCCCCGTGGAGCCCATGGTGACAAGCACAGGTGTCACCCTGCTCCTGGAAGGGGGTGGCTGTGCTGAGGAGCACGGCCTCCTCCTCTCCTTGCTGCTGCACCACCTGAGCCTGCTGAGGGAGCAGCTGCAGGCAGTGGAGAGGAAGAATTTCTGAAGGCAGAGACACCTTTGCTCCTGGCTGACAAAACTGAAAAGTAAAGATCTCTGGGGAGATCTCTGCTGTGACACTGACAGAGCACTCGGGGTGGGGAATGCTGAGCCCCTGGGCCATCGTGTCCGTGCCAGCCCAGCTCTGGGGATCATGGTTGCTGCAGGGAGCACAAGCCATGGCTGTGTCCCCTCTGAAACCAAGACATTTTAAGTCTGACAGCAAAAGCGTGTTAGACTAGTAACAATTTTGAGTCAAAATTGTGAACATGTTGGAAATATATTTGCCATAGACAGGTTCAAAGAAACAACACTTTTCAGGCATTTTTATGCATTATAGAATCCAAGATTTTTTACAGATACTCCCAAATGTGGTCCCAATATTTAAATAATGGTATAGTTGTTTTGTTCCTTTTAATTACTACTAGAATATGCCATCAATCTTAGTTAAATGGATAACCTGGGTTTTTTTTTTTTCCAGTAAACAATGTTTTATCAAATTTGATGTACAAGCCTAGGAAATGGCTCTCTTATTGCCATTGCAATTTATGTCTTGCAATTTTTTAATTACGTCTTTTGGTATGCATAGGACGCTGAAATCCTAAACCTCTCAAGATATCATTCTTATTCTATGACATCCAATTTTTTCTAGTTATATGAGAACCATTAAAAGTACTTTATTGATTTTTGTTCTCCCTCTATTGAGTAAGTTCTCTATGGGGTATGCGCTGATAAGTTTTCTACTGACACTCAACCAACACAGATCTAAATCAAAACCAGCTAAAATGCACAGTCAAATATGCCTTGACTAATTAAACATAGTTCATTACAGAAATTTCTAAACAATCACAGAATTCCTGGCTAACTACCTCTCTGTTCCCTCCCTCCAGCCACATTCCAGGCTGGCAGCAGCAGCCAGAGGAAGCCAGGAAGTGCTGGCAGAGGGGGCAAAGGCAGCTTGGGGTTCACGGTGCTGTTTATTGGTATCAGAGGTCAGTGGGATGCAGGAACCAGGTGCCAGGGGGAATTTTGGGTGACAGCCGTGTTGGGAAGGATTCTTTTGGGGGTAAAGTGCTCTAGGACCTGTGAGGGAGAAGCAAATCCATGCTCCAATGTGCTCTGTGCAGAGCATGCCTCCCACATGGCCCCTGTCACTGCCTCTGCTCCCTTTCCCTGCAGGAATAAGGGAGGGAGGGTGATCCTAAGTCCCTGCCCCATGGTCCTGCATGGGGGCACTTGAAGGGTTCAAGAGGCTCAGGTCCCCGTGTCCCTGGTGGCATCATTACTGGGGACAGTGCTCCCTTCTGGCTCCTCAAAGACCCTCTGGAGGCACTCCCTGAGGGACCCCATGGAGCAGTTCCTCCAGCACTTTGTTACTGAGATGTAGATGAAGGGGTGGATGCTGCTGTGCATGCAGGCCAACAGGAGAACCACCCGGGGGGACACAGTGGTGTAGCCGAGCTGCTGCAGGAAATTCCAGAGACTGAGGGGGAGAGTGAGGAGCACAGCGAGGAAGACAATGATGTCAAGGCTCTTGGATTGCTGCTGCTGGGAGCTAGCCTTGAAGTGAATGAAGAGGATTGGATGGAGCAAAGACGAGGAAGTTGAGGATGTACAGGGAGATGAGAGCCCCCCGGCAGAGCTTGTGTTCCTGTGACTGGCACAGGGAATTCACCGCAGAAATGGCAGCGATGACAGTGATGGAAAGGGCCCAGAGCACGGCGCTGACCACCACCCATGAGAGGTCCTGGGGAAGGTGGCAGAAGAGCCCAGGTGGGCAGAGCATGGACCTGCCCCTCTCGATGCTGATGGCCGTCAGCCGGTACAGCCCCACGCTGTGGAACATCCGGAAGAGGAGGAAAAGGAAGTGTATGGATGCTGGGGGCATGATGGAGGAGCAGGAGAAATCCTCCAGCAGGAAGAGCAGAGTGGAGAGGACCATGAAGATGAGGAAGATGAAGTTGATGATGGCCAGGTCAAGGATGTAGGCAGTGATGGGTTTCATGGTGTCCCTGTGGATGCGGAACCCGAGGATGCTGATGACAGCCCCGTTCCCAGCCAGCCCACAGAGGCCGATGAGCAGGGTCACACTGTGTATGGCCACATCAGTAACATCTGTCTCACACAGATCATGCCCATCAGTGCATGAGTTGTCAGGGGGGACATGATGCTCATCGCCATGGATGGACGCTGGGCAGGCAGTGGGATGTGGCCCCTGGCTGTGGTCAGAGTGGATGGGCAGTCAGTGCTTGGAGAATCCAGGGATGGACCATGAAGCTCCTCAGCAGCTGCCTGCAGTGGGAAGGATTCAGTGGGGAGGAGTGAGATGTGCAGGGGAGGAGGGCGGTGGAAATGGTGGGGTGGGAGAGGGAGGTGGGAGGGTTGGGCTGTTTGGCAGGAGGCTGATAAATAACAGAGAAAATAAACATTTTCACTTCTTCTGAATTTCTTCAAAAGCAAAGTGGCCAAAATTTTAAAGGATGTGTTATAGACGGATAATGAGATAATTGGCTCTCACAGTTAAGGGATGAATACTGTGTGAATATTAAGAGAAGCTTGATTGATATATAATTATGTTATTGTAGTCTGTTGTTTAGATGTCCCCTGTTCTCCCCATATTCCCCTTCTCTCCCTTCTGTACTGTTTCCTCAGAGAGCCTGAGTCATTTAGGACAGGTAGAAAGAAGGGGTGTACAAAAGCTTGTTGCTGGGGGGAAGAGGTGCAGCATGAGAACACCTGACCCTCGAGTCAAGTTGCAAGAGAGCAGGCTCCAGCAATAAACACAAAGAAGGGCTGAGTGACAGACTTTGGGAGGGGCCAGGTTTAGCTGATGCAACCCCCAGGGTATCAAAGGTGAAGCATCCATCTTGAAGATCAGCCAGACACGTGGTAGGCAGCCATGAGGAAGCTCCCAGGCCTGCTTCTGATTATTCAGTCCTTTTGTTGCATTTTTTCATTAAGGTTTAATGAACCTTTCAAAATTTAAAAAGTGGGCGGTTGTTTCTCACAGGATGTGAAGGCTGGCACACAGGATGACAAACATGACAGGAACCAGTGCAGAAACAGATAAGGAAGCCTGCAGTGGTTTTGGGGTAAATTCTGGAAGAAGAGGCAACAGTGCATGGCCAGAGGAAAAATTCAAGGCAAGGGCACCTTTAATATGGCAGCATTCATTGAATATGACCACCAGAGAGAACCTGCTTAATAAACCTCCAGGATCATAAAAGGACTTGCAGGAGGAGGTGGATGCATGGAAATGAGTTCTAGGAAAATGGTGTTTATGTATTAGATTAAAAAAAACTTTTTAATGCCTACATGTGGTTCTAATGGATTAATACCCTGTTGTAAAGCCTCACCATACACAAAATACAAGGAGAGATCCCTCTGTGTCCTGTGCAGGTCAAGAATTGCTGCTTCCTCATGCTCTGCATTGTGTTAGAAAGTTTGTTCTGGCCCACTTCAGTATTAGGACACAGACGGGATGCACAGGAGGAGAGAGAGGAGCTGGGGAGGGCCCTGGGGTCAGCGGGAGAGGGTGGCAGGAACAGAGCAGCTGCTGCAGGAGGGGAAGGTGGGGTAGGGAGGAAGTCTAACATTCCACTGACCTGTTCCCTGGGGGGCAGCAGCAGGCAAAGGGCTCTGTGCAGATCAGCGGCGCTTCCTGGTACCTCTTGCTCCTTTGGGATCCATGTCCTAAAGCGGCTCCTGGCAGGTCAGGGACATGAAGGAGAAAGTGCCCAGGTCACCAGGAGCTCCTCATTCCCGTCCTGCTGGCTCCTCTCCGTGCCCTGTCTTGGTGTTGTTTCGCAAGGCTTGGTGGGAGAGTCGGAAATTTAATCTTTGGCTACGTCAGAATTTCCCTTCCTGTGATTTTTTTGTCTTGACCTTTTTTTTTCTGTCAGAGCGGAAGTAGCCCGACATGCAGATTTCTTTGAATGGCTCCCCATTTCCTCCTGATTAGAAACTCTTTTCCAAATGGGACATTCTCCAAATGCTTCCCCTCTCTCAGGAGGTTTCTACCATTCCTCATTTATCTACCCTGAGGGGTCACTGTCCCTCCAGCAGCAGAGAGCTGCTGGTGGGGCTGGTGGTGCTGGAATGCTGCTGGCAGTGCTGGAAGTGCTCACAGCACTGTGCAAGCATCTGGGTGCTTCTCAGAAACACCTCCCATTCTGGGTTGATTTTCAGGATCATTGCCAAAACCTTCCCTGGCCCCAAGAAAGCAAACTGAGTTGAGAATTCCCATTTCTGTCATTGCAATGCAGGCTCACACAGCCCAAGGGAAGGACAGCAGTCAGTTGCTTGCAGCCAGGTCAGTAGCACTTAGAGCCCACCCTAAT
Source organism: Agelaius phoeniceus (assembly GCF_051311805.1). Taxonomy (NCBI): domain Eukaryota; kingdom Metazoa; phylum Chordata; class Aves; order Passeriformes; family Icteridae; genus Agelaius; species Agelaius phoeniceus. The sequence goes on along the minus strand of NC_135270.1, from coordinate 9,817,467 downwards.
TACTGTCAATCCCCTTGATGATGCAATGAAAGCCATCAGGAACCACATTTTGGGGTGCTGTGATCCCCTTTCCAGCCCATCACTGGGGCTCATCCTCCTCCTGCTCAGACATGGGAGCCCTTGTGTTTGTTTTTACCTGACCCCATCCCTCTGGGCAACCTGTGCCAGGGGCTCAGCACCCTCACAGGGAAGGATTTCTTCCCAACATCCAATCTGACCCCACATTCTGTCAGTGGGAAGCCATTCCCCCTTGTCCTGTCACTCCATGCCCTTGTCCAAAGTCCCTCTCCAACTCTCCTGGAGCCCCATCAGCTCCTGGATCATGAATTGTTTGCCCTTGAAAGGATTGGGCTGCTGAGGGGATGTGAGATGCCATAGTTGGGGACACAAACACGGTGTCAGCAGGAAGAGAGGTGACAGTTCTGGTCCCAGGGCCAGCAATTTCCAGCAGGAGCATCCCAGATCCCTGAGGCACATGTCAGCCTGGGTGGGAATCATCTCACCTCAGCTTTCTAGGAATTCCTTGGAATTCACTGTAGGCTGCTGTCAGACTCCCAGTGGAGTGTAGAGGATGACTGAGATGAAACCTGCAACTTCTAAGGATTAAAGCCAAGAGAGCAGCATTGATTTGCCTCTTCTCAGAAGAAATGACATTGCTGAAATCCTAGATCATCCCTCTTCTCTGTGCCAGGCCTCCAGCTCACACACAGAATTGATTATTGCATGAATCCTCTTAGAAACTGTGTGGTGAATGTCCAGTGCCACTGAAATTGGGGTATTATATTGGAAAAATATATTTGAAACAGAAATCATAGGTTTTGTCCTGCAGAGTCTGAAAAATCCACCTGTGCAATGCGAGGTGGTGATATGAGCCTGTTCAAAGACAAGATTTCAGGATTAGGTTTGCTAAGAAGAACCTGACACAAAGACAAACTGTTTTTTCCTAGAAGGAATGAGCAGTTCTTGGAAATGTCAACAGATGGCTCATTCCAGACATTGCAGGCACTAGCCTTTGGAAGAGCTCTGGTGTGGGACAGATACCTGCCCTCCTAACAGATGATCCAGAGCCTTTATAATGGGAAAAACTAAGGAAATGAGCCAGTTTCAGATGCTGTTTCCCAGGGACAAACTCTGCAGCAAATCCCTGATGTTGTTTATTCAATAAAATCTGGGGCAGGAGTTACCACATTGAAAAGAGACAAAAAGAAAAAATCCAAATCTGATTTCAGGGGAGCAACAAAATTAAAAAGATCAGTACATCAGAGTTTATTTCTTCGGGCCAAGGCAATGAGGGTCATTCCATGGGGAATACAGGAACAGGACTCAGCTCAGAGCCATAGGCTCCAATACTTCTGGCTGTCTCTGAGGTGCCACATCTGCCAGGGCCACATGTGCAGAAGTGCCTCACAGAGCTGTCGCCTCCACCACAGTGTCCCCAGGGCCGTGGCTCCCCTCGTCACTCCCGGCTTTCTCCTCAAACACGCTCCGCAGAGCGACTCTGACCGAGCGCTGGAAGCGGCGCCGCCGGCAGCTCCCCACCAGCACGTAAATCACAGGGTTGAGGGAGCAGTTCAGCAATGCCAGGAACAAAGAGGGGTCTTCTGGGAATAAATCACCGGAATCAGGGAGATTGAGGAAAACCTCCACGCAGAAAGGGATGCCAAAGGCAAAGAACAGCAGGACGTTGAGCAGGATGGCCACAAAGAGCTTCCCCGGCTGCCGCCTCCGGGAGCCACAGCGCAGCTTGAGGAACAGGAACAGGTTGGAAACCAACATCATGAGGGAAAAAACCACGCTAATGGCGAGGGCTACACCTGCAAGGACGGTCCCAGAGTCTTCAGCGTAGGTGGAGGCGAGGTAGAGGGAGCAAACAAAAGCCCCTGCGAGGGCCCAGAGGGCCCCGCTGACGGCGGCCGAGAGGTGCCGGGGGCGGTGGCAGCGGTACCAGATGGGGCAGAGGACGGAGACGCAGCGCTCCACGCTGAGGGCTGCCAGCAGCCCCAGGCTGCTCAGGTCAAACACGTGGCACGGGAACCCAAGGACAAACACAAAACGCTGATAGTGATGAATAAAAGGAAACAAAGATGTGCAGAAGGCTGCCAAGGACAGAAAAGCCAACAGAAGCAGGAGAAACAGGAGGAGCAGGGAGAAGTCTGCAACAGCCAGATTGAGGATGTAGACAGTGAAAGGGCTCTGCTTTGTGTGGAAGCCCAGGAACCACAAGACCACCCCATTCCCTGCCAGCCCACAGAGGGAGATCCCCAGGCACACCCCTGCAAAGGCAATCAGGCTGGAGGGAATGCTGGAGCATTCCGATCTGATGTATTCCTCCCAATCCAGAGAACCATAAATGGTGTTGTTCAGGGTGAGGTTTGTTGTGCTCTTCTCCTCCATGGGAATGATCCTGCTCCCAGCAGTTGCCTTCTCCCTTTCCCACCACCTCCTAGGGAGAGATGGGGAGCCAGAGGGAAATAAGGGACATCAGCACTCCCAGTATTTCCCAACTGTCCACACAGCCCCACGCCAGCCCCAGGAAGAACCCCCACCCCTGCAGTGCCCAGGACTGGCTCCCAGCCCTCCAGCCCTGACCCTAGACAGGAATCTCCCACCAGACCATCCCTGGACTCCTACCTCCAGTAGGAACAGCACTGACACAGCAGCACCAGGAGAAAGGATTTGGGATGGCTGCTGGAACCACTGGCTGTGCTTCAGTCTCGTGCCTCGTGCCTGGGTGCAGCCCTTGGCCCAGAGATCACATCCCATGGTCAGAGCTCCCCTCACAATCTCCCCACATCAGTGACAGCTTCCCCTCACATGTCCAGGGACACAGATCTTATCAGGAGGAGGTGGCCACATCACCCCCTTCCTCTGCCACCTCCAATGTCATCCCACCATGCAAGGGGCTTCTGCCTTTCACTGCATGTGCCAGGTGGTCCATCCATCAATGCAGAAGGGGATATAAATCATTCCCAGTAATGGAGGATGGCAGAGGAGTGAGGCAGATGAGCCAGAGACCTTCAGGAGTCAGAAATCACTGGTGTGCAGACATGCCACAGCACAAGTTGCTCAGTGTCTGTAGTGACATGTAACTCGTGCTCAAAGACTTCTTCCAGCTTCCTTCTGGGAGAAACTTCCAGGAGTTGCACCTTCTTCCATCTCTCTCTCATGGATGGATGCTGAGCCTAAGTTCTCTCCTTGTTTCAAGTCTTCCTCTAGCTCCAAATCCTGAAGCTCCAGGCTGGACCCCCTGAAGAGCACATGGACCTTGTGCATTAACACATCCGTCAGTTCTGGAGATGACAAGCACAGGATACAACTCCAAAGGAGATGGAAAACACATGAAAGAGGGGCAGAAGATAAATGCCAGTCCCCGTGCTGTGAAAGGCTGAGGTTGTGTGGCAGGAGCCACTTGGAGATAAGAGCGCTTTGGCAGCACCATGTACCCCACAAACCTAATCTCTGAGGAGACACATGCCCAGCAGGGGTGATGAGGCTGATGATGGGGATTAGACAGGATGGGATTAGAGGCTGTGGGCAAAGCCGTCATGCAGTCCCATGTCTGGGCACTGGTGATTTCCCACAGCAAATGGACACAAGGACAGTGTTCATCCCCATGGCTGCTGCTCAGAGGCTCTGTTGGCATCTAATGAAGTCTGGAATTTCTGAGGGGTTCAGAAAACCCTGTAATAGCTGAACAGATCATAGTGGAGTACCGCTTCCATGGACAGGATCTGTCCTCACCAGAGGAGGGTTTTGACCCAGGATTCCCAGCACCTGAAGGGACATAATATTATCTGTGCTGTCCTTTTATTTTCATTGCTTTAGATCCAGTAAATGATTAAAATTCAAAAGTCTAAGTGCCTGCAGTAATGGGATCATAACAGATGAGCAGCTCCTCATGAAGAACTGGGGGGAGGAGAGGAAGGGGGTGATGTGGCCACCTCCTCCTGATAAGATCTGTGTCCCTGGACATGTGAGGGGAAGCTGTCACTGATGTGGGGAGATTGTGAGGGGAGCTCTGACCATGGGATGTGATCTCTGGGCCAAGGGCTGCACCCAGGCACGAGGCACGAGACTGAAGCACTGAAGCCAGTGGTTCCAGCAGCCATCCCAAATCCTTTCTCCTGGTGCTGCTGTGTCAGTGCTGTTCCTACTGGAGGTAGGAGTCCAGGGATGGTCTGGTGGGAGATTCCTGTCTAGGGTCAGGGCTGGAGGGCTGGGAGCCAGTCCTGGGCACTGCAGGGGTGGGGGTTCTTCCTGGGGCTGGCGTGGGGCTGTGTGGACAGTTGGGAAATACTGGGAGTGCTGATATCCCTTATTTCCCTCTGGCTCCCCATCTCTCCCTAGGAGGTGGTGGGAAAGGGAGAAGGCAACTGCTGGGAGCAAGATCATTCACCATGGAGGAGAACATCACAACAAACCTCACCCTGAACAACACCATTTATGGTTCTCTGGATTGGGAGGGATACATCAGATCGGAATGCTCCAGCATTCCCTCCAGCCTGATTGCCTTTGCAGGGGTGTGCCTGGGGATCTCCCTCTGTGGGCTGGCAGGGAATGGGGTGGTCTTGTGGTTCCTGGGCTTCCACACAAAGCAGAGCCCTTTCACTGTCTACATCCTCAATCTGGCTGTTGCAGACTTCTCCCTGCTCCTCCTGTTTCTCCTGCTTCTGTTGGCTTTTCTGTCCTTGGCAGCCTTCTGCACATCTTTGTTTCCTTTTATTCATCACTATCAGCGTTTTGTGTTTGTCCTTGGGTTCCCGTGCCACGTGTTTGACCTGAGCAGCCTGGGGCTGCTGGCAGCCCTCAGCGTGGAGCGCTGCGTCTCCGTCCTCTGCCCCATCTGGTACCGCTGCCACCGCCCCCGGCACCTCTCGGCCGCCGTCAGCGGGGCCCTCTGGGCCCTCGCAGGGGCTTTTGTTTGCTCCCTCTACCTCGCCTCCACCTACGCTGAAGACTCTGGGACCGTCCTTGCAGGTGTAGCCCTCGCCATTAGCGTGGTTTTTTCCCTCATGATGTTGGTTTCCAACCTGTTCCTGTTCCTCAAGCTGCGCTGTGGCTCCCGGAGGCGGCAGCCGGGGAAGCTCTTTGTGGCCATCCTGCTCAACGTCCTGCTGTTCTTTGCCTTTGGCATCCCTTTCTGCGTGGAGGTTTTCCTCAATCTCCCTGATTCCGGTGATTTATTCCCAGAAGACCCCTCTTTGTTCCTGGCATTGCTGAACTGCTCCCTCAACCCTGTGATTTACGTGCTGGTGGGGAGCTGCCGGCGGCGCCGCTTCCAGCGCTCGGTCAGAGTCGCTCTGCGGAGCGTGTTTGAGGAGAAAGCCGGGAGTGACGAGGGGAGCCACGGCCCTGGGGACACTGTGGTGGAGGTGACAGCTCTGTGAGGCACTTCTGCACATGTGGCACCTCAGAGACAGCCAGAAGTATGGAGATAAGGGCAACCCAAAGCCATCTAGCCAGGCTCCATCCAGTTCCCCAGCTGGGTTTATTCCCCATGGAACTGCCCTCACTGCCCCATCCACAGGGAATAAACTCTGTTGATGAAGCAAAGTCTGCAAAAATGGGCAGAGCAAGGGGTGTTGGCTTGGTGAGATTTGGGGTGTAAGGGGGCAAGAGATGGGTGAAAATTACAATTTGGGGAAAAGGGAGAGGAAAAAGAAAGACTGAAAAACGGGAAAGGGAGAAAGGGGGAGAGAGAAAGAAAAAAAGGAAAAAAATACGACGAAGAAGAAAAGGAAACTAAGGAAGAGAATGAAAGGGAGAGAAACAGAAGAAATAAGAAAGCATGGGAGAAACTGAAAAATAAAGACTGAGAATGACAAAGGATTTGCTTGGACAGGACAGATGAAGAAGGATATCCCTGGTGTGCTAAATCCCCATAAATATTTGGGTCAGTCACACAAGGGCTGGTCCTGCTTCCTCTGGAATCATTGGAGGAAAAGTTATTCACCTAAGCACAGCAGTGTTATACCAAAAACCATCTGGAATTAGCTGTTATAAAATAAATTTGGCTTTTCTGTCCTTTTCCAGTAGACACTGACTGGAAGGTTCTTCCTGTGCCTTAAATTTAAAAAAATTATTTGTCTGAGTTTACATTCTGTGTGTTTTTATCAGCTGATAAATCAGATATCAACAACAACAACAACAACTTTAAATACAATTTTTATCCCTTTGGGGGAAAAAAGCAACAAAAAAGAGAATTCTGGTCTTTTTAACAATACAAAAATGTTTTGTTTGTCCCAATGATAAAAAAATTTGATAAAAAATTGATAAATTGATAAAAAAATTGATATCAAAAAGATAACATTTTGAACATGATTTTGTGAGGTTTTTCAAAGCAAATTACCCACATTGACTTTTTCTAATAATTTTGGTTAAAAGAATAAATGTTAGGTAGTCTGATAGCATAAATAATCCAATTTTGCCCCTCAAAGGATTTGGTTTGGAGAATAATTTGTTGAAAATTATGGTATTTATTTACCTTGTTCTGTTTCCTGTATCTTTCCCACTATCCTTTGATTGATTTCTATTGGTAAAGGAGATTTAAAAGCCATGGATTCTGATGTGTCCTTTTAAAGGAAGAAATTACAATCCAATGCATGCTGTAGATAAATGCAGAGACTCTGCCAAGGGCTGGAAGAAATTAAAATAACATGCAACAATATAATAATATAAAATACTAATCTCCAGTCACATATTTCTTTGAAATACAGGACAAGTGTGGATGAAACTCAGTGAATAAATTTTTAAAGCAAGTTGGAAGGAGTTGGAGCCCTCTTCTGCTCTGTGGTGTGGAAACAACCCCGGTTCAGAGAAGAAATGGACTTGGTGTATGTGAATCTTTTCAGTCCTTGAAATGCTCACATTAGGAAGCCCAGAATGGCTCTGTGAGCCACAAAAGGTTGTGTGTGTGCTCTGACATAGGATGGGAATTCTAAGTTAAGAGGGATAGATGGATTCTCCTTCCAGGAATTTTACGTGTGCTTCCAGCAGGAGGAATTGTTGGTACTGATCTCATTTTCAGAGATGTGAGTGAAAAGCAACACAGACTTTATGAGTTTATGAATGACAAGGATTTATCCTGAGCAGGATTTCTTTGATGAAATCAGACATCAAGATATTTCAGCCTTATCAAATTAATATTATTTAGTAATCACTGGAAAGAAACAGGAACTTTTAATGTGTCCTAAATACAGGTCATGTAAATTCTTTGATCCATGTGCTTATGTGCCATATGGGGCACTTAAAATAATGACCCAAAGGGGGTTTTAAAATAACGGGGACTTAAAATAATGACCTAAAATATCTACAAAGAGGGTCCTGAGGGTCAGGTGAGGTGATCCTTCCCCAGTACCTCAGAGTTCTTCAGTTCTGCCAAGACATTCCAGGCAGGATTTTAGGAGGACATGGTTATCGTGTCCCGCGTTTCCCGCTCGTCTCTGTCATCTGCTGAGTCTTGGAAGGCCCTCTGGAATGCCAGCCTGAGGGTGAGCCGGAATTTCTGATCCCTGTAGCTTCCCACCAGGAAGTAAATGACGGGGTTGAGGGTGCTGTTGACACAGGACAGCACAAAGCCAATCTCTGGGGAATAGAGGAACTTGAGGCCCAAGAAGTCCAGGAGGATGAGGACACTGAGGGGCACGGCGAAAATGAGGAAGAAGAGGATGGTGAGCATGATGACGGTGAAGAGCCGGCCCGTTTGGAAGGGCTGGGAGCTGCACTTGACCCGCAGGAAGAGGGTGAGGCTGAAGAGCAGCATGAGCGGTGCGCAGACGAGGAAATCCAAGGCTCCGATGGCGATGAGCAGGCGCTGGCAGGCCCTGGGAGAGGGGCGAACGGTGCACAGAACATATCCCAGAGTGTTCAGGAGCAGGGACAGGGCCCAGAGCAGGCCAGACACCACGGCAGACAGGTGCTTCGGGCGGTGTGTCCGGCACCAGATGGGGGACAGCACGGACAGGCAGCGCTCAATGCTGATGGCTGTCAGCAGGTACAGGCCCGTGCCGTACATGAAGAGATCCAGGAAGAGGAAGATCCCGAACTGCACCCCCACGTTGAACTGCATCAGGTACTGCACGGTCTCCACGGCGATGCACAGCAGGTAACCAAAGTCGGCGGCTGCCAGGTTCAGGATGTAGACGGTGAAGTGGTTCCTGCGGATGCGGAAGCCCAGGTACCACAGGACCAGGCCGTTCCCCACCATCCCACAGGCAGCACTCAGCAGGCAGAAGCTCTCCATGAACTTGAGCACAGTGTAGGATGGCTCGGGTTGTCCCACAGCCCCGCTCTGGTTGGTCCCAGGAGCATGGATGGCTGTGGTTGGAAGGACCATTGGTGTGGTTGAGGGTCTCATAATGGGTGATTTGGACCTGGGAGCAGAGAGGGGAGAGGTGGTAACTCCGGGGTGACTTTTCTAGAGGGATTCCTTGGTTTGTTCCAAGGCTTTGTAGCTAGAACTTGACTTCATGGAATCTCAAAATAATTTGATTTGGAAGGGACCAAGAGCCTGGAGTAACAGGACAAAGGGTAAAGGCTTCACACTGACAGAGTGTGGGTTTGGATGGGATACTGGGAATAAATTCTTCCCTGGGAGGATGGTGAAGCTCTGGCACAGGTTGCCTAGAGAAACTGTGGATGCCCCATCTTTGGACGTGTCCAAAGCCAGGCTGGAGCAAACTGGGATAGTGGAAAGTGTCCGTGCCCATTGCAGGGTGTTGGAACTGGATGATCTTTAAGGTCCCTTCCAGCCCAAACCACTCTGGAATTCTGTGATTCCATGAGAACAATTGATAGTTTTTTATATTGATGAATGATTTCTGTTTTAATAAAGTGTCATTTGATGTGGTTCTCCTTGGTCTCTTGTACAGTAACAAATAAACATTTTGGTCTGGCAGAGCCCTCAACTTCTCCCTCAGAAACTGCAAGAACCACATGTAAGAAACCACAGATTATCTTGTCCTCACAGGACATGGGAGCTGTAGCTCTGATAACTTTTCCACACCACTCCATGAGTTAAGTCATTATTTTCTTCCCCGTGGTACTGAGATCTGATTGAGAATCTTGGGGGTGAAAAAAATGGGTTTAACACATTTTTATGGTCTGATGAGAACAAATGCAGTGGCTCTTTCGCTGTCTCTCAGCCAGCTGTTAATTTGGACATGGAAGGCAGAGAAGTTAAAAAGAGGATAGGAACAAAAAATGGGGTTTTCTGGGAAGATGTGAATCATTGAACCATGTAGCCAGCATGAATCCTCTGTTCTCTCTTTGTGGTGCAGCAGCACACATGGAGACAGACTTCCAAAAGCACCCAGAACGTGACAGACTGAATCACTGCTGTTCCATCCCAGCACCCCAGGCACACTGACCCCATGGACAGGGGAAAAAGAAGTGTGTGGTGCAGGGAATTTCAAGGCCAAGTTGGATGGGGCTTGGAGCAAACCTGGTCTAGTGGAAGGTGTCCCTGCTGATGGCAGGGGATGGGACTGGATGGGCTTTAAGGTCCCTTTCAGCCCAAATTATTTCAGGATTTTCTGATTTCCTTTAGGGTTGATTGAAACCAGGGAACTTCTGGCACTGCAGAGCTGGATGATCCCATCCTCAGCTCTTACAGCACCTTGAGCACTTCGAGCATGAACACTGTGGAGAGCAGTCCTGTGGCTGTTCCTCCCTCACAGCCTGCTCCAGGGGTGGCCACAACTGATCACGTTTTTGCAGAAAGAGACAGCCTCAAGTTCTGTGCAGCTTTTCTGCTGCGAGAACAGAGGAAGGCCTGGTGGTTAAGTGGTTTCCTGGCTTCTGTGCAACCAAATTTCCACTCGATCTAAAGAGACTGTGAACATTTGAGTGTCACCTAAGTTTCTGTCTCAGCCCACTGCAGCCTCCACAGTGCATCTCTCTCCACTGGGGATTCAAGAAATGACAGGTGATAATTCCCAATGTTAAATGGCTTTGTGCCATTGATCATATCATGGAATAATGGAATGGTTTGGGTTGGGAGGGATCTTAAAGCTCATCTTGTTCCAACCTCCTGCCACAGCCAGGGACACCTTCCACAGACCAGGCTGCTCCAAATCCCTGCCAACCTGGCCTTGGACACTTGCAGGAGTAAGGCAGCCACAGCTCCTCTGGGCAACCTATGCCTCACCACCCTCACAGAGAAGAATTTCCTCCCAAGATCTAGTTCAAATCCACCATCTTCCTTGTCCTGTCACTCCAGGCCCTTCTCCAAAGTCTCTCTCCTGCTGTCTTGGAGCACCTTTAGACACTGGAAGGTGCTGTATGTGCATAAACACTGCCAGAAACAGAAATGGCTGCAATGGGTAAATGACAAAACATCAATAGCTTTGCCTTCTGCTGTAATAGAAGTGATGAAATCCTTCTCTTACTTCTGTAGACTGTGGAGAAAAACACTGCAAAAGTCACTCATGATTCTCATTTATTTATCATAGTCCCTTGGAAAGACTGAATTCCTGTTTCCAAGACACATTCAAGACGTGATCCCACTTCCTTATGTAACTAATAAGTGAAAACTCTCCTCAAACAGCAGCAGCCTGAGTCCAGGTGATCTTTTTCTCCCTTGAGATTAAACATCCTCCATGTGATTTGCCTACAAATCCTGCCTGTAGTTCCTGAGGCAGAACAACCTGACCACACAAAGGTGTCTTAGACAATGGACAGAAAGTTCTGCTGTAGTAATGCCAGGCTTCTGAGTAATGACTTTTTATATTACAGAGGTGCATTTAGAGCAGTTCAAGAGCACTTGTACAGGGACAAGAGTCTCTGGAATGAAGCTTTCCTTATATTGAAAATTATTATCATCAATTCCTGACCTACAGCAAATTTCTGTCCAGCAAAGGAAGTAAATTTTTGATCTTTTTTTCCTCCATTGTTTTTGTTTCTCCTCCCTTCCCCAAAGCCTCACAAACCATCAGAGTGCAACGCCAAAGACCCACCTCAGAATTTCTCACCTTTTTTGCGTTCCTGGGAATTTCAGTGCCTGTGCCCAGCAATGTTGTCCCCTGGATGGTGTGACACGGGGTGCAGCTCGAGTCCTTGTGTCATCCTGCAGTGCTGGGCTGGGCAGCCACTGTTTAAAAAGCCATGGTATTTTCAGCGTGACCCTCCAGGCAGCCAATCACTCATGGGGGAAATCCCTCCCCTGTACGGGTATGATCACTCAAATTTGAGCCACTTCCCCCTCCCCTCTTTGCAGTGTCACGGAAACATTATTTTTTTACTACTTCTCCCTTCTTCAGCCATTCTTGCAAGAATGCAAGAACTGTCTACAGACTTTGCACTGGTGTTGTGTCCTACTTGAGGCCCTGAGATGCTCTGGTTTCACAGCCCCTGCTGATGAGATTTTAGTGCTGCTCAGGTAGAGAAATTTTAAGTTCTCTCCCATAACATCTTTGCTGGAGGTTTCACAACCTCCTTCAGCACTTCTCATTCCCTCCTATCCCTGTCCGGTTGTCACATACCCACCACCACAGTGGGTCCTCTCCCAGCACAGTTCAGCACCTTATGGGATCTCTACTGCTTCATCTAACCTTGCACCCAAGCTTTCCACCTCAGCAGTTCCAGACGCCCAAACCCTGCTTGTGCTGCCCTCAGCAGGGAGCTCTGGCGTCAGGAGCTCTTTCAGTGCACCTTCGCACCCCACAGGCTTTCAGCACAGTCCTTCAACACCTCAGCCACTCATATTTCACAAAATCCCTCCAGCCCCATGCCTTTCACTTCCAGTTTCACAACTTCCCCCTGAACAGAGCTTCAGGTTCTTCCTCACCTTGTGTCTCCTAAACAGATAAAACCCACCACCACCCACCCACAACATCCCAGTCCTGTCCATGCACACTCCATGTCCATGAGCCTCCCCCATCCAAAGGGTGTGGAAACAGAGAAAACACCTTTCTCCTTTCCTGACATCCTTACAGGGAACTATTTTGTCCCTTAGTCCCTTGGGCCAGGGAAGTAAAGGGACAGGAGTGTGATGCCCCCCAAATGGCTGCCATGTGTGTCAGTGGGCACAGGAATGGGCAGATCCAGCCCAAATTTGCTTAGCAGGTCAGAAATGCATTTGTACATCTTCAGCTTCTGTTGTCATCTGTTCTTCCTCTTCCTTTCCCAAAGATTGTAAGACAGTTTTTACTTTCTTACCCAATCCTATTTCCTGTGGTGGTTACTGGCAGCCCTCATTAACCTGTCCACGACTTCAGGCTATGGCATAAAATGATACCTAAATTAAAAGGCTATTTTTATCCAGAGCACTGTTTAATTTCCTCATTAGTTTGAGGGTTTCAATTTTCTCTGCATTGATTGCTGGCATTCCATGTTGGGAGACATTCAAAATGCATTTGTTGTTATTGGACCATTCTGAATTTCAGTAAATGTCAGCAAAACAGAGGGATGGGCAGTGGATGAAACTATTTCTTGATGCACCTAAATCTCAAGCTGAAAATACACAGTACACTTCAGAGCAGTGATGAGTTGGAGTTCCAGTAATACACAAATTTATCAAATTCTGGTATGGTTTGAGTTGGAAGGGACTTTAAAGCTCATCCAGTTCCATCCCCAGCCATGGGCAGGGACACCTTCCACTATCCCAGACTGCTCCACACTGTCCTGGAACACTGCCAGGGATGGGGCAGCCACAGCTTCTCTGCGCAACCTGTGCCAGGGCCTCAGCACCCTCACAGGGAAGAATTTATTCCCAATATCCCATCTAACCCACCTTCTGTCATTTAAAGCCATTTCCCCTTACTGATTAGGTGACTAGATCCATTGCTTTCCAGAGGAAAGCCTGGAGTGGCAAAGGCTCACCTCAGATGACTTCCACAGATGTACAAGAGCTGACTTCCTCCCCTCGCTTAGATTCCCAATTTGTAAAATGAGGATTTCTTTTTTTTATTTTTTTTTTTTACTTTACTTCACTGACCTTTGCTGAAACATTGCAAGTTCTTGCAAAAGGCCTTATTCCCTGGGCTACCAGTGATGAAATTGAATGGAAAATAGAGACCTGGAGGGTCATCAAGAAGTGATCCAAGCCACCCTCTGTCTTTCTTCTACTTACTACGAGAAACCTTTCAAATTTTTTTTTTTTTTAATGAAAGCTTGTGGAATTTTTTTTTGGATACACAATGATTTAAAAATCCTCACAATTTTATTATTACTCACAGTGCCATAAAGTCTAAGATGTGGATCCAAGGTTTGGGAAACACACAAAGGATTAATGTCAGAGTCTGGGAATGACTTGACCAGGCACATCACATGCTTGCCCAATTTAATATTCAGCTAATCTATTGGCTGTTATTTCCAAGAATCATGAAATTGTTAAGGTTGGAGAAGCCCCCCCCTCATTGAGTCCAGCCATTCCCCAGCAGTGCCACCACTATTGTGTGTCCCCAAGTGCCACATCCACAGGTTTTTAATCCCTCCAGACTGATGGTGACTGCACCACTGCTCTTGGTAAACTGTGCCAGGGCTGCACCACTCTGTGAGTGAAAAAATTTTTCCTAAAATCCAATCTAAACTTCTCCTGTAAGGACGGGATTAATTTCTTCTCCTTCCCACGCCTGAGCATTCACATCTCCCTCCTCCAGCCCCAAGAGCCCTTGAGCTGGGAGATTTCCTTGGAGAAGGTGGAGTAGGTCTGTGTAAACAGGGAATTAAGCCCTGGAGGAGGGAGATTTCCTTGGAGAGGTTTGAGGAAAGTTACTTAAACAGTTTTTTTCTCTCTACTTGCTGGGCTGTGAGTGCACCCTTCAGTGCCCCTGCTCCCTACAAGCAACTCTAACATGGGCAGGAAAAGCCAGGATACACTTAGTGGTAAAGGAAAGCAAGGAATTGAATGAGGTGGGATTAAAAAAAGGCACCTCCTAAGCAAGTGTTGGAAGCTTTTCAGAAGCTGTTCTATGTTCTTTAAAGCCTCTACCATAAAAGGAGATGTTGGGGACATAAGATCTTTCAGCTCTTACACAAAAATTAGATCTCCAAACACAGAGAAGGTAAGTTTTCCAGGATCTTTTCCCTTTTCCTCTTTTCTTTCCTTTTCCTGATTTCCCTTCCTCTTTTTCCCCCCTTCCCTTCCTCTTGACAAAGGTGAAAATACAAAAAGAAATTTCCCCTGAAATCATCAACCATCTCTGGCTCTTTTTGGCTGTAACAATGTGCAGAACTGGTTTTGCAGCCCCAAATCAGGTTATTGAGTTCTTCTTCAATTAACCACCTGAGATTTTAGGGGAAAACCCTTGCAATAAGAGGATGGTGCAATTCCTTATCCCTTTTTTTAAAATTATAACAGTCCACACTGTATTTATTTCATATTCCAACTGATTGCACTATATGATGTACTTCTAGTCAGTGACTGAAAAGCTAATTTTAGAGGTAAGATCTCCCTTTTATCCCCTTTCTTGAGCATGTTTTACCTCCTGTCAGTAAAACTGCAAGCACAGGAGAAATCACAAACTTTCCCAACTTCCTCTTTAGGTTTCACTTTTTCAAGTTGGAGAGCAATTTTGGTTTTTCTACATTTCAGCATTTCCTTGATCAGCTTTTTGCTTCTACAGGAGTTTCTGATCTTCCTCTATTTTAAAATCATAAAATAGGAGCCTGGATCAGATGGATCCAATCCCAAAGGGATCCAGTGGATAGCATCCCTGCCCAAGGAAGTGAGATGGTCTCTAAGGTCCCTTCCAACCCAAACGATTCCAGGAGTCTGTGATTCTATGGCTGTGTCTCATACAAGGCAAATTAAATATGTATTTGGGAAAGAACAATAAAAACCAAAAAAAATTCAAAAAGCACTTGATAAACTTAATTCTAATCCTATGTATTTCTTAGAGAGACTGCACTTCTGATAAAGAATTAATTTTTAAGAATGAAAAAACTGATGAATCATTTTGTTTTTATCTTTCCACATTTCCAGGCTCTGCACTGCACATTGCCCACTAGATTGGCATGGAAAACTCCAGCAGCATGAAGGAATTAATCTTCCTGGGCCTCTCAGAGAACCAAGGGGTGCAGAAAATGTATTTTGTGGTGTTTCTGCTTTTCTACACGCTCACAGTGGCAGGAAATCTCACAGTTCTCACTGTGACAAGCAGCTGGCGCGTGAACTCCCCCATGTACTTCTTTCTCTGCCACCTTTCCTTTGCAGATGTTTGTTACTCCTCTGTCACAGCTCTCCAAATGATTTCTGGCTTCCTGGTGGAAAATAACACCATCTCCTTTGCAGGTTGCATAGGGCAGCTCTTTGGGCTTCATTTTTTTGGCTGCATAGAGGTTTTCATCCTGACAGCCATGGCCTACAACTGCTGCATGGCTGTCTGCTGGCCCCTGCACTACCCCGCCGCCTGTGTGATGGCATGGTGGGGTCTCCTGGGCAGGGGGCTTCCTGCATTCCACCCTCCAGACCCTTCCCACCACCCTGCTCCCCTTCTGTGGCCTCAACAAAGTTGCCCACTACTTTTGTGATGTCCACCCCTGCTCCCCCTGGCCCACGCCGACACGCGCACCAAGGGCCCGGCCACGGTGGCCAACAGCAGGGTCATATCCCTAAGCTGCTTCCTCATCCTGGTCATGTCCTACATGGGCATCCTGGCTTCCCTGAGGTGGCACAGGGCTGGTGAGGTGGCACAAGGCCCTGTCCACGTGCAGGTCCCACATCACTGTGGTGATCCTGTGCCTTGGGCCCAGCACGTTTGTTTACATCCGCCCGTCCAGCGGCCTGAGGACAGGAGCATGGCCACATTCTAAATGCTCAATCACACCCATGCTCAACCCACTCATCTACATCCTCCAGGATGGGAAGGTGAAGGGAGCCATGAGGAAACTGTGCAGGAGGAAAGTGGGAAGTGGAAATGGGAAGGGGTAGGGCTGTGGTCATGTTCCCAAAGGATCAGAGAAAATCAAGCAGGTTTTGTTGTAATTTCTTCTGTGACAATGCCCTAAAACAGGCCTCTAAAAGAACAGCTGCCTGTTGGCTCCTGCTGTAATTAGGAAGGCACTAAAAGTTCTTTTTATGATGGAAAAGACATTGAGAACTCTGGCACTCCCTTCCTATTCCTTGTCAATGAGTACAGGCCTCCTGAGCAGCTGAAATATCAATGATTAAGTGCAGTTAAAAATACTGAAAATATTGTCCAGGTGGAGCACCCCATAAGAAACAAACAAAAAAAAACCCTGATATTTAGAGCTAGCAGGGTGGTTTGCTGATGAAGGAACAGGAGGGGAAACTTCTCCCCTTCCTCCCCCACTTAAGCAAATCCTTTCTGCCCTGTTCCAGGTCAGGCTGGAAGGGGCCTGGAGCAACCTGGACAGGTGAAAGGTGCCCTTGCCTATGGCAGAGGGTCGGAATGAAGTGGTCTATAAGGTACCTTCCAATCCAAACAGCTATTCTGCAATTCCATAATTCTCCTATAATTCTATCTACTTCACCTATCTCTGCCCAAGACAGCAGTAAATAAAATAAATGTATTTTTAAATGCTTTGGAGCTGAGCAACAGTGGGGTTTTTTAGAGGTCTCCTTTCGGCTGCTGAGCAAATATTCACCCATTGCTTATGGAAGGTGTCATTGGAAACAGTGTCAGGCTCCTCTACACTTTGCAAAGAATTCTTACAAACATTTCATACTTGAGCTCAGAAGTTGCTTCTGTGCTTTACTGTGTCAGAAAAAATACCTGCTGAGAGAGGAAGGCTTACCACAAATCTTTGTGCATTTTTTGAAATGATTTCCTGAGTTACTTCTTGTTTTAAAGTTGTAAGTCAGGTGCCTAAGGGATAACATCAGTGATATTTTTGCTTTGTGCTGTCAACGTGTAGGTTAGTAAGAAATAAGCTTGTAGATGAGAAGAACAGGCTTAGGACAGAAAGAAAAATTTGTATCCATTTACATGAATTTATATAAATGTCCTATGTAAGAGACATCTTTATATAATGTCTATCTCCACGGATTACACTAATAACTACCCAAAGAACAATTTTAGTTCCTAGCCCACTGCGGTTTTCTGACAAAACTTCCTTTGCCTCTGGGATCTCATTACTCCTGACAGCCTTGTGCTTCTGTGGTGTGACTTACTTGAACTATTTCTGCTACAGAAATAATTGTACTTGAAGATGCTCCTGGAGGTTGGTTTTTTGCTTGGTTGGGTTTTTGCGTAATGGGAAATACAGAAGGTTGGGCTGTTCTTTTCAGGGCTTAGAGTTGGCAGAGATACAGAGCTGCTTCCATAACTTCTGAGCAGCACCCTGCAGAGAGTTTCTGATGGAGCTGAGAGGTTCTGATGGAATCCCCTGAAGTGGTTTGGGGAGGTCATCAGAGCAGCGACAGCAAGTGAGCTCTGTGGAAGTGTTCTGGGATTGTTCCTTTGTTTTGCTCAGGACCCTCTGAAATCCTGCCTTTGCAAAGCAGCATTGCTGGTGAGTGACTTTTGGGAGGTCTATTTTATGACTTAGAATAAAAAAACCATTAAAAAATCAGTGGTAGATTTAGAATCCCAGAATGGTTTGGGCAGGAAAGCACCTTAAAGCTCATCTTGTTCTGATCCTCTGCAATGAGAGATTGCTCTGGTTGCTCCAAGCCCTGTCCAGCTTGGTCTTGAGCACTTTCAGGAGTATCACACACTAGTGATCCTGGTGTTCTGCATGGGAATGCTGTAAGGGAGGATTTGTGGGTGTTTGTCAGTAAAGCAGGGTCACCAACCTCTCGTTCACTAGCCCAGTGTCACTACAGGTGTATTTATGGGGTGTTTCACACCACAGCCAGGACCTGGGTACTATTTCTACCACCCTCCTCAGCTAAATAACCAGAGCTTGTTATTACACATGTCAGGGACATATTCTGGCTTGGATTTCACTGGTCACTCCTTCAGGGAAGCATTGGCTTTAAACTGAAATTGTCCCAAAAAGACAGCAGAAGAAATACAGTGGATATTCAACATACCAGAGGACAATGTGTGTGTCCTGTTAATGTCCCCTGTCTAATGATTTGGCCTTTTGGATCTTTTAAGGCAGCTTTATTCAATGCTGTTAGCATCATACACATCTGGTTTCTTCCTGGTAGCCTCCTTCTTGCTGAGTTATAAACTCCTTGGCAGAATGGAGCAGCAAAGGAATTTCCTGGAGGGATTTTAAATGGACAAGTTCATTCCTCTGCTCGTCCCACTTTAACCTCCACAGGACAATGGGGGTACCTGTCTACTAAAAAACTTTAAAAATTCCTTTAAAAAATATAAAGGTAGAGAAACCATGCAGGGTTTTGAAGCTTCTGCTGTGTTCGAAACGCCAATTTCTCCAGTGAGGAATTTTCCAGACCTGGTTTCTGTGCAAGTATTCCCAGTTTCAGAGTGAATAAGGTAACTGGAGAGCCCTTTCCTCAGTTTACAGGAGTGACATTAGGATCAGAACATGGAACAGCTCATGCCTGCGAATGGCAACATTTGCTTGTAGTCACTTCAAATTTCCAGCAGGTAGAAGGACAGCACAGCAATTTTCCAGCATTCATGGCTCTTGTTATCTGAGAGCAGGATGATTCCTGAAAGGATTTAAAAGCAGTATGGATGTAGCACTTGGATACATGGTTTAGTGGAGGTCTTGGCAGTGCTGGGGGGAGAACTGGACTCAGTGGGGGCTTTTCCAAATTTAACAATTCCATAATTCTGTGATTTCTCCCTGACAGAGAAATGGGAGCACACCAACCATGATACAGGAAAACAGTGGTCAGAGTGATTTCAGGGGAGGAGGTCAGTGTGGAGTGGCAGTCCAGAGACCTGAGTAGGGGCAGGATAGGGGGTGAGTGCAAACTGTGCTTTCTGTCATTTGTGACATGACTTGTGCTTTTTGCAGCAGCAAATGCATCCTGCTCCCACCATCCATGAGCCTTGGAGCTGTAGCACATTCCCTTCCCTTCCTGGCTCCCCCCCGACCTGTGCCATGGCAGCCTGAGCTGCAGCGATGGCACAGGACAACTCCTCCCGGGTGACTGAATTCATCCTCCTGGGGCTCTCCGACACCCGGGAACTGCAAGTCCTCTTCTTCACATTCTTCCTCCTGGCCTACACCATGATCCTGCTGGGCAACCTGCTCATCATCGTGACAGTCAGGACTGACCCCAAGCTCTCCTCGCCCATGTACTTCCTGCTCTGCAATCTGTCCTTCATTGATACCTGCTACACCTCTGTCACCGCCCCCAGGGTGCTGGTGGCCCTGCTCTCAGGACACAAGGCCATTGCCTTTGAGGGCTGCATGGCCCAGCTGTTTTTCCTGCACTTTGTGGGCTCCTCAGAGATGTTCCTCCTGACGGTGATGGCGTTCGACCGCTACACGGCCATCTGCAGGCCCCTGCACTACACGGCCATCATGGCCCGCAGGGCCTGCTGGGCGCTGGTCGCTGCCTGCTGGGCCGGGGGCTTTATCCACTCCATTGTCCAGACTGCGCTCATGCTCCAGCTGCCCTTCTGCGGCCCCAACACCATCCACAGCTACTTCTGTGACGTGCCGCCCGTCATCCGCCTGGCCTGCGCCGACACCGCCCTCACCGAGTGGCTCATGGCCTCCAACAGCGGCCTCATATCCCTGGGCTGCTTCCTGGTGCTGGTGGCCTCCTACGCCCTCATCCTGGCCAAGGTCCGGGCCCGCGTCTCCCAGGGGAACTGGAAGGCGCTGTCCACCTGTGCCTCACACGTGATGGCCATCACCCTGTTCTTCATGCCCTGCATCTTCACCTACCTGCGGCCCGCTGGGACCTTGCCCCCCAGCAAGTATGTCTGTGTCATCTACACCATCTTGTCACCCATGATGAACCCCCTCATCTACACCCTGAGGAGCAGCGAGGTGAAGGAATCCATGTGGAGACTCTGGAAGAGCTGCAGAACCTTCTGAGCCAGGCTGGGTTGGCAGAACCCTGGAGTTACACCCAGAGTTACACCTGGAGTCACGTTCCTGCTCTACTCCTGCACAATAATGACTCAGTGGATAAAGCCCACAGACTTCAAATTATGTACAAATACATTTCTATGCACCTATTACTGTTCATATTAAAAATCCATGCTGAAAACCCCAAACTTCCTAATCACTTCCACTCGTGTGGGATCAAAATTTTCAAATAAATGAATGAATCCAGGGTGAGGCTTGTCTCCCTGTCTGACATGCTCTTCCTGTGCTGTGACAGCAGATGGCAGAGGCACATGCACTAAGTGTCCCCAGATTCACCCACCAACACTGGAAGACAGAGACGGCACAGATTTTGCTTGTAGGGTTTCCGTTAGACACATAAGAATATTTTAGTCATAATTGTCTCACAGAAGTGATTTATTTAAATCATACAAAGCCCAATGTATAGAGGAAGGAGGAGGAGTGGAGATGGACTCCACAGACAAAGAGTGTCCTGCATGGAGGCAGGACAAGAGGGAATGGCTTGACATTAGCAGAGGGTGGGTTTAGATGGGATATTGGGAAGAAATTCTTCCCTGTGGTGGTCTGGCATGGGTTTCCTATGGCTGTCCTTTCCCTATAAGTTTTCCAGGCCAGCTTGGATGGGGCTTGGAGCAATGTGGGATATCAGGGATAGTGGAAGGTGTCCCTGCCCATGGCAGGGGGGTGGAATGGGATTGTCTATAAGGTCCCTTCTAACCCAAACTGCCTCTGTGAGGGCAGCAGTTACAGCACCAAGTCCATCAGGGATAGAAATTTAGTGGTTGTCATGGGAGGAACACCATCAATTTCTTTGTGTTAAAATTATTTAGGATTGGATTCATCCCACCTAAATAAAATCATGGAATCACTGAGGTGGGCAAAGCCCTCTAAGATCACAAAGTCCAACCATTCCGCAGGCCTACTCAGGACACACTAACCTGTGTCCCCAAATGCCACATCCACACAGCTTTTAAATCCCTTCAGCATTAGGCATTCTACCACTGCCCTGAGCAGCCTGTTCCAGGGCTGTAACACTCTTTCCATGAAGGAATTTTTCCTAATATTCAATCTAAATTGCTGCACAGGAAATGAAAGGATTTCCACTTTCCCTGTCTCTCCTCACTGTCTTAAATTAGCCCTCACTCCCACACCTGTAGGAAGAGAAGCATCAGTGAGTCATTGATCTTCCAGGTTAAAAGAGATTTCCAAACATCTCCCATCCTTGTGCAAATGAGATTTCTTTTTAATAGTGAATTTCTATTCGGGATCATCACAGAATGGTTTGGGCTGGAAGGGAGCTTTTCTTTTTTAGTATTAGAGAAAACTGTTGAAAAATTAAAATGTATTACTGTGATTTTTTTAACATTCCAGTAAAGCTTCTATAAATATTTTATATATAAATCAATGCAAGGAAAATTGGAGCTCTGGTCCAATTATTTTGCTGGTGTCAATTTGTTCACCAGGTATAAACTGGGGTCACCAACAGTGAAGTGATTTGAAAGAACTGCTCAAATTTTGACAAAATAAATAAAAATTCCATATTTTTGGGAGCTGGGATTTCAATACAAGGGGCTTGGAGCAACCTCATCCAGTGGAATATGTCCCTGCTCATTGCAGGGGGTAGGAATGGGATGAGCTTGAAAGTCCCTTTCAACCCAAACTATTCTATGAAGACAAACAATTTAATATAATTGATTTTTCTCCCCTTGAAACATCTTGGGACTACTTTAACAAGGCCTCAGAAGATGTTAAAAAGTTAGTGCCTGACAAATTGCAAAGTTGCAGCTTTGGCAGCTGAGTTTTTCCCTGTATGTAAATTGGCTCCACTGCGCACCATTAAAATCCTGAGTTCTTTCTCTCCTGGAAATTATCAGCTCTGTGAGCTCATCCTCAGATTTATTGCCTTCACCTAGAGGACAGTGAAAAATGGCCTCAAAGGTAAAAAAAAAATCCTTTGAGAACTGGCAGGACCTCTACAATGCTTTTGTTAAATCCCAAGAAGCCTGAAGAGATCCCAGGCTAATCAATTTTATTTAAAGACTATGAGACTGAAACACAAATGGAGATCAGAGAAAAGGGACCATTTTCAACAGACTCTAATCAGTCTGGGCTCATCATAAGCATTCCTAGATGGAAATCTCAAACAATGACAAAGCTGAGTAGTCCCAGAATGGACAAAAATCAAATCACTTTGGTTGTGTAACAGTGGGGATGGCAGGGAGCAGTGGGCAAGAGGGGTCTAATCCAGCATATCATCAATTAGTCCACATCTGGATTCTGCAAATAGAGATATTTTTGTTGTTGTTTGTTTCGAGGGTGTTTTTAATGAATTTTTATAATAAAATATACTGCAATATAATTTTTATGTATTTACCCTGAGGCAGAACACTTATCTCCAAAACTATCCTGTGCTTCTACTTCTAAATAACCCAGCTAAGATTATCCCTGCAAATAAGCAACTTAGATCTGGAGTTGAGGGCCTGGGTGACTGGCACATTCATGAGGCCAATGCATCTCACCCCAAAAGAAACATTTAAGATTATGAGGGGAACAGAATCACAGAATTGTTTGGCTTGGAAGGGAGAGGTGAGGGATGGATCTCTTTGCTGTATCTCTTTCTGGCATCTGGGTTTATTATGAAATCCTTTATTGCAAAACTCCATGGGAAGTGTGATGCCTGATGATCCTTGAGTAACTGCAGCCCACAGGGGAAGAGCTGGGCCATGGGGATTTATTCCAGCCACAGCTCTGCACTCCCATGGCAGGATAGGCCTGTGCTGTGTGACCCCTGGGGAATTCCAGTTTATACAGTCCTGGAATGGTCTGGGTTGAAACGGACCTTAAAGTTCATGTTGTTCCACCCCCTGCCATGGGCACAGACACCTTCCACTATCCCAGGCTGCTCCAAGCCCCATCCAAGCTGGCCTTGGACACTTCCAGGGATCCAGGGGCATCCACAGCTTCCCTGGGCCAGGGCCTGTGCCAGGGCCTCACCACCCTCACAGGGAAGAATTTCTTCCTAATATCCAATCTAAGTCCCTCATCTTTTAGTTTAAAACCATTCCCTCTTGTCTTATCACTGTTTGCCCATGTAAGATGCAGAATCTTTAAGTTCCAGGAGTTTGCAAACACAGCAAACAGGCTGGAAGATTGTTTGACAGCAAGAGTCCTTCATGTGAACAGTGCAGAATTTACAGTCAGGTATTGCTGGAATAGGAACAGGCCTGCTCTCAATCCTGGATATCACATGGGGAGTGGCACTCCAATAAATCACACATGGATGCTTAATGGGACCAGAGGGGAATTTTTGTCAGCTCTTCAAAGTAGTGCTGGTAATTTTGGATCCTTCGATTTCCAGCCCCTTTTGGCAATATTCTGAAAAACCCCTCATACATGCAATTAAGGGAACAGCCAAAAAAACTGTCAGACACACTTGTCCCCAGACGCTCCCTCATATTTATAAAACCTCATTAAAGACGAGAGGTGCTTACTCCTGAAGCCAAGCCAACCCTTGTGCCAGTGCTGACAGGTGTCTGTGTGAATATTCCAATGCTGCTTTGTCAGGATTCATCTCTCCCTTATGAATGAAATAATTTTTATGTCACATGTAGAAAGAAGAAAAAGGATTGTTTTGTTTCCTGGAGCTACAGACAACTATAAATCACCTGTAATTAATTCTGTGCAGCAGTGAGTATTTCTGTGTTGTTTCTGTGCTATTTCACCTGAATGAGCTCCCCATTTCATGAACAAGTGATGTCCCTTTTATTTCTGCTGAGTTTACGATTTCTTATGTAGTTTAAGCCCTGACTTTGCTTCTGGGAGAATATGAGACCCCAGTGGAGCCTGGCCAGATGAAATATTTCATCAATCTATTTATGTCTGCATATCTTACAAATGGGAATGTGGTACAATATTCCCACCATCTCAGAATCAATCTCAAAGTCTCCCAAAAAGGAGTCATTTGGACTGAACTTTGCTTTCCCTCCCTGTAGGGCTGGTATGTAAGTCCTTACTGTAAATACTGAGCTACATTCCATGGAGCAGTGTGGGGTAAATGGCAAGATCCTTTAATGCCACATTTAGACTTCTTTGAACTGGGGAAATGGGATGGGGGGAAAGTCCAGATAGATGCCAGAAGTACTAATGGTATTATGGAAGTCTGTAGGGTAAAACTACAGAAAACTGGGGGTCTTTAATGGGATGCCAAATTATAACTTACTTTTATGATAGAATCATAGAATGGTTTGGGTTGGAAATCTCCTTAAAGCTAATTCCAACCCCCTGCCATGGGCAGGGACACCTTCCACTAGACCAGGTTGCTCCAAGCCCCATCCAAAAGCTGAACAAAAACCCCAACATGCATCTATCTGTTGAGTACGAGAGATTTATTTCTTTTCTGACAGCATTACTCCCTTAAAAAGTTTTAGCTTCTGTTACTAATCTAGATCCTTTTAGTGGTATTATTAATACTAAGTATTTTATATTGAAAGGAATTTTAGGATCTATACCACACTCCCTTTGCTCAGAGAACCTTGAAAGCCCTGTTGCGTTGCCTGGAGCTGTGTCCAAGCTGGATGCCACAGGGAAGGTAACTTCAATTTCCACCTCTTCAGTCTGAGGTGGCAACTTGCAAAAACTAACATTTTGCTTTAATCACTGTGAAGTTTAATACCTACATTTTGCCTTTTGCATTAGGAATATGTGAGTAAAATTTAGATTTTGAGTGCGGCAATGCTTGGAAACAATTTTGAACTTCAAAATGGACACATAAAACCCCCCTCACAATCTTTAAAATGGGGATGATATTGTGATTAAGTTACACCTTCTTTATTCCAGGGAAACCTCTGCTCGTTCCCACAATGAGAGATAAGATGCAGAGGGGCAACCTCTCAACAGTATCCGAGTTTGTTTTCGTGGGCCTCTCTGATGCTCCAGAAATCCGTTTGCTTCTCTTTGTGCTGTTTCTGCTGGTTTATTTGGCCACCATGGCAGGCAACATCACTCTGCTCATTGCCATCAGCACTGACTCCCACCTGCACAGCCCCATGTACTTCTTCCTCGGCAACTTATCCCTCCTGGATCTCTTATGTCCCACCATCACCGTGCCCAAGATGCTGGGGGCCTTGCTGCTGGAGCACAAAGAGATTTCTTTCTCTGGCTGCCTGTTCCAGCACTTTTCCCTCATTGCTGTGGTGGGCACAGAGATTTTCCTCCTGGCTGTGATGGCCTACGACCGCTACGTGGCTGTGTGCCACCCCCTGAGGTACCCCAGCATCGTGAGCACAAAGCTGTGTGCTCAGCTGGCCCTGGGCACCTGGGCAACTGGGCTTCTGAACTCCCTGCTGCACACCTCTCTGGTTTTCACACTCTCTTTCTGTGGCCCTAACAGAATCCAGCAATATTACTGTGACTTTCCTCCCGTGCTGGCCCTCTCCTGCTCGTCCACCCACAGCACGGAGCTGGTGATCCTGGTGGTGGCCGGGGTGCTGGGGAGCGGCGCCTGCGTGGTCACTGTGGCCTCTTACATCTGTATCCTCCAGGAAATCCTGGCCAGGAAGTCCCCTGGGATCTGGCACAAGGCTTTCTCCACCTGTGGTTCTCACCTGGCTGTAGTTTGCCTTTTTTATGGGACCACCATCTGCACCTATGTCCGCCCTTCCTCCACCTATTCCCCACACTGGGATAGGGTTGTGTCCATGCTCTATGGAATGCTCACCCCGTTCCTAAATCCCATCATCTACAGCCTCAGGAACAAAGAGGTAAAATGTGCCCTAAAAAGAGTGATCAGCCAGGTGAGAAGGGCCGTAACAAGACAAGAAAACCTTGCTCAGTCTCCACCATCAGCTGGGTAGAAACCACAGTTTGTGACTGATCCTCTCTAACTCTGACATCTAAAAATTAAATGCTGGAATCCAAATTCATTTTCTGGGCTGAAAACTCTTTCTTTTGGCTCCCTCTGCAGTTAGAAGGGAGAGCTGTGTACTTCCAGAGTTGCACGGCACAGCTTCAAGTCATTTTCACCGAAGGAGAACAGTCCAGCTGGGAATGCTGTTCTCCGTTGAGCACTGAGGAAGCTGAGGTGAGAGCAGGCAGGTGTTGGATGCATATTTTAGAGCACAAATTCTGGGAATTGGTACTCAGGAACACTTAGATACACTGTATGAAAGCAGTCTATACCCCTTTCAAAATTAAACTCCAAATATATTGAATTATGTTTTATGGATCAGCCCTGAAATTGCTCTCCTCTCTCTCTCTCTCTCTCTCTCTCTCTCTCTCTCCTTGTTCGGTGTCTGTTGTTTGCTGGAATTGCCAGAGTTCCATCTCTGAAGCCATGTTTGCCACTAGATTTTTCCTTTTTCCCATTTTTTTCTCCTTGCTGCATCAAATCCTAATAGAGAGGTGATGCTGCTTCCTGCAGCTCATCCCTCTCTTCACCACCTCTCTTCTTTGTAGCAAAGTAATAAATAATCCATAAAAATGCTGAGATTATTCTCACTTGATTGACCCCCAAAGTTTATGATGAAATAGGTTTAATAAAATCTCTTTTATTTAGCTTAGCTACAAGTGCTCTGAATTTTTAAATACTTTCACTCTGTGATGAGACTTTGTATTAATTGTAGCCTTAAGGTGTCTGAAATGCAAGAAAATTCATCAGTGTGAACGAGATTACAACTGTGAGCTGGATATTTATGAAGGAAAAAAAAAAAATCCTTGTTCCAGCTCTTCCAGGAGCTGGAACAAGGAATGGCTGAATGGTAGCACAACCAGGGCACAGGAGTTGGATTTGTCTTTATGCACAACTTTACTACTGACTAGAACGCCTGGAACCTGGAATCTGTTCCAGGCTGTTGATGGCCCCCTTGGGATGTCCCAGGCACTTCCACAAGGTTCTGAGTGACTTCTGCCAACCCCAAGTTGTTGGCCAGAGGAAGCTGCTGGTGCAGCTGGTGAAGGATAATGATGAAGGATCAATTATTATCCTTCAAATTCCTGCCGTAACTTCTGCACCAACCAAGTGGAGGACTGGAGAGGTATTGGCCAAGCCATGAATTCTCCAACCAAGGTGTGGAGAAGTTGGGACAAACTGAACTGCTTTGGAAGTTTTCATTTTCTTTAAAAAGAAGGAAAATTTATTTCTCCTTGTGCCTGTGAAATTGTCCCTGGGGACTTGTTAGAATGGATGATGGAGGTCCACCAGGAGCTTCCTAAGAAGGTTTTAAGAACATTAAAGGCTCCTTCAGGATGCCCAAAAGGGCTTGTTAAGATGAAGGGCCTTGGGTGGCTGCTGCCTGCAGGATTGGAGAATGCTCCTCTTTCTAGAGGTGATGGAATCTAACTGTAGCTGTGTGGAGAGATGCCTAAGGATGGACATCAGTCTGTGTGCAATTCCAAACCCTGGCTGCCTTTTAAAAGAGGCATCTGAATTCCAAGGTACCAAACTAGAGCCTGATTTCCAATGTGTGTCCACATGGGAGATTTTGATGCCTCTCCTGCCTTGTGAAGGTGGAAAGGTTGGATTATCAAGTCTAATTCTGCTACAGTTCCCTCCCTCTCCACCCACCCCAGCCATGTGTTCCCAAAAAGATCCACTGTAAGGAGCTGCTTGCTGCCAGTGGACCAAACAAGGCTCACAGCAAAAGCTGGCATCAGGTCTTTGGGTAACTGGGCAAGGAATATGTTCCTTCTTTTCTCCTTCTTCCCCAGAGGAGCTGTGGCTGCCTCATGCCTGGAAGTGCTCCAGGCCAGGCTGGCTGGGCCTTGGAGCAGCCTGGTCTGGTGGGAAGTGTCCATTAGAGGTTCACTCTTCATCATCAGCTGTATCACCCCTTCACAAATCGAGGTGCTAATCCCTAAATATTCCTCAAAATCAAAACATCCTCTTTCATTTTCCTCATGCCTAGTAACCTCTGACACCAGAAGGAGACAGCTGTGATTGTCTTTGGCACCAATGGAAAAATTTAGCAGGGCAGATTCATAATACACTCACCCAGTTTCTGCTCCTCTTTTCCCTGAGTGTGTGTTTTTGGCTGCTCTTGGAAATCAATACTCCTGGACTGACTCATGAGCACAGAGATCCTCTTACATTCCTAGAAGTGGAGCTGCCCTGTTGGAATGGGGGTGGGAGTACAGACAGCACCAAGTAAATCGAGGAAAAATACTCTGTCAAAGAAATTCCCATATGAGTGATCCTCTGTGCATTTACTTTGCTTTTGCCACTGAAAATCAGATTCACCGATTATTTGCTAATCTCACTTAACTAGTGAGAGACCATTTTTATTTATCTATTCCTAAACATAAAGGATTCCTGAAATTCTTGATGTGCCTTCAAAAAAAGAAAAACAAACAAACAAACAAAAACAAAAAAGCAAACAAAAAAAACAACCAAACAAACAAACAAAAAAGAAAAAAAGAAACAAACCTTTCTTTTTCCTTAAGCAAAGTCCAACTATATTATTTATGTGTGGATTTTATTACTTGCAATGAAACCAGAGCAGATTTTTCCCTCTAATTTTTTTTTGTATGGTGCTGCCAGATATGAAAATATGCAACATAAAAGAGGATGTGAATGATTTATTTTTCTCCTCTAAAAATAGCACCCACTTGTGAAATTCAGGTTGGGCTACAGTTCTGGCTTTACAATTCCCAGGATTTTGGGAATCAGAAAAAAGTTGCATTTGGTGTGTCAGTGCTATTTTCACCTATTTTTTAATTCTTATACAAAAAATGGATTCATAGAATCAAGGTTTCTTGTGAAGAGACTTTGTCCTCTCTGTGGCCAGCCTTTAAACACTTGGCTTTAAATGGCCTTAAAATGAAGGAGGGAAGGATTAGATTAGATATTGGGGAGAAATTTATTCCTTTGGGGGTGGTAAAAATCTGGTTGTTTTTTAATCCCATTTTAGACAGCTTTGTGTTATCTCAGTCAAGGGTAACCACTTAAAATTTTGGAATTTATACTGCTCATCCAGGCTTTCTTTCTTTGTCCTGCCTAGAATTTATCCTGGCATCAGCAGAAATGTGTATTAACTTTTGCAAAGTTAGGATTAAATTATGTGCTTTTTCTTGTAAGGTTAAAATAAAACCCAGAATTCCTTTCTTAGCAGACTGAATCCAATTCAAATTCAAGTTTCAGGTAAAAAAGAAGTGTGAGGGGAATTGCTTGGAAAATCTAAAGATATTTGGGTTTGAATATTTAAAAACAATGCTCATGGCTTGCTTCCATTAAATACTACAAAATTAATCAGCCCCGAGAAAGTAAACACACCAAATATTTGTGAGAAATCCCAGAATCAGATGTGACATTTAATTTTAAACTTGGAAAACTACAAGTTTTTGTACAGGGAAAATACTTCCTTTGTTTGCCACCTCTGCCATACCCTCTATAGAGAAAGGAATACATTTTTTATATATTTTATCATATTTTTTTGGCATGTTCTGCTGTCACCAAACATCTTTCATGTCTGTTCTCATCCTGCTTTCTTGACAATTTCACCACTTTCACATATTTTTCCATTTTCTCTTTTTGCATGTAGACCACAAGCCCTGGTTTCCCCTCCCACAGCATAATTAGATTTTTATTTCTGCTTAATTGTGTTACAAAATGCTTGTTGGTGGTTATGGGAATGTCCAGCCTGAAGAAGGGAAGGTTCCAGAGAGACCTTGGAGCCTTCCAGTGACAAAAAGGGCTCAGAGAGCTGGACAGGGACTTTGGACAAGGAGTGGCAGGACAAGTGGGAATGGCTTCAAACTGACAGGAGGTGGGTTTAGATGGAATATTGGGGAAAAAACTCTTCCCTGTGCAGGTGGTGAGGCACTGGAATGGATTTCCATGGGAAGCTGTGGCTGCCTCATCCCTGGCAGTGTCCAAGGCCAGGCTGGATGGGGCTTGGAGCAACCTGGGATAGTGGAAAGTGTCTCTGCCCATGAATGTGATGGTTTTTAAGGTTGTGAAAAATGTGTATTTTATGATTGACTTTTCGCAAATATTAAAATGAGTATTATATGTGTTATGTTAGAAAGTTATGCTGTATTGATTTTCTTAAGTAGTGTGTTAAATATAGTTTGAGGTTATAACATAATGTTAAAATAGAAACTATGTATGTGGAATATTTTTTTTAAAGAGAGGAATGAGGTACTTGTACCAGATAGCAGCCACAGGACACCTAAATCTTCCAGAGAAAGAGACTTTATTGCTCCATTATCAGAAGAAATGAACTTCTTCCCACCTTGTTCAGCCCTGAAGACACCGTCAGAATTAAGAGGAAGAAGCTGACACTGCCCAGACAGAATCCTTTGTTTAGAAGGAATTTATGCATCATGGATGAGGTGAATGAATGTGCAACAGGCTGTTGCTTTTAAGGGTTAACCCTCTGTTAACGTGTCCTTTTTCAGGCTTATTTTGCGCAGAAAAAGGTATCCGGGCTGTCCGGAACTCTTTGTTTTTATTGTCTCGTATTGTCCTAATCCCAATTGTCCAAATTTTTATTAATCTATTACTATTTTTATAACCATTTTATTACTATTAAACTTTTTTAAAAACAAGTGATTGGCGTTTTTCACAAGGTCCCTCCCAACCCAAAGCGGTCTGTGACTCTGATAATCAGGACTTTTATAAACACTGGAAAATGGTGATTCCTCAGAGGAACCAAATATTATGGGTATGTTCCTTATAAAACTTAGGATGCAATTTGACTCTTCTGTTGCAACATTTTATGTTTGGCACAGTTCCACTGGGATTATCTCAATGTGCGCTATTGTTTACACAGTCCCGGACACTGCCCTCCCTCACTCCACCGCCTGAGGGGGTTTGTAAGAGAGCAGCACCCCCACGGCCATGACACCCGCCCGGGCCTCCCGCTGACGTCATCCCCACGCGACACCGACGCTGCATCCCGGCAGGGCTGCGGGATGGCGGAAGCCGTGCTGCAGGTCCCCAAGTGTCCGTGAGGAGACAACAGAGGTGGAGCCGCCCCACCGAACCGCGGAGAAGCCGCTGGTAGGCACCGCTTCACAGCCGCGCCGCTGGGACTACAACTCCCGGCGTGCCCCGGGGCAGCGGCGCACGGAGAGCGCTGATTGGCCCGCGGGGCAGGAGGGGCAGCGCAGCGCGGGCGCCCCCACATGGCGGCTCGGCCGGGCCGGGACCGCCGGGGTAGCCCGGGATAATACGGGACAAACCGAAATAACCCGGCTGCGCCCCGCTCCCGTGCCTCGCCCGGGCTGCCTGAAGGGACCCCGTGCTGAGTCTGGTGGCTGGGAACGGGGCCAGGTGCTGCGATCCTTCCCTTCCCGTTCCCATTCCCGTTCCCTTCCCAGAAAAGGCAGATGGCTCCAGATTCCTTTCTCCGTCCACCCCTTTTCCAGCTCTCTGTCTCCTGGCACCCTGGGCCCAGGATTCTCCCTCGTATCCCTATTCCTCTTGGTCGCTTCCCTCTCCTCTCCCGTTCCTTTCCCTTCCCCTCCCGGATCAGGTGAGCGAGGAGCTCTGGGACACAGCAGGGCGATTCCTCCCTTCCCAGGCAGCCTCTGGCAGGCAGGTGAGGTGGAAGTGTCACTTGGAAGGGTGCTGGGAGCTTCTTCAGTGACCAGCTTCCAACAGTGCCCTGTTTGTTGACTGTAATCCTAGTTCTGGAACACAATGGGAATGTTAACAAAATTCTTTTCTCTAAAGGACAGCATCCCTCCCAGAGCAACTGAACTGAAATTACAGCTGATTAACCTTTCATTCATTTCCTGATTTATGGTATAACACAAGTTTTTTTCAGGTAAAATAAAGATGCTTTTTAAATGAATCATGACATTCTTAGTTTGGTTCTTGTAGATACCAGGCAAAGCTTGTCTGAAAATGGAATGTTACCTCATTCCCAAGGAGGAGGATGAATAAAAGTAATGTGATGGTTGGGAAGAGATCCCACCCACTTCCCAATTCCTCACCCTTGAGGTTTGGTTGTTTTTGGAGGTGCTGTTGCTCAATCCTCATCCTCCCACCTGACAGAAAAGCAGGAACTGCCTGAAACAGAGATATCTGCCTGGTTTTGGGTGGTGGGTGATATGGGGAAAGGGGTAGAACTGTCTTCTCCCAATTACTTCTGGAAAAAAACACTTCTGAAGGACCTGGAAGAAGAGAGAGTTTCCAGCTGATGTAAAGTAATGGTGGTGTCACTTTCTCTTCCTATTCCTCAACCTCTCTGCACTGGTGCTTCTCACGCTGGATGCGGCTGTAAAAACACAGATTGTGGTAAAAACACAGATTGTGGTAAAAACACAGATTCTCAGTCCCCTTCCACTCTCTGCAATTCCCAGCTCTGTTCCCGTCCTTGTCACTGTAGGCCTGTGAAGTGGCTGTGTGACAGTTTAGGTTGAAATAACTGAATAACATTATTAATTAATAATATATAATATTATATATATTATATAATTATATATAATATTTCCTGAAATAAGTTCAGGAAATGCTCCTTTCACTGAATTGAGCTGCTTTCCTGGCCTCTGGAATCCAGCAAGAAGGGATTGAACCCTTCCCATCTGTGGAATTTTGTGGTGACAACATTTTTCACCACAGCAAGGCTGGTGATTCAAAGGAAAAGTGTTTCCAGCAGAAAACTCTGGAAGTGGATGTTTTCTCCTGTCCAAGGCTGAAAACCTCCCTGCTCCTCTTGAAATGTTTCTATTTATGTGGAGGCAAGTAGGGCCTGGTGACTCCAGAGTAGATCAGAGTAAACACAGGCAGGGCATAAAGTGGGAATTGCCTTTTCCAGGCAGAGTCCACTGCCCCTTAAACCTGCCTGAGGCAGGGATACAGGCAGGAATTCCA
This sequence comes from Agelaius phoeniceus, assembly GCF_051311805.1. Classification (NCBI taxonomy): domain Eukaryota; kingdom Metazoa; phylum Chordata; class Aves; order Passeriformes; family Icteridae; genus Agelaius; species Agelaius phoeniceus. The sequence continues at coordinate 9,784,745 of NC_135270.1, read as the reverse complement.
ATAAAAGCCTGGTAACTTTTTTTGTGTGGTCATGCTGAGCCTGCTGGTCTTGATTGAACAAAGTTCTCTGGATGAAGTAACAATGCTGCAATTCTGGCTTTTTTCTTCTTCTTAGTCAGAGACTGTTTTCCATGGTGACCTCAGAGATATCCTCGTGGTTTTGCATCCCTCTGTTCCCTCCCAGGCTGTTGTTTCAGCTGGTGTCAGCCCATTGCTCAACTTGCACCTCCTGACTGGAGAAATGCTTTGTCAGAGAACTTTTCCTTCTGTGTTTGAGTGAACATCCTCCCTGTCCCTCAGGGTCCTGGCATTTTGGGGAAATTCTCTGTGATCACCCTTTGCCCTCGAATCACTGAGCTCTTCCATGTGTCTCTAACTCTGGAGCTTTCAGACCCATCCAGTGGCCAAAAGAAACTGGTCCAAAATGTTGTTTTCTGCTAAGTTCAGGGCCTGCAGAGACGCTCTAAGGGGTCAGCAGGGTGGCTGGAGACAGGGAAAAGAGACACATGGGGTGTGGGGGTGTTTGTGTGAGGAATGCAGCCTTTTTGGCTGAGGGAGTGTTTCATCTTCTTTCCTCCGAGCCTGCTGTGGGTTGTGTCCCTTCTCAGAGACCTTTAGAAGGAGCTAAGACCACCAAACAGCAGGCAAGGAAGGGCCTGGCCTGTGCTAATAACGTGTGGAGCGGAAATCTTTTTTGTTTGTTTTTACTTGTCAGACTGGAAAGTTCCTGATTTGAGTTTCAGTCTTGGTCATCGCTGCCTATTTAGACAGGTTTGTGGCCGTGCATGACTGAGCAAGCAAGTGGGTGGAAGATTCCTCAGGCCAGGCAGAGCATTCCTCTGGCTCAGGGGACTCTGAGGCCTTTGCCTCCACAGCCTTTATGGCAGCATCTTCCCAGGACTCTGACCACGAGGGCCAGGGTGCTCTGCCCAGGTTCAGGGTTCTGCCCAGCCCAGCAGTGTCTGAAACAGCCCTGTGGGATTGCTGAGGGCCTCCTGGGGCTGTCCTGACCCCTTATCTCCCTGTCCCACCGAGTGGGTGGCCTCTCTGTCCCAGCTTTATGGCCTGCTGGGACGCTGATATCTGTGGGCATGGCCCAACATCTGCTGAGCTGAGCACGAGAGCTTCAACATGGTCCTGCAGGCCAACCCCATTTCAAGTGTCACAGCCATTTCTCACCCCAACAGAGATGATTTCCCCTGGTTTATTTCTGTCTCTCTTTGTGCAATTCCCTTGCTTTTTTCCCCCCAGTTTGTTCAGTGTGCAGGGACAGCCCTGCTGGATCTCTTCCCCACCTTGAGGAAGGACAGCACTCCACACTTCAGCACTGCCTCGCTGCTCCACAAGCAGCACAGCTTTTTTAGGCCCAACTTGAACCCCTTGAGCTGCTTTTCAGTATTTTTACTTTGATGCCAAGGGCCTGAATGTGGCTTAGGAGGAAGCTGCACCCAGCAGGAAAGGTGGATGTGGGTGTGGAACCTGTGGAGTTGTGGCTGCACCTCTGCATGAGCCATGGGAGTGTTTTCAGTGTCCTCTCCCAGCACAGCACAGCAGGAACCAGCTTTTCCCAGAGAAAACCCTCCCTGTGCCTCCCCTCTGCTGAGAACATCCCTCTACATGGATTGAATCCCTTCACTTCTTCTGAATGAGCCATGAAATGAGTTCCTGGAGAGACCTGCTCAGCAGTTTTGGGGGTGCCCCCCACCCATCCTGCCCAACAGAGATCAGCCATGGGCCACTGCTTGTTTTTGTGGTGTTTTATCAGGCTGCTGCATGTCCTTTAACTGCCAGCTCCTTGTAAAAGCTTGTTTCTTCTCCTCATGCTTGAAAGCATTTTCTGCTCGTCCCTTTTTTGGGTGGCTGAGTATAAAACCAGCCTCCTCCAAGAGATTCAGGGTCTGCTCAAACTCAGTGCTGCACTAAATCCAAGGAACACCTTTGTGCATCCTCACTAAATTACCTGATGGCCTCAGGGGGGACAAACCTGTTTGTCTCTTTGATTCCCAAGTAAAACTTCTTTTAAAAAAAGAACATTTCATCCATTTATCTAGAAGCAAACCTGCCTGATGATCCATGAGGGCTTCAGCACTCACCAGCATTTTCCAGGAAAATTCATGCTCAGAAGGAGGGGATTTTTGTGGTGTATTGAGAAATTTCCCCATTTTTGTTGACTTTGGATGGGTGTTCTATTTGCAGTTTTTGTACAGTATCTGAAGAAAAAGTTCAATACAACAGAAACAGGGGACAGGAATGATCCCCACCCCCTTGTTTTTAACACTGTAAATCTGAGAGAGGGGGGAAAAAAGGTGGATGACACCATGGGAGGATCATGACAGTAGAGCAAATATTGTGGATGGTGGCCTGTGGTGGAATGTCAACATCAAACTTATTGTGCCTTTTGCAGCTGGGCAAATCCATGTTGTGAAAGCTCCTGTATGTGCACCTGGGGCACAGGCTGCCTTTGGAATCGGGATGGAGCTTTTCCGTCACAGATAGTGGAGTCAGTCTGAAAGTTTAAATAGTCAGGCTGAAATAGTTTAAAAAGGGCTGAGACATCCAAGTAAATTCACCAGATCCTGCTTCTGGCTGTGCTGACAGAATTACTGTATTATTAACATTGTTCTTCCTCACTCTCTTGGTTCAAAGTGTATTTTTTACAAGGCTTGTAAAAGAAATAAAAATAAATGAAAGGGTGTTCTGGGCAAATCAGAGAATTGCAATCTCCTACAGCATTTTGTTTAGACTGTGCGTAAAAATACTCCAGAGAGAAAAAAAATCCTGTGTCACAACTTAGAAGAAGTTTGTCTGTCTAAAGAGGGTTTTATAATCCTTGTCTATAAAATCTTGTAGTACAAAGCTACAGATTATTCTATGTTTGGACTTTTTTCCTGCATAAAAACAGCTTCATTTTCGGTCTCCAAAGCTAATTTCCCAGCAGAACTTCAAACATCCTTTGTCTGTCTCCCTTTGGAAAGTGTTCCCTTGAGCCAGCAGCTCTGTGTACCCCAGCCATTTGCATTCTGTGCTGTGAGTACCCAGTGAAAACTTGTTGCCTAAATCCCGGGTTTCCCAATTGGAAAAATTCAGGCACCTAAAAGAAACAAACTGAAAAGTTTTCACCGAGTGTTTTGCACAAGGAGCAACAAGAAGGAGTTTTCAGTTAAACTCCCAGAGCAAGTGGAGCCCAGATGTTTTTAGTAAACAGCTTTCAAAACTCACAGTTAAGACCAGTGTCAAATTTCCAGACGCATGATCAACCTTGGAGCCAAGTTTAGTTGCTTTTGTGTTTGCATAAAGCCTGGAAGCTGAATAACACTGAAGTTTGTGGATGGAGTGGAGGTTCTCCATAACAAATATTTGACTGGATGCAATTTCTCTTATTTACAGGACTTTGAGCTTTGGGGGACCTAAAAAAAAAAAAAAGGTTACTGTATATTTGTTTATTTTACATTTGAGGCATATTCAGCACTTTCTTACTCACTGGAATTGGAACAGTTGTTGATTTTTAACGGGGATTTGCTATTATTCTGGCCATTAAACCAGCATGGCAAAATCAAGTGTTTTAAAGCTAGAGGTGAACCATTTCTACAGGTGAGAAATGAAATTTATGCATTCCTGGGCATTCTGGCTCTCTGCTCACACCAAGGCAGCCCTCTCCCTGAAGGTGTTACTGGATGCCTAAGCCACATGCCAAGGCCTTTGCTCAGGGACTGTATCAGCAAAAATCTGTCTCAGAATTTACTATGGGCAAATACTGTCCGGTATTTGTTTAGGAGTCCTGTTTTCTGCCCCTTTGGAAAGGTCATGCACGAGAAGGGCATGGGTAGAGTCAGGATAAATGATATTAAAGTGGGGGTAGGAGGCGTGGAAACTTTCCCTTTGGGTACATCTTGATCTCTGACCTAATAACTTCTGTATCATGTGCAGACACTCACCAAAGAAGTTCTGATTATTTTTGCATGCTTAAAACCCAGCTTTACTACTCCCTGACTGGGTGGATTTTGGGGTCTGTGCCCTGTGTACAGTAGCTAAGCTGTAAACAACAAGAGAGCTTGCTCCATTGTTCCTGATGGGATATCATCCAAGGGAAAACAGGGATTGTCTTCAACAATTAGAAGCTTGTGTAGGCAGACAATACATTGTTTTTGCCTGTGGGCAGCATGAACATGCCTCTACTTCAGCCCAAGAAAGCAGCTGAGAGGGACATGAATTCAAACTGAGAGGATGAGGCAGGCCCTGGGCAGCTGGGAATGCTGAGGGGTAAAAAAGTACTAAAATAAGGGAAGAATTTCTCCCTAAGTAGTAAAGAATTTTTTTTTCTAAAGAACTTTACAGACATTCTTGGTGAAGAAGCCTGCTAAAGGCATCACCTCACTCAGGCTGAGTTTTCCATCAAGTGACTGTGGGGGGTACCAGTCGTAGGTTTTTTTGGGTCTGGATTGAAGGCACTTGAAATAGTAATTTGTGTTTGGACTCAAGTGTTTATTATTTCTTATTAGTAAAACAGTTGCATTCCTGTGAGTTCATCAGCTTTTCATTAGAAGGCACAAAATGGCTAACATTTTTTTGTTACAAGGTCTTGTAAGACTAAACTATCCAATTAAGAACTGACACCTGGATTATTTTCCCCTTTAACCCAAAAACTGATCCCAAAGAGCCCACAATGGGGGCTTTTCTGCCCAATTACAAAATGCCACACAAATCCATGAAGAAGAAGGAAGAAGCATGAAGAAGAAACCCAGGACGACACCCTGTGCCCTCCATCTTGCTTCCATCCACAGCATATGAAAAATCCCAAACACTAAATTTCTCACCAAGTGATACACCTACACTGCTCTCTATAATCTATTGCACACTTTTGTGGATTCCAGTCTATCTTGAAATCTAGGAAACTTTCTCCATGAATGAGGGTCAAAGTCAGTGCTCCCCTGGGGGTCAGGGCACCCCACAGCAGACACAGAAATATTCCTGGTGCCCTGGGTTTCCACAAGTGACTTCCACATTTAGGAGGGAATTCTTCCCTGCAAAGGTGAAGAGGCCCTGGCATAGCTTTCCCAGAGAGGCTCTGGCTGCCCCTGGATCCCTGGAAATGTCCAAGGCCAGGCTGTGGCCAGGGCTTGGATCAACCTGGGACAGTGGAAGGTCCCTGCCCATGGCAGGGTGGAACAGGATGATGTTTAAGGTCCCTTCCAACCTAAATCATTCAGGGATTTCATTATAAATGCATTTTCACTAAGAGCAGCACAAGATAAAAGGAGGCCTGAACCGAGCCATGAAGTAGAGTCGAAATTAAAACAGTAATTTGGAACAGGAAAGATCTGGGAATGGCTGAACTGAATCCTGTATGAGAGCAGAGTGGTGAATTCTTCACCTTGGTTACCAAGACATGACCCCTATGGCTGTGCAACCCCATGTTTCCTCTCCTGACCATGTAAATCTGCTGTCATCAAACACAATGTGTGTTGTGCAACTCCAGAAAGCAGAATTTGGGACTTCCCTAATGCTACTGACGTGAGATCACGAGTGGCACAGACTGTCCGAGCTGCAGAGGAAATATTCCTGTTACAAACTTTGCAATTATGGAGTTTGTTTGATGTTCCTGTTGTGAAGACACTCCACTGTGAACAGAGAAATAAAGAAAAAAAAATTTTAAAAAAAGTCTGCCCAGCAGCTACTTCTTTTTTTTTTTTTTTTTTTTTACATAAGCATTTATGTGGGAGGAGAACAGGAGATTTGAAATGTACCTGGCAGCCTGCCGAAGCATAGGTATGACCCACGCTATCTTATAGATCTTAATTACTTGTGATGGTTAACCGACAGGAGCAGCAGAAAACCCTGAAACAAAGGGAGGCCGAGGCTCCCTGTTCCCTCCAGGGCATTTGGAGTGTCTGGAAAAATGCTCTGGTGTTGCCCTTTACCCACACACAGGCACTGGTGCAGTCACGCGTGGGACATCTCACAGTGCCGGGAAGGGTCAAAGACCAGATAAAAATGTGTAGAAAGAACTGGTAAAATGAAAACAATTATTTAATCTGAGTTTATGGTCTGACTACATACAGGAAAAAATATTTAATCTGAGTTTGAAGGCGCAGTATGTAGAGAAAAAAATTATTTATTCTGAGTTTTACAGACTCAGTAAATTGTATTTCTGGTGGACTTCAGCAGGAACATTAGCTTGGGAAAAAACAGGGTTGAACGCTGGCTTGGGAAAAGCCAAGATTGGGGTGTTCAGTGCTATGGGATCATCTCAGTTTAAGCATTTTCTACTCCCTTGTAATCTGGGTAAAATTTAAGAAAGCAGATACCAAAAGACTCCAGTGCTTATTGTAAATTAACGATTTAATTGAATGACTGAAGAATTTATTGCAAATAAATGATGGCACACACATCGAGCGACTGGGATAGCACTAAGGGCAGCTGAAATACTCCTCTCATTACCAACAGGTTCAGCTTTGGACATTTGGCCTTCAGCTTCTGGGTTTAACTTGGATTTTAGAACTTTTTCTTCTCACAGAGCGGGGACTCAGGCCTTGGCACCAAGCACCCGGGGCAGCAGCGGAGCCCCGGTGCCCGGAGGGATGTGGGGCACAGCTTGGCAGCAGGCTGGGCAGCGTGCTCCAGGGGAAATGGCCGGGCCCAGTGATTTTTGGGGGGGTTTCCCAACGCGGGCCATTCCGGGATGGACGGCGCGCGCGCGGCGGGAAACAGCGGCGTGCGGGGGGCAGGCCCCGCCCCGCTGTGGGCGTGGCCAGGGCGGGTGCTGAGTCACGCCGGGCCAGCAGAAGGGCGCCGGGACGCCCCGCGCCTTCGTGGGGGCGTGGCCTGGAGCGCGGCGGTATAAAAGGCGCGCCGGCGGGCGGGCTTCCCTCACAGCGCGTCGGCGGCGGAGCGAAGCGGGTTCCTGCGTCAACAGTGCTTGGACGGAACCGGCCGCGCTCGGGCCCGCCGCCACCCCCCTTACACCGCCGTCTACACAGTCACCGCAGCGCCCACCGGAGCAGCCATGGCAGCGCCCCCCTCTCAGGTGCGCCAGAACTACCATCAGGACTGCGAGGCCGCCGTCAACCGCCAGATCAACCTGGAGCTCTACGCGTCCTACGTGTACCTCAGCATGGTGAGGGCGCGGGCGCGGCGGGCTGAGGGAAGGGTCCTACGAGGGATAAAGGGGCGACACGAGGGCTCTGCTCGGCGGGGGGTTCTTGGGTGCCGGGCGGTGCCTGCGCGCCAGCTCCTCCTCCTCCTCTTTCCCCACCTCCTCCTCCCCCCCGCTGCGTTCGGGCCCGTCTGGGCCGTCCCCTGGGTGTAGGTGAGGCGCTTTTATCTCGCCTGCTCCGCGGCCCCGCCGCCGTTGCCCTTGGCGGCTCTGTTATCAGCCGCGCTCAGCGCCTCTGCCCTTGGGGCCGGGCTGGGTAGCGGGAGGTGCTTAAGGAAGCTCCTGGCACCCTTCCCGCAGGCGTGCTCGCCTCCCAGGGTCGGGTTTTCCTCCAGGAATCGGGAGGAATCCATGGTTTCCTCGGGCCTTGTGTTTCCATCTCTCCTTCGGCCTGAGGCGCCCATTATAGCTGTTCCTTGACCTCTGTGCAGCAATCCTGGTGCTTTGGTCGTGCTGGGACATTGAGACTTCTTAGGGACACTGTGCCGTGTTGTGCCATGTATTTTGTAGCCTTTTTTTTTTCTGTGTTAATTTGGTTCTGAGCCCTGTTTAGAGCTTCTGTTGGTGAGTGATAGTGATACACAAGCACCGGTGCTTTGACTTGAACCTCCAGGCCGCTGGTGTAAGAGCAGAGAGTTCTGTAGTAGGTTGGTAAATAATTGGCAGTTCATACAGAACTTTCCATTGAATCCTGGTAATGACCAAGGAATAAACAAGCTGTGTCACGGCTTCTAATTGCTGTTACAGGTTTGGTTTTTTTTGCTTTCAGAGAAGTAGCTTAATTCGTATTTTAGTTGCTGTTAAACTCATATTGTAGTTTAATTTATCTCTTGTATTTTAAATGTCACATTTTTCCCCGCAAAAAAAGTAGAAAGTGTATTCTTAGTCTAATCCCTGGAAAGCCCAGTGAGGCAAGAGAGCTTTATTGCAGGAGTACCTAAAAGTTCTTGGCTCACCCTTACCTGATGTTGCAAGTCATGACCCTGACCTGCAATGTGGTCATTGTAAACAAGATCAGGCAAACAAAGGGAAGATTTCTCCGTGAAAAAGACCTTTCAAGGCTGCAGTTTAATGGTGCTCAGAACAGATATCTGTGGGGTTTGTGATTTTTTTTTTGTTTTGTTTTTGTGTTTTTGGAACTGAGCCAAGGACACAAACACCATTTATTTGTGTCCTTGGTAGGAGTACAGGTTAAAATTTAATCCTAGCTGGAAAAATCAAATGATACTGAGGGGAGAATTGTTCCACACTGCCTTTCTGGCCTGGGCTTGGACTGCAGCCATCCTGAAGCAGAGATTTAGAGTCTGTGAATTCCTTTATTTTTCAGTCCTACTATTTTGACCGGGATGATGTGGCCCTGAAAAACTTTGCCAAGTACTTCCTGCATCAGTCCCACGAGGAGCGGGAGCACGCTGAGAAGCTGATGAAGCTGCAGAACCAGAGGGGCGGGCGCATCTTCCTGCAGGACGTCAAGGTGAGCTGGGGGCTGCCCCCAACTGCAAAGGGGTTGAATTTTCCTCTGGGTCCTCCCCAGAAGGAGCAGCAGCTTACACTGGAGAGGCACAGGAATTTGAGATGTGGAGCAATTCGATTATTATTTGCTGATTGAATAATAAAGAAGTACTTCTTGTGTAAGGAGAGGGTGCTGAGCCCCAGGTTGTTCGTTGTGGGGTGAGGGCAGACCCAGAAGGCAACTGGTTCATCACTGTCATTAAACTTAACACAGAGCAGATGTGCTCTGTGCACTGTTTTGAGAAGTGGGACTTGAATGGTTTGCTCAGTTCTGTTCTGAGGGTGCACTTCAAACTTTTGACTTTGCCTAAACTTGGTTTAAACAGAGAGTGACCTAAAGGCTCTCCACCCTGCTGGTCTGTGGGTTCTTACAGCAAACATGTCCTGTGCTTTCCCCTTTCAGAAGCCAGACCGTGATGACTGGGAGAATGGCCTGACTGCCATGGAGTGTGCCCTGCACCTGGAGAAAAATGTGAACCAATCACTGCTGGAGCTGCACAAATTGGCCACTGAGAAGAACGACCCCCACGTAAGTACATGCTGAGGATCAGCGTGGTTGTCCAAGGATGTGCCTGTTCATTGTGTGGCTTTGGGGCTAAGCTCTGTGTGTCCCTGGTGTTGTTAAAGGTGAAAAAGGTGTGAACCAGGGGTAGAGCCCTTTGGTGGGGTTATTGCTGTCCTTCCAGCAGCATTTTAAAGTGACAAGGACCTGCTTTATTCCTTCTGGAGTGTCTGTGAACAGTCTCTATGGAGACCATTTCTGAGGGGGTTGAGTTCCATCTTTTTAAGGCTTTTTGTCACGAGGGTTTTCTTGCCACAAAATTCCAGAGTTGCTTTAGAATATTAAAAGCCCTGGTGTTTCAGAACAATGTCTGAAAACACGGAATTCTTCTCAGATGGAAGTTTTTTGCAAGGCTGGATTGAGGTTGCTTAATAGCAGGAAGAGATTAATACGTGTGAGAATCCAGGCACTCTGGGGGAGTGTCCTGCCTAAGTTAGAGGGACTGAGGATTAGTAAATCCTCACTGCTGTGGGTTTGCTGTGCAGCGGGGGTGTCTCAGATCTCTTCAGGAGCTTGGCTAATGCTTCCTGCCATGAGGAAGAGGAGAGGCTTCCTGAGCTGCCTGGCTCTGCAGGGTTCTGGAGCAAGTGAGCCTACCTAAGCCTGGCTCACTTTCATCTTGTTCTGCAACAAAACCTAGAGGCTGCTTCCTCTCAGCTTGAAAATTCTGCATCCTCTCCTTAGAGAGCCTCAGTAGGGTTTCAGGCCTGAATGTAAACCTCTGGTCTCCCTTTCAGTTGTGTGACTTCATTGAGACCCATTACCTGGATGAGCAGGTGAAAGCCATCAAGGAGCTGGGTGACCACGTGACCAACCTGCGGAAGATGGGGGCCCCCAAATACGGCATGGCAGAGTATCTCTTCGACAAGCACACCCTCGGGGAGTGCCACAGCTGAAGCCTTGCCGAGAGCCATGCTCTGGGTTTCAGTGGGACTCCTACTTACTGTCCAGCCATGCATGCAGCTTCAGTTACTTAGCTAAACAGTTCCATACTCTGTACCAAATATCCCCTGTTCTGTTTGTGTTTTATGTACTGCCCTCCAGCCAATAAAGTGACTTGGTTCCAGCTGGCTTTTCCTGTTTAGTTTGGAGGGAGAGTAGGCAGCTGTAGTGAAGGCAGTGGGAGGTAAATTTGTGGTGTGACATGGGGGATTTGCAGCTGCTGCTGAAGGCAGAAGTAGGAAAATCTCTGTGGTTTCTTTAAATTCCTTGCAGAGAACTAAAATGAGGAAACGAAACCAAGGTCCTGGGCTTGAGCCTCGCTTTTTATTTTCTAAGAGTGGGCAGTAAAAGTCAGCTGAGTGATGTCTGCTGCCATCCAGCTTTCTCTGAGCACTGTCAAATTCCTGGTGGGAGATGTGGAACTTCAGAAGGAAGCAATGTGCTGGGCAGATGCTGCAGCTGCCTGTGCTGCCAAGCCCTTACCTCACCTTATCCCAATACTACAAAGTACCAGACAGGACTGGAAGAAGCACTGTGGGTCTGCATCACAAGTGATGAACTTTATTCAGTCCCTTACTTTTCCCTGGACTACCTTGTTAGGAGTGCAAGTCCTGCCTGAGAAAGGACTCGAGCTCTCATTCTTGCTGTGAGGAGAAAAGTAGCCACATTAACTGTGCTCCTGTTCTGGGGTACACCTGGCTGGTACCTGCATTATTTAACACTCAAAGTCTTGTTCTTTTGCTACAGGTTGGGTTTTTTTGGTGCTTTTGTTCTTGTTGCAACATGAGTTGTGCCTGCTGCTGTAGCTGAGGCCAGGCGCAGCGTGTCCTTAGTGCTGGTTTCAGCCCAGGCTGAGCTCCAGCTGCATGTCCAGCACCTCTGTTGGGGTGAGTGCCAGGATAAGGCAGGTATCCCATGGATCCATGGATTCCCCTTTAGCTGTACTGGTCCATCTGCTCCTCCCCTGGGCTTTCACTGGCCTCCAGGATCACCTCCATCAGCCCCACGTAGTCACCCTCGGCTAGGGAGATTCCAGAGTCATTGGGGGATGGACTCTCTGCTCTCCTGGGCTCTTTGGGAGCTGGGGGGTTGGTGTTTCCATTCCCAGTGTCTCTCATGTTCCTGGAAACCTCTGGGTGCTGCTCTGGAGCACTGGCTGCATCTTCCAAACTCAGGCTGCGAGCCTCAGGGCCCAGGTTGCCCTTGTGGGACCTTTCCAGCACTGGAGAGGTGACGGGAGTGAAGGAGAAGCAGAGGGAGGCGCTGCCTCCGGGGGTTTTGTTGCTGGGGGTGTGAAAGGCACTGGAATGCTCTGAATTGGGAGTGGCTGAGGCTGTGCTCTCCAGGTTTAGCCAGGGGGGGCGTGAGGCTTTGGAGCTCTTCAGGCTTTTGAAGCTGCCGTGCTTCTCATGCTCGAGGGGCTCTGGCAGGAAGGGGAATTTGGGGCTGTTGGATGCTGTGGACTGCGCTCCTGGACTTCCCGTGGTGGCAGCTTCCCTGGAGCTGCTCTTTCCTTCTCCTATTGTCACAGCCACAGAGTCAGGGCCTTTACTCCGCTCTGTTGGCCAAACAAAGGTTTCCTTTGCAGCAGAGCCCAGGGAGCTCTGACTCTTGTCCACATCACTGGTCCTGGAAGGGGAGGCATTGACAATGACATCCCGAAGGGAAGAGGAGCATGCGGCGATGCTGGAGAGCGCCGGTGGCTTCTTGCGCCCTTGGCGCCGGGAAGGGAAAATCATGGGGATGGAGCTGATGGGTGTCTGTGGAGCACTGTAGAACCCAGGCCTCTCATAAAAGGGCGTGGACATGAAAGCATCAAACTCCCTTAGTTTTCCCTCTTCGCTGTCCCACTGCTCCTGGGAGTCTCCCCTTGGCTGATTGATGCCACAAGGGCTTCCAGCCTTCCCCATGTCCTGGTAGGTATAGTGGGAGAAGGGCGACGCGGGATCTCCTCGCCGGCGCAGCAGGTTCATCCGGGAAGAGGACCTGGAGAAGTTCGGGGACTGGACACCCAGGAGGCGGCCCAGGTGTCCTAGCAAGGGAGTGGAGTGGTTGGCCTCCTCGTTCTCTTTAATTTGCTCCAGGGGCTGGAACTCCATCTCTTCCTTCTGCATGCTGGGAAAGCAAAGTGGACTGTTACAGAGCCACAGAGGGAGGGGGGGGATCTCCTGGAGAGGCTGGCAGCACTGGGAATGCTGCTGCCAGTGGCAAGCCTCTCTCTGTATTGCCATTAGCCCCCCAAAATGGGTGCTCATCATACAGGTGAGTGAAGAAAAGAGGTTAGATTTATCCTTTTCCATGGAGAATGTTGGCTGTTGTGGATGAGCCTAAAAGCTCCTCAAGTGTAATGTCCTACATGAGACCCGATCCAGGTGTTGTGACACTTTGTACCTGCACTCACCTGATGTCAAAAGTGGAGCCCAGGAAGGACGGGCGCTTGTACTCAGCAGTGGCCGCGGTGTAGGGTGGCTGGGGGTCGGGCTCGTTCCAGTACAGGTCCTTCTCCAGAATGGGTAAATCCTGGTGCATCTCATCCACTGCCATGAGGGAGACCTGCAAGGGACAGCAGGAATGTCACACGGGGTGAGTGAGCAGCATTTTGTGTGCCTGTTATCGAGGGACAAAGGAACACAGAGCTGGAGGAAGCGGTACAGCACGGAAACCAGGCAAGTGGCTGGGGTTGCTGTGGTTTCCTGTCATTTGGGTTGTTTATCACACTGAGATTTGATTAATTGGAAGGAAAATGGTGCTGAAGGAGACAGGAAAGCAACAGACTCACTAGGACAGAAGGGTGGGAGGTGTGGAGTTAGTGCATGGCAGAAACCAGAGGAGGCAGTTTTAGATGGACACGGTATGAAAACGAGGGGCAGGAATGATGTGTCATTCAAAGGCAGCTGAGGCCTGAAACAAGCACCCTTCATCTATCCCATGTGCCAGAGCATGGAATGAAGCTGCAGGCAGCCTCTGTGTACAAAGACATGCCAGAAGCCCCAAATTGCCTGCTGTGGATTGGGAGGATCTCTCCCATTGCAGGCAGAGAGCTGGAGGCAGCGGTGTTGCAGGAGAACTTGGTCACTGTCCTGCCTTGGTGTTCCTCTTCAGGTGAGGCTCAACTTGCAAATCTTCATCCCCTTTACCTGCAGGTTCCTGTCAATGAGCCAGTTGGCTTCAAAGTCATCATCGTCTTCCCCAAAAGGGTTGATGAGTTGCTCAGCCACCTGCATGTGGAGAGCACACAGCAAAGGTCACCATTGTCATCCCTGCCCCTTTCCCTGCAGGGAGAAGTCAGGTGTGATGTCCCTTGAATTCCAAGCCATGTTTTTCTTCCCAAAAGGGGGTGGGTTAAAAGTGGAAGCACCCCAGGGGCTGGGAGACATTAGAATTTGTAATAATTTCCCCCCTGCTCACACAACCCTCCTGCAACTTTAGGAGCTCCTTTTTTTCCTCTAGTAAGGACCAAAGCCTAGGAAAAGTGCAGCTGGTGTCCACAGTGAGACAGTTGGAAAATTAGAAAGTCCTGGCACTTCCTCAGCCCCTCTTGGCTTCCTGTTACTGCCCATGGATCAAGGAACACAGCAGGGTTCCTGGTGAGCTCACACTGGGAAAAACCCTTGGCTGGGTCAGATTCCAGCTCCAGCCGTGGTTTCTGGGCCTTACCTTTAACCAGCCAGCATAGAAGAAGAATTGCAAAAATGTAAAGACGGGCACAAAGAGATCCAGCTCATGGCCAGGATATGCTTTCTCTGGATCCAGGAATTGCCTCCCAATCAGACAGGCCAGGAAGAAGCTGTAAACAGCCACGGTCACCACCTGGGAAGGACGCCAAGGGACACACCAGGGCAGCGTGAGTTCCCAGCATCTCCCTTCAGTTCCACCCCACACAGCTCCAAGGCCTAGCTCTGTAGCCTCTGGGAAGCCTTGGATTCAGTTCCAACAGGCTTTTTGCAGGAGGATGCATTTCCCTACAGAAAGCTACAGACATTCCCTTTTCCCTGCAGCTTTTACCTACACTGTGTGCTGTCCCTGGAATGGTGTCTGTGAAGGTGTCACAGGCCAGTGGCAGCAGCAAGCACGTGACATCCTGAGTGGGCTGGAAGCTGTCTCAGGGCTCAGTCCATGCTGGCAGGCTGCTTCCAAGAAGGGAACCCTGGCATTGCTATTTGCTCCTTCCTTCCTTCTCCTCATGCTGAGCTTTTATTAATATTTGCCTGCCTAGATTTCAGGCAATGCTGAGCTTTGTGCTTTTCCCTGTCACCACAGGACTGGGAACTTCCCCTTTTCAAGTTAAAAGTAAGCAAGACTCTCACGTGGTCCCTTGATATAAACAGGGGGTTCAAAACAGGAATGCACTTTACATGTTCCCCATTAACCTCTGGCACTGCCAGAGCAGCAGCAACAGCTCCTGTTTCATGGTGAAGGGCATCCCTGTTATCTGTCCTGGATTGTAGGAGACAAAGGAGCAAGGTGGTGCCAAAGTGTCTGCCTGGGCTGATAAACAGCTGAGTACACACCTGGCACAACCTCCTGGGATCTTGCCCAGGATGTGATCCCTGCAAGGTGGTGCAGGGATTGTGTCTGTTTTTTCCTGTGTTTTCCATGGATCTGTGGGGATTTGTTACCCCTGGATAGAGGTTATTTCTGGACAGGTGGATGTGTCTGAGTTAGACAAAGGAAGCTGGGCTGGGTGTGTGCCGAGGTACCAATGGAAGAGAGCAGGTGGGGGTGAGGGATTCAAGAGTAACCTGCATTTTTCTTGGTGGGTCAGTTATGAAGCACTTCTACAAAGATAGGCTGAGAGAGCTGGGGCTGTTTAGCCTGGAGATGAGGTTTTGGGGAGGCTGTGGCCTTCCAGTACCTTAAAGGAGCTTATGGAAAGGAAAGAGAGGGACTTTTTACACGGGCAGACAGTGACAGCACAAGGAACAATGGTTTTAAACTGATAGAGGGCAGGTTTAGATTAGATAAGAGGAAGGAATTCTTTACTAAGAAGGTGTGAGTCCCTGGCATAGGTTTTCCAGAGAAGCTGTGGCTGCCCCAGCCCTGGAAGACCAGGTTGGACTGGGCTTGGAGCAACCTGGGGTAGTGGAAGGTGTCCCTGGATGAGCTTTATGGTCCCTTCCAACCCAAACCATTCCAGGTCTGGGTGTAAGTGGGGATGTGCACAGGCAGTGGTGGAGCAATGGCTGTGGGGATTCCCTTCTCACCTGGGTGTAGACCAGGGGGATGCTGATCCAGTCGTATCCGTAGAGTTTCCCACACTGGCTGCGCAAGGTGTTGAGCTCCTGCAGCAGGGAAAAGGGAATGGCATGTCAGGATAACTTCCCAACTCCTTGCAGAGCCTCTCCAGCACCCCTGTCCTCCATTGTTCCAGCCCTTTCCTTTCTGCTTATACCTTTTCTGGAAGGGGGGCTCAGTCTCAGCCTTGGAGGAATTCCCTGCTGCCTGGGTGTCTCCCCCTAAGCCCAAGATCCCTCCTAGCTCACTTCACAGCAGAGTTTCTCCTCCCGAAATGAGCAGTCCACAGGTGAGGCCAAGAATGCCCTCAGGAGCATCCATTTGTCTCTCCTGTCTATAGATGAATATCCCAGAGGGAGGTTTCTCTCTCTCTGGGGAGATGAATCCTGCTCCAGGCAACAGAAACCACGTGACTTTCTCTGCACATGAATACCAAGAAGGATGAGCTGCTCCAGAGCCTTTTTCTGTGCAGCTGGGCAGGGACTGTTGCCAGGTCTTGCCTGTGGAGTATGGCCTGTTGCCCAAAACTATCTAAGAGTTTTTAATAGTAATGTTTTCTACAGGACCTCAGTTGTTGAGGATGTTTTTGACCTCCCCTAGACTTCCAGATATATTCTTCCTTGTGGCTTTCTATCTGGATCCCAGAAACCTGCATTGGCTGTTCTGAAATGTGTCAAGGACCTGTTTTACAGGTGCCTCCTGTTCCCCAGGATCTCAAAGCCCTGCCTGTCCCCTCTGTCACTCACATTCAGGATGCCTTGGAGCAGCACACTGTCCCGGATCCTCCCGTCATTCCTTGCCTTCACAGCCAGGTTGGAGAACCACACGCACGGGATCCAAAACTTGTTGTGGGGGGAATTCAAGCTCTCAAACTTCTTGTGCTCTTCTGGTGTCATGAGGCCTGGATGGGAAAGAGCAGCTGGGAGAGGGATGGACTTAGAGGGCAGAAGGAACTGATCTGGTCTGGAATGAAAACATCTGAATCTCAGGTGGATGCCTCTGCTCTCCCTAAAAATCTGAGTGACGACTCAGAATTTGGGGAGACATGCAGAAGGACAAGTCTCCCTCTTAAAACATTGAGTCATGGAGGTGGGATAATGGGATTTCACTTTGGATGTCTGCAGCACATCAGGTAAGAGCCATCAGGGTGATAAAGCACTGCTGAGGGTGCAGCTGCCTGGTGTCCATAGATACTTGTTGAGAATGGGATAATTTGTGTCCCTGAAGTGCCTTTTCTTTTTAGGAGGCCAACAATATCACATCTCTGTGGATTGCCAAGGGAACCCAGACAATGTGGGCAGACTGGGAACCCTGCTGACCTTGAGGAGCATTTCCCAAGAAGATGCAGTGTGCCCTGCAGTTAAGCTTGGAGACTTGGAGCTTGAATTCCCACCTGCCCTGAGGGATCAGCACCACCCCATTTCCAAAGAAGCTTTCCCAGGGCCCCCTGCCCCTGGAGGAGCAGCGAGGAGCAGTGCTGACCTGCCCTCACGACGTGCTCCATGCTGGGGAAGCGCTTGTAGACAGCAGTGCTGACGGAGCGCAGGATCAGCACGCTGACCAGGTTGCTGTAGCGCATCAGGGTGCGGCGCAGGAGCCTCCCGTACTCGTCCTCCCCATCCACGTTGCAGGACACCAGGTTCATGATCCGGTCTGGCCATGGGATGCTCTCGTACTGGGCCCACCAGCGGGACACCACCAGGGCCACATAGAAACCTAGAGGGGAGCTAAGAGAGTCAGGCATCTGAAAAGAGCTTCCTCCTACTGTCTGATCTCCTCTTCTGCTCACACAGAGATGGGTGCAGGAATGTCTGGAGGGGAATTCAGTCCTCCATGCTAAAAGGAGGCTAAATTTCATATTTCCCTTCCAACCTCAACTGTTCTGATTCTATGAAGCAACCTTAAAGATGATCTCATTCCAAACCTCTGCTCTGGACAGGGACATCTTCCACTAGACCAAGTTGCTCAGAGCTCCACCCAGTGTGGCCTTGAAAACTTCGAGGGGTGAGGCAGCCACTGATTCCCTGGGCATATCTGGTGCCACTTGGAGCTTGTCCTCCTGTGCTGGGGGACACACAGATATGGGGCACTCCTCCCACTTGAGGAGTTTTGCAAAGGCGGAGGGAGGGACCTGCTCTGCCAGCAGAGCTCTGCCAACCCAAGGAGAAGAAATGCTGTCCCATTCCCCTCCCTGCTGGATTCCAGACAGCTCCTTACCCAGCACGAAGGACACGGGGATTAGCTCGGCGTAGCTGTTGCAGTACAGCGCCAGCTTCTCAAACATCAGCCTTTGGCTCTCGCTCAGGATCAGCCTAAAAGGGACAAACAGAAGCAGTTCTCCCTCTCCTTCCTTCCCTCCCCTTCCCTCCTGTGGACAGAGTCTGGCAAGTGCCTGCCCATCAGAATCCCTGTCCCAATCCTGTGTTTATCCCATGTCCTGCCCCAGGCCAGGCTGTGGGTGTGAAGTTGCTCACCTGTAGACAAGGCTGATGGTGAAGTAGAGCGAGATGAAGATCAGGAACTCGGAGTAGAGCAGTTTGTAGATGCTGCCCTTCCATTGGAGCAGGAGCTGGGAGAAGGTGCCCAGGCGGGCATCAGCCACGCGGTTGGTGTAGGTCACTGTCATCACAGCTCCTGTGGAGGCACACGACAAGTAGGGCTTGGAGCTTGAGCAGGAGGAGACACAGGGACATCCCACGTGTCCCACCAAGCAAGATGGAAAGGAAGGAGAAAACAGAATGAGCTGAGATCAAAAGCTGGGTAAGATGTAGGCAGCAGCACAGAAAGCCAGGAGGAAATTGCCAGCAGGCAATTCATTTGATGAGTTTCCCATCTTTTCTCTGTCCTTGAGCTGGTTATAGTGACCAAGGATGTATTTTCTGGTGGATCCCTTTGTTTTTAGTGTTTGATTTTTGTCAGCATTCAAATGGGGCTGGTTGACTGAAGAGGACAAAGCCCATGTGCCACCTCCTTCCACAAAACACTTGTGGTAAGATTAATCTCAGGGTCACAAACTGCGAAGTTTATGCTTAGCCCAGTAATTTTCTAAATATAGTTTTTGTTTCAAATATCTTTCTGTAAACCTACTTGCTGGGAAACATCTTCCTGAAATACTGCTGGGAAAAAAAAAACCCAACCCAAAGGAAAAACCCCAGAAAAAATTTATTGGGACCGATCCAGATGAAGGCATCCTAGCAAGGAGAGCTATCTGTACTCTGCTGGTCCTAGTCATGTAGGCAGGGCAGCCTTCCCTGTTGGAGATCTGTGGGATGGAGTTCAGCCAGGCTCATAGGGCCCAAATTCCAGCAGCTCCACCTCCCCTCTCCTTCAACCATATGTTGCATAATAAATCACAGTGGCTGAAAAATAGGCATTCAGGCTCCTGAAGTGCTCCCTAGACATGCAGCATCCCCATTCCACTTCTAGTGTAACTTCCATAAATAATTCTTTATAATCAAGTGATAGTCAGGCTCATAGTTGCATAAACCTGAATTTATTTTAAAAACACCCCAACAAACAAAAAGACACCAGTGTTATCCATGCCAGGCAGATTAGTGAATGATTTCTTGGGTTAGAAATAATTATCCAGTGTGAACTATTGGTATTTCTGAATCCTAACGTGTCACCAGGCATTGCTATTAAACAGAGGTAATAATGTTAATGATTATGGGGCCTTGGGCTCTTCCCTGAATGATGGGGATGAAGAAGCACTTCAAGGGACAGCAGCTGCAGGCAGGTAAGTTTGGGCCCACGTTCCTCATTTGTTTCTCATTTAAGCATCCCAGTGAAAGATTTACATTTAGGTGGGGACAACTCAGGTCCCAGTGAGCTGCTGCTGTGAAGAAAACCATCAAAGTCTAGATTTTTGGCTATTTCAACCAAGCAGCATCTTTGTTCTGGGTTTGGCTTTTTGGTGCTGCTCCTCCTTTGGGTGTCCCTGTCAAAACTTAGGTCCCTGAGTCCCCTCTTAAGGGTGATATAGAGGAGCAGAGCTGTCCCTGTCCCCTGCTGCTCAAATGCCCCTTTCAGTAAATCCTCATGTCCATTCCATATGGATTTCTGGGTACAGGACTTGGAAGAGTAGGCTTTAACTGCCCCAGAGGTTGAACCCACAGGCTGCCCAGAAGAGAAAAGCATGCCCAAAACCCCCTACGTTTTTGGGGCCCCTTACACAAAGCTGCATCTTTTCTCTGGGCTTTAGGGCTCGAAAGCACTCAGGGAGATTCTTTGTTGCGTAATTCAAATTCAGATTCCCTTTTTTACCAAAGAAGGAAAACTCCAGCTCTTGGCCGTGTAACTAATGGATGTTGCCCACCTCTACTCTGTTCTGCTCCTGTGTGGTTTATGGGGCTTTTCCAGTGCTTTTCCCTCCAGCCCTGAACGGGTAAGGCACCTCCCTGCCCACCTGCCAGCCTGTGCTGGGCTGCCCTGGGATGTCCCTGGGCAGCTGGCACGTTCCATTAGTGGCTGAGGTCCGTGGTGGGAGGTGGCTCACTGGCACACCGGAGTCAGGATGGGCTGGAAGAGCCCACCCAGGGAGCTGCTGCCTGCATCCCCTGCTCATCCCTCTGGACTAACCAACACACCTGGAAGTCGACTGACCTGGAATTCAATTGTAGGAGCAAGCAAGATTCTGGGACATCAGGTGCATCACCCACCACAAACAGATCCTAGCAGGTATCGCAAAGACGGACAACGAGCAGACGGATGGAGCCAGAGGAGGTCACGGACAGGCAGGAAGATGGATCTCTGCAGGAAAGAGTGATCCTCCTGCTGCTGTTAGGATACTCACAGTCATGGGCTCCTGAGCCGTGCTGGAGGCTGGAGAGGTTTGGTCCTGCACGTGTCCCCGCTGGGTCCTTTGTGGCCTGGGCCACTGCCCGCATCCTCGTGCCCCCTTGGCTCATAGGGGGATTGGACCTGCCCCACACGGTGTGCTAAGGAGCCTGAGACCCACTTGGGAGCTGCAGCCGGTCACTTGATGCCGTAATCCCTCCTCATTACAAAAGAGACTCTGTTGTCTTTTGCCCTGTTCCCTCCTAATCTTCTGAGTAAGCCCTGCGTGTTTATAGAGGCGGCCGGAGGAGGGGGAGGCAGGGCTGGCTGCTCTGCTGCTGCTAACTCCTGGCACAGCCATGGTGGCTGCCAGAAGAGAGGCATTTTTCCTCTAATTCTTTCCTGTTTGGTCCCTCTCTCCATGTCACAATCTTACAGGAACCCCAGGAGATTATGCAGGGCTGGAATTTTCCACCAAGGCTGTAAAGCATGGTGACTTGGGGGCTGCCCTCTCTTGCCTAGGTCAGTGAAACACCTGGTCCATGCTCTGCCTGGCTCTCACAGGATGTTTCCCCATCATCCCTCACTGTCCCTGGATGAGTTTGCCACCTCTTCTGGCTGTGGTTTGGATGCTGGGGATTTCCACTCTGCTACTGGTTCTCTGAGACTCTTCCCATGTGTTTGCTTACTTTTGCTCTTGCTTTTCCAGCAGTGCTCGAGAGCTGTCACTGTGCTTCCTTGCATGACATCCTGGGAAACATTGGTCCTTGCCTTGCCCTCAAACTTCCACCAAGCCAGGGAACTCCTCCTCTCTGTCTTCCCAGGGTTCTTAGTCCCTTTTCTGCTCCTTCCCAGTTGTGACTGTCCTTCCCTTCTACCACCTCCTCAATGCTTCTACTCAGGTCATAAGGACATTCCCCTTCCATGAGGCTCTGAATCAAAATCTTTTAATGAACTGGTCTTCCATTGTTTAGGCAGCTGTGAGACACTGAAGAGGGAACACAGCTCTGATCCTTGCAGGTAAGAGCAGCTGGAGACCCAGGCTCCTGTAATAACCAACTTTCTCCTGTGCTTTGACACTTATTTAACAGCACTAGTTGTGATCAGTTTGTCCCAGCTGTAGTTTTCTCCTTCCTGTGACTGATCCTTGACAAGGGGAGTGGGTTGTTTCACTGCTCCTCTGGAGCAGGTGCTGCCTGGCATCTGCCTGATGTGGGATTTCTGGTGCAGTCTGGGAATTGCTGCCAGTGGCAGGGAGAGCATAGTTTAAAACGTGGGATTAGTGCTCTGTGAAGGGACATGAGAGCAGGAGGACCCTCTCTGAAGGGATTGTGGTCCATCCACTTCCAGGGCTGGAATTGCTGAACAGGCAGGCTGAGATAGATCTTGAGGGTCGTAGTGCCTAAACCCTCATCCCCACACACAGCAGGGAGACCAAAATGCTTCAGGTGAGACATTTGCTGCAGCTGTTGGGAGCAGTTTGGCTGCTCCTGGGGATGTGGAACAATAACCCCCTGAGTGTCCTGCTGCTTGTGGAGGGATGTGCTGGCATCTGGGGGCCTCTGCTGCCCTCCTCTGAGAACAGCTCTGCTAGCAGCTCGTGTGCTCCACAGCTGCCCTTGGGACAGTAGGAAATATGTGTGGAATTTAATATTAATGTAAATAACTGAGGGGCTACCAGCGTGGCAGAGCTGCTTGGATCTCTTTCCACATCTCCTGTGGCCTCAGACCCTCAGGAGGAGAATGGTCTGAAAGCCTGCCTTGCTCAGCAGAGCAGGAAGCAAAGAGGTGCTGACATCCATCCTTAGCCTCAGGGCCCTGGAATCATCCTCATTTTCTCCTTGCTAAAGATGTAGAGATTGAATTGCTGCTTTGGGAATGTTAAAGGGCCACTCTCAATGCTGAGTTAGCAGCAGCTGGCTGGGAAAGGCACAGTGCCCTCCTTGCTCTCTCCCAGAGAACAGTAAGTGCTTTTAGGGACAATGGGTCCCAAAGCTTGGTGAAATCCCTTTCCCTTCTCCAGTTGCAGGGCTGGGATAGACACAGAGGCAGCTGGCATCAGAGGTATCTCTGCAAACTACATTCTTCCTTGAAATCTGATGTAACTTGAAAAAAAATCCAACTGGGAAATGTCTGGGGAGTTGCTGTTTTTCATGGACAGGATTTACTCAGAGGTTTGAGCTGGCCAGAAATGTTTGAGGAGGATGCAGTTACCCTGCAGTGCTTTTGTGAGGACCCCCAGGCTTGTTCCCCTCATGCTGCAGAATTCCTCACTAATTCTTGCTCCCCTAGGAGCTGGGGGTGCCTGTCCCTGTGCCAAGCTCCATCTGACCCTTTGCATTTTGCTTTTAGGGGCTTGGATGGTGACAAATCTCTCACTTTGCCTCTGATGTTGCACAGTTCAGTGCATACAGCATGAAAATGAGGGAAGGGTCCTTAGTGAGGTCCCTCTTCTCCTGCCTTAGGAATTGTGGTGGGGATTAGGTGCCAAAGGGAGGATCAAACATGCTGGTGCTGGAAATCAGAGACCCCAGAGGAGCCTTGCTGCAGCCCTTGCAGCCAGCTGAGCAAACATGTGGCACAGCCAAGGAGCCAGCCAGGAGGGGCTGGATGGAGCCTGGAGTTTCAGGCCATTTGTTCTCCTTTCCATGGCAATACCATCTGGTTTGAGTTTGCTGGATAAGGGGTGTCAGCAAAGTCAGATTCTGCTTTCCAAACTCAAAGATAATGCCTGTTCTTCCTTCCCTTCCCAGCCTCTGTCTGGCTTTCTTCTTCTCCCCTTTCCTTCCCCGTCATTTCCCTTCCTTTTATTTCCACTTTCTGCTTTTTGCTTTCCTGCTTCTCTTCTGGGAAGAAGGGAGCACATGCTACTCTCCCCCTTATGACAAGTTACTTTTTCAAGTGGCTGGGATTCAGCACATCCCTCGCAAAGCTTCCTGTCAGCACTACCAGTTCTCATCCTTCCTGCCTTTGTTGGCTCCTGGAAGCACTTCTACCTTTCTAATCTGAGGACCCTCTGTTGCTGCTGGCCAAGCCTTGGGAGTTAATAATTACAAAGACTAATTACATCTGGTGTGCTTTGCAGAGCTGAAGATCTTTCCCCTCCTCCCAAAAGTTCTCTGAAGATAGCAAAGGTTGCAGCCAGAGACACAAACATCCCGGACACTCCGTTCCCAGACTTCAGAGCGTGGGCTTGGCCTGTGCTGTCCCCATGGATCCTGGACATGAGGCAGGGCAGGGCTGGAGATGACACAGACACCCAAGAGATGCTGGGACAGAGAATTGCTCCATGTGTAGTATCCACAGCAAAATCCTGCAGTGGACACCAGGATCACCATGTCTGACTCTCCTGCCTCCGGCGTTGGGTCTGTCCCAGAGGCAGAGGATGGACAAGCTGAGAGCAGGGAGGGAGCTGTTGCTGTGTGTGAAGGCTCCAAAGGAGTATGGCTGCCTGGAGGGAAGCCCAGGGCAATGGCAAGGTAGGATGTGATGGGAAATGCCCTCTGAGGGCAGCAGCAGTTTTTGGTTCAGAATTCCAGTGCTGTCAATCCACAGGTGGAAATGGGATCCGCTGTGGGACAGGGGTTACAGCAGAAGTGGTTTGCCTGTTGGGTTCCGTGCTCAGTGCTCCCCTTGAAGTATAAAAACCCTGGACAACCAGCAGCCGGTTTCCCCCCAGCCAGATTTCCCCCATCCTTCCACCTTCCTAGGTTTACATCCCAGGCTTTGTATTGGCTTTGTGTGGCACCGTTTTGGTAGCGGGGGGCTACAGGGAGGCAGAGATTCACCTGCAGCCCATGGAGGAGCCCACCCTGGAGCAGAGGCATGCCCGAAGGAGGCTGTGGCCCCTCAGGGAGCAGGGTCCTGGCAGGACATGTGGAGAGAGAGGAGCCCGCGCTGGAGCTGCCTATTCCTGACCCTGTGGAAGGGACCCAGGCTGGGGCAGTGCATGAAGAGTTCCTTAGAGAAGGAGGACTTGTCCCGTGGGAGGAACCCCACGCTGGATCAGGGGCGGAGTGTGAGGCATCCTCCTCTTGAGGAAGAAGGAGCAGCACAGACAGCAGCCCCCATTCCCCATCCCGCCGTCGGGAAGGAGGCGGAGGAAGCCAGCAGCGATTCCGAGCCGGGCACGAAGAGCGGAGCGGAGGGACGGTTGTCGGACATTTCCTTGCACCTCCGCCCTGCCCCGCGGTGAGTCGATGGGTGACAAACGCCGCCGGCTGCCAGCTCGGCCCGTCCCGCCCGTGCCCGCAGGGACCCCCCGGGCCGGCGGCGCTCAGGGCGCAGCCGCGCCGGCATCACGTGGGCGGCGGGGCCGCGGCTGCTCGGGATCGGCTCCGGAGCCTCCGGGAACCGGTCCCGTTCCGGCTCCTCCGGGCACGGATCCGCCGGAGCCTCCGGTTCTCATCCCTCCTGGCTCGGCTCCTCCGGGCACGGATCCGGCGGCAGCTCCGGTTCGGGTCCCTTCGGGCACGACTCCTGCTCCGGCTCCTCCGGGCACGGCTCCCGCTCCGGCTGCGGCTTCTCCGGGCGCGTCTCCGCTTCTCGCTCCGGCTTCTCCCCCGGGCTCCCGGTGCGGCTGCCCCGGCCATGGGGGCTCTGGCGGGGGCGCCTCCGCCTTGAGCAGCATCGGCAGCAGCGGGACCCAGCGATGTTGCGGGGGTAGGTGCGGGTCTGCACGGGGAAGGAGTGGCGTCCGTGTGCCGGGGCTCTGTCTCCGTAGAGTCCTGGAATGGTTTGTGTTGAAGGGGATCTTGAGGTTCATCTTCTCCTGCCACGGGCAGGGACGCCTTCCACTAGACCAGATTGCCCCAAGCCTTGTCCAACCTGGCGTGGACACTTCCCGGGATGGGGCAGCCACGGCTTCTCTGGGAAATCCATTCCATCACCCTCACAGGGAAGAAGTTGTGTGGAAGCCAAGTAAGGAGATGGAATACGGAGGCAGCAGCATCCCCAGATACAGGACTTGACGTTTCATTGCTGAGGCAAAGACAAGAAACACCAATGTGTGTTCTGCTATAATATAATAACATAAAATTAGAATAGACCACTGCCAGATACTCTGCCAAACATTTGAGGGACGATGCTGAGTCCACATGGGATGATGAGCCACTCTGGACTGATGCTGTTCCATGGTGGTGCAGGTCAGGCATCCATCCCAGTGGGGATGGAAAAGTCAGGCCTTGCTCCCAAACCTGGGGTGAGAGTTTAATCTGGAGAGAGCTGGAGGCTGCTTGCACAGGAAACAACCCCGTTGGATCAGCGCTGCAGGAAACATGTGGGGCCCGCTGGAAAAAGTGCAGATCCTGCACATTTTTTTGCTTTTTCTACAGAAACCAACTTCAGAAGGCTATGGGATGTTGGGGAATTTTTTTTTTTTTTTTTGTGTAGGTTTGCATTTCTTGTGTCAGTGCATGACTTAGGATATGATACATTTTTCCTGGAAAGGCAGCTGCTAGTCAGCAAGAGAGGGAGTGTTTCTGGTGGTCCTTTGGTCTCTGGGATAGGATTTTAGAGCCCCACCTGGACACTGAGCAGAATCCAGCATAGCCAAGGCTTCCATAGGGATTCTGTTTGCATGGTGTGGAGAAAAAATGAGCTATTCCATCGTAGATGATTTTGCAGGATGTGTTTTTGGCATTACAGAGTGTGGGTGGGACTGTTTAATTCCTTCATATCCTCCGGTTTTCTTCCATAGCGTGTGGAAATACGCTGAAATATCTGTCTCCTGAGGCAACTTTCAGCTGAGAATTAGAGAGTCATAAAGGAACAGCATTATTTTTCCTTCCTGTGGGTTAGATTAAGTGTGTTTGTATCAGTAGACTGGTGAAATGTCCGTTTTCCTTACTGCTTCTTTTATTTATTATTTTTATTCTCCATGCTCTGGTTTCCTTGCTCCTTTCTGGTATGAATTCTTCCCAGTGTTCAGGGAGTTCTCCATGTGTGCTTTTCCACATGCTTTCCTATGATACCTGAGCTGATTTAGCTGGGAGCTGCAGCTTTGTTCCCTCTTTGGAAGGTGGCTGTGGACAGCTGTTGGTCTTGGACAGCTTGGGGGGCACAGAAAGGGAGAAATTAGAGTGGAAAAGGTGATAGAACACTCTGGGACTGAGGAGATAAACCCAGCCTGTATGGAGTCAGAGCAAGGGGAAAGAGCATGGCCTGGCAGGAATGCAGGAGAGGAGAGCACAGAGATGGGGCAAAGAGAAGAGGAAAAAGTGAGCCTGAGCAAAAAGAGGTGATGGCTGCTCTAGAGGAGGAGGTGGTGGGTGAGGAGCAGTGTCCAGGAGTGTGGGAGGAGGTGCACGAAGAGAAGGGCACCAGAGCTTAGCCAGAGCTTGTGAGCCCGAGATAAGCAGCAGCAGGTTAATCTGCAGGGCAGTGTCTGTGTCTGGGCAGGGCAGAAAACTTCCATGTGGGGAGGGCTTGGACACACTGCCCCTGCCTTCAAATGGAGGGAGATTCCATGGGGAGAGTTCAGTGAGTAAGAGGAGAAATACAAACACTACAGTGACAGCAGTGCCCTGCATGCAGGCACTCAAATGATGTTTTCCATTCCTAAAACTTCTCCAGCCTCTGTGTTAATTTGGGAGTTGACAGAGCCCTGCTGAGCACTGAGGTGCAGTGTCCTGGGTCACTCTTCTGCTTTCTTCTTTCTAGGATGTCTCTGCTTACTGGCCAGTGAAACTAAAAACCAGGGCTTTGACTCAGCTTGGGGAAAATACACTAGTGTAGACAGCTCTGTGGGGGATTTTGGTGGGAAATAGGTGGGAAAATAGGTTAAAAATTTGTTAAAAATAGATCTTTTCCTTCTGAAGCAGATGTGGGGGGTAGAGGAAGGCTGGGTTGGCAGCAGAGGGGATTTGGGTCCTTATATTAAGAATGGGAAAGCTGTATTGCCTTTTTTTGTCTTTTTTTTTTTTTTTTTTTTTTGCTTCCCTACATCAGTAGGGAAGTCTGACCTTAGGTCTGCTGGGTGTATCCTGGAATCCTAAAAATCTATCTGCAGGGTGTTTCTCTTGGACAGCAGGTGAGAATGGGATCTCTGGAGCAGCTGTCCTTAGTTCTCCTGCTTATTATCCTGAGTTAATAAGGACACCCTGCCAGAAGGGTAAAGCACTTCCATAGGGTTGCAGGGCAGAGGAACAGGTGCAGCTGTTGCTGCCCAAATTCTTCCCCATCACCTTCCCTGCCTCACTCCCACTGCCTATGCCTGGGGCTGGATGTGTTGGAGGAAGGCTCTGAATCACCCCCACGCTCATTTTCCCTGTGCTTTTACCCCCAGCCAGGTCAGTTTGGAGGAAGAGAGCCAAAATCCACCTGCTGTGGGACACTGGAAGCCCCTGATGCCATCCAAAGGGGACAAGGAGGAGCCAGAGGGTGGATGCCAGGATGCTGGAGGTGTGCATGAAGCCCAGTCCACGGAGCAGCTCAACGTGTCCCGGCTGCGCAGCTCCTCGGTGGAGATCCGGGAAAAGGGCTCGGAGTTCCTGAGGGATGAGCTGCACAAAGCACAGAAGGTGAGCTCCAGGGTTTTGGGGAACTCCTGGGGAGGGGGGCACAGGTTGGAGCTGAGGGGACTTTCCTGGAGGTGGTGGCAGGAATCTTGGGTCATGGATCAGGTGCTGGGGTGGGGAGGAAGGGCTGTGATTGACAGGCTGGGGCAGGGCATCAGCATTCCTGTCCCTATCCATTTCTTCAACAGGAGCTGAAGCTCAAGGACAAAGAATGTGAGAGATTGTCAAAAGTCAGGGAACAGCTGGAGCAGGAACTGGAGGAGTTAACAGCCAGCCTGTTTGAGGTACCACCCTCTTCCTTTCCCATCATTTCTTAAGCTAAGCTTACATCCAGCTCCTTTAAGACAGGCTTTCCCTGGACTTCCAGCTCTCCTCTCTCAATTTCCTCCTCTCCCTTGTTGTTCTTTCCTACTTGGAGAAGCAGAGCTGGCCAGTGCTGCAGATGGAGCTTTTACCTGGATTTCCTCCCCCTTCTAGGAGCTGTGGGGGTGGCATAAAGAGCACAGTAGTTATGGTTCCAGAATGTGGAAATACCTGGAGCTGGAGCCAAGCACAGCTCCCTGTCCCTCTCCATGCCTGCTCTGCAGTCTGGGCAGCTGCTGTGTAATAGAGATGATTCCCTGGCTCATGCCAGCCCTTGCTGGGGGTGGAAACATGCTGGATGTCCTCATCCACTCTGCTCCAGTGAGTGTCCAGAAGGCTTGTTGGTTTTGTTTTGGTGGTTTTTTGTTGTAATGTGGTTCTTACCAGGCTGTATCCCAGCAAAATCCTATTCACCAGCAGCTCTAATGTCTGGATCTGTCTGGATAATGAGGAAAACCAGAGCCCATCAGTACCCTTGAAATGCAGGGCTGTGAGAGCCAAGTAAGCACTCCCTCCCAAAATTTTGGCTGCCTGAGCACAGGATGATCTTGGAGATCATGTAGCAAGGGCTGTCCCCTTCCTTTGGTGGCTTTGGCCAGATGCTGTTTCCAGACTGCAGGGAGGCCCCAGCAGGGCTGCATCCTGCTCCCCTCTTCCTGTGGGAGAGGCTTCTAAGCCAGTTTCCACCATTTGGCCCCCACAGCTCCTGCTGTGTCACAGCCATGCCTGGGGCAGTGGGACCAGCTACTCTGAAAGGGGAGCAGGAGCAAAGTGCAATAACAAGGCAGGCAGGAGCAGTGCCCTCACCATGACTGAGCAATGAGTGCGGATCAGGATCAGAGCCACAGGCAGAGTCTGGGTCAGGAGCCAGTGCAGGGATCACCCAGCAAGGCTGGAGTGACTGCAGGAACCAGGCTGAGGAGAGGCTGGAGTCACAGCTGTTGGAATAGGGGCAGGCACAGCTGTGGTGGAAAACAGGTGAGTTCTAATGTCAAAGCAATTCTCAAGGGCAAGGAAAGGCAGGTCCTTGCTTCTGGCATTCTTCTCAGCAGCCCCTATCAGTGAGAGATGACCTTGGCCAGCTAAACTCCTTAACTTAGCCAGCTACACTCCTGGAAAGGGGATGCACTCCAGGCTCTGGCACTGGGAGCCTTCTCTGGGAAATTCTGAGGGAAGGCTCTGCACAGCTGAAGGAACAAACCCCCTGGATGTGGCAGGGATGTCTGTCCCCTTGCCTGGAACATGTGATGTGGCAGACCTGGGACCTGCCTTGTTGGCTGTGTGAGTTGGGGTGCAGCAAGTGGATTAAAACTCTCTCTGGTGCAGGAAGCCCACAAGATGGTGAGAGAAGCCAACACCAAACAGGCTGCAGCAGAGAAACAGCTCAGGGAAGCCCGAGGCAAGGTGAGTGACTCTCTGTGACTTCATTTTTGGGGTTGGTGTGGTGGCATCTCTGCCCAACCTCGCCACAGGGCTGTTTGTTGGCTGAGCCGAGTGAAGTGCAGCTTCATCTCTGAGATGCTGTGGTCTTTTTCTGGCAGACACTTGAGTGAGAGGGAAAAGGCCTCACAGACATCCTTGCATTGCAGTCTCCTGCTGATTGCTGATCCAGCTCTCTCTAGGGAAATGGATCCACAGAGAAATAATGAGTTCAGTTGTTACAGCTCTGAGATGGAAGGATAGAGCAGGAGCCTGGGGAGTTGGAATTTCCTGACATGGCAGCACCACAGGGCTGCTCAAATGGCTCCATCTTCAGGAGAGAGAAATTTCTTTGGAGTGATTAGTTCTGAAAAGAGCCTTGGACAGAAGGGGTAGATTCCCAAACAGCTGCTGTTTAAAATTCTGGATGATGGTGGCCCTGGGAGGATGGGGAGAGGCTTTATGGCTGGGCTTTTAGCTGCTTCCCTGTGGTTTCAGTGTTTGATGGGATGCAGCAAACTGGAGCCCAGCAGGTGCTGAAGGTGACTCTTGCTTGTGTCCCCAGATTGACATGCTGCAGGCAGAGGTGACAGCCCTGAAGACGCTGGTGATCACATCCACGCCGTCCTCCCCGAACCGGGAGCTGCACCCTCAGCTGCAGAGCCCTTCCAAAGGTGGCTTCAGGAAGGGCCACGGGCGGAACAAGAGCACCAGCAGTGCCATGGTGTCAGCTGCCAGCCAGAACGTGGCTCCAGAGCCCGTCAGCCGGGAGTGCAGAGAGGTGGGTGGGGCACATCCATTGGGGAGTGCAGAGAGGTGGGTGTGGGACGTCCATTGGGGAGTGCGGAGAGGAGGGTGTGGGACATCCATTGGGGAGTGCAGAGAGGTGGGTGTGGGACATCCATTGGGGAGTGCAGAGAGGTGGGTGGGGGACATCCATTGGGGAGTGCAGAGAGGTGGGTGGGGCACATCCAGCTGGGAGTGCAGAGAGGTGGGTCAGGGACATCCTGAGCATCCAAAGGTGGCTTCAGGAAGGGCCACAGGTAGAACAAGAGCACCAGCAGTGCCATGGTGACATCTGCCAGCCAGAATGTAGCTCCAGAGCCTGTCAGCTGGGAATGCAGAAAGGTGGGTCAGGGACATTGCCTGCGTTGGCCAGGGAGCTGCTGCTCTGAGAACTTTGGGCTTCCCACAGAGCTGTGTGGTCTCACTGAGCAGCTGTTTGTGCCCTGTTCCCTAAATTTGTGCTGAGGCAGGCACTGGAGGGCTTCCTTTTGTGGGGGTTTCCTCTTTGTCGGGACAGGAAGCAGTCGAGGGATCACTGAGGGGCAGATCCAGGGGGTGCCAGTGCTGTGAGTGGATGCAGAGAGCTGCTGAGCAGAAGCCAGTTCTGCTAGCCAGATGTGGACACAGCTGTCCTGGGAAGCAAATAGGAGGCACTTGGTCAGGAAAACTGAAAAAAAATATGCTGCAGAAATGTCTCACTGGTGATTTTTTGGGAACTGCAGCCTGTGTCGTGAAGAATTGTTGTGGGAACACAAAGGCTTGGTAAAGATTTGGATCTGTCATTTCTTCATGGAAGCCACTTCCACAGGGTGCAGATCTCCTGTGGTTTCAAATCTTAGGGCTCAGCCTCCAGAGTGCCCAGTGTTATATATCAAGGAGGGGATGGTTTTTTGTCCCTCGGAATTCTTGTGTGAGAGGTGATAAAAGGGAACCTGGCATTCAGAGAGTTGGTGCTCTATGGGAAAGATCTTAAATTGGGTCTAAAAATGGTAATTTCTGTTCCCTTTCTGCACCTCAAGCTGAAGTCTAAATATGTGGCTTGTAGCCCTGTGTTGCCTTGAGGACCATGCTCAGTTCCTGCAGGGGAGGACTTGAGCCTTTCTCTGTATCTCATGTTTTTTACCTCCCTCTTTGCCTGTCTCTCTAAACCTCTTCCTTCACTATCTGTCTCTCCCTCTGCCCTCCAAGTCTGGTTTCCCTGCTCTCCTCTCCCTGCTCCTTTGCATCCTCCCTGGGAAGGCTATCCACATCACCTATGAGCCAGGCTGGCAGGCCTTGGGAGCAGATGCTTCCTCCTTCTCCTCTTCCTCACGGCAGGTAACCAGCCTTTGGGAATGGGTGGGACCCACCTGCCTCTCATGCTTCCAGCCTTTCAGTTCCAGCTTCCTTTTATGCTAATCTCCATTTTTTTCCCCCCTTTCATTTTGTTTTCCTCTGGTTTTTTTCCATCTTGTGGCTCTGAAGCTGTTGCTGGTCCCAGGTGAGCAGTCTCCATGGCACAGAGGGGATGTACTGGAATCTGGACTTTTCCAGCTGCGTTCGCTCATGTTCTTTGTGTTGCTCAGCTTCGTTTTATTTTTTCCTTTCAGAAGCTTTTGTTGGGCTTGTAGGAGCTGCTCTGTCAGTCAGGTTGGTGTTTTGCCCAGTGATCCATCTGGGATTTAAATGCCAGATCCCACAGAGTCTCCTCTTGCCCCTCATCATTCCTGCCACGGGTTGAGTGTGCACTTTGTCTGTTTGGTGGTTGTGTGGTGGCTTTCCTGCAGCCACAGGAAGGAGGAAAAGCCACCTGGAGGAAAGTGGGATAGAGAGGTGCCTGCAGGCTTCTGGCACACACAGCCCAGGGTAGCTGTGTCACTCAGGCACAGAACTGCTGCTGGGTGGGACACGAGAGATCCTTGGAGCCAGGCAGCTTCCCTCAGACACTTCCGTGATGTCTGAGCCTCTCCAGCTGCAGAGCAGATGTTTCATGGGTTTCCTGCATAGTATCAGGTACTTTCTGACAAGGTATTCCTCCCTCTTCCTGCTCCTCTTGGACACTCACTGCAGGTCGACTCCATCTTATTTGCCGAGTTCCAGGCCTGGAAGGAATCTCCAACTTTGGACAAATCCTGCTCCTTCCTGGACAGAATTTACCGAGAAGATGTAGGACCTTGTCTGGACTTCACCAAGCAGGAGGTGAGTGCTGGAGAAAAGCAGGAATAGCTGGCAGCTCTGGAGTGTTACCTTCCTGGAATTCATTCCTGCTCTCCCTTGTTGTGCTGCAGCTGTCGGAGCTGGTGCGAGTGGCAGTGGAGCAGAACACCCTCACCATCGAGCCAGTGGCTTTCCAGACTGTCCCTGTGGGGAAGGTGGCAGCAGAAGAGTGTGGTGGCCCCAAGTAAGGACTGTGTCTCCCTGCTTTGTCCCCCTCCTTGCTGCTGGTTTGTCCCCTGTCATGGAGTGGTGTGACAGGCAGCTTGGCGCCACTTCCCACTAGCAGGAGTGATGTGATATTCCAAACAAAGAGGAGGGATTTTATTCAGATATTAAATTGAAGTCCTTTCTTACCTTCTGAGGTGCCTCTGTGACAGAAGGGATGTGCAGGTTTCCTACCACTTTACTGCAAATTATTCCCCAAACAACCCATCCTGTGTTTATCAGTTTCCTTTTGATTTTTTAAATTTATTTTTTGTCTTCACAGTGGCTTCCGGTCACAAATTGTAACGTAAGTGAAATATTTATTGTTCAGCCAGTGATCAAAGGTCTCTGGAGCATTAACAAGTCACTAACTCAGCACCATGTGGCAGCTTGGAGGTTTTTGCTGAGCTCACCTAACTCTTTAACTCTGTCTAAATTCCACCCAGGCAGGAAGGGAAGGAGCCCATTGGCAATAAAAGACCCAAAAGGAATTTGTTCCCTTTTTCCCCAGATGCAAACCACTGACTTTTATGGCTATTTTGGCTTGTTTGATTGTGATAGCTGTGGTTTTACACTAAGTAGTACCAATCAAGCAAGAGTCATTTTTTTCCAGAATGTTGCAATGCTCAAATATGTGGCTCCTTACAGGTATCTTGTTTACAAAGCTTCTGGTCATCCTGCACCTCTTGGGAATTCAGTCTCCTTAGGTTGTGTTAATATTTGGTAAATGATTACTTCTCCTTGGATCTGAACACTTGGAACCTGTGCTTCCACTCTTGGCTAATGTTTGCCTTGAGAGCAGTGGAAAACAAGCCCAGGGACGAGCTCAGGAGCTCTCTGAAACATCTGCTCCCCTCTGCTGTCACCTCCTGTGGCTCCCCCAGAGAAGATTTTTTGCAGTTTTGGAGTGATGTTCCTCTTCCTACTGAGTCCCTGAGGAACATGGTGATAACTGTGCACTAGTAAATTCTGCTTTATTGCTTTAAGTGGTGATGGGAATCATCTGCCTTGCAAATAGCAGGAGAAAAGGGAAGAAAATAAAGGAATGCTGTACCCCTTGCTGGTGATTGTATGGAAAAGGCTCTTTTCACCCTCTGAAATCTCAAAATTGGGAAGCCAAGCTCCTTTCCTGTCTGCCCAAGGAGGGGTTGGCTTGTTTTCAGTTCTTGGTATGTGCAAATCCTGCTCAAATGCTGGATTTACCTGTTTTGAGGCCAGCTTTGGTGCCCAGCCAGTGTGTTTACATCTCACCAGGAAAGCTGATACACCTGAGCCTGCCCTGGAATGTGGGGGACATGTGCAGACACCAGGGGACATTGAGGCTCTGCTCCAGACTCACTTCTTTAATATTTCCTGTGGTTTCCTCTGGGGCTGTGTGTCAGGGAAAAGGTGCTTTCATCTAAAGTCTCCTAAACTTGCTATTTATGGAATATTTCCAGGAGCAAAAGAATATCAGCCAAGGAATTTTTTTTTCCTTCTTCACGCTGCCTGACCCAGGGGTGGCTTCTGATCTCTCACTTCCATCTCTCCAGGGGGCTTAATTGCTGGATCTGTGCTGTGCCACTGGATTGCTGAAGTGCTTTTCCCTTTTCCTGCAGGAAATGTGCTCTGAGCGGCCTCCCCAGGACCTGCAAGCACCGGATCATGCTGGGGGATTCTGGGAATTACTACTACATTTCCCCTTCCTGCAGGGCCAGGGTGAGTCCCTCTTAGGGTGCCTTGACCTTCCAACATCATTCCATGCCCTGAGGTGGGCGAGTTCCAGAGGGTCAGCCCTGGAATTGAGGAAAAACTGTGGGATTTGAGGTCATTCCTGAGGCTGAGGTAGCTCCTACTTGGTGATTAGGGGGCAGAACCAGCTCTTCCTTCTGCTTTCAGATAACCTTCAGTGTGTTCACTTGCCATGATTTCATTCAGTACAGAGCTTTGATTGTTTGGCTCTATTGTTATTATTTAATTCCCCTTTGTAAAACACAATGATTTTCTGCTCTTTGGAGGCTGTTGCTGTTCCAGTCAGATCCGTGCCTGGCTGTGGGAACAAACTGTCCTTTCTGTGGAGGGGAGGGAGAAGGTGGATCATTTGTTAATGTTGCTGTTGGGGCTCTTGTTTAGAGGAGGATTTTAGAAGTTAATTCTTTCCTGAGCTGCCTTTTTGAAGAGCTGATCTCACAAAAAGTTGGTTTTTGTGCACGGGTTTGGCTCATTTTCATCACTTACACCAAAGTAATGTCTCAAATCTTTGTTCCTTTATTTTTCCCCCTCTTTCTCTCTGTCACCCAGATCACAGCAGTGTGCAACTTCTTCACCTACATCCGCTATATCCAGCAAGGCCTGGTGAGGCAGGATGGTAAGAGCTGGCTCCAGGGGGATGCTTTCTGTGGGGGCAACTGGGAGGAGTTGGGAGGAGCTGTTTGGAGTGACAGGAGTGGGGTTGGCTGGGGGTGTCTTGGAGAAGCAGATAAATTACAAAAGAGAAGCATGAGGAGAGCATCTCTTCCTTCCTTATCAGCTTCCTGGAGCTGGTAAGGGGTGACCTGATGGGCCTGTCCTGCTTCCCTCCCCTCTGGGAATGCTGGGAGCACAGCAGAGCAGGAGCTGGTGGCAGCTGTGCCCTCCTTACTGACTTTTTTGGTGTTTTTCCCCCTTCTCTGCCCCGTTGTGCTTTGCAGTGGAGCTGATGTACTGGGAGGTCATGCGGCTCCGCAGGGAGATGTCTCTGGCCAAACTTGGATTTTATCCCAGTGAGATGTGAGCAGAGCCCTGAGTGTGGAGGAAACTGCTCCTGGAGGAAGGGCTTGGAGTGCAGTGCCTGTCCTGCTCCCTCCCACCTTCCCTCTGCCTGGAGCAAGGAGCAAGAGGCACGAGTTCCACCTTCAGCTGTCCCACTCCTCCAAGTGTGACTGGAATGCAGCTGCCACGCTGCCCCTGGAGCTGGGCTGGCCCTGACTGCTCCAGGATGGCCATCCATAGACTCTGGAGTCTCCTATATGCAGTGTATATCCATTTTTTAAAACCCTTTGTTTTTATATGCAGCCTGCTTTGGCATAACCCGAGGCCAGGCCTGTGCAGGGTGGGAATTCTGGACCTTCCTTGTGAGCCCCTCTGGCAGGACAGATGCTGGCTGTCTGTTCCACTCGTTTTTTTGGGATGGAGGGGGTGCTGTCCCTGAGGTCCTGCTGACCACAGCAGCCCTGAAAATGCCAGCAGAGCACAATAATCTTGAACAGTTTGTTTCCAAGTACTTCCTTGTTCCTTTTCAAGGAGCCTGCAAGAGAAGCTTGTTGCCAGCAGAGTCACAAAGAGGGATTTGTTCCTGTTTTTAGCTGGATGTTTGGCACTGGGTTATGCAGGCTGGGGAATGGCTGGAGCTGTGCACCTGGGGCCTCCAGCAGAAGAAAGGGAGCAGGGAGATTCCCTAACTTCCAGCAGGCTGCAGGATTTTTTTTTCCCCTGGACTAGGGCATCTGCTGGAGTTGTCAGAGGCAGATGCAGGATCCTGTGACAGTCGCTGGTGTGAAGTCCCCCATGATGCTCCTAAACACAAACCTCACCCACAAACAAGTCTTGGAGCTGTTCCTGCTCTTGGGGGAGCTTTGGGCAGTCCTGTTCCCACTCTTCAGGCAGAACCCCTGCCCCTGGTTGGGTTCTTTGTGTCTCCAGAAGGGGCATGCCCAGGCTGGGCAGTCCCAAAGCCCAGAGATTCCTTTCCAGTGTTACGTCAGAGCTGGAGATGCCTGTCCACTGGGAATCATGACTTTTCCTGGGCTGCCATTCCCTGGTGAGGGAATCTGAGACCTCTTTGAGTGCCCATGAGGAATGTGGCTGAGGTTCCTGCCTGCCCCAAAATGTGCTGGGAGGGAAGGATGTCACTGGAGCTGTAGGAATGCACAGGCCTGACACATCCTGAGCCCAGACCCAGGTTTATTAAAGCCATGACAGTATTTTGTAGCTAATTTAGCCTTTTTTTCAGTGACTCTGGAATCAGCTTAGCCATCACTCACTCTGGGGTTTCCACTTCTGACAAGGTTGTCACCCTGTCCTCTGCCACCCTCAGCAAGCTGGTGCCCATCCTCAGCTCCATAATTCCATCCTCTCCTGAAGGACATTACAGTAGGAACTCGATTTTCTTCCACTGAGCTGCTGGATTTTGTCCAGGGGAGAGAGAAATAACACAGCTTTGGTTTCCCCAGCTGTGGATTTCAGCTCAGGTGAATTCCACCCCTGGAATTTCTCCCTGCATCTCTTCACCCATCCTTTCTATCTCTTCAAGTCTTCCTGTGCCGTGAGCTGCTACACTGCACAAACAGTGCAGCACTGGGAATGAGATGATCTCTCTGGCTAGGAGATGTTTTGGTTTGTGGGATATTTTTTCCCCCTTGGTGTCACATTGAAAAGCACTTTGAGACAGAAGGAACTGGAGCAATGCCTTGTCTGAGGTTGTCTTGCATTTCAAACAAAGCAGAGAACAATTTGTGAAGGAAAATGAAGTCACTCCGTTAGCAGCAGGTTGGTTGCACCCTGCTCTTTGATAAAGGAAAATAAACATTTGCTATTAACCTCTACAAGCCTGGTTGGAGTTGGAGGGTTGGGGTGCTTGGGGTTCAAGAGAAAATCCTATAGGATGGAGTTTGGGGTGCTTTTATTCATCAGAGCAGGTACCTATTCTTCCTGAGGGAAGCTGAGGCTTCTCCTGCTTGGTTGTGTCTCCTTTAATTTGCTGGCTTGAAGCTCTGTACGGGTGCTGGGTAATTGGAGTATCTTCTTCCTTCCTCTTTCCTGATCAGTCTCCCCCTTCTCAGCAGGCAGAGGTTTTGGGTCGCTCTGGTTTCACCAAAACCTTTTGCTCTTCTCCCTGCTCGGCTCTGCACATTAACATGGAAGATCTCATCCCCTCTGGGAGGTGACAGTGGGAGAGCTGTGTGCAGGAAGGGATTTAATTTCATTTTCAATGAAAAAGCCATGCAAGGATCTGGTTGTGCAGCACAGTCAGGCAGCCACGAGAGGGCACAGGCAGCCCAGGCAGGGACTGCCCTCCCTCCCTCATTCCCTCCCTGGGAGAATGGAACACCTCCAGGTCCCACCCCGTCCTGACCCTCCCTGCAGCCTCTCGACAGGAAAACATTCCTGCAGCTTCCCTGCGCTGCTGGGACAGGGAATTGGGCAGCTGGACAGTGGAAAGGAAAGGAAGGGTTTGGATTTCTGTAAGGGATGATCGGATGAGACACTGGGAATGTCTTCCTCTGTCTGGGTCTTTCAGTGTAATGTCAGCAGGGATTGCTGTCAGAAACTTCCCTGTAATATCAGCTCCTAAGTTTCTAAGGTATGAGAAGACATCATGTCCCCTATTCCCAGCCTTTTCCACCAAAACTTTCCTGCTCTTTTTCCCCTCATAAATAAACCAGAGTTTGAGCAGGGTCTCTAGGTCCTCTGGTAACTCCTGCAATCTTCCTTGCACCTGTTTGCCCCCACAAAGGGTCTGCCAGCCTGTCCTGGGCTGAAATAAAGAGCTTCAAAGGGATGGGAGTTCAAAAATCTGCTTTTATAGATGTGTTTGACTTGCTTGATTTTGTTTTCATCCCTGTTTCCCTCAAGTTTGGGAAAGAAAAAGGATATTTGGATGATGGTGGAGGCTAGTGTTGTGCACAATGAGGTGCTTTTAAGCATTTGGATATTACTATTTGAGAAACTGGGATTTAGACCAGAGAGATTTGGTTGCTCCTGGCAGTTCCCTGTGTCTGCTGGCTGTTTCCTTTCCCTGCCTGAGGAATTACTCCAGCTTTGCTCAGGGCTGTAAATCAGGCTGTCTTTGTGCAGCTGGTCAGGCTGTCCCCACACGCCCACACACAGAGATGGATGGTTCCTGTTCCCAGGAACCAACAAATGAAGGATTTCGATTTTTTTATTATTATTTGCTCCAGGTGCAATCAAAGACAAGAGAGAGGATAAGCAGCTGGCCTCGGAAAAGTCAGGACTTTCCATGCTTTCCTGAGCTTCCTGTAGGATGAATCCATCAAAGCAGAGAGGATTCCCTGCAGAACAGGCAGCACTGGGCCAGCCACGGGGAAATTCCAGTCGTTTTGGACATTCAAGGAGTGTGGCCCTGCCAGGAAAAAGTCAGATGTCCTGGCACAACTCTCAGTGTGCACGTGGCACCAGTGGCTGGGGCTGGCCAGCTCTGCCAAGGCAACCTGTTCCTAATAGGAGCAAATCCCTCTGGTGCCACCAGTGCTGGGAGCCAAGGGGTCAGATTTGCTGTTTGTCATGTCAATATTCCCATGTTTGTGCAAGGCTCACTGGGCCGAGCTGGAAAGTTGACTTTAGCCAGGCTGAGAAGGCAGCTGGACTTTGTGCTGGTTTATATAACTTCCAGAGAATGTTTCACCTCCTTTGGGAGTGGATTAGGATGGGAAGGGAACATAGAGAAAATGAGACTCATCCTAGTTGTGGGCTGGATGTGAGGGGAAGAAGGGAAAATTACTTTGGAATGGCCTTAAGATGAAGGAGGGTAGATTTGGATGGGATATAGAAAGAAATCTCTCTCTGCAAGGGTGAGGAGGCCCTGGCACAGGTTGCCCAGAGAAGCTGTGGCTGCCCCTGGATCCCTGGAAGTGTCCAAGGCCAGGCTGGATGAGGCTTGGAGCAGCCTGGGACAGTGTCTCTGCTCATGGCAGGAGTTTGGAATGAGATGGGCTTTGAGATCCCTTCCAACCCAAACCATTCTGGGATTCTGTGATAAATCTGAGCTGCCAGTGGTGTCCTGGCTCAGGAGATGAGATTGCACTGGCTGAAGTGATGGAGCAGAGGGACAGCAAGGAAGGTTTAGGAAAGAAGAGGCACTCCTTAGCTTTTGTTTGGCTTAATCTTGAAATGGTTCCCCTTGTAGGAGAAAACATAGCTGCACAGGAAAAGCTGAGTCATTGATACAAATCTGGTTATTTACAAGTGACTCCAGTGATGGAAAAGCCATTTGTGCAGGAGTAAAATCCCAAAACAGCTCCTCTTGGGACTGAGAGGGGAGCTGGGAGAAGGAAGCTGAAGGGTGGAGGTGTTCTCCAGGAAGTTCTGCAGTGGAAATCCCAGCTCTCAATCCTGTGCTGCTCACAGAGCTTCCAGGGACATCTGTGTGGGCACACAGAACATCCTGAGCTTTTAACTCTGCTAATGCTTCTGGTTTCTGCTTCCTCTCTGGTTCTGGGGCTGCAGGCTTCCCTCTGGCAGATGTAGCCTGGGATTGGCTCAAGGACAGCTCCCTGCCCTTAATTCCCCTGGCTCACTGTGCTAATTCTGCTCTGTTAATCATCTTAGAGTCAATTTAAGGTGCTTCATGCCAAAGGACACTTATGTGGGTCACAGCTCAGTGACACCTTTGCTCTTTCTGTATCAGCACCTGGACAGAGGTGACTTGTCCCTTGCCTTTGGTGACCTTCCCTTTTGCCAGGCCACCTGAGCCATGTGGAAGAACCAGGAGGAAGGAGGGAAGCACCAATCCAACTTTCCATCAAACAGAGGGCAGTGATAAATAATGTCTCAGGAGAGCTGGAGCAGTGTTTGATGGTCCCATGGCTTTCAGACAAGGGAAGTTTTGCAACCACCCCAAAATCTTGGCAGCTCTGGCAGACATTAGTCCTTAATAGGAGAGGGAAATTGGGTCCCAAATCTGATTAATTTCACACTGGAATGATGTGTATGTGGAGAAGATCTCATGGACTGTGTTTGAGTAGTGCCTGAACCAACTGAGTTGGGAAAACCCAAAAAAACCATTTTTCTGTTGTCAGCACTTGGGCATCGCTACTTTCTCCTCACTGTACTGGTTTTAAAAGACTGGCTTTACACATTCAAAATACACAAATGAGTTAAACCCTCTCTCCTACTGCAGCATGTGGGACTCATCCCTGTGCCAACACTACCACATCCAGGAGAGCTTCTCTGAAACCATTTAGTAAATATTTCAATAGAGACCTTTAAAACTGTTCGTTTCTCTTTAGAGAGACATTGCAGAAAGGAAATTGCTTCTTAATCTCTGTCTGCTGTTTTGTTTGATTCATTTGTGCATCACAGGGCAGAGCAGGCTCAATGTCTTTTTGCATTTAATTCTTTATTTTATGCAGACAAAGTCATTCCCAGGGAATGGTTTGGGCATGAAGGGATCTCTAAAGATCATCCAGCTCCTGACTTGCCCAGAAGCTCCTGCTGCACCATTCAAGCCCAGACATCCTGTTACTGTGGAGCTGTTGATTTTCTGCAGGGATGTGGAGGAGTCATGGTGCTGGTATGCTGCTGGAACACTGTGCCTTCACCATTCCTTGCCCTCTAGTGCTGTTGGATTCCGTTTCACTCGCATACCTTCACCAAATCAGGTGTTCAGTTTTAGACTCAGTGAGCTCCAGCATGATGGGGAGACAAGAATGAGCAAGGCATGGAATTGGAATTGGCATTGGCAGCAGTGCTTTGATTTCTGGTCACACTTTATTTCCCCCTCCCCAGAGTGATGGTGAAGCACAGGCTGTGCTGCTTTGCTCCATTCGGGGTTGTGAGCATGCCCTAAAGGTTTGTGGACTTGCAAAGGGAGATAATTTCAGCTCTGAGTGATTTACCTGGAGATGCTTGACCAGGAACTGGCCCCAGTGGAGAAGGCAGCAGCATCTTCAGCTCAGAACCCAAACTTCTAGGTTTTATTAGGCATCTATCAGCAATAAGGGAACAAAACACACAGAGAAAGTACAATATGGCTCCTATATTTTATAGAAAAACCAACTGCTGCTTAATGAAGGCCAGGCTAATTGAGGCCAATTAAATTAATCAGCCAAGTGAACCAGCCACACCCATTCTGAGGAGGAGGGGTGCCATCACAGGCAATTACTGTGATTAATCCTCTCATTGTCATCCCCACAGCCAGCACCTGGCCAAGAAGTTGGGGAGTTACCTAACTCTGCTCAGGAGGATGCTGCAGGCGAAGGTGGTGCATCCAGGTGAGGATCCTTCTGCTTGGCCTTTTCCCACTCCTTTCTCGAATTTCTGCTGAGCCTCCCTTGACCTGAGCAGCCTGGGCTTGACCTTCAAACCTCAGAGGTTGGCCGAAGGTGGAAAAGCTCTGACACAGGGTATTTTAGAACACATCATCATTCACCTCAGTGAAACTTACATTGTACTCTCCAACCTCTATGCAGGGTAGATAACATCTTTATTTTATTTAATTATGTATTTATTTAATTTATACTTATTTTATTATATTTTATGTTCTGCTGTGGGGGAAATGATTCACCTCCTGGCTCACTCTGGAATTCTGGATTATTCCCTTCATACTCTTTGCATTGTGGTTTCCAAATAGATAAGTGTGTGGCTGGAAATGTGAACAGAATTTTCACTGTACAGCAGCTCCAGCAATGCCCTGTTCTGTAGAAACCCTAGGACAGAGGGATGGTGTAGGGAGGACCTAGTATGGAAGCGTTTCTATGTGATATTTGAGGAATTTGGGCTAATTTTTCAAAATATATGTGATAACATGATATAACACAGCACAAACACTGAAAAAAAGTGAGGGTTTTTCAGAGGCTGAGGTTGCTGTTGCTTTTTTTTGTTTTTGTTTTTTAACAGAGTTTTAAAAACCTGTTGCAAGAAGGAAGCTCACAAATGTGGCTGCCCCATCCCAGGAAGTGTTCAAGGCCAGCTTGGAGGGGATAAAAACTGTACATCTGAACACCATGAAGCTGTTTCTCCCCATGCTGACGCCACACAAATTATGTTGTGAAGAAGTTTCCTGAAACCTCTAGAACTGGGCCCCTGCAGAGTAAGTAAAACATGATTTTTTTAAAAAGCAATATTGCTCATGGATGAAGCTGTTGATTTGTAACAGTTAATTTTTGTGTAAGAGCCACCTGTGTTTACATTAGGGGAACCTGTTTGTTCTGGGATGAAATGAAAGCCCTAAAAATGGGGTCATTTTCTACTTGGAGTTCTGTGACACCTCGTGGCACCTGCTTTTGGGCAGGATGAGTTTGCCTATGGAGCAATTCCTTTGGACTCTGGCAAGCTCCAGTGTTGGTTTTAGGGGGCAGATAAGGATAATCTGGCCATCACTTTGTCTCCTGACCCTGGAGAGCCTGTGAGTTCCCTTTGTCTGCCCCTTCACCTGATGGGACAGGTTTCAATGGGTTCATCTGGCAGAACCAGCTCTGCCAAAGCCTCTTGGCTGACCTCAAGACAGTTTTGACCTAAAATCCTCTGCTGATGTCAATCCAAAACCCACCAGAGCATTGGATGGAGCTGTGGGTTGGAAAAGCTGCTGCAAGGCGCTCACCACACCCCAGGATGAGCCATGAATGGGCACAAAATGGACTTTAAAAATTGTAATATGCTTCTATGAAGTTTCCACAACAATTTTATTCTCAGCTGTTTCCTCAGACAGTCTGGAGGCCGAGTTTGAGTGGCCAGGAAAATCTTTGACAGTAAAATCTCCTTTCCTTTGGTGTTTGTTCCCAGGATGGGGGGAAGCAGCAGTATTGATCCTGGGATTGTGGAGGCTAATAAAGAAATCTGTCTGTGCTATTAAAGTCAATGGTATCAAAGTAGTTACACTAATTTCACCACATGAAGTGGAAAAAGGACTTTCCACACTCGCTGGCTAACAGCTCCTCCATAAAAATCCCCAGGAAAACCAAGGGAAGCCATAATAAGCAAGTCTGATCCCAGGTCCTTTTTTAGTTTGCTTCCACAGTGTTCTTGGCTTGGGATCTGATTTTGAACTGCTAAAAAAAAACAGTTACAAGGCTAAATCTGAAACTGGAGCTTGAATCACCCTTTATGTCATCACCCTTTATGTCAAATCCTACCTGACTCTTTACAATTCTGAATTTGAATATGTTTTTGATCTCAGAACCTGGATGGTGACATTCCCACCCTAGAAGTGTCCTGACTTGCTCAGTTGGCATCTCCATGCCACCTGCTTGTGGGTTTGTATGGCAGAAGGCACTCCAAGAGGGAACAAATACCCTGAGCACCAGTGGCTCTGGAAAAAAGACACATAAAGCATCTGTATGGTCAACAAATAGTTATGATTTTATTGAGTGGTAGAATACACAAGGAAAAAAATTGTTCTTTT
Organism: Agelaius phoeniceus; assembly: GCF_051311805.1. Classification (NCBI taxonomy): domain Eukaryota; kingdom Metazoa; phylum Chordata; class Aves; order Passeriformes; family Icteridae; genus Agelaius; species Agelaius phoeniceus. Next base: position 9,740,982 of record NC_135270.1, on the reverse strand, counting down.
TGAGTTACTGGATTTTTTTTTCAAAGAATTAAAAATAACCAGGAGCTGTCCTATAGGAATGTGGGTTTGTTGTTTTAACATTGGAAATGTTAGGGCTTTGTTAGGAAGGCTTTCTTGGGAAAGCATCTCCTGAGGAAAAGGATGTCTTTGCCCTAATGAAGACCTCAAATCCAGCCAGAAAGCTCAGCCCCTGCAGCAGGGAACAATGGTGCCTGGACATGGGTCCTGACAAGCCTCCCAAGCCCTATTTCAGTGAGCAGCTGGGAGCTAGACTCCTCAAATCCATGCTTGGAGGGAAAACTCCAAGGAAGTCCCCTAATTCCCCCTGTGCCTCTGCCTGGGAGCTGGGGGCAGTGAGTCCCTGCTCCAGAGCTGTGGGAGGGGAGGCTCAGTGTGAGATCCAGCTCACTCCGAGGTGCCTGTGGCTGTCACCAGTCCCTGCCCCGCCCTCTGAGCCCCAGCTCTGCCCTGTCCTGCCCTGTGTCTCCAGCACAGCCCTCCAGGCAGATTCCAGCCATGCTGGGAGATCATGGGACACGTGATCCCAAATTGCTCCTCCTTCATCTCTCAGTAATTTTCCTCCAACTCTCATGCATCCCTCCCCAACCCCTGACCTTCCCCAACTTCTCCCATCTCTCATTCTCTTCCCAAAACACACCCAGAGGCTTCTCTTTGCTGCAGTTTGTGCTTTTCTCTGGCATCCTCAATCATCCTGGTCCTCCAGCTCCTACTCCAGTCCCCCACAGTGAGTGGAGAGAACAAATCCAGTCCTTCCCTGGCTGTTGTTTGGTTCTCTGCCCTGAAACCAGCTCTGTGTTTCCAGCTCCCCACTGCCATGTGTGTAGCTGGGTTCAATAAACCTTGGCAGGCTCCCAGCACCTCTTACTGGCTTAGGGGTTGGGTTTTTTTTAATGTTTGTGTCTCATTACAGTGCAAATGAATGATCTTTATCAAGAGAGACAGTGAACAAGATTTCACCTCATTATTTTCAGAGAAACTGATTAGTTAACTGGTTAGTCCTCAGAAAGCTGGGCAAAGCTGTGCTGAAAATTCTCTGTTTCAGTAATTTTGATGGCAGATTTTAACCTGCTTATTTCTCACTCATTGCTGCCTTGTTGGAGACAAAGCTCATGGGAAGTTTATATCCATCTACATTTCCAGTCTTACTGAAACTTCTGGAATATCTCCAGATAAACCTCATTTTACTTGGAGAACAATAATAACAAAGCAGATTGATCCAGACTTTCAGGGCTCTTTGACCTGCTCCAGTTAAAGAGGGGAGAGCTTGTAGAATCCTGGAATGGTTTGGGTTGGAAGGGGCAATAAAAGATCATCCAATTCCACCCTCCTGCCATGGACACCTTTCCTAGACCAGGTTGCTCCAAACCTCATCCAACCTGGCCTGTAACACTTGCAGGGATGGGGTGTCAAAAAGGAATCAAGGCACGTAGAAAACAGCTCAAATTCCAAGAGAGAAAGCTGGGATTTTTTGGAAGGAGAAGAAAAAGTTATATGAGCCAGAGAGGCTTTGCCTGAAAAAATAATAAGTTTTTTTGGGGAAAGAAATGCCCATTTGCCTAACAACTGCTATTTCCCCAAGATCAACCCAAAGAGCTTCCCAAGACGAAAGTGAGAAGAGAAGAAGGGGCAGGGCTAAGGAGGAAAATATTTGCTCTGGAAATAATACAAAAAACCCCAAGGGCTGTCAGAAGAAGAAGCTGGATATTTAAAAGTTTGTACTGCTGATGCCACTGTGCTCGTGGTCATCCTTGCTGGAGCACAGTGAGGTACATTCAAGGAAGGGATGTACAAATTAAGGCAGTCCTGATGAGGTTAGCCAAATTCCAGGAGAGCTCCTTACTACCTGCTTGGGAAATCACAGCATCCAGAAGGATGTTACTTGTGTAGCTTTTCACCCTAAACATTCCTGGTGGCACTTGGGTGAGCAAGAGCCCCAGAACAAGCCCTTTCCAAACCATAAACATTGCTTGATGAAGTTGCAAGATGCTGAATTCCCCACTGTAAGCAAAGATAAAATCTCATTTTATTCTCCAAAGAGGGTGGGGAAGGAATACATTATTTATTTTTTTTTTTGCAATGCTGGCCGCAGTCCCAGAGTCATCTCTATTCATGATGAAGCACCTTGCTGATTCTGTGGGATGCTGCTAGGATTCAAAGATTTGACAGAGAGGATCCAGTTTCAGAGCTGAGGGAAGTAATGAGGCGTGCAAATTAACCAGAGTCTCCCTCCTGGTGTTTCCAGGGAGCACTGAGGCAGATGCTGGAGCTGGAGGCTGCTTTTGGAACCATGGCCCTTTGTCCTAAACCAAATATCTCTTCTGTTGTGTTGCAGCTGAACCTGAACCCTTGGATTTATTTGGGGTCAGGTCACCTGTTCCAGAAGCACCTGGAAGCTGTCCAACCATATCGCCTGATAAGCCATTAGTGAATTTTGGTAATTAGGTGGTGGGCAGAAAATGGAGTTTTAGACAGCTTGTAAGAGGTTCTCCAAAGGTCTCTGATCAGCTGCGCAGCCTGGGCAGGGCTGATTCCAGCTGGGATTTGAGCAGCTCCTCCTTTTGCAGGGAGAACTTTTCTTCAAGGGAAGGGTGAACAGTGCCATGGCTCCTGGCCTCGGGCAGGCAGGAGGAGGCTCGGTGCCATGCCAGGCATGTGCAGACAGGCAGAACTCTGGGTTTCTGCAGGGCAGGATGGTGAAAAGGCCGTTTGTGGTTCCCCTGGAGCACTGAGGAGCAATTAGCACGTTTTGCTTGTTTGATTGTTTTGGTCTTTTGTGTGATTTACTGACGATTCGCTGTGCCAGACCTGCTGCTCATTAAAGAGAAAACAGACCCTCTCCTAAAGGAGACGTTTTGCTGTTTAAACCCAGAAATCTTCTATAGACCCCTGAGAAGAGGGGCTGATCCTAAAAACACGGCTATGTTAACCCTGCTGTGGTTAGGGGTTAGCTGTGCAGGGCCAGGGTCACAGCTTGCACTAAAGGGATGCTACGGTTAGAGAAGGGGAGGAGGCTGGAAAAGGAGGGAGCTGGGCTCTGGACAGGGCTGGAAGCAGCTGCCAGGCCCGTGGCATGTGATTCCTCTTCCACACAAACATGGGAAAGAGACATGAGCTGACTGGGGTGTCCTTGGATCACAAACACTCACTGAGGCTTAAAACCTCTTAGGTGTGAATCAGGGTTTGTGTGGTTTAGGCAGAATGAGAACAAATCTTGTGAAAAAAAGGTCAAGGTCAGATATTAATGCCCCTTTTTTAAACATTTGCACAGCTGGCCTTGCTTTCCACCCTCTGGAGCACATTTTAAATCTGTCTGGATTGAACAGGGCCTGCACCAGAAGCAGCTGGCAAGGCAGGAAACTCCCCTCCAACCCTGGATTTAGACTGAGATCTGAGAGTAAAAGACACAAGCGTGAATTCCCCCCCACGTCCCCCCCATCCCTCCCGGTCACTCACACCTCCCCAGAAAGATTCACGATCACTTATGGAGATAAGCATCCAGCCAGAGATCTCCAGATTTCTTGAGGGACCTACGGGAAGAAAAGGAAGAGTTTGGGAATCTTGCTTCTGTCGTGGTTTTCCTGCAATGAAGGCTGTTACTGAATTTAACATCAATCACAGGATCACACTCACAGAACCCACCCTCTGTCAGTGTGAAGCCATTCCCCCTGCTCCTGTCACTCCAGACCTATGTCCAAAGTCCCTCTCCAGCTCCTTTGGAGCCCTTTTAGGCACTGGAAGGGGCTGTAAGTTCTCCTGGGAGCCTCCAGGCTTCACTCCGCTGTGCCTTGGTGCTGTGTGGCCCTGTCCTAACTGGATTTGGGGACAAAAGCAGGTTTGGAACCAGCTCTCCTGCCCACTGTGGCCACCCCACTTCAATCTGCCCATGCTCAGAGTGCTTTGTGCAGGAGGTGCCTGGACTGCAGAGCTTTCTCATGTTCCCTGCCATGAATTATTCCCCTCAGAGGAACTGAGACAGCAGCATCAACACCGAGGCTGCTGACAAGGGACTATTAGATCCTCTCCAGCTCTCCCTGTAGGGAATTGCCTGTTGCTGCTGGCAGAGCTCTCAGGGGACACAGCAGAGGCTGTAACCTGACCAGTTTCCCTTTGATTCATCTCACTTTGCAGCAGGAGATCTGCTGGCAACTCCCAAAAGCAGGAGCCATCAGCTGTCAGAACAGGGTGGTATAAAAATCAGAATCATTAGAGATGGAAAAGCCCTCTAAGATCGACCCCAGCACTGCTGAGCCCCCGTGTCCCTAAATGCCACAATCAGGTTTGTACCTGTCTAAAGGTCAAGTGTTTGGTACTTTGACAGCAACAACACAAATTTCTGAAGGGTCTGCCATGTCCTGGATCCTCTGTGCTAGAAAATATCAGGTGTCCCAGGAAAAATGAGCTGCAAGTGGGCTCAGGAGGGCCTTACCCAACGATGTCTACGAACGCTTTCCCGAGAGGCTTCTCCTCATAGTGGACTCCATACTTGGCACATAAAGACTTCACCAAAGGCTTCACCTTCCAGAAATTGTGCCGTGGCATTGTTGGAAACAGGCTGGAGAGGAGAGAGAGAAAACAAAGCTGAGAAAACTCTGGAGACAAGCGACAAGGGCTGGGCATTAGGATCTGCATCCTCAGGGGCTCATTGTTGGTGCCTCCTCCTCAAACTGCACAAAGGAAGGGAGGCACAGAGACACCTCTGCTTTACGCTCCTCTGTCTCAAGGAGGTGGTGAAAACTGATTTTCCTGTCCTGTCTTAAAGCAAAGCCGTGCTCAGGACACACTGAAAGCCAGTTTGTGCAAGAAACTGCAATGGGAGGGCAGTGGGAGTGAGGGAACAGCCTCAGAGATGGCTAACCATTCCTCTGGGAATAATTGTTTCTTGCTGAACTGAATTCCCAGTGACCTGCTTTTCCACCTGTGGAAACAGGTGAAGAAGGATTTTGAGGGTACCTTCCCCTATACTCTTCCATGGAGATTTCCTAAGCTGGCTCCCAAACCAGCCAGCCTCACCCTAAAAGCCATTTCTTTTACATTTGCTGTTGCCATTGGCAACAGACTGTCCATATGGCCCTGTTTTCCATATTTTTTCTGGAATCTGCTACCCAGCATCCTACACAGTCCCACACTCTATAAAACACTGGAATGCTTTAGGGAAGGGGAGTTTTCTGAGGTGGATGCTTGGGATTTGAGCCCACAGCCTTTGCAACTGGTAGGTGCATAACAACAACTCCTAATTAAACCCTAAATTAAGGCTGTGAGAGTGAAAGCTTTGAAGCAAGAGAGAAAAATGTCATGGCTGTAAGAGAAGCACACTATCATGGAATGGTCTGGATGGGATCTTTAAGTTCATTCAGTTTCTGCCCTGCCATGGCATGGTCACCTTCCACTAATGCAGTTTGCTCCAAGCCTCATCCAGCCTGAGCTTGAGCGCTTCCAGGGGTGGAGCAGCCACATCTTCCATGCCTGTGTAGTCTGGGACTCTGTTTCCTGGGCATACAATCCTTCCCCAGCCCATAATACCCTCCCCTGGGCTGGGACAAGCTGGCAGTGCCATCCTGATCCCGGCTCTGTACTCACTGGTGCTCGATCTGGAAGTTCAGGTGCCCGGTGAACCAGTCGTTGAAAAAGGACTGCTCAATGTTGCAGGTTGCTGCCATCTGCCAGGGAGAGAGAGAGAGAGCTGTGAGGGTTAGGGATGGCTCATCCCAAAATCAGGGTGAAATTCCTCTTCCCTGAGCTCTGGGAGAGCAGAGCCTGCCATGGCCGAGTGCAGCAAGGGGAGTTTTAATCCTTCCTCAGGGCCTCAGGTAATTAAACTCTCACTGGTGGTGAAGTGATGTAGCAGCCCAAGCCCAGATTCCTAAATCTCAGCCTCTCCCATTGGAGATCAGAAGGTTGACAGCAGTATCAAGGTGGAAAACAGGAGGAACGTGGACACAAAGCTTCCCCATCCCTATGTAGTTATTGTTACTCAGTTTGCTTTAAGTGTAATATTCTGAGAGTATTTCTTAGGTATTCTTGCCATTAGTGATCATAAAATTTGATATTTTTTCTTAATATTCTTAAAATTCAACCAAATTTTTAATAGGGTTCCTCTCTCACACATTTTACTTGGATTTGCAGGGAGATAGAACTGCCAAAATATCAAGAATATGGTTCTAGGTTAAAGAAGAGGAAAAGGAGAACTCAATCACTCATCTTCCAGAGCAAAGGGACAAAGGCGGGCTCCAAAATGAAGAGTCAGCATATTTTCCTCAGCTGTTTTATTGCTGGGATCTACAGGCCTGGCCAAAACATACAGGAATGTTTTTTGGATTTGCAGTCACATCCAGCTTCACTCACCATAGGAGCAGGTAACCTTTTGATTGTCAAAGTAATTGCAGAACTTTGGAATTCCATGTCTTTCCCCAGCACTGCTGGCTCTGGGAAGAACATCTTTATGGGAAAAGTAATGGACAGGACAACTCTAGTCCAAGTAAGACGTGGTGGTAACACTGGGGGTGGTGGTAACTCTCATACTCTTTGAGTAAATCCCATTTTGGGGTGAGTTAGGGGTGGTTTTCTCCCCTCCCAGTTACCTGGGAGCTCAGCCAGTCTCTGTGCTTCTCAGAATCAATTTCCATTGGAATGTGATTCATCTGGGTGACCCACACAAACCAGTGACTCTCCAGAAACCTGCAAAACCAGGAAAAATCACAAGAATTTCTACCAGACATGGGGACATCAGGTAATTAAAGTAGGGTTTGCAGGGGGCAGCAGAGACTTGGATGGATGTTGACAATGAATTGCCTGGAATCATCTTTGTTCCAGGCTTGTTTTCTGCAAAAGCAGATGACCCAATTTTGCAATTTCACTTTTTTTTCCTTGCACTTTGAGTTTCTTCAAGTATTTTGGGAATAATGGGCTGGTTGTGATAAGTTTTCCAGCTTGATTTCAGACTTGGAGCGTGCACAGAATTATCTCCACAGTCTGCTGGGAAGAGGGTGGGATGAGGCACTCTGGGAGGGTCCAGCCATGGCCAAAGTGGGGTGAGCAGTGTGTGGGAACAGGGAATGAGGAATGGCAGGGGAATCCTGGCAGGACCATCACGGGGCAGGGGAAGGTGCAGGGAGAGTGCCAGAGGAGCTGGAACTTGGAGATGCTGACAGGGAAGTGAAGCAGTGGGACACAGCAGAGCTGAGGCCAGGCTCAAACAGCACTGGAGGGATGGGAGAGCAGCAGGGATGCCCTGGATGCCCCACCTGACAAACGTGAGGAGACACAGGGATCCCAGGACGCCGTAGAACGGGATGTAGGTGATGAAGTAGCGCAGGTAGTAGCTGATGGCCCAGGCCAGGTCCTGGGGGACAGAGAAAACATCAGGCATCACTTTCCCCACCTTGGATAATGTGTCCTTGCTGGTGATGTTTGGAACATTGGGTAATTCCTGCCTGCCCCCTGGCCTCCCTCTCTGCTCCAGTTTCCAGCCAGACCCCGTAAGGATGGAGGGAATGTTTCACTCACCGCCCAGAACCTGCGCTTGATCATGGTCGAGATGATTTGGATTTGGAAATACACAGGGATGAGCAGAGGTGGGAAGACTGCAAGGCAAAGGGAAATGGTTTGGCCATCAGAGGGGTGGGGAGGTGTGTGACATGAGGGACTGCTTCCATGGAACTGGGAACATGCAGCTCTTCCATGGAGCCTCTCACATGGAGGTTATTCCCAGCCTCAGCTGTTTTACATTCCCTTGCTCTACGGGGCAATGTTCCAGGTGTTCGGATATCCCTGAGCTGATTTTGGGACCTGCACAGGGTCCTGAGGAAGGTTGGGATGAGTTGGGATTTGAGGAGTTGCTCTGCTCACACAGTGAGGGCTGGAAATGACAAGTGGCATTCCAGGAAAAGGGAAGAGAGGAGGGTGGATACTCACTGAGGAAGAAGTATTCGTGCTGGTGGTTGTAAGGCAGGTACTTCAGCTTCTTCTTGCCATACTGCAGGACACAAAGAGACAGCTCAGCCTGGGATTGGGACATTCCCAGGTAAAAGCAGATTCTCTGCAATAATTCTTAATTTATTGACCAGAGAATTTTGACTGAATTCCCACAAGCGGGTAAGAAGAGATTCGAAGTGATTAAATGTCCTAACTTTGTCTTTTGTGTTAGGTGTAAGCTCAATTTTTAAAGATAGTTTCTATTTACTTGATGGAATTTTGATGCACTTCACCTTCTGCCATCCCTGTATCTCTGAGAAGAGCTGCCAGCACCTCCATCTTTACTAATATGAATGTGATAGGCATAATGTCTGATTTTTTGGAAGGGAAGGCTTGTAAAACCAAAAAATCAGGCACATTATTCCCTCTGGGCTGAGCTCTGCAAGGCTGTGTGCTTGGCATCATTTGGAAAAGGATTTTTATACCAATGTGAGAATATTGGGATAGACTGATAATATAATAATATCTGATAATATCAGATATTTTGAGGCAGAAATCAATTTTTTCCTTGTTATCACAAATGTTTAGGTTTTCCTTTAAGTAATAGAACCATGGTCTGCTTTCTCAATAATACAAAATCTGACTGAGAAACCATTTTTAATGTTGTATTTCCCTGTGTTGTCTTTGCTGCTTGTCCCTTTTCTTGGGGCTTTGTTTTTAAAACTAGAAATCCTTGTTCCACTGTGAAAAACACCATGATTTAAGTGCTTTGGGTAGTTTTTTATAAACAGGCAGTAAATATTTTGGCTCTGGACGGGTAGATAGAACTAAAATTAAAATCACTTGATGTTGGAAGATATTTGCTATGGAAATGGAAGGTCAGATTTGAAATGCTCCTGCTGGAATACTGAGGAACACTGTATTCCCCCCTCACGTTGGTACTTCAAGCCAGCAGCATGAAGGGGCCTTTAGTGGCTTTTTGCTTTCTCTCCAGCCCCATCTGCATTATTTTTCCCGAGGTAACCCAAGACACTTTCTCCTGTGGTCAGCACAGGAAATGGATTGGGAATTAGTAGTCAATGCTGCTCCTCAGCCCAAGGGTTGGCTCAAAACTGCTGTCAGACCACGTAGCCAGACAAAATCCCTGGATTAAGCATTTCCTTTCTAGCATTCCTGGAAGTCCTGCCGGCGTAAGTCATGTCTAACAGTGGGAGCCAACTCCTGGATTTGCGCAACCACTCTCCGGGCCCTCTCGGACAGTAGTTTTCCATGTTTTCCCCACTCTTCCTTACCTCAACGGGCTGTGTGTCTCCCAGGACAAAAATGTGCAGCATGTTCACATCTGGGTCCTTCTTGAAGATGTTGGGCTTGGCGTGGTGCTGGAAGTGGCGGTGGTTCCACCAGTTTGCAGAGGCACCCTGGGCAAGGAGAATGAGGGGTTTTCATCCATGGAGAGCTGCTCCCAAGGTGGGGTTACCCAATCTTTTTTAGGAACTAAAGTGGTGCAAGTCAAATTATGGCCAAAGTGGGATTTGCTTTGGAAAGAACAGTGAGCAGGGAGTGGTGGAGTTGTTGGTTGCTATGAGACTGCTGCTTGCAGAGGGATCCCTAAGGATCATCCATATTGAAAGAACACAGAATAAACACACTCTGAGCGAGTTACAAATCACTGTGTCTTCCCAGAAAATCCTGAAATGGCTTGAGTTGGAAGGGACTTTAAAGCTCATCCAGTCCCAACCCCCTGCCATGAGAAGGGACACCTTCCTCTAGCCCAGGCTGCCCCATGGGCAAGTTGTGTCACCAACTTTTTTTGTGCCTCTGCTCACTCTGGGAAGGTTGAGAGCCTCCCTTTCCTACTCCGCCACAGCCAAAGTGATGCATTCCCAGAATTCCCTGGCTCCATAATTCCCTTTACCTTCAGGTGCCCAATGACAAACTTGTGGACGATGTGGTTCCAGGAAGACTTCTTGAAGACAGAGAGGTGTCCAAAATCATGTTGCAGCCACCCTGCCTGGGCCTGGGATAGGGAGAAATCAAATAGTTAAGAAGCTATTGGGAATCAGAGCTAAACAAGAAAGAAATGGAGATGGAGGGCACATTGGCAGTGTGAGGAAGATCTCTCTTTGTCACCTGGGAAGTTGTAAGGATGCAGGCAAGGATGAGGGTTGTGATCCAGCCGGTCCCAAAGTAGGAAATCATGAGCCAAGCCAAAACTTCCATGACAATGATGTGGCCCAGGTAACAGGAGAAGAACAAGGGGCTGGCTCGGAACAGGTTCATGTCCTCCGCTGTCTTCCGCAGGGTCCGGAAATCTTCCACCAGCTGGGACTGTAACAGGACAGGCAGGAGCAGGGTGAGGCTTGGGAGTGAGCCTGACTGAGTTGGGGGATGGATGGAGGAAGGATGAGCTCCATGCCAAGGACCCTGGCTCTAAATTCCAGCTTTTTGCCCTGTATTCCTATGAATAAACATCCTGGCTGGTCTGAGCCCACATCCTGACCTTTTGGACCTGGAGCCAGGAGAGTGAGTAATCCAAGCTCTGTTGAGTGTCGCATCACCTGATGGCTCTTGTCTGAATGAGCTTCCTAAGCACTAAGGAGAAGCTGGAGCAAGAGGGAATTCAGTGCTATTGTGCCTAATTCCAGAGCTCTGATAATGAGCACCCACTATCACCCGTCATCCATTCAATCCGTAGGCCAGCTCCTGTGCAGCCATCCATGAGGGGCATTCCTGGGTCACTGGGGGCCAGCATTGTCCCCTCTATTGTGAGTGACACAGATATAGCACAATCATGGCCAGCTACAAACAACGGGGCAGGATTGAGTTTCCTGGGCAGAGCCAGTTGTGCCACGCTCTGGGCCTGAATAATGGATGAGCAGGGATACAGAGCTGCCCTGAGGATGGGCAGTGGCTGCTGCTCCTTAGCAAGGCCACCAAAATGGGACATCTGGGGGCTTGTGTTTTGGAGCTTGGCCACCAGCAAAGGGGCAGCAAGAAGGGAAATGTGCACCAGTCACCAGGGCTGGTGCACGTTTCCCATTCCACATGTCTCAGTTCCCATTTCCCTTTGGGATGGGCTCAGTCCAGCCTGGGTGCCTGGAATGGGCTTCCAGAAACTGGCTGTTGGTGGCTCTGTGGGAAAGAAAATATTTGTACAGCCAAAAGTGTCACCCCCTTTCCACACATACTTGAATCCATGATAGGATGAAAATACTCTACATGGAGATGTTCAGTCACTGAGAACTCCTTTCCCTCTCTGGAGAGCATCCCAAGAGGGAAAGAATGGTGGGAATAGGCAGCCTGAACCCCAGCTGAGGAATAAATACTCACATTTTTGTCTCGGTCTTGGCTGGGCTCCCCTGGAGCGAGTTCTCCAATAAGCAACGGCTTGAGAAACTTCTGCACCAAGGTGGGATTGATGTGGAAGGCCTGGAATGCATCCTGGAGTGGAAAGAGGAGGAACTGTGTGGGATCCAGGAGTAAGATGTGCTTCCTATTCACTGTGTCATTCCCACCCACCTCCAGCAGTTGTTGAACCAGTGGAAAAGGGGGCCAGGTGACTTCCAGCTCTGGGATCACTTTTTGGGACATTAATTCCACTGATTTAATTTGCTGTGCTGAGAATGGTGAGACCTGGGATGGCATCCAGCCATATGGTGAAAGGCACCTCGAGAAATTCTTTCTAAGCAACTAAATACTTAAATCCTGTTAATTCCCTTAGAAGGTAGGCAGAGGGGAATTTGTGCAAATCCCTTCTAGGATATAAATACCCTTGGAAAGTCTGCTCCTGGAGGCAAGTCAGGAGAGGGGCTGACTGGTGACTGAAGCTGGATGTGACTGCAAACACAAAAGATATTCCTGGGTGTTTTGGCCAGGCCTGGAGATCCCAGCTGTAAAACACCTGAGGAAAAACTGGTGACTTTTCAGAAGAATAATGCCTTGTTTGTGGAGTCCTTTTGATCCTGGCATTCACAAGTTTATCTGGCTCTTCTTTTTCTCTGTTCCTTCCCCTTTCCACATATTTCTGTCCACCTGTATCCCACAGGTGCCTGATGCTTATAGTGAGATCTTGGCCAGATCCTTTCACATGGCACAGCTGGAATTTTAACCCCAAGGACAGCAGCAGGGACAGAAAGCTGACCCAGATCAGAAACCCTCACTCTGTCCTTGCCCTTTCCTCACTGCACAGAACTGGAGTCAGCTCTTGGAATTCACCTGGGAGAACAGGAAAGATTGGTTCCATGAAGTGCTAAGAGAGTATGGAAAAAAAAAATCGTTAAAAACAGGAGTGAGGGGAACTGTGCTCCAGCCTTTCCACCTTTGTCCCATTGCCTAACAATTGTAGTGACCAACTAATATTTCCCTCCTGGCTCTAAAGACAAAGGGCAGACTGGAAAGTGCTCCCCATGTCCAGCTGACCCTTCTGGGAGCTGCCCTCCATCTGCAGTTCAAAAATGCCAGGCAACAACCTCAGGCCCAAAGTCCTCCAAAATCAATTGAAACTTGTCACCTGGGAAGTTGACCCAGAAATGGGTCACTGAAATGTTGACTCTGATTCCCTGTTTCTCTCTCTGGAACAATTTGTAGAAGATGTAAAAGAGGAAGGAAAAGCAGAATGAGGGGAGAAGTAGACTGTGTCTACTGCAAGGCTCTGCAGTTTTGGGTGAAAACAAAAAAAAAAGGGGAAGAAAGAGAAAGAGAGAGGGTGACACATAAAATAATACTGAATCAACATTTTTTAATGCTTCTTAACTGCTGGGAATAAAAAAGTCTTTGGAGGTCTGATTGGGTGCTTACTGCCTGGAGATCCTGCAAATGATGGAAGGATTGGATTTTTGTTATGTTTATCTGATTAAGCTCCTGTACTAATAGGTCCCAAATTTAAGAGAGTTCCTGAATTTTAGAATTGTTCTCAGTTCTGTACTGCAGGAGATAAAAAGCTTAAGGGAAAAGAGAGTCCCTGGGAAATGCTGTGTGATATTGGCACTTGACCTCCCAACTTTGTGATCTACTGACCAAATAAACCGAAGTGTTTTATGGGATATGGGAGTTATTCCAGCTGCTTTTGGTGAGAAAAAAAGCTTTGTGTAATTGAGATATGAGCTGTACTTGAGCATTGGGAGTGCTTACAGCAGTCAGCACAAGGATTTCCTTTTACATCCCTGAACACTTCTGGGACAGAGACACTGCAGAGTGTCCCTGCCTTTGTGTTCTGTGCATGAGGTGACACTATAACGGGTTGGCCCAGACTCAGATGCTGTGTTTAAAAAAATAAGAGACCCATGGAATGGTTTGAGTTGAAAGGGACTTCAAAAATCATCCCACTTCACTCCCCTGCCATGGGCAAGGACACCTTCCATAGACCAGGTTGCTCCAAACCCCATCCAGCTTGGCCTTGGACACTTGAAGGGATGGGGCAGCCACAGCTTCTTTAGACAACCTGTGCCAGGGCCTCAGCATCCTCACAGGGAAGGATTTCCTCCTAAAATCCAGTCTAAACCCACAGAGGGTTCTCCCCCTGAATGAGAGAGGGTTTTCTGGCTGTAAATGGTTGTTCACCACAGGGAAGCTGCAAAACTGATGCCAATCCTGGTTTAGTGCTCGGAGTGGTGATTTAACAATTTCAGAGCATTTTTAAGGCCATGCCTTCATGGAGTGTGGGATGCAGTGTAGTCTGGGGAGGTGGGAGGAGAACCAGCAATCTTGGAACCACCAACCTGTGTTTCAGCCTCCCTTTCAAGGATTCTGCAGTAACAGATGCTTTTTGGTTGCTAATGGAGATACTGGAGTTAAATTCTTGGGGATAGGAGTCAAACTCCTCCTGTTTCAGCAGCTCTGTGTTTAAGCAGTTGAAAGCAAAACCTGGCCCATCTTTCTGAGGGAGAAAGCTATTCATTCAGAGGATTTACTGCAAAGGGATAGAAGGGCCAAAATGCAGCTCAGTGCTTCAAGGAAAAGAATGGAAAATACCCACTGGACACAGGGAAATAGGGGCTGATGGAAAGGGAAGGTTCTGCCAAAAAATTTTGTCGCACATGGAGCCTCCTCCTTGCCAAGGTGTCAGGAGCTGTGGGAGACCAGCAGTTCCTGTTCCTGCTTGGTCTCTGCATGTTTTGGGAAGAGCTCTGAGGCTGCTTGGATTTCATTAACACGCCCTGAAGGGAGAACATGCTCTCTGGATGCACTTCTGAGGAAGGTGGTTTTGAGGGGAACCCCAGACAACAAACAATTTATTTCTAATTTGTTCCTGTTTCAAGGTTGGGGGTTTTTTTTGTTGTTGTTTGGTTTCTTATCTTTGACTGAAACCTGAGAGGTGGCTGAACCCAGCGAAGGAGCAGCTGGAGCAGCAGCAAATGGTTTGGTGGTTTGGTTTTTTTTTTCCCTCTTTTCTGTAGCAACCTGTAACCAAATTCTCCAGAGAATTTTCTCCTGGGGAAAAATGCTAAAAAGCTCCTTGTTTTAAAGCCTCCTCACAGAAGCAACTTTGAGACACAGCCTGGCCTCTGTTTAACCCTCCCTGTGCTTGGCTGTGTGACTCTGCATGTCACAAGCTGCCCCCTGGAAAAGGGGACATTTGGGACACTTTACTCCTGAATTCAGGGCTCGAGGCACGGCACAAGCAGGAGACAAAGGCAAACCAGCAGGATTTAAGCAGAGCAATCCCTACCAGCCCATCGCGGGGGGGATCTGCATCCACTTGAACCGAGCTGGGAGCAGCGAAAGGGCTGAGCCGGGTGTCCAGCAGGTGTTGGGGAGATGGGGACAGGGGACAGCAGGAGCTGGCTCCCCTCGGGGAGGGAAGGAGCTGTCAGAGGATGCTGCTGGAGCCGGGAGAGCCGCGGGGGTCGGTCCTTACCGTGGCATCTTCGCCGGCGCAGTGGCTGATGACTCGCTGGCCCCCCGGGTGCCTGTTTGCCCACTTGGTGACATTATAAACCTTTCGCTCTATCACCAGCCACTTGTCCGTCCTCAGGTTGTGCTTCTGGATCTCCTCCCAGGTGTAGAAGCGGATCTGCGCCGCCGGCTCCCCCGAGTCCCCCCCTTGCTCACCCCCTTTCCCCATGGGGCCGCTCGATTCTTTGTCTTCTTGACCAGAGGGGGAGAGGTGGGGGGAGAGCCCGTCCCTGCGCCTCTCGGGGATGTGCCGGAGGGGGAGAGCTTTCCTGGCGGGATTGAACTCAGCTGATCCCCTGCTCCCTCCCTTCGCCTTCGCTCATGTCCTCCCTTCCCTTTGTTTCTCGCTTCTCTCCGCCTGCTCGGAAGTGCCCCCTAGGCTGGCTGTCCCCGCACTGATGCACTTTATCCTCGCACATAGCCCTGTGTTTTGAGGGAAGCTCGGCCCCTTCCACCCACACGCCCCCTCGCACCCCCCTCTCGGGCATCCCTCCCCGGGCATTCTCCTCCCTCGGCATCCCCTCCCTCTCCCGGCATCATCCTTTCTCCCAGACATTCTCCTCCCTCCCGGCATCGCCCCCCTCCCCAAACTCAGCATCCTCCTCCTCCTCCTCCTCCTCCCCTGCCCGCTCGCCGCCCCCCTCTCCCTGGCATCCCCCCCGCTCCGCTCCGCCCGGTGCCGGGGCTCTCCCGGCGGGATCAGCCGAGCCCCAGCGCCAATCCCGGCTGTCCCGCCGCCCTCCCGCTCCCGCCCATTGGCCCGGCCCGATCTTTCGAAGCGGCTGCCGGCCGGGACCGCCGGGGGACGGGAGCCCCTCGCCTCCTCCTCCTCCACCTCCCGCTCCCAGCTTCGTGTCCTCGAGATTTTTTGGCTCGTGATGTAAAGAGCTGCACCCGCCGGTTTTTTTCCTTTTCCCGCGTTATTTTTCTTGCCCTTCCCCTTCTTTTTCCCCCCTTCCTTTTCCCTGTTTTCTTTTTTTCCCCCTTCATTTTCTTTTCTGCCCTCTCCTCCTTCCTCCCTTTTCTCCCCCTCCCCTTCCTCACCTTTCCCACTTCCCTCCTTTCCCCTCTTTTTCCTCCCTTTATCCCCCTTTTCCTCCTTCTCCTCTTTCCCCCTTTTCCTACCTTTCCCCCTTTTTCCCGTTTCTCTTTCTTCCCTTTTTCTCCCTTTCGTCATCTCTTTCCCCTTTTCTTCCCTCTTGCCCCCTTTTCCCTACCTTCTCCTCTTCTCTCCTTCTCTCCTTCCTGCCTTTTCTCTTTCCACTCCTTTTCCCTCTTTTTTCCCTTCACCCCTCTTCCTGCTTCCCCTCTTTCCACCCTTTTCTCCTCCTTCCCCTCTCCTTTTACTATTTTTTACCATTTTTAATCTTTTAAAAACCTTTTTAACTATTTTTACTCTTTTTTTACTTTTTTTCCTTTCCCCCTTCTTTTTCATACTTTTTTTCCTGCTTTTTCCTCCTTTTTCTGCCTTTTCCCCCCCCCAGACTTCTCACCCCACTATTCACTGCTGAGCTCAGAAAGGAGCTATTGCTGTTCTGCCCGAAATCTGCATTGTTTTGCTCTGTTTTTGCCGGGCTGCCACTGGTGGCTGCCGGATTTCACAGCTTTGCTGTGGCACAGGCAGAGCTGGTTGAGCTCTGCTGCCCCAGGCCATGCTTTTATTAACAGGTGGGATAATGGCATCTTTGCCATCTTTTCCTTGCCGTGGGGCACTCTATTGTACACAATTCCTGGTTAGGTTATGCAAGATGTGGTGTGGCAAGGAAAAAAACAACACAGACCTCTTTCCCTGAGGCTTTGCCTACCTCTTACAGGACGTGTGGCCACTTTCCAGGGCCAGGCAGGTGTGATCCCCAGCTTTCCTGGCAATAGGAATCTTTTCCTGTGATTATTTTGCATGAATAAGTGGGAGGATCATTAATCCTTTCTGTAGAGGCAGAAAAGGGCCTAAGCAGGGGAAGGAACCCAGAGGGTTAATCATAGAATCACAGAAGGATTTGGGTGGGAAAGGACCTTAAAGCACATCCAGTTCCAATCCCTTGCTGTGGACAGGGAAATCTTCCACTATCCCAGGTTGCTGCAAGCCCCATCCAACCTGGCCTGGAACATTTCCAGGGATGGGGCAGCCACAGCTTCTCTGGGAAATCTGTGCCAGGGCCTCAGCACCCTCCCAGGGAAGGATTTCTTCCAATTCAAATCTCTCCTCTTTAGCTTTGTGCCAAGGCATGCCAGAGCTTTCCTCTGTTTCTGCCTGGTGTTAATGCTGCAGGATGGCTTCAGCCTGTTAGACAATCTTTGCCTGTGGTGTGGGGTGAGGAAAGTCAGAAATGACAGGAATGTTTTCCTAAGACATGCAAGTTTTATTTAGTTTGGTTCAAAATAGCCCTGTGACAAGGATCAGACTAAATTACAGCCAGACACCACATTAAGGTGGACCTGAAACTTGTTGCTTGTGGTGAGGGAAAAGTTCGCTGAGTTCTTTGAATTTGGGGATTTTAGTCCTGTAGATGGGCCTGCATATGTACAACTCAGGAAGAAATCCTTCCCTTTGAGGATGCTGAGGCCCTGGCACAGATTTCCCAGGGAAGCTGTGTCTGCCCTATCCCTGAAAGTGTCCAAGGCCATGTTGGAGGGGTTTGGAGCAACCTGGGACAGTGGAAGCCCCATCCAACTTGGCTGGGGGTTGGAATGGGGTGAGCTTTAAGGTCCCTCCCAACCCAAACCATTCCTGGATTCTGTGTTGATTCTATGAAATAAGCTGAAAAGGAGGTTGTTCCATTTTGGAATTTACCTGTAGATGGACAAGGAATCAAAATCAGCTCCCAGAACTCCCCACCTGGATATATCCCATGGAAAACTGCACTGTAACTTAATGACAAGCCATTGAAAGATGCTTCTGAAATAATCCCTGCTGCTCTCAGCCTCCTGCAGCACAGCCAGCCAGGCTGTCAGGCTTCAGGCAGGGCTTGTTCCGAGTTTGCTTTGGCTCCTGGGACTCAAACCAGCCCCAGCAGAGAGAGGAGAACAGGCTCTGCTCTATGGCCAAGTGGGTGAAAGGCTGCGGTCGCTGCCCGGTGTAGCTTTAGCAGCACAAAGAGCTTGTGTGAGGGACATAAAAGCCCTGAGTTTAACCAAAGAGTCACGAGATGTGGGCAGAAAAGGTGAGGATTGTGAAAGGGAGCAAAGTATGGGAAGGGGGGATGTAAAAGTGGGAGAGTTTTTGCAGAAGTGGCATGTCTGCTCTTCTGCTAATGAGTCAGTGAGGGATTTCTTACTGGAATAGACTGGAATGGTGAAAAAGCCGGGAAAATTGGTAGCTCAGGTATCTTTACACTGTCTCGTGCATTGGTTTAATGTTAAAAAAGTTCCTTTTGCCTGAGGAAAGCACTTTAAATATGTAGCAAAACCACAACATTTTCTGTGTTTGTTGTCTCATCCCATTGTGGAGTTTTATGTAGGAGGCAAGGTCTGATAAGGTTTTTTTTGCCAAGGTCTGATAAGTTTCTTTTAATTTGGTTTTCAGAAAGGACTAGACTTTGACAGCAGCACGCAGACTGGCACCAGCACATGGAAATGCCCTGTAGCTGTGCTGCAATCCTCATGGATGCAGGGAAAATCCTCCTTTTCACCCAGTTTATAGTATGAGATCCACCACTTGGTAAGGCCAGATGGCTCCAAGGCATCTTGGCATGGTGGGAAAAGGAGGCAGCAGGAAAGAGCAGTGAACAAGGGAAAGACACAGAGCAGCTTTCTGAAGGGGAAGAGTGCAGGAACTGAGGATTTGGGGAGGGAAACAGAGTGAAAATCAGATTTAGCTGCACCTTTAAACTTTTTGGCACTTTTAATAGTCTTTTTGATACCTTTTTCCTTTCTTCCAAAAAAATACATGTGAGGAGAGAAAGGACCTCAGGTTTTCTCTGTCTTTCACAAGAGGGAAAGGCTGAGGAGCTCTGAACATAAAAATAAATAATAAATTGAATAATAAATTCAAACACAGTGGGAAATAGCTAGGCAGGGAATGGGGGCCTGGAGCCTGAGGCATGGGAACCCAGTGATTAGGTTGGAATGCTGTTGCAGTCCATGCATTTAAAACAAACTGCTACCAAAGATTTACTTGGTATTTTTTACTCTGACATATTCCACTTTTTCTCTAGTCCTGGGAGAGTGGCTGAGAGCTGAGGAACTTAGAGAGGGAAACAACCAACAAAGGAACAGAAATCCCCATTGTGTGGCCATGGCTGGCAGGGATTCCACATTCTGCAGTGGATCTCAGGCTGCCCGTGGGTTTATCAGGGTCAGGGCACAAACTGCCAGGGGAGCAGGGGAGGGAATCACACTCAGACAGCAGCAGACACTGGAATTCCAGCAGACCAGGAATAAGGGGAGAAGTGCTCTGTTCTGATGCTGCTTTGTAATGGTTTCTAGTGAAAGTCCTGCTGGTATTCCCATGTTATCATCAGATCCTTTCCTTTTTTTTTCCTTACTCAGGTTTTGCTTTCAAAAGTGTAGAACTCTAAACAGCCACCACCTCGCTCCCTCAGTTGCTAATCTGAATTTATGATTTCTGAAGGACAAAAAATAAGCTTATTTTTATCTTCTCCCTTTCACAGAGTAATTCCTGGGTGATTTCCCTGCCAAGATGCAAACTCCTCACAATCTCAGTCTTTTTTGCATCTAAACAGTCACTTTTGCATTTATCAGTCAGATGAGTTATTAGAGCAGAGCACTGAGCAAATATTCCATGAAGTTATGCTGTTTGTATGGAAAATCAAGACTTTATTGTGGGTATGAAGTGTTAGCAACCCTAACAAAGAGTTCTGGATAGACCACTAACTCATTTAGGCCAACTTATTCCAGTATTCCAGGTCATTCCTGATAATACAACAAGAATAAAGACAATATTTCCAGTTTCTCCCTCTTCTGCTGGTGTTACACAGATGCTTGCAGTGCATCCTAAGCCTGGTGTAGGAATGGTGTTACAGGGAGCTGTCAAGCTCTTCCCTGGTAGTAACACAATGACTAAATTAGTAGTTTCCTGCTTCATTTGCTTCATCAACGTGGCTGTTTTAATTGCACTGATGACAGAAGCTTGTAAATCATGCCACCACAATTCCCTTGTGCCTGGAATCTTCAGCTTTACTTAGCCTGAATCAAAGCCAAGAACTGAGTCTTCTTTTAGGCTCTGCCCTTTTAAACTGTTTTTTGGCATTTGTTGTTTTCCTTTTATTTTTTTTCCCCTGTGGTTTCAGACCTCACTATCCATCATTGTAACTCATTTTCTCTAAAAGGAGAAAAGAGAGACTGCAATCCTTTCAACCCATCTCCCTCTTTCCCTGATTACTGGTTTGGTCACCAGATGCTCAAATATTTAGTGAATATTTAGTGATGCCTCACCACCCAGGTCACTTGGGTATTTTAAAGCAAGTTCCAGCCAAATCATGGTAGTGAAATAAGGAATTTTAATATATTTTCTCCAAATTCTGGTCACCAGATTTGCAGGCTGAGCAGAGGAGTGAACCAAAGAGCATCTCTCACCTCCCCTTGGATTTTTGGTGGTTCATGGTAATGGGTTTGGTTCATGGTGGTGGTTTTGGCAGTCTGGGGAGCTGGGTCACAGCATGATGGTGACAGCAGATACAGAGGTGGAAGCAGTGAAAGCAAAACAAGGAGTCAGGGCACTGAAGGACTTATTTTACCTGGTTAATTGTGTTCCAGCAGGGATTGATGCCAGGAATCCCAGCTGGATGCAGGATGCTGGTGAGTCTATAACAGCAGCTGGTTTTTCCCTGGCAGTTTTCATGACAAAGGTCCCGTTCTTGTCCCTGAGACACCCATTGAGATCCTGAGTGGGGCAAGGGCAGGGCAAACAAACACTGCTGACAACTGGCAGGACACAGAAACCTTCCCTGCTTAGGGCTGGTGATTCCAGGAGCTTCCATGGCTTGTCTTGAATCATCTGCTGAGAGGAAAACAATCACAGCCAGGGATTTCATGTCAGAAGGAGCTTGGAAGAAAATTCCAAATGCTGTTGTATAATTTGTGTTAATAAGACTTAACAGCCCTTATAGCTGCTGAAACTATAGGAAGCACATGAAGGGAACAAGAATGGATTTTATGGAGTTTAGTGGTGCTTTTTGCCTGTTAAGATCCCTCAAAGCAAGTATCCAAAGGTTTAACTCGTGTAGGAAGATGGAATTTATTTGCTTTTAACAAATATAGGAAAAAGAAAACTGATCTCTTCATGTCGCCTGTATTCATGATAAAAGATCATAAATATCAACTAAATTTAGGATAAATATTCTGTTGTGCAATTGATGATGGGAAAAAAGATAATTTGAAATAATTACTGCACTGTTCTGAGGACAATTATATTTTAAAAGATACTAATCATCTATTAATGTTTATTAATATGAATTGCCGAAGGGATGGAAATAAAAACATTCCATCCAGTGTTTTGCAGGCACAGAATTCCAAGATGTGATGTAGCCATCAGGTGATGCAGCCTGGTGGCTCTTTGTTTCTATGGTTACCTTCAACTGGAATTGCTGTAACTAGGTCAGATTGGAAGGTGTGAATGGAAACAAAGAAATCTGGGATCAATAACAAGAGTTCAGGGAGAAGGCTGGTGCTGCTGTGGAAAGGGAAATGAGTGTAGGGAGAGGAATTTAAATTTGTAACTCATATGGATGAGGTCCCACACAGAGGGATTGGTCTGTTTTAGCATCATTCACTCTTCCAGCATTATTCGGCTGTCTGAAGAATCATCTGCAGGGTTTTGATGTGATTTACCTGTGGCAACACCTTCCCTCCCTCTGGCTGCATATCCAGGCATGAGCAGCCAAAAGGAGCCTCAGGAACAGGAAAGGCTGAGGCAGCTGGAAGGGAGAACAGATGGAAGAGAGGGAAGGATCTTCTGGAAAGGGGAAGCAAAATCAAGGGTAGGGAAGATATGTCACAGTCAGCATAGAAATAAGGAGAAACAGGTTGTAAAAGTGGTTCAAAAGAAGGAACTTGCGTGTGAGGAAGGGAAACTCCCTGTGGTGCCTTAAGTTTTAGCTTTCATATTTTTCAGATTCTGCATTCGTATATAACTCTGAACTTCACATAAAGTGTTAGAAAGTTGTCTTCACAGTTTAGTTAGACAAAACAATCTTTTTCCAGCCCCAGAACCAAGGACACAGTTGCAGCTTCCAGCCCAGTGTAAACAGTGAATGAGGAGAGCAAACTAGGAGGATGGGACTTCATAACCTGAAGCTGTAATTGGACAATTAACCCCAATAGGTAAATGGACCAAAACTGATAAAAGTGTGAAAACTCATGACCAGTCCTTCATCTTAGGTCAATCTTGGGTAGAGACATGGCCAGGCTCTTGCTGTGCCCAAGGTGTATCCTTTGAAGACGTTTTAATAAATACCTACTTTATTCCTTTAACTCTTCTAGCCTCTGTTCCAGGTAGCCTCTCTAGGCATCACCTGGAAGGGCAGTGGAGACAGGTGGGGGTCGGTCTCTCCCCCAGGTAACAAGTGACAGGACAGGAGGAAACAGCCTCAAGGTGTGCTGGGGAGGTTTAAGTTGGATATGAGGGAGAATTGTTGTCAAGGGTTGACAAGCCCTGGAGCAGACTGTCGGGGCAGTGGTGGAATCGGCTGGGGGGATTTAAAAACCGTGTGTATGTGGCATTTGGAAATGTGTTTCCATGGTGCCCAGCAACAGGACGAGGGGCAAAGGCTATAAACTAAAAACTCCAGAAGTTTCACCTCAACGTGAGGAAGAACTTCTTTACATTGAGGATGGCAGGGTCCTCTGGAGCAGGTGGCACAGGATCCAGGTGGGTTTGGAGACTCCAGAGAGGGGGACTCCACATCCTTCCTGAGGTCCCTGAGCAGCCTGTCCCAGTGTCCTGCCATCCTTGGCAGGGTCAGGTTGAACTGAATGATCTCCAGAGCTCCCTTCCAACCCGAACGCTCCCGTGGTTCTGTGGCTGATGGGCTGGGCAGTGCTGGGGGACTCGCTGCTCTCAGCGAAGTGACTCCGGGAGCCATCCCAGCCCGGACAGCCCGGCCTCCCTTCCCTCCGTGTGCCACCCCCGAGCGCCCCAGCATCCCGGCCGCCCCTCTCGGCCCCGGGGGCGGGCGCACGGCGGGCGCAGCCCAGTGGGCGGGGGGGACCGGGCTGGGCGTGGGGGCTCCGGGGAGGCGGAGCCGGGCCGAGCCGAGCCGAGCCGAGCCGAGCCGAGCCCGGGCGAGCCGATCCCGGCCATGGAGGGTTCGGAGCCCGTGCGGGGGGAGATGCGGCGCTTCACCTGGGAGGAGATCGGGCAGCGGAACGGGCGGGGGCCGGCGCCGCAGGAGCGCTGGCTGGTGATCGACAGGAAGGTGTACGACATCAGCCACTTCTGCCGGAGACACCCGGGGGGCTCCCGGGTCATCAGCCACTACGCCGGGCAGGACGCCACGGTGAGCGGCCGGCTGCGGCCCCGGCAGCCCGGCAGGGAGGGCTGCAGGAGGGATGAGCGCGGAGCGGGATCCGGGGGCTGGGAGCTGGGAGCAGGATCCCTGGGGCTGGGAGCAGGCACGGACCCTGGGCTGTGTCACACACGGTGCGCTGGGAGCGGTGTGCAAGGGGACACACAGCGCGCACGCTCCGCCGGGAATTGTTTGGAATTGTTGTTACGAGGAAGCGCTGCTGGAGGAATGACTGAAAAACCGCAGGCGGGAATGAAAAGCAACCCAAATATCGTCCGTAATTTCTGCACGCAGAGGAGTATCGGGTGCTGCCACCCGTGTGGCACACGCGGTGACAGAGTTGTTGTTTGCCTTCGCCCTCCTCCAACTTCCCCAACCCGAGAGATGGCACTAGAGCAGAATTTCACTGAAAGTCGTATTTCAGTCACGAAAAAGGAATGAATCACTCGTATCTGAGTGCCAGCGGCTGTTGCAGAGTGGAGTAAATGCTGCTGGAGTAGGGTGGCTTTGCCAGTGGTGTTTTCTTCCTTTGTCTGCTTGTGCCTTTTCCATGAATCTCTCCAAATGCGCGCGTTTGGACCCAAGGGTGGATATGGGGTGGGAATCCACCTCTAGGATGGTGTTGATGGACCGTGTTTCAGCCAGGCTGGAACTTGAAATCTCCACGTGAATATCCCATGGTAGGAATATCATTTAGAGCCAAAAATTACAAGTGAATTTGCAACATTTTGTGAGAGCAGGGTGCGTTTTTTCAAAGCCCTGCCACTGGCACAGGTTGCCCAGACAAGTGGTGGAGCTCCATCCCTGAAGTGTTCCGGGCTGGCTGGGTGGAGCTTGGAGCAACCTGCAAGGTGTCCGTGGCAGGGGGGAATGAGATGAGCTCTGAAGGGCCTTTCTCACCCGAACATTCTGAGTTTCTGTGATCACGAAAGGGTCAGCCCATGGAGTGAGCAGGGCTGCATGGTGGGATTGCAGCCAGCTGCATTCTTTAGGTGATGGTGATGATATCAGTGCCACTGCCGGCTGCAGTTGAACTGCTGACCGCTCAGAAACCCCTGCCAAGTTTTATTTCCCGGTGGTTTTGTCCCTGGGGGTCAAAAGAACAAGGCTCCACAAAACCAGGAAAAACTGGGAAGTAAAGGAAGAACTCCTCTGGTTCGCTGTTCTGATTTCTAGAAGGTGCAGTCAGCCGTCCCCTAACCCCCAGCTGGGATTGCACTCCAGGTTTTACAGCCTTCATGGAAAGGATTGGTCTAAATGTGTGGTACCATCCTCCCCTGCTCTGCCCACATACTCCTCCCCATTTTTCCCTCCTTTTCTAATGAGAAAATGCAAATGCTGGTTCCCCTCTCTTTTTCCCTCCTTTATTCAGTGACCCTGAGCAGGGAGGATGCTACAGCTGACCTAGAGCTGGCAACACCAGCGAGATTTTTAACCCCTTTCCTGACCAGAGATCTTTTAAAAGCACATTTTATTTTAAAAGCACACAATGATGGCCTAGTAATTACAGTGATAAACAATGCACGGTGCAGGAATCTTACAAAATAATGCCCAGCAAGCAAATATTGTCCCAGAAAATTAAAAAAATCCACATCCTTAGGTTGAGGAAGATTGTAAAAATATGCTAATTTGGGCATCAGGAGGGAAATGTCAAAAAGGAGGTAAATGGGAGATCAGGAATTAGATGCCAAAGTGCCATGTGTGCCTACAAGATTTGTAATTTAAATATAGGGACAGAATCTGTAGTGATAACAGCCACTAGTGAGTTTTTTCACCTGGTTGCCATGGAGATTGACACCTCATTTCAATAATAAAAGTAACTGCTTTCCCCAACAGGAATCTTTTGAATGGTCCAGCATATCATGGAATAGATTTCTTTTGCTGCCACCTGAATGATGGTTTTTCTTCATCCTGTTCCTCTGTCTGCATTTCAGGATCCTTTCATTGCTTTTCATCTTGACAAGGCACTGGTAAGGAAGTACATGAACCCTCTCCTGATTGGGGAACTGGCACCAGATCAGCCCAGCTTTGAGCCCAGCAAGAACGTGAGTGTCATAAAAACTTGGTTTTGGGGTTGAAATTGGGCTGTTTAACTTTTCTGACTGGCAGGCAGAACTCCCTGTACATAAGATCACAGGATCTCCTGGAATCACTGTTGGCTGAAGCTTCATTTCACATCATTATTTGTAGTTTTAGCAAAGATTTGTCTCCAGGTGACCCTCAGCTTTCCCCTTTTTCATCCCTGAGAAGGAAAACTATGCTCCTATTGATGTTCCTGAGGTGTTTTCTGACCAGTGGATGCTTTTGGGTCTCCTCACAGAAAAAGCTGGTGGAGGATTTCCGTGAGCTCCGTGCCACCGTGGAGAGGATGGGGCTTCTCCAGCCCAACCACGCCTTTTTCATCCTCTATCTCTGCCACATCTTGATGCTGGATGTTGCAGCCTGGCTCATCATCTGGTATTTTGGAGCATCCTTGGTGCCTTTCCTCTTCTCTGCTGTTCTTCTGGGCACTGTCCAGGTGAGCAACTACACAAAATAAGCCCCAAAAAGCCAAATTTGGGACTTGGGGGCTTATTGCCGTAAGCAAGGGACAGATCATATCATGATGGACTTCCCCAAATCCTGCTTCTCTCTGGATTCCACCAAAAGGCAAAACTACACATGCTGCTGTGGCAGAGCAGGCTTTGCCTTGCTTTTTCCTCCCCATATTCCATCAAAGCTTTCCTTATTCCAGCCTTCCCCACACGATGAAAGCTGTGCCCCGCTCCTGAGCTCCACGGTGCCAGAACTCCGAGGCAGTGTGCAGGGGCCAAGCCACTGTGTTCCCATGGGAACTTGCAGGGAGTTAGAGGAGAGGGCAGAGCAGCTCTCAAAGCCCCAGCTATTCCTCCCGTGGCCAGTGATCCCCTTGGAATTACAAGTACTTGGAGGAGGCAGCAGCAAGCTGCTCCTTAAAGGAGACTTTGTTGCTGATTTCAGAGCAGTTTTGTGAGGGAATAAATGCTGGTTCTCAGCTCTGTGGCTGTTTTTTTCCCAAGACTTTTTTTCCCTTCCTCATGGAAACAACTGTCCAGGACTAAAAGTCATTAGGCAGAGTCTGGAGTGCACTGGTGTGTAGTGAAAAAGGAGAGTTGGGATTGGGCCCTGGCAGTGGAAGCGCTTTTGCTATCCAGGGATACGCTGTGAGGAGCGTGGGAGTGGGAGAAGAAAGCCCTTTTCAGACACAGACCCTCCTGGCAGTTCTTTTTCCCCAGCAGCACTGTTGTATTCTTCATTCCAGGCCCAGGCTGGCTGGCTCCAGCATGATTTTGGACACCTGTCAGTCTTCAGCAAGTCCAGGTGGAACCACTGGGTGCACAAGTTTGTCATCGGCCACCTCAAGGTGAGCACGGGGTGTGGGGAGGGGCTGCCAGAGCCCTGCTCTGCAGCCAGAGCCAATCCCAGGGTAAGGAGAGAACTGAGGGCAGAAGATCCACCTTGTTTAGGGCACTTTCTCCTCATCCATTCCCACAGGGAGCCCCGGCCAGCTGGTGGAATCACCTCCACTTCCAGCACCACGCCAAACCCAACTGCTTCCGGAAGGATCCCGATGTCAACATGCACCCCTTGTTTTTTGCTCTTGGGAAAACCCTCTCTGTGGAGGTGAGACCTAAGAGAAGCTGGGAAGTGACAGCAGTAGGATTCAAAATTTGGGAAGCTGCAGAGAGCTTGGACACTAATTAGTATGATTTTATATGGTGCTGCTTTGCCTTCCACTAGTCCCTAATATTCCTCAGTAATATTCCAGCAATTCTGAGACCTTTGTATTCTTAAAGCTTCACTCAAAGTTATTTTTGCAGTGTTGGATGATAAGAATGAAATATTTGTCACAATTACAAGTTCCTATTTCCCTTGATGAGAGAATTTCAGTTTTATGAAGATCAGAACTACAAGTTTTTCTCTTTTGCCAAGATCAGTGTGACTAATTGTAGTGATCTGGGGATCAGATGGGAAGCAGCAGATGACAAGCCAGGGCTGTCTGGAACTTTTACAATTCCTGATCAAAGAAGCTATTTCAGTGGTCTCAGCCTGGCAGTGGGTGTCACAGTGGTTCCCATCTGGAGTCCAGCTCTATTTCTGGTACAGCTCTGCAGTTAAATGAGTGGCTTTAGCATTTGCTGTCCTTTAAAAAAAAAGGCTATGTAAATTCATAGTGTCACTTTAAAGGCTCTGATTTGTATTGAAATTAAGGGATGGGCTATTGGGAATTAATTTGAGCATGTACAGGGATATCATGGCATTCCTTAAGGAAGCCAGTGGCTTGATCTGTTATGTATGTACAGCAAACATTGAAAAATGAGCAGCCTCAGAGGGATCTGTTCACCCTCATTCTTGTGGACACAGTTTCATGCTTAGATGCTCACTTCTCTGTTTTCCAGACTATTTGCAAGGAGATGGGAGTTCCACACACTGCCATCTTCATTAACAGTATCATAACAGTACCACAGCTTGATGTTTTTAATTCTGAAGCTCTGCTTTGTCAGCAAACTGTTTGTGTGGGTTTTTATTTTAGCATTTTTAGGCAGCTTCTGCCCTCTGTAGGGGCAGAGCTTCCTGTGCAGGTCGCTGTGTGTGTGCAAGGCACTGCCCAGCCCCTTCTGCAGGGTGAAAACTCCTCCAGGCCGAGGTCCCCAGGGATGGTAGATGCTGGCTTGGTTGGATACAAGATCTCCTGGAAGTTAAGGAGTGTGTGCACAGGTGTCTTCATGGCCTGAGTAATTTGTGTATTTTAACAGCTTGGTGTGCAAAAGAAGAAATTCATGCCTTACAACCACCAGCACAAGTACTTCTTCATCAGTGAGTAACCTCCCCCTGTGCAGTTCCATGACCAGCAGTCACTCTGCCCCTTGTTTTCCCATTCCATCCCATCCTGCTGGGATAATTCATGGCTCTGTTTGTCCCTGCAGTCGGTCCCCCAGCGCTGGTGCCACTTTATTTCCAGTGGTACATCTTCTACTTCGCCGTGCAGCGGAAGCAGTGGGTGGTGAGTCAGCTCCACAGGGGCCAGAGGGGGCTTCTCCTGGGTTTAGGGATGAATTCCAGTGCCAGATTTACTGGGAGTTGTATGTGTCTGCAGCAAAGGATGTGGGTATAGATTTGGGAATGGTGTTTGCCAAAGGGGGATCTTCCACAGCTTTTCTTTGTGAAAGATCCTCTGGGAAACAAAAAATGTTCTCTGGTGTTCTGGGTTTTGGTTTTCTCACTGCTTGGTTCCTCTTTAGATCCAGGGGAAAATGTGGTGCTTTAGAGCATGTCCTGTCTGGTTGGCCCTCTGCTGGGCTCATGGAACCAGGATAATTCCTGAGCACAGGGAATGGTGTCAAGTTCCTTTGTGATGAAGCTGGGGAGGAAAAATTGATCAGTAGAAGATGTTACGGGAGATTTTAAAGGGAGCGATGGTAAATTCAGAAGTCAGAAATTCTTCCTTCTAATGAAGTTCTGCCTGTCCCCTGTACTACAGGACCTGGCCTGGATGCTGTCCTTCTACATCCGATTCTACCTCACCTACTTGCCCTTCCTGGGTGTGAAGGGTACCCTGGGGCTCCACCTGCTAGTCAGGTATCATTCAACTGACAGCTCCAACGTTTTCTCTGCCTAGTTTGTATCACTCCTTCGTGTCTGCTTTTCTCCAGCCCTCTGGTTATTTTTCTCATCACTCCCTGTTCTTCTCTCTCCTGATCCTTTCAGTGGGACAGGGTTTCTTGTCAGGCTGCAGGAGTTGGAAGGTGTGTGTAGGTCTGATCTGTTTGTGTTTCTGGTGTTTATTTTGTCAGGCAGCAACCAGCTGGTGTGTGCACAAGTGTTTTGTACTGACTTGTCACATCATGGGTGTGTGATTTGTGATGGTTTTTTGTTTTTGCACAGGTTTATAGAAAGCAACTGGTTTGTCTGGGTCACACAAATGAATCACATCCCCATGCACATTGATTATGATAAGAATGTGGACTGGTTCTCTACCCAGGTGAGACCTTATTTATGGAGATATGTGACAGTTCTGGGTGTGTAAAATCCATCTATTTCAGCCTGGCCACCTCATGTTGGCTGGAAATAAGTCCTGGAGCTGTTGTGTCCAGCCAGAATTCCTGTGGGGATGAGAAACCTGTATTTGAGACTTGGCATTGCTAAAATAATACTTAAACCAGGACTTCTTTTTTTCCTTTCAGCTCCAGGCAACCTGCAATGTTCGTCAGTCCTTGTTCAACGACTGGTTCAGTGGCCACCTGAACTTCCAGATTGAGCACCAGTAAGTGGAAACAGGGGTTGGGAATAGTTCCAAGGACCAGGGCTGAAAAGCCTCTGAGGTCCCTCTATCAGCTGAGACAGGAACAAAAGATAATGTGGGTTCCATTTTGTGCTCTTTGTGTGGGGGTGGAACAGGAGCTCCAAAATGAAAATTTCTGGAGCACCAGTGAGCACCAGCACCACTTCAGATCAAGCTGTATGGCACACGGGGGAGAATTCCCAGCACAGGCACTGAAGGGACACGAGAGGGACATTGCAGAGCACCCATGGCTTTGGCACAAGGGGAATTGGGGGCACTTCCAGAATTAGGCCCAGCAGCGGGGCCAGGATTCCACGTGGTGGTGAGGGATGCCATTGAATCAGCACCTCCTTTTCCCACAGCCTTTTCCCTACAATGCCACGGCACAACTACTGGAAGGTGGCCCCTCTGGTGAAGTCCCTGTGTGCCAAGTATGGCATTGAGTACCAGTGCAAGCCTCTGCTCACAGCCTTTGCAGACATCGTGCAGTGAGTATTGACCCGCTGTGTGCCCAAGGCAAGGGCTGTCAGTGCTGTGGAGTGAAAAGGGGAGGGAACAGACAGGAAGGGGCAGCATCTAAAGGTCCCTTCTCACCCAAATCACTTCATGATCTCCTTTGCTTCGTCTGTAGAATTCTCCCCATGAGGCTCTGGTTGGAATGTGGGGTTCATTCCCTTGTTTCTCTCTTGGCAGCTCTTTGAAAGATTCAGGGGAGCTCTGGCTCGATGCTTATCTACATAAATAAGCAGCAGTGGATCCCTGCAGAGGAATTCCCCAGCCTTGCTGCCTCCTGTGGTGGTCACCCTGAAGATCCTGCACTGAGGAGAGCTGGCTAAGCCAGATTTGGGGAGGTGGTGCTGCTTAATTCCATGGATGAATGTAATTAATATGATTTTTCCTTTTTTTGGTTGGTTTTCTTATTTTGTTGGTTTTTTTTTTTTTTAATACGTGCTCCTAATTTTTTCTTGTGCTTCTTTCATTCCTCTTCTCTGGTGCTGAGTTTTGGGAGAAGCTGGATGGAGGAGGTTGTGTCCCACCAAGCTGGGTGCAGCTTTGGGATTGGGAACAGATTCCTTTCCATCTGCTGATCCTTCATTTGCTGAGTATATAGGAGGGAAGCTTCTTATCTAACATAGGCTTTTTTGGGGTGGCTCTCATTGTGAGTGTGGTAAGAAAGTTGGGACAGTGTGAAATCAAGGAATATGGGAATTACAGAAGTGCGGAAGCTCTAGGGAATGGGGTAAGTTCAGTATTTTCAAATCCCTGTTTGTAATAGGGAGTTCCCAGACCAATTTGTACATATGTGGGTGGGGTGGGGAGGTGCAGGCAGCAGTTCTCTAGGAATAGGATCTAGTTAGAGCCCTCATTGAGATAGGGAAACAGGAAAGTGGAAGTTTTTCCATGGGCCATATTCTGTGGGAATGCTGCTCTCCACATCTCTGGAAGCCTCTGGGTTATTTGGCCACTGGTGCTGATCCGGGGGGATCTGCAAGGGGTTTCCTTCATGCCAGACTTTGGAGTGTTGTGAAGCCACTACTGAGTCAGAAGAGAGAGAAACCTGTCCCATCCATACCCAGGATCCCTACAGGAGTGACAGAGGAAGTGAAAGCATTCCAGACCAGGCTGGACAAGGCTTGGAGCAGCCTGGTTTAGTGGAATACAATAAACCATGGCAAGGGGTGGAATGAGCTGAGCTTTAAGGTCCCTTCCAACCCAAACCGTTCTACAATGATTCTGTGTGAAGGGTGATCATAATCACTCCTGATTAGTGCCTGAAGCTTTGGGCTTTTTTGGACCTCTGGGTGATTTGTTAAAAGGAGAGAATTCCTGCCTCCTGGCCCATGGAGAGTGAGGCATTCCTGCTTGAGCAGCAGACAAATCTAAGGAAGTTAGAAAGGTGGTGGGGGTCAGACTGCTGTTTAAAAGTGTTTAACTTTTCATTCAGCTGCATATCCACAGGCACACCTCAGCCAAAACATTGCTGGTCTCCCTCTCTTGGATGATGTGCCTTCCAAACACACCCCAATCCTGTGGGATTTACTGGACAGTCTTACTGCATTTTCTGGGGCCTTTTAATTTACTGCTCCAACGTTACAGATGCCAAGCCAGGATGTAGCACCTGCCACATCACTGAGGAAGATGCTCCATTACCCAGGTCCCCCAGGGACTGGTGGATTAGAATCCAGGAGGGATGGGTTGATTTTGAGGATTTTTTTCCCAATCAACATCCAAAATGAGGATGAGGTGTAGACAGAATGGAAGAAATAGATCTTCTCAGGCCAAGAGTGTTGTTAAGCACAGGATAGAATTGTAATGGGAATAATAATACAGTCATACATATATAATATATATAATACTGTTATTGTTATAATATAATAATATATTGTTATATAATAACAATACATCATACAATCAAATACCTGTTGATTAGGACCATAAAGAAAGTGGGCCTTAGTTATTGTTTTACCTTGGTTTTTTCCTGCTCCATTTCTTTCCCTTGTATTACAACTGTGGATGGAGGAAAGTCTATTAATAAAATTCCTTGTCTTACCAATTTGTGCTGTCATCAGAGTAAAATACATCTGTGCAAGAGTCTTCACTCTGTAAAAGGTGGAACAAATGGCTGTCCACAGCTACAGAGAGAGAACTGCCATAAACCTCTTTCTCCAGAATGTGCTTCTCCTGTTTTCCCTGCTACAATAAAGAGGGAACATTCACCATGCAATAAACCAAATGCCTGGATAACCAGGAAAAATAACACAGATGAGCAGATTGACAGTCCTGAAGAGTAAGAGTGAAAGGGGACCTGACTCAGCATAACCAGGTATGAATGTGCTGAGTTTCCTGGAAGTTTTCCAGGCTAGAGAAGAGTTTTCTAGAGAGTTTTCCAGGATCAAGAAATACACTGAATGACACGACCTTGGAAGAACATCAGCCCAATTTTGCCATCTAGTGGAAACCTTTTGGCCTTAAAAATGGAGCCTGAACATTGTGGAATAGCCACAGGGTGGCAGTCAGACATCAGAAGGGGAGGAGGACATCTCAGAGGATCAGAAGGGAAGGATCAGATCATGAAAGAGACTTGCCAAGGGCATAAAGTGACAGGACAAGGGGGAATGGCTTCAAACTGAAAGAAGTTTAGATGGGGTAGTGGGAAGGAATTCTTCCCGGTGAGGGTGGTGAGGCCCCGGCATAGGTTGCCAAGGGAAGTTGTGGCTGTCCCTGGATCCCTGGAAGTGTCCGAGACTGGGTTGGACTGTGCTTGGAGCAACCTGAGATAGTGGAAGGTGTCCCTGCTCATGGCAGGGAGAAGAGGATATTGTTCCTGAAGATGTCAGAGGTTCATAAGGCTTTGAAGATTATCCAGTTAAGTGGAATATCATTGGACAAAGAGGTGGCTCCAACCTGGAATAAATTGCTTTTTCCAAATCAGGGAGGAACATCTTCAGCAATGGAGCAACTGGAATTACACAAATGTCAGGGTGATGTTCATACAGTTAAGGGTGATGGGGCAACTGAAAGTTGCTGTAGTTTTCCCCTTGCCAACACCCACCCATTTGGACTTGTTAATGGTGTGGATTTGCAGTCCTTGCCCAACTTGTGGATATGTTTGCATCCATTATCCCAAGTTCCTGAAGAGGGGAATGGTTTTCTTTATGGAGTTTTCCCCACCTTTAGAAAAGTAGGGAAAATCAAGCTGATTGTAGATCCCACAGGATGGATGATGAACACAGCTGAGTCTCTCATAAACAAGAGGATTTGCTGCTTCCCAAGGTTGTTTTACAAGGAATATAAAAAGATTTCCAGCAGGTCAGGTGTAGAGGACAAGTGCGGTAATGTAACACTGCTCATGGGTGGGAAAGGAAGAAGATTACACTGGAAGAGATTTCTCTGGGATTTGCGTCTCCTGCAGGGACTGGTATCAAATGTTCAGAAAATGGGGAGGAATTTCCACCAAGAATAGTTTTGAAACAGCAACTGGTAATGATACACCCATGACAGATTATATGAAATTCTGGTTATGATGGTGCCCCTTAGGCAAAATTTCCAAAGGTCTGATTGATCCATAGTAATCTCTCTTGGCTTTGCTCCTAAGAATCAGCCTGGCTTTTTGATTTTTGCAGCTCATCATTTAGGCTCTTGCCAGTCTGGTGATTTTTTTTTTTTGAGAGAATAAAACTTGGCATTCCCTGAGTCAAATAAAAGAAGAGGCACTGACTGGATCATAAAATGAGAAGTTGTAGAGCAGAGAATACTTCAATCTGTCAGTAAGAAAGAAATACTCAGTAGCATGATCTGAAGTGTGGATCAATACCAGTTCCAGTGTAAGTACAAATTCTAAGTACCAAGGTTAATTAGTCCAATTAGCAGGAGCAGTGCTAGATTGTCCTCTAAGGCTAATATAAAAATTCAAGAATAACTCAATTTTATGAGTGATAATTCCTTGTATAATGTTTGCTTTGACTCAGGAAGAGATCAGGGCAGGCCTGTGGGCAGTATTATCCTAATTAGGTCACCTCCTGCATAATACTTTTTCAGATGAGCACTAACCCATCATTTAGCTGCAGACCAAGATAGAATGATAACTTCTTCTGGCAAGAAGGGGTGCCAATGTTCTAACAAGTGAGCCTGAATTCCTTTCCAGGATCGTCTCCCAGTTGGTTAGGAAAAAGAAACAAGATGAGGTAAGAAATGCTGGGTGTTGCCCAAGTAAAATAAAAGGTGAGTGGAGATCTGCAATGAGCTCAGGTTTTGACATTTTCTTTGTTTTGTTCCCTCTTCTCCCCTCATCCATAGAGGAAGATCAAAAACATGTCAGACTAGAAAGCCACAGGTATTTCTGTCTTCAGCAAATATTCCAAAGTTGCCAAAATAAAGAAGTATAAAATTATGAGGCTTAGATCCCTAGCAAAGAGGGGAGAAACAAACTCGGGGAGCATTTTTGAGGGATGAGGGACAACCTGTGAGGCTGATTGGGAATAGAAAGAACAGTGAAAAGGTCATGGAACTACAAGTAGGAGTTGCTACTTCTAGTAACTTCAGCAATTTAGTAATTGCTAAAGTGTCAAAGGAAAATTAAATTTGCAAAAGAAGTAGCAAAATATGGAAACTGTGAGTGGTTCCCTTGTGGGCAGGGTAGGATGTAGAAGTTTAAGGATGAGGGACATCTCTGAGGCAAAATATTTACATTGCCCTAAGAATATACCCCAAAATATGTGGCTGAGGAAGGACAGAGGCAGATGGTGAAGGCCAGGGAAGGAATTATGGCCAAGTATTGGCTGTGCCATGTTTATTGCAGAGCCTGGAAGGCAGCCCAAGGCCCACAGGAAGGTCAGACAGAGAAAGGTGCTCTGAGTGTAGGCCATGGAGCCACTGTGGGTGTTTTAATCCTGGCTTAGGCCACCTTGTTCCTAATTAAGGTTGCACAAACCAAGTATTAAAAACCAAGTATCAAACTTTCGAGCATGGGCACCTTTTGTGGAGTTCCTCTTCTGTGGATGCCCAGTTTCAGGCAGCCAGAGCATTCAGAAGTTTGTAAGCATTGGGTGCTCTGCACTGGGCACAGAAAATGCAACAAAAATGCTGCCTGGTCTGAAAAAACAACCAAACACAAATATGCAAGAGTGAGAAAACAAAATGGGTTTGTTACAGGCATTTAACAATTTTGACTTGGATCATGTTACGTCTTATTCTTCGTTACAATATAGAGCACTTGGGAGAGGAGAATTAACAGAATTTATAACTTTAGATCAGCTTAATTTAGATCTTAAAGCCACAAAAGAGCCCCCGGGATTCTGATTCTTCATTCTTCTGATTCTTTCATGAAGCTGAAGGGTGCAAAGGGTTTATTTCATAGGAATTGCAAAAAAAATTATATAATGTGTGTTTTAATACAATTTAATGTTCTGTGGGGAGATTTAGATGAGGAGGTTCACAGGGCTAATTACAGAGACTAATTTTAGCCCTCATTTTAATTAGCATCTCAGGGTTTTATTGTTTACTCATAAAATGCAACCAAAAGCTGGGAGGGAAGGTGTGGCTTTCCCAGGTGTTTTTTTTCCTCTTTTGCAAAGGGTGTGAAGATGGTTTTCACAGAGAAAAAAACCCCTGTGTTAATTTATTATTGATATCTGGACTAAGGAATGAAACAAAATCAATAAAAAATTTAAATATCTGAGCAAATTAAATCCCTCAAGGCAGGGTGTCCATTACAAACTTGACTCTGTCCATAAAAAACCCCTTTGGTTTTGCTTTAGGTTTCTTTTTCCATTTCATGGGACATGGTATTCCTGGTAAGTAGCTCTATCTGAGGTGCAGGGTGGTATTTCATCAATGCAGAATATACTAAAAAAGGGAAAAACCTGGTCCTTTTCTCCTCCTGACTGACATGGTGCCTTATAATGTTTTTATCCAAAAGCAGTAAATTACTAGATTCTTTTTCCTTTCCAAAACAAAACTTTGCCAACTGCAAAAGTTTATCACTTGGAAAGATTTCAAAAATCTTTCTGAATGCGGCCTTTTCCTGAATTATGGATTCCCCATTAAGGTTTGTAAAACAAACCTTAATGGGGAATCCATAATTTTGTTTTACCTGGAGGTAAAACAATTTTAATTGTTTCTATTTCCTGGCTGTGTTTGGGATGAGACACATCATAGTCTCAGAAGAGGGAGTGTTGAAGGAGAGTCCATGAAATCCAGGAAGAAAAATAGACTCTGTGCACAGGAATGTGTGTGCTGACTGTGGATGGATGCAGGTAATTTCCTTGGAGCCACTGTAGGGCAGAGCATTCCTGAACCCTCCACAAAGTATCCTGTGAGCTCCATTCCAGAGTCCCCTGAGGACAAACTCTTCAAAGTATAGTTATGTTATATAAATTAGGTGGTATTATTTTATATAAATTATGTTATATAAATTAGGTTATATAAACTACCTGCCTTCTGATGCAGAGACATTTCAGATCATCTCTGCTTTGATCAAAGATGCTGTTCCATGGCTCCAGAGCAGCCAGGACAGGGCAGAGAGGCTCAGCTCTGCTTCCAGAAAGAAGTGCAGGTGTACTTGTAGATGCTCATCCAAGGTCACACTTTTCCAGCTTTTTCCCCTGTTGACACCTAATTCTGGAGACCTGTTCAACCCAAAACTGTCTATCCTCTATCTAACAACTCTGGTGAGGCTCTACACTTCATAAAGTAGAGATTCTGCACCCAGTTTTGCCTGGGAGCCCTACTTGGGAGATGTTCCCAATTGCAAAGTTCCATGAAAACCCTGTAAAAAAGTAAGACAGTATTACTCAGAACCTAAAGATCCTCTCTGGAAAAGAAGATTTTCTTAGAAACAAGAATCATTAATTCTTGCTGGAAAAACCTGTAAGATTGTCAACCTCTTCCAAATGTTCCGGGGTATCTCAGTACCTTATTTATTTATTTATTTATTTATTTATTTATTTATTTATTTATCTCCAGTGGATTAAGTGTAAGCTGCAAACATTTACGTGCCAGACAATAAAAGGGCTGAGGCAGCAACTGCCAGCTGAGCAGTCACGTAGTGTCCTTCTGGAAATCTGGGAAACTGTCAAGAGCCTGTGCAAGGAGGCTCTGAGTCATGGGAGCAGGGCTGTGGAGCAGCCCCGTGCACGTGTACCAGCTCCCGGGAACGTAGGACACGCTTTTTGGCAGGTGTGTGGGCAGCGGTTGCAGAACACCGAGTGTGGTGTAAATTCACTTTAACAGGTTTCCTAATCGTTGTTCTGGGTGAGCAGGACCATGCCTTTCACTGTCTGAGCTTTTGGAATCAGTTTGGTAACCCGGATTATATAGACAGAGGCAGCTTCTGCTTTCACATTGGGAAGGGATTTTAATTTAACAGAATATCAGTGGGTGTTACAGGCCCCTCTTGGTTGGGATCTGATGCTAAATAAATTCGGACTATAAATATTTATACACACTGTAAATACAGAGGACAATCATCTTAGAGTTCCCAAACTTAATTCCACCAGTTTGGTGCATGCTGGCACCCACAGTGTTAACAGTGAAAGTCACAGCTGCTGACTGTGGGTATAAACAGAGACATCCCTTATTTGTTCACTCCAATACATTCCTGGCTCTTTATCCTGCATCTCCTCGAGGACCGAAACCAAACCCCACATTTTTATCTCCTCCTTTTCAAGTAGCTGCTACATGTACAAGTCTGAATATAGGGCCATGGGAAGAGTTTTTTGTACTTTCAGCCAGCTATGGAGTAACTTGATATTTTCACATGTGCACAAAACCCCACATCTGCAAGAAATTGCGCAAAGTGTTGCATATTTTATTGCCACCACCTCAAGTACTGAACATTGATTTAGGTAAGACTCTGCACATGTACATAGATCATGAGCACATCATTAGCGTGGACACTCTCAGCTTTTATTTAGAGCAAGATAAAGAGTTACAAAATACAATGTGACAGCAGGATAGAAATTATTCCTCCCATTCTTTTATCACTGTCCAATGAATGGCAGTAGTCACATTTCTCTTTTACTTTGGGTGGTTCACCAATTGCCACATGTCAGACAGTTTTAAATGGCAGTTTGGGGCTTGACTGATTAATTTGCAAGATGCTACATGATTTGAAGAATTAGACTTGCATAATTTGGAGTTCTGTGTCAGCCAGAAAACTGCCCACTCTGTGCTTGGGAGACAGGGAAAACGCCTCACTGCTGAGGTGCCTTGGTCAAGAAAGTAGTTTGGCTTTTTTATCTGCCTTTATCTTTCTTTATCTCTCTGTCCTGCCTGAAGTCTGCAGCTTCACCTGAGTGTTTTCAGTCCTTCTCAGAACTGGGAGCTCACACAACGAGCCGTTTTCTTGTTGTTGTCTGGGAAGCTCATTGTCACGAGAGATCGTTGAGACCTGCAGCTGCCCAGCTTCAGGCAGGGACTGGGCGTCACTGCAGGCCACATCTGGGGTTATAGGCCTAAGAAATTCAGAAACATAAATAGAATGTTTGGGGCAAGGGGGAAAAGTCAGGATTTAACTCAGTATTGCATTACAGAGGAGTATGACGGAAATACCCCATCTGTACCACTCCAGACTGTACCATGTCTGCCTGCTGCTTGTACCTTCCTCAAAAGCACCCAAGGCTTGGAATTTTGGATTAAAAATAAAACAACCAGGATTAAGATACTGCTAGATCTCAAGTAGGGCAATGTTTGATTTAAATTGCTTAAATATTTCTGCAAAATTTATGTGAGTTCATAGGAAACTTGGCAGTGCCTTGTCACTGCATTTTATTACAGCTGAGAACTCTTTACCTCTTTATTGCACAGCAGACCTTCACAATATCAGAGATGCTTAGGCTTGGTTTCTGCAGGAGTAGTGTTTAAATAAAGTTAGTTATGTCAACATTGCCTTTAAGCATAGGCTTCTGAATTTTTAGCCAAAGTTGGTGTTAACAGTTATTGCTATTATTATTATTATTATTGTTATTTTTATCACTATTATTACTACTGCTATTACTACAAAATATTTTAATGTTATAGACTCATGAATGAATGAATGACTTGAACAATTAGGTGGTTGCACGGCCTCAGGAACATACAGGAAACTCCGAAACCAACTCTTATCAATATAGAAGCCAAATTAGCTGGCAATAAAGAATGCTTTCTTAATGCATTCTTTCTTTACTCTGATCTGGTGGTATTTTAATCAATTTTTTAGTTAAGAAAGGCACATTAATTTGGCATGCCAGAGTCAAGAAAATTTCAAAGACCAAGAACAACCTGAAGGATTTGGGTGGTGATGAGGCCATTTAGAGGTAACAGGTGGTCTTCCCAGATTTCTGTCTTTATTCCTGTTTGTGTTCAGTGGAGCAGTCAGACCTTGCAAAGGCAGCTCAGAAAGGACAAGAAGGAGCAGGGCTTTTCCTCACGGGCGTGTCCAAGCATCTGAAAGAGGAGGGAACTTGGGATGGGTGTGTTTGGGCGAGGAGAGCCAACCAGCCCTTGGAAGCGCAGGGAGTGGCTTGGAGTGGGGCTGTATAACGGGCAGGCCAGGATGGGCCACCCTCAGCCTGGACAGGGAGCTGGCACTGGAGAATCCCAGCACGGATGGCTCCACAGACTGGCCCCAGCGAGAAGGGGACAGGACCTGTTTCAGCCTTTCCACAGCTTTTCACTTGGGAAGAGATCAGGATCCGCAACGGCCGCGGGCAGGGCCGGGAGCAGTGGCTGGTGGTCGACAGGAAGGTTTATGATGTCAGCCAGTTTTCCAAGAGACATCCCGGGGGCAGCCGGGTTATCAGCCACTACGCCGGGCAGGATGCCACGGTAAGAGCTGGGAAATCAGCGGAGGAAGGAGGACGTGGTGGGGAATCCTGTCTGGTGGTGGTCATCACTGTGCTTGGTCAGAGAGAGGACTGAGAAAGCAGCATGATGACCTTGGGCTGCAAGACATAAGGAAAAGTCCTACAAATATATTTGAACGCAGATCTTCCAAGGATTCCTGCAAAAATCTTTGATCTAGAAGATTTATCTAAAATAATTTGGTGCTTTTTGGCAGGAATAATAAATTCTAAGCAGATCTCCCAGACTATGCTGAAAGGAGATGCTGAATTTCTGAATAGGCAGAAATCTGAGCATTGGAAACATGGGCATAAACTTGTGGGAGATTTAATTCTTGTCACGACAAGACTTTCTGACTTGAAGAAAGTTGCTTAGCCTGTCTTAATTCCTCATGTTTCAGCGTGTGGAATGGGATAGCACTTCTAACTCCCAGCCCAAAATGGACCAGATCAGTTACTTTTCACATTTCATCCCATGCACTCTGCTTGAAACTGGGGCAGAAAAACACCTGGTAATCTCAGAGGAAGCAAAAGGAGAGGTTTGAGTCTTGTTTGGTTTCTCCCGAGTTCACTGACCTTCAGAGCATTGGCCATCCCTGGGATCCTGGTGCTGTTTCCTGCACTTTCTGCCACTGGACTTTTACAGAAGGAGTCAAGGAATGCAGAATTCATGGAATGATTTGTCCCCAAGCTATGTCCTCCTAGCTCCTGCCAGGACCTGCACTTTACATCATTGTACTTATAGACACCCAGGGGCTTTAACCGCAGTGAATGGATTTAAAAAATGACCTTTGATCTTACTTGCTTTTATTGTAGCAATAATTACAATCTGATTTTACTTGATCTTAAAGGTATTTTTAAACCTCTAGGTGTTCTATATCCCTTTGAAGACAGGACCACAACAAGTAGCCAAAATTGTGGGTTCGATGTGGATTTGTTTTGCATCCTAACAACACTTTCTATCTTGCCCTTGCTAATCCTAATAATCCTTTTTCTTTTAAAATGCTGCTTCTCCATATATTCTAAGAAATCCACCTAGAAAAGCAGGACTGGAAGGTGTCTCAAAAAACTACTGGTGCAGGACTTTACCTAAAACCAGGATCCAGGATTTTTTTTTCCAACAACTCTTGACTGCTCTAGAGATCATAATAGTCTATACATAGTGAGAATTTTCTTCCTCTGTGGGGGTTATTTTGAAAATACAAGCCAAGACCATTGCAGAGCATTTAACTGATGTCGAATGTTGTGAGTTATGTGTGTTGTAGGTGATAGTTCTTAAAGTTAATCTCTAGACTTAAGATTAAAGCTAGTAAGATGCTAATCAGGGCCTAAGACCAGGGAGGAGAAAAAACAGGCAGGACTTAAAGGCTTTCAGTGATAAGAATCTGTGATACTGATCTCATGGATAGGAGTTTCTGCTTGAAAGGATTCTGGTTCCTGTTTCCAAACTGCAGTATAGATACTTATGGATTAAATCAGAATTCCTGGCAAGATAGAGGGATATAAAAATGTATAAGGATCTGGAGGATGAGGGGCAAAAAATTATGATGGAAAGATTTCCCCAGTCCTCTTGGTCTGGACAGAGTTGTTCATTTGTCACTGTGACAAAGGGTCACTAGGTGTCTGTAGAAAAGCTCA
Organism: Agelaius phoeniceus; assembly: GCF_051311805.1. Classification (NCBI taxonomy): domain Eukaryota; kingdom Metazoa; phylum Chordata; class Aves; order Passeriformes; family Icteridae; genus Agelaius; species Agelaius phoeniceus. The sequence continues at coordinate 9,699,433 of NC_135270.1, read as the reverse complement.
AATGTCCAAAAAGTCACCCTGTTCTGACTTTTTCTAGACTACAGTACTCAGAGAGAGACTGTCTCCAGCCAAGAGGCTCCAAGGAAGTCCTCTGTCCTCTTCCAGGGATTTGATCCTGACCAGACCTGTGCAGAATATTTGGGTTGTGCTCATCCCTGCTGATTTTCAGAGCCAAAATTAGCAAAACCAGACTGTTCAAAATGAGGATTTTGTTCTATCTGCTCTTTCTGGAAGAAAAAAGGGTATGGCCAGCCTCTTTACCTTTCTCCTGGAAAATCTACTGTGGACATGAGCTAAAGAAGAGTTTTGATTTATCTGGAATCTCATCCTTTTTCCATTGTTTATATTTTATTTGAAACTGTGTTTTGAAATGGTTCTTGGACAGGCACTTTTGTGTCATTAGTGTTCCCACATCTCCAAAACATCAACCTGTTCTGGAAATTAGGAGGGAACTGTAAGAGACACCCAGTTTGTGCTGCTGAATATGAGGCTGCAGCATCTATTTTTGTATGGCCTTAGTGTTGCACAGACAGGATTTCAAAGCCTCATCCCAAGCATGGCAGAGACACACCTCATTCCCTGCTCCTGGGTCCCATCCATAGGGCAGGGCTGCTGGCTGGAGCCTTCTAGGGACAGACTGTGCTGAAACAAGCAGATGAAGGAACAGGTTTCCCTCTGCAAAGGGTTTTTCATCAAACCCTTTCATGTTTATTACCAGCCTCGCCCAGGGGCTTTTATGAAATCTGGGTGCTTGAAACTCCTCCAGCTTCCTTGGGCCAAGCTCCAGTCAATAGGAAACAGTGACAGGAGAGACAAAAATGGACAAGGGGAGCAGGATTTTGTGTTATAATCCAGACTCGGGGAATGAGAGGCTCAGCTCTGGTGTTCGGTCATGCTCCCTCTCTCACTCCCTCCCTTTGTGTTCCTCAGGATGCCTTTGTGGCATTCCACAACGACAAGACCCTGGTGAAAAAGTACCTGAAATCTCTGCTGATTGGGGAGCTGGCACCTGATCAACCCAGCTTTGAGTCTAATAAAAAGGTGAGTGCCCTAGATTCCAGTGGTGGGAATGGCTGGGGGTTCAGCATGGAAGGAGAAGGAAAACAGGAGAGGTAGCAGGAATGGCCTCTGAGAGAGCACGCCTGATGCTGTGGGTGGTGACAGGCAGGCATGGAAATATGACTGTCCCAGCATCACTAAATCCACCCCTGGGAGCAAGGAATGAGCTCCAGAGCTCCAAATCCTGCTCTCTTCTCCTCAACGGGATGTCTCAGAATCAAAGCAAAGTCTGTTGACTTCACGCTTGTTTTGGCACAGAGCCCCTACTGACAGACATCTCCAACTTCTGTGGCTGTTTTGGGGTTCCTGGCTCTGCTCTGTGACATTTTCAAAGTAAATAGTGCATTAACATTCACTTTACCCACAGAAATCCCTCTTGGAGGATTTTCGTGAGCTGCGCTGCACCATTGAGAAGATGGGACTTCTGAGGCCCAATTACTTCTTCTTCTTCCTGATTTTCGTTCACCTCCTGGTCCTGGATGCTGCATCCTGGCTCGTGCTCTGGTACTTTGGCGTATCCCTGGTGCCTTTCCTGGTTGGCATGGTGTTCTTCACCACTGCCCAGGTAAACTGCTGACGGGTGCTCAATGCTGCAGACGCCCTCGGCCCCTCCAGGTGGAGAGGATTAATGGAATGCTCCCATCCCAGGCATTGCCTCTCCTTAGATCCCATTATCTGGCTGAAGATGACAAGCACGTTCTACGTCACAATTTTTGTTGCCTGCAGCAGATCTCATTTTGCTGACAGGCTGCTCCCTCGGGATGGTGGGGTTCTTGTGGAACTGGCTCTTTCACAAGATGGGATGAGCTGATTTAATCACTTACCCAACAAAAAGAAGGAATATTTCATTCTCACCTGCACTTTTGGCTCTCTGTTTCTTCTGTCAGATGGCTCTGGTAGTTTTTTGTCCTTTATGAGTCCCCTCTAGCTCTGAATAGTTTTCTGCTGGATTAGTAAATTCAGCCGTATAAGTAAAGGATCCATTTCAGTGTGGGTGTAGGGAAGGAGGGAATAGGGATTTGTGGCACTTAGATGGGAGAAATTGAAGGGTGTGGCGGAGGAAGGAACATGAGATTTTCTTATTAGCACTGAATGCTTAAGTTTGCTCAGGTCCCCCTGGAGCAGGTGCAAATGAGCTAATTTATTTAATTAATCTGTTTTAATTGCCTAATATCTGCTAAGGCAGATATCCCTCAAAGAGCAGTCTTGTATTTCCATGGAAATATGGAGTGCAGTGAAGCCACAGACTTGCCATGGCTGGTTACTTGGAAATTAATTATTCATGATGGTAGCAACAGAATTCCATGCTGTGACAGTGAAGTTAATTGCAGTGATGCTTCACTGCTTTCCCTGTAATATTCCTGATTAATATCTGGAATTGAGCAGCTCTAGTGGACAGTGGCCTGGGTAGAAGTTCCCAGCCCTATGAGTGTCTCCTGACACATCAGAAGGAGGATGAAACTCACACTATGAAGACAGAGACTCACAAGGGAAATTATTGCAATGAAGCAGTTCTCTTTCCTCAGTGATCCTTTTGTCTCCCAGATCCAGATGGGCTGGTTCCAGCACGATCTGGGGCACTGCTCTGTCTTCAGGAAGCCCAGGTGGAATCGTCTCCTGCAGATTGTGGTGATAAACATGCTGAAGGTAGTGGTGGGAATGTTCTCTGGGGCTGATCGGGACTAAGCAATGGATGGGAGTGTCCCTAAATCCAGGCAAGGTCTCCTGTGAGGGAATTGCAGTAAATAGAGATGGGATCCTTGATATTTCTCCAGTTTGAATCCCTGGTGTTGCCCTTTTCCCCACGCAGGGGCTGCCTGCCAGCTGGTGGAACCACCTGCACAACCAGCACCACGCCAAGCCCAACTGCTTCCGCAAGGACCCTGACCTCAACATGCACCCTCTGCTCTTCAGCCTGGGAAAGACCCTCTCCCTGGAGGTCTGCAAAAGCAGATTTAGTCACAGAAAGCTAGAGTGTGATAAGGGTCTAATATAGAATAATAACAACCCAGATTGTGCCTTGAAACAAAGTGGTTTTTAAGGTCCCTTCCAACCTGGACTATTCTAGGATTTTATGATAATTCCTGAAGTTTTCCAAAATCTGAGAGTCTCGTGTTACTGCAATGCTGAGGCACCCACTCCTGAGAAGCAAAGGCTTAAAATCAGTGCTTAAGTAAGGGCAGGCACCTTGAAGGCAGCTCCAGGGGTGAGTCAGCCACTTGCATTAGAGAGTGGTAGTGAGTCAGATGTTCCCTCTGGATCCTCCTGGCTGCCAGAGCTGTTGGGCACCCAAATCCTTCAGGGCCGGCGGAGCTGCCGCGCACCGAACGCAAACACAGTGAAGGGTTTCCTAGTCCTGAATTTTATGGCTTTCATAAAAAAGAGAAGCTATGAATAGATCCTCCCTGCTTCCATGATGGTTTCTGACAGCATCAGGATAGGCAAGGGCTCGTTTGCCTTCTCCTTGTAATTCCTTTTACTCATCATTTAGTGATGAAACAGCCTCGTTGCAAGATACACCAGCCTCTTAAAATAATGCCTCTCTCTCTTTTACCTGCTGATGAAACTCTCCAAGCCAAATGGAAAATTCCAGCTCTGCTGTCCCAGACAGATTCCTGCAATGGGAGATACAAAATGCTTATTGATGGAAAACCATTGGATTTTGTCAGGGATTTTGGGAAAGAGCTCTCATATAGGAGCATGAACATCCAGAGCAGGCTGGCTGTGCTTCAGTGGGTTTGGTGGAGTGAAAATGTAGAAAATCAGTTCTCATGTCTTCCTGCTTTTTGGCAGGATCAGTGTTAGGCACACTATGGATAGGCAAAGTGGATTTCAGGGCTTTTGTTTATCCAGTTTATTTGTTGCTCCAGTGTTGATCCAGTGCAGAACTGGAGCTCTGGAAGTAGTTTGCTTTAGCTCCTTATTATTTTGTCTTTTGAAGTATTATATTCACAAAAGTTTGGGGTGATGTTAAGAAACTTTTTGCGCAATTGGTGAAAAATTACAAGGTGAAGAAATAAACTTAATTGTGCTTTTTGTGAATATTTAAATATCTTTTCATTTTTCAGCTTGGAAAGCAGAAGAAGAAGTTCATGCCTTACAATTATCAGCACAAGTATTTCGTCTGTGAGTATCCCCTAAAACCATGAGTGCATCTCCTTTCCCACAAAATAAGGGTTTTTAAAGATATTCCCATTGACGTGAGAGCTCCAGGAAGCTTCCTTCACGTTAAAGAAGGTCCCATGAGGAGGAATTACCATTTAAGTGTCTGTTTGGGTTATGAGATGTAGATGGGGGTGCATCAAACAGATACAGGGATGAGGAAGAAATGGAGAAGTGATGAGAAGAAAAGAGGAAGAGATTATGTGGGTGCATGGAGGTTAATATGAGTGAAGGACAGCAATTTTTCTTCTACTGGAAAGAAGAATCATTTTTATGATGCAGTGAAATTACAAATATCTCTCTTTTTCTGTTCTGTCCTTCAGTGTTGGCCCCACTCGCCCTCATACCCTTCTTCCAGCTGTCAACAATCTACTTTGCAATCAAGAGGAAAAAGTGGTTGGTAAGCACTGCTTCCCTGTCTGGAAAACTCCAAAAATGTCAGTGTATCCACCTTCACCTCCTATTGGTCAGGAGGTTGGGGGGTAAGAGAGAAAAAGGATAGAGAAGGCTGATTCTAGGCTTGCTGCAGCAAGAGAAAATAGTTTAGAAGAGGCTTTTTAGCCTTTTAGCAGACAAATAAAAGTTACCAGGAAATTCCCAGACTCAGAGTGTGATGGCAGGGCTGTTTTCTGAAGTTATTGATGGTTAAGTAGGAATATTTCAGGGACACACCCACCTCATGCAGAATGGAGCATAATCCTGATAAATCAGAAATTTGCATATCAGAACATTTTTTAAGCTGCAGTTCAAGAAAAAGGGAGAGGATGGAATGGAGGCATTTAATCAACAAAGGCTGATTTTCATCCTGTTTTGTTTGGGGTTTTTTTGTTTGTTTTTTTTTTACAGGACCTGATATTGGTTGTGACTTTCAACATTCGAGTTTGCCTCATGTATGTTCCTTTAATGGGATTTAAAACCTTCATGATATACTACTGGCTATCCAGGTAACTCAGAGCACACCCAGAGCCCCATAATTAATATTTGTAATTAATACTGAGCTTCAAAAGGAAGAAAAGGAAACTAAAACTATGATTTTCTCAGAATTAAATAGTCCAGAAGAAACAGTTTAACTTCGGGAGGGGGGGTGGTGGCTGCTCAGGAACATCTGCATCTAAAACTTGAGTGGTTCTTAAACTCCAAAAGTGCTTTTTCACTTAAGAAGAGCCATATCCAAGTGTTTTAGTGTTAAATTTGGATGGGATTAGAGATGTGACAAGAGTTTCTGGGTTTATCTGCCCAGGTACCTTGAGAGTAGCTGGTTTATTTGGGTGTCCCAGATGAACCACATCCCAATGGACATTGATTATGACAAGAACAAGGACTGGGTGTCCACTCAGGTGAGAAACTCCTTTCTTCTGGAATACTGGGTCTGCTGGTCTAAATTGTAGAACAAAGACAACGTTGTTATTCTCTTAGATTTACTGTTAATGATGTTTGCCCTTCCATTCATTAAATAAACCTTTCTGTTATATTCAAGACATTTAAAATTTTAGTTGGAAAACAAGAAATCCAGATTTAAAAAATCCTGTTTTTTCGCTGAAAGGCCTTAACATATTTTTCACAACCTTTTCCCCTGCCTATTATAGAAAAGTACTGGTGGTATAACAGCCAATTTCCTTTTTAAGCCAAGTAAAGGGAAGCAAAGTGGGATATCATGATTTTTACCCTACAGGCTGCAAGTTTACTACAGATAAATCTGACAAAATTGCCTGATAAAAAAAGAATATGTAAAGAGAGCTTTGCTCACATCTATCCTGTCTCCAGCAGTATAATCCCACATAGTGGGCTTGCAGCAGTTTCCTGTTTTATCAAGGATGAAAAACTCAGCCTGGCTAGTCTAGACTGTGTTGAATTCCTCAGGGCAATGATGGCTGTAATCCCTGACTTTGCCTTGATTTTTATGCCAGATAAGGGTGGGCAGTGATTGCTGGGGGTTCAATTGTTGGACTTGCAGGAAAATAAAATCTAAATCATCTGGGGGTTTTGGGTTTTTTCCCTCCCAGCTCCACGCAACCTGCAACGTGAACCAGTCTGTGTTCAATGACTGGTTCACCGGGCACCTGAACTTCCAAATTGAGCATCAGTGAGTATCATCCTGGGGGAAAAAATGGGAATCATCTGGGGCAGGGGGGTGTTTTGAAGAGGGAGAAAGCCAAGCCTTGCAATAACTCTCCCTCATCCCATTGTGCAGCCTGTTCCCCACCATGCCTCGGCACAACTACTGGAAAGTGGCTCCCCTGGTGAAAAGCCTCTGTGACAAGCATGGCATTGAGTACAAAAGCAAGACTTTGCTGACAGCCTTTGTAGATATTTTGCAGTAAGTATCAATGAACAAGATGATTTTGCTCTGTGGTGGCAGGTAAGAGACACCCAGGCAGCCATTTCAAATCAACGTCCATGGCGAGATCAAACCTAGAGTTTATTTAGACTTCTCTAAAGTTTTAGAGCTTCAAAGCTTGCTTTTCTCTTCCTTAAATCCTTTCAGCTTATTGCCAGCAGTCAGACTTTGCTGTGAGGTGTCCATGCAATTTAAAATCCATTTCTTTCCCTTTTATTTCTATAACTACAGTTGGCCTTCCACAAATTTGAACTCTGTCTCCTCCTAAGTGATTTTTCCCTTCTGCTCCTGCAGTTCCCTGAAGGATTCTGGGGAGCACTGGCTGGAAGCATATCTGCATGGATAGAAACTGGCAACTCTCCAAGGGAATCCCTTCACCACACAACTGCTGCCAAAAGCCAGGACACATCCCTGTGCATGTCCTCAGGCATGGGAACTCAGGAGCTGGGCAAAGTTAATTTCAGTAAGAATTAAATGGGAAAGTGGCTTCAAGATACATTTTTACCTTGTTCCCCACCATGAACCTCTGTTTTTTCCTGCTCTCAATCTCTGAATTCAGAGATGGGCTTTTAAACTTGGGGAGAAATAGCTCTTGAATCAGCTTGACCAGTTTAACTTTATTGGAAGTGCCAGCTCCTTGCTTATGGAATAGGTTTGAAAGGAAATTCTTCTCCAAATCGTAGAATCCTGGAATGGTTTGGGTTGGAAGGGACCTTAAAGATCATCTTGCTGCACCCTCTGCCATGGGCAGGGACACTTTCCACCAGACCAGGTTGCTCCAAGCCCTGTCCTTGGCCTTGAACAGTTCCAGGAATGGGACATCCACAGCTTCCCTGGGAAAACTGCTCCAGTGCCTCACAATAAAGAATTTCTTCCTAATATCCAATCTACACCCATCCTCTGTCAATTCAAAACTGTTGTCCTTACAAGTCCTGATAAAAACTCTCCATCTTTCTCACAAGTCTCTTTCAGTATTAAGGTCTCCTTTGTGTTCTTGGCTCAGTGGATCAGTGAAAAAATGCAGGAAAAGTGCAGGAAGTCAGGAAACATTAGGCCAGAGGGATTTTTTTTAATTTTAATTTTCTTGAACAGATCAAATAAATGTACAAAGAACAAGGTAGCCTCTGGGGCACGTCCCCACCACTTCTGGCCAGCTTGCTGTGACTGTTAAGGGTTGTAACAGGTTCTGTTCCTGGATTGCAGGGTCAGGCAGATCAGCTGGGGGCTGCTGACACCTGCAGTAGCCAGTGTGAACACAGCTGGCGTGGCATGTGGTATCTGTAGGCATAAATACAGGTCTGGGTTCTAACTGAGTGCTGACTGTGCTGTCAGATTGGATTTCTGGTGCAGACCAGCTTTGAATCAGGCTGAGAAGACAAAGCACTGAGGAGTAGGTCCAGATTTCAAGGGTATTTAGGGTACTCCTGCTTTTATATATATATATATATTACATTTTATCTAAAAGTTTACCTCTTGGTGGTTTAGTACAATTAGTTTTACTAGAGAATTATGAATAGGTCATGAATTTTAGATTGAAGTCACAGCCTGTTTTAGAAGAAGCTCTGCTTTATCTTGCTGATTTTGAAAAGCAATTATGATTCAATGACATTTCATAATGCCACTTAGAGCAAATATATTCCATTATGGGACTGGCAGAACCCATGTGGTACTGAACCCACCTCACCGACCCAAAACCAGAAAGGTTTTCATGGCAAGAACCTGTAGTGGCAAATAAAGAGATAATTTGCCCATAAAAGCAAAGGCCACATGGTTCCTCTCCTCTGCCTTCACACCCAGAACTTTCAGTGGAGAAATCACCCACAGGAGGAAGATGTGGAAGATTTAAAAGCAGCTCACTTGAGTTGCAATTTGCAGACAGCAACACCCCTCTTCTGGGTAACAAGATCAAGCCCAACAAACAAAGCAGGAGATTGCAGTTTTTATTCTTCTCTTTGTCTTTTTTCCAGAACATCTCATTCTTTTTATTTATATTTTTATGTGTATGTGCATGTACCAATAACACCGTTCTGGATGTATCATAAGAATGGTAGACAGATGTCTTTGAAAGGGGTCCTGTTTAAAAAAGTAATTGTTAAAAAGTGTTTAAAATGTAGTTTGGAAATCCCTGCTAACTAATAACTAGAGCAATTAAGTGTTCCCAAATCCAGGGCTCCTTATTATGGTGATATCCATAATTATTTGCAAAAGCAGAAACATTATATAATTATTTAATGGATAATAATGTCCTAAGATGAATGCAGGGATTTCATGGTACTACATAAAGACATTTTAAAATTGCTGTCCTGCTGAAGGTAATATAAATATTAAGAACTCCTCCTTTTTTTTACCAGTGAGACTTGAAAGCTGTGCTGATCCTGTGAAATCAATACAAAGCTGAATCAAAAGGGTTCTTTGTCGTGTCAGTCTCATAAATTAAACTGATCATTTGTACTGTTTAATTAGAATTCTGCTTATTTGAATGTCATTATTATTGATTCTTTTTCAAATCTGGTTTTAATGAAAACATTTCTGTCTCTATTTGTCTCAACAGGCTGCTCTGTGTTGATAATAATTTCTTTATCTTTTTAATAAAGGTTATTCACAGTGGAGCTGGTTTACCTTGGTTAAATTCTAACATGCATTACAAAGTCCAAAGGGTCAGGTGAGAATTTTAATATTCCCCGAAAGACAATATTTGCCATCTAAAGTACCTTGAAGAGACAAGGAAATTAGGGAGATGCTTTGCAGAATCCTCCTGGCTGCTGGAGTTTGGTGCTGAGATGCTGCTGGAAGTGGTTTCCCTTTTCCAGGTAGATCAAAAGTTCTTTTGTATCTTTTTGTTCTTCCCTCAGGCCCCAGATTTAGGGATGCAATGGGATAAGATGCTTTGGGTGGAATCCGATGAAGAGGATTTAAAAATGGAGAGAACAACTCCTGCTCTGTGTGGCAGCATCTCAGTCCAGCACCTCTTTTCCTGAGTGTAAAATTATTCACTTAGGCACTGATTCCTCTTACCAGCCACCCCTGCAAAAAAACTCCTTCAGTTTTATTGCCTAAAAACTCTTGAATGGTTGTTTGGAGGGCAACTTGTAGCCTAGCTTGAAGGAAATTGCAGTTTGTGTGTCCATAAAGAGACAGCCAGAAACAGAGGTTGTATTTACACTGAACTCCAAAAAAACAGGTGACTATTCCAGCTTGCCACCTAAAATGCCTTTTTATCAGGTGCTGCCCACAGAAGGTGTGTTCTGCTATTACTCCTCAGCCCAAAGTGCTGAGCTGTGCTCCCCTGCAAGTACAGAGCTGCCTCTGTCTGAGAAATTTTCCTCTTATCTCCCACCCGAGGGTGGGGCGTGCTTGGTTTTCCTGGCTGCCATCCCCCTCAGGGACCTCATCCCATGGGCATGCTTGGATCACACTCTTAAAGTCAGGACTGTGCTTTCCAGAGGATATTTATGGCTGTTTTCTCTCAAAAATGGAGCTGGGAGAAGCAATGCTGCATCCTTTGTAAATAAACTTACAAGAGCAATGTGGTACCTAAGGCTTCACCTCAGGCTGTGGCCATTCAGTTCAACTTGTCCCTTAGGAAATTCCTCAACTCCTCCATGGATTGTGGCAGGTTTGCATCAAAATATTAATTCTTTCACTCTGCTTCAAGTCTTCTTAACTGGGGAATGGTGAGGATGTTCCACACTTAAGCTCTTGGCCTCCCAAGGGTATTTTTCTGTTTTCTTAGAAAAATATAAATGCATCTTCCTTATATCCTCTTGGTGATAGATGAGGAAAAATCAAGTGAAATGATCTTTACTGATTTGTCTGGTCACTAAAGTCAATCTAGTTTGAAAAAAATAATTTTTCCCTAACAGCTCTATATTCTCTCTTGGAAGTAACACCTGAAAACACATAAAAACAGATGTGAAAATAGACCTTTTAGGGATGGTTTAGGTTCTGGAAATGGTCTAGAACTCTCCCTACTGACTGTTCCGTCCCTACAAATATTTACCACTCAAGTCTTATTTACCCTATCTGTGTGTTTTATCTGCAGGGTGGTTAGGCTTAGAAGGGTAAATATGTTTATATTTGAAATTTTGATTTTGTGGGAGTATTTTTTCCATTGAAAAAAAACCCCAATGCTCAGCCACCATGCTATCTTTTTGTGCCAATTAATCCAGTTTATTGATTGAATGTGTTGACACAAAGGTGCCCACTGGAGCTGTTATTCCAATCTGTAATGAGTTAGAAGAGATTCAGTTTAAATGTATTCATGAAATAAAAACAAAGGCATTTTTTAAAGTACTATCCCTTATTTTTGGGGGGTTTTAATAGTATATAACACCTGAAAAAATCCAGCAAAAACATCCAGAATCCAGTCCTGTGAGGAGATTATTGAGCAAGAACAAGCTAATTATGCAAATAAAGCCCATATTGCCTGCAAGAATTGCTGCACACAGCAATCTGCATGACCTTCATTTTCACTCTGACTCATAATTCCACTTTTGGGAGCAGAACTGTGCACACCAGTTGGATCCCAGTCAGTGAAGGGCTGGGGTTTGCTTACGTGGGCTTTTCTACACTTTCACAACCTTTTGGATCAGTGTCATGTTCAGTTCATGGTCTGTGGGGTATCCAGCACAACAAACAGGCAGGAGAGGGCAAAAGAGAGACCACATCAGATCAGAGCATTATCCCAGTGCCCAAAAGTAGAGGCCTGAAGAAAGAAACAAACCCAGCTTCAATAGGGATTAATTAGTGTTTATTTTATTATCCTACATGGGCTGAATCCACAGGGACTTCCCCCCTTTGGGAAGAGGCAGCTCTGATTTAAAGGGTGGTTCTTCTCAGGAATTACTCATTCCACTTCCACTGATTTATTAGGACCTTTGGAATTGCATCCTCATGCCAGAGGTCCCAAATATTCATTTAACCTTCTTCTGTTCCGCCGGAATGATGAAATAGCCTAAACCCCTTTGGGCTGTTGCAACAGTGGATTTACCAGGCTTTGGCTCCTCATGAAGCTGAAAGAGGATTTGTGGTTTTTATTTTTGTCTTTATTTTCTTGTTGATGTGCGTGTTAGATCTACACACACCATGACCAAAAAAAAAAAAACCATCAAATAAAAAACTCCACACCAAACCCAAAGCTCACATAAAAATTACATATTAAAATATCTATGCCCTAAAAACCAAAACAAAACAAAATGAAATTTCAAACTAAGATTTCCTGCATTCTGTGTGTTATGTCAGGGAGAGAGGAGCCAAACAATTTTGGAATGTTCTACTTGGGCTTTTTCAGGGAAATGGGACACAAACTCCAGCTGGGAATTTCTGGTGCTGTGTTTCAACACCCCATTGTGAAGCTTCAGTTTGCTGAATCAGAAATCCATCAGCTGTGCACAGTAAAGTAAAGCAGGCAGGGACTACCCAGCAAAATGCTCATTAAAATTATTTAAATATCAGCTGTGGGACATGAGCTAAAAGTGTGATATTGCAGCACACAAAATTTGCTCAATATAAGTGGTGGTGATGTAAGATTTTTAACCCTAGAATTGAAGTTGCAGGCTTTGTGTGAGAATGAAAGAGATGCTCTCAGGGTAGTTTTAAACCCTCTTTTATTAGCCCACCTCTCCTTTTTATTGCTCCTACTAACTCTTAAATGAAAAAATCCCTTGAGTAAGAAGGTGAAACGTGCTGACAGCCAGTGAGGTGAGAGAAAACTCTGCCAATGTGACCATCCACCCAACAGTCCTGAATTCTGTGGTCTCTGGAATGAGGTGAAATCCAGTAGTGCCTAAGAATGTAGTAGAAAAAGTACGGAGGAAACTTTTCCCTGACTCAAATAAGGTATTATTGGGGTTGTAATGTACAGTTTGAGCACCTCTCTCAAATGTGTCCCCTCCAATGAAAAATCTCAACTCCTCTTTGTCCTTTAAGCCTTTTAATTCCTTGCAGCATGGCCCTGAGTATTTTGACTGTTTATATTTAAAAATAGTTGATGATGAAAGGCCCTGTGTTATATCTTTAACCAGCATCCCCTTTTTTTCAGTGTAAACTCTTAATTTGCATCCTTGCTACACTCCCCAGTCCAAAATCTGAATATCCCTGGATAGTTTCACTGCCTGTGTGAGTTATCTTGCCACCTCTATCTCTCCCTAATAACACCTTGGGAAGGGATTTACCTCTGGGCTACTCTCTCCAGTTTTGTTACTACTGGGATTCTGCCATTTTTTCTTCCCCCACAAAGCTGGTTTGAAATAAATATTGGGGGGGGGGAATATCCAGAGTAATATGTGAATTTAGGCAGCTGGGCTCAATAAAATCTGCTGGTATTTCTTACCATGAGTATACCCAGTGACTTACAGAGCAGAGGAGGAGAGATCCCAGCTATTGTCCTGCAAATTTGTTGTCAGTGTGCCAAGATAACAGATACCATGCCAACAAATCCAAGCAGCTGGCTTTTCCAGGGAGCTGCACAAGATTCCAGTTCCCCATCCTTGTATTCCTGGTATTATGGTGCCTTTCAGGCCTTGATCAGCACCAACTCAATCCTTTCAAGTAGCCAGGGCCTCACTGCCCTCACAGGGAAGAATTTCTTCCTAATATCCAATCCAAACCCATCCTCTGGCAATTTGAAGCCATTCCCCAGTGTCCCAGGAAATAAAAACCTTCCATTTTTCTCTTAATGAAAACATGGCTTTGGGAAAAAAAATCTATGGACTATGATTTGCTTTGGTGCTGCTTCTTCAGGGCTGCAATCCCTGTGGAACAGAAGATTCCTGGAAAAGGAATTCTCTCTTGACTAACAAGCTCTTAAATATGACCTCAGATATTAAAAGCAAGTTTGAGGCATAGCTGCCTCCTTCATGCAGTGTTTTATTGTCTGCTGTCACTCTTCAGTTGCATGAACCAGGGTGTGCCTGGTGTTCTTGTCTGAATCTGTACACAGCAAGATAATCCCTCTTGTCTCTGCAAAGAAAATCTTTTAACAAGTTTCCCACTGGGAGACCTGGAACCTGGCAAGCCCAGAACTCATCTCTAAGCTCAACTTGGCTTCTGGGTCGCTGCTTGACACTTTTAGCATCATTCCCACCTGGAATTGGGAGTAAACCTTGCCTGCTCTAGGTGCACTGGTGCTTACTAAAGCTGAATATTGGCTGCAGCTGTGTGCTCCCCCCTGCTGGTAAATGCATCCAGCTGACCATGGAATACATGTCAGGATTATTCTTTGCATTTTCTAAACCCAAAATGTGAAATCATTCATTTTGGAGTGTAATCCTCAGCTACTGGGGGTATTTTATTTGACTCCCTCAATTCTGGGGTCAGCAGTTCCCCTTATGACTTGAAATCAAATAAAAACTTCTTAAAAATTTATTTTCCAGACGATTTCAAAAGAGTGTTTGCTTGAATGTGGATCTGGATCAAACCACTGTTATTTTCTTCACTCCTGAGGGAGAGGTAGCTGAATTTCTAATTGATTGATATTTGGACAGCTAAGGAGAGGAAGGTTAGAGAGCCTCGAGAATTGAATCAGCTGGAAGTGTTCTCAAGGAAAAAAAGCAGGGAAAGGACGAGGAAAAATTATCCAAGTTTGTCCCCATGTGGCAGAATCCTGCTGTTGCACCTGGAAATGGGCCAGTTTTTCCTTTTCTTTGGATGAATTCCTCCCTGTAACAGGTGCTGTGAATAACACAGAAATGTTCTCCAAATCACAATAACAAATGACGATACAAAAAACCCCCTTAAATATAGTGCTGTGAATAATGCAGAAATGTTATCCAAATCGCTACAACAAATGACAACATTAAAAAAAAATCTTTCTCCTGGGTTACATTTGCATTAGGTGTATTTGATAATGAAAAGATGCAGCAATTGTAACACTTTATAGCAGCTTTGCAGCTGGAGCTTTTCAATCGAAGCTCTGCTCTGGGAGTAAAAGAACCCAAATTATCTCCAGACAAGAATTCCAACTTTTAAGTAGCTCATGAAAGAGAGGAAAAATGAGATGAAAACTCTAATATTTTTTGGTGGGTTATTTTGAAATAATGGTGGATTTAGAAGCTAGGACTACACAGGACTTAAAATTCACAAATTTCATCCCCCCCAAACGTGTATATTTTAGAGAAGACATTCCATCTCCTGAACAAGAAGGATCATTGTCCACAGGAAATTTCGGAGTGTGAGAATTTGGCTCACTTGTTTTGCCACCACCAAATCGTGAGGGTTTATGCATAAAGGAGAGGCCTTGTCTGCCTGCAGCCGTGACAAGGAGGTTCAGCCCATGGCCTCACGTTTATCGTAGCTGTTCCCAGTGATGTGCAGGCCTGCTCCTCAGCTCCTGTTTGGTGGGGATACCTTTGGATGCTGTGAGGGTGTGCCAGTGTCCAAGAAGACAAATGGCACCTCTGAGGTGATTTTTTACCACAGGAAGTGTTTGCTACCCGGTTTTTGGTGCCTCGTTTTCTGAGGGGGAGAGCCTCGGAGTTCGGATAACAGGTCAGAGTCCTTGAGTTCCCTTCTCCTCCTAAACCTCTTCCCCAAGGAAAGGAACTCAGGAATAGCTGCATGGCCTCTCAAAAAAGCCTTTTCTTTCAATCCATCTTATAAAAAATAGAAGGGGATGTGGTGTTTCCATTGCTTGCTCCATGTGAGAGACCAGCAGTGGCTGGGCCTGACTCAGCCTTGCATGGTTAAACTCATTCCTTTGCTTCCCTCTGCAGCTCCCAAAACCTTGCCATGCCTCTTCCAACAGGAAATTTAATTTCATTGTGTCCCTGATATAATCCCTAAAGGTGCAAATTAATTACTGAGCCTGTTGTCCTTTAATTAATTACCCTATTGTTGTCCCAGAACAGGGGAGATCCCATTATGGTAAAAGTTGTATTTGCAGATCCATGTGTATTTCCATCCATCATCCTGGGATAATCCCAAGATTTCTGTTCCATGCCCAAAGCACAGGACCTGGAGTGCTTTGGTGCCTCCTCAGGCAATCTGTATTTGGTGCCTCCTGTTTGCAATCTGTAATCAATCAGGACATGAACAAAGGTTATGGTTTTAGCTGCTCAGGGCTAAGATTATCCAATTAGTACTTGAGAAGTATCCCACAGGCACAGCCCAAGGCCTCTGTTTGTCTCATCAAGGATTAGGAGCAATTAAGGGAAGTCAATTGCAATACTGGCATAATATCCACTAATATCCATCTTGCTGGGCTGGAGCAAAAGGATTTATAATGCAATTTCCTTCCAAGGATAACACTCCAGGTGGCTCATGGAGCACCTAAGAAAGATCCCATACTTGAACAACAAAGCATTCCAACCACTTAACGTATGGAACAGTAATCCATGAATCCAAATAAACATCTAGTCCCTTAATGGACTTGTCTCAGTAAGAATCCCTCAGTTCAAGGATGTAGAACTGAGAGGAAAAGGACTGCACATGAAAATTCACCTTGAATCTACACTTTGCATGGTTTTTATTCTCCATATAATATATTTTATATAGATAGATATAGATAGATAAATTTTATTCTCCATTATTATTATAATTTTCCCAGTTACTTTCTGAGTTTGCTTCCCTCAGAAGCTGCTTTATCTGGCTCATTTCATTATATTTTAAAGATGTCTTTTTCCCCCTAAAACTTTTGCTCTTGTGTTTTGCTTAGGTAGTTTTAAATGGTGCATACTCTGATAATTTCTATGTACATTTACTCTTTATTTACTGACTCATTGTCAGAATCAGAAAAAGCTTAAGTAAAAAACAGCTGGGAATCGTTAAATTGTATTTTTACCGATATTTCTTTCAATAATACAGGTTAGTTTTGATTGAAGAGCATAAAATAATACTCTAAAAAAACCCAAGGGAGCATTAAATAATCTGGTCAGCATTAATAATCATTAGTGATGGCAGGGTTTTAGACTTTGAGCAATTGGTTGTCTACAGCAAATAATTAGATTCTTGAGATAACTTATCTGATGACATTGGAAAAGGATAATGATAAACCATTGCTGACCCATGTAAGCTCTGCAGGGATTGTGCAAGGAAATATTTAAATATTTGTTATACTTAATGAATGTTTCTGTTCTACTGAATGTTTGAAACCCATCAGTCTTTTTCTTAACGTGCATTCCTTAACAATTTTAACCTTATAGATTCTTTAAATGTTTTTTGGAGAAGATAATTAAAGGTTCTGCCTGAAAAATGAGACATTTTGATTATAGGTAAGGAGAATAAAGGAAACTTTGAACTGAATTGCTGGTTTTGTCCCTGAGCAAGAGCAATGATACATTTACCCTATATGAAGATATTTATGATTTAAAACCCTCCTAAAGGAGGCACTACAATGCAACACTCACTTATCTGTGCTTAACACCCCTTCTATTGATTGATTGAATTTATTATCTGCTTTTTATATGTTGGACACTACTATGAAAGGAATATATAATTATTTTTAGGGTTCCTAATAGATGGGCAAGAAGTTTCCAACAGATATTGTTATTACAGATATGCAAAGGCACAGGTTTTGATTGTCTGAGTTGTAGCCCTTATTTTACAACACTGAAATTGCAGTTACTAAATCCCTGTGGTTTCCAGAGCGAGCTGCACTTGTGCACCCGGAGATGTGAAGTTAGTGTGTCCTGAGCCTATGTCACCTATGCAAATTTATGTTTCCAAATGCAACTGCAAGCCAAAATATAGATAAACTAGACACTTTATAGGTTGTTTTAGATAAATTCTGTTTGACAAACAAGGATGGTGTGGTTTAGATGGCATTAACTTTCCATTCCTTGCCCTTCACAGGGATGCAGGAGGAGGAAGACCCCAAAAGAAAGGATGGGTTGTGATGAAATGTGGATCCAGCCACTCCAGGTGAATCAAGGCAGTTAGGTAAGCCAGGTGGTGCTGGGCACAGGTTGAGCAAGGAACTGGTCCAGCTACAAAATACAGTTCCTCCCTTTTGATCTTGATAATGGCTCCTGAGTGACAGGATGAATTATATCCCTCAGCTCCGCTCCCCCTCGTTTCCCTCCAATAAAAGTGACAAGATTGTCCTCATGGAGTGAGTGGGTGTCTGGGATTTTGTAAGACAATTCTACGTGTGGAAAGCACCAGTTCTTGCTTGAGACTGGCTGAATAACTTGACTGGGGTTTTAATGTTCTCTCTCCCATGGGGAGAATAAAGGACAATCATTTAGGCTCCTTCTGAAAGGTGAGGAAGTTTTAAAAGCTAATTGTAAGAGTGTAATTCTGCAAAGGGGTATTTTAATTATTTGATTTTCTATTTCAACTGCTTCTGCAGACTTTTTCTGAAAGCACAGTTCCTTAAAGAACTCCATTATTTCACTTATGAAAGAGAAGATGAGCTTAACTGGTCACTGTCCACAACAAAGGGAAGGAATACAAAGAAATGCTGGTTAGAACTCAAATACTCCAGCTGTCTTTAAATCTAAAACTTGTGCTGCCTGCAGCAATGACTTTTTAGAAAAAGAACCTTGTCAACAATAGCACTGAAGGACTCCCCAAACCAGATTCACCTTGTCCATCTTTATGGAGTCAAGCATCTTGTCTAAGCTGCTGCCTGGGTTTTCTTGTCAATGGAGAGAGATATTTATCTCTGGATCTAATTTATGCTGTCCATTTCCTTACATGATCATAGAGCAAGAACACATAAATCATTTACATTATGCATTTTAAGACAGCTAAAGCTAAGTGATTAAATTAATTTACTGTATTTGAAATATTCTGGTCCTCACATCATCCTGTTTGGAGACAGAGAGGTTCCATGAAGCACTTTCTGAACCTGTGCCACCACACAGCATAATCCTTAAACATGTAGTTGATAAAAGGGGGTGAGACTGCTAAAGGACATAATATTCTTCATGGAGTCACAGAATGGTTTGGGTTGGAAGAGACCTTAAAGCCCATCCAATTCCATGGACAGAAACACCTTCCCCTTGAACAGATTGCTCCAGCCTGGCCTGGAAGACTTCCTGCAAACAACAAAAGGGGGGAAAAGAGAAAGAAACAAGTATGAAAGGACCAATCACATTTTCAGGTGATATTTGCAGTATTCTTCTCCAAATGAAAAGTCATATATTTATATTTATATAAATATAATTTATATAAATTTATATTATAAAATTTATAATTTATTTACAAAATAAATTTTTTATATATAAAATTTATATTTTACTTATTTGCAATTTATATTTTTGTGTTTAAATTTTGCAGAATAATGTGATTTCCAGCTGGGTTTAGTATGTGTCAGTATGAGCCTGTTAGTGCAAAGAACTGCAAAGGAAGTGCATCTCAGGAGGTACAGTGAAAGACACACCAGCTGAGTCCAAATGTTACAGAAGAAGCTTCTCAGGAAGGTAATTTGGAGGGTTGTGCAATGTGTTTTCACCCTGATGGCTGATGGGGCCTGCCTGTACCTGCTGACACACCTCAGGTGGGAAGGCTGGGTGGATCTTTACTCAGGAGATGGAATGAGTTTGGAATTTTCCCCAAACACTAAAACAGACAAAGCTTCCTACCAACAGGATCTGTGAGTCTGTGTAGGATGTGGACACAGCTTGTAATGTGCAGCAAATCCTTGCTGGCTCCTTGCTCTTCTTCATCTCCTTGTGCTTCCTCAGCTCTTGAAATGCACAATTCCTCACTTTTATAAGTAAAGGAGGGAATGCAGTGGCACAAACATAAGGAGTGCCCCTCTCTGTCTTCCTTTCCAGGAGAAAATGTGCATTTATGGTGGACACTGTCACAAGTTTCTCTCAGATTTGCTTTAAGAACATGACTTTCCATAAAAGGTCTTTTCCAACCAAAATGGTTCCAGCTTTTTTCTGCATTTCCCCATCCTTGCCAGCAGTGTGACAGTAACATAATCACCACCCTTATGAAATCTCTCTGCTGACTTTCCACCACGAGTGAGAGCCATGTTTCACCTTCTATACCAACTAATTGTGGATGGGTTTTGTTCCTTTCCTTTCCTAATTCTTGACTTTATAATTTAAGATTGATTTTGTTCCTTTTCCTTCATAATTCCAAAGCATTTAGAGTTGCTGGGCTGTTCCTTTGGCCTTTTCCAAACACTGTCTTCATGAGGACATCACCCTCTGGAGATTAGGAAAGGAAGTAATTATGGTTCTGATATACAGACCAAGAAATTAGGAATTATGCAACATTAATCCCTCTCTCCCCCACAGATTGGCAATGTGAAGTGGAAATCAGCTCAGGATACTCCAGGTACACTGGAGATTGAAAGATCAGTTTAGCAATACTGTGATATAAGATTATTTGGAAGAGCCAAGGATTTCTGAGGGATTTCTGGCTCCCTCTGACCCTTATTCTAAAATAAAGTGTCTGTGTTTGCAGGAGAAGAGGGATGAAGAGAGGGACTGGTAGATTTGGACATAATGTATAGAACTGAGCCTAACCTTAACTGTTTTAATTTCTCAGGACCAAGTTTGAAATACTCTGTTTGAAATAGTGCAGTTGTGAAATACTTTCACTGATTTTCTGCTGTTGGTAGGACTGGTAGGACAAATGATCTCTGAATTAATCAGGATAACATGAGGGAAAGTCATGTGGACTGATAAAGCTTTCAGTTCCTTTATTTATTACTTCTTGCTCTAACAAGAGAGTAGTGCCTCCTGTGGGAGTGAGTGATCATACAACTGGTTTTATGTGTTTATGTGGAGCTGGTCTGTCCTTCTTTATTCTGGCCTCTCTTGTAGGCAATTGCTGTCATGGTGAAGTCTGAGGTGTGAGAAACAAGGCTGATGAGAGAAATCACTTACCCAGAGATTACAAAATCCCTTGTATTATGCAGCAACTTCAGCATGTGCCAACTCCATTACTCCTGTACCCAGCATTTCCTTCAGCTTATTTCCCATTTATCCCACTAAAAGCATTAGAAGTTGTACCATGTTAACATTCTGCAGCCACATTCTTTGTAGTTTTTGTTCAGGTTCTTCTTTTCCCTATTTTTGTGCCATAGCTTGGCTCAACTAACTCTCAAATATGTTTTGAGTTCCCATGGAAGCGTCTCTGTGTTGACACCCTTGCCTGCCTTGTTCAGACATGCAGAGCCACATATTTAGTACCTCATCAGCCCTGAATTTGGGACTGGAAAGTTCTGATTTGTTTTGGGTAGAAGTATGGTAATCTGGTGCTTGGAAAAGCCAGTTGGTATGAAGAAAATAGGAATAATGCAGGGTTTTCCTTAGAGCATAAGTGGTTAAAAGTGAGGGAAAGTTGGTAGGAGGTGGCTTCCATGTTTCCAGAATTTCTTCAAGAGTTTAAGGGACCTGTGGGTGCAGTTCACAGAATCACACAGGATCACAGAATGGCTGGGTTGGAAGAGACCTTCAAGATCATCGAGTCCAACCCATGTCCTGACACCTCAACTGAACCATGGCACCAAGTGCCACATCCAGCCTTCTCTTAAACGCATCCAGGGACAGTGCCTCCACCACCTCCTGGGGCAGGCCATTCCAGCACTTTATCACTCTTTCCATAAAAAACTTTTTCCTAATATCCAACCCTTGGTGCAGCTTGAGACTGTGTCCTCTGGTTCTGTCAGTGCTGCTTGGAGAAAGAGACCAACCCCACCTGACCACAGCCACCTTTCAGGGAGCTGTAGGGAGTGATAAGGTCAGCCCTGAGTCTCCTTTTCTCCAGGCTGAGCACCCCCAGCTCCCTCAGTGGTTCCTCACAGGGTTTGTGTTCCCAGCCCCTCTCCAGCCTCGTTGCCTCCTCTGGACACGCTCCAGCGTCTCAATGTCCTTCCCAAACTGAGGGGCCAGAGCTGGACACAGCACTCGAGGTGTGCCCTCACCAGTGCTGAGCACAGGGGAAAGGACAACCTCCCTGCTCCTGCTGGCCACACTATTCCTGAGACAGGCCAGGATGGCCTTCTTAGCCACCAGGGCACACTGCTGGCTCGTGTTCAGCTGGCTGTCACCAGTACCCCAGGTCCCTTTCCACCTGGGCACTGTCCAGCCACACTGTCCCCAGCCTATAACATTGCAGGAGGTTATGCCAAAATGCAGGACCTGGCACTCGGACTTATTAAACTTCATCCTATTGGACTCTGCCCACCCATCCAACCATTCCAGGTCTGTCTGCAGAGCCCTCCTACCCTCCAACAGATTGACACACAATGCCAGCTTAGTGTCATCTGCAAATTTACTAATGAAGGACTCAATACCCTCATCCATGTCATCAGTAAAGATGTTAAACAGAACTGGCTCCAGCACAGAGCCCAGAGGGACACCCCTGGTGACTGACCCCCAGCTGGATGCAGCACCACTCACCACTGCTCTCTGGGCCCGGCCATCCAGCCAGTTCCTAACCCAGCACAGAGTGCTCCTGTCCAAGCCACAGGCTGCCAGCTTTCCCAGGAATGTGCTGTGGGAGACAGTGTCAAAGGCCTTGCTGGAGTCCAGGTACACAACATCCACAGCCTTTCCTGCATCCACCAGGCGGGTGACTTGGCCATAAAAGGAGTTCAGGTTGGTCAAACATGACCTCTCCCTCCTAAACCCGTGCTGGCTGTGTCTGATACACTGGCCATCCTGTAAGTGTTATGTGATGACTCAATTTAAATTGTTCCATCACCTTACCAGGTACTGAGGTCAGGCTGACTGGTCTATAAATTACTAGGATCCTCCTTCCCACCCTTTTTGTGAATGGGTGTCACACTGGCCAGCTTCCAGACATTTGGAACCTCACCAGTGAGCCAGGGCTGCTGGTAAGTGATGGAGAGCAGTTTCGCAAGCTCATCTGCCAGCTCCCTCATCACCCTGGGGTGGATCCCATCTGTTCCCATAGATTTATGAACACCCAAGTGGTTCAGCAGCTCTCCGACTGCCTCCTCCTGGATAACAAGGGGACCATTCTGCTCCCTGACACCATCTACCAACTCAGGAGGACAGCTGTCCTGAGGACAAGTGGTCTTCTCACTAAAAACTGAGGCAAAGAAGGTGTTAAGCACTTCTGCCTTCTCCTCATCTGCAGTTACCGAGTTCCCTCCCACATCCAGTATAGAACAAAGGTTGATCTTACCCCTCCTTTCTCCATTAATATATTTGTGAAAACCTTTATATATCCTTGACAAAAGTTGCCAAATTAAGTTTGAACTGAGCTTTGGCCTCCCTAATTTTTTTCCTACATGCCCTAGCAGCCCCCTTAAAAACTTCCTGGGAGACCTGCGCCTCCTTCCAAAGATGATGCATCCTCGTTTTGTTCCTAAGCTCCTCTGAAACCTCCTTGCCCATCCAGGCAGGACGTTTGCTTCGTTGACTCTGTTGGCACACAGGGACAGTCTGTTCCTGTGCCCTCAAGATCTCTCTTTTGAAGCACACCCACCTTTCCTGAACTTCTTTGTTTTTAAGGGCTGCTTCCCAAGAAACTCTCTGAATAAGTCTCCTAAAGAGACCAAAGTCCGCCCTCCAGAAGTGCAATGTAAAACCTTTTTGATGATCCTCCTCATTTCACCAAATATTGAGAACTCTCTAATTTTATGGTCACTATGCCCCAAGCAGCCTCCAACGACTACATCTCCCATCAGAACATCTCTGTTTGCAAACAACAGTTCTAACATAGTCCCTCCCCTGGGGGGCTCACCCACCAGCTGCAACAACAAGTTGTCCTCCACACACTCTAAGAACTTCCTGGACTGCCTCTTTTCTGCTGTATTAAGTTCCCAGCAGATATCTGGTAGGTTAAGGTCACCTACAAGAACAAGGCCTGATGAACCTGAAATATTCTCTAGCTGTTTATAGAATAAGTTGCCCACCTCTTCTTCCTGGTTAGGTGGTCGATAACAGACTCCCAGTAGGGATATCAGCCTTGTTGGCCTTCCCCTTAATTCTTACCCACAGGTATTCAACTCCATCATCATTAGTTTCAATACCATGGGGCATCAAGAGCCTCCCTAGTATAAAGCGCCATCCCTCCACCTCTTCTCCCTTTCCTGTCTCCCCTGAAGAGCTTGTAGCCATCCAGTGCAGTGCTCCAGCTATGCAAGCTGTCCCACCACGTTTCCCTGATGGCAATTACATCATAGCTCTGCTGTTGCACCATGGCCTCCAGCTCTTCTTGTTTGCTACCCATGCTGTGTGCATTAGTATATGTGCACCTCAGCTGGCCTACTGATTTCACTCCTATCTCAGGCTTACCACCCTTGGGCCTGCTTCCAGACAGCCCAGCTGCATCCCCTACCCACTTCAAACCTAGTTAAAAGCCCTCTGAATGAGTTCTGCCAGTTCATGAGCTAAAATCCTTCTGCCCTTAACAGAGAGGTGGAGCCCATCTGGTTCCAGCAGGCCAGGCGCCATAAAAGTTGCCCCATGATCAAAAAACTCAAAATTTTGCTGATGTCACCGACCCTTGAGCTGCTTGTTGATATTGTGAGTTCTCCTACTCCTTTCATCATTTTTCTCTGCCACCAAAGGGACTACCTGAACACTACCTGTGCTCCTGCCCTATCAACCACTCGACCCAGTGCCCTGAAGTCCCTTTTACCCTGATGCTCCTCTTTTCAATCCCATCACTGCCAGCCTGGAGTATCAGCAGTGGGTAATAATCAGAGGGGTGAATCAGCCCAGGCAGTCTCTTGGAAATATCCCGTACCTGGGCCCCAGGAGGCAGCAGTCCTCTCTGTGGGGTGGGTCCAGTCAATGGGTCATGGGGCCTCTGTTCCCCTCAGAAGGGGGTCACCCACAAGGACTACCCTTCTTTTCTTTTTAATGCCAGAGACAGTGATCTGTCTGACAGATGAGGTGTAATTGGGAGGCTCACTGGGCAGATAATTTTCTTCCAAATCATCTGTCTGACTCTCCAGATCCAGGATCTCATACCTATTCTGAAGTGGCACCTGGCTAGGGGAGGAGGGTCAGGAGGAACTTTTATTATTACCTCCCTAAGCAGGGACCCATTTCCACTCCCCTTCATCCACCAGGTGTCCTTCTATTGCCTGACAGTGGAAGGCATGGGAGTCCTCTGACTCCTGGTGGGCCTCCCTCAAGGACAGAAGGGTGGAACTTCACCGATCTATTTCCCTTTCACTTCCCCTGATATTCCTTAGTCTTTCAACTTCCTCCCTGAGCTCGGCCACCAGCAAAAGGAGACCATTCACCTGTTCACACAGCAGGCAGGTTTCCTCTGCAATGCCCCCTGGAGCCACTGATAGCTCAAACACTCGGCACAGGAAGGGGTCTGGACAAACACATCGTTTTTGGAGGGTTCTATTTGGCTACATGCACTTGTACTAACTGTGGCTTTTGATCATGTAAAAACCATTACTAACAAAAAACCCAAAACCAACCAACCAACAGAAACACCACAAACACCAAACTAAAAGCCCCACTAGCAGGAGGGAACCTGCAACCCTGCCTGTGTGAACTGCCTCACCTCGCTCCTGTTGGCGCAGGAGGAAAGCCCTGCCCTGCCCCTTTGTGGCTAAATTATCACCAAAACAGCATAATCAGCTCTACCAGTCCTCAGCAGCAGAACATCAGGACCCTCAAAAGTCCCTGCCATGGTGTCCCTTCCAGTTTGCTGTAAACTCCAAGGACTTGCTCAGATCCTGCTAGGAATAATGAGGAATGAATAGAGAATGTTTCTCTAAGGAGTTGCACCACATGAAAGAATAAGAAAAGAAAAAGAAGGAACAGGGGTTACAGGCTGCAAATAATAACTTATGGATACAATTTGCTTTCTTCTATAAATTACATTTTTATGACTAAGTGGTTTATTTATTTATATTTAATAATGTATTTTATTTATTTATACTTTTATTTACATTTTGCTTGGAGTTACTCAACTTAATTACTGCTCCTTTTAATTTTTTTTTCCCTTTTTCCTCAAGAGGTGGGTGATGCTCCAAGCCTGGCAGTATTTAAGAAGCATTTGAGCAGTGGTTGAGGCTTTAACTTTTGGTCAGCCTTGAAGTGGTCAAGCATGATATTTGTAGTGATCTAAATGATCTAAGTGATCAAATGATAGTCCCTTGCAACCAACTCAACTGAAATATTCTGTTGTATTCCATTCTGTTCTATTTTCTCATGTCTCTAAGAGAGAGGAGATTCCTGCTTGTTAATTTATGAAGATGCTTGACCTCCTCATGCCTTTGGTGTCATTCATCTAATCAATGTTTCTCTCTAGAATCTGCCACGTTCATGACATGCAGAAAGAGCACTAATGGAGTTCCTTTGGCAGTCAGCAAATATATTAATCACTTAGGAAGTGCAGCAGTTCAGTTTGGAAAAAATCAGATTTTAATCTGTACAAAAAGTCCATTTAGCTTTGCCCCAGTTTTTTTTCTTTTTCAGGCTTGGTGACATATGTATTAAGACAACAGTTCCAGACAGAACTATGATGCAGCTTTGGTACAGTGCAAGGAAAGGAAGACTGGATTACAGGAGCATAAAGTTGTGGGATGTGTGAAGGAACAATGGTTATCAGATAGGTATCGAGTCATAATTTGATGCTTATCTTTTTAGCAGTTGACATCTTTGTTGTGAAAAGACAGATTGCAAAACCAATCAGTGCTGCTTAATGTGGGTAGAAAACTGAGGAGCTGGAACCTTGGTGCTGTAAGGGCTGTGGTGCAGATTAATGAAGGGTCTGTTCCCAAATGGATTGTCCCCCTTGGAAGGACCTGCTGTATGCTATAATGTTATCAGCATTCCTATCAGAGCAGTGTCTGACACGGTGATAATGTCATGAGTGTCTTGCATGTGACAGGCAGCTCCTTCTCTCAGCAGCTTACCTGGCTCATCCTGAGGTAATGAAAGCTTCAGTTATCCAAGGGCTTGACATAAATCCATGTAAGGTCTTAAAACCTCGCTACCATTTTGGGTGCTTGAGGGCAGTTTTAAAAAAATCTAAAACTCCAGCTAAGCTTGTGGTTGTCTCCTGATATGCCCAGGTTCAAGCCTTGTCCAACCTGGCCTGGAACACTTCCAGGGATCCAGGGGCAGCCACAGCTTCTCTGGGCAACCTGTGCCAGGGCCTCCCCACCCTCACAGGGAAGAATTTCTTCCTAATATCCAGCCCATCTAACCCTGCCCTCTGTCAATGGGAAGCCATTCCCCCTTGTCCTGTCACTTCAGGCCCTTGTCCAAAGTCTATCTCCAGCTTTCTTGGAGCTCCTTTAGGTACTGGAATTGTGCACAGAAGTTGTGGTGTTTGGGGTTATTTTGTGTGCGCCATACACTAAAAACCTTTTTGGGAGGAAATTTTGCTTGTCTTATTAACTCATTAAATAACCTATTAATTAACCTACTTAGCCTCGTGCAGGATTTTAGGATCAGAGAAAGTTTGGGCTGATGATCTTGATGGTTGGACTCAATGATCTTGGAGGTCTTTTCCCACCTTAATAATTCCATAAAGTAGCTAAGGAGGTATGAACATGGGACAAGAAGGGAGTGGATTCTTCCCCCTTTTCTGCTGAATATTCAACATTGAGTATTCAGTGTAAGAGGAGAAGCTAAAAGGAAGGAGTTGTGCTGCATTCCTGAAGGTATGTGCTGGTGTGCTTGAAGCAGTTTATCTCAAATGTCATAAAAACACATTCTGCAAAAAAGCACCAAATGTGAGCCTAAAGGGATGGCAAAGCCAGGAATCAGGAGGAAATGGTGCCTGCTGTGACAGGAGACAAGAAAAGAAACAGGTTGATGATAACCACTATTAAATTTCTTTTAAGGCACCTTCTGTGGTGGCTGTCTCTGGGAGCTGGGCTGAGAAATCAGCTTTAGAATTTCACACCTTCCTGTAAAGAAGAAGAGCAGGAAATATTGTGTAAACAGTTTGATTGAGATAACTAGATGAGATTTCTTCTTTTGCATCAACATCTCTCTTGGAAATCTAGACTGCAGAATCATAATCAAGTGTGAGCTTTATCAGCACTAGTAGACTCAAGAGCAAACAAGCACTGAAAAAAAAAGGGCAAGTAGATGCATGAGAAATGTTATAAATGTAAAGAAATATTTTCAAATTAATTAATCATCAAAAGATGATATCTCAGATAAATTAATTAATGCACTTTGAAAAGCCTGTCCTAATTGTGGGCTCCTCCATCTGGGTTGTTGCTGTTGTGGGTTTTAGCATGTGGTTTTCTACAGGATAAAGAAATCATTCAGTCAATTGCAGTTTTAAATTTTCAAGATTGGGTCTGTTTTGACTAGAGAAAATTATGTGGATGCTGTGACTGTTTAGAGGGAACGGAAAAGTGGCACCAAGTGTTGTTCTGCAATTAATGCTCATTTCCTGGAGTCCCCAAGTCTAATTAATAATTTTACAAATGTGAAAGGGGCAGTGGGAGGGGAAGAAAGAGCAGTTTCACAACATGCTATCAGAACCTGGTACAACATTCCATGTGTGTGCCATCCCAGGTACATCCCAGGTAACAGAAGCATGCAGGGCAGAGCTTCGAGGATTATTCCTGCCATGGGCTCTGTGGGAGCTCCCTGCTCACTGTGAGTGTTGGAAAACTGGACTGAAATACAGAGTTTCATCAGGTGCTAACTGTTATACTGAGTCTTCTGGAGATTGGTGTGGTTTGGTTGTTGGGTTTTTTTAGTAAGACATAAGAATATGCTTAATTCTTGTCTCATCCAAGGGGTTTGTGGATTGTAACATCAAAGACGAAGCTACAGAGTGATATTTTTTCTGGTTAATCGGAGGAGTATTTTAAGGGAAGATTTCCCTGAGCCCGTCCTGGGAATGGAATGAGCTTGCTGAGGACCCCCCTAAGCAACCAGGTGCCCCCCACCTGAGGGTACCACGGGGCTTTTGGTACTGGGGATGCAGGACCAGGATGGGAAAGGGGCAATTTTGGGGGGCAAACCCCACCCCGAGGAGCTGGAGCGGGTGGAGGAGGCGGGGAGCGGCGCCGGGGCGGCTCCCGCCCTTAAATGCCGCGGCGGAGCGGGATGCGGGGCTGCAGCTGCGGGAGGGAGGATGGCACCGCCGGGGGGCGGCGGGCAGCTGCGGGATGGGGACGGGGACGGGGATGGGGACTGGGACAGAGCTCCCGCAGCGGGGATGCGGCGCTTCACCTGGGAGGAGATCGGGCAGCGGAACGGGCGGGGGCCGGCGCCGCAGGAGCGCTGGCTGGTGATCGGCAGGAAGGTGTACGACATCAGCCACTTCTACCGGAGACACCCGGGGGGAGCCCGGCTCCTCGTCAGCCACGCCGGGCAGGACGCTACGGTGAGCGGAGCGGGGATGCGGGAGCCGGGGTGCGCCGGAGGAGGGCGCCCGGGAAAAGCCGCGCGGAGAGGGCTTGGGAACGACCTCAGGGGGAATCGAGGTGTGGGACAGAGCCGGGGGAACGAAGTGTGACCGCTCCGTGCGAGCCTCGCCATCCCCGTGCCATGGGAAAGGGCAAATGAGGAGATGCAGCCCAGGGAACGGGATCGGAGCTGTTGCTCCAGCTAAATCAGAGCAACAGCTGGAGCCAGAGCAGAGGAGCACATGGAGATAATCAGAGGATTGGAGCACCTCTGCTAGCTGGAAGTATTCAGCCTGGGGAAGAGAAGGCTCTAAGGAGAGCTCAGAGCCCCTTCCAGTCCCTAAAGGGCTCCAAGAGAACCAGAGAGGGACTTTGGACAAGGGCCTGGAGGGACAGGACCAACCTCCAGGGAAAGGAGATTGGCTTTAAACTAAAAAAGCATCGATTTAGAGTGCATATAAGGAAGAAGGTTTTGCTGAGGAGGGTGGTGAAATACTGGCGTAGGTCACCGAGAGATGCTCCACCCCTGGACACACTCAAGGTCAGGTTGGATGGAGCAATCTGATGTAGTTGAAGATGTCCCTGCTCATTCCAGGGGGGTTGGACTAGAGGAGCTTTAAAAGTCCCTTCCAACCCAAACCATTTTGTGATTCTTAAGTTTTTGGGATTCCTTTTATCTCCTGGTCTTGCTTGTGTAGTTGCTGTGAGCTGCAGCAATTTTTTCCATATATAAGGGATATTTAAGGCTCGTGGAAATTAAAATAATTTTCAGTTCATCAAGTTTAAATTTCAAATTGTGTATTAGTTGAATTTTGCATTCTGTAATTTCAGCACTCATTTCTTGAGTTACTACTGCCAGATTCCTTTTAGCATGCTGGAAAATCCCAGACAATGGATGAACCAGATATTTTGTTTCTGGGATCTGAGCCAGGCAGGTAGGTAGTTGGTTCCATGTGCAAAACATAAAGCCCTGCAGGATCTGAGCCACTTTCGTGTCTGTCCATCTTGCATTAGGTCCATTGCTTAGTCTTTTGGATATATATTATGAAAAATCAAGAAATTATCTTAATTGAGCTGGAAGATTTTAACCAAAAGCAGAAACCCACAAAAGGTGGCAGCTCAGGAGAGGATGAGAAGCACAAAAGACACTCAGTAAGCAAAGACACCTGATGTATTAAAAAATGAGTATAATTAATGCCAACATTTTAGAAAGGGTGACACTGCACACTGAAACTGTGGAGTCCTCTTGGTACTGCTTTTTGTTGTTGTGTTCTCTCACAAAGGATAAAAAAGGAAGGATGCCTTCCACCAGACCAGGTTGCTTCAATCTGGCCTTGGACACTTCCAGGAATGGAGTGATTCAAAAGGCTTTATTTATTTATTTATTTATTAACCAAAATATGGGTTTCTTTTCCTTTGTTGCTGTGCCTTTGCAGGATGCCTTTGTGGCGTTCCATGTTGACAAGGTGCTGGTGAGCAAGTACTTGAAGCCACTGCAGATTGGGGAGCTGGCACCTGACCAACCCAGCATTGAGCCCACTAAAAATGTAAGTCTGTCCTTACAAAACAGATCAAAGGAGACTAAAGGGAAATATTCTGAGATTACACCTTGTTCTTCTCTATCAGCATAGCTCCTGGAACAATGGGAACCAGGTTCCTCACATTTTTTGGGCTACTACTTAAAAACAATGTGTAAATATGAAATTCCTGAAGATGAATTTTTCTTATCACAGCCATTCTACCTAAATAGCAGAGTTATCACCTCTTCTTTCCCTTGCTTTGAGGAAGAGCTAAGCAAAAGGAAAAGGAATACTCTTGGAGAAGAAATATTCTCCTTCAGCTGTAGGTGCATTTAACTCTCCCTTGTTAATCCTGGGAAGGGAAAAGTGAAGACAAATATAAGGAACAATTCCATGCAAAGACCTACCACAAGGTGGCATGCGAAGTTCATGCACACAAAGTACAGTTTCCACTAAACACAACTTCCAGCTGGGCCCTCTGCTGCCTGCCAAGGATTTGATGGAAGAAGCACCGAGGAGGATTTATTTTAGGGGTTGGGATGCAGACATTGTGATGGCTGCTCCTGGCTCCTCAACAAAAAGCTGTAGCAGAGCAATGATAATGTTTATTAAACCAGCTCTTGCCCTTTTAGCCAGATCCTTTGTTCATTCTCCCCCCCATTAGAGTGGTTTTTGGGTTATGAGGCTGAAGTGGTGCTCTCTAAAACCAGAGAATTGTAACCCTGATGCTTCCCCCAGGAAATGCTGGTGAAAGACTTCCGGGAACTGCGCGCTACAGTCGAGAGAATGGGACTCCTGGAGCCAAACCAACTCTTCTTCTTCCTGCTCCTGGCTCACATCCTGCTCCTGGATGCAGCTGCCTGGCTCATCCTCTTCTGCTTTGGGACATCCTTACTGCCCTTTGTTTTTTCCCTGCTGCTGCTGACCATTTCCCAGGTGAGCAACGAATTCCACAGCATGGACTTGCATCAATCTACACACACACGTGTGAGGAGTTTCTTGTCCTTTGTGTCCTCATTTGGCATAAAAACACAGCTACTATCTGGATCCCAAGAGGAAATTCTGCATGTGGGGTTCTCACACTAAACCTAGTTTGGGATTCTTTCAGCAAGATATATTCTGGAGGAAGCCTTGGGACTGTCAGGATTCCACAGTCCCTTTCTGCTGGTGACTTGGGAGCAGTGTCTGGAAAAGAAATCTTGATATTTCAATGCAAAGGATGAGTGTGGCACCATTCCCATCTCAATTCCTTTTTTTCTCCCCTCCTAAAGTTTTCTTTCTCCTCCTCCAGGTCCAGGCTTCCTGGTTACAGCATGATTTAGGACACCTCTCAGTATTCAGGAAAACCAAGTGGAACCACTTGCTACACAAGTTTGTGATGTGCCATTTGATTGTGAGTCCCTGGAAAACTTCTGAGGGTTTTCCTGTAAAAACATGTGTTCTGAAGACTCTGTGGAGCATGTGCAGCACTGGGGGAAGGATTAGGATCAGGAAGTAAAGGGAATTCTGGCTCTGAAAATGCTTTTCATGCTTTGTTCTTCCCTTGAACAGGGGGCCTCTGCCAAGTGGTGGACTCTCCTGCACTCCCAGCACCATGCCAAACCCAACTGCTTCCACAAGGACCCTGACATTGATATGCACCCTTTCCTCTTCACTTTGGGGAAGAAATTCTCTGTGGAGGTCAGTGAGTGGGTGTGGGAAGTCTACACCTAAGGTGTGATGGCAATTTCTGTAATGAGGTTTATTTCTCCACAGTTCACACTAAGTCCCTTTAAGAATCACTTGAACAGCTGATATATTGATGTAAATAAATTAGACATGATGTGAGGGCATTGTATATAGGGTGGAAAATCTACCAGCACATTCATGGTTGGAGAAATCTAATGACCTAGAACAACAACTCAGTAATTAATGATCATTAGATAACCTGTAAACATCAATCAATGTAAGGCATGGCTGCAGTCAGCCTGGAATTATTATTTTGATATTAATGTATGATGCTCAGTCAGAGGGTGACTTTGATGTGTTCATGTCCTCTAGGAGAGTTTGCTGTGACAGGAACAGCAGGACTAAAAAACCCAGGGCTGTTCCTGGAACTCCAGTTGGGCAGAATTTGTTGGACTGTGTAGGATATTCCCAGTTTATCCTGCTTGGACCCTGCCAGGAGTGACAACCTAAGAATCCTGAACCCCTTTTGCTGTAGATCCCATCAGTTCTTGACACCATCACAGCAGCTACAGCACTGAAATATTTTTCTCCATGCCATCATGGAGCTGCCATTTAAGTTTAGAGAATCAGAGAAGAAATAAGGGGGGAAAATGAGAGAAAATACGTATTTCTGACCACTAACATAACTTAGGCTTGATATATCTAATTCTTCACAAAATGAATCATGAAACAAGGAATGAGGGTTGTGGGAAGTGTGCAAGAATAGTCCCTCTGGAAAATAAATGGAAAAGAGCAACTTACCTGTGCAAATTGCTTGGTCTCCACTAATTTTATTTTTTTCTGGTTTTTTTGTTTGTTTGTTTTGTTTGTTTGTTTTTTGGTTTTTTTTGGTTTTTTTTTTCCACAGCTTGGGATCAAAAAGAAAAAATACATGCCCTACAACCACCAACACAAATACTTCTTCATCAGTGAGTATCTCTATCCTCCTGCAATTCCCCGTGAAGTATATTAAAGGGGCTTGGAGATTCTACTTTTGACCTGGAGAACTTGAGAAAAACAAAGGTGCCTGAGTCAAAGAACACAATAAAAAACCAAAATAATAACAACCAGATTTTTGGAAGAGGTGGAAACCTGCCTCATCTTATCCCAGATCTCCCACATCCTCCACAGAGGCTCTGGGTTATGATATCATACCACATCTTTCAGTAGTATCAAAGTCTGTGGGTTTCAGGGTTTTTTTTGTTTGGTTTGCTTTGTTTTCTTGGGGTTTTAAGTACAAGTGAGATGTCCTTTTGGAAGGCTGAGTTTGAGTTCTTCCACCCCAAATCCCTGAGAGAAAAGGGATTTCATATTCATTCCTGTTGTTCCCCTGGTTTAGACCAAGGAATAAGGAGCCAGATAAGCTTTGGGCTGTGGAAGCCACTTCCCAAAATAATCATTTGTGGCTGTTCCTCAGTCAAGAGCCTAAGATGACATCTGAGGTGTTTAAGAACTCTGAGATTATGGACAGACCTAGAAATGTTTCAAGGCACTAAACCAGCATCCTAACCTGGACAGTTCTCCAGGCTGAGCAGGAATTCAGGACCCTTCCCTCCCAGGCTGATGTTGTCACTCAGTCCATTATGTCACCAGTGATGAATTTTTCTTTCCAGCTCTTCCTCCGCTCCTGTTCCCCACCTACTTCCACTGCCACACATTCTACATTGCCTACACAAAGAAGTACTGGGCGGTGAGTACTGCTACTTGTGTGACCAAAAGGGGTCAGATGGGGACCTTCAGCCTTCCTTCTGAGCATGGAGCCAGCCCCTTACTGGGCAAGAATGCTCAGATTCACCTCTTACAGCAAGCTGTGAGAAAGCATCATAGGCTTGTGTTAGATTGCTCTAGATTATGCCATTCAGAAAAAAAACTGTTAAAGCCGAAAGTAAATTGTTCTCTTTTACCTATACTATGAAGCTTAAAAAATAAATAAGCAAATGTAATTTATAAAGACATACTTTTCTTGTTGTCTTTGGTAGGACTTGGCCTGGATGCTGACCTTCTACATCAGATTCTTTTATACTTATGGATCTTTATTAGAAACAAAGAGTCTCCTGGCATATTATTTTATATTCAGGTGATGTGCCTTTAGAAGGTTCTTCAGCCTTTTCTCTATGCATTCTTTACATCTGTACCTGCCTGCCTTTCTCTATGCTTATATTTCCACATTCTCCTTTACCACCTCATTTTTGCCTACTTTTTAATTCATAAATTCTTTTGTTCAATTGCCAGTGCAAGTTTTGTGTTGCTCCATTAACTGTGGCAACAAAGAGATTTCACTGAGTGCTGACCAAACTGAGAAATACTTACCTCATATAACATTCAGTGCTTTGGGTGTTGAGTCTGCTGCTGCTTAAAGAGCACATTTAACCAAAACAGCTTAGCCTGGGCTTGCAAATGCCCAGGTATTATCCAGCAGCACTGACTTGAATGGACAGCACACTCTCCCCTTGGATCATTTCACTGATTCTAATCAGTTTGGGCCTTGGCTACAGATAAAACAAGCTGAACACCAGTCAGTGTTAACAAAACACATTAAATAATCATGAGTTTCATAAGGAAATATTAAATTTCCAGAGTTTGGAAGTCCTTCCAGGTGCTGGCTTAGCAAGGCTAGTGTTCAGCCACGTCTTTAAGTCTGGCTTTGCCATTATTTCAATGGCTCCTTGCTGATGGGCTCACTCAGCACTGAATTCTCTCATTTCATTGCACAGGATGCTGGAGAGCAGCTGGTTTGTCTGGGTCTCACAGATGAACCATATCCCAATGGATATCGACTATGACAAGAATTTGGACTGGGTGTCTACTCAGGTAAAAGATTTTTGCCTTCTTAAGAATTGTGGCCATACAGGTACAAATTTTAACCATAAGCAAGTCTCCTGTTGCACTAAGGGTGAAATCTGTTGGTGGCTGGGAGGTGAAGGTTAATAGGCTGATGGATTCAGTCATGGAAAAGGTAAAGGAGTACAGCAATGAGACACTCATGGGCAATCCAAAATGAAATCCAGGTTGAGCTCTGCTTCTTAAACATACTCTTGGACTTGTCTCTTGACTTTGCTTTCCTCTCTCCTCCTCTAGCTCCTGGCAACCTGCAATGTGGAGCAGTCGCTGTTCAATGACTGGTTCACAGGACACCTCAACTTCCAGATTGAGCATCAGTGAGTACTCACCCCAAGAGGGAATTTTCTTTCTCCTCCTCTTTTTTAAAAATATTTCCCCCTCTCTCTTTTATTTTTTTCCTTTCTTATTATTTTTTGCTCTGAATTCTACAAATAGTTGTGGGGCAGTAGTGAGTTTATCTTTAAAACTTGAAACTCTTAAAGAGAATCATGCAATTCAAAACTTCCACTGGATCCACAGGATGACAAGAGAAAATGGAACAGGGGCAGGACCACTGCAAGAACAGCAATAGAGTCAATCCCAAGTTTTAGGGATCAATGGAAATGTCCTGCTTAAAGCACCTGTTTTTAGTCTGGCATAGGAGTTTAAAACCACATCTGCTTATTTTTTATGCTGTTAACTCTATAGGGTGAGATATGCAAGGATGAAGGATGGGCTCATCTCCTCTGTGATATGGAGAGAGCTACTTCTGGAAAAAGGGATGGAGGGGAAAGTAGTTTCTTCCATAAACATAATTTCATCTGGAGACAAACTGTGGAGAAGAACAGAGGGGAAAGCAGGAAATTTCTATGAGTTCCTTGTGCTAAAAGCACAGCAGGGGGAAAGAGGAGCTGGGAGCAGACCCTGCTCATAGTGAGCTGGGTGATTCCTGGGAAGCACTAATGACTAGGATTTCCTGTGAAGCTTGCCTGTCTCCTGTTCACAGCCTTTTCCCTACAATGCCACGGCACAACTATTGCAAGGTGGCCCCTCTGGTGAAGTCCCTGTGTGCCAAGCATGGCCTCGAGTACCAGTGCAAGCCTCTGCTCACAGCCTTTGCAGACATCGTGCAGTGAGTAAAAACAAACCCCCAAAACTGCAGGGGGATGCAGGAGAGACTGGAATCCTAAGAGCAAGAGTTGTTTTGCTCTACTTTTACCCCTTGGGCACATGGTGACTCTTGGGGATGGTGCTGTGCAGGGCTGAGTTGGATTCAGTCTTTGTGGGTCTCTCCCAGCTCAGCTTATTGTGGGACTCTGGGAAATAAGCAGAGACAAAACCTCAACCCCTTGTCCCAGCACCACTCTCCTGAGCAGCCCTGTGATGTGTCCTCTCTTTCTCTCTCTCCCAGCTCCCTGAAGACCTCAGGAGAGCTCTGGCATGATGCCTACCTGCACAAATAAAGGACAAGGCTTGGTGCTACCATTCACAGCCTGCCACAGCTGCATTCCCAGCAAGCTGAGGGGCAGGGACCACAAGGGACTCTCTGGCAGAACAAAGTGAGTAAGGACTGAGGGATAAAATTCCAGCAGAGATGAAGCTGCCTGAATTTTTCTACTGGTTTTTCCTGGGGTTATGGTTCAGATATGTTAAGAGTGGGCAGGGCAAGCAGAAGGTGATTTGTTAGGAGAGGGAGGAGCTCTTTGCTGAGTCTGAGCATTTCTGAGCCTGGGCATGGGCTCAAAGTCAGATCATGGACTGGTGGAGCTGCACACACTTAATGTCAGAGGCCTCTGATCATGGGTTTTGGTTTTTTTTGTTTTCCTCATGTGGAGGGTTTAATGCTTGACACAGCATTTGCTTACTTAAGTTTGAAACTACAAAGGATTTTGGATTAACATGGTGTTCCAGCAATGTGCTCAAACTACAATAAATTGGGATAAACTACAAACAACACTTAGACTGTAGGAAGTGCACATGCAGTGAATAAAAGCATGAATGGGTTTTCATTACTGTTCTCTAGAGCATCTTCATTGTCACAAGGCCAAGAAATACATGGGGTTAAAACCAGCTTAAGGCCTCTGCTCTCTTCAAAATTGATTTGGTTTGTGGGGGTTTTTCGTACTTTGTGTTGGGCTGAGATGTGTGCACACTCCACACACACTCCCCACTTTTACAGGACTAAGATTATGCTACAGAAAGGTAAACAAAAAGTAAAATAAATCATCTACAGACATTTGATCAAATCTGAAAGTTGCTGTTGCAGCTAAACCAAGATTAGATCAGATTTTGGCTGTGCCAGGCAGAAGGTGAGTCAGTGAAAGAGGCTGGTCCAGGTACTTGTTTTTGTCTCAGGTGAGTACCACAATGAGTACATACTCAGACCCTGAAATAAAAAGACCAGCTTTTGGAAAGGAGACTATGGGAACAACAAAATTCACTTAAATATTAGCAGTTACCACTTTTTTTTTCAATAATTCAAGGTCAACAAATAGAAAACTCAAGGGGTAAAAAGATATAAAAAAGTCTCTGATGATGTAACAAATGGATTTTGTACTACTTGTGCAATGATGGGCTGATTACTTAAAAACCTTTAACCCTGCACAGTCAGCCAGAAAAAGGGAAAGATTTGCTATTAAACCATTTTTCCTGCCTTGAAAAAAGTGCAATTATGTTTAAAGGTTAACAGCACAAAGTACAATGCCTGACCCACGGGAGTAAAAGAAGCAACTCCCAAAAGCTCTGTAGGAGAATTAAGAAATAAAGCAGGAGTCACAGCAGTATAATTTACTCACAAACACATTTCCACTACTTTTAAAAGCCTTTTAAAATTACCTTAAGAAGTCTTTGAAAATTATTTATTGGGTAGATGAAAGGCCTGATTTTGAAGGTCATAATTTGATTTTCGGACCTTTGACATCACTGGGCTCCTAATTCAGGACCCCTGCAAGTCAAAATGCAATTAACAAAGAGAGCTGTGAATGTTTCCATTGTTTGAGGACCCAACAGTGCTCCAATGAGGACAGGTGTGCAAGAGGATTGAGCAAGATTGATATGAAGGGCTGTGGATAAAAATGAAATAAAGCCTAAGCAATATATGGATGAATGCCAGAGCAAACAGGAGCAGCTGCCAAGTCTTCCCTGGGTTATCTTTGAGCAATCTTAGCAGCATCAGTCTCAGATAAAAGGCTGCCTGCACTCCCTCAAGAAAATATTGGCTAGCTGGATGAGATTTTACAAATAAGGTATCACTGAGAGGCCTGAAGAAGGAAACACATACAAATTAGTCATATAACCCAACGGAAAAGCATAAACAAACAAAAAACCACCCCCAAAACAACAACAAAAAAAAAGAACCCACTTCTGTAAAAAAGTTATGGTACATGAAAACAGAGTGAAAAAAAATCAGCAGCAGTAGAGTATCTTCAGTAGAGTATCTTCCTTAAATGTGAACGATGATGAAAACAATACAAAATATTAACTGGATTACTCTAAAACATAGCCTTGATTCCTGCAACTCTGAAGGGCAAAATTTCATTCTTTTCTTACACTATTATTTTGGAATCAGAGGTTCAGGGAAGACAGTTCCTACTTGAAATAATACTGAAAGTTTTAATTCAAAGGGAAGTATTTTTCCAATAAAATCTCTTACGAAAAGTACTGAGTAGCTAAAGCATCTTGGACCCTGCACACACACAATAAGTAAAAAAAAAAAAAAAAAAATTTCTTCATTCCTGGATTTCCAGCTTCCCTGCACAAAGTTGAGAGTTGTAGAGAACACAGGAGCTATGATTATGTAAAAATTCTGTATTTTCATTCGGTTTGGGGAGTGTTGCAACTGTGAGTCTGTAACCAGTACCTGCCATCACTGTTCTTCCTCAAAAAATCTTACGACATGTAAACACAAGATCAAAGGTTGCCAAGTGTGGAAAAGAGAATTATACAATAGTTTGAGTAGGAAAGTGTATCTACTTCTATGTCAATCCTGAATCAATAATCACAGGTGCAAGGATTTGTTGCACTGGAAAAAAACCCCAATCAAACAATTAAAAAAAAAAACAAACTTCCCAATCCTAGTCAAAGTTTAAAAATGGGGAACCTGAGAGAAACAAGCAAAGAATAAATACTGAAATTAACAGACACAGCAAATCTATATAAGGGATTTCTGTGGTTCATCACATGCTATGAAACAGGAAAGGAAGTTTTCCTTCTGACTTGGTCCATTAGAGATTTACAGTATTTGAACTGCTCTGAGTAGCAGAATGTAAAAATATTTAGTAGGTTTTTTCATTAAAAAAGTAAAACTATCAGTTTATCAAGCTTCAGTCTGTGATCTGAGAATAAATTTCAGCCCAGCTCTTGAAGGCCTGCAGTGCAAGGAGATTTCCAGCTGCTCTGGGTTGAAGTCTGACTTTAGGTGGAATTCCAGGGTGACAAATCCAAGCTTTCATCAGGCAATTAAACCACACAGGCTCTGCTCTGTAATCCAGGCTGGAAAAGTATCATCATCAACAGTCACCTATCAAAATACTTCACTTGTTATTTTTACACCACTGCCTTGTTGTTCAGCCTTCATTTGCTTCCCCAGATGTGTAGCAATGCACCACTTTATGACCTTCTGCAAACAAAGGGCTGGTTTTGGGAATCCTCTTCATCTTACTGATCCATCCCAGCTGGAATCATCCTGAATGCCACAAACCTGGCAAAACTGCCTTAAATTCATTTACAATAATCAAAAGAGAGCCTCGGTTATTTTCCCAATTCTGTCCAAAATGACCTTAGGCCTCTGCTGAGTTTTAATCTCCACTGTCAGAGTTGCGGTTACGCTCAAGTCCACCTCTGCATGCCACGACCTGTGTCATGACAACACAACTCTGACCCCAAACATCAGCTCAGACTGAGCTCTGCAGTATTACCTGGGGAGGGCAAGGGTCAGGCTTTACCATGCACTGCAGATCTGTGTAATTTGTTATCAGCAGGAGATAAGAACACACAACCATCAGTGGATCGATTCACTTCTGCAGCACTGGGCTGGAGCCCCACAGCAATCTGAACTCACAGTGTAGAGAGAGTCACAGAGGGCTCATCCAGTCCAACCCTGCAGGGAACAGGGACAGCTTCCACCATCCCAGGGTGCTCAGAGCCCCATCCAACCTGGCCTTGAACAATTCCAGGGATGTGGCACCCATACATTCCTTTGGAATCCTGAGCCAGAGCTTCATCATCCTCATAAAACATTTTGTGAGAAAACAGTGACTCACCTGCCTGCAAGAATTCATGGATGAGATATACAAACAGAGAACAAACAGCCCTTTTCTGCAAGATGAGCAACAGGTATGGAATATTTGGCAAAACAAAGTGATTGGTTTACTGGAAGCTGAAATTATGGATACCCAAACACTGCTTAGCAGGCAATTCCCATCAATAAGCTGCACTACAGAAAGGAAA
Source organism: Agelaius phoeniceus (assembly GCF_051311805.1). NCBI lineage: Eukaryota > Metazoa > Chordata > Aves > Passeriformes > Icteridae > Agelaius > Agelaius phoeniceus. The sequence goes on along the minus strand of NC_135270.1, from coordinate 9,659,148 downwards.
TCAGGGTTTTTTCCAACATCTCTGAAGCACTGGAAAGTCTGATTCAAACCTATCTCACCCTTTTTCTCCCCACATAACATTTAGCAATCCCATAAACTTCCTCATCTCCTGGCACAGTTCACTATAAAAAATGTGATTCTGAAATCTGCTCATGGTTTTTGGATATTCAAGTTCCAATATATTGGGGAAGGAAAAATAACCTAGGAATGAAGGCCTATTAAAAGAAGAGGTACTGCTGGAGAAGCTGTAATTTCCCAAACATTAGTTTCAAATTCATTCTCAAATCCACTGCTGGAGATGTGCATCTAAAACACAACAGGAATAAGAAAATGTTGAGCAATTCTGATTTACAGATCACTGAAATCATATTGCAACAACCTGGCAAAGGAATGTTTGATTTTAATTGAACAGAACACAAAACCAAAACAAAACTGCTGTTCTGTAATGTCAACAGTCTCGTTAGTCTCAAAATAAGAAGGTGTAAATGGATTTATTGTCTTGTTTTTTTAAGAAATAACATTATTGTCCTTCCAGTGTTGCCTAGTGCTCTCCACTCTCTTAGCTTTTCCCAAAGCTAAGTTTTCTGTACACTTGTCACAGCCAGTTTAGCATAGAACACAGGCCATTTAAGTCATTTAAACACAACTGTGGAGTTGACATGTGAGTTTTTAAAACAAAGGTAGCTGCAGAAAATACATCCAACCTACAGCTTCTGCACCACCTCCAGGAAAACAGATGAAGGGATTTATGAACTTCCTAGATTAACACAAAGTGTTTGAAGACATTTGCACAGAAAACATGTTGCCAAGAGATTTTTCATTCCATTTATTTCAGAAATAAAAGAAGACAACCATATAAATCACTTAGCAGACACAACAAAAATTAGAAGATCAGGCCTTGTTTACTCTTTTCCAAAACTTGTCAGGATTCTCTCCAGCACAAAATATTCCCACCCAATCATCATGCCTGATAATCCCACATGCCTGATCAGGTAAAAAGCCAATGGAATCCTAGAATACAGTAGGTCATCAGTTCATATTATGTTACTGCACCTCTACCCCAGTTGATTTTTCACAAGAGGTTGGTAGATAATTTAATCACAGAGCAAGTAACATTCTCTGAAATTTAACAGAACAGCATTTAGTATCTACTCTTCTTTACCTGCCACCATTCCTAGGAATTCACACTTAAATCAGGAAGTAATCCTAGTCAAAATACAACTCAAGGCAGACCCAGAAATGCAGTGATTATTGACAAATCACCCCCAAACTGCTATGATTTGCATTTTTTACATCTGCCTGAGTTAAGAGCAGTAGCTGGGCTCTGAAATGCTTTGCATTTAGCTTGGATAATAATTATCACATAACTGGGGTCCCAAGATTCTTTGCACAATTGAACTAAACTGCAAATGCTGTTACAAACATTACAGCATGCCTCAAATCAGGTTTTAGACATATTTACTAGATATTGACATTCATACAAACATGCTGCCTTAATGAAAGGATCAACCTAAAAATTAGCCCTGGCTTGATCAAGAAATAGCAACAGCAAATTACTGCAGTACAACAAGAATTTCAGCAACCACTGGGAATGGTTTTGAAATTTCTTGAGCTTGAATTTCAATATTAATGCATTAGAAGGTTTATTTATTACTATTTGGCATGTTAGTATTTTCTATTTAAATTCTTACAGTTTACAAAGTACAATTTACTCTCCTACCCCTTGAAAGTGCTATAAGGTGTAATCAATTTGGTTGAACAGTGCATGGAATAAGAAAATATCCTTTGCTACCTCCCTTATGTCAGTTATATTCCAACACAGCATTAGTAAGCAAAGATGATCTTAAAATATATATTGGGAATAAAACTGAACTGTATTTAGATAAAACTCTGTAATTAGCTTTGTCTCTCTCATAAGGAATGAGACATACCAACATTTTACTCAAGCTACTGGGTATCATTTTACTTCTGGAAGGCCAAAAATGAAATTCAAGAGATGTATTTATAAATACAGACAGGTAATAATTATTTTATTAGAAATACTGAATAGCATCAACTTTTTAAGCAGTTTCTCCATGAGGGCAATCACAGTGCCCTTACAGAAATTCTACTGTGTGATTCAGCCAAGAAAGTTGTACAACAAAAATAATGAAGCAGTACTTTGATTAAATTTGTTTGCTCCTAGACATGAAGACAATTTCTTATCCATGAGTTGTTTAAAAATCCCCTAAGTTGTTATCAAGCAGTAAAGCACTAGTGTTGAAAGGCACTAGGATAGGAGCTTGTGTTACCTGGTTTTGAGTACAGACAGCACTTGAGAGCTCATTATATCACACCTGTAAAACACTCCTGTGCTTGGGCCCAAGTCTGCTACATTCCTTAAAATTATTGGACAGGTTCTTGTACAGCTGTAAGGATGAAAAATTCAGAGCAGCTCTGCAGATTTACAGGTTGGATCTTTCCTTGACAGACATACGAGTTCTGGACTGTGCGTATGTTCTAATTACATCCTGAAAATAAAGCAACAGAAAAACTCAGAGCAGGTTCCATTTAAAGTAAAGAACTGCAGGAAAAAACTGAATCAACTGAGTTGTTTTCTTTGGAGCAAGCACTGAGCCCAAGAAAGGCTTGTGGCAATGTTTCCTTACTATCTCAAAGGGAGGGTAACCAACCTGAACACATTTTATATCATGTGCAGCTACCTTCCAGAAACCCTACAAACCTCAACTGAAACAAAGTCTTTGTACATCACCAGTTAATCAACATTTAATTGTTATTAGAGTGGTGTTTTCTTATTCTGCAATTCTACAAGCACTGACTTCTGGCCTTTAGCTCAAATGGGGATCAAGACTAATTTCTCATGTCATTGGATTTCCAGGAGAAGCCAAAATAACTCACAGCAGGTCAAAATGCAGCTACAAAAATCATTACTATACCTTTTGCCCACCCTCAGCATTGTATTTGTCCAGCAAAGCCTGGATACAGGCTCCGTAACTAGGATGAACATCAGTGAAGTTTTTCACCTGCACAGGAAGACAAAGCAGAAAAGGCAATAAGAATTTTTTTCCTCCATTTCAAGAGGGTTCTTTACCACACTTCCTGGGCTACAAGCAGTAGGTATGATAAGGAAGAGAAGTTTAATTCTGATCAGTTATAAACAAGATATGAACATCTTCAAACACGATTTCTATTGTGCAACACAGAGCTCATTCCCAATTTAAACAAAGTTGCCCTGGGAAGGATAAGGATCCAATCCCTCCTCGGCCCTCATTGCCTTCTCCTTGTTTAGAGCAAAACCTTACTCTGGCAGTCATCTGATTTTTAAAACAGCAAGCTAAACATATGTTCAACACCTGTCCCATTCTTCCCCCCAGGAAAAAGTTACTTTAACATGTTATATATTGATGCTATATTGTGTAAATAGGCAAATATTTAGGTATGAGAATTCCTGAGTAAGAAAAAATCCAGCCTTTTCAGAGAATTCCTAATCTTCCTTTCCAGAAGCCATTATGACAATGTTACTAGGCTGGTAGAAAACCTGGAATAAACCCCAAAGAGGGCACTTACAGCTCGTTTCTGAATGAAGAGCTGGGCATCCTTCAGATGATGTGCAATGTTCTTACACAGCCTCTGGCGCTCTTCCTCGTTCAGCACTTTGAGGTAAAATTCTCGCACCTGCCCATAAAGGAAATAAAGGTTTATTTTGATAGTCCCAAAAGTGAATAAAAATAGCTTTCACTTCCTAGTCAAGCAACACTTAAAATACTCAAAACATTTAAAAGGCATCCAATCTGTCAGGGTTTTTCTTTGGCAAATATGCCAACAACTCCTTCTCCAGACAATAACGGCAAGAAAACAAGTCAGAGCCTCTACCTAACAATGCCCGAAATCTGAATCTCAGATTCTGTGAGAACTCACACTAACCCACACCCTACACACTCCTCATTGTGTACCAAGCAGCACAAAGCCTTCCCACAGCCCCACCTGGGTCACGTTGTCCTCATTGGCACTGTTGAAGCGCTGCACGTCCCCTGAAGCAAACATGCGGCTCTCCTTGAACTGGGGCTGATCCTCAGGACCGGTGAAGCTGTTTGGATAATAATTTGGAGCACCACCTGGAAAAAAATAATCCCCAAACCAAATCAATCAGATGGCAGCACTTTCAAGTAAGTCAGAAGACAGAGGATGTTATTTGCTTGGAGGAATCTAAATCAATTACTCAGTTACTATTAGTTTTATTAAAAACAGCTGTCAGCATTTTTCTGTCCAGACCTTCAAGCCAGTACTTAACAGCACCTACTACAAAGAGAATTTCCACAGCTTTCTTCAGAGAATATTGATTTGATTCAAAAATAAGAAAACCTGGCCACTCTCACAACAATATTTCTCAATTATAATAGACAGTCATTGTTCAAGTTTAAGGCAGCATAAAAACACAATCATTCACATATCTGAAGTACTACAATGCTTCCCTGTGTAGGGGGTGTATTTTAAACACCTAGTGAACTAAGAGAACTGCATAAAAATAAACTCATTATCTATTCTGGGACAAGAGCAGCTGTCCTCAAGTTCCTGTTTTTCAAATATTTCCCTCTCCTCCCTCAGCGAGTGTCTGAATTCATAGCCCAGAGGAACACATATTTTGGCATGAGCCACAGCTTAAGTACATCCTTGTTTACTCTCAGGTGGAAAACAGCCACTATTGGGCAAACCCTGACAGAACAGAAGCTGCTCAGTAGAAGGGAAGTGACAGCTCGACTCTTGGCATTTTCACTTTTGTCTTTCACAATCTCTCAGAAATCTGAAAGCAAAGCAGTTTAGTGAAGTGGACTGAGCCAAGTCAGTCTCTAAAACTTAACTGTGGGTACTCTCCCACAAACTGCTTTCCTGTTAAAGGCCTTTTTATAAAGCTTTGTTTGCTTTTTATACTTTTAAAAAAACTCCTCATCTCGTATCCAAATATCCCAAGTCTCCTTTATTGGATTAACAGAGAAGATATACAAACATTCTACACAAGTATGTAAAGATAATAAACATGGATATTAAGCCCCCTGTGAATTGAAGAGAATGCTGCAGCCCATGCCTAAGCATCATTATACTGAAAGCTGGCTACCTTGGTTGTCAGAAACAGTCATTGGCCCATCCCTCTGGTAGTTGGCCACCCTGGCTCTGAAGGGACAGTTGACAGGGATCTGCAGATAGTTGGGGCCCAGGCGGTGTCTGTGGGTGTCAGGGTACGAGAAGAGGCGCCCCTAAAATATTGAGCACAAACATGAACCACACTTGTAAAACACTGGGGCATGTCAACTCAAAGCTTTCATGAGCAGCAAAGTAACCAATGCTCCTCAGGTCACACCTCCCGTTTACCTGCAGCATTTTGTCAGGGCTGGGCTCAATTCCAGGAGGCATGTTGCTAGGGTCATAAGCCATCTGTTCCACCTCTGCAAAGTAGTTGACAGGATTCCTGTTCAAGACCAGCTTTCCCACAGGGATGAGAGGGTAGTCACGATGAGGCCAAACCTGTAAGACACAACACACATCCAGTAAAATCAACATTATTACAGTATTATGCAGCTTAATTGCCAGGCAGAATTCACCCGATTTCAGTCTAGGTTAGGAAAATACATTACTGAGTTTCTTTTCTCTTAACAAACATTGAGGAATGTCTTATTTTAAGAAGCCTTTTGCAATTAACACAGATTATTAATGCAACTTATTTCATCATCCCAGTATAATCTCAGTACTTGAGTACTTGAACAAAATACCCGCAGGCCCTTGAAAAGCTGCCTAGGGAAGCAGGGCGTGGGTGGAACTGGTGGCACAAATGTTTTCAGCTCCTTCAAAATGTTTAACTGGCTTAACTGGCCTTTTCTTTGCCATCTGAGCTGCACTTTTTAAGTTCAAAGGTCTTTAGCCACTTGGGGAGAACGGTGTTAGAGGTAAAAAAGAGTTTATGCAATGCTAGTTTATGTCATTATCTTTCAATGAGGCATTCCTAGGAGCAGCTATTGGAAATGGGACAAAACGAGACCAGCAAGGCTCAGGGTGTGACTCTGATCTGAGATCACACTTCTGAAGGGCCATGGGATCTACAGGCCTGGAATCAAGCCCTATCCATATTTCCCTGAGGAAAAGTAACATCAGATATAACACAACTACAGCTTCATCTCCAGAATTCCTGGCTCATCGTGGCTCTACAATAAAGAATACACTTAAAAACTACCTGAAACTGAATATTCCAAGGATTATCAGACATACCTTCGTCACATCAAAAGGATTAAATGGGAACTTCTCTGCTTCTTCAAAGGTCATAACCTGAATGTAGAAGGACCATGAAGGAAAGTTCCCCTTGGCAATGGCATTGTAAAGGTCCCGTATGGCATAGTCAGGATCAGTAGAAGCCAATCTTCCTGCTTCTTCCACAGAAAGGTTTTTGATGCCCTGGTCAGTCTAAAAGCAATGAAAGCACGAGTTACAGCACGCAGAAAGTACTACAGAGATGATTCATCAAGAATGGATTTTAACAAGATTTATAATGCAAGAATGAGATTGTCCAAGTTCTAACTCCCAGTAACTTGAGTTTAGATTTATAGTACATTCCATAGCTGCCTTCCAGATAAAAATCAGTTCACTGATAGTGCTCCATTAACAAGAGACAGATGCCCAAATAAGAGTTTCTTACAGTCTAGTAAAGAATAGAAGAAGAAAGATACCTCTCCTACTGGTTAAAGGTATGAAACTGATACTCAACTAGGACTCCACAAACCTTTGAGCCTGAATTAAACTCGAAAAGTCACAGATCTTTATGGTTTTTATCCAGCATGATGTATAGTTTCAAATAAAAAAAAAAAAATCAATACCTTGGCATGGAATTTGCAGTAAACTGCTCCTCCATCAGCATTAACCAGTTTGAAGGTGTGTGATCCATATCCATTCATGTGGCGATAGCCATCAGGAATGCCACGGTCACTGAACAGGAAAGACACCTGAAGAGAAGGATCCAACACTATGAATGGGCTCAGCATATCAAGGAGAAAGTCTTCACTCCAGACTGTTTGTTTATTGTGTTAATCTGCATCACTGGGAGTTATGTTAATGTTGTCAGGAACTCCTTGAGGAATTTCTACTTTAGGTGTTAATGAAATAAAACTGACTCCCCTGTAAGCATAGATAAGTATGAATAATTTAAAATCCTATTTAAATAAAATATAAATAAGACTACATAGACTTCTAAATTAAACATGGAAAAGAGAGAGTTAAGAACCTGCTGTCATAACATGATTATCTTAATCATATAAAATAAAGTCACGGGAGAAGCTTACTTGATGCAAAGACTCAGGGCGAAGACTCCAGAAGTCCCACACCATGTCTGGATCCTTCAGATGAGTCTGAGGGTTCCTCTTTTGGCTATGGATGAAGGATGGAAACTAATTTGTCCAGAAGGGGAAAAGGAACAAGAGAGGGAAAAAAAAGTCAAAGCTGTAAGGTCATTGAAAGAAAAAATCTTCTACTGCCATACCCTTCCTGCCAAACAAATGAATTCACAGACCAGTCAGTAAAATTAATGTCAAACATTCATAATTAGAATAAACAGAGATAAAGAATGCTTTCATTTTGTGGTTGATAATGTGAGAGATAAAGCTGCTCAGATTTGTATATTTGTGTTTACGTGACTCATAAATGAATACAGAGATACTATGAAATATCTGTGCAGAACTCCTGCACTCAAGGAAAACCCCTCTGCTAGCTGCTGTCAAACTAATGCCAAAAGACCAAAAACCCCAGATTTAATAAAAAGAATTGGCAAGAAGGTTTTGAAGTGAAAAGTTCAAGTGAAAAGTATGAAAACACTTAAGTTATCAAGCTTTAGTTCTTTATTTACTTTTGTTTAAGAACATATTTCTAAGTAAAAAATGTTCAATCTGACCAACAACCAATTTTTTCCTTCTGAGTGAAGCCAAAACAAGATATAAATGAACTTTTGGGCTTTCTCACAAAGTACCCTCACCTTTTGTGCTTACTCACCAACATTGCATCCCGAATAAAGAAGATGGGAGTGTTGTTTCCCACAAGATCCCAATTCCCATCCTCCGTGTAGAACTTCATGGCAAAGCCTCGGGGGTCACGAACTGTGTCAGCTGAGCCAGATTCTCCAGCTTGAAGAAACATGAACATACAGAAGTGTTAGGATAGGAAATGCATATAAATATGAGCTGAAAATAGGCTATAAAATCCTAAAAGAGCAAGGTTTGTTCCAGTCTTTTCTACACCAAGGAACTGTAGGAATATTTTCAACAATGCTTCAGGCACTGTGAGTTTTCAAAGTGTAAAGCCAACCAAACATTCAGGCCACAGTTAAAAAAAGGAAAAAACAAGTATATCCACTTGAGCCAATTAAGAGTGGAATTTGCATTATCACTAAGAGAGACATCATCAGATTTTAAGGCTGAATCATCTAAACCCACATTTGTTTCCGTGCACCAAATCCCAGTGGGAAAGCTCTCATCTGAAAGGTAGCAATCTAACCAGCGTGCCTAATAAAACACTATGGAAGAGCTGTAATCCTTTTAATTCCTCCTGCTTCACCCAGGATGGGATTTTCAATGGGAATTTAGACCAGAGCACAAGTGCTTAGCACAACACCTGAGCAGAAGTGATCCAGAAGTGCTCAGAACAGCTAATGCTGAATTGTGATGAAATCAGTAGGACGCTCATTCTCTCATTAAAAACCTTGTGTATTCCAGAAGAGCAGGGAGGGAATGTGTCCAAACAGGGCAGGCAAAGGGAAGGGAAGGATGCAACAACCTGCTCCAGCAGCAGTCCACATTTCAAACTCAACACAGTGTCCTTACCCTGTACAACACTCAGGACACTCTAAATCCTAAGGGATTTAAGACTGGAAACAGCCAGTAGGCCAAAGCCAGCAGCTCCCTGAGCCTTGCTGGACTACTTTTTTCTCTCCAATACTTCCAGAACTGAATCCTCATTAGGATTTCTTTCCTTTTAAATACATCCACATCATGAATTATAATTTTTCTATCAGACAAGCTACTGATCACAATCAGCTTCAACTAATAGCATTTAAGATTTTGCTAGTTTGTGAATTCCAATCTTTAAGAAATCAGAGTTCATTTACGGAAGATTGTTTTTATTTGCCCAGTATTTAGTTTATTATTTAGATTATCATCCATCCCCAATACATTCCTGCAGCATAAGAGATCATAGGTATTTAACTTATTAGTGTTGATTGTGATCCAACCAGAAACAAAGCAAGTTTTCTGTCAGAAAAAAACCAGCTTGGGCTGCCCTCTCTCTCACATTTCAGACAGAAAAGTGTCTCCAGAGAGCTCTGACAGAAAGGGGCAAAAGCTGCTTAAGGTCTTCCATGTAAGTGAATTTCAGAGAAGATGAAGCAAGCATTGCAGACACCCTTAAGTGCCCCACAAGGCAAACAGTGCTCTCAGGGCACACATGCAGAAGACACAAAGTGAATTTAGAGCCTTACCAACAGTGGAGAAGCGGATGGCAAGCGGAGTCCTTTTCCCAATGTGCTCAAACACTTTTGCCTTACAGTACTGGGTGATATCATGAGTGACTTCAAAATAGCCAAAGGCTCCTGAAGAACAGCAAGTTCAAAATATCAGATCTAGGTACCTTCCTCCCACTCCCAGCTTGTCTGTTGTTAACATACAACTTAAAGTCCAAGGGAAGTACACCAGTTTAAACAATGCTCTAAACACTCCATTTTGCTTTCACAAAATGAAATTGATTTAACACAAGCTATTTGCTCTCTCTCTCCTCCTTAACTGACTGTTAGCAGCTCCCAGCAGCAGCACAGAAGATGCTCTTCTGCCAAGATCTGTGTATTCATCTGGGAACAAGGCAGGTATTTCTTTAATCCTTCTACGAGTTGCAGAATTTATGGTGCATCTGTAAGCTGGGTGAAGCAACACAATCCTTTCCACCCCCACAGAAGAACTTTTCCCATGTACAGTCACATTTTAAATACAGCCCCATATTTGCTCTTTCTAGGGCAATACATGACAAAACTCAAGGTACTAATTCTACCTTACTAGGATCAATAATATTTTTTTAAAGGTTTAAGGTTTTTTAGTTTAAATATTAGATTATCAGCTTGCTTTGGCAGACATACATTAGAAGACAAAGCCAAATTCCCTACTAAGTAACATGCAAACAACATTAACTGGAATAGAGATGGGGAGGAACAGACGGAATTAGCAGAGACTACAACAGATACAGTAAAAATTGAAGGGCTATAACCACATTTTCTCTCATTTTTGTAAACAATTTTTCAGTGCTTCAAGTTTTGAGTTCTTTTAAACCAGGCCTTACCACTGTTGTTTCTACAGATTTATTATAGCTAGTAACACTAAATCATAAACAACAATGTAATTTATGCACCACAATCTACACATTTACTCAAAAGCTCTTTAATTCTACACAGAGAAAATATGTGATTTTAAACACACCTGCCCCTTTTGCATGCACAACTCTCTCAGGAATCCTCTCTCTGTCAAAGTGAGCCATCTCATCAGTGAAAACAACATCTTGGACAAGAAGAGGTCCACGTGGCCCCACTGTCAGGATATTCAGCTTATCCCCAATGGGGTTCCCAGCACCTGTGGTCAGGACATCTGGTTTCTGGAAGCAAGAGAAAGTCACTTTCAACTACAGAATTAAAAACCCTCTGGATCTGAGCCACACAATGTGCATGACTTTTCAACCATTACATGTCACAGAACATATCAACAAGAAGTGGCAAAATGACTTGAGATTCTGGGGGAAGTCACAGAACATACAGATGTTTACCTAAATTACCTAAAGCTAAGTTTTAGGACAATTTAAGAAGGGGAGTTGAAGTCATGTAAAATCCAGGAACGTTTTTTAGTTCAGAAATGTTTCTTCTCAAGACTACTGATCTCGCTTCAAGAAAAATATGGGATGGAAAAAAAAAACTAAAACATGAGCAGCTGCTGGAAAATAAGGGAGAAAGGAGAGGAAGAAGGTGGTAATGTCAGTACAGGGGTAGAGATATAAGCAAAGAGCTACAGCCAGACTAAAATGGGGTTTCCTTAATGAGTGTTGGTCTGGAAGAGTTATGGAAAACAACAGAAGTAGAAACACCTGAGGAATCATCATTTCAGACTCCTGCACCATGGAAGGACTAAGATCAACACAAGCCCTAAGAAGCTCTACTGCCAGGCAATGTCCTACAGCTTCAAGAAACACCTGCACTAGAACCGAGCGCACTCCTACTTTCTCATAAAAAGATTCTAGTGGAAAAGACTTTATCTGCATCACATGTGGGGTTATATGCTCCTCTAAGGCAATATTCCTGTTTTACTGGGTGTTGTGGAAAATGTAGCGAGAAAGGCACATCAGCTCCAGACACCTGTTGGTCACAGTTTTCAGTTTTCTCTGGAGTACATTTATTGTTGGGACCCCTGTAAAGGACTTAGAAGAACACAAAAACAAATAAGGACAAAGGAAAAAGTAAAGAAAATAAAGACAAAATTTGCAACAGGGTGAGCTCAAACAGAATCACAGATTTCAGCTAACAATAAATTCATCACAGCTTGCACTAAAATGACATAATTCCATATGGCCTCACTATCCAGAAGCATCCACACACCTGAACCTCACCAGCACAAACTCCCTCAGCCCTTCCTGACGAGTTCTCCCCCCTTTTAAAGTTCTATAAATGAAAAGGGATGGTGGAGAGAAGGAAGAAGCAACTCTTGATGAGAAAAGCATTCATTAGTCTAACAGTGACTGCATGAAGTTCCAATTCTTACCCTAAGTTCTGCTTTAAGGGGGTTAATTACTGCAAACAGACAAAATTCCCATCTGATAGAAGACTTTATTCCCCACAAAAGGCAACCCAGAAAGACAAGGAAAGAACAATTATTCACATCCACACCCAGAGGTCTGGATGAGGCAGAGAACACAGGGAGTTCCAGACACCTTTGTTTCACTCAGGTCCATGAATAACCACATAAAAGACATTTGACAGGATAAGTGCATTTCCACTGTGTAGCTACTAACGTGCAGCACGTGCTACTGCAGCTGGCTTGGATTCCCAAAATATCCACGTTCTTTATTGCACCTTCACCCCTTCATTAGTATAAAGCTTTAAGCATAAATCCAATTCCTTTGGGATGCCTGGAACCCTCACCTACACTGAAATCTGCACAAACATTATAAGAGACAATAAGTAACTGGTTACAAACATAAACATGATGTCAGAAAGTTACAGGGAAGTTAAATAAAGCCAAATTTGTATTTCAAGTCAAACAAACAAACATCTGCCTAAATCAAAAGGTTATCTATAGCTTCTTATGAGAAATATGCAAGAGCAGAAATTGTTCTCAGTATATTTCCACTGCATATTTATTAGACAAGACTATTCTATAACGCCAATATTTAAGGCCACCAGAAGTAGTTGCTAAAACCACAACTTGTTGATATTAAGGTTGTAAAAAAATTAACAGCTCTGTGGCTGTACAGTCTCCTTTGCGTAGGCAGACTTTCTAGTATTCACATAAGAAGTAAAGAATATTCATTTACTTAGTGAAAGGAGATAGACACTTTAGTTTCAGGATAACGTTATGAGGGGCACACAAAGTAAGTTCCAGAGAGGAAAAAAACCCACACCACAGTTTAAAGAAGAACTCTCACACTACTTTTGGACCCGAGTTTGTTTGATGCCTGTGTTTTCATCTGGTTGGGAGCTGCACACAGCCCAAACCTTGATGGGTAAGAACTTTCAGATCTGTATTTCATTACACTATCCTGCCATGACAAAAATAAGGGAAAGAAAGCCAGGAGAATTTTAGTCGCTGCTGTGGCAAACAGCACACATCAAAGTACACACTTCCAGGCATTACTGATACTTTGCACCTCATACAACTCACTTTAAAATTCTAATAAGTCCTCCCTACTTTCTATCTTAAAGTCTCATGACTCCTTATGCAACACAGGCTTTGGGTTGCCTCCCAATCTCCAAATTAACCTTGGCCTCTTTTCAAACGCTGCTTTGCTACAGAAAAGCCGACATCCCTACAAAAATAATTACTCATGGATAAAAAAGGAACTACTATGACACATGCTAGGATATGATGGAGTCACAAGTCATCAGGTAGTTTGAGAAGCAAACTTCTGTACCTTTGAGAAGCAAGGGGAAAAATAAAATTAAGACGACTTAACAGCTCCAATGGGAACTGAAACATCCACTTGCATCTTGCAAGATTGCCACTTAAAACCAGCACAAAGTGTATTTAGTAGCAAATACACATTTCTGTCAGAAACGACACGTGGAAACTGTCACAGCGACATGACGAAGAAGGGAAGTGAACTCTTGCAACATTTACACCTTAACCTAGATATCTGGAGTCTATTCTATATCTTCAGATGACTGAGTGGCATGCTGTTGATTACATGCCCTTATGATTTCAGTCAGCCACCTGTCCCAGTCCGCTTCATAGGGCCAGAGAATGGTTTGGTTTGGTTGGAAGGGATCTTCAAGGTCATTGAACTGCACCCTCTGCCACGGACAGGGACACAGGGACACCTCCCACTATCCCAAGTTGCTCCAAGCCCCGTCCAACCTGGCCTTGATCACTTCCAGGGATGGGGCAGGCACAGTTTCTCGGGAAACCTGTGCCAGGGTCTCACCAATCCCACAGGGAAGAATTTCTTCCTAAAATTTCCCTTCGGTCTGGTCACGCAGAATACGCTGAGCCGGAAGGGAACCACAAGGATCACCGAGTCCAACTCCTGGCCCTGCACACACTGTTGAACGTACTTTATCCTTTCTATTATTCCCTAGTCGCATTTTCACGGGGCTCTACCGCCGTGACAGCAAACTTAAACGCAAACTTCGGATTTAAGACAGAAAAACATCGCCCCCATCCCTGCCCGCTGGCCCGCGGCTGAGGCACAGCGCAGCCCCGGCGCTGCCGGGAAGGAGCGGCCGGGGCCAGGCAGCGCTGCCCACCCGTGTCGCTCGGGGCCAGCTGGCAGCCTCCATCCCTCCGTGCCTCGCTGCTCCCGGGCACAGCTCCAAGCCGTGGTGGCGAGGCCGGGACGGGGCGAGGGCGCCTCCCCCTCCGCCGCCGCCCCGGGGACGCCCGGGCGCTCGGAGCGCCGCATCCCGCTGGGCTCTGCGCCCTCCGGCGCCGCGGCTCCCGCGGGATGCGAGGCACGGGGGTACCGGGGAGCGGCGGTGCCCGGCGGGTACCTGCGAGCCCCGCTGGTTCTTCCATTGCTTCAGCTGGTTCGCGGCGTCGTCCCGCCCGTCGGCCATTTTGCGGTCTCCGGCGACCCCCGAGGCAGCAAGGGCAGCGCGGAGAGGAGCGGCGGGGCTGTGTTCGCTCCCGGCGAGGCGGCAGCAGCAGCGGGGAACTCAGGCCGTGGCCCGGTCACGCTGTCACCCCGCGGGGACCCTGCGCCGCAACGGCGTCCCGCCCGCAGCAGCCACGGGTAGCGGGAGGCACTGCCAATACAGCCCCGCTCCCGCCTGCGCCCGCCCCCGCTACCTCCTTGGCCAATAGCACTGCGGCCAGCCGCCACCGCGAGGTCTGATTGGTCTAAAGGCACGTCAATCATGGGCGGGGCGGTCCTGCCCCCTCCTCACTCTGTGAGGGAGAGGCTGGCGGCGCTGTCGGGTTCCTTTGAAATTGAAAGGAAATTTAACAATACCCCTGCGAAATTTACCAAAATCCCTGCGAAAGGGATTTTCGGCTGTAATCCCATTGTTGAGATGCCGCAGATTTCTAAAACTCCTGGTGGTGGACGCGTTGTGCAGTGATAGAAAATGTTATAGGTTCGCCGCCGTGAAAGCTGCACTTAGGGAATTTCTGAGGGAGGGTTTGCTTTAGCAGCGAAAAAAATATTTGTAAATTGCAAAATCAAAGCGACCGGTATATAACTATATAAAATATGCAACTATATAAATTACATCAGTGTAGAACTATATACGGGCTTATTCTTATATTGGTGCCTGAAATGGAGTAGAGGTGGTTCACTTTGGTCATATGCACTCAACAAAAGAGCATTTCTTAGGTGACTGGAATTTTTAACCTTAAAAACCTACCCAGTTCTGGATTATGTGGTTGTACTTAAAAATTGTGATTAAATATGACACAAGTAGTTTTGATAATACTGCAGAATATCCCTGGCTTGGGGCCCATGCACCTACTAAGGATGATAAGAATGATAAAAAGCTGGTAATTTTTCCTATTTCTGAGGTAAAACCTTTGAACAATGCAAATAATCTGTCTTAAACTCCTTATCTGAAAGATTATATCTACATTCTTTGTCTTAATAGATACAAAGAACAGTCAAACTTATTTCAAGTAGACAGTTGCTTTATCTGGCATGTGTTATTATGGATTAGAGAGTTAAAACTCCCAAATTCAGGTTTGCACTATACAGGGGATATCATTACTTCTATTCCTTTTCTGCAGAATTAAGAACAGCAAACTCCTTTTTTTCTCTGCTTCAACCTTTATTGGGACTTTTTTTCATGTCTTGAAGCCTCATAATCTTTTCTGCTTCAGCATGATAACCAACATCATAAAGAAGGGCAAGGAAGATTGCTTATGTTTCTCATATTTTTATATAAAATATCCATCAGCAGACTACACCTACCACACCTAGATTTAATAATAGGATTGCCCACATAATTTTTTTAAATCAATAATTGCTATTTCAGTTTGCTTAACCAGCAAATTGGGGGAAATGTGAACATTTTCATGAACAGTCAATATTTGCTTTTCTTTTACAGTTTAACACTTTAAATTTTAAGCAGGCCAACATGTTTAGATAAACTTGCTGGCCACAAATCTGTTTCAAAGTAAGAGTAACTTGCAAAAACTTCTTTCCTTTCCTATGAACCCTTCTTATTATATGCTAGAGGAAAGGATATATGTGCATATACATATATATATATTTACATGTGTATGCCTGCATAAAAAACAAACAAGAGATTACATTTCAGCTAAGGAAATATGCAAACCCCAAACCAAAACTCAGGAGAGAGAAGATGGCAACACCAGTGGCACCTATTGCAAACAGTGTTTGAACTTCAGCTTAACTAAAACCAAGTGACTGCATTTCATAAGAAATGTCAAAGGCAAAGTTCAGTGTGACACAAATACTTTTGCCTCTCACCTTGCTCTAATTTTGTCTTAGAAAATGTCTTTTCAGGAAAAAAAAAAAAAAAGCAGTGAATGCTGGTTTGCTGGTTTGAATTCCACAGGTATCTGGCTGTGGGTGTCATTGTTTTCCTTTTCCCCCCTCTCCTATCTTGATGATATTTGTTTCCTGCAGCACTTTATTTGCCTCCTGTTATATATCTGCATTAAGTAAACAAACTTCAAACAATTCCAAATTAATCATCTTTATTTACCTGGGGAGACTGGTTCTCTGCTGCCACATGACTTTCTGAGGCATGATCCACACCACACTTTGCCCTTAATTAAGATTTGGGGAGATTAAAACACAGAGTGCTTAGCATTCGTGTATTGTTGTATTCAAAGTGAGTTTAAACACAAACTACGAGGTCAGTGTCACACACACGATTGTGCTGTAAATAGAGTTTACACATAGCTCAGTGATTTACACCCAAGGGAAGGATCCAGAATTAGTTGGGTAGCAGGTCAATAGTGCCTCTTGCTTTGCTAAATAAGTTCCACAAGCACCCCAAGCTTTCATGCTACATCTAGCAGCCCTCTCTGGCTGCCTTGGTCCCTGCTTGTTCCGTGATTAAATCAGAATTGCAAATGTTCCCAAGCTCCCTACAACAACATCTGTACACTCTGAGTGCCTCTGCTGCGGAGCCAGAGCGTTTAACTCCACCACAGAGCATGGGGGACAAGATGACTTTTAAAATAAGAGATCAGGAAAGAGAAGCATGAGAGAGAGAGTGTGCTGACTTCATAATAAAACTGATTATTGATGAGAACACTTACCACAGGATTGGGAGGCTTATTGACCCTTCTGCTAAAGATGTTCAAACTTGTATCTTCCAGAGGATCCAAATTATGCATCTGGAGGTGATATGTTTTCTACTCTGAGCCTCAAGGAATAAGGTCAGAAAAACATCAAAGCTCTGGTTCAGGCTCACATAATAAAAGTATAATTGATATGACTGAGTGTATTTTCAGTCACAAAACAAATTCAGCTACTGCATGTGGACCAGTTATGAAATAATGTAATGAATCTATTCCCAAGACCTGAAATTTTAGCTGGCCTTTATCAATATCTAATATTTACATATTTGCAGTACCTCAGAAACTTTTTCTACTCATCCTTCTGCTGTCATGCCTGGTGTAAACATCAGGGCACAGAAAAAGCATGGAAAGAGCAACAAAGAATAATGACATGGCAGAGGATTGAGGGGTAGCTATGGCAGCCACAGACAGAAGTAGGTTGCTATTCTATTTTAGAAAAAAACCCAGATTTATGAATAGAAACAACAGATTACTGTCAGTTTTAATGCAATAAACAAAACGTTCTGTCTGTGCTGATCCCCAGCACACACCCAGGGCAATTTTGTATCTCCAGCTGGCAATTACACAGCCATGGAGTTCACGCTGTGAAAGGTCAGCCAGCCCCGGGGTGACACGTGCTGAGGTGTCTGTGTGAGCAGGAGAGATGGAACAAGAGATGGCTAATGATAAACTGGGGATCTCTGCATCTGTAAGGTAGGTCTGAGCACATTTTGCAGCTTTGATGATGTTAGTCACTCGGTAACTTGCATTGTGCGTGGCCTGTTCAATTTTGTGTTTTCAGTCATCAGATCTAATGGAAAACATGGAAAACACTGAAATACATCTTCAGAAGAGGAGGGCTTTAAGGGATCATTGAGGGGACAATAAAGTAAGCAGGCAGGAAGTCTGGCTTTCATGGGAAATAGCACATTGGAGTGTCATAGGACAGAGTGAGATACTGAGATGCACAGAAAATGTGAAAAAATCACCTAGAAGAAAATCAGGGAAAGGAAGATAGGAAACTTTGCTTTGTGTTTTGTAATTTTTCACCCTCCTCTGCTGTAGTTATTCGGGCAAGGTCTTGATTTAAATTACTAGGAAAAAAAATTAGCCTCAAATATAGAAAAGTGTGCTAGAATATTAATAATTTACATGTTTCAAACATGTTTTTCTTTGCTTCTCTCATTCTCCGTAGATGAGAATGACTTCAGTGATTTTGGAGCAGTTGTCTTCAACCTTTGAGGTTTGTATGGGGTTAGTAAATGCCAGTGGTCCCAGACCTAGTCCTTTTTTATCAAAAATAAAATTTACTTAATTTATATTACTTGTTTCTAATAATGTATTGCTTTTCATAAACTACTCATGATCATCGTTACGAAGAATTTGTGCTTCATATTTAGTGCTGCAAGGATGGCTGCAATCTACTTCTTGAGATCAGTGAAGGAACAAAAATAGGGTAAGAAATGCAGCACTTCTCAGTTGTGGTGTTTTCAAACATCTTTAGCATCCCGGACACCTCAGTTCTGTGTTTTTACTCCTCAAAACTGCGCCATTAAAATGATTTCACATCATAGACACACACTTTTCTTTTTGTTAATGCGAATTTGATTTCCTTACAAGTTAGAGTGCCCACATGAATGTTTTTCTCCATTTGTTCTCTGTGTTATTAGCAGCATTGTCTGAAGCATCTACCCAGTGGCAGTTCATAAAACTTCCATTTTGGAACCTGATTTAGCCCATTAAAGCTTCATTCTGCATAAGAAAAGATTTAAAGCTAAACACAGCCATATTTTGTTCTGTTGTTACAGAAGCTCTTAAGCTTTTAAATGGGTCAACCCTCCGTATGACTTAGTCACATGTTCTTTAAATTAGTCAAGTGCTTAATTAGCATGCTGGATGTTTGCATGTATAAATATAGATGTTTGATCCAAGAGATATTTTGATACTATAGGTGTCATTTCATGTGTTCCAATTCTGCAGAAAGAGGGGAATCCTAAATGAATGGAGCTTGAAGCTGCAGAAAATGAAAGGCAATTAAAAATGTTGTCTGCCTAGCAGGACTGGAAAATCAGGCTATTATTTCATGGCCAGGAAAAATCAGACACATGCCTTTGAAAAGTTTGGAGAGATGTGTGTAGCTAAATGCATCAGTAGGGCTCTAGGCTGACACATAGAGATAATTGATATAATTCATTAACACCAGTGATGATGTATTTCAGCACAGCTCATACCTCAAATTTCAGTTACTTTGGTACTAAACAGTGTTAAAATTTGTTCTTAACAGTGATGATTTCTGAATTTCCTTGGGAATATGGGATCACAGTGCTGACTGGAAAATAAAATATCATCACAGGGAGCTTTTGGAGAAAAACCATCAACAACAGACACAGCAGCCAGTGGAATGGCAACAAAACAGATGAATTTGTGGAAACCACAGCAAATATGTATGCTGGAGAACAAGGAAAGGCAAACAAGTGGATTTGTGAGGTACTGGGAGAGGAAATGTCACTGTCTTTGAAAGCAGTAGGAGGTAGAAATTCTCCAGATTTGATGTATTCACCAAGGCAGAGCTGAGAGGTTGGAGTCAGGCAGCCAGTGGTGTTTAGGTGTCCTGAGGAATGCTGGATTGATCCCTTTCTGTTTCAGTGAGTTGGGAAAGATGGGGCACCCTGCAAGCAGAGGGACATCAAAGGCTCTTGCCAGGTGACCATGTTGGCAGGCACACATGGCATTTGTGTGCCAGGGCATCAGCAAGCTCTCCACATGGGTAGTAATCCACTCTGCTGACTGGTTGGGTCAGCTTCCCATGGAATTGCTGCAAATTCCAGTGTGGAGACAGCCTGCAAGATCCCATTGAAATAGCATTTTCTAGGTGTTTATAATCCAAATATAGTTTAAAATATTTTCTCTTTTGCTTTTTTTGGCCCTGAAAATACACACACACTTGAATATATTTAGATTGATTAATTTTCAATGTCTCTAGCTGATTAATAGATGCTAAACAAAACTGATTTTTTTTAAAGATGATTTTAATGAATTGTGAAATAAAGGCAGTTTGAAAAATCTGCTTTATTCTAGAAGATGGATGTAGCTGTCTCTTGAGGTGTCCTGTTTAAGAGCAATAATAGCCATTTAGGTTTGTCCCTTGAGATGGTAGCAAATAGAGCACAGGGAATAATTAATCCCAGGACACCAGCACACTAATTAGTATTGGTGGAATCGATAGGAGTTTCAGTATCTTTGAAAATCAGTTTTTATTTTGATGTGAATATTTTAGCCTTTTTTTTTTCCACTTGAAGTAGCTGCCATTCTGAGTCTGTTTTCCATCATAATAGGAGACATCTAAGGATTGAAGAGCGGCAAGAAGTAAACCACCTGCTTAAACATCTTCATTCTGACAACATGAAAGGCTGCAAAAAACATCCTGGGGTTAGTGGGATATTAGATAAATATAAAATAACTCTTCCAGCCCAGTGCCTGCCATCTGGCCAGCAGTTTGCTGGTGCCCTTTGCCCCAGCTATCAGCATTTGAGTTGTTGTTCCAGTCATTTCCTAAAAGCAATTAGTTCTAAATCATTATGGTTTGCAGAGATGGCCATTGATTTGTTTAACATTTACAAACTGCCAGGGACCTGCTCCTGAATTAGTCCTGGACAAGCCCCTGGCTGTTTTGAGCACAGGTAGGTGCATGGAAAACAAAGGGTGGATTTTTTCCTGCTCTTTAAGCCCAAGTCCTCTTCTGTACAATTGACCTCATTTTTCTGTTCACAGAAAATTCATTGCCTCAAATAGGTAAGTTGGAATTATGGAAGCTCAAAATATACATATAACAATTCCATAATTACAGTGTCTTTACTTAGATATTTAGTCCATTTTTACACATCCTAAAGACTGCCAGCTTTTAATGTGTTTGAAGAACTGTGTTTCTAGAATGTTCATCTTTACAAAAGTTGCTAAAATAATTATTTTGACCTGGAAACTGTAACAAATTCTTTGTGTGTTTTGGGTTTCTTTTTTCCCTGGAGGTTGATGCTAAGCTACCAGGTTAGATGACATGTTTCTTTCCAGCTCCTAATTGCTACCTGCACCCTGGCTGGACATTTCTAAGATATTTACAAGAGGTTTACAAGCCCTTTACACTGCCAAGAAACCTCTGATGTGGGCATAAAAATGAAATACAGATCATAGCTTCCAAACCACCAAACTCATAAATACACTAAACCCTCCTGCACAGATCTACAGGGATCTATCCTATCAGCATTCCCACCCAGCTTTGGTTGCATTTCCTATTTTCCTTGGATTAAAGGCAGTGGTTGAACAGCACAATTGGGTCTTCACCTGCAATGTGGACTTCTATAAAATTTTAAGAGCAATATACATTTTTCACTTAGTTTTTTTCAATACTTTTGGTCTAAAAATATTTGATAAATTTTTACAGCTACAACAAAGAGCACTACATCGTACTAAGCATGGAAATTTGGCCTAGTTTTGATCACTAACTACTTTTGATTCTCCCAGGGTGAAAACAATTCTTTTTCAGTAGTCCTCTGGTTATCATATTATTTGAGAAGGTTCTTTTTTTTCCTTTTCTTTTGCTGTTAGTATGGTAGAGAGGTTCTTTACTTGTTTTCACAATGTGCTGATCCCTCTTCTGTTTGGTGTTTTTATCCATACATATTCCTGAAAGTGAAAATAGTCTTCAAGATAGGGAAGGCTGAGATATCTTGATTTTCTTGAGATTCTTGAGGCTTTTGACTGTCTTCTTCTACAATGATGGTTTCCTCCTTTTCTTTCTCACCACTCGTAGGGATTGCAACCAATATTTCCTATCCCATTGTACTTGAGAATTATTTTTAAGTATTCCCCTGTGGACTGGTGGCAGACCTGGGTCTATCCCCCTCTATTTTGGTACTTTTGAACAGGGAGCTTTGCTGTGATCCATAATGACTTATCCTACAATATCCACCCTCCATTCTTCGTTTAACTTAATCCTTTCGTCAAATCCTGATACATTCTGACTCACCATTTTATGAAGTACTGATGGCTCCTGGAACAGCCCCACTTTTACTGAATCATCCAGACTGTTCCTATATTTTTTGGGGATCGGTTCTGGCTGTGCCATGCACAGAACACTACAGAGCACTGTGACACTTCCATCACAGATGATGTGTCCCGGGAATTCCTTCCCAATGATGCAGGCAAAGGGAAAAAAAGGGTCATTATCTCCCCATTGCTTCCAGCATGTGTTTCATCCTGAGTGGCAATCACAAATTGGCCTGTCAGCCATCTCCTTGTTGGAAAAATGTTCCTGGGTTATGTGATAACAAGCAGCCCTGTGTCATAACTGGAATTAGGGATCCGAGGAGGTGGATGGCGTTATGTTTATTCAGGCTGCACGTTGACAAGGTGGATTCTGAGGCTACAGTGCTAATTAACAACGTGTGCCTGTACTGAGCTGACAATTAGATTTGAAACCTTGGTATGGGATTGCTTCCCTAATGTTTTTTCCCCAGGATTTTACTTTTTGAGGTTGGAATTACACTTGCTCTTCTGCTGTAGCAAAACCATGGTGGGATACACATTCTGCATCTTCACAAGATGGGTGAGATGGCAAAATATTGTTCATTCACGTAAAAACTGGGAAGGAAGATGTTGGAAAAGTGTGACCAGTGCATTATGGAAGGCTTTCTGACCAACATACTCACCTAGAAAGTTCCCATTAATTACTACACTCCCTTGGCAATAAATGTCCAGCTACAAATTCCTGCTTTCAACATACTGAGTTTAAATCTTCCCACTGAAAAAGGTTTCCAAAATTATTAATAAGGGTAATACAATTTAGTAGTGAATCCTAGAATAGTGTTACAATATTATACAGAATAAAGAGATTTCTTTGAAACTCTTTTACAGATTCTTTGAGAAAGATTTTTCCCCTGATTTAAACTTTCCTGGTTTAGTGGCCTACTGGTGGTACAAAGCTTGGGTTTCTGACTTGTTTTTCTTTTTAAAAAAGCCAATATTAATAATGGTCATGCTAGGTGAGTTATATCACACTTTTCACATAGGACTTATAAATTTTACATATAACTATTAAAATCTCTGCCTAATTTTGGGCAAGCACTCATTTATTTACTAAATTAGAATTATGTGCTATTGGTTCTGAGGTATTTAAACAATATGAAATATACCTCAAACTGAAACATTTATAGCATTCTACTCTAGGTTTCTTTGCAGGTAGGCAAAGTTTTCTGGTGTTTAGTGGAAAGGGTGAAAAACTCTTGAGTTTACCAGAGAAATCAGAGATAAGAAGAATAGGGGTCATGAAGTAAAAAGGTAAGAAGTTCTGAGCAAAAAGAGAATTCTGCAATTAAAGATATTTTGTTGTGGGTTCCCCCTTATTCTCACATTTGACTTTTTTTTAGGAATTATTTTGTTGCTGGAAATAATGATTCATTGTCGGGGGTTTTTCCCCCCACAAACATGTTTGAACTTTACAGCATATATACCAATTCAAAGTGAGGCACCTGAAGCCTCACAGAGTTTTTGGTCTGCTCCTCAGTTGAGTGGAAAAAAACAGGGACAAAGTTTCACTACCACACTGCACTCAGCTCCCTTTGTGGAAAAATCTCTGCAATGGTGCTGAGTCTGTCTTGCCAGTGGAGAGAAGGGATCCTCCGCCTTCCAGAGGCTTTAGGCTAAGGATAAGGAAAGAAAGCAGATTTCTATTTCGAGTTTTAAAACTAGAAAGTCGGCAGCTTTGCTACCACACATTGGGGATGTTCCTCTGGACACCCTCGTGTGCCAGGTGCTGCACATGCCGGTCCCTCCGTGAGGCAAGGACCTTGTGACAGTGTCAAACCGTAGGGACGGGATCACCTGTGCCACGTGGGCAGCGCCTCGCCAGGGCTCTCACGCACGCCCAGCGCACGAGGAGCGACAGGGAGCCCTTGCTCCCACGGCTGTGCCTCCATCGCTCCCCTCCGCATCCCGCATTCTGCTCCTCCTGGAGCAGGCGGACAGCCTGACGCGGTTCCAACGCGGCACTGCGGCCTCAAGAGGGAGGCAGCGGGCTACGTGTCGCGGCAAAGCTGCTGATCCTACCGAGTTCGGGATTCCTGGGGAAAACAAAGGTTTAAGCGCGACCAGGGGGAAGCAGAATTTAGGCACAGCCGCTGTAGATGATGATGGAGGAGTAGCTAGGAAGCTGGTGCTACACTTGGTGTATTTCAGTACCAGAACAAGCACTGCAGCTGTTGTCCGATGGTTCTGAATGATCCCAGGCAAGGCAGGCGGGGTTTTGACCTTGAGTGTTCTCAATAATTTCTCTTCAGTTCTTTTCAGTGCTGTTTGCCATTGTAAATAACCACTGATCTCAGCGTGGCATGATAAATTTCGGGGCATCCACTTCATAGTACTCTTAGAGGGTAATAGTTTATTTGGCTTCCTGGCAACTTCCTGACTGTTCAGGGTTATGAAAAATACAGTATTTACCTGTAATTCCTTCTCTTTGGCTATTATTTCCGTTCTCTTTGGCTATTATTTCTGTTGGCTTTGCAATTACAGTGATAGAGTCTTGATAATGTTCTTGTCAATGCTGTGTCCCTTGCCAATAGGGGAGAGCTGAGGATATGAACATTGCTTCAGGAAACATGACACACATCCTTTGCAATTGATACACGTAATGGGCTCTATCAAGTGCCTCATGAGACAGGCTGATATTACAGCCAGTGAATGGCTGTAGTAAATAAGTGCAATTTTGACATGAAGTTCTTCCAAATGTGTGTTTTGGCACACAGGACTGCAGCAGGTTTCCACACAGACATGATATAGCAGTGGATCTCGTGACCAGATAACTGAGATTATTTCAAGTGCCTCCGAAGAGAAAGAGTTATTTTACACCAGTAGCTATCATACACAGACTTGGCAGGCCTGGTGTTAGATCAGAGCTGAGGATCTGGCTGACTGGGGAAGTTTATCCTGCTGTAACTTTATAGCTGGATGTTATAAATTAGAAGTTGTTAAATGCTGAAGAACAACATCATTGTCCGCAGCTATTTGGTAATGCCTGATGGCTCTCAGAATGTTCTGGTTGTTTGATTTCTGCATTAGGAAGAAAATGCAGGCACTGTAAAATGGTAATTAATAGTAGGAGTGAAATGAGAAGAGGAGGAGTGGGCAAAGAGGCCTCAGTAAGTTTCAGTACACCCTTCATCTTGAATATTGTTGTGATGAAGAAAATACTCTCTTACTCCCTTCATTTGATCTGATTCCAGGTAAAATATAATTCTCCCCATGAACCCTCACTGATAAGATTTCTGATAGTGATTCAGACAGTCTGATACTGTACCAAGTTTTTATCCAGGAATGTAATGCTTTCTAGTCTTATCTGTCTTATTCTGAGAGTTTTGTCCACCCTTTGTCATCACAATCATTTTATTGGGCAAAATAATCCAACATAGATCCATAATTTTTGTAGTTCCAAAATCTTTCCAAATAAAGCCTACCATAAGACTTGCTTAGTTGTCTGGTTGCACTTAAAACTTTAAAAAGCATTTTTATATCAGCTCTTGTCTTCATACACTCCAAATTTCAGGACAGAAATGTTCAGTGCTTGTTGAGGATTACATTTTAAATTAGGTAAAATGTCATTGGTTGTTTCTGAGATTAGTTTACTTTTCCTGCTTCAAAGTTTTTTTTCAAAAAACACCCCATGGAACAAATGCATTGTAAGTGAAACAGCTGCTGGGGAGGGAGGCTCTTTCCTAAAAGTGTGGGAAGCATCTTCAGTAATACTTTCATTCTTAGAAAATGTTTGATTTAAAGATGCCTTAATGTATGCAACGTGTGCTGAATTGAGAGAGATTAAAAACAAAATGAACCAGAATGCTTAAAGATCAGAGGATTCAGCAGCAGTGCTGAAAGCTTGTGAGGAGAATCATTCCAAATGTAGACAGACTTTGGAAAGGGGAAGTTGTATTGGAAATGGTTCCTCTACACTTTGCAGTGGAAAGAGCAGAATTCATGGAATCCTTCTGGTGGTTGGAAGGCACCTCTGGAATCACAAAGCAGGGTCAGCTAAAGCAGCTTGTCCAGGATTGTGTCCTGATGGGTTTTGAATATCTCTGACTATTCCACAACCTCCCTGGGAAACCTGTTCCAGGTTTTCACCTTTTTCACCTGTTCCAGTGAAAAGGTGGGGGGTTAAAGTTTAAATGGAACATTTTGTATTTCAGTTTGAGCCTACTGATCCTTGTTCTTTCCCTGGACACCACTAAGAAGAGCCCACCTGTCTTTTTCCTTTTTTTATTCTTTGGGTATTCATAGACAATGTCCCACCTTCTCCACAATGAACACTCCCAGCCTCTCAGCCTCTCAAATGACAGAAACTCCATTCCCTTAATCATCTTTGTGTCCCTTTCATGGACTAACTCCAGTTTGTCTGCATCTCTTTTGTACTGGGAAACCCAGAGCTGGACTCCAACTCCATCTGAGTCTCGTCAGTGCTGAGCAGAGGAAGGATCACCTCCTCCACCTGCTGGCAGTGTTTTTCCTGGGATGCTGCTGCCTTTCATTGCCACAGGGATGTATTCCCAGTTCATATCCAACTTGTTTTCCAACAAGTCTTTTTATCCAAAGTTGTTTTCCACTTAGATTGAAAGGAGCCATTTATCCAGGCAAAAATTCATCAATTTGTCAATGAGGATGTTGCAGGAGTGAGTGTCAAAAGCCTTGCTGTGGTGAAGATAATATCAGCTGCCCTTCCCTCATCCATCATACCACTGATATCATCTTGGAAAGCTGACAGATTGGTCAGTCATCATTTCCCCTTCCCAAATCAATGGAGAATGGATCGAGAGCAGCCTGGAAAAGACTTGGGGGTGTTGGTTGATGAGAAGCTCAACGAAACCCAGCAACACACACTTGCAATCCAGAAAGACAACTGCATCCAGCCTCAAGTATTGGGAAGTTATTCTTCCCTGTGAGGGTGCTGACACACAGGCACAGGTTGCCCAGACATGTTGTGGAATCTCCATCCCTGGAAAGCTTTAAAGGCCAGGTTGGGGCTTGGAGCAACCTGGTCTAGTGAGAGGTGTCCCTGCCCATGGCAGGGGGTGGAAGGAAGGAAGTGGAAGGTCCTTTCCAATCCAAACTCTGTGATTCTAAATCACCTTTTTGCTTAATGCTTTCCAAGCTTATTTGTTCCACCCCTTTCCCAAGGAGAAAGGTGATGCTGAGCAGTTTGTACCTGACTGGTAGCTGACCAGTTTGCTTTGAAGGATCTCTGAAGAAGCTCTCTGTACAGCAGCAGCAGAAAACCATTTATTTGTTTATTTTGGGCATCTGATATACTTGTGCCTGGAGATTACACTCCTAGTTCCTTTCACTCCAATCATATCTACTACAAAAGGCAGCTGTTGAGTGTAGAAAAGATATTCTTAATAGATTCTCAGTGCTTCTTATGCTTTTCATACCTGAAAATGTGTGTCAGTAGCAGGCTGTAATATAAAATCTTCAGCAATTAAAGTTTTTTAAATGGTCTTGCTTAACAGTCACTATTAGTCATGATAGACATGACCCCTTCTTTCTTGACAGTATTAATTTTGAGAAGCTCTGCCTTATCTGTCATTATAAATAACAGTAATGCTGATCTGGGCTGATTTCTTATGCTAAGTAAATTTAAGTTCCTGATCTTATTTAAATAGAAATTATGTTTTAATTGACAGCCTAAGGATACAAGCGAGGCAAGTTATGTAAGGACAAGAAATGTCTTTTATTAGACTAAATAGTAGAGTAGGGAAAAATGAGGCAAGATTTGTTAAGCAGGAGTGTTTCTCTTGGTAGGAATTGTTAATAGCAAAATGTAGTTTTAGGCTATGCTAAATCACAAATAAAACCAAGACAGGGAGAAGGTGAGATGTCCATTTATTATTAATAGCCTGAAGATTTGCTCAGCACACACTGATTTTAGTGACTTCTAACCATCTGAAAAGTTTACACAAGGGACAGTATTATTCCTAAAATTCTACATTCATGAGATTCTATGTTCTCTTTTTAAATTTTAATTAGTGCTATCAAGTAGATTTACCTAAATTACCAATCAAGACATTCTGAAAGACAAGTATTGTAACCTTGGCAAAGGGCATTTTGCACAAAATGAATGGGGGGAGACTTTGAGTTATTACACATTGAATAAATTTTCTCTCCAGCTGGGAAGATACAAGAACCTGGCAATGGTGAAGTCAGCAGGGAGTATTTGGTCACTCCAAGTACTGGACCAGCAACTCCAGTTAGACAATAAGTTGAGGGCTGGATGGGGATTTTGCTGCATGGTAGAAAACACACCACATGAACATTTTCTCTCCATCAGTGGTGCTTTGAAAATATGCAAAATGAATTCTCTTAACACTTTTTTTTTTTTTTCATTTAATTTAGACTTGATACGTGATTCACCTACTCTAGTCACACTTCATCTCTGCTCCCCCACATTTCCTGCTGTCTGGGCTCACACTGATTTTCAGTTATCAGACAGCAGCTATCTTTCTTTATTAACAACAATAGTTCTGAACCCTGCAGATAAAATGCAGTTTAATGAAGTAGCTGCACAAGGAAAATGCCATTAGCACGTGTTCAAAACAGAGCCAGCAGCTTGAGAAGGAAATTTCCAGCAATATCCACGGAAGCCCAGCCAGCTGTTGAGCCTTTGGGCTCATTAACACTCCCTCCCACAAGTGCTTTAAATAAGGGTTGGAAAGGGCTCTTCTCTTCTGAGTACTGCTCTGAGGGGTTGGTGGCACCAATCAAGCAGCTTCTTTGAGGGCCAGTTTTGTTGTTAATTATTTTTTTTTCTTTTCCTGTTGGAAATTCTTGAGTCTTCTTTTCTTCAAGTGAGTAAAATAAGCTTACATGGGACCTAGAGGTAAGGGATGTTTATGGTGCTCAATACTATTTATATGAATATTCTTTCCTAGAAATTCACTGAACTTTGTGGCTTGATCAGTAACAGGCCAATCTCAGTATTGGTTACTTTAGAAAGTATTGATTTGGAGGCTTTGGTAGAGATTAAGTTTATGGGGATTTTATATTTGCTTTGAATGCTGTAGTTCCTTAAAACAAGTATTTGTTTTTTAGATAGGTTTCCTATTTATTCAGTTGCTTTTGGTGTATCAGAGAATGCAAAGGCTTTTTATTTCTAATTAATTCTGGTGTACTTTAAATTTAAATCTTTAAACCCTGTAGTTTATCAGAGCTGGAAAAGCTCATATCTTAGCCCTTTATATGAAGGAAAATGGAGCTTCCAGAATCCCATGGTTTTGTTTATTATGGAACTTTCAATGTTACATCTTTTGTTTATGTTCCTGGAAGTCTTCTGGTGCTTTCTACTTTAATACTAATTTTAGAGAGAAATTATTATGAGAAAATCTGTCTGTGGAAAGTTGATTTTTATTGTGTGAAAATAACTTGGGATTCCTGATGGCTCCACTTGAAATATATGCCAAAAAAAAAAAAAAAAAAAAGCTGAGTATTTATTGTGCCTTATAAATCAAGGAATGTTGAGTTGTTTTTATGGGTGTTTTGATGTATGACTTGATGTCTTCAATATCTTGGAGTTAGAGGTTTAAATCTTCAGTAAGGAAAATCCTTTCCACATTTGGGGGTGCTTCTGTTCCAAGGCTTTTTTCCCCTGTGGAAGAGGCTGGTGATACCTTTGCAGCAGGAGGAGAGAAGGATTTATCTAGCAAAGGTTTTTCTTTTATAAATAAATACTACAATGAGAAAACACTGGCTGAAGGAAGTGGGGAAAGCAGACACTGCTTGTTAAACCAGATCATTTTTGGTGTTGTTAAATGACATGGAATGGCAGGAATAACAAACTGTGTGGGAGCATGGGAGAAGTGTGATAAAGAGAGGGAACAGAAGTGGTTTGTAGAAGTTTTGAGTGCTTGCACAGCTGCATTTTTCCTAAATAATATCAAGTTCCTACTTGCCAACAAGTGTAGCAATTCTCTGTGTCAATTTAGCCTTGCTTTTGTGATTGAAATGAAGTCTAGGAGATAGAACAGGATGAGTTTCAGAGGAAGCTTTTGCAAAGTGGTATCACAAACCAAAGCATGAAGGATTTTTGGTGAGAGAGGCCAACTCTGTTGCATTTTTTTGCCCCATTCCCATTCTTTCAGTGATCCTTGTGAAAACACAAGTCTTCTGTGCATGATCTTGGAGGAAATAACAGGGAATAAAATAAGGTACTTCCTGGTTTTGAGGAGGCACCACATGGTCACCCACCAAAAGTCTCATTTAAGAGGCCTGCAGTAGCCCATGGCACCCTAAGTTTGGGGAATAAATGCAGATGTAAGAGGAAAGATGATAATTTTTTTATGAAGAAGTGTATTGATTGAACACATGAGACTTAAAACTGGGTTTTTTGAATCAGTCCTGCCTTGTCTCACATTTAGAGACCTATTTACCATGTTTACTGTCAGTTTTGTATTGTCAGCTCTTAAAAATATAGCCTAAAAAATAAACCGAAATAGCAGAGTTAGCTTTGATCTGTAAAATAACACCTGAGCAAAGCATCAGTTGTGCAGTAAAAATACCAATTTCTGAGCTGACAGTGGAGCACAAATGAGGTGCTGAGGTGTTAAGATTTCCAAATAAATTTGAATTACTTTGAGAGAATTAGGTCTGGTTTTATTAGACAACTTTTCATTTGTGTTCATGATTTCATGGGGAGAAGCTATGAAAAAGCTGAGAGCTGCATTATGGTTGGGCTTCAATATAAGAAAGATAAAAGATGATCTTATGTTTAAAAAATATCAATTTTGGGGTTCAGCTAGTGGAAGTTAGGATGCCTTGTTAAATATTTTGTCTTTTAGTTTAAACAGAAGCTGTGTGATCCTGTGAGCAGGGGTGCATTAGTAAAATAGATGATTTTTCAAGTATTTCATTCATGCCTAATAGTTTTGATGCATTTTTATTGACACTAACTAATGTGTATACTGCAGTACAAAAAGATAAAGGGGTGTCCTGTAAGGCATTGTCATTTAGAAGCAGGAAATCTCTTTTCTGTATCATCTGAACGACCCCTCTGTCAGTTCAAAAACATCCCCCTTGTCCTATTGCAACAGGCCCTGCTGAAAAGTTTGTCCTCGTGGTGCAAAGACAATTTGTCATTTTGAACTTAACTCTGGAAATCCAGGTGTTGAAAGCTGTATCTTGTAAGGAACATTACTGTGGAAAAGATGGGATTTTTTTTTCAATCTGTAGTTAAGGACTGTGTAAGATCTGCCTTGACAGTACTTTTTGAAGTGAAAATGTCCTTTGTGAGAAGTTTTGTGTGTACTCTTTAGGCTTCTACTCATACCCTTTCATATATATCCTATAAACAGCGAGTATGTGGCAGAAATAGAGAGCAAAATTCAAAATCCGTGTGAACGAACAGATAAAAATGTCATCCTTTGAGCTGTGGTTTGGGGTTTTTACGCACTTTGTCACAGTGGCAGCATTATCAAGGGCGTGCACTCTTGCTTTATCGCTTTTCCTGGACCGGGGCCGTAAATAGCAGTGCGTTTGGGACCTTTTGGGGTCTGCGTATTGTAGGAAGATGCGCAAAGCGCGTTTCTAAGTTAAATTCCAGGGATTTGAGGACCCGAGCCCGAAGCACAGCGAGACCCGCGGCTCTGCCCGCCGCTCCCCGCCACGGCCGCGCGGGGGCGCGCTCGTCCCGCGCACCCCAGCGGGACGGGACGCGCTGGGCTCCTCCGCTGCGCGGGCGGCTCCCGGCCCGAGCCCGCTTTGGGGGGACCCGCCGTGCCTCAAAGGCTCCCGTGGGGGGCTCCGGGCCCCGGGACGGCTCGAACAATCCCCGGGCCGAGCGCCGACCCCCGCCCGCCGCCCCGCACGGCCTGCACGGGCCGCTCCCCGCGCCCTCCCTCGTCCCGCCTCCCGCCCCGCCCCTCTCGCGTGCGATTGGCCGGGCCGTACCCCCGCCGCCGCTGATTGGTGCTCGCCGTGCGCCTCATTAGCATGGTGCGGTGCGGGGCTCGCGGCGGAGCCGCGGCGGAGAAGTTGCGCCGGAGCCGCCGTCGAGCGCTCGTCCCGGCCCGGCCCGCCTCAGCCTCCGCGCCCTCCGCCGCCCCGGCCCGAGCGGGACATGGCTGAGCGCAGCCTCCCGCCGGGATGGAGGTAGCCGGGCCCTCGGGGAGGGCTCCTGCCCGCTGCGCTGCCAATCCTCCCGCGCCGCTCGGGGCTCGCTAGGGATCTGCCCCTGCCTCACCTTTCGCGCTTGTCGTGCCGCTTGGCTTAGCCCGTCTTTCCTATGGCTGGGATATACAGCTCGACTCTGAAGACCCTGGAGGATTTAACTTTGGACTCTGGTTATGGGGCAGGGGATTCCTGCAGGTCCCTTAGTCTCTCTTCTTCCAAGTCCAACTCGCAAGCCTTCACCTCTTCTCAGCACAGAGGCAACTGGTGGTACTACTCGGGCTCCATGAACAGTAGGAATAACAGCTGGGACACCGTGAACACCGTGCTGCCGGAAGACCCCGAGGTCGCAGATATCTTCTCCAAGTGCCCTAAGCTGCCGGATCTCGAGGAGTACCCTTGGACCGATGAAGACATCGGCAGAATCCTGCGCAAAGGGAAGGGAGAGGGCCAGGGCAGGAGCTTTTCGCAGGAGGCTGTCAGGCGGCTCTCGCAGCTGCTGCGGCGCGCCCTGATCCGGGTGTCGCGGGAGGCTCAGCGGCTCAGCGTGATGCACTCCAAGTGCACCCGCTTCGAGGTGCAGAGCGCCATCAAACTCATCCAGAGCTGGGCCCTGGCCGAGAGCTGCGTGCTGGCCACCGTCAAGGCGCTCTCCCTGTACAGCATGAGCGCCGGCGATGGGCTCAGGAAAGGCAAATCCGCCCGCTGCGGCCTCACCTTCTCGGTGGGCAGGTTTTTCAGGTGGATGGTGGACACGAGGATCTCGGTGAGGATCCACGAGTACGCGGCCATCTCCCTAACCGCTTGCATGGAGAACCTGGTGGAAGAGATTAAGGCTAGGGTTTTGGCGAGTCAGAGCCCCGACGCTGGAGGGGAGATCTCGGCTGAAATCCTGGAGATGGTTATCAACAACGATGCGGAACTTTGGGGAGTGTTGCAACCTTACGAGCACCTCATCTGTGGGAAAAACGCTAATGGTAAGATCCAGCTTTTACGGTCTGCTGTCTTCATACTAGCAAGCTTTACTGTAAAAGTCCTCACTCTCTGTGGACTTGGGGTTTTTCTGGGTTTTCTTTGCATCTGGATTGCATCTTGCTCGTGGTTTGTGTGTGCGTAAAGGAGGCATGACGGTCCTGCCAGGCAAGAATCCTCTTGCTCTGTCCTTAAGAGGTACCAGGTTATAAAAGGCTGTGGGAACCCAAGCCCTGTTGTCCTAACAAATATCTGACTACACCAGCTGCTGTTTTGAGCATTTTCCCTCTAACTGGCGTGTAAATATGTTCTCTTTAACCCTAAGATGAAATGTGCTTTACAAGCTGCTGTCCAGAAAGTACCACTATATCTCTTTTAAGCAAAATTTATCTTACAGTGAGTATCTGGTAGTTTCATCTTAAAGATGCTGTTACCACGTACAGCCTGGAGAGGGAAAACAACGTTAATTTTTTTTTTCCTTTGCGGTTGTAAAATGCACTTTATGAGTAAAAACTTTGAACTTGTATACTTTGGAATTCCTTGTAACTCAGCAGAAACCTGTGGTGTCCTTTCCTGCCATAAACAAGAGCGCGTGTGTGAGCGTAGGACGGTGTCTCAGTGATGAGAATAACACAGTGTTTAAGGTACTTACCGCTGCCATTTGTTTGGAAAGCAAAGTTTCCGAACGCTTAAGCAGATAGAGGAATGTTGGCATCTTCTTTCGGGAGCGAGGAGCAGTTTGGAAGGCTTAAGCCGTGACAGTTGTGTTAAGGAGCTGCACTGTTTGTTTTGCATAGTCACACTGAGGAATACCATATTTTTCCCATGGAAAATTCAAGGAAACGTCCAGTTTAGAAAAGTATTTTGTGTACCACCCACGGTTTCATGACTTTTGCTGGCCTCTGTTACGGTCGAGTATTTCATGCTTAATACGTTTGTGATTTAACTCTATAAAACCAAGGGGCTTTTCAGAAGGGAGTCTCATAGCGAGAGAAGTAAAGGAGCTGTTTTGATTTGAGGGGGAAAAACCCTTTGAAATTGTCAGAGATGGGCTGACTCACCTTCTCCTCCCTGGGTGCATTGATTTCCTGCAGTTTTTCCATACCCAGGCAATTCTGTTGTTCAGATCACGAGTAGGTGACTGCAGGGAGTTGTCCCCGTTGGGTCAGCATTACTAAACACTTGTGAAATAAATGTGAAGAGCCTTTTAGATGTTCTCTTGGCTCTGCTCCAAGGCATAACTGAAAGTTTCAAGGTCAAACACAGACATCTACGCTTGTAACTAAAAGCGCTTGGGTGGTTAGAGAGGTATGAGGATGTGTCTGCCAAAACACTTGTCATTCTTCGTTTTTCACGGGAGTGTTTGTTTGCCACCAGCTCTGAGAAAAGGACTTGTTTCCCCTCCCTTGTTCCTTATTTAGGGAACCCGGAGTAAAATATTTTGGTTCTGCGAACCGAAATGTAAATTTCAGCTCTTCTCTGCTCGGTGCCTCTGCCACACAGGTTCTGTGTGTAAAGTGAAGAGTTGGACCCTCACTCAGTTGTTTTTTTCTCTTTAATGTATTTCTTAAGAGAAATTTCACTGGAAAAACTGCAGTGAGTGAATGGATGCTGGTGTTGAATGGGAAGAAGAAGGGTGAGTGTGCAGGGAAATGCTTATAAATATTCAGAGCACCAAATGGTCAGTTATGATAACGCTCCTGCACAGTGGAAAGCCAAGCAGTCTGTGGCCACGGAAGGATTGGCTTCTGTTGCCTCTTTTGTTGTTCCTGCCTTTCAGATCAATCCTGTCAATAATTGAATGCATTTTTTAAGTCTGGAAATTGAATAAAACCTCACATGAAGGCATCCTGTGATTTCCTGTGACAGTCTGTCACTAGTGTTTTACCTGACACAAGTCAGTGAATCCTCTAAATGGCTTTTCTTGCAGTTGGAAGGCCACAAATGGTTTTATATGGATGCAAAAAAGCTTGAAATAACTTCTCTATTCTTCTCCCTGTAGGAATTGTAAATGAGTAGTATTCACATCATTCTGCACAGTGCTTTCAAATGATCTTGTCTTTTACATTAATTTAAATCTGAAGTAGATCTGGCAGTGAAATAACTGGATTTATTCCTGTTTAAGGAACAGAAAAACTTGCTTTACTGTCACTTTTGTTTCTTTCCTAGTAAAAGCATTTAGTGGAGCGCTGGTAAATTGCAAACTTGGGGAGTATGTGTGTGTGTGTTGGGTTTTGTTTTATAGCCCTGAGTTTGATGGCAGAGATAAAAAGCACTTAGAGGTTCAGTTCTAGCTCCAGTCAAGCATTGTAATCCCTGGATGAAATCCATGGCGCTGTCCTATGCAGAAGATTGCATGGGATTATCATAATGGACATTTCTGGCATTATGATCTATTGAATACCATTTTCATTATTAGATCAGGACAGCCTGCTGCTTTGGAGTCAAAGAAACGGTAAGTAAATACATAAATCTTCCTAAATTCTCATGATACTGAGGTTTAGACCTGTATTTCTTCAGTGACTAATCTGCCATCAAAGACCACAGTCCAGTCACTTGAAGCTTTGGAGGCTGAAAGAGCAATGTTGTGTATTACAACAAATGTGTTTTAATCAACACCTGCTGTGTGAAGGGTAAAGTTTAAAACTCTGTCAATGCTTAAGGGGGAATTTTAATATTATTTTTAAATAAATAATAATCAGTGGCTTGCTTGTTTATTTACCCTTTCTGTGAAGCTGTTCTTTAATCAACTTTTTTGCTGCTTCTGTGAGCCGTTCTCTGCCCTCGGTGCGAGTTCTGACTCTGTGCTTGGGACTTGGTGGCTGTGCCTTGGAAGGAGGAGGAATGACCCGAGCCTGTGGCCCTGAGTTCTTAATGCCCCCAAGGGTAAGGGTCCTCTTGGGCAGAGTTCAGGTGGAACGTTGCAAAAACAATGCAGTGCTGGAAAGAAAATGAAACAAAAGCAGCAAAAAAGATAGATAAACAGCTACTGAACAATGTAGCTAATGAAAGGTAAAGCAAGTGTAAATTGGCATGCAGGTTTTATTTTCTATTTTTATTTATGTGGACATCTATATATGTAGTGGTGGAAAATGCACCCAGTGGTTTCACAGGGATTTTGAGACACTCTAATTAGGAATATTAGTGTCTATTAATTGAAAATGCTGGAGAGAGAAGTTGAAATCTGAACTTACCTTGGGAATGTGATTCTTTTACTTGATCTGCCTGTGTTTGGTGCATGGTTCTTTAGACTCTGAGCTGTCAGCACTGCAAATACATTTGGATATCATTGCCCTGTTAATTACAGCACTTGGGCTGTAGTGAACTCTCTGGTTATGGTCAGGCTCTCCTCTGTCTGCCAGTCCACCTGCTGTGCTGTTTAATGCATCAGCACATCCTGGTGCTCTGGAGATAGAAGTGTTGACAGATGTTTTGCCAAAGGAAAAAAAAAAAAAGGAGAGGGGGAAGGGTTGGAATTTAACCTGATAATGCTGTTTCTTCATGTACCTCTTAACCCAAACACTTGAAGTTCTCCCTGGACAAACTAATAAACAAATGAGTCTTGTGGTTTGCTCACCTGAGGATGAAGAAAAATAGGGTCTGAAAGAATTCTACTTGTGTTTTAAGATATTTTTCTTAGGAAGGGTTGAGGGGAGAAATGTGTAACCTTTCCTCACAGTGTGAGGGAGTGGTTTGGACTCTATAGAATTAAACAAGGCATGAATTTTCTTCTCTCTAATATTAAATACTGACAAACCTTACCAAACATCAAACATGGGCTTAGCATTTACTGTCACCAACCCTGTGTTCTTTTATATTTCACACTACAAGTTAAAAATTATAGCTGATTTTAACAGAGGATTTTTTAAAGCTACACTGTGATGGAAATTCCTTTTTATACCTGTCACATGGTCTGAAGTAACTTTTTTATTTCTGCATGGTCATGGTACTGTATTGAAATGCAGCATGGGGGAAAAAATAATGACATTTCAATAAGCAGAATGTCCTTTTGTTATCTGAGCTGAACAAACTGGTGTGCTCATCAAGAGCCTCATCAATTTTAATAAGCTATCAGCTTCACAAGTCTTCAGGAAAGCACTGCATGGTGGAAGGGGGGGCATTTTGGGGAAAAGAGCTGCAAATGCAATCAATAAATGAATTTGAGGGGAAATACAGGATTCATATGGTGCTACAGCAGGTACAATTTACAAGGTGGCTTGTAAATTGTTTCAGAAAAAATAATCAAGTAACTCCGTCTTCCATGTTACTTTGTCTGAAGCAGGAGTTTGAAGCAATTTTGAGGATTCCTGGGCAGGAATTTGATAATTTATGTACACACTTCCATGTTGGGTGTAGCTATGATCCTATTCCAACTTCGGCTTCATTCACCTCTGGACCCCCAGCCCACCTTGTGTGCTTCTGCTCCTACACAGCTAAGAGCTTGGATTTCTATCCACAAACCCACAGGGACAAATTCCTTAAGCCTAAATATTAATGCTTGTACACACATGCTCTCCTCTCCTACAGAAAACAAACCACCAGGTGCATATCTGCAGATGTTTGTGTTTTTAATTGTGCATCTTATGTTAAAGTACAGAGCAAGAAAGGCTGACCTGCCTATTTTTTCCACTTTACCGTGTGTCTGTATATATATTTTTAGTTATAGCAAAGGAAAATGAATGATGTAATGATTCTGTCTTAAATTAATCCTTCACATTGCTGATATTGCCTCATGGCAATAAAATTTGTGTCCTTTCAGTAAAATTATTAAAGAGCAAGTGCTGAAATCCTTCTGTCTGTAACTACCAGCAAATGCTGCTGATGTTTAGATTTTTAGTAGAATCATTGTTGCTGGCAACTTAACCCTGTGAAACAGAGGAGTTGTTTCTCTTGGAGAGAAAACTCTGTGACCTCTTTTGTCAAGGCTGAAATCTTTTGTTACTGCTAAAGTTTGAACAGAGCTAATATTTTTGGGGTCAGGACAGAATTTTATCCCTAAGTGACAAGAGAGTTCTGGTCTTTGGTTCATTGATTAATTGATTTTCCAGGTGAAAATAAAGCTGTTTTAGCTCAAAGATTAGCAGTGAACACGTGTGCAGTATCTGAGGTGCTGTTAGATGTAATTTTTTGTGTGCGTGTGTCAGCAGAAAATGAAGAATGAGCTCTAAATGTTCATGTTATTAGTAATAAAATGCAGTGTGTTTGATGTACATGTCTTCTGATCCTGGAATAACTGGAACTAAAGTAGAAATCTTGCAGCTGATTTTGCTGAACTGAGCCACCAGAGTGGGATTTTTTTCTCATGTACCCCGTCTAATTTCTTATGTGATTTGAAACGCAACTCACCTGATCAAGGGAGGGTTGCTGATTGTCAATCAACTTCCATAACTGATCTATAGGATTATGGATATCCTCCTCTTCCTTGAGATCAGCACTCATCCAGAACATGCATATCATATATATATATTTTGGCTGTTATGACATCTTAATCCACCCTAATTTGGAGTTATTCCAAAACTAACTGCAGTAGTAACAAAGAGTAGTGGTGAATTTTGAATACATTTTGTTCTATTAATGGGGTTAAGATGAAACATCTTTTTACACTGAAAAATCTTGTTTGGGTAGTTATGTTATTGCAATGTTTTCATGTTGTAATAATTTGTCTCTGCTGATATACATCATATGATTCAATTACTCTAGTTAATGGTCCATTTAGAGCTTTCTTCATCTGTTTGATTTTTCTGTCCCTTTCCCCAGCTTGCTTTGTAATGGATGGGTCTGCAACAACTCAAAGGAAATGCTTCAGTTGATGAAGTCCTCTGTTGCAGAAAACATAAGTAAAAGTACTGGAAACATTTATTTACAATAAACAATTCCAAGTTGCAGGGGAGGATGGGTGAAGACTCAAACCCTTAATTAACTGCAGAGAAAACCGAAGCTGCAAAGTGCCCGCTTGCACTTGGGAGCTTAAACCCAAAATCTTGGTGCTGAAGTAGAAGTAAGTTGTTAAAAAACTCATTTTACAGCAATGCAAGAAAATGGAATAAGGCCAAAAGTGGTACTAATCCTGTGATCTTCACTAAATTAGCTTGTTGTCCCTTCTTAAAGGATAATGCATTTTACATTTCACTTTTTCTTGAGCAATTTGTCCGTTGTGCCAGCAGAATTAAACAGAGGAGAAACAGAGGCTTGTAAACACAGTAACCCCACTGGATACTCTGCAGTGCCCAGTTAATCTCTCAGCTGTCCTAATTCTCCTGAATGTTTGGAAACAAGATGAAAATAATTCTCCATTTACATTTGAACTCTCACTTTGCATTTGCTCAGGGCTGAGCTTTACAGTCAGTGTATGTGGTCCTTACTTATAAACATTTCCTGTTGTTGGAGACTCAGGATTTTGCAAGCTGGACATTAAGGAGAACCTCTCTCTCCCTGATGAAGTTTTGCCCCACCAGTAGACAGCAGGAGGAAATGTCCATTTGCTCATGTTGAACTATGAGAATTCAGGCTGATGAACAAAAGGGTAAAACCAATTGAATTTCTGGTGCTCCCTTGTTTTATTGGGATTGACTTATGTGGTATTTTGATTCTTAGTGCCTAACATGACATTCCAATAAATCCAAACAAGCCTGAGGCACCAGTACATCCAGGACAGTGGTGGCTTCATGCTTTCTTCTTTTACAAATTGGGCCCAAAGTATTTCAACAGAACTCTTGATTCTTTTCTGTACAGAAGAGCAGCTACATTTAAAAAACAAAGAACAAGTATGTATATATATGTAAAAAACTGGTGGACCTTGTTGAGAGCATGAGTCAATTTAAGGGTTCCAAGTTGTGGATTTTTATGGAATACCAGGTTGGAAGGGACCTGAAGGATGACCTTTCAACCACATGAGTGAGGAGAGCCTTTGAAGTGGAGTTGCCTTGTTTGCATCACAGGACTTGTCCCAAGAAAGCAACAATAGAAAGAGGAAAGGTTTGTTCCTTTCACCCCCAACACATCCAGACTTGCCTTTGGCCCTGGGTCACAAGCCAGGCAGGATCTGTGAGCTCAGCCTGCTCCTTGGGAAGGGTTGGGATACAGCAGCTGACCTGCTGAGTGAGCTAGGCAAGGCAGAGGTGGCTTTGTCAACCCCTAATTCAGGTGTCTGCCTGCAGCCTGCCAGGGTGGTGGCTGCACTTCTGTGAGCTTGGGACATGTGGGATGGAATTAATAGCATGGAAGTAACTTCTGAGGAAAGGGGCTGATGTGCTCTTCAGGAGTGAACACTAAGGATTGAAGTTAAATGGAATTCTGAGCTATAAAATCCTTGTTTTCTAAAACCTACTTGTTATGTGGTACTTGCAGGTGAAAACCCCTTGGAATTGTAAACTTCCTCCTCCTCATCTGCTCAAAACCTGTTCCTTAGTGCTGTGGTTGCTGGTTGTTTGAGGAGCTCTTCTGTGGGGCAATGGTTTGGGTTGGTCTTTGCTGTGATTTTATGTGAAGCATTTCTCTGAAATTGCCCCTCAGCAGAGCCTGAGGTGCTGGGCTGCAAGCTGGGAGCATCATTAAACTGGGTCTCGGGGATGGTTTGGCGCTCTTGGTGTGGCTTTGACCCAGACACTCAGAGGTCAGTTGTACACCTGAGCACTCGTCAGTCTTGTTCTGGTTGTTTAATTATTACACCTGGACCATCTCTTTCTTAAAACCTGTTTGATGTTCACATCATGTTGTACTTGACCTGCTTCAAGTCTGAATTGAGCAAAATGCCAGAGCAATCTGTCATGAGGCTGCATTTGGCTCTCCCTGTCCAAAAATTAAAAAGCCTTGACATAAACCAAAAAAAATCCCCAAAAAAAGGGGAAAATGTACTTGAACAATTCCTGTAGTTTTTGTGTAGTGACATTAAAATGCTTGAGATGATGAAGAGTGTTTGTGGTAGAATCCTGGGGTAGAGACCAAGAACTGAAACCAAATAAACATTTCAGAGCAGCTTTTCAGTTTGTGGATATAGATTTATAACAACTGATAAATTTGCTGTGGGGCTGTGCAAGATCAAAGTAAAAGTTGTTTATGATATTTTGGGGATGAGAGGAAAGGAACACTACAGAAGACATAATCTGCTTGTTCCATTCTTCAGTGTTTATAACATCACAGTCCATGCTGGATACTTCTGTCATTTTAATTTCTATCCCAATCTGGAGTCTGTTGCCTGGGACCTGGAGAATAAAGAAAAAATATAACTCTGTTTATGCTGGGACTTATACATTAAAAAGATAAGCATGCAGAGGCATAATTATCTATTATTTTTTGATCCTATATAGCTCTGGATTTTTTCCTTATTAATTCCAAGATGACAGTGAATAGATTTTCTTCTAATATTTACATTTTATTGTTTGTGAACCAAGCACACTACTATTGGAGCTGAAGGA
Source organism: Agelaius phoeniceus (assembly GCF_051311805.1). Lineage (NCBI taxonomy): Eukaryota > Metazoa > Chordata > Aves > Passeriformes > Icteridae > Agelaius > Agelaius phoeniceus. Next base: position 9,617,550 of record NC_135270.1, on the reverse strand, counting down.
CAAGAGTTGAATATTGGCAGACCGTTAAAGTAGGGAATTGGGCCAGTTTTGCCTCATATTTATTCTTCAGATGATTTGGGTTTTTGATGTTTTACTAGAATTTTGTAGAAGTCAGTTTCTTGTTTATTTTGTTTAAATGACGACTCAGTACTCCAGGCAGCTCTGACTCCTATCAGGTGAAAGCAAAACCCAGGGTTTCAAGCTGCTTTTAGGCAGTTCACTCATCTTTATCTTTGATTCCTCTTACAAGTGGTTGTGAGGTTCCTTTTTATTTCTTTTCCCAGTTTTTGTGCAATTTCCTGAGATAACACCACAGGCCTAACCAAAACCTTAGGGATGGGTGTTTGTTGTAGTAATATGAGAGATAACATATAATGAAACGTATTTCCTCTGAGGGGGTGGATATAAGTTCTCTTGAATTGCACATTGAATTTCTGCTCTTTGGTTGAATGTTATCTTCATTCCAGCCCCCCACCCTGTTTTGTGCTCAGCTTGCACTGGCGACTTTGTTTAGTCTAGAGATCATAAAAATGTCTCCTGAGCTGCATTGATACAGTTTTATTACTATCTTAGTGTGGTTTCTGGTACTTTTAAGCTGTTATATGAATTTTATAATGTGTCTGTGGATATTTGCACTGTAGGGACAGTTGGACTTAGAGGAGGGAAGAAGGTGAAAAGCTATAATGGTAGTAACCAATTCATAATCTTTATTGTTGTTTTGAATAAACAATCTCATTCTATTGTCAATATATAAAGACTTTTAAAACTTCCCCCCCTGGGAAGTGTTATGAAAATTTCTGTTATGCTTTGTCAGCATATGTTGAAACTTTGGCTTGAATGGATGTCAGTTTTGCTCAAACCTGAAATAAGATCAGGAGATTTCTCAGAGTTGTTGTCAATGACCTGCTGCTGAAAAAAAAGCTCAGAGTCCATGCATGAAGTGCTGCTTACCTCGAGGTTAAACCTTGCTGCAGCCTAAGGAATAATTTCCACTTGTTTTAATAGATATTGATCAGTTTTTGCTTAGCAGGAAAGACTGAATCCTTTCTGAAGCAGATGCCTGGGTTCAAAATTGCTTGGATTGAGGCCACATGTTTGTCTGAGGTGGTTTTGTTTTAGTGCTTTGTAATAAACTTAAGGGATTTACACCTTGAGGTGGGAGAAGCTTTGGCTTTGGTGACCATTTCTTCCATGGAAAACCTGGATGGGGGGATTTAAAGCATCTGTGCCCTGAGGTTTTGTAGCTGTGCTGGTGAGTGCAATGTAGGTGACTGGTAGGTTCTTGTTAATCTTATTATTTTGTTGATGTTAATATTATTTGGAAAAGTGTATCCATTCTCCAGCTCCATTCTCTAAGGTTAATGCCAGATGCAGAGTCTCCTATTAAAGCCATTCAAGGGAGATTCATGCTCAACACTTCTCTGTGGATAGCAACCTTGGAATCATTTCTGGCACTTCTTCCCTGTGTGTGTAATTCTGTTGCTCATGTTTTTGTAGCAGACATGTGGAAATGCAGCTTTCACCACAGGTTATTTTGTGGGATGATGTATGTGCTACACATTTATAAATTTGGGGAGGGGGCTGTCTTGCTTTGTTTTCAGACAGTTGATGTGACCTGTGACCTGCTGGAATTGAGTGATTAAACTCTGAGTTTTCTTGTACCTCCACAGCAGTTCAGAATACTCAAAATTCTCCTGTTATATTGTGATGATGTATATGCAAGGCTGTGTGATTGTGGTTTTTCACGTTCACTGCAGAAGGCCAGAGCTCCCCTAAGGCAAGCACAACTTATAAATGAAAACGAATATAATTTATTAGCATGCAGGTAACCCTTGCCACACAGCCAAGACTTAGATAATTCTTAAGTTATGGCAGAAGATACCGAGCTGGCACGGGGCATTTGGCCTTGCACCATCTGCAAAGCCCGCACTCCAATTTTCTGCTGTTGCCATGGGCTGCAGACTCAGACAGGAAATCATGGTAGGATGGGAAAGGCTCCAAAATACACACAGCCTGTATAAGGTTTGCAGTTAAAAGGGACTTTGAGAGAACAGGCTATCTGTTCTGCTCACCAGGCAGGGAGAAGCAAAGCTGCCTTGTGTGTGCCCGTGCGCTTTAAATGTCCTGGTATGTTTTATACGCTCATTTTTTTAAAAGCTGGAATTTTTTCCACGTAAAGTAACGTGCAGAACTTCAAATGATCCATTGATGTACGAGGGGCCTGATTCAGCCCTCACTTAATTGGTCGTGCTGGGCTGAAAGTGGAGGAGAAAGGAGTAATCTAATGGAGCTTGGGGCACATGAGGCAGGAGAGGAGCCCTGGCCTCTCCTTTCCAGGGACTCAATTTGGGGGTTTAGTTCTATTTTCAGGGATCAAGGCCTGGGTTCTGTGCACTCCAGTGTTGCTATGGGAGGCTATGTGTGTATGGCCCATCAAGTGACAGGGATGCAGAAGGTGCTTGGTTAGTGGAGCTGGGTCGCTTTCTAGCCCTGGGTAGATCACAGGGTCAGAGTTATTAATGCATTTTCCTTGAGCTGTAGGTTAAAATAGGTAATACTGGAGTGATTTGCTTTGGAGAGCAAACAGTTTTATCATCTGCCTATGAGAGATAAACACAATAATCTGTGTGTAATGAACTGCACAGTCTGCAGAGCTTCTAGTGTGTCTCAAGTGTAGTGTAGGACTGGTCAGCTTATGCTGCCTTGACAGATGGGGGAGAGGATAATTTCTCCAGCAGTTCCTAATTTAATTTTAGTAAAGGAGATACTCCTTGACTAAAATTTCCAGCAAATCCACACTGAGCATCATGCTTGGGAGGCATTCTGGACAGACAGAACAAGAGCTCAGCAAACTTCTTGTGGTAAAAACCTGCTTTAAAACTTTCTCTCCAAGGCCCATGTGTGGTTTTTAATTCGGACTGAAGGGAGCCATATAAGAGGGTGGTTTGTTCACCGGGCATTTTCCAGTTTGGCTTGGGTATGTAGTGACTCTCCAGCTGCTTGGAAGAATGGACCTGTGACCAGGAGTAAGGTGAGGTCTGTGTGCTACACTGCCAAATATTGCTGGATGCACTGGATGATATATTTGTCAAGAATGAGACTGGAGCTACCAATTAATCCCATTAGAAATTAAAAACTTTGGTAGGGTTTAACCCTGGGCCTGGGATCAGCGACTGAGGCAGTTTATTTCATGACCCTGCATCTTCCAATAACTGCTGCCTTTTTATGTGCAATATAATGTCAGAAAGATTTGCTGCTTTTCCTTTTTGATTTTATTTAAATCTGACGGGAGACAGTGTTCAAATGGCAGACTGTCTCAGCCAAGCCATCTGCCTGAGCCCTCAGCAGCGCATTGTATTCCTGAAAGAGCATTCTAGGGAAACATCCCAATTCTGAAAAGTTTGAGCTGATTCTACATTAAAAGAAGTGATCCAAAAAGCTGCTGGTGATTTACATGTGAACACTGCCAAGTATTTCTCTGATGAGAGTGCATAACAAAGGAGTGCTCGAGTGGTTGAGTAAGGCTGATTGGAACAATCTGTTGTGGGCTACAGCTCTTTCTGATGCTCCACAATGGTGAGAAGCTACTGTCACTTGTATTTAAAATCTGTATTTTGCTTAGAGGTACGAGATCTTTTGTTGTCAGGTCCCTCGAGCCAGTTGGGGGGGGGAGAGACAATATTTCTTGCTTTAAAATATTCATGGAGCTTGCATGGGCTGGCTTCAGCTGACTTTGTCACCCAGAGTGATTTCTAGAAGAGACAGAGAAGTTGTATTTGATTCGTCTTAATTGGGGCTTGATAGACACATTCTAATTTGACTTCTGGATCTGAATATGGATCTGCATTAATAATCAACTGCTCTCCTAACCTTGCTTTTTGTTCTCAGCTGTTAGTGAGGAGTTTGCTCAGGGAATAGCTGGAAGAATGTGTAGTATTTGTTGTGTGGACAGTTCAACTGAGGACACTTTTCTGATGTTCAGGGACAGCAGGTTATTCTCTGGGCTTGTTCTGTGATGAACAGCACGAGCTTTAGGAGACTCGTGTGGGAGTGATTTCTTCTACTTTTTTTGTGATTTGCTGTTGAAATGAGGCAGGTCATATAAAGCAGCTGCTTATTTTGGAACAAAATCAGCATAACACATTAAAGAACTCATTAATCACTTAGCTTGACCTTCATTTATTATTAAAAAAACTTATTGCATCTCTTGTACATTTTGAAATGCCAGGGATCCTAAGACATATGTTGTCTATTCAGATCTATAGGTTAAGAGCATCAAATAGTTATAATTGGGAGTAAAACCAAAACAGATTCCTGTTTAAGTGTTGACTCTGCTTTTACTCATTTTTAGGAGTGGGAAGTGGCTGTATAAATACCTGCACAAAGAACTGCTCTGAACTTTCCTCTTGCGTAAATTTTTGTCCTGGGATAGTGGCTTCTTCCCTTTGTTCAGTTTTGCTAACACAAAAGACTTCACTTTCCTAAGAGTCTTTCAGTGCATTAACCAGCTTCTGCATCTCCTCTCCCCTCAAAAATCCCAGTGCTTATTTTACAGCAGGACTTATTCTGTAGTTAAAACTCCCAAGTTCCTTGGGGATGTCATTCTTATATATCCCCTGTGTAGTCCTAATGGTATGAGAAGAGCTTACTACATTATAATCACGTTAACTTGTTACAGAGTTGGGTTTTTTTTGAGGAGTGGGAGTAAATTGATCAACCATTAAAACATAGATTAGTTTTGAGACTGGGGAAGGGATCAGTAGATTTGGTCAAACCTGCTCTTCAACTGTCTAATAATACAATTGTCTGTTCCTGCAAGCCAAGATGGGATCATAAGCACGGGACCAAGCTTCTATTCAGCCTTTATTTAAGGAGGGTACTCCAGCAGCATTTTTATTTTATTGGGAGGATACAGTCAGGTTTGTGTGGTCATTAATATATAGGAGTTCATAAAACTGGCAGCCTTAATTGGATAGAAGGGTTAGTAAAGCATGAGGTGAACCAGAATGAGATCTCTGGGGGTCTGAGTTGTGCCTCCTCTTAAAATACGCATGGCTTGGCACAGTGAGTAGCTGGGGCTGAGAGCAGAGTAGTATTAATTTTGTTTGAATAATGGCATTCATGTGCCTATGCTAATGAGTGTGTTCTGCTGCCCGTCCTGCAGATTGTGGACTGGACTCCGAGCTTATTTCACATCTCTAGTGCTTATTTCACATCTTTAATGGCTTCCTTCTGCAACAGAGCCTGTCTTGATTCCCAGTGATGTAATGGATCAGAACCTGACCTTGCTGCACTGCTTTTCCCACAACTGTTGTGCAGCAATCACACAGCTGTTCACTGATTATTATTTTTTTTTTCCAATTGGCTTCTTTGGGACACATTATTCTTTGGCCTCAGCTTCCTAATGCAAGTCATCAGCCACTCTTTGGTAACAGCATTCAGACAGTGCAGGCAGCGGTGTTGAAGGCTTTAAGTATTGCTGAAGTGTTTGGGTCTGCTCAAAATGTTGAATGAATATCAGGTTTATTTTTATTGGTGGGGAATTATGTGCTTCCTTTGCCCCTCTCTTTTCCTCAGTTTATGACAAGCTAAGACAAAAGCAGTATTTAATAAAGGAGTGAGATGTTTCAAGTAGAAATATCCCATAGGCTCTTTTTCCCAATAATGTCATGGATATGTGCTCTGTTACATTCAGCATCAGGGAAGTTGCATGGACTAGCAGTTCAATGTGTTTTGGGATTTATTTGTGTTTTTGGGGGGATTTTTCAAGTATTTGTGATTCATTGTGAAAGTATTGTGAGCTGATTAATTAAAGCTGAGAAAGGGTGGGAGGAGGAATAGAAATGAAACTTCACAAGCTGGAAATCTCAGCTGCAGTGCACCTTAGAATCACTGAAATGCTGGTTAGGATTTGCTCCTGGAGGTTGCTCAGTCCATTTCCACTTCTAGTTTGACTCCTGCCAGAACTAGATCAGCTGAGTGATGGCTTTGCATCTCTAAATCTTGGAAACACCCCTGTGGTAGATCCCACAGCCTTGCTCAGCAACCTGCTCCCTTTTTTAGTGAAGAAGTTTCTCCTGATGTCCAGCATGAGGCTCTTAAGTCACTATTTGTGCCAGTGCCCATGTGCTGCTTTAAAGAAGAATTTGACTCCATAAATTTTGTAGCCATGCTTCAAATAGTTGTAGGTGCTTTTAAAATTGGCCTTTAGTGTCCTCAAAGCCAGATTCTACAAGCCCACCTCCTGTACCCTCGCAATTTCCAGGCAGAGACCATCTCTGCAGTTTATCCATGTCCCACTTGAAGTGGGGAGCCTAAAATTGTGTTCCCCACAAACCTGCTGAGGCTGCTGGTGAAGGGATTGAGCAAGCTGGACCTCAGGATCAGCTGCTGTTCCCTGACCATTATCAGTACATTGTGTTGGGTGGTTTGCTCTCATCTCTGCCTCACCTTGAGTGCAGGACGCCTTTCAGGTTGGAAAGTGCTGCTGAATTATGTGGTTGAGGCTCTTTGAGGTGGAAAAAGAGAAGTTTTAAATGTAGAATTTTCATTCTGTCAGAGCATGAAATTCAGAGAGCCCTTTGGAGTTTCCACAGAGAAATGACTTCATTTCATGACTGGGATGCTTGCTGCCACAAGCAGGGGTTCTTGAGTTCCTTTGTACCCGTTGGTACAGTCAAAACTATTTCTGATGTTTAAAAAAAAACCGAAATGAAACAAAAATGAAAAAGCCACTGCATCTCCAAACCACCAAAAAACTCCCTGAAAAACCCGGCAAAATCAAACCAACAAAAATCCTTAAAGTCTTCTGTGTGGCAATTGAGTATTATGGTTTTTTTGCAAACTCACCTGAGTTACAGCTATTGCAGTGGGTGAAAATATCAGTGTTTTCAGTGTCCAGACACCTTCAAAACCAAAGGTTTGAAGTCTGGCTGCGAGTCTGCTTCTGCCTAAGATCTGGTGTCAGGTTTCAGTGCTTGTTTTCTTTCTCCTTTCCTTTCCTGTCCCCCCAACCAGAGTTGAAGGCACAACCTGCCTGATGATTTTAAGCTTAGAAGATGGGAAAGAAGGTTACAGCAGATTCTCTTTTGTAATTCTTCACCATTGGCTGCCCTTTCTAAATTTGCAGTCACTTACGTGAATGCTGCCTCCGTGTACTTGGAGAATTGAGGCACTCTGTGCAACTGGAGAAGTGAGAAATATTTTAGTTTCTCTACCCACTGCATTGTGGAGCTTTCACAAAAAACCAAAGGCTCATTCAACATCTCTTTGGAAAAATGTGGCTCTAAACACTGCTTGCCCAGGAAAACAGGTATGGGATTATGTTGTAGTTTTACATAACCCTTAAAAACATAACGTCACCACCAAAAATTACAGACCAATAATATAAAAGCAAGCAGTTGAAGAGGATCCTATTTCAATTAAAATAGCAACGCTGGCGACTGGGCAAGTTTCAGTGTAGCCACATTGCTTGTCTTCCAACTTTCATTTATTTTGCTTCTAGGGTTATAAACTTTGGGGGAGAGAGGGGGATGGAGACTGTGACGCTGCAAGTTATTCTGTCTTAAGTTGTTCAGCTCTTGAACAAAGCTCCTAAATCTCGAGCTTTTGAAGTAATTAGTAGTAATAACTGATAAGAGTTGGAACTTTCTCTCCTGTGGAGAAGCTGAGCTTGTGCCGAAGCCTTCCTTGAAGAGGCTGGATGCCATCAGCCAGCAGTGCCATTCCTGGGTGCAGGCTTCCCTCAGAGGAATGGAAGATGGAAAAAGAGTAGAGACTTCTTTTTTTTGCATAATTAAAAACTCTGAAAAATGTCAGCAGAGATAATGCTGACTAATGAGGTATAGACTGCAAATATTGGTATATCCCAGAAAATGGTGTTCTCCTGTCTGAGGCAGTAGAACTAAATTGGGTTTGGTAGTAGCAAGAGGGAACTGCACACAAAATCATGTCTGTCTTGCTCTAATTGAAGTAAACCCCCTGTGAAATTGCTACCCAGAAATGACCTCACCAAAGCTGTTTGCTCAAGCTCTTGGCAATCAGTTTTGAATACTTAATGCAGTAGCCAGAAAGCAGCAAAATAAGCCCCCCATGTGCTAGAGAATGAGTGAGGTGATGGTGTTGTCCCTTACACCAAAATGCTTTGTAATTCCTCTCTGCTTTCAGCTGAAAAAATAATTAAAATAGTATTTTAATGTTGCATTTATTAGTTACACCCTGCCATGTGAAATCCAAAGAAATGGCTCTGTGTAGATGCTAAAAATGCTGAGGTTAACTGTGTTTCAACATTTCATATTAATCTGAGTAACTGTAGTGGGCTACTTAAATACAAACATTGGGGGGGGAAAATTCTGCACTACCCTTATTGCCAGTGAGACTTTGAATATAGGTAATTTCATGCATGCAGAGGGTAGACTTTATTTTTCCTTCATCAGCTAAAATAACAATAAAGCCCAACTTGGTATATTTATTTAATGAAACACAGGATCCCTGCCCTGATGGTTTTAATCAGTCCCCTCGCTATGTGGTAATTAGGGGTTCTCTCCCGTGGTTCTGTTTTTACTTAACTTTCAGAATGTGCAGCCAGTTTAAGTTTCGAGGGATGCTTGCAACTAAGTGTTGCCTCATTTACATGTGGATTATCCGGAGGGGACCCTAAACGCACACTCACGTTACAGAAATGCAGCCCCTTTCAACACTTTCTCATTCAGGGAGCAGCGTTCTCCAGGAAAATGTTATCTTTTGTCAGGAACTAATTCATTCCACTCGGGGGATGTGACCAGCCCTTTGATTCCTCGCACACACGAGGATTCAGAAGCTGGAAGTGGCTCAGAGCCAGGTTTGCCTGCGTCCCGATGGATGCAGCTCTGCTAATTCAGGAGAGCATCCCCGAAATCAGGTTCGGGCTGTGCATCTGTCACAGGCGAGACCTATATTAAACACAGGGCGAGAAATGGGCTTTTCCTGACCAGACAGAGCCTGTCAATGCTTCTCATCTTTGTTTAATAACCAGATCCCTTCGAGGGACCTGGGAAGTGTTGCATTTGTGCCTCTAACTGTGCAGCTGGGTGCCATTTGCTCCTGGCAGCTATGGAATCGCTGGAGACGTGAGGAAGTAGAGCAAGTACAGAGCATTTAAAGCTCTCTAAAACAGCTTCCCTGCATAATGTGTGATGTTAAAATACTAGGTGGCAGTTTGGGCCAGTGTAAAAGTTTTATTGGTGTGAGTTTGAGCCAGCCACATTATTCAGGAAGCCACTACTGAGCTCTCAAGTCATCTGAAACGTGTGCTAGTAAAACCCTTTTTATAAAGCAATACAACCCCATGCAAGCTCCCCGTGTAACTCCTCATCTCTGTCCTGGGATTTAGCTGGTGGGATGTTTGGGCTGCTGGTTTGTACAGGTACTCTGCTTGTAAATCCAGACAGGAGTGAGCTTCTCCCAGTCCCAGGATTCTGGAGAAACCACCTCTGCACTGTGCTGAAAGCTATTAATTAGACTTTGCTCATTGCAGAACTGAGCCCTGCTGCTGGTTAATTCCCTCCCCAAGTATTAGGAGGGAATTTGTAAAGTTTTATCCAGCACACCATGCACTTATATGTTTCTGACCCTACTGCAGTTGTATCTGGGGTCTTCTCTACAAGAAATACAAATATCAAAAAGCCTTCCCAAAAACGTGACCATAGACAGTGGAACTGGAGTTTGGGATTGCAGAAGGGGAATGAAAGTTCTCTTCTATAGCTTTTGTCTCAGAATAAATTAACCTGAGACTAGATTAACAGGATATTAAAGCATTTGAGGTGCAAATACAAGTGAGTAGCTGGAGAGATTTGGGGTCAGAGCTGGGACAAATTGTACAGGAGCATTGCTCCCCAGATGTGGATATACACACAACTGGTTCCCAAGCTCCTGTGCCGCAAATACCCCCCTGCTCCCATTCTTGGGAATACTGATAATTGTGAAATACCCTCATAGCAGAAATGCAGTGTTAGGATGAAGGTCTCTTGTGTTCTGAAGGCAGTGGGATCTCTTGTTATTTGTCTAAAAAGCTGTTCAGATTCTGAGCTAAATAGGTCTTTCCAGGCTTCTTCACTCACTTCTTTGATCTGGTTTGGCACTTTTCTCTTTCATTCTGTTGTAATTTTTTTTCTTTGCTGCTCAGCTGCTCTTAATCACAACAGCTCATGAATTTGGGTACATAGCTTAGCTCTGACTTTGAGGGGGTTCATCTTTACATTTTTATCATAAATACCAAACCCAAGAAACTGGCAATGTGCTTTAAAAAAATTTCATTAGGAAGGCTTGTTGTGATGCACTGTGAGAAACCTGTTTCACTGGTACCAGTAAGTCTATTAACAGCAGCTTAACTTTAAACTTAAGACTTACTGCCCACAAAAAACCCTCATACACTTAAAGCCAAGGCAATTTTCTGGTGGGAAGAAGACAGAGATACATAAGTAATACGGTTGTGGAGGAGCTGTGTGTGAATACTGTGGTTTGGAAACCAAGCAGGAGGTGGAGATTGCAAAACAAATTGCTCAGAATTCTTCCTTCATTCTCCTCACAAAAAAAAAAAAAAAAAAGGGGAAGGATGACCAAGAATGAGAATTATGACCAAGCAGCACGGAACCCAGCACTGAATGGATTTACACTGTAGTTACTTCTGTAGTAGAATCCTGTGAAGAGAATGTAGGTGAGTGGAGGACTAGGGGTGTCCCCTGCTTTCCTGAGAGATCAAATATTATTCCTGCTTTTGTGTTAATTGGCCTGGATGCAGTTGAAATATTGGAAATATTTGCAAACCTCTCCAGGTTTGTCCATGTTATTTCTAGGGAATGTAGCAGTGGATGGAAGATTGTGGGTGAATAAACATGACAAGGTTTAAAAAATGGGATCTGTTTTCACTGCTGGGGTTGTTCTGTGGGAAAAGAAAAACTAATCCCTTTGGGGGAAAAAGGAAAAGGAAAGCAGATCCCTTTATGAAAATAAAGACATGTGTGGGATAGATTTTTCTTGTATTTTGAGTACCTTTTTATTTTTTCAGCAAGGCCTGACTTAATTTAAGTTGAATATTGGTGCTAGTTAGTACAGCACCCTACCCATTATATTGATGTGGCACTGAAAACTCAATTAACTGTCCAAGATCACCTTTTAAGTCAGTCCTAAAGTTGGGATTGAATTCTAGATGTTTTGTCTGGTTCAAGTTTTGAGTTTTTGTCTTCTCCTGGTGTGAAAGTTTAGAGCTTAACATTCCAGAGGACAAGTTGCACTTGGAACAGCACCAGTTGACGATGGGAATCTTTAGCAGTGATTTTATACCATGAGCATCAAGCCTTCAGTGAGAATAACTGCAAGACCTTACTGCAGTAAGAATCACTGATGTTTGCAATAAATTCCACAACTGCTTTGAGCTGCTTGCTCATCTGATGCTTTCTCTGCAGCCTGGTAGGCTGGGACAGCCATGAGGAAGAGCAGTGACAATCTGAGTAGCCACATAACTGGGGATTTCCATTCAGCTCAGCTGTGGCATTCTGTCAGATTGAAAGTCAGTGTATCATGATGGAATATTCTGAGGAATACCCTGTGTACAGCCAGCCACATTTGGGTAACATTTCCATGCTGTAGGAAAGCAGAACACTGTGAGCCTCATTACAGAACATGTTGGGGCAGCTCCCCAGCAGCAACCTCCACGTTATCTGCCTGGTGACAAACGCTGCCTCAGCCCAGCAACTTCTCTTTTCTGATAAGCCAAGGTAGTTTCCTTGTTGCAAATGATGGGAAGGTCTCTTTCTCTTTCTGAAGCTCAGTCTTCTATTTTTGGATTCAGTTTGCATGGCTCTGAATGGTTGGCGATGACTCTGCCGGGTACGTCAGAGGCTGTCATGGTTCTTTTTTAAAATATTCTCCAGCTGGGCAGAATTAGGGCATACCAGGCACATGAGGAAAGCCTCTCTTCCCCTTTCAGCAATATGGAAAAGCTGTGTGGGTTCTCTGGGTGTTTGTGTAGATTTCCAAGCATTGTAGGCAGCGTAGAGGTGGAGAAGATGACACACAAGAAGTTGTGTGCTGGTTGTACCTCACACCCTGCTTACAAAACACTGCAAGTGCTCAAGCCTTAAATGAAGAAGCCTATAAAACTTACTATTATAATAAATAACTTGGATTTTTTAATGAAGTATTGCTTGTTGGCGTCTTGCAAGTACTAAATAAGCTTTGTAGTGCTTATTAAGCACTACAAAGTATTGCAAGTTTTAAACAAAAAGGAAAATAGGAAATGTATACAGAAGTGATTTGTTTAAAATGACACCAAAAAGTGGCAAACCTGGAAAGAATCCTTGAATCTGAGTTGATGTTGTGGTGCTGCCTAATGGCCAGAAGTGCTGTTAGTTCAGGACTTGTACCAGTTCTTCAGGAATTAAAGCAGAGGTGTCCTGAACGTGCTGTGAGGCTGCAACAGAATTCAGGAGCTTTCAGAGCAACCCCATGAATTTACAGCCCACAGACAGTGGAGGGGTGAAACGACACAGCAAAGCATCTTCAGCATCCTACTCTATCCCCTTCAGCATCCTACTCTATCCCCTTCAGCATCCTGTCTATCCCCAGACAAGAAATGGGATGCTGTCTTCCTGAAATGCCTTTGGATATTGGGAAGTTTTCAGAGGGTGGTCTCCTTGAGACTTAGGGAGCAAAAGGTTGTGCCATCCTTAGGCTGTGGAGTGTTGACTGTTCATTTTAAGGAATTACTCTGGTTAGAGGTTTCGCAGGGAATTTTGCTGGAGAGAGGTGCTCCTGCAGCAAGGTGAGAATGGGAACTGCCTTCTTTGGATTGAGCCAACTCTCAGTGCATCACCTATGATTTGGTTACAAAACTCCTTTCCATGATGAAAGTGAGATCTCAGTCTGGTTCCATTTGGCCATTCCCAGAAGGAGGAGTTCTTTCTTTTCCAGCCCTCTGGTAGATGCTGAAGGTGAAGGGGGATGCATCTGCTACTGCATTTTTCTTTATGGAAGCTGTATAGAGAGTTCATTAGTGTCTTATTTTATAAAACTTCACCAAAAATAATCAATCCCTCATTGTTTTGACTTCTTTTAGAACTGCAACTCAATTCAGTGCTACACTAAATAAGAACTGGTTTAGCACAGATAAAAGCAGCTTCTGTCATTAATCAGCCAAGAATGATTTCTTTTTTTAATTACAAATAGAAAATTCCAAAGGCCTGAGGAAGTTCACTAGCATAACTTAAATATAAAACAAAAAGTTGTGATTTATTGCTTTCAGATTAGGCTCTGACTTTACCAAATGGATCTGGTGTTCATCTGAGCTCCAGTCATGTATCTGAAATGAGCATCTGGGCTCCTATCTCTTATCTACAAAGAAACCTGTTTTAAACAATGGCCCTTCAGACCAATAAAAATTAGCTACTCAGTAAAATTGGTTGTTTAAGGTAAAAGCAAGTTCTGTATGGAGGTTTAGGCTTGTTCCATAAATGTGTGTGACCATAAATTTATCTGGTTGAGTAAGCTTGCAACAACAGTCCTAAATTAGACATAAAGAACAGCTTTTACATAAGTCATGTTAAACCTCTGGAAATGTTATTGATTTATGTGCAGCTGAATTTCCTTGTTGCTAAATTTGTTCTAAAATGTCTCTTCCTCCTGAGGAAAATAATTTTGAAGTGTTGGTGTCTCTGGTTCTGCGTAAGCTGTGGGGTGGATTCATCCTGATGTGCCTTGCAGAGCTGGTCTAACACCTTCTGGTGTTCCTACCTACCACAAGGCAGGACAGGACTTGAGTGTGGATCTCTCCACCTCCTCCCCAGTCTGCCTGGTTACCTGGGCACCCAAGTGTTCTTCCAAGGAAAACGGGAGTTTCCAGCAGAGTTGGGAAAACGGGACTGCAGGGAGTCCCTGGAATGGTGCTGGTTTGGAGTTGGGCACGACTGATGGGTGAGGACCAAGTGGGGCCATGCCAGCATCCCAGGAGAGAGGTGACACCAGAGATAAGGCAGAGCATTCCATATCTGTGGGTAGGATTTTGACATTCAGATTTGTAATTTCATCTTCTGCAAGGCAATGAGATGTTTGTGAAAGTGTTTTCCAAACAGATCCCAGTAAACAACAGAAATATCTTAATGAAAGCTAATTGTTCCTTATGGGGGAAAGTTTCATTTTCAACACTGCAAACTGAAACAGTGTTGGAGGAGGCTGCTTGCAACAGAGGCCAGACTTGGCTCTGAGAACTGAGCTCATCCTTTCCCAGGAGAGGCTCTGGAGTGCAAATCCTGCCCTTCCAGCATGGGTGCAGCTGCACTGAGCTGTGTTTGTGCTGAGGAGGGGTTGGGATCCCAAAGCAAGCAGCACCTCTGTTCAGCTGCAGCAGGAGAGCACTTGGTAAATAGCATCTCATCCTCTTCCTCATGCCCCCAGATCCAGACTGTTGTGGTCTTTTAATTGGTGTCACCCTGTTGAATGTTTTCCTAGGGAAAATTTCTGGTGTGATTTTTTTTTTTTCTTCATTGGCTAGAAATTCAAGTAAAAGAACAGAAAAGTGCAAAAGGCATGATGTGTGCCCTAAGAGCAGTGATCTGGCTCGGTAGAAGGAGCAGAGCTGTTAAGAAGAGCTCATCATGGCTTTAAAGTGATTTTTTCAGAGTGGAAACACTCCTGAAACAGGAACCTGAAGAGTCAGGTGCTGGTGGAAGTAAAACTGAACACTTGCACTAAAACAAGTTAACTGCACCATCCAGTTAGATCCTGCTTTGAAATTCATTAGCTCTGAGTTTTGTTCTTGTAACTGGAACTGGGTTGTATTTTTGGAGGAATATTCACTAAAGTGAGTATCGTGGTTGACAGTTTTTCCAGGTGTTGATTTCAATGCAAAATAAGCAGTGGTAAGCCTTTGATTAAGGCTGTCTTAAAACAGAATAATAGATGGAGTTGCTCTGTGTTTGGCAGGGTTGGTCCCAGAAAGAAAAGGGCACCCAGAAAGTCATCCCCATTTATGCCATGGCTTCATGATGATTACTAAAGCTTACACACTGTACATCCTGGAATATAACAACTCTGCAGTTGAGAGGGAGAAAAATATGGTATTTCAGAATATTCTTAATGCCAGTGAACAAAGAGAGAAGATCAAAGCCAACCAATCAACCCCATTTTTTTGTTTTATTGAATTGATTTCTAAAGGCCCCGTTACTATAGTAACTCCAGGAGGTCTTTTAATTACAAAATTTGTAAAAACGCTTTAATTATTCAGAACTGCTTGGCAGGGGGGGAGGGAACAGTGGCACAAATGATTTTTACAAATATGTAGAAAATTTGCAAACAAAGCTTGACAGACTTCCAAAGCACACCAGGGGCTGCCACACCATCAGCACAAACACTCTGAGTTCAAGTTCTCAGCAAGCAATCCCCAGTGAGAGGGTTCCCTTTGGCTAAAGAGAGGCAAATCCCAAACAAACCCCCATCCCAGTCCAAATCAAGCACTTCCCTCTGCACAGATACAGATGGCAGAGCTTGTTCTTTCTGTACCCTAAGTTCAATTACAGTGTATCTGAGAGGAGCCCTGGTGTTATCACGTTAATTAGCAGTTTAGGGAACTGCTCACTCCTGGGAGTGTGGAATTCCAGTGCAATACCAGTCTGTGCTGCAGGTACTGAGCTCTATCAAAGAGGAATCATTTAGCACTAACGAGCACCTTTCAAATAATAATTGCATTTAAAATAGATGCTGTCATCTTTTATCATCAGGTACAGTTCCAGAATGGATTTATACTCCAAACAGACTTATATTTATGGTATCAGAGTAGAATTGGAGACATCATGTGAGCAATTTTGAAATGCCATCTCTTGACTTGAATCCATGCTGAGCTCATGTATTTGGCAGAGCTGCTGGAGCTTCAGGAAGTCACTGACACCCCTCAGAAATGCAGTAGTGAGATTTGGGTTCTGAATCTAATCTCTGGATTGAATTGGAGTTTTAGCTCAAATCTAAGTGGCTTTGCCTGTACTAAACTACTCCACTTCTTTGGCTCTGTTGGAAACAGTCTGCTTCTCGTGGAAATTCTTGCTTTGCAGTTTCCCATTTTTATTCGTTTTTCTGCTTACATGCTCCCTACTTGCCTTCTGTATGTCAAAACCTGTTTGCTTCTGTGGTGTGGCCAGGGTTTAATCCTACATTTCATATTGCCTGTTCCATTTCTGCAAGACTTGGACCCTTTGAAGTAATGGAAGTTGTAGCAATGTGGGCCAAGAAGTCTGGATCCTGTTAAATCTACTGTGCAAGTGCAGGGGGGAAAGAAAAAAAGAAACAAAAAAGATCATCCTAGATTCTGAGGATGGTTTGGGTTGGAAGGGGCCTTAAAGAGCATCTTTAACCCTCTGCCATGGGCAGGGACACCTTGCATTTAGACACCTTGCATTGATTTTTTTTTTTTTTCCCATTCTTGAAGAAACCAGGTTAGTGTCCAGCATTGGAAGTAGTAGAAATAAGGAATTGCTGTGCTGTATAAAGTAATAATGGGTGTGGATACCATTCTGACCCTGGTAATTAGCACTTCTCTCTCAGCCTCTTCATTAACCCCTGGTGGCAGCACTGTGGTTTGAAGTGCATGTGTAGTTATTAGGCATGACTGGGTTCAAAGCAGGTTTGGTGAGGTTTGTTTTCATCCTTGGAAAGGCATCCCTAATAGCTGCTGCATGTAAAGATGCAGGTTTTGAGCAGAGGAATCCCAGGAACTCAGTGGGAGATGAAGTTGAACTTTTCCTTGTCAAACAGCAAGAGCTCTGAAGGTCTGGGAACAACTCCCCTTCAGCCAGTTGTATTAATGAAAATAAAATATTTTGTGAGTCTTCCAGAATCTGTTACGTAAAATTTGTCCTCGCTTCGAAAACAAAGAAGCAAAATGAGCTTACTGCTACCGTGGGAAGGTTACTGGTTGTATTCTTTCCTACTTGTGCAGTTCCTAGTGCTACAAGGAACATCCTGTACCTGCTGTTTACTGAGCATGGGTTTGTATCAAACAGGACAATGGAGGATGTTTGTTAACCCCCCTTGGGGTGGTTTTGGTGCGAGCTGCATTACTTGGCCAGAGTGAAAATGCACCACAAGTTTTTGAAAAGGTTCCCCCAAGACTCTTGTGTGTTTACACAGTGACAGCAGGTTGCAAAATTATTCCCCTGAGATGCTTTCACAAACACCACCCTGGTGGTGGATGCTTTTTCACGTTTTTCAGACTCTGGGATTATGTAAATCCAAGGAGTTGTGGTTAACAAAGCTTCAGTGTTGGTGAATTCCTGGGAAAGAATTTGTTCCTCCTTAACATCTTGCATTCTGTGTAAGGGAGAAAATGGGAACTTTCTTCACCTGAGGAATAATCCATGCCAATGTAAAAGGAATCACACTGTGCTCAGTTCTGGGCCCCTCCATTCAGGAAGGACATTGAGGGGCTGGAGTGAGTCCAGAGAAGGGAATGGAGCTGGGAAAGGGTCTGGAGTGGCTGGGGGGGCTCAGCCTGGAGAAAAGGGGGCTCAGGGGGGACCTTCTGGCTCTGCACAATTCCCCAACAGGAGGATGCAAGCTGCTAGATGCTCTGCTCCCAGGAACAGGGACAGGACAAGGGGAAAGGTCCTCAAGTTGTACCAGAAGAGGTTTAGTTTAAATATTCTGAAATATTTTCATGGACTTAACCTTCTGCAAGCCAATAAAGGATTATTTCTCAGTTTGTGAAGCGAGATAATGGTATGGAATTTCAGGACACAGAATTGTGAGAAGCCCTTGTTTATCCCTGTCTTTAAAAGTTGCTTTCAAAACAATTTATTAAAAAAAAAACCCAAAAAACTCTGAAATTTTGGGAAGAGGACTGTAATTTGGGTGTTCTTGTGACTCAAGAAAATAGCAAATGTCTTGTATAGCATCACAATATTTCAAGTGGAAGTGGAAAATGCTTTTCTTGAATGTTAACTTTTAATGGTTAAAAGTAGCACGTCTGTTGTGTCTTAATAGCACAACCTCCTTAAGGTTCAAAACTGCCACAGATGATGAAGTTTCCATTAAAGGATAATAAAGTCTCTCTGTCAGTGTGACAAAAGAACTCCCTTATCTCTTTGGAATAAGAATGCTCTTTGAAGAGCGTCATAAAAGGCTGCGCTATGAAATAAGTCTGGTGGATGGTTATTTTGAATTTCTATAAAGTGCATCAACCCAAAGGCTAAAGGGATTATCTGGCAAGTGCCAAAATGTGAAAGATGAATGCTTTCCTTCTGTGCAGTGAATGACATCTCTTTAGAAAGCACAGGTATGATTTGTTCTTGTCTCATTGGGAATGGTTCCTTGAAATTAGCGGAGCCTCTCGGATCCAAGGGGTGCAGCTACAGAGGAGCTAATTCAGTTTATCTTGAGCGTAGATCTGGAGTGGAAGTCAATAACCATAATCCTGGTCCAGCACACTTATCCACCTCTGCCATTGGAACACCTTCCTTCTTTTAGCTTTCATTACACCTTTAGCTGAATTATAGTGACCAGGAACAGGCATTTTCCACACATCAATTTAGTTAACAATTGCTCTCCCTGACCTACCTGTTTACAAGTCTGAAATAACAGGTAGGTTGTATCTGATGAGTAATATTTAACATTTATGCATTACTTTTTATTATTTTATTCATAAACTATTGAAATACTGAGCTTTTATTCAAAGGCAGTGGGAATGAGGCTCAGGAGAGAGTGCATTTTACTTACTATTGGCCATATACGCAAAAATTATTTTTTTAATTTTTAACTAGCAAAGAAGAAACTGTTTCTATTTCATCACATTCCTGTGTGCCAAAAGTGTAAAAGCCCCTTTAAGAATGAACAAATTTGGAAATAATTGCCACAGCACTGTTCTTTTATGATGGATATATCTCTGAAATCAAAGGCAATGTGAAATTTATTCACAAAAATTTGAGTTATTAAAACCTTTGAATGGTTTTGGTGCTTTTCATTCATTAAATGCCAGGACTCTGGGGAAAAAATAAAGGGATGTAGGTGAAAGCTGTGAATTCAGATTTCCAAGCCCCTATCATTCCCAATTAGGTTTGGCAAATGGCAGAACAAAATTAATGATGCCAAATTATCCTTCAGTGCAGTGTGTGATAGCTTAACTCTTTTAGCTGTTCCAGGGTTGTAAATGATGAAACTGATAACACACTAATGTGATCCTTTCAGGCTTCTCGTTTATATTAATGAGTTTTAGTCATCTAAGGCAAACTGATAACCACTGATTAATAGCTCAGCAACTTCCAGACTGGCATCAAAGCCTGATCTCTCTTTTTTTTTTTTCCTTTTTATTTTTTTAACTCTTTGATGGGTCAGGAGTTAAGGCAGTTAACAATTAACTCTGAGCTTAATTGAAATCCAGATGTAAAATTTTTGATGGGAGTTAATTTAATTGTGCTCTCTATGCTTATAGCTGATTTCAGTCTGATTTTTTTTAAGTAGGTTTGAACTTGCACATCAAGAGTGTAATTTGTTTCACAATTTTTTAAAAATTTATTTCTTCACATGTGCAGTCTGTTGGAGAAGGCTTGTTAAACAAACATTGGACAAAGATAAGTTATCATAGAAGCATCAAATCACTGCCAGCAAAAGCAATTAAAAGCTCTCAGAAAATCTCAAAATTAGCAAGAAGAGGCAAACTGCTCAAGTCTTTAAGTTGTTTTTAATTTTTATATATCTATCTCTGTGTGTGTGTGTGTATATATATATATGAAGGACAGAAACTGCATTTCCTGGACACTGTCATGGTAGAGACCAGAGTGAGAGTTAGAGAAGTGAAATAACCATCAATTGGTTAAGAAAATATGTTGGAGGGTTTGGAAGAAAAATCATGGAGAGTGAAATAACAGTCCTGCATACAGGATTGACCAAAGCTCTTGGAACAGTGGATGTAAGGCACTGTATTAATAGGACACCATATTACTGTGGGCTTTGCTTACACACATACCTCCATGATACTTCCAAACATTCCACTCCTGCAGCAGAGATTTCCAAAGCCAAGGAGACAACAATTTAGGGGAGTGCTTGTGCAATTATTGTCACAAACACTCTGCACTTTCCCTGGCCTGATTGCTAAAAATTACATCAAGCAGTTGAAGTTCTTGCCCTGACACTGATAATCCAGGTCAGCTTCTGCTTTTCAAACAACTGCCTGCATTCTGGGAGGAATATTGCTCCAGGTTTCCAAAGAAGCCATTCCTCAAAATAAGGAAACCTGATCTGCTGAGAAGTCTTGGCCTAGAGATCAGAAACAACATTCTTTAATCAGTATTTTTTTAGAATATAGTGCTGTGGACACTTCATCTTGGTGCCTGGATTTTAAGGCTGTCCCACAGATTATAGGAACTAGATTTGCAAAAAACCAATCTCCCTGAAGAAAGGGGGTTATTGGTGCACATTTTAGTCATCACTTTAGATCAAAACCTCTTGCAATCACTGGATATTCCACACAACATCTGCTGGAAAGATAAATCCATTGTAGTGGAAATGAAATGCATATTTTAAGTTCAGGCAGTTTTGTATTGTGTTGTCAGTGATGGAGAGGCAAAATAAATGTGAAAGCCATTTAAAAAGCCCATGTAAAACGTGCCTGTGTGCTAAAGGATGTTGTCCTCTAGAATTAGACCCCAAATCTGACTCTCTTGTCAGATTGACTGGGTTGTTTCTAATCTTAACAGTTCTTTTCATCTTTAGAAACTCGAGTTTGAAAAAGAACTTTAATATTCTGCAGCAGAATTATACATCTGAACAAAAAGCATCTGCTGCCATTTGGGATTCTTTCCTCCCTTGCCAAGTGCCCTGGTTCAGAGTGTGCTGGTGTTGGTGTTGCTTGGGGACTTCATCTTGAGCAGCTTAACCTTTTTGCTCAGTTTTGAAGAGGCCAGCCTGAATTTTTAAACTACCCCCTAACTCAAGCTGGGCAGGTTCTGTTTGACCAGGTGAGTTTCCGGGACATGCAGTAAAGACCTGCATGGCAAAAATAGTAGAATTACAATGTGAATTCCTAAATTCCAGATTTTCTCCTCAGAGCTGGCATAAGATTCAAATACCAAAATTAATAATAATAATAAATAAGACATGAATAGATTATGCTATAAAAGTTTTAATACTTATAATTGGCATCCTTTAAATATTCAAGCTATTAACCACAGAAGACAAGAACACTAATAAAAGAAACTTAATATAAATTACTGGAGCCTTTCAACTAAATCAGAAGGACGCTACCAGCAGAAAATACATAATATATAGTTTTGATATTGATGATAGTCCTGGAATGCTAGAGAGTTCTTATTATTTGCAGGATCAAGGCTTGGCTCTTTTGGCATCTTCAATATTCTAAAATCCTGGCCTGCCTATTTAAAAGTTAGGAGCCTGTTGTTTGTTTGTTTGGTTTTTTTTAATACAGATCAAAACAAAAAAACCTTATTTTTGGTTAGGTTTTGGTTGTTTAGTTGTGGTTGTTTTCTGTTTTTAGCCTGCAGTGTTTAAATTGTCCTTACCTATGAAAAACAAGAATATGTATGTTTTGCCTTTTTTGTTGTTCTTCTAAAGAATATTTTTCTGCTCATTTAACACTTGTGCTTGAGAATTGGAGAAAGCCCCAAATTTGCAATAGAGTGGCAACTTCTGACTGTTCTGGAGCCTTGGCTTCGCACTGAAAACTGCTAAGACCTTGCATAGCCCTGATAATAATAATAACAATTGGTAGTTTGGTAAATCTTGTTTTTCCTGAGTCCATAGCATGTGGACAAGGTTTCATCAGGAAAGTCTCACAATTGCTTTCTGGATCTGCTGTTCCTCTGTTTATCCAGAGCTTTGTGCCAACCTCTGTCACCACTAACATATGAAAACTGTTGCAGCAAAATCCTTAACATCTGTTCCATGTTCTCATATGGAAGAGAAGAGGAATCAGCCTCATGCACAGCAACTTTTGTAGTTGTCCAGAGATCCTTCCGTGTCCTGTGAGTCAGAGACAATTCAGGGTGCAGGTTTGTGTTACATGGAGTTCAGCCCCAGTTTGGGCTGCCAGTGAAA
The DNA here is from genome assembly GCF_051311805.1 of Agelaius phoeniceus. NCBI lineage: Eukaryota > Metazoa > Chordata > Aves > Passeriformes > Icteridae > Agelaius > Agelaius phoeniceus. The sequence goes on along the minus strand of NC_135270.1, from coordinate 9,595,482 downwards.
CAAGATCCTGTTCTCCCTGGGCCAGCCATGTGCTCCCTCTGTTTGTGTTTGCTCTGGCAGCTCTGACTGTGGGCAAGCTGGATCAGTTTGCTGACTTAATGGAAAACTGCTTTCCAAACTATAAAAGCAATTTTTCTATTGGATTGGTTTTTGAGACACAAAACTCTGCAAGGCTGAGGGAATGAATCTGCTCCTTAAGGGAAAAAGAAAGTAGGATTTCACTTTTTGACAGCACCGGCATGATGTTACCTCAGTGATTAAATTCTGATAACACCTAGCTGAAGTTTACAGAATAATTTGGATTTTTTTAAGACATCATTTGGTACCTCCAGGTGAGATCCTGGTTTCTTTGTTGTTGGATGTGAGCTGCCCTGTGTGATGATAGCTCTGCATGTGGAAACACTGGAATGGGTGGAATTTGACAGGCAAATATCCTGTCCTTTTTACCACTGACTCACCCCTTGCCAATGCATCACCTGCAGTCCTGAGCAGCTGTTACATCATGGGTATTTCCTAGAGAAGGATGAGATAAACATGAAACTTCCCTGCAGCCTTATCAGAGGGTGTGGAACAAGTCTTGAAACACCTTGCTTTGAGTCAGGAGCAGGAGGAAGCTGCAGCCCAGGTCAGAGTTCTGGGTGAGTGCTTCCCCTTGAGCTGGTGACACACTTAACCAGCAGGAAACTGCAATTTCCAGCATGACAACAAATGCTTTATCCTCTCATCTCCTGTGGACTAATCTTGTCTTCCTGATTGGTGCTACATGAAGGAGTGAATGGACACACTGCTTCCTTTTCTCTTAGAAGTTGTATGCAAGATCCCATCTCGCTCTGATCCCCTTTCTATTCACTCTGATATATATCAGGAGTAGTTCTGTTTGAAGTCAAGGTGTTCATAAAGCAGAATGTTACCCTTCATTCCTGGAAGTAGTCCCTACAGGTAACCTGGGGAGAGATGCACTGCAGAACCAGACTAAATTGGTGGAAATTGTGGTTTTTCTGGACCAGGTTTATGGTGGGAACAAAAAGCATTTAGTAAGAAGTTATCAAGCTCTCTGTATCACTCTCCCACCCCTCAGCAGGGGAAAGTAGAATAAATAAATTAATTTTCTGTTTTTTAGAGAGCAATATCCAAGTAAGATCTATCCCAGACCTGTGAGCAGACCCAGCCTGATGCAGCTGCTCTTGGAAGCTCTTCCCATTGAGAGGAGTGAAGCCACACTCAGCCCATGTTTGCACATTTTTAGGGGGACTGTTCCAGAAACTCACTTTGCTTTGTGTGCTGCAGATCAAGGTTCTTTATTACAGTAGCTGCTAAAGAGAGCTTTATCAGGTTACTCTGCTTTGTAGCTGGTTCTTGCATCTGTCTCTCTTAAACATTTCCCTGTTTTTTGCAAGGACTATCCAGTCCTGCAGCTGTGCCTGTGGTGGTGAGGTGTTCCACAAACAGGAGTTTGCATGGAACAACTTTCCCAGTAAATCCTCTCTTCCCAGCTCTTCACAATTTACTTTGCCAGGCACTCACTTTACTGGCCTGAGCACATATGTTGTAGTAAAAATTGGTTAAAAAAATCTAAATTGTGCTATCAAATATGAGCCAACCACTGAAATGCAAAATGTACAATCCCAGTGTGTTGTATAAAGCATGCAAAAATATCTTATGGCCATGATGCAAATCCTTGTGCTTTACCTGCTTTTGTTCAGGTACAGAATTGGGGTAACAATAATAAACAGCCTCTCATGGTTCACAAGTGCATTTTCTGAAGCTGCTTTTTCATGTTAATATGGTTCATTGTTAATGTACAAGGAACAAATGCAAATCTGAAGGCCAAACTCCGGGCTTTTTAATGAAAATTGAAATTAGTGTCACAACACTGGAAGCAAGAACAGAGGCTGTGCTCTGACACTGGGAAAGAGAGCAGGAAATTCAGATGGATAATTCTGATTGACCCTCTGTTGGAGATATTGTTTACTAATACTGAGTAGTACTCAGTACTACTATTGTTTACTGAGTTTTACATTCAGAAAATTACTATTATTGTATACAATTATTTTTCCTTAATGTGTCTTTTTCCGTAGAGTTACTAGATTTTTTAAATTTTTGGTTTGCAGATCTGCTCAGTGAAAGGGATAGAAAGTGGCAAAGTTGTTTTGATCTCTTTCAGCATAACCTCTGGCTAGAAATTCATGATATTACAGAACAGGAAGGAAAAAAAAGAGAAATGTGAAAGCTCTTCGTGTTGTGAGTGGAAGCCCTGCTTCCTGAAGGATAGAGCTATTCCATGTCCCCCTATTCCAATGAAGCATTATAGCCTATAATGCAGCAATTATTTTGTTGGGTAGGTGTTTCATTACCAACCTGGGCCTTGGAGGTGATGGGAGAAAATCTGTCGACCTTCCAGGGAAGCCATAAAAGAGAAATGATGTCTAAATAATAAATGTCCAGGAGAAATGGGGAATGCCTGAGAGTGTTGCACTTAGTTTCCATGATATCTGGGCACTGTAGGATAAAGAGCTGGTATGTGGATAATTTCAAAAGCTGGAATATTTTCTATTGTTCCTCTGCATTTTTGACCTTCCTCCTCCTGGTTCAATCCCTATCAAATAGGGTTTAATTTTTTTTTCTTTTTTCTGCAGAATGTGCATTTTTCTGGTTTTCACTTCAGACTGGAGCAAACCACGAAAAGCAGATCTTGGAAAAAAACCCTTTTCATTCCAGAGTGAGGGTGATGGGATCAGGTTTTTATTTGCTGTACTTTGCCATATGTGCAGCATTTGGGATTGGAGCCACCCAAGAAGGAATCTTGCCTTCTCCCTTTGATCCTGTGACAGTAGAACCAATAATTGTGTGGAAGAGAACGTGCAGGAGTAGCTGTGGTGACATGTGGCCCTACTCTGTATTGATGCTCAGGGGTAGGAGTGAAGGTTGCTCTTGGTTTGGGATGCTGTGGGGTTTTTTTCCCCATCATTTCCCAAATTTAAATGTAATAATTTCCAGGACCAGCAGTTGAGGATGTTGTCATTCTGAAGTTCCAAAACTTTCTAATTCTCTTCTGTTGGTCAGTCCCTTGCTGATTATTCATATTGCTTTCTATGCTTTTGCTCTTTCAAATTGTTTTGAATTCCTCTGTGAGTGATCTATGATAAAGCTGATTTTAATGAAAAAATAATTTTTCTAGAATAAATAGTCCATTAAACCATCTCATTTTTTAAATCTTCTAACCAAGCATGAGTGTTGCCATGTGCTACTGTTCTTATTTTATGTTCCTCTGGGTGTAGTGGAGATGGAGATTCTCCTGTGCCAAGTGAATGTAATGCCCCCCCAAAGAACTGCAGATCTGGGCAGATAAAAGACCATTATACTGGAGTTTAATGTTCCCAGGAAGCCTTGTGTAACATTATCCAGCCTAGCAGAGCATAGGAGGAACTTGTGATTCTGTCTGTCCTGAGTGATCTGCCTCATTCACTGGAGTTTTACAACCTCCACAATCGCGGACACTGATCCATCAGCTGAGGGGTTTCTGTTCATGGCTCTGATTCTTGCATAGAATTAATCCTTCCAAGACATAAATGCTGAACAACTCCCCTGCTGCTTTACTTGCAGCTCTGTCAGGCGGGCTCTGGGGCTCTGTGGGGTTTGGGGCAGTGTACCTGGACGCAGAAGCGGATTAGGAAAGGTTCAAAGCAGGCTGCTGAGGCAGGTGTGGAGCAGAACTCGACAGCCAGGTCCTTCAGCTGTGGCATCTGAACTATCAGCCAGGGCAGGGGCTGCTGAGCTCAGAGGGCCACTCCCTCCTGCAGAGATAAGGAGCTGCTTCAGAAACCACTGATAAGGACATAAGCAGGGTCTTGCCTCTTTTTGAAGTCACTTTGTAACTTTAGATTCCCATTGGGAAAGGAGAATCTCATCTGATACCTCGGCCTCAAAAGGTTGCCTGTGCTAAGTTGAGCTTGGAATCTAAGGAAGCACAAAGGGAACACCGTCCAAAAGCCTCTTTTTGTCACAGGAGTCACTCCTAACACTTCTATCGTGCCTGTTGTGTTTCTGAGGTTCTCCTCCTCCAAACTTAGCTGTGCTTCTCTTCCTCCTCCATTTCAACCTCACTTTTCCACTGTTGAGAGCCTTCATCAGTGGATTCCCCCGATATGACTCCAAACACACTTAATTTGTGCAAGCTGAGCGCTCTTCCACTGAACTGACCTCAGTGGCATGCCCTAAATCCTCTTTCTATTTTCAAGACTTGATCAGGTTCTATTCCCCTTCCTTCAAGCATCTTTCTTCACCAATTTCTTTTTACCTTCTCACAGCTGCAAATACTCAGAATCTGATTATAAAGCTTTCTTTTAGTTTTTGTCTCTTCCTTGGAGTGTGGCCTTTTGCCCATAAAAAGCCCTTGGTAAATGTTTGGTACAGAACATTCTGGGAGCTGCCATGTCCCTGTGATGAGGCTGTGCCTCTGATTTCACCCATGGCTGGTTCAGTTTTGAACCACAGGCCCCAGTCATGTGCTGTCTGAACCTTGTCATCCTCTTAGGGAGAAAATAGGTGTCTAAACTGCTTTAATGAGTATTGGTTTGGAGGTTTCAGATGACTGGGGGTAGTACACAACTCTGGGGGCAGTGGGAGTGTGAGGGATAATTTGTAGAAGCAGAAACTGGATGAGTTGAGAGGACAGAAAGTGTGATTCATCAGTTCATGTCACTATTACAAACCTAAAAATATCCCCAAGGAGTGGCTCTAGTGTTAAGTGAGCTCAGCTGAGAGGTGGTTTTGATCATGGGAAGAGCTGCCAGTTCTCCTCAGGATTTCCAGACAGCCTGGGTACCACGCTGACATCACGATCACTGTCAAATATATATTTGCATATATGTACATGCAAAAAAGATTTACACTTGTGGTCCCTTATCTCATGACAGATGTGTCTTGCTTTACTGTGCCTCAGAACAGCATCACTGCTGATATGTTTTCTCTCCTTTTTTACTGCCTGTCAGTTCGTTGGTTTTGCCATAAAGTGGTGGTTTAAAAAAAAAATATACCAATGTGTACATTTAGATGATCACATTGGTGTTTGCTGTCAGCAGATAGTTGAGATAAGCAAAAGCACATTCCAAATTGGAAGCTGGAAAGAGCAATCGTCATTGCCCTGCAGCACGGCAGTGGCAAGAATGATGATAACAAAGCCATGTGGTTTTCTTAATTTCCTAAAAAGTGAGTCCTGCTCAGTGTAATGGGGCTGCTCAATAGGGGGTCTGTGTAATGTATGTAAAGTGAACACAAAGATATTTAAGATAGGAAGTTGTTACTGAAGTTAATTATTTTGTATAGACTTCAAGCATTAGTTAAACAGTTGTTTGCCCCAAAATTCCATGCAGATAGTAGGAAGAAATGCCATAATAACTGTGAATGAAGAAGAGTGTGTGGAGTCTGTCCATCCATAACTGAGAGGGATGCAGGAAACCAGCAGGGACAAAAATGGGAAGAGCAGAGTGAAGATGAGACCTCCAGGTTTCAGCTCTGGGGTGTGGCTACCCGAGTTCATCTCAGAAATGCAGAGGCAATTGCAGAGAGCACAGGTAGTTCTGAGGAAAGAATTCTCCCTCTCGCCCCCTGCAGAGACCTTCAAGTGCCATCTTGACACAGCCTAGGATCCAAGGTTTTTCCTTGTGGATGTAAGGAGATAAAGGTCCCATGCAGGGTTGCTGTTCTGAGTTAGTCTCACCTGGAAGTCTGAGCAGCACTACACCAGATTTAAGCATCTGTTAGGAATTAAGCAGAGCAGTGCCCTGACTTTTCCTTCTATCCTTACTAATTTTCTGGGCTTTGTGTGTATTTTTCTTGGCTGTTGGTGAGTGTCCCCCACAGGAATTGGCTGCTGAAGTGTGGTGTCCCCCCAAAACCCACCCTGGAGCACAAAATAAAAAAGATTCTGTGTGTGCAGCTGCAGAGAAAGAATCTTTAAAGGAGTGCTATGAACAGCATCCCTTGGGATGCTAAAAGTATATGGGACCAATTAGTCTTCGTGGCCTGCTAATGAGTTTGTGACTGAATTGGAGATGGATCCTACCTGGTGTGTTTGCTGGAAAACGTGAGTTGGTGGCACAAAAAAGGCCACTTGATCCTTGGGATGCCAGCTAACAAAATTCCTGTATTTCTGTCACATTGCCTGTTACCACTCTGGCAGGTTTGCCTGTCAGGGCTGGTGCTTCCCCTTCAGAGGGGTTAATTTTGTCTTACTTGGAGAACACAAGGGAATCAAACTCAGCCTCTTTATTCTTTTGTTCCCCCTCCATTGCCCATGTTAATTTAATTTGACAGCCTGGCGAATAGGATTTGTCAAATATGGTAACCTTAAGCATCTGAGATATTGAAAACTGTGCTTTAAATTTATATAATCCAGATGTGAGAACCAATAAAAGGCTTGGATGAAATGAAATGTCAGGCTTTGTGGAGAAAGAAAGGGGAAAAATACTCTTTGCCACTTATTTTTCCACATGGCATAAAGTGCAGAGCAGGGTCCAATCAATTATATTAGTCAGGAATAGAAGCAGGTTTTGTCATCTCAGTGCTGGTAGCTAGCAGTAAATCTGATTGATAGCAAAATGCTGAATCTCACAAGACTGGGTAAAGTAAAAACTTCAGTGTTTGGGCAGTGAAAAGATGAGTCTTGGGAAATATTTAGGGTATGATGAACACAAGGCATTGCTGAAAGAGAATATTTCTCTTAGTACTAATAAAAAATCCTATTTAATGAATTTAGCTCTGTAGGCATTATCCAAATAATATCCCACTCACTCGTTCTGCAAAATATATTCTCAGATTATACACACAAAACAACTTCTGTTTCCACAATATTTGTTTTCCTGTATGTAGAAAGAGCCTGAAAGATGTAGAATAATTATCTTAAACTAATTCTCAGCTAAAGCTCTTCATTCCCTCTGGTGACCCTCCTTTGGCAGGAGGGAAGAAATAAATACTGAGGCAACACTAGGAATTATTAATCAAATAGTTAATTCCCCAAAAGTGCAATTTAATTTTAGCTCAAAATGGGTATTCATCAAATTCAGAGCATTGGCCTAATAAGTAGGATTAAAATTTGGAAAGTTTAAAACATTTACATTTTAGACTTAAAAGGCAAAGATTTTAATGTCAATATGAATTAAAATTTTTAATTTGCCTGCATTTAATGTGAAAGCTGAAGAAACTTTCAATCAAAACAAACCAGTTTTTCATGTTATAAAAACAATTTGATAGTAGGCCTGAAGTTGTATGCATAGCTCAATAAGTAAATTGATAGAATTAGACTTATTTCCATTCTCTCCCATATGCATTCAGTGTTCAAAAATAAGAATGAATTAAACTATATTTAAACCACCACCCTCAGTTCCACTCTCTGGCAAAACTGTCTTTAATTTTTAAATAAAGTTAGACGTGAATCAAGTCCACCTATGATTTTGATCACATAAAAGCAAAACATGCAGGATAAGATTTTGCAAATCCAAAGCAACCACTAGCTCTGTCTGTGTGTAAATTATGATTTGCTTGATCATAAGCTGTAGGAAAAAAACCACAAAGGTTTACTGGGAAAATAAAAGAGTAGGATGAGAAAATGCTTGTGCTGAGATTTTTGTTACTGCTGAGACACAAACCTATTAGGCCATGATATTGAAAGAACTTCTTTGGGCTGGTGGAGAGGCAAAGCTTTTATCACGGAAAGTTGCTGGAATGCAAATGTGGGGCAAAGTCTGCTCTTCTTGCTGGAGTCTCCAGGTATCCCAACCTCTCCAGACTGCTTAGGGTACAAACCAGCTTAGAGGTTCAGGCTGATATTATGACTAAAAGGGAGAAGTTTGAGCAAATAGAACTTCACAGCCCTGGATATTTTCCAAGGGAAGTGTCCTGTTAGGATTGCCTGATGCCATAGGTGTATTTGAGAGGGAAATGCTCCCGAAGTTGTTCTGTCCCAAGTTTTGTAGAGGCTGTCACAGAAGTTTCTGTATCCGTGGCAACTAATTTGGATGGAGACAACACTGATGAAAGATGTCAGTGGGGGCAGATCCACACTGAAAAATTCCACAGTTTTGGAGTTTTTTTAAACAATTCAGTGTCTGTCTGGATCCTGGCTCTTTGAAACCTCAGTGTAACCATGCACAAAGACCCAAGTAGTAGAAATGCCATTTCAAAAAGTGAGTCCCACGCAGCTGATGATATGATCTCCCCTCTTGGGTTTGTTTGATTCATTCATTGGCCCTGTAATCTATTCCTTTTGCTGGGCTCCCATAAATCATATGCTTGCCTGAGTGGAGAGGGTTATTTGAAAAGATGGAAGAGCCATTAAGTAGGAATGAGAGCGTGTGTAAAATGCTCACCTCGGCATAGCTGGGGGGTATGAGCTCTGGCCTGTCTAAGTGTGGAGCCCAGCAAAACCTCAGCCATTTCCCCTCTTTTTGGTTAAAGTAATAAACACGAGGCTGAGCTGCTCCCAGGAGGGACATCCTGCAGCTTCCAAAACTGGGAATGGCTTTCTCCCGTCACGCTCAGCCGTGGCTTTGTATGTTTTCCCTGGAAATTACAACATGGTTTTAATCTAAACAGACATTGGCTCTCTACGCCAAGCACATCAAATCTGTGCTGCAGGGATCACAGAATGGAAGGAACATGGCTCATGGAATGACAGTGCAGGGAAGAGGAGGGGGAATTGGAGGAAAGGGCTGAGCAGGGAATGGACCCCTCAAGGAAAGCAAGTTAGAGAGGTTAATGAATAGAGGTATTGTATTTGGGTTTGTGAAGCAGAGTCCCCAGGGAAAGGTTAGGTTCCAGGAGAAATGAAATCTCCCCTCAAAAGTTCTTCTCTGTTTGTGTACAGGCCTAGTGAATACCTGGGAGGAAGGAGAATTGAAAATATTTATCACTTATGTTCTAATTTACATGTCTGTACAAGTGTCTTGTTTTTGCCTGGGTTGGAAATGCTATGTCATCAGGAGAGTCTGCCTTTCTGGGAGACATTTTCTTGTAGGATCTCTCAAGCACCTTCTCCCCTTTATTTTCTTTTCTTACAGTTTTCCGTGCTTAGTGCTGGAGGAAGGTCCAGACTTTTTCCACAGTCATTGCAAAACTGTTCAGAGAACAAAGTCAGCACTGTGTGAGTCCCACGCTTTGGTGTCTCTCCACCTTGAAGGAGTTTTGGAAGGGAGTGTCACTGGAGAAGTGCTGGCTTTGGAAGCCTTAAATCTTGTGTGAGCTCCCAAATTTGTACAGGCAGGGGATGTGAAGTGCTCACATGCCTTATGGACTGCTTCAGGTTATCCAGATACTGGATTTGAATAAAATTAGTTATCAAGCATGTAGATATGCACATCTATTTAGCAGATCAAAGGTATACTACACCAGAGTCATCTGCAGCTGCCACTAACATGGTGAGACAGATCAAATATCTGTGATATTTTTTCTGGTTTTAGAAAGTTCTGCCAAACTTTTTGGAAAAAAGACAGATTACAGAAGTAGTCGTGGCCCAAAAAAAACCCAGGCACAAAAAAGAGCCATTCTCAGAGCGTGAGTGAAAGCACAAGGGAAACAAGCTGCTTGTAGAAGGTGTAGAAATGGCTTTAAAAAACAAAAATCAAGCTGAAACATGTTCTCTGTAGTCTCTGGTCTCAGTCTACAGCTGCTCCTTCTCCAGCCAGGCATGCAGCAGTTTCCTTGCAGCGCTCCCTGAGGCCTTGGCATTGCTCAGTCTGTCGAGACCAACAACAGCTCAGCACTGGGGAAACGTATGAAGCACGAGTTGAATGGTGCCAATACTTCATAATGTTACAGGGCTTTTCCCCCACAAATAGAGGGATCCTGCACTGAACTGCTTTATGTTCAGTCCTCTTCACAAATCTACATCTTTGACTTGTAGTTTTGGAGAGGCACTTGTGGCTTTTCGGAGGTGTGGTGCGTTCTCAGGCTTTGTGCTTTGATGTTGAGTATTTTGACATTTGGCTTCAAAGCTGAAGGGGATCGGGCTCCAGAGGGCTGGAGGTTCAGACTCCAGTTTCAGATGGATGAGAATGAGGGAGGCAAGTCAAGTATCAAAACAGGGCCCTGGGAAGCACAGTGGTACTCGGCAGCAGAGCCGATACAATAATGCATGACCAGAGAGCCAGGAGCAGAATTACAGGACAACTGGGGCTAAATTCATGTCTTTCCGAAACTTTCTTCTCTGGAGCTCCTTCAGTTTCTTTTATGGACCAATGAAAATGGCCTATAGTCAAAGACTAATGGTGAAATGCTGAATTTCAGGCAGTGTTTTCACACTGACTCTCCCTTTGTGGCCAGAGGTAAAATGTTTTGTTGTTTCTAATGTGTAGAACAGGCCAGACACTTCCCTTCTCAGAGAGACATGTGGGAATTAGCTTCCACTTCCAAAATATTTTAATGTGCTGTCGTCCTTCATGGTTCAGAATGGACTTTAACCGTGGAGATCTCTGCCTGTGGCTCAGCACAGACCACACCTACCACATTGCTGTGAGCTTTATGCAATTGAGTCACCAGAAAAAAGCTCACAAATTGGCAGGAGCTCACAGGGGAGCAACCCAAACAACTCAGGGACTGGCTGGAGGGGTTAAATTAATAGCACAAGATTAAAAGAGATAAATACAGGTAGTTTGGTGAAAGCTGTTCCCCTGAAGTTAATTATGCCATATTATTTGAAAGATGTAAATGGTGAAGGATTTGCTTAGTGCACTCTGGAGAGGTAATTGGCAGAGGAAAGAGGATGCAAAAGGAACTTCAAGTTGAATACCAAAGGATTTCCTGACAGTGGATGTCTTGCTCTGTCAAACAGACTTGCAGGAAAGCAAGACTTTTATGTTTCCAACAGTGAAAGCCCCACTGTTGGAAACATAAAAGTCTCCTCAATAGAAGAGAAATCCTGAGCTGAGATGAAGATGAAACCCAGTGAGTTTTGTCTGTTCCAATTACTGTAATTAGAGAGACAATTGATACATCAGTAATGCCCCGGAGCTCGAATCAGAGAGATGCTGTAGGAGCTCACAAGCAAGCTTTCCCTTTCTGTCATAAAATCTGTAGAGTAATCTGGATCTAGACTGACTCAGAAGTGAGTCCTGAAGGGCCACAGCCCTGGATATTCCTCTCTACCCTGGAGTACCCAAGAGTGGAATACAGCTCTTTAACTCATTCTCCATGTATGGGCTACAGTTCACAAACCCAAAAATGCTGTCCCAGGCTTCCAGGGTCCTTCTGATCTGTAATTATAAGAAAAGCTATTAAAAGCTTCAGAAACTACAGAGAAAAACTAATTTTCCTGGAGGTTTTCTACTTCACCTAACTTCCCAATTAATTCTGAACATCTTTTCCCTTTCTTAAATATTTTTGTTTCACTTAGATTCCAGGTGTTCCTATGCTGCAGCACATAGAGTTGACCTGAATATTTGAGAAAGGACAGCTGGGGTGCCCTGGAGTTCCTTGCAGGCAGATTTATCCTGGAGCCCTAGCAGGGTATATTAACCCATATTTAGTGCTGTGCTGTTGCAATTACTGCACTCCCAGTGATTAACTTGTTTACAGTTATCATGAGCATCTCTGCAGCGCTCAGCAGTCAGCTGAGCCTTTTTCTAGAAAACAGTATCAGCAAAAAATCAGTATTCCTGCCAGCTAAATAAGCTGCAGTCCTAAAATCAGACCATTCTGGGCACTTTATTTAGACCAGGCAAATCCTGAGCTCTGTTCTGTAGAGCAAGGAAGAAGTCAACCTAAACAGTCATGGCTTTTAACTTGCCACACACTGGGTTTGATCTGAAAGCTGGATCAAATTGTCCTTTGTAAACAAAACAGCACATTGGAAACCACATGTGAGAAACAACAGCTATGAAGCTGTAATCATATTGCATGGGAAATACCAAAGTGAGTTGTTTAACTAGGAGCATTTAAATTTCTGGGGGGAAAAGGTCTGAAGGGTTAACACAATTCTTTTTTTTTTAATCTGTGATAAGCACATGAGATCTGCCAAGCTCCATTCCCTGTGCTGATGAACCTTTCCAGGGTTTTGTTCCCAACCTGTAATAGTCCAGGAATGGAATTTCAGTCCCATTCCCTTTCCCATGTCAGCATTTCATGGCTTATCTACAGCTTTCTGCCAGACCAAGCCTCAGCCATGGCAGAGCAGCTCTTAACATTGTGGTCATGATTTGTGGTTAGCTGGACATTGTATTTACAACATGAAGCTTCAGGGCATCTCAGATGGAGGATCTAAAATCCAGGGAGATGTGGGTGTGGGATTTCAACCTTTTCAGGTTATTTTCTTAGGATACTTCTGTTTTGGGGCATTAACTTGTTGGTGGCTGGGTTTTTAGGAGGCAGTCCTGGTGGAATGAAAACAGCAAGATTTAGTGTTGCTGAAACTCCAAGAATTCCCTGCTGTTCCTGTGCTGGGTAACTCCGAGACAGGAACACGTACAGCAGCATTTTTATAATTTTAAGTGCTGCCAAGCACTTCACTAAATGTGGGAGAACTCATGAGCTGGAGCTGAATGTATTTGCTCTATTCTTTCAAAATAAAAATACACGTGCCATGACAAAGCTTCCAGAGTACTGATGTAATTCTGGTTACTTAAAAACCGAAAATTGAAAATTTGAAAAGCCTGTAGTATTTTTGGGTTTGTTGAACCCTTCACCTCAGCCTCACTGCTTCCCATGGGGGAAAGCAAATTAAAGCCAAGGTGACAATTCTATTCCCAGGCCCAATTCTGGAAGTGGGAGCAGAATGCCTGACTTATCCAGGCTGTCCCAGCTTCCCTTATCCTCTCTGTGCCGCCCTGCACCCCGTCACTGACACTGCTCCAAGGAGAAAGGCCGCGATAAGGAGGGGCAGCTGGGCTGTCCCGTGGGTTCTGTGCTGTGACTCCACGATAACACGAATTGAATTGGCTCAGTAAGTGCTCTGTGGGCAGGGTGCCAGCCCTGCTGGGGGTTCTGCTGCTGGGGCAGGGCTGGGATAGGAGCGGTTCTCACCGTGGGCACCGCTGCGGCATCGCTTCCCATCGGCTCCCAGGGGATGGGTACGGACACACAGGGCTGGCTTGGGGGCACTGGGGTGTTTTCCTCTGGCACAGAGATGACAGCTGGAATGAGCTCTTCCTAGATGGAATTCTCTGCCTGGGTGGCATGTCCACCACCAGCCACACTTTCTTCTCCTTTGCCTCCTCAGCTCTCTACATCCCTGGCCTTGGCTTGGGGTGGTCAGTGGCTCTTTACTTGCTCCCTTACCTTCTGCCCTCTTCATCTCTCTGACAGGAGAGAAGTAAGAAGCAGGAAAACGTCTTCTGTTGTCCTTTGGACACTGGCAAACCCACTGCTAGCATTGTCCCTTTCCATTTACTACTTCTGTGTGTTATTCCTCAGAAATTCTGCTGGGAAATACTGCTCTGCTACAGATACAGGGCTCAGCCTTCCAGTGATGATGCCACTGCATCAATCAGACACAGTATAAACTACAATAGTTACTGTGCTGAGGTTTTCACCAGGACCTGGACTTGGATGATCCTTGTGGGTCCCTTCCAGCTTGGGATATTCTAAGGGATAACTCCTTGTGATCCATATGAATGCACAGTGTGTGTGCATTACCAAAATCTGAGTTCTTTCACTGTTCATTCATTATTTTTATTCAGGGACAGGTATACATAGTGAGGGCCATTTGAAATATTTATTGCTTCAGCTGGTTAGAAGTTCCTTGGCCTTAACTAAAAATCTCATACAGAGGGAAAAAGTGTATGTATGTGTGTAGCTAGAGAGACAAGGGCAGTCTTTTTAGGTATCCTGTTTTGTTCTGAACAGACATATCCCATTCCCATTTTCCCCCCTCCTCTGTCAAATTTGGAGCTTCAGCAAGCTGATTCTAACTACTAACATATGTCTGGGGGTGGGGAAAGTGATGCAGGAAGGAGTACTCCGAGGAGTACAGTAGCATTTCTATATTCAGCAAGTTAGTCAGCAGCTCCTTCAGTTGTAACACAAAAAATAAAATGAATGGTCTGTAAAGGAGCTGTAAATCTGGGAGAGCAAAGCTTGTGCTGTTCCTGAAATGATCACATAGCAGATCATAACTGTACCTACTGTTTTCTCTGTGAGGAGGAGCTCAAAGCACTGCAGTGCTTTGAAGTAACAGAGATGTTTATTGCCTCTACTTCACAAATGAAAACATGAAGTGCCAGACAAAGACAAAGCCAGATCCTGAATTTCTTGCTTCTCAAGGGCCATTTGCCATTTTCAGTGTGAGGTGCTGTGTGGAAGGAGTTTTGACAATTCAGCAAGTTGTGATGGAGTGGGAGATGAAACCATGTCTGAGGTGGGGGAACACCAAGATCTCTTGCTTCTTAATCTGTTCTTTGAACCTTGGAATCATCTTAACTTTTGTCATCCAAGTCAAGCTCCACTAACAGCTCTACCTGAGCAGGATCTGTCCTTGCCTGAACTTTTGGAAATCTCTCCTTTGAACCTGCCCTGGTGGTGATCCCTTTGAGCCTGAGTTCTTGTTTTAGTTTGGCCTTTTACTGTACAAATCATGACCTGGGGGTTGTCTCACCACCTCATGTTCTCACCTCTGCCTTTCAGTGCTTGAGAATCTTCTTTCTATGTTCACCCCTCCCAAAATAGATAGTTCCCCCCTTCTATTTTAAATTGCTCATATCCCTACACCTGGAAGTGTTCAGGACCAAGCTGGATTGGTCTCTGAGTAGCCTGGTGTGGTGGAGGGTGTCTCTACCCAGGGCAGGGGATGGAACTATGGTGATATTTAAGGTTCCTTCCAAGCCAAACTATTCTAGAATTCTATGATTATATGACATAGTTCTATTTACTTTTAGTCCTTAAGGATCAACAAGTTGTTTTCTAATTGCTGTCTCCTGAGTGTTTCTTGGTTAGGCAGGTAGCTGGAGAAAGAAAAGCACTAATAGTTGTGCTTTAAATCAAATTACTTTAATGTATGCTATGCGTGTGGTCAGTATCTCCATTAATTTTTGGTCTCAAATATGAGTTGCCCATAAAGCCTCTATGACTCCTGCTGGGTGTGAGCCAAGAGAAAGGAGAGCTATGAGGAGTAGAAGCACATCTTCCCCATAATTGCAATCATATTTGAGTCCACTGGTGCTGCAGATTTAACCTTCTGCTTCTGTGCATTCCTTCACTATTATCACCTGGGGTTCAGCACTGGGCTGAGGCTTTTGCTTCAAGTCTCATCTTGAACACACGCTCTGCCTTTCTTCTTTTTTTTCCCTTCCCTTTGTGTTTGCTCAGACTCAAAACTCAGGTTACAAATCTCAGTGGAGGAGTCCTTTGAGCCCTGCCAATTGTTTCTGGAAGCTAATTATTGTGTGTTAGTAAATGAACCAGGTAGAAAGAATGTTAAATATATCAGACTTGCAGCAACACGTCTCCTGTCAAAAGGCAAAACACTCACCTCTCCCTAGCAGATGAGATAGCAGCAGTTGCAGCCACCAGCTGGTAGGAAGGTGAGGCACAGAATACACCAGGAACAGGAATAGAATTGTGATTTTATACAATGAGCTGCTCATGTAGAAAGGAAACTTTCTGAAAAGTGGAGCCCAAGACGGTTTCCTGTAGCACACACATGGATGTGTGCTGCTGGCAGTGTAAGGAAAGCCTCTTGTCTCTTTTTTATTTCCTCTTGTCCTTTCCAGACTCAGTAAATGCTGCAGTGGAACAGGAATTTGAATGCTGACTCAGAATATGTATCCCATCCTGGTTGGTTTGATTCCTGCTTTTCCAGCTATAGCAGGATTTCTCCAAATGAAGGCTCAGGCTCTGAAATGCATCCCCTTGCCCAGAGGGGAATAATGAAATCCAGAACGCAGCAATTCAAACCATCCCTGATTCCAAACCCATCCCCTGAGTACTTGGTTGAGGGGACACCATTTAAAAGTGAACTCAGTTCAAAACAAACCTGCAGTTCATTATCAGTTTGGGCTGGTTTAATCTTGCAACCCTTTTATTATTCCTCCTTTTGGAGACTGTCTGAGGTGAAGGCTGCATCTCCCACTGCAGAGAGTGCCTCATGTCAGTGCTGTGCAGCACAGCCTGCTCACGTTGGTCTGACAAACTCCAGGAACTTTGCAATCCAAAAAGGAAGCTCGTGCTAAAAGTAGGGCACAGTCAAAGAGTTTGCCACGAGTCTTTGAGCTCCTGGTACCTTTCTGGTTCTACCCATAAAACACAGGTGATCAACTCTGAAGTGCTGCATTTTTTAAAAATTAAATGCACCCTTGTCCCTCCGTTTTTCCTGTGTCTGTGCTGTGTCAGAGGAGGGGATCACTGTGTTCCAGCACACGCTGTGCCAAGGTAGCAGATGCTGAGGCAGTATCAGGTGTCTCCAAAGTTCTCTCCTCTCATGGAGTCTTGTCCTGGAAGAGCAGAATTGAGAATTGAATCTCAGGTGTCGACGGCTGTGCTGCATAATTGATTATAACTTTATATGGCAGAGAGAGAAACAGCAATGCTGCCTCTGGGTGCTAATGGTAATAATGGATCTGGTTACCAAGGATCTGTATCACACTTCAGGGGTTTTTTTAATCTTTCCACTGGTGTATCATTTAATCCAGACGTTACCATTAATTAATTATGTTGTAATTAATCCTTGTTGCTGTTCGTATCTGTTCCATCTGAATAAATTTGTCTTAGCCAGTTGACTAAGAACAAAGGCATTTTTGAACTTCTGTCAGTGCAGAAAGTGACCCCAAGTAAACTATACTTTTAATCCTGTGGGTATCAGTCACTTCAGCTCCACTGAAGTACATATATTTCTATTTTGTAATATGTCTTTACCTTTACACACGCATGCTGTGAATTTCTTTTCACTACGTACCTTATGCAGCCTGTCCTGTGAATCCAGAGGTTGGGAGCTGTTGTGATGTTTGGGTTCGGTTGGCTCTCTCCCTCTGCAGATGCTGAAACATCCTCTAGATGCACTCCGTGCTCTTCTTGAATTGGGACAGCAGCTAAAATACAAAAGTGTTTCCTTCACAAGCTACACCTCCGCACGTTTTCCGAGTGCAACCTAAGGATGTCACTTAATCCTGACACTCTCCATCTGCTCAGTAACCATGACAGCTCCAGTGAGTTTTATTTTCAATGTGCAGGAGAGGTGTATGTATTATTCAGGATGCAAAACGTAACACAGTGAACAGGTATTTGTGGTTTCATTCGGGCCAGTTATTTGACTCTCAAAAAACCCAGCAAGTAGTAGGCTGGGTTTTCCTCCCTCCTGCTGATTGCACTTTATCCTCTTTCCTCATACCCTTCTTATCTATTCTTAATTCTCTATAGAAATGCTTCACTGAACATGTCAGATGTTTAATATTCTGGTGTTCCCTGCATGGGCTCAGGCATTTTAAGCAGTTGCTTTAGAAGACCTATAAAGTGATCTACTAAATATGAATAATCTTATCTTAAATTGGTTCCGCTTTAGAAAAAATAAAGAAATTGAAATTGCAGAGAAAAGTTGTTGGTTAAAATGTAAGCACGAATCACAAATTGCTTCTGAGGATATCTGAGTTTTGATTGTTTCTAGTGCAAATACTGCACAGTCAAATTTTGATCTGATTTAAACCCCTGGCAGGCCTTTGATGTCAGCGAGGTTATGCAAGGCTGGCTTTGCAAGCCTCTCGCCATTTCCTCCCACGAATCCAACCCAGACTCTCAGTCTCTGCAGGATGAGCAGATGGTTTACTGGGAAATTCACTTGGTTTCACCAAGGTTTTCCCAAGTTTCAATGTGTAAGTGAGGCAGAAATGAACACAGGCCACCAAAAGCAAGCCTGATGTGTTATCCTGGCAGTACCTGCCCTAGGAGCACAGCACTGGCTGAATGCCCAGTGGATGAAGGATCCTGTTGCTGAACCGGGAGGTGAGGGATTCTCCTGGTGTTGAGAGGAAAGGTTGCACTTTCAACCTTAACTCACCCTGGTTTTGTCTGGCCAGTGACAATTCCCAAATTGCCTGGCACATTCTCAGTGTTGTTGCTTTAAGGTAAGAGATCTGGAGGCTGCTGGAGCTTTAATAACCATGTCTGCAGATACTGGCGTGGCCTGCATAGCTCAGCTCTTGCCTGGGCTTTTTTGCAAAGCCTTTCATCTGCCAGAACAGTGTCTGAGTCTCAGGCTCCTCTTGCTCACACTGATTGTTGGCCATAAGTTGTGCAAGTCCCTGGCGTCACAGCATCCAAAGGGGAAATCTCTGGTGCCTTTGTTACACACGTGGGAGTCTCCTCAGCATTGGCTGTCTGGCAATTAATAGGGCTACTTAAATATGTCCATGCTTCCATTTGGGATAGTTTAGGCAGAATGTTTACTAGTCCAGTGTGCTCCGTTGTTGCAGCGGAGAAGGAATGTGAAGGAGTAGATGTGGCGCTTCATGAATGGTTCAGTGGGCACAGGGGTATTTCATCTTAATGATCTTGGAGGTCTTTTGCAACCCTAATGATTCTGTGATTCTCTTTATAGGATGAGCTATTATGCACTCAAAGCAGAACCAGCCCATCATAAGCCTTCTCCCAAATCCAAAGCTCACCTCTGGGCACTGTTTCTATATATAAGACTCACAGTGCAGGACACTGAATTTTCTGTCTGAAAGAGCTTTCTGTCTTAGATGAACCCTGCTAAACAGCTGTGACAACCATGGGAGATGAAATAAGTAAAAAAAGGTGGAAGGAGATGGCCTGAGGAGAGGAGAGGAGGGCTGCATGTACAGAGAATTATGGAATTAGGGTTTTTCAGTTCAGCAGAATTGACTGCTCTCAACAGAAATTGATCCTGCCTGTTCCCTGAGAGCCCTGGCAGATGAGTATCCCTCAACCAGGGCAGTATTTGTCCTGACAAAGTGTGGTCAGTGCAGTGGATCCAATTCCAGTTTGTCCCACAACCTCTCCTAGAAAAAGGCAGGGCTGCTGTGAAGAGCATAATTTGGGATTTGTTTGCTTTTGTAGCCTTCTGGACCCGCCTTTTCCTGCAGGTCTCCCATGACTGTTGAATGTAAAATAAGAGAACCTGGAGCCCCAGGGGGCTGTGATCACACTGGCCTTTTAGTGGGGCTAACAGAGCTGGAGTGTGTACCTGGTTTTGCTTGGAAGAAGTGGAGCGTGTTTTTAAGGAGCATATTTCCTTCCTACCTTCCCTCAGTGCACACAGATGTTATTCCAGAGAAACTGCAACTACACAGCTTTGTAGAAATTGTAGACTATACTGTTTCCTTCTCAGTTTCATGCATCTGTACAGCCTTGTAACTCAGAAGGGCTCTGTAACTCAGAAGTTCTTATCATTTCCACCATGAGATTTATTTTCTGGGCCTTACTGGAAACATTACCAGAGCAAACTTGGAGCTAGCGATCCATCTCCGTTGTGTTTTACTGTCTGGTTTTTATTATGCCTGTGGTTTTCACTAGATTTGCTTCAGCTGTGATTTATTTTGGTCTCCTGCTCTGGCATTTGCTGGGTAAGCTTGCGTATTCTTTGCATTTTGTTGTGTTACTACATTTCTCTTCTCTGAATTGTTATTTTTAGGTGACTTTCAGGCCTTTGTCTTTCTCCTGAGTACTGGTTTTCCAGATTCCAGGTTGGCTCAGCACCTCCTGCTTGACTCAGGAGTTCTTGCTGCCTTTTTTATCTTGCTGAAAAATAGTCAGAAAACTGTTTTATTAATGGGTCAGTAATTGTAGTCAGGATGTTCAGCAGTTTAATGTGGTACATAACAGCTTGGTGGTGCTCAAAAGCATCTGAGTAAATCTTTATTTAACTCACTATTACAAAGTTCTGAGGCAAGTCTTCAACAGAGAAGGATGGTGGGGTGAAGAAGGAGCCAGAGTTTTCTCAGTAGATTTGAGGTTCTTGTGTTCGGGGAGACAGATAAAGTGTGACCATTCCAGAGCCCAGGTTCTCTCACTTTTTTTGCTGTTCAGACTCTTTTGGGGGCCTTTCCAGCTCTCAGTCCATGAGCTCAGGGCTGCTGCCTACACAACCTGTAGCCCAACACTGTGTGCATTGTTTGGGCAGGAACTTCTCTGATTACCATATGATTCACAGCCCTGCTGTGCCACCAACTTATGTCATACATGTCCTGCTCCCACACCCACCGTGCTCACAGCAATCCTCTGCTCTGCTTGTATTTATTTTGTTTCTTTTGTAATAAAAAACGGTGGCTGGAAACCTCAGCTGTGGAAATCAAGTGTGGTCAGCTCTGACAAGGTTTTTTTGGCTTTCCTTTTGCTTTTCCTCCATGTGTGTTTACACACAGAGCACAGCCTTGTCTTTCCTCCCCAAGCCAGGATCCAATTACACCCTATCCCTGTGCTGTTCCCGCTTTTCCTCAGCTACTAACCCAAATGTAGTTGTTAATACAAGCCTCCTGCAGGTTCTGCACCGTCCTGAGCCTTCTCTACACAGTGCCAGCTTCAAAAGCCACCAGGCAGGTGCTGATGTGACAATAGTGACTAAAGCCTGGCTGCTCTCATCTCCAAGTGCAACAGCTTTACCCTCAGTCATTCCCATGCAGCAGGGAAGGGTGGTTTCTCACAGGAACTAAACATGAAGGTTGCCTTCCACGGGCTCTTACCTTGGGGACTGAGCTGCTGGTGTGTGTCCCTGTGGGGAAGGACCACAGAGTGTCCCTGCTCCTTCTCTTCAGTCAGCCCCCTGGGATCCATCAGGGCGAGCTTCCAGTGCAGCCATGGCCCCGAGGGTGGCGTTGCACTGGATGCTCTTCTGGAGATGCTTTGGACATGGACAGTGGTCCTTACCCAAGGGGACAGGAACTTCTGAGGCTGATTGCTGGTTATACT
Source organism: Agelaius phoeniceus (assembly GCF_051311805.1). Classification (NCBI taxonomy): domain Eukaryota; kingdom Metazoa; phylum Chordata; class Aves; order Passeriformes; family Icteridae; genus Agelaius; species Agelaius phoeniceus. Next base: position 9,574,641 of record NC_135270.1, on the reverse strand, counting down.
GTGCTGTATCCCACTGGATACCTGTGAGGGGATCCAGATCCAGGCATCTGCTAAGAGCCTCCAGGACAGAGCTAAAGCACAGATATTCTGGAGGCCCAGTGTGGATTCCCATTGGAATTTTATTGTTTCCAGTGAAACTCTGCATAGTCATTTAAACCACTTCATTGTTGGCAGGGCTCTGTCCTGAGCACAAACACAGAGAAGCAGAGAAATGTCACTTGTAAACCACAAAAACTGCAAGAGAATTGAGTGTTGAGTAAGCCTTTTCCATCCCTTTCCATGAGTCTTCAGTTTGTGATCTAATGAGCCAAAGATACCAAGTGCTTTCTTGGTGTGAGGATTTTTTCCCCCCAATTCTTTGTTATCCATAATACTTTATTTTAGTCCTTTAATTTGGTATTGTAGACTCCCAGTTTGACTTTTGTTGCCTTAAACTGGAAGGAAACCACTGTCTTAATAGAGTTCACTTTTCAGATGATGTAGAGAGAGTGCCAGAAAACCTTTTTCACTTCTGGTTTCTGCCATATTGGTTCTGAACCATGCGGAACTGCACACTTTAGTTGGTGAAATACTGTGGGAGAAGATGATTTGCATTTCCTTAGCCAGCACAAAGCAGAAAATGCTCCAATGAAGGTGACAGTGTAGAAATTCCAGCAAGAGCTCCCTCCTTGCAACTTCCTCAGCCCTTACTTCCAGTAGTATGAGCTACAGGTGGTACCTGGGTCTTCTCTTGTTTGCTTTTGGGGTTTTTTGTTTGTTTGTTAATTCATCTAGACTTTATACGTGGCAGGATAAGCTGCTTCCAATAATAGGCTGTAAAACATAACAGGAACAATAATAATAAATAAAGTTATTTCAGTCTCGTTTGTGATGTGATTTATGGGCACTCCAAAAGCACTCTGCTTCCAGAGTGCAGGATCAGATGATGTTAAATAATAAAATGAACAAGGAATGGTTTTTGAAAAAAAAAGACTGTGGAACAGCAATTGCATTCTAGTTGGTGAGGAGAATGTATGAATACAGCAAAGAGATTAAAGAGGCATGAGAGTGAGCCAAGATGTTACACTTTTTAAGAGATCAGGAAGGGGAAATTCATCCCTTTCACAGCCTGGCTGTGAGCCTGCCAGCCCTTGGTCATGACCTTGGGAAAGGCAGCAGAGAAGCTGAACTGACCATTTACTTGCCTTTTATTTTTGGAAGGGATTGGTCTGGAATTAAAGTAAAAATCAGTCTCTTATGTGATGAAATAAGCTCTTTTTTTTCTTTTTCTTTTTTTTTTTTTTTTTGGCTCTGCCTGTCACAAACTTGTCTGCAGTTCAGCCCCAAGGGGAATGGAGCAGCAGGTCCTCACAGGGGCAATGTTATTAATGTCATATGGAGTTGGAGCTGCTCAGAACCAGTCAGGGAATGTGGAAAACTGCAAGGAAAGAAATAACTTTGTTTTAAAGATGACAATTGAAGTCAGGAGTAAAAGCTGAGGGTGATAAGTGCAATTTCAGCATGGATTGGTTCCATGCAAGAGGGAGATGCTGGAGCACGTGGGTTGGGAGTAGCTGCTGATTGAGTCCAGCCAGGCTGAGCTGCAGGGAAAGGCCTTTTCCTCCTCTGGGAAGTGCCATGGATCACATGCTGCAGATGGAAGCCCTGTGGGTTCATTACTCATTGCAGAATTATTGCAAACTGTCCTCTCTGCAGCCTCTGTGTCAAACTGAAACAGAACTGAGAGAGAAGCTGCGCTGCAGAAATGAGCCTTGCCCATCAAGAATTGAAACTCTGAATATTGAATAGAAATTCCTGTGTTATTCCTCAGTTCACAGGCATGAAAAAGAAGGCATGGAGTAAAATGTCCTAATTGGGGGATATAATTCCCCAACAACAACATCCTTCTGTGCTCTACCTTGTGACAGAGCAAGCCTCGTGCTCATCCCTTGCTCCAAGGCTCCAAGTTTCAAACAAAGTGAAGCTTTGTGTGAAGCTCAAAGTGAAGATGGCTGATGAAGCTGGGTGTCTTTTAGTCTCACCACAAGGGATTGATCTTCGTTTTTAATTGATTTTTCCCCCCTCTCTGGTCAGACAGTGCCAGTAAAGGGAATTTTCTGTGTGTGTCACTGGTGATCTTGAAGTCATTTGCCTGTTCCCACTGGCATGCCCTGGCTTGCCTTTCATCTCCCTTCAGGCTTTTAAAGGCTGGGGAGAGAGCAGAGAGAGATTTAGCCTTATCTCATAATTTGTTGTAAAACAGCTTCTTTGCTGTGTAATTTGTTTTGGAAATGTTTAAAAAAAATTGTATTTTTATCAGGACACAGATGTTGCCACAAACACAGAGGCAACCAGCAGCCCCTTTGGTGGATCTGGACAGAACTTCTGGGTTCTTCCCCAGCTCTGCCTTGTCCCTGCACTGGTTGAGAATTAAGGATTTAATTGCAAACATCAGAAATCTGTAATTGCAACAACACCTGCCTTGTAATAGACAAGAAAGTGCCTGTTTTTCAGGTTAATACTTGTCTTGAAGCAGCTGCTGACTTTGTCATGGCTTTGTTCACTGAGAGTTGTCTTGCTCTGTGTTGGTTGAGGTTTTTTTTTCCCCCCAAGAATTCTTTGGAGGAAACCCAGAATTCTGAAGTTGCCTTGCTTTGAGGCTGATATATACAGCATTATGTTTTATATAAAGCAGCAGACTAATGCTCAGCTTTGCTCTCAGTGGATCAGGAATTTAGTGTTCAGTTTAGAGCTTTTCCCCTGTGCAGACTGAGAGCTTTTGTCTTGCCCTGCCGCTTCCTTCCTCGCATCTCAGAGCGTTTTCCAGCATCTCTGAGGCAGAGTCTGTGGAAGCAGGGTTGGTGACTGTTAAACAGATGAGAAAGCTGAGGGAAATGCCTTAGCCACATGATTTAGTGGCAGACTGGAATAAGTTCAGTATTTCTGCTGCTGGGTCCCAGGAGCTGTGTACTAAACCTACTGTTGCCTTTCCAGCCTCCAAAGGCTTTTCCCACTCTAACCTCTATTTCAGCACAGGCTTAGGGTTTTTAATGCTGCCTCAAAAATAGCTGTCCTTCTCTTCTGAGAATAGAGAAGTTTTTCTTCAAAATACCTTCCCTCCCCCAGATATTCTTTTTTTTTAAATTTTTAATCATTCCCTGCTGAAAACCTCCACATCAATCTGATCTCAGCTTGTCCTTCCAGCAGGAGAGAGGGGTTTGCACAGGCCCCATCCAGAGCTGGGAATGTCAGCGCCTCTCTGGGTTATTTAAGATACGTCTGCCGTGCAATAAATCTCATCTTGTCATTCTAATGGTACAATAACTTGGAAATGAAAGAAGTCAGCTGGGGGAATATGTGTGTGCACTGGAAAAACCATCCAGAACACTGTGCTGGAACAGGCCTTTGGATATTGTTGTGGAAAAAGCTTGGAAGCCGTTAGCCTGGTGCACAGGAGCAGTGAAACAAAACAGGGGTGCTTGTTTAACAACGAGAGAAAATCGGAGAGTGGCAGAGCGAATGTGCCCATTCCTTCTGCACTCTTCCATTGCTTTTAGGTAGAGGTGCATGTCTTGTTGGCACTATCTCTCAGGAGAAAGGGCACATAAAGAAAACAAGCCAGAGGATAACCAAAACAATACTAACATAGGCTAGCATTGAAATGATTTATTTTTCTGTTGTACCTCCCAGCTGAAGACACTGAATAAACCATATCCATATGGAAATGCCTTGAACTTTTAGGCTGTCAGGCAGGTTCCATGGAGCATATTTCATAAATCTGCTTGAGGGAGATGGATTTCACCTGGACATGGCACCAGGTGCCATGTGGTCACCAAAGATGTGCAAACAGGAAAATAATTGTTGATAACCCCTTCTGTTCTCCCACCCTTTTCCCTGACTTCCAGGGCACTGGGTTTCCAAGGGCTTTGATGGCTGTGCCTCTGTTTCTCCTGCTGGAAAACAAAGACAGTGATATGGATCTTTGCTTTGTACCAGGTATTGTTTAAAACTTCAAACTGCTTTAAAAGGAGGAAGGGCCAAGGCGATTCAAATCCATACATCAGTGTTCTGCAAAGAGTGGTATGGGTCTATTCATTGCATCCCAGAAGAAAAGAGGAATTGTCAGTTTGTTTTTTCAGTCTGTTACATGAAAATAAATTCAGAGACCTTTTCCTTCCTACCTAAGAAATGCAGAGATGGAAATAGTTCCTAAAGGCTCCAGTTAGACCCAAACCTCAGCTTTTCAACCATGTTTGAAACGAGAGTGGTGATGATGATGTCTTTAGTGAAGCCTAAATCTCCTAAACCTAATTTTGACAAAACACTTTGTTTGTGTAGTGGGCCCAAATGCTTCCTTCACAGCTTTTTGTGATAGTTTGAAATCCCTGCCTCAGATTTCAGGCAGGTGTGGATAAAAACAAACAAAAAACCTAAACAAACAAATAACCACCAGCCCCCCGTGATTTTCCTCCTCAGTGGTGAGGAGGAGAGAAATGCTGATGTATCTAAAGTGCATTTCCTTTTTCATGACAAAATAGAGAAAGTGAAATTGGGAATGAAACCTGATGCAACAAATGCTCTTTTATTTGTGGAGAAGACATTTGGCAGCAGAAACACAAATGACAACATAACCTCTTTGAAACAGATGACCTCTCTTTGCCCTGTAAAATTTCCTGCGTTCTGCTTTTCATTAGCTATTTGCTTATGTGGTTTATGTATTTTATAGATTAAAAAAATCACATAAAATATGAACTATGGCATGATCTAGACCTAACATGAGCCTTATGGATGATGTGACCAAGCTTGTAAGAACTGAGCTCTCTGTGGTTGGATGCAATGTGGTTCTTACCGGAGTCAATGCTTGAGTGGCATTTTTCCATCTGGGTCTGACCATGGTATTCATGGAGGTTTTGGGTCAGGATGTGCTGATAACTTGGAGGGAGCCTGTTCATCCTGGGATGATGTACTGAAAGCTTTAACTCAGGCACTAAGTGCTTTTGGTTCAGGGTTGTATCCTGGAACTTCCCCCAGCCCCAAAAGATTAAAGATGATTATATTTTTGCCCCAGAGTGTGGTGAGAGATTAATAGGAGATTACTGGAGCTGTTAAAGAGGATTCACCATTGTAAGAACTAAATGTTCAGAAGCAGAACCTCATTTCAGACCTTTTTTCCTCAGAATGCTCCAGTGTGAGGGGAGAGAAAGAGAAGGGAGAGAAAGGCTCTGTCCAGGAAGCACTGCTGATGAACCACCTTGTTTAATGTATAAGAAAGTTCTTTTAGATGCTTCAACATAAAAGGCATCTATAGTGCTGCTTCAGAATTAATGATGTCATGCCAGCTCCATCAGAGAGTTTATGAGTCTTGGCTTCTTAGACTTTCATAAAATAGGTAATTTATCAGTGCTACTAAATGAGAGAAATCACCCTGCAGCTGCAGTGGTGAACACTCAGGCTTTGATTGCAGTGGGAGAGGAAGAGAAAGTTGTTGGATGAGCTGTCATGTCTAAACTACTCAGTGCTGTGTTTTATTTTGGAGGAAAATTGTCTAAATATTGCAGAGGTGTTCTCTAATTATGATCTTTGAATTACTTAAGTGTCAGCTGCCCTTTTTGCCTGGTGCTGTGCTTTCCTTTTTTGAACGTGGCACCACAGAATTCCCTGGATTGCTGGCACTATACTTAATTCTAACTCACCATCAGCACCAGGGGCTCTGTGGCTTTTGGGCTGGAGTTACCTTGTAGTCATTCCTCTTTCAGCATGAACCAAGAAAGCTCATGTGGAGTACAGAGAGTTCTGGAGGCCTTACTAAGAGATGCTCACTGCCCTAAGAATCTTAAGATGTTGTAAAAACAAACACCATTTCCCCAACCAACCAACCTCAGGAATAAAGAGAAGTAATCCTTTGTTTCTGGTCACAGGGAGTGAGTTTAGAAGCAGCCTTGCCCATCAGAGCTGAGGAGAGAACCCAGACCTCCTGCAAAACCATTTCTCCCTGCCTGTGGTACCAACAAGTTGCTAATTTGAGAGCAATATTGTTCCAGTTCTCAGGCTATCTGGGCTGATGTAATATTCTTGGCTACAGTCAGGTGGGTCATAATAAATTTTCTGGAACCACTTCCAGTTCTCTGTTTCTTTTCTTATAAACAACTTCTTGCACTTGGCAAATTCCGTTTGCTTCAGAATGCCAAAACTGTGGATAAGTTTTCTATTGACTTCTAAAAGTAAGTCTTTTACTATTTTGTCTGAAAGCAGAAGAGATTAAATTTAAGAAGTTTTATTTAATTTATGATTTTTTCAGCATTTCAGCAGTTTCTGTTATTCCTACAAGATGTGGTGGCACTGGCAGGGTGGTGTGATTTTGTGCCGGTTTTAGCTGAACTAAATCGGGAGTGCTGCAGTCTCACCCATCCTTTTTTGCCCCCAAACATTTCCCCACTGCCCTTTTATGCCTGCACTTGCATTTGTGTGTTTATACAGTGCTTACACTGAGGCAAGGAATTGATGTAGCCAAAGCTGATCCTGCTGAGGGAGAATATTGGCAAAAGCAGAGGCCAGGAGCACAAAGCTTGGGACAAAGAGGAGCAGGGCTGCTCTCACTTAGGATGTAGTTCAGTGGAAATTTAAAACAATGTAGGTGGTAATGAGAGCACTTTCAGCTGATTTTTAGTGCCTTGGGTGTCTGAGATATTGCCTCTTATCAGTGTAATGTGGTGACACGAGGGTGGAATCCAGCCTGGAGCACATAATATCGATGGTCTTTCATCAGAGAGGGTGAGGGGTGACTCAGTCTGCAGCAGGTTAAACGAGTGCCACTCACCTGTGGGATTTGAGCTTCCCAGGCTGTCTGCACCCAGATCCAGAGTGAGCTGGGAGAGCACCCCAGGCACTGAACCCTTGTTTCCACAGAGCCAAGTGTCCAGGCTCACGTCACAGACACAGGATAAACCTCTCTCTTTTCTTGCTTTGGACAAGTCATACACGACTTTTGCATCTGGAAAATGCCCGTGGTGGGAGCTGCAGTAGCTGCAGGGCTTGGATGTGTTTCCTGCTCTTAAACCCTCCAGCTTTGCCACCAGCCAGTGATGCAGTGCATTTTAACCACTCTTTAATATAATACAGTACAGCTCCAGCTACTGCACATGGCCAGAACTGAGAGGTTTGGCCTCGACTCCCACTGAAGTTTTCTCTGTGTACAATAATGTTTTTTCCCCTCACATCTGTTTTTGGCAAAATTGCAGTTGCCAGATTTGATCCAAATGTGTGTTTTTTGCTGCTGGCTTTGTATAGTTTTGTACTTTGGCAACATCACCAGATACCAGGGAGAAGGCTTGGGGTGACCTAATTGCAGCTTCCAGTACCTGGAGGGAGCTACAAGAAAGGAGAGAGACTTTAGACAAGGGCTTAAAGTGACAGGACAGGGGGGAATGGATTCACACTGACAGAAGACAGGGTTAGATGAGATATTGGGAAGAAATTCTTCCCTGTGAGGGTGCTGAGGCCCTGGCACAGGTTCCCAGAGAAGCTGTGGCTGCTTCATCCCTGGAATTTTTGCAGGTCATATTGGACAGGGCTTGGAGCAAGCTGGGACAGTGGAAGATGATCACAGGAGGGGGTTGGAATGAGATGATTCCTTGAGATGATCCCTTCCAACCCAGACCATTCTGTGAGATACTGAGAAAACTTTACCATCCAGTCCTTGCCTAGGTACCATCTATGACCTGCTGGTTTACTGATAAGAATGGGATTACAGGCAGAAAGTCAGAATAGAAGATACCTTTTATACTCTAGAGATAGTTTTAGTGGGCACTGTGGTGACATTTCCCAAGGGGAGATGGAAGAGATGGATTGCTCACACCTGAGTGAGAGCAAAATGCAAACAGAGGAGCAGTGCAGCTGCAGATCAGGATTCCTCCTGGCTTTGCACAGCACAGATTTCCACATTAGTTCCTGTCAGCATGGAGACCCCTTGACATTATTGGGTCAGAGAAAGGTGCTAATCCATCACAGAAAATGGCTTAGCACTTGATTTATATTCATTTATCTTCACTCTCCACAAATGCTTTGTTCCTTACCCTGCTTTGAATCTGGCCAGCCTAATATATTGGCATCTCAATCATCATTTGGCTCCCACTGAGATGAAGAAGCAATGGTCGAGCCTGCAGGGCCCTAACAGTAAATCAGTGATTTATTAGAAAGAACAGGGCAGGAAGGTGAAGATCATCTTGAAAATAGGTAGTGAGGAGACTGTTACATTTTTCTGTTTGTCTGATTATTCTCCCCTGAAGAACTATAAAACAGCAAAAAACCCCGAATCAAACCCAAGTAACTTCAGGTTTCAAAGCAGGGTGTTAAAAAATTGAGACATTGATTTTTTTATCTTATTAGTGTGATCTTGAAATTAGCCAGGGAAGGGGTATTGGAAGCTGAGTGACTTTGCCCACACAGCTACAGTGGGTATCAAGTTCCATCAGCACAGGGCCAAGGCATGTCCAGCTCTGCTCAATCACCCTTTGTTTGTTGTGCCACTTCTTAAGGAATGGGATGAGGGAAAGGGAGAGAAATGATCCTGGGGGTTAAAGGATAGAGAGTGTCACACGTTCCTCAAGAATTTTGAGGAAAAATAAAATATTTCCAATGTTGCCTTATTTATAGGACTGTTTCCCATTCTTTCACTAATTTCTTCCATCAGGGAATGTTTAGGATTTGGGGTTTTTTTCCTGTTACTTTTTCACCGTCCTTCTTCCATATATCTATTTCCAGCCTCTCTGAGTCTTCTGTGTGCTCCTTTCCCATCCCTGTTATTATTATTGTATTACTTTTGGGGGAAAAGATTGTTCTGAAGTACAGTTTGAACTCCAAATAAGTTTCTGTGTCAGTTCCAAGTGATGTTCCCTATCTCCTATTCCAGTCTGTTCCCACCCAGAAGTGGAGCTGCAGGGCAGCCCAGTTTTAGCCTTTACCAGCTTGTCCTTTTTTAACAGAACAGTCTCTTATTTGAGCTGTCACTTCAATAATTTGGTGAAAAGAACCAAAAAAAGCATTCTTAGACAGTTGAGCCTCCCCAAATGAGCCTCTGCCATGGTTCTGCCTTTTGCTTTATTCCATGACAAATCTAAAAAGCCTTCTAAGACGTTTTTTCCCTTGGCAATAATCAAAGCTATTAATATTGCTGGGATATAGTGGTTGCAGACAAACAGCTGGATCCAAAAAGTGATTACTTCTGTGGGATGGGGTTATTTGTGTGGGATGGACCTTTGCTTTTCAAGTCCTTCCATGCTGTGCATCTCTGCCTCGCAGCAGTGGAGATGCTCCACATTGCCCTCAGAGAGAAAATCATAATTTAAAACAACAGAGAACCCACAAAATAGAAAATAGAGGTTTTATTTTGTACGTTAATGACTACAGAAGTTTTATGGACTAAGGTGACGCTGTGATTGTTCATTAAAATAAAGAAGTTTTTTCCAGCTGTTTAGTTTTTGTCAGTTAAAGGAGCTTGCTCTAAAAAGTTCTTTCATTTACATTTCACTTTCTTCTGCTGTGAGGCAATTTTCCTTGTTTTTCCATCATTTTGCCTGAAATGATGAAAAATGTTTGGGTTTTTTTTTTCCTTCATTTCACCTCTACAAATAACAGTGTTCCAAGTGTCAGGACAATAATTGCATGCTATGAAATGGGGTAACTGGAAGTCCTGTGCAGGAAAGCCCTGAGACAGCAGCAGGCTGTCAAAATCAATTGGGCTGAATGCTTGAATCCATTATGGATCTGCTGCACGGCTGTGATAGAGATATCAAAGTGTATTTTTAACATAAAATACAAGATTAGGATTCTAATTTTCCCCTACACAGATGCTGTGTTAAAAATCCAGAACATGTGGTTGTGTTTCCAAATTCTTCGAAGAACCGTGGCCATCCTGAGAACTGCTGCTTTTTATGCTTATGCAAAAAAATTTGCTGTTTTAAAATAAAAATACTGGTTTTCTTCAGTTATAAAACAATGTTGGAGATCCATTAATCAGAGTGGTTTCCTGACCAAGTATTCAGATCTTAATGTAAATGTCTGTAAATAATATAGTGGCAGCAACATTCTTTTGGAAACAAAATTCAAAGAGGTCCTGTTTGAGCAGCAAGTACTTGCTCAGGGCAGTTATATTTAGGGCTCTAATGGAAGTGTACAAGTTATGCTTTTTATACAAACTATAAATGGCTACAACCAAGAGACTTAGATTTTGAAATGCACTTGGCACTTGTGCAATAGTGAGACAGGCCAGAGCCTTGTAGTACAGTTGGATTTGGTTGTTTTTTTTTTTCTTTTGCCTGCCAGCTTTACAAATATTGCCAAATTCTTACAGTGTTGCCACCCCTGAAGGGCACTTTCAAAAATAGATGTTGGATCTGCTCTCCTTTGGGACTGGTGTGGAGCCTTGAAAAGGTTGGAGCCTGAATGCAAGTGTGATGACAATGAAGAGGTGATGGGGGACAAGAAAGAGGAATTCAGATGCAGAAGCAGGGAGTAAAATAGGTGCTGAAACCAGAGCAAGACGTCATGGAAGGAGGCCAGGCATGAATGTGGATGGTATGAGATGGTCCTTGAGTGCCACACACGATGAGAGAAATGGGCTCGAGCACTGCAGATCTTTCAGATTGAGGGTAAAGCTGAGCAGTTGGTGAGTAAGTGGAATTCCTCAGCTTCACTTCTGAGTGTCTAAACAATTGGTCATTGTTGACAAGATCTCCAGGATGCTTTGATGTGAGGAAGCAGAAAGTTGCAAAATACTGTCATTAGTAAGAGACTAATCAGCTGTATTGAGGGGGGAACTGCCAAATACTTCCAAGTGTTTGTTTGAGGAAATGAAAATTACGAGAGGCATAGCTTCTGTCCTGGGCTAGAATTGCTGCTGGTCTTTAGTGCTATCAAAATACTCTTGGAGAGCAAACCCTGCCTAATGGTGCTTGTCAAACACAAACATTGTTATCAGGATGGTGAAGCTTTTCGTGTTTGTCTTGTCCCAAAAGCTTGCACTTATATGGGCTGCGGCCAGAGCTGGGGTAAAAAATGACAAAGCTTGTGATTCATGAATTACTCATGCACGTAAACGCTGCTGTGCTGAAATAATACTGAAGGTTAAACTGGAGGTATCGAATCTACAGTGGTGCTGGCTCTTTTCTCCTGAACTGCTCACCATGCACCCGCCCCAGGTTTTGTGCTGTCTGGCCGGTGACTCCAAAGCTGAATCATTTTTGTCTGCAGGCAGGGTGGGAATGTGCTCATCCTGGGGAGCCTCCAAGCCTTGCCCTCCTGAGGTCAGACTCCACGGGCTCGGCGCTGCACTGTGTTTCTCTTAGATAAAATTTCAATTTCATATTGAGTGACAGATGCATATTTCACCCAGACAAAACCTAAGCTGCTGTTACTGACAGCTAAAGGAGACAGGCCCTGAGTTGCCTAAAAAATTCCTTTAGGAGCAGTGAGTTGGTTACTTCTGAGCTCCTGTTTCCTCGTGGCTTTTTAAAAATAAACTGAGAGTAATCAGCTCTTATGACACTCTGATATTTTAGGTCATTAACTGATGTAATTGTAGTCTTGATGTTTATTATTAAGTGACCATGGTTTCTGAGATCTGATTTTAATGGCTTGCAACAGCCAGGAGAGGCTAAGGAGGGTAGATTTTATCAGGCCAAGGACTCACCTGTATGAAGAAGCAGTCATGCAGGGGTAATTTCTTCCCAAAAATTGCTCTGGAATACGTTAGAAGGAATTGCACTGGATTATTCTGGAGTACTTCCCTGGTCAGAGTCTCTGTCTTGACATTCCCTAAGAAAAGGAACTGGGAGTGGCTGAGGATATAAATTTACTATCCTCTTTGTTTGGCAAGCATACAGATCATGGGATGTATAAATAGAAGAATTGAAGGCAAGTAAAGAGAGGTCATTATGGGATGTACAAAGAGCTTACTCAGAGCACATCTGGGGAACTGGGCATGATTCAAAGGCCAGATTACAGGAAGGACAGTGAACAATAAGGAATGGATTAGAAGAGGGTATTGTGGAGGGTATGAGGGCTCGAGCTGGTGCCTGCAGTTGCTGCAGTCCCACTGCTTACACCAAATGAAGCTGGTTTTACTGTAAAAGCACCTAAACTGGAGACTTCTGAAGAATTCCAGGGGAATGGAGACAAAACCCTCTTCTTCCTAAGCCTTCTGATCCCCACAGCAGTGCCACTAAAGGACTCTTACCACTGCTTACCTGTCATACCTCTCTCCCTGTTTCAAAAACAAAGCTTATTGTTTTTAGCTCACATATATATATATATATATATATATATATATATATATATATATATATATGTTGTTTCTTTATAATTTCTTATGGTACATCTGCTCTGTTTGTCAGAACAAATGTCCAGTATTGTGTCCACATTCACATCTCTACAGGGCTTTCCTTAACCCTCTCAGAGTTGGGTAAAGCTTCTCTTCTGATGTCATAAGCTCCACTGAGGTGCAATTAAATATTGTCATAATATCTGTACTTTCATCTCAGAAGTAACTGCATCTTGGGGAGCCTTATTGAAGGTAAAAAGGGCTTTGTAAATGAAAAAAGGGCTTGTTGGTAAGGGGCAAAAAATGTGCTACTGACACATATGGGAAATGGGGACACTGCTAAATGTTGAGCAGCATGAAGGAGTAAGTTGAGGATGAGAAATGAAGCAAGAACACTGCTGCTGTCACGCCACCCTTACCAGGAATGAAGCAATATCCTCATTTTCCAGATAAGCAGACTGAGACTCTGAGATTATTCAAACTGGTTGGGGTTTACACAAGTAGGGAATTCTAAGACTTCAGCTTCTTGGACCACAGTAATTTTTTGGCACATGATTCTGGTTTTCTATTTCTTTCACAGTGTTCATAATCTATTTATACCACTCCTCATAAAACTTTGTTTTTTCATTGATATTTCTAACCCAGTATGGGATTTCCTCTTTAGTGTGCCGTATTGGATCCTAAAAATAAGAATCCATGGAAACATGGATTTATTGATAATCGGTGTGTGTTTTTAATACTGATATTAGTGTAGTGCAGGTCTTTGCCTGCCCTTGGGCCCTGCATAGAAGAGCCAATGACTGGAAAATAACATGTACAAAATTCCAAAAGGATCAACAGAGTTTTAGGGATGTACTTGTTGACATCTGAGCACACATGCTCCTCTTCAGAAGTAGTTGTAGGAAGTAATAATAGTAGGAAGCATTTACAGTTTATATTTACAGATTATATCCCCAAAGGCCTTTTATTAGGACATATAAAACAGGAAGCATAATTCTACAAACCTAGACTTAAAGCCACATCGTTATTCCATTTATTTCCAGACTCTGCATCCGGGTTGTGGGAGCAAGGGCTCTGCGCTGGCCAGTTTGTCACACTGAGAATTTGAACTGGGAATTTTGAACAGGGAGCAATGGCTCTGTGCTGCCCAGTTTGTCACACTGAGAATTTGAACTTGGAATTTTGAACAGGGAGCAATGGCTCTGTGCTGCCCTGTTTCATACTGGGAATTTGAACTGGGAGGTTTGGGCTTTGCCAAGTGCTGGTTCTGGTGCAGGAGTTTTGCGGTTGCTTCTCTTCCTTTTGCCCGCGTTTCTCCATCTCAGAAATGGGAATGTGGACAGTCATTGTGCTGTTTTTTGGCAGTTATGACAATGCAAGCCCAGGGTATGTTCCCTTGTGCTTATGTTCAATTAAGTGCTTGGGGCCAGGCCAGGTTAGTGGTTGTCCAGAAGACCACAGGGATATGGAAGTGGGATTAGTGACTCAGTAAATTCTGACTCGGTATTAAACCAAGGCCTTTCTCCTACTTTTATAGTCATTTGCAAGCCCATATATCACAGCTGGATTCAAATGGAATACAGATCCTTCCTACCTTTGTCCAATTCCACCGTGTTCCTAGCAAAATGTGTGGGATGAAGACAGGCACAGGGAGTTTCCCAGGACTAGGGAGGCATTTTTAGTGATGGTCCACAGGCTCCTGCCCCTTCCCTGGCTGTATGCTCTGTGGGCTTCCCTGCTTTTTAGACTTCCAGTTCTGCAGTGACCTGCACTCCAGGAGGAAAGAGTGGTGAATTTTGAGAGTGCTTTATAAGTCTCTCCTGGGTTATTTTGGTACTTTACTTGAACAATGCCTGTAGACACTGAGCTACAGGAAGACTGTGAGCATGAAGGCAACTCATTCTCTGATAACATTCCTGAAGTCCAGGAAAACTGTTTTTTGTTAATTTGGAGAGAATGTTGTCTATTTGAGCAGTAGGACCAAGACTGAGGGCTGTGTGACTCTGAGATGTCCAGAAGTGTCCCCTTAGGACATCAGCTCTTTGATGGAGAGATCCAGCGTAGCACATGCAGAAAATTTTAAAATCTCCTCCACTTGCAGCTTCTCCCTCCTCTGCTTCTCCTCCTGTTTCCAATTACAGAATTACTGTTTAATGTGGATGCAGATATAGGAAACTGTGTTTGATTTTTCTTACTGCTGACAAACTGGGAGAGATGCCTGCCTGCTTTCTAGCAGAAGCCACACTCTTTTCCTATATATGAGCAATTAGGTGCATTGTTCCCTGATCACAAGCTTCTCTCACCATCTATAACATGGCTGCAGCTGATTATAGAGCCTGATGTGTTTAAATGTTGAGGGAGCTCCATCAGGAACACTTTGGTTGCTGTTTTGTGGAGGGATTTGTTTATGTTCTGTCAAAATGATCCCAACTCATTTCATAAAATAAAGAGGGGTTGAGCTTTGCTAGCCGCGGTAGGTCAGCAAGGAGAAAACAGAACTCCAGGAACTGGCATTAATTCCTGCTGGTGCTCCACACTGGGAACTGATTGGCAAGAGGGAACTGCAGGGCATTGTGTGGTGTGGGAGAACGAGGAAGGGAGAACAAGGAGAGCCTTGAATGCTCCTGGCCATGAGGAATGGCAGGACTTTGTGCAAGGTGACAGCCATCCTGATGTCATGGCCACGTTCCAACGTGGGAACTGCACTTGCACTTGGCTGAGCTTTCCCCAGGCTCCCTTGGAATCGGTGGGATTTGGCAACTCCGGCACAGTGAGGTCATCACTGTCCGCCTTCAAAACTTGGGCCTTCCAGAATTTCACTTCACAGGGATCAGCCATCATTCCCACCCCCTGGAATGTTTCTTGCAGAATTTATCCCAAGCCAAACATTGCAAAAGCACGCTGCTGTAGGGATTCCTGCTCGCTTTCCTAGTGCATTTTTCAAGCATACTCACAGCACTCCTTGTTTCACACATGGGACTTTTAGCAGCAATTTATAATGTATAGAGATGATTTTGAATTTTCCAAGGGCTTTCTGTTTGGTTTGGCCAAATAGGTGCTTTTTTTCCTACTGTTCTGATTTGTTTTATGGAAGTGTTTAGGTATAAATAGCACATTGTATTGTCCCATGCATTTTGCTAGGTTTATTTTTTAAAAAAGCAGTTTTTTCATGTCAGTAGTTTATGGTGTATATCCCTGTCCTAATTATATTCCTGATCCTTTGCCTAATCTGTCATGAGCAGAGCCAGTGCATTTCTGAAATAAGGAAATCAGTACCCTGGGCAATTTCCATGAGGAATCCCAGACAGCAGAATTCAAGTGCTTTCCAGCCAAGACTCCTTGGCCCTTTGCCACTTGTGAGTGGCCCCATCTTAACCTCTAGACATCGTAGAAGTGTTTGAAAGCCATCAAATGGCTGATGAGTTAATCTCTAGGAAGCTGTCTGCCAACATCAAGGGTCCAGTCTGGAGAAAGCCCAGAGAAAACCATTACAAGAAGGTAAAAATGATGGCAAGTCCCTTAGCACAACCGTGGTGTACAAATGGTTTGAGCTGTGAAGGGGCCGTGGGTAGCTGAAAAGTCAAACATTCCAATCTCAGAGCAAAATTCAGGGAAAGGTCTGCGTTTGCCTGTATCTTGAGAGCAAAAGAACAGAATTTGATGCCAGCCTCTGAATTATGAGGACATTCAGAGATGGACCTGGGGTTCCTTACAGGAATTGTCCTGCTTGAGGAACTGGATTGACTGCCCAGCCTGAGGAGTCATAGAATCAGGCAGTGGTTTGGCTTAGAAGGCACTTTTAGACATAATTTAGTTCCAAACCCCTTGCCATGGGCAGGAACACCTTGCCTTAGACCAGGTTGCTCCAAATCCTGTCAAACCTGGCTTTGAACACTCCCAGGGATGGGGCAGCCACAGTTTCTCTGGGAAACTGTGCCAGGGCCTTCCCACCCTTACAGTAAAAAATTCCTTCCCGACATCCCCTCTAAACCCACCCTTCTTCAGTTCAAAGCCATTCCCCATTATGCTGTCACTCCATGCCCTTGTCCAAAACCCCTCTCCAGCTCTCTTGCATCCCCTAGGTCCTCCCTGGACCCTTCACCTCTCCAGGTTGAACATTCCCAACTCTCCCAGCCTGTCTCCAAAGCAGAGGTGTTCCAGCACGTGCTGGAAACCACACAAGAGCTTTGCCCAGCCCTGCTCGGGGGAGCCCTCACGTTGCAGCCAGAGCTCTCCGCAGAGCTGCTGCACCTCTTAAAGCAGAAAGATGTCCAGGAGTGTGAACAGACTTTTCCCTGGATCTTGCTCAGACTGGAAACATTTTCAGTTGCTATTAAAAAGCATCAGATTACGGACAACAATTTCAAACTCTTTAGGCAAGCAGAATAATTTGAGTTTAAGGAACTGCTTAACTGGAATTCACCCAGTCGTGACTGCCTTTTAAGAGCGTTGGCAGCAAGTGCTTGTGAACAGGTTTCATATTTAACTGAGGCAGAATAAATATGGCTTTATTTCCAGCTGCTGTTTCAAAAGCTATGGAAAGATCAGGAAAAAATTGTTAGCCAGCCATGCTTTAATTGAGAATCAGGCCATTCCAGGGGTGACTTGTGAGCTCTTGCTGCTCCTGAGGTTTGAGCTGAGCCACACTTGAATTTAGTCTCTCCTTAGCTCCACCAGGGCCTGGATCCTGTACTTAAAATCTTAATTAAACATGCTGCCCAAGTGGTTCATTCCTGCGCAGTAATTATGTATTGTTCTGCATTGTTTTGAGGGAAAAACACAGTTTGGAAAGTCAGGAAATAAAGGTGAATATCAAACTGAGAGTGTTCTGACATGGATTGATTTATTTCAGTTGCAGTTTTGCTTATCTTGCTAGTCATTATTAAAACCAGTGTTGCCACTAGTATGAAAATGCAGGAATGTGAATGCCAGACAGAAACTGCCCATGGTTTATACCATTTTAACACCTGTTGGCTGAAAATTCCATGATTTGGGAAGTAGGAGAGCAAGAACCATAGTTTGGGATACAAATAATCAGCACAAGGCACTTGCCTGTTATCAAAAAACGGGGTTTTTAATTGGTATTAAAGATTAAATCCTGTTCCTACTTAAAACAGCACTGGGCAAAGCTTGACTGCAGATGTCCTTGTGCCTGAATTTCTGATCTGAAGAGCAACAATGATGCTTTTCCAGCTCTACAGAGTTACTGGGAGTGGATCAGAGGGGAAACCCAGGGTTAGGGTGCTGCAAGGTAGAATAGTTGTGTGGTACATTTCTCTTTTGCATCCCAGTGTCCCAAAATCAGTGTTGGGAGCTGTGTCCTCATTCCCAGGCCTGCTTGTACCTGCGGAGACCTGCCAGATGTGGGGAGCCTTGGGAATCTGTGTGTCATTCATCCCCCTCTCCAATCCCAGGGTGGCATCACTGGGCTTTGGCACATGGCCAAAGTCTTGGTGAGTTCCTTATTGCTCTCTGGTGCCTGAAGGATGTTCCTCAGCTGTGCCAAGGCAGGTGACAGCATAAATCTTGTCCATAGCTATCTTGGATGAGTCATTTTTCCAAAGGTAAATAAATCCTCCCTGTTTCCAGGCATCACCTGGCAAACTGTGAACTGAAAAACTGAGAAAATGTTGTTGCCTTTTGCGAGCCAAAGCGTTCTGCAAATCTTTAATTCCTTGTTAGAAAACACAACCGACTGAAAGGGGCTGGCAGAGAAAATGTGCCCCTCTCCTTTCCCTCTGCCGGGCTCAGCAGTGGAGCTGCCAGTTTCTGGTTTTGCCTCTGTCGAATTATGTGCCTCTATTTGAAAGTTTTGACAAACCAGGCTGTTTTCATTCTCCCTCTGCCATAAATTCAATCCATATGTCTCTCAAACATCCTTTCATAGCTTTGGCATGGAAAAGGAAGTGGCTTAGGCTCTGTATAGTGTATTTAAAGCAAAGCTCTCCTAGTTTGCATGCATGGCTTCTGGTAGCTCTTAAAGCCTCAACTTCCTAATTATTCAGGTTAAGAGGGCATTGGCAGAGCATTCTCCATTAACCAACAGTGATGTACAGTGAAGAAGCACAACAGGATAAATCATTCCCTTATTCTCATCATGTCCAGGAAGTTTTTGATACAGCCCTTGGCTTTGCCACAAAGCAGGATGCAAAGAGGATGTGAAAAGGGTAGGAGAGATCAATCCAGCATAAAATCTCAAAAGAGAACATCAAGACAAAGAAACAAAAGGTCTTGCACAATGAGTTGCAGGGTTTTGTTGGGCAACAATACCCAGCACCTATGTGACAGGAGGTCACTGCCACAGGAGTAAAGGATCTCCACATCCCAGCCTGAGCCAGGGTCGGGAGGTGAGGGCGGAAGGAAACGTGGGTCCGAGCTGAACTCTATTGCTGGGGATCAAAGTTGAAAAGCAGAAATACAGGATGCAGCAGGCTAAGAGCACAGGCAGTCGTGGCTGCTCTGAGTGCCCTTGTCTGGAATCAGGGAAAATTTGGGCCAGGAGGTGCTGCTGGAATTGTGGGATGGATCTGTAATTAAAAATGGGGCAGTAGGGAGGGCACAGGAACAATGGCTGAGTGACTGCAGGTGGCTTTTTGGAGTCCACCTGCCCTGTGGATGCAGTGGCACCAGATCTACCCCAGGGTGCCCCTTGACAGGGCAGGTCACTCTCCTGTCACGCTCCCTGCCTCACATCCACTCCAGAGGTCACATTCCCTCTTTTCTCTGTGCCACACAGAGCAATCAGTTCCTGTGCATTTGATGGAGAGGAGATGTGTGTGGTAAACACGTGTCTGCAGTGTAATTACCTTCCTAATCTCTCTCTCTCTCTCTCTCACATGGGGTCATTTACAGAGACGAAAATTCAGGCAGCCTCAGAACTGCTGGGCGCATCCAGAGGCGTGCACATGCAGAAACCACAGTCTGAGCACCTGAAACTGCATGGCAGGTTCAAAGGGCTGGCACAGCCCCTGGTTTTGTTTGCAGGGTTGCAGGGATGAGGTGGACTCCAGGCTATATTCCACATCTCTCCAGATCAGGCCTTTCTATCTGGGGATCTGCATACAGCTGTTCAGCAGCAAGCCGTGTGTGCGCGGCCCTGTTGTTGTATAAACAAGAGTAGAGACTTAACCAAAGCTTTTCATGTAGTTTTATCTCGACTGCAATTTGTTTCCAGCTCTTAAAGGCTGTAGGAACATCCAGCCTTACTCCCTGGAGCCCGTTTCAGCCATTCCAGCAGTGTTCACAGCGCTGTTTGATTTCCTTTGAACCAGTTCAAAAATTCCCGGAGAAAGGTGTGAGTTCTGTATCCCTCCTGGAGGGATTTGCTTTTCCACGCGAAGTGTGGGCTGATTTGTAAGAGGTGTGCTGTGTGCTCTGTCCCAGGTGTGCTGTCCCTCCCTGCCTACTTCAGCCCCTACCACGATGGCTCGGTGTGCAGCGACGGCCGGGCCGACGCCTACGCGCAGCTGGAGCTGCGGACCCTGGAGCAGTCCCTGCTGGCCACCTGCGTTGGGAGCATCTCGGAACTGAGTAAGTCTGGGATGGAATCCTCTAATCCACCGTGGGGCTCTTCCAGCAGGGTGCAAGAGCCCATCCCTCCTCCTCCACTGCTGAGGGGCAGCAGGAGCACTGCCACTGTTGGCAGCGTGAGCAGCATTTAATGTTGGGTGAGATGTAATCGTCTGGTGGTGCTGTTTATGAAAATCAGCTGGTTTCATTAGTCTGTTTAATGTCTCATTCAACTGGAGAGGTGTGAGATGTGCTTCTTTTTTTTTGGTAGAGATGTTACTGCCAGCTGAAATTGGATGCTCTTTCCCAGATGCCTCTGGAGGCTGTCCTGTGCATTTGTGAAGCACAGCAAAACTCCCAAAGACAGCAAAGAGGGTTCTCTTGGTTAGTGTTTCTGCAGTGGACATGTCTGGGATATTCAAGGAAAAGTTTTTGGTTACTTAAAAAACAAAAAGCGAAGGAAAAAGAAAATCTGAGAGCACTCTGGTAACAAAAGCTTGTTCAATCCCCCCTTTTTTTTTAAAGCTGACCAAATGAAATGTTCCATTCCTAGAGTACTCACAAAGCCCCTTTAAAGTAAACAAAAATGATTTGTGTTTTCCCGGTCTACTTTCCCCCTTGCAACGTTTCTGCTGGCATCACTTTCTTAGCCTGCACCATCTGAATGCTAATGAATGCCAGGGCCAGTAAGGAGTTTGTGTGTTTCACCATTTATTTTGCAACCTGCCTTAGTTTGAGGTTTTCAAATTCCTTCAACACACCTCTATTTATCCTGGAACACAAGAGAACATTTGTAGCAAGGGGCTGGGATTGAATACAGCTTCCTCTCTCCCTCTTCCCCCATCCCTGCCTGGCCAACTTGGTCAGTACATCCAGTGAATGGCTCCCCTGATACAGTTGCCTTTTTTTTTTTTTTTAAAAACGTTGCTGCCCATTGCCAGAAAAATAGAGTGAGTGTGCAAAGGAGAAGGAACGTTATTCTGAGCTGAAAATTTGAATTCCAGATGCATTTCTGCTATAAACTGTGCAGACTTCTGTGTTAGCACCAGTGCTGGAGGATCCGTGATGCTCTCGTAAAACGTGCGGATCCTGGAGCTACTGAAGTGGAAAGGCAGAGTTGTTAGAAGGATTTTTTTATTATTCTGAAGTGGGTCCTTAAAGCTGAATGTGCTGTACAACAAAGGAGTGGCAGGGCTTTAGACTACAAGCTGAGATTTTTAATACCCCGTTGGTCTGAACCACTAAAAATGTCATGTTTAGACGTACAGTAGCTTTGTGGGGCTTTCTCCTGTATAACAGTAGAACCCCAGGGCTTCTGACTAACAAATTTAGTGTATTGCTTTTAGATATAAATGAACAAATAATAACTTCCTAAGAATTTCAGAGGGAGGTGTTGCTAATGCATATGTGGCAACACTAAACTCAGGTTGCTTTCCCAGGAGCCAGCTTTGTGATGGGGTGACTATTTCGGTTCCATCCTTTCCCAGTATTGTAACTTTTGGACACAATAGAGCAATGTTTCCTGTGAGAGTTTGAGGGGACTGTGAAGCATAAAGCAGCAGAGATTCTCCCAAGGAAAAAACAGATCCTAGCTAAGTATAGTAATAATTCAGCTCACTGTTTGGTAGTCACACTACTTAAAGATGAAGCTTTTAAAGCTTTTTGGAGTTTGTAATGTACCACAACATAAGGAGATTAAACAGGGTTGTGCCTAAAGCAAGCTTATTGCAAAAAGACCAACTTTGGGGTCGTTGCTCTGGGAACTTTTTAAAAACCTGCAGTCCTAAAATTCTGAGTGCAACTGTGTGATCCAGGTCACCTTAGTCGAGGCCTCCTCAGGTCCACTGTGCTCCAACACAGAGGCAGTTGGCTCTAGTTCAAAAACCAAGAGGAATGAGAAGCCCAGAGACCTCCTGGACTGAATTTCTTATAATGCTGCAGGATAGATTTCTGGCACAGCTTGAGACAGCCAGCATGATAAAGATTGGCTTTTTATTAAGAGAGTCAGGTCCTGGCTGTTCTGGAGAAACCTGCAGCTGGGGTGAGAATGGGAGCAGCAGACCCCTCAAAGAAGGGGTTTCTGTTTTGAACATAATGTCACTAATTTGTCTCAAGTGCCTGGACAGGAGGGTAGAACAGCATGACCCAGTTGGAAGAAATGGGAGCAACTTCCTAAAAAAAGGAGAGTGAAGTATTGGTGCTACTGACTTTGCCTTGTGAGACTGTCGCTGCCAGGTTGGGCAGAGAGCATTTTACAAAGACATCAGTAGGTTTTGTAGGCTGGTAAAAAATTTTGCTATTTGTGGGTGGAAAGAGGAGAACACCAGCAGTAAACCAGCCAACTCACTGTAAAGAATGTGTGCTAACTGAGAGGTGTTGCACTTCATGTTTTCTAACTGATAACTTGGTATTTGAAAGAAATGCGGGAGCCTGAAGGACAGGACACCCTCTGCCTTCGTGGAGGAGGTTCTGTGCACACAGCAAACATTCCTCTGAGCTGTGAGAGCTTTGATTTGTTCAAGAAGCATGATTAAAAGCACTGTGGGTGCCTAATAAATGATTTTGTGTTTTCTCCCTGTGTGTGCGCGCAGGCGATTTGGTCTCGCGAGCCATGCACCACATGCAGTGCCTGAACACCATCCGGCCCGGCATGAGCCCTGTGAGGCAAACCCGGCAGCAGCAGCCCATCTCCTGGTCCCCTGATGCCCTGCACACCCTCTACTACTTCCTACGCTGTCCCCAGATGGAGTCCATGGAGAATCCCAACCTGGACCCTCCGAGGATGACGCTGAGCAATGAGCGGTAGGTCGGTGAGCTGGGAGCGGGCACGGAGCAGGCTGAAAGGGCTCCTTCTGCTGAATTTCCAGGGCAGGTTTGTGGGATGCTACCTAGGAGGCATCAGTTATTCCTGCAGCCAGGCCACATTAGCTTGTCAGCCCTGCCAAGTTTGTGAAGCCTTGGAATGGGAGCTGGAAAGTGAGCTGGTTTTTCGTGCGGTCTTTCCGAGCGAGGCACAAGGCAGTGTGCTGCCAACAGGGCTTGTCTGGAGACCTTGCCAAAAGTACATGTGGTTGCCTAAAGCAGGAGAGGCCTTCCCAAAGAAAATGTTACCTCCTGAATGGTGCCAATTAACAATTGTCATCGTTCTGGGGAAAAGCCACGGCGTTTGCTGTGGGGAGGGTTCAGGGGATTTATGAACAGGGGATTTATGAACATCCTACTTGAGGGTTACTTCAGTTGGTGCTGTGTGTCTGGAGTAGAAAGAAATTTCTGCAGGAAGCCAGGAGCTAACCAGGGAAGGCAGTGGGTCTCCCTGCCTTCTGCCAGCTCCATGACCAACTCTCAAAGTAGGGCCATTATTAGAGCAGTCAGAAATTTTCCAGCGGGATGTTTTTGCTCTTGGAAGCCTCCCTGGTTTCCTTCCTGCCCAGCCCCTTGGCAGGCTGCCTGACAGGCTGGTGGCACAGGAGAGCTGAGGAGCCCTCAGAGCTGAGTTCCTGGACAGGTCAGGCAGCTCCTGCTCCCCAGTTGCATTCTGGAGGGACACCCAGGCCACTCCAGACTTGTTTCCCCACTTCCAAGTGCACATCCAAGTTTCTGTTCATTTCAGAAATCTTAAATGGGAAGTTCTGTTTTCTGGTTATCCATTATTTATTCTAGCTTGCTTTTTAGATGTCTTTTTGGCCTGCTGGACATCAGGCTGAGGGAAGGCTCTATCCTGGCCCTTCCAAAAGCAGCCTGTGGTTGGGAAGTTTCCCAGTGTATTGATGTGCTAAGGCCATACTCATAAAACAGAAAAGCAAAATGCTTCTTGGACAGGTGAGCAGGGAGAGGAGAACATCTCTGCAGTTTTGTAAATAACATGGTTTCTTCTTCCCACCTTGGGCTTTACTGTACTCAGCCCAGCTTCTGAAATCTGTATGAAATCCTAGTAACACACAAATAATTAATTACAGAAGTAAAAAAAGGTTGCCTTTCTGTTTGATCCTCCCCTGAAATCTTTTCAAAAAGAGCAGAACTCTACAAAGAGAAGGAAGAGATGTACAGATATGAAGAATCAGGAGGAATGAAGTTGAATAAAATAGGAGTAGAGAGAAGCATGGCTGCACACCTCAGCCTGCTGCTGGCTCAGTTTTTTGTGCTCACTAACCTTAATCTAGGTTACCCCTACATAGTGCAAGGCCGTTTATTTTGCACACTGTGCAAAAAAAAAAAGTTTTCATGAGGCCAGATTGTGTAAAGTTGTGCCACTGGTTCCCACAGTACAGCTGAGGCTGCTGAACAGCTCATATCAGAAATGTAGATTAGGCTTTCTGTTTTGTATTCTTTTCAGTGCTCTCAGTGCAATGATGTTACTGTAGCTACTTGTTTTGTACGCTGGGGATAATATATGAGTTAAATCAGGAGAGCAGTTATCTCTCCAATTGCTCCCAAACAATGCTCTTCACATGGTTCACCGGCGTTTTTCTGGAGGCTGCAGCTCTGTTCTGTTTTGAAATCCACACTAGATCCTACAACAGCTGGGGTAAGGGAAATTTCTGCCATTTTTTCTGACCAGTACTTAGCTGTAAAGGAAATTAAAGAGGATATATTAAAATGGAGCAAAAACTGACATGAAGAAAAAAAAAGGAAAACAACCTGAGCACTTAAAGGACTGGCTTTGAAAATTTATGGAAGCTGGAAATGAAATTAATACTGCCCATCCAACCCTACGTTCAGTTTGCTGCAGGATGTGTTTGTGTCTCTCTGTCCTGAGCTCTGGGCACATATCTAGCAGAGGCAGGGGGTGAATCCTGCTGGCAGCACTTTGCAGAGGAGGTGCTTTGCTCTCTCCTGGCTGAGGAGGAGAGAGGCAGCTGAGGCTGCGTGCGAGGCGCCGGACTCGTGGCGTGAGAGACGAGGGCACTGATTCACCTAATGTGACTTGGCAAGGCTGTGCAGCCCAGTTCTTTTATTCTTCCCTGAGCTGTGCTAAATCAGCTGCAAACTGGGCACTGCTCTTTTGTGTGTGTGTGTGTGTGCTCAATTTCTGGAATACACTTTGCAGAACACACGTGGCCCGTGCTCTGCAGCCCCAGCTCGCTTTCTGCTGGAAAAATCCCGGTCACGAGCAGGGACAGTAATGCTGACCTGTTCTGTCTTTGCTTGTGCTTCAGTCCCCACACTCCTGCCTAAATCTGTGCATCTATTGATCTGAAATTCAGCAGAGAGGGGTGGCTGTTAGAGCTGCAGGCTTGGTAAGACCTGGTTTTGGGGAAGATCCATGAGACATAGTGATTCAGTGGAAGGAGCTGCAGTAGCTCATCCACAGACCTGACAATCCGCTGTGCAGTTTGGCTTTCTGTGTGTCACACTGCCATGCAGAATGCTGTGAAAATCATAACACTGTAGGATCTGGAAGATCTTCACTGCAGCATGAAGGCAAGTCTAGGATTCAGTTCTGAAACCATGCCTAATGGAGGCTGTCACGTGCAGTGAAGGGCTTTTAAAAGCCTGGCTGAGCTTCTGCACTTACCCTGCAGCAAACTGCAGAGGGTATGAAAACAGACACACTTGCAGATTTGAGGCACCCTGGTGAAGAGAGCCAGTTTCAACCCACACAAGTGGGTTTTTATCCATGCTAAACACCTTGGCAAAAGACCTGAGGTGAGGAAGGTGGAGAGGGCTGCAGCAGTGTGGTGGATGGAGTCACCTATACAGCTCTCTGGAGTATGTGGATGCTTTGGGATACCCAATAGGCTGAAACTCTGCAGAGTTTGTGGGTTGGGGATGTTTGCTTCTGGCACCTTCAGGTGAAGGCGTTGAAGCAAGGGGAGAAGAGGAGGCAGAATTAGAAAGCACTCAGGTATCTTAGGCAAAACATGAAGCATTTCCAAAGTGAATGCAGCTGCTCACTGTGCAGCCAAGCCATGGCCTACTTAGAACCCCAGAATGACCTCGTTTGCTGCACAGACAGTAAACCATCTGCTGTTTGGGGTCGAACAGGACACCTGAGGAAGCGTTTTGCAAACACAGAGTGCCACTTGTGCAATATTTTGGCAAGGGAATTAGACCCTGAGGTGAGCACTAGCTCAGTGAGGATACACCTGAGTGCCCGGAGGCTCGGAGCTTTTCCGTGTCAGCAGAGTTCTGTCTGTGCTGCTGCTGCAAAAAAGGCCTCTGCTGGGCAATAAGATACTTTTATTTTCTCTGAGATCCTAGTCTGTGTTGTGTTAGGGGTCAAACTATGTGGTTTTGGACCAGGCACGTGGCATTTCTGCTTTCTTCAACTCTGTTCCTGCTCTGGGATTTCTCCCATTGCTTATGTCAGGCAGACTGAGCTTGGGAGCACTCTTGCAGTGTGAGCTCATGTCCCTGAGCATGTTTGCTGGGATTGTTTGGGATACTGTGACTTGAGAAGAGCCATTCAAAGGTAAACGAAGTTCCTTTCTCCTTTTTCACTTTTCCCCAAGTGGGATATAAAGCTTTTGTTTTATTTTTAATGGTGTGTCAAGGCAGGAATGCTCTCGCAGTGATGCTTATCTTGGGGAGTATTTGTCAGCTCCCACAGAGCCCAAACCCAGGTCAATATTTAGGCTCATTTTACTGCTGAATGGACTGCTCTGCCCTGGGCTAATTACTTGGCCAGCATAGTGGTCCAACCTTAAAGTTGGGAATAGACACCACTGACTGTCCTCATCCTGTCTCTTTTTTGGTTATCATCTGCCTGCAGCACTTATTGTTGGAAAGTCAGCATGATCTAATACCTAAGAACAGGCAAAAAAAGTTGGATCCTGCTTCCTTGTGTAGCTGATTATCTGTGGGTTTGGGTAAGCTGGGCTGCTTCCCCTTCCAGCTGCCCTATTAAAAAAAACCTCTCCATTTTTGTCTGTTGTTGGTACTGTTGGTCTGTGGAACACTGTGGAGCTCATTCCAGGCTTGTCCATCAGTGCCTGTCGATCCAGCCGTGTCAGGCCTTTCCAAGCTGTCCGTGCTGCAGCAGTGCCAAGTTTTACATGTTGTCTGAGTTTGCTGGTGCATTATTTTATCCCAGACATCAGGGAGGGAGTATAAAACAATTTACATCTGCAGAAGCCCACAGACTGTACCCATCTTGAGCTTGTCAGTGGAAATCCAGCAAAACGCCGGGGAAATTCCAGAGCCGATGGAGGATTTGTCAGCTGCCAGCAGTGAAATTTTGGGGCTTGTCAATTTAAAGGAAATTCACAGCTCTTAAGCTGGAAAACTGGAAGAAGCCCAGGGGCCACCTCTTAAGAAAAGAGAAAGCTCTGTGGTGTTTGCCATGTGCAGGCTCCAGATTTGCTGCTTGCAAACAAACCTGGCCTCACTCAGTTTCTCCCTTGTCACAGAAAATCCTTCAGGAAGGCTGCTGCTCATCCTGCCTTCAGCTCAGTGGCTGCTCTTGCCTACCAGGCTCAAAAGTGACCTGGATTTGTTTTCTGCTTCCAACAGGAGTCTTCCCATTACATCTGTTACCTCTTGTGATCCAAAGCCAAAGGATAAACATGGAAACCATATTTTTCAGGAGGATCAGGCAGAAAAAAAGGACTCCTCTGTGCCATATTAGCTGGGCAGAAGAGGAAGAAGCTGAGCTGCCTTCTTGGGATTTCTCTGTGGGGTATTCCCAGCAAAGTTATTTATTGGGAAACGGTGAAAATTGCATCTGATTCTGAAGGAAGATGAATCAATGCTACAAAAGCAAAGATTGCAGCCCTTTCATGCTGGTTTTCAGTGCTCTTTGCTTAAATACTCTATTTTTCCAACATCTGAACTATTGATTTAAATCATCATTGACTGGAACACTTGATAGTTTTTGTCATGTGTGTGATCTAGACTTACTTTGGCTAGAACAGAAACCAGAATTGGGTCTAAATTAATTCTTCCTGGTAGAGTGTCAAAATCCTGCCCAAGCAGGATGGATTGATTGATTGATTGATTGACTGATTGATTGATTTTGCAGGGGCCAATGCAAATAAAGAGCCCCTATGGCATGGCTGGCTTTTAATCCCTAGTGATCCTAGGTCTCCTCATCGTATTTCCTAAATTCCATGTTTTAAAAACATATGACTTTGATCTTACCTAGTTCCTTTTTACTCAATGATTTCTAGGTGCCTCATTAGAAGTAATTAGAGCCTGCAGCTCCTTCCCTCATGGCTCACTGGGTTCTTTTCCTGTGTTCAAAAAATGCCTGCCACGACTAAATGTTCCTTCTGGAATTGCTTGAGACAGGAGTGATTCGGTCACATGGATCACATTTATGCAAAGATTCTCATTCAGATTAAAGAGAATATTAATAGCCCAGTTATTAGTGGGAATTGTCTCCAAAAAGTCTTGCTTGGCATAGCATGGGCATCCAGCTGGCAGGAAAGGAAGGAAAATCAGGAATAACCTGCAGAGCCTGCTGCTGAGACCTGGGTTTGTTTGAGCTGCATCCTCAACATCACTGGGAGGAATCCCTGCTTTCAGAGCTGGTTGAGGCTTTTCAGGACAAATCTCTTCTCCAGATGGATCTTTCCAGACTCTCACTGATCTGTCATGAGGCTTTTTCCCCCTCTGCTCCTTTTAACTGCAGGTTTATGGAATTTTATTAAGTGCCATAGCTACATCATTGCCTGTCTTTTAGATTTATCTGTGGCCTAGTCTTTCCTAATTCCACTTTAATGTATTTATGTCTGAATTCTTTTATTTTACAGCCATACCCTATTGTTTCCATGCAGTATCAGGAGCAGAACTTGATACACTTAGTTCCTTTGAAAAGGTCTGCAATAAAACAAGTTCTGGGGTCTCTTGTCTGAGAGCTCTGAGTATCTTTCCATTCTGTCTGCAGCTGCCTCACTACTCAAAAATAGGTGGACAGGAATAATAAAAGCAGACCCTGATCCAGTCATTTGCCTTGAGAGAGCAAAATGCTGTGATCCTGCAGAATTTGACAGTACTTAAATCCACTCAGAGTATCCCTGAAGTCAACAGAAAGATGTGTCCACACATTCCAGCCCCATCCCCATGCCACAGTCTATTGATTTTATTCTTTCCCCCAGAGCTGTTTCAATAGGAATGTAGTGATTAAATATAGGGAAAGAGAAGGAAGCCTTACAGTGAACTGTGTCATTAGGGCATTGCTTGTGCAAAGGGCACATATAAATGTGCCTCCTCTTTAAAGGGAAAAAAAGCTATTTGCTATCCATGAAAGCCTAGTCTGCTAGATTTATTAGTGGAATAAAAAGGTTATAAACAGATAAGATCAACTTCCTTCACCAACACAGGGAGAGAGGCTGCTACCATGCATTTTTCAGACTTTGACCAGTTAATGTCAGCCTTAATTGTGATTTTGAGGTGCTCATTCACAAGGAGATGACATGAATAACCCTATTTCAGAGGCCAGTAAGCTGCAACCCACATGTATCTATTGACTGAAATTAACTGTTCAGTGGCAGTGCTGTTCCTGACCTTAGGCTGGATCATTTGTTTGCTGAGTCCACACTAAATAGTTCAAAACATTGAATATATTGCACAATTTTGAGATCTGAGGACACCTATCCTTTTAAAAAGTGAGTAGCTTTAGCACATTTATGATGAGCAGCTTTCACTTTCCTGCTGTTTATGAGACATCTCAGCACATATTCAGCAGTAACTTCTAGATCAAAATGAAAAAAAAAATGACATTTTGACAGAGTCAGAGCCCAAGGAAGTGGGACTCCTGCATATGTGCTCCTGGTATTTTAACTGAAAGGCTGCAGAGAGACACAGGATGAAGTGTTTATGGAATATTAAATGGAAAGGAATTAAAACAAGTCTGGCTAAAGTCAGTAGGTGACAGACCCCAGTTATGCTTCCATTCCTGGAATATTCCTGCCTGTGCCTGGCATCACCTATTGAGGTATTTTTAAGCTGTATATTTAAGCTATTGAGGTATTTTGAGCTTTTTCTTTTAAAAAAATTGTTCATTTCTTTATAGTTCAAAGATTGCAGAACTGGAATGTGAGAGATGACCTTGGCAGTGGTGAAGGGAATTAATTGCAAAGCCTGAGGATCGAATCCATTCAAGTGCAACTGCTGAAGCTGGCAGTGCACTCTACTCTCAATTAGATACTTTCCCCCCTCTCTTTTATGTTGTTTGTATAAACATGCACTGCTCAGTTTTTGGGGTTTTTTTTCCACCTCTACATATCTCACACCTGGGACAGACCAGCCTTTCTTCCACATTGCTGGCTGTGAGCAGTTTGGAGTGTTATTGTAGTGCTTCCAAAGGAGCCCCTGCATCTTCTGATCTTTCTGTTTCAGAGCAGGGGTGTGATACAAACACAGATTATTTCATTTCTCTGCAAAAGTGGGAGGAGAAGACTCTCCCTGTGTATGAACTGGAGCAGCACAGAGCAGACTGCATGGAGAGACAGGGGAAATATTACAGGTACAAAAGAGAGTACAGTGAAACAGAAGTTTGATGATAAAGGCCTTGTGTGAAGCTGTGGGGGAAAGGTCAGGTTTTTGGGCTATCTTGAGACTTGGCTGCTGTTTTTCATGTTTTGAGAAGTCTCAAATGTCATGGTACAGATGAGACAGGACACCTGAAAAATCACCCATTTCATGTGGTCCTGGGCAGTGTGCTCAGCTGATCCTGCTTTTGAGCAAGGGCTTTGGACTGAATGTACTCCAGAAGTGCCTCCAACCCCAGCTGTCCTGTGCTGCTGTGGTTCTAATTTTGGTGTTTGCCCTCAGAGCTGTTTAACATCTCTTCACTTGGTGATTTCCCACTCAACAGGAATCAATACCTTGTTCCCTGGAACTGGTTCTTCAGCAGGCTGTGGTTGATCCTCACCACCTGCCTGGAGGTGTCTGACGTCTTTGTCCTGTCAGTTACACAATCTTTGTTTGAAAACCACAATTTTCTGCTCTTCCAGTGTTTTTACCCCAGTGCTGGGTGGAAATCCCCACAAAGGCCGTCACTGACCAAGGCCACTTCTGGTGAAAGTCCCTGATGTAAAAGTGTTGAGAAGTGAGAGATGATCTCTGGCTGTGCTGTTCAGCAGTGAAGAGACAAGAGGCAGTGTGTGTGTGTGTGTGTGTGTGTGTGTGTGTGTTTGTGTGTGTTACCACCCTGCAATTACAGCTCCAGTAATTACTCTAACTAAGGCAGAGATGCCCACGTTGAGCTCTTGGCTCCTGCTCTTGAGTTCCCATCTGCTCAGATAAAAAAGAAGGTGTAAGAAGATGAGAGCCTGGCAACTCAGCTGCCTGGAATCTTGGGGCTGGTGCACCCAGGAATCTCCAGTGCCTGTGGGCAGCCCGGGTTGTGCATTGTTTGTTGTTTGCTCCTTGTGATGAGCAGCAAACCAGCATCAAGAGTGAAAGGAAAATAATCCAGGGAGACCTAAAACAAAGCTGTTAGAGCATTACAGAAACACAGGAATGAGGCAAGGTCTTCTGGCTTCTTTTCCCACCTTTTAGATAGTGCCTATGGGAATAATAGAGGACTGACTGAGAGTCTGCACCTCTCTGCTTGACTCTTGCAGGTTTCTGTCTTTCCTGTGTCCGTCTTTCCTTAAGGACAGCCTCCTGACAGCAGCACAGTGCTCTTGTAACTAATACTATGAAACATCAGTAATTCTGGGGATGAAAAGTTCTGTGCACGTTGCAAAGAGCAGTGATGGTAACAAGCCAACAAGTTTCTCCTTTTTCAGTAATTGCTGTTGCCAATTGAAGTTAATATTGTTTCCTATTGGACTAAATTGCAGCCCTTCCCTTGCAGAACTTGCCTGTTTCCTGAGGAAGGAGTTATCTGGTGCTTTTTAACAAAGGCCACACTAAATAAATACAATCCTGAGCCTTTGCTGTGCAGCAGCCAGGGCTGGCAGGTTGTTGGGGGTTTTGCTGTTATTGTTCCTGACATCTTTGTAACACATTGCTAAGAGCCAAGCTCCGCTGCAGAATAAATATTTCTGGGTGTAATTTGTGATAATAGCAGCTATCATTCTCTGTTTGACCTTATGGACATTATACCATTAGACCTAAGCTTTCCCTGGGGTAACTGAGGTTGGTGAGTCTCTGCTGGCTTTCTTTTTCCAAGGCAGTTTGCACTTCCCCATCCTATCCCTGTGCTGCCCTGCACCATTTTTATCACATGTTTTTTACAGCAGCTGCTGAAGTGAGTGTTTCAAAAAGCACCTCTGCTCTGCAAGACAAATCCTATTCAAATGAGCTGCATGTCTGAGCTGATTCAGCCCTGGGTTTAGACTCTTCTGGGGCTGAAGCACCTGGTGTTGATCCCATGGGTGCTGGTCTAACATGTTTGCTGAGAGAGGAGGGACCAGGCTGTGCTTTGCTGGTGATGCTGCTGGAAGGGGCCTTTCCAGCCTGGAGTCAAACCACTGGCAACTCGAGTTCCACTGGAGACTTTGTTACCTGCAGGTCTCCCTTCCAGAGATTGGAAAGTCTACCATAATGTCTAGAGAACAGAAGAGGCAGGCAGAAGCTGGAAGGTTTTATTCCTAGGCTGGCTGGAAAACTCTCTGCTGCTGCTGGAAGGAATTCATTTAACAATTCCTCACCCCTTTGGCTTTGTTCAGAAATGGAAAAGATCCTTCTGGAGAAACAGGGGGCTCTTCTTGGACAGGTGCTGCAGAACTGGGGACATTTTCAGTGGGAAAGGATGAGTTGTTTGTGATGCAGCTCCAGAAGATGGTCTGAGAGGAATAGGAGCATGTTAGCATGGAATTATAACAGGGCTAACATAACCTGCTCAGAACTTATGTGCTTGTAATTATCCTGCTCCCAGCAGCCAGACTGGGTGATTAAGAGTTCCCTCTGTCAGCCCTGCACTGTGCCAGGTAGCCAGTGCTCAGTTCCCTGTTGGGGCTGCCAAATTCTTCAGGAAGGATCTCTCTGAAGAGCTGGTGCAGTGGAATATCACAGAAACATATGTGCTTTAAGTGACTTTCCATCTGGGCATCCCATTCTTCCTTGTACAAGAAGTTACAATAGTTTAATTAACACACTTTGGGGCTACTTTTGGGCTGCTAAACTGTCTGTGCTCAGACACTCAAGATACCTAAAGATAAGTGGCTTTATCTGAGAGCACAGTTTGCCCCAGCATAGTGACAAAATCTGGGCTCTGTACAGCTTCATTCACAGTCAGGGCTCAGAGGTACCTGCTACAAAGAAAATAGAATGAAAGCCAGTTTGTTTCTCAAATAATTTTGCTCCTTCATGGTTATTTTGAGGTAGAAACCCTGGGAAGAAAGGTGTGTCCCATGTGTTGTAAACATTTCATTGATTACTCTTTGTACTTGAAATGCAGAGCATTGGATGCTGAGAGGACAGTTTATTAAAGCAACAGGTACTCAAGTGTAGAGCAGAATTTTAGAATACTGTTATTTTCCTCAACAAGCTGAAAAAGAATAATTGTGCAGGTTGAGTGCAATGGTGCCAGAATAGGCTCATGTTCAGCTTTGTCATTTTCATCATATCAATCATTGATGCTTCTGTGGTTTGAGGTTTGCTTTTTGGCAGCAGCATTTTAATGGGGCTGAAAAGGAAAAAAAACTCTTGCCATTTGGCATTAGAAACAAAAATTATTGGTTTTTTATGCTGATCATTAGCTGAGAGAGCAGCTGGAGCTTGAAATTCCTCTGTGTTCCTGTAGGAAGCCCAGAGCTGCTCCCTCTGCCATGGTCAGCATGAACCAGGCTGGGCCTGTTGCAAGAACAGGTTTTATCTGAGCATAAAAAAACTTCATTATTTCATCCCTAATAGAATGTTTATCTAATCTATTAATATGAGACTATTTAAATGTGGCTTTTTAGAGAGAGAGAGGGGGTAGCTGATAACTTGATATGGAGACTTGAGTGACAATTGGGTTTTTTCATCTCCCTATGCTGCAGGTGTCGGGGTGTAAACAAATATTGCTGGTGTCTTACTCAGGCATTTGCCATCTGGGCATAAAATCTGCAACTCTGTAGTTCACAGTCCATGAGAAATAGATATAAAACTCTGGTAACTTGACAAGTTGCTTTGTAGGAGGGCATTGGTTATGCCTCTGGCCTCCTGTTTGTGCTAGTATTTGGCCACAGCATCCAGAGAGTGTCAGGGTAAGAGCTTTTTTTCCATGTGTCCTGTCAGCATTGCTCTTGGTTAGGCCAAGCTGTGACCTGCTGAAAGATCTCCTGCATCCATATATTGAGGTTTGAATCATTTTAATTACTCTCATTTGAGATTCAGTAGAAGTTCATACACTATAGCAGGCAAAGCAAGAGGCTGCTCAGCAGCACTGCTGGCACTAAAAGCAGACTTAATAGCTGGAATTTGTGGCATCTGCTGAGAAGCTCCAAATGTTGAAATGTAGTGCATGCATGCTCTAAATTTAGGATATTTGAAAACTGAGAGAATTTGAGCTTGGCCAATTAAGTCCACCTACCAGAATCCCAGAGTTAAGCTGTTGTGTCTGCCATTCCCAGTGCTGTTTAGGTTCAGTGATGATGCCCATTGATAGGATCATAAAAATCCCAGAGGTAGAACCATAAAAAGAGTTTGAAATTAGGAGATTTCACAGTCTTAAACACAAAATGGGAGAATGAGATTATTTCTTGTCTGGTATAGAAAGACTTCGTTGCAACAGTTGTTTTCTTTAAATTCAGGACACTTCTGTTGCTTGCATTTCTCATATCTGTAACTTTACATGGCACTATTTATTTAGTTTTTTAAGGCAAAATGCAAACATGGAACTCTATGCTTTCCAGTAAAAAGCAGAAACAAATTCATTCACCACTGGAATTTTCTCTTCATTCTGCACAGTAACTCTTCAGTGTTTTAAGACAAGACCTGTGGAGCAGAGCAGAAGCTCCTTGAAGATTTAGGTGAAATGTGTTCATTGAGCAGTTTGCCATTAGGGCAGAGTGATGTCTTCCTGAAAAATAATAATTAAAATGTTTCCAAAATGCCACACTAGTATCTATTTGATCAGTGATGTTACTTCTCCTTCTGAACGTTGATTAATGGCAGATTTTGTGTCTTACATGGCACTATTAGAAAAGTGCTGTCCATTCATTCACAAATGCTACACCCCCTGGGCTTTGAATACCCTTTATTTAAGCAAATGGACTCTTAAATTACATTATTGGGTGGAGTGGATACCTGATTTTAGAGCACACACTGCATTATTTCACCTAAGAGAGCTGCAAACCTGCATGTGTCGGTGTGTTCTTAGTGCCTTCATGCTAAATTAATTCCTGGAACATCTCAGATTCTAGGAAAGTGAAAAGGCAAAAGATTTCTTGGATTTTCATGAAGAAAGCACTGACATCAGCAGTGGGGTGACTGATGACACACAGTGTCCCTGCTCACAGGAGTGTGACATGGCACAGGAGTGCCACATCAGTCAAGTCTATAGAAAAACAGGAGTTTCATCAACTTTTTCTTAGTCCTTAGAAAGGGAAAGAAGCATCTTAGAATCATCTTTTTAACCTTGAAATGTTTTGCCTCTAGATACCAGTATTCTGTGTTTTAAAATGTCTTATTTGAAACACTAATTAGGTTTTGGCTTGTGCTGGGATGTAAATGGGAAAGCTTTTCCTGTTTATTGTGAAAACCCCTTTGCTTCGGTAAGAATTGTCTTTGTTCAATGGAACAAACTTTTCCAGCTATAATTAATTGAACAGCTCTCAGTATTCCAGAACTGCAGAAAAAAACCATTTCTCTTCCTGGCTCTTTGCTCACCCAGCTTTAACTGGGGAGCTCCGGGCAGTTTTCATGAGCGTGGCAACGCTCCGTGTCAGGATTTTACAAGTGGGCCCTGAAAACCAGTTCAGTGATTGAATCTGGCACATTGGGTTTGGCTCCAGAGCCAGCATATGCTTTTAACATATGCACATTGGCAAATCAGATTGAAGTCATAACTAAAAGGGCTGCTGTCTCAATCCTGCTCCTGCTGTTGGGAATTATGTGTAATGGGCAAAAAAAAAAATTGGGGAAGGAGGAGTCTGGGCTGTGGGTAGTGAAGAACCAGCTGACCCCTGGTAAATCTGCTTGCAGATAGCATGGGATATTTTTTTGTTTTGTTTTTGGTTTGGTTTTGTTTTGTTTTTGTTAGTTTGCCAGTGTAGCTGCTGGAATGCACCGTAGGAGTTACTGCTTGGTGTTTCTGCCCACAGGATCAAGGCTGATCCAAGAATAGCAGACACCCCACTCTGGCTCTCTGCCTGTGTTGATCTCTGACTATCACCTAACGTGCTGCTACAGGCTCATTCCTTTAATGCATGTAAATTGTGCTCCTGTCCTGCTCCAAAAGTACCAGTTTTTTCCTTTGCTGCTGGAATTGTTGGGCATGGCAAGGTTTTCCTGGGTCAGATTCCTCAGTGTGGGTCCTGGCCACCAGGACTCCACATGTTGCACTGGTTGGATCTTGTCTGGAAAGTGTTTTGTGCTTGCAAACCAGGGCAGACACTTTTTTGTAAGAGTTGGGAAAGGCTTGGATCTGATGTAGATGGCCTGGCCAGAGCCCCTGTTGGAATAATCATGGAATCAGGATAATGGGATGGTTTGGGTTAAAAGGGGCCTTAAAAGTGATCTTGTCCCACCCCACTGCCATGGGCAGGGACACCTCCCACTATCCCAGGTTGCTCCAAGCCCTGTCCAACCTGGCCTTTGACACTTCCAGGGATGGGACAGCCACAGCTTCTCTGGGAATCTCTTCCAGGGCCTCCCCACCCTCACAGGGAAGAATTCCTTCCCCATATCCCATCTGTGCCTGCCCTCTGGCACTGGAAAGCCATTCCCTCTTGTCCTGTCAGTCCAGGCCCTCTTGTCCTGTCAGGTCCCAAGTCCCTCTCCAGGTCTCCAGGAGCCCCTTCAGGTGCTCCCTGAGGTCTCCCTGGAGCCTTCTCTCATCCAGGCTGAGCAATGCCAGCTCTCCCAGGCTGGCTGCAGAGATGGGGTGTTCCAGACCTTGGAGCATCTCCATGGCCTCCACTGGACTCACTCCATGTTAACTGAGGTCAGGACTGCAATTAGGTCCAGACACATGGAAGAATAGTTCATCCCCCAAATGGTTTGCTGTAGTTTTCACCTAATGAAGAGCTTTAGGGCACTGAGGAGTTGGGAGCAGCAGCAGGAGCAGGACTGGTGATTTTCCTTCCTCTGCGTTTCCTCCGTGTCCATTAGGGCTCCAACAGCTCTGTGTGGGGCTGGGAGGACAGATGGAAATCTGTCACATCTTGACCCCATAACTGTGACCATATTGTCATGGTTAAACTATCATGTATATTTATCTGCCTCTTAACAACAACTGTGTACATTTGAAGTTGGTTTTCATTATTTTCTGCCTCTCTAGAAACCTTCCTCCTGCCTCAGCTTTGCAGATGTTGCAAATATGTTTTTCTAATGAGACACATGGCACATTCCAGAGCAGCACCAGTGCTTGTTTCCAGCCTGAAAATGAAATCTTTTCCCTGTTGG
This sequence comes from Agelaius phoeniceus, assembly GCF_051311805.1. Lineage (NCBI taxonomy): Eukaryota > Metazoa > Chordata > Aves > Passeriformes > Icteridae > Agelaius > Agelaius phoeniceus. The sequence continues at coordinate 9,537,392 of NC_135270.1, read as the reverse complement.
TAAAGTTTGTAAAATGTGATTACAATAAATAAACCATAGACTTGAGAGCTCTTTTTAAGTTTCATAGTGAGTTCCCAATGATTACTTCATGTTATTTTTTTTAGTGAACTCAAATTTAATTTTTCCTTTGATTTGTAGCAACATGAAGTAAAACCTGTCTGATGCTGCACCTTATTTTTAAGTGTGGTTTGCAAAGGATGGAAAAGGTCTTATATCTGTCTGTGGGAAGAAGGATCAGAGCTGCCAGTTCTAGATTTAAACTACTCTTGTACCATTTTATATTCTCTATATAAAGAGGAAACTCTGAAGGCAGATTCAGTGGAGAAAGGATCCCAATAAATATAATAGTAACCAGATGGCTTTCATTCCATTAGTGTCTGACTGCAGGATAACTCTCTAAACTCATGGCATAGCCAAGCCAAGGCCTTAGTAACTTGATAACGATCCACTAAAATTTGAGAACTCTTATCTTCTGAGATGTGAGCCAGTCATTGTTTTAAGGGAAGTCAGAAGAACACTTTTTGGGGTCAGTTGGATGTGGTTAAATTTCTTCTTCCTTTTCTGTAAGGATCTGGACTGTGTGCCTTGAAAGATGTTGCACATGTTGAGATGATCCTTGAATAGGGCCCAGCATGGTAATTCCTGTTTTTTTCTCCTGTAAATGTGGGAAGCTCTTGAAATTTTGTAAAATACTTTTGAATCTGTGAGGAATAGCTCCTGTCTGAAGCTGGTTGTATTTTGGAGCAACAATTTTGTGTTTCTTCTAAATCAACATCTCTGTTGTTATTTTATTCACATATAATTACATACTCTAAGATACATTTTTTTCCTCCCTGCTGCTTGAAGAGGGTTTTTAGTGTTTGAGAATCCAAATTGTAAATATGCCACTATTTTCCACATCAGTGTGCCATGGTTTGAGTTTTGGATACTCTGTCTTGCCTCAGAATCTTTTCCCTTCTCCAAGCAATGAGACTTCACTCTAATTTCTTTTTGACTCTGTTGCCATCCTTGGGATTTTTCCATCTGAGTGACTTTGAGCCATAGAATTTGATTCCAGCAATAAATTCAAACATTAGCTCACTGCACTGAAAACCTTTCCTTTTTATTTTTTAGTCCCTTGCAAACTGATCTTTAAAGATTTGGGATTCTTCTCCACGGGAGCCTCTGTATAGTCCCTGCAAGTCAAATATGGGGGGTTACCATGGGCTACCCCACTGTGACCATAAATATTGTGAGATTTCCAAGTGCTTTAGTTCACTCAGACCATTTAGAAGGCCTGGGCACAGGCAGGATGGAGACTGTTTCTGTGTGGCTCAGGCCCTGCTCAGGCTGCCAGGAGGGAGGTGAATTTTGCCATTCCCACCTGCTTCCATTAGGACAGGATTTTCTTTCCCACTTTAGAAGAAGGAGAGCCTTGTTTAGAAGAAAAAGGTTTTTCTTTTTTGCTGTTGCTGTCACTGTTGGCTCCTGCTTTGTTTTGCTGTAGCAGAGCAGAAGGCAATGAAAAATGGCAGAGAAGAGGTGGGGCAGCAGGGAAAATGTTTTATTCCTCCTTTTTCCCTCCAGGTTGGAAGGGGCTCTGAGCAGCCTGGGCTAGTGGAAGGTGTCTCTGCCCATGGCAGGGGGGTTGGAACAAGATGAGTTTTTTTCGCCCCAAACCATTCTATGACTGATTTTTCAGCAGTCTTGTCACTGGATCCTCCTGGGGGCACAGCCAGGGGGAAGGAATGTGATAGAATGGCTTTTTTTGTGGGAAACCCCACTGTCTTCACCTGAGTTAGCAGGTGCTCAAAGCACAGGAAAGATCATGTGATTTTCTAACTCCTCTGGAGTGCTCTCCTTTTTGCATACAATTAACTTCCCTTTGCCAAAATATCTTGATCCCAGTGCTCCTATAAATCCCCCGAAGAGCCCACTTTGGGAAAGATTTCTTTGTGATGGATATCCCTGAAAGTCTGTGATCCCACAGCTTCTCCTGGAGATGCTGCTGCATGTGCTCTCCACATGCCAGTCATGTCCAGAGCCATTCTAATGAAAGTACCTTTTCCAGGAAAAAGTTATCCTAAAACTTGCTGTAAATTCTCTGCCAAATGCTGCTTGGCCTCCTCGGCTATGTCTAAATAAAACAATGTGGTTTAGCTCAAAGGAAGGGGGAAAGCCCATAATAAAGTCTGTTCTTTCTCAGAGTGCTCTCACCCAGCTCCAAGGTGATCCCCTCGGGAGTGGCTGTCCAATTCCAGATGGAGAGAATTTCAGAGAACTTACGAGTGTGAATATTGACAGCCCATGACAGTATCAGGCATCAGTGTGATCCTTCACAAGGTGCACAGAAGAGGAGAAGTTCCCATTCCACTTCCCAATCCTGTGCACAGTCCCAGTTCACACTGGCATCACTCCAAAACAACTTCACGGCAAAAAAAAACTGGAAGAAGCCATGGTGGCATTGTGCTTCTAAGAAAACTGAGGGTCTGCGTCCCCAGGGAGCTGCTGCTGGAATATGACAGCTTCCCAAGGCTGGATCACTTCATGTGTGGAATTTAATGAGCTGCCAAATGCTTCTAAATGTCAGGAAGACCAGAGGAAAATGGCACCAGGCAGAGCATGGCACAGGCAGGAGCGCAGAGACAGAAATTAATTCTTTAGCTTGCAGCATCTCCCAGTTAATTTTCCACTAAGGTTTCCCCCCTTCCCCTGCTGCAGACTGTGAAATGATCAGTGATTCCTTGGGGGCAGATGGATGTCCAGGTTAAGGGCCACAGGGTTGAGAACAGCATTTTATTTTCTAGGAAATGAGTAATTTCATTTATTTTCTTAGTGCGACGTGTTGGTGTTTCATTCAGCTGAACTGCACCTCTTCTTTCTGCTTCAATCCTGGGATAATGCTGCTTATCTGGTGGAGTGTCAGTGAGCAAAGGAAGATAAAGCTGTTCCCAGAGCGTGGCCAAGTTGGGAGAAAGAAAATAATTGGATAAAAGCAGGGAGAAAGAGTAAGAAGCCCATCCTCAAGCTAGAAATTTTGCAGAGAAACAAAGTTTTTTCAGCAAAATTGAAGCCATTATAGTGACCCTCGATAGAATAATGAATAATAAAGAATGATTTATCCAATTTGCACAGCAATGCCAGCAGTGGGGTTTGGAAAATCTGGACAGCAGGATGAGAACATCCTTCCTGACACTGCTTTTTGCATTCCAATGTCTGCTCCCCTTTGGACACAAGGAGAACCAGGCAGTCTGAGCTGTCACTTTTAAAGCCTTTGGAAAAAAATCTGTTGAGATTAAAAAAAGAAACAGAAGGGGAAAAAAAAAAATCTTTCTTCTTGCTATTCCTCCCAAAGCAAGTTTTCCACATCCAAGGTCTGCTTGTGTGGAAGCCATTTATAACCCTGGCACATGTGGATTTTTTGCAGAGTGGAAATTCCTTCAGGATAGGTGTTATTTCTGGTGCAGACTCCGTGGCATTTGCTGCTGGCTGACCACAGGTTCTGGCTGCCCAGGGCCTTGAGTCAGTCACCAGGGTTTGATCAGGGTTCCAGCCCAGCAGTGTTCCCACCATGGGAGTGTCAGGGAAGCTGGGATATGGCCTAAATCTTTGTTTACCACAAAAGGTGGCAGATGGAATCTCTTGTAAGATTATCTTTTCCAGTGCTCCTGAGCATTCCCAATCTAAATATAATTTAATTCTGTACTTAGTTTTGGTGCTTTTAGCCTCCCTGGCCTACCTCTCTGCCCTCATCACCTCTGTGGACTTTGAATTCCATGCTAGAGGCTCTGCAGAGTACATAGAAAAGATAAATAATTATTTTGGCTCCTCTCTTAAGTACCTGCATTCAAAAAGTGTGAATGGCTCTTTTCCAGGCCGGATAAGAGTTGAAATTCTCTGGAGCAGAGAATTTGCTTAAAGGCATCTCCCAAATGCCTGTGGACACTTCCTGCTCTTCCCTTGAGGAGGTCAGTCAGCTCTGAATTGGATGAGCTGGAATGATTCATCCCATCCCTTTCAGAAAGTCTTGGGAAGGATGAGCTGATGGGTGATTTTCAAAGTGGTGATTGTAGCAGTATCAGCAACTGTGATATTCTGATTCTTTGGCAGAAAAGTGAAACTGATAACAGGAGAAAGTCAATGTCCTGTTAGAAACACCCTGGCCCTGGGCAATCCAGGATCCGGTGCTTAAAACAGCTCTGGTTTTGTAGAAGCTGTTTCACAACTTAGAAGAAAAGGAAGAGGAGGAGAAGAGTGAAAAATAGTGGGTGTGTTCGCAGAGTGATAGTGGCAGCGTTTCAGGGTGCACCTTGCAACTGGGAATAATGGGAACAGCACATTTTTACAGAGTGGAGTTATTCCAGCCTGGAGGGTGTTCAAAGTCGCGATAAAGGGAGTTGTGCTTGTAAATCCCATTATGAATGAATGGTTTCTAAGGGGATTGGTGCAGCTCCCTCTTCCTGCCCTCACACATGTACACAGGCACAGCTTTGAAAATGCCTTTCATGGCTTCAGCTACTTTCATTAATGCCCAATCAGTTCATATTGCCTCATATATATATTTTTGTCTCTGAACGTTGTAAAGGAATTGATCCTTTCTCTCCTCAGTTCTTTTCTTTTGAATGGTTAAATGGAACAGACTTTTTTTTTCCCTTCTTTTTCCACAGCGTTAATGAAGTCGTTTCTGGGAATGGGAGAGGTGTTTTCATTACAGCTGGCAGTTCCAAGCCTTCCACTGGGGTGGCAGGTATCCTTGGGGAAAAAATCAAGCAAAATAGATCAGTCTGGCTGTATATTGAGAGGGTAGATGAGATGTGTTGTGTATGAGAGCATTATGGTTAATATACATTAATGTATGATCTCAGTGCTGTGTTCATTCTTACAGCAGGAGTAAAGGGGGCTAATCACAAGCTGGTGCTGCTGTTATTATCTTATTTATATTCCTTTATTGCCTTGTAGCCCTTCATATTGAGTAAAACCTCATTGTTCCACCAGTTCTGTGGTCTGGAGGCTCGGGGGGGTAAAACTGAGGGTCAGGTGGGCATAACTGAGCTCTGCATAAGAAAGGCATAATGCAGAAAGCCGTGGGGATAGAGGTAACGTAAAGATTAATGGAGGCAGGACTGAATTTAGCAAGATTTGAAGTTGCAAACAGTCAAGGATATTTGTAGTGTTCCTAGCGGAGGAGTGTAAAATAATAATAAATAATAAATAATCCTGTGCCTATGGATTATTTAGAATAACAGACACAGCTATTACATAAACTGCTCAGGTGGCCGAGGCTGAGCGGCTCATTCCTACAGCCATGACCTCCAGTCCAGTTTCCTTCCTCAGGTGGGATTTATCCGTGCCAGGCTCCCCCTTGCACACCCAGGAGCCCACAGTGTCCTGCAGCCCCAGCCCTTGTTCCCTCATGGATTTCTGCCCTCCCTTCACAGCCCCTTCATGCTGCTGCCGCCGCTGATGGAGTGGATGCGCGTGGCCATCACCTACGCCGAGCACCGCCGCAGCCTGACCGTGGACAGCGACGACATCAGGCAGACGGCCAGGCTGCTCCTCCCGGGGCTGGACTGCGAGCCACGCCAGCTCAAGTACGTGGGCTGAACTTTGGGAAGCTCCTCCGGTCCTTGGAGCTTCTTAAAACTTTCCTGTAGTGGTTTTGGCTCGCCATTTTGAGATTTCCCGGCCAACGCGCCAGTTAGTGTGGTGGGTTCAGTGCTGGCCAATCACCAGCACAAAAATGGACAATATTAAACAACAAAACCTCTTGCTGCTCCAGAAGAGGTGACAAACTCATAAAGCCCCCTCTGTGGGCTGTAGCTCAGCTCACTTAGTGTCTTATCAGTCCCTCCAGTGCTGGAAATGCTGCGGCCCCAGGTGCACACAGGTGGGAGCTGCCAGTGCTCAGGCACAGAATATTCCTGGCTGGAAGGGACCCACAAGGATCATCAAGTCCAACTCTTAAGAATTAGCACCATGCTCTAACCACGGAGCTAATCTCAGGGTCATGCTTCCACTGTGTTTGCCAGAAGCCAGATCTCTCTGTGCTGCACAGGCGATACGCATTTAACCTTCTGGTACTTCCCGAGATAAAGGAACTTTGGCCAAACTATGCAGCTGGGGCTGAAAGATTCTTTTGTCTTTCTGAAAATTGAATGTGAAATGCAAGTATTTGGGTTCCGGGTTTTTCTGTGCCTCAGACTTAATGACAAGATTATTCTTTGCTTTATAAGATAGCTTGAATGAAAGATCTAAACTAGCAAAAAAAACCCAAACTTAATTCCAGATTGCATTATTTGATCCTTTAAAGCAGTCATTTTGTATCCAGCATGTTCAGGGGGAAAGAAGGTCTTGAAACTGGTATGTTTGTTTAATTGCTTATTTATTTATTTATTTATTTATTTATTTATTTATTTATTTATTTATTCCTGACTTGCTGTGGGATAGGAACAATGTGCAAAGGCAAGTTCCATCTCTTCAAAAACCTTTGTTTTTCTGAAGTTCACTGGAGTTCAAGTGGAGTAATTTTATTTCACTTTTTTTTTTTACATAGTTCTTCTTTTTGTCTTTCTTCTTACTATTATGTAAAGTAATTACATCTTATTCTGGGTAACATGGTAGACTGTGATACCAGTTAGAACAACATTATGGTAGGATTTTATGAGAGATTCATCCTGAATCTTCTGTGTGAGGTTATGAGTGGCCTGTTCCTCTGGCAGGCTGTCCAGGCTCTCCAGAGGAGGATGGCTGTGCTGAAAGCATCTCATTTATCAGAGGAACTTGGCAGGCTTATATCTCACTCACTGAGAGTTTGCTCAAGAGCCTGTGCTGGAAACCAGGAGGGCACTGTGGAAGGCATTCACCCCAAAATAACATCAAAGGGCTGAGCTCCCAGTGCCAGCCTCCAGTTGGGAAGTGATCCTTCAGTGAAGGAGACACACTTCCAGGTCTGGAATTCAGAAGAGTCTGAGCAGACAGTCAGAGGATTTACAGTAATCCCTGGGCTCCTTCCAGATGACATAAAAGTTGTCCTGATAGTCATCTAAAGGATAAGGATTTAGTAGATCCTCACAGAAATGTTAAAGCATTTCTTTCAGTTGAGTTGCTGGAAAAGAAAGCATTGAGGGTGTTCCCCTGCCTAAATTGGATTTTGATTTCATACTTTAAAAAATTTTTGATATTTTTTTGCCCAGAAAAGACTAAGGATCCATATATTTTTTAATGGTGTGGGCACTATCCAGGAATTCTTTTGTCTTTCACAGACCTGAATGCTGCTTCAGCTCCTTCAGGAGACTGGATGCTAAAGCTGCTACTGAGAAATTCCAGCAGGATCTGGGCTTCCGCATGCTGAACTGTGGGAGGACGGATCTGATCAACCAGGCCATCGATGCACTGGGCCCCGACGGGGTGAACACCATGGATGATCAGGTGTGCCACAGAACAAACCCTCACCACCCCAAAGCCCCCTGCATCAGCAGCTCCCTCCTTCCTTTCCACGTGGCAAATCAATACCAGGTCGTGTTTGTTGCCTCTCCCAGGGTTTTCTAATTTTGGCTTGTGGTTTAGACTGAAAATGCATCCCTTAAAACACAGAAAAATACTTCCCCACCCCTCATGCCACCCCTCCAAAAAAAAAAGCGCCCCATTAGAGCCTGGAGTGGATTGTTTATCAGCTGGAATGTCTGTTCTTCTTTGGATGGGCTGTCTCAGGCACTGATGGCAGGCAGGTTAACACAGGGGCAGTGAATGGAAAGTCTGATCCGTGCTGAGAGGATGTCAAAGCAAAGTGGTTTCTTTTCCAGTGACACTCTCCTCTGGCTCAGCAGCCCAAATCCCGGCTGGGTTAGTGAGGAGTGACCAAAAGGTGTTTTTGTCTCATGGCTTTCAAGCTCAGAGCAGTTTGGAATACAAGACACAGCACTGAGAACCCCGCTCCAGTGGCCTGGTGTCAGTCAGTGTTAGATTTGCTCATAGTCCATCGTGCTGATGTGTCTGTTTATCCATTCTTAACTGTTCCCTGCTCAGCTACACTGAACCACAGGGATTTGATAGTCCTGGGAGTCTCTGGCTGCTTCTGCTCATGCTGTCAGTCCCATCAAGTAACAGCAGAGTCTGTCCTCTGGGATATCATTCAATGCATGGAATTAGCTTTTAATTTAAAAAAAGGGGGGAAAAAGCCACCTCTCCTAAATAAACACTCGTTACAGCTGTCACAGCGAGGAGAATGAGCTGTCACATCTCTGGAACAAGAGGATATTGAGCGGTGGGAAGGGTTTATGTTCAGGTAGAGAGGTTTTCTCACTGCCAGCATTTTACTGCAGTAACATTTCAGACCCAGCTCTGAACCTGGCACATCTTCCATAGCACTTCCCACCTTCCTGCAGTTTTAAGGGAAGTGTGAATGTATACACAAGTAGCAGAAACTGCTCCTGGACATATCTGGGTGTGTAGTTGCCTTATTTACAAATCCAGTACCAGGAGCTTTGTGGTCACTGGGGTGGGTATCTCATCATAGATACTCACTTCAGTAAAGTGACTGAGGTGGCAGATTTATATTATAAAGGTTTCCCACCTCCTCTTTATTTTTTTTTTAAATAAGCTTTTGCAGTTCCTGTAGCCCAGAGGCCACTCAATCTCTCAAAGATTATTTTGTGATTTGCATTGTGAGCCACTGTGCCCCAACACCTCAGACACTGGTGCCAGGACTGTCACTTCTTGCTGCAGGATGTCCCCTACCTCTGACACAGACAGCAAACTGGGAGCTGTCTGGCTTTTGTCAGCACAGAGACTCCTGTGTGCAGCTCCTTGGGAAGTCTGAGGAGTTTCTGCTGTCACTCACTGATGTCTCATCCTGTGGGTGGGATCCTCCTCTTGCCAGCCCTGCTGTGAGAGGGGCAGCTCTGTCGTCTTTGGCCCTCAGAGAGTGTTTTGGCACCAACAAAAAGGGCAGGACAGGCCCCCCTCTGGAGACATTGTTGCTTGGAAATTCTCCACTTGACTCTGGAGCAACTCAGCTTTGTGTCCAAGCAAGTGCCTGCACGGCACTGCCCACCCCAGGCAGAGTTAAATCCCAGTTCTGGGAATGAGCTCTGCCATAGCTGGAACAGGAAACCAAAGCTGGACTTTGCCACCAGCTTGTTTTGCTCCTTTTGGAAAAGAGTAAGACAAAGCCAGATGCCCAAACGTGGGAAAACTGACTTGGGTATGACAGAGCTGTGGGATAATTTAATACAAAGGTTTTAGATCCAGGTTGGGATTTGGACCACTCCCAGGGTGTGAGCGTGTCCAGGATGTTCAGACCCACTTGCCCATCTGTGTACATGGAAATCTGTGGAAAAGAACTCAGAACATCCCCTCAGAAATGTGAGTTTGGAGCAGGACCCTGTATTCAGTTCTGATGGGGACCAAGCACTCTGGTTTCAAGGGATTGGAGATGTTCAGGAGAACAAACTCTTCTTCCCTTTGCAAGGAGCAAGCAGGAAGTGCAAAACTAACATTAAAAATTAAAAAGGACAGTGTTAAGTCTATACAAGTTTTAGAGCCCTAACTTGGGTTTGTGCCTGCAGACCTGCATTTTGAATTCTCAGTTTATTTGTCTATAATGAGTGTGGAGCCTCCCAAGCCCCACAAAAGCCAGAATATCTCACCCAGAAATATCCTCACCAATGGAAGTGCCCCAAAGCAGGAAACTGGGAGTTGTGGCTGCTTTGAAAAGAAACCTTTGCAGAGTCAAGAGCAGAGCTCCTGTGTGAGAGATGTAGTTCCATTTTACAGTGCAGCTCCCATTAAGGATGAAGCTCTGTTATTGCACACTGAGCTGCGGAGATGCTGCCTGTAAAAAATTCAAATGCCTGCAATAATTAAGAGGAGGGGGCAGGAAAGCTGTGAGATGTGAGTAGGAATGGATTTTACCAGGCCATTTCCTTTCTGTCCTTGGCTACTTCAGGAATGAGCTCCATAAGTAAGGCTCATTTTTCTCATCATTCATCTCTGAGCCGTCATGGTTTGCTGGTTAAGTAGAAGGAGGGAGATTTATGGGATTGAAATGCTGAAATATTGAGGCAAATAGGATTTTAGCAATGGGGAGAAGTTGCCAAATAAATTCATCGTCTGTATTTTTGTGTTGCTTTCTGCCTTCAGTTAATTTGGCTACAAATGAGCCAAGAAATGGGATTTTTTTGTTGGCAGCCTTGGGAAAGCTGGAGGGTTGTGGACAATACAGGGCTAGAATTTTCAGTGATCCTTTTTGTGTTCTTTCAGCCTTGTCCAGTGATGTTTTGTCCAGGTCATTTTCCAATATCAGTTGTACCCACTCTGCATAGAAATCATAAATGCTTTATAAATACATGTATGCTGTCCCTACACAGACTCTGTAGGTTAAGATTCAAACTGGCTGTGTCCATGACAGTGTCACTGTTGGTAGGGATAGAAAGATAACTTTGTTTATGTTGTTATTTTTTGTTTCCTTTCTGAAGGGTATGACCCCCCTCATGTACGCCTGTGCTGCTGGAGATGAAGCCATGGTCCAAATGCTTATAGATGCTGGAGCAAATTTGGATATACCAGTGAGTAACCCTCTTCCCATAACTATCCAGCTGTAAACTAACAGGAGTTCTGAAATCTCTCCTAGCAACTGAAGGCTTCAGTCCCGGAAGCTTCAAGCAAGGCATTTCTCCCAGAAACCATCACTTCAGGGATTTGGGAGGGGGGAGAAAACCTTCCAAACCTCTTGGAGCACTCAGTGGCTCCAGTTAGGATTGGCACTGGCAAGTCTAATGGGCAGGGGAGGGCGAGGGAAGGAGCTGCCACAGGGAAAAACCAGTGAGCCCATGAAAAGTCCCAGGGGATGGGGCAGAGCGAGTGGTGGTCACAGTGTTCTCTAAGTGGCCCAAGTCCCCGTTCCCTGGGCCAGTCACTCACAGAGGAAGAGGCTGGTTGTGTAGAAGGCAGGGGAGGAAGGCAGGCAGGCTGCAGTGGGTAATGAGTGCTGCTTCCCTGCTCCAGGTGCCCAGTGCCTCTCCACGATACCCCTCGGTGCATCCCGACAGCCGGCACTGGACTGCGCTCACCTTTGCCGTGCTGCACGAGCACATCTCCGTGGTGCAGGTAAGATTCCAGCCTGCAATCCTTCCAGCAGGCACAGGGCACTGAAATGCCTTGCTCCCAGCCTTCCTGAGCCTCCTAAACACCAGTGAAAAAACCTGCTGCTGTTTAAAACAAGGAGAATGAATATTGGTGGCATAATTCCTAGCAAGGCCTTGATAACAAAGCACAGCATGTTTCTGTATCTTTCTTTGGTTTCAGTGTTGCTCCAAAGCTCACTGCTCCCAAAACAATGCTGCACAATAATTTCTTTAGTTTTAAATAAACTAGTGCTTCACGTGGAGTGGTTGCAGGTTGGCTGTTTGATCAGGAGCTTTATAACAGTAGATATTAATTGGTTTATAAATTTACATGCAAAAATCCAGTGTGTGCTGATGTCTGCTCTAATGGCAGCAAATCATCTGTAACTTCCTTCATAATCCTTGAGAATGGCATGAACAAGACTTGAGCTGTTGTGGGATTTGAGCCCGTGGCATCCTCCCTGCTCCTTTCTCTGTGGAATTATCACAGGGGGCAGCAGGATGGGATGGAGCCCCAGAAATGCTACCCAGACTTCCAGGGGAATGAAAAACTATCACAGCAGACAATCAATTGCTGTTGAATTTAATTTACCTTCTGCTCAAAGGGAAGGAATAAAATTTAAAAAAAAAAAAAAAAAAAAGATGTAAGTAAATGGAGGCTGCACACACTCATCTTTTGTTTGTGTACATTTATACATAATTATAAAGATTAGATTCCACCTGGCAAACTGCCCAGGCAGCCTTTGGTATTCCAGAGGTTGGACAGCCTTAATTTATGTGTGAGATATGAGTTTGATTCTCCCAGGAGATGAAGCCAAGTGAATCAAAGCTCCTGTTGTGTACTGCAGTGCCCACAATCGTGGAAGCATGGAATATCCTGATGGATACACACACACAAGGCTGATCCTCCTTGCCAGCCCTGCTCTGGGTGCTCCAGAGCCTTCTGCCAGCCCCACCTGGCCATAAAACATGCCCATCACCCTGGCACCTTCTCCCCTTCACCTGGGAGGGGGCTCTTTCCCTCACAGCAGCTCAGTGAAAGCAGGTTCTGTGTGACAGTCCCTGCAGCTGCCTGGCCTCCCTACACAGGCTCCAGAGGTATGACCAGCCTGGTAATTCCCTGGGGGAACCCTGCTTCCTGTGCACAGCATGGAGCTAGGATGGACTTCCTGCTCTGATTGCAGAGCCCTTTGGAGCTGGAGATTCCAATTGCACAGCCACGACCATAAAGGAGATTAAAAAGGAGGCAGTGCTCTCCACATGGGCCCTCCTCACTCTGAACCCACTGGTTCTCCTTTCTGACACCCAGCCCTGGCTGCTTGGTCCTCCTGAATTGCCCTTTTCCCAACTCCCTGTCTTTCCTGTGCCCTTGCAGCTGCTCCTGGATGCTGGTGCCCACGTGGAGGGCTCTGCCGTGAATACTGGGGAGGACAACTATGCTGAGACCCCGCTCCAGCTGGCCTCAGCTGCAGGTGAGCTCCCTGTGGCCTCAGCACTCTCCATCTCTTCCTGCCACCAGCCTGATGGGCCCCAAGTATCTGTTTTCCAACTTGTCCCATTCATTGACTCCTCCCCAGAGCCCCCACAGCAGAGCTGATGGCACCAAATCCTTCACAAAGCACTGTCAAGGAACATAAACTGTCTAGTCTGGGCATGTCTGTGGGCCTAAGCAACACCCAGATGTGAAAAATTAACAAGTTTCCATTCAGCCTGGGGAAAAATGACTGTTATATAAAGAAATTTGGTTTATTAGTTTATTAAATGCAGGTAAAAATTCTGCATTTCTTCTAGTGGGCTGTCAGGAGCTGAGCATTCTGAGAACGAGTCTGTGCTGGCCTTGTTTGTCAACACTTCTCACCTCAAAGTGGTTTTAGTTTTTTTTCCTTTTGTTTCTTTCTCTGTTATCTTTGTGCTTTTATGAAGAGGAGTGGCTGGCTTGCTCTGTTCCAAGCTTTATGGAAAGGATAAAAAAGGCCTCTTCCTCTCCCAGAGACACCCAGTGCTGGATGTCTTGCCACCACTCCTTACTCCCTCTAATGGGAATGGAGCCAGGGAGTCCTGCCTGTGGCCAGTCCTCCCAGTGTTTTGTGCTTCCACACAGGGACCATGCTGATGTTCCTGTCCTTTTTCCCCAGGGAATTATGAACTGGTCAGCCTGCTGCTCAGCAGGGGTGCTGACCCACTGCTGAGCATGCTGGAGGTCAACGGGATGTCATCGTCACTCCACGAGGACATGAACTGCTTCAGCCACTCGGCAGCACACGGCCACAGGTAGTGCTCTGCTCCTGCTCACAACAGGGCTTTTTTGCACTCTAGGTGTTGCTGTGTGTCCTGTGTGACTTTGTGACCCAAACCCCTGCCTGTGCAGTTCAGCAGGTGGGGTTAATACTCTCCTGACAACAAAGAGCAAAGATCTTTCTTTGCTGTTTCTTGTCCTTACACTTGCTGGTCTGGCTCTGCAGCACTGAGAGTGACCTGGTTTTAAGCCCCACATCAGCAGACCAAGTCCCACCTAAGGATAGGTTATGAGATCAGGGTTGTGAGATCCTGGTTCATGTTCTGAGATGGAATCTAATCAGGTTGAAGTGGCAAGAAGAACTTACAGCAGAGCCTGGGTGTCTGCATCTCTGGTTTTTGGGTGGCCAGTCAAGAGGTGAATCATTAAACCAGCCAGCCTGGGCTCTCCAACCCTGTTTTCAGGGTGGTTGTTCAGAAATAAGACATTACTTGCAAGATCCTCCAGAAACCTCTGTGTTCCCAGAAAAAACATAAGTGAGATCCAAGGCTTGTTCTGCCATAGGATAGGATGGGGTGATGCTAAAGCTGGGTCCTTAAATAAGCTGGATTTAGCCCCAGGGAGTGGTGTGGGTGCAGGGGGAGCAGCGGCTGGTGGCAGTGCAGCAGCACAGGGAGTGCTGGGTGGCCCTGCTGGGCTGGGGAATGTCTGGAGCAGCTGTCCCCAGCTGGCTGAGGGACACCCGTGATGCAAACTCCCCAAACAAGACACAAACAAGAAAGTCTGTTTCTTGCAACTGCCGTGTGAAATTCCAAACAAACCCCCCATGTGAGGAGTGCAGGCCATGTTTATGCCTTTGCTGAGGGGCACCAGTTTCTAGGATGTGGGGTAGGGAAGGACAAGTGGTTTCCATGCTGCTCCACAGTGCCAGCTGTCTTTGGGAAGGAAATTACTGTTTACTGAGCCGGATCCCTAATCCCAAATCCCCACAGTCCTGTCTGAGTTGTTGAAATTTCCTTTGTCAGTAAGCGAAACCTCTCGTCCCTGCTCAGGAATGTCCTGCGCAAGCTCCTGAGCCAGCCCCAGCAGGCCAAGGGGGATGTGCTGTCCCTGGAGGAGATCCTGGCTGAGGGGGTGGAGAGTGACACCTCCAGCCAGGGCAGCTCCAGCGAGGGGCAGGTGCGGCTGTGCAAGACGCGGATGAAGGCCCTGCAGGAGGCCATGTACTACAGCGCCGAGCACGGCTACGTGGACATCACCATGGAGCTCAGGGCCCTGGGTGAGCCCTTCCTTCTCAGCACTGTGCACATGAGGCATAAAAACCTTCCTTTTCTGCCCCTCTCACTTAGAAGAGCAACATCTGCAAACCTGTTTAATCTAAATTTTAAAAGTGTTTAAGGCTCCTCATAAGTGGGTTTTTTTTCAAATTCCTGCTACTCTGGGATGTCCCTCACACTTGGCTGAATCCTGTGTTCACATGTATCAAGGAAGGGGCATTTCTTCCTGTCAGATACTTATGTCTAAAATTCACTCTTTATCAATGGTTTAAGGTGAAGGAACAAAACTGATCTCAAGGTAGGAGAGAGAAAAGCTTTGAGCTCGTGTGTAACTGAGAGAAAAGACCTCACACCACAGTTGTGTGGCATTATGTATTCTTACAACTTCAGTTCAAATTTGTCTTGTGGTTCTGACTAACCATGAAGCTCAGAACAAAACAGGGAGTCTCTGATCCTTAAAAATCAGCAGAAATTTCCAATTTATGATCCTGGTGCCAATCCTTTGTCACTTAATCTGTCAGTGACCCAGTTCAGTCACCTTTAATATCAAGATAAAAATCTGTCTGCTGTTAGGATGTAGATAGAGCTACTTCAGTGCTGCCAAGTGTTAGTAATAGGAGCAGGATAATCTCCTCACAGGCACTTCAGGAAATCATTTTTCACTGTCCCTTTTTCCTGTGGCTGCAGGAGTGCCCTGGAAGCTCCACGTGTGGATCGAGTCCCTACGGACAACCTTCTCCCAGTCCCGCTACTCCGTGGTGCAGACCCTGCTGAGGGAGTTTGTCACCATCAAAGAGGAGGACTACAATGAGGAGCTGGTCACTGAGGGGCTGCAGCTCATGTTTGACATCCTCAAAACCAGCAAAGTAAGTCAGAGCTTTATGACTACCAGAGCTGAGTGTTCTGGGGTTTCATTGTTGTTGGCCACAACAGGCACAGGGGAATGGCTGGGCAAAGTCCCTTGGAGTTATGGCATGGAAATGGCCCTGGAAGCATTTATCTCAATTCATAAACAGCCCCCAGACAGTCCTCACACCTGGGGGAAGCTCTGCAGCTCTTTATACCTCCACAACTCCATAGATATTGTAATTCTGCCTTAATTTAAAGCTGTGGGGAGGTAACTCCTGTAGGGTGCAGTTGCTGCAAGCCCCAGGTGAGCCCCTACAGCACATTTGGCCCCTGCTGATCCCTGTTCCATCCTCTTCACAGAATGAGTCCATCAACCAGCAGCTGGCATCCATCTTCACCCACTGCTATGGCAGCAGCCCCATTCCCAGCATTCCCGAGATCCGGAAGACTCTGCCAGCTCGGCTGGGTAAGGTGCTCATCTCAGCAGTGATCTTCTTTTGATTGCTGCTGGCTTGGGGCTTTTTTATTTGTTCGTTTGGATTTCTTTTCTGAAAAGCATGCACGGTATTAAAAAAAAGTGTCACCTTTTTTTTTGTCGCTTTACCCAACAGATCCTCACTTTCTGAACAATAAAGAAATGTCTGATGTAACTTTCTTAGTGGAAGGAAAGCTCTTTTATGCACACAAAGTCCTACTGGTTACTGCATCTAACAGGTGAGTCACTAACCAGGGACATAATGAATCCAGCCATGATTATCCCTGAAATCATGTGTGGTAGATGGAGTGCACATATCCAGCCATTCCCTGCCTTCCCATTCCTTCTCCCAGAGTTTGCAGGGAGAGCTGCACTTGCTCCAGCTTTCCTGGAATCTCACACTGGCCTGGTGCACTTGCAGTTTGCAGTTTGTTTCTCTGTTCTTGGCATGGAAACAGGGTTTTCCACCTATCACAAGGTGGGATTAGATCAGATCCAGGCAATTTACAGTTTTAAATTATCCCTGAACTAATCATCATTAAATTAAAGGAGATGTTCTGATTTTCAGCTTGCAAAGAACAAGGAGGGATCTTTGTTTTGCCCTTGCTGTTTGTGATGAGTGTGTGGCACACTAATACAGTTAAATCAGATCTTCTCAATTAAATCTGTTTAAAACCATTCCCAGGTTCAAGACCCTAATGACCAATAAAACAGAGCACGACGGCCACGGCAGCAAGACTGTAGAAATCAGTGATATGAAATACAACATTTTCAAGGTATGGGACTTAATCCAACTCTTTCTTTATTCTTTTTCATCTTCTCAACTACTTGGAAGGTAAGACAAACCCAAGTAGTAATATCATAAGTAGATAATAAGTAATACCATAATTAGATAATATTACACGTGGAAATGGAGTACCTTTGAGCAGATCTGAATTTAAGGAGTTTTCTGAAATACCCTTTTTCCAAAGTTCCAGCCTTAAAACAAACTCTTCCAGTCTATAGTCTTATTGTATTCCTAGGCAGCTGACTCCTCCATAAAGCAGGAGAAACTAGTCTTCTACTAAAAAGTAGTTCTATACTTTTAACACACCATTATCATACTTTTTACACCACCATTTTTATGCTTTGCTAAGCAAAAAGTGACTTATTTACAGCAGGTGTGTTGCCAGGCTTCATATTAATTCAAATCAGATTATAAGAAATCAGTGGTGTCCCTTTTAAGAAAGCTCAGAACTGAGAATTTTGCTTTGCTTTTATGACATTTCCATATTTAGTGGAGGAACAGGGAGATGTGAAGTGCAGAATAAGTCATGTAGCTGTTTCACTAAAGGGTTGAGGCTTTTTTTTTTCTCTTTTTATAAGCAAACAGGCCTGGTCTGTTGGTCAGCAGTGCTGTTATCTCACTAGAGGGAAATAAGTTGACCATGAGAACATCTTTGTTCTGCTTGTAAGGGGCTGTACAAGTTTTGTGTTGGACAGGTGACATCCAAATTTTGCAGCTTCAAGCCACAACAGAGAAGAAAATGTAACTGAGTATTGAAACAAGCTTCCTTAACAGCATTTGTACATCAAAAGGTTTCTAAAGATAAACTTGTGCTTCAGTGGAGGGAGAGAGACAAATCAGAAAGAATTGAAACAGTGCAGTATTTGACAATTTGATGGCAAATACAGTCAGAGGGGTTAAGGAGAGGCGGGCTCAGGTAGGGTGGAGGATGCTGAGCCACCAGAGATGTGGGTCCTGCTCAGGGCTCTGCATGCAACTCTGTTAAACAAATAAGGCAATCTCACAAGGGGCAGCTTTGTTTAGTTCCCAGCCCTGTTAGGAATGGCAAGCAGAGCTTGCAAGCCCCACACAGCACCCAGGACACTTCTGTGATCCAACACCAGATCCATTCCCTCCCCTGACACTGCCTGGGCTGGGGGTGGCGCATGCAGATCAAAGAGCAGGAGCTGCCTCTTGCTCTCCCTGCAGACAATTAATGCCTTTTCCTCCAGGCCCGGAGAGGGGCTGGAAGCTGATTAGAAGCCCAGCAGGGGAGGTGAGTGGCTGGGAGGTCCCCGGGATGCTCACGCTGGGCCCGCTGGCACTCGGTGCGTGACCGGCCTGCCCGGCTTCGGCAGCCTGGATCCCAGACAAGGACGGCGGTGTTGCCCAGAGACACGCTGTCACCCTCAGCCCAAAGTCCCCAGCAGGGCCCTTTTCAGGGCCCAAGAGAAAAAAGGACTGTTAGAAAGTAGCAGATTTGCTACACTACAGAGTGAGAAAAAAGCCACCAGTGGAGGTGGGAGCCGGCACAGGACACGATTCCCGTCTGCTCAGGAAGGGGACCACAGCCATCAACAGCCCCTTGTGACTGCCCTGATAACTTCATGCCTGGCCTTCTTCCCATTCCAGATGCTGATGCAGTATTTATACTATGGAGGGACAGAATCCATGGAAATTCCCACCACTGATATCTTAGAGGTGAGAGAGCTTTTTCTTCCAAGTCTTGCCAAGTGCGCTGGGGCATAAAACAGAGTTGAAAGGCAAAATCCAGGAGCTAACAGCAGGCTCCCATTCAGTCCAGGAGCATATTTAATGCTTGGAAATGAGCTTTAAAGTTTCAAAACATCGCTGCTTGGTGTTTCTGTGTCGTGCTGACAGAAAGGAGAGCAAATATGCTTGTGGGAGGAGCTTTTGCTAAGAGGGGAAATGTGTCAGTCTGACACTTCAGCATGGAGCGGCCTTTTTGCTGTTTGATGAGGACTTGGCCATTAAAACAGCGAGTCAGAGACTCTTCAGAGAGGAAATCATCCGTCCTGTTTGCCTTCCCCAGGCCTTTCAAGCCTCATGATCTCAAATAGCCTCTCTCTTGTCCCCGTAGCTGCTGTCGGCTGCCAGCCTGTTCCAGCTGGACGGCCTCCAGAGACACTGTGAAATCCTCTGTGCCCAGACCATCAGCATGGACAACTCTGTCAACATCTATAAATATGCAAAGGTAGGTCCAACCCGCCTGGTTTGAGAACCCCAGTGAGCAGCCTGTGTGCTGCTGGTGGTAACTAAAAACCCCAGGTGGGCACCCTCCCTGCAGGTGACTCCTCCCAGCCACAACACCAGGGAGATGATTCCCAGCTCCAGGCTGGAAAGTCCTGCACAGCCCCGGTGTGTTTTCTTGTCTGGAGCAATCATGGATGAAATGGATGGGGGATCCCTGCAGAGCAGGGGAAAGCTGTCTTAACAGGCTGATACAGCAACATCAGCAAATCCTGAGGGATTCAAATCCTGAGAGCAGCAGGGGCAATTGATCACACCACAGCAACTACAGAGTGAACCCTTTCCTGGCACCCCTGCTGCTAGAGAATATTCTTTTCAGCTCCAAAAGGAGCATAAAGTCTGTTGTGTGACAGATACACACCTCTGTAGCAAATAACATAAATCAGAGAAATGCTCTGCTCTTCCTGGAATTTTGCAGGATCAGATCCCTTAAAGACAAGGAGAAAACTGCACAGAGGGCTGCTAATGATTTTTTTCCCACCGTGTGTGTAGTGTCCCATTGATGCTTTTCAATTTCTCTCACATTGGGCTGGTTTCTTTCAGACCTAAAATTTAACAGTGTGCAGTGGTAAAAAGGGGAAACAGCATTCCCTACTGGCCATTATGTACTTTTCCTTAAATTATTATTTGCACAGAATTCCCAGGAAGAGGCTGTGTGTGCACAGAGCTTCTTAATATTGAATTTGAGTTTCATTGTTCTTGTTACTGATCCTGAAGCAAAAGGAGCCAGATCCCAGGCAGAAATCACCTCGTGGTGGTTCAGGAGTGCAGCATCCCCGTTCTCCTGTGTTCAGCCCCTCCTTGGAGGGATGGGGCTCCCGTCCTGTGACCCGTGTCCTGATTGCCCCGAGCCCTGCTCACCATCTGCCAGCACAGCAGCGTTGTTGTGTGCTGTGGCTCAGCCAAACAGGTACCTTGGCCACCTCATCAGCCAGCTGCTCTGCTGCAGGAAGGGAAGGGGCTGGAGTGCAGGCCAGCAGCTCTGCCAACAGCAGGCCGGCAGGGGAAGGAATTAAAAAAGCCTGGATGCCCCCCTGCAAAAAGCACCAAGAGAAATGATCAAAGTCCTGCCTTCAGTGCTTTTCCACTGTTACTCCTGTCTTTTAATTTTCCAAGAGACAAAAAGGAGAAGAGCATTAGGAATGAGAGGCTCAGGGATGTCATTTAGGTCTGTGATGTACAGAAGGGGTTAATAATGCTGCTGTCTTCCTCAGATTCACAATGCACCAGAACTGGCCTCTTTCTGCGAGGGCTTCTTCCTCAAGCACATGAGCTCCCTGCTGGAGCAGGACTCGTTCAAGCAGCTCATCTACAGCAGGAACAGCAAAGTGCAGGGCCTGGACCCTCTGAGGGACCTGCAGGCAGCGCTGGCCGGGCGCCTGCACTCGGTGTACGTCACCTCCAGGGTGTGAGGCAGCCCCAGTCCCGCTGGCAAACCGCGCTGCCCTGGGGCTGGCTGCCCTCTGCACCTTCCTGAGAGTGCCCTGGAGCCTGAACGGGCACCCCCTGTGCCCAGGGAGGGGAGCTGCCTTCTCTGTGCTGCTGCTGCTGCTGCTGCCACAGGAACAACACTGTCACACCAACCACGCTGCCACGGCCCAGACACCAGCTGGGGTGCAGGGAGAGCCCCAGCCGCAGCCATGGGCGCTGCCCTTTCCACGAGCACGGCGCTGGGCTGTGGAGAAGGAGGCAATTGAGCTAAGCCCAGCAGTAATACATGGGCTTAGGTTCATCCACACAGATGTTTTCCCTGTAAAAAGGCTGCCTAGAAGGAGTTTCCTGATCCTAAAGCCCATCCCACGAGCCATCTGTCTGCACACAAATACTTGCCCTCAGTAGTACCAGCGTCTGTGCATCACAACAGACCGACAGAAACTTCCCCAAAACTGTTTGCACCTTGAGAGAGAGGTTTTATGTTCAAAGCTGAGTAGAAACTAATACTAACACTGAAATTACTCACTCTTTAAGCCTAATATGAGAAGCTGAGCTGGGGCAGGGAGGGGAGGGGAGAGTTGGGGGTTTGAGTGTTTTGAAATACAGTTTCACTGTGCCAGTTGTTAATCTGGATCTGTTTTGAGGAGAAAGAAAAAGACTGTCTACCCTTTTGCTGTCAAGGTTTGATAGTGAGTGTCAGTCACGTTTTTCACCTTAAAAGCTTGTTTCTGAACATTGCCTGTGAGACCTGACCTCACAAAAGACACTTTGTAGAAGGCTCAGGTGTAGCAGGAGCTGGCAATAGGCTGAAAAACTGCCCAGTTGCAATAAAAGCAATAAAAGCCTCCCCTGGCCTCCAAAGAACATCCAGCTCAGTGGTTTGCTCTCTCTCTGGAGCTGGTTGGGATTGAGGAAAGACCTCTAGCTATTCCCACTGAGCTGTGCTAAGCATCCACCAAAAATCATTTGCCAGGACACTTCCATTTGTTGTAGACGGGTGAACAAGAGGAAACCAAGTTTTCAGTGGAGAACTATTTATTCCTCATTAGAAATTCAACAATTTATTCCCATTGTATCTAAACACAGTGGAAGGAGGAGGCTCAGCTGGACCCAGGCTCCAAAGCCCAGCACAGACACAGTTTAGATAAAGGGAAGGAGAAGGAACCACCAGCATCTCCCAGCAAATCCATCAAAATCTGACATGGCCTTGTTCCTAAAGGATTTACACAGAGGCAAATTGCATGCATGGATAAGGATTTTTAGTCAGCTGACAGGTTGGTCAGGGCACACTCCCTTTGTGCTTTAGGTACACATCTGCTGAACATCACCAGCTCCAATAACCCTATTTATTACAGAAAGCCATACAGGGGGGTCAAAATTATCACTGAGAAATGCCACAGAAGGCTTTATTTTGGAAAGTATTTTCAAGTAGCTGCTCCAGCTATCTGTACAAATATGTAGGTCCTCTTTTGTTGCTGTAATATTACAATGCTTTGTTTAATTGTACATTAATGTTGTCATTTATGTAAATGTACCGGGATTTTATTAACAACATAATTTTAAAATACACAGGTGCTGTTATTTGTTCTGTTCCTCTAACAGTAGGAAAAAAAATTTAAAGAGGAAAAGGCTGTTGCAATTGAAGCATCTTAAATTGGTTTTGGTGTACATAAATCTAATTTTAGGGATACAGAGCCATTCATTTCCCCTTCTTAGGCTCAGACATTTTTGTGAAGTTAAAAAGTTTAACTTGCATTTTTCCCTAGCTGGAATAAGATTACCTGCTTTCCAGCAGAAAGCAGCAAATGTAGTGTCCAAGAAACCCCTAATTCCAGCATTCTTCCCTGCAGCAGGAAAAACAGTGAGGGTTAAAGTAACTCTTAGGTCAGAGGTATTAAAAAAATAAACAGGTGATCCTTCCATGTCACCTCAGATCCCAGAGGCCAGAAGGGCTCTGGTTGGTGCTCTGTGGGAGGATTGATGTCAGAGCACAGGACTCATCCAAGAGGTAAGGAGTATAAAAGCTTAAGAGCAAGAATTTGACCCAGAAGTATCCTTTTTTTTTCTCCTTATTTGGAAACCTGCCAGCATAAACAGGGACTGGTTCTCAAGAATCATGGAATACAAACACCTCAGATTCCCTTTGGAGCACTTTAATGAGTAGGCTAAACAGAAATTCCTTGTGAAACCAGTTGTACACTGCCTGTATTTTATAGAGTGCTGCCCGGGGAGCCTGAGAAAGTACCAGAGCAGTTTGCCCAGCTTTGGGGAAGCACAGAACTTTGCTGGCCACAATGACATCATTCCAGGGAGCAGAGGAAATAAACATCTGCCTGAACAGGCTCGATGACTTCCAGCCTGAAATAAAGCCCTTTTTGCTCTCTAATAAGGCTTTGCACAGCAGGCAGGCCCTGGCTAATGCAGCAGCACCACTCGCAGGCCCTTTGCCCTCGCCAAATGCTGCCCAGGCAGGCAGACCCTGCTTCCTGCACCTGCCACAGGCACAGCCAGGGGTCACACAGGCAGGAGGCAGGACACTCCCCAGGGAAGGGGCAGCAGGCTGCTGTCACGCTGCTTGTGGCACAGGACAGGGCTCCAAAGCTGGACCTGCCTCCCCAGAGGACAGGCTTGGAGCCTGAGGGATCCATTAATCCACAGAATGCTGCACTTGGTGTTATTTGCTCGAGAAAAAGAAGGGCAGAAAAAAGGTATCTCGTGATAAAATCGCAGCAGAGCAAGGAATAAGGAGTGACACAGCCCAGAGCTGGAGTTATCTCAGTGCTGTCCCTGTTCCTGCTGATCCTCTCTCTCTCCATGCTTAGCTCAGGCAGGAGAAGGGTTTACCGTGTCCCTCTCTCCATCCACAGCCCTGGCACCCACACAAAGCCCTGGCCACACACCAGAGCCCTCACCCGCGATTCCCAGGTGCACAGGCAAACAGAAACCCAACTCTGGAAGTTAAAAACTCCCAAGGGAATAGCACCAGCGCCAAGTGGAAAGGACCTTCCTCCTGCCCCTTACCCAGTGCTTCCCACCCAGCTCCCTTCTCCCTGCCGCTGCTCTGGGATGCCAGACCAGCCTCAGCTTCCCTGGTTCTGCTCTCTCCCAGGACATGGCCAGGGTCAGCTGGCTCCAGCTGTCAGAAGAGCTCAGGGCTCTCCAAGCAGGGGCGTGATTCCAGTGACAAGTAGGTCACATCTCGCCGCCACCTGCAGGGAGCTGCTGGGCTCCAATGAGCCACGGAGAGGAGGGAGAGACCCTGCTGCAATGGTCTGGAGTGACCGGACAGCGGCCTGGAGGGTGTGGGGCAGGCTGGGGACTGAGGCACCCGGGTGCTGGGATGTGCACAGACCTGTCCTGGCCTGTCCCCACGCTGGGACAGGCTCACAGGCTGAGCTGGTTTAGGCCGGGATTAAAGGCACGCTCTGCAATTAGAGGCACACCCGGCTCCTTCCGGCATTCCCAGCCCCATCTGCGCAGGGTTTGGAGAGAGGGGATGCTGAGGGTGTTCATCCCTAGTGTCCAAGGCCATCTCTCTGCTTGTCGTTCCTTGGAATAACAAAAAAATCCTCTCCCTAATGCATCAGGATGTTTCCATCCCTTTTTGGGGAGGGAAATAACACCTAGAAACTGTAGGATCAAAAGGATTTCCAGGAAAGCAAAACAAGCATGGAGATGAGGGAGTAAGCTTCCAATTTAAAAATTATTTGATGGACATGGGAATGATTCTTGTATGTTTTACAACTCCCCTTTTTATTCCTGCAATAATTTTAGATTTTATTTTCTTTAACAAATCATCTAAATTTGAGAGGAAACAACACAAAATTAATGCAGGGAGAGATGGTGGAATCATCCTGGAATGGTTTGGGCTGGAAGCCTCATCTCTGAGCCTGTCCTGGGCTGGCTCCTGTCCTTCAGCCACTCGCTGCAGGTGGACGTGGAAGTGATGGAGATGTGCAGGGAATGCTCCTTGGTTTTCCCAACTGCCTTCCTTTGGCAATCTGGCCATTCAAAAGACTAATTGACCTCTTCCAGCAGGAAAACATTTAAACAAGAGGTGCCAAAAAGAATTGGAGCTTCTGCACAATGAAATCTGCAAGAATCCAACTTCAAATCCCCCTGAATTGTCACCAGTCCCATTTCCATGGACTGGTCACCATGGCCAGGAGTGCCCAATCCTGCTGGAAATGCACTGGACCAGGATGTCATTTTCACTTGATGCTGGTAAAGACCCTCTGGGTGACCCCCAGTCACTGGAAGGACCAGACTGGGCTCCCAGGGCACTAATTCCAGGGGTTCTGTTTTTGGGAATAGCACAGGAGCCTTTCCCTTGCTCCTGTGAGGAGGAGCAGAGGAGCAGCCAGTGTTTCCCTGTTTGGGACAAGGGAGGTGGAAAACACGCTGGGTCACTGCGAGAGCTTTCAGGGAGAGGGGCATCCATGGGGATGGGAGACTCTCGCTGCCGTTCCCATCTCCCTGCAGGCACGGAGAGCTGGTGCCGGACCAGGACAAGGCGATTCCCGCCGCATCCCGGGGCGAGCGGCTCCAAACGGGCCGGGCCCGGCCTGCTCAGGTGCGCGGGGCGGGACCGGGGGATTGAAACCCCGGGAGCCGCCCCGGCCTCCTGTGCCCGTTCAGCGCTCGGTGCGGGGGGCAGCGGCCGGACCGGGCTCCTCCGGAGGGGCCCAGGTGAGGAACGGGAGCCTGGGGGTCCCATCCTGTACCTCCCTCTACCCCTCCTGCCCTTATTCCCTTTTCCTGCCCCCCCTTCTCTCTCCCCTCCTCACTCCCCGCTATCCCCCACTCCCTCTTTCCCCCAGAGGGCCGGAGCGGCGCCCCCGCTGTCCCTGGAGCCCCCACACGGGGCCGGAGCCGCTGGGCGGGTCCCCCCATTGCAGTGCAAAGCACGGCCCGACACCGCCGGGGTTCCGGCTGTCCCTACATCACACTGGGGGTCCCCGGGGCGGGGGGGTTGGGGCAAGTCCTGCTAGTCCGAGCTCAGAAATAAAACCCGAGGTTTTTTCTGGGACCAAACTCAGGAGCGCCGTGGCGGAGCCCGGGGAGCGGCGGGGCCGGGCCGGGGCACCGGGGGCGGCGGCGCCGGGCTCGGAGGTGAGCGGGGAACGGGGACAGCCCCGAGCGGAGAACGGGGGATCGGTGTCCCGGCACGGGGATCGCTGTCCCGACACAGGGATCGCTGTCCCGTCCCGGGACCCGGAGCGGGAAGGCGGCAGCAGCGGGAGCTGCGGGCAGGGGACACCGGAGCTGCCTCGGCCGAGCGGGGCCCGCGGCGTCGCTGCGGGGCGGATTCTGTAGGGGCCAAAATGAACATTTTGGGGTAGAATCTGAGTTAATGTGCAGGGGACAGAACGCACAGTTTGGGGTAAGGAAGAGGTGGTCGGTGCTCTGCGGAGGGACCAGCTCGGGCTGGCTGTGTGCTGCTGTGAATAATTTGCTTTATGGAACGAGACAGCTGAGACTGCCGCGGGAATCCAGGGCTGGAGCCGGGGAGGAAACCTGGTCTGACCGCGGGAAGGGGAGCGGGGGTCAGGCGGGGCTTCCGTCAGTCACTGGAGCCGCCGCCGTGAAAGCGACGTGTAAGGATGTATAGCGAAATACAAGGGACATACTGATTGTAGGGTTACCGATAACGATACGTAACGGAGCTACAGAACGATCGTATAGCGAGATATAAACAAAACTCCCCCACCGTCATCCTTCTCCCAGCCCCGCTGTGTTCTCAGGATCTTGGGGGAGGAGCCGGGCTCTGGACAAGGCTCCCGGGCACAGCGGGGAATTCTTGGGGTCCTGTGCGGGGCCAGGATTTGGACTCGATGCTCCCCGGGGGCCCTTTTGGCTCAGGAGATGCTGCGATCCTGTGCCTTGGAGGGTGGATTCAAGGGGATCGGGGGGTTTTGCCCGCGGTGTTCGCGGCCCCGCCGGGTCAGGGCGGGCCAGAGGCGCGGCCGCCCCGGGACAGCGGCACCGGCCGGGCTGGGAGCGCCCGGTGCTGCCGCCCCGTGGCGACCGCCCGGCACTGCAGCCCGGGACGGCGCGGGAGCGGCTGGAGCGGCACCCCCGGGAATGCTGGGGCATCCTTGGGAATGGTGGGGCACCCCCGGGAATGCTGGGGCACCCCGGGAGTGTTGGGGCATCCCAGGGAATGCTGGGCATCCGTGGGAATGCTTGGGCATCCCTGGGAATGCTGGGGCACCCCCGGGAATTCTGGGGCTTCCCAGGGAAAGCTGGGCATCCCTGGGAATGCTGGGGCATTCTGGGAATGCTGAGTTGTCCCAGGGAACGCTGAAGCATCCCATGCCCGGGGCACTCGGCAGCACATCCCTGATGTGGTGCAAAAAAAGGAAAGCCCTGGGTTAGTGGGAGGATGTTTCTGGAATGGAAGTGGGAGAGGTGCTGATCATGCCATGGAATCAGGGGCTGCTTTGGCTTGGAAGGGAGCGCGAGATCATTGACACTCTCTTGTCTGATTGCACAGCCAAGAACATCCCAAAGTGCCTCCTCACCCTCATGGACAGCAGGAATGTCTTCCATGGCTCCTGTTTAGGAATGGCAGTGGCTGTTGGGAGCTCTGGCAGGAGCACCTGGAGACCAGGTAAGAGCAGCAATGGGATCATTCCAGCTGCTGCTGAGGCAGTTTTCTCTTCTCAGGATGTTCCTCTGATTGATCCTTTCACAGGAATTTTCTTGGGTGTATTTGAGAGTAATTCCAAGAATTTGGGAATAGTTGAAAAACAGAGGGGGAAAACTGAAGTTGATCCATTTCTAGCAATTTCAAACTTCTCCCACACCACCATTATAGAGACCTGGTTAGGGGATAAAGATGCAGAGGAACAAATGTTGTAAACCCCTCTGGATTTCTGACAGAGCAAATCCCCCAGTGATCCCAGCTGATGTCTCTGAGAAACTGTGGGATCCTCGGGATTTCCAGGAAAGAAGAAGAAAGACAGAGGTGAGGGAAGAGGCTTCCACTTAATAATGATTTGATGGACATGGGAATGATTCTTGTATGTTTGATGCTTCCCTTTTTATTACTGGAATAATTTTTAAGTGATTCCTTTAATAAATCATCTAAATTTGGGAAATTAAATTTGAAAAGAAACAATATTAAATTGATGGATGGAGAAACCATGGAATCATCCTGGAGTCCCCAAATGGTTTGAGTGGGAAGGGACCTTAAGGATCACCTCATTCCATCCCCTGCTATTCCATCCACAGCCCAGGGTGCTCCAAGCCCCATCCAGCCTGGCCTTGGACACTTCCAGGGATGGAGCAGCCACGATTTCTCTGGGTTGATGGGCACAGGAGGGAATTTCCAGCAGGAGCTGAGGCGTTTCCTTTGCTCTGGCCAGCCCCAGCAGGGCTGTGGGAGGCAGAGGATGTGGGAGCAGGAGCTTTGCCCCCTGCCCCGGGGGAGTCTCTGCTGTCCCAGCCCCAGCAGAGCAAACGTTTGTGCTTTCACATCCCGTTCCAAGGAGCTGCCCAGGCAGGAACGGGGATGGGCGCGGAGCAGGGACGGTGCCAGGCACAGGGGGACATCCAGAGGTGCCCCCAGCCCGTCCCTGCTGCCCAGGCTGGCATGAGCAGGCTGGTGACCGTCCCTGGCTTTGCTCTGCAGGCTGAGGAAGCCAACCCTGGCGAGGAGGAAGATGAGGAGGCGTGGGAGGATGGAGACAGCGGCCCCCAAAGGCTGGGGAAGGCCCAGCTCCAGGTAGGAGATGCTGCCTTCCAAGGACAGGGACTGGTCTGTCCCACTGGAATTTGGGGTGTGAGGCCGATGGAACAAAGGGGTTGATTCCATTTTCTTACTCAGGTTCTCATGTGCCTTAGGAGGTATTTGTGGAAAGGTCATTATCCCTGATGGAATCTCTGAAAAACAGGGATTGAAGCTTTCTGAAGTGACCCAAACCTGCCTGCATGTATCCAAATGCAGCCCCAATCCCTGTTTTTGTGTACAGCTGGAATGACACCTCAGCTGCTGGTACTTGCCAGCTCACAAGTTGTGTGGCTCAGAGTCTGCAGCCCTGAAGGGCCAGGCTGTGTTTGAACAGAGAGCAGAGAGCTGGAGGCATTTCCTAGCAGGGAACTTGACTTGGAAGCTGCGTTCCAAACTTTTGTCCACATTTATTTTATCTCCCACATGGAGTTGCCTAAAGAAGCAGAGGTGGGCTGTTCCTAACAAAAGGACATCCCAATTTATTGGTGGGAGAGGGCTTAAAATTAAAGTGTGAGTGGAGGTGCCTTTAGGCGCTTCCAATTCCTTAGTATATGAATGGAATTTAAATGAAATATCCAAATCCTGACCAGCTTCTGTGAACTCCAAAGCCTCCCCCCAGAAGTTAAACCTCAAAAGGTTGTTCTTCTTCCTGTGTTTCCAAATTAAAAGCCAGTAGAGAGGTTCAGCATCACATGGTATGATGACATCACAGTGCTCAGTCACCTTTCCCTGCAAGGTTTTCAGTTTGTAACTCCCAATCCCCCAGGAGGAGCCTGAATTAACGAAAGTGCCCCAAGCAGGGATACAGCAACACCACCTGGAAAGGGAGCAGAACCTCAGAGCTCCTACCCCAAACACTGACACTAGCCAGAGTCACAGACACAATAAAAAGCCACAGGTTGGAGAAATTAAGGCAGGAGCAATTCTGTGCCTCCCATTCCCTGCCCAACACACCTCAATTCTACACTGCAAGTATGAGTTGAGGCCTGAACTGGAGAAGCTTAAAGACTTGACAAAAATCTTATTTATAAAGGAGCTTCCCAAAGCAATTACCTGACCTATCAGAGAGCAAAACCCTCTGCACTTTTCCACAACCAGAGAAAACCCCAACGAAGGGTAGAAGCTGATGTAAAATATCCAAAACCCACTATTTCAGTCCTGAAAAGGTCAGGAAAAAGCCAAATTAGAGTAACTATTCCCTCCTAACTCCTCATTGAGGAAGAGTTTGGAAGACTGAGGCACACCTGGGGAGATTCAGAGAGCAACAGCCCCTCAGCCCCACCACAGCGTCAGCTGGGGCCATCTAACACTTGCCCTCTTCCATACCATATACTGAAATACCATTTAAATTTTGACACAGTCTTAAAAGATGAAGCAAAACACACTTTTACCCCACTAAAGCAGCTCAGAAGAGCCAGACACCAACAGAAAGCAAACACAAAGTCACAAATGCTAGCTCCCCTCAGGCCCCAGCCTCTATAAACCTGCCCAGCTCGTCACTGGCCAATGCGCTGAGGCGCTCCCAGCGCTGATTTATTTTTCTGGGGAGCCCCAAAGGAGATGGAGGTTTTGGAGCTGGTGTCACTCAGAGACTGAAAATATCAATGTCAGGTGGAGCTGTTCCCAGTCCAGTGGCTGTTCCCATCCCAGGCACAGGGAAGCTGAAATCCAGAGACATCTTTCAGCTTGGACCTTTGCTTCTGTTGGGAACCAGACTTGGAGCCTGGGGCATTGCAACACCTGTTCCTGCTCGGGGGAATGCCACTTCCCAATGCCAAAGGTATGGTCTTTGTGGATTTTTCTGCACTGTCTGTTCCTATAAACTGGGCATTTTCTTTCCCCCCATCAGTAAAAGGCAGCTGGTCCTGTTCTGTGTTTAGATCCAGCACAGAAGTGGGATCTTTGTCTTGTGCTGAAGAGGCAGTGGGTAGAACCTCTAGTAACAGACAGGACTGGAGTTGTGTGGGAACTGCTGCTCCAGCTGGACCCCTACAAATCCATGGGGCCCAATGGGATACATCCAAGAATCCTCAAAGAGCTGCTGATGTCAAAAACCTCTCTCAATTTTTTGAGCAGTCTTGGGAATCTGGAGAGGTTCTAGCTGACTGGAAGTTTGTCTGGGTTTGAAAAGAGAGGTGTCTGTTAAGGAAGGCAGGAGCTTCTTGTGAAATGGAAAATGCAAACTTCTTCTCTCTGAATTACTATGATTTTGAAACTAAGAGGTTCTCAGGTAAAGCTATGGGAATAGGAATAACAGTTCTTTACTAAGAAAATTAAAATACAAATGCAATAGAACAAATAAACAAAAAAAAAAACCAAAACACTGACAGAGAATACAACTTGACACTCAGTTGGCCAGGGTGTTGATAGCAGTCTGAGTAGATGGTATTTGCAGTCTTCTTGGAGTGATAGATGTGGTTTTGTTGAAGCAGTGATCTTGTGCAAAGGTGTAGTTTACTTCTGAAGGCCCAGTGGTAGTGTAGATGGGCTTGGTTTTCTTCTGGGAATTTAATGGAGAAGAAAGCTGTTTTACTGGGAATCTAGTGGGAAAAGGTTTTCTCCGTTGTTCTAAATCTTAAATTATATCCAGGTAGGAATGTTTGGTTCCTCCCTCTGGGTGGAGCACCTCACAATGGGATGATGTAATTTTTATTAGTTATGTAGTGACACTCAATGGCCCATTAACAGAAGATATCTTTTGGAGGGAGGATTGGTTGTGGAAGAGATAAAGGTTTAAGCTGGGTATTAGAAGAATGATCCTCACCCAAAGGGTGATTGGACTGACTCCCCAGACCAGTGGTCACAGCACCAAGTCTGACAGAGCTCAACAAACATTTGAACAATGCTCTTGGGTACATGGTGTGACTTTTGGGGATGGGTTTGTGCAGGGCTGAGAGCTGGACTTGGTGATCCTTGTGGATCCCTTCTAACTCAGCATATTCTGTGGTTCTCCTGGGTTCTTGCAGCCAAACTTCATAGAATACTGGAATGGTTTGGGTTGGAAAGGACCTTAAAGCTCATCTTGTTCCACCCTACTGCCATGGGAAGGGGCACCTTCCGCTAGACCAGATCACTCCAACCTGACCTTGAACACTTCCAGGGATGGGACAGGTGAGCTTGGTTTGGGTCTAAGGAATTTGGAATGGGTAGAAAGGTGATTCATCATCTCTGGTGACTGGAACTGCTGATGGAGACCAGCTCCCATGGGACTGTGCCCCACCTGTGAGATTCCCCTCAGCTCACTGGTGTGATCAGGCCAAACACGGCATTTGTAGAGCTGAACATCTCTGGAATGCCCAAAAATTTGTCACAACAGGTGGGGTTTTGCACTGTGGTTACTCTGGGGAGTTCCCAAAGCCCTGTGGCTTATTAAGATGAGATAATCTCCTCTGTGTAATCACCTCCAAACTCAGAAGCTCAGAGAAGCAATAACAACGTGCTTTGGGCTTTGTCACTCTCCTGGGGCTCCAAGAGCCTCTAAATCCCCAAATTACATGGAAAAAGGTCTTTGCTGACAGTGGTATATTTTTAAATTCACCTGCAGAGCACCTTGACATCCACCTTGAAAAGCATCAGGAGGGAAGCAGGGAGGCTGAAGAGATGTAGGGGAGGATCATCCTGGAGAGCCACGACTAAGGACAGCACATGCCAAGCCACCCATCCTGTTGTTTTTTCTTGCAAAGAAGAAACAGCTTCAGCCCTCAGCTCCTGCCTGGAGGCTCCTGGGCTCCAGTTCCTTATTGTACTCTGGGCTCAGCACCAAATCCAGGTGATCTGCTGCAGGTGTGTGGTGAGGACACCCCGTTGGAGCACTCGCTCTGGGTACCTCTCACTGACCACAAAGGGCTCCTGGATGAGGACTGGCAGCTTTCCTGCAAAGAACTCTTATGGATCTTACTATTGCTGATATAAGGCATGTCCAAAAGGTGACTTTTAATTTTTTTTTCCCAAAAAATAAATATTTTTAGGAGGAAATTGCTGAGCTTTCAGTGTTGCATGTTTTTGTTTGAAGACTGCAGGAACAGAATAAAGAGCTGGGAAAATCTTTTAGGAAAATCATCAGGAGGGAGGGGAGACTTCATAGTCAGGAAGTTTTGGGTGCCCCTTATCTGGAAAATGTTCAAAGCCACGCTGGATGGGGCTTGGGACAATCTGGTCTAGTGGAAGGTGTCCCTGCCCATGGCAGGGGGTGCAATGAGATGGTCTTCAAGATCCCATCCAACCCAAACCCTTACAGGAGTCTGTGGAGAAGACAGACAAGGCAGGTGGTTGGCAGATGCCAACACAAGGAAGAATAGTCAATTCTGTGCTGTCTTTTATAGCTTTTGTTGGGTTTCTCCATGTTTCAGGTTATGCTGGATGATTTCAAAGTCCCAGACTGAAGACACACAGGGGATTGAAGGCAGCACCAAGGTAAAGCTCCTCAGGGTTGTGTAACCTACAGCTTCTCCCTACCCATGCCATGACTTCCACCCAGCATTGTTTATCAATCTGTGCCTAAACTCTTGTTTTAGATCTTGTAGGATTGTCTCCTAACAGATCCCACTGCAAAGAGGGTTTTCCAGCTGGAGGAAACCTCCAGCAGGGAGTTCACACAGACAACAACTTTGAAGCAATGCCAGGAATCAATTGCACCCAAACAACTGAGTTCAGCTTGGCAGGATTCACCGAGGACCCGGCAACTCAGGTCACCCTCTTCCTGCTCTTCCTGCTCACCTACCTTGTCACCATCCTGGGGAACTTGGGCATGATCACCTTGATCAGAGCCAGTGCCCTGCTCCATTCCCCCATGTATTATTTCCTAGGCAACCTGGCTTTTGTGAACCTCTGCACTTCCACCACCATCACCCCCAGGATGTTGGCTGGGGTTTTTTTGGGGAAGAAGGGAATCACCTATGCTGGGTGCATGGCTCAGATATTCACGTTTGGCCTGTTTGTGGTCACTGAGTGTTTCCTACTGGCTGCAATGGCCTATGACCGATATGTGGCCATTTGCCACCCCCTGCTCTACCTCCTTGTCATGTCCCCAGAGCGCTGCTCCTGGCTGGTGACCAGCTCCTACCTCCTGGGGCTGACCAATGGTGTGGGACAAGCCATTGGCATGTCCAGCTTGTTCTTCTGCAGCTCCAGCGCCATCGATCTGTTCTTCTGTGACATTTCCATGCTGATCTCCCTCTCCTCCTCTGACACCACCCTCAGCCTCATCATCCTGAGGACTTCTTCATCTTTGCTCGGTGTTCCCAGCCTGCTGGTGGTCCTGGTGTCCTATGTGGCCATCATCTCCACCATCCTGAGCATCAGCTCAGCTGAGGGCAAGCGCAAAGCCCTCTCCACCTGTGCCTCCCACCTCGCTGCCCTCAGCACCTTCTATGGGCCATTGATTTTCATGTACTTAATCCCCAGGTCAGACACCTCCAGGGGAGGGGATAAATGGGCTGCTGTGCTCTACTCTGTGGTGACCCCCATGCTGAACCCCTGGATCTATAGCCTGAGGAACCGGGAGGTGAAGGAGGCTTGGAGGAGACTCAGGAAAATAAAATGAGTTTGCATGTTTTAATGTTGTGGCCAGATACAATGGAGATGTGGGTGATATGCTGGGATTTTTGTAAAATATGTAGAGAGATATTTTTGAGGCCTTCTGCACTTTATTCAGATGATGTGCTGGCTGATTTAGATGATGTGCTGGCTGACTCAATATCAGCTGAAAAGAACAGTTTCACTCCAGTTTTGGTGTTTGGATGAGGCTTGGAGCAGCCTGGTCTAGTGGAAGGTGTCCCTGCCCACAGCAGGAGGTTGGAACTGAATGAGCTTTGAGGTCTCTTCCAACCCAAACCATTCCAGAATTCTGTGACACATTTGGTGTTAAAGCACTGCATATATGAAAAAACCCAAACCTTCCAATCAGTGCATTATCTCACCCTGTGCCAGGTCCATGGTGAAATCCAGAGTGATGAGACTCTCCTAGAGACTCAGAACAACTTGGGATGGAGGAGAAGCTGCTCAGTTGGATTAAATCAAGCCAGAATCAAGGTAGTTTGCTGACTTATTGATGACACAAAACTCACAGGCACTCAGAGTCACTCAGCTGAATCCTTTGTTCCCAAGTCTTGCCAACAATTCCCTGGTTATTATTTAGTCAGGCTCCCTGGCTAAATCCCCCTGAGCTGTTTATGCTCCTGTTCCTCTTTCCTCAGCTGTGCTGAGCCCCCATGGCAGGCCCCAAAGGGCCTCAACTCACACGTCCACAGATGTGGAGACAACATCCTCAAGAGGCACCAGGGGAGGTTTAGGTTGGAAAGGGAAAATTCCTTCACGGGAAGGGCTGTCCAGCCCTGGAACAGGTTGCCCGGGCAGTGGTGGAATCCCCATCCCTGGAGGGGTTTAAAAAGTGTGTGGGTGTGGCACCTGGGGACATGGATTAGTGGTGACCTTGACACTGATGTGGGAATGGTGGACTTGATGATCCCAGAGGATTTTTCCAACCTAACCAATTCTATGACTCTGTGATCAGGACCATGAACTGGGACCTCTTTGTGTATTTCCTGCTGTTCTCCCACCCTTCTGCTCCTCCATGCCACCCTCAAGACATTGTTTAATTTACGTGCAGACAAGATTGTACATTTTTTCTTTAAATAAGACCAAAGATTATTTTAAATGTTTTATTTAAAACATAATCCCCCCCATAATTTTTAATTGATTAAAACATTAAGGCATTTAAAACATAACCCCAGAGCAACTCTCTTTGCTCTGGGACCTTACCATTGTTTGGCAATAAAAAAAATATTTGAAAAATATTCAATATTTTAATAATAGTTTGAGAAAGCATTTCATGGCTTTAATTTCTTTGTCCAGCTGGTCTTGCCTTGGCCATCAGCTGACCTTTAAACAGGATCATGAGCCCTTAGTGAATTAAACCCTGAGTTTGTGGCCGTGGCACTGTCACTGTGCATGTTGTGGCTTTGTGCTAGAGCTGCTGCTCTCAAAACCAAAAGATTTTGGGTTGTGGTGCAAGTGGGGACTGGGGAAATGAGGGTGAACTGTGTCCAACTTCTGTGGGAACAGCACCTGACCATGCACGAGTGGAGCTGGAGGCACCATGTGGGAAGGAGATGGAACGTCCAGCACTGATGTTTGCTCCTGGTGGAGCAAACACACTCCTCACACATTCCTCAGGGGTCATCCTGTGTCCTTGCCCATGGCAGGGCATGGGAATGAGATGAGCTTTAAGGTCCCTTTCAACCCCAGCCATCCCAGCGTTCTCTGGCTGGTAGAGTTTACTCCCCATAAGTCTCCTCAACTCATTTTGAAGCACACATTGCAAAACAGTTTTTGAAAATGAGGCTTCCTGGTCAAAAATGGGCAGACGAGAACCAGGTAAGCTTGGAAAAGGGAAAATGCTGAGCGTTGCCCATGGGGAATAATTGTCCCAGACACTGGGACAGGAGAGCAGGTGTGGAGGTTGTGGTGGCCACCAGGATGGAGATGAGCCATCAGTGAGTGTTCTGAGTGCAAGGACATCCACCAGCAGCTGGAGAAAAGCACCGACAGCCACTCAAGGGACTTCCTGCAATGAACCTCTGACTGAGAGCTGGAGGAACAGGGAAGGAAAAGCTTCTTTGGGAGGGTGAGAAGAGAAATATGGAATTAGGGAAGAATTTAAAAATTTTTCAGATTCAAGCCTTTCGCAAAAATCCTTCTTTTGGTGTTTCCTCTTGGCAGTGTTGTGTTCACAAATGGCATCACCCAGGCTCTGCAGGCATCAATTCTGATGTGCTGCAGGCATCCCATCCCTAAAACTCCAGGGAGAAACCTTGGGATGGATCCCAGTGCCTCTGGAGAAGGCTCATGGTGTATTCAGATGCCTCAGAGACCTTGTGGTAATTGTTCGCGTGGGGATGGGGTAAAAACTTAAAAATATTCCAGCCACATTAGGGGGTGGGAACAGAAAACTTGCTGGTTTTGGCCAGACCGATGGAGCTTGTGGACTTCAGCTCCAGGACCTGTGAGTATCTTAACAATCAGAAAGGGTGAAATGTTAAGTGGTTTTGAGACAATTTTTTGCTGGTTGGGGAAAATTGTGCTTCCCAAGTGTTTGCAGAAGGATATAATAACAAATAACTCCAGGAAATTGGTGAAGGTTCTTCCTGGTTGCAAAACACGTATTCCAGTGCATCCGAACCTTCATTCCTAACTCACATTTTGGATGAATATTCCTCACACTCTGGGCAAATTGACTGAAGGGTCAATCTGAACCTAAAAGTCTTAAATTCAGCTCATCATTATCACCAGAAAATGTAAAAATAAAGTGCAGCAGTAAAGTTCCTGCAGAGTTTTCCTTTCATCCTGACTGGCATTTGCAACACTTCTCCAAACCCCGGGCTGTCTCTCAATCCCTGAATCTCCATTTCTTACACCAGTTCTTTTTAATTCCCTGTGATCCCAGGAAATTATTTATATATTCTAAGAGATACATTTAAATGTATGCAATTACATATAATATATAAAATAAAATTATATCTATTAGGAAAATATTTATATTTATATTTATTAAGTAATTACATCTCTAACTGCATATATAAATTAAACCTCTATATTAACTTTATTTATATAGTAAAATATTCATATATTTAATTGTATATATATAGTGGTAAATAAATCCTCAAGCTGCCATTTAACTTCCTGAAACTAATTGAGTTGTTTTAACTAATGGTCTTTATTTACCAGCACAGGTCTCCTCTTTAAGGAGCTGCTTCCAAAGTCATCCATTCCCAAGGGAAATTTCCTGCTCCAGGGCTGGGCAGTGACAAACCCCTTGGTGTTCCTGTGAATGAGGACTGCAAACAGCAGATTTTTTGGTCAAGTTTTAATGCTTTTTGTGAAGGTAAATTTGTGAAGGTAAATTATTCCCACACTAACACTGGGTTTATTTCTCCCTGGAAATTTTGGTCTGGGAGATAAAATCTGATCAAGCAAAAAGGGCCCTGAGATGTGAGGAAACAGGTGAATTTTAGCCAAAATAAGGCTTCAGGGAGTTTATCTGTTGCAAGGAGAGGGCTTGAAGTGGGAGCCTGTTCTCACAACAAATAATCATCCAGGCTCAGGGTCTCTGAGGTGAAACCCAGGAATTTATCATGACATCCACGGCTTGGGTTGGAAGGGACCTTATGGATCCTCCAGTGATGATCCATGGGCAGGGACACCTTGCACTAGCCCAGGTTGTTCCAAGCCCTGTCCAACCTGGCCTTGAAGATCAATAATTGCATAGCAGCACTACCTGGATTATTTCCCAAATTATAAATATTCTATTTATTTGAAATGTATTATCAGCATCTTACTCCTCCCAGTTAATCAAGGCACCACAACGTTTTTGGGGCCTCCAGACTTTTAAAACCCTTTTCTTTCTCCACACTTCTCACAGGAATGACACAAGTATCACCATATTTAAAGGGTTTTTTAATACACTAAATCTCCTGTTTGAACCTGAATTTCAGTTTCATGGGAAGGAAGAGAATAAATTTGGTTTATTTTAATTTGTTCTAACTCTCCTAAAGAAAATTTTAAAGATGTCCTGATCTCTCACCAGTGCTTTGTCTCTTTTGGATCATCTAAACCAATGAGGTTTGGGGTTGTTTTTTGGGTGGTTTTTGTTGTTTTCAGGGGTTTTTTCAAATTCATAATGATTTCTAAATTCAGGATAAATTGCTGGGGTTAATGCTTTGAATCTGATGAGTAATCGTTCCCTTAACTTCTTCAGGAGGTGTTATAAACCTTCCACTGTGCAAAGTGATTTATCAAACCCAATCAGTGGCTAAACCAGACTAAAACCATTAGAAACAAACTCACTTTGACTACTTTAAAATGTATTTTGAACCAAACAGTAAATTCTGCAGTTCCTGCATCTCCAGGCTGTGTTTGCTGATAAAAACACAGCCATTTTTAACCTGTTTGTGCAGAAAACAGGAATATCCTGACTCTCCATCTGGGCTTTCCCACAGCAGCTGCATTAGGATGGCAGCCAAAGGAAATGGAACCACCAGTGCTCACTTTGTCCTCTTGGGATTCTCTGAGCAGGGCCATGTCCATCCAGGTTGTCCTGTTTGTGGTCTTCCTGGCAATCTACGTGATCACCCTGCTGGGGAATACGGGGATGCTGGTGTTGATCAGGCTGCTTGCCCAGCTCCACACCCCCATGTACTTCTTCCTGAGCAGCCTGTCCTTCCTGGACCTCTGCTATTCCTCCTGCCACTCCCAGGCTGCTCCGGGATCTCCTGGATGAGGACAAGGCCATTTCTCACGCCTAGTGCCTCACGCAGTTCTATTTCTACGTGGCCTTTGCCACCACCAAGTGCTACCTGCTGGCTGCCATGGCCTATGACCGCTACATGGCCGTCTGCCACCCCCTGCTCTACCCCCTCTCCATGTCCCGAGGGATCTGTGCGCTCCTGGTTTCCAGCTCCTGCCTGGCTGGGGCCACCAACGCCGCCCTCCACACGGGCCTGGCCCTCAGGCTGACCTTCTGCGGCCCCAAGGGCATCCGCCACTTCTACTGCGAGGGGCCCCCGCTCTTCGCCCTCTCCTGCACAGACCCCGCACCCAACGAGGTGGGCACGTTCCTCATGGCGGGATTCAGCCTGGCCGCCACCGTCCTGGCCATCCTCCTCTCCTACGCCCGCATCCTGGCCGCCGCCCTGGGCACGCGCTCGGCCGCGGGGAAGCGCAAGGCCTTCTCCACCTGCGCCTCCCAGCTGGCTGCCGTGGCGCTCTTCTACGGATCCCTGGTGTCCATGTACTGCCAGTGCAGCTCCAGGAGCTCCCAGGAGCCAGACAAGGTGGCCTCTGTGTTCCACACCATGGTGACGCCCATGCTGAACCCCTTCATCTACAGCCTGAGGAACCAGGAGGTGAAGGCCGGGCTCTGGAGGCTGATGGGGAGGAAACACTCGGCTGAAAAATAGTATTTCCTTTTTTGTTTGTGTTTGCTGCCTGGTATTTTAATTTCAGGAATTTAAGCACTTCTTGACCACTTGTAGAACTTGAGGACCAGGGACTCTTCATCTCTTCTGATTACACCTACTTGGGACCATTTCCTTCTTTTAGGGGGAAAAAAAAAAAAGAGAAACTTTTCTCCATCTGCCTGATTGTGACACTCTCTGGTTGTTTAGACATCAGGATATCCCAGATAATGTAAAAATAAAATCCAGCAAGAGATTTTCCAAAGTGTTCTCCCTTCTTCCCAGTTAGCAGTTGCAGCACTTCTCCAAACCCCCAGTTGTTTCCCAATCCCTGAATCTCCATTTCTTACACTGGTTCTTTTTATTTCCCTGTGATGCCAAGAAGCCAATTATATATTTCAAGGACAAGTGTATATATATTTAAAATTATATATATATTAAGAAAAAAATATAAAGAAATTCTATAAATGAACTTTCCTTATATACATAAAGAAATATATATTAAGATCTTTATACATATAAATTTATAGATATAAAAAGAAGTGGGACATAAACTCTCAGGCTACAATATATAGAATATATATATCAAACTTCCTGAAACTGATGGTGTTTACTTACCAGTGCAAGTCTCCTGCTGAAGGAGCTGCTTCCAAAGTCATCCATTCCAAGGGGAATTTCCTGTGTGCCACCACAGGGTGGGCAGTGGCCCAACTCAAGGCCCAGTCTTGCTCAAAGAGCAGGGAGCCCTCATCTGGCATCTCCTATGGATCATGGTGGAATTACAACTTCTGCTCCCTATCCCAGCATTTTGTTCATATTTTGGTTTTGTTATTGAGCAGGCTTTGCTTAATTTTGAGCAACTGTGCAATTTCCCCTCTAAAATAAACCAAGACAGAGAGGAAGGAAAAACAAACTGTTGGAACTACAGTGAAACTGAGCACAGAAGGAGTGGCAGGAATGCTGACAAGGAGCAAATATGGGGTAGAAACAGTTACAGAATCCCAGAACCATTTAGGTTGGAAAAGCCCTCTAAGATCATGGAGCCCAGCTGTTAACCCAGCTCTGCCAAGGCCAGCACTAACCCATATCTGAGCTCAGTCTGTAGAGGTCAGACTTGAGAGGCCCTTCCAGAGCCTAATGGGACTCCTGGAGAGCTGCAGAGGGACTCTGGGAAGGGCCTGGAGTGGCAGGACAAGGAGGAATGGCTTTTAGATTGGATATGGGGAAGAAATTCTTCCCTGTGAGGGTGCTGAGGCCCTGGCACAGATTGCCCAGAGAAGCTGTGGCTGCCCCATCCCTGGAAGTGTCCAAGGCCAGGCTGGCTGGGAATTGGAGCAGCCTGGGATAGTGGAAGGTGTCCCTGCCCATGGCAGGAGGTGGCACTGGATAAGCTTTAAGGTCTCCTAACACAGACCCGTGCCAACACACTGACCCTCCAGCTTTTTGGCTCCAGGGCCTGGATCTGACAAACAAAGCATCTGGAGAAGTTCACTTTCTCTTTAATAAGGAAGAAAGTTTCTTCCTTGTTTTCCTTTGCTAATTAGTCTCTAATGGCTCGTTAAGATGAATGAAAGAAGTTGTTGAGAAGCCCTCTGAGAAGTTCCATGATGATGATTAGGAAACTCTTGGGAAAGCCCAGAAGATCTTGTTAAGATGGTGATCCCTTGAAGGGTGGTTGGTCTCCCAGGATCACTTCTTGCTCTGGGAGTGGGAGCAGCATCCCTTGTGCTGGAAATAGCTGTGAGTACCTGTATGGTGGCACCCTGGAGCTGAGACCTGCTGGTGGGCTTTCTTAATTCTTCATTTAAACCTGAAAATCTTGAACTGAAAGAGAGTGGGTTTACACTGGATGTAACAAAGAAATCCTTCCCTGGGAGGGTGCTGAGGGCCTGGCACAGGTTGCCCAGAGAAGCTGTGGCTACCCCATCCCTGGAAGTGTGCAAGGCCAGGTTGGACAGGGCTTGGTCTAGTGGAAGGTGTTGGAATGGGATGGGCTTTAAAGTCCCTTCCCTCCCAACTTTGATATCTATATTTGACATTTATACCTTTATCATTTAATTAGATCAATTCCAGCTTCTTTATCCAGGTCCAAATCTACCTTTCCCTCTTCCCCCCAGACTTAAAACATCTCTTCTCCTGCTGTTTTTTTCCCAGAGAACAAGGAGACTACTCACAGTCCATTTACTTTTCAAACAGCAGTGAATTCTCATGTAACTCCTCAGAACACAACATCTGCAACACAACACCAAAGGGAAAAGTTTTCTGCTTCCACCTTTCCCTGCTGCAGCCAGGGCTTACCCCTCTGCACAGTCTGAACTCATCCCAGCCCCCAAAGGTGACAACAGGTGAGGGACAACCAAAATGAGGGGGAGGAGAAGAGGAGGAAGAGGGGGAAGTGTCTGCTGAGCTTATCCAGACCATCTGAATTGTAGAAGAAAGTTGCAGGATTGTGATCAGTTTGCCCTCAAAAACAACAAAGGATAATTATCCTTTGGAATTTGGTAGGATGAGCAGAAAGTAGGAATGCTGACTTTGTTCCATTCTAAGTGCCTGCCAGGAGAAGATGAAGGATTGCTGGTCTCTCCCCAGTGTTGTGGCCACCCCTGTGTCTTCTTTATTGAGCCATATTTTGGAGAAGTGTTGTTTTTGGCTTTTTAGGGCCTTTTCCAGACCCAAACAGCTCCCAGCTATCCATAGATCAGGTGTTGAGGATTCTTTCATCTATGGAAACCAAATCACTTAAGTACTTAAAGTTTGGGTGAAATGCACCTGTTAGGTTTTCAATATGTGATTTGCATTCCCTTTGATATTCCAAGGTGTATCTTGAGATCCTGACTTGCATCAGCTTTTTATCCCTCTGAGTCAAAAAAAAATGCACTTTTAAAGCCTTTTATCTTACTCATTTATCAACCAAATTTAAAAATACTCTTGTTCTTCCCAAATGCTCCCTCCCACTCCAGCAGCTTGGCTCTAATAAATAACTCACAGGTAACAATGAGGAATTTTATTGGAGTTTAGGGATAAGGACAATAATCTTGCAAGAAAAATACATATTGATCAGTGCAAAATAAGTTATAAACCAATAAAGCTGTGGTTTGCTTTTCCTGAGAGAAAGAAAGGTTTAATTGGAATAATACCCTGGAATATTCTGGGTGATTTCTTCTGACAGCCTCATGGCCACAAAGGAAATTCAAGTTTGAGGCTCCCACTCCTGTTTCCTTACAAGGAATATGTGAGCGTGGGGTCTACTTCTCCAGGATAAATATTGTAATTGAGTTTTGTGAGGAACTATGGAAGAACCTATATAAAACTGTGAAGATCAGGGAAAAATCCATATAATTTATTTTTTTTTTTATTCTTGCTTTAGAGGAGCAGTTTTCTTCCACAAGAGCATGGAGTGTCAGAACAACAGAGAATGGCTTTAAGCTGAGGGTAGGTTTAGATGGGATTCTGGGAAGAAATTTTTCCCTGTAAGGGTGGGGAGGCCCTGGCACAGGCTGCCCAGAGAAGCTGTGGCTGCCCCATCCCTGGAAGAGTTCCAGGCCAGGCTGGATGGGGTTTGGAGCTGCCTGGTGTAGTGGAAGGTGTCCCTGCCCATGGAGTGTTAGACCAGATGATCTTTAAGGTCCCTTCCAACCCAAACCATTCCAGGACTCCCTGATGCCACGAGCCGCACCTCTCTGATGCCGGCAGAGGTTTAACACCCTCCTCCTGCCCCTCCCCAGCGCTGCCTTCACCTCCCTGTTCCTCAGGCTGTAGATGAAAGGGTTGAGCATGGGGCTGACCATGGTGTAGAAGACAGAGGCCACCTTGTCCCGGCTGCCGTGCTGTGACGCCGGCTGCAGGTACATGAAGAACAGGGAGCCGTAGAACACAGCCACGGACGCCAGGTGGGAGGCGCAGGTGCGGAAGGCTCTGGCCCTGCTGGGCGCCGAGCTCGTGCCCAGGATGGCGTGCAGGATGCGGCCGTAGGAGAGCAGGATGACCACGCTGGTGCCCAGCCCGTTGGCCGTGGCCAGGGTGAAGATGGCGGCCTCGCAGCCGTGGGTGTCGGAGCACGCCAGCCTCAGCACAGGGCTGGCGTCACAGAAGAAGTGATCAACATGGTTGGGCCCACAGAAGGAGCCCCCAAATGTGCAGCCAGTGTAGAGGAGGGCGCTGAGGGAGGCCACGAGGTAGCACCAGGCCACCAGCTGCCAGCAGGCCCGGGGGGACACCACCAGGACATA
Organism: Agelaius phoeniceus; assembly: GCF_051311805.1. NCBI lineage: Eukaryota > Metazoa > Chordata > Aves > Passeriformes > Icteridae > Agelaius > Agelaius phoeniceus. Next base: position 9,494,066 of record NC_135270.1, on the reverse strand, counting down.
GCTCAGGGGGTGGCAGATGGCCACGTGCCGGTCGTAGGCCATGGCGGCCAGGAGGTGACACTCGGCTGTGACAAAGAGAGCAAAGAGGTGGAATTGTGTCACGCAGCCGGCCCAGGAAATGGTTTTATCCCCAAATAACAGATCTGTGAGCATTTTGGGGGAGATGACGGTGGAATAGCAGACGTCGGCCAGGGAAAGGTGGGTGAGGAAGAAGTACATGGGGGTGTGGAGGCTGGGAGCCACCCAAACCAAGACCATCAGCCCAATGTTCCCTGCCAAAGTGACGATGTAAATCAACAGAAAGAGCACAAAAAGAGGGGCCTGCGCCCAGGGAGTGTCTGTAATTCCCAGGAGGATGAATGTGGGCTGTGTGTAGTTTCCTCCCATGGCCAGGTGTTACCTGCTGAGGCAAAGGGAAGAAATACATCAAAATTGTAAAACCCAGAGTTTTGCTTTTGGGTCATATTTAACTCCAATTGATCACCATTTTTATTGCCATACTTTGGTATATTCCATATATTTTCCAAACATAAATTCTATACTTTTTTATTTATCAGTTGAGGTGCCTAGAAAAGAACATAGAGCTTAAAGAAACACAAATGGCAAATTTGCTTTTCTGTGCTTGGATACCTAAAATGATGGATTTATTCTGGCACGTGTTTATTAATAACAAAGAAAAGAATCAGATATTTATTCCCTTTTGGTTTGAAAGAAATTTGTTTCAGAAGGCACCTTGGAGGAATCTCATTGGAGATAATGTAAACCTGGAGTGGGAGAAAGTCCCAGTGCCAGTGAAATCCCAGGTTGCACCATATTAATAATACTTTTCCTTTGCTTTTAATTATTAATCCAGTCCATCAAACTGTTGTATTATATATCACTCACACTGGATAAAAATCACATGGATAAATTCATGTTTAAGCCTTTCTGAGCTCCAGCAGGCTGAAACATGCAAAAAAACATGGGAATTAAGATAAGACTTACTTTGAATGGGAATGAATTTTAAAACAATCCAGTTCCAGAGGCTGATTTGTTAACAACTGCATTCTTCTGACAGTTCTTCATAACTAAATAAGAATTGTCTTTAACACTTCCATAAATCCATTTATCTTGCTTTAGCTGCCTAAGGAAAACAAAAACCAATTTGCAGAAGCCATTACTTCCATTTATTATAAAAAATCCTGTATTTGGAAGGCTGTTTTTCAGCACAGCCCCAAAAAAGAGGATATGAGGACCTGAAGAAGGAATCCAACTTCTTTCTCTTGGATTTACAGCTCCTCCTGTGCCCTCGCTGTGGTGGTGGGAGCCAAGGGTTTATCCCAAATGCATCAGAGAACATCCAGGCTGATGTGGAGAGGGATGTGCTCCTCCCATGACTCTAACTCTGAGCCTGTGGGTGACAGGGCTGTGAATATGTTCCCTCTGCTCTCCTGGGACAAACCCCTCAGGGCTCCTCATGGCACAGCACATAAACAAAGAAAAGAGGAAAAAAAAAAAAAAAAGGGATAGAATGGAATTCTGAAATCCATTGTGCTTCAGGGATCTCAAGTCCATCACGTGGATGAGCCACCACATCACATGGACACGTGGCACCAGCAGTGACCGGCTGGTGAGAGGGTCCCCAAGTGTCACACAAAGCCCCTCCAGCTCTGGAGCTGCTGATGTTCCTCTGTGGACACCAGGCAGCCCAGTTTTCCTTCAAGGATGGGATTATCCAAGGTGAGGTACCTGCAGCCCAGATGTCCACACCTGGGCGGCTGCTCTGGGCACTTTCAGACAGTGATTAATTGTCCCAGAGCGAACTAATTTGCATTAATCACCCCATCTGGGGGCTCCATCCACACCTTGACCCACAAACTCTATTTAAGCTCAGCTTAAGCTCAGCCCAAGGAGGTTGTTCCCTCTGCAGAAGTCCTGGTTGCCAGTTTAACAACATGTGCACATCTTCCTCTAATCTGCACCTTGTCTTGATCACAGATCCAGCCCTAACCAGGATTGAGTTGGTTTTTGGATGTTTCAGCTTACTGGAGCTCATAAAGGTATAAAATATTAATTTATCTATGTGAACTTTATCCATGGTGAACGATTTATTGTATAACAGTTTGACAGACTGGATTAAGAATTAAAATAAATACCTTATTTAAAAAAATATACAATTTAGGTCAACCTTGGACCTGCCTTATTGTCACCAGCTGTCCTGGTGGTTTGGAGTCTTGGCTCAGAGAACATCAGGAGGCTTGGAATAAATCTGATTCTGATTTATGAAGCAAGATGGAAGGTGGAAAAATAAGGTTTTTGGGGAAGTCAGTGGTGATTTGGTGCAATACAGTCCTGGAAAAAGATAAAATAGATTTGATTTGGGTCAATGTCAAAGAAATGGAGCAGAAATACTCATGAAAGCAAAAATTGCCATTTTTCTTAGAAAATGCACAAAGGCAGAGGAAGGATTAAGTGGTAAACAGTTCAAAGGTTTATACTTAATTACCTGATAATTATTTAACTTCTTTTACAAGCTGTTTTGCCTTCTTGGTCATTCTTTTCTAAACATCAAAAGTTTCTCATGGAAATAACTGGATTTCTTGGTTTTATTTATTATTTTGAGAAAAGAGGGGGGTGTTTGAAGTTGTGCCTGGGGAATGGGGAATAAAGCAGGAACTAATGGGAGTCAGTGGTGAAATTTTGGTGTGGAAACTCACCAAATTCCAACACTGATGTTAAAATGTTGTTGTTTGCAGAGCTACACCCAACCAAAACATCAGCACGAGCTGGATGATCTTCAGAGCTCTTTCCAACCCAAACCATTCCAGGATTCTGTGACCATGTGTGGGTCTCCTTTGGACATGGCACATCCTCTTCCAGCCTACCTGGAGTCTCTTGATCCCTCTAATTCTACCTAAGCTATCGTGGGATGTGTTATTGATAACTGATCAATCCCACCTGTGGATCCAAACTGTACTTTGTGGGCAGCTGAGATATTCCTGGGAATACCTGGAGCAGAATAAGAAGGTTTCATGGACTCTGGATCATGTTCTGACAGGTGTGTCCTGTACAGATCTCCCAGTGCTAGGCCAGGAGCAGCCTGGAAGCATTTTGGGCTCATTCCTTACCTGGAGACCTGGATCAGCCCTCATCCCCTGCAATCCCAGCTGGCTGCTCCAGGGATCCATCCAGGACAGCCTGAGATGTTTGCCATGAATACCTGGAGCAAACCCAGCCCTGACCCTGAAGTAAAGTTATGTTCACTATAAAAATTAAATTGTATTTCTATTAAAGGATGTTTTGCTGATGGAGAGGGTTTCTCAATGAACCTTCTGATCCCGATGCTCCTCTGGTGAGGTAAGAATTGGATTTTTATCTTTAATCCTTTTATTCTGGTTTGTTGTGTTATCAGGGACAGGGAATTCTGTCTGGCTCTTTTTTTCCCCTCCCTCATGCCAGGGCTCTCATCCATACCTTGGTTTCAGCTGGAAATGAAGTGGGATTCATGGGGGCTTGTGAGGGGGAAGAAAATCCAGTAACATGTGGGTATTGGTGCACACATTTAACCCAATAATGTTTTGCATTTTATGTATAAATATATGGGATAATGTACATTTGATATTGGATTTTAATATATATTTATGATGTTGGATCAGAAAGGACAAACATCTAGGAGATCTCTGGTCCTAGGATAGCAAGTTATCCATTTATATCCATATATATTTATGGATATGGGGCTTGGAGCACCCTGGGCTAGTGGAAGGTGGCCCTGCCCATGGCATTGGGGTGGAACTGGATAACCCTTCAGGTCCCTGCCATCCCAAACCATTCCAGGATTGTGTGAGAGGTGTCAGGATCCCCTGTATAAAGGTTATGTGGGTTTAACACATTTTAAAAAAACACATTTCAGACTTCTGTGATTTCTGGGCTGGATTAGGGAGGCAGCTCCCACGAAAAGCCCTTTCTAGAAAAGATGGAAGGATAACATTCTAAATGGATTAATTTGCAGTTTTAACACGGTTTGGAGATAATGAGATATCATCCATAAGCCAAGTCAATTAATTAATTAATTAATAACCTTATACTTGAAAACTAGGTAAATTTCCAACTGAACCAGTCACCTTTGCCCTGTCCTTTTTCCACACCCAATTTCTGCTTTTCAAAGCCTTCAAACAAAGCTCTAATTAGTTTTCCTCTTTATACCCCTGGTGGTTTGCCAAAAACAGAGTCAGGAATATTATCAGCGGAGTTTGTATCCAGAGATTTGCCCTTTGGCAGTGGGGAAAAGGGACTGAAAAATAACAAAGCAAAGCAAGAAAAAACCTGAAAACCTGAAATTAAAAGATGACGGGTGATAATTATTTAAAAAGTCAAATTTTTAGGCAAGAAATAACTCCTGACTGAAATTGCAGGTCCCTCATTTCTCTACATTCTGGATGAAAACTTGGTGCTGGCAAGGATGACAAATCAACCTGGTTTTTGTTGTCAAAAAACCCCTTTCCTTGTAAAAAGTTGCATTTCATCTACTTCCAAATTAATTTAATTCCTGTTTTTACATGAACAACTTATTTTTGCTCCTTTGGTACACCGTGGTACTCAGCTGTCAATCCCAAGGGACATTAAAGAGCCACAAAAATCCTTTTAAGGTATCAAATGGAGAACTGGAAGGGGAAAAAGGTTAAAAAATATCCATCAGTATTTCCTGTATGTCACCACCATTTATTGGACGTTGCTGGAAATATGGAATATTTTTATTTTACATAAAACTTCCTTTTTCCCTGTAAGCCTCGGGTAGCAAAGTGTCTTGTTCTTGCTCAGGAAACTGAGAAGTAGGCAATAAATAAAACAATGGCATTGTGTGCCTGACCCACCTGGATATTTTATTTTCTAAGTGTCAGCTCCAGAGCCAGTTGAAAATATTGGGTGTTTGAAGTTCTCACATTTGGAAAAGATGCTTTAAACTGCACTTTATTTTTGTCTCAGGACAATTTTCAGCTGATGCTTCAGGTTGTCTGAATCCTTCAGGTGGAGTTAGATGGAATACTGGGAATAAATCCTTCCTGAGAGGGTGGTGAGGCCCTGGAATAGATTTCCCAGAAAAGTTGTGGCTGCCCCATCCCTGGAAGTGTTTAAGGTCAGGTTGGATGAGGTAATCTTGGTGAATCCTAGGGCAGCTCATTGGAAGCTCTTCTACTGCTTTGCCCAAAGATTTTATGGAATTTGGGTGCCACAATGGAGATCCTCACCACAGGAAGACAGGATGAACACTCCATTAGTAATTCCACACCAACCACCTGCTTCTCAGCAAGAATAAAATATAACCCATGGGTTTTAACTGAGTTTATTTCCATTCCAGGTGTCTGATCCATCACACAAAGTAAAGCTGGTTGGTTAAGTAAGAAAAAGTGAGGCTGGACTTTAGTTAAGCAAGAAATCGAGGTCAGTTCTCTGATGGAAGCAGGTGGATTCTGCCTCTTGGGGGAAATTCAGCCTCAAAAATGTCTGGTTTTCCTTATTTTTAGCATCTCTGTCAACTTCATGAGGGTAATGAAAAGCAGCTCTAAATCCTCCTTAGTAACTCCAGGAGACCATGGAACACCTGAAACAGATGTCAGGTTCTGGGGCTGAACTCAGCCTTCAACCAAGGCTCATGCAGTAATGAGGATTTCCAGGTTTGGATCCATTTGTCAGGAGCCAGCAGTGCCTACTTTTGGTTTACTCTCTGGTGCAATTCTGTCAAGCCATGATTATCCAGGAGAAAAATCCATGTTGATTTATTCTATCTGTTGTAAAGTAGGGTTTTAGGAGCTGCTGATCTCTCCCTGGTGAACAGCAAGATGGAACATGAATTCATCTTTTACCTCCAAATCAAGGATCACATCTAAAGCAAAGTGAGGTAAGAAAAATCCCAGCTCTTATCCCTACACCAGGAAAAAATACACTAAGGGAAGTCCCATTTTCCAATGCATTCACCTAGAAAATCTCTTCCTGGGACACGGGGAGCAGGTATTTATTCCTCAAGTGCTCAGGCTGGATAGGGAATGGTCAAAAGATAAGAAATAATTTCATATTCCCAGGAATTAACATGAAAATAATGGAATTCCATGTGTAAGTGGATTGAGAAGAGCTAGGAGGAAGCAACGCAACTTATTTATGATTTATTAATTTTGATATGGTATTTCCCTTCTTCATGGCTTAAATATGTTCCTGCTTCCAAATACATTGGCTGAACAGGGTTACTGGTGCCAGGAACTTGTGGTTTTTCTCTTTCAAGGAGAATTTACCTTTTATCGACTGAAGGTTTTGTAACTGCTTGACAGAAATTAACATTCTTATCATTATCAATGGATTTATGTGCATTAAACACTTCAATCTAAAGACAGAAAGCAGCTGAACTGCATGTAGAAAATGTTCAGTATGGCTGGAGAAAATGAGATGTTTGCATCTGAATTTATTCTCCCAGGTTTCACCACCCAAGCAGATCTGCAGGTGATGTTTTTTGTCTTGTTCCTTGCCCTCTACGTGGTCACTCTCCTAGGAAATCTGGGAGCCATCGTGTTGAACCCGATCAATCCGCGCCTCTGCATGCCCATGTTCTTCTTCCTGAGCCACGTGTCCCTGCTGGATGTCTGCTGCTCCTTCAGCATCATCCCCCGGAGCCTATGGGATGTTTTGGTGGAGAAGGTGATTTCCTTTGTGAGATGCGTCATCCAGCTCTTCTCCTTCGCCACCTGGGCCACCACGGAGTGCCACGTGCTGGCCGCCATGGCCTACGACCGCTACGTGGCCACCTGCAGGCCCCTGCTCCACTCTGTGCCCATGTCCCAGAGGATTTGCATGGGGATGTTGGCTGGAGGGCTCAGCTCCACTCTCCACACCATATTTCCATGTTCCATGTCCTGTTCTGTCCCTCCTGGGCCATCAAGCTCTTTGTTTGTGACAGGCCCCCGCTGCTGGCCCTGTCCTGCTCTGACACCTGTGCCAGCGAGGCTGTGGTGGCTGCCATGGTGGGGTTCAACGTGCTGAGCACCACGGCTCATCCAGCTCAATCCTGGTGTCCTCTCTGTCCATCCAGGCTGCCGTCCTGTGGATCTGCTCAGCCCGGCAGCACGAGGCCTCGTCCGCCTGTGCCTCCCACCCGGCCTCCATCGCTCTGTGCCATGGCAGCTCCACCCTCACGGACCTGCACCCGTCTCCAGCCGCTCCCTGGAGCAGGACAAGCTCATCTCCCTGGGGTATTCCATCACTGTCCTCAGGCTGAGCCCGTTCCTCTATGGTCTCAGCAACGCGGACTTGAGGAACGCCGTGAGGAAAGCAAAATATTGGATCCTTGCTGCCTGGTCCATCCATGGATCCTGGTCAGCTGAAAGGAGAGGACAACCCCGTGGCGGTGAGGGGTGTTTGATTTTGGACCCTCAGGAAGAGAGGTTGGATATCAGACCCTCAGGATCCCAGGGTTGTAGTCCAGACTCATCTTCCAAGCCATTGGTGCCATGGTGTCTCTGCAGCAGCACTGCAGGGAAGGGAGGAGACATCTCCTGGCATTGTGTGGAGCGCAGGAACCGAGGGGGAACATGGCAGAGCAGAGCCGGGGTGGGAGATGAGGCACCACCCTCGGGGACACTCCCTGTGCTGCAGGACAGGAGCTGCGGAGATTCCGACCCTTCAGGGAGCTGCCCTGCCCTCCCTTGATTTTTTCCCCCTTTTTGGGGGGGATGTCCATGTGGAGAGGGCTTTTATGGAAGCACCGAGCTGCTGGCCAGGGCACTTGGACTCATTTCATGCGTTCTCTGGGGGAGAGGAAAAAGGGAAATTGGGGAGTCCAGGGGGTGATGGTGTAATTGGGACACTCCAAGATCTGTGGAGGGGGAGCCAGGTGAGTGAGGGATGAGGGGGGTCAGGAGAGGTCCTCCTAAAACCCAAGGGAGGCTATAGCCCAAAAAATGCCAGAAAATTCTTGAGGGGTTTGTGTGTAAAATACTTAAAACTGCAAAGATTCTCATTTTCTATATATTGAGAAGTAATCTCAATTTATATAAAAATTGATTTTAAAGGAAGACCTCGTACCTGCTGTGTTATAGGATTTTAGACTGTAAGAAATTCTGAACATGGATCTGTAGGGTTTGAAAATACAAATAAAGTGTTTGTGTACATAAATGAAACAATAAAGGGCTCGAAGAGGTAAAACAAGGTGGTCTGTATGAAGGAACTAGAAACAGCCCTGTGTACGCGGATTCTTTCTCCCTCCTCTCGCTGGAACACCCGAAATCCGGGATCTGGGATTGACTGAAATTGGGATTTATTGGCACCTGAAATTGGGATTTTTTTGGACCCCTAAAAACGCTTCGCATGCGCGGTGGCCGCGGCTCCCTCCGTGCTGCCGTCTTGTGGACACCCCCGGTACTGCAGCTCCGAGCGCTCCGGGCCCTTCCCGCGGTTCCGCGGCACCGGGACCGGGACATGGGGCTGGGCCGGGACCGGGACCGGGACGTGGAGCTGGGCCGGGACAACGACCGGGACTGGCCGTGCGAGGCCGCGGGGCCCTCGGCCGGGACCGCTCCCGGCAGGAACCGCGGCCGCTGTGCCGGGAGCGCAGGCGCGGAGCCGGGAACGGCAATGGCGGAGCCCGGGGAGCGGCGGGGCCGGGGCACCGGGAGCGGCTGCGGCGGGCTCGGAGGTGAGCGGGGACCGGGGACAGCCCCGAGCGGGGAACGGGGACGGCCCCGAGCGGGGAACGGGGACAGCCCCGAGTGGGCGGCGGGGACGGCCCGGGAGCTGCGGGCACCGGGGCGGATTCTGTAGAGAGCGAAATGAACATTTCGGGGTGAAATGTGAGTTCATGTGCGGGGGAGAGAATGAATGTTCTGAGGTGAAAGTGAAGTTATCAGTAGTAAGTAGTGAAGGTGGGGAAAGTCCCAGACGGGATAAAATGGATTGTAAAATCCATGTATGAAATCAGAGGGGTTAGAGCAGCTTTCCTTCCCACTGCTGCCCAGGTGCTTTGATTGTAGTCCGGTTTTCAGGAGGGAACACGGTTTGGGATGACACAGCTTTGGAGAGTTCTGAGTTTTCCTTAGCTGTGCAGAGGTGTCAGGATCCGGAGGCACTCCTGTTTCCCTGAAGGAGGATGCTCTGGGGAATGGCCTTACGTGGGATTTGGCTCCTGCTGAGGTCAGTCCAGGGACATCTTCCACTACTCCAGGGTGCTCCAAGCCCCAAACAGCCTGGCCTTGGACACTTCCAGGGATGGAGCAGCCCCGATTTCTCTGGGTTGATGGGCACAGGAGGGAATTTCCAGCAGGAGCTGAGGCGTTTCCTTTGCTCTGGCCAGCCCCAGCAGGGCTGTGGGAGGCAGAGGATGTGGGAGCAGGAGCTTTGCCCCCTGCCCCGGGGGAGTCTCTGCTGTCCCAGCCCCAGCAGAGCAAACGTTTGTGCTTTCACATCCCGTTCCAAGGAGCTGCCCAGGCAGGAGCGGGGATGGGCGCGGAGCAGGGACGGTGCCAGGCACAGGGGGACATCCAGAGGTGCCACCAGCCCGTCCCTGCTGCCCAGGCTGGCATGAGCAGGCTGGTGACCGTCCCTGGCTTTGCTCTGCAGGCTGAGGAAGCCAACCCTGGCGAGGAGGAAGATGAGGAGGCGTGGGAGGATGGAGACAGCGGCCCCCAAAGGCTGGGGAAGGCCCAGCTCCAGGTAGGAGATGCTGCCTTCCAAGGAACTGTCACTCCCAGCAGGAGCACCTGTGCTCACCTGGATCAATGGCACAGGCAGGAGAGCCTTGTCCTGAGCCAGGGTTTCATTGGAGGGCTGTCAACTCCTTGAGGATTGCTTAAAGGTAGGACTGAACTTGGTTCTGCACTTCCCATCTATTTCACTTATGAGCCAAAGTGTCAGGTCTGGGCTGTGCAGGAATGAGCTCCTATAGTTTTTTCTTCATGCTTAGTCAACATTGAGCTTCTGGGCATTTTTTTCTGTTGCAGGTTGATGTAAATTTTAACTAAAATCCCAGGCAGCTGTTCCCTGAAAAAAGGTTAAAAGGAGATTCCTGCACACAGACACATTTTTGCAGCACATTATTAGGAATAGGATTTGAGCTGTCTTAGACTTGGGAACAAGTCCCTGTTTTTTTAGAAGCTTTCAGCAAATTACTGAAGTTCTCCTGAGATCCAGCCTGTCAGTAGCATCTTCCTATCCACCCTGGAAAACTGGGCAGGGACCCCACTTAGGACCCTCTGGATTGGGCACAGCTTTTTTTCTGCTGGGAGATGCTCCAGCAGCACTTGGCAGTGAATGCTGGGGATGAATCCATAGGAACAGATAAATCCACAATCACTGCCAGGCCCTTTGCAGCACTGAATTCCCAGCTGAGGGGAGAGGAGCCTCTGAAATTGGCCCCTCCAGCACAGCAGCTGCTTTGTGCCAGTGCCCGGAACCTGGGATTGATCCTGATTGTCCAACTCTGGAGTCCCTGAATGCTGGATTATGGAAAACAGCCAAGACAGTGGATCTGCCCCTGTGTCACCCGGTGGTTTTGGGCAGGGCACAGCAATTGGCAGTGGGTGTGTCTGGGGAGAGGAGCCACTGCTTCCCTTCCCAGCAAGGTCTGGGAAAGGCAGCCCAGAGGATGAGGCTTGGGAAAGAGTTGTGAGCTGAGAAGTGGCTCAAATCAAGTTTAAGTAGCCTTAAACTCCTGGAATGGTCAGGGTGGGAAGAAACCTTATAGATCATCCTGTTTCCTTGCCCTGCTGTGGTCAGGGACACCCTCCTGGGGTGTACATGGAATTTGCTCAGTGCCAGGCTGGTGAAATGGGTGAGGTTTTCTCCCTGAGCCCAGTCAGGGGCAAGTTTGGGGCTTCCATGGGAAGAAGCCTGGGAGCTGCATTTCCAGAGCTGAGAGTCTCCATGCTTGGAAGTGTTTCCAGTTCTGCTATTTGGGTTTTTCCAAAACTGGGCATTACATTTCTTCCCTGAGTGAGGTGGTTTTCCCTGGGTTGTTGGGATTACACACTGGTTGTTTAAGGGCTCTGATGTCTCTTTCTCCTGAATAGAGGAGTAAGGAAATGGAGATGCTCCCAGCTGTCACAGAGATGTGGGAACAGCCCAGTTCCAGCAGAATGTGGTGCCCAGCACGTGGTGTGCACCCTGAGATGGTCTTTCCTGTTGTTTATTCCTTAGAGCCTGTTGGAGTGCTGGCCTGGATTTGGGAAGAGCCAAGTATACTGGAGCTGTGAGGTTTTTCCTGTCAGAAATCCATGATGGGGATGTTTTCCCTGGCTATCCCAAGTGGAAGGAACAGCTTTGGAGTCCCCACAGGCTGGGGATGCATCCCCTGAAAACCAGTTCAGGATTGTTCATCTGACTCTGCCTCTGACCTGTGACTTCCAGGGACCCTCCTGGTATCCTGGATTTTCCCAGGAGAGGATATTCCATCACCTGCCTTTTGAGCCAGGAATTTCAGACCCAGTAAGTCAGTGACATTCCATGTGAGCTGTCCCAGTGGATGGGTGGGAGAGGGAGCAAACACCCCACCCTGCTGTTTGAGACATTCCCAACTGGAATTGGGGCTGTGCTGTCATTGCAGAGCTCTGAGGCCACAAGTTCAGCCTTGAATGGCATCCCCAGGGAAATGCGTCCCCAGGGAAAGGCATCCCCAGGAATGAGGCATCCCATGCCCGGGGCACTTGGCCACACATCCCTGATGTTGAGCAAAAAAAGAGGAGGGGGAAGCCCTGGGTGAGTGGGAGGATGTTTCTGGAATGGAAGTGGGAGAGGTGCTGATCATGCCATGGAATCAGGGGCTGCTTTGGCTTGGAAGGGAGCGCGAGATCATTGACACTCTCTTGTCTGATTGCACAGCCAAGAACATCCCAAAGTGCCTCCTCACCCTCATGGACAGCAGGAACGTCTTCCATGGCTCCTGTTTAGGAATGGCAGTGGCTGTTGGGAGCTCTGGCAGGAGCACCTGGAGACCAGGTAAGAGCAGCAATGGGATCATTCCAGCTGCTGCTGGAGGCAGTTTTCTCTATTCTCTATTTACGATAGAGAAATATATATTTATGATAATTAGATAATATATGATATAATATATATTGTATATTATATTTTTTATATATAGAGAGAGAATTATATATTTACGGTAGAGAATCTATATTATGATTTTCCTCTGATTGATCCTTTCACAGGAATTTTCCTGGGCATATTTGAGAGTAATTCCAAGAATTTTGAAATAGTTGAAAAACAGAGGGGGAAAACTGTGAAGCTGATCCATTTCTAGTAATTCCAAACATCTCCCATAACACCATTCTGGGGGAAACCTGATTAGGGGACAAAGATGGAGAGGAACAAATGCTGTAAATTCCCCTTGGCTCTCCAGCAGAGCAAACCTTCCAGTAATCCCAGCTGATGTCTCTGAGAAACTGTGGGACCATAAGGATTTGCAGGAAAGCTAAACAAGGACAGAGATGAGGGAATAAGCTTCCAATTTAATAATGATTTGATGGATGAAAGAATGATTCTTGTGTGTTGGATGCTCCCTCTTATATATCTGAGTAATTTTGAAATGGTTCATTTAATAAATCACCTAAATTTGGGAATTTAAATTTGAGAGGAAACAACACAAAATTAATGCAGGGAGAGATGGTGGAATCATCCTGGAATGGTTTGGGCTGGAAGCCTCATCTCTGAGCCTGTCCTGGGCTGGCTCCTGTCCTTCAGCCACTCGCTGCAGGTGGACGTGGAAGTGATGGAGATGTGCAGGGAATGCTGCTTGGTTTTCCCAACTGCCTTTGGCAATCTGGCCATTCAAAAGACTAATTGACCTCTTCCAGCAGGAAAACATTTAAACAAGAGGTGCCAAAAAGAATTGGAGCTTCTGCACAATGAAATCTGCAAGAATCCAACTTCAAATCCCCCTGGATTGTCACCGGTCCCACTTCCATGGACTGGTCACCGTGGCCAGGAGTGCCCAATCCTGCTGGAAATGCACTGGACCAGGATGTCATTTTCACTTGATGCTGGTAAAGACCCTCTGGGTGACCCCCAGTCACTGGAAGGACCAGACTGGGCTCCCAGGGCACTAATCCAGGGGTTCTGTTTTTGGGAATAGCACAGGAGCCTTTCCCTTGCCCAGAGGAGCAGCAAGTGCCTCAAATCCCCAGGATGGACACAGAGAAAATAACAGGAATATGGAAATCCCCCACACTGGGAGTTTGTGGTGCTCTGGATTACATTTTGGATTTAAAATGTTAAAGGAGGGTGTGGAGGGGCTTTTCTCTCTCTCCTGTTCATTATCGTTCTCACTGCTCTTGTTGCTCTCACTGTTATTGTGTGTTGTCATTAATATTAAATTATTGTATTTGACTGGTTTCCATTATTAAACTGTTCTGAGCTGGATTTTTGTCTCTGGTCTCTTCCCCATCCCACTGGGGGTCAGGGAGCTGCTGCTGGGGCCCAGCTGGGTCCGCCCATGGCCCGGGGCGTTTCTGGGGGCTCCGAATGCTGCGGACTGGAGCAGTTTTGGGGCTCACAGAGAGACACCCAGCACTGCGATTTGGGGGCTCAAAACTGGGCTCATTTGGCCAAGTACAGAAAGAGACACTAAGGACTGGTTTGGGGGGCTTGAAACCAAGGTGCCTCAGACAGCATTTGGGATCTCAGAGAGACCAAGTTCTGCATTTTAGAGGCGTGAAGCCGAGACCATGACCTGTGTTTGCGAGGTCTTGAAACCGGGGTAGGTCAGTGTTCGGGCTTCACCAAGAGAGATTTAAGTGCTGCATTTTCGGGGGCTTGAGTGAAAGGCCAAACGCCGCATTTTGGTGCTCCAGGCGGCTCTTTCGGCCAGGGCCAGTCCGTGTCTCTGGGCTCCGAGCCGTGCCTCGGGCACGGCCCAAAGCCGGGCTCCCCCGGCCGCGGCAGAGCTCCGGAGCAGCGGCCGAGCGCCGCGGGCGGGGCTGGCGGCGGAGCCCCGGGGCCGCGTTCGGGGCTCAGCGCGGAGCCCGGCCCGGCGCGTCGGGCTGAGCGCGGCATCCCGGGGGCTGCCCGGGCCCGGCCCCAGCGCCCGTCCCGGAGCGGCTCCTGCCGGAGCCGGAGCCGGCCCCAAGCCCCCTCAGTGCTGCGGGGCCGGGACCCGCAGCCCGCCCGGCGGGGGAGAGGCGGCACCGCCCGGACCCCCAGAGACACCGGCGGGACCCGGAGCCGCGGCCCCGGTCCCGGTGCGCTCGCAGCCCCGGCCCGGCCCAGGTGAGAGGGGCGGGTCCGGCAGCGACGGTGCCGCCGCCATCCCGGGCAGGGCGGGCCCCCGGGGCTCAGGGGCGGTGCCGGGGCTCAGGGGCGGTGCCGGGCTCAGGGGCGGGGCCGGGCTCAGGGGCGGTGCCGGGCTCAGGGGCGGTGCCGGGGCTCAGGGGCGGTCCCGGGGCTCAGGGGCGGTCCCAGGCTCAGGGGCGGGGCCGGGCGGGGCCGGGCCCGGCTCAGGTGCGCAGGGCGGGCCCGGCTCAGGTGTGCGAGGCCCCAGCGCGGCTGCGCGGGGCGGGGCCGAGGTGATTTAATCCCCGGAAATCTCTGCCGGCGCCATTTGCTCACCCGGAGCACGGTGAGGCTGCTGCCGCGCTGGGCTCTCCCGGCGGCGATTTCCCTTTTTCTTTCTCCTCTTTCTTCTGCCCTTATCCTCCTCCTTCTTCCCCCCCTTCTCTCCTCTTTTCTATCCCTCCAGTTTCTTTCTCCCTCCCCCCCATCCCTCCTCTCCCTTCCAGCCCCCCCTGCCCTCTCCCCGCTCCCCAGCCTCCCCTGCCCTCTCTCGCTGTTCTCCTGCACATCCCCGACCCCCCGTTCCTTTCACCCCTCTCCCCAGCCCGACCCCCCTCTCTTCCCCCTGTACCCCTCCTCTGTCCATCATCTCTCCCCCCACCCGGCCTTTCCCTTCCACCCCCTTCTCCCCAACCTCTCTCCGTTCCCCGCCTCATCCCTCCCTATTCCCCTCCTCTGTCCCCCTACTCCCCTCCTCTGTCCCCCTGTTCCCGTCCTCTGTTCCCCTGTTCCCATCCTCTGTCCCCCTGTTCCCGTCCTCTGTTCCCCTGTTCCCGTCCTCTGTCCCCCCTGCCTCTTTCCCCCGCAGCCGCGGGTCCCGGGGCGCCGCAGAATAAAGCCCAGAGGGCCGGAGCGGCGCCCCCGCTGTCCCTGGAGCCCCCACACGGGGCCGGAGCCGCTGGGCGGGTCCCCCCATTGCAGTGCAAAGCACGGCCCGACACCGCCGGGGTTCCGGCTGTCCCTACATCACACTGGGGGTCCCCGGGGGTTGGGGGGGTTGGGGGGGCGGTGGGTCAGGGAGGGCCCCCTCCTCAGGAGGGGGTCCGAGGGGGGAGGGGGGTTGGGGGGGTAGGGCCCCCTCCGGAGGAGGGGGTCCCTGGGAGGGGGGCGGGGCGGGCCCCCTCCGGAGGAGGGGGTCCGGGGGAGGGGGCGGGGCCTGGAGGGGGGATTCCCCCCTCCAGGTCCCGCCCCCTCCTCCGGGCCGTCTCCTCCGGACGGGGCTCGGCCCGGCCCCCTCCCCGGGACCCCCTCCTCCGGACAGGGGCCCCGGGGGAGGGAGGGGGGCGGGCGGGGTGGGGGGGAAGCAGAGGGGGTCACGTCACTCTGCAGCGTAAACACACAAAGACATCACCGGACAGACAAACGGCCCCTCCCATTCTGCCGACCCCACCCGCCCCCCTCCCTCCCCCCCGGGGCCCCTGTCCGGAGGAGGGGGTCCCGGGGAGGGGGCCGGGCCGAGCCCCGTCCGGAGGAGACGGCCCGGAGGAGGGGGCGGGACCTGGAGGGGGGAATCCCCCCTCCAGGCCCCGCCCCCTCCCCCGGACCCCCTCCTCCGGAGGGGGCCCGCCCCGCCCCCCTCCCAGGGACCCCCTCCTCCGGAGGGGGCCCTACCCCCCCAACCCCCCTCCCCCCTCGGACCCCCTCCTGAGGAGGGGGCCCTCCCTGACCCACCGCCCCCCCAACCCCCCCAACCCCCGGGGACCCCCAGTGTGATGTAGGGACAGCCGGAACCCCGGCGGTGTCGGGCCGTGCTTTGCACTGCAATGGGGGGACCCGCCCAGCGGCTCCGGCCCCGTGTGGGGGCTCCAGGGACAGCGGGGGCGCCGCTCCGGCCCTCTGGGCTTTATTCTGCGGCGCCCCGGGACCCGCGGCTGCGGGGGAAAGAGGCAGGGGGGACAGAGGATGGGAACAGGGGGACAGAGGACGGGAACAGGGGAACACAGGGGGTGGTCGGGGTGCGTCAAGGATGGAGGGCAGGTGGGGGGGTCGGGATGTGCAGGGGAGCAGGGGCAGGTGGGATGGCGGGGGCAGGACGGGCAGAGGATGGAGCACAGGTGGGGGGGGTCAAGGTGCACAGGGGAAAAGGAGGAATAGGGGAATGTAGAGGGGAAAGAAGGCTGAAGGAAGGAGGGTGAAGAATCAGGGCAGGTGGGGAGGAACTGGGGGGAAGGGAAGGAGGATGAGAGGGCAGGTGGGAGCTGGGCTGGGGAGGAAAGGAAGCGTGGAGAAAGGAGGGGTAGGGTAGGGTTGGGGTGTGTGGGGGCATAGGAAGGGTAGGGGGGACCGGCCCGGGTGGGAGCGGTTTGGGGGGGAGGGAGGGGAGGGCTAGGGGGGAGAGGGAGGGGGGGGGGTAGGGGGGGGGGAGGGTGTAGGGGGTGGGGGAGGGGAGGA
Source organism: Agelaius phoeniceus (assembly GCF_051311805.1). Lineage (NCBI taxonomy): Eukaryota > Metazoa > Chordata > Aves > Passeriformes > Icteridae > Agelaius > Agelaius phoeniceus. The sequence continues at coordinate 9,477,398 of NC_135270.1, read as the reverse complement.
AGGGAGGGAGAGAGAGAGGAGGTATTGAGAAAAAGAGGTTTAAAAAAGCGTAAAAAAAAAGAAACAAATAAAAACATATGGAGCCCGCGCGGACAGAACCTTCCCCTTCAAGCGCCGAGGGGGCAAATGGCGCCAGCGGCGATTCCCGGGGGTTAAATCCTCTCGGCCCCGCCCCGCGCAGCCGCGCTGGGGCCCCGCGCAGCCGCGCTGGGGCCCCGCGCACCTGAGCCGGCCCCGCCCCTCACACCTGAGCCGCCCCGCCCCTCACACCTGAGCCGGCCCCGCCCCTCACACCTGAGCCGGCTCCGCCCCTCACACCTGAGCCGCCCCGCCCCGCCCCGCCCGCGCCCGTAAATCCCGGTGGATCCACGCCCGCTCCGCTTTGTGTGATGGATGCTCATCCCGGGATGGGATGGGGCCGTCGCTAGAGCGCTGTGCGGAGCCCTGGGCCGGGGGCTGCTCCCGGTGATGCGCGGGGCTCGAGGCGCTGAGGTGGGGCCGGGAACAGAACCCGGGCCTGGGGATCTGGGTCCTGCCGGTGTCTGCTGGGGGTCCCGGGCTGAGCCGCTTCTCCCTCGCGGGGCCACAGCACCGAGGCAGGATTGGGGCTGGGATCAGGATCGCCGCGGGCAGAAAGAGCTGCTCCGGAATGGGCACGGACCGAGCCCGGCGCTGCCGCTCCCGCTTGGACCGGGGCTGCTCCCGCTGCTGCCGTGGGGAGCCGGGGCTGTGCCGGTGCCGGGCCCGGCAGGAGAGCGGCGCATTCCCGGAGCAGGCACTGGATTGCGGCTGGAAGCGGCCGGGGAGAGGGGACCCCCCGAGGCCGCCGGTCCCGGTGTGTAGGACCTGCCTCGGAGCCTCTCTCCCCGGGGGTGTGAGGCCAGTCCTACACAGCGGGACCCGCGGCACCGCTGCTCCGGCACCCCCTGAGCAGAGCAGGGCCCGCCTCCCGTCCTGCGCCCACCACATCCCTGGGACATGAGTGGAGCTGCAGAGCCACGGGCAGGAGCAGCTGCTCCAGGATAGGCGCTGTCCTGCTCCAGCTGCTCATTCAACACCTGCCAGGTGAGACCTGATGCCTTCCTCCCTCTTCCCCCGAGATCTGTGCAACTCACAGTCTCCAATGGCAAAATCTCTGTTTGTAAAATTCTAGTTGAGATGTTTAATCTGTGTTTCCAGGTCACAGGATATCATGAGATAGAAGGGACCCACAAGGATTATGAAGTTGATCTCTAAGTGAATGGCCCATCCAGTGACTGAACCCACAACCTTTGGTGTTTTCAGCACCCTGCTTAAAACAGCTGAGCTGATCTCTGGGTCATCTGGAATTCCAGGCTGGGAATTGGAAATACCAACAAGGTAATTCCTATGCCAATGCAGCTCCTTTTATGCTAATGCTGCTTTAAATGCCAGACCTTGGAACATCTGTGGGGCAGAGCTCTACAGCTGGCACTGGGCCATGGAGCAACACTGGTGAACTGATGTGTGACAGCACAAAACACTTCCAAATAACCCTGATTTCCTGCCCTTTCCAGGATTTTTCCAATAGCTGTGAAGGTACTTGTGCCATATCTCTTTCCAGGGAGAAACGAGCAAGACGAGTCCTGAGGGTTCCCTTGGTCCATGGCAGAATTGTTCTGGTGAGTGTTCACATCTGGATGTAGTGCTCCACGCAGAGCTGGAAGCTGGAATTCCAACAGGTTTTGGTGCAGTGTTCCCACTCATCTGCTGCCAGCTGGGAAGGGAAATGGAGTCAGACATAGAAATGGAGTCAAGTGGTACCTGTTACTCAGCTGTGGCTGCCCCATCCCTGGAAGTGTCCCAGGCCAGGTTGGACAGGGCTTAGAGCAACCTGGGATAGTGGAAAATGTCTCTGCTCCTGGCTGGGGGTTGGAATGGGATGAGTTTTAAGGTCCCTTCCAACCCACCCCCTTCCATGGTTTGACTGTCACCACCTCATCAGATCCTAGTCTGGAAGTGTGACACTTGGGAACAATCACACACTCCAGGTTTTTTAAGCTTAGGCCCCAAAATAATAATAAACTACTGTCAAAAAAGGAAAGCCAGGAATTCAAAATCATTCCCTGCCCCTGTTTCTTTTTGGTAGTTTTCCTGAGAAGAAAAGCTGCCCTTACCTCAGGATTTGCCAGGAAAAGGAGCTGTGAGATCTGCAGGTAAATACAACACAGCTGTGCCTCAGCTGCAGGGAGGGCTCTGTTCCAAACCCCCACAGCAAAAAGTCAGAAGGATATCAAGGCAATGCACCAGGGCTCTCAGGATTGGGATTGGGACACTCTATGGCAAAGCTCTGGCCTGGGTTTGAAGCCTCTGGAGTCTGAGAGGCAGCAGACCCAGAGTGACAGCCAGTCCCAGCTCCAGACTGGCACAGTTATTGCCAAGCTGATGGGAATTCAGTACTTGGCTGCTCAATTGGCCCCTGAGGTCAAAGAGGAGATCCCACAAGCAGGTTTTGGTACAATAGTGCTGATTTCTGCCAACCTGAACACAAAGCTTTCCACCGCAGCCAAGGGGCAGCTCAGACCAGCAGGGAGGCAGAGTGAGTGTGCAGTGACCAGCCAGCCCCAAATACAAAGCACATAAAAGCCCCCTCAAGCTCCAAAGGACCACCAGAACCAGCAGCTGCAGAGGTCAAGGTGAGTTGCAGTGCTAAAGCAGAGTAACATTTCTGTCCTTTGTTGTCCAAACTCTTGTTTAATGAACCACAGAACCATTAAGATGCAGGAAGTTTACAGATCTGCCCTCTTGGAATGGGAATTTTGGAGCTGCTCAAGCACCTTCATCATTCCAGTGCATTCCAGTTGCTCAGTCACCCTCTGCAGTCACCCTTCATATAAAAATCTTCACACAAACACTTGAGCGCTGCTCTTCCCACAATACAAACACTTGAAAAATGCCTCTAAGGATTTTTCTTCCCTCCAAAATAGTCTCTTGGTTTAGAGGAGAACAGGGCTTTTTAAGTACAGACCCAGCACTTGTTCATTCAAGTTCATTGATTGGCTTAGAAGTCATTTTTTCCTCTTCTGCTTTAGATCTTTAGTTTTCTTAAACTTCTTCTGTTGCTTGGGTCCTCGTGCTGTTTCTAGTTTTCTTTTCTTCTCACTGGAAAACAGGAAGAAAACATCTGTTAAAAATACATTGGATTGCCATCCTGCAGGGAAATTTTTGTTGTAATATAAGAGTGAGGGAGAAAATTTAAACTTGGTGCTAGAAAAAGCACAAAGAAGAGCCTGACTTAGATTTTATAGTGTCCTGAGATTCTCTAACGCAGAAGATCTTGATTTTTAGCTCTTGTCTTTGCTTTTCAAAACTTTATCTCTCCTACATGGGGCATCTAGATTTTAGAGTACCTAGAAGAGAAACTACTGATTGTTTTAAACATTCAATTTTGTCCCTGCACTGGATTCTGACTCAAGCCAACACAACAGAATTCCAAGCTCTGATCTATATCTTACAGCAACTGCTAAGACTCTCTCCTTCCTGGAAGGCTTTTGGAAACTTACAGCTTCAGCATTGATAGAAAAAACCATGAAAAGGTGGAACAGAGATCACATAATTACTTGAGCTGTCAGGCACTCCAGGAAGGGGAAATAAGTGAGCAGGAAAGTCTCAGCTATAAATCCCCAAGGAAAAATTTGGGAAAATTACATGCTGGGCATGGCAGAAGAAAGAAGATGGATAAGAATTAAGGAACTGCAGAAATACAGACATTTTTCCAGGCTAAAGCTCACATTTGAAAGAATTCTTTCCTGAATTTGCATTTTCTCCACTGGCACCTCCAGGTGCTCCCACTCAGTGTTAGATCCCAAAGCAAATTGGGCAGTCAGGTGGAATGAGTGACCTAAGGGAGGAAAAGTCCCAGCTTCTGTGTGGGATCAGGATCAGATCATCAGCAATAAAGTCAGAATTAGACAAGTTAATGAAGAGAGGACCACCCTTAGAGCAACACAAACACTGGGTAGTGGAGCTCAAAGCTGCTCACACCCCAATTCCCCCAGGAAAACTGAGGATCTAGCCAGGACACTGAGTTCACTTTTAACCCCTAGGCTTCACTCTTTTGGAAAACATTTAACAAAGCCAGCAGGAAGAGGAGAGACCTCTGGAATATTTCAAGTTCCTTTACCTTTTCAGGCTGACGACGGAAGCGTTCTGTCCTGCCTTGCTCAGCACCTCGTTCCACTCCTCATCATCCCCCCTGATAATGTACCTAAGTGGGAAAGGGGAGGGAAAGTCAGGTCAAATTGTTAGCACAGAGGAAAACAACATATAAAAGAGGTGTTTCTACTGTCAGGCACACACTACTCTGCAAACAAAGCCACTGTGCCAGCACCCAAGCAAATCTGATTTGGGAAACACACACCAAGTCAGGCTGGAAAAGCTGGCATGGGACAGCTTTCCTAAATCAGTCTGGGAAAAAGTGAAGAGCTTTTAAAAAGAGAAATAAAGACAAAAATTGCTACTCAAATAAGCTCATGTCCTGTGGCCCGTTTCTGGATGTTCGAGCACCCTGGAAATTACACCCAGATTTAAAGAGGCAAAGCAGTTGTGTAGTAAAATGGAGCAACTGCTCTCCATCTCAAGTTCTTGGAGGTTTGCAATAGATAAGGCTTTGTCCACAAAGCTGAACAATGTTGGATAAAGCCCCACAAGTTTTCTACAACCTGCATTGAAAAGTATTTAAAATAGATTTTTGTCTCTCTCTCCTCGTGGAGAACAAAAATCTATTTCTGGCTGAGGATAAAAAAAAAAAAAGGAAACACAGTCCAAAATGACAAAAAGGTATGCAGCACTATCAATGCTATAAAATAGAATTAATTTGAAAACATTCTAGTTGTATTATTTTCCTTATGTGACTGATTTGCAAGTCACTTCAAATCACATCCATTCTTGTCCTTTCTCCAAACATGACAACCAAAGATTCTATAATTCCTTTCACCAGATTTACCAGAGACCAATTTAGAGCCAAGCCAGACAACTTCCCTGGGACATCAGCACAGTGAGCAGTGTTCATAAGACAAAAAGTGGGAGGGGAGAGGGAAGAGAACCAGTGGCATCTGTAACTCCTGTTGCTCCAGAAAGACAGAAATCTGCTGACACTTAAGTAAAAGCTCTGGTTGCTTGCCTTTCTTGAGTTGATTTGGGTTTTTTTATGTTTCACCCACTGCTGACAATACACACTGGTTCTTGTTTACTGAGGGCTTACTGCACCTACAGCCTTGTGCACAAATCCCAGCAAGACCCAGCACTGCACCCAGGGAAAAACTGGATTTGAGACCCAGGCAGATGAATTCTTACTGTGTAAGGTCCATCTCCCTCAGCTTCATCACCTCCTGCTTGTGCTTTTCTTGGAATTCCTTTGCAGCCTCCTCCTGCAACAGGACAGCACAAGATGCTTTAGTTCCTGAGGGCAACACTGACTTTGTAATGAGAGGAAAATGCCTTTTCCCACAAATATATCCCCTAAAACAAATATCAGTTGGTTCTGCATAGCTTCTTTCTTTTATCTAATTGCATTTTATGTCATTTGTACACACAAACTTGTAATTTTCTGTGAAAACCCCACACTGCAGCTTAAAGCACAACTCCAGCTGCACATAATGCAAACCTGTCAGGTTTTAACTCCCTTACAGTGCCAAATGTGGTGTGGAACCCTTTCCATCCAAGAAAATTTAATGTTTCTGCCCTCAGGTGAACTCCCTGAAGTTTACATATGAACCAGGAATAAAGTTTGTAATTACCAAATCATCATTTAAAGATTTCAGCGTTGGCTCCATCACAACATCCTTTGTTGCTGCCATCTGCTCCTCCACAGCTTTTTCCTGGACTGTGTTGAAGAGCTGAAAATGAAACAAGCCAGCACATGTAAGACTTGGTTTTTAAAACACCATTTATCACCTCTACAATGAACTCCTAAATCCAGACTTCAGCTTTGCTATCCTAAACCTTAGAGAGAAAGAAAACCGGGAACCAGATCCAAAACTTGACAATTATTTCAGTGGATTTCAGGTCTACCTCTAAATAACACTGGGAAATAATAATTTTATTTTTTTCCAAGGAAAGCTGAGGAAAGGAAATGCCACCAATGCTCTGAACAATGGCTCAGGCAACAAGGATTGTCTGCTCAGCATTCTGGTCAGGGCACTTGAACATGGAAAACCATAAGATAAGCATTCTTATCTGGGAAATCACTACACAGAATCATTAAGTGGTTTGGGTTGGAAGGGACCTTAAAGATCATCCAGTTCCAAATCCCCTACCATGGGCATTTAAATCACTGCCACACATTTTCCACCTGGGATTTTCCCCACCTTGCCAAGAAGTTTATGGCCAGTAAGTGGGGATGTGTTAAGGATGCCCAGCACTGACCCAGCTCTCTCTTAGTGTCATATTTTCTATTAATTTTGGAATTATGGTCCTACCTGCACCACTTTGCGGATGATCCTGTTGAAGAGCCCCATCAATTGACTGCTGGGCAGTTCCAGCTCCTTTTCCAGCTGGTCCAGAGATTTATGCTGCAGGCCAATCCCTAGGAAAAGGGCCTGAGGAAGAGACAGGGATTTCAGCACAGAGCAGACAGACACACATCCCCATGTCTCGGGATCTTTTGCTGGTCGCTGTGACCCCGAGAGATGTTAAAAGTCTCTTTTCCCAGCCCGGTGCTTGAAGAATGAGTTGGAGCTCTTCATTTCTCACTCTCAAGGTTGTTTACTGCGTCTTATCATAAAAATTTTTCTCCTGTCCTGCTGAGGTCTGTCCAACAGGACAGTTCCAGGCACTCTGCCTGCCCCCAGGGCACTGTTATGTCTTTATACTAAAAACTACGTATACAATGTTTACAATTACTTTCCAATACCTATCACCTATGTCAGACAGTGAGCTTCTACTCTAAACCAGTCTAAAAGTGCCAACATCTCAGCAGAAGATGGAGGCCAAGAAGAAGAAGGAGAAAGGCTGGACACGCCCAGATCCCTCCATCTTGCCTCCTGAACCCCCATTCTAGAAACCCCAAAATCTACTTTTCCACCCTGTGATAACTTCACTATTATTCTACCGAAACTGTTGTGGCTTGCTGATCTTCATCTAAGGTTGGTAATTTGCTCCACGGGTCATAATCAAACCCACAGGTGTTCTGGGCTCTGTGCCAGGGTCTCTGGGCCCCCTGGCAGGGCTCTTGGCTGCTCTGGACAGCCAGAGGGATGTCCTGGGTTCCCACACCCGTGCTCTCCCCAAATCCTCGCTCCCCCCCACCCACACACACCGACTGTGCAGCAGAGAGGGAGATGTCTCCCATCTGGCCGAGGAAGAACATCCTGGCAATGGTGGGCACCATGTCCATGATGAGGTGGTAGTCCACCATGTTGCGGGAGTACATCTCCAGCCTCTTCAGGTCGTACGGGATGAAGGCTGACTCCAGCTCGGCACGGCTGAGGGCTGGTGGGGAGCAGAGAAACACAGCAAGGTTGGCAATGTTCCTCAGAGCACCCAGGACCTCAGTGTTTAGCATCTATTCAGGTATTTAGTATTTTTCCTTTGCCTTTAACAATTCACATTGGTTTTGCTGTTCCCTTGCTGCAGCAGAAAAAGCGTCTAGCCAGCACAGACACTAAAAGCCCACAGGTACCAAGTTATCCCAGAGGATTCTCCTGTTAAACATCTTGAGAAAACAGCAAACTGAGGTGCCAGGCTCCAGCCATGCTTTGCTATGCACTTACAGCTGTCCCAGTCAGGGTACTCACGTGCTTGGGGCTGCTGTTTGATATTTTTGTTCTGTAGAATATTCAGTGCCAAGGAGGGAGAGAAGGTGCTGAACTGGTAGGAAAGCAGGGAAAGGAAGCGCCTCCTAAAATCTACAGGGCAAGAGGACAAAATAAATTAGCCCAGTGGACCTCTTGAATAACAAACAGCCCAGAGGGCTCTTGCAGAGTCAGCAGGATCAGAGTTACCTTTCCAGAAGGCAGTGAGCCAAGGTTCCTGTTCAGAATCCTCTTCATTGAGCATCTTCAGCATGATGCAGGAATGCTCCCCTGTCAGGTCATTCTGATAAATAAGATACAGTTCTGTGATTCTGTGGTGGATTTCCCATCACCCCCATTTGAACCTTTTGCACTCTGTGCTCAGCTGAGGAAGGGAAATACCTTCTAAATCAACAACAACAAATGCATCAAATTCTATTTTGTTCCAAGGCAGTTCACAATTCATCTATGATCACTGATGAGACAGCATCAGAAAACATAACTGCTCTTTATTTCTTGCCATTAGTACTATGTTTATTGACATTGTTTTGGATGAGAAAATTAAGTTCAGACATTTCTGCTGACTAAATTAAATGGTTTCTAAAATTATCTTCAAGTTCTTGACAAATAAGTACATTTAACTTGCTATTTTTCCATATGCATGCTTTTCCAGCTACTGACCATGTCCACTTAATGGAATATCTATGAACTTCTAGAATTTGGTAAATCTCAGCTATTTTATCAATAACCACATTAATAGCCCTCAACAGCTCTAAATTGTTATGTACAAACTACTTGGAGGCCCACATTCACAACCCTAAAACTCTACTCCTTACCTATAGGCCCAAAGAACAAAAATGAACATAAACCAAGACTTAAAAGCAGCCTCAGCAAAGCTTCCTGCCCCAAACCCCTTCTCACAGAATCCACTGGAATGCATGGCCAGGGATTTCAGCAGGGCTGGACTTCCATTCAGGAACAGTGTGGTACTTACAGGGGTCTGCCTCAGATAAACTGGCACAAATCCAGCACGCTTCCAAAACCTGGGCAAAAGAGGGAACACACTGAGAATTATGGAGCTAAATAAGTCATAAATTGTGGTTAAATGCAATTTATCTGCTGTACAAGGACAGCTGGTGAGGAGCAAGCAAAAGTCTGTAAGACACACCAACAAACAGAGCAAATGAGCTTTCTGTCAGAAAGCAGCAACAGCACCCACCTGACTGAGGGTCCAGCTCAGGGGAGTGAAAAATTATGGCTGTAATGTCAAAAAATGCACAAACTTTCAAGGTGCTGTGAAAGGCATTTACATCAGTCAGGAAAAAAAACCACCAGCTCTGACGTCAGCAGCACCTCACATTTCTACAGGTCACAGGGAAGAGAATTCAACCCCTCCCTACCTATCACAGGTGTTCTTACTTCTACACCCTGGAAAAACTGGGCTAGTAAAGCTCATTATCTGTTTAAGAAGGGCAAGATGTAACTGGGAAAAAGAATCATGTCCTACTTGAGCAATCTGGGTGTCAGGCCATAAGACACCCCGAGATAGTCCAGGTGCTCAGCTTGTCTCTCACTCAGTTTGAGCAGCAAAGGGGGCAAATCTTTCCGGGGTGTCACAACCTCTTCTAATAAACCAACAGTCTGGAAAAGAAAAGTGGGAATGGGTTAGCAGCAATCCCCACAGAAAGCTGCAAATTAAAGCTCTTCTTCTCTGTGAAAATCAAACCTGAGTATTTCCTCCCTGCCGAGTGGAGACTTACAGGGGAAATTATGCAACTCAGCATGACAGAAAATAAAAAAAAAGTTACCATACCTCACTGCTCACAGTTGTGATTTCTTTTGGCTTTTGAACTGTTTCTTCTTCCAAACATGGGAATTTGCCTTCATAGTACATCTGCAGCAAAGTCAGAGCTCTGCTGCCATAGCCCATCTGTGAAGAAGCAACAACATACTGTAAGCAAAACCAGGTCTCTGATTTTTAATACAGGGCAACAACGTTCTCCCCTTAAACCCATTAACAATCAGCACTGCAGACATCACTCAGTGACTGCAAAAATGCTTCTTTTTGGCCACGTGGCAGCTCCAGGGAGAAGGACAGAACAGAAGAAATCAGCATCAGCCCTGGTAGTTCAGGGCTGTGTAGTAATTTTTGGGGCTTAACTCTGGCACTCAGAAAATGCCAAACACTTGGTAAGGTCACAGCAAATATCCCTGGATTGTGTACGGTGGCTCAGGATGCTCTGGGAGCACTGGTTTGGTGCCCTGAGCTTAAAATGCTAAGAACTGGAGGAGCTGCAATGTTTGCCCTGTTCTGAGCTCTGCCTGCAGAGCCATTTCCCTGGCCCCACCAGAGCTGGTCCCAGGTACTTTACCCCCTGGTAATCCGGGTGAACCGCGATGCGAACCACGCGCCCGCCGGAGAGGCCCCCGAAATCCGGATCCTGGAACTGCACAAGGGACAAAGAGCCCATTAAAGGACACAGCTGGGCACTCTGGAGGCAAGAAATACATGAAATACACCCTGGGTGCCAGTGCACAGCCAAATCACCCACCTGCTCTGAAATGGTCCAGGGGATAAGATCACCAGAGGCCTTCTTTCCCCTGGAGAGGCTGTTCATGATGGACTGGCGGGAGATCTCTCCCTCCATGCACACCTGCCAGGAAAGACACAAAACCATGAAAACAGACACACAAAATGCTGCCCCCTGCTACACTAGACCAGGATCAAAACTGACACTCGAGTCATTCTCTTACCTGAACAACAGCCAGGACTTCTGGTAAGGAATTCTGGGTGGGTGGAACAGGAGGCAAAAGGCAAAAGAGATGATGGGCAGGGGCATCAGAGAGCATCTGGAGGTCATTGGGGGAGTTCTGGAAGGTGAAGACATCAGAAAGATCAAAAACTGTCCAGAGAATCACAGAATACCCTGAGTTGGAAGGGACCCATCAGGATTGAGTCCAGTTCCTGGCCCTGCACAGGACAACCCCAAAAATGCCACAAATGTGCCTGAGAGTGTTACCCAAATGGCTATTCCATGAAGAGAGCTTCAAAGTCCAGCTGATTTCTAAACAATCTCTCTATTTTCCAAATTTAGAGTTATTAAGAAATTTGGAACTCATACAATGTTGAGGGATGGAGGAGTTCCCAGGCCAGCTCATGGTTGTCACATCCCCAGACAGCATTTGTTCTCCTCAAGGGAAACCTTGTGCTCTAATATGTACAAACCTGAACTTCCTATTTTCATACAGCTCCTTACCTCCCAAGTACCAAATCCTAATTTCATTTTTAAGCTTCTTAAGCTTTTAGAACTCAGTAGTTCAGCGCTTCTGGACTTCCCCACTCATATTTACATGACCAGATCAACCCTGGTCTTGAAACCTTGAGATGAATTATTCCTCTTTTCAGTCTCATAATGGAGAGAGAGAGAGAGAGGTCTCTCACTGCTCCTGATGAACTTAAGACCACCAGAACATGGTAAAGAGAACTGCAAATGAGGTTCAGCACTGATAAAATCCTGACAGGCTTGGAGGCTCATTTAGAATTTTAGTCTCCACTTTTTCTCAAGGCAAAAATATTCCAGACTATCTGGAAATCCAGTGTGTACAGCCAGGACTGAGGCAGAGATCTCAGAGAAAGGAGAACACAACTCTGTACACAACAAGAAGCCACAGAAGCAGTTGTGAAATCTCAATCAGGCTGTCATAACAAGCACTTCTGTCCCCAGAAAATTCCACACTGAAATTGGGAATGAAACTGGATGGAAGAAGCTCAAGCCTACCTTGTAGTGAGAAGCCACATAGAGGGCCATCAGCCTCTGCAAGAAAACTTCTGATGCTCTGTGGTAACAAAAGAGTGTGTCTCTATTTACATAGTATCTAAACACAGGGATTAAGGAAAAAAACCTCCTAGGGAACCAGGAAAAAGCTTCCTGTGGGGTTATTTTCAATATTTGGGCCACAAACTGGATTGTCTTCTTAGACTCCACAGCTTAATCTACAAGAATAAATTATTTTTGGCAGTGTTTGTAGCTTTCACACCCTTCACCTGTAAAGATAAACCTTTTGTAACTCCAACAAGGGCTTTCCCTCACGCAACCTTGCTTGAGGTTGTCTCTGCAGCAAAACTGGGGTTTGGTGATGTTCTGGCAGCACCCACCACCAGTGCCATGAGAGCTTAACTCCAGGAGCAAGGTTTTAGGGAAAAAACCGAGTGCTGAGCTTATCCCAGCTCTGAGCCAGGCTGAGAACCTTTCAGCAAGGATACAGGTCACAGGTGTCTGGCAGAGGGCAGCCAGAGATGATCCTGGTGATGTTGAGGCAGTCCAAGCACAGGAGATCATTCAGCCACTTCTCCACGGGGTCCCCAGGGGCGTACCTGATGGACTCGTGCAGGGACACCTCGTGCAACGTGCGAGCTGCAGGGGTTAACAAGGACACTCAGTGCTGGACAAGCACCCCACAGGATCCCTGTGCTCTGAGGGGCTCCCAGATCAGACAACTGTCAGATGCTGATTTTTCACCTCTTAAAAGCCTTCCATCTGAAACTTGTGAGGGAAAACCAGCAGAGCTCTGTCATTTCCCCACACAAGCCCCTTCCCACAGCTGTAAAGCACATGGATGGGTGGGACAGCCATGGCAGCAGTCCCAGGACACCCACAGGTGTGGTGTGGCCTGTGGGACACACAGGCCAGAGGTGCTGTTGTTGGGAAGGATGAAAGTTTGACAAGAAAGTCTCACAGATAGGTATGCTTAGCAGAAAGATTTTTAAATGTAGAATCTGAAGAAGGAATAGAGATGGAAGCAAGTTTTGATATAGAAGAAAAGAATTGCTGAGCCAGCCTTACTGGATAACCAAGGAGGCAAAAGGTATGTTAGTTAGAAGGGGTTTTTATGCAAAGGATAAACCCACCCCAAACAAGAAGATGTTTTTACCAAGCAGAAAGATAGCACAGGCAAACAAGTCAGCAAAGTTGAAAGTAGAAAAAAGGTCTCAGAATTTTCCACTGCAAGAAAACTGAATAACAACTTCTAGCTTAAACTGCAATGTACTAACTTTTAGTGATTGGAGAATAGTAACATGAATATGGTAATTATAGTAGTTATGATAGGCTAGAGATAATAGTTAAGGTATAGATTGGTTCTACTGTATAAAGATGCTCAGCAAAGAAAAGTATAGAATGCATTGTAACCAAAACCAAAGGGTGTCCAGGCCTGCCTGCAGCTGGAGCTGACAGCTGTGGGCACAGGCTCTGTCCTCCATGACCCTGGACTGCGGGAACCTCTTGGATGGAATAAACTGCATTTTAGAGAGCCACCTGGAGTCCTGCATCCCTCATTTCAGCTCTCACACGCTGTACCTGAGGTGAGCTTGGCAGTGGCTGTGGATTTGTTCTCTGCTGTCAGGGTCACCTGGCTCTGGGCACTCTGCTGGCGGAGCTGCTGGATGAGCTTCAGGGACAGCGACCGCCCGGTGCCCTCGTACCTGGGAACCAGGACACAGAGAGCCTGAAACAGGAACCACAGGAACCAGGCAGCTCTGGGGAGCCCCAGCAGAGTGGCTGCTCCAGCCTTACCCATTGATGGTGGAAGCCATGAACACCAGGTAAGGGCCCAGCAGGTTCTTCACCAGGGGCAGAGGAATGGCAGCAGCTTCGTCGATCACCACGAGCTCGGCCTGGCCCAGCTTCACAGAATCAGCAGGGTGGATGTACTGCAAAGGAGGGGACACTGTCACTGCCAGCAGCTGCCAGCAGGGAAACACCAGGGTTCACAAAACTGGGGCCTTGGAAAGCTCTTTGCTGTTCTCCTCAAACACCAAGCCAGAGACTGAGATGTGGAAAAGCAGAAAGTCAGGAGACGGTTTATGCTGCCCTAACAATGACAGGCTCACACATCTTGTTTGACACAACTCCACAAGAATTCATCTACAGAGGTGAGGAAAATAAAAGGAAATCTAATCACTAAAACCTCTTCCTGCACTGCTCCTGATGCCGTGAGAAGGCTGACCTAGAACAGAGGCTAGAAGGAGTTAAAGAATAAAGGAAGGATTTACTAAAAGGCCTCAATAGATCCACCCTGGCAGTACAAGAACCCAGCCAGGGCTACACCCAAGATGAACCCAAAATGGTCACAAAATGGACAACTGGTCATGAGGTCTCTCACTTTTATAAGTTCTGGCCCATTTGCATATTGGAGTCAATTGTCCAATTACAGCTTTAGGTTATGAAGTCCCATCCTTCTTGTTTTTCTCTCTTCAATTCACCACTGTTTATGCTTTTTGGGCCTGAGGCTGTAACAGCTCTCCTTGGTTCTCAAGCTGGAAAAGGAATTTTCTCTGTGAAGAGACCTTACTAACACTATGAAGCTCAGAGTTACACACTAAAGCAGCACAGAATCTGAAAAATGTGAAAGCTAAAACTTAAGGCATCACTCCTTTCACCTTCCTCTGCTTTTGTTTTGGGAGAAACCCACGAGGGAGCTCTGTAATCTATAAGTTATTCCCTGAAAGAGAGAAGGTGTTTTGAGGAAGTCACTCCCTGAAGATCTGCCTTACAGCAAAACCCACCAGGGCAGCTCCACATCACACAGAATGAACATGCTGAAAATCAAAACAACTTCAACATTGGCAAAAACTACAGCCAGGAGCAAAGCTGGAAAGGTAAGAATGCCAATTACCTGGATGGTCTGCCTGTGCTCCTTGAATACATTCACTCTGACCACTGCCTTGTTGAACTCTGGATTTAAGGACTGAACAATCTCATAGTCCAAGTGCTCCTGGAAAATAACATTTTTAAACAATATAAAAAGCTAAGATCTAAGAAAAAAAATAATTTACCATCATCATCAAAATAAGCTCAGACACTGTTATTTCACATTCTAATAAAAAATTCTTATAGAAGCTTCAAAGGCCTGAGAACTGGGAAATTATTTACTGATGTTAAAATCTGCTTCACAAAGAAAGTGGTTTACCCTGCTTAAAGACAGAGAAAGAAACACAACTCTACCATGATTCCTTTTCTTGCAGAACATGGTAAAAAAGGCTGGTAGCAAACATATGTAGCCAAAAGCACTGATGAGGTGTAAAACTTCCTAAGCAGGAATGCTTTGAAAATATTGTAAAATAGTCTGCTCCCCTCACCTGATACTGCAGTGCATCAAAGCCTTTAAATATGAACTCAAAAAGAGTGTGAAGGTTGTCAGGGCTGGGAGATGTGACAAAGATATTGGAGTAACTGCAGAGAAAAAAAACAAAACAAGAGCTGAATGATTTTTCTAACAAATTTTACCACATGAGTACTAAACAGGATGGGTTTTTAATAAGAGGGGTTGACTTTACCTAACAACCAAAACACAGCAGATTCCTACAGACAATAATCTTGATTTATGTGTGATTATTTTGAGTTTTAAGAAAAATTTGACCAAAAGATAAAATCTCGTCAAGATATAATCTTATATCAAAAGATACAAGATTAAAAATGAGGGATTTAAGATTGGAAATTACAAACATATTCCAATCCTGTCATCTTGGTTGTGTTTAGAGTTTTTTTTTAAACTCAAGGATGCAGATAAGGCCTGGGGGATTGGAGAGGGAGATCACTCACCCAAAAGCCACTGCTCCAGCAATGGCCAGCCCCAAAGCAGCAGATTTCCCTCGTCCCCTGGCTGCTGTTAATGCCACAGTGCTCCTCAGGGTCTTCTCAGAAATGGCTTCAATGAATTTTAGAACTGCTTTTGCCTGAGGATTAGAAAACCCCCAGAAAAGAGAGTTTGTTTCCCTCACTCTGGGACCTGCCCCACCCAGAGAAGCTCAGCTCTGGCCAGCACACCTGATGCCTTGGGGAGGCTGGCCTAGAACAGAGGCTGGACAGAGTTAAAGAATAAAGCAGGGATTTATTAAAATGCCTCAGTGGATCCACCTCGGGCAGCACAAGAGCCCAGCCAGGGCTACACCCAAGATGAACCCAAAATGGTCACAAAATGCACAACCAGTCATGGGGTCTCTCACTGTTATAAGTTCTGCTCCATTTGCATATTGGAGTCAATTGTCCAATTATAGCTTTTCTCTCTTCATTCTGCCATTGTTTATGATCTTGGGCCTGAAATTTGGATAATTTATCCTTGGTCTACCTACCTTGTTTTGTCTCCCTGCTCTGTGAAGAGAGCTTACTATCCCCTACTATGAAGCACAGAACTACACACTAAAGCAGCACAGAATCTGAAAAACATAAAAGCTGAACCTGAGGCATCAGACCAACCTGATCCAGGGTTTTGCAGCCATCCACCAGCACTCCCACAGGCTGTGTGTCCTGCAGGCTCTCCTTCAGCTCCCTCAGCTCCAAGTCCTGAGGCCCCAGGCTCTCCTCCTGCAGAAACACAGCAGGATGAGCCAAGGGTATTTCAGCACAATTTTACCTTTGTGGTGTCTTCTGACGCCTTTGGGCAGGCAGAGAAAAGGATCTCAAAGGAAAAGGTAGCACAAGAATGTATTCCCCAAAACCATGAGAATTTCTATGGACAGACATGTATTTAATACTTAAATTTCTAGGCATCTTCAGGAGAATGGTCACAAAGAGATTCCCCAGTCCTGACTTCCCCAGGTTTGGAAGGGAAAAAAGGGAAGGATTTTGCAATACATAGTAATTACAGAATGGCATTGATAGGAAAAACAGATTAAAGAAGAGTTCTCTAAATAATTTAATTAATTTTTTAGTCTTTGGACATTCATGATCTTTGTTACACTTCTCACATGCAGTGTCCAGGCAGGGGGAAGAACTACTCCAGCACCAATACAAAAAAAAAAAAAAAAAAAAAAAAAAGCCCATAAAAATTTTTTAGAAAATTAGAAAAATTAAAAATAGCCAAACAATAAACTTGGACACAAACACAACCAGTTTTAGATGGGAATGAAGGCTGATTTTTCTGGTTGTCACCTAAAATTCCAAAGGCACCAGCCTCTCCAGCCAACAGATAAGCATTTGTGCTGCTGTCAGTGTTGTCCTAATGATTAAAGGAGGTTGGTTTATTTATTTATTTTTAAATAAATGAATAAACCAATTAGAAAGCACTATTAGAATGTTTTTACCATCTCTGACAGAAGCTGAATTGGTTATTTCTTAGGCCACACAGCACAGTTTAAATGCTTCAAGATTTCTGTTTAAAACTGGTTCCACTTTACTGCAGTCTACAACTGGAAGTGATAAAAGGATACACTTCTAAGAGTGCAAATATGTGTCTGGATTATCCTCAGGGAATTCTTCCTGGAATGTGACATGTGTAACTCAGAAACTGAAACAACTGCCACAGCTTCCAGCTGTGTCATGAGCCTGCAATATACTTATTTCCAAAGTGCTCTCCCACCCTCCAAATGCCAAAGAAGTATTTTTATTGGTCTTGTCCCCTCTGTCCATCAGCTTGAAATCCCTCCATGCAACCACAATCAAGCTCCACCTCACTGGGCTGAGCAGTACGGGAAAATTAATAAATATGGGCAAGCACAAAAAGTGATAGGACAGAAAATTAAAAAAAAAAAAAAAGCAGAAAATAGAAAAAACAGCTCCCAAGCTTCACCCACGTAATTTTTGCAGAACGTTCTGCTTCCTCTCTGCAATGCCATCCTTCGATAAAAATCGGGGTGAAATAAAACAAAACCATTCCCTGTTTTTAAGTCTTTAACACTCTGTGGCCAACTCAGAGGGATTTGTGGCAGGGCAAAGGGCTGGGATCACTCACTGACCTGGGACTGGGGGGGCAGAGGAGTGATGTTGGCAGCATGGCTGGAGATGGGCAGGATGTTCAGCTGGTCATCGATCACCAGGCAGGTCTTGCACGAGGCCAGGGACAGAATGAACCTGGGCAGGCAGAGAAAACTCAGGAAAATCACCAGCAGCACTCCCTGGTGGTTCAGCTGAACTCTCTTCTAAACACAGAGAATTCACAGCTCCCCACAGCTGAGCTGCAAGTCCAGCTTCCAGGAAAAGGCCTGTTCCAATGCAGACCTGTGGGATGTTTTCCCATCAGGAACAGCCAGTGCTGCTCCTGGTGCTTTCCTTGGGCTGCCAGCCCAGCTCCTCTGCACTCTGAGCCACTCACCTCTCATTGAACCTCCCCACCACATCCTGGTGGGCCTCAGTCCTGTACCGGGAGTGAACGTCCTGAAGGAAAAAGGGAAGAAAACAGAAAGAAAATGTGACAGTGACATTTACAGGATTGTGACCCCTTCTTTCCCACTCCTGTCTCTCCATTTCCATCCACAGCACATCCCAGACAGGATCCTGACTTTGTGGTGAAACACCCACATCTGCAGCATTTCAGAAATGCCTGAGTGTAACAAACCCCATCCCATCTCCTCCCACTCCTGAATGAAGGAGCAGGAAAGATGATGGGAGGAGGATAACAGCCCACAATAGAATCAATAAACACCCACCCAGTATCACCTCAATGCAGCTGCTGGTAGAGAACAGACCCACTGTGCTGCACATACCATGGTCATTGTATAGAGCTGCTTCAGGGAGTTCATAGTTCTCAGCAGGATCACCACAATTCCACCACCTTCCACTGTCTCCACAGTTCTGGCCAGCAGGTTTGGAGTCAAGGCTTCAAAATCCTGGGCAGTAAAAAGAATTTCAGAGTTGCCCAGAGTCCAGCAGAGCAGCTGGCTCCTACTGAAAGGCACAGAAAGCCTAAAAGCTTTATTCCTCCAAGTTTAATTCCCACTGAAATCTGCACTAAGCAATGCCCTGCTCCAACTCCTACCAATGAGGCCACCTCACCCTCACACCACTCGTGAGGGAAAAGCAAGGCCACCAAAACTGCAGTGACAGAAGCAACAAACCCCATTCCTGCAACATTTCAAGAGATTATTGTAGAGCCCTTTAGGGAGCCAAGGCCCTCCTGACCTGAAGGACACACATTCCAAAGGTGTTCCCCAGGATCTTGTGGGTCTCGTTGTAGTAGCAGTAGCGGATGTTTGTGGCTGCAATGAACAGCTCAAAGGGATCATCATCCTTGATGTTCAGAGTTCCACTCTTAATCTTCTTCTGGAGCTGCCTCATCCTCTTCTTCCTGTGGCTGAAGGGGAAAAAACCATACAGGAGTTTTCTTGGGGAAGGGTTTGAGGGAAGCGTGCTCAGGCTGAGCCTAGAAGTCAGAGCTCAGTCCTAAGTATGACTGAGGCGAAACAGATGAGGAACCCAAGTTTTGAGGTTAAAAAAGGTTAAAAAGGGAGTTTGGCCCAGGGCAGCAGAGTCAGTATTGGAGCTAAAGGAGAAAAAACAGAGGTACTTTCTGTCAGTGCCAACTCTCCTATGGAAGCCACATTTCACTCCTGGAAGAGCAGATTTCCCCCAGCTGCTCCAGGAACAGCCCTGGCTTCCCCTCCCAGCCCTCCCCTCAGCCTGCAGCCCTGGCTGCCCAGGGAGCAGCAAGATCCAGGGCTCTCTCACCTGCTGAAGCCCAGCTCCTTCTTGTAGCACCAGAGCACAGAGGGCCTGGCCTTCACCGTGGCCTTGGACAGCATGTGGTGGAGGATGACGACCTGCCAGGGCACAGAGCACTCACAAACAGCTCTCAGGGAACACCACAAAGCAAAGTGTTCTTCTAAACTTGGTTTTACAGCTGCATTTCCACCGTGGAGAACAGAGGGGTCCCTTGGCAGGAAGTGAAGCTGTGACTGTGCCTGCTCCAGGGCTGCAGGACACTGGGTTTTACCTCCTGTGTCCTCAGCTCCCTTCTCTGCCAGCACCAACACTGATAATTCCAGGCTAAACACAGTTTTGTCTCTTATGGATAACCCATTCATATGGATTCTCCACAGAGGGTTTCAGTGAACACCACCAGAGCCGGGAGATGCCAGAACCCATCAGTAAATAATGCCAACATTCCTCTACTGCCACCTGAATAATTCCTTCTTTTCCAAGGTGTTTTTTTTTTTTTTAATAATTAGTTAATTTTATTTGCCCACAGACAAGAGATAAATTAATTGTCAGTTACACAGCAGTTAGAACAGAACAGCAGCAGGAGCAGGGCAGGGATTGCTCCCCTCTGCTCAGCACAGGGCAGGGAAAAACCCTGGGCTCAGTTTTGGGCCCCTCATTGCAAGACAGACACTGAGGGGCTGGAGCATGTCCAGGGAAGGGAATGGAGCTGGAGAAGGAGCTGGAGCACCGGGAATGGCTGAGGGAGCTGGGAAAGGGGCTCAGCCTGGAGAAAAGGGGGCTCAGGGGGGACCTTATTGCTCTCCACAGATCCCTGATGGGAAGGGGCAGCCAAGTCAGGCTCTGCTCCCAGGAACAAGAGGAGAGGAAATGGCCTCAGGCTGTGCCTCAACCTCAGGGAGGTTGAGGTTGGTTTTAAGGCAAAATCTCTTCCCTGAGTGGGCTGTTAAGTCCCCATTCCTGCAGGGATTAAAAAGCCACGCAGATCTGGCACTTGGGGACATGGGTTAGTGGCTGCTTTGTCCCTGCTGGACTCAGCGATCTCGGAGGGCTTTTCCACCCTGAACAACTCTGTGATTTCGTGAATAAACTTGTCCTAAACCACCGTGGGTTTGCCGAACTGTTCTTTCCCTCCCCCCTCGAAAAACACAAGGCCGGAGTCCCCGAAGAAAAACGAGTTTAGCACTAAATTTCCTCCACACAACTTCACCGAGCAGGTTCATCTCCGAGACAACTCAAAGCCCACTCCCAGAGAGAAACCACCACAGGGCAGAACCGAGGGGAAAAAAAACCCCAGCTGGCCGGAAAGTTTAACAGTTAAAAAACAAGTTAAAAACCAAACCAAGCCCACAAACCGCAGCCTGTCCTGAGCTTCACTGTCGTTCAGGAGCTTCTCAGCCAGGAGATGCCTCGGGGGGGTCTCACACACCATTTCCAGCCCCGTCCCTGCGAGTTCCCTCCCCTCAGGCCCCGCTGCTCTGCCTGGGGCTGGCAGGGTTCAATTCCCGCTGGAGCAGAGCGGAGCAGTCCCTGAGGGACTGCGGCAGGCCCGGGCGGCTCCGGCACGGCCGTACCTGGTCCTTGCCGCGGTCTCCCACCACCACGAACAGGCTCCGCTGCCGCTCCGCCACGCCGTTCTCGATGAGGACGCGGATGCGGTTGTCCACCTTGCGGCGCTGCATGGCTGCGGCTCCTGGAGCTCTCCCGGAGCTCTCCCGGCTCTCTCTGTCCGCTCTCCCGGCTCTTTCTCGTGTAGCTCTCCCGGCTCTTTCCCCGCGGCTCCTCCCCGGCCCCGCTCCCCCCGCACCACGTGGGAGCCGCCTGGGCCCGGCCGCGAGCGCCGCGCAGTGTGGGAGGACCCCGGGGCTGCCCGCGCCGGCCGCCTGCGCGACCCAGGTGTATTTCTAAATACGCATTTCTGTAAAATCACACCTAAAACACACACATATACACTGCTCTGTGTGTCGAGCTCTCAAGTAGAGTAACTGAAAGTAGCTTTCCACATGGGAAGGACTTCTGTGCCCAGCCAGCTCCCAAAATCCCTGCGAGACACGGAGCAGCCCCTACCGCCCACTGCTTTCCTCTTCCTTTGTCCTTTCCTTTCCTCCTTTCCTTTCAATTTCCTTTCCTTGAAATTTCCTTTCCTTTCCTTGAAATTTCCTTTCCTTAAAATTTCCTTCCCTTTCCTTGAAATTTCTTTGAAATTCCCTTCCCTTATTTTTTTTTATGATTTATTTTGATTTTTTTGATTTATTCTAAACAAATCCTGCCTGTGACCCCTCCAGGCGTGTGGGCACAAAGAGCAAGTTTTATAAATTTGAAAATTTTGATTTTTATGAAGATAATTCCATTTCCACAACTGCCAACTGAGTCTGGGTGGCCTTTGCTCCTGGGGGAGAGGGAGAGATGACAAAACCATATATATATATATATATACACAAATATATATATATATACACAAATATATATATATATATATACAAATATATATATATATATACAAATATATATATATATATATATATAAAAAATCTATATAAATATATATATACACAAATATATATTTAAAACAATATATATATATATATTTAAAAGGGCATTTGGAGCTAGTTTTCCCAAGGAAACAGGAGTGCAGAGACCAAACAGAACACATCCAGGAAAGAACAAATCTTTAGGATTCATTGTTTCAGGACACTCAGCCATCCCCCAAGGAATATCAATGTCGGGAATCCTGCTCCTCAACAAGAGGAGGGAGCTGCTGACATTTAACTCTGCTTCTTAATAAATCCACCAGAGCTGTTGGAAAGTTTTCCCTACAAAATCCCAAGCTGCACAACCGTGGAGCAGCAAGAAAATGATTTATCAACCTGAGCTGAAATTCCAGTAAGGTTTCAGAAACATGGAATTTTATTCTCAAGCTGTTCTAACCTTTCAATACCAAAGTTGAGCCCGGCTATTTGCATAGATAGATTTATTCTTAGCTTTGAATACTGCTTTTTTTTTTTTTTTTTTTTTTTTTACTTGAACATTCAAACAATGAAGTATTCAAAACCAAGTGACAGCGTAGGAAAAATGTGTTTAATACCACTGGATGTATTTGGGGTTGTTTCAAAACATAACAAAAATATGATAAAAATACTGAATTAATAATCATAAAGGCTGTAGAACAATTTTCTTTTAGGTGAACCCAGTTAAACCCAGTCACTGAGACAAAACCACCAATGCAACAGAAGTGTAGCAAGACAATCCCTTTAGGTATGAAATATTTGCTTAAAAGGGAAGGACATAAAACATTTAAATAGATTTATTTGTCAAGTGTTTACATAAGCCATGGACCAATTTGTTTCCAACGCTGAGTTTAAGAACTGCAAAGACATATATACAGGTATGTTTAAGGCCATCAGAAAATTTAAACCTGACAACAAACTAAAAATTCTCAACACTTATTTTATGTGCTAGAAGCATTACTAAAATTCATTCTAAAATCCAAGAGCTTCAAAAGAGGAAGTACATTTTCATTTCTTAAAAGTCTAACAGATATTTCCTAAAATTTAGCTTGAGACCAAAATTCCAGGTGTCCTCTTGATCCTTCCTTGGGTAGAAATGGGCCAGCAGGGTTGGAAGCGAGCCAGTGACACCCTTCTGACTCTTCTATGAGTATTAGAAGAGAGGGGAAGAGAATCTTGCTTTTAATAAAACTGCAGCAAGAGCAAAAAAAAGTTAAATTCAGAATCAAATGCCAAGTTAGCCTCTAGTTTTCCTAATGCAGATATCCTACATGCTAGTCTAAGTGGCTTTTAGGAAGTGGATTTTGGAAAATAGATTTCTTTCCCTCCCTTAAGGCTGGAACCAGAGAGACACAAATTTTAATAGCATTCTATTCAAAAAGCCTCTGAAAGTGGTTCACAGAATAGCACCTCTGCCCTTAGATGAACAGTCTAGAAAAGGAAGTTTCCCATCACACTCTCCACATCACACCAAAAATACACTTCTGAAGGGCCTTCCCCACCTCCCTCCCTCTGCAAAAATGGCCAACAGGAAAATGTTGCAGTTTAAGCAATTATTCCTCTCCACGACTGAGAGTGTGCTGGCAAAAAGAAAGGAATGTTCCCAAAGCTCCCTTCTTTTTGTCAAAGTCAAAAGGTCCTTCCCTGAAGTTGTGCCACTGCCTCCACGACAGCCAAGATCAGACCAGACCAATGGAGGGCTCAGATGCATTTTAACAAATTCTCTCATTTCAGGAAAAACACCATTAGAAGGGAGCTTCCAGCAAACTCCAGACAATAATCACAAATATATTTAAGGCCAGATTTAAATAAGGAAATTGTCCTCTGAGTTCAACAGGGGAGTTTTATTGTCTGGGCTTATTTCTTCCTTGCTCTCCAGATGTTCTGGGCCATCAGTGAAGGACACCTGCACCTTCCCAGCACATCCCTGCAAGTTCCCTGCTGCCAGCTCAAGTGAAGGGAAACCTTTTAGTCCCATCCATGCTCAGTGCAGATGGAAAACTGGAGAAACAGGTGCCCAGATTTTAGGAACTAAACCTGCCTCCTTCACACAGTGACAAACCTCAGCTCCAGCTCAAGCACCCATGCCAATACTTTGCAATAAACTTCACCCAAGAACAGTTTCACATCAGCAAGAGGGACCGTCTGGATTTCCCAGGATGTGACTGCAGCCTCATGAACAGGGTGAGGGGAGTATCAAGATTCTTCCAACCAACTGGTTCTGTATCTTGCTCTGCTGCACCACAAAGATTTTGCCCTATTTGTTCTTAATCATATGAATTTTAAGAACTTCAGTATAATTGATCATCTTTGAGGTATTTATCTGCAGTTAGAGCCTCTTCAGTAACTTCTCTCTACTCAAATGCCATTTGGGAGAAAGGGAAGCTTGATCCTTTCTCCAAAGACCTGGAACACAACCAATCTTCCTAAAATCTTAAGGTTGGTGGGACATTTTGAGAAGACACATTTTTAAGGACGGGGGTTCTCTGAGAGTTAAGGCCCAGCAGGATACATTGCCTGGTTAAGTAACAAAAGCCAACAATCCTCTTCCAACTACTCTGCCTGATGATTCAGAGATTGCTGCATACAAAAGACAGGATCTGGGGAAGAAAACAGGGGATAAGGGATGTTTAGAACCCTCTCCACAGCAAAATCCCTAAGCTGCACTGGTGAACTGTTCTTAGAAAACAGCCTGTACACAGCAGAAACACAGGAGTAAAATTCAGGAGCAGGCTGGCCTCAGGTACAAGACAACAGCTCATGATTTCTGGGTCAGCTTTCACTAAGGAGGATGCCTAGGAAGGATCCAAATTTCCCAGACACAATAACAATCCATAGAAAGATCTGAAATACTTCAGGGATTTAAAAATCACTTGCTCAGAAACCCTTGAACTGCAGCCGAGAGGAAGCAAGAGGCTGAAGGCAGAAGTTTGAAGTTTGGTCTGACAGGCTCAGCCCCAGCCCTGTCCCAGCCCCAGGATCACACCCCAGCTGCTCATGAACAAACAGCTCATCCCTGCATCCACAAGGGGCTAAGGGGCTCAGCAGCAGAGCCAGCCCCAAAGTGCCACAGCTTTGCTTCAACATAAACTTCTGGCAACAGTCTTTGCTCTAAACAGGACCTTTTCCAAAAGAAACCCACCTAGGAGTGCTTGGGATCTGGAGGGAGCTCAGACTAGAGCCAAGCCATGGAGCAAAAACTGAGAGGTGCCCTGAGCAGGCCAGAGGAGCAGGGAGGGCTCTGGGTGCACAGGGTGACTCCAGCTGATGTTTCAGGACTTTATCACACCACGGTGGAGATCAAAGGGCTCCGTGCAGATTCCCAGCTCACATCTCAGGGACTTGTTCCACCTCTCCTCTAAAGGCCACTGGCATACAGGAGGTTTAAAAACTTGTCTCTCTATGAAGAGGCCCAGTGTTTTATTAATAAATTCAAGTTGGGAAAAAACCCCAAACCAACCCCCCAAACTCAAGGTGGAATGTTTTGATCCATTCAGAGGTCTCTGATTGAGTATGGTGCACATTTACTGACAAACTACAATTCATTCCTTAAGGAGCATCTGGTGTGCAATGGAAAAAGCTGAGCAGCTTGTGTTCCACCAACCATTTAAAAGCTGATGCCTGAACAAAAATAAAATAATTAAAAGAATTCACTGTTTTCCTACATCAGTTCAACATTAAAAGGTTTGTCTTTTTATTTTTTTTTCCAGTTAAAAAACAGTTGGGACTATTATCTCAGTAATAGCTTCCTAAAAAACACACAGAACAGCAACTTCTCACCGGACTGCAGTTTAGGAATGTTCTAGGCCTTGACTCAAACTGCTGCTTCCAGACATCAGCCCCGTTTCAGGATGACTGGTGTGGAATATGGTCTTCACAAGCTTATCACTTCCCGCAGTGAAAACATTTTTCATTTGTGCTCTTCACACAGGACATGGAAAAGTGATATCCCACCTATTTGTATGGAGTTCCAGACTGCTTCACAACGAAGTCAAAAGTATCTGACTGCAAGTTCTGAAAGTTCAGTTGTGATACAAAGTAGAAATGACCCTCTGAGTGAAAACAACCTTCAGTTTTGTACAGAACAGTTAAACACCACGCAGCTGTTCCTCAATTTCACCTTTCCACAGGTAGGAATTATTTGATGAGCAATACTTAACAGAGAATATAGCACTTTTCTTCTCACACGTGCTATAGAATGCAACAGAACTACCAACACCTCTATGGAGGCAGCTATCAAAATATTCTCCCCACTGCAGAGAGAGTGCATGTGCGCAAAAGGCAGGCACAAGTGATTTTTCCAAAGATTATACCACAAGGATGCAGTAAAACTTGAATAAGACTTGGTATTTTCCAGCTCCTAGGCTTATGCCATTTCTTTTATACATCGCTGCCTTGATGAAGGAAAAAAAAAAAAAGCAAAAGTCCATCAGAAAGAAAAGTTTCCCAGAAGTCACAGCTAGTAGAATAAAACCAGAAAAACAGGAGGAGGGTTTACATCTAGTCAGGAAAAAGACTATTGGGGAAAAAAAACCAAAGAAAGAAAGAAAAAAAAACCTTATGAAATGTCACCCCATCACATTGAATCTGTTTCAGCCGTTGAAAACCAGTGTTCCAGGATACAATTTTTATAAACATGTTTTATTTATCTTGCTTATACCATTAGAACTGTAACTGCTGGCTGTCATTTCCCTGAAAAGGGGAAATCAACTCAAACACAGACTGGTGCTTTCAAAAGACAGCAATTGGAAGGGCAGCAGCAGCGGGCATTTGAGATTTCTTAAAACCTTCAAGGCTGCAGGAAAGACAAAAGGACATGTGACCAAAAGTGTTATGATTATCCATTAGGGATTTCCATCAGTACCGGCATCAGTTATTCAGGTGATAATACAGCAAGGTCAAGTATTAGTGACAGACAATGTGCAAGTCATAAGGAATGATAGAGAATACCAATCCTTACAAAAGTCATTGCTATCAAAGAAACTTAAGTGTTTCAAAGAGATATCTAAATACTTCACATCAAATATACAGTGGCCATCCAGATTATAGCTCAGGATTTGTTGCAAAATTTTGTCCAAGTGCCAAATCAAAGCCTTTTTTTTTTCTTTTTTTTTTTCACCTTGTCTCCTAAAAAAAAATTAATTACACAGTTACATTAGCAGTTATGCAAGCGCTCTTAACTCCATAGCCACAGGAATCAGGGCCCTGGTGATGAGGAGTGCTGCAGCTAAGGGTGCCTCTTTCTTTGTCACAAACTGCCTCTAAGCCCACCTGTCTATTTAGGGCAATTGCATCACTACACATCTTGAACTGTTCAGTGCTTCGATTTAGTAAGAAAAAGATGAAATGTAGTTTTCTACCAAGCCACACTTCACCTTTTCCATCTTTTCATGGGAACATTTAAGTTTTTTTTTTTAACTGCCACCACAGAAAATCTTTATGAATTTGCAGATTTTATCTGAATTTTGTTAAATCACTTTTAAATGACAGAAGTGAGTCTTTGTTTTTTTCCTGCCACTTCAGTTAACCATGGAGATTGGATCACCCTGAAAATTGCCTTTTTTGCTTTATTCTTAGCAAGGGTGAGGAATCTGAATCTCATGTGCAAGGCTCAAGATGATGCTTAGGACAGAACATGCAGAGTAAACGTTGTTTCGTTCCTTTCAATATCCAGGGAATATAAAGCTGGCAACTGCAGTCCTGTCATTATGGGTAATGAAAATAGTCCCTTTACAACAAACTTCCTGTAAGGGAGAACAAATAGATAATAACTCTTCTGGTAACATGTATTGTACACTGGCCAGCGTGTTTTTGGCGTTGAACGGAATCCTGTGAACGTGTTTAATTCACTTGCTGAGCGTTCATCTGAGGCATCCCTCTGTTTGGTCTGGGGGGCCCTCCACGACCTGGAAAACACAAAGAGGGGGTTGAATTCTGCAGGAAATCTGGTTAGTTTAAAAATAGTCCTAAATCTTCTGCTCTGAACTCAGTCAGACTTTGTTGTGCTACCTAAAACACACTCTCAGCTTCAGCACAGCCCAATGTTGCACTGAACTCCAGAGGCCTCAGCTCCACACCTCAGGGCTTTCAGGACAAAAGGCAGGGACAGAAACTGAATACCCTCAAAACTGAACTACCAAGTGGGGTTTCACAGATGCAAGGCACAGCCTTGAGCTGCCCTCACAGCAATGTCTGTATGGAGACAGAACAGTCTCATCATCAAAAATGTTCTAAGAAAAAGACCTGAGGAAATGTGATGAAAATAGAATTTAGAAACTTAACTACAGCCTCATTATGTCTGTCGGGTCTGTTCCCCAAGGCTTTCATTAATAAAAGACAGATAGGTAGTTCTAGTATATCTGAATGTTTTAGCTTCTTTTCCAAGAATTCCTCATTTAACAGCCAACTTGACTTCCACCACCAGTTCACAGGATCCCAATAATTCAAGTCAGCTTATTCTTAATTGTGAGCTGCTGACTAAGAAGTAAGGTTGCTTTTTAAGTGCAGAACTTTAAAAGTTGGCTCAGAAACTTCCACTCAACCCAAATCAATTATTCCCTACTCGGGAAATTACCTCTAGGAGCTCCCCGAGGTCCACTTTGTCCAGAGCCACGTTTGAAATTTTGTTGATATCCATCCTGAAGCAAAGAAATTTAAAAAGTTACAACATAAAACCTGTTATTAATTGCCAGCAAAACAAGGACCTTTTAGAACAATGTGCATTGACAAAACACCTGCAATTTCAAAATGCAACATTTTATTTGTAAAAAATAATCTTTAAAAAATAAACTCTTACTTCCACTAGTGCCTAGCAGCTGTAATAAAATATGCAGTGACAAATGCTCTCTCTAGCTACAGGATGTGTTGCTCAATATAACTAAGAAATATAAACAGCTGCATTTAGTGTTTTCCAAACTACACAGGGGCAGTTTGTCTTCCTGAGCAATAAAGAAGTCGCAGAGGAAGATGTCACTACCAGCTCTGAGTGCTTTTGGCAGGTTATTTCCCTCCCCACAGGTAACTTACCCTCTGGTAGTTTGAGTAATCCCGAGGAGCATTGAACTGGGGCTGTGTGTAGCCACTGTTTGGAGTGTTGGAAAAGGAAGGACGGTAGCCATCGTACCCCCCTAAGAAACAGGGCACAAATCTTTCACTTGGAAATCAAAGCTGCACTTAATATTTGACCTTCTGCTACTATAGAAAGAAAAGCAGCAACAGCATTTCACCTAACCTTAAAAAAATCCCATCCCTTTAGGAAAGGCTGTTTACCTGCAAATCAAGCAAATGTCTCCAACATCAGAGCTAATATATCACAAGAAATAGAATGAACACCTCATAAGGCCTGGGAGGAGGCAGAATTCAGTGCATTTCTCAGAATTCACTGCATTTCTCAGTTCAATCAAACCTGAGGTTTGATTTACAGAACATTCAGTTAAGAGCTAAGCATGATCCTAGGTAGGATGCAAATGTCCCAGCTGTGATTACTGCATTCACACTCCAATCAGCTGCATTTTTATTACACATATTTCTTCTCTACTCCCCAGCCACAGAAGGGAAAGAGAACATGGAAGACAGGACCCGAGTCCATAAGTAATCCCAGAAAACCTGACAAGGAAATCTCTGTCCTATTCTAACATAAACCTCTTTGCAGAAACACTGACAGCCACACATGTAAGGTCCAGGGATCATGAACGTTCTCTTATCTATCCAGAACTACATTCTATCTATCTACTACTACTACTATCATTCCTCCAGTCCTGTTAATTCCCTTGGCCTAGTGACTTTTGGACTCTTGTACTTCTACATAAACCAGCCTATTCTCATTCTGATGAAACACAGAACTACACTGTACAAAATGCACTGTGGAAACACTAAGCATTTTTGAAATACCAACTTGCACCTGAATTTCTTGCTTCATGGATGGATGTTTCTGCATTTGCTTATACTTGCAGTAGATGCTTACTATTGTATTGTAAGAGTCCAAACACTTAAAATTAAAGTTGCTTCTCTACAACCAATAAGATTTTTACTGCAAGTTTCGCTGTCTCACAGGGCTGCTACCCCAGTCTCCCAGCAGCAGGTCAGTTTAACACCCCTGCTCTCCTGAGCTGGTGTTCCCCAGGGTCGAGCAGAGCTCAGGGAGGGATTTGCAGAGCTGCTCACCTCTGAATCCATTTGCAGGGCCCCTGTAGCCGTTCATGAGGCCCCGGGCCCCGCGGGATCCCCCCCGGGACACGCCCCGGCTGTTGTAGTAAGGCTGGCTGTTCCTGGGAAATCCAGTGCTCTGCTGGGGAGGCTGCTGGTGGTTTCCTGCCACTTGGTGACTCTGGTCCGGGGAACCGTGGTAGGTACCAACCACTGCAGGGGAATTGGGGGGAAAAACAAGTAGAAAAGTCTGAATTTCTTGATGTTCCCACCTATCTCTCCTTAAACCCAGCATTCTGTTACAGAGGAAAAGGATGAGGCTCTTTGTCCTCATTCCACATCTAGTACTTGTTAGCACTTCAGTGGAAAGTGAAGTGAAGGCAGTGCTGAGAGAAAAACAGCTCTGGATATAGACTTATACTTTTTTAAGTTGCTAACCTGGAAAGCATTTTGCCTGCTGAATTAAAATAATTTCTCACTGATTTCAGCACAAGATTCCAGGTCTTTGTGACCTTCCATCTACTGTGAGAAGCAATCCTCATTTGCTCTCATTTCTGGCTTATTATTTCCTTTACAGAATGTCACCTCAAATTGCACTGGTTTTTTTAAAGCAACCTTAACATCAGCAGAGCCAGTACTTCACTCAAGTATTTGCATCTTTAGAATAATCCTGTTCATGGAGTTTTTTTAAAGCCATATAAACCTCAGTCAAGTGGCTTAACAACTGGAGATATACTTAATTTCACTCCTTGTTGGATATTCAAACCCAGACAGAGTAACAAAACCTGGTACTGCTCAGGGGTAAGGCCTGCAAGGGAACCTGTGACATGCTGTGCTCCATCATCTAGGATGTCACAGACTTATTACCTGCTCTACCAAGGCCACAAGAATTTTACCTGTCTGGAGTTGTTCTTGCTGGAGATCTGATTGTTCTACTTGGTGAGGTTGATTGGAGAAACTCTGGTTGTAACTGGCCTGGTACTGGTTTTGCTGCTTAAGGGTTTCTGGCTCATTCACAGGAGGAACAGGTGCATTCATGTTGAATACCTGTAAGAGCAGAAATTCAGTTTTACGGCTCTGTAAAGAAGCATCAAAGTCTTAGAAATGTGAATAACCAATGCATGACTGATCCCACCACAAGGGGTGAGCACCAAGCCAAAGGGATCAAGGACTGATTTCCTACTCACTGTTTGCATGGATTGGAATGGAGCTGCATTGACGTTGATTCCGCTGCTATGCAAAGGCTTGCTGGATCCAGCCTGGAACACCTGTGGCTGGGATGCAGTGGGAAGTGATGATGAGGATGGGGTCTGGTCTGCATTCAGGGACATGGAAGCCTAATAATTAAAACAAACAACATTTTAGCTCTAGAACCAAAAATTTAACTCCAAAAACTTTGTTTAAACAAAGAGTGGCAATGCCTCAGCTTCACCTCTACTAATGACTGTTTTGTACTTCAGCTCAACAGCCTAATTCACAACAGCATAATGAGAGGAAAAATCTAACCATCTTCTCCCTCATTAACTTGAAACATAACTAGAAAAATCCAGAGGGGGGAAATGAAGAAGTTTCCAGGCTAACTGCTGTGAAAAAATAAATCCCACTTCCTAAGCCAACAACACTGATGCTCCCATGCTGATGTTGGCATGCTGCATCCAACTAAACAAACAAGCTTCCAAATGAAAAGTCTTGCTATGGAGGACTCACTGGTCACAGACAGCCTCAGAATTTTGAAATTAAAGGGAATTGAAGCACCCCTATCAACTAAAAATAATGTTATTTACTAAGAAACATAGACTAACATTTGATGCCACCTGCAATCAAAGTTCTTCCCACCCCTGTGCAACCTGACTTGCCTGAATCTGGTCAATTGATTCTTTCTGTGGCCGTTGCTCTGCTGTGTGAGAAGGCTGATACATGGGTTGGGAAGCTGTATATCCCTCACTTGTAGAAGAAACCAAGGGAACCTGACAAAATAAACCCCAAAGTCCCCAGAAGTCAGCTGATGCTCACACACAGTTTTGTAAAACGTATCAGAGAACTCTGGAGTGGATGGTACTCTCTAGACTGTGAGCCAGCACATCTTCAAACCAGTACAAAATAATTACTTTTTAACCACCAACATTCTAACACCACACAGCTCCAAGCTCAAACACAAGTGGCCAAGGGCTGGCTTCCAATGGCCTGAATTTTACATTTTACAAGCTCTGCTCCCACACAGAGAGCCCAGGGAAAAGTCCAGCCAGGAAAGCAGAGCACTTTGCATTAAAGACTGTACTGGGGAGTTAAAGAAGCCATGGATAATAACTGATGGGGGTGTTCACATCACACCGGAATGTTCCAAAGCCAAGAGTAAGTTTAGCTACTGCTTGCAAGATCCTTGAGAGAATCACTGGCAGCACTGGTTGAGGTAAGGGAAATAAGACAAAAAATCCATGGGATTAAGTCAGACATCACCTAACAGCAAAATAAAAACTAGTGCAGAGAAAAAAAACCTCCCTGCCCCAAAAAATGATTCTACTCCTACGAGACAACAAAACTGTGGAGAGCACCAGCATTTCAGGAGGTACATACAGAGCAAACTCAAGAAATAATTCCCTTGCTCCTGTTTCTATGTAAATGAGTGACTTAAACCTTGCAGACCTAATCTGGACAAGCCAAAGGAAGCAATTTACACTGCCTGTACTGTGAGATGCATCACCTATCCAGATTTTTTTTTTGGTTTGCAAACACCTACATGGATCAGACCCATTACTGAGACCAGCAGAGTCCTCAGAGATGTCACATATGCTTAATAAAAAAATCTTTAATAACCAGACAACTGAAACATCTCAACAACAAAGTGATTACTTCATTTATACAGTGCAGAAGCAAGTTTAGGAGATCCCTAAAAGCTCAACTGGAAACAGCATTCAACTCACACTGACTGCTCTACAACTCCAGGGTAAAATCCCAATCCAAGCAAGTGGGAATAATCAAACAGAACACAAACTCCATATAATTAATGCATGAGATCTGCTTGTGCCCTGACACTCACTTGGACAGACACAGACTGCCCTGTAATCAAGTGGTTTTGATATTTCTGTTGCAAAGAAGTAACAAACTACCTGCTTCCCATTAGTGGAAATTTGCAATGTCAGTAGAGAATGAAACCAGGAACTAGTAATGCCTGTAAGCAACAATGGAGATCACCAATTTCCCAAACCTGGACCTTCAGCTTTTTCGTAAGTCTCTCATGTAGTCAGGAAATAAATCCTTTTTTAACTCAAATCAGGCCCAATATCAAACTCAAATACAAATTTACTAAATTTACCAAACATTTTACTAAAGAATTTACTAAACATTTTACCTGTGTAGCTTCTGGTTGCACAGGAACTTGGGTAGGCTGGGCAAGTCTTGACTCAGCATGAACTGGAGGAAAATAATTTCACTTATTACACAGTAAAATCAAGCCTTTTACAGAACAGCATTATTATCTGCTCTGAGCACTTATGTGAAAGCTGATTGTCATGAAATGATGAAGCCTTAAGCATGGTAAAGCTATATTTAAATTACCAACTCCTGTTTCCACACAAAGAACATTTTTTCTAGTTGTCCAAAATAATCCAAAGCAAAACCAAAGAAGCTTTAGTTTCTCTGTATTTCCAAGCAAAACCTATAAGCAAGTGAGAACTGGAAGCCTAAAAAACAGTAAAACCACATTTCTGAGAAAAAACACACTATAACAGGATTGTACTATTACTTGTGGTGACCTTTTTATTATGCAGCAGCAACTGAAGCATTTCTAAGAGATGACTTGCAGGCTTCCCCAGTATTTCCCTTTAGGATTTACCATTACAAACCTGGAGGGCAAACCATTTGGGGCATGTCCAAACTCTGGGCTGGGTTCATGGGCTGTGCAGATACAATGGCAGGATCAAGCGTTTGGTTCTCAAATTCCAGCATCGAGTCCTGGGGAGAAAAAAAAAAAAAAAATTAAAAAAATAAAAATCAAACCCACACTGCTGTGGGTTAAACAGATGAATGCTCAGAGTACAGAAATACCTGCATGAAGTTGTAGGGGCCCTGCATCTGTGCCATGAGGTCCTGTACTCGCTGTCTCCTGACCAGGGGGTCTGCCTGAGCCACAGCAGTGAGTGCGTGAGGTTCCGGGACGGGAGGAGACGTCGCCTGTGTCTGTTGCTGCAGGGAATTTACAACCTAACAAGAGACAACAACCAACTGCAATTTCAGCTCCAGGCAACGCTGCACTCAAGTGACTCAGGAGTTCTTGCATTTCTGGCCATTGCCTGACGGGTTATGGTTATTGCTGTAGTGGTGTTGAAGGACAGTATTACATCCTAGACAGGTCAGTACTGTGGCCAGCTACTCATCTGAGCACTCACAGGATTACAGAGCTCACACTCTGCTCTTTTTTCTCTCCATCTACTCTTTTCCCCATGAAAAAAGTATTTGTTCAATATCACATGGAGTTTTTTAGACCAGGATTTGAGACAGCAATTTATCACCATTTGGAAATTTAAAGGAAGTGGGGGAAGAGTAAACTTCAGAAATATGCAGAAATGGGGAAGAATTATTTTCTTACAGCTTTTCAGTAAATATAAGTGGAGTCAGAATTTTTTGGTCTTTTTTAAGACTTCATAATGCTCAATTTTCACAGCCACTGTTACCCTAGCTCCCTGATTTACTGTCTCAGGAACAGCAGGCAGCATTGCATGACAAGGATTGCCAGACAGCACCGTGAGGGGACACCAGAAGCCCAGAAGCAGAAGCACAGATCAGGGAGGGCAAGAAAGCTCAGATTTACCAAACATATCCCGAAGTGGCAAACATCAACAAAGGAACAAACTGCAATGGGCTTTCAGACAGCACCTGATTAGACAGCAGAGCAACCAGCCAAGCTGGACATAGGCACCTCAAACATCCATCAGCAAATACTTTGAAAACAGACAGTGACAAGGATGGTTGAGCTGCACTTTGATGGCCCTAACCAGTCCCTCACCTGCTCTTTAGGCAGCTCTGTAATCCAGAAGTGCCATTTTCAATGCCAACAAATGCCCTTTAAAAATATCATTGTCTCTTACCATTACTTCTCTATTCAATCAGCTTGTAACATCACTAACATTCCAGATAAACAGCTAAGCCTCAAAACTTAGTTACACAGGATATAAATTAGCATACAGGCACCCGAAAGGTCCAATATTGATGTAAAACACATGATTTCTTATTAGGACTGCAGAAAACAGATTTCTGTGCCCAGCCATGACAATTACAAACCATCCTATAACAAAGGTCTGAACTTTATGCCTCACACTGTCACTATCCACCCTCAAAGCCTGCATGTTTCTTATTTATTTCTCCAAGAAACCTACAGCATGTTCCAGCATCCCTACTGCCTGCCCATATTTTCAAACCTTGTTTGTCCATGGCATTCTGCACATGCAGTTGCCTCACCAACTCCAATGGCTTGTTCCTTGAGCAAATCCCAAACAGAGAATCTGAACAAAACTAAAAGCTAACCACAGTCCTCTCTGAGATCCCCTTCAGAACCAAACCACCACTCGTAGCAATCCAGAGAAACAATTTGACAATTCCCATGAAAAATACACCCTGAGGCAGTCCACACTGGAAACCAAGCACAACTCTGCTCTATCAAACAGTCCCTGAATTTCACATCATGGACTGTTTCCAAATTAAGAATTAAGCCCTATGAGTGGAAAAAAATTATCTAGAGCACATATATAGACCTTTTGCACATGACAAAATTTAAAAATTGAAGAAAAAGTGCAAGCCAGATCATCAGGTGAAACTTGAGTGGTAAAACCAACATCTACTCATCTCCTGCATAACTGTTACCAAAAGTACTCTCAGTTATTTGAGCCCTACCACTCAACTTATGGAGTCCAAGTCATTCACAACACTTCAGTGTCTTCAAGAAAAAAAAAAAAAAAGTCAATGGAATCATCAAGAACTCAACAGTGACAAAAATACCCAATGTCTTCCTTTTCCACAAATAGCACAGCAGTAACTTCAGATGGTATTTCATATTTTACATTATCTTTTCCAGTACTCCTTATTTGATGTCACAAGGAACAGTTTAGGACCTACTCCTTCAGCCTTAGTAGCACTACCAGGGTACTCTGAGCAAGAAAACCACAGTAGGATGGAACAACTGAGCAAATTTCAAGTTGTGTGATTAATTTAACCTTGTCAGCAGGCAGAGCTGCCAGACACAGGGCAAGGAGACTGACAGGGGACAGATTAAAAAAGAGAAGGACAGGTAAAACCACAAGTTTAATGACACCACAAGCCAAGAGAATGAACTTGTATTTTGTTAGTCTGAGAACAGTTTTCAATTCTACACAAAATCCATCCAACCAAAGTTCCACAATCTAAGACACAGAGAACTTTGTGTACAACCAGACTCAGGCACTAATTACAGAAGAAGCAGTTAAAAAAATTAAACCCTACAAAACAACAATAAAAAATCTCCATAAATACTATTACCAATAAAGAACATATTCACCAAAATTAGAACATCCTATAATGCCAAGACACGTGGAAAATTCAAAAGGCAATTATTTAGTTTAAAAGTTATGGAAGGACCATACAAAAAACATCCTTGTGAAGACATCATCACTTCCCAAACTAGAAACACAGCACAGAAATCCTGACTGTATCACATCTACTTGAGGGTTACTGAAAGAGAGGAGTTTATGATATCCTCCCGCTTAGTGAACAATTACAGAGATCTTCTGAGCTAATGTTCTCTTTCAGATTTCAAAATTCACAGCTATCAGTGTACAACCTGTGTCACCATCTTGCCAAAGCACAATCCAGCTGCATTCTCCTGAGAAAGGAGACTGTGGTGTCAGCAAGAATAATTTTACAGGCAGATATTCTCAATTTCCCTTTTTTTTGTATTATAGCTGAGAAAATAAAGTTCTTTATTATGAAGAAACAGGCTTCAACTTTATTTTTTTCTAAATTATTCCCTTCTAACATGTCAAAGATATTGGGTCAGAAAGGGCAATTGAAGCACACTATCTCTGTATTGTCCTATGAAAACAAAGCTGAGCCAATTCCAGATTCAGCCGACTAGGAAATTATGAGTTTCTGAAACCTACAACCTGAATTATGCCTTCATCCATGCTCCTTTTATTAAGAACAGAGAACTGAACCACTCTGGACTCTTAGGAGAAACACAGATATAAAATAGGTATAATTGAAGCCAATTAATCAATAATTTTAAAATACTGTGCTTTCTAAGAACACTCCAACCAAGCATGACTTTAATGTATGGGTTTGGAGGGTTTCTTCAGTTTGTTAAGATAATTCTTAAAATACATTCAGTAGACAGTGAGTAGCAGTGACAATTTAAGCATTTAAGTAAGTAAATGAAATACTGTGACAAGGAACTACCAAACTCCTTCACATACATGGCAAAGCTGTCTACTTAGTTTTAGAAGTCTCACACTCATCCTCAGTATTATTAAATCTCTAAGTGGTCTTCAACACTGTAAAATAGGAATTTCATCCAGACTCGATGTAAAAATCAGCCAGATTAGTTTATCAGATCAAAACAGCTGCTCTGTTTTTCAGCACTTCACAAGATGATGAACACTTATTCCACTCCTACACTTAGAAACAGCCAAAGGCACCAGGAAAGTCTAAAAAACTGACCATCTGCAATTTGCTGCTGCAGAAGGCTAAAATCAATCAAAAATTAACTCTCCAGCACCTGAAAGAAGCTGCTCATACTTGTTTTTCCCAGACAGACACAACTCAAGCTCCAACATACCAAACAGGGACCTTTGTCTTTCCCCGTACACGAGGACCACAAATTCCAGTGCAATAAAATAATGGACTTGCACATGCAGCAAAGTCTGAGTGCAAATCACTGAACTGGGAATGGATCCCAACACCAGTGCACCACAAACACCACAAGTGAACACCACTCAAGTGCAGAGAAGTAACAAGTGAGATACTTGAAGAGCTGTAGTTCTGGGAAGCAGAGATGTACATACATACGAGCACATTTTAACACCAAATGATGCACATAAGCAATCTGGAGTAGGAATTAGTTGAGTTACTCATTTTCAGCTCCCTCTCCAGGTACCTGTGCTTCATGAAAGCAAAACTACACCACACTGTCAGCAGCTGGGTAGATAAACTTTCAAGTTCTACATTTGCAGCTACGTTCTCCAAAAGAAAAAAGACTTCAAAAGAAGTCCTTAAGTCTTTTTAAGCTTAAGACTTTTAAGCCCTGTTTTCCCAAGCAAGCCACTAATGAAGAAAAGCAAGTTCTCTGCAAACTTAGCCAGACTAAATAGGTTTTATTTCTTTTTATTTTAGGTACTCCTGGGCTAAGTATGTAATTAAAGAATCAAGTAGCAAGTCCAAGCCTACTTAAATAAATGTATTCTTTTATATATTGGGGGAGAAGGGATGCAACACTAAAACCTATCATGAATTGTGAGCCAGCAGAAACAGGGATTGCAATTTTACCTGCAGTACACAAGATCTTACCTCAACCGTTTCAACTGTCCACTCATCTACCTGTTCCTTCTCACTACTGCTGAACTGAGTCTCTGCCATGAATTGTCTGTTTACATACTAAAATAAAAATAAGAAAGGGTATGAAAGTAAAAGTAAGTGGCATTGAAGGTATACAAAATGACAGTGTTTCTGTGAATAATACCTCAGTTGATTCAACTTCAGTTGGCTCAGTAAATTCTTCTGCTGGATCAGGTTCTGGAAGAAAAAGAAACAAACCATTTATGTGGGAAAATAAAAATCTCAAAACAACAATAATAAAGACCTCAACCACTCTCATGTTATAGACCTAGAAGATACAAAGTTAGATGAGAAAAATCATGTGCCTCAGAATAAAGAAGAAAAGTCATGGGTGTTAACAGAATTAGTAATATCAAATGTTCTCAGAGCTTTGAATTTAAAAGAAAAAAACCCATTAAATTCTCACTAGCGAGAGTTATGTTCAGCTATGCCTTCTCCACAAAAGGGAAAAATGTCCTGAGTTGTCTTAAAATTGGATACAACATTCCCAAGTTTCTTAAGTATGTAATTACACTGTCTGCTTCAGAAACTGCTCCCTTCTAGCTCAGCTTAAATTGGTGGGAACCACTGAAAAATGGGAAAAGCCTCAGGGAGCCACAACTTTGATCTTGGATGGTTTCAGTGTTAGAGATGAACACTGCATTTGCAATTTAATCACTCTGAGGACTGCAGAGACATGACAGAACAACACAAATGTGTCAGTCACAGGGCATCTTCCCCTCCTCACCAGCCTCTGCTGCAGCGTCTTCTACTGCAGGTGCAGGTGCTGCCTCCTCTTCCTCACACAGCCCGTTCTGGTGGTTGTGGGTGCTGTCAAAGTAACTGGTCTGAAGGATGCGTTCAACAATCTCCTTCAGTGCTTTATCTGGGGAAATGGAACAGGGAAACATCAGCACCACCTCAGTCCTCATCATCCTCTCTCTCCTTCCATCCTTCCTTCCAAAAGATTGCATGTACATTTTATGACCCTTTTGCTGGGAAGATGCTGCTGCCCCAAGCCAGTCCATGAGCACCAGTAAGAGATTTCTTCTCTTACTGGGTCACATTCAATAAATCCATAAATAACCCACTGTCATTCAGAAAAATCTGAAGGGCAAGAAGGATCTTAAGAGTACAGAACTCTTCAGAAGTTTTGTGGAGCACTTCACAGTGAGGTCAAGTTTATGAATTTAATTACTAGACTTTTATTCCTGTTACTTAAAGCCATTTCTGTAAGACAATTTCTTCCAAAACAACTAACTGTCAATAAAAATAAATTACACAGGTACCATCTGATTCATGAGGGTTCTTCTCCAGAGGTGAAGTGGCTCAATAGTGCCTTTGTAAGCAAAGAACAATTGCCCTCAGTGCTTCAGATGAATGCTGAGGCACCTTAACCCAAAGGACATCAGCACCATTGGCAAAGCAGTATTGCTGGCTGCCTAGGCCAGGTATTTGGGAATGATTTCCATAAAAAGCAGTCTGGCTGGCATGGTCACAGCCTGATCTGCAGGTAATCAATGAAGACAGGGCAAAACTGCAACACTTTTTGCAGGAGCTAAGGGGGAGAGAACATCCCAGTAAGGAATGCCATGTTAGTGTATGTATTACACTGTCACCTTGTTCACACCCAGGTCTGCAGAAAACAAAGAACTGTCACCGAGCACCATCAGCAGCAGAGTACTGCTGAAACAGCAGGAATAGACTGAGCTTCAATACTGAGTAATGCTGAGCCAGTATAAAAAATACACCACAGACTGAGTACAAACTTCACAAGTCACTATTAGAGTCCAGCTAAGAGCTGAGAAAAAGCAGTTCCTCTAAGACCTCACAGATAATTAACTGCCCAAGTTCTCTTACATCAGATGTGTGTTTTAGTTCAGACACAAATTCTGTGTGCTGTCTCTTCATGCAGAGACTGTACTTACAGGTTGTTCCACAAACTGGTTTTTCCTTCCCTTCCAGTAAGTCCCACAGGTGAACAGATGCTTGCTCATACTGCTCATTCAACCTTAAAAATTAATTAATAAGAGTTAATTTCTTACTGAGTCTTTAAATTACCATACCAAATACATTGTTAACTGACTGGCAATTAGAAAGAGGAGCACTTTGCTGTAACCCTACCTCATGCTCATGTCTCGTTCAGGGTAAACCAGCTTATAGAACTCATCCAGCATTGTCAGCTCCTCCTCTGTCAGCACTGGCACCCCGTTGGATCCCTGTTTGAGGTCACTGCGCACTTCATCGTCCCCCAGCTTCTCCAGAATGAACTGCAGCTCCAGCACCGTCTTTAAACGCTTCTGCTCGGCCTCCTCTCGCATCAGCTGCTCCCTGCGAGCTGTCTTCTTTATTGTTTTCTGGATCTGCAATGGACCCAAGGAAAAAAAATCTTTGGAAATGTCTTTAACTGCCAAGAAAAGGTCCAGAGGAAGGCAAGGGAAAAGTCCAAGTGCTGGGTTCTTCCATTTGGAAAGGCTTGGGTGATGCAGATTGTTCTGGCCACACAGAGAGCAGGAACAGAGAGGTTATTCACCATATCCCACCAGAGTAGGAAGCATTCATTGGAATTACCAGGAGATCAGCTTAAAACAGATAAACAAAAGACTGGTTTTTTCACACACCACAAGAGGGACCTCATGGAATGTTTTGACATGAAAGGCTGGGGAGATAGATAGACAGGATCAGCAAGTCCAAAAAAGGATTTCAACAAATTCTCATCCCCAGTCAGACACTCCAGGGAACAAGCATGTGCATCCACTGCAGCATTCCCAGTGCAAGGAGCACGGTTGCAGGGAGGGAGAAGATGACACATCAGCAGCAGCCTTGTGCTCTGCATTGAACCTTCCACAAAGTCTAAATGCAGCACCACTCTGAACCTACAGGATGTTTCTTCCACTCTTCATCTTAATCCAAGTATCCAGTGTCCCAAGTTCAGCTGGAAATGTAATATTCTCTTCTAAAAAAATCTATCATAATGGTAACTTTCCCACTTGAAACATCCAAATTTTGTTTTTAAAAATCAAAGACATATCTTAGAATTAACTAACTAGAGACAGGAAAAGCTACCACCAAGTTTGAAAGCAGAGCACCAATCTGGTACTCCTGCATTCACTGGCTTGCTTTAGCAGTCAGCTGACCAGGGAAACACTTCAGAACAGACTTATCCAGAAAAGGACGTTCTCCATTACTAACATTCCATAAACACAGATGAACTGTGATGCCAGAAAATAGAGAAAAAAGTTGGCTGAGTCCTACAAATTAATTTACAGCCACAGCCAATGTAGAAAGCAGTTTATAACACAAGGATGCTGCTGCCCTTCAAATTATCCCAGCCTGTTCACAAGCTAACTCTGCTCCTTAGAGCAGTCAGCTGTATTAACATCCACTACTCAGCCAATTCCTCCAATGCTGCTGCTCTTTCCACAACTGCCAAATTTTTAGAATTTAATTCTTGATTACAGTATTATTCTGCATCCTTGATAAAACACCAACCCAAAAGATTACCTATTTCATACTTTACAAAAGTAGTATTGTCCCATAATGTAGTTTCAGATTGTATTACCAAGAAATGAAAACTCTATGAAATCAATTTAAGAAAATGTTACCAATGGCAGCAAGTGACCATCTTTAATGTTGCATGACAGACCTGTGATCAGGTTCTGTGATCACTATTTTCAACACTTGTGTTGTGTCAGAAAATTACATTATTCTTGTTTCCATACATTTATGTAGTACATCAAAAATTCTTCAGAAAACCTGACATCAACTAATATAAAAAAACCACAAGAAAACAGTCAAACATAGAAGAAATCAAGGGCAATTTACCTCTGTAAACAGAGGTGACTACTGCCTCAGTGGAAGAGTTTAAAGTGTTTGGATAACCCACATGGCAATGCTTGATCTTTACTTACATCTTGGCTCAGAGCCATAAAACTCCTCTGCAGTTCCTTAGCAAATTCCAGATTATTTGTCACTTCCTGGTACTTTGACACTGCATCCTTAAAAAAAACCCAGAAAGACCACAAATGTAAACCATCAGCAACAGAACTGAATATATACTTCCAACAAATAAATTCCCACATTTTTTAGTTCTAAAATGAGACACAGGATCCCTGAATGGACTGCAACTATGTTAAGGTAAATTTAGATTTTCACAGGCCCAGATATCAAAGACTTGTGTATGTCTTTAGGGCTCCAGTTTCTTTAGATATGCTAAACATACAGAGAAATAAGCCTTTATGTGCTCACATGGATGATGGACTGGTTTCATGTTTGGCTGCAGCCAGTTCCTGACAAAAACTAACAAACAACTGGAAGAATGGGGGAGAAGAACAATCTGGCAACTCAGAACTGCTTAAGAGTTTGAGAATAACTGCATTGTTATCTCGAGTCAGAGACAAAACCAGAATATACAGAGCATAATGTCCCCATCTCCAGAAATCTTTGCTTTTGCTATCTTCTTAAACCTAACAATCTGATCTGCACCAAAGCAAACCAAATTCCTCAACCTATTTGGTATGACTGAGAAATTACATCAAATCAGAATCAAATCAGGGGGATAGGGCTGAGACATTTACATTCCTGCTGTGACAGAAGAATGCGTTTCTCCAAACTAACATTCATTTTTATCAAACCTGGTAGTCAAGCTTGATAAAAACCACGAGCTTCCCTCCTGAACATGATGTCAGCTCTCTATCGTGGCTTATCTTCACAACAGGCCATCACAAAATAAAAATACACAGATCTGTGATATTTCAGTTCTCAGCTGGCACAGAACCACCAAAATGAAGATGAAATCATCCAAGGGACCAAGGGAAGCAGCTCATTCTCTTAAGTGTCAACAGCTGCAATAGTTGGAGGGTACATTTTTGTCCCTTCACTTTCAGTGTCAAAAATCATCCATAAAACACTGTTGATCCTAGACTGGGAAGATAATTGTTAAGGATTTGACTTCACATAACACTGAGCATCTGGTAATGTCTTGAAGTATCAATGAGCATGTTTGCACCATACAACTGAATTTAAATTGATATTTGCTTTTTATTTACAACTGCAAAACTGCTGCTGAATCAAGCTTTGCAATAACCTACTTTAGAACCAGCCCCAAAAAGGAGAGAGGCAGGAAAAACTCCTCATCACAAAGATAACAAAACAATTTAACAGAGATCTGGTTAGGATTTTTTTCGTTGTTTTTACCAGTTGATCTTGATTCAGACGTTCTCCCTTGTTCATTCGTTCCTGGTAATCATCAAGTTTGCTCTGAAACAAAAGAAAAATGCTGTTATGAAGAGGCAAAAATCAATTTAAAGCTCTTTTCTACTTGTGCTAACAAAATTATGCATTCTAATATTACACTACAGAGACTGTACCATGTTACACAAGCACGTAACTGTCCTGTAGAAAGCATACAAGAGAAAAACTGTCTTCTGGGTTAAAATGTAAATATTTTCCCAAGAGGTAAATATTTTTATCTTATTTGGCTATTACAATGTCTTCATGGCTAGTTGGAATTTCCAAGGAAATTCACATTCCTCCTAAGGGGACAAGCACTCTCAATGCACATGTCCTTCAATCCAAACACCAGAGAGCTGCACTGAGGATTGAGGTAGAGCTTATCACCACTTTATCACTACAATACCAAAAATCTGACTGCAAACCCCCACTGTCAAGGCTATTAAGATTCAGAACTGTGTTTCTCTGTAGCTCCATCACTTAAGATAGTTGTAAAGAATTTTAAACAGTTTCTAATCCTCTGTGCAAGAATGCCCACCAACACAATTCATATTAATAGCTCTAAAATAGTTTTTTTTTCAAGAGCATTAGGATTTTTCCCCCCACAGGAAAAAAATGAAAAAAGAATCATTAGGCTACTTTTCAGCAGGATCAGTTTTCTCATCTGCTTCAAGAGAAACCACACAGCAGAGTGGCATCAGCCAGAATCCAACTCCTGTGTGCCCCAGTGACAGATTCAACAGGCCAACTAAAAAGGCTCTTCCAAAGGAAGCAAAGCCTCTAAGGGTTACACACCTAATTATTATACTGTTTTCACCATTTCTGTATTAGCACAAATTACTGCATCTGGAATGAGATTTGCCATGATCTAATTTAAAAAGTTATTAAAACAAATCCTTAACAATTATTTTCCCAATCTAGGATAACAAAACACAAGATGCAGGAGAATATTTAATTTTGAATGTCAAAGATGCCACCACTGTCTCAGGGTTTACATTTGCACTGAGTGACACCTTGTTTGGCTGCTGTTGCTCTTCATTTCAGACTTTTCAGTTAAAATACTTTACTGCTATTTTTCTAGTTAATTCAACTTCTATTCTATGCTCAGT
Source organism: Agelaius phoeniceus (assembly GCF_051311805.1). Lineage (NCBI taxonomy): Eukaryota > Metazoa > Chordata > Aves > Passeriformes > Icteridae > Agelaius > Agelaius phoeniceus. Next base: position 9,432,666 of record NC_135270.1, on the reverse strand, counting down.
CTCAGACTTTTGGAAAGATCAAAGTCTGTGGAACAGTTTATCAAGCAAGCTCCTCTTCCAAAGTATTTGATGCCCATCATTATTTCCTGACACCCTAACACCCTTATGAGGCTTGGTCCATTTGATGTCATTTTTGGTGCTGGATCTTTTTAAGTCCTCTAGGTCAGACAGAACATTTAACTACTTCACCTTCCAGTGTATCAGAGCCAGCAATGGCCTAGGAAAAGTCAAAGCAAGAACTTGCAGAGCTCCAAAAATATATTACTGGGAGTTTCATGCTGGGGACAGAAACTACATGGTAACAGTTGTTAAATGCAGCAGCCACAGCTCATAACAGATCAAAAAAGCAGCCCTGGAGAGCATTTGGCACACTGCAAATCTATCTCAACAGGAAATAAGGTCAGGTTACTCTTCTCCATCCTGATCTCAGAGCAGATGATGACATGCTTGGACAATCACAGGACAGCCTCTTGATTTGGGAGAGCGTGGCTGAGCTGTGCAGCCAAAAGGGAGCTAAAAGAACTGAACCACTGCAGTGCCCCAGTGCAAAGCCAGGTCAACCCCCACCTCTGATGGCTGAAATCCTAAAGCAAAGGGGCTTTGCAGACAAGCAAATTTCAAAGGAAGTTCCTACTTGCTCAAGTCACTGGCTCCCCTGCTGCAGATTACAATTCCCCTGGTCACCCTGATGCAATTGTTTGTGAGGCTGTTCAGTAAATAGACTGCAAACATGAGCCAGCTTGAACAGGGTCTACAAAAATGCACTAAAACAAATTCTGTGATCCACTTTCCAACACCAACCCATAAACAACAACAGTAAAACAAAATGGGTGGAACGCTGTATTCCAGAACACTACTTTGTTTGACTTTGTTAAAAAAACAACATATATTGCAAAATTACACTGAAACATTCACAGAATCCCTTTTGTGGCTGAGGGCATAAGGGAGGGAAGAGGCAAAAATACCCTAAATAACTACAATTTTTTCTATATACTTTTTCCATGCATGGTTGGTCCTTTCAGACTAAGCTATTGCAGTAACACAGTGAACAATGCACAAGGTTTTTCTTGAATGGTCAAATACTCTTAGGTCTAATGTAAATGCTTTGCTTATTTTTATTCAACTAAAAAGTCAAGGATAATATGTCTCTTTCTGTTAGGAATAGAAGAAAAGTTACTTGTCTTCACATTTACTTCTTACAAAATATTCCTGTTGGGAAGGTAAAAGGAAGGAAAGCCCTTTCAGCTGCAATGCAGAGGACAAGCCAATGTGCATTTAGTTAAATGTTACCACAAAGATTTGGACTGCCAAGTAAGCATTCTTCTATCATCACAAAGACACTTTTAAGATCCAAAGCTGCATTACACAGAAATATTAAGTAAAACGCTTTCCTTTTTAATCTGCACTGTCAACTAACAGCAATCCAAGAGCAGCATTAGAGCTGTAAAACAACTGCAGTGAAATTCCTGCTCAGGAACCTACTGCAGTGCCTGCAAGAGGGCAAGACTCTCTTCATCTTACCCCTCCTTACACAACTTCACCCTCACTCCTCAGACAGAGATCTCCGAGCACGAAAACCAAACCAGCAGGAAAAAAAATAACCCAGTGGCAAAGTGAGCACATGAATTGTGTATTGAACAGCTCGTGAGTCAGCAGCTCCCAGTCCTGCAGGCAGCCAGCCACTCTGCTTCAGCTTTTTCCACTGAGATACCTGAAGTATTTGGAGTTTCCTGGGGAAAAAGCACCACTAACAGGCTCTCTTGGGACTCTGGGGCTCACTGCTTAACTATGCCCTGGATTTTACTTTAATAGGAATCCAAAACTGAGTTACTTTATTGCACTAATAGACAGTTCTCTTCACCTCCTCTGAATTGTCTCAAAAACATCATCCTGAAGTGGAAACAAAAACTGCAGTTACCTGGCATTACCTTCCAAACCTAGCCTGGTTTTAGAAATGCCTGACCACTGAGCCACCACTTCCAGTGCTGTGCTGCAAACTGGATCACTGGAATCATCAGATTAAAAATAACCCTTAAAAAAGGGGGTCAGGAGCAGGAGGGAGGCTCTATATTTAACCAGATAATTTCAATGCTGTGGTTCTACCAATTACAGCAGCACAAGTGTGCACAACAAGCTGCAAGGTGACAAGGTAACCTCTGCCAACAGCTGGAGTAAATCGTTAGTAATTCAAACTCCACCACACAAGGTAAGAAAAGATGGAAAGGACATTCCAAGTTTGTCTCCTTAGGTATCTCTAAAACTGAATGAATGTTTTTGACAGCACAAAAGCAATTAAGATAACCAAAAATTTAAACAGCTGTGTAATACAGTTTGCATTAAAGCCAAGTAAATGCCAAGTTAAAAATTAGAAGTTTGTTAACCTGTTTTACATCTCTGCATTGTGATTTGTTTGCCCACCACCATCACCTCCACACTTTTCATGGCTTTGCAGCTAAAACTGCCCAGAAATGACCAAAAAGCCCCACAAACCAAAACCAGTCTTCTATTTCCTCAAAAAAAGGAAAAAGTAAAACACTTAGCAGGGAAGTTCAGAACCTCTCAAAACCCACCAATTCTGAGCAGCTGTTTCAGTCCTGAGTTAGAACCAGGAAGATGGAAGGATACAATAACATCAATACTCCAGAACACAAAACACTTACAGGTCTTCTGTTTCAATTGAATTGATTTTTTGAGTAACAGTAGTAGATATTCTCGTGGGAGGGTTTTTCCCCACAGTCTGGGAAGTTTGATGGTTTAGAAAAAATATCTGCATAATGTATTAGTTTTTAAACAAAGGACAAGGACACATCAATTCTGAGACTGCAGTTTCACGATCAGTTAACCCCAGAGGAAGAAAAAGCTTCTTCAATAACCAGAATTAAATCACAGAGGAGTGGAACCCCAAGTTTTGGTGACTGCAGAGGTTTCTTTCCTAATCACCACCATACAGGATTTCCTACATAAACACACTGAATTAACAGGGAAGTTGACTACACTGTAGAAGACATGGATTTTGCTCTACACATAATTTTTGTTCCAAAAAGTTACTTTTACAAATGAATTCTAGAGTACAAATGTGTCTCTCCCAACACATTCTGCATGCCTTTTTCTTCAAACAAAAACCATGATCCAAACCCCAAAGCTGCATCTGAAAAACTGAAACTAGAAGATGTTTCACAGCTCCTTGGACTCATCATGCATCCAGTTAACTGAGCTCACTGTGAGACAATCCCTATTTTACAATAACCAGTTAAAACCAAAACAGACTGGCCTGAAACCTCAAAGCACCAGCACAAGATTTCACAGATAAACTGCTTGGGTTTTTTGACCTGAAGCTTGATATCCAGACAGGTTTCAAAGAAAGATTCAGGCTTACAATACACTGTCTGAAATTAATTTTACAATTTGTTCCATGCTAAACCTCCAAAGAATAATTTCCAACCAAACCTTCCAAGGAGTGATTCTGGAGCCACTCACAAGCCTGAACATTCAAGGGGCCAAATCATGGACAAATGCACTGAGAGCTGCCACCAATGGGCAGCTTCAAGCTTCCTGCCACCAGAATGGAAAACTGACCCCAGCTTTTACTACAGATTCCTGTTTCCCATGGGAAATCCAATGGGATTTCAATCCAATTTTACTGAACCAAGTCACATCACCTTCAGATGTCCACCTGCTGTTCTGTGAGAGCTCTTGTGTGGCAAGGACAGCAGCACCTGTGAACTGCTCATTCTGCACCCAGCCAGGATTACACCGAGGAGGAAACTCAGACAAGCTGATAAAGTGACAGCAGCTCAAGTTACCAGGCATAGGCAGCATGTGCCATCTTTCCAACTCCAGACACCAAGCTCACATCAAGCTCTAAACTCACATGTTACCCTGTGAACATCTGCCCATCCCCTAGTACACGTGGTAGCACATTAATTATTTTGCCCCTTTGGCAGAACATTTGTTTGATGAACTGTTCTTACATGGCTCATGCCCTATTACACAAGATGAAAGCAAAAACAACTGGGTTTTTTTTATTCAGCCCTGAAACAAACCCAGAGCTTGATCTACATTCAATTGGCTTAAAATTTGGAAAGGATTTTCTCCTCTAAAAACAAAAACCAGAAGAGCCAGGGAGAAGGAGAAATTGAAGGTGAAATATTTTCTCCTAGGGAACGTGGACAGCTGGCAGGATTCTAACCCCAGACACCTGACAAACACCTGGAGGAGTCCAGGCAACTTTCAAATTAACTAAACTTGTCAACATAAACTTGAGTTGCACATCTGAAGGTCCTGGAGAGAAAATACCTCTTTAATTACCCCTTTCCATGCACACACAAATATCTTGTCATCTAAGAGCAGAGGACAGCATTCCTATCTTTTCCAAATACAAAGAGATGAGGGGAACACAGACGTTTTCAGGCCATGTTTTCACATTCATTTCTGAACAGCAAATCAATTTATCCCAGTCCCTTCTAACAAAAGAAATACTCATTCTTTCAAATGAGGTCACATTTAGAAAAAGAAAATGAAAGTGTAACTAATAATCCAGTGGTTTTAGTTTATACAGAAACATTCAAACTAGTACAGACCAAAGTTATAAACATTATTTCAATTTGTATTTTGGTAGTCACATTATTTTATCCTCTGTGTTTGCAGGTAAACATCACAAACTTCACTCCAAAAACTCAAATTTCTTTATGAAGAGTGACCTCTCCTCTACTAAAAGCTGCACACTTCTTTTATTTAAAACCTAAGATGGTACCTCTTCCAGAGCAGTAATTTTTCATCCTTTAGAAATGTGTGTCTAAGTATTTAGTTGTGTTCATCCTGTGACACAAAGCTCTGAAAATCATCTCTACTGGCCTTCGTTAGCAGCTGCTGACAAAGAAAGGATTAACTGTCCAACTGAGCACAAGTTCCCAGTGAGATTTACTGCATTTCTCACCCACTCCTGGCTCTGCAGTTTCCAGAACAATTTTACTTTCTGGAAGCTTGGAAAAATTAAAAATATATTCTTGTCCAAAGATGCAAAATGTAAGGAAATCCTGCTGTGTACAATGAGCTTTGTTTTAAGACACAAAGCATGTACTGCTCCCTTTACTAAAGAACATTATTTACTACAGAACTCTTGGTTCCCCCACCAAGGGAGAGGCTCAAGCCCGCAAATGAGTTCCTTTGCTTTAATACACCAAAACCCGTTTCTCTCAAAACTTTTGTAGTGCTTATGAGTCCTCCTTCAGGAAGTTTCAGAACTTCAGCCCATTAAGACTTAGGAATCTTTGAACTTTAATTCATCAGTGAGAAACAACACTTTTCAGTGAGAGACAACACTTTTCTTTTTAAGCCCCAGCCCTTGCCTGTTCTTTAAGCCCACACTGCCCAGCACATAGTATTCAAAAAATAAATGCTTTCAGTAATTTTCATGGAACATCTTCCAACAAAAGCCATGTCCAGAAAAAAAAGGGCACTTTGTCCCCTCTACTCACTTGGTAAAACACTAAAACTCCACTCAAATAGAATGGAATGGCTAAGGCAAGTGTAAATTATTTAAAAGTAAATAAAAACACTGCTCCCAAGGACCCTCACAGCAGTAACACTGTGCTTTATCCTCCACTTACTAATTTTGGTTTTTAAAATACACACTTTTAACGTAATAAAAAATATTTTCAGAGGATTTTTGTGTATGTTGGGTACAACAGTTAATTTTCAAACAATTTTTTTTTGTATTAGAACAACTAGAGACAGAAAGATCAGCTTTCTTTCTCAAGCTGAGGACCAGTATTGGCTGTGCAGATATTCCTGTGTATTAATGCCAAGTTTAAGACAGACATCTTGTCCTGTCTACACACAACAGACATGGAGGAAAAGCTCCTCTGACTCTAAAACTTACCTAAAATGGCCTGGCTTGCTGCTTTTTGCCATGTCATCTCTAAAAACCAGGAAAATCCCACATTCAGTTTTGAAGTGGGAAGCTACACTGTACACAGTGTATTTATACAGTGTATTATTGATACACAGTGTGTTATTTATAGGTAAAGCACAGCTTCTCTCCTTTACAACCCACCTGTACAGACTAATTTACTGGGAGTACTTCCACCTTATACAATATGGAACACTATGAAAAATATCAAAAGTGACAGTTAAAAAAATTAATAGAACAGTTATTCTGCTAATTCACTTCTAAAAATAATAAGAGCTTTAGGGCTTTAGCACAAATAATAAATTTCTTAGGGAGTAATTTTAGCTTGGCACTGTGGTGTTTTGAGGCAAGTCTTGAGGCTATGTATTAGTTCTTTTTCTGATGGACACCTCATGCTCTGGAGGTTGTAAAGCCCTGCGAAGCTCATTTAATCTGCCACCACCGAGAGGGTGCAAAACACGCCGCGAGTAACCACGGCAGCCTTTTCCTCCCGTGCCACAACTCGAACCGTCCGAGCACCAGGGATTGAGTAGCTGCTCCTTCTAAAAATAACCCGAGAAAGGCCGCTTCCAGCTGGGCTCAGGCTCCCAAAGAGTTGAGCTTAGGGCGATGGAAAGCGAGCGGTGACACTGGGGCGGGGTGGGGTGGCCCCGGCTTTGTGCGGGCGGCACAATGAGCTCCGCCGGGGAGGCCGGGCCGCCGCCATGTTACAGCTCCGCGTCCATGTGCCCGGCTCCGGGGGCACCGCAGCCTCTGCCCGCCCGCCCCGCGGGCACCGGGCGCGCTCCGGCCGCCGCACGGAGCGGGGATGTGGGGAGCCGCTTCCCGGGATGGCGCGGCTGGGAAAGGCCCCGCCGCGGGGAACAAAAGGCGGAAGGAGAGGGAAGGGGAAGGGAGCGGCGCCGCCGAGGGGGCTCCGGGCAGCGGGGACGAAGGGGGGGTCGGCAGCCGCAACCCCTCCGCGCTCTGCTCCGCGAGCTGGGGGGAAACTGGGCCGGGTCCCGGGACGACGGGAGGGCGGCCGGGGATGAGGCAGGGGAACCCCGGGAGGGGAAGGGGACAGGCCAGGGGAGCGGCGCTCGCCCTTCTGGAACCTTCCAGGAGGCGGCCTCTGGGGGCCACGCCGGGAACAATCCGGGAGGGCTCGGCGGAGGGCCCGGCACAAGGGAACGGAAGGGAAACAGGCCAGACCGGCTCGGGGGCAGGGGCGGCCGAAGGCGAGGGACAAGGCGGGTGGGCACAAGGGCTGGACTGGGGGATCTGAGGGGACGTGAGGATCACCTTCTTCTTCTCCAGGTTGCGCAGCTTCTTGTCGATAACCCCCAGGATCTGCTTCATGGCCTCGGTCTGCACCGTGGTGATGTTCACACCCGCCGCCGCCTGCGGGGCCGCCGCCGCCGGGGCAGCCTCGCTGCCCGGTCCCGCTTTGCCGGTGGTGCTGCCGGTGGTGCTGCTCGCCATGGTGCTGTTGGTAGCCGAGGGCATCTCTGTGAAGGAGGGAGGGCGGGCGGGCGGGAGAGAGAGAGACAAGAGAGCGGAGAGAGCGCCGGGCGCGTCACGGGGGGGAGCGCGGACGGCGGGGACGCGCGGGAGCGCGCACGCGACCGCGCGCACACGAGCCGCACCTGCCCCGGCGCGCGCGCCCCTGAGGGGCCCCCCAAAGCCGCCCCTCCCTCCCTCGGCGCGCGCGGGGCGGCGGTGGTCACGTGACGGCGCGGGGCGGCCGCCTCGCGCCCAACGGTCATTTTCCCCTCACGCTGCCCTTCCTCCCCCGCCCCGCTCGGGGTGTCCGGAGGGGCCTCGCCGCCCTCCTCACCCTGTGCGCGACTGAGCCCGGGGGGGACACGCTGCGCTCTCTCTCGCTCGGTAGGAATGGCCGCCTCAGCCACGCTCCAGCCCCGCCGCCCGCGCTGCTCCTGCTACCACGGGAGAGAGAGAGAGAGAGAAGAGAGGGAGGCAGGGAGAGAGAGGCAGCGGCGGCGCGCACGCCGGCGCGTAGAGGCGAGGCGGCGCGGGAGCGCGCGGGGTCCTGGCCGGCTCGCGGGTTCCCGCGGAGAACGCCTGAGCCCGCGGCGGCAGCTGCCGCGCTGCCCGCGCGGGGGAGGCGCGGCGCGGCGGGTCCTTCAGGCGCGCGGCGGGCGGCCCCGCGGCAGACACAATGGTGGGGCGGCCCTCAGGGGGATCCTGGGTGTCCCTGAGGGGCTTCCGGGCCGCCCGCCGCCCGCTCCCGGCACTAACGCCTCCAAAGCGCCTTTCTGTGCCCTGCGGCGGGTCCCCACACCGGGGGAGCCCATCACGGCTGTAACCGAGCCCTAATAACCGCAGCTCAGTGGCCGGGAACAGTTGCTTCGTCTGTCTGTCAGGCTGGGATTTGCGTCTCCAGATATATCCCTGTATGTCCCTACGATCACCACGTAACGTGTGTGATGTTAGTCCTACACGTTCCAGTCACCAAAAGCTGCCACCACTCAGTAAACCTTTACTTCTATGCTAGCAATTTATTCTTTCAATATTAATTATTTCAGTGTTAATAAATAAAATACAACATGGGGGTTTCTGTGAGGCAAAGGGAATTTTGGGATGAATGCTCCAGCTGCTTAGTGGGGCACAGCTGGAAAATGAAATGCCACTGCCTTCAGAAGCCTGGGAGCTAAATGGGAAAGGATTTGGTATTTATTGACTTGTCTTGGAATTAATGGGTGCAAAACTTTGGGAATAGAAATACCTGAAAACCCAGTTCACAGTATTTGCACGTGGACATTGGAAATTTTGTTAAAATAAACAATTAAAGACTGTATTTGTACCATTGTTTTTTAAATTGTTGGGTTTTTTTCTTTGCTCTCTTTATTTGTGGATCCACACAATCAATGGCATTGGAAAGAAGGAAAAAGCCCAGTTCCTTGAACAACCTGATGGTTCCCATCACCAGAAGGGAGATGTCTCACAGCCCTTCCTCACCAAGTCCTTGCCCTTGTTTCCATCCTGGTTCTTGCTCCCTAGGAGTTAATTCAAGCTGATAATCCAGAAAGAAACTGGTAACTCAATGGGAAGATTGTCCCTCTCTATTCCATCTGTAAATATTGCTCCTTATGCTTCTGCTTTCCATGTATCTCTGCATTTTCTGGAGCAGCTCAATGCTTTGTCATTTTGTATTAGATATTTGCTTTACAAATCACTTAGTTTTGCATAACAGGTTATGGGACATGTAATAAATCACCCAGCCTAATTATTTCAGTTGAATAAATGATGTATAAAATGAAATCTTCAATTGTTGAAAGTCCTTTTCACTGCTCAACAAAAAGATTTTTGTAATACCCCTGTATTTTCTAAATTCCATTGTATTTAAAAGATTTAATTTCTATAGATTTACTTCTCCAAGCCCCATACTTGGGGGTTGAGATGACCTTTTCTCCCCAAGCAAAATGCAGTTTTTCTGTCAACATGTGAAGCACTTGAGACTTTTTGACCACAAAATACAATGGTTTAAAATAATATGGAATTGTCTCACCCATTCCTATTCATTTCTCCTTTTCCCTCACATTGCCATTGCAATTCTCCATAAGTTCTGGGCATAGCTTAGGCAGATTTTTCAGCCAAGCTCTGATAGAGTTTGTACTCAGAACCTTTCGAGGTGTTTATTCTTCATGGAGAAGTGAAATATAAGGTAGCAAATGTTGATGGTTTCAGAAATAAAGGAAGTTAAAAAGGAATAAAGTAAATAAATAAAGGAAGTTAAAAGGAAGTTAAAATGCTGCTCTTGAGAGCAGTTACTGCATGAGATCACCCAGTCAATCTCAGCTCCTGGAATATTTCTTACTGCTTAACGTGCTCATCATTTCAGGCAGCTCTTGCTAGGAGTTCTTGATCTACCCCTTTCTCACCATTCCTGTAGAAACAGCAACCACAAATTCCTCATCCTTCTGTGCCAACAGTATTGATCACCTGGCAGCACCTGGCAGAGGAAAACCCTGCAGAATCCCCAGTAAGAGCTGAGACCTTTGCTTGGAGGAAGTGTTGCTGAGCTGTGGGTAAACTCCATCCTGGCAGCTTCCAGTGTGACAAGCTTGTAATCAGCATGTGGGTCTGAGCATTTCCATTTCTCAGAGATAAGTATCCCTGCATTTCGTGTTTGGGAGCTCTGTAAAACGAAGGTCAGCTCTGGAGCTGCTGGGTTTGGAGTCATGCTTGTTCAATCCCCAGGGAAAGGCCTGAGAGCAGAGAAAGTCCCCCCAGCAGAAGCACTTCCACAAATGGGAGCCTTTAGAACGCAGAACTGCTCAAGATGAGGGAAGTCACATTCCTGAGCCTTCCCATCTCAGATTTCTTCCCTTTTTGCTCTCTTTGCTCGGGGACTTTTCACCAGCCAAGCCTTGCCACTCCCTCTGGGGAAAATCCTACAGGGAAGTACTACTACTCCTCCACCCCCTTGTCCTATCTCCAAGTGGAAAAGAAAAAGGAAAAATTAGACCTTTTTTTTTTTCCCCCCTCATGCCCTAAAAACTATTTCCAAGCAAAAGCAATGTCCTGGACTGTGGGAAATGGATTTGTAAAGAATTCTCAAAACCTGACAGAAAGCTCAGACAGTTTTGTTCATCTGTATACAAAGACTAAGATAAAGTGTGCTAACTTTAGAAAGCCATAGAATAGAGAGGACATTGTTAAGAGAGAAATTAAACTAAAACCAAGTTTCAAAATATAGCCTTACAAAAAGACTAGATATATTAGAAGATTAGAACTGTGAAAGATGCATTGTAACAAGACCACGTGGAGAAAAAATATAGATGATTAGTGTTAGAAGTAATAGTGACATTGTGTAACAGAAACTAATGAGCTGAAAAACATTTATAAAGTATTGTAACCAAGAAATAAGTTAGCTTTTGATAGAATAGTGTTAAGTTTTACATCTCTCATGTCTCGCTATTCATCAAGACTGATAATAGAATAAAATCTTTTAAAACGTCTCTCAGTTGCCCCGTCTCTGTAAAAACTAAGAAAACCAACACCAGGTTGTGAGCTCCAGAAATGAGCTGTGTCTCCCTGCAGCTCCGCCAGGCTCTGACCCTTCCTGCAGGTCATCAAAGCACACAAACAGAGATGTCCTCCTGCCTTCCCAAACCTGACATCCCTTCCCTGTGTCCTTCCATCTTCTGGTTCCCCACTTGTCCAAAGCTCACCAGCCTTCCCACCCTGCTGATCTGTTCCCAACTTCCCCAGACCAGGAACTCTGGCCCACTCAGGGCTCTCTCCTTAATCACCACATCTACTCCCTAGTCATATTCAGAATTATCCTGAACTATATAATGAAATGAACACAATTAATAACTTCAATTTTTTCTGTGCTGGGTTGTTTGGGTTTTTTAGGTTTTTTTTTTTTTTTGTTTTGGTTTGTTTTTTTTAATAGGCTCCATAAGACTAAAATGAAATTTCCTTCCTGCATGTTATCACAGGCCTATTCATCAAGCAGTTCCCTACCTGAGCTCATGGAATGTTATGGGATTCCAGCATTGCTAGTGTTCTCTCGGGTTCTAGAGGTAACCACAGCCTAAGCTGAAAAGCAGAGGCCATCCTGCAGGGGGAGAGAATGTAAGAAAATAAAGGGGTAAGTAATCTTACGCCCTAAAGAGTTGCAGCTGGGCTAATTATTAAAGATTAGGAGCAGGCCTGGTTTTAACAGGCCACAGCTGTAGCCAATAAAAAGAATACTGTTATAAAAGAGTGGATTGGTTGGTTGAGGGGATCTGGAGTCAGTTGGCTACTGTGAGAAGAAGGAAGAGCCACTGCTTGGAGAAGCTGCCTATGAGGAAACATCAAGGAGGTAGGAAACTCTAGCAATATGGAACCTGTGCAATATAATGACAATAGAACTCTTACAATATGATGAGAATAAATGGTGACCCTGATGTGATTTGCGAAAAAATACTCAAATACTAAACTTTATGACCCTGTGCATTTGGGAAAAAGGTTTTAAATACTAAACTATGTGACCCTATAGTGATTTGGAAAAATGAATTAAGTATCCACTGCTGTGAACCTGTGGTGTTTCAGGGAAGAAAACTTAAACATTAGGCAGTATGATCCCATGGTGATCTGGGTAGAGAACTGTATGAGGAAAAGCAACAAAACTGAAAGAGGAAGGAGAGAATTTACCAAAGCAACTGTAAAAACTGGAAAAGGAGTAGTTCTATTTAGTACAACGTGTTTATTGATTGGTAAAATATATCAATTGTAGCTCTTAATGTTTGTTAAACATGAGTGTAAAAGATTTTGAAGATAAGTACTTTGTAAACTGAGAAAAGCTACAAAACTGAACTAACACTTAAAAATACATATATTTGTACTGTAATATGTTGTCTGAACATTTGTGTAACTATTAGTTCTGAATGAAATATATGAATGTGTCATAATGTTAATTTATTTGGGCATGTACTTCTAGAAATGCTGTAACTCTGTAATTAAAAGAAAAAGGGGGAATTGTAGGGGGACAGAATATAAGGAAATAAAGAAATATATAGAAAGTAATATATAGTATAGAGTAGTATAAAGTATAGAAAGTAATCTTACCCCCTAAAAGAGTTGCAGCTGGGTTAATTATTAAAGATTAGGAGCAGGCCTGATTTTAACAGGCCACAGCTGTAGCTGGTAAAAAGAAGAGTGTATAAAAGAGTGGATTGGTTGGTTGAGGGGATCTGGAGTCACTTGGCTGCTGTGAGAAGGCAGAGTCAGTGCTTGGAGGAGCTGCCTATGAGAAATATCAAGGAGGTAGGAAACTCTAGCTGTGCAATGTAATGACAATAGAATTCTTGCAATATGATGAGAACACCATTCCACCTCTGGATTGCAGAAAATGGCAAGGACCAACCTCAGTTTCCAGTTCCTGGATTTGTTATACAGGGATTGTGGTTGTTAGGTTTTGAGGGGGCCCACTCTGCACATTTCAGAAGCTGGGGCTCCTCCTGCTTATCAGGCTGTTTTAGAAAGGTATTGCTTTGTTTTTATTTAGGTTTCCTTTTTCCACAGGAATTTGCTCAAAGGTGAGAAATTCCCATTCTATCTCAGCCCACAGGCTGGCTAGCTTTCATAATAAAATGAGACCCAGACAAAATAAGCTACTCTGAATAAGGATTGAAAGCTCAGTGTATGTTTTTTGTCTGAATAAGATTAAAATACAAGGTTTTTATCAGAAATGTTAAACATTGATGTTTTAGGAGAAAAGTCAGTAAAAAATTCAGAAGGTATTTGAGTTCAAAGGAGGTTAAATGAAATCTAATGGTATGATTAGTCAAAACTAACATAATTCCAATCCAATGCAGTGAAAAATTGATTAAATGCTACTAAATGATAGATTTCCCTACATAGCCATGGATTGGAAATCCTTAGAAAAGGTATTTGTTTCAGTTCTTCTCTTCCACAAAGCAATTGTTTATTCAAGTCTCCAGCTGCAGAACCTGGCTGGAACACTCCTTTGCTCCACAAACTTCATGCAAAGCAGATCAAGCCTTAGTTTATGGACAAAGCCCTGGCACAGGAAGGGAGGAGGTTGGTCACACATGCTGGAGGAGCTCTGAAAAGCAGCCCAAAACTGCCTAGGGCTTTATATTTGCCTGACTTAGCTAATTTGGATGGGCCCAGCTTACCACACTCTCCAGGATGTTTATGCCTGTCCTCCCTCTCATTTACTCTTTCAGTCATCTTTTTGTATTTGTGAGTTAGATCAAGTAATTAATTCTGTCTTTATTTCCTTACTGCCAAGGAAAATATTGTGGCAAATGCTGCAGCCCCAACCAAAGCATCCTCTTAAATAACAATCTTCTGTTCAATTTGGGTTTGGTTTTTTTTTAGGCACCTTAGTGTATCACAGCCATTTAAAGGAGAGTATCACAAGGCTGTAAATCAAATTTAGGCTGATCATAGTCTGTCTTAGATCTTTAATTCTGGAGAATGTCTACAGAGGTTGTCATCCCAAACTTTTAATCACCTCAGAAAATATTACTTTTTTTTTTTTTTCCTCAAAGAGATGTGCTGTGTAACTGTGGAGTAAAAAAATGGGTCTTTCTGAAAGGATATTCAACCCAATGCTGAGATGTATCATGAAAGTCAATAATTGAAAGGGAAAGGTGCTGTCAAGGGACAGGTTTTACTTTAGATGGAATGGGTAAGATGGGGCTCATGATGTGCCTAATACCAACTTTTTACCTTTATTTCTATGGATAGAATAATTTTATCTTTATTTCTATGGCTCTTTCTATGAATTGAGGAGTTCAAGTAGTTCTTGACAAATGAGCAGATCCAATGCCTGCCCTCTTATCTGGCCCCCACAGGACATTTGTGCCTGAGCCCTTCATCCCTTCAGCTGATTTGGTCAGCCACAGTCATTAGAAAAAACAATGGGTCTTGCTAATGATATTCATAATTTATTCAAGTTCACAACACCTGAAAATTGCCAATCAAACCTTGCATTCTCCAAGGTGTACCTCAGGATTTTCCTGCACATCGCATCCATAAGAAAGGTAAAGGAGGAGTGAAACTGGAAGTAGCTGAAGGTGAAGGATGACTGGCTATTTCAGGGAATCCATAATGCTGATATAGGACAAATTCTTCTCTTGATTCTTGATCCTCCTTTCCTTTTGAGAGGGAATGACTGGAAATTGTTCTTTACATAGGCTGGCTTTGCACTCACTTTACTGTGGTTTTCATTTGGGCCTTGATTTCTTAGGCTGCTTCTGAGTTGTGGGAGAGAGCAGCAGAAACCTTCTTAAAGTCAGGAGATCTTCCTCTGATTTTTCTCTGCTTCTCCTCTGTCCATCTGTGGCAGGAAATGAAATAGCCTGGTACAGTTTGGTTGTGGCAAATTCATGTTGCCTGTTACCTCCTTTTTTTTCCCCCCAATCACTTGGGATGTGATAAAGTAATTAAATAAAGGTAGAGCATGTCTAACTTAATTTAGGAAGACCCAAGTACACAGCTTAATTTGAAGGTGGCCACATCAATTTGTTGCTTTAATTTTATTTCCAGTTGAAAAACTCCTAATAAGGGCTTTAAAATAGCAAAGTTTCCTCCAGAAACAGCTGAGGTGAGGGGATACCACTCTGCAGTCTGCGTCCTGTGCTTGTTTGTACTGACCTGCTTAGCTCAGACTGTATTATATAATTTACATTTCTTAACCCAATATCTCTTTGCCAGGTCAGAAAGGGACAGGAAATACTTAAAACCTCTTCTGGAAAATATCCTTGGTGTGGAGGATAAAAGTGTTCTTAGTGAGCATGGCTGGAAGAGCTGGAAGTAAATAACCCTTAAGATGGGGCAGGTACAGGTTGTACCTTCCAGTTCCACTGAGCAATCTTGGTAAGGTAACCATGGAGCAAGAGACAAGAAAATCACAGGATGTTTTACTATTTTCTTCCCATCCTATTTAAGCCCAAGTCTCCTGTCTTTTTGGAAGTTCTGAGGATTTCTCCTGTAAGTCAGGTGTATTTTAAGGTTGATAATGTATTGGCTGTATGTGAGGGTTTTTCTGCCTATCTGTGAGATGGCAGAGCCATCAGCCTGTTTAGCAGATAAAGTGCTAACAGAGATGTCATTTCCCCACAGTGAACAGAATTGCATCTCACAATAAATACTGGCATGAGGAATGCAGAAAGCCTTTACCCCTGCAGGATAAAATACCTCCAGCCCAGAGGAGAGGAAGGAAGGGCTGGCAATTCTCACACTCCAGTCAGTACTGGAGGCTCAGCTGGGCTATTTTGAGGAAGACTGATCCCAGACCCAAAATTAAGAACAATTAATGATTGCTTTAAACAAGTATGTCCAAACCTGTTGGTGTGACAGCTGCCTTTCCATGTGTGCTGGCTCCAGGAGTGCCCACTGGCACTGCTGCCCTCTTCCTTCCTGTGTGCTCAGCACTCTTGGAGAAATAAATTTGTGTGTTCCTCTAGGCCATATCCATCCCAGGGAAGCTGAACTAAAGAATTCTTCCACTAAAACTTCCACCAAAGAATTGAAAATGCTTCTGTGTGAAAAAAGCTTCAAATGGACCAAAAAACGGCCAAACAGAGCACAATCCCCCAAGCCATAAAAAATAATGTAAAAGCAGCTGAGGAGATCACCTACATAAATTCAGATTTATTCCTCTTTTTTGCCTGTGCTTCAACTTTTTTTTACTTGAAGTCCAAATTCTTCAAGTCCACTGGGCAATTCTATTCCCCAGCACCCCAGTGATGAATGGATCATAAATGTGTTTCAGGAACTCTAGGATTATTCACCAGGTATCTGCAAACACACACAGGTGGCTGCAGCAGGGGAAATGAGAAATTTGGGAACAGCTGTCCCTGGGGAAGCTGAAGCACACCTTGCTGAGGAACAATGAAAGGTTTAAGGTTAAAAAAAACAATGTGTAATTTTGATTCACTGGCATTGGTAACTAAAACGTTGCAGTAATAACATGTTGCACTCTGACAATTGCAATGGCAGAACAATTATCTAATTGGAAAGTAAAATTAATGGCACCATACTTTAATGACTTAATAAGCGAGAAATTGTTGTCAGGCTGCAAAATGTCATGAAAAATTAGCAGGGAGTGCAATTTTCTGGCTAACAGAAAGTTTTCCTGGCAAACATGAAGTTTGGGAGCTGCTCACAGAGCCACCACTAAGCTTTGTTTTATTCCCCACATCTGTTTAAGGACAAGAGGGCTTGGTGGAAAATGTGGGATTTGGAATAAATATTGGGGATACAATCCTTCCAGACCCAGGATGTTTGGTGAAGGATTGTTACTGGAGTGATTTCCCAATCTTCATGGAAAGCAGCATGATGATGAAGGAAGCAGCCGTGGGGAGGAAGGCAGGCAAACAAGAAGGCACAGTCTTCAAATAAGCAGATAGCAGACAAAAATAAAGGCAAACATTCAAATAACATGTGTCTGTGAAGCAGGGTGTTTGTTTTTGCTGGACAGGTTACAATTAAACTGTGAAAAGGTATGCAAATAATGCTCCATGCAAATATTCCTGTGGACACAGGCCTGTGATCTATTAATTATTCCAACCCAACACCAGGATTTTGTCATCGCTGTCTGTGGCATATTCCTTGCTTTAATCTGTCCTTTGGTCTGGGAGCTGCCAGATTTCCATAACTGGGTCACCCAGTTCTTTCTCAACTTTGTTTTCTGCTGTGAAATGAGAAATTAGCATTTTTCTGTGACATACATTCAGAGCCTCTGTGAAGACCTTGAGTGGCCACTCTGGAAATCAGGAATCCTGAAATAGGTGAGAAAATAGGCAGGGAAATATTCACAGTTGTGGATAGGATGAATTTCCAGTGGGAAATCAGAGTTTGGATGAAAATTGTTGGTTTTTTAAAAAGGTAAATGTTATTTTGATGCACAGGAGTGATGTTAAACTCTCTCTCTACACTTTGCATAGTGAAAAATCACTCCAGTGCCTAAGAATAAATTGTAATAAAATCTTATTATAATTACAACAATAATTAGAACCTTAATTTAAAAATCTTTTTATCTCTGAGAGGCATGAGTCACAGCGAGTGATTTATTGATTAAAATTGAGAAGGTGATGGAAGGTGCCATTAGCAGGAGTTGCTCTTTAACCACTAGAGAGCGTTCAAGAACTGCTTTAAAGCTCCATTTTCAGCTCATCCCTTCAGCCCCAGGATTTTTCTGAGGGACACCACGGGACAGTCACGGTGGTTTGAAGGAGACACAGGGAGAGGTTTCGGTTCTGGCTTCTGCTGGTGATGAAGAGTGTGATGAAGGAAAGGAGGCAATCCTCGATTATTTGGCCTTTTTCCATGATTATTCCCACCGGGTGTATCTATCCCTAGTGGATGTGCCAACAGCACATCAGAGATGGCTGTTAGGAAAAAATAATCTTGGAAGTGTTAGGTGAAATTTTTGTTTCAGTTTTCTTGGGAGAAGGATGAGTAAGCAGTGCCATTTTATTAACTCAGTGTGGATAAAAATTTTTAATTATTTGTAAAATTCATCATTCTATGAAGAGTTTTGGCTAAAACTGGAGCAGGGTGCCCAGAGAGGCTGTGGCTGCCCCATCCCTGGAAGTGTCCAAGGCCAGCAGGCTGGACAGGGCTTGGAGGCTGGAATAGTGGGAGGTGTCCCTGCCCAGGGCAGGAGGCTGGAACAAGATTTTCTTTAAGATCCCTTCAAGGCAAACCATTCCATAATCCTAAGATTCCTACTGGGACCTCCACAGAGAATTAAAAAGTCCATGGAGCCCTTCAGTGCCATGATTGCTGCACTTTTGTCCTTCCTCTTTGGAGTGCAGTTTCCAGAGGGGTTTGTACCTTTATAATCTGTGGAGTCAGGGTGAGAAGTGAGCACAACAGTCATTGTTACAAGCGAAAAACCACAGGATTTCTGCTGGAGTTTTGTTGATAACGATGTTGAGGAACCCCAAGCTAATTTTCCCTTCAGGAATTCTCACTCCTGCCCTGCTCTCCTGTCTCTTCCCCACTAGAAGGCAGAAGCGAGGTTTCATGAGAACATGCACCAAAAAAATAAATCGTCCAGCGGGAAGTTTTACAGCAAACTGACTGCTGCTGGCTTTCTATGGTTTCATCACCTTCACACTTCCCATTTTCCAGGGTGCCAGGGCCTCCCCAATCCGGAGCTGACACCCGGGCTGCGTGCAGCACCCGCGGTATCCATCAGTGCCTCTGTGGTGAGCTCTGCCTCCTCCAGCCTCACAGGGCGTGCATGGAAGGATGTATTATCCTGCTGAAACTTCAGGGGGAATGTTAAAAGGAGGATTGTAATTAATTGAGTTGGAACTTGGCCAAGGCAGAGACTTTAATATGTCTTCTTTCCTGGCTCTTTTTTTTTTTCTCTGCAGGCACAGGAGTTGTATAACACCCTTGTCTAGAGCTTTGACAAATTCCTGGCAGTCCTACTCCCGGCAGGAGGGTCCAGCCATGGGGCTGGGGGATCCATTCAGCCCTGTGTGGGTGCAGGAATGTCTTTGCTGTTCCCTCAGCCAGGTCCCTTAAAGATAAAATTGATGTGTACAGCCTGTGCTTAGTGAGAGCCTATAGAGTGTTAGTGTTCCCTTTCAGCACATTGATGCTTTCATGTTTTAAGCTCTTGGCTAAGCAAATCTTTGTACTTCTTTCCTCCTTCTCCTTAGCACCAATTAAACTCCCCAGGCATATTTACACAAAAATCCCTGTTCTTTCCAAAGCAGAAACGCTTTCTCTGTCTTCCCAACAGATTTTAAACCTCAAGATGACTGCAGCAATTTTGCCAGTTAGCAAAGAGAACCAATGTTACCTCATTTCTCTGGTAATTCTGCAATGCCATTTGCATAATGTGAAGTTTAGATCTTCCACTGTCACATGCTCCCACTCATTTACCACCCTAATGTCCATTGGAAGTGCACGATGGAAGTGCTGGAACATTCCTAGTTCTTTGTTTCATATCAGCCTTGGATTGAACCAGTTGCTTAATTTTCCCCAATTCCTGCAGCACTGCAGGAGTCCCCAGCATTTGTCCTCCCAATGTGCTTGTCTGAATTGCTGTATCGTTTTTGCTCTGTTCTCTAATGGCTCCCTCCAAATAAAATGCCTTTATAGCATCAAGGAAAATAACAAGCACTTTTAAACTCTATTCTTCCTTATTTCCCCCCCCCCCCATAAACTGTAAAAATCTGCATATTTGATTGATGCAACTTCATCCTGATCTGAAGCCACACTGCTTTGCTCTCACCACTCCCTCTAAAGCTGGCTCTGATCTGTTGGCTATGATTTTTGTGGAGCTTTTTCCCTCTGCACTGACAATATACTTTCACCTCCATAATTATTTTGATCAGCAGAGCCACCTTTTGCCAGGATTGAGGCAAGGATTGCCTTCAGCCAGGCACCTGTGAGTCTCTCACTCCCACAAGTGTTTGTAGTGATGTTATTTTTGTACCTGTTCCACAGCCTTTCTCATTTTTAACTGATTCACTGCTCTGGTGTCCCTATGATCCTGGCTAAACCTGGGTTCAGCACTGCCTCACAAACTGATGGGTCTGTTCTTGCAGTGTTGTGGAGTCTTTCATGCACAAAGATGTGCTGGGTCTGATCCTCCTTGTTTCACGTGCAACCACGGGGTCACAGGATCCCAGAGTCACAGAAGGGTTTGGGTTGGAAGGGACCTTTAAAACCTTCTTATTCCACCCCTGCCATGGACAGGGACACCTCCCACTGTCCCACGTTGCTCCCAAGTCCCATCCAGGCTGGCTTTGAACACTTCCAGGGATCCACAGCTTCTCTGGGTAACCTGTGCCAGGATCACACCACCCTCATAGGGAAGAATTTCTGCCTGATATCCAGTCTAAACCCACCCACTGGCATTGTCATGTGCCTTATATGGGCAAAAAAATGAACACTAATTTTTAATTGATAGCTATATTAGATATTTAAACCCTGAGTTTTGAAGTCCTTCTGTTTATTGTTCCTATAAGCAGGGTTGATGACGAAAGCAGATGCACTCCATTACTCCTGTGACAGCAAACCATGTGGCTTCTTTGTGTTCCAGCTACACTTTGGACTTTAATTAAATATAGCATTGCATTCCTTGGCTTTTCTCTCCACTGTGTCCCTTCACATTCTTCCATTTTAATTTTCCCCTTGTCTTCCCCCACCCATATTTTCATTTTTAGAACTCCTCTCATTTATTATATCCGTGTGTGCACCTTGGGTGAGCTCTGAGCCCCTGCAGCTCCCACAGCGCTGAGGTGGATGTGATCAGCACTTGCTGAGCAAGGATTCGGGTTTCCCAGAGCTCAGGACATTTTGTACACTTCCCTTTTCTCCTGTCAGTGTGAAATATAGATGTGACACATAACGTGATGTGTGATAGGAGAGTGTACGAAAAAACACGATTACTCTCAGAGGGTACCATACCCTCAGAGGTACCTTCAGGTTTTAAAGAAAAATTTTTTAAAAAGGAGCAGGAAATAAAACAAACAGCGCTGAAAATTTTGGTTGTAGTTGTTTTCGGGGGCTGTTTCTCGGTCGGTGCCGTTGCTATCGCTCCGCAGGGTGTTTTACACGCCCCTGTGAGGGGGCCTGTGCCTCTGGGCGCGCCGATAAGCGCGGCCCGGGGCCGGTGGGCTCGGCCTGACCGCACCGCCTTTCCCCTTCCTCCGCTCGGGCTTGGGCCAGGAGCGCCGGCCGAGCCCCCATTATCACCGCCCTGCAGAGCAGCCCGGCAGCGTGGCCGTGCCCTGCCTGCCTTTCCAGCCTTGAGTGCCTTTATCAGCTCCCTCAGGGCCGCGGGGAGAGGCCGATCCTGCGCGGATGGCCTCGGCTGGGGCCCGCGGGTCTGGGCCAGCAGAATTGCTCATTTCTGTTAAAAATAGGTTAGAAACTGTTGTAAAGTAGTTGATAGATCGTTAAGCATGTATTGCTATGTCAGGACCCTGGACATCCCTCTGGCTGTCCTGAGCAGCCGAGACCCCTGTCAGGAGCTCAGAGAGCCTGGCACAGAGCCCAAAATGCCTGTGGTTTGGATTATGACCCATGGAGCAAGTTACCAACCTTATATGAAGGTCTGCAAGCCATCACAAATTAAGTAGAATAATAGTGAAGTTATCACAGGGTGAAAAAGTAGATTTTGGGGTTTCTGGTATGGGGATTCAGGGGGCAAGATGGAGGGATCTGGGCATGTCCAGCCTTTCTCCTTCTTCTTCTTGGCCTCCAGCACCGGGCTGGGAAAAAAGACTTTTTAACATTTCTTGGGGTCACTGTGACAAGCTAGAGACCCCAACACTGTTAGTTTGGTTGTTATATTGTAAAAAAGTAGTTAGAAGAAATATGGTACTCAACGTACCATAATACACCTAAGTAAAGTGCATCACCCCCCCAAGCAAAACGAGCCAGCCTGGACAGAACTGCAATGGGCCAATCAAGCACCTTAAACCTTCATGCAAATGAAGGATCCAAAAAGAAACCAATTCAAAGGAACAAAAAACAGGATCAAAATGGGGCTTCTGACCCACTGAATCTGTGCTGTTCCATCTGGGACATCAGGGACATTGCTGCTGAAGCAGATGCAGCGCCGGTGTTGCAGCATCCTCGACGGGAATGCTCTTGCTTGCCTGTGGGCTCCCTTGCTTTAGGCCTTTCTTTTTCTTATAATAAAAGCTGAAATCACTTGTTCTCATTTTTATCAATTTCTAGGGATTTCTGTCGCCACATCTGCAGGAGAGTGGGTTCCCTTCCAGCAGTTTCCCTCAGCACTCAGGGGTGTGCCAGAAATATCTTTTCATCCTCCCACCATCCCTCTTCAAAAGCTTTTTGCCCTCTGAGGAAGGTCCTCGAGGGAATACCATACACAGAGCTGATTTCCTCCCAGCTTTTCCCCAGCTGGGATCCAGTGGGAGCAGCACCCCTCCATCCTCTGGGAGCCCCCACCCTCCCAGGTACCCACAGCCTTCAGGGGGGCCAGTTTGGATGGCTGGTGGGCAAGCAGCCATCTCATCTTCCCATGGCCCAGTCCCTCTGGGCTAATCCACAACATATATTTTACCTTGATTAAATATCCCAGCACAGAAATGCTCTGAATAGTCTCAATTCTCTGAAATTCTCAGTTTTGAATATAGGAACTGATGTTCTGCTTATCGGTGTGCTTCTGACCTGGAACCACTCGGGGACATAAACATCCAAGAGATTTTGCACAGTCCTATTGAGTTCCACCCAGATTTTTTGCACTTTTTGGGGAGTTTTTTAGGACTAGGTTTTCATCTGCGGAGGTTTTAGGCCAGCAGCTGTTTTTTTGTGGCATGGCTGGTATGATAGGTGAACACCTGAAAGCTGAAGCCTCTGCAGACTGCTGTGCTGGTATATCATAGAATCCTGGATGATTATAGATGTATGAAGAAATTCAGGGAGCAAGGGAGGAGTTGGATCTTGGTCCAGGTGACAAATTTCACTTGAGTCCCTTCCCTGCTGTGTCACAGACCCCGCGGAGGAGATCTGTTTTACTGGATGAGTGTACATGTTATCAGCCTGCCTTGGAAAACCTTTTATTTTATTCTCAGTTTTATCTCCCACTAATCTTTCAAGTATTTCTACAATTGAGCAGATGTTTAATACCCAGGGACACGTCTAGAATTGAAGGAAAGATATTTTCCAAGTAATTTGGGGGAACCTGACAAGAATCCCTTAGTGCTGGCTGCTAACTGTGTTTTCTTCCTCTTTTGATAGATCTGGTTGTGTCAAGGAAAGTCTCCGTGGACTTGGTCTAACAAAGGCATGATGGATCTGACCCTTTGTAATCTTTGCCAATAAAGCTGGAAAAATGTTATTTTTTTCCTCTGTTGCTATCCTGCCAAACATCATTTTGCTCCCAGGAAAGCCTGGCTTTGTATCATGCTCAGTGCAGTAGTTACCCACCTGGGCTTGTATCTTTTACCCAAGCATGCCAACTATTTTTTTCCCCTTTGTATTGCCAAGGTTTTTTTGATTTATTGTGCCTCAGCTCTTTCTGAGGTAATGTTATAATCTTGAAAGAAGATTTTCCTGATCAGTTGCCACAATAAACAAAGCAAATCTGCCTTGGGTGATTGCAGACATTAAGCACACTTGGATCCCTGTTGCTCAGGATTTATTATGGACCATAATGTATCTATGGGATGCATGGAGAGGAAATTCAGAGGGGAAAAAGGGCTCCTATCCCAATTAGGCTGGTGAAACTGAGTAGGGGAGAATGGTGAGAGATGCAGAAATAAGGATGTTATTTCTGATACTCTAATGAAGAAGGCAAATCTGAACAAACAGCTCTCCCAAAATTTCACTGTTCACTTAAAATGTGCTTGCTGCTTGTTAGGAACAGCCTCCCTCCAGGCTTGCTGGCACTGCTGTTGTTAATTACTGACTCAGAAGCTGTGTGAAGGAGGTTGAGGATTTAGATTCTTTGGATAATATAGAAATTCAGCCTAGAAATGAGGGATGTGCTGCACAGGTTTATGGCTAACGGAGGCACAAACTGCTTTGGGTTGGAAGGGACCTGAAAGCTCATCCCATTCTCACCTCCTGTCATGGGCAGGGACATCTCCCACTATCCCAGGGTGCTCCAAGCCCATCCAGCCTGGCCCTGGACACTTCCAGGGAAGGGGCAGCCACAGCTTCTCTGGGCAACCTGTGCCAGGCCCTTCCCACCTCACAGGGAAAAATTCCTTCCTAACTTCTTACCAAAATCTCTCCTCTTTCAGTTTGATTTGTCTATTATTTTTTATCTCCAGCAAGTGAGCCCAGAATGACTCAAGGATTTAAAACTAAGTCTTAGTTCAGTACAAATAATTCTATTTTTTTTGGTCTGGTTGAACCGCTCATTTTATAAATGATATTTCTTATTTGATGTTCTTCCCACCAAATCATTCATTGCAGTGTCCTTTGTGATCCCCTCCTCAGCAGGGACTGCAGTGTGATGGATGCTGTGCAAACCCAGGGCTGGGATGGATCCTACACAAACACTTCCCAAGGACAAGGCGGGCAGAAGGTGCTGGGAAGGAGGCAGCACCATTCCACTGTGCAAGTGGAAAACTTCCAGAGGCACACAAGGCACTCTTCCCAAGAACACCCTGGGAACCTCTGGCACAGCCAAGAGCTGAATTAATATCTCCTGAGTCCTTCAAGGACAACCCCTTCTCCCCAAATCAGTTTTATTTTCTAACAGAAAGCCAGTGGAAAGAACCCTTTGATTTCAGTGATTCAGGCAGAGTCCCAAATGCTCCCAAAAATCCATTGCTGCATTCCCAAGCCACCTTATCCACGGCAGAGAGGAATTTTAACCTCTGTTTCTGTCGAGTTCTGACTCAAAGTCAGGTAAAGGGTGGTGGCTCAGCAGGAGCTCTGGCCCCTCACTGGCAGTTCTATGAAAATGATTTATTTTTGTCACTTCTTGTGATTAGTCATGTCTCACATGGGGTATGTTGGTACCATCTCTGTCTCTCTTTTTGCTCTGCAGTTTGAATTCAGACATGGAGTAGTTTTTGGGGGTTTTTTTGGCTCAGCACACGTCTTGTATGCAGAATACTTCAAGGAAAGCTTTTTCTGACCAGTCCTTGTGATGAGAGGACCCAGCATTCAATCTTTATCATTCCCAATAACCAGAAACTGGTGGAGGCAGATGCTAAAAGTTTGTAGCCCCCATTTCCAAGAAGTGCAAAGAGCCACATTCTCTTCCTCTGCTCTATCCTTATTCTAATGCTTGTGCATTTGCAAAGGCTTAGAAGCAAAGCATGTGGAAATGCCCATGCCGAGTCTGTTTGGTTATCAGCTAATTCATTCTCAGGAGTAAAGCCCACACTGGTGAAGTCATCCTGGGTAACTGAGCATCCTGAATTATTCTTTCTTGTCAAATCTCTCGCTGAGTGATATATTAATTTATTTTTTTTTGTGTGTTGTCAGAAAAAGAAAGAAAAAGGCAGCTTTCAAGTTTCACTCAGTAGGTTTTTCACATGTCACTGGTGATCCCTTTACATATTTGAAAATTCCCACATCCAAATTAATTCATGCAAGGATGCTTTTCATTTGTGTTTTTCAGAGAGGGACTTTGACCAAGGGTACGGAGTGATGGGAGAAGGGGGAGTGGTTTTAAAACGAGAGAGGGTGAATTCAAATTGGATATTGGGAAGAAATCCTTCCCTGTGCGGGTGCTGAGGCCCTGGCACAGGTTGCCCAGGGAAGCTGTGGATGCCCCATCCCTGGAAGTGTGCAAGGCAGGTTGGAAGGAGCACTATAGTGGGAGGTGTCCCTGCCCTGGCCCAGGGTGATCTCTAAGGTCCCTTCCCGGCTGGACCCCTCTGGGATGCAGTGGAGGTTGGCCTCGAGGCCCCGTGATGCTGGCCAGGGCAGAGCAGGTCACAGTGGCCCTTCCTTGTCGCCATGAGCTGCTCTCCTGTCAAACCCAAGGAGAACAAAAGGGGCCATTTGTTGCCGAGCTGCTGCCCAGCTGTGGCTGTGTCTAATCAGAGTTAATTACGGCCCTGCAATGCTCCTGTCCCCGAGCTCCCAAGGAGCCACCGCTTCATTCCTGTGCCTCCACTGCCAATTTTGGGAGCTGCCTATTATCAAGCACCAAAAGGTAGAGATTGCACAGGATCCCTGGCAAGCAGCACAAAGTATCCCAGCTTAATACTAAAGCAATGACTAATCAGGGCATCCCAGGAGGAAGCTTTGCAGTAGCTCTTGCAAGGGTAATGAGGACAATTTCCATAGCTATGACACTTTCAGCCAAGAGAAATGCCACAAATCTTGTTTATTCTTATTTATTCTCTCCTGGAGCAGCAGGTAACACAGAGCCAAAAGAAAAGGACTTTTCCTGTGGGAGGGATTGCACCAAACGTTTTGCAGGATGAACAGCGAGGGTTGTTGTTTTATCATGGCAGCACTAATAGCTAAATTCTATTAATTGCTGAATGTTGTTTTGTTTGGCAAATACAGGAAGCAGTTTACATGGCTACGCAAGTGCTCTGGTTCCCAGTCCTTCTGAAATGGTATTATTGTAACGGGATAATACTGATTAAGGACAGTTCCCTGAGGAAGGAGGGCCTTTTGATGACTGAGTCATTTCCTCTCCCTGCTCGACTCCAGGGCGATAGCACTTCTCTGCCACAGGCACACACCCTTTGTAGCCAGGGACTTCTCCACAGAGGAGGTCCAAAGCACAGCCTCGGCCTTAGGTGGAAATGCCTGAGGCCATGAGTCCTAAAGAAAGCATTGGAGCAGCAGAAATACAGCAGCAGTCCAAGCAGAAGCTATTTTTTCCCCCCAAAATATTTCACTTGCCAGTCCCTTTTCAAAACCATTGTTTTTGGCTACACCACTCTGAAATAGTCTGTCAACCCCTTAAAACTTCGATTTTTGTTCCCATAGAGGTTTGGCAAATTAATTTGCTAAAACCAAGCACACCTCTGCAAACCGTGGCAGTGCAGCCTTCTCCTTCTGGACACGGTCACCTGCCACCAGTGACCACCAGGCCAAGGCCACCAGGTCAATTAACACAGGTCAGAAATCAGTAACAGCAAAACTGTTCACTCCTAAACTGCAGAAAATTCAGAGTAAGGGCCTAGAGGGAAAAGATTCCATGTCCTCTCACAACTGATGGGCATCAACACTTCCCAACCCTCAAGCACCAAGGGATCTGATCCTAGTGGAACACAAGAACAGCCCTCAGCCTCTCCTTTCCCTTTGATTTTTGTCACATATTGCCATGGGAGACGCTCGAATGAGCTCAAGTCTAACGACGGCTTAGCAAGAGAAGGTTCCTGTTATCACTCCCGAGCTCAGCCCGGGCCCTTCTCAACGTTTTCCCTTTTGAGGTACAGTAATTGCTCTCCGATTAGGCAGGAAACTGTACCAGGGTTATTGCTCTAAAGGAGCCAGTGTTATCAAAAAACAACACATCAGGGCCTGTCCTCACAGGAAGGGAATCATAAGTAATCAGCAGTGCTATAACGCAATTGGCTGCTGCTCCCTCCCCGCCGAGCCCAGAAAAAAAGCAGCGTAGGACATTTTTTTTTTTTTGGTAGCCAAAGTGTTTTAAAAGAGCCCTGGTTCCTCTTTGCCTCCCTGTTTGGCTTCTCCAAACATTGCTGTGTTTCCTCAACAGGACATAAAAAGCTCTTGGTGTGTGCAAGGACAGGGAAGGGGGGCCTTCCTCACAAATTTTGCAGAGTGGTGCCATCCCTTCCCTGAGTGCACCCTCCACTTTGGGAGCAATGCTAGTCAAGGGGAAGAACTGCCCTAGAGTAGAAAAATGATGAAGATCCTTGGGTGACACCCTTCCTGCTCTTTATTCCCATTCAGGTTACCTCCCTTGGAAAATAGGTGTTCCCCAGCAGTTGTGAATACCCACAGGAGCAGTGGTGGGTGTAACGTTGGTTCTCTTACACAACTACTTGCCATAATGGCCTTTTAACCCTGTCCAAAGTGGTAAGATGAATTGATTTCATTCATCAGGAGCTGCATCAATATAATTTAATTGAGCAGGACCTCCATCCATCCATCCATCCATCCATCCATGAACACACCCACAAGTGTGCACAGTACTTATATCTGGGTTACAGAGCTCAGCATGTGCTACAAAAGGAAACAGAAATATTGAATTTGGTAATAATACAGAATCCATCTGGGAGAGATGGTCAGGGAGCAAAGGGAAGGCAGGTCAGAAAGGATTTCCCATATTGCTGGACCACAGGTGAGGATTTCAGGGTCCCACCCTCGTCAGGTGGTCAAGGGATGTGGGGTGGTGGTGAAGGAGAAGCTATGAAGTCTGGGAGAACAAATTCTCCTGGAGGAGCATTTTAACAGATCTTCCAGCTCAGCTGAGTCTGCCTTCAGCGCAGAACTTCTGACAATCCCTGGTGGATGAGGAAAGGAAGGGATAAGGCAGAAAACAAAAAAAACCTGTCAATAGACCATTCTGGAATGTTTCAATACTTTGCTGTTTGGTGAGTTTAACCATGGGTAACAAAAAGGACAATACATGAGCCTTGAGCTGTCAGAGAAGAGGCTGGAAAATCAGTTGGTATCAGCAAGAAAGGTCCCAACGTTTTATGCTTATCATGTGTCCCCAGAAATAGAAATATTTGTCCTTTGGTCGCTGCTTTTCCTGTCTGCTTTTCCCCCTCTATTAAACATGGAAGCCCTCACTGCTTAACTGAGCCCCTGGATGAGTTGGAGTCTGGACACACAGGGATGTGAGCACATCCCCCACAACCTCCCTGGCAGGAGCCTGAGCTGCTCAGAACTCACAGATAAAAGTCTGAAGAGCCCAAGCAGGAACATCTGCTTTGCCAGGAGTCACGATTTCCCCATTTGGTCTGATCCAGGGGTCATGGTCCTTCAGACCTCAGCAGAGTTTTTAGCTCAAGGGGTACTTGGAGTGCTGAGCTGCTTTTACATCTCAGCTGCTCTCCCCAAAACGACTTTTGTCAGTTTGGTTGTTTGTTTTAGTGGTGATGTTTTTAAACTAAAGCCTGTGTGCCCATAAGGCACATAAAATAAGAGGCTTTTAAAAGCCAGAGGATAAATAAAACACAACCTTGAATAAACAACAGGCTTTTGTCCTAATTTCCTCCCATTCCTTAATGGATGCTGATAAACTGTCTGAATTTCTCAGTGTATTAATGCCACAATGACAGCAACACCAAACCCACAACTTCACAACAGCAATGATTTGACCAAATTGTTGCATTTGAGGCAAGCAATTGTTTCATTCCAAGTGGGTTGTAGGATATCATGGCCTTACCAGGCTGCTTCTTTCTCTACCCCATCACAGACAGCTTCAGTGACAGGCATTTGTCAAAGAAAACCCACTCAAGGCTAATAGATTTCATGGAAAAAAGTATCTTGTTTGATCAGGTAAGACCATGCACATCATGTTTTGTTACTCACTTTATGCTCAGCACCCTTACAAAGGGAAACTGTTAAATTTCACTGTTAATTTTTTTTTTTTTTTTGCTGGTGTGCCTGCAAAAGTGCCATGATGGCTCCAGCAGTGCCTGGTGTCCTCCAGAGTGACTCTTGCCAGGATGACCTTGCCTTTGTTGTTTCTGCTCATGTGGTTAATTCCTCCCCTCACCCAGGTCTGTGTATTTATGGATTTCTCCCTGTGAGGGTGGTGGGGCACTGGCACAGGTTGCCCAGAGAGGTGGTGGATGCCCCATGCCTGGGAGCACTCAAGGCAAGATTGGATGGGACTCTGAATAGCCTGGTCTGGTTGAAGATGTCCCTGCCCATTGCAAGGGGTTGGACAAGATGAGCTTTAAGGTTCTTTCCAGCCCAAACCATTCCAGGATTTTGGATCTGTGACCTGTGTTTAAGCACAAGAACTGCTCTGTAAACAACATGGAGCATTTTTATCCCTCTGGCCCCGTGGGGATCAGAGCCTGAGCCCAGGATTTCTGCTCCTAGCAGCTTCCATCCACGAGTCCACTCACAAAGTGCTCTCAACTCTGCACCAAGGGCAAGTCCAAACAGCCTGAACACCCACCCAGAGCTTTGTTTGGAGAACATTCCCAGGGCACGTCACGCCCAGCCCATTTTTCCTTCGGAAGGTCTCGGAACAAAGCGGGCGACGCTCGGTAACATAAACACACATGCACCAAACACAGCCAGAAATAGGCAGCAAGCAAAAACAAAAGTCACAAGCAAAACAAATTTACAGAAAAACACAACTTTGGGCATGTCTTGGCACAGCACTAATTTGGTGAGTGTATGCACTTAATCTTTACTGCTTGGTGAGAGAAGTTGTTCCTTCTCTGTATCAACCCATTCCCTCTTTTGCTTTTTATTTCAGGACATGTATAATTTTTACTGAAGGGGGGTGATAATTTTCACAACCAGATTTAATTTTGCTTCAGAAGCAGGCAAAATATTACAACAGGCCAATTCATAAAAACACACTTAAATATTTCACATAATATGACCTCACCTCCAGGAATGAAAGCTGAGAATTCACATGGAAAGCACAGTGATTTGTTACAAGGGGAGCAGATGGGCATCATCCTAAAGAGCAGGAATATTTGTCCATCCACTGTTTCTTTCCTAAAGGATTATTTTCTCATGCAGCAAGAAGAGAAGCCAGACCTTACATCATCAAAAACAATCTCTGGGCATCCACGTGAGAATCAAGCAGGGCATGGATTCAAGTACTAAAAAGAATAGTGGGGGGTTCTTCAACTCTGATTTTCGAGAGAAAAAGGGCTGAAAAAAGAGATTTTAAATTTATAATTAGTAGGCATTCCAATCTCCAAGTCAAATTAAAGTTCTCCCATGTGCAGGATTATCCCAAACCCAAAAGAAATGGAAGCTGAGCATTCCCCTTCCAGTCACTCTCTGCTCCCTGAAATCATCCTGGACATCACAGTGTGCCCTCAGTCCATCCTTGGGAGCTGACAGCCTGGCACAGGAGCAGGGCTGGGAGCACCAGGCCTGGCTGTGTTATGATGAATTCTCTGTTTTAATGATTTGGAGGAAAATATTGTTCGTGAGCTACATAAACAATTTTAATTGGCTCAGGCGCCCAAAATGTGCTTTTTTTGTTTGGCTGCCAAGGTTGCTTTCTTGCTTGCTAATTATGTTTCGCTTTAGCTTTCAGCAAAAACAGGAAATAAAGCATCCATTACTCGAATGACAACTTTTCAACAAGCCAACATTTCAACATCCATTGTGTAATTTCCGACCCCGAGCCAGCTAGGAGCTAAGTGCCTTTAGAGCCATATATCCCCTCTCACAAGGGCCTTTTGGGCCCCTTGTGCTCCTAAATAATGTTTGTGTGTCTGAAACAGGCCAGACACATTTGCTGCTGCTACCCACTGCCCAAAGAATTCCCTTTCCTACCACAAGATTTCAAGGATCCTGAAGAAGATCATCTTTTTTTTCCCAAGGTCATGGAGTGATGGCACAATGGGGAATGGTTTTAAAATGAGAGAGGTGGTGAAGGTGGTGAGGCCCTGGCACAGCGTGCCCAGAGAAGCTGTGGTTTCTCCATCCTAGGAAGTGCTCAAGGCCAGGCTGGACAGGGCTTGGAGCAACCTGGGATAGTGGAAGGTGTCCCATGGCAGGGAGGTTGGAATGAGGAGGTCTTTAAGGACATGTTCTTTAAGGTCTCTTCAAAGCTGAACTATTCTGTTATTCTGTGATTCCAGGTGTCAGGCCAGAGGCTGCCCACATGTCTGAAAATCAAACTGCAGAGATTTTAGGGTAAGATTAAATGATGGTTTCTCCTCCCTCAGGTGAAAACATGGTGGTCCCAGGCCCCACAGAGGAGGGTTGGACTGATGAGTATGTGTGTTTTCCTTTTACATCTCTGTTTCTTTAGTGCTGATATTGATTCTAGGCTCTGATTGTCAGGGTTTTTTAACAAGTCTTGTGAGTTAGGCTTTTATTTCCCCTCCTGAGATGCCCTGTCTTTTGTGGTTTCAAAACACACTTTCAAAAGCATCCAGAATGGATGCTCTGTGCCATTTCCCAGCTCAGCTGTGGAGGAGAAGCTCTTCTTCCTTGTGTTCAGCCAACTGAGCTGTTCTTGGCAAAGCAAGCAATAGGTACCTACCACATGGTGGGGGTGAGTGAGGATGCCCTTTAAATTACCTATAAAACCCTTTGATTCAAACTGCTGATGTTGCCATAGGCAATTTGCTAAGCTTATTGATCATCTTCTGTTTAAATTAAAGTTTGATGTCCTGGAACAGGCTATTCAGCACTGAGAGCTAATGGGATGGGATGAGATACAGGGAGACAGAGAAACATGCACATGGGGGAAATGGATTGTGGTCAAAAAGGAAAAAAAAGAGGGTTATATGCTGAATAAGTTCCATGGGTCAGTTAGCAATAAATATTGTGGTTGTAAAAGAGTCCAGTGTGGATGTTGGAGGTGGGGGTTTGTCTGTGTAATTAAAGGGAAACGGGAAGCTTGTTAGAAAACAAAAATTTCAGAGAAAGGAGGTGAATAAATGAGTTGTATGATTTATTATAAATGTGTGCTTAGTGATATCTGCTGGAAATTCCAGCTGCCCCAAAGTTTTTGGTAAGCTGGGTGAGATTTGAGCCAGTACAGGCAGGAGGTGATTGAGGCAAACATTGGCCAAGGAAGTGTGGAGAGGCTGTCCATGGCAGATGTGAGTCTGTCCTTCCATCTCTCAGTCAACCATGCAATCATTCATACTCACACAAAATAAACCTTTGGAATGAATTAAAATCAGGCTTTCAGAAAGAATGCAGGATTCCTTGCTGGAGCCATACCCAGTAAGATTGTGGCTTCTTTTCCCCCCCATGAAAATCGAGGTTGATTTCCTGGTTTTAGATTAGTTTTTGAGCTTTTCATTACACACCACCATGTCTGTCCTAAAGTTAATGGAACATGCACTTGCTGAAGGAATATCAAGATAAATTCTATGGCTGAGTTACCAGAGGAGTAACTGAGAGAACAACTAAACATTTCTGGCCTAGGCACTAAACTTTGCCCACACTGGCCTAGGAAGTAATTTCATAACCCCCCAAACTTCTTAAAGCTGAAATAGTATTGGTAAATAGTGGTCAGACGTTCACCAGTCCCACTAAAATCAATTAGTGAACAAAGCCTGATAAAAACTTTCAACACAGCAGAGAAAAGCAATAGTGAAGAAGGTACCTGTAGAACCTCAGTGGACACTCCCTTCTGGAAGCAAAGTGAATCCCACCTTTGAAATTAAATAAATATATATATATAAAAACCCTGAACAACCTAGGTCATGGAAGGTGTCCCTGCCCACAGCAGAGGGTTGGGATGAGATGGACTTAGAGGTCCTTTCCAGCCCAAACCATTCCAGGATTCTGTGAACATCTCAAGATAAGCTGACTGCTGCTGCTGATTTTGGTCAGACATTCTCCTTTATCTCCAATATTGCTGTAAATCTGTAAGCCCACGAATCCTTTTCGAAGGAAAGGCTTGCAAGATATGGACTTACTTATGAGCCATCTAAGCATCCAGAATTTTTGTTTCTGAGACCACCCACTTGGGCAACCTGTGCCAGGGCCTCTCCACCCTGCCAGGGAAGGATTTCTGCCCAATGTCCCACTAACCCTGCCCTCTGTCGATGTGAAGCCATTCCCCCTTGTCCTGTCCCTCCAGGCCCTTGTCTGATGTCCACTCCTGGAGCCCCTTTAGGCACTGGGAGGCTCTAAGGTGTCCCCAGAGCCTTCTCCTCTCCGGGCTGAGCCCCGAAGGCTGCGGAGCTGCCGGGGGAGCGTGGTGGCCGGGAGGAGCTATCGCAGGAACCATCTGTGCTCAGGCAGCTCTGCAGGAAACCCCGCCAGCCCAGCACCCAGCTTGGAGCCTTATTTCCCTCCCTGACAGTTTTTCTCCTTGACACTTTCCCCAAACGACAGCGGGGAGGAAGTGAGTTGTCAATTGAGCATCAGGGCTCGTTCCCAGCCGTGGAATGCAGAGTGCTTTAGTTAAGAGCCAGTGCCTTTTTACTGGGCACTTATTTCCTGTGGGCACAGCTAACAGGAAATCTATTGGAAATAGAAATAGTTAGAAAACTACAGTGGGTGCTTTTAGAGTCATAAAAAATGACAGAATCCGCTAGGTTGGAAAATTAGGATCATCAAGTCCAACTACCCGAGTTTATCTGAGAAGGGTGATTTTTGTCTGGCCAGAAATTCAAGCTCATGGTTTTGGTGCGTTCTCAAAAACACAGAAAGTTGTGAAACAGGGGAAAAAATCAATTAGTGGGAAAAGCCTGATAAAAACTTTCAACATGTCAGAGAAAAGCAATAGTGCAGAATGTACCTGTAGGACCTCAGTGGACACTCCCCTCTGGAAGCAAAGCCAATCCCACTTTTCTATTTATAGATATATATTTTCCATGGATATATAATGACTCAAATAGCCATTAATTCTACAAGAATGGTCTTTCATTCTAAAAGAGCTACAGGGTGGTGGGAAGAAAACACAGAAAATGTTGCTGAGATTGCAAACCATCCTATTGTCCGTGTTGCCAGTGCAATATTAGGGCACTGATCCCACCTGGAAAATACTTTTCCTCTGCCCAGCCCACTGGTTATGCAATTATTACATCTCCTATTATGTAAAACAACAAAAATATCTTTAGAATATTCTCTGAACAATTGATAAAAATCTTATTCGATTGAAACTGCAAATCTATAAAACAAATCTAAAATCTAAAAAGACCCTAAGCAAGGTTTATCAATTCAGTGTAGAGAATGTTATTCTGAGAGTCTGGTGATTCTACTTGTGCTATCTTTAAAAAAAAGAAAAATCATAATTCAGCCTTTCCTCAAACATAAGCTTAGAGTAAGCTTAAAGCCTGTCATTTCTGCCCTAGTCTGCTGTGGGGAACACCACTGGATTTTGTTTCACCCGGGGAAGGCAGCAAGAAACTCCTCGAGAAGATGCTGCAGAACAGGCTGCCCAGGGCAGGGCTGGAGTTCCAGTCCCTGGAGGGATTTAAAAGCTGTGTGGATGTGGCACTTAGGGACACAGTTTAGTGGTGGCCTTGGCAGTGCTGGGGGAACAGTCTTAGAGGGTTTTTCCAGCTCTAAATTATTCCCAGATCTAAGCACCATCAGGATTTTGCTGGGGCACTGTAACAGCACAGGCAAATATTCCCATTTAGGTCTGTCCTAAGTTTCCTACTCAGCAGGTAGTAAAGGAAATAGGAAATCAGACATCAGGAAGGCTGAAAAGACATTTCTGAGCCTGAAGAAGAAGTTCCCAAAGCAGAAATCCCTCCAGTCAACAGGGATGCTGGGGACTGTCCTGCCCTGCAGCAGCAGGAGGGGCAGAAATTGTGCAAGAAGCTCAATCGGCGCTGAAATGAGGAAGGAAATAATGTGTTAAATGATTTAATTCTCTGAGCTCACTTTGTTCCTTAGAGATAGACCCAGAATTGGGGCTGATTACAGTGCCTTGTTTTGATTAACAGAGGGAGATCTGAGACAGAGACATTTCTATCAGTTTCAAAGAGTTCCCACATCTTGTATTTCATTTTCACAGTGGGGTCAGGAATTCAAAGAACATTTATCTTTCATTCTTTATAGCTAAAAAATTATTTTCAACGATGCCAGTTTAATGCTAGTCAATTCCACTGACCTTATTATACTTCAGTGGAATTACTCCAGATTTACACCAGTGGAGTAGGTGGACTTTATCTGATGTTAAATGAATTTATGGGCTTTGAGTACTCAGTATATGGTCTTTTAAATTCCTGGGGAGTTTGATGGGATTTAAGGGTGATCAATTATTTTAGTTTTGTTTCAGCTCTACATATTCCATCATAATGAAGCCAGAATTTGGAAGTTAATGGGCCAAGTGCAGCCTCAGATGCAGCCTAGGATGCTTTTGAGGCCAGGTTCCCCAGCAAACCATCACTCCTGCTGCCAGCACCTGACAAATCCTGAGCTCCTCTGTGCTGCTGCAGGAGATTAAAGCAACATTTCTTTTGTACTACCCAGTAATCTTTATGTTGGGTGGTAAAGTTAATGTACGGGATTGTCACTCAACCCATTTCACACCAAAGAGCCCAGAGCAGCTCTGAGCCAGCAGTCTGGAGGTGAGAGCATCACCCACCCATTCCTCAGTCTCAGAGGATGTGTGGAGCCGCTAAATGAATCATTAAAAAGAATTGAGAATTCCTGAACTGTTGTAACTACTGAGAACACCTCCACCCCCACGAGTCCCCCGCTCTCAGGAACAGCAACTTGCTCTCAGCTTGGTGGGAGAAATGGGTTTTAAACAACTCAGTTCTTTAGTGCATGTGTTCCTCTTCACAAGGAAGGGAGAGAGGCTTGCAGAGCCCATTAGCTGTTCCACATGCACATCCATTGGCAAGGGGAATTAGTTTCTGGCCAGCACACAGCCGCTGGGTAACACAAAGGACAGACTGCTTTAATCTTCAGCAGCAGCATAGCGGTGTCCAGGCTTGTCAGAAGCTGCAGGAGGAGTGATGGCCGTGCTGCTGACAGCCTTCTAATTGGGTAGTAGAAAGCAGCTCTAAAGGATGTGTTTGTGCCAACAAGTGTGGCTTGACATCAAGAGAGCTCTGCCGAGGAGCCGAGGGGGGAGCGCTGGATGCGGGGCTGGGGTCTCACAGCCAGCAGAGCCGAGCTGGGCTGTGCTGCTGGAAAGCTCCAGCAGGGAACACATTGCTGGTGTGCAATCAGGAAAGGTTGGCCTGGCTGCTCTGCCAAAATGAGCTGTCTGTGTCTTTGAGCTCCAGAGAATCATAGAATGGTTCGGGTTGGGAGGGACATTTAAGATCATCTTGTTCTGCCCCCTGACACACCACAGAAGATGGGAGAGCCATGAGCACTGGAAACCATTTGCCCACCATAGGTTTGTCCACTGATCCTGATTCTCTCGCTCCATACCCCAGAGGTCCCAGTGCTGCCTGCTGCACTGCTGGGATCCAGCAGCCAGGACCTCCTGTGCCAGCCCCTGCTCCTCCAAATCCTCTGCAAAGCAGCAGCAGAGCTGACAGAAGCTGAAAAACACAGGCAGCTGTGCAACACTGCCTTCACTTAAATATTAATAGGGGATGCTGAATAATTCCGCCTTTAGCCGTGGCTGGAAGGCTGGCTGATAGGGAGTGTGTGATAGGAGCTGCTGCACCTACCTGTCACTGTGCTTAGGTGACTACAGCTCAGTCAAAGGGGAATTGAAACCACAAGTTAATCTGAGAGTGCTCAGCCCCTGTGGTTTTGGAATTAAATGCCTGCTCTAAATATAAATAAAAGCTGATGGACTCGCTGCAGAGAGAGCTGTAGCCCAGGCAGGGTGGGAGGCACCTGGCCTCAGCTGCAGGTTCTGGCTGGGGCAGAAAATGCAGGGAAGCATTTCCAGGCCTTCCTTGTTGTTCCTGATGACCAGGAAGAGAAGATGAAACTTCTGGGTGGTGACATCAGTGAAAAGGTCCCCAAAGGGGCTTAGAAAGCAAAAAGGAGAGCTCCAGGGAAGGGTGCCCTCCAAAGTTGATCTTTTTATTTTTCTGGGTTTATTCCCACCTGAGAGTGGCCCAGTGACAGCTGGTCCATACATGAGAGAAGAAAGCTCAGCAGTGGGTGCATGCTGGTGACCAGATGGGGTGGGACAGGAGAGGATGCTCTGCCAGCAAACTGCTCAGCATCCCAGCTCTCCTGCTTTGGCACAGCCCTGCCCTCCCCACGTCCTGTCAGAGCAGGGCATGGCACTGCTGGCAGCTGTGCAGGGGCTCCAGAAGTGAGCCCCGGGCTCCTGAGGTGACTGGTGCAGAGAGAGAGGCGTGAGGATTGCAGCAGGAGGGCTTCACAGAGACTGTCTATTTAAAAAATGTGTCAGGACTGATGAATACTCCAACAAACATGATTTGGATAGGGTCACTGTGAAGAGATGCAGTAACAGCGTGGAGAGACCCCAGTTTTGCTGGAACCAATGCTCTTTTCTCCCTGAAATGACACTTCTCCACAGACTTGTGTGTGGAGAGGGAGCCAGACAACTCATACCCATGGCATCCAGAGGCAGCTAATAATTCCCTCAGTGGTGGAGTGCAGCATGTTCCACTAACATCTGCAGTAACTGGAAATGTACCCATCCAATTTTCTCCTCTCCCCCAGCCACAAAAGGAGACCACTCCAATTATTTTTCAGACAGAATTAAGGCTGATGTTTACCATTATCTCCCTGGTAACCCTCTCCTCATGACTACATTATGCAACATAATTGTAAAGCCGTCTCAGCTCACTGGGGTTGTTATTAAATGTACTCTGCTGCTTTTTTTTTTTTTTTTCCCCAAGGTCAAGGTTAGTAATTAGGTGGCTGGTATGCTTGGGACAGAGGCTTGTTAGGTAGGAAAAAAATTAGAAGGAATTTAAAGGATGCATCAGGCATTCCCAAGTGATGAAATTTTGTCAGCAGAAGGTAGGCCAGTGAAGGAAGGGAATTAGGGGGTGTGAAGTGCTCCAGCACACAGGTCTGTGGATGAAACTCGGGCAGACTCAGGGCGTGAGACGTGTCGGATGAATTTCCACAGGGAATGCAGGGAAGCGAGCGCTGATATTGCAAGCTGAGGTGAGCGTGGCTCCTCTGAGCTGCAGCTTTAATTGGGGCTGCTGGAACAATAGTGAATCGAGCTGTTTGTTTTTCTTCTGGCTGGTTTTTCTCCAAAGGTCCACGGTGCTTGCACATGAAGTGTCAGCACCTTATTGTGCACGGCAGGAGGGCTGGAACGAGATGGTCCTTCGAGGTCCCTTCCAAGCCAAACCACTCCATGATTCCATGATTCCACTGTCCCCAGGCCAGGGATTCTTAGGGATTTGCCTTTGCAATGGGATGGGGCAGCCACTCAGCAGGAGTTCTCGCTGTTTCCCTGGCCCATGTGAACTAGGTGACACCAGACTCCCTCATTAAATCCACCTCCTAATACATTTAATTAGGAAATATTGCTTCACTGCATGTTCAACCCTGGAAGGAATGAAGAGCAGAAATAACAACGTTCTATGGGGGAATGAGAAGACTGATGGGTTCCTGGAATGATGTCAGATTTCCTGGCAGTATTGCTGGCTAGTGCCAAGGTTATTGAATCTACCTGGTGGTAACATGAAGGAGTGTGTTGACTAGAGCCTCTAATCTGGAAAAACCCCTTTAGTTGGGAAACAGCCTGGAAAGGAGCACAAGATGAAGACCTGCAAGTCTGCAAGTGTCTCTGTGTTCACAAATGCATACTTATATACATACTACCTAGAAATGTGTAAAAAAAACCCATGAATATATAAATATCTGTACATATCTGTGTCTGTATATATTCACAGGAGAGCCTGAGCTACAGTCTCTGGTTGTCTATGACTCCCTCTTAAATTTTCCCTGAGGGAATTGCATTCCCAAGTCACCATTTATTTTCTAAACTGGAAGTATTTGTGGGTCTCTCCCTTGACATGAATGGATTGGGATGAGATGTTTAATGCCAAAGTCAAAACTCTCCCCAGAGCCCTACTGGGGTCATTCCCATGCATCAGCATAGGAGAGAGTATTTACCATGGAAAAAGAGGGAATTACTTGAAAGGACTGTACTGTAGAGCAGTAGCCTTATGAAAACCATGACAGAGTAATTGGATCTGGCTTGCGTGCAAGGCAGCAAGAGAAATCAATAAAAGAAGAGGGAGGAAATGGGGAGGGGGACCTTTCACGTTCTTGCAGTGAAATATCCCTTCATCTGACTGCCTGTAACTAACTTTTCATCATCCCTGATGTGATCTGTAGTTGAAGATTTCTCTGGGCTATAACCACAGCTGCTGGGCTGGGTGGTTTTATTTCTCTCAGCTTTGCTGCTTGTGGGAGAAAATAAGGCAAAGCAAAACAAAACAAAACAAAACAAAACTTTGTAACTGCCCAGACCTCTCTGTGCACCAGGATCCTTATCTAACGTCTGGACCTCACAGTCCCAGGGCAAACCTCACCCTGAGTGTGGTTTTTATTGTTCTGGTTTGTTTTCTTCCAGTTCAAAGGAAGGGTTGAGCCCCAAAAAGAGAAGTGTGTCCTTGGTCAGAAGTCTGTAAGTTCTCTTAGTCACACTTCACCAAAAGCCTCCAAAGTGTGTTCAAGTCAGTGCATGTGGTCATCACTCAGTGACAACTCCTTATCCTCTCCACCCACCTCTGTCCTCAGGGAGGTAGAAAATGTGCTAATTGAGAGAATGATGAGGAGGGTTTGATATGAAACAAAAAAACCCAACAAAATCAAAACAGCACTTGTGGAGAGCACACAGACCAGAACAGAACTTTGTGGCTGAAACAAAATTTCCAGGTTCATGAAAAGGGAACAAATACTTTTTTTTCCCCTTTGAATTATGTGGTGCCCTTGATGCATTAATATGACACTGTGGTGATATGAGTAACTATTGATACTCATTATACTCATTATATATTGACAGCATTGGTTCTCCAGTGGCACAGTCCCACCTCCTTGGCAGCAGCTGGTTTATACAGAATCATGGAATCACAGAATGGTTTGGCTTGGAAGGGGCCTTAGAGATCCCTCAGTTCCAGCCTCCAAATTCCTCCTCAAATATTCTGTGTTCTTTAAGAGAGACCAAGGATCTTCTGTGGTATCAAATTTGGGTTGAAAAAAGCCAAACCAACCCAAAATTTCCATTACTTCAGAGCATCATCTCAGGGGCTGGCAGGCCAAGGTTTCAGTCCAGTGTGTGGTGGGAAAGAGGAGGATTCTTGCTAATGGGTGGATTGGAGTGGAGCAGTGATTCTATCACCAAATGGAGGCTCAGCAGAAGAAGACAGCCCAAATTACAGAAATCCTGATTCCTTTGTGCCACCTCTCATGTTAATTGTTCACCTTTAGTCACAGTCCTGACTTTTTCCTCTCACAGAAAGCATTAACTGAAAATCTAGGCCACAGTCACCGAGATTTAATTCTTCCATCTATGCAGAGACTTCAATCTTCATAAACTGCATTTTTAGGCAACCAGCATTACTGGCTATTGAGGGCAGCAAAGTTAATCTTACTGAACACAGACTTCTCTAAATGACGGTGACCTGAAATAGCTCAATAGTATCCATAAGCTATAGGGGGGATAAAGCTGGGATATACCAAGGGAATAAAGGTAGGAACAACCTGAGGCTGAGTGGTGATGATGATATTTTGGCCTTCCAAAACCAAGCTGAAAATACTCCCTGAGTGCAAGAGAGGATGTTTCTTTGGAAACAGACACATTGAGCTATTTCTTTAGATTACACCACTCACAGAAATGACGCAGCTTTGCATTGAATTATTATTGAGAAATATCCAGAAAAGTCCAGCTGACTTATTCATGGCACATTATTCCAAGCCCCAAATGCTAAATGTAGTCTCTTACAGCAGATTTGACCCCAGCCATGCTCC
Source organism: Agelaius phoeniceus (assembly GCF_051311805.1). Lineage (NCBI taxonomy): Eukaryota > Metazoa > Chordata > Aves > Passeriformes > Icteridae > Agelaius > Agelaius phoeniceus. The sequence continues at coordinate 9,391,373 of NC_135270.1, read as the reverse complement.
AATAATTAGTCTATAGCGTGATCTTTATTAATAAAAGTTAATTGAAACCAAAAACTCATCCCTCAGGATTTCCAATCAATGAACACACACGCACACACAAAAAGCCACACTAAAGAGCACTGGAAAATCCAGCTTCACAGAGAAAGAAACAATGGAAAGAAAAGCCCTCACTAAAAATAGTGCTGGTCTTTTTGTGCCTGGGCAGGAAATGTCGGCACCACCAATTCCAGCGCTGAATAACGCTTTGTCTTTGGGAACGTTATTCAGCAGGAGGCAAAAGTAAATCAACAGCCAATTCTGCTGAGGAAAGTAAACATTTGCAGATGGGAAAATTGAGGCAAAGTGGTATTAAGGGACTTGCTCAAGGTGAAGACAAAGAAGTTCTTCTTGGTTACTGGTCATCTGTTCTGCTGGGACAGAAAATCCTCAGCTGGAAAGGCCAAATTTCACTGTCCAGAGTAAGAGTTTATTATGTGTAAACAAAATAAATGAAAATGGAATTGTTCCAAAAAGGTGTATGGCTTTGTTCCTCAGAGGTGTTTGAAGATGCAGCTCTTGGTCAGCATTCTGAGGACCTTCTTGATGAGCTTTTAGCTGCAAATCCAGGGTTTTTTTTCCACTTATCTTTGCTCATGACTTTGCCTGGCATCTCTCCTTCACAGGACTGAGAGAAAACAAGAAATAATCTCACAGTTTTAATTAAAATTACTTTAGATGAGGAGACAGATGGTACTTGCAGGCCCATGGAGTGATCCCAGCGCTATCACAAGTCCTGTGCTTAAAGATCTGACTTCATCTGGGAAAGTTTGTTCTTGATCTGACTGAAAAAGTGAAGCACATACAAATTGTCCTCTTCAGCTTCGATTATTCCACTGGTTTTATGCAGAAAAGCTTTTCTGCAGGTGAAGGGACTGATCTGGCAATGCAGGAATGTTCCTGGTCTGTGCATCAGTGCTTGTGCTCAACTATGAATATGAGAAATATCTCATTATGTGCCAGACCTGAGGTGGTCTGAGCAAAGCAAGGAATTGCAAAATCTTAAAAATTGTTTTTTCCCAATAACCGTTGGCCACTGTGTATTCTAAGTCCTCATTTTGATGTTGTTTTTCTAAGGAATTAAGTAATTCCTTATGTGCTAATGTTGATACTTTTGTCCCTCACCAAAACTTTTGAACTCTTTTAGATGCACAAAGGCACAGAGGTCTTAAATATATTAATTTCCTGTGAATTTTGGGAAAATAAATAGAAGAGAGGCAGCAGGCCAGCATGTCTGCAATGTGTGCACAACTTCTGAGATCAGAACATTTACTGGCATGGAATTGTTCACATTAATCCATCAGGAGTTTATCAGAATATGAGTACCCCAATCATCAGGGAAATTTTGCCTTTTATATTTTAAGAGGTTATATTTTTTTAAACCTTGAGACATTGGAGAAACCAAGCTCATAGAAATGTCTTGGGTATTTTTAAACATCTTTGATGTCCTTCTGAATGTTTTTGAGCCATCTTTAATTAAATTTCTGATTCTTTTTTTTAACCAAGTGAAGTTCCTGGCAGATTCTTTTTTCCCATGGAATCTTGCAATAGTTTAGTTATTCAGTCTTCTGGCAAGATTTACATTTATTTTACTTTGCTGATCACAGGGTAAACATGCCAGAAATTAAATAGTCATCATATAATTCAGTCCTGTCTGTGAAAACCTAACAAAAGAGCCTTTTCCTTCAACAGAAATGAGAGTGACTGTCCTGCTGTAATAGCTGAAAATACATTGGAGATAATGTGTTTAAAGAATAAGAAAGATGTGTTCTAATGACCAGTGATAGCTCTAAAGTATTTCAAGAGCTTGGTTCAAAGCCCCTTGAAAGGAATAACAGTCCTTCTGCTGACATTACTAATCTTTGGATCGGGCTCATTAATGTATTGCAGATATTATATCCCCAGCTGCCAAAAAGCTGAAAAAAAAGGAGAATGTAGTCATAAAAATAGACATCAAATACATTTCTCTTTTGGGAATTAATATAGAAGCGAAATATTGCTGCTACTACTACTCCCTGGGACTTTATTACAGATATTTCTTTACTGTTTTTAAAGGAATTAACAGGGCAAGCTGTTCGTCCCGTCCAGAACTCTGCCTCCAGCAAGGGCCAGCGTCAAATGCCACAGAGCCTGGCAAAGGCTCGGATTGCTGCAATAGTTTTCACTCCGGCGCTGTAAATCAGTCCTTTCCGGGATGTGCTGTGCTGATGGAGAGGAGGAAGGGTGGGAGGGAAAATAGACATGTTCAGGCAAGACTTTCCCCGTCTTTGGCATCTCTTGGATTAATTACGGATCGATACTTGGTACTCGTCGGCTTTTACAGCTCATTAGCATCACGCCGTGCCAGGGCGTAAATTTGTTACAGGGCTTGCCAAGAATCCGGGGGTGCCTGGAAGCAAATGTTCACTCGGGGCTATAAATGAGGCACAACTGAGCTGACCGGTTTGAACTCTGGGCGGACAAATAATGCTCGGGATCTTTACCTGTGGCTCTCCGAGTGCCGCACAAACCCATGGGTGCGTGTGGGCATGTGCATGTTGGTGTCAGAGAGGGAGAGGGCGAGGAGAGGGATGGTGAGTGCCGCTCTCTGTGCGGCTGAGAAGGCGGCACAATCCGGAACCAGGCGCTTATTCTTTTCCAGCTCTTGGGATCATTCTCAGGTCGCCCACCTGCCTGCGCACACAGACAGCGTTAGTAGGGGAATAATAATAATAACGTGAGAACGCCTCGGCAGCTCCCAGCCCTGGCTCTGGGGAGCCCCGCTCTGTCTCTTTAAGGAACCCAGCGAGTCGTGATGCTGCTGTTTGTATTGCCGAATCCCCAGGAGTGCAGTTAAGAAACGGGCAGCTGTCTCTTTAAGTGTGATTTCCTTCTATTGTATTTGAATCGTGATCAGGAAAAAGGAAATGAAACCAGAGAGCCGGGGCTGAGCCACGGAGTAATAATAATCCCGGGGATGCGGCTGCCGCCGCTCTCGGCGCTGCCGCCCGGGCGCGGAGCGAGTGCGGAGCTGCCCGCGCGGAGCCGCTGAGCGCCGGGCGCGGAGGAGCCGCGGTGGCGGCCGCGGCCGCCGCCCCCCGCCCGCCGCGGGAGCGGCCCCGCCGTGCGGGGCGCGGGGGGAGCGCGGCGGGGATGGGAGGTCAGCGGGGCCGGGGGGGGCCGTGCGGGGCCGGGGGGGGCCGTGCGGGGCCGGAGCGCAGCCCCAGCCCCTGTGTGTGTCTCTGTGTCTCGGTGCTGCAGGAGGAAATCCTGTGAATGTCATCGCGGGGCGGCGGGGCAGCGCGGCTGGCGACAAGGCTCCGCGAGCAGACAGCCTCTGCGGGGGCGGCGGGGGCAGAGCCCACCACCGGCACGCCACAAAGGAACCGGCCCTGCCAATGTCATCGGCCATCGAGAGGAAAAGCCTCGATCCTTCCGAGTAAGTGCGCGCTTTTTCTGCCCGGTCCCCCGCTCGCCATCGTCCCCGCTCGCCTCCCGGTGCCGCCCGTCCTCCCCGACGGAGCCGCCGCCGGCATTGTGTGCCCGGCAGCCCCGGAGGGCTTCGGCGGCAGCCCCCGCAGCTCCGACCCCCCTTCCCCGGCCCGGACACCGGGCTGCCCCGGCCCCGCGGGGCTGGCGGTGTGCGGGAGCTTGGGGAGAGCCCCCCGAGTTGTGGGAAGGAGCAGCCGGAGCAGAGAGGCGCAATTCCCCCCGGGCAAGGCATCTCCCACTCGCTCATCCCAGCGCGGGGTGGTGGGGATGCTCGGCGAGAGAGACAGCATCCCGCTTCCCAAGCTTCCAGGTTTTCCATCCCAAGGGACCCTCTCGGCCCCGTCCCCGATCTGCCCGACTCGCTGCAGCCCATCAGTGAAAGGTCAGGGCTGTTAGCTGCGGGTGCCCAACTTCCACGTTTTCGTAATGCAACTTCCAAAAGCTCGTAGAAAGCTTTGGTGGGGGCTGGGTGTTCTGCTAAGAGCATGTAGACAGACTTGATGGACGGGATGTAGGAGATGAGAATTTCCCTCCCTGGGCTTCCCACTCAGGGAAGGGACCGGCTTCCGTGCCCAGATCCAGGCTTTCTCCCGGGCTGTGCTCCCGCTGTCCCATCCCTGCTGCACACCCAGGGATGGTAACCCAGCACAGACCCAGGGCCACTTCAGCCCTGAACGTGCTAATTAACTGCACTTAGGCTTGTCAGCGATCGCGGTAAAAGAGAAGAAAAAAAGAAATAAATTATAAAATCTCCGTTTCCAGATAACGCTTAAAACATCTCTCTCAGTAAATTGAGTCATTCGTGGTTTGTTTCCTGTCAGATACTAAAAATGCCATCGCTTGGAGCCCGGAACGAGCACATGGGAACTGCTGCTTTTGGGGGTTAAATCACTTCATTCCATGATGTTTTACATGTTACATTTTCCTTTATGCTGGTTTTTTTTTTTATTTTTTTTTTAAGAAACGCTAATCCCAGCTCCTAATGATGTCCAGCTTTCATCTACAAAGTTTTTTTTTAATCTTTATTTATTTACCTGCCTTGTGTTCTGGTGGCTTAAGTGCTGGCTTAGGAATCGGTGGACATCAAAAGCCTAATTCGTTAACCAGGAATGCTGCTCTGCATAAACATCCGTTGGGCTGTTCCCGAGCTCAGGGCTCTCAGAGAAACCTGGCTTGGGATTCCCAAACACCCCTCAGATGAAACATTTTGGGGTACACCCCAAAGTTTCAAAAAATAGATAATGAAGGATAATGATGAGAGCTTCCTTCTACTGGAAGGCTCTCAGAAGTTGTCAGCATGGAGCCCATGTGTTAGGAAAGTGAGCATGCGGCCCAAAAGGAAAAATTTGGAAAAAGCAGGGCCTAATCATGTGTTCCCCATGATTTTAATGAAAACTCACAGGATGGTGAGCTGGCAGGAGAGGCATAAGTTATGACATAGCTTGCAGGGCACAGCAGTTTAAACTTAGAAGGGAGAAACCAGAGCAGAATAGAACCAGATAATATCTCAGGGCTCAGCTTGCCTAAATAAAAACTGCAGGATCCCTTTCTCAGCCCAGAAGTTTTTGACCAGAGGTCATTCCTCCCTGCTGAAGAAAGTAATTTTTGCCCAGAAAACTGCTGATCCAGTAAATAAGCAGGAGTAATACAATTTTTTTCCTGTTGCCTGCTGGAAACTGGGAGCAGGGCTTCTTCATCAGTGTAGGTCTCCTCTGCCCCCAGCAGCCCAGGGGAGGACAGACCAATGACAGTAGCAAATTGCTCGGGGACTCTGTGCTGGAGCACTAATCCAATAAAATGAAAAAATTTGGGGTCCACTCTACTAGCCACAGGTTTGAAATTAAGCAAGTGCTTAAGGGATAGATCCAGTAGATTTTTTATTTGCTTCTCTGGTGTTTAGGTGAATCCCAGAACATTACAAAACTGAGTTCAGGCACTGTTTTCTTTTAATTTTTTTTCTCTTTTTTTTTTTAAGTTGTGAAATTACCCCAAAAGACACAGAAATACTTAGAAGAAAATTCTCACTTCTTTTACCAGAATTATCCTAGCTCTCCAAGCTTTTTAGGAAAAGGAACAAAATAGGTGCATAAAGAGTCAGTGCTAATATCACAATAAAGATTTGTGCCTCCTTTCACTCTTGGATGTGTAAATCCCAGATAATTGAGGTATGTTGGCATAAACCCATCCCAGGGGATTCATGTCCTTGGCTAAGAGAAAAAAGAAGTCCTGCAGCAACATGAGGTAAAATCCTGGCTTTATTAAAATCAGCAGCGAGACTTAAACCAGTTGGGCAACAGAATCAGCTGTTGTGTTTATCCATTTTGTGCTGTTCTGACAAGTGACACTGTCAAACTTAGCCTCCAAATTTCCATTTCCCAACAGAAAGTGTAAAATCCCTTGGGTGCCTTTCTTAGTCCTGCTGAAAACGAGCAATAACGAGGACACCACCCTCCCTGTCCTAACCGGTCTGAGCTTGGGACCCATTTTGCTTGTCCCCCTTCTCGTGTGGACGCTCTCGGAGTGGGTTTCCCTCGTCCAAGGTTTGTCTCACCCCCTCAGGGAGCCGGTGGATGAGGTGCTGCAGATTCCCCCGTCGCTGCTGACATGTGGGGGTTGCCAGCAGAACATCGGGGACCGCTATTTCCTGAAGGCCATCGACCAGTACTGGCACGAGGACTGCCTCAGCTGCGACCTGTGCGGCTGCCGGCTCGGCGAGGTGGGCAGGCGTCTCTACTACAAGCTGGGCAGGAAGCTCTGCAGGAGGGACTATCTCAGGTAGGCATCCCACTCCTCACACCCTTCCTGCCTCCTTCCCATTTTACTGAGTGCAGCTGGGATTGAGGAATTCCTTTGGAATGGATCTCAAAGCCTGGCAGAGTCTGCGAGCTCAGGTTTGCAGTATGGGCTCCTGTCCTAGAATCCCCGGAACATCTGGGCTGGAAAGGGACATTACAGCTCCTCTCCTTTCAGCCCCTGCCACAGGCAGAGACACCTTCCACTAGGACAGGCTGCTCCAATTCCCCTCCAAGCTGGCCTTCCAGGGATGGGGCATCCACAGCTTCTCTGGGCACCCTTGTGCCAGGGCCTCACCTCAGCGAAGAATTCCTTCCCAATACTCGAACTAAACACACCCTCTGGCACTTTAAAGCCATTCCCTCTTGTCCCATTCCTCCATCCCTTGTCCAAAGTCTGTCTCCAACTCTCCTGGAACCCCTTAAAGCACTGGAAGAGGCTCTAAGGTCTCCCCAGAGCCTTCTCCAGAGTGCACAGCCCCAACTCCCTCAGCCTGTCCTTGTATTTTTGGGATTCATATGCAGATACTTTTAGTATTGCTGGGATTCTTCAGTAAGTTATAGATAAAGCTAGAGATTACCTGTGTTGCTTAGATAAACAACACAGAGTTGTTTATAGATCAATCTTTTAAAGTTTGGGGGGAAAAAAGGCATTTTTAATGGAAGTGAAAACAGTGCTACACATTGTGGACGAACCAGAATTATTTGATAAATGAAGAATACAGAAAGAACTCCCAGGACTAGGAGTTGTTGGCATCTGTCATTCTGCACAGACCTAACCCCACAGGTGAAGGGTCAGTGTGGCATTCTGGCAAGCAGAAATTGGGAAAAGGGGCTGAATTCCAGCAATCTCCCACTAAGCTGGCAATGAACTGGTTACCCTGAATGGTTTTAAGGAGTTTTCTGCTTCTCCCAGAATTGCCTTGGAGCTTAAAGGTGTTTAAACCCAGGTAAGAGATGAAAGATCATTTGGGGTTTTGGCATTCTTAAGCCCAGTGGTGAACAAGCAAGAATTTGCACATTTTGCAGAATCAAATCCTACAAATACACTTGTTATGGGTGTTTTCATCAATAACTCTCTGCCTGCCTGCTTTGCCCAAATTTGTAAGTAAAGGATTAATTGGAGACTAAGATATTTCACAAAAAAATTGATAACAAAGGATCTTTACATTCTTGATTAAAATGTATTGATCTTTGCTGTGCTGGTTGTGTTCCATTTCTTCTAATGGATCCCTAATGTGTCAGGAGGTTTGTGGAACAGAATAATGATATTTGGTATTTTTCCAGCTTTTTTACTGAAGGCTAATTTACCTGCCAATAAAAATGAAACCAAAATCTCAGTGGACTTCCTAATTATGCTGTCCCTGGGCTTTGCTGATGGAATTTTGCTGAGCAGAAATTAAGGACTGAGTTCTGCTAATGGGACCACTTGTAAATCCAGCAGTGATCCAGTGTTAATTACACTTCCCAGATACTTTTCATCTTAAAATGGAAGCAACAGGAAATATGGCAATACAATTAATGCGTTTTCTTGCAGTGCAATCCAACATTTTTATTTATTTAATAATGCAATAGATATCTTCCCTCATTAATGAAAAAATTGGCAACCTTTTTGTAACCTTAGTGTAACTTTCACTGGGCAGAAGTAAACACTGACATCTCCTGGTAGACAAAAGGAATTATATTCTTTTTCCTTAAATGTCTCTTAATTTACCAGACATCCTTTTTCCAGTTCAGAAGATGATTTAAATCAGGCACAACACATGCAGGAGATGTGTAGGAGGTGGAAAAACTCTTTCCAGAATCAGTGTGAAAGTTTGGAAGTCAAACTCAATGAATACATCACCTGTAGCACTCGTCCCTTTCCAAAATAAAAAAATCAGTATATTCATGCTTCTTTATTACTGATTTGACTTAATAAATGCTGCAGGGCATTCTTTAGAGTCTCCTTTTTATAGACAATGTCACGAGGACCTCAGCAGGGTTTCTCCACGTGGATTAAAGAGCAGTCCACAGTGTAAAATTTTCTCATAGGTATCTAGGAGGTGTTAGAATGTGTCCTTCTGAAACCCATCAGGAGTGACTTCATGGATCAGGAGTGCCTTCATGGATATAGAAATGCTTGAAAGAATTTCCAGTGTGGAGGCACAGACAAAAGGCAGGAGAGCCTTAGACCATGGCTTATCCCAACTCCTTGGTGCAAATTACAGAGCAACTGTTTAGGAAAGGCAAAAATTATTAGCAAAAGGTAATTTCTGTTGATCACAGAAGTGGAAGTGTTAATATGGCACAACTTCATGCAGTGCTCTGGGCAACCTTTGCTCCTCCAATTCAGGATAAAATCATTGATCAGAGAAACCAATTATATTGATATATTTCAGTAGATTTAGTTTGGATATTATGGAAGAAATACTTCCCTGGGAGGGTGGGGAGTCCCTGGCACAAGTTGCTCAGAGAATCTGTGGCCGCCCCATCCCTGGAAATGTCCAAGGCCAGGTTGGATGGAGCTTGGAGCAACCTGTGCTAGTGGAAGGTGTCCCTGCCCATGGCCGGGGGTGGCACAGGATGGACTTTAAATTTCTTTCCAACCCAACCCATTCTGTGATTTTATCCAAGCTGAAAACCTTGGATTTTCTGTTTCAATTTTTGGTGTTGTAAAGTTTCCAGCTCTTCTGGGCAGCTTCCCACATGACCTCTCTCTAAGTCAGCACTTGTCCTAATGGACCAGGGCTGTTTGCTCTGTTTTTGGTTGGGTTTTGCCCAGCCAAGGAGCCGTGCTGACCTCTGCGCTGTCGCTGCAGGCTCTTTGGGCAGGACGGGCTGTGCGCCTCCTGTGAGAAGCGGATTCGCGCCTACGAGATGACCATGCGGGTGAAGGACAAGGTCTATCACCTCGAGTGCTTCAAGTGTGCCGCCTGCCAGAAGCACTTCTGCGTGGGGGACAGGTACCTGCTCATCAACTCGGACATCGTCTGCGAGCAGGACATCTACGAGTGGACTAAGATCAACGGCATGATCTAGCACGGACGCGCCTGGCGCTCTGGGACAGACACCTCCCGGGCCCAGCTGCAGCCAGGAGATCACCCCTTGGGCTGTGGGCTTTGGAACGGGGGGGAAATGCCACGCGGTCAGCCCTCGGCAGGCAGTGCTACCTAGAATGTAAACTACACCCAGGTGAAGGAGGGAGAGCAAAGCAATAGTAGCTAGACTGACTTGTGTTCACAGCACGGACAGTAACTGACATCAGCTGGCAGCTGGGAACAGACACAGCACCACAACCCATCCTCCCAACTGGAGCAGAGTAGGGACTTCTGTAAAGAGATGTAATGACGTTGTCACCTGCAGACTAGGATTGTGCAATTCAGTTTTCTTTCTGTCTTGTTTTCATTGCTGAGTTTAGATGACAAGCTCCCACAGTAGGCGTGACGAGGAATACTGGAAGGAAAGAGCCATCCCTCATGTGGTCATTCCATATGGCCTTACACTTTGGGTGGGAGTTATTTTTGCATGGATTTTTTCTTTTTCCTTTGAGAATGAACAGTGCATCCTCTAGTCCCAGACTCTTCTTTTAAAAAACCCTGCTGAATAGTTGCTTTCGGGCACTGCTGTCTCAAGATGAGATGTTCCCCAGATCATTTCTATACAAATATAAATCTAAAGAGTTGTTCAACTATTTTATTAACTTAGATTATATCAATAAAATATTTGTTGTGTGTAGTAAGACTCTGCAGCTTTAATAAAAATAATGAAAGATTTGAGTGTTGTTCTTTCTTTTTTCTTTCTTTTTTTTTTTTTAATTGTGCTGGATTTTTTTTTTTTTTTGTTTGTTTGTATTCTTAATTTTATTTTTTGGTAGCAGGGTTTCTACTCTTTGTCTACAGCTGGATCCACTTCAGGTTTTGTTTCAAAGCACAAATGTGAGAACACCGAGGGTTCAGTAAATCTTGTGCTCTTCATGCTAAGAAATAAAAGAAATCAGTGTTGTGTGACACCAAGGCTCTTTGGTGTTTATGAGGATGTTATGAGGCTGGTTCTGGGTGTTTTGCAACAGATTGCATCTATCTGATCTTGGAAATCATGTAAAATTTGGGTCCTTTAGAAAGGTAGCTCATCCTGATTTTGCTCTGGATTAGGGAATCCAAGATAATATCATGAGAGCCAATAAACCTATTTAGAAAGAATTAATTTCAGTCATCTTTAAGGTCCCTTCCAACTCAAACCATTCCATGATTCTATGCTATCATATTCTCTCCAACTTATCTTTCCCGAGGTGAATAGTCTTAAGTTTCTTCTTGCCTGAAAGCTGTTTCATGCCTCTGATAAACTTATTTCTCATCTCTGATTCTACATTATTCCTTCTGAGAGTGGGACTACAACTGCAAGTTGTGCTGAAAGGCACTAAAAATTAAAGCTTTTCCCACAACTGAGCAAGTCTGGCACCCACCCAGAAGGTGCTTGGCAGGTCCATTCACTCCATCACCAGTGACACATCAGGAATAGCAGCTTAAACCTGTGGATATCCACTTGACTGTTCTCAATAAACTCATCACCCAGGGGATGTGCCAGCCACTGATCAATGACAACCTTCTGCATTTTACAATGCATACTCTGAGACAGCTTTTCTGGCTTTTGCTGTCACAAGGAGAGTTGGGGACAAACCCTTTAAATCTTGTTATCAGTGAAATTGGAACCTGCACCTAATGAGAACAACTTGGAAAGTATAGTTTGAGGGCGCTGATATTTAGCTATTTTCCAGTGATATGCTGACCTCTGGAGGCCACAGGCAGATTATAATTATAATTATTAGCCTGAATTCCCGCCAGCAGAGGCAAGGAGAGGCAAGGAAAATACAGCTATCAGCTCTCTCCTTTGACAGTGGCTCCTTGCAAATATTCTGCCCAGCAAGAAACAAAGCCTAAAGTCATTAATGAGTTCATTTGCAAAGCTTGGTGGGTGTAGCCAGGATGCTGAGGTAGGGTGGAGGTGCACAATGGTTCTCCAGGTCGTGTTACACATACACAGAGTGTGAGCCGTAACAGGGCTGATTTTCATGATTTCACCTCACAGAACCTTTGACTGAAAATTTAGGGCAAGGGGCCTCATTTACATCTGGGCTGAGATCAGGGAAGAGTGTTAATAGCTCAGGGAAACCTTGCAGGTTTGCACTAAGTAAACCAAGACCTGTGTGTTGTTCTCACCTCAGAAAGTGACTTTTGGCAAGGTAGTTCAATATTTTGCTTCTCATTTACCCACTCACAGAATGGAGATGTTCTTACTTATTCCATAAAAGTTCCTAATGCAAACACACTCATTATTTTATGTAAGGTCTAGTTTACACAGGGAAATATATATTTTTAGGCCTAAATGTATGTATTTGTAAAAGAAGGGTCCTTTACATCATTTTTTATAAGACCACCAGTATCAGGTATCATTTTTTATAAGACCACCAAGTTTATTTAGTCCATGTAACTTCAGAAAGTTACATGGACTTAGCTCAGAAAGAGCTTAAGCTGAACTAGAAAGTGCCAGAAGAGCCTCCACTTGAGCAGCAGTATTGCTCTCCCCAAATAATTATACCAATCTGGTTGCTGGACTTTTCCAGAACAAATTCCCAATGCTTGCTCTCCGAGTCCAGGAGGAGAGAGAGCAGATTTCTCTTGGAATTAGTATAAGCAACACTTTACCTCATCTCCATTATGTTCCTTACAGTAAGGACTCTCTCCTGCAAAAACAAGAGAATAAAATGTTCCAAAAAACAACAGCAAAAAGGAAAGCAGAGCTGATTTAAAGTCGTAAGCAAAAAGCACAAAAATCTGAATATGACTTCATCACTGAGTCTCAAATGCGTCGTCCTTTCCGTGTTTCCGCTATCAGCAGTATTTTAAAAGGTGTATCATCCGTCAAGATTCCCCTTCTTTGTCCCCATTATTCAGTGCCATGGCAGGAAGATGAGAGCATTACCATCGATATCACTTTTTTAATTCCCTGCCCTTGAATAAGGGCAATAAGAGCCCTGCATAATAGAGTTTTCAGTGGAGAGAGTAAATGGGAATCTCTTGTTAATTCAATCCAGGATCCAGAAGCCATCTCTCCGTTCTCTTTTCTCAAGGTAATACTCTACCTCCAATTGTCATTATAGCCGAGAATGAAATTATTTGAATTCTGGACACATCAGCACAAAACCCAAGACTCCCTGCCAATTTCGTTGCCTGCTTGGAAGAGAACATCAGAGAGCATCACTCATTTATACGACTGACAGCCTGAGACTGTAAATTCAGAAAACAAGGAGGCCTCAGGTGCTGCACTTTAACAGGTCTTTCTGCTCCTGAATCACCCCCACCTCACACACAAGGTAACATTTTATCTCTGAAAGGCAAAGCTTTTAAGCATCTGCCAGAGCACACGCTCTGTACGACCTGAATGTGAATTGAAAATGAGACTATTAAGTTTATTAATTGGTATCAGTGACTTAAGGCTTTGAAGGAGATTCATGGCACTCGGGAAAATAATCTATAAAGATTTTTGTTGCCCTAAAAAGACAGTGCAGCATCAGCTTATTTCACTTGCAGCAGGTTCATCTCTTTTATGGAGCACATACTGCACTGGAGGCAAAGGGAAATTTAATGGAGACTGGAAAAAATTATCTATTCCTCTGTCCCACAACAACTTAAAAAAGCTTAAAAAGACAGAACTGAGAGATTGAGATACGCTATCACAAAACATTTAAGGCACTATAATTAAATTAAGATTCAGAAGTCTGTCAATGAGATGAAGATTAAACTGGCAGAAAGTTGAACCGTGTTTGAAGCAACTTGTTCCCTCCTGCTGAGGGTTGCTTTGTACCAGGCTAATGAGAAGGCACATCTCGGAAAGGTTCTAACAAAGCAGCAGATCACTGATGGTAATTAATCAATGTGGTTTGCAGGAGCATACACCATGTGCCATTTTCAAGTGCCTCACAAGCATTAATTAATGCATTATTGTACGTCTGGCTCCTGTTTTAAGCCACAAGCTCTGCCCCATAGCAGGCCGTGCATGACAATTTTTGATTTTTTAAAGATGGTTCAGTGAAGAGATGTTTCCTTTTTTAATGAAAAATTGAGTGCACCTTTTGCTTTTGAGTGCTCCATGACTGCCTCTTCTCTGTACCTGGCATATTCTGGTTACACGTACAGCTTGGCAGAAGGCAGCAAAGCCTGTAGCCAAGGGGGAATGGACTGCAAGAAGGTTGATTCCTGTGGAGGTGCTGGACTTGGAGGAGAGGCAACAAGGAATGTTGTAACAGGATGTGACTAGGGTGATGGAAAGCTGTTGCTTTGCAGTGTTGAGAGAGAAATAACTTTTGAAAGCTGTGACCCAAGAGAAATAGCTCCTTCTGTAGTCCACTAGCTCTGTACCAGCTATGTTTCATGCGATTCCTGAGATGATTCCTCTTCAGGGCTCTGACTTCTTGGGTTGGTTGGTAAAAATTCATAGGGTTTTTGTTTTCTCTCCTCAGATATCTCTCGCATCTCTTTTCAGACAACTTTACCAATGAGTTTCATAACTGCTCTGAACTGGTTTTGAGATTCAGAAGTGCTTTACTTATTTACTTATATTTTAAAGAAACACAATGAAAGTGACATTCTCCTTCAATAAGGCACATAGCCTTCATTCTGGCATCGTGACAGCTCTCCAAACCAGTGCTTATCATGTTGCTATCTCATTAAAAAGATCCAAGACCTGCAATTATCAACCTAGAGATGCTTTGCAACACCGGGAAACTCCTGGTGGGCTCTAAGATAAGGCCCCACCACATGGTGGCTGTGATTTTTGCAGCCCATGGCTGTGATGAGCGGTGATGCAGCCGCCCTGGAATTCCTGGAGCTGGCCCAGCAGCGAGCGTGACCCACCATGCAGGAGAAGCGTGCTGTCCAGCTGATAAGGGAGCGTGCATCAGCAAATGCGGCTTGTTTATCCCGTAAAAACCGCTCTGGAGGAGCGCAAGCAGAAAGAGGCCGGGTCTGCGCTGCACAGATAAGAGCTCTGACCAAAAGGACAACCAAAGGTCGCACCAGGCCTCCTGGAAACTCCCAAAGAGAAGCTTTCAGTGGGAATGGATGACTAAGGGAATTGCAAAGGGCTTCTGGAGGCTTTTATCTGTGTGTTACCTCTCCAAATGCAGCTCAGCACTTCAGTCATTTGTTGTTGCATGCTCTGATGAATGTGCTCTGGCTCGAGGAGTCAGTAGCCAAAAAACCCCACACTGTAGCCGTGACCGACTGCCTGCCTCATTAACAATCTCAGCTAATGACCTAAGAACAGCGTGTGCAGCTGAAAAGTGAGCTGCTATCTGGGTCATGCACATGTGGGGTTTTTTCAGGTCAGGAAAGGCTCAATAGCAGTTTTCTGCAGGGATGCCTCATTCTTCTCTATGTTCCTCAGGTAAAGGAAGATCTCCTGAGCTCCCACACAAAGCAAGCAGGGTCTTGGCACTTTCCATGGGATCATGAAATATTCCTGCAGCCCCTTTCAGTGGTCTTTCACACACCCCTTAGGTGATGAACCACATCATGGACTTGGAATCACACACAGTGAAACCACTGGAATTGTGTGAAAATAGAAGTGCTCCTGAGGCAAGAATTATGCCTTTCTATGCCATCCACGCTCTCTAAAGTAAATAAACTTTACTTTTTATACTTTCCCAGGTAATGCTTCCATTTGTAGTAGTATCTTTCATTTGATTTTTGTGAGAGGATTATATTAATTGAAAACCAACTTGGAGCTAAGCTAGGCTGTGAAAGAATAAAACTTGGCTATGGTTTGTGTCAACATGGAATCTTTGATCTGAAGAAAAAAAGAGCAGTCTATCAACATTGCTCTCCAAGTGGGATTCCAAGCTCTATAAACATACATTAATATTTCAAACCTGTTTTGGAGTTCAGAATCTGAGACAAAAAGATTTGCTAATAACCAAAGACAAGCCTGAAGCCACATTGATGCAGACTTTCTGATAACCTCAGGCAACTGATGCAGGCAAAAGCATCCATGTGGCAGATGGTCCAGAAGGATGAAAGCTGGGAGTAAACTCCAGTTGCTTTGTAAGCACCAGATGAAGTCCATTGGTTGATTTTTGGAGTTTCCCTTTGTAGGGAGATAGAATATAAGTAAATAAAGGTAGTATAGAAAGTAATCTTACCCCCTAAAAGAGCTGCAGCTGGGTTAATTATTAAAGATTAGAAGCAGGCCTGATTTTAACAGGCCACAGCTGTGGCCAATAATAAGAAGAATGTTATAAAAGAGTGGATTGGTTGGTTGAGGGGATCTGGAGTCACTTGGCTGCTGTGAGAAGAAGGAAGAGTCAGTGCTTGGAGGAGCTGCCTACGAGAAACATCAAGGAGGTAGGAAACTCTAGCAATATGGAACCTGTGCAATATAGTGACAACATCCCTCGACTTCATTTGACTGTGGAGCTGCCAAGGCTAATTTACCACTGTGTGAGGTTTGAGAGGAGTTTTGTTGTTTTGTCCTGGGTCTATGTGGCTGTAACAAGGCAGGGATTTTTTCAGCTGTTGTTTCATTGTGTCAGGAGGCAGCTTGAAGCTGTGCTCTGTCAGAGATCCCATTTGTTACTAAAATGTCCAACAAGCTCCCATGCGATACTTAATTCATTCACGTAGGTATTTCCCTGAAGTTCTGGCTCTGCTCCCTCCCTGTCATCTCTCACATCTCATCTGAGATTCACTCTTGTGAAGCCCGAAGATGCGATTTGTTATCAGTTCTTATGTAAATCCCCCTCTGTTCAAAGGCCTGCTGAACTGTCTTTATGTTTGTGTGGTTCACCAGAGTCACCACAGGATCTTGGTGCTCCCATTCTGAATTCTCCTACCCTGCTCCTTCTATGCTCTTTATTACAGTCACTCCTTGTGTTCTGGTTAATTTTACATGATTGGATTTCCAAGCCAAGGTCACTGCCTGGTTATTTCTGTGAAGCCCTGACCTTATTGCATCTTTGCTACAGCAAAGAACAAACCCAATAAGAACAGTATAATAACAACAAAAATTTTCTGGACCTCAGCTTCTTTCTTGCTATCAATTCCCCAAGCTGCCTCCTCCCCTCAAAGTCTCAGTTTTGCCCATGTATTATTGTCCATTTAGAGCAGTAAAAAGCTGATCTTGTGAAGAGGAGCCCATTCCCCAAAACCTTAGCACATTAGCTGAATTTCCAGAGACACTCAGCACCCAGTGAAGATCCCCAGTGTGTCGTTTCATTAGATTTTCAAGAAGTAAAAATAAACGAAGGATGCTAAAAGCCTCATCGTCTCTCACAGATGAAACACTGGACATGCAGAGCAATCTGAGCAGTTTCCAGCCTGATGAGTACCTCTGATCTATTTGGCCATTTGGGCTCCATGGCTGGTGATAATGGAAGGAAAATTAGGCTCTATTATTGAAATGGAAAAGAACTTTTATGTCTAGGTTGAGCTAGGAAAATTCCATGATAACTTACTGGTGTCATAGTTTCTGCAGCTGTCAGTTATTTGATGGAGGATGCAAAGGCTGCTGTTGGTAAAACATTGAAATATACAATTTCAAATGGGTTCATGTTGGCTTTTGGTTCTGTGGGTTTTGATTGATTGGTTGCTTGCTTTTTGTTTAGTTTTTTTTCCTTCAGTCTCAGCAACAGATATTTCTATTTTACTATGTTTTTGTTTAAATAATTGTTAGGACATCCATTGCCAGCCATTTCTGCACTTGAGGAGCCTCTAGCCTGACCAGAGGTGATAATCAATTTTTATAACTAATTCCTATAGATCCTCCACCTCTATCTTCGCCACTGCTTAAGCCCTTGAGCAACAGCTTGGCTCTATGCAAGTGCTAGAAGCAGAACTCTCCAGGCTTTTGGTAAAACCTGAAAGACATAAAGAATTATGGACCTTCTCTTGGCTCTGCATTATTAGATTTTCATGGGCCACAAACCCAAGGACAAACACAAGTAATATAATTTTATTAGTGTTTCAAATATACTTTTGCTATTGTGTTTTCTGCTCTACAGGAAACTTTACAATTATAGAAATTATAAAGGACAAAAATCTCCCCAACAGCTAGCAATAGTGCAGTCATAAAACAACCCCCATGTTCCTTTCCAGCTCTTATTTGAGCAGTGTTGCTAGGACAATGAATTATATCATTAAAATCCTACTGATATCTGAAAAAGAACAGAGAAAAGAAAATTATATCTAGCATAAAAAAATCATGCAGAAGAAATAACTCCTTCTTTCATATAAGAATATTTAACTCTCTAAAGGTGAGGGGCATTAAAAGAGTAGCGTCTATTGCTTGTGAATCTGTCATACATTGAGTGTTCTTTTCCTATAAAAATGTGATCCTGAACATGCAACATTGTTTTGTTTTGATGATATTCAACTCAGTAAGTTTATTTTCTCCGTCTTAGTTTTGCCCACTTATTATTGTCCATTTAGATCACTAAGAAGCTGATCTTGTGAAAAGCAGGCCATTCCCTGACCAAAACCCCTTGGCACATAAATTGAATTTCAGGAGAGCCAGGGCTGAGTTCTGAGGGCCAAATTCTCAATTCTAAGGATTGAGTTCCGAGAGTCGAGTTTTGAGTTCTGAGGACTGACAGCTGCGCTCTGGTTTGGAGTTCTGAGGGCTGAATTCAGAATTTTGAGGGCTGAGTTCTTGAGGGCTAATTTGGGAGTTCTGAGGGCTGAATTCAGAATTTTGAGGGCTAATTTGGGAGTTCTGAGGATTGATTTAGGAGTTCTGAGGGCTGAGTTCTTGAGGGCTAATTTGGGAGTTCTGAGGGCTGAATTCAGAATTTTGAGGGCTAATTTGGGAGTTCTGAGGATTGATTTGGGAGTTCTGAGGGCTGAATTCTGAATCTTGAGGGCTGAGTTCTTGAGGGCTGATTTAGGAGTTCTGAAGGCTGAATTCAGTGTTTTGAGGGCTGAGTTCCGAGGGCAGATTTGGCACTTCTGAGGGCTCATTTGGCCCTTCTGAGGGCAGATTTGGGAGCTCCGCGGGCTCATTTGGCCCTTCTGAGGGCAGATTTGGGAGCTCCGAGGGCTCATTTGGCACTTCTGAGGGCAGATTTGGGAGCTCCGAGGGCGGATATGCCAGCCCCGAGGACGCTACGGAGCCGCCGCCCCCGGGAGGCGCTGCTCGGGCGGCGCGGAGAGCGGCGTGATGGGCGGCGCGTCCGTGGGACGTCTCGCAAGATGGCGGCGCCCCCGGACATGGAGCTCTCCCCGAGCCTGAGCCTGGAGCTGCTCCCCACCGACCCGCTGCTGCTCATCCTCAGCTTCCTCGACTACCGGGATCTGGTGAGGTACGGGCGGCCCGGGAGCATGGCAGGGGCGCGGCGGGCGGAGCCCTCCCCGGGCTGTGCGGGGAAAGGCTTGCCTGCCTCCGGAGGAAGCGCTGAGGGGAGGACACGGTCTGAGTACTTTTCCCTTCCAGCAGCACCGGGCTTTCCCCTCTTTTACCGTCATCTTTCTAACAAAATGAAATCTTCCCTCTTACTGAGAAGATGGTGAGGCCCTGGCACAGGTTGCCCAGAGAAGCTGTGGCTGCCCCATGCCTGGAAGCGTCCAAGGCCAGGCTGGACGGGGTTTGGAGCAGCCCGGGCTAGTGGAAGGTGTCGCTGCCTATGGTAGGAGAACGCATTGATCTTCAAGGTCCCTTCCAACCCAAACCATTCAATGAATCTGTTTCTCTCTCCCCCGTTATGTATTTGTACCTAAAGGAAGCAGTAAGTAAATTTGTGGAATCAGTATTTCCCCGAAGGTTGTGTTTCAACGGGCCAACAAAGGGTGTTCTTGCTGCTAGTAAATGTATTCCACTGTTTGAGGAAAACCAAACGAAATGGAATAGGGTGACTTTTTAAGGGGGAAAAAACAACTTGGATGAAAGTGGCAGGTGCTTCTTGGGCTGAAGGGTTATGAATCATAGAGTGAAGATGAGAGTGTGGTTTTGGGTAAAACCTCAGCAGTCAAGTGCAAGGTTTGGCAGTGATTGAAACCACAGTGTTTAATCAAAGAGAGAGGAATAAGCATAAGAAGAAAATGGAGTATTACCAGAAATTTGGGGGTTTTGGTTTTTTATTACCCCTAATAAATAATAGTCAAGAATGATAAGGATATCAGGGAGAATTCTTTTAGGATATCAGCGAAAAAGACATCAAGCATAAGCAAAAGTGATAACAGTTGTTATGGTGGCCCTTAGATATTTGATCATGTGCCAACTTTTACATTGTTAGTGTAATTAGTGAGAATGGCTTGCATTTCTCTTTTATCATGTTTGAAGCCACATGTTCCTGTGGTGCTGTGGTGACTTACTCCCTTCCAGAAATGACAGGCTTGATTGATAAACACCAGTACAATAGATTTCTGCAAGGGCTTTTTTCCATGGGGATATTTCAGTTCACCACCTCCTAAAAATATAAAAAATCCCCATGTCATAAATTTTTTGCACAGCCAGATGTCCAGGTGTGAATTGAGTTTGTTTGTGAGGATGTGGATGGAAGGGCTGATGTCAGGGAATATGGGAGAATCACTTTGAGGTTGATTTTGAGATACTAATACAATTCTAGTTTAAACAGTTTATAAAACCCCCAAAAGCAATAACTGGAACCTTGTTTGGTGCCCTCATTTGGTGTTAATCACAGTCTTTGAAACACACATGTGGCACTGTAGAACAAGCTACCAGAGAAAGTGATGTTGCCACATTTGAACTGATGGTGTCTTTTGGAGACTTTCTTCAAAGTGTGTTATTTAAACAATTTAAAGAGGAAAGTAAGTTTGTAATACTCAAACTGGGTGGTTTCTGTAGCTTACTGTGGAAAAGATGAGGCAGAGCCTGACCATCCAGATAAAAAGGGATTTAAATCATAGCATCCTGTGCTACTGGAATGCTTTCCACTGGTGGAGTGGAGTCATGCTGGAATCTTTCAGGCACTGTTTACTCTGGTGTAGGTCTGCAGGGTGACCTGCTTTACAAAAGTACTTAATTGCTGCCAGTTCTTTAAGTGTGTGGAAAAGTAGTTCATGACTTACACAACTGTGATGAAGAGCTCTAACCATTGTAAGCACAGCTCTAAAAGGACAGCCAAATAATTTTCAAACTCTGCATTTTTTTATGAGAATGTGATGTGTGATACAGCATTTCTGCCTGTTTGTTTTGCTGCAGTCACATTTAATGATTTTATGTTTATAGTTGCTGCTATTTGAATAGAAGATTAAATCAGCTATCAAGCCATGACCCACTGTGGAAAAGACACTGCAAAAAATACTGGCTCATTTCAGAGTAAGTGGGATTGTTTTAAGCTTTTTTTCCTATGAAAATGAATTTCTAAAAGATATTGTTCAGCCGATTTTCAGTCCATCTTACATCCAGCTCATACTCTCAGCTTCTCCATAGCTGAGAAAAGCTGAGTAATGAAGGATGTGAATTAGCTTTTCACCAGCTCTAAGGTTCACTACCAGACAGAGCTCTGTTCAGAAGGCACTCTGTGTGAGGGAGTATTGTTTCTAAATTTTCCCCTAAGTAGCCCAAATGTTTCCTAATTCTGTTCCAACTTGCTGTTGAATAGATGCTGGAATTAATTGAGTTTGTGTAGCTTCACATGGCACAGAGTGTTCCTGGGTTAATGTTATGCATCCCGTTCCTGCCAAATAACAAATACCAACTCCTTGGGTTTAGAAGTCTTTTCAAGCTGCCATTTGAACACATTTTCTCCATGTGCCCTTAGGGAGGAAAAAAGCAGACGGAATCAGAGCTGGAGAGCCATCTTCATCAGCACCTACTCTGATTTAGGAAGGTACATCCACTACTATGCCACGCTGAAGAAAGCCTGGGATGACCTGGAGCAGTACCTGGGGCAGTGGTGTCCGCGCATGATCAGCTCTTTGAAAGGTACCTGGCACACCTGGGAGTAGCTTGGTTCACCCAGCCTAATAACCCCTGTTATGAGGCCTCATGCTGCTTTCATGAAAGGTGTGTGCTTTAATTAGCAGTCCTGAAAGTCAAGTAGATGTGCTCTCCCTTCCTTACAAACACAGGCAAGAGTCCTTGGCCAGTTCCTACTGATCCAAGGATTCTCTGAAGTCAAGGTGATTTTTTTTCTAGGGACTGCTCTGTCTTGATCATACTTTTAGGTTGCTATGACCTATTGTTTGTTATTTTTTTAGTGTAGTAACTCCTTTGCTTTGAGGACCTGCTTGTGGGATTTTATTTGTAAAGTTTTCATAAGACTCATTAAAACACTGTCACATGAAAGCAGACATTCTAATCTGAAGCCAAACAAAAAGAATGTTGTTGAGTTTTATTTTATTTTTTTCTGTAGGTCTTACAGTGGTCCAGACGTGGAACATTAATTTTTCCCTTTTTTTTACTCTCCTCCTAGATTCTGTTTTCAGTTTCTATTTTAATCCTTGAAGTACTTCCAGTGTTCTAGGTCATAAATCACAGCTACACTGAGTTTTGGCTTTTCTCATATAGGGGACTAAAAAATTTTTACATTTTCAGCTGCATTTCAGTGTTCTGTATGAAGCTGACTTTTAAACCATGATGTCTAATTTAACCGGATCTGTGAAATTAAGAGACAAATGATCTCTTAAGAGACAATGTTAAGAGACAGATAATCTCCTTCCCATTTAAATTTTGCATTTTCTTGGTTTACTTGGACAGTGCTGGATCCTTATGTTTTTCTTAGTACTTTTCAAGACAGAATGTGAAGCTTTTATTTATATACAGAAAGACAAAAACAAATTTCAAATTACCAATTGCCACTCTTACATAGCGATGGCAGGTTTTAGATAAAATTTAGGCCTTTTTCATGCCATTTGTAAGGGATACTGTTTCAATGAATTGTTAATTTATGTCCTGTTAATGAAACAGGTAATGAGTATGAAAAGGGCTTTAAGAAAATGGATTGGAACAGACCAATTTTTACTGGAAGTGAGGGTGTTGGAGTGCTGCTGAAGTGCATGTGGAAATGTAAGAATAGTTCTTCTCCACCCCTTTGTGTTATTGACTTGAAAATCCCCCTTTTACAACCTATTTATTGCTTCAGATTCCAGGTGAATGGGGGCAGCCAGCATTTCTGTGTCACTGATGGAACTGGAAACTGAAAGAACCAACCCTTAGGGTGATGAAAGAGTAAAATCAATAGAGATTGAGAGCTGTAACTGGGACTCAGTTGTGGCAGTGTTGTGGGGGAAAGGTTCCTTCCATTTTATAAACATTTGCTGCTTTCAGGCCTGTGGAGGTTGCACTGGACTGAGATTGGGGCTGTATTAAATAATCAATTAGTCATCATTTTCCTCTCACATTTGTGATACTCATTGTGTGCCACCCAGCATACAGTGGAGCCGCCAGATTCTGACTTGAGTCCGTGCTGGTTGGATGAGGGCATTTACAGATTCCATGCTTTGTGTTTGAAATACCTGCAGCATTCTTTCTTTTCCAGAGAGTGTGAGGGAGGAAGATCTGGATGCTGTGGAAGCACAAATCCGCTGCAAGCTCCCCGATGACTATCGGTGTTCGTTCCGTATCCATAATGGGCAGAAGTTGGTTGTTCCAGGGTAAGGACTGAAAGCTACTTACCAAGTACTAGTTCCTTTTGTGTTTCTTAGACACTTATTAAAAGGTGAAGTGTCCCCAGAACAGGATAAATGAAGCATTTAAATGTATTGTGACTGAGTCACCGCTTAAGTGACACTTCCAAAATTGGCTGTCTTCTAATCTTGGAAGTAATTGGAAGCCCAAGGTGGTTTTCTAATTGCTCAAATTATTTTTACACTTCCCCTTTTCCTAATGAGAACCCTTGTCAGTTTTTTGCAACAACTCTAAACTTCCAGCTGTTAGACTTTTAATCATAGCACTGCAAGTTGCTCCCCTGAAGTTTGGCTTTGTATTACAGAAGTAAATTAGCCCCTTGCACTCTTTAAGCTTCATTCTTTAGTAATTCTTTTATTCTTTAAAATGGTTAGGGAATGACTTAAAACCAATTAGTCATATTAAGGTAGAATCAAATTTTCAGTTCTGCAAATTGGGTTTCCTCTGTAGAAAATGTTTATATTTTATGCAGTTTCTGCAGTGGAAAACTCCCTTTTACGTTAGGGTTAGAAGGCTGATGACCAAAGCTTCTGGTATTTCTGCTGTAGAAAAATTAGGTGTTTGAAGCACCTGATGAAGTGCTGCAAACAGAAGCAAAAGATGGAAAACTACAGCAAATCTTTGCAATGTCTGTAGGGAGGAGTGCACTTATATTGCTCTGCCAAAACCTTCACTCATAAAGAAGGTGTAGCTTTCTCCAATTTGAGTGTTTTATGTGTGGAAGGGATTCAAGAAACTCTTTTATGAAACCATAAGGATGATTTCTAGTTCTGTTTTCTAGGAGAGACTTCAACAATTTTTAAGAGAGGAGATAGGTGCCCTAGTTCTGTAGATTTCAAATGGTGTTCTGCAGCCATTTGCATCCTCTCTTCCCACTGTTTCACTCCCAAAAAGCCTCTACTGTAATGATGTGGCTATGGAGGGGCTGCTGGAGCAGACACAAAGCTCTGGGGAAGTCTTCCAGCTTGGAGAAAGGTTTCCACGGAAGGTGTGGTCCCATGGGGGATGAATACTGGGAAGATCAGGGGTAGGCAGTGGAAGTTTGTGCAGCAGGTTGTTAGATCAGAAACTATGTGGGACTTGTCCTTGTTAGGTGCTTCAGGTTTCTGTGTTGGCATGTTGGCACAGCTTCTGTAGAAGGTGCTAATTCCAGGCCAGACTTCCTAAGGAGAAAGAGGAATGGAACCTGTTGCCCAGGATGGGACAGCTTTTAGCATGCTGACATGTGGCAGCTTGCACCTGAATCACTGCTTTCATAACAGCATCTGCTCAGCATCTGCAGGAATTTGCATCTCATTTGCCTTTCCCTGGTGTTCCCAGCTGGGAGTGTGGGTGTGGAGTGTACACTCAGGTTTGGGTGATGCTTCCACAAAGCCAGGGTGATGTGAACTAATAACCTGGTGCAGCATGTGGATGTTCAACTTGGATTTCTGTGATGGTGTTCACAGGGCTCCCAGGATGAGGGAGGAGATGAGAATGTTGACTCCATGTTTCAGAAGGCTTGATTTATTTTTTTATTATATATATTACATTAAAACTATACTAAAAGAACAGAAGAAAGGATTTCATCAGAAGACCAGCTAAGAATAGAAAAGGAACGATCACAAAGGCTGTCTGTGTGACTGACTGAGACAGTCTGGACAGCTGGACTGTGATTGACCATTAATTAGAAACAACCACATGAGACCAATCACAGATCCACCTGTTGCATTCCACAGCAGAAGATAATCATTGTTTACATTTTGTTCCTGAGGCCTCTCAGCTTCTCCAGAGGAAAAAAATCCTAAGGATAGGATTTTTCAGGAAATATCATGGCTACAGATTTCAGCTCAGTCTCATATGCATCTAGAGCATTGAAAGAAGCAGTTTCCAGAAGATGACCAGCCAGCTTTGCCTTGTGAGTGATGTCTCCTGTTGGTGTTCCCTGTTTTTGTTGTTCCAGGCTGATGGGCAGCATGGCCCTGTCCAACCACTACCGCTCCGAGGACCTGCTGGACATCGACACAGCGGCCGGGGGCTTCCAGCAGAGGCTGGGGCTCAAGCAGTGCCTGCCCCTGACCTTCTGCATCCACACTGGCCTCAGTCAGTACATGGCCCTGGAGAGTGTGGAGGGACGCAATAAATACGAGATCTTCTACCAGTGTCCAGTAAGGAAGATGTGTTTGTGTTCCCACAGGACTTCTGTGCTGATTGGTAGTGCAGGAGCCTTGGTGGGAAGTTGAAGCTGTAAATTCTGTGGTCATGGGAGCACTGTGAGTTTGACATGTCTGAGGATCTGACTGGGACTACAGTGATGTGTCAAGGCTTCAGGTTTAGTGAATGTAGGGAAAGTGTTATTTAAATTGTAACCTTGAAAGTTCAATGCTCTCTAATATATCCTTAAACTTCTTTCCCTTTCAGGAGCAAATGGCTCGCAATCCATCTACTATTGTTATGTTCATTACAGGTAACACTTCTGATTAAATATTCAAAATAAACTAGTCACTGTGGGATCATCCAACATATTTAGAAATGTTCCACTTGGCTTAATCTTGGTTTACCATGGGTGGAGGGGAAATTCCATGCACAGCATTTCTCTTAGCATTTTAAAGGTGGCAGGTAAATAGATCCACTTCCTCCATTCAGAGCTTTATACAAGGTTTACTTGATACACAGTATACTTTATACAAGGTTTGCATTTTGTGGATTAGTGACAGAAAGGAGGATAATAAACTTGGAGTCCCTTAGCATTCCAAAAGATCAAAGGACAGCACACACAGCTCATGCTCTAAGGAAGAAGTGGTAAGTACACTTAATCTAACAGGAGTGGGAGTACTTGATAACACACCAGGGAAGGCAAGGATAATAATTTCTTGGTAGCTCAGCCTCAATCCAGTTTTGAATCACTAATATTGACAAACAGTTGAACTCTCTACTTTTCTATTGAACTCCATATTGCAATGCTTGGAAGATTTATGGCTGAGAAATTCTTGTGCAGAGAGCTGGCCTGTAAAACTCTCTTCTTTGAGAATTAAATGTGACAGCTTGAGAGTGTGCTTAGCAATCAAGCTGTTCCATAATAATGGCTGTGGGTGTGTGGAAAGCTGCTCTCAGACAATGGCTGCAAGTGTACAAAATCCCACAATGACATACAGCCTTAGTCTTCTGAGGTTGTAGAGGAGTGCAGAGTGTGTCTCTGATTTATCTCTCTTCTAAAGGAGAAGAAATGCTGCAGTATTCCTTAGAAGGTTTCCATATGGAATCCAAGTGATAAGACCCTGATTATAGTGTTAAATACTTAGCTAAGAGATTCTTTGTTGGCTGTGTCATTTCTGGAGGGTGCACCCAGAACTCTTTAGTTTTTAATTGGTTTCTCCTAATGATCCTTGTTGGTAGAATGATCTGGAATATTGACTGACTCATCTCAATAAGCCTGAGAGTTTTTAATGAAAATAATCAAAGCTTTAAACTTTTTCCTTGAAGTATTCACTGTAATGTGCTTAGTGGTAAATCTGCCCATCCTTAGGAATGCTTTCCTTCCTTGCCATCTAGGTACATCTTACTTGGAATGGTTTACATCTTATGTAAACAAAGTTGTCACTGGAGGTTATCCTATCATCAGAGACCAGATTTTCAGGTATTGTGACTGGGATTTGTAACCAGTGCCAGGTTTTGGTGCTGCTTCTCTGCATGCTTACCTCTCCCCAAGTAGTTTGGGGTATGTGATACAAAAACTGGTGGTGGGGAGAGGTGAAAGCCCATGAAAATACTGAAAATAAACATGTAAACCAGAATGCTTAAAGCTACTTTATTTTTTCAACCAGAATCTTCAGAGCTTGTACCTTTGCATTAATGGGACCAGAATTTTGCATTATAAGTTATCTGAAGTTTAGCAAACAACATGATATTTATTCTGTGTGCCATGAGTGTGATTTTGCTGCAGGACTGTTCAGAGTTACTAAAAAACCAAATATTTCAGCTAATTGGTCTCTTGAATATGTAAATAAGCAGGACTTGTTCTGGTGTTTGAATCTTCATGCACTTGCAATTTCTTTTAAATACAATCCAGAACCTTGATTCTGTCAAACTGGGATGCTGTAGAACCAAGTCCTTGGATCTGTAAATAAACTTGCTGCTAGAGTTTCTAGGTTGTTTTCTTTTTATAATGACACATGCCTATTTAAACAAGTGTTTTTATTAATATTTATTATTAATAATTAACCACTTTGTGTTTAGTTTTCTGTATTGAATGTGCAGAGCTGTCTGCAGAGTTAATGCTCTCCTCTCTGCAGGTATGTGCATGATAAAGATTGTGTTGCTACCACAGAAGATATCACTGTGTCTGTGTCCACCTCTTTTCTACCTGAACTCAGTTCTGTACATCCACCACATTATTTCTTCACTTACAGAATCAGGTAAAAATAACTGAATTAATTCTTACAATGCAGGATAGACCTGTGGGATGTTCAAAATAAATTTATGCACAGCATTCAGAAATGTTCTGAAATGAACAGGAGGTGCACAGCATGCTGTACTCTTTAATAAAATAATCCTGATCATTACTTGATCAGATACACAAAGTTTCAGTCAAATTGGTAATTGCTAAAATACAGTGATGGGTAGGGGAAAGCAGTTACAAGCAGCTCTTGTGATTTAGAAAAGGGTAAAGGATAGTGAAGCATGGAGATGGATCCTACCAACTGATTTGGGCTACTTTAGTGGGTGTTTTCTTTTCCCAGTCTGCTTGGTGATCCCAAGGGCACTAAAACATTTCTTGAAAGGATTGTGTTATGTTCTTTGGCTTCTAGAATTGAAATGTCCAAAGATGCCCTTCCTGAGAATGCCTGTCAGCTGGAGAGTCGATACTGGAGAATAACAAATGCCAAAGGTGATGTGGAAGAAGTCCAAGGTCCTGGAGTAGTTGGTAGGTGAAAAATTACTGGAGAGAGTATTTAATGTTCCTGTTATTAAAATTCTGTTATTGCTTGTTTGTTGGGTTGTGGGCTTTGTATCAAAATCAGAGAAAAAGATGTGTCCCTCTGTTTTGGCTTTCAAGTTGGTAAGGGGTATCTGAACATCCTGCTGCTTAACACCTCTCCAGTTTTTTTATAATACCAATAATTGCTGAGCATTAATTTATGCATCCACTAGAATACCAAGTGATCTGCCTGAGTCTGTTGTAGAGTGCAAGTCTTTAGCAACTGCTAAATGGTAGCTCTCCATCAGTCCTTACTATTGTGATGTGATATTTTACCCACAGGAGAGTTCCCAGTTATCAGCCCAGGGAAAGTCTACGAGTACACCAGCTGTACCACATTTACCACAACCTCTGGATACATGGAGGGCTACTACACCTTCCACTGCCTCTACAACAAGGACAGATTCTTTAATGTCACAATCCCTAGGTTTCATATGGTGTGTCCAGCATTCAAGGTGTCCACAGCATGAATGGTAAGCAGAGGGGCAGTTGGCTAAAACAAACCCCAAAATTGCAAAAACTACAAAAATCTCAGTGCTGAGTAGTGTTTGTATTGCTGATTCCATACAAAACATTCCCCACGATTCAGAGCTCCTCACTGGTGCCTGCAGGCATGGCATTGCATGAACTGCTTGGGTTTCAGAGCTCCCTCCTTGGTGGGAGAACTCTCATTAATTATAGCCATAATAATGTAGCTCTCTATTCAGACATGCTCTAGTTAATGACAGTTTAAAAACTGTAGAGCCTGTGATGTGCATTAGTTCTTGCTGAAAGTGCATTTCATGAAGTCACTTAATGACTTTGCAAATCACCAAGATACTTCACTTGCTGTTAATTATAATGTAGTTTTAGTTTGGAGATTGTGGGTTAATTATATAATTTCTCCCTTTTCTTTGACACATTTAGAGAAGAGCTCTTGATTTATTTTGTCCCCAGTATTAGTGCAAGCACTGAGGAGCTGTGAGCTTTCCTCAGGAGCAGGCAGCTGCTTGCACACTGTGACAGGTTTATCCCAGCATTTCAGACACTCATTCCCAGTGCCTCTAAGAGTAGGTGCCAGCAGATGTCGTGCTTCTAACAGAAAATGATATCTCTTAACTCTTGCTCACATTTTTGGAAATTGTTACTGCCTTCCTAACTTCTTTCCCTTCAGCTGATTGGAAAAGTAATTTGCTTTTCTCTGTTGCTCCACTCCTATTTTAAAAGTAGTAATGACCCTTTTCTTTTTAAGATACTTTAGTAAAAGACAGCCTAAACCACCAAGAAAATGTGTACAGCTGAGCTACTGAACTGTGGCTTTACATAATTTAGGTATGGAATATTGAAACCCAGTGGATCCTTAGGGAGTGAAAGGTCAAGTAGTTTGGCAAAATTTCCTCTGTTGCAAATTAACCTTGGTTTAGGACATAGATCACAATGTCTGCTTCAGCTAATGGGTGTGATAATGCAGCCCAGATTTTTCTAGGCAATTGTTAGTGCTTTCTTAAAATTACTGGAAGGGAAGAATTGATTTAAACCTGGGTGTGTTTTGTATTAGGCAGCAAATCCCAGTGAATCTGCAGTGGATGAAGATGAAGATTCCACAGGCATTGATGACTCCTGAGATCCACGAACAGTGTTGGACATTCCTGCACCCTCTGGATGCTGTATTGGGATTTTTGCCCAAACAGTTTGCATAAGCTGAACTCTTCAGGGCTAGTGCATAGGAATATTTCTGACTGTTGTAAATGAACTCTGTTGCACATCAGGGCAACTAGCATGAATGTTGGTGCCAGTTCTCATATTCATTAAGAGTATAACTTCTATTTCCTTGGTTTGGAAGTGGGGAAAGAGGGAGGAAAACTGAGGGAGGGAGAGGAAGAGGAAGGTGTTTGGGCTTTGTTTACTTTTTTCTGAAGTGTGAAACAGCTTGATATTCCAAGGTACTCATATCTCACATCTTTAAAGTATTGCCTACTTATGATCATACTGCAAATATGGTGTAGGGATTTGATTTTCTACAAAGCATTAGAAGGGTGTATCCTGTTGTCCTTTCTCGTGAGTTTCTGCTCTGGATAACTGCTGCTAAGAATGAAACCTGCAGTTTGGTCTGAATATCCCATTTGGGTGAGATTAGGTGCTGTTATGCTTTTTTTTTTATTAACATAGTAATAGCAAAAACTTCTGGTCATCAAAATGTATAAATTAGGAGTGAAACTGGCCTTATTTATAGACAATCTATTTGTCAGTTGGATTTTATGCTAAGTGACTCTGACTGGAGAATGCCTCTGGGAATGTAGTGTCCATGCATAATCTGCCACTCGTTAAGTAAGGAATTTCTCAATGACTACAGAGTATGGATTTGTAAATATATTTTGAGGTTTTTTTCTGTTACATGATGTTTGCTGTTGTCATAGGTGACAAATTTATGTTATGTATCATGTTTTCCTGAGCCCTGGATGAATTTTTGTAACTGAATAAAAAAAAGAAAAAATAAATAGGAGGCTGGCAGAACAGCAGATGGCTAGAAGATTTATATTTAAATAAGCAACTGTTTGCTTTATCTTTTTTTTGTTTCTGTTGTCATTAATAAACAACTGCCTCTTTTGTTCTCAAGTGCTATGTGGGACTGTTTTTGCCAAGACTTGAGCAATAATTTT
Organism: Agelaius phoeniceus; assembly: GCF_051311805.1. Classification (NCBI taxonomy): domain Eukaryota; kingdom Metazoa; phylum Chordata; class Aves; order Passeriformes; family Icteridae; genus Agelaius; species Agelaius phoeniceus. The sequence goes on along the minus strand of NC_135270.1, from coordinate 9,360,858 downwards.
GTGATCAGCACTGGTGTAGTCAGTCCTTTCTTTTGACAGCCAGATATTGTAGGTTTTATGAGGTAGACTGACTGGTATATTGTGGTTCCAACTCAAATTTTCTATTATTGACTAATTTCCAGATTTCACCTTTTTTTGCAAGTCCAGGTATTGGATTCTTTGTGTGCTCACAGCATTTTCCACAGTGGCACAAGGTGGAAAAACAAATACTGAGTCTGATCCCTACAGCAAGAGTCATTAGGTAGTACATCTCCAAAAACAAAACCAGCTTGTGCTGTCCCTCACAACACTGAATTGCTGGAATGCTTCCAAAACACGAGGATTTTTGAGGGTTACCACACTATTACACAATAGGATTTTTGAGGGTTTCCACAATATTATGAGGGGTAAGAAATTTCCACAAAAGTTTGGTCAAGGATCAGTACAAGAAGGTTCTGGTGGAACTAGAACTTCCTGCAGGGCTGTCAGTGTGCTGTGTGTTTCCAGGGACAGATAAACCCTCATGGTTGGAGGCTGTTCTTGGGAAGTTTCCTCCCAGGATCTCTATGTTCTAGTGCAGTGGAATCAGCTCAAAGGCATGGGACTCTACACAACAAACACAGCCAACTCTTGGCAATTTCACTCATTTTTGGGGAGTGGTTCTGAGCTGGAATTCCTGCTGTCTGTGGGAGAAGTCAAGATCCAGGACAGTGCTGTGCTTTCAGCCCCTGAGTGCTGCCATGCCAGGGTTTGAGGCCTCAGCTCTGGGCACAGCCAGTGGCAGAGGGGTCTGGAGTGAGGAGGCAGCCAGGCCAGGGAATGGAGGGATTGCACCAGTGTGTGTGTAGCAGGCCAAAGGGTGTTGCTTTGCTTCAGGCAGCTGTATCAGCACTGGGTGTGTTGCCTGGAGCTGGCAGCTCCTCATGCTGTGTGCATTTGAAGTGGGGCTGGAGCCAGTGGCTCTTCCTCACTGCTCCCAAGAGGTGTGAATCATGGAATCAATGTGAAATGGAAAACAAAGGAGTTGGTGATGTTTGGCAGCACTGCTGGACTGTGGGAATGTTCACTGAGCAGCAGGAGAGGGTCCCACTGCTGCAGCCAGCACCTCACTGCTCTGGGTGAGCACAGGTGTGGGGCAGGGTCACTCCAGCGCCTCCAGCTGCCCAACACTTGCTGTAGTCACTGGAACCACAGGAACGTCCTTCCTCTGCCACCTTCTCCTGGCTCAGATCTGACTCTAGTGCTCGGTTAGGACTTCACCTGGCCAGCTAAAACCAGCCCTGCTGAACACCCGTGACTCAGCTTGTGGTGAAACCCTGCTACAGCCAACACAAACATGTACCTGTTCTGGTCCTTCTTCTGTCCCTATGCTGACAGTCTCCTTATAATTGTTTAGGATTTTTTCAACATTTTTGTGGGATTTTGCTGGCTGAATGGTTTCATGGTTTCATCTTTGGCCATGATTTCTTTGCCATCACTGCATCACAGAGAGAAAAACAAGTGGTGCGCCAGCCAGTGAAATAAAGGGGCCCAACTGAAAGTTGCCATGCAAGTTATTCCAGTGTTCTGGTGTTATGTTTTTCTCTCGCTGTTTAATTTTTCAAGAATTATGCAAAGAATTTAAGGTGCAAAATTCAGGTCAAGTTTGAGATACCATTTATCTGTGATGATAGAGATAAATGTGTGCTCTGTTGGAGGGACTCTTGCCAGATTTTGGGCAAGGAAAACAGGTAAGTGTTCAGCTGTGGCGGAAGTTCCTTGTTCCCAGTTCCTCAGCTAAGTTAATTAATATGGGATTTTTTTTTTTCTACAGTATTAATTGAGGGGATTCTCATTTAACAAGCTGCATCCAATAATCCAAAGGCATCTTACTCTTACATCCCTTTTTTATTTATGGCTTAAACAGAGGCAAAATCTTTTAGACAGAAAATAATATACTGAGCTAACTGATAATCAACACACCAAGAGAATCTGATGTAAGTTCTGGGTGATTTAGGATTTGCTTTAGGTTTAGTAAATAAATAGGCAGTTTAGGTGGGTTAAAAAATAAATCTAAGAATTCTTTTTAAATATAACTGGTAGTTTTACAGGAATTTCATATTGTCCTCAAGTCAGCACTGAACCTTTTTTTTTTTTTTCTAGATAGCATGGATCTAATTATTAGTAAAATAATTTTGGGGTCCTCATTTCTATTGCTGTTCAATGTTTTCCTGGGTTGTGAATGTTTAAATCTAGATTCAGGTACCTGTGGAGGAACGTGCCACTTTCCACTCCTGGTTTTTCCTTTGTGTGTTCTAAAACACTGTTTTCATTTGTCTATTAATTCATACCATGAGGTATCTGGGGAGACCTTAGAGCACCTTCCAGTACCTAAAGGGCCTCCAAGAAAGCTGGAGAGAGGGACCTTGGACAAGGGCCTGGGGTGACAGGGCAAAGGGAATGGATTTTAAATGATGGGGTGGATTTAGATGGGATATTGGGGAGAAATTATTTAATCAGAGCATGGTTAGGCCCTGACACAAGTTTCCCAGAGAAGCTGTGACCATCCTTGAAGTGCTCAAGGCTAGGTTGGATGGAGCTTGGAGCAACCTGGGATAGTGGAAGGTGTCCCAGCTGTGAAAAATGCCAATTGCTTGTTTTTAAAATTTTAAAAGTGTAATAGTAATAAAATTGTTACAAAAATAGTAATAAAATTAGAGTAATAAAAATTTGGACAATTAGGATTAGGACAATACGACACAATAAAAACAAAGGAGTTACAGACAGCCCGGGTACCTTTTTCTGGGCAAAATAAGCCTGAAAAAGGACCCACGTTAACAGAGGATTAACCCTTAAAAGCAACAGCCTGTTGCATATTCATACATCTCATACATAATGGATAAATTCCATTCAAACAAAAGGTTCTGTCTGGTCAGTGTCAACTTCTTGCTCATAATCCTGACGGCGTCTTCAGGGACGAGCGAGGCAGGAAGAAGTTCGTTTCTTCTGATAAGGGAACAATAAATTCTCTTTCTCTGAAAGATTTAGGTGTCCTGTGGCTGCTAGCTCGGTGTGAGTACCTCATTTCTCTCTTAAAAAAATATCCCACATACATAGTTTCTATTTTAACATTATGTTAAAATGTTAACATATGTTAACATATGTTTTATAACCTAAAACTATATTTAACACAGTACTTAAAATAATTAATACCGCATAACTTCTAACATAACACATATCATATTCATTTTAATATTTGCGAAAATCCAACCATAAAATACGCATTTTCACAACGACAAAACTACATTTACCGTACTATTAAAAGGTTTAAAGGATACTGATCAATACACCATAACACATATAGGAAATATCTGCGTAGAGCCATATAATATGCACTTCTTACACCTGCCCATGGCAGGAACGAATGGTCCTGAAGATCCCCTCCAACCCCAAAGTGGCGATAGCCACAGGACGCGTGAGGGAGGGTGGCACACGCGCTCCTGGCAGCCTTCCCTGTGGCCGCCCGGCCTCGGGAGCGCTTCTCCCGCCTCGGCTCCATCAGCGGCTCCCGGCCGCCGCCCCGCCCCGGAGGCGGCACCGCCGGGAGAGGCAGCGCTGGCTGAGGCAGCATCGCCCCGCATCGCCGCTCGCCGCGCACGGCAGGATTTGCCCGCGGAAGGTGAGCGGGACAAGCGCGGAGCAGCGGCGGCAGCGCCGGGAGCCCGGCGAGGCCAAGCGGTGGCCGCGGGGGGAGCGCGCAGGTCCCGCTGCGGCGGAGAGAAGGGGGCAGAGAGCGGGAGGACGGCGGCGTTTGCCGGGAGCCGCGGGGAGCGGTGGGATGGAAGTGCGTGCTCGGCCCGGGGCAGGTGGGCTGGGGCCGGGGCCGTGCCCTGAGTCACTGCGGCCGCCGCACCGCAGTGCGCTGCGCTGCGCTCGCTGCGCGGGCCGGGCGCGGGGCCGAGGCGCGGAGCGGCCGCGCTGTGGGCAGTGGAACGCGGCCAGGAGGCAGCGACACCTGCTCCCCGCGGGGATGCCGCTCCCGGTCCTCTTCCCCCCGTCCTCTTCCCCCCGTCCTCTCCCCTGTGCCCCCACGCTGGCGTCTGCGGTGACAGCAGCAGCAGCGGGTCTTGTCCGCTTGCCTCCTCCCTGGTGGGACTGCAGAGAAATTCTGTTTCACAACCGGGCACCGAGCCTTCCGCGCTGTGGCACTTGCTGTCTCTTGTCATTGAGATGGGCCGGACGATACAAAAAATTTAGAAAATTCAGTTTAGGAGGCGTTTTCTTCTTTAATTTCCTCTAAGCCACATTATGAATTGCTGTTTTTAGATACAGTAATTGCTTTTTAAAGGTTGGAATTTCCTGATTACACAATTCTGAAAACACACAACCATTCTTTTCCCAGAAACAGATGCATTGGATTACTACTGTTTTGCTGGCTCTGATGATTTTTATTCATCTGCCTTATATTTATGCTGGTCATGACTTGGTGTTGCTAAAAGGCAAAGCTGTTTTTGTCTGCTGACACATGGGTGACTGAGGACTCCTGGAAGATGGAGAGATTCCCAGGGTGGTTCTGTTTTCTGTCCAGAAGGGCTCTTGCTGTAACCACCAGACTTAACAGAGCTGCTGTAGGTCCCCATCACTGTGGAACAACCCTCTGGCGCTTGAAAGGCTTCTTGCAAAGTTGTTTACCCCAGAAAATAAGCTCATCTTGCACATTATGGTTTTGTTTTTTATAGTTTCCCCTCTGCTCCACAGTAAGTCATACAGAGAGGAGAAAAAAGAGAGCAGGTTGGTTTTTTAAGTCATTGGATGGGATTTCTTAAGGTTCTTTTGGATAGGTTTGGGTTTTTTGTTTGATGAGGTTTGGGATTTTTTGTCAGTAGAAAAATTAACTAAACTTAAGGTTGAGAAGCATTTAAATATTTTTTTGTTGTGAACCCATTTTGTCAAGTCCACAGTCAGTGTCCTTGGAGGAAAAAGCTCCATCCTAAAATGGTTAAGGTCTGCCATGCTAAAATCTTATATTTGCAGGCAGAATTAAGAGCAGTGACAGTTTTATTGGATGTAAAACTTGTTACCTGAATACCTTTAATATTTTGGAACTTTGAATGCCACTTGGGCTTTAAAGACAAACACAAATCATGTCCTTCTAGCACAAGTGCGGTCCCTCTCTCCCTGCTGTGTCTGCTTGATGCCTCCTCAGAACATCCCCCTCTGCAGTAGCAGAGGTTTTTCAGCAGGAGCTGTGATTGTAGTGCAGAGCCTGTGTGCAGAAACCTGTCTGAGGACACTGCTTTGGAGCTGCCTATGTTAAAAAAAATTCCTGACCTTACCATCTCACTGCTGCCTACGGATTGCAGCAGCCATGGAGACCTGAGCCACTGCTGCAGGCACTTGGTGAGTTATTGCCTGTGTCAGTCCCTCAGTGAGAGGGAGAAATTTTGGGAGAGGAGAGGCAAAAGCTCCTGCAGAGCAGCCAAACCTCTTGCAACTCCATGAGAGAGGAGAAAGGAGAGCAGTCTGGCTCCAGGGTTACTGGGGAATTGCTAAAAGAGAAAAAGCATTTGAGACCTTTCTTTTTGTTAGGTGCATTTGTAGCTGTGAGAAACTGGGAGGCCTGTTGAGTGGTGTAATCAGAGAGGAGACCCATCTGAGCCTGTCAGGGCTCAAATGTCAGTTCTGAGAATAAAAATCCTGTTCTCAGAATAAAAATCCTCCCTTGGAAAGTGCAGTTATTTTTCTCTCTTGTGTTTCCCTGTTTTTCCTGGACAGTGCTTTCACTTTTATACTGAAACAAGTTTTGAAACCTCGGTTCATCACTGGGCACTTTGCTTTTAAATAGAATAAACTTCTATTACCTCTTTTATGCCCTCAGATTAGGGAAGAAGCATGACCAAGATGAACTGCATCTTGCTGACCACCTGCATTGTTCTGATTGCTTTTTGTGGCTCTGGTGAGTAGAAGAGAGGGACTTAGTGGTTTAATGTTATGGCAGAGGCTGAGAAAATCATGGAAAAAAATGCCAGAGGGAGGAAAACCAGTGAGAAAGGCCTGGATTAGTTAATACCACTGTGGGGAATGTCAGTAACCATCGAAGCAGGGCTCAGTTTCTGTTCTGATTGTCTTGGGTCAAGACAATCAGAACAGGAGATTCTCAGGAGAGAGAATCGGGGTAGGATGTGATGCTGCAGAAAACTGGTGTTTTGCTGCTAGAAAATGGGATTCCTCTTGTGTGAATTGGAAACTAGTGTGTAGTATGAGAGGGAAAGGAAATGGAATTAAAAAATGGATAGAAAAAAACTCAGCTGCAAGTATCTGTCATTGCCTGGAAAAGGCAGTGTTCAAGAGCAGATTAAAGGAGCAAACGAACATCTTGTTCTGCAGGCAGATAATGGTGTTTTTAAAAGTGACATAAATACACGCTTCAAGATGTGCCTATGAAAATTGCCAGCCTCAACTGGTGCACTGACATAAGCTTGTCAGTTTTGACTGAAGTCTTGAGTTTAACAATTTTAGCTGAAGTCTTGAGCTTAATAACCAGGCATATGTTTAGTGACAGTTAGATGCAGATAAGTGATTCTTCTTTTTTTTTTTTTTTTCCTTTTCCTTTTTAATGCTGCTGCTGTCTCAGTAGTTTAATACTCAGTGAAGATAAACCCTTGTTGTCTTAGGTTCTGCCTTAAGATGTTACCACTGTGATAACAGCCCTACCCTGTGCAGGACCAACAGCACCTGCTTAGCAACTGAAGACACTTGCTTGCAGTTAAAATTTGGTATGTACAGTGTCCCACAGACCTAAAATAACCCACTTGGATCAGCTTTCATTGCCTGGACACCTCTAATCTGCCCTAGCATGCATATCTCAGCCTCACTCAAAAGGAACTTGCAAATACTCTTTAAGGTCACGCTTATATCCAAGCAATAATGTAATGGTTTAGATATGTGAATTGTAGCTATACAAGCATGTACGTAGATAGCTGTATATCCAAATTTAAAAAAATAAGTAAACAAACAAACAAAAACCCACCCAAGGGAGCTGGAAAAAAATAAAGACGGCATTGAGTTTCAAATACAAATTGTTAGTCTTTGAAAACAGATAAAGGATGCGTAGCCCACAAAATAAAGCTGCAGATGAATGGCTCAGTCGTTTATGAATTGACACTATTAAAATAAATTCTCTTTTCCTGAGGGTGAAGTGATTTGTGTCTCAGGATGGACATCTTTAACTAGATCAGGTTGCTGAGAGTCTGGCCTTCAATGTTTCCAGGGATGGGACATCCACCACTCCTCTTGACAGTCTGTGCCAGTGTTTTACCACCCTCATCTACTCTTCCAGCTCTGTCTTCTGCACATTCTTCACTGAGAGCCCTGTCAAGTGCTGGCTCAGGCTGTCAGGGCAGTGCTGGAGTCCCCATCCCTGGAGGGATTTAAAGGCCATGTGGATGTGGCACCTGGGGACATGGGTTAGTGGAGGGCTTGGCAGTGCTGGGTTAAAGATTGGGCCTGATGATCTCAGTGGTCTTGTTCAGCCCAGATGGTTCTGTGAATGCAGGCTGAGCTGGCTGGTGATGCCAGGTATCACTCAGGATCCACCCTGTATTTCCCAGTGGGTAAATTGGATACACACTGCTAAATTCCTAGTGAAAGCAAATGTGGAAACTTCTAAACACTTGAAATTAAAAAAGGAAGTGCATGGCTGTGGCAAAAACAAATCTGTAGGGCTGATGCTGGGGGCACAAATGGCCCATGAATTGCAAGACACAAGACTTTACCAAAAGTGTCTCTCCTGGGGAGGGTGAGAGGCCAAGCCCAGTGATCTGTCCCTGAAATTTCATGTCAGTTTCTCATTTCCAGTTTGCTACAAAATTGGGGGTACATTTTACAGCTTATTAGCTACTGCTGTGCAGAGTGCTGTGGGTGGGACTGTGGTCAGACCTTGCACTCTTTGAGCAGAATATTTCTTGGTAGGAGGTTTGTGCTGGATCTGTGCTACATTTCTGGGTGTGGAGTCGCAGAACCAGACCATGCAGCTTCCGCCTCCCTCCACTGCCCCCTGATGCCATGGCAACACAGACCACAAGGCCTCCATCCAATTCCTGTGTTTACACCGTGGGCCCTGTCACAGATTGAGCTTTGCCCTCTCCTCACAGTTTGATTCTCTATAACAGTGGCAGTCTAAGCACTGCTTCTCTCTCAGTACGAAAAACGGTGCTACTGTCAATGCTCTCTTAATCTGTTTAATTTTTTTTTGTTCCATAGGTAAATTGAGAACTTTCTCCTGCTGGAAGACATCCCAGTGCAATGTGAATGAAATTGCTGATTCCTTCCTGTTGGATAATTTTGAATTCTTTTGCTGCCAATATGACCTGTGCAATGAGAGTGCAATTACTGGGGTTAACAAAGCAGCCTTCAGTATTGCTTCTGTAATGGCCATGTTATGGATGCTCCTGTAATAATCCTGATTTGTAAGCTGTCCTTTCAAGATGAAGTTACACAAAAGCATTAACTCTTTTCTATATAGCATATTTTCAGCTCCAGTCCATAGGCAGAAATATTCCTGTGTAATTTTGTTTCCCAAAGTTCTGTCTGTTCTGTTCTGTTCTGTTCTGTGTGTTGTTACCACTTAGTGGGTGTTTTGTTCTGTCCCCCTGCTCATGGGGAAGATCAGCTCTAGGGAAGTCATGTTACCTTGTGGAGAACCTGGGCAAACTCCAGTGGGTGATGTGAAGGAGAAGGAACATTACAGCTTTTCTGCTGGAAACTGTCATTTTTTTCCTGTCCCATAAACTGACATTATTTTTAGTTGGCATTTCTGTGGGTTTTGATTTGTTTTGCTTTGGATCCTCCTTGTCACAAACCAAGCAGTGCCCTCAACACAAGAAGTGTTGGATCATAAGTGTACCTTGCTGCAGTCTTTGTGATGAATATGGAAATATTCAGTTTCAAGTCATGTAAATACTTTGTTCCCATCACTGTACCTGTTTTTTTTTCTGCAAGCCAATGATATAACCTTGTCAAGTGCTGTTATTTTGGGAGAAAGCATCGACATTTCTTAAGCCAAAACCAAAATATTGCTGTAAGTGAGAAACACTTATTTTTTTTTTTTTTAATATATATATTTCTGTGAGCATGTAGACAACATGTGATAGCTTCTTTTTGGATTTTCCTAAAATGCTTAGGATTTTAAGTGAGCATGTGCTTTGCACTGAGTATTTATTGGTATACTGAAAATCAATTATAAAATGCTAAGGAGTTGAAATGGCACATGTAGTTTATTTCCTCACCTAGTTTGCTTCTGGGTTTTGTTGAAAACAGTGACATGTAAACTTAACCCTTCAAGCTTCCACCTAAGAGTATTAAAATCTTGCAGAACTAATTTTCCATAAATGGCAATGCACAGTATAGGTGTGTATTTATATAGCATGAATAATACCTGCTCCATCTCTAGGTGTGAGAGGTCAAATTCTGAAATACTTACATTGCTCTGCTCCGTGGTGGAGACAGACCTTGGGACAATCTCTGGTACCTGGGGACCCTCTCAGTCAGGTGGGATGCCAGATCCTCCTTTTTCTTCTTCTGGAGCTGCTGGCATATCCTTGCCAGAGTTGTGTCCATTGCCAATGGGATATCCTCTTCCTGAGGACCCTCACTTGTGCTCGTGACACCAGTGACACCAGTTCGCCAGTCACAACAAGGGTGTTGTTCCAAATCCCTGATGTAATCCACAATGTACCTTTTGGTTGAGTTTATTGTAGCTATGAAAGTGTCCTGGGATCTTTCCCATCACTCTAAATACAGAAGTTGTCCTGTCTTTGATAAATAAAAATGTCAAAAAAGAAGAACGTGGAGTGTGTGGTGATTTATTGGTATTTACAGCTGGATAGGACTCCAGTTGTTTCCATGGGAGATGCATCCATGCTTCCCATCCAGAGACTCAGCAGGTTCCAAGCAGACTCTCCTTCCTTATTTTTATTTCCCACCTAATTAAAAACAGACACTGGAAGACAGCAATTTCTGCACAATGACTTTTTCCATTGCTGCAGCACCATTTGTCAAACTCAGGCTCATTTCTGGTGAAAAAGTATTAAAGTACTGACTCAGTATAAATTGGGGGAAGGTTTGTAGCAGAGAGGTATCTTTTGTTGGACAAGGTGATAGATTCCTGATAGATTCCTTATGCTTAAATCATCCTGATGGCAGCATTTTTTCTCTATTATATTGTCAATGTCTCTTTTTTGATGGTACTTTTAAACTTATTTCATTGCTGTATGGCCTGCATACATAAAATATTCTCCTTTTTGTTAAGTGCAAAAAGAAGCTCTGTATTTTGTGTGTCAAATCTTCAAGCAATCATTTTTACCATTTCTTTTTTGATAGCCTTGAACACTTTGTCTAAATTATACTTCTTTGTTTCTCTTCTAGAAGCAGCCTAAGCAATGAGTCCTTGTGTTTTAAATGTGTTACTTTCTTTTTGTAAAGATCAACCAGAACGTGATTTAATTCCTGTCAGGTTTGCATTTTCTGAGTCTGGCTGTGCTGAGTGCTGAGCTCTCTCCTGCTGGTTCTTGAAGAGTGGCTGCTCCTTGAACTTTGGCATTTCTCCCCCTGCAGCTGCTGTGTTCTGCCCAGATTTGCTGGCCAGTCCACAAAGAGGACCATTAAAACCAAGAGGGACATGAAAACTTTACTTCAAGTATTAAAATATTGAAATTTGTTCTACCAGGACTCCCAAGTCCTCTGCAAAGCTGTTTTCCCCGGGTCAGCCCCCAGCCTGTGCTGGTGCCTGGGGTGATTCCCAGCCTTTGGGGTGGGTGTCACAAAGTGGTGCCTGAAACCCAGGGACTCCTGGCTTTGGGCCTCCCTCAGTGGGAACATCAGCCAGACGCTGTGTGTGCTTCAGCTGTGTCCTCTAAGACCCAGGATAAGGCAGGGTAACTCAGGGTGAGCAGCTGTGCAGAGGTGTCTGTTGCCCCCTGCAGTGAGTGCTGGGTAACTTGTCGCTGTTGCCGGGGTTGCTTTGGTTTTATTTTGTCATTATCTGAGTGGTTTGCTCTGTTCTGCATTAGTGGCATGACTAAAACCCCATCCTTTGAGTGTGCTTTTTGTGCCACTACACATCATTTATGTACTAATGGTCATCTGATCATCCAAGAATATTCTTCCCTACATCTACTTCTCATAACCAGCAGTCCCTTTTTTGGGGGGACACACAAGTTATAGAGGAACAAGAAGGAGAAGGTGGAATGGAAGCGTCAGCAACAGCAGGAATTCATTCTTGTGATCTGTTTTTAGCATGAATTCCTCCTCCAAGTCCTCATGGTGATGACCAGGTGTCCTTTGACTTGAACTTGGGCATGGAGAGAGCTTGGGAGCCTCCTGGTACTGGTAGGAATGTGGGGCTGATACACCTGGTTGAGAAGAATTTGGCTTTATCCTGTGTGAAATCCTTCTCTAGTTTTACCATCCCTCATCAAAGATGAGGTGGCATGTCCCCATGTTATTTCAGGATGCAAGAAATTCTGAAAAGAAGCAGATTCATGGGGAAAATACTGACAGGCAGAGCAAGCAATTTCCTCCCACTGCTTTTTGGTGTGAGAGGAATGAGGAGGCTGACCACTGAGCAGCTTTATTTTGTAAAACGGAGTAGCTAAGATAACACAATAGTCCCAGCAGAGAGCTGCACATTAAGTACCTCACTGTTGCACTAACTGGGGCATCTGGATACTGCTGTAATATAAATATTAAATGCATTGAACAAAAGTGGTGTTCCTCCAGCTGGAAGAGAGTTTAATGTGTCTGAATCTTTGTGTGTCTCCAAGGGCTTGGATCTCACTGGTAAATACAGTCCTAAGCTGGCATCAGAGCAGGAGAATTTGGTTGTGCCTAAACATCCAAGAAAACCTTGTCTGTGAGATCCCCATGTTTATTGAGGCAGAAACAAGCACACTGCACTTTCTGACTCCACACAAGGTGAATATTGCACTAACAGCACAGTGCTAACACCATTCTGCATTCTGGAGGGGTAGAAGGGAGTGATTGATTGGCTGGGAGATCTCCCCAAAAGAAGAGTGTTGTCATCTCCACTCCCATCCTTCCAAGAATAATTTGTACATTGGGATAAAATGAAGACCTGCAGATGATTATTTTTATCAGTATGACAACTTACAGCATAGGGAAAAGTGTCCTGGAGCCTAGGAAAGGGCAAATTAAAAATACTTTTGGTTTCTTCCTCCTAAGTGGAATGAACAAAAACAAAAGGGTTTGGAGCAAAGTTCCCTTCCCAGATAAGGAAATCTCTGCATGTGATCCAGTGTTGGTTCTATTTAAGGGATAAGCAGTCTTGAATTGATTTAGATGCTTCTGAACCCATACCCCAGCACCCTGTGAGTCCAGCTGAGTTATTCATGGCACACTAGTGCTGCTCAGGAATGCCAGCTTCACCATTCCTCACTGCACAGGGTTGGTTTGGTGCTTGTACAGTTCAAACCAGCCCCTCACACCATTTTGGTAGATAGGGATGGAAGTGCAGCATCTGCACTGCTGTTTTCTCCTCTCTCACAGGTATTCAGAGATGCTGCTGTGGGACAGGTTCGGAGAAAAGCTATGGAGACACCACAGGATGGGGATAAAATCCCAAAAGGTACAGGTTGAGAGGATGGATGTTGTGGTCAGATTCACAATGGAATTGGTTTTGGAGACTGCTGCAAACCACAGAAACCTTATTCTCCAGAGCATTCTCCAAGGAGTGCTCTGTGCCACATGCAAGCCTGTGGTTCTGGAGTTCACTCCATGCTCAGACTCCTATTTCCAGAGATGCTAAAGTCTTGCAGGGATCTTCAGGCACCCATCATCATCATCAGCTGTCAGGTTCCTAAGTGGTGAGGGCTTGGGTGAGAACATGCACAGTGTCACCATTTAGCTCACATCTGATAGGAACAATGTTAAGAGTGTTGCACCAGGAAAAGATTAAAGAGATTAAAATGAAACAGCCACATCTTGAAATCAAATGACTTTTAAAGTCTGATGGGTTTTTTCTTTCCTGCTCCCAGTCACGGTAATGCTGTAGGATCCGGTGAATTGAGGTTTATTCTCTGTTCTGTGGGATGAAGTGATGCACTCCCCACCACTGGGGAGTGGTGGGGCTGTAGCCCAGAACCCAGTGCCAGTTATCTCTAGAAATCTGCAGTTTGCACACAGTTAAAAGGAGTATCTAAAAGATTACAAAATGCAAAATATCAATGCTGCTGTTGTCAGATATGAGGCACAGTTTCCTTTTGTACCTGCATCTTTTACCCTATAGCAAGCTGGAGGCGGTTTTCCTTTTTTTTCTGCTTAGAAAAAGGATTTTCAATTCATTCCTCTCCCTGACAGTGAGATCAATACAGCTATTGTTATGAAAAATCCCTTTCCTAATAATACAGCAGCCAGTTTTTCTAGTATAAAAAATGTTTTAACTTTATTTATAAATGTCTCTTAATTATATTGTACACTGCAATGTACTGAGCTGGTGGAATTTTACTGGAGACTTTGACATTGCTCATGTGTAAATGTAACAAACTAAAGGAGAGTCTAAGCTGGAACGAAGGCCTTGGGGTAAGAGCTTTAAATTGAAGGAAAGTGAGTTTAGAGTAGACACTAGGAAGAAATTCTGTCCTGTGAGGGTGGTGGTGAGGCGCTGGCACAGGTGAGTAGTTAATAAATACGTGGTAATGTGTAGAGAGAAGCATGTTTGGCTTGTAGCTCCCGGCTTCCTCACATAAAAACGGGAAAAAAGTTTGGGAATTCTGGGAGCTCCGGTGGCCTCCCGCCCACAGCGCCGTGAGGGGGGCGGGCGCTCCTCCGCGCCGCCAGGGGGCGCTGCGCCGGGGGCGGGGCCGCTCCCGGTGGGCGCGGCCGGGGCTCGGGGCCGCAGAGGCGGCGGCGACGGGGCCGCGTCGGGGCTGAGGGGGCTCGGCGGGCTCGGGGGCCGCGGCCGCCCCTCCGCCGCCCCGCAGGTGAGTGCGGACATCGCGGCCACGGTAAAACCCCTGCCCTCCGCCGGCAGGCCTGCCCGGGCCTCGGCCGGTGCGAGCCCGCCCCGCGGAAACCCTGAGGGAGAAGGCGGCGGAGGTGGGGGGGCGCTCACTCCCATTGCCGGGCGCTGATGGAGCCGGGCAGGAGGGGTTGGGAATGTGGGAAAGGGTGGAAATGACTCTTTGGAGTTCTCTACGCCCCACATGCACCTGCTCTGCTCTGCTCTGTGGTTTCTCCACTGGGTCACTCTTAGAAAATAGTGCTTCCCTTGTATTATATGTATATTTATATATAATATATTTAGTATGGAAAATAAGTAACAATTCATATTAATATTTTAATGTGGTCAATGTGACTAAGAGATCGTGTTTATAACAGGTGCAACTAATAGCTATATGAATGTCTCAATATATTTTACAGGGTGTGTGTGGTTTGGTTAACGCTGCTTCAGTTTGTGATGTGTGTTGTATGTTCGTGCAGATTTTGGCCAGGAGCTTTTAGTTCATATATGGCACAGATTTCTTGAAAACAAACTTAATTTGTTCAGCAAAAGAACCAGCATCTTGGTGGGTGAAAGCAAAAGTGTGCAGTTACTAGAAGAAAACAATAAAAAATGGGTTTTTTTCAGTGGATCTGTTGCCAACACCAAATTATTTCGGGGAATGGGTTTCAAATAATCTTAGGTTTAGCTGAGTTGTTACACAGTTTGTTTTCCTGCTGTAGGCCTGTGGCAGAGAGGAGGGAGGGGCCTGCCATCACCTTCCTGAGTAGTGAGAGCTGGAACGAGCTGCTGCCCAAATCTGTCATGTGCCCCTGGTGCTGGGCCCTGTGCTCTCTGATTCAGGGGACTGAGGAGGCTGGAAAGTGCCCAGATGAATAATACGAGATTAGGGGTTTTTTTAGCTGGATTTGGCTGCAGCTGGTAGGGGATGATGTTTTAGGAAGGCAAAGCTGCCGCTGGGGCTTTTCTTTTTGGTAACATTCTGTTGTGATCAGAGCTGAATCCTCAGTTGGACTTTGAGCATTAAGAGAAAGTTGTTTTATAAAATTAAGCAGCATCTGTTGTGTCTTGTGGAAGTTGTGGAAGATAAAGAGTTGAGAAGTTGCAGCTTTAACTAAAGATTGCAGCTTTAACTTGCTGTCTGTACCCCAGAAAAAAAGCAAACCCCATCCTTGGTCGATTTCAAGCCAGGTAGGAAAAGCCTGATCAGTTCTGTTTCCCAACTTGATTTGGAAAACTTGTCAGTGTTTAGTGTCACTGATGTAAATAAAAATACACCAGGAAGGAGCAATTGAGGTATTGGGGTAGGAATGCTGGCAGGTGAGACCAAAATGGTTCTGTCAGTCATAGCTGGAAATGAGCTGAAATATTTACAAATGCCCCACTGTGTTCCCTCTAGTGAGTCATTCTGGCCTCTTTACCTGGGGAACCCTTTGGTGTGCCTGGCAGTGAGCTTTTCACTGGGAACAGGTTTGAGGTTACAGCTCTGCAGTAGTTATGAGAGGAGAGGTTTACTTACAAGTTCTGCAATTCCCATCCCCACACCCATGGCTTGTTTGATTTTAATGTTAGGAGAGATCCTTAGGAGGATCCAGCCTGGAATTGTAGGTGGTATGGGTTGCAGTCTGTGATTCCTGGGTTAAGCTTTGGAGTGGTGAACTGCTTTAAAGGCAGCCTCTGCTATCAGGCTGCATTCTTTCAAAGATAAGCTGTGTGCTAGTGCTTACTATGACCTGCTTTCCAAACTCAGGCCTGCTCTGTGGATGTGTGGTTCACAAGTCTGTAATAAGAATGGGAAGGACACATGATTTTCCTCTGGGTGTTGCTAATGGAGAGTGACAATTACTGAGCAGGTGCAGTGCTGGTTGTACTTTTCAGATAAGCAGCAGTCACAGCAATTCAAGCAGTTTGATGTTATTTGATGGTTTTAGCCTTAATGTGTGATTTTTTTAGAAATCTGTGTCGATGTAATCCCTGCTTTCCTGCAGGGACAGGCAGTGTTTAAGGTCAGGTTAAATATTAGCAAACTATATGTGGTTTGTGTCTTCTATTTATATGTTGGAGAGGCAGCTGTGCAGAATAATACTCCATGGCATTTACTCTTTAAAGACTTCTCTGGATTATTTTTGGAAGTATTGGCACTTTACTGACTGGTGGTTTTTAGAAAAGGCACGTTATGCATATTTTGTACATAATGAGAAGTGTTATTTCTCAACAACTAGTGGTATAGTGGAGATCAGAGGTGCTGTCAGAACTGACCAAATCCCTCTCAAGCATTTCAAAATGAGGTACACAGAAGTAGGAATTAATTACAGTTATTTGAGTCCCTGATACTTACTGTGGTATTATTTAATTTATTTTTCTGTAGCCATCGTGGAACTATGTGGAAATGGGGTAGTGGAGATGATTCTCCTTCCAAAACAGCAGTAAGTACTGAATCACTATTAATATCCTTTTAAGACTCTCTGACACAGACAATCTTTCATTTTTTATACACTAACTATATGTATCTTCTCTTTTATAAAGCAGTTGTTTGACTGGTTTTACCATGACAGTTCTAGGGCTCTAAAAGTCGGGTTGTGTCCTTGTTTCTTATCTTCTTGATGTTTAATCTCTCGTGCCTTCCACAGCTGTTGTGCCTGTCCTCACTCTGCTTATCCTGCCTTAAAAAAACATCTGTAGGAGTTACATAAGTTCCATCCTCAGGGTATCTTTGGGTAGAGTAGGTTCAATATCAATATTTTATGGGTATTTATTTTATTTAGCAGCACTGCTGGCTGTCACAACACAAATCAAGGGAATGAGGAAGTTCAGGTGTTCATACCTAGAATGCTTGGATGGTTTTGCTGTATTTCAAGCCAAGCTTGCTAAAGCAGCTCATAAGGTTTAGAATTCCATGTGGCCTGGTAAAACCAGCCTACTGTGAGTATATATAAGCCATGGAAGTTTTAGCATTGCATTTACTGACTGTGGTAATGAAGTGGGACACCAAGTGCAGGCACTTGAGGGGCAGTGCAGTGTGCCCCATTTGGCTTTTGGGAGGCGCCCAGGATGTCCCCAGGCTGAACATTCCCTGTGTCTCTGCAGGCTGCAGGCTCCAGGGACGTGGGAAGCGCGGCGGTGACGGATCTGACGGAGCAGCTGACGAGCACCGAGCAGCTGCTGGCACAGCTCAAGGAGCTTGTCAGGGAGAAGGATGCTGAGCTCCGGAGCAAAGACCTTCAGTTAAAGGTACTGAGCGCGTGTTCATGTCATAACCATTGTTGAAAAATCCCCCTTCAGTCCTTTTTTGTCATGTTTTGCAAGATTCTAGTCTGTTACAGCAGCTCTGGGATGGTCACAAGGAGCTATTCTGGGCTCTGGACATTGCTGCTGGCTCCCAGCATGTGTTCTGTCACAGGATTGAGCTAGAAGGAATTTATATCTAATATCATGAAGGCTTTTTTGGGGGCTTGTTACTCTTTTTAAAAAAGTCATAAGGTTTATCTCTTCCTAGGAGAGATTTCTTTCTGCCCTTTATGTCTGTGGATATAAACAGCCAAGTGTTAAAATACTGCATGTTTTAAAACTCATTGTATTTCGAGTTCTCTAAAAAAAAAAAGAAATAAGGTTTTACACTATCGTGAAGGTGTCTGTCTTTTTGTATTTTTTAATGAAAAAATAATTCTTCTCATTAAAAAGTCAAGCCTAGAATTTATATTGCTATGAAAAAAATAGGGAAATTTATATAATAATGTTTTGAATTCTATACAGTAATAATCACCATGTGCAGAAAGTTTAGATAAAGAATAGAATATTTAAATAATGAAAATGAAACATTGGAATGTCTCTTCAGGGAAGATATTTTTTGTTAATCATTTCAGATTTCTCCCTCTCTCATTTTTTTTGGATGGAAGAATTGAAGGAGGCAGTTGTCCATGTAGCTAATTTAGTCTGTCATGACTTTGATGTTTGTAGGAGGAGAAGGAATCTGCTGATGCCAAAATTTCCAAGCTGAAGCTGCAGAACAAAGCCAAGGTTGCATCATTAACCTCGCAGCTGGAAGAACTTAAGAAGCAGTTACCAGTGGCAGGAGGCTTAGAGGCCAAAGCAGAGCCAAAAAAGGTAAGGTGTTCTCATATCTGAAAACAGATACAATTTCTGGGGTGCTGTAGGCTGTTTTCCATGCTGGACTCAATGGGGAAATTCAAATTTTGAGCTGAGTCAGGTTAGGATCAAGGTAGACTGAGTGGGTGCTGTCAATTCATCTGTGTTTCTATTTAATTCTTTTATTTTTCAATAGAAATCCAGAAAATTGCACACTCCCTTCAAATTGTTTTAGTAAAAATTTCTCACTCCTTCATCCTATTAGCAATTCAAAGTTTTGACACATGTTCATCAGGCAGATAAGGTCTGGAGAAGAAATGAAAACAAAAGCTGGCTTGTTCCTTAGGAAATGGATAACTGTCCTTACTAGCAAAATGTGAATTCAGTGCTGGAAAGTGACAGGTGTTTTGCTGTTAACAAGGGAGTCTCAGATCTGTTTGGAGTAACACAGTTGTGCAAGTAGACTTGTATTTCTTCAGAGTAGGACTTTATAGCTTCTGAAATAACTTCAATGAGGCTTTGGTTTTTCAGGGAGATATGTATTTTAAAGCTGTGCTGGAAGGGAAAGGTAACAATCAGTTTGTTGCAATCCCTAGTTTTCCATAAAAATGTGCAGTAACTATTTATTCTTCTGATCTTCTTTTGGCTGACAAGCATGCTTCGCAATTGGTTTCTTGTAATGGCAGATAATTTCTATAAAACAGCAATTACAACTGGGGAAAGTCTGATTAAAAGCATGAAAAAGGTTGAATTTCCTTTTTTCCTCCCAGTAGTCCTGTTTTCCCTCTGATATGTATGGACTACACTTGCCAGATTATTTGAGTTTCAATTGCCAAAGAAAGTGAATGTCCTTGCTGCACATTCCAGTCCACTTTTTAGCAGTAATTATCATGAATAATTTAAATACAAAGACTTTTATAAGCTTAATACAAATTCTGTGCCAGCTTCTACATGGAATATGAAATATAAAAGAGAACTGAAACAGGGTCTGTGAGTAAAGTCAGCTTTTTTCATCAATATTATCAGACTAAGTAGAGGTACAGAATCCAGGAGTTACCTGTTCAATGCAAACCTCCCTGTTTTTGCAGGCATCAAAAGATGGAGACCAGGAAAATGCTGCAGCAAATCGAGGGAAAATATTAGTGCTGAGAAGGAGGATTGAAGAGCTGGAATCCCAGATCACACAAAAAAATGAAGAGTTACAGAAAAAGGTGGTGTTTTGTATGACATGACTTTTTACCTTTGTGGTGTAGGATTATGTTTGAATATGCTTATTTAAGTACATATTTAATTCTGTACTACTGAAGAGCCATTGGATTTTTGTGTTGAGGAATTGTTATGTTACATCCTCAGCAAGGGCAGTGGGAATTCTGTCACTGTGCCTTCAGTGAGCAGGGAATCCTGGATGAATGGAGAAGGATACACAAAGACATGCTCTGTGGGTCAATGTTGTATTTAAATCTTGCATTTTGAACAAAAGTACTGCTTTGTTTCAGCTTTCCTCATTGAAAAAATAGGTCATAACAGGAGGAAATGTAGGCAAGAACTGATTTAATGTTATGGTGTTTTGTGGACACAACTTCCCTGGGGATGGTGGCAGGAATGGAATGCTGCAGAGTTTGAGAGAGAAAGGTTCAGTAAATAATGATTACATTTCAAACAGAACCACTTATACATCTGATTGTAATTTTTGGAGTACTCTACCACAGGCAGTAAGGAAATGATGCAGACCATTCTTCTGTGCTGGAGATGGAAGCACAGAGCCCAAAGAATTCTGCCTTTTCACCTCAGGATGCTGAGCTGGAGGCGCAGCGCGGCCGTGGGGCTGACATGGATGCCATGCTGGCAGAGAAGGAGAAGAGGCTGGCTGAAAGGGATGCTTACATCAGGGATTTGCAGGTGGCCTGTGGTTCCAGTGATGCTGCCAATGAAATATTCCTGCCCAATGAGGAATTGAAGGTATGTTAGCAGCTCAGTTATAAAATCTCTGTAGAGTTTTCAAGGAACCAATAAATTGTGGTATGTTATGTAGTCAGTCCCTCTCTGAAATACAGTTAATTCACGTGACTAAAAATTCTTTATTGACTATCTTAATTTATATATATTTACTTGCTTATTTTGTTCTTACCAGGGAGAGGCTTCATGATTGCTGTATCATTTTTCTGCTAATTGTCTTTTGGTTTGCATTGTAAAGAACCAGCTGGCAGCTAAAGAGTCATCACTGCAAAGCATGGAGATTCTGGTGCAGAACCTTACCAAGAAGGTGGGAGACAGTGAGGAAAAATGCAGCTTGTTCCAGGAGCAGATCAAGAGTCTGAAAAACGTTCAAAGCAAGGAAAGAGAGCATTTCCAAGGAAAAGAAGCTAAATACATGGAAAATGTAAGTAAATGCAGGATTCCAAAAGTTATATCCAGTTCTTAGGAAAAGTAGAATACAAGTGTTTGAGGAGGAGGCTGATATTTGGGCTTAGTTGTTAGAAACTTGCTAGGAATGAACATAAGTGACTAATTAGTGTATTTAATGTTACTGGAAGCAAAATTCAGACTTAATTTGGAATCCATTATCTTTCTGTACCTCTAGTTAATTCTGTGTGGTTTTGCTATCGTTTGTTGGCTGGTTTCATATTTATTTTCTTTCTGGTTTTAGATACGTGTGTTTCAAAACATTATCCAGGAAAAGGAAAAGGAGCTGGAAGCACAGAGAGAAAAGCATGAGCAGGAGCTTTTTAGATTAGCTGCTAAGTCTGATGCAAGTGCTGACCTAGAACAGGTATGTTGCTCTGGAAACTCAGCAGCTTGAATTGGGAGTCATGTAATTACTAAACTCTGTGACACAGTTCAAGTGTCTGGTTGGGAGAATAAAAATAAGTCTTTTATGGATTGCTTGATTATTTAACTTTTTATTTTTGGTAGCTACTAAAGGCTTTGAAGCAGAAGCTCCATGAAAAGGAAGAAGTCATGCTGGGAAGGACACAGGTGATTGATGTTCTGCAAAAAGAGCTGGATGCCAAGGACCAGCAATTGAAGGTAAGAGGTGCCATAAGTAGGAATACAGGTATAATGTTTGGCAATGGTAGGAAAAATACTTTGCATTGAAATTAAAAATGTTTTTTGTGCTGCCTTTTTTTTTTTTTTTTTTTAAAACAGGAGAATAATGAAAACCTGAAACGTCTTCTGTCTGAAAAAGAAAACCTCCAGTCTAAACTGGATGCTGAGAAACATGTAATGAGAGCCCAATTAAAAGACATGATGGAGAAACATGAGCTTGAAATGACCAAAGTTAAGGCGAAACACAACGCTGAACTGCATGAAATTCAAGAGAAACATGAAACTGAGCTGCAAGAGAAAGACCAGGCCCTGGTTCAGCTTCAGAAACAAGTGGCAGAGTTGAGTGCTGGTGGACAGAGTAACTCCAAAGAAGTCAAAGATCTGGAATCTATAACCAAAGAGAAGGTGGAAGAACTGGAAGGTATCCTATTGAAACAGTTGTCACTGACACTATTAAAGGTTTCTTTGCCCCAGACTTCTACGTGTTTTGAGCCAATTTCATACGTAGTGCAATTAGAACTACATGAAACTTGATGGAATGTTATTGCCACAGTAATTAAAGGGATCAATTACTATAATAATGAGGGTTAGAGGATTACCAAGATAATCACATGAACTGTAAATTTCTCACTGTGTCTAATTCTTAGGTTTTTCTGTAAATGCTGTTGTCTTGTGTGTGTAACTTCCAGTTGCTAAAGGAATTACACACAAGGTCTGTATTAATAATCTCTACTATTTTAAATAATTCCTGCTTCTTGTTTCTTAGTCCAAGTGAAATTGAAAACAGAAGAGGCCAGCAAATCTGAAGCCAAGTTTTTGAAAATGAAGGCTTGGTCTAAATCAAGAATCAAACAGCTGGAGGATGAACTGAAAAATGTATGTGTAGCTTTGTGTTTAAGGCTCTGTGTCTTTTACCAGCTACTGTGCTTAGAGTTTTGATTGAGGAAAAAGTAAACTGTGGTGCAAATAGAATATTAAAATTGCTTGCTTTATGAATTAAGGTTTGAAAATGGAATGGACATAAAGTGTTGATACAAGATGTAGTTGAAATAAAAAATAGTACAAATTGTGTTACCAGCATTCAGGAGTAAATTTCTTAGAGAGAACTGCTGTATTGCACTTTAAATATTAGAAAAACAGCTATTCCAGATACTACTAAAGAATAAGAAAAAAAAGGACACTGCTGTGATTTGCTGTGTTTGAAACCCCCATAACTCTATTTTCTTTCAGTTTTCCTCAAAAAACAATGATGTATCTGCCTTAAGCAATCGTGTGTCAGAATTAGAAGTTGAAAATGAAGAACTACAGTCAAAACTTCAGTCATTGCATGAGATTGGAACTCAGAATGGTAAAAGAAAATCTTTTGTAGATGATCCAAAGTAAAGAGACAAAAATGAATTATGTCCCCATTAACCAAATTTGTTGTTTTTGTAGAAGAACTGCTGAAAAAGCTCGAGCTCTATGAAGAGCAGCAGAGGAAGCTGCAGGCTGATCTTGACCAAGTTACAAAGAGAGCAGCTTCACAGGTTGACTTGAAAATTGATTTGCATGAGTTACTGATTAATGGTGCTAATTAGACTTTGAAAAGTGTGTCAGCTGGATTTTGGAGCTGAGAATTAATTTATTGATAGATGGAATTGTCAATGGCTATTTAGTTGGAGAACATGATGACAGGTTTTCAATTACTCAAAAAGATTGATTTCTACCTACTTTGCACACACTTTAAATTACATTTTTCCAAGCAGTTTGCTGTTTATTTAGTTATGTTTAATGTGAGTCATCAAAGTGTGGCTGTTATTTTGTAGACAAAATATTTTTAATACTTTATGAATTCATGTTCATTGTTTTTCACATAATCTACAATATCTACAATCTGCATTTACCAGTTTCATAGATTTTTATCTAAGTTAAATGATGAATTATTGTGGTTTGCCAACTTACAATGTATTTACATTCCCAGAGAGGTGTGGTAAATTTATTTTAATACAGAATTTCTCTTGTTAGGCCAGTGAATCAGGTAGTGTGGATGAACTGCAGAGTCGTCTCTTGGAATGGCAGGAAAATGTCCCGGAGTCAGAGGAGTCCCGGGATCAAGTCAGAGAAGAGAAATCTGCCATGGCCTTGAGAATGGCTCAGATTGAGGAGGAGAGAGAAGGTGAATTATTTTATTTCCAGTCCAACAATCTTGTTTTTATAGATCTGTGTGTGTCTGTTGTGCTTCAGACTGAATTGATAGCACACCACCATGACTCATTTCTGTAGTCATAAAATATGTATAGTTAGTGAAATTGCTGAGTTTTGCAATTTCTGCTTTTTCCTATTCCCTTGAGTTTGTTTTTCATATATTCATCTTGTTTTATATAATTTTTATTAAGTAGATGTGCTGTTTGTTTGCCATTTGAGCTGCTGCTTTGTAAGACTGCTTGACAGGCTTATTGTCTGCATATGATAAATTATAAAAATGATAAAAAATAATATTTTATCAGTGATAAATAGTTCCCCACTGAAATATTAAAGCTGCCTGCATAGAGAACTGGTGAAAGTGTGGGGGACTATAGTGTTGGTTTGAATTAGAGAAATGATGGTGGTGCTCAAGCAAAATGTACCTGACAACAAGAGAAACCTGGAGTTTCTCTTTAGGAAATTTCTCATTAATTCTGTCTAGGATATTTAGTGATTTATTAGTAGGTGCCACTTGTATAGACCAGCTGAATAATGCTCACTGGCAGTGGCTTGGAGGTGGTTAAAAATATCAAATTACCTACAGAAAATAGCATTTCAAGTAATGTAAGGTTTTAGAGCTTGCTAAATTATTAATTAATCAGCTGATGAGAAACTGAAGTAGCTTCTATTAAAACTTATGAAAGTCTGCTTAAGTTTTAGATAGCTTTCACTGCTCTTTCCATGCTATCTTTACTAAATTACCATTTTTGTCCCCTTAGTTAACTCTTTGGGGAATAATGGCAGGTTTTAATGCACAGAACCTCCCATCATAATTAATCCAGTTAGTTAATTTGAGCCTTCTCTCTTCAATCTGCAGCTGAATTATTTTTCATTTCCATAATCCATTTGAAGGTTCAGCATGTAAGCACAGAAATATTTTAAGGATCACGTCTCTTCTTTTTGAAGGATTTATGCTTTGGTATTGAAATGGAATAATACCCCTCCATCAAATCTACCTGTTAGCACATCTGTGCTGGCCACAGAGCCACATGCAATATTAATAACACTTGTGAAATTTCCTCTGCCTCAGTCCAGGTTTAATTTTGCATTTTTTTTCCCCTTGGGAGTAGCATGATCTTTCTGTTTCTTTTTTTCCTGCCGTTCCTCCTGGTGAGCCCTGAGCGTCCCTTCCCCCTCCACTCCTACCCTCCACTGCGATCTGGGCAGCCAGGGAGAGCAGTTTCCCATCAGTTTTGTGCATGCAGGTTCCTGCAGCAATGGCCCCTTGCAATGTACTGTTGCTGATTTCTCCTGCTCTTGCTTCTTGTGGAGCAAATTGCCAACAGTGCCTTGCAAGGTCTGCCATTGGCGGTTTGTGGATTTTAGCAATATGTGTAACAACTGCTGGGTTTTGACTCGAGTTTCTCCTGCCTTGCACTACCTGTTTTCTTCTTTTATATTAATGAAATCATCTTCATTTTTTCACTGTAGTAACAGCTGACTCCATATTTATGTTTTATCTAGAGACAAATTTCTTGGCTCTCCACGAGTGGTTGTGACTAAGTAAGAAGCAAATTAATTCTTAGTACTATCTGAAATTCAGTAGTATTTAAGAAAATAATATTCCATCCCAGAAATTGCTGAACTTGCATGCATTAATATTAACTACCAATATTTTAAGTCATGTGTAAGTAATATGTAGCATCAGTAGTGACTCAGGGAAGTACAGACACATCATAATTTGTTATATGCAGTGCATATCTGAAAAAAGGTATTCTGGGAAGTTTTTCAGGTTTTTATGTTAAATAATTGCAAATGGAAAGCTTCCTAAGCTGCTGTAAAACATTAGAAAATGTATTTAATTACTAGTTGTTCTTAAAGCAATGCTCAATTTAACTGGAAGTGTTTTATCACTTGTCTGAGTGTGCTAAATCATTCTAAAGCTCCAATTTCTGTTCCTTCCATTATTCTTGTGACAGTTGTAATTTCATTGCTTTTTTCATCATCAGATACTTAGGAGCCTAAATATGTTGGGTTCCTATATTACAGTGTCAGAAGAGGGGTTAAATTTTTACCTGGAATAGATTTTATTCTTTGAACCCTTTAACTGGCAGTTCCTGTCAACAGAGGTTTAAGGCCTGTGATCAAAATTTGGCATTTAATTTTACAGCCTTGAAAAAGTGTGTATAATGATAAAAAAAAGTAAAATCTAGAAGATACACAAGGGTGTTTCAAACACTTATGAACTGACAGTGTAAGAAGCCAAAGTGTAATTGAAATCAGAAGTATAATCCAGTTTATCAAACCCACTTGAAAAGGGTCATTGTTTTTTTCTTTAGCTTTTTTCCCCTCTAATCTTTTCTGACAAGACATTAGGGGTGTAATTTTGGAAAATTACAGGAAGAATTTAAATCTAGCAGGTGCTATGGAATTGTGAGTTAAGGAAATCTGTAGTATAAGTAATCTTTGGCCAACTCAAATGAAAGGAAGGTATTCCTTGTAGGGCTGAGTCTCCAAATCGTTCCTGGTGTTGACCTCACAGATGCATTTACATTAATTCTCTGAGTTTTGTGTGCTGTGAGGACAACTGTGGATTCGTGTGGTTAAACTGAAAGCCAAATTTGTAGTTATTCAATTAATGTAACCTTCAATTAAAATATGGAGCCACCTTTACTTGCCCTCCCTTTCCCTGGCTGTGCTGTTGTGTCTGCTTTGCATGGAACGTGTTGTTTCCTAATCTTTACTCCAAATGTGTTTTGTTGTATCACAAAACAGATGGGAATGCACTTCAGGTGACAAATCATTTCTAACAATGAACAGGATGCATACCTAAGCTTTCATATTCTCAGTTTATTCAGTGTGTTTATTAACTAGTGATTCTGTATTTGTCCTGAAAAGAATGATGTTACTAATTTATGATAAGATGGTTTGATGCCAGTGTAACACGTGCTTGTGACTTCCTCAAATGATCTGGCTTTAGAGCCTCTACTAAAATTAAAGTTTTTATAAAAATGAATGTGATTGTTGAGGTTAAAAAGTCATCAGCTGAAAAAGCTGTGGTTTTTATCAGACAAATTAAGTATATTTGAACCTAGTAAATTGAATTGAGATGTAATTTGGCATTTTAATCGATTGGCTTTCCTTCTTAGCATGGTAACACCTCACCCTTTCCACCCTCCTGTATAAAGTCTTCTTTTGGAGCTGATGAAGAAGTGAAGTTAGACTTTGGTTTGCTTCTTCTTAGTGAGATGATACTCAGACTTTGTTCTACATAGGAATGTTGGAGGGAAATCACAAGGTGAACGCAGTGGATTTTAATCTTTAATCTTGTTCCTGTCAGTCATTTGTAGGGACTTCAGCCTGTCCCTGGTCTCTTTTCATGTAGTAGTGTCTGATATAAATGTAAATGCTTTCCTGTGGCACAAAACTGATTGAGGATGACTGGTTCTTTCCTGGCTGCTCCGATCCAGCCATAGTCTCAGGGCAGCAGGAGCTGGAGGAGGAACTGGCCACAGTTCAAGGAGTGGGCAGGCTGCAGCAGGCAAGAAGAAAAGGCAGTCAGACCAGCAGGAAGCTGCAGGTAGGTTCAAAGAGATGTGAGTTTATTTTTACCTGTCTATTAACAAAACTGTGGAAAGTACTGTTATTTATGGGGTGCTTTAGTCTTTAAAACATTAGGAGCTTAAGAACATAGCTGTTGGAACTGAAAACATTGATAAATTTAATGATCATGTACAGAGCCAGAAGATGGGAAATTCTCACACCTCTTACTCCTTCCACTGAAAAATCACAAGATTCTCTCTGGAGTAATTCCCATGCCTAAAGCCATGTGAATGCTTCACATGTTAAGTCTGTTTTTATCTTCTATAAAATCTTTACAAATCTCTTTGCTGGTGGAGCTTTACAGAATAATTAGTGCCACTTCATTCAGGTGGACTTCTAGGTAGGTGGTGGTGTACCTTGCATGAAAAAATGTTAACTTTTTTAAGAATTAGGATGTCATTGTCCCATTAACAGACTGTTGGAAGAAGATAATTAGTTAACTGATGCTTCAGAGGACTCAACTTCAGAAATCAGGGCACTAATTAAGATATCCAAACATTGTTATCCATTAGCTTCTCAGATTGCCAGGGGTGATTTTAAAGGCTTGCAGCTATCTTAAAGAACCTGTGGGAGACCTGGCTTTTGTGGACATAATATCTGGAAGCTGGGCAGGCCACTCTAGTTCACAGCAATCCCACGTACTTGCATTTAAGTGCCTAAATCAGTGCTGAGTTTTGGGATTTTGGATTGAAACTGTGGTTTTGGTAGCTGAATTATCTTACCCCTGCTTGCTTCCTTCTTTAAGTTAAGCTTCCTTCTCATGTTTTGTGTGTAGGAAGAATTCCCCTTCGATGGCAAACAATGCTTCCAAGAACTGAATGTCACCTTGGATAGCACTGACTCAGCTGAAGGAGAAAACATGGGAGGTTGGTGGCCAGAGTACCCTTCACCCAATGCAGGTGTGATAGCGACTAGACAGTTGATGAAAGCATGCACACAGCATCTGCATTTTGTGTCTATTTTTGTTTTCAAATTCAGCTAACAGCCCATTTGTGGTGTATTCTAATCTTTGTTGGATTTTTTTGGCTTGTGTTTTCTTCCTTTTTGTTTCCAAGCATGTGCGTGCTGGATGAACTGCCTAGTTCTGGCTCACAAGTACAGCATCAATATGGCTGAGCACTGGAATTGGATGGGCTTTGATGCCCATCAAATATCCCATGTGGCAAGATCATGTGTTTGTTTTAAGTTATGAGTTCTTCCTGTGAATGTGCTTCCAGTTTATATCACAGTTATGTTGCAAACCAAAATTCCGTTCTATTGCTGCTTAATTTAAAAATGCAATTCTCAGTTTTTAATGCTGATGATTTTATATTAATGGTAAAGATTGCAAATACATCTTATTGTTAAGATGGAATGGGCTCACTTACAAATTGTCAGTCCAGACCAGTTTATTAATAATTTATTAATATGTGATCCTGTAAGCACCTGATCAACTTGTGGTTAATGTAACATGAGCCACACTATTGGTTGAGCCACAGTAGTGGTGGCTCAATATTTAAATATTTCTGCTAGGTCCTCTGAGTTCATGAGCTCTGCAACTTATTTTGGTTTTCCAATAGTTAAGGGTACTTTTGCCATCTAAATTTTGGGGATGTAGTAGCTCAGGCATTTCTGCTAGAAATCGGTGAGATTTGTTTGTGCCCAACACTGATGAGAACTTTGAATAAAGAGCTGCAGCCATTTCTAGACTTGGGGAATTTTGGTGGACTTCTCTTGAAAGAATTTTCCTTCTTTGACCTGAGTAGGTTTACGGAGTGTGGTTGAAGAGCTGGAATTGGAAAGAAACCAACTGCAGGAACAAATACTTTTTCTGGAAGAGCGTTGTCAGGATTTGGAAGACAGATTTCAGCTTCAAGGTAGAATGGAGGCGCTCCAGGTGAGCTTTGGTTGTGTAAACCTGATGATGCAAGAGAATCATTTTATGTTATTTATATCACAGCCTACACTAACCCATCAATTGGCAGCTGACAAAAAATGGCTGAAACCCAATTTACACTCATTAATTATGTTGTCAGAGTGCGCACATCCTGTATTATGCTTTGAGGTTGAAGCCTGTTGCTTTTGTTCAGCATGTGGAGAATTATGATTAGGATTAAGCTTTATTTGTTCTAGAAACTTAGTAAAAAGACAACATGATTTTCATAATTCTTTGTGGAGAAGAATTTGCCTTTGTCAGAAGGTCCAGTATTAGATTTGGTTATGACACATTTGAATTTCCCACTCCTTATATCTCTTAAGTTTCTTTTCTGTAAGAGTGTGTGTATTTAATTTTTCATATATATATGTACACATTTTTAGAGAAGAAATGCTTATATAAAAATGATCCATAATTTTATATAAATAAATACACATGCAATCTAAACTCCAGATATTATCTAGACACATAGTTATATTTTAAAACCATTTACTGAAGGCCCCACAAAGAACAGTAGAGTTCTTTTAAAAGGAAAAGTTATTTTTAGTATTGCCTGACTGACAAATTACTGTGGTAATTTGGGAACCATATTTTCACTGAGTGGCACAGCTGATCTTGTACTCAGACTCTTGGTGCATTACTCATAGTTCTTTAACTGTTAAGTTGCACGTGTATAAAAAAGAATGACTGGTTTTAAGATGAGAGATAAGCTTACATTAATTATTGAGACTCTTGTAACAAAGCCTTTCAATACAGGTAACGTTTGGTGTAGAGGAAGAAGGGCAGCTGTTGAGGGCAGTGCAGGTGTGTTCTGTCTTCTCCAAAATGCCACCTTCTGTTCATGAATGGTGACAAGTTTGCCATGTTTGTCCTACTTGCTGTTGATTCTGGATGTGTTTTGCTTTTGGTTGTTGGTTGCAGTTGTATGACTTCTTTTTTTTCTTTTCTTTTGGTGGTTTTATTTTTGAATTGGTGCAGTGGATCTGACTAGAGTAGGAGATTTGTACTGTGTTTGAAACCTCCAAAAAGCTGTGTGAACAAAGTGAAGTGAAGTTCTCTCACTTCTCTGGGTGTGATAATGCTCTTCCATCATTGCTTTGTTGCAGAATGAAAATGAGCGTTTGCAAACTCAACTCACCCAATTGCGCAGCCAACAAATGCGAGATGTGGAAAAGCATCAGATTCTGATCTCTGGCTTGAATGAGCAGCTTAAAGGGTAAAACCAAGGTTCTTTATACCACCACACACCATTGGCTTTCTCTGCTTTAAACTTCAGCTTCTAATGAGGCATATAGTCTCTCAAAACACTTGAAAAAAATAATTACTTGGCTCGTGTTTCTATTTGCAGTTGTGTTACTTTTATACTTGGGAGTTTAAGTGGAAAGTGTAAAAATAATGGTTCTCTTAGTTTGGGCTTAGTAAGTTTAGAAAACTTAACACAAGCTTTGTTTTCAAAATGTCTAAATATGTATTTTCTTTTCAGATTGAGTGACAGAAATAGTTTCCTTGAAAATTCACTTGGAGAAAGAGAACAAAAACTGGCGAGCACCACAGAAAAGCTGGAACAAGTTGAAACTTTGAGGAAACTGCTTCAAGAAAAGGATATTCTGAACAAAGAGCTTGGGGAAAAGTTTGTGCATGTTGAGCAAAAAGTAAGTTAAAATTATAGTTACTATTTCACTTATTAGAACTGATGGGCTTTAACCATAACTTTCGATTTGTGTCCCAACAGAATTGCTATTTTCCCAGTCTGAAAGTTTGTACTTTGTCCTTTGCAGTTTTGTTCATTTAATTTTGTTAAGTAATTTAACAAAATTTAATTGTAATTTAATTTTGTAAGTAAGTACAATTAAGTAAGTTAAGTAATTTAATTTTGTTCATTCATTAATTTTGGTGTAAGGATTTCTTAGACCCAACACAGCTTTGCATGAAAGCATTTACATTTTACTGGGATGATAAGTTTTTGTTTATGAATTTAAAAGTATAAACTTCACTGTTGTGTAAACTCAATATTATAACTGGTAACATCACAATTTTAATAGAATTCTATGTATTTCTATCACATGAACTTTTACTTTTAATACTAAGCTGAATGAAGCCTTAAAGAAATGCAGTGTGTATGAAGTGGAGAATGTTGAGCAGAAAACAGCCATCAGTGATCTCACGGAAAAAGTCGCTACACTGAAAGAAAAGGTAATTTATAAAAATAATATAAGAGAAGAAATTCTGCGTTCATTTTTCATGGCCCATTTAAGTGTCAGCAAAAGTGACAGCGTGAGCTGCTTTAAATTTGGTACACTGAGCTTTCTGTTTGCTAAAACAATCTAAAGAAGAACATCTTGTGACTTTACATTGGGTACAGTCTGATTACCTCAAATGCTTGTCCTTTGTGTGGGGTGTAGCTTCTCCCTTTAACAGGTCTTTGGCGTATTCTTGTAACATTATTTTCTTGCTGTTTAGACTTTGAAACAAGACAGCGTGGTGGAGTCCATGCAGCTGGACCTGGACCAGACAAATGAAGAGCTTGACAAGTTGAATTCAAGCCATTTGGAGGAGAGGTCTCAACTCATTCAAGATCTGCAGAAACGTGAAAGAGAAATTGATAATCTGAAAGAAGTGCTGTCAGAAAAAGACAGGGAGATGTCTGTCCTGTCTCTGAACATGACAGAATATTCTGAGCAGGTTATGATCCTGAAGCATCAAGTGCAATGCAAAGAGGAGGAGATGCGAGGTTTGGAAGAGGCTTTATCAAAGGCTGAAAGGGAAATGCATTTGCTGAAGGAAGTACAGACAGCTGATGTGAGAGATGCCAGCGTGAAGATCTCTGCCCTTTCTGAGCAGAGTGAGGCCATGAGAATGGAGCTGGAGAGAGCTAGAGCTGAGAATGAAGCTAAAACCAAAGAAAACGAGGAGTTAATCAGGCAGAGCACTGAGAACAGTGTGACAATTAAGGATCTCCGCTCCGAAATCAAGGCCAGCAATGTTGCGTACCATAACAAGATCACGGAGTGTGAGTCACAAATTGCTCTGCTGAAAGAGCAAATTACTAAATCATCTGAAAAGCTGCAAGAAACAGAGGATAAACAAAGAAAAGAAATGGAACATATGAAATCTCAGCTTGAGGAAAACAATGCTCTGAAGGAAAAATGGAACTCTTTGCTTAAAGAGAAAGAGAGCAAAGCACAGACATTGGAAAATGAGTTAAAGTCAATTAAAGATTCATACAACAAACTGGTTTTGGAAAATACTAAAAAAGATGAAGAGTTGGCTGAATTATCCAGAAAACTCACAGAACATACTGATCATAAGGAAACAGTTAAAAAAGAGTTGCAAGAGAAAGAAGAGCTCATTGTTTCATTAGAGCAGAAACTTGGGGCTTTGGAGAAGCAGAATGAAGAGACAAAACTTAAATTAATTGGGGATCTGAAAGCCAAAGAGATGTGTTGCCAAGAACTTAATGACCAATTAAATGAAATGCATAAACAAATTAAAAAATGGGAGATAGAGACACAGGAGAAGGCTTCAGCTAATAACCAATTGCAGACAGATCTTGAAGAGAAAAAAGAAGAATTGGCAGAGCAAATAAAAGCAAATGAATGTCTGAAAAAAAGTATAGGTACAATGGAAAACGAGAAGGAACAGCTAATCAGAGAAAATGAGAATTTGTCGAAACTCCTGGATGTAAAAGAGTGTGAGTTGTTAAAGAAAATCCAGGCTGTGACAGAATTGGAGAATAAGTTATCTTTTAGCACTGCTGAGTACGAAAAAACTCTTTCTGTACTAAATTGTGATAAAAGCGCTCTGGCAAAAGAGATTGAACAACTGTCAGTAGTTGCCAAGCAAAAGGAAAGTTCAGTTGCAGAACAGCTGGGGGAGAAAACAAAGGAATGTAATGTGCTGGCTGAGCAGTTGTCTGAAAGCAAGGAACAGACCCAACAGTTGCATGAACAAGTGCAATCACTGCTCATTCAGCTGAAGGAGGTTAGAGATGAAGAAATAAAAAAAGAAGAAATGTTAAATAATAAATTATCTGAATGCAGTGGTCTAATCCAAGAGCTCAGCCATAGCAAGGAAAAGAACTTGCTCCTGCAGGAACAAATTCAAAGCATAACTTTGGATTTTGAAACTGCAAACAAGTCTCTAGAAGAGAAAAATCTTCAAAATGATTCGTTGCATAAGGAAATGCAGGAGAGTAAGCTTTGTGTTGTAGAATTGCAGGATGAAATAAAAAATCTTAAAGATGAAAAGACTAAATTAACTCAGTTGGTAGAGGAAAGAGACCTGGCTGTGAAAAGTCAGGGTTCAGAACTTGAGAAGTTTCAGAAGCAAATATTTGAAAAAATAGAAGAAAACACAGGGTTAAATAATCAGCTACAGCTATTAAGCAAAGAAATGGAGGTGCTTAGGCATGAAAAGGAGGACTTTTCAAGGTTATTGAATGAGAAGTCAGATGAATGTAAATGTCTCCAGTCTGAAGTTGCTTCAGCAAGGCACCAAGCAGAAACATCAGCTCTAGAAAATAAAAAATTGAAAGCAGACATAGAGACAATTAGTGTTACAGTAATCAAAAAGTCAGAGGAAGTAGCTGCTTTAACTTCACACCTGTCCCAACAAAGTCATAGTATTTTAGATTTGAAGGACCAAATTGACAGCCTGGTGATGGAGAAAGAAAACTTAAAAATGACCTTTGAGGAAAAAGAAAGTCTCCTTTCTGAAAAGGAGGCTTTGATTAAGGAAATGAAAGGTAGAGTGGTAGGAGAAGAGCGATATGTGGAATTCATTGCAGATCTCCAGCACCAAATACAAACCCTGAACTTTGAAGCTGATGAGCTCAGACACACTATGCAGGCAAAAGAAAATGAATTTAAGAGGCAAGCACAAGAATTTAAGTTATTAAAAGATAAATCTGAAGAGTCTGATGTACTTAGGGTTCAACTGTCTGAGAATATGGAGGTTATTTCTAACCTTCAGAGTCAGCTTAAAAACGTGACAGAACAAGCATCCCAGTTGAATGACTCAGTTGCAAAAAAAGATGCATCTTTAAAAGAAAAGGTGGATGAATGCATGAGTTTAAAAGCACAGCTTTCAGCCCTACAGGATTCTTGTGTTGTGCAGGAGAAGCAGTTACAGATTTTAGCCTCTGAAGCAGAACAGCTAAAAGTACTTGTTTCAGAAAAAGAATTAGCCATCAACAGTATTTCAGCATTCAGTGAGAATTTAAAGATGCAACTTCAAGAGAAAGAGACTGAGTGTGGTGTCTTAAAGAAACAGATGGTGGAGCTGCAGGAAATGAAAGAGAATTTACAAAAAGAAATAGAGTATCAGAAGAATGTAATAATTGAGATGGACCAGTCCTTATCAGAAAAGGAATCATCTCTTTCAGAAAACAAAAGTCTACTTGAAACTCTGACAGAGAAAGCAAGAAAAGATGAAGAGAAGACACATTTAATTTCTCAACTCCAAAGTCAGGTCCATGAACTTACACAAGAACTACAAAACTCTAAAGAGCTAGTCCATGAGAAAGAAAATGCCTTTTTATCTCTTCAGGAGAAAATTGCAGTACAGTACGAGCTGAAAACAGAGTTGAACGTTGCTCTTGGGCACAAAGATGAAATTATTGCTGGACTGCTTAATTCCTTAAAGGAGAAAGATGCCAGTGTACAGTTGGCAGAGAACAATGTTAGTGCTCTTTCTAGTGAGATTGATGTTCTCAGATCCAAATTAGAAGAAAGTGGAACAGCCATGAAAAACCTGAGTGAGGAATTTCAGGAAAAGAACAGGAAGCTTGATAATCATCAGAAAAAAATTGATTCTTTGACTATTGAGCTTGATTCTCTTAAAAATGAGCACCAAAAAGCACTAGACCAAATAAATACCCGGGAACAAGAACTCCAGCAGAAAGACTTGGCTGTGGAGTCTCTGCGTGTGACGTGCGCTGAACAGGCTGAGAAATTGGAGTGTTTGAAGTTGGAATTCAACAATGTAAATTCCAAATCATCTCAAGACTCCCATGACAACGCGCTTTTAATAAATAGTCTGCAGTGTCAAGTGGAGTCTTTAGAGAAAGAAAAAAAACTGTTGCAAGATGATGTTGGTAAGCTGATGGCCGAAAACACACAACTTACTGCATCTCAGACTGATTTGCAAAAGAAATTGGAAGAGCTCCAGGAAATCCATGAAAAACTAGAAACCAGTGAGAATTATTCAAGGATGCAGATAGATGCTGTCAAACTGCAGATGAAGACTGAAAAAGAGAAGTTACAGATGCAGGTTAGTGTGAAGGGTGAAGAACTTTCTAATTTAGAACTTAAATGTCAAACTCTAGAACTAAGTCTGCTTGAGTCAGAAAACAAATGGGTGACAGAACTTGACAGGGCAAATTCACAAAATAATGATCTTACTGAGCAATTGAGCAGTTTAGAAAGTGAAATGAAATCAAAAGATAGCGAAATCCAGTCTTTGCAGCAAGAGCTGGATCTTATAAAAGAGCAATTAACTCAGAGCTTATCTCCATTACTTAGTAGTAGGCTTTTAAGTAAAGAAGAGAAGGCACAAATGTCAGATTCTGAACTGCAGCCAACTGATAGTAAAACT
This sequence comes from Agelaius phoeniceus, assembly GCF_051311805.1. NCBI lineage: Eukaryota > Metazoa > Chordata > Aves > Passeriformes > Icteridae > Agelaius > Agelaius phoeniceus. The sequence continues at coordinate 9,325,474 of NC_135270.1, read as the reverse complement.
CAGTTGGAAAAATTCTCCACTCTGGTAACTGCTATTCTGAGCAAAGAAGCAGAAGGAGAAAGTTTGCAACTGGCACTTCTAGAAAAACAGAAAGAAATAGACACCATGAAAGATGAATTAAGAAGTATGGAGTCGCTTAAGAAGCAGAAGGAGGTGCTGCAGAGTGACATGGAAAAGATGAAGGGTAAATACATGTCTGAAATGGAATGTCTGTCAAAAGAAATGGTCTCACTCAAGGAGACAGTAGGCAAACAAGAGTGTCTCCTGAAAGAAAGGGAGGAGTCTTTGGCAGAAATAAATAAGCAGGTGGAATTTCTTCAGGACAAGATGAATAAATCAGAAGAAATGGTAAGAACTAGTCAAGAAAAGCTGCAGGCTGAAGGTAAAAAAGTAGCAAATCTCCTTGAAGAAATGGGGGAAAAAGATCACCTAATTGAAAACTTAACATCCCAGGTCAGTCAGCAGAAAGATTTAATTTCTGGTCTAAGCCAGCAAATGAAAGAAAAAGACTCTTCTGTTACCCAGGTCATGGAGTCATTGTCTAATGAAATGCTGAATTTTTCTGAAGAGAGGAGTACATTAAATGCCAAACTTGAAGACCTTGAAGCTGTTCATAATAGTTCAGTGGCAGAGCTAAACCGAGTATTGCAGGAACTTGGAGATTGTAAGAAAGAACTGGAACATAACCAGGTTATGTTAAGCAGTAGAGAAGCTGAGGTTAAAGATTTAATGAATGAAAAAGAGGAGATGAAGTGTAATCTTGAGAAAATGGGCAAGGAAAAAGAGAATCTGAAAAAGAAGCTTCAAGCGGCATTGATAGTAAGAAGAGATCTGATGCAAAAAGTTGGGAAATTAGAAAAGAGTGGACAGGAAGAAGTAGAAAAAGAGCAGAAAAAAGCAGAGAAGCTGTTGAAACAAGTTAATGAGTTAACAGACAAACTGAAACTAATTGAAGGACAAAATAATGATTTTGAGTCTCATCTTGAAACTTTGAAACAGCAACTTGTAGAAAAAGATGCCAAGATAAGTGATCTGACCAAAACCTTATCTTCAAGAGCATCCTATTTAGAGGAACTTCAGCACAATATTGCAGAACTGAATGATGTCATAGCTGAAAAACAAAATGTTTGTGAGCAGAACCTAAAATCTTTAGGGGAGAAGGACTCTATGCTTGCTCATCTGCAATCCATGCTTGATGAAAGAGCAAGGGCATATCAAGAGGAACGTTCTCAGTTGCTCTTGACTCTTGAAGAGGTGAAGTCTGAACTTAAAAAGAAGGAAGAATTGTTGAAAGATTCCAGTTTGGAAGAGCCTCGTTCAAGTGCTGGAGATGGGAATGAGTGTCTGAATCTCAGCAGTGACGTTAATGTCATGAATCAATTACAAAAAGAAAAAGAAGCTTTACAGAGGGAGCTTTTGTTAATGCAAGAAGATATGAAAAAATTCCAGCAAGAAAGGGATGAGCACATGAAACTGGCAACAGATTTTGATGATCAAAAAACCCACCTTGAGCAGCTCAGGCAAGAGCATAAAGCACTATGGGAAGTTCTCCAAACAAAATGTAAAGAGCTGGGCTTTAACCAGTTAGAGTGGAAGGAGCTGGTTCCATCCAAGGCACTGCTGGGAGAAGAGCAAACTGACCCAAGGAGTCTGGAATCAGACAAACCAAGAAACAAGGTTCACATTGCATCCTTGAAAGAGTCAGAAAACACAGTCACTTCGGTGCCAAGTGAAAACATTGAGCTAAAAGAACTAAGAAGTGATTATGCACAACTTCAGGAGGAAACAGAGATGTTAAGGAAAGAGCTGAGAAAAATATTGGTTGAATTCGGTGATGATAAAGAAGAAACAAACAGTTTAAAGTCTTTGAGACAGGAGGAGCAATGTCAGGGCAGCTTGTTGGAGGACCTAAAGCACCTACAGAAAAAGCTGAAAGCACATCAGACTGAAACTGTAGAGCTCAAGGCAGTGCTTGAACATATGAATGATGAGAAAAAAGCACTTATTAAAAAAAGCGAAGATGATTACAGGATGAGCCAGGAGGAACTGCAGAGGTCACGAATTGAGGCTAAGCAAGAGGTTGCAGGAAAGAATGAGGAAATAGAAGCACTGAGATGTTCACTTACAGATTTAGAAGAGAAACTTGGTCTGGAAAAAGAATTATTAAACAAAGCCATAAATGAGGGCCAGGAAGAAGCCCACCATTACAAAACAGCCTTTGAACACATGAAGAGTGAAAAAGAGGAACTTCTCAGCTCTTTGGAAAAGTCCAATTTGGAACTAATTAAGTTGAAAAAGGAGGTAGAACATTTCAGTGAAGAAAACAAAAGTCTTGTGGCAGAGCTGTGTATGCTGCGTGAGAAGGCTGAGATGAGTAAACCTGTGGTGTTGGGCAAAGAGCTTAAGGAAGGAAATGGGACTGAAAAGGAATTGGGAGAGGTTGGTTCAGAAAGTAATTCCCCTCAAGAGAACTTGGAAAGAAAAGTCACTGCTCTTCAACTATCAGAGACTGATTACTCTGGGAAAACTAAACTGAGAGAAGCAACAGAATGTGAAATCCAGAAACAATTGCAAACAATGGAAGAGCCACTGGCAAAACCTTCAGATTTAAATGATTCCAAAGCCCAAGAGCAAAGAGCTGTAACAGAAGAGAGATCCAGAGAGCGCCTCCAAAGGAAATTACAGGCGGCTTTAATATCACGTAAAGAAGCCCTGAGAGAAAATAAATCTCTAAAGGAGCAGATTGATCAGCTGATGTTGGAAAGAGAGGAACTAGTGAACAAGACAGGAATGCTGGAGCACTTGTTAGAGCTTGGCAGAGAAAAGCAGAGTTCAGGTGCTGTGGCTCCCTTGTCTGGAGAGGAGAGCCTTGCTTCGGAAAATGCGAGGTTGCTGACTGAAAATGAAAACCTCACTGCGGCGTGTGAAAGTCTGAAATCCACAATGGAGTCCATAGTTCAGGAAAAAGAGGCCTTTTCTTTCCAATTAAATACCTTAAAAGATTCTCAGACAGTTGAATTGACAGGCTGGAAGGCTAAACACAGTGAATTAAAGCAGGAGTATGAATCGCTTCTTCAGGCGTACGAGAATATCAGTAGTAAAGTGGCAGATATGAGGCAAGTCATTGATGTCAGTAGGAAAGAGAAGCAAGAGGCTGTTCAAAGAGTCAGGGAAGGACAGTCTGAAAAGGAGGCTCTGCAGAAGCATTTAAATAATCTCCTTGATGAAAATGAGGTTATTAAGAACCAACTGAAACAACTCGGTGAATCCAAGAAAATGGAGGTCGAGGAGTTGCAGAGCAAAGCAGAAAGGCAGATCCGTGAGCAGGAGGCCAGGATGCAGGAACACCAGGATCGTCTGTGTGAGCTCACTGAGCAGAACCACCAGCTGATGGAGGAGAACGAGCAGCTGAAACAAACCTCTGAAAACCTAAAGCAGGCTTTAGAGAAAATTCAGAATGAGAATGATGTACTTCATAATAACATCACTGTAACCAAAGCCGCCTTGGGAGAGCTACAGGTTCAAATGGAAGTGTACCAAAATGATACACAATCCAAAATCAGCGATGCATTATGTGAGAATGAATCACTGTTAAAGGACATTAATGTGTTAAAGAATAAACTCTCTGAAAAAGAACAAGCTGTGCTTGTCCTAGAAAAAGAAAGAGAATTAATTTCAGAAAAAGCACAAGAAACTGAGAAATCTTTGCTCCACAAAACTCATTGTCTAACAAAGCTGGACATGGAATTTAAAAGTCTAACACAAGAAATTGTTAATCTAAATGAAAAAGTTAAGATTTTAGAGGATGACAAATGCCTGTTACAGGAAGAATTAGAAAATGTACAAGAAAGTTCTTACAAAGTAAAGAGTGAGAGAGAATTTCTTGAGACAGAATTGCTTAATCATGTAAAAAAAGTTGATCATCTTACTGATAGGATGAAATCAGCACAGGTACAGAATAACTTGTTATTACAGCAGCTGGAAGAGTTAAAAGCAGAAAAATCTAATGCAGTTAGAGAAAAGGAAGAGCAGCAGCTCCATCTTGTAAAGATATTTGAGGAAAAGGTGAAAAGTGCTCAGAGGGATAATAATGGGACTAAAAACAAAACAAAAGAATTGCAAGAACTCTTAAAGGAGAAACAGCAGGAGATCAACCAATTGCAAAAGGATTCTATCAAGTTCCAGGAGCTGATCCTGGATTTGGAAAGATCTGTGAAATTGTCACAGTCAAAAAGTGAAAAATTTGAAAAGGACTTAAGTAATGCCTCAGAAAAGCTGGCAGAATCAAATGATGAAATACTTCATCTCAAGGGAAAGCTTACTGCACAGATGAACCTGTTGGATCAGTCAAAAAGGGAAGTGGACAGGCTTAAAGAAGAGAATCTAAACTGGAGGAAAGAACTTCAGAAGAAGGGAGATGAACTGCAGCTTCAAAAGAGGGGATATGAGAGAGAATTGGAATTTCATCTCCAGCAGCTGAAATTGCTTCACAAAAGTGAAATTTCGAACCTGGAGGAAAGACACGGTGCACTCCAGAGAGAAAAGGATCGGGTGATGGGTGAGGTCCAGGGTTTGCAGGAGGAGGTCAGCACCAAGGAGACTCAGAACAAGCAGCTGCAGGCAGAGCTGAACGCAGCTCTGGCACGACTGGCTGCTTTCACGAAGTGCATGTCCTCCCTCCAGGATGACAGGGACAGGGTCATCACTGAGATGAAAACCTGGGAAATGCAGTTCAAAGAGGCCATCCAAAACAAGGAGAAACAGCTGGAAGACAGTAACAAAAGAATAGCAGCTTTGCAAGATGATTTGAAAGATAAAATGACTCAGATTCAAGAACTAAATATCAAATATTCTGTGGTGGAGGAAACAAAGGATGAACTGTACTTGAGGCAAAAATCTGTTGATATGCAGCGCTATGAAGAGCTCTGCAGGATAAAGGAAGAAAACACCTTCTTTTTTAACAGACAGCAAGAGCTGGAGAGTGTTCTTCAGTCCAAAGAAGAAGCTTTGCAAGCACTCCTGAAAGAAAATAATTCTCTAAATCATCTCATAGAGAATAGTAAGAGTGCAGGAAGAGAGATAAAAGCTCTGGAAAGTAATTTTACGAGACAGGAGCAAGAATTGCAAGAGCTTCTAGCAGAGAAGGAAAAAATGAATGCTGAATTGCAAAAGCAGATGACCATTTCTGAGCAAATGAAGGTCATGCTAAATAATAAAGACAAAGAAATTTCCTTACTCATTTCTTCAAAAGGGGATGAAATTTCAGACTATCTGATTCAGGTACAGACTCAACATAGGAATCAGATCAAAGAGTATGAACTTCAGGTAAGGTCTTTGCAGATGGAGAGAAAACAAGCTGAGGAGTCCTGTCAGAGGCTGGAAAACGAGCTGAGAAATCTCCAGGTGAAAGCAGAAAAAGCAGCTCAGGAGAAGGCTGTGATTGCCAGTGAAATAGATGCCTTTAAAAAATCCATGTCATCTCTCCAGAACGACCGGGATGATCTTTTTACCAGATACAAGGAGCTGGAACATCTTCACCAGGATGTCTTAAACCAGAGGGACAGTCTCCTGCTTAGCAGTGCAGGTGAGACTAATTCTTTGAAACAGGAGTTAAGGGTCCTCCTCAATCGGATTGATGATCTGCATTCTGAAAATGCAATGCTGAGTGCACAGTTGATAAAATACAGGGAGGATCTAAACCAGGTTTTATCTCTGAAAGATCATCAGCTGAAGGACTTACTTAAGCAGAAATTGGAGTGTATTAAAAGCCTTGAGCATGAAAAATACAATCTTCAAAAACAAATTAAAGAGATGCAGCTTTCCACTGAAGTGCAGAAGGGGGCTGCTGTGACCTTGGAACATGAGAATAAAAAATTGGCATCTAAAGTAAGTGATTTAGAATCTCTAATTGCATCACTAAACAAAGAGAAACTTGTTTCTGAGTCTGGAGAGAAGCTGCTAAGTAGTGAGAGTATTCAGAAAAAAGAATCCAATGGGCAGCATGGAGGAAAGCTTCAGAAAAAGGTTCAGGAGCTCCAGAAATCCAGAGGCAGAAATGCAGATGAGGAATACAGTGGGACTCTTTTGACACTTGAGGATGGAGATAAGCCTGATGCTTCTGCAGAGAAGATGCTGCTTGAAGTTCAGTCTCAAAACAGGGAGTTGAGATCCCAAAATGAGGCCTTTGGGAAGGCAATGACTGCTCTGCAGAACGACAGAGATCGAATCATAGAGGACTTCAAAGTTCTTCAGAACAAATACACCTCTGAACTCAAGACAGAAAGAAAAAAAGGAGGTGAACTTGCAGCTGAATTGGAGGGATTTAAATCCCATCTCATTAGTATCCTCAAAGAAAACTCTCTTCTGCATGGGGCTGTCCTTGATGCTGCAGGCCAGGTTAGCCTTGCCCAGGTGGCTGATGACTTTGGAAGTGTCTGTAGGACTTTGGTCAGTCGGGAGCTGGAGGTGAGCAGGCTCTCAGCTGAGTGTGGGAATTATGCCCAGCAGATGGAAGCATTTGCCAAGGCCATGGCCAGTCTCCAGGATGACCGAGACAAATTGCTGCAGGAGCTCAGCCATCAGAAGGTAACTTCTGAAGCTAAGCAGGGCACAGCTTCGTTTCCCATTGATTGCAGCAGCATCAATGAGAAAAACACTGTTAAAAGTAGTTTGGATGTGCCTCAGAACAATGGGGAAGCTTTGGTAAGTTGTAATTAGCCACATGGCTCTGTCATTTTATTCTTTGTGCAGAAAATGCTCAGAGGCGTGTGTGATTCTTTGTGGATTGTGTGAGTGCTAAGACAGTGCTAAGATTGTGTGCCCAGAGGAGGTGTGTTTACAATTTTGGGAGTTCAGGTAATTACTCTGTTAAACAAAGCAAATAGGGAAAACCTTCGTCTGTAATTAGAATTTTAGTTCTAATCAAACTTCACCCATCTAGTTTTCATTCCAGTTCACTAATGATGTTTATTAAACCTAGGCTAAAGAAGGAGCCAGCCTTGCAGCTGTTGAAATATCCAAACTGAAGACCAAGGTTGATGATTTGGAGAAGGCTTTGCATCAGACAAAAGCCTTCCAGGCAGAAACTGAGAGAGAGATCACATCATACCAGAATGAGCTGGCTGGACTAAGGTACAACAGTGCAGCTTCATACTCTTCATTGATTTGTAAAGAATATAGAATTGCTTAACATCTGGTGTTTTGTGTTCAGAATGGAAAAAAACCTCCTCCTCTCTGAGTCCCAGGCGCTGAGGAATCAGTGTCAGATCACAGTGGCTGAGAAGGACCGGCAGATTGCAGAGCTCCAGAGGCTGCAGCAAGACATGATTGGGAAGAAGTCACTCCCTGCTGGCAGCACTTACCCAGTCAAGGTAAAAACATGGAATGTAGCAGGAGTGTAAAGTGGAAGGTAGCAGATTATTGTCTGAAATTTGCAGCCTGCTTCTCCAAAGAGCAGTCTGTAGTAATCCTATAAGTTATTGTCTTAAATTAGTTAAATCCAGAATATAAAAGGAAGGTGTTGAAAAAAAATTAAATGGGTTTATTTCATTGAGATTTATTATGGCTGTAACCCATTTTCAGGGGCAGCCTTTTTAAAGAAATTGAAAAAGAGTTGGTGGTTTACATGGGCAGCAGGTTTCACAGTTTGTATAGTTGATGCAGAGAGATTTTAAACACTTAATGAAGTTCATTCTTCAGAGCCTAAATCCACGTTACTGCAGATTGGACTAGGACTGCCTGGGGGAGAAAGGGGAATGGAAGTGTTCGTGTCCTTCCCCTGGAGCAGCTGGAGCTGGCTTCTGCCAGGAACAAAATCCTGGGTTTAGAAAGGCAGCAGCTGACACCCAGGCTGGCAAATGCTGTTTTGTAGACTGTCAGGAAGGATTCAAGGAAAGTGCTATTTTAGAATAATATTCTTATTTACCTTCTCTGTGCCAAATGAAGGAAGCAGTTTTCATTTTAATTTCATTAAAACCAGCATTTTAGTTGTAGTTTGTGTGCTGTTCATTTTCTGTGATTACAATCATGAGTAAGAGCTATTGGCCAGTAATGCCTGTGGGTAATGGTGTATTTTATGTGGCAAAAACCTTTTATTCATGATTGTATGGGTGAATAGATTCCATAAAGCATTAGAGATGGCACATATCCCTCCCTTATTAGAGATTGATATCAAAATGTTGAGCTGCCAGAGATAAAGAAGGCCAAAGCTGTAAATTGGTAATAAATTTTTTCTTTTCAAAATGGATTCTTTTTGCTTTAAATGAGTATTTACAAAACAGTTGTTTTACAAGTCATGAATACAAGACTTTATTAGGTTGAAAATAATTTTTGAAAGGTGTTTTATATTAATCTTTTGCTATTTTTCCCCTTTTATTTTTGTGCTTCACATTATTTGCAAAATAAAATTAGATTGGGTTGCCTTTTTGTGGTAATTTTTTTTTTAATGCAAGTACTAACACTATATATATGTATTAAAAAAAGTCTTGTATTTAAAGTGTCTTTCAACTGTGGTATTAAGTTGTGAGAAGAAAATAATGTGAAGAGGGAATTCTATAGGGTGTATTTAGTGTTGGGGCTGTGGATTATTTAGGGAACTCCTGCACCATTTACCCTGAATATCCTGATATTTTTAAGGCTTTGGAAACTGCCTCCCTTGTTGGAAGTGCAGATGGAGCAGAGGAAATCAAACATATCCTGGCTGAGAAGAACCAGCTGCAGGCTGAGCTGCAGCACTGCCTCCAGGAGATGCAGCAGAAGGACCTGCACTTCCAGCAGATGAATTCCAAGGTAGCTTGGAGCAACAGCCCTGATCCTGAAAAGCTCATGTGAATCTGGGCTGGCCTCATGTTGGAATATTGCTGAAGTGGTGGTGTCTTGCATGATTGAATGGTATTTCACTTTGAAACGTAGATATCTTAAAAGAACTCAACATGGACATTCAAATTAAATGTCATTTCTGTCAGGCTTTCCTGACTTGGTGTTTTTCTGAGAGGTTTGTTTGACTCTCTGAACTTCTACTCACAGTCAAATATTTTTCATTAGAGACAGAAACAGGTGTCTGTCTAAGCTGGAACAAGATTTCAGCTTCTGGTTTAGGTGTACTGATGCCAAGGGAAATCACTGCTCAGCTTTCATTATTTCTTCTGCCCATAAAACATCTTAAATCCCAACTGAAATCTGACCTTGCCAAAAAGTGGATGCAATTTTGAAACAGCAGGTCTCAAATCTGCAGGGATTTCCTGGGAGAGCTAATTTTAATGACTTTGATGTGAATTTCTCTCAGGTTGTGCAGTCAGCAGAAGAGAATGCTGTCCTGTCTGCCCAGCTGAAGACTCTTTCCCAGACTCTGAGGGACAACCAGCTCCATTACACTGATCTGCAGAATCGTTACGTGAGGCTGGAGAGGGAATATCAGGCAATGCAAGTGACATCTTTCCAAGGCTCAGTCCAGGTAAACAGATACATGGAAAGGTTCTTTGGTTTCTTCCTTCTGTGCTTACACAGGTTTTCTTGCTAAAAATGAAATAAAGTACTTTTTGTTGTAGTGACCCAGGGTTTTTCTGGCCCGTGACTGAAGATAACTGTCCTTGTTGTTGTTGTTAACCTGCTCAAATTTGACTTTTCATTTAAGGAAGCTGTTTTATGTATTGTTTTGTTTTGAAACATCTTTTTTGAGTTGGTCTGCAGCTGGCAGCGATAACTGGATGATCACTGCTCAGTGGATCAGGAAATTTAGTGATAATTTCACATCAGTTGTATATCACTTTACAATATGGAGTAATATTTTTGGAAGTGAGATCTACATCACCAGTTCAGCATTTCAGAACCCTTTGCCAACACCTCATACACATCTGTTAGATTATTATTTGGGGTTGGAACTTGATGATTTTTAAGATCCCTTCCAACCCAGTCCTTTATGATTCATCATTATTCCTTTATTCTTAAAAAGCTTTCCTGTACTGCTTTAGTTATTCATTAACAATCATTAAGAGAACATCCTGAAATAGCATATTAATACATATAGAAAACAACCCTTGCTCTCCATAAATGGAAATAAATCCAAACAAGAACTGTAAATTAAGAATAAATTAATAACTGTCTTGCTTCTGGAGTTGTTCATGTGTAGATGCATTTCTTTTCCCCTCAGACATTGTTGAGAGTTGGAAATGAAAACATTAAGTGGCACAAATAATTATCCATTCCACTGTTTTGTGGTGCCATGGATTCTGTACTTGAAATAAAGACTTCTGGCAAGTAGAAAAATGGTCACTTGTTTGGTTTTTTTTTTCCCCTTAATATTTTCTAGGATGAAACGAGAGCAGAAGTTCCCCCTGGAGCGCCACGGGAGAGATCTGGGATTATTGTGGAGACAGACAATATGGAGCTAAATGAGCTCAGGAAAAGGTCAGGACTCAGAGCATGTATTAGCAATATTATTTTCCTGACAGCTGTGTTGTGAGTGTGAAAGTAATGCTTTTCTATCCCTCGGAGGCATTTGTGTGGAGATGGAGAAGGAGTGGATTTACAGTGGATTACATGAATCATAAGCCATATTCTTGAATTGTTATCATCTGGTAACACTTGTGGTTTGTATCTGTACATAAATATACTGATTATTGGTGGCTTTATCTCAATATTTAAGCTGAAGCATCTCATTATAATTAAATCTGTTGCTAAAAGGAGATCTCCTAATAAAAAAAGAACAAGTAAGTAATTTTTGAGTCCATGAAACATTGATTTCAGATTTTATTTTCTCCCAGGCTTGCAGAGTCTGAGCAGCAGTATGAGTCAATGCAGCAGAGTCTCTCCCAGCTCACAGAAACACTGGCAGAGGAGAGGAGGAGGAGAGAAGCTGCAGAAGAGGCTCTTGGACTCTCTGAGGAGAGAAGTAACAGGTAAAACACAGACTATTTGTTCACCTTTTATTTTTGGTGAGATTACTGAGAGGTTTTCCTGTTGATCTTTGATATTTTTTTTGAGATACTCCTACTACTACTAATAATAATAAACAACCTGTGTGTGAGCCCACAGTGCCTGAAGTAGTGAAAATCCATGTGTTAAAAAGCTAAGTTAAACACTAGATCAAAAAAGTGTTATAGGCTTTGGGATTTTTTTTCTTTACATTATTTCATCTGTTAGACTGTTCATTTGTTAGTAGTCGGTGCTATTTCTTTTTTTCCAGGTTATATGGGAAAACAATTTCTATCTTAACAACTTTAGCAGAGCCACTGGTTAGATTGAAAATATCATTATGCACCTGCATAAATAAAGGGTCCCTCACTACCATCACCTGAAAGTCACTATTCAGTCAGCTGGTGATGGTGGGGATTAATTCTGAATAAATGAAGCACCTTGAGAGTAGATTGTAAATAGAGACTGAAAAAGACTTGGCAGCATAAAGTGAGTCAGCGTTTTGTGGGCACCTTCCCTTACTCATTTTAAGTATGCAAAATAATGGCTTTTGTGTCAATTCAATACTTAAAAGAGGAGATAATTCAGCAGTGCCTGTCTCTGTGCCTTGAATTTTTCTCTAGATTTGAAGTAGGCAGTTACAGGTCTGTCCCCAGTGACTACACTGTCCAGATGGAAGATGAGGAGGAGAGGGAAGCCTTAATTATCAATCCCAGTGAACACGTTGTTGTGAGAAAGGTAAGGGAATGAAAGCCTTTAAAAACCCTCAGCTCCTTAAAGGTGTGGGAAAACATCTTTCATTTCTTTCTGTGGGGGCTGTGAGTCCAAGACCAGCAGGTGTGGAAACCCTGCCAGAAAACACACTGCATATGTCCAGGTTAAAAACTGTATGTAATCACGTTTATGCTACACGTGTGGCCATTAAATAAACTCTGCATTTCATTATGCATGCCCAAAATGCAGTATGCATGTTGGTGTGTGGAGTTACATAATACACAGCTTGGATTTATCCCTTTCCCCTCATTAATGCTGGGTTTGGGGCATTTCAAACATTTATGCTTTGGTATTTGGCATCATTTGTGTTTGGGGTCGGTTGCTGTGTCAGACACTAAAGGTTTGTAGTGCCTCAGAAATCCAGAAATCTGGTTTGTATTCCTGATTCTTCCTCTGATAACTTTTGTCTCTTCCCCAGATGAAAGGAGGAGCCCTTTCCTTGCGCCGCTGGCTCCGGGGGCGAAGCCTTTACTGCTCCAAGCTGCTGACGGCCCGAGCCAAATCCCGCTATTTATTCCTCACCTACCTGGTCACACTACACCTCCTTGTTGTCCTGTGCCTCACTGGTGTGCTCTGAATGCACTGCCCTCCCTGGGAGGCTCCTTTCCCTGTGGGCAGTGCCAGCCCTGAGGCTCCTCACATGCTGCTCTTCTGCTGTGCACTGGACACAGTCCTACAAATCCCTGGGACACTGCACCCAAACCTCGAGCTTCTCCAGTGAAACTCCTGCATATCACACTTGCTCCAAAGTTGACTTGAATTGCTCTTTTACAGTGGGATATTATATTTGTAAGGAGAAAATATTCCCCTCTGCCCTATAAGGAAACTGCTGCATACAAGTTATTTAATATCGTTTGTGGGTACATAATGGTGGATTACTACTGAATGGGTTGTAAATGATATCTTTTCTATACAAATTTTATTTTAAGAGTTACACTATAAATTCTAAAGGAATATCAAACTATTACTGTATATTGGCTTCTTGATTATAACAAGAAGTTTTATGGAGTGCAATAAAGGAAGAACTACTGGATTTTTGATTTTCTTTGGTTGGTTAGGTGGTTTTTCTTTTTTTTGGGCTGAAAACAAAAGAATTAAGAAGGTTCTTTCCCATTAAGTTTGTAAAGAAACCAAGATGCACAAATCTGTGTGTGGTAGTGAGGTAAGCTGATGATTAAAGATTCAGTATAAATTCACAATTGAGGGAATATAAATATTTCCAACTTCTTATATTCTTTTTGTAATTTTTTAGTTTTCATAAGTTGTGGAGGGTTCAGTATTTTTTAAATTCACTTGCACTTCTCTTGGTGAAGCTTAGTTACTGCCTGTCTCGGAGGCAAAATGTTACTCAGCTGCAGAACACATGAAATTCAAGCTTCTAAAGACACAACCTTACATATTTTACATATTTCAGCTTCGAGGTACAAATCAATAAACTCAGCTAAGAATCTTGTGGGAAAAGGAAAACCCAGTGAATATGGAAAAGGAAGGATTCCATCGGTTTTACTGATGAGCAGAAACAAGGTTGACTTGGAGATATTTTAGTGAAGTGATTTATCTGCTAAAGAGGTAGTTACTGCTGCAGGTAAATACTGTAAGCCACCTTCTTTTGATGGTCTTTAATATTTCTTAGTCTGGTAAAGGTGTAGATTTTTACATAAATCAAATATATTCTGCTATAATTGATTTTTTAAAAATAGTGATGGTTCATCTCCTTGAGTGGCTGATTCAGTCCCTGTGTTCAGCCCTGGTGTCACCCAAATACTGAGATAACTCATAAACACCAGGTACAGTGGGAACCTGAGTACTGATGACAAAAAAATGGGTGTTAGCAGAATGGTAATGAGCTTTTCTTAGCTAATTATGTTACAATGAAGCAGAATGTTTTCCAAAGGCAACAATGGCCCTTCAGTCCTTCCAGTCTTACTCATCCAGTGGAGGGATTTTTGACCTGGGGGGAGAGAAAACAACCCTCTGTCCTGAGGCTCAGTGAGTGGGAAAGGATCCAGAGGTGTTTGAAATTCTGTCCTGCTTTCTTCAGGCCTTTGTGCTGTCACTGTGATAGGCACAAACTGGGAAAAAAGTCAAGTGGCTTGACAAATGTAGATATCCTGTGAACTTCATGCCAGAAGCTGATAAAAATGTATTGGGAGGTGAGCTCATGTCATTTAGGAAGCAGCTTTTCCTGGGTAAGTATTGCCCTGAGAGTGTGCTCATGCCACAGTTCATGATTTAAATGCTTGGCTTCACTCGGTCTGAGATCAAGCAAATTGAGGAAATTTGTTTAAAATTCTTTACCTTCAAATTCCAGTGTTTTAACTGATGCAATTCCTGATGCATTTAAGACCTGAATTTCCCTCTGGTTTGTGATGTTGGAGCCACTCTGGGTGCAGTGCTGTAATGTTGGATACTGCTGGTAAATAATGGGTTTATTGCAGTCCAGGGCCTTTTTCTGAGGGTTTTTGGAGAAAATAATTCATGGCAATGTGAATGAATGTTCAAACCCACCAGCTACTAGGACTAAGGGATAATCATTCCCACAGATGATTCCCACACTAAAGCTCTTTCCAAATTTGTGTGATAAAATCAATTTTTGCCTTGCTGGGGACAAGAACTTTGCTGGACAAGTGCTGCTTTTCATTCCTTTCCCATTTCTGAAGTAACTTTCCTTACAGAGTGACGTTGCCAAAGAAAGGAAAATAAAATCTTTCCCTTCTATGAACTGCCTGAAGAGGTCCTAAAAATAGCCCATAATGGGCCCTGCCCTTGGGGAGGGTTTTGCCATGAATTTCAGGGAGACCTGGACTTGGCCAGCTCCTGAAGCTGAGGTGTTCCTGTGCCAGCTGCCTCTTGTTCTTTTTCCCAGAACAGGCACTTTCATAAAGTGTTTGCCAAAACAAATGCTTCCCCAAAACTTTTGCTGGGGCTTATTTTTAGTTGTTTGAGGTTGATGATTACCCTCAAAAAAAAAAAAAAAACCAAACAAAAAAAAACCCAACAAAAACAAACCCATCACATTTCAATGTTCCATGAGGGAAAACTGCAGTCTTTGAAGTAACTGATGTTTTTGGTGGTTTATTTACCATTAACTACTAATGATACAGCTGGTATGTGCATGCAATTAATTAATTTTAACCAAAGGAACTTTCTAGAAGATAATTTTCCCTTGGGAGAGGTGGGATTTATGCTTAGGTCCCAGTAGAGCGAAGTGTGTGTCCCAGGCTGAGCTTGCCCATGGTCATGAGGCCAATTTACAGGATCACAGGACCCTGGGGGCTGCAGCAGGAGATTTCCTCTCTGGAAGAAACAAAAGGCTGCCAATGTCCTGATTGATTTGCTTTGTGAAATCCTATTCAAGTGGGAATTTATGTGGATACTTCACATACATGGTAAGATCCGTTGACTTTGCTGGTTAGGTTTATTCTTTCCCAAAAATGTTGTGTTTTAATGATATGAAGGTGTCTTAGGGAAGAAAAGCCCCACCTGTTGGAATGTATTCATAGCATGAGTCAGATTTTGATTTTTCTGGGCTGTCAAAACTCTCCCCTGAAGTTCTGTGTGATGAATAACATTTTACCTCATATGTTGTGATATTATTTGGGGCAATCATGACAGACTTCCTAATGCAAATGTGATAAACTTAGTAAAATCAGTATTCAATAAGTGCTTTTTCTTTTAGATGATCTCTATCCCCTTTATATTAATGAGTTTTTCAAAACCATTTGACTTACACCAAGGGGGAGCCTCACTGTTAAAAGGCAAAATAGTGGAATTGATTAGACAGAGAGAGCAACCACATAAGTGAATCTAGAGAAATTATATCTTTTCCACCTCTAATTCCTTCCCTTTATTCCTTTGTGCAGTGCCAGGGGACCCATTCCTTGTGGAGAACCATGATTTTGTTGATGCTCACCTTGGCTGGGCACCTGAGTGAGCACAAGCAGCACTTTTTTAATTTTTGAAGCTGCCTTGGTCTTTCTGGAGGGTTTATGGAAGGAATTATTACAAAGTGGTTACCCACAAATTCACATTTTAGTTCCTTGAATGTTTTGGGGGTGCATTCTGTGAGGGCAGGAGCAGGAACAGTATTTCACAGGAAGTTTTAAGTTCAGAATGGTATTTTGTCCCTGATGTTCCTGACAAACTGCACTAATATTAGAATAATGTCCTTTGCAGGGTGTTATGGTTGGAATGGGTCAAAAATACAGCAACGTAGGGGATGAAGCACAAAGTAAAAGAGGCATCCTGACACTGGAACATCCCACTGAGTGTGGAATCATCATTAACTGGGATGATTGGGAAAGGTGGGTGTTTTATTTGTTTTTATATTTACACATACTTGGCAGTCATGAAGTTCCTACTGAGGCAAAACATTTGACAGTGACAGAAGCTAAATTTTTTTTCAAAAATACAGGTTGCAATTCATCAGAGGTGAATTGAAGAAATATTCAATTACTGAAATTGGAACCAAAGCCTGGGAAGTGCAGGGTGGGAGGGTTATTTTCTCTCCTTAGAACTGACCTACATGAGCAAGAGGGTGGATGGTGCCCACATCTCACATTCCGTGTGACGTTCTCTGTCACTTCTGGAGGAAAGGACAGACTGGGGCTTCCTATCCCTATACTGATCCTTTCAGAGGGGGATTTTCTTTTTCTTTTTTTTGAAGCATGTTTTTCTGTTGCCAAAAGTTAGCATTTCATGTCTGGGTGGTCAGAAGGCATCTTTATTCCCCATCCAGCACCACTTCTTGGCACTGTGCAATGAGCTCTGGGGGAAATGCAACTTCCAGGATGTTCCAGGGCCAGGCAACAAAGTGTGCCTGTGGCAAAAGCTGCTAAATATCTTAAATATCCCAAGCGTCCTGGTCTCTTTGGAAATTATCTGGTTCTGTATGTGGAAAAGACTGTAGTGTTTGGGGGGAAGCTCCACAGGGAAATGCTCCTGGTACTGTTTTCCTGTAGAAAATGCTGCTGAAAGGGAGATTCAGGGCTGGGTTGCTCTGTGCTCTGCTTGCTAGGATGAGGTGCAGTTATAACCCAGGTATCTGACCTCAGTTACTGTGCCATATCCAAGCTGGATATGGACCCAAGCTGTTCCAAATGAACAGACCAAAGTTGATCCAGGAGCAGTGGGAGTTCCTCAGTTGATATGTGGAAATAAATTGCCCACTCACTCCACTAGATGGAAGCACAGTACTTGGATTTCATTCTCTCCCTGCTTCCTGCAAGCACACTTTTCTAACTACATCCCGTTATGTTTTTCTACCTCAGAATTTTCCTGCTGCCTGCATTCAGCAAGAAGTAACATTTTCCTGTAGGGAAAAAAAAAAATCAAATTTTAGGCTCATATTTTATGTTCCTTCATCTGCATCTGGCAATTGTCCTGTGCACAGCACACATCAGTGCCTGTTCCTTCTCTGGGGAATGCTGGGTGCAAGAGCAGCCCATCTGAAATTGAGTTAGAAGAAGGAATTAAGGAAGGTTAAAAAGGTGCAATGTGCTTTCCTGTAGTGTGGTTGTTTTTAGGGTGTAACTTGGTGGAGGCCTCAGGCAGTGCTGGAACTCAAACAATGGTCATGTGCTAAATGGGCTCTTGCAGCTCAAGCTCTCCTTCTTTTTGTCTCTTGGATGGAGGAATTACTTGTGCAAGTGGCTGGTAGGGAAAGGGACGAGAAGCAGAGTTTATAACTGTTGTAATTACTCCAAATAAGAAAAAAAGGGTGATTTGGATCCTTGTGTGATTTTGATTCAAGCCACAAATTTCTTCCCAGTGTTCAGAAATCCTACTCCTGAAAGCACCAGGATGTGGAGGAAACAAGAGAATTCCTGGGTAATGTGCCAGAAACGGGACAAAAGCACAGCAGTGCAGTGCCCAGCCATCCACAGGGTACAAAAGGGGGTCCCCAAAGGCTGAGGCCGCATGTGTGAGGGGGAGCAGGAGTGGGAATGGTGCAGTGTGGGAATCAGAAAAATAGAAACTTCCACAGACACTGAAGGGTTTAATTTGCAGCCTTGGGAGAAACTTAGATTGATGTAAAAGTACAATACACAAACATTTAGCAGAAAAATCATAAACTTATGTTTCTATGGTTGTAAGAATATGCCTTAAGTAAGAAACTGTATTGATAAGATGGTGAAGTGTTTATAATGTAGGGGTGGGGTCGTGTAGAATAAGCTAAGAGTTTAGGAGTTATAACAGAAGTGTATGTGTGCATGGGGACAGAAGCCTGTTAGACAAAAGTATCCACAGTGCAGCAAAGGAAGTAAAGGTGACAGGTTAGAAAAACAAAATCAACCCTGTAACAACTGTCTATTAAGTTAGAAAGTTATATATTGCCTTATAACCAAGAAACTTGTGACTACCCTTGAGCTATAGCCAATTCCTTTAAAGTCTCACAGCCTCTAAGGCTGATTTATCTGAACAAGAAATCATTCTTAACCTGAAAAGATCCCATCCCTTCATTGCAAACGACAGCAATGATAATGTGGGATGCACAGGGGGCTGTGGGAATGGAGGAGCACAGGCAGCCATGGAATGGAGCATTCCTGCTCTCCTGTGCTTCAATTCACAATATTCCAGCTGGAAAAGAGCAAAGGCCATGCTCCATCCCTGGGCATTTGTTGCCAGGAGCTGACAGTGGATGGCAGGGAAGGTGTGGGGACCCAGCATTTTCTGGCACTGGTGACAATGTAAATGTTTAATAGAAATGCTGGGATCATTTGGGATGTTTCCTCCTCAGTAATTTCTCTGTGCCAGTGTGCTTGCTGCTCCCATTTAATTCTCATGACCTATAAAATCAGCACTGGATTGTTTTGGTTCTTGTAGAGTATAACTATCCATTAACACTCTGGTTATCATTAGGTCAGATTTAATGGGCTGTGCAGGGCCTGATTGTGTCTGGTTTTGAGGGAAAACCTGGGGACTGCCACAGTTTTAGGCAGGCTCCTGCTTTATGAGTCCAGGTCTGTTCCACACTGCTAAAGCCACCCATACTTTGGGAGTTATGTAAGCACAGAGGTTTCCTTCTCTTCCCTCATTTCTTTCCTGCCTGAAATAGCAGTAATTTTCTTCTTACATCTGATTTATGGGTATATATTTTTTAACTTTCACATAACTGGTTTCTGGTTTATTCAGCTTCTCCCTACATTTGTATTTCAAACCTTCAAATGAAGGATGGCCTGGCATCCCAAAGACCAGTTCTGGAAACATCTAATTATTTCTTTTCCTTAGAAGATTGATATAGAACTGAATTGTTTCAAACAGCTGGTGATTTTAATGAATAACTCCAGCTCTGAACAGATGTTGATATTGTAGGTACTTCAAATTTAGAGAGGATCTCTTTTCCATTCAAGTTCATTTTGGGGAATAATAATACTTGTTTCTAGGGTATAATACTTGTTTTTAGGATATAGATATTCTATTCTTCAAATAAATTTAGCCATAAAACTATCCTGATGTTTTGTGTTAGGTCAGGAAAAAAATGAGCTCAAAAGAGAATAAACACCAAACCCAGTGAATTTGGTTGAATTTGGTGATGTGAGTTTGGCAGATTTGCTTTTGCATGCTTTCTGTCTATTTTAATATGGCTGTAAAAAGATGAATAAAAATTTTTAAAAGAAATTATTTCTATATTATAAAATATATTCCATGTATCAAAATTTATTATTATTTATTATAATTTAAGATATTACTTACTGAAAGTAATTCAATAAAAAATATATTACTCAGGCTGTATTTGAAAAACTTATGGCTTTGGGGGGAAAGTCCACATGGTAAATTTAGCCAGGGATAGCAGTAAGTGTGATTTAAATACAGAATATAGGTATAGAATCACCTGGGGAAAAGGAGATGTGGCTCTGCTCTTCCCTTGGCACCCACTTTTGTTGTATGTTTAATTGGAAGATTATGCATCCATCTAGCAACAGTGTAAATAAATTAATTAAGTTGTGAGCTTGGCAGCAGGAGTGGCTGGGAGGGAATACAGCTGGGAGATAAAAACCAGCAGCAGACCATGAGAACAGCCCAGTTTCCAACAACAAGGAGGAAGAGCTCCTACAGGAGACGTGTCTGGGGCTGCTTCTCTGTCATTACTCTGCAGTGCTGAACCTGGGTTTCAAGATGGTTTAAAGGCTTGTTGTTTATTACTGATGGCATTAAATTCATTACAGTAATTATGAATTATTGGTAATTTACGTGTTCTTTATTTGAAAGCATACTTTTCATTAAAAGTTGACTTTATTGGTGAAGGCATTATCTTGTGAAATTCAGTATTGGAGTTGGTGTGTGTGTTTGGGTATATGTAAAAAGCTTAGATTGCTGCATTGCTGTAGCCCTGCCATCAGTGTAAAAGAATTTATCCTAGGGTGTCATGTCCAATTAATATTGCCTGACCTGGGTTAATGGAAAGGTATCCACTGGCTTGGGTGATTTTCCTTTTAAATGAAGTCCCAAAGAAAGCATGACATGGTGTTCACAGAAGAACCACAGTTCAGGAGGGGATCCAGGAGTAGTAACTGTCAGCATTCATTTAAAAAACCTCCAAAATTGGCTGTCCTTTCAGTTTGCGTTAAGTATAGATCCTAAAGTTTTTCCAACTCTTCTTTCCAAATCCTTTTAGAGATGTTCCATGTGGCAGCAATATGGTCTAAAATCCAACTATTTGTGTGCAGGCTTGGTATCAGAAATGCCTTATCCATTTTGAGTGGAAAACATGGATTTCATGTTATGTGGCATTGGATTTGGAAAATGAAACAGCAACTGCTGCCTCCTCCTCCTCTCTTGAAAAGGGCATGGAGCTTCCTGATGGACAGGGGAAGGAATTCACCATTGGCAATGGATGGTGCTGATGCCCAGGAGTATTTTGCCTGTATAATTACCATGCTGAGGTTCCAGAGGAGGTGAGTGGAAGGTGCTGTCCTTGTCCTTGCTCTCCTCACAGCCTCACAAAGCTGTCTTTTTCCTGGAGTTTTCTTAGGGAGACAGCTTGGACTAGTGAGCCTTCCTCTCCTTTTAACAGTAGGAAAAAGAAGGGGATGAAGAGAGAAATAATGTGTAGAAACTTCTCTCCACTCAGGGCTGGAATGCACAGGTATCCATGAAACCACTTTCATTTTTTATTTATTTTTGTGGGTATTGTAGGATGTGATATTGACTTCCATGAGGATCTCTGTGGGAAAAATGTCCTCTCTGGAGGAACCACCATGTGTATCCTGGGATTTGGGATCATATACAGAAGGAGAGGATAGTTCGCCTCCAAGTACAATGAAGATTAAGGTGATTTTTTAACATTTTTATTGCTGCCAGTTCCATCTTAAGGTGATTTTTCCTTATTCAAATGGTCTCTTCATGGCAAAAGCTGCACAATCTGTCAAAAAGGGGTTTTTCAAAGTTCTGCTCTAGCTACCTAAAAGTGAGAGAGGTTGATCTTACCTTCATTCCCACTTTTGAACAGCAGTCAGCTCAAATTCCTGGTATCCATGTCTTCTCAAGCAAATGGAAATCATCTTTTCCTCAGCCTCTGAGTGAATTTTACTTTATTATTCTGGTTTCAGTTTGTATGGCTGCTCAGGTTGTTGATAAGTTACCTTACATGTAGGAATAGCACTATTAGCTGGCCTTATCACCTGCCTGAGTATCATTAGTTACATTGCAGTCTTGACTTCTTGTAGGTGTGGTGGTCAAGAGCACCAACTCTGGTCCTCAGGTCCCTGCAATCAAGTTACATTTTCAGTCCCCACAGGATCAAAGCAAAATTCCCTTCCATTTGCCAAGAATTTACTTGCCCTTTTTTCAGTATTAATGGTGAAGGATGTTCTTTAGGTTTTCAAATTTTAATTTGCGTTTTATACAAACTATTTTGTTACTTCCACAGTTGCTTCTTTTTAATTTGGCAATGAATTTCCATTAATTCTCAGAATTGCTTTAACAAGGAAAATTTGTCATCATCATTTGAATGTTATTCTTTCTAAATGGAAGAAAAATCTAGCCAATAGAAGAATGCATTTCCACTCACACATTTTTTTCCTAAGGGGAAACACCTTCTTTTCTTAGGAGCAAATTGTAGAGGAAAGCATGCATCCACATGAAAGTTACCTTACATATAAACCAGCCCAGGTGCAATGGCTTCTGTGGATGAAATTTATTAAATCCACTGAGATTTTAAATGGGAGCTTTGGAAGTGATTGCTGAGCCTTCAGCCTCCTCTAACTCTGCAATTCAGTTCTGCATTTCCCATCGGGGATGTTTTCCTGGTAAGTGATACAAGATCTGAGGGAGACACTTGTCATCAGTTATGTCAAATGTCTTGATGTTCACTCATAAAATAGAGAGAGCAGTTTTTAAGGTTTCTTTTGGGGAGGTTTCCCTCCATTTTTGCTTCCAAGTTAGATGTTCCATCTGTGGTGAAATTTTCTTGGAGTTGGTGAACTCTCTACTGGGGCTTTGCTGACATTTTAAGATCTCTAGATACAAGAAAATATGTTTTTAAAATAGCTTTGTGTTTTTGAGACACAAAATGGAAATGAAAAATCCTGAAACTAATCATTAACCATTCATTAAAATGGTTGTTAGTCATGTTAATTGGAGCTTCAAAGAAGAAATGACATTTGCTTTACTTCATGTGTACAGAATAGGGAAGGAAGAGAGAAAAATATATAGTGGTGAAAGCAAATCACCTTGGTGGAAAACTTCTTGAGGTCACTGAGGACACCATGCTTGGGATAAACTGACCCCTTTTTCATTCTGGCAAACTTTTAATGAAAGAGGAAAAGGGCCTGGTGATCTTTTGCTGCAGAGGTTAATAATGGATGATCCTGATGAGCATTTCATGTAAAAAGCAAAGCCTGCAGATCTCATTACCTGGGCCTCCCGATTGTGCATTCCCATCCAACTAGAGGAGTGGAAAATACACCTGAGACAATTAAAAAAGGTTATAGTGGGCAGCATTCACATTTTGATTCCACTCCCAGTGCTCTTCCCTTCTTAATAGGGATAGAAGAGGCCCCTGAGGTCATCCAGGCTGTCTGCCCTCACTGCTGGCTGAGACACGGGGCTGGCTGCACTGAAGGGCAAGGTGAGAGCAAGATTTGAGTCTCACTTAATTGATTAGCAGTTGCTGTAACTCTAAAATGCTGAAATTCTGGATTGCCTGCATTCATTTTCAGTAAAGCTCTTGATTTCTCTGCAAATCTACAGCCAGGAAGTCTGGGCAGGATGCTGAACCTTGTCTAGAGTGTGACATTGTGGCCGAGTCTCCATCACACTGACCAGTGTGCAAAGCACAGAGTAGTGAAAACCACCCAAATTCCACATCCCTCTGTGCTGGTTTAACAGAAAACAACAGTCCTGTCACAAAGAAGACCAGAACTGTAACGTGGTGACAACAAGCAGTGAAAGGTGCAAGCTTTGAGGTGAATTAAATTTGTGAAGGTGGAAGCTGAGCCCAGCGAGTGAGAGGAGCTGCTGTGGAGGAGAATGAGATTAACAGGGTAAAATATCTCCTGTTTAAGGTTGGCCCCAGGCAAGAATGAGTTTGTCAGTGTAATATGTTGTTGAATTTTAAAATGGAAATGTCTCCTGGCATGTATTTCAAACACACTACAAATAGTGATATTGATCTAACCTTCAATTAATGGGAGAGGTCCTCTGTGAAAATCGGATCTGGGTTTGAATGGCAAATAGCTTTAATATTCTGAGGACAGTGGATCATTTGCACAGCTCAGTAAGAGACTATAAATCATCAGGATTAGGGCTTTTTTTTTATTATCATTTTAATGCAGGCTTGCTTTCCCTGGAGCAAGGGAGCAGGAGTGTGGTAAATCATTAAAAAATCATGGAGACGGTGTCAGTAGGTACGGACAACAAATAATCTCCTGGTGCTAAAAGGAATTATTTGAAATCCATTCATTCCTGCTCTCTGTTACCATGTTTTTTAGATATCTGCTCTCTTTTGGGATAGATTGTGTAAAAGCAAAAAGGAGAGTGCTCAATCTATGGGTGTCTTTCCACTTTTGGTCCTCACAGAACATCCATCCTAAAGGCCATTTTTTAGAGCAATCTGTCGCAGAACCAAAGCTGATTATTCCTTGAATTGGGAATAGCAAGATTATTCCTCATGGCTTCTTCCAGCTGTGTCTTCTGTACATTTTATGCGTGTGTGTTTGTATTTATGTATAAACCTTAGATTGCTTCATTGTTGCAGCCCTGCAGCAAAAAAAAAAAAAAAAAAAAAAAAAAAAAAAAAAAAAAAAAAAGAAAGAAAGAAAAACAAGAAAAAAAAAGCTGTTGGCAAATAACCCTTCTTAGCCAAGAAGTAACACATGGTTTCACTGAAGTTGATGCTGATATTGAGCAGTTTTCTAGAGTGCTGTTCACGATCAGGCTGTGAATTTAGCAGATTTACTCTTAATTGATTTCCTATCTGGCCCAGAAAAAACAATGTTCTTAAAAGGCTTGGAAGCCTCTAATTAAATCTGATAAGAATTTCAGCCAGTCCTGGCTTCCACTGCTCTGTGAAATGCCCAAGATCAACTTGAATGTGTGCAATTCCCTGTCCAGCCAGCCTCTGTTGGGGATTGTTGGGAAGGATTTCCTTCTGGGAGCTCCTTCACTCTGGCTGTCCTGTAAAGAGCATTTTGCTGTGCAGGTTGCTCCCTAAATCAGCTGCTTGGCTCCCCCCCAGAGCTGCTGAATGAATGTGATGTGACCCAGGGATGCAAAGGGATTTCTCTCATTATCGGGGCTGGGATGCTGGGAGAACACAAAGATGGGTTTCCTAGACAACAGCTGATGTCACTGGGAGAAAGTACAGAGGCTGGGAGGGGAGTTTGTCAAGAGCAGGGATCAATTCAGGGGAAAAAATTCTAATAGTGAAGTTAGAGATTTTTACAAAATATAAAACTCAGCAGAGAGACCTGTTTCTGAAGGCTGGGAAACAGCTCTCGGAGAAGAGAATTAGAAATAAAAATCCCTCACAAAGAAATGCAGTTTAAAACACAAGTATATCACCTCCTGAAGTCTCTACATGCTGCAGCCTCAAAGTCACAATCCTCACTGAGCTTTTACCCCAAGATAAAACAATCCAGAATGTTAATCCTTCTGGAATAAACCCAGATGGCACCATGGACATGATTTCATTTGGATGAAGTTTTACTTCAAATTCCATGCAGGATAAATAAACCATCTCTCCTCTGCTCTGGATGTGCTCAGGGCAGGAAGGCTGCTGGTTAATATTTAAGTGGCATTCCTGATAGCAGAGTTCTGTGCATCAGCTTGACAAACCAGCTTCTGTCTGGCCCTGTGGTTCATGTCTGAAAAGCAGGTTAGAGACTTGGATGCATCATTCATTTTCATCAGCACTAGAGAAAGATTAAAGTTCCCTCATCTGACCACTTTAAAATTATTTAAAATATTATTTCTCTGTGCTTAAAATGTTAGTCCTTTGGGCTAACATTTGCTTTAGAGAGTTATTTTAGGATCCTCAAGCTTTTGAGGCTGCAGTTTCCCAGACTTCCAAGCTGAGCTGTTGGCTTGCTGCCATCAGCAGGGCAGGGGCTTTTCCTCCCCCTTCAGCACTTCTGCCATTCCTTCTGCCTGCCCTGGCCAAACAAAAGGGCTGCTTTTGTTCCATGTTGACTAATTAGCTTCCAGATGGGTTAGTGAGTGGAATTGTCTCGTGGATGGTCCTGGCAACCACCACAGCTGATGCCAAGCAAAGTGGGAGACCAAGAGGGTGTTGGCTGCCCCTTCCATTGGCAGGATTTTATTGCATTGCCCTCTTGTTTTTTGGAGCTTCAGCATCAGGAGAGGGGGTGTGGTGTGCGCTGAGGAGCAGGAGTTCTCATCTGTGGCCAAAATTCAGTAACACCTCTTTCTGAAGGCTTGGATCAGCACTCTTGCATCATTTGCCTGAGGGTTTTATAACCTTTTACAATAAATTCTCATGAATTAACTAGTATGGCAGGAAAAAGGAGGATGGGAACCATGGTCAATCAGCCTTGTCTCAGTCTTTAGAAAGATTAAGGAGCAATTCCTCAAGAAAACTCTCTACTGGCACATGAGGAGCATGAACTCCAAAGATCTCTTCCAGTCTAATTTTTTTCCTCATCTGTCATTGCTTTGCCTCTTTTACAAGTGTACAGTAACTTTGACTAGTGCTGATTTCAGTTCTGTTTATTAGAAAAAGGAGGAATAGCAATAAACACCTCTTTATTGCTTGCTTTGAATGACTTCTTTTCCTCTCTCAAAACTATTTCTTAGCCAAATATCACTCTGAGGCTCATGCTGGGCAAATATGTTGGTAAAGTTTGTTGGAATAAGAGCTTACGTACATACAGGGCTCTGGGACACTTCAGTTTATTGAGCTGCTAGCTGAACCAGTTTTCCTCCCCACTACCTGCTAGGTGATGTCACAGTTACAAAGAAATGGTGGAATAAATGAGCCAAATTTCTACCTTTTGCACTAAAAAAGTGTTCTTGCATTAAATCTTTACAGTTTCCTCCAAGAAAGCTTTGACCTCAGCAGGAGGGTAGCCTGAGGAAGGGAACAAAATTCAGCCTAGACTGTGTATTCAGTGAGGATTTATTTTGTGCTTTATGAACCTGGACTGAAGGCTTCTTAACAGATGTCAGAGACTTTACTGGGAGGAATTGTCTCATCTCCATGAGAAAAGCTTTCACCCTGGTTTTATTAGTGAGCTGTATCCATGCAAGGGAATTTTGCTGTAAATAGAGCTAAAAATGGGTGTCACAGTAACAGCTTCATCATGATTTTATTATCAGGGCAATGCACTCTTGGCATTTGCTTCTAATTCTTTTCATTGTGACTTTCTGTGCTCTGTCCCAGCAAAACATCAAGGCAGTGAAGTGCTGCTGCTCCTGGGCTTCTGTGCCCTGGCAAAAGCAGTGTCAAGGTTATTGTGGGAGTTGTATTTAAATTGGGAAGCATTTCAAAATGAGCACTGCTTCAAATGGTACTCCCTGCAAAACGTGAAGTGTCCAAAAGTAGCTTCCAAAGACACTTCTGAGTGCTGGAGAGATTATTGCCATTCCCCAAGCACAGGAATCTTAAGAGGCTTAACCAAAACCAGCAGGAGTTCATTGTGAGAACCCTGGGCTGCTGCCAGGAAAACTGAGCCATTTTTCTTTCTTATTTTTTTATTTTTTCAATTTCATTGCCGAAATCTCATGGATTAAAAACAACAACAAAACAAAAACAAAAAACAAAACCAAAACCAAACCCACCCCAAACCAACAACAATAACAAAAAACCATCCCAAAAATAAAACAAACAAAAACCCCAAGCACAAAAGAATTAGTGGCTAAATGATTTCTATTGGCTATGCTGTCCAAGATACTCATTTGGAAACTGATTCTCAGAAGCTAAAATTATATTGGCATCATATTTAAAGCCCTGGGATTTGTCATGGTCAATAGAACTGAAATAAAAACAGTTGGCAGCAATCTTTCTTTCCTACAGAGGTATCCTATTAAAGTCTACTCAATTATACATCATTTATCAATCATAATGGTGTCATGGTTTTATTAATTAACTGCTAGGTTAAGTCAGACTAAACTTCATATCTCTCCAAACAAAAAGAGCTCTTTTATTATAACAAAAATCAATCTCACTTGTTAAACTTCTGCGTTAAAACACAGAAAGTTCTCTGCTGTTTTTGTTTTTCCTCCTACTACAGCTCAGCATTAACACAGAGCTTTTAGTCATTAACTAATACAGATGTTAATTAATTAATCATGCTTGCATAGTTCTCTATTAAATTGCCAGTCTACTAAAATGCATCCTTTCTGTTCCCTAAGGGTATTTGGTATTTCAGTGAGGTCTTCTGTTAATTTTCTCTTTTCCACAGCATGTTTAACCTTCTTTTGCTGTCATTTAGAGGCACTATTATCTCAGTTATCCTCTCTTGAACCTCCTGTGTTGTCCATTTTTTTCCCTTGCTCTAATCAGAGCTGTGCAGTTGCCCCAGATTCTCTTCTGATTAAGTGTAAAAAGTCAGGAAAAAAACCTGAATCAGGGTTAACTCTACTTGAAGTCAGATTGTAGAATTCAGACCTGACTTCTGGTTCATATTAAGATGCAATTGCTTTGATTTGTATGTATTTTTAATGAGATTTATTACTGTGTGTGATTAGGCATAGGCTAGTAAATTGTGTCTAGCTTATGTGGAGAGAAAAAAAAAATAGAAACTTGGAAAGATTAGAAAAAAAGTATTCCAGGAATGATTTGGAATCTCAAAATCATCATCAGTAATGAGAAATTAAAGAAGCCCAACCTGCCTCAAGGTAAGGGGACTTGGAGAAAAGCTGTAGAACCTTCAGGGAAAGGATTGCAGAGAGCTCTGAAATCAAGGAAAATGCACCAAACCCCAGAGTTTGGGAACTGGAGCCAGAGTAGTTCAGGGTATATTTCAGACTGGCTGAGAGTAATTAACCATCAGAACAATTAACCTATGGACACAGAGAATTTGTTGAAGTATTTAAATTGAGACTAAGTATTTTTCCTAGATATGTGGTTGTTCAGCCAGGAGTTACTGGGTGAGATTCCTTGGCACTGCCTCCTGTATGAAGTCAGGAAAATTCATCACAGACTTCCAGCCTTGAAATTTAAGGCTCCAAATGTCATCGCTCAAAACCTAATTTTATTTTCTTTTTTTCTTTTTAAGTGTTTGGAGGGAAACACAAAACATCTCTCTTGGGGTTCTTGCCCACACACATTCCCAACTGTTTTCCTGGGAATAGTGCAGAATATGCCATGTGATTCAAGACCCTTTACTCCTGTCCTGTAATGTAAAATTTCTTTTATTTTATTTATTTTATTTATTCCTGTTCTTTGCTATTGCACTGGCTGGAGTTTGATTGTGGTAGTTGCTCCCCTGTTGATGTTTCATTTCCAGCTGGTTTTATATACATATAGATATAAATATGTATGTAAATAACAATGTTTCCTGCAGGCCATGTAATTAGACCTGCAGATTTTCTCTCTGCCAAACCTTTCCTGTTATTGTTGCTTCCTCAGTGAGGCAGTGGGAGATCTGTGGCTAAATCCATGCTGCAATTTAGGTATCATTTGCTAAGTGATCCATGCCAACTACCTCCTGTTACTCCTGCTATTTTTATTATTCAAATCATGCTTGTAGAGCTGTCTGGTTTTGTTTTTTTTTTCCCTTTTCCTATTCTTCTTGCTCTCTCTAATAAATGTAACACAGGTTTCATCCTACTGTTCTGTCAGTCCCAAGGAATCTCTTCCTTCTGTTCCAGCTGCACAGCTTTGGCTGATTTCTGCCAAGTCAGAGCCTGAGTTGTCATTTCTTTGCCTCTCCTCCCCCTTGGTTTTGTGTGCAGCCCCTCCTCACTCTCTTTGTGTAAACCAAGTGAAGGATAATGAAGTTTTATGCCTTATGGGTCAATTTTCTTCCATTTCTGCCTCTTTTTTGTCTGCTTTATTTACCCACAAACCTGCTTTTCTCATCTACCTGTTGCTCCTTGCCTGGAAGCACATCCTGTGTGGCATTTGGCCTTCACCTTGATTGTCCAAATCCCCTTCTCTGCAATGTCCTTGCTATAAAACAGTGTTTTGGTGCTGCCTGTGCAGACAAACAATGCCCACCCACAGATGAAGTGCTCTGGCACTGAGCAGCTCCTTGCTGTTCCCTGCACCTCACATCTGTGCTGAAAGTGTAGCATCTCTCAAGGAAGGGATGTTGTAGCCTCTTGCTAAGGCACTGATGACCCATTTTTATTTCCCCTCGTGCTGTTCAAAGACAAAAGAAGGTGAGACCATCCAAGGGAGTTCTCTTGATTAATTGGTCTCTGCTACCTGTCCCAGAATGCAGATTGGAACTGGAACGCGCCGGCTCCCCGAGCTCAATTCACAGAAAGCAGCTGGGGACTTTTCTAATAAGCAGCAGCAGCAGCACACACCTGCCACTAAATGTGTGAATGGCCTTTGAAATTCTGCCTTGTTTCATGCATCAAAGCAGCTCTGGCTTTGGATGCAGTTATTTGATTCCATTTCCATCCCCTCCCTGGTTGTCTGTGCCAGGCAGAGAGAGGCACTTGGAGAAGGATGCTTTTCTGTGTGCTACATTCATGTTTCAGTTGAAAGCCACGGGAGGTGCCTGATTTCCATTCTTCTGGCTGCATCCTCCCTGATGAGCTGCTCCTTTGGCACATTAATAACAGGGAATCAAGTGAGCTGCAGCACTTGTGGCATCATTGTGGGGTTTCAGCAACCACTGGCACGTGGGGATTTGTTTTCCAATACTTAGGAAGTGAGAAAAGTGACACCCCCTTCACATCAATGGGGAACAGCAGAGCAGAGATGGGGAAATGCATCTGTGTCCCTGGAATAAGGAAGATTGGAATCAGCAGGCTCCTCACAGCAGGCAAATTGAGCATTCAGATGAGTGTTGGAAGAAATCAGAGTAGAACAAGCTCCACTTTCAGACCAGGAACATAAAAAAGATTTGGACAGGCAGGAAAAGATCTCCAGAGCCACTTCCAAGACCCTGTGGCCAAAGGGAGGGATGTCTCACTTAAAAGGAGACTTGATGGAAGAAGGGGCAGTAGGAGATAGGGAATAATTAACTGGGTCCTTTGAAATCTTTAAAAACATGGTTGGTAATTTGGTTGCAAAATACTTTGCAGTGACTTAATCTGCTCTCAAATGAGCCTGTTTATTGATTCTTGTTTATGGGTTTGCTTCTGGGAGGGGTGGGCAATGTAGAGGTCCTGATGGCACTTTTAAGGCACTTCTACTTCAATTTTTGTTCCCTTTAGAAGCCTCCAAACACATAATGTGTGGTCATGCTCCACAAGAGTCACCAGCCTTGCAGATGGTGGCATTTGCAGCACATTGACTCTGGGTATTGCAGGAAATAACTGTGTTATGCTTTCCCTCACAGCCTGAGGCTTTATCCTGTCTGTGTTGCTTTTATGCCTGGGGAAACTCAACTTCAGGTCAGAAGTGCTGGGTCACCAGGCTTCAAGATATTAATTTGCATGGAGGAATTGTGCCTTTAGGAACAGGCTTTTGTTTTGGGGCAGATTGCCCAAATTTCTCAATCCTTACCCCATGATGGGTGGCTGGGTCAGAACTCCACCCTTGCCACTGTTCACAGCACATGAAGCAACTGATACCCACATCCCAACCCTCTCTCTGAGGATGTGAAAGTGGAGACCCTGAATTATTTAAGGGTGTGAAGTGTACCAGGGATCCAACCTGGCAACACAAAGCCTTTCCTTGTTTGTTTTCAAATGGGTGCAATATATAGGAAAGTGTAATACAATATAATATATATATTTGATATATTCACAGAATCATTTAAGTTGGAAAAACCCTTTGAAATCAGCAAGTCCAGGCATTCTCACAGAACTGCCAAGCCCACCATTAGCCCATGTGCCCAAGTGCCACATCCACATAGATTATAAATCCCTCCAGGCATGGGGACTCCAGCCCTGCCCTGGGCAGCCTGTTCCAATGCCTGGCTATCCAGATATTTAAATGTGTATGTGTATATATATATATACATACACATTTAAATATCTGGATAGCCAGGCATTGGAACAGGCTGCCCAGGAAAGGGTAACTGAAAGGGTAACTGCAGTGAAAGCTGTGGTGAGCACAAATAACACATCATGATGATGTTGTACCTGGCTGGGGCTGTGTCAGACCTTGAGGAAACCCAATGTCGTACAGCCCTTCCAGAGAATTCTGGGCCTCTGTTCATAAACTCACTTTATCTCTAATGATGCTGGGTGATACTCAGCACTCTTGGGGCACTGTGGGTATCTAAGGTGCAGCAAATATTTCCCATATTTCCTCCAGAGCTCATCCAGCCCAGACCCCGTCACTGCAGCACACCCCAGCTGCTGTCAGGAGCGTGGGGATGGCAGTCAAGGGGAGTGTTTAGCTTCTTATTTCTGGGTTATCATAAAATGGGCTGTTCTGCCCTGCAGTCCACAGACAGACAATCTGGGACAACAAGGCACGTAACATCATTTTGATATTTTGAGAAACGGGGACAAAAGAATTAGAACAGTCTTGTTGGCTGCCTGCCTTCAACATTGCTTTGTGACAGCCAGTAAGAATTTTTCAGTAGGGAAAAAATTCTAAGCTTTTTGACTGTGATATATTTTGTAAGCAAAAAGGCAATTTATTGACATATTTAGCTGTAAATGCAGCTATTAAAAAAAATTGAAAAAAAATGCACTCTGAGCCTTCTAGCAATCAAACCATATGATTGCATTTCCCTCATCACTCTGATTTGCTGCAAGGACAATGTTGATGAAAATTAGACAAGATTTTAAATTTTCTGTCATGCTGACAGGAATTTAGTGTCAGTTTTAATGGTATCACACATCCCAGTTTTATAACACAAATTTAACTATAGAACTTGAAATCACTGTTGGATCCAACACATGTAAAATTAATAAACTGATACAATTCAGTT
The DNA here is from genome assembly GCF_051311805.1 of Agelaius phoeniceus. Classification (NCBI taxonomy): domain Eukaryota; kingdom Metazoa; phylum Chordata; class Aves; order Passeriformes; family Icteridae; genus Agelaius; species Agelaius phoeniceus. Next base: position 9,293,321 of record NC_135270.1, on the reverse strand, counting down.
TGACTTAAGAGGCTTGATGCCCTGTACAACAAATTGTGAATTATAGAACCAAACACCACTCTTAGGGAATTATTTTTCCTGCTGCTTTTGCTTTTAATCCACTTTGCTGTTATTAACTTTTACCAAATATAAAACATTATGAGAAGCATGCAAACAATACATCCCATGCAGGCCTAAGTTGTCTTTACAGCACCATTTAAAAAATAAATGATTACTTTAAAACAGACAGAATGTGTGCTGTGCTGGTGATGAAGGAAAACTCTGAGATAAGATCATAACTGAGGTGAGGCTTTAGATCTGAAGCTTGAGTAACTTTGGTAATGGAGGAGGATGGATGTGTCCTGTTCTCATTGGAACTGTGGCCCTAAAAACCCCAGCTGGTATGACCCAAACTCTCCCACAGCCTCCAAGGACCTGCCAACATGCACAAAATAAAGGTCACAGAAAATGAAATTGCATTTAATTTCTTCCTGTGAACAATTGTACCAGTTTTATCCTGGCACTTTGTGTGAAGACCTGCAAGAAAAAACTTGGGATTAAGACAAAAATGCCCTACTTTGCTGCTGCCTATATGTGAGACCCAGCACTGACCATCCCATAAATTCTCCCAATTAAATCTGCCAGTTGGGATAAAATAGGTGTTCAAGATGATACTAACATGATTTATAAAGGAATATGTGTAACTAAGGAGAATTTGCAAGACAGCTGGATTAAAATGACTAATGGAATGTTTTTACATGCCTGAACATTGCCATGTTTTACTTGGGCAAGTACTTGGGCAGATAAACATCTGGTGAGACACAGAAATACTCCCAGCTGGGTTTTCAGGATGTTTTTCAGTTTGTTACCTATAGGACAGTTTGAATATGAACTGCAAGTTGTCTTTAAAATCTGATTTTAGACCCTTAAAGAGTCCAAGGGAGATGGTTCATTAGTTTTAGCAGAGCTGATTTCTGGTTGATTTAGCTGCCTGTTGATGTCAAGATATTTGCTTGGTCACCAGATTTCTTCACTGCCTCCCTTAAAGATTTCAGCTGGAGATTTTAAGAGTCAGTCAGGTAAAATCTTTAAGATCCAAAGCAGCATCAAATTGTTATAATTATTTTTTTTAATGGTGAACTTAGTTTTATCTTCTATATCCCTGGAATAAGTCAAAGCACATTTTCAAGCTGTTCACAACAATCTGCAGTGGGCAATGACACAAAAACCCCCATTGATTAAGAGTGAAAAACAGAATTAAATAAAAAGAGAAAGTTTCTAGTCTAAAACTCTGTTTGTTCTGAAGGAACATAGTGGAAATTTTATGATTTGAAAACACAAACCCTGTTATTTTAAAATTATTATAATTTTGTAATGGAAATGGAATCCCTGCTCAGTTTTAGGCAACCCCTAAAGAGGGGGAAAGCTTTAAAAGCTGTGTATATCCTTATATATAATTCTATGCTTTTATTTACTGACCTGTTACTGTCCTTTATTGGGAAGATACTGCAAGTTACTTTTAATTAAGGTAGTGATCCCTAGGGAAGGGACAGGGAAAGAGGGAAATTCCACTGCTTGGGAACCTGAAGTGAGGGAAAGGGCAGTTAGTTGTTAAATTGGATTGCAAATAGCAAATCAGAGAAATTCTGCAGTGTAGAAAACTCTGACTCTGGAAGTTAGATATAATTTTTCCCTGCTGAATTTCCTTGCTCTTACTCTACAGAACTGTTCTGAAATGGATTCTGTAATTTTTTTTTCAATGTTATGATTATTCATCAGCCATGAATATGCAAGATTTGAGCTATTATTTGAATGCAGTTGGCCAGATACATTTTATGTAGTGCCTGCTTCTTGATTGGAGAAAAACAAAGCAGTTCTTTGTTCAAATATTTGCATCCACACATTTTCCATTTGTTTTTAAACAATAGTCATACATTTGAATTTAAAGTGGCCATGACATTGCCTGATACCCAGTTAGGAATAAAATTCCCTGGAAGGATAACTTCAAGTGTGTTGAACTTGGAGAGCAGATTTAGAAGTGGCACAAATATGGGTGATGAGGTGCAGTGTCTGGTTTGTCTTTGAGCTCATAATTCAAAGAATTATTTAGGTTGGAAAGGACCTCTAGGATTATCAAATCCTACCAGAAACCCAGAACTGCCAAGGCCACCATTAAACCACATCCCCAGGGGCCACATCCACAGGGATTTCAATTCCCTCCAGGAATGAAAACTCCACTGCTGCCCTGGACAGCTGTGCCAGGGCTGGACAATCCTCTTGCTCAAGAAATTCCTGAAGCATGAAAAGGAAAAGCAGAAATAAGAGAGAATATGGCAGAGAAGTTCTGCCTATGCCAGGACTCCCAAGGCAAAATAAGAAATCCCCTAAAAAATGAAGCTTCCTGTTTCTATGTTTGTGTGCAGTGCTGGCCTTGCAGAGGTAGGGCCTATGCTTCTTTTATTTTTTCCTTCTTTAATATTGAAGATTTGGGGCAACTTTTAATTTCAGCAGCTGTTTTGGGGCTTCATTTTCTTCCTCCCTGGATATTTTGGTACTACATGTCTTGGCCCCAGCCCACTGGGTTTGGTGCTGAGGGAAGGAACAGCCCCAGAGGGTGACAGCCTGTTTGTGGCTCCTCACTTAGGGACAAGGCTGCAGTTTCAGCCTGGATGACCTGCTAAGGGGAAGTTCAGGGGCTCACAGGTGAGATGGCCCTGGAAATCACCTGTCACTTCATTAGTCACCTTGGATCAATTCCTCCCAGTGCCACTGGAATGTCCCATCCTCTCTCCTGCAAGATCTTCTTCCTTCCCTGGAGTGTCCTTGCCTCCAGCAGTGGGGGGAGCCCTTGGGGGGTTTCTGCTGTCCTCCAAAATCTCTGTGGGGCTGTCCCACGCATCTCCTTGGTCCTGGAGAGCAGGGTTGGTGCACAGGCTGTGTTTGTCCATCCCTGTGTTTGTCCATCCCTGTGTCTGTCCATCCCTGTGCATCTCCTTGGTCCTGGAGGGCAGAGTTGGTGCACAGGCTGTGTTTGTCCATCCCCGTGTTTGTCCATCCCTGTGCTCCTGGAGGGCAGGGTTGGTGCACAGGCTGTGTTTGTCCATCCCTGTGCTCACCTCACACCTGGGAGATCCAGCTGTGGATCTCTGCACTCCAGGGCATCTGACTCTGCAGCAACAGTCTTCTGCAGTTTGTTACAAGCCAGGTTGCTCTCACTGCAATCTAAAATGATTCCATGCTCAGGTTCAAGTTTTCTTCCTCAGCTTTCCTTTTTTGCCAGTGACCAAGTGCATTCCTAAAGGGAAATCAGCCTGCCCCATGCACTGTTAGTTCTAGTGCAGCCAATATGTGTAACAGGATGGGGGTTTTTTTCTGGGGGCAATAAAAACTGTATGAGATTGCAAAAGGTTTATGTATGTTTTATAGCAGGAGCAACCATTGGAGCAAAACTACATTGTTTTCCCCTTTCATGCTCCCTTTCTGCTTTCAGACCACATCACTGTGAAGTCAAGCAGGAGGTTCTTCAGCTTCACAACATGACTCAGGGAAAAAAATAGCAGTAATGTTATGTATTTATGCAGTGGCATTAAGTGGGTTGTAAGTGTTATAAATCAAACAAATAGGAGGTTAGGTAAGTTAATGCATATTTTTTTCCATTTAGATCCCCTAATCAAGCAGGAAACTCAGGGTGTAAAATATCTGGTGGAATTCACTGAAATCAAAGGCTGGTCTTTGCCAGGTTTCCCTGGGTGGGTTCCACAGCTCACTCACTCCATCTTATTTCCAGGACAATGGGATTCTCAGCAATCATAGAACAGTTCAGACTGGAAAAGGCCTCTAAGATCACTCAGTCGAACTGCTAACCCAGCACTGCCATGAAATGTAAAATTACACTCAGAAAATGCTCAGTGACAAGCCCAGAGATGGCATAACATGATTCAGATGGAATTATGCAAGTTCCATGTCACTGCCATTATGGATGAGTGGTGGAAAAGCAGAAAAGTTTAATCCCATTGAATGTGTTGGTTGTGTGTTTTATTTGGCTTCTTGCTGGAAACATTGCTAGGGAGAACTGACATATGTTTTTTTCAAAGAATAGTGAAATGAGTTGCAAAATGCTGGGGCTGCCTGTGCTTTGTGCATGTTTGTTTGTTTTTTTGGTTTTTTTTTTTTTTTTGGTAAGTAGATATTGTGGATCTCTCAGATTAGAAAATTCAAGGTGTTGCTGATAAATGCAGATGAGTTTTGATAGCAGGCAGTTTTCCAGTTCCCAATTCTTCTGGAAGACTGGGAGGCTTTAGGTGCTGAGAAATCTTCTGTCAACTGCTCCTTCTCTGTTTCCTGAATCCTTGGTTGACTCCTGTCCTCCCTAAAGGTAGGGTCAATTTTATTGCCTTTAAAGTAGTGGGAAAAAAAAACCATTTTAAGTTTGAGAAGAGGCAGGACTGGAATGTGTGATTATGCAAAACATATAAAAGAGCAAATCAACAGCTACCTCCCCCCCCTCAAAAAAAAAATTAAATAATGGTATTTTTAGTAAAATCAAAACCCCGCAAAGAATTGCCTGCACCATTGGCTCAAAGGATTGATGTCATGTAAATAAATCCCCATGGGAAGGCTGTAAATGTTACTTTGCTCTACATCAGTTTGTCCTCAGATGGCCTCTGAGAGAAGGAATGTTTTTTCTATCATTGAAGTCACCTGGTATGGAAAATTAAAAGCCAAACTAAACTTAAGGCCTTACCCTATCCCATAAATGATGTAATAATTTACCTTGCCTTTAATATCCTAATAGTTGCAGTTCAGTTTAAATGGTAATTAGCATCAAAGTGCTAATTAATATTGGCATTTTCCATCAAAGAGGCTAAAAACATAATGGGTTCCTGCAAGTCAGTGTTGAATTCTATGGAAAACTGAGACTCTGCAGTGGCAGATCATCTTCTGTGACAAAACTAGGTAAAAACTAAACCCATAAAACACTAGCATGCCTGTTTTTCTTGTACTAATTGCAAGGAATTCAATGACACCAAACCACTCTGTTATTCTGCTCTATTCTGGGATACTTTGAATATGTGCAGTATTGAATTGGTGTTCTGATGCTTTGATAGTTTCAGGTTCATCCTGTGCTGGCTCTGCTCCTATGTGGTTTTTTAAACAGCAGTATATCACTCTTTAGGACTGTAAAATAAACATTAAGAGGTCAGCTCATTTTCAGTTTGCCCTTTTGGAAATATTCTTACACAGGTCCATTACTTCGCTGTATAACATCCTTAGCAGTGCCCATCATAACCTTGATTTCAGCATTGTTTGTCCTTCCAACCTCCTCTGGGACTCTCTTTTTCCTGAAAAAGAGAAATATTCTCTATAGACAACTAAACAAAATCTTTGGGTCCATGGAGAGGTTGCTGAACTTGATACAAATCCACTCTACAGCCAGTTGTGGCATCAAAATTTGCATGCCATGGCAAACACCTTCAACTTTGGATAAAATTGGAGAATTGTCCCATTCCCAGAGCAGCCCTGGAGCCTGGGACATCTGGGTTTCTGTTTCATAGCTCTGAAACCCAGCTGACACTGCCAGGAGCAGAATGCTGTGTGTGGACCTGAAAACTTGTGCTTCAACTCTTCTTGTTCCAGGGGAAACTCATTTGCAAATAATAAATACAATAATTCATTTCACTTCAGTGTTTCTACTGTCAAAGCTACAAAAATCACTGACTGAGTTCGCCTTGCCTGTATTTCAGATTTCCCAGTTTCATCCATTTGGGATAGTTCCAGGAGCCTGAATGTCACAGAAAAGAAAAATTTTAGCAGTTTCTTGTCCTGACTTCTTAATTTCCTAAATATTTTAATTTCTCACTGCTTACAGTTGGGGTTTTGTTTTGTCACTGTGCTGTCTTGGGTGTTTTCCTGGAAATATGAGCCAAGCTGAAATTGTGGGGCTGTTGCTCCTGGAATTTCTCAGTGCAGACCTCTGATTCTCTTTTGACACCCCCATATTTTCTGCCAGTATAGGGCTGGAGAATTTCCTGCCAGTATAGGACTGTTCATGTTAAGTACAAACACTTGTATTTGCAGGAAATACATGGAATGCAGAGAAATAACAATTAATTTTTGTTTTCAGTCATTCTGTGCCCAGAGATTTATTTTGACACTGAGTGATTTTGCTCTTTCTTTACATTACCTTGGAAAAATAATTTATTAAATGATCACTTGGCTTAACCTGCTGCTGGAGTCAGGAGCTGGCAGAGGTTGCCAAGGTGTCTCCAGGAGATGGTTGGTGACATTTTGGAGCTGGCACGTGTGGGAGCTGAGTTTCAGAGGGCACAGAGCCCTGTGAGCAGCTGCAACTTTGCTCTTTTAAGCTGCCTTTTACTTTCTTGAATAACTGTGGTTTTGATGAAACCAAGGAAAACAGTGGTGAAAGGAATTAGATGTAATGACTCTAAAAAGAAGTGAAGGGGAAAGGGGATGTCCATGGCCTCAGTGTAACTCATCTTTGACAAGCTGATCTGTTATTTCTCACTGATGGAAAGGTTAAATCCATTAACTGGTGGTCTTCCACTGAGGACAGGGAGCTGACAAGGCATGAAGGGCTTGGGCCAGCAAGACCACAAAATCCTTGATCTTTGAATGCATGGCTTTTATTGTCAGCAGCAGAGACGACTTGACTTTCATATGTTCCCCCTACGTGTGAGGAAGTGAACATAAATTAATAGCTACAGTAATTTCCTCTGGGTAAATCTATCTAAATGATCTGAAATACCAGGATGCTGAAAGGCTAATGGCTTCCCTGTCTGGCATGATGAACATCTGCAGCTGTTTGTGGAGCCAAAGGCAGGTCTGGGTGCTCGCTGTCCCTCAAAATCAGGTCACAGCACCAATCATGTCTTTCTACACAAAATCCCCTTGATTTCAGTAAAATTTACGTGAACTGGATGACAGCCTGATGTAGTGAGGCTGTGTCTGACTTTCTAAATATTACAAGGCTTGGAAATGACTGCTCTGTTTGCCTTCTGAGAGATGTGAGACTACAGGTGGAGTGTTCTTATCCCCAGCTGTTGAATGTGTCACTGTTTTACACTTCTATCATTGCAACAGTCTGTAGTCAGATAGTCAAAGTGACAAATCAGCAAATCTGGGGGACTTGCTGCCCAAGTAATGGTTACACACACCCAGCCTTCCCCAGCAACAAATAAAACAGATTAGCCATAAAGTTCTAACTGTATACTTAATACATTTAAATTAATGAGTTACCTGCCCCTTAACTGAGGTGTGTAAGCATGTGTGAGTTCCTCCACCAGTGCAGTGAGAGGGAAAACAGGTTCCTGTGATCTTCTAACCCTTGTAATCCACAGACAGAACTCTTACTCTACCAGCCACTGTGGCCTGTGTTGTCAATTCAAATGAAGGAGAAAAGAAAAATCAAGAGAGAAAAAAACCATCAGTTTCATGTCCTTTCTTTTTGTCCTGGGTGTCGGTGATGTGCCAGCCATCAGACAATAGTCACATATATTTCATTTTTTGAAATTGATTTGCAGTTTGCAAGAGGCTGAGAGGCAATAAAGTCTAAGCTTACCTAACACCTGGTAGCATTAACTACAGTTCAGAAACTTCCAACTAATATAAGAGGGAACACAATTTGGATTTAGCAAGAAGCAGGATTTATGAATTCTTAATTCACTGTGACTAACTCATGCCCTTGGGAAAGTTTCTCCATCTCTATTTTACCAGATATATGTGGAAAATGAACTTGGGACCAAAGGTATTTATGAACTTTGGAAATTCAATGTTAATAAATTCAAGTAGTTAATGATTGGTAAATCATCGACATTTAACCTTAAAAATTAATTTTTCTGCTCTTGTTTTCCAAAGGTTGCTGAGATATCCCTGAGGTGCAGGTTGGTGAATGCTGACTAGAAGAGGGTAGTGCTTTGCTTTGTTTACAAAGTGTAGATGATATTCCTGCATAATAAAAGATGGCTTTAGCAGCGAGCATCTCTTCCCCTTGTTGAGCAGCCTCCTCTTTTGGCAGAGACAAGTTCTATGAAGATCAAGTTCATGTTCAGCTTGACAGCAGAGAGCCCTCATGGGTTTGATGAACTCCATCTTTTAACAACAAACTTTAATAAGCTCTAATTTTTAAAGATGTGGAGTCCATGTAATCCCCATTTTGTGTAACTCAGCTCTGTCAAAATCTTGTCGTGTAACTTCCAAGCAAACACCAGCCTTAGCAAATGGGTATGTATGGCTGTGAGTGGTTAAATGTGGCATATTCCTGATCCTGAGGAGTAAGTTTTGAGATGCCAAACCTTAATATGAAAAGAAAAAATGTTAGTAAGTATTCCTATTGGCAGGAAAAGGAGAACATCTGCTCAAGTCACTAGTGGTTTGTTGCCTGAGTTAGCAGCAGGGCAGCCTACAGCTAATTAGCTATGGCTTGATAAGAGAACAGGAGTGCAGTGGATAGAAATGTTGTCATCTGAAGTTGCTTGAAATCCCTCTAAAAGCATTAAAAACATGACACTTGACTTTCCTTTTAAATTCTTTTCCTTGGTATCTTTGGAAATTGCTGCAATGACTGCTTAGCTATGAGTGCAGACCCCCCACTTAAACCTCTGTGCATGAAATGTCCTGATTTGATCTGGTTTTCATTAAAGCATTTCAGTAAGCACTTGTCCATTCCTACCCAGAAATTTGCACATAAGCACATGCAAAGCACTGAGCACATCTCTCAAACCCCAATTTAAACACAGATTTTCCCACATATGCTGGGGCAACACTGAGATCAGCCAGAATATGGAATTTGCATTCTTTAAGCTTTTATTGTGGATCTGGTCTTGAGAGCAGCAGAGCCAGGCTGAATTTGGGACCACAGGCTCCAAACACCTCTCCTGCTTTTTTTTCCTAAACTCACCATGTGCAGGGATCTCTCAGATTCAAAAGTGCACTGTCCATTCCAGCACCTTTGAATCTCAGATATCTGCAGTTGGCTTTGGTGTAAGGGTGAGGTAATTGTGGATGCCAACTTAATTAACCTTGCATATCTGTTATGTTAATTCCTAAGACAGGCCTGCTAATGTGTGGAAACAGGAATAATCTGCAGTATGTTTCACTCTTTTCCTCGGTTCCTTGCACTCTAAGTCTGTAATTTACATTTTGTGTAAGATGCTTCATTTTGGCATAGATCATGTGAGAGTTAAATGCTAAATTCCTTTGAGAAGAATATTTTTAAAAATGATACCTATTTTTATAGGCAGAGAAATTCTATGCATTTGAATGCAGTGAGCAACACTTGTTTTTGTGTTTGTGACACACACCTCTGATGAATCTTCTTTGGTCATCTGCACTCACTCAGCTTTGTCCTCAGCCAAAAGTCTGGTAAATGAGCTGCTTCTCTGATTATTTCTGAGTACATGGATGACTGCTGCCTTCCAGTTTTATTACTGCCCAGATACAGTAAAGCACAGAAGTAAGTTGGGGAACATTCAGCAAAAGCCAGAGGTACCATATTCAAATTCCAATTTTCCTTTGCTGTTCTATTGTTCTCATTGATTTCAATTAGTTCAGACAGGAAATCCCATCGATTAGAGGCTTTCAGAGGATGGAGTGAAGCAAAGGCACAGGAGCACAACATCTGCTGCACACAACAATGAAAGTGAGGAGATTCTTTAAAAACTCCATTTCTAGCTGGAGGAGGCTGTGCTGATGTGGAGGGATGGTTGGGATGGCTGGGGTGCAGCTGCCCTGGCCCGGGCTCAGGAGGGAGCTGCAGGGAAAAGGAGGAGGAGGAGGAGGAGGAGGAGGAGGAGGAGCAGTAGCTCTGGATTAAACCACACTCCTCCTCCTCCAGGGCTTCAGATGAAGCAAGATGCCTTTGATACTGATGTGTAAAATTCTTTCCACACTTTGCAAAGCCAGTCCTGTTTCTGTGGCTTGTTGTCCCTGGAAAAGGAGTGGCAGTGGAGCAACCAAAGCACTGGACACTGGAGAGGCACCAGTGGTTTGGAGGGTTATGGTGATGTCCAACGGGCCAAGCTCTTAAATTAATTCAGTGTCACTGTGTCATTGTGCTCATAACCCAAGGGGGGAATGGATTAACCGTGGAAATCAGAAGAGCCAAATCACAAAACAATCAGAAGGAAAAAGAAAGGCACCCAAACTTTTGGTACAGGAAATTAAGATGATTTATTGTTTAATTTTTGCTGCATAGTAATAATTTTTTGCTTTTATACTAATTTGTAGAAGAATTATTTTCCTCACTGTGAACAAGGTAAGGAGGGGAAGTTAGGGAAGCCTTTCATTCTCTTTTTTAAATAGCAAGAAACTTGCAACAAACGACTCCATGGTATTTTATCTGTAATGGAAAAGGAAACAATTTCTTTCCTTGTCAGTCATTAATTTAAAAAAGTATTTTATCTTGGAGAGCAAGGGACCTGGTAAAACTTGACACAAAGTTTTTTTATATATTTAAATGCCTTATTATCTTAAAGGGCACAATAATCTTACATCAGGAGACATTCATGTATTTAACACCTCTTCCAGATCTGTGTCTAGCTGGTGCTTTTAATGACTTCTATTATTCTTGAAGAACATAAAGAACTGCTGGAGGAATCTATTCACAGACACAGGGGAAAAAGTCTGCATTAATTTAACTTTATATTGGTTTAAGCTTAATAACCTGGCTTATTAAGGCCAACTGATAAACCATGTCTGAATAGAAGGGGTAAAATAACTACTGAAGAAGTATGGAAGCAAAGTACAAAAATGGGATAAAGATGTCAAAACATCCCTCCTTAAAAGGGCTTAGGAAGTCAGAGAGTATTGAACAGAAAAGGAAACATAGAAAGGGAAAAATAGAAAGGAAAAATAGAAAAGGACTGGGATTTCAGTGGTGAAGGGCCTAAAGAGTGAGAAGGTTGAGACCTTGTCTTGTAAACAAAAGTATCCTCCAAAATTATTCAAAAGATTTAATTTGCCCATGAGAGTACATTTTATGGGGTTCAGAAAAGGTGCAAAAAAGTTCTAAATAAAATCCCTCCTAATTTATACAACTAGATAGATCTTGTATAAGATTTCATAAGTTTGGAAACTTATGAAATGCCAAGGAACATGTAGGTAGTATTTTTTAAAAAAACCAAAATATTTAACTTTTTACCTCTTATACAAAAAATCTGAATTTGGAGTCAGGGACATTATTGCTTTAGTTCTACCTCAATTTCTTGTCATTCAGCTGATGCAGGGTCTGTTTGACAGTTTTAAAAATCTTATAATAATTCTAATGCTGGACTTGCATTTGAAATTACCAGAAAGCACTGAAACCAGGTCATTAATCTGAAACAATGAGAGGTTAAAAAGTCCTTGAAACTTCCTTTGCTATGAATAAGAACCATGGGTTTTGCTCCACCTGCCCCTCTCAGCCTACAAAGTGGTCCTTCTCCAGGCTGGTGTAATTAATAATCGACTGTACCCATGGAAGGAAGTTCCCTGGAGCTGCACAGTTGTGTAATTCCTATGAAATATGGAGATTTGCTCTTGCTCCACCTCCTTTTTCTGAAGGATGAAATGTCACAGACAGAATTTCCTAATATCATGTCCAAGCTTTCTAGTTTTTCAGGCAACCGATTGTAGTTGGGGATGGCTGCTTTGCCCTGGTTTTTTTCTTGGCTCAAGAAGCTCCTGAGGGTCACCATAATGTTTTTTAAAAGGACTAAACCTACACATTTGGAACTTGAAAATGTATTTAATTATAGATAAAACTTTGGCCTTTTAACAAGGAAAAGTTTTAGACATAACAGTCAAAATGTAGGGGTTGCAAATTTGTGCTTCCAGCAGTATGTAGAATGTACCTGAAGGATGCTGAGTTTCTCTTGCATCTCAGGCATGGCAAAGATATGTGCTGTTTAGTTTGGTCATGCTTTGAGGCTATTCATACGGAATTTGATGAATTAGATGTCAATATAAATATTTTTTGTTTCCACTTTTTGTACGCTGGTCATTGGCTACAATACTGAGTTTTGAATTAAAGCATAAAAATTAATAAAAAAACTGTTGTTTTGTATAGTTCCGCTTCCCCTCCCCTTTTGTTGCTATTCAGTGTTTGGAAGTTTTTAATTGTAAAAGATGCTCTAGATGAATTTTTTTCTCCTTAGCATTGCTGTCCTATTTTCCCAGTGATATCCCCAGGGGATCTAACATGAGTTTAAGTAAGTCCATTTTTTCTCGACTGACAGAGCAAATGTTCAGATGCTTTAAAATTTAAAGAGCAAAATGTAGGCATGGGTAAATCAGCTCAGAAGAGGTAGGAAATTCCCATTCAAGCCAAATAGTCTTTTGGTTTGTTTGCTTGCTTAATTCTCCTCGGTTCTGTTTGCTTTTAATTTCCCATAAGGATGTTGCATTTTGAGAGCTTGGCATTCCCAGTATCCTTCACTATAGCTAAAACCTTCATGTTTCATCAGGGACTTGCAACCAGAAGGGAGAATGATGTGTGAACTTTGCCAGTGAATGCACCTATGGGCACAGGTCCTCTTGCATGAAAATTATTTTCATGGCTGAATGTTCATTAATATTAATGAGGTAACATAGTTGCTGTGTATATATTAAAGAATATTCCCCTTTTCAAGGACATTACTTATTTGAAGAAGAGCTACCATATAAAAAAAGTTTGGTAGCTGCACAAAGCAGTTCAGGAAGTCCAAAAGTGAGTTACTGAAGATTTTTATATGCATGTTCTGTTCTGTGCAGTTTGAAATGGTTTATATGGAAAAAAATGTAGGGAGGGTTATTGAGGGTCATTGAGTTGACACCTTCAAGAAGTCTGAAATCCATATTCTTGTGTGGAGTAACTTGAGATTTGCTCTAAATGGCATTATTGGTTTAAAGTTCGAGTTCTTTGAGGATAAAAAGAGTCCAAGATATTTTGAGGATGACTTTTTGCCATGATCCTAACTTTGTTGCATCCACCAAGGATCGTGGTTCTCCCGTCTCCCAGTCCTTCCAGTGCCTGGGCAGAGATCGTTGCTAGGAACGGGTGTGTGAGATCCAAGGCGTGCCGTGACAGCCTGCGGTGCTTTGGGCTGCCCTGGAGCCGTGGCTGCCCCTGGAAGCAGGTGCGGGACGGTTCGGAAGATGCGGGAAGCCGGCAGCAGCAGCGGCGCAGCCGGAGCGTGCGGGACCCGCACATCCCTGCCCGCATCTCCAGCCGGGATCGCCCCCGGCTCCACAGCCGTGTCCCCCGCACGCTTGTGTTGAGCCCGGCGCCTTCCATTCCTTGGAAGCCGCCGTGTCGGGAGAAGTTTCTGTGGGAGCCGCTCACCCCCAGCAGCCGCAGCAGCGGAGCCTCTGGCAGCCGCCCCGTGCGGGATGCGCGGGATGCTCCCGCCCAGCTGAGCGCGCTCGGGCCGGTCCCGGGGCAGCAGGATTAAAAACAAAACCCCAAGAAATGGAGTGTGGGCAGCGGCGCTGGCTGAGGGCCGAGCTGTGACAGTCCTCGGCGCCCCGCCGGCCGCTCAGGTACCCCCGGCCCGCGGCGCGGAGCGGGCACGGCCGGGGCGGGGACGCGGCCCTGGGCGGGAGCGGCCGCTGAGGGCGGCGGGCTCAGGGGGCGGCCCGGGCGGCGAGGCGGGCGCTGCCAGGGCGAGCCGGGGGGCGGCTCCCCGGACCGGCCCCCCGGGAAACGCGGCCCCAGCGAGCCCGGGAGAACCGGAGCAGGCGGCGGCGGTAGCGGCGGCCGGTGCCGGGGGCATCGCGGCGCTGCCCGGTCCGAGGGACCGGCGCTGTGCCCCCCTTGCAGGTGAATCGGGGCGTGAGGGGAGGGGCGGCGGCCGCGGGACCCCTGAAGGGTTCCCCTGAGCGCCGCGGCGGAGTTTCGGAGGCACATCCCCAGCCCGCGGCTGAGGCGGGAGGTCCGGCTGCTCCTTCCAGGCAAGCGGCGCCTCCTGCCCCGGCTGCCCAGTGGGGATGGGGCGCTGAAGGGATGGGCAGGTGGCGGTGAAGGGATGGGCAGGTGGAGGTGAGGGGATGGGAATGGGGCGGTGAGGGGATGGGGAGGTGGAGATGGAGCGGTGAGGGGATGGGAATGGGGCGGTGAGGGGATGGGCAGGTGGAGATGAAGGGATGGGGATGGGACCGTGAGGGGATGGGGAGGTGGAAATGAAGGGATGGAGATAGGGTGGTGAGGGGATAGGGATGGGATGGTGAGGGAATGGGAATGGGGTGGTGAGGGAATGGGCATGGGACGGTGAGGGGATGAGGAGGGGGTGGTGAGGGGATGAAGAGGTGGAGATGAAGGGATGGGGATGAGATGGTGAGGGGATGGGCAGATGGAGATGAAGGGATGGGGATGAGATGGTGAGGGGATGGGCAGATGGCGATGGAGGGATGGGGAGGGGGCCGTGAGGGGATGGGGAGGTGGCCGTGAGGGGAGGGCGCGCGGTGAGGGCCGGACCGGCCGGTGCAGGTGGACCCGGCGCTCACGGTGGGGTGGGCGGGAAGGCTGAGGGGGGCACAAGGGCATCCCGGCTTCTTCGCACTGAGGGGAGAGGGCAGGGAATAAGGGAGGATGTGAGGAAGAGAGAGCTCCCCTTATGCTGTTTGTAGGACCGAGCAGCAGGGTAATGTAGGAGAGGGTGGAATATGAGTGTGGATAGCAGGAAAGTGCTTCCTAAGGGCTTCCCGCTGTAGTAAAAGCAGTGGGAAATTGAATCAGGCCTTGCTCTTTAACACAGAAGAAGTCACACAACCTCCCTGCAAGTAACTGAATGCACTGGTGAAAGGATTCTTCTCCTGAAAGTTTTTACATCCTTGCCTTTTTTCTATCTTCCCTTCCTCCCGTAGCCTTGGCTCTGTTTAAGTCCTCTCAGAATAACCTGCCTTGTTGAAGGGACTCTCTGTCAGGGGAGAAAAAAAAAGTCTTTGAAAACAAACGCTATCTTTGTTTAAAGCTATTTGTGGATCAAGGTTGTGACTTAACTCTGAAAGAGAATGGCTCTCCCTTGCTTACATTAAAAACACAATAACACATTGAAACAATCAGAATCAGGGTAGGTAACTGGGCTGAAGTGCAATTCAGCAGAGTGAGACCTTAATGCAGGTTTTACAGTACCTCAACTCTCTGGTGAATCAATAAATAATTAGTGGTGGGTCTTTTCTTTTTGTGTGTTATTTGAAGAAATTCTTCAGGCTAGAGGTGGTAATTGATAATATTTTTAATCTCTCCCACTTTCTTCCTGAGGCCTGAGGATCTTTAAAGCCCTTTTCAATCCAGACCATTCTATAATTCTATGATGCACAGGTTTAGATGTAAGAGAGCAAGAAAAGGGTGAAATAGGGATCCACCCTTTCCAAGTTCCTGTGCTGTTTAAAATTTGCAGCTACACTCTGTGAGCTGGGGTTACCTGCTGGTAAACATTTGGATTTGTTGCTGGATGCCACCACTTGTTCCCAGTCCCAAATCTGATGGCCCATATGGTCTTACATCTAGCAGGTATAAGCATGTACATATATCAGGTATTTGCAATAATTTTGTGCAGGCAGGTACAGAAACTACAAAGCAGCCTTGGGGTTTCTTTAGCCACAGTGGGTTGGCCTGGAAGAATTAAAGTTGCAAAAAGTAGCAGCTGAATTCAGGTAGGGAAGCCTGAACACTGGCTAGAAGAAGTGTTACTCCTGCACACCTTTTCTAGGTGTCCTGCTGTAAACTAGAATTAAGAGCCCATGAAGATACATCTGAGGGAGGGGTCCTGCAGCTTTAGGAAGTGTCTGTCAGAGGAAGGCTGGGAATTGGGGTGCTCCTTCCCCAGCCCAGCCAGGAGTGCTCCAAAGAAAGTGAATTATGCAAGAGACTCCACTGGCTCGATCAAATTTCTGTCTTCAGTTTCCCTGGCAGGCTTGAGTTTCACTGCTCCTGTTCTGCTGGGGGCTGGAGGGGTGTTCTCAGTGTCAGAGAACTCTGAGTTTCCAGAGAAGCCCCTCAGAGCCCCAGCATGACCTTGGTCTTCCCATCAAACTAGTTTTCCATTAATTAAAAAAGTAGGCACCCTAGATAGCATGAACTCCTCGGTGAGGATAGTGGAGAGAAGTTATTTATCTTCAGCCTTTTAATCCTTTCCTCTTTGTGACCTTTGCTTATTTCATCTGTGTTAGTTATTCACAGCTCTGGCAGACCTGAAACAGCTTTGCTGAGACCTACAGGAGAATCACTGCTCTATTTTCTAACTTCTCAATCTTGTCCTAATCAAAAATGTAAATACATGCATTATGATTTGCATGTCATTAACTTCCAAAAAACACCCTCATGCTAAAATCAGTGTTTTTTGAAACCCAATTTTCCTGCCTGCCTGAGAAGTTACACCTGGAATTCGCAAACCACGAATTCTGAGAACATAAACTGCTTTCAGCACTGCTGTTTACTTTCTGCTTTATTTTTTGTTTTCCATTCCATCCAGGGAAGAACAATATATTAAAAAATACGTTGATAGCCATTTTTGTAATCAGTTTCTTTCTTCAGTCTTCATACTGAAGGCAGAAATACTCAGTCTTCATACTCAACAGAAAGTTTCAAAATGAAAAATGAGCGAAGTTGGTGTGGTGTATGCTCACTGTACACTCATTATGCCACCACTGAACCCATTGTGATCGTTTATGAACAGTGCATCTAACACATTCCAGAAATTCCAGGGAAGTGTGGATGGGAGCTTGCAGATTTCGAGGAATACAGAGAAACCGGGAGCAAACGGCGTGGTTTTGAGCGAGGCTGGCAGTGTAGCCGCCCCTGGATTTCGGTTTCCCTGGCACAGAGCTTTGTGTGTGAGCTGGAGGATCCGGCTGGGAGTGTCTGTGTGGAGCAGTCGCAGCCCGGGATACGGCACGGGCGCTCTGCCAGCAGTTTACAGGAGCGTGGTTTTGCCTGATGTCAGGGATGCTGGGAAGGAGCATTCCCGGGCTCCGGCGCGGCGGCGGAGGTGCTGTCACTGCCGTCTCGCAGAGGCTGAGTGCGCGCGTCTGACGGGGGAGCCGCCGCACGTTCCAGGATGAGCAGATGAGGAGGTTGAGTTCCCGTTGCACACCCAGGGCCTGGAATGTGCCTTTGCTATGCATGGCTTGCCCAGAACTCGGGGCTTGTTTTAATAGGCTGCCTTCGAGTCAGTGAGTCTGGGAGCCAGCGCAGGGTTACCCTGGATCAGATGCCAGAGCGTGCAAGGGCTCTCCCTCTCTGGGAAAGCTTTGGAAACGGGATTAACAGCAGTGCTGCAAACGCCGTGTGCTGCTGGATGTGTTACACTGGGGTTACAAACACCAAATCCCTTGGGAGCAAACAGAAAGTGCCACTGCTATTCGGTGGAGCAGCTTGAACATGTCCCTTCTTTCAGGAAGGAGGGGAAAATAGTGTGCAGCAGTTCTGTTGATACAAAAAAAGGATCTAAATAGCAAGATGTGGCAAACTGAGGATCAGCTTGAAGTTCCTGTGATATTTGAAAAAGCATTTTGGTTTCTATGCTAGGACACAAGCAGCTATCTGATGCCTGACATATATTTCATGCTCAACACTGCTTCTAATGAATTTTGTGTTAAAAATCAAAGGTGTATGATCTCCCACTTAGATAAAAAAAAAAACCCAAACAATTTTTTTAAGAAACCAGTTAGGACACTGTGATGAGAAGAAGCAGGAGAGGGCAGTGCACCCGTGTTCCCTCCTGAGCATGGACTCTCCTGCTGTAGCATGTGAGGAATGTGCATTGTGTTCAGGGCACTGGGAGCACCCAGGAGGATCTTGGTAGCTGTGCATGGTTGAGCAATGGGATGCTTAATGAGGGGGTGCTGAGCTGTGCAGTCAGCATTGTGCCAGCACCATCTCACAGACACCAGAGACTGTGTCTGCCTCCACAGTTCAGTAAAATAGGCCAGTGGCTCTGCTCCATCCCCAGGGCCAAAAGGCACAGCTCCCTCCCACGTGCTGAGCCTGCTCCTCTCCAAAACAGAGTGCAACTGACCCGGCTGGCTGTGCCCAGACTAAGGCTGGGACTGACCAGACTCGCTGTCAGAAATGGAGCCTTGAAATTCCTATGTTTGGATTCTAAATCTGGCTGATCTGGGTTTTGGTAGCACCATTACACTTCACCTCGTCCGCCAGCTCATCACTGCAATTTCACTCACAGTGCACGAGTGCTTTTGTTTAATTAAACTTTACTGAAAAAATATCAGCAGTGACAACATGAGAGAATTGTAATGAGATGCAGTTGGAAATACACTTCTGGGACT
This sequence comes from Agelaius phoeniceus, assembly GCF_051311805.1. Taxonomy (NCBI): domain Eukaryota; kingdom Metazoa; phylum Chordata; class Aves; order Passeriformes; family Icteridae; genus Agelaius; species Agelaius phoeniceus. The sequence goes on along the minus strand of NC_135270.1, from coordinate 9,275,081 downwards.
AACATCCTGTCAATTACAAACAGAGGATGTTTACTCTGTCTGAGTAAATTTTGAAAGTGAACCTCAGAAAAGCAGTTAGTTAAACTCTGAAGCTGTGAAACCAGCATCTTAAACTTCAAATATCAAGTTCAATCACCAGAGTGTAACAGAGAATACATTCAACAGTCATTAATCTGCTGTCTTATCAAGATATTACTCCTTTAATTTGCATTATCGCTTCAATATAAATATTTCAAATAATCCAACCATTCCACTGTAATGAATTTTACCTGTGGATGTGAGAAGAGGCTGTGCATCTTGAATAGTTTGAATTCTGCCGATGATACTTTCACATTGCTGTGTCTGGTAGGGAGATCTGTTCCTGGGCCATTTCTCATAGCTGGTGGTAGCAGCTGGAAAGAAGCCCAGTCAGAGTACTGAGGGAAAAATGTAGGGGAGGAGAAGGAAGAGATGGAGAGAAATGACCAAGAGTTATTCATAAACAGGGATAAAGTGTTTGCAGTGGAAAAGGCAACAAGTGTTAGAAAAAGTCCTTAAACCACCACATATTTAATCCTGCTGGTAAAAGAATCTCTGCTTCTAGTGGAAAACTGATGTCTCTGTTTCCCAACCATGTAACAAATATAAAATAATTTCCCAAATTTAGCTTTACTCCAAATACAGCCTTTTGGCTTCCTGCATTTTTGATTGAACTGGTGCTCTCTTTCTTCATTAAGTTGTAAAAATCACAGTCAGTCAATTTTGCCCCTGAAAATCTCTGATGTTGCCTTAGGTGTAAAAGATTCTCCCCATCTTGGGGAATATTTTAAAAGTCTTGTCTCAGAATTTTTTACTAAGAAAGCTGGACCTATGTCGTGGTAACTTGAGGTGTCACTGATGGTGTGTTTATATGCCAGCTCCAACATAATTTTAAACCAGAATCTTCAATTAAACAAGGCACACAATGAAAGAATTTGAAATAAGAGTTTTCTGGGTACAAGGAGAAGCTTTAGTGATGAGAAAAGCCTGAGCACAGATCCCATGAAACCAATATTAAATGAGGGTGATGGCAGAAACTGTGATGTGCAGTGGCCTGGTAGTGAATTATGTTGATATTCCTCATATATTTTGAAAGCAGCTTTTCCAGGGAAACAGAGCGATGTGAACAGGCTGTGTCATTGGGAACCATGCTGAGTTTTGGTTAAGTCACATTTGGATTAAAATTGATGTGTACCAATACTTTTCCATCTCCCTGCTATTTTCAAATGTTTTACTGTCACACATGGAGATGTTTTTCAATTCATCAAAATCCAGTGCACTGAGTTCCTCCACCACAGAACATTCCCACCTGAGTCTTTCCCACTCCCACGCTGCAGATGGGAAAGAATGTTACAGCTGCCCCTGCTGGTCACCTCCTTCCCAGATCTGATAGAAAATGAAGTGTATTAAAACCTGTGCCACTTGCCAGCCTCTGGATTACCCCAGGCCATGTCCTTACAGCTTAGATACTTCCAGAGAGAGTAAATCCAAACCCAGCAGGTGAGTGGCCTGTGGAAATCTTCCAGCAGGTCTTTCAGTCCAGCTGCTTTCCTCTCAGAGCCCCCAGAGCACGGCATTGCTGGAGCAAGCTCAGCAGTTCCACCCCTTAGTTTAGCCTGGCATGTGCTGATGTCTGTGGCCATTGCTCCTGACAGCAGCTTCTGGAGCACACTCTAAAGGACCCTGGCTGTAGGAAAACATCCTGCCTTCTGAGATGATCTCTATCCAATTAGACAACATTCTCCTAGGACAGGACTGGGTGTAGCACATTGCTATGAGTTCTGTTTCTGTGCATTACTTTAATGATGCTGCCATCAGTGCAGTGGACTGGACAATTTCTGTCTTCTCCAGGAAATACTGGGATAGGGTTTTCTGAAGCATGCTACAGCCTGAAAAACATAAGCCAGATGATACCCATTCCTTTGCTACTGTCTTTGGGTCAGACCTGGTAAAGATGAAAAGTTTCAAGTGGAATGGCAGCTTTTTGGTAGGCAGGCCTGTCTTCCTGTCTGCTGCAGGTTATAAGGATGTCATTCCTATTAGGACAAGCAGGATGTGCCAGCTGTGGGTTCCTGAGGGAAGGAATGGAGTTGTTGTTCTTGCCATCATCATCTCTCTGAAATAGGCCTGAAAGCTGCTTGGGAGGTCAGCAGTTCACAGAAATGTAATGCTTTCCCTGCTCTTTGTTTCCAGCCCTGTTCCATCCCCTTGGGTCCATTCTGTCCCCATTGGAACCATCCCACCAGGACAGAGGAGCAGGCCTGTCCTCGTGGGTGCCTTCAGAATCGCTCCGCTCGTGGGTACAGAGGTGAGGTCACAGGGGGCACAGAGGCTTCTCACAGGGGGGAAAAGCCACTTCAGGGTCAGCACTGCATATCCATCCTGGCCTCTCACCCCACAGGACTTGTCTCACACCTGTGGGTGCTGGTTTTTCCCTGTTTTCTGCAAAACTGAACTGAGCTCACCATTTTTCATGTGTTATAGAGGGCAAACATGCAGCACTTTGCCATCAGCATAGTGTTTACCTGATAGTAAAGATCACCCTAAAGGAATATTTGAAAATGTTATCATGGAGCAGCTTAACTTTTGGCAAATTCTGCTTTTTTTTCCTCTGGCCTTTGCACTTGTACAGTCAGGTCTGAAAAGTATGTCACTGTGAATGCCACTTTGCTGGTCAGTCAAGGAAACTGAACGTGCAGGATAAAGCCAAGTGAAATTTTTATACTTCAGAACCCAGGGAAAACATTTGAGAAACAAAAGTGTTTCTTTTCCCTACTTGGAGGTCCTCAGCTGGTGTCAGCAGCTCTGCTGAAGTTGGTTATTTATGCCAATATTCAGACTTCCAAACTGCAAGTGTTAATGCAGAGAGCTGCCCTTAAATGCCACATGGAAGAAAATATGTCAAGGTCCCTAAAAGATTCATACCACAAAAAAAGCAGTCCAAGGCAGTATTTTGCTTTTCTCTTCTTTTTCCTGTTCCCTCCCTATGCTATCCCAATAACATTCCCCGTTTTTCTCCTGAGGAGAGCAATATTTCCCACACAGCTGTGTGATGTCTGTGCAGTGCCTGATATCCCATGTAGCTGGATCATGGGGCTCTGCATCTTTTGTAATCCCAAATGTTTGTATATCACAGTGTTGGTGACTGGTGGCTTTTGCACTTCCCCTTCTATAGAGAACGTGATTTTCATTTTTAATGAGTTCCTGAAATAAACACCTTCTTATGTTTCAAAGCACAAAAGAGAAAAAGAAGCCTTTTTCAAAGCTTAACTCAAAACTTCAACATTTCCTTGAAATTTTCTCTCCTGTGGTAATCCACCTGTTTGATATGACTTTCTCTTTTGTCAACAAAGCTGGGCTAAAACTTTGAGGATGACTCTGAAACTTTCCTCCCATGAGACTTCAGATTGACAACGAAGGTATAAAACTTCACAAAATTAAACCCATCAAATTATGTATTGCTCTTTTTTTTGCAAAACTTCCTTACTTGCCAAAAGAGATGGGATAAAATACTGTGCAAATTATGCTGAATGCAGCACTTTTTCTCTCAGTAATACCTGTTTAGGAGAAAATGCATGTTGAATTTTTTGGATACAGTTTGCTCATGCTCGTGACTTCTGTTGAGTGTGGCAGATATTGTGTCGTACAAAATGATATGTGCAGTAGTATATTCATTTAATTGATATTTATTGATATTAAGAGCCTATCATTTTTAACTTAAACTGAAAATAATATCCTACTGAGATCTTCAGATATCAACATTTCCTTACTGGTCAGCTGGAAGTATGAAATGGTCCTGTGAAGTGTAATCTAAATAAAAACTTTTCATAACTTATACTCCATATCAGTGTAATCATTAACCCAAGCCTTGCTCCACAATGTTGCTGCAATTGCTGTTTTTATTTGTTTCCTTCGTAGCCCTCTTAGCACGTGGCTACAGCTGAATTGTTTATGAAATTGCTGTTCTGTATTTCAGCTTCTCTCCAGTCTGTCAACTTTTTAAAATTAAAAACCTGCTTGACCTACATGATAGTTTTAGCTTTTCAGTTTGAAATCTGGTTTTTTTTTCATTTATCTTTTTTTCCTTTTTTTTTTCTTCATAAACAGTCTATTCTATTGTAATCTCTCAGTAAGTAACTATTTATGATAAATTTTATTATGGCAAAAAAATATTTAAGTTTGGCTTTAGTTTGTCACATCCACAGCGTTGACATGCACTTTGTCCCAAGGAAAAAACCCCAACCCACTTTAACTGCTGTGTATAAAGCAGTTTATAAAGTTTTAAAGTGCAATCAATATGAGTGAAAATTGTTCTGGTTTTTTTATTTTTTAAAGTCTATATTGGATGAGTACCTGATGCTTAAGGAAAGAATTTCCCAATAGGGCAAATATGCTGCGATATCATGAAAGTGGTGGATTAAGTTGGGAACAATTGTTCATTGAGGTCTGCACCATGAGAGATGTAAGCTGGAATTTGTAGTTGAAATTTGGGTTTAAAATTTGGTTTAGAATGGGTAAAGGACATTTTTGCACGGTGGATGTTGTACTGTGTGGGCTTTGCAGAATGTGACTACAAAGACAAAGCTTTTAATAAGGGTAAAAGTCCTCTTGGAACAGCACAAAGAGATTCCCACTGTTGCTCTCTGAGCAGGACTGGGGTAAGGCCAGACCTCTGCACCCGAGTGCTGCTGAGCTGGAGAGTGTGTCCTCCTCAGCCTTGCTCTTCTCTGCTCACTGTGGGAACAAAAACCTCAGCAAAGCTGGCAACAAAGCACTGCCAGCACAAATGCTGTTGGGAGGCTCTTAGGGATTGGGTTTTATTCGGGGAAAAGAGAAATGGATTTCTTAAATTTTTCTCTCTATGAAATGATGTCTTAATTGTAGGCACGCAGTTTGTGGTAACTGGGAGTGGGGCTGGGCCCAGCCTCATCCCCAATGGGCTCAGCTGTGAGCAGTACTGACAGCAATGAGCCAGGGAGTGCCCTGGGGCACTGAGCAACCCCCAAAGGGAGCAGAGGGCACACAGGTGCAGGGCATCAACAGGAGGGGATAAAAGGCTGGGCTGAAGATCAGGAAGGGCAGATGCCTGCAGCTTTCTGAAGTGGCAGGATGTTACTCTGGATGGGCAGGTCCTGGAGCCTTCTGATGTGGTGAGGTGTTACTCTGGGTGGGCAGATGCTTAAAGCCTTCTGAAATTGTGTGGTGACACTTGGTGTATTGTGACCATCTCAACCGTGACATATGCTGTGACGTCTTGATGGATGCCAGGTTTTCAGAGCTTCTAGAAGTCCAAAAATTAACCTCAGTGCATTATGGGGGAACTTGGTAAGCTCTTAATTGAACGTATTGCTTCTCAGGTGGGACTCCTACTGATAAGGTTGTGTTCTAATCTGTTCAAAATATTGTTTGCAAATAGAAGGATGGATAATGAGCAGGAATATCCAATTTGCTAATTGTGCTGCTGACAGGCTATTAACAGCTGATCCTGTTTGCACTAAGTGATGGTACTTGTTTCAGGTTGCTTCCTATTGTGTTTAGCAGCATTAATGAGGCACATGAGGTGCTTGTGTGATTTGTCCTCTGAAGGATCTCCCAGTTTGTCTGGGGCTAGTAATGCCATCATGCTCCTGATGCCAATAGGAGAAATATAAGGATATGGCTGGTAGGAGCTGTGGTGCTCTGGAGATGCAGCCCCTCACACCACACTGCTGTCCAGACAGAGTAGGGCCAGGGCCTGAGTTTCATCTATTTATATAATGACTTATTGTCTTTGACTTTCCTCTTTATTTCTTCCCCAATATCCCAGTTATTCCTGTGAATGCAGCATGGAAAACTGACACTTGCACAGCACTGTCTTTCTGAATTGGAAATAATCAGCTCCATTTCCAGTGCTGTGTGTTTGGAATTGGTTTTGCCCAATTCATATGACACTTCATGTTAATCAGCTTCCTATTCAAATCGCCTTTTCCTTGCCCAGTCATCTCTCTCCTGCTGCTTCCTGTTGCCAGCTTCTCTCCTCCCTTCAGATTTCTCACAAACCTTGTTAAAAGTTGAGCTGGAAAGGCTCAGAGAGCGATGTCAGTTTTGCTATTTGCTGCAGCTCCACAGACAGCTCCTGGTTCCTTCCCTGTAGGACCCAGAGCTGTTCTTTGGAGGAACAGCACTCCCAGGAATCCCCCAGGATGGCTGGGCTGCTCAGATCTTACTCTGGATTATTGCCAATAATGGCTTTTGCAGCTATTATGTGCTTCCTGCTGTTCTTTTTTTCTTTCACATAGCCAGGAAAGCATTCTCTGTCACCTGGAGATTAAAGAATTGCTAATGGAAGCCTTATACATCTTTTAGCAAATGAGTGCTTATGTATTTCACACACACAATTGTGCTCTTTGAAGTCTTGCAGGGACTTTCTCTCTTTTTTTTCCTGTGGTGCACCTTGTGATTGTGTCTCAGGTCAGGGTGACACGGTGCACATTAGTTTTGCTTTGTTCCTGACAGGCACACACCTTGTCTTTTCTGGGTGAGGAAGGGAAGGGCTGTTTCTCTCTGAGGTTGCATTTGAATTAAACCACTCTGTTTCTCAAGGTAATGATTGCTCAGAGGCTGCTGCTACCCCATGTATGTTGAATATTTGAATTCACTTTGCAAGCTGTGTGGCCATATATTGCTTAGGGGTGTATTAACATTTATTTTTTCATCATGGAATGTCAGTTCTCAATACAGCAATCTCCATGTTTCTATAGCTGCTCTGTAATAGCTGAGTGACTTTTTATAGGTGTGTGTGACTTCTTTAATATCTTACTTTTGGGGCATCAATTTTCTTAGTATTATATTATTTCATAGTTTTTATGGGGTTAAACGAACAACTTTGTGGATAGCAAAACTAAGTCCAAGGGCAAGACTGACTAACCTGTACCAGGGCAGGGAACAAACTGAATAGAAGAAACACATGACTAAAGACAGAGTGACCCATATTTGAAAGTGAGAGGAAAATGTACTTTAATTGTGTTTACACTTTGTGTACTCTAGGCAGTGCCAAGTTAGTGCAAATAGAAGACCTTAAATTACATTGATACAGTGAGTGGGGATCCAGGGCTAAACAAACCCTCTGTGGGAAGAATAGGTGGTGTTCTGTGTAGCAGATCCTTCCTGGAAAATCCAAACAAATAAATGGATGCCTGGCAGAACTCTGCTGCGCTATGTTATGTGAGCAAGGAGTTTGTATCTGTGGCTTGGATGCTCTGCTGATATTGGGAAATGAACTTTCCCTCTGTGGTGATTCAGAGAAGGGACAATGTTCTTCACTTCTCCCCAGAGCCCAAGGCAGCAGACCTTCAATTCAGCACCCAGAGCCTCAGGGCAGGGCTGACAAGCTGGTGCCAAGCTCCTCTCCCAGCACCTGGGATGTGGCAGCAGCATGGGTGATGCTCCTGGGGCATGATGTGCCCAGCGAGGGGCAGCTGGTGTGGCACAGCCGTGTCTCAAGGCTGCTCCACTGGAGGCAGCTGGAGTCAAGTGTTCTATACAGCAAATGCCAGGAGCTGCCTTCCTGGGGGTTTCTTTTCCAGCTGTGATTCTCATGTAATGAGCATTTCAGTGTGTTTTCAGCAAAAGTAAATAAGTGTTGCATAATTTGCTTGATTGGCATGGGTTTTATTGGTCCAGCTTGAGCTCTCCATTGAGATTTGTGTACATCTGCCAGTTTTATTCTCTTTTCTCCCATCCCTTTATCAGGGATGTATTTGCCTGGGAACACTGGCTTCCCTGGGTTGTTAAGGAGACTCAACATTTGTACCTGGTTGTTTTAAACCAAGATTGTTATCTTAATGCTTTGCTTGCATGTGGCTATCCAAAATGCTTATGAATTTCTAAGTTGTGGAACCCTTTATATTCTTCCATTTGTTGTGCTTTGAGTTTCCTTGAACCTTGGTTGTTGCTATCTGTGCTCCTGAGGGAAAGAAGAGAATCCTATCTCAGTTTGGACTGAATAAGGGGGTCCATGTCCAGACCTTGTTCATCTGGGAGAAACTGAACAAGCTGTATTTTGACATGTAACCTACACAATTTTTAAGATGTTTGTGGTTTTCCTATTTTTTACTTGTTTTGCTTGTAATTTTCTCTGTGGAGAGCTCATGCACCATCAGTTTAATTAGGCCTGATGAATTTCTTGAGATCACATGGCTGCAGCTCTTAACCTTTGTGGCTCGTTATGTGGCAGCTCTTAACCTTTGTGACTTGCTAGACCTTCACCAAATTTTAGATTACCACAGATGTTTTTGTTATTAGTGAGATGACTGCTATAGAAGTTTTAGTAAGAACAGTTTAATCTTCCCAGAGAGATTGATGTACTTATTTGAAAATTATTCAAAATATTGCACTTTGAAGTGCAAAATATTGCACTTTAGCTTGCAGTTCTTTTCCACTTAAGTACTGCTAGTGATATAAACACTTTTTTAACCCAATACCCCCAAAACAAGCAATCCTGTTCACTTTCACCAACCTGAATGTGTTGCCAAGAAACTGAACAGGATGAGGCTGGGTTGACCTGAGTGTTTCAGTGGAGTTGCAGGCAAGACCTGGCAGCTGAATAATTCATTTGTGAGCAGGACACCAGGGCTGTCCTTGCACAGGTCAGTCACGATGCTGGGCTCTCTCCCTCTCATTACTCCATCTTTCATCTCTCTCCACTTAGCATAGCTCAGCCAGCAAAGTTAATAGATTCCCATCTTTGACTGAAATTCCTTTCTTGAAGGGGATGATAAAGAAGCAGAGGCTGCAGCTGCCCTCGGTGATTTGTGATTTATAACTGAGGGGAGAGATCTCCCTCCTGTTGTAACAACAGTGACAAGTGTTGCCACAATGCAGCAGTGATTGTTTAGATGGGACATGTAAATAAAACAGAGCCATCTGGACTGAAGAAAACACGGCAAACACAGAATTCTGCTACTGGGACTGAATTCAGGCTGTTTCTCCCTTTTAGGTAATCAGAACCTGTGGGTTTCATTCACTTTGTGGAAGTACTTTTTTCTTTTTGGTCATCAGTTGTTAACATTTACAACCCTAGGAAGCTGCTGAAGTCTAAAAAACCACCAGCCTGCCTTTTTTTGATACATACAATCAACGGGTTTTCCCTTGAGCTAAGGCTCAGATCCACTTTCAGGGTAGGTAGGAAATGGGTACAAGTTTTCCTGTGTATCTGAGTTTCGAACTTCTCCACTATCTCATGGAATAAAAGACCAGAAAATGTTCAGTGCAAAATTTAGGATTGAATTCATTGAGTTGGACAGAGCTGAGGAGCTACATGAAAAATTACATCCAAGGTGAGCACCTTCTGGCTCTTTGGAGAGCTTATATTATTATTTAGCAGTTATCAGGGATTTTTTTTCCCCCAAATATCAGTATTTGGGAAATGAAATAATTATGAGCCATGAACTGAGGGCACATTTTTCTTCCATCACTGATTGCTGATAATTTGCAGTAGTCCATACTCCTTTAAATATATTGCCATTTTATATCTAGACGAGCATAGGAAGGAGGGATTTTTCTTTCCATATCAGAAATGGTTTTTTAACCTACTCTGATCAGTCAGCCAAAATGCAGGATCTGATGCTAGACCTATCTGGAATTATATTATTCTTTGCATGTTGTGGCTTTAAGTGCCTTCAAAGAAGTAATATCTGGGAGGTTCTTTCTCTTTAATATATATGAAGTTAGCAGTGCATGTTTATATTGTTGGGATTTGGACAGGAATTACATTTTGGTATTTAGTTTTTTGCTGCTAGCCTGAACTTGCTGCTATAAACAGTGAATAATCTGAAGGCACAAAGCATCTGGTGTTTCTGAAGATCATTCTTTGCTGCCACACACTATGCAAGCATTTAGGCCATTATGTTTAGGCTGCTGAGGAAAAAAAGATAAGTGGAGCATAGAAAAAACACCAAAGAGAGACACAAATATGTGAGTTCATTCCAGCAAGTGTTTGAGCAGCTGTAGACTTCATATTTAGTTCTGAAAAAGTCCATGTGGGATTCTGTTCAGAATTTTAAATATGTGCCCCAATATGGTGTCTCCTGATGAAGAAAATGACTATTTTTCCACTTCCTTGAACAGTTTTCCTGACTCTGTTCACATTTCCACCTCGTGACCAGGTTTTGTTTGCACTGGCTTTACATAATGGCAGGATTAGCTGAGAGTAGCCTCCCAAAATCTCAGGTAGCTCTTCCCTTGCTACACTAATTTTTCAGCTCATTGCCTCCTTCTTTGCTGAGCTGGAATCAAATCAGGTTTAGTTATTACATCTCTCCCAGGCAGGATTTGAATCCATCATGTGCTGGAGACACAAGCCTTGCTCTTAGCGCTTCCCTCAGTATTTGAGCTCTCAGTTTAACTTGGGGGGAAAAATGGGAAATTCAGTGTGTGTGAATTTGGGGTCTATTAGTGCTAAAGACATCTGGGAGTCTCTGAAAATTGCTAAACTAATGGACTGCCTGCAGCCTGACAGTGCAAAGTACCTTCAGCTGCCTGTAAATTCCATGAGTTTTCTGTTAAAGCAGCAGCCAGGACTTCCATGCAATATAACTGGCCTGCTTCAGCAGGTTTTTAACTAAAACGGGTCTTGCCAAGTGTTCTGTAGTCAAATGAACTCTATGGGTATTCACATTCCTAGACATCAGGTATAAATTACTTTTGATTTCAGAGGCTGCTAGGAAAAACATGAGCCTATGTGCCACTAAAAGGGTCCTCAAGGTGGATGACATTTTCATGTACCTGACAACAGAGAGAACAAGATGCTGTGAGTGTTTGTGTTCAGAAAAGTCAGGGTTAAGTGAATGAAGTTGTATTGATTTAGGCATGCTCATCCTGTCACTGAATGCCCCCAAGTGCTTCATTTTTGAGTATTTCAGTATATCCCTTTTCTGTGCCATCCTCAGAAATGAACAGGGATGGCTGTTTCTCCGTGGCCATGCAGGCATCTGTGCAGATAAGCTGGCTGGTCAGCAGGGAGCCAGCTCAGAAACAGAACACTGGAATTCTCTGGCATTGGAAGAGAATTAAGAAATTGGACAGAAATACCCACTTGAGATTGCTGATGGGGTTGTATGGTTTTTGTGGACTTGTTTGTGTGAGCCAGAAGAAATGCATGCTTGTAGTTGAATTTATTTTTGATTAGTAACTTTTACTTTCCTGGGTGTGCACCTGGGCCTAGAGAAACACCCCCAAACAAGGTTACCTTCCTGCTTGGAAATTTTTTAAACTGTGAAAAAAGTAATGGGAAAATCTTAATGTTTTCATTTTGCTTGCTGAAATTCACACAATTTTTGCAATGTTTTCTTGTTTTGCCAGACCTGGGGGAAGGTTTGCCCTGTGTCAGATGTTTTGGGAGTGTTCCCTCTGCAGCACAGTGGTACAGCAAGGGCTTTCCTCCAGCAGTGGCAGCAGCTGGGCTTGGGAGGCAACATCCCAGCTGATTTGCCTGGGGGGAAGGAGCAGGGAGAAGGAGCTGAGGAGAAGGCCTATAAATACTGCATGGCTGCAGCTCTGCTGCTCCCTGAACCGAGTTACCACTGCTACAGTGCACTCTGCAAAAATGTCACATCCCTTCACCGCTCAGCACTGAGTCGGGTGGAAATCAAACTGCACTGTTTGTTTGGGGTGGCTTGGAGTCACCCTGGCATTTTAGAGATGGATTTGACCAGGAAAATGGCTTGTGTGACTGTGCTGTCAGCCTTTCCTCCCTTCCTTATCCATCTCCTGCCACTTTCCATTGGCTCTGGAATTTACTGCTCAACTTCAGCCAAAGTTTTTAAAGGATCAGAAATCCCCGAAGGTGTTACATTCCACCAAACGTGTTGGAAACGGGTGGTTAGGTGTAGGAGAGACCCCCACTGGAGCTCCTACAGAGGGAAGAGCACCTTGCCTGTCATGGTTGGTGTTTTTCCAGGGGGATGAGCCTGTGCATGGCCCTGCTGTCTTGCCCAGTCACACATGGAAGTGATGTCTGGGAGGGAAACCTCCTGCAGGGGGAAGTGCAGTAATGAGGCTTTCACAGCACAGAGATTTATTTGGGGATGCATTGGAGGTTCTGAGACAAAGAGGAGCTTCTGTTTCACTGATCCTGTGCTTGAGGAGAGGGAAAAGCAGGATCTGGGAGGGGACCTGGTTTTTATCCACTACCTGTGGGTGTTAAGGGAATCCTATTGCAGAAATAGCAGAGAGGACTGTTGCTCACTCTTCCAGTGTCAGTGCCTTTCTCCACTGTGTAACTTATCCCATCTCATTAAGAAATCAGGATTTGCACTCTTTATTTTCATTTTCCTGTGAATTTGCAGTATATAAATACTCTCATTTAAAGAGCTTTCCCTATCTCTTGGCAAGCCATGGCTTTACAAACTGATTTGCTTATCCTTAGGGTTAGCTCTGGACAGCACAGTGAAAAACAAGTCAGCATCCAAAATGCAAAGCGGAACCATGCTGCTGGGTAAGAAGAGTTTGGCCTCCACACAGAACCAACTTCTGGCATTCCCCTCTCTTCCACAATCAAGTGCAAACTGTTGCTGTGCTCTTACCTTTATTCAGTCTGACCAGATGTAAATCTTTCCTAAAGGCAACAGAGCCTAGTCTTGGAATATGTTGAGCTGATGTGTCAGCTTTTGAGAGCAGTTTGGAAAGTTTTCTCTCTGATATATGCAATCCCAGGTTATTCTTCTTCTCTCTGGATCCACTTAGAAACTGAAAGCTTCTAATCACACTGTTGTGCATAAAAGAGACAGTTCAAAAGTAGAAGCAGTTTATCCCATCTCAGATTAAGAAACCGGTTAGGTCAGTTTATTTTGGTTTCTTTTCAAAGTGCTGACTTCTTTCCTTGCCTTGTTTTTGCCTTGTGAGAAACAGCTGCTAAACTTTTTACCTACATTTCCTGTAGCCCCAGTGTTCATGGAAATCACATTTTTATCTCCCACCCTAAAAATGCAAATCCTACCAGGCTTAATCTCAAACACAGCTGACACTGGTACAAAATACAGTAATTCAGTGTGGGAAATGCCCTTTAATAGTTCCTTTTGTTGCTGCTGAAAGAGCAGAATCACACAGGTGCTGGAGAGATAGATATGCAAGTATTTTCTTCCTACTCAGAACATTTTAGATAGGAATGTTTGTTTTTAGTGAACTGTGTCAAAGTCTAAATTTAAAATAAAGAATGGGCTGAAATACACTGAAAGCATAATAATTCTGCAGTATTTTCTGATGGAGAACCATACAGAAAGTACAACAAAAAGAGTTAGTCAAACTTTCTGTTGCAATGGAAATACCTGGATTTCCCCTTCCATTTAGATCTGTAAAAAGAGGAAAATATGTAAGAGGAAAGAATTTTGTTCAGCATGAGCTTCTAACCATCAATGAAGGTGGTCATGCACACCTGGGAGCACAGCTGGACATTGATATCTGGATGCATGCTGTTCCTGAGCTGGACTGGGATGCTCAGCACATGCTTCTGATTTTGGGGAATCCCCTTGGGGGCCTGCAGACAGCAGACCCAAATTTCAGGGTCTCAGGTGGACTTGGGGAGGCAAAACCCAGCATTTTGCTGCTTGTACTTGGGCTGTTCAGCAGATGCACATTCCTGGGATGCTCAGAGCTTTGGCAAGACTTAAATCAAGGAAGATGTTTGTGGGGAACAGCAGAGCAGCCCCTTTCACCTTCTGTCAGATCTGGCCTGAAATGTCTCTCTTAATAACGAGAAGAGCCTATTTTTGTCTCAGTGCTGACTTCGTGAGCCAGAAGCATTCTGGAGTGAGTGAAACCATGGCAGGCTCTGCCCCTGCAAAGCTATGCATAATATTTATATTACAGTATGAGGAGTACTTTGGAAATCTGCAATGTAGTAAAATTCCTCTCTCCTTTTCCTGTCAAAATCTCCTTGGTGGAAAAACAAAATCTCCTTGAGTGTTTCTGCTTTATAACATCTAATTAAGGTGGCCATTGGGTCACTTAATTTTTTTCTTCACTGTAAATCGTTATATCTTTCTGTGTTTTGTTCAGGAATCTGAGATGAAAGAGAACTAGCTTCTGATGATCATCTTGTCACTGTTGCTGTCACCTGTGTTGACAGGTAAGTGTGCCAAGCTGGTTTTGAAGACAAAATGTTTGAATTATTTGTGTCAGGTGGGCAAAGCTACAGTTACAGCCCAGGACCTCACCTGTGGGTCGTGCTGGATGCTGCAAAGGTGAGTTTTTCAACAAACAAGTGGCCAAAAATGCTTCCAAGACTTTCTTGATCTCCAGAAATGAAACTGTTCCTCCTTCTGCTTTATGGTGGTGGGTGGGTTACAAAAATGATCTCAGAGCAGAGGAGTTTGCAGTTGAACTGCAGCCTGGAGTGAAGATGGCTGAAAGGTCTTGTTGACTTTTATCCTCCTCCTTCCCATAGTACCTGAAATATGAACTAGCAGATAGATGAAGTTATCATAGTTCTTGTGTTAGACATGACACCCCCCTGTTTTCATTTAGGAGCAATTTATTAATGGGGTCCCTGCAAATTTGCAGCTGATGTTAGGACTGGATGAAGAATTTCTTGTATTTTGTACAGTTAGGTGAGAACTGAGGGACTCGAGCCTCTTGTGATACAACACAATCATATTTCTTTTATCTCTCTTACTTTACCTAAGTGCTGCATTTTCAGTCTTTCCTATTAATAATGGCTTCAAGTCCCTACGTTTGTTATAGATGTCTTTATCTTTGTTTTTCTGATTCTTTCAAAACACAGTCCAAAAAGTTTTGGCAGCACTCTGGAGACAACTGAGAACTTCTTCTGAGAACAATTTCTTGAAGTAACATCACTTTCTTGGCTTCCATTTCAATCATTACAACACAAATTGAAACATTAAATTCAGAGATCAGAAAACTAGAACAAAAAGGACACTGATTAAAACTTAGGTTTTCTTTTGGTGAAGCATGATGCTTCTGTATGATCTGAAAACTAAAAAACTCATTTTCTCTGTGATAAGATGAACTGAAGGTGCCTTTTCTTGCACTGGCTGCTGCAGGTGTCTGTGTCAATGTGCATTTATGAACACAGATCAAGGACTGGATAGTGAGTCCTAGCAGTGCCTTTGGATGAGCACTGGAAGGAGAATGAAAATACAAAAATTATGTAGAATGTGTCAGGTAGGTTGCTGTAAAGTGTGTGGTGACATGAAGCAGTGTAATTTGGATCTCTAGAATGTAAAAATTGAAAAAGGACAAAAATTTAAAAAATGTGTGTGCCTCAATGCTCAGCCTAAAGAATTTCTAGCTTATCAGGGCATTTAATAATTGACTGTTTGCTTCTGTGGTAGGGCCACCATCAAAGATAAGCACACCAACCTAGGAGAGGGGTGCAGAAACAGGTGTGCAAATTTGGATTTTAAGTGTTGTTTGATAATGTGTTGTTGATGGGAATAACTGTGTTTTATTGGCTGAAATGTTTAAGTTTGCAGGGACACCTTCCACTATCCCAGGGTGCTCCAAGCCCTGTCCAACCTGGCCTTGGACACTTCCAGGGATCCAGGGGCAGCCACAGCTTCTCTGGGCACCCTGTGCCAAGGCCTCACCAGCTCCTGAGTAAAGAATTTCTTCCTGATCTAAATCTTCTGTCTTTCAGTTTAAAACCATTCCTCCTTGTCCTGATGTTATCTGCCTGTGGGAAAAGTCACTCTCCTTCTTTTATATAAGCCCCCTTTAGGAAGCATGTAAGAAAATTCAGCTGATATGTAGAAGTGGTCACTCTCCATGTGTGACTGAAAAACCAAGAGGAGAAATTTGGGTTTATTAAGAACTGCAGAAAACTTTTAAGGTGAGGCAACTAGTGCTGGCAAGTGTGGAAAAAAAACCAAAAACCAACCCCAAAACCAGCTGTGAGGGAGGCTACATAAAAGCTGTAGGAGAACGTTAAGCAGACACAAAACCTAATAGCAAATCTTTTTAAATGCTTCTTTTCTTTAAAAGCGTGGAAAAAAAAAAAAGTACTTCTAGTTTTATGTGAATGCTGAAAAGGGCTTTTCTCATGCCAGCTCTGCCTCCTTGATTCCTGCAAATGGCAAAGCAGAGAGAGGGTTTTGTAAATTGATGGGTCTGTCCTGAAGGGTTTGGTTCACATGATGGGTTTCATTATTGCCGTCTCTGCTCAGCTGCATAACAGGGAAAGCAGAGCTGCCTGGGTGCTGCTCCTCCCCTCTGACCAGGTGCAGGCACAGGTAGCTCTGGCAGCAGCAGCAGCAGGAAATGAGATTTGCTTCACAACTGTTCCCACCTGGAGGCACTGGGGCAGCAAAGTGAGGGCTGCCTCTCACAGGGTCACCCCAGCCCCCAGTTTTAGAGAAACCTAGGAGCCTTTCCAAGCACAGTGTTCCTGGGCATCGCTGCCTGTCGTTCCTAGGAAGTCACGGTCACACGTGGATGTCCTTCAAAAAGGCTCTGTCAAATTCTCTCTCAGCAGCTGCTCCTTTGGAACATTTAATAAAATCCTTTCTTAAATACTTTCTCCATGGCAGAAACTGATAGTAGTATGCCTGGAGTGCAAATGATCCTGGTTTGCTTATTAGGATTATTTTCTATCCGGAGTCAATCAAGTTTGTTTTTTTTTTTTTTGTAAGTGCTTTTATATTCAGTTTGCATATCTTGATTAGACTGTGATAATTTCCATGGCTGGAATCTCCAAAGTGTGCTGTCAAGAAATTATAAATGGTAATGAATTCACTTAATCAGGACTTCCAGGAGTACAATCAACATGAAATCTAGTCAATTAGAAATAAATCTGTTTAAAGTATTTCTTGTTCTCCAACAGTCTTGTTTGAGGCCTTATGTTACCTGGGACTGAATTAGAGACCTACACAGACAGGTAGAAAAAACACTTTGTAAGAAGTCACTGTGAGTCCAGAAATTTAGGTGATGCTGAAATGTGCTTGAATCTCCATTATAAACTAAGTTACACAGCCCCCAGAAAAGTTATGGTTTTAGCTGTGACTTGGCACTCTGCAGACCTCATCTTGCACCTTGTGTCCAGTTTTGGACCCACCACAGTACAGGAAAGATATGGAAAAACTGGAGCAGGTTCTGTGGAGGGCTGCCAAGAAAAAGGGAGCTGGAGTATTGTCCTGCAAGGAGAGGGACACAGGTAAGCCTGGAAAAGAGCTGGCTTCAGGGAGACTTTCCAGCAGGCCTGGATAAAAGCATGGATAGCCCGAGCAGATCTCATTGCTGGACCTGCTCTGGGCAAGAGGTTGAAATAAAGACCTCCAGAGACCCCTGTGACCCAAATGACTTGGTGATTCTCTAAGGCACAGCAAGGAATCCAGGTCACTGTGTTCAGGGAGGCTGATTTTATTTTGGTTCTGCATCGAGAGAGGGTAACTTTGGAAAAACAGCCTTGTTGTTATCCTAAACTGCCTCTAAATTAAAGGTATTGTGAGCAGATAACCCAGGGTGATTTAGCATGCTATTTATCTTTAATATTAAATTCCAAACTAAACCTGGCATTTAAATAGCAAAAGCTGGAAGAGTTTATGAATCTGTATTTTCACACAATAACATTCTTTCTGTTTTTTGTTTCCCTTCTTTTGCCTAATGGTCACAAACATGAGTCTCATTCTGTTTTCTTCTTGCCTAAGAAGTGATATTTTATTTCTTGAGCTGTTTACTGAAGGTAATAATTAAACCTTGGTAGTCAATGAGGAAACTGGCTCTTTTAATCAGCTTAATTGGGTTGATTGCATAATTTTTGGCTGGCTATAATTTGGTAAAAATGAGTTTCTTATCTGTATAATGAATTGAATCAAAAAATCTCAAAGGTCAAGAAAATAATTTATTTCTCAGTTATTCTATGGAGTCACTGTGTTGCTTGGGTCAGTTTGGCAGATCATTTAACCTTTCTAAGCCTGCAAATATTTTCTCCACTCTGTCATCATCATCCTTCACCTGCACAACCCTAAAGAATGTCCTTGGTTGTGCCATGAGCACAGGCTAAATTAAAGCCCAGAATATGCTTAGCTTGGGTTGGAAAATAGCTGGGGAAGATGCAGCTAAGGTCAGCAGAGCTCCTTTTTCAAAATTACCTCTGAAAAAGGAAGAGGTCAGGGAAGTTTTTCTGCAATTAAGGGAAGCCTGGAGACCATCTGTGCCAGGGAACCAGGAATATTTGCTGCAGACAGGCACAGATGGGCAGAGGGATGCTGAGGCCAGGGCACGCGGCTGTGCCGGCACTGGAGTTTGGCTACACCAAGAGCTGCTCACCTGCCCCGCTCCTCCTCCTCCCTTTCTGGGTCACCGTTTGGTTGTTGCTTCCCCCTGGAATGAGGGAAGAAATGAAGCTGCTGTGGAGGTCAGGGAAAATCTCCCCCTGCAGGCTCTTTGGCAGGGGACTGGCCTGGAACTGCAGACCTGGAGAGTCTGGGCTCTGTGGCCCCAAATCCCACCTGCAGACACCTGCACACCTCAACCGGTGTTTCCTGTGGAGTTGAAATAGAAATGAATTTGTTGAAATTAAAAACCCCAGCATAGACAAAGAGAAAGGGTAATTGATTTTATTTGTGCCTGCTCTCAACCAAAGATAACTCATCCTTTTATAAGAAAAACAGAACATCTATTTGAAGTTTTGCTTTTTTTTTTTTTTTTTTTTTTAACTGGCATGTTATTCCATTGATTAACTAAAGCAAACAATGAGACTATTTCTGTCAACACAGCAAATCAAATGACATAGTAGTCCCCACCAGGATCACATCTGAGGAAAATTCAGGTTAAACTTCATAGCAAGCACTAAATGCTAACCTGTGTGCAAGGAGGAGAGAAAATCTGCTTTATCTACATTCAGAGCTTGATCTAATCTACATAACAAGACACCACCAGTGCTTCTCTGTTAACATTTTATTCTGTTTGTATTTGAATTATCAGAAAAAAATGTTCTATGGGTAAAGAGGAAAGAGATTGATAAACATCAAATGCAAATTAACAAGTAACAAAGCTGCTTTGTCCATCAGGGATGTGAAATTGAGGTAAATATGTTCAACAAGCTTTGATTTTTTTTTTTCAGACTCCTGTTGTAAATCTTTTTAAATTCTCTTATGTCCTTTTCCTTCCAACATATCATAATCTTTTTGATATTTACATAGCTAAGTGCAAGCAGAGCCTGGGAGCAGAAAGGCTGGAAAATAAAATGCCTTGCCCTATTTGGTAAGAAAAGTTGGTGGGCACCCCAAAATGACCATTTAATCTATTTTCTTAGAAACAGACAGTGACTATTAAAAATTGAAGTGGTGTACTACTTCAGTATTACTTCAAGAACATGTTGTAACTACTTACATTGGTTTGGATAAGTGAAGGGGAATTTTTTCTTTCAGTCAGTGCATCTGCAGCTTATTTTGTCATAGAAAACATCCAGGATGGGGCACCCATAGCTGCTCTGGGCAACCAGTGCCTCCCCACCTTCACAGTAAAGAATTTCTTGCTGATATTTAATGTAAAAGCTGTTGTGTTATGAAGAAATGCCTTTCTGGATCCAGAACCGGATGAACTTTTCCATGTTTCAAGTTGCCTTTTCATACCTTGACTGTTGTTTTGCTCATGAATACAATGTTGAGTCCAAGAAGGCATCTCACTTTTTGGGTGCAAGTCAAGTTGTGTATCTGGGACAATGTGCTTGGTGCATTTCTGAAAACATTTTGTTGCTTTCCACCCTATTTGGATTAGTTATTTAGCTGCTACTTATTTAGCTTTTTTTTTTGTTTTGTTTGTTCATCATCTGTTTCAACTGGTTTAGAAGTCTGGATCAATACATACTAAACAGGCCAACTTTCAAACAGTGTTGGTTTTACAACTAAGTGCATGCAATTCCTGTAAAGATTTTATTTAATACTTCAAAGTGATTATTATTTTGCCATAAGTAAACTCTGTTTTTCACTGCAAGGAGTATTTAAAGAATATCTTAGGAGCACTGTTGTCTGTCTGTTGGAAAGCAGAAGTTCTAATAAATGTGAAAACTAGAGGCCATGCTAAAAGCAACTGTAGAAATGAGCAGAGCCTGGGAGGTAGCTCTGTGGGGCTCACGGGGCTGGGCCTAATTCCTTGTCTGGAAGAAGGACCTTTATTTAAAGGTCAGCCAGAATTGTTCTGGAAACCTTGCAGGGGCTTAAAAGAAGCCACTTAAGAACTTATATTGCCACTGGGAGTTGGCCTTTAAGGCAAAGTTCCCTGTGCTGGTTAACATAAATACTTGTTTGAATAATTTTTGTATCCATTCTGACCAATTTTACTGCTCCACCCTGTCCTAAACCTTTACACCTTCTTCCTCTTCCTGCCAGCAGGTTCTGTTTTCTCATGTTGAAATCCTACTTCAAATGTTTTTCATGTTGAAATTCCACTTCAGATATTCAAAAGCTTTTTCTACATCTGCTGCTCTGCCTGTCTTCCAGCCTTCCTCATTCAGCAGAAGTTGCTTGTCTCTGGTATTCTTTGTACTTCTCCTTGCCCAAAATGTCTCTTTACATCTGCCTGGCTGAACTTCAGCCTTTCCATGGGGATAACGTGACCAGCTGAATAGTTTACAGGGAAAATAAATGCTAAGTAGAAGAGACAGAGAACAAAGGAGAAATTTAGCTTCCAAAGCTGCTTGGTAACAAAAGAAACTCAAAACTACCCTGTATTTGCAGAAATAGGCTGCTTGTGTAGATTTTGTGTGTACAGCAGTGATAATGGTGAAGTATCTATGTTTAAAAATACTAAGATAAAAAAAAATTACCTGCTTACAGACCCACTTTATTCATATGATGTTGGCATTTAAACTCTAAATACCAAAAGTTAGTGGGACTTAGCTGCTTCTTAACAAGTCTGTGCAAATAGGTGAGAACAAAGAAATAAGTGGCAGGTTTGACAACTTCATCACACAATTTTCTTTGTTTCCTTAAAATATAAAAGGTGGGGTGAAGTCTCACTCTTGAGCCCTTTTGCAAAACAATTTGACCCTTGTGCTGGTCACCCAGCAAAGAAATCAAGGGCTGCTTAAATCTGCTCTTTAACAGGGCAGTGAAAACAATCTCCTGGTAGTGCTGATGAGAGCCAATGGATATGACTGCTGATTTTGAATATTGATTTCCAATCAATAATTCATCTTGGAAGTATGAGATGCCACACTGGTAAACAACAGCTTCAGAGAAAAGTACAGGAGGAATTTTTGCTCATCATTCTGGTACTATAGTATTTGTGTCAGCACTCATCTTCTAAAATATTTATCTGGGTGTTTCAGTTATTTAACAGAAAGATCAAAAATACATCATCACCAGCAAGTGAATTTAAGTGAGGGACTGCTGAGTGGGGAATAAAGCTGTAATTAGGGGAGTTGTTCCTGTCTGGTGGAGCTGGGAGTACAAGAGAGCTGCAAGTGCCTTGTCTCCCCTGCGGTTTTGCTGTGGATTGTTTAGCACTCCTTGTCCATGTTCTGGCTTTCTTCTTGTAGATATTTCTTTTAGGTTTTGCTTTTGCCTGGCTGGGTTTGGTGTCTGTGCCCTGGTTGGAGTTGTGGAATTTGGGTGCTGATAGCATTTCCCTTGGGGTTAATCAGGTGGCTCTGTTTGTGGAGATCTCTTTCCTGTTGCTCAGGCAGTGGTGTCTCAGGTCCACTCTGTGCTGGCAAACATTAATGCTGACTTTGGATGAAGTGGTTCTGCCCTTTTCAAGTCCTGGCAGTTCACTTCTGGCCCTGTGCCATCTTTCTCCTGCTGCTTCTGCAAACATTTGCATAGTGATCCAGTTCAGAGGTATGATGGATTTGGAAACTAACCTCTCAAACAAAAAAAAAAAAAAAAGAGCTGGAGTTTGACCTGGATCAGTACTTTGTTTTGCTTCACTGTTCATGTTAAAGTAGTCTGGGGACAAGGGCGGAGAGCTCTGGGGTGAGAAGGAGGGTGGGCTTGCTTTTTGGGAGGCAATGCTGGTTACTGCCAGCTTTGAAGTTGGAGTGCAGAGGGAGCTTGAACCCATCAAATTGCAAATTGCCCTTTGGAACTGGTCTTCAATTCAAATTTTCCTCTTCATGACCTTTTCTGCCCAACCAGGGGGAGGTGTGAAATGCATGGTGTGCTGGGACTCAACCCCCCCACCTTCAGCTCTGTCTGAAGTGCATTTTTGTTTTAATATTATTATAATTAGAAAATAAAATGCTTGATCTTCTTCAGCATTTTAATTTAGTGCTTCATCAAGCTGGTTCTTGAGCTGATATGTATAATCCTGAATAAAGCCACAGAATCCAAGTGTTGGGAGCTCTGGCAGGTTTTACACAGAAATCCCTTTCCTGAATAGTTTTCCTTCAGAGTTAATGGCTAAATACCTCTTTCTAGCAGTGACTGTTCCTCTCCCAGCACACTTATCTCACAGTCTGGTCCATGGCATTACTCAGCCTGTGACAATGCCCACTGTATCCCAGATATTCCCACAGGTGGGTTTGTAACTGGCCTCACTGCAGCAGTCTGGAGGGCTTCTCCCTGCAGGCAACAGGGCTGCTATTGTGCAAATGAATGTTTATATAAAAATAGATTGGTCTTATCTTGACTAGGAGTCAGTGACCCCTGGATTTGAAACCTTGCTCTGAGATTTGGCCTTGGACAAGGCATTTGGTGCTTGTGCCTCTGCTGTGTTTTAGGGACAAACAAGACCAGGAGGGTTTGGTACTTTGCAGGGTGAACAAAAATCACACAGAGCCATAAGCAAGCTGAAGATTTTCAAACGTGGTTTTTATAGTGGATTTATCTGATAATACCTGGATGTTCAATGAAGATCCCCTGTACAGTGTGTTTCTCTGTTGATGATATTTCAAATCCTTTCACATCAAGTTTACAATATCTAGCTAACAAATAAATGTAAACATGTATATTTATTAAATTCCTTTTGTGTGATGTTCAACAACCTTAAGGCTCTAAAGAATAGATTAATCTGTTGCTGCTCTTGGTTTTTCCCCTGCTGTGTCTGTTTGCATTCTCTGGAGCACACCCTTCTCCTTGAGAGTGAGCTCTGGGAATTGAATTTTTTCCCATTTAACCTGTGCACTGTTTAATTCCAGCCTTTTGCAATGTTTTTGTAGGGTTTTTAAAAATTATTTTGTAGAGAAAAAGGGAGTTTGATGGTCATGGTTTGGACTGTTTGAAATTCTCCTTAATGGTGCAGTGGCAGCGAATGGCAGAATAAGAAATTCCAGCAGATTTTGTGAAAGCTGTGGGCTGGACTGGGAAAAAAACCAATCTAAAAATAGCATCTGTAAAGGGAAGGCAGCAGTCTGAGCTCTGCTCCTTTCATCTGGCCTGTTGGTCTGAGGAACATCACCTGGCCACAGCCCCAGAGGCTGGGTGCACATCCTGCTGAGCTAAAGGGCAAGGGCTGGCAGAGGAGTTCAATAACGAGGGGAGCATAAAGCCGTCCTTTCACTCTCTCATCTTCCTGCTTCTTTGTGGCCTTCCTGTGTCAAAATGGGTGTTTAACCAGCTGCAGCTCAAGCTTGCTTTGCTTAGGGCATGTGCAGAGGCCAGGGCAGGACAGTGCCTGGAGCTGGGGCACACTCAGTGGCCAGGAGTTGAGAAATGTGGACAGACAACATGAGGTGGAACAAACCCTGTTGGTGTGATGCTTTTCATGGTGTGTTTATTGCCAAGATGATAATGACATCTGTTTTTATTAATTTACAGAGAATCTTGTCAGCACTCCACCAAAAAAGCAGCCACAAACGAAACACAATCAGCTTAACTGTAGGAATCCTGTGATCTATTGGTTTGGTTTTTTTTTTTTTAAGAAAAGGAAGAAGGCATCCCAGACAACCATGATAAACCTAATCTATGTTTCAGCTGTGTTGAACCAATGAATTGCCAGGTAGGAATTAGGAATCTGGGATGCAATATTTTCATGGGTTATACAAGTATTAATTAATCCAGGCAACTTGCCTTTTTTTTCCTGATGTGGTAGATTTGGTTGTGGAAAAATCTCTTGTAATATCCTTGGGACAAAAGTGAAACAGTTCCTAAATGATAACAGCTTCTCTGTAGGGGCTGTGGTAGCCAGTGGCTCTGGTTAACAAATGGTGGGATCTTCCATTTCCACACAACTTGAGCCAACAAATTGCCAGTTTCTCCAGTATTCAAATGGTCTTGTTTCAAAAATGGTGTTTAAATTATCTGTTTCCCAACTGTGCTGGTGGGGTCCATATCCTGTTCATCTTGCCCCTGTGGATACAGACTCTCATTATCCTTTCCATGCTTACTTGTGCATTATTTTCCAGAAGATTAGGTGTCTTATGCCTTGTTGACAAGTCCCGAAGAAGTTCTTTGTCCCAGTATTTATTAAACTTAAAGGCTTGATTCCTGGGAGCTGTTTTTTCAGCTGAACATTTTCCTTTCTTATTATAGAATGAGATATTCCTGGGTAGTTTTTGCATGAAAATCCACTTGCCAAAACCTGGGGAAGTTTTTTCCTCCTAAACCAACTCTTATTTGGCTGCTGTATAACTGCAGTTTACTGCTCTCTGTCAAATCCACTGCCCTGGAATATGTTGCACTCTCAGATGGCTTTAGGGACAGACAAGCCATGTGATGGTCTTTATGTCTCTCTGCTCACACTCACTGGCCTGTACCTCTTATGCCCTTAAATTCTGTGTATTGCTCTGCTTTATTTTGGGTTCACATGTTTTAGCAGTGGCAGACAAATAGAGAAACCACAGAAATGTTTATGCTGTTTATTGACTTAAGGTGCTTTGGAGAGCAGCATTAATCTACAGTTCACTGAAGCAGCAAAAAAATGAAATACTCCCTGCAGAGTTTTCCTTTGTAAATAGAGCCTTCCATTAAGCTGCTGTAAACTGGCTTGCTTTCAGGTTTCTGAATGCACTGGTTTTGTCTTCATTAGTAATTATAGCTGAGGGTAATAACACTGGAATTATCCTTCATCAGAAACAACAATAAGGCTTGATGATGTGGGGGTGTGATGTGATGTGCTGTGGGAGTGCTTGTCCTTGACCTCCAGCCTCAGGCCTGGCTCTCCACTGCCCAGCCAACCTATGGACACCTAAAATGGGAAATGACAGTGGCAGCCTTTAGTCCCTGCTCTGGAGTCACTGCTGGGACAGTGACTGGGTAGTGAAGAGGGAATGACTTAAACTAAAGTGTTAGACACAGTGGTAAAAAATGCTCTTTTATCCTTTGCTGTTGTTTGACTTGATTTACTTGGGCTGATCTGGCTGAGAGATCAGTATAGAAAATGTGTACTTGGAATACCTCAGTACACTTTCCTGGTTTATGAGTGATGAAGTCACTTCACCCTCCCATGCTTCACTTTTGCTTCACTGTCTCTTTTTAAATGTGACCTGGCAGTGGAATTGCTTGTTTGATTAGTTCTTTCTTTCTTTCATTCTTATTTTATTTTATTTTTCTTCTAACTGAATTTTTATTTTGCATTAAAATGCAGAGGAATTGTCTTGGAGGATTATGCACAGGAAAAAAAAGAAAAATAATAATACATTTTTCTGGCCTCCTAAATCTGAAAAGTTATATGACGTCCAAGCACTGCAGAGTTTATTGTTGGTCTTTTCAGTTTTTTCCACTGTAAATGTTTTCCTCCATTTTTCCACAGATTAATAATTTTCATATCCTGGTACAGCTTTAAATCTGTGGGACAAAAACAAAATTCATTTGCTCTTGTAGGTGGAAAAGTCCAGAAGGAAAATGTTCTGCTGTTCTTAGTGTGAGACCCCTGATTACAAATATCTGTAGTCTGGAATAAACATGACTTTCATTTTAGCCTATGCTATATCACAGATTAAAACTGCTTCTAAGCTCAGAGTATGTATAATGGCCAGATTTGGGTGGTGTTGGTTTAAAAGGATGTTGTGTGAGCCGCAAACCACAGAGCAGCATCTGTGTCTGTCTGGCTCCCTGTAGGATTTAGTTTTTTTGGTTGGTTCCACTATTTGGGAATACTGATTTTTATGAAAGCCTCACCTGTGCAGATTCTTGATGTACAGGATGATGTTAGTTTAGCATTTACATTAATTCCCTGAAATGTCTTTTCACTGAGAAGAGGAAGCTTCAAAGCCAGACCTAGCTCTTAGTACAGTTTACAGCAGTGCTGGTTATCACAGGACTGGGTAATTGTGCTGTTTTTTCTGGGTCCTTTGGGAGGTTGGGTGTGCCTGGAAAGAAAGGTCATCTTCTTTTTTACTACTCTTTTTTCCTTCTCCTGCCCTTCCTCTTCTCTAGTAAATTGGTAGCCAGATTTATTTCCTTTGCACTCTGCCTACCCACATAACTGACAGAAAGAAATAAAAGATGGATAAACCATAAAACTTCCTTGTTAAACGAATGTTATTTCCAAGAAGGAAAAAAAATGTAGCTGATTCATTTTGAAGACTTGAACTGTAACTTTTTTCTTTTTCTCCTTGGTATTGGCAGGATAAAAAACTTTAACATGCCTCGTAGCCCTACATCAAGTGAAGATGAAATGGCACAAAGCTTCTCTGACTATTCTGTTGAGTCTGAATCAGACAGCTCCAAAGAAGAAACTATTTATGACACAATTAGAGCAACTGCAGAAAAGCCAAGCAGCAGAATGGATGACAGTCAGAGCAACACTTTAGTGATTCGAATTATCATACCTGACTTGCAGCAAACGGTAAGGCAGAGTGCACTGCAATTAAACAAAGTGAAATTAATGATCTTCTTTGCTGGCTTCAGCCTGCAGTACATCTGTTCCTTTTTTTTTACTTTCTTTTTGACATATTACAGACAAAATTCATGTTTTGTTTTAATGTCTATGCTTTGTACCCCAGTGGTTTATCTGACTGGTTGCCTCAACTAAAGGCACCATCCCTTCCAAGAGAATTTAGTGTGTTGACCTGATGAAAGCCATGTTCATAAAGCAAAATATCTCTCTGATATGCATTCAGAGATTTTGGGTAAAAGAAAGAGACTTAGGAATCCAAAACCTTATTAGAAGATGAAGATTGAATCAAAAAATCGCATGTTAACTCTATGAAAGCCTCATACATTATAATAAATTTTATATATATATCTATATATATGTGGCTTCTCTTGTTCTTCTCATGAAATAGTTTGTGATTGACACTAGACTGGGGTCCTGCAAGAGGTCATCAAATTCTCTCTCTCTAATATATTTGTTGTCTTTCTCTGTCAGCCTGCCTCGCAAAAGACATCCCTTTTAGAGAGCCTGTGGCTTTTAGAGTGTAAAGATGAGGGGAAAAAGCACAAAGACACCTTTCTTTCCTCCTTTGCTGCTGTGCCTTTACTACAGGGTATTGTTTCTGAACCTTCCAGTCAGAGAAACCAACACAAGTGCTGTGATAGGAATAACAGTGTTGTGCTGGAAAAGGTCTTGGGAGAGACTGATTCCATGTAGAACCACAATTTGTCTGAGTTTGCTATTAATTATCTGAATTACCCTGGGTCTCCTTGAATGCTGCTGTCAGGATTTTCAGTGGTGGCACCAGCCTTTTGAAATTTCCAAGATTATTAAAACACATCCATTACATGGATGTGAGCCACGTACATCACTCTGTGCTGACATGTAAGATTTACATCATGCCCTGCTGCTGTTTGAGATCCATCTCATGAAACCCTTCCTTTCTTCTTAATTAAGTTCATTTTTAGGATGATAGAGATGGGCTGCATGCAGCCTGACAGGGAAAAGCTGTTTTGACAGTGTGCCCTCAGGTGTGGTTCTGGAGCTCTTTCTTGATGATCTTACCAGCTTGCTCTATCTGTGACCCTGTCAATGAACAGATCCATGAAAATGGAATGGAAATGCCAGCTTTTCTTGCTATGTTTACTCTGCTGTTAAAACCACAGGGATAGTAGCTTCCTGAAGTCCTCTTATTTAATTACTCTTTTTTTTGGATCAGTAATAAGTTATTTATTGACATTATCAAGACAAATTTAAAAATTAATTTTATCGTTTGTTCATTTTTATCGATTTACTTTTTGTATTTCTTCTTCCTTTTCAATGAACTCTTCATGAAAAGTAACTGAATTGTTCTAAGCTATTCTAAAGCAGCTGATGTATTTCTTATTTAATTTATCAGCCCACAAATTTTCTTTGTGCAGGAAAGTGAAACCTGGCTTCAGGTTAGCAAACAGAAATATTGGTGGATTAAATGTAGTGAAGAGTTTGAGCTGTTGTACAGCTACAAGCCAGAGCAAACATAGGCCCCATTTCCTGTATAATTATAATTAATTTAACATATGAGGTGTTTAAAATTAGTCTGTTTAATCAAAGAAGCATGAAATAACATAATTTAGTTTTCTTCTTTTTTTGGTTTTTAGAGAGTATGATCAAGACTATATTTGTTCTAAGGAAGAAAAGTTTAGGGGTTTAGATAAAATTCAGCCCACTGGGAAGCTTTAAAGCCAAACTCCCAGAAAATGAAGTTTGCTTGTCTGCAGTGGCTGTGGTACAAACTGCCTTTATTCCACTGCAGGTATGAGATAAGCACCAAGCACCACGAGTAGGATGTGCTGCCATGGAAAACTTTACAAATTACCACACATTGTAGGAAGTCTGTCTTGTTGCTCTTTTATTCTCATGTGAAACTTAGAAGACAATGTGAATCTTGACAAGTTCATACAAAGCCCTTAAGAACAATTGCTTTTCAGTTCTTATATCAGTTATTTTTTTTTGTCTCCTTCTCAGTTTGGGTGATAACCCAATTTACTGAGACACGACTTGGTAGAAATGGTAATTTCTCATTGCCTCTGTGCATGACCTGTATTCAGTAAGTGTCATCCTTCTCACAGGAAGGTGGAGAATATTTAAATGAACAACTGAAAGATTTCCTGAGCTCAGTAAAATTCCTGAGGGAATGGAGAGCATGGAAAGCCCTCCAGTCTCAAGGAGCATGGGTAAAACTGCTGTGTTTTCTGGCATATATTATTTGGTCTGAATCCAGGCCCAGTCATCTTGTATCCATTTCCTTTTCCAGCCTATGTAGGAAAAATCCCAAGTGATGCTGCCTGTAAGTGAAATCAGTCTGATTCTTAAGGAGCTGTTGTCAAGAAAATCTCCTTTAGCTTGATATTCAGACAGCGATGGTGCTTTGTGTTTAGAATTGCTCTTTGCCACAGACACTGAGAACACTTCTGTCAGCCAGTGGTTTTAAGGAATGTTTTCATTATCTTATTATCAACACATAGTGCTTGTTCCACTCTTGTTTTACCCTGTACGTGTGCTCCCTCTGGGTTATGTTTAAAGTCAAAATGCTCAGATCCGTACATTTTATTAAATTCTAAGGCTGAGATGGGTTTGGGTCTACTGAAGACTTCTCTGAGACACTTTCTGCCCATCTGTTTTGCTGCTCCACTGCAATAATGAGCATTTACTGATTTCTCCCTCCTCTGGGTTTTTGTGTTTTTAAAATTTTATTGGACTTTTGTCCAATTTTATTCTATGCAAATTATTGTTTGGTAAGTGATAGTTTGGTATAGCAACAGCTTAGGTTGGAGCTACTTCTTGGTGTTCTGTTTCTGTATAGCTTTTTATACTTTTGTATCCTTTCTTTACTTTTTTATTATTTGTTTGGTCTGAGGATTAAGAATCTTTTCCTTTACTGCTCTTGCTTCTCTGATAAAACACTGTTTTTACTTTGTGCACTTTTTACCTTAAAAAAGCAGGAACCCAGTTGTGACAACTGCAGCTGGAGTCCCATTTTTCCTTGGGATGCCTCCAGTTTTACTTGTTTCCAGACTGTGCTGCCTCGTAGATACTCCAGATTTTCTTTTGCAACTTTTCCCAAGTATTCTTCTGTATCCCACTTTGTGCCTGATAGTTCCTTGCTGCTTTCTGTTTGCTCTTCCTTGTTTTATCTTCAGTTTGATAAGAGAATTTTTGTGCTGCTGCTATCTGTTCACATGCCCTTGATCTGGGCAGGTGATCTGCTGACAGCCTGGCCAGACTGGTTTTTCTGACCTGTCCTCTCAGGAATTCTGTTTCCTGAGTGCAGCCTGATGAAGGAGAGCAGTGTTTCAGCAGAGAATCAAGCTGAACACAGCACAAACCAAAATGTGGGACTTGCTCCCTTTTCTTTCCATGATGCCAAACTCTCATTTGTGTTTCCCATTTTTTGGCTGTCTCATCTTTAATATCAGCATCTCCCATTCAAAGGAATAATTCATATTTTGATATCCTGGCAGTCATATTTTTTGGAGGCAGCAGCACAAACCATTTTGTCGTGTCCCTCTGTCACAGCACAGTTTGTGTGATTGACAGCTGAGCAGAAAGATGTGTTTGCTGATTGATTTTAAGCAGATAAATATTATCCCTCAGACATTCTGTATGATAAGCATTATTCCTACTGAATTAATATCTTCCCTTCAGCTGAGGAGTTGTGTTTTCCCTGGCTTCCCATCCTGCCCTTCAGTCAGTGACTTGCTCTCACCAGTGTGCAGGAATGCAAGATTATAATTGACCGTGTCTGCTGTGATCCAAGGAGCTTTCACATCCCAAACACAGGCCTTGCATCTCAGCAGCCAGTGCTGACGTGCTGTCTTGCTGCTACACTTGCATTTTGAGGGGCCTGCTGTGGTTTTGACAGTGACTTTGAGCCACTCAGGGCTTTTTTTTTTTTGGCTGTTCTTTGTGGTTTTTTTACAGTGAAATGTATCTGTCAGTGCAAAACATCTTTGTTTCATGTGTTTCTGTAGTTCCTTGTCAGTGAAAGATCTCTATTCTTTAATTTTTTTTTTCTTTTCATTGAGGATTAGAAAAAGTTGTCCATTTTTTTTTGGCTCTGCTGCTGCCTCCTTTCCTTGTGGCCACCATGCCACGTGTGCCTAATGAATTGTTCCTTATTTCATAACTGGAACAGCCTGTGTGTAGGTCCTGCTGTGACTGAGCTGATGTTTCCTCAGGATACAGAGTGTGGCAGTAAGTAATGACTTGTCTGCAGGATAGAGGGGGTGGCTGTGGTGCTCCCTGCCTGGAGGGCTGCCAGGAGGACACAGAGGCAGCACAGTGGAGTTGCTCCAGTGACAGGCTGATGGAAAATGCACCTTATGCAGCATCTGAGTGGTTCTTTTTATCCTCTTGGTCAGCACCTGCCTCTGAGAGTGTGGTAACAGCTCCCTTCTATCCTGCCTGGCTTCATGGAAAGCATAAATAATCACTTTTCTCGCTAGTTTCACTTTTCGCAGCCTGAAAAATTCTGGTAGCAAAAAAATTCTCCAGTTATCAATTTACTTTTTACATAACTGATCTTATTTCATTCTAAATTGCTAATGCAATCAGTTTTTTTTTTTTACAATAAGCCCACTTTTGTTTCTTATGAATTGCTGGAAGAGCTGGAGCTCTCACTGAATTAGTTTGTGATATATTTGCCTGACATCAAGAACAGAGAGAGAACACAAGAATAGACTGAACAAAATTGAATATGTTGGATTATCCAGGTGCATTAAAAACCAGCAGACTTAATTAAACTGTGATCAGAAGTAACTGCTTTGTATTTTTAAAATCAAAACAGTGTCATACAAGTCCAAAATTAGTTTGTTTCATGTAAGAAAGAATTACATGTATTTTTTCCTTGGAGAAAAAAATACATGTAATTTCAACATTATCTTCCCATTTGAATAACACTCACTGAAATCTTTCAGATGTGTGGATAATGTTAAAAGTTAGGCTCATTGCACATCTTGTAACTGTTTTGCTGAGTAGTGCTGATGTTTGAGTCTGAATCTTGTATTGAAGTTTGAGTCCATGTAGGAGTCGTGGAGCAAGTGAGGGTCAGAAGGAACACAGGGATTTCAAACAGATTTGCCTTGTTGCTAAGCCAATGCTGTAACTACTGGCATGTTTGGGAAGGAAAATATTTGTTACAATCTACTTTGTATCCCTATCTCCTTCCCTTCAGCATATAAAACACCCCACCCAAACTTTTCACAAAATGTCTTGGAAAATAAAATAAGTGAGGGAAATGAAAGCTGCTTCCTAGCCAGCCTTACTTGTGACAAAGTCTAACA
This sequence comes from Agelaius phoeniceus, assembly GCF_051311805.1. Classification (NCBI taxonomy): domain Eukaryota; kingdom Metazoa; phylum Chordata; class Aves; order Passeriformes; family Icteridae; genus Agelaius; species Agelaius phoeniceus. The sequence goes on along the minus strand of NC_135270.1, from coordinate 9,243,048 downwards.
TTTCATTTACGTTTAAGACTGTAAGGGATTAAAGCAGAAAGAGCATTGTGTGTTCAGGATGCACATCAGAGGCACCAAATTGCTTTCTGGGCATTGCCATCTGCTGGTACCTTGGAACCAGTGACTGCAGTGTAGGCAAAATCCCTAAACTCCTCAAGTCCCTGAATTCCAGCTTGGTAAGAAGCAGAGAACTGCAGGAGCTTGTCAAGGTTTTCAAGTCATTTGCTCCATGTTGTATCCTTCCTCCCATAAACTTACCCTCAGTTAAATGTAGCTAAAAGGAAAGTAGAATTCTTGCCTGACTACCAGTTTTTGGTGATATCCTTGTGGATCTAACTGATATCAGAACAGCCAAGAATCAAGTGGATAGTTCAACACCTTGTAACATCCCTTTTGAACAGGTTTTCCATGAAGGTGCTCTCTCTCTCTGAGGAAGGATGTGTGTATTCCATGAGGTTTGTGGAAGGACCTGAAATGTCCTGCGTTTTCACAGTACTTGTGCATTAGGTATTATCAATGCACATCTGAAATAGAATTCTTGTTGAGCACTGTTTTGTCATGGAGTCTGTGTATTTATTATGAATATTCCTATTATTCATGACATTTGTAAATTTTAGAATGTAAGACACTGTTGAAATGTTTGGTTTTTTTTTCACTAATTTGGTTCCTTAAAATAATTTCTCTTTGCAGAAATGCATTCGATTTAACCCAGAAGCTTCAGTGTGGGTTGCAAAGCAGCGGATATTGTGCACTTTGAACCAGAGTTTGAAGGATGTCCTGAACTATGGATTGTTCCAGCCTGCAAGCAATGGGAGAGATGGGAAGTTTTTGGATGAGGAGAGACTTCTGAGGGAATACCCACAGCCAGTCAATAAAGGAGTTCCTTCACTTGAGGTATTTTTAGATCTGACATCTGAAGCATTTCTATTCTGATACAAACTGTGCAGAAAGCTGTATTTGAGGTGTCTGCATGCACCTGAATTACATCTGGGAAATGCTTATCAGCAAGTCTGAGCTTGAACCCTTGCTCACAGAAGTGCTGGCATTCCCTGCTCATGGAGCTGGTCCATCCCCAAAAAGTTGCGAAGAGTCAGCCCTTCTGGGACAGTGGATTTTGGAGTTTTCCTTTGCTGAGGGCGCAGGACATGTATCTTGTTTAGTGATTTAATAAAGAAATGCAAGGTTCTAGGTGAAGCTGTTGGATCTGTGATGAGGTTTGCAATAGCAGTGCAGTAGCTGCTGGATAACCAGCCTTTGCTTTCTCCCAGAGAGAACTTTCTATCTCAGTGAAGCCTTTTTTAACCCCTGCCTGGTTCCTTCTGTGCCATCCTTCAGAGTGCACAGGTTGCCTCTGTCTGCCTCCTGGGAAAGCAGTAAGGGAGGAGAGGGTGTGTGCTGGGATTTCCCCCTCTCTGTTGCTCCTGCAGTTGGGGATAAGCTGGGCAGAACTTTCATGGCACTGAACAAACTTGGAGCAGAGCCAGATCACGCAACACAGCAGCAAACTGGGGCATGAAACTGGCGTTTAATTAATTTTGATATTGCCTGTATGGTGGCAGATCAACCATTAATAATGTGCAGTTAATAGACTTACTCCACTATAACACAAATCCAAGAGAAAAAACATCAGGGTCCTGAGAAGGCTTCAGGTCTTCCCTTTTCCAGGAGTTTATTTCAGAGTTTCAGTCTGATGATCACATTACAGCTGTAAGGAAATTAAACAGACACTTTATTGTGTTTCGTAGTTTTCCATGAGTGTTGACTGCAGCAACTGAGGTGTTAAAAGTGATTTTGTGGAAAGTTGGTGTTAAAGTCTCATTCAGTGCAGTCCCTTGTCCAACAGACAGGCTGCATTCCTGGAATTCTGCATGGGACAATGAGAGAGTGGTAAATTATAGCTATGGAAACCCCCATGACTTTTGATCTTGCTACTGCACCCAAGCTGCTCAGGATAAAATGGGACTGAGTTTCAACCAAAAGAGAGGCAGTCCTCAGAATCTCATTCACAAAACCAGTCCTGTTCAACATCAGAGCTATTCCCATGTGCAAGTTCCTCTTACATTGACTAAGGGATTTTCAGGTGTACTTTTTTTTGTTTTTATATTTCAGAAATGCTAAGCTGCAATTTTGAAATTGATATTTTTTTATTTAACATGCCTTCCCAGCTTTCTGCCTGAGACTATAAATGAAAGTGCACAGGAATCCTTGGGGAAAAGTGCTTTTCAGTGTAATTCTTGCTTGCTTCTGTAGATTCTAGAGGCTGATCTCATTTCCAATACACCTCTACTGATCTCTTGTATTCATACAACATATGAATTTTGCTTAAATGATGTAAAACTATATGAAATACTGAGCCTATTTCTGAAATTTTGCCTGTATCTATCATCACAGTGGACGATACTTCCTGATAAGGTCAGAAAATGGTATTATGAGTTTTAAGTTTTAAAATTTCTTCTTCTCTTCTTCCCTCAGTTTCGCTACAAGAAAAGAGTGTACAGACAGTTCAACCTGGATGAAAAGCAGCTGGCCAAGCTTCACACCAAGGTATCCCAATTTCCTGCAGGAGTTAGCAATTACCTGCAGTGGGTGTTGACATCAGTTGAAAAAATGTTTCATTTTTAGTCAAAATTTTATTTTTGAAATCAGAGGATGATTCATTTTTTGCTCTTTGTTTCAGGCCAATTTGAAAAAGTTTATGGATCATGTCCACCATCTCTCTGTGGAAAAAATGACCAAGATGTTGGACCGAGGACTGGACCCAAACTATCATGACTTAGAAAGTGGAGGTCAGAACAACTAAACTAAGCAGCATAGAGGAGTACCTTGAGTTAAACTTAAATTGATTAACAGGGTGAATCTCACACATTCCTTCACAACTCTGAGCCAGTGAAATCTGTATGGCTTTGCTGTCCAAAGGAGATAATTGATAATTTTATAACAGTATTTTAAACTTTATAAAGTAACTTAAATTTATTTTATGGTTTTCCTCACCTTTTTCCATGTGCATCCTATTCTCTTTCTTAGAAACACCCCTAACTTTGGCAGCTCAGCTTGACAACACAGTAGAAGTGATAAAAGCCCTGAAAAATGGAGGAGCACATTTAGACTTCAGAGCCAAAGATGGAATGACAGCTCTGCACAAAGCAGCCAGAGCCAAGAACCAAGTAGCCCTCAAGGTAAACACTTTCAGGAGCAAATTATGTGTTATCTTGTTAAAAAAAATGCATAAAGGAGACTGTTTTCAATTAATTACTGTATTGTCCTCTATGGATCCTTTAGGATGTGCTTGTTCTAGTGCTTTCTTGTGGCTTTCAAATCTTAGCATTTGCCTTCAATAAGGAGCCTTGTAATTTCTGATTTATCTTTTCCTCATAGGAAGACAAGTGGTCAAATTTAAGCTTATCCATTGATACACTGAGATTTGTCTGAGGAAATAGGAATAGCATTGTCACTTAACTCTGTCAAAGCAGCTTCCAGTGGCATGGATTGCACATTATGCTTTAACACAGTGTCTTCTCTTTTCTTTTGTATTTTAACAGGTATTCTTAATTCACTCTGATCTAGATTGTCTTAGATTTATGGGTTTTGCTTATTCCCTTTTGACAGATACTCAAATTGCATGACATTTTTGATAAAGCACCTTGAAACTGAAGAGGTGAATGTGTTGCAAAGGTGATGCAACATTTACAGAGCTGACATTTCTGAACCTAGTGAGAGGATGGAAACTGGACATTGCCACTCCTTTCTGTGCCATCCCCATAGATTCCTTTAGATCTTAATTCTTCCAAGGTCATTTCTTGCTTGACTTAGTCTGTGCTGTGGTCCACTCTTAGGTGAGCAAAAAATGTTATGTCAATGACCAACCTTATGCATACTTTTTCAGATTCTTTTTCCAGGTAAAGACCCTTTTTATGGAAGTCCCTCCCAGATCTATTTTTCACAGTCTGTGATTGCTTTCAGACCCTTTTAGAGCTGGGAGCATCTCCCAACTACAAGGACAGCTGCGGCCTGACCCCGCTGTACCACACAGCCGTGGTGGGAGGGGACCCTTTCTGCTGTGAGCTCTTACTCCATGAACATGCTACAGTCAGCTGCAAGGATGAAAATGGATGGCAAGAAATCCATCAGGTAGGAAAGATTTGCTTTTTGTTTGGAGTTGGACTTGCATGAGGAAGTTGTTCATGGTTGTTTTAGGGTTAAGCACTATTTTGAAGTCCCTGCACATTCAAGTAGGAAATTTCTTCCTTTTTCTATCTGCTTTTTCTACTTTTTTTTTTTAATTTATTCACTTTGCATCCTGCTGTGGTGACTAAGAAGTAGAAAACTGTTCCAGTGGTGTTCTGTAACTTTGAAATCCTCTGGTTACTGTGGATTTTGATGCAGAATTGCACTCGTCATATTTATGCCATGAACTCTTGGAAGCTTAGATTCCTGTTTGTGGCACTTCAGTAGGAACATGTAGCTCTTTCTTTTGGTTAGATTCCAGTCAGTAGGAACATGTAGCTCTTTCTTTTGGTTAGATGTCCTTGTTAATGCTCCTTCTGTGTTTGTCAGGCTGCTTTCCCCTTGTCTCTGCTGAACTTTACAGGAAGGTTTGGGTTGAGGATCCTGCTGCTGGGGTCCATCAGCCTCTCCCTGTCCTCTCCAGAAACACCTGAATGCTATCCAGCAGTTGTGTAAAAATGCTTTATTGATTTCCCTTTGCACAGTGATAAACTCAGTAATATACAGAGTTCAAAGATTCTAACAGTCCCAATGTCATTGCTGCTACTTTGTTGTGTCTCTGTATGGATGAGTTTCGAAAAGTACAAAAATTGGAACTGCTGTAATATGAGATAAAGATACAAGTAATCAACCTTACAGGTCTGCCTGGGTCATCTTGACTCAATTTATCTTCTGTGCACTGAATTCTTTAGTACATGGATATTTTTCTTCTTTTCTTGGAAAGAAATGGGAGGTAGCTTTGGCACCCACATTTGGGCAGGAATTGGAGCTTTTTCACTAAGCGGGTCTAGGTCAAGGTTGTGTGGATCCGTCTCTAGAGTAGGGGAAAAGGAAGGAATTATTTTTTTACCATATTTTCTGAGGATATGGAGGAAATGGATTGTCTAGATCAAAGTATTGCCCCATCTGGGCTCCATAAAATACAGAGAAAATGTCCATCTTTTTAAACCCTAGCCTCATACACATAAGGTTATTATTTCTCATAGTGAAATAGAGCTTTCCAAACTCCCTGTGTTGGTTGTAATCCTAAATAAATCAACGTTTACATCTGGGTTAGGAACAATCTGTTTTGACTAATCAATATTTTAAGCATTCCTCAATGAAATAAGAAGGATGGGGAGTTAATTTGTGCACTGAGCAGTCCACTTAACTTTTCTCTTCCAAATTGTAGATCCAAGCCAGGTGTGTCAGTCTGTACCTCCCACTGAATTCAGGAGGGACTGAATGGATTTCTGTACCTCTATGTCTTACCTTAAATTCTGATTTATGTAGGAATGATGCTGATCTAAGATACCACAAAGTTCAAAACATGAAAAATTGGGAGATGCTTGGTCAGTGGGCCATAGAGGAGAAGGACGTCAAGTAAAAGAGGCCATGGACTAGAATTGCTGTGATTTTTCTAAAGCTTATTTGTTAATCAGGAAATTTTCTAATTTCTATGAATCTTCTTCATAGAGGCTTATTTCCAAAAATCCAGGGTCAAACCTTTTATTTGTGTGACAGATAAAGTAACTCTTGAAGATTTCCCCCTGTTTTGGAGCAGTGTCCTGTGTATGTTGTGTGTCTGCTTGACATTACAGAACCAAGAAGATTTACTTGGATTTTGGCCAGATTTTCTTTCTAAGGCCTGTAAGCAGTTTGGGAAAAAGCTCTGGCAATTTGATCATCTTCAGTGCCATCTGGTGGGCAGCATTCCGGAGTGTAGCAGGACAAAAACTTGTCACATTTGAGTCATGAATATTAGTGGATAAAAAGTTCCAAAGGCAGTACTTTCTTGATCCCTTAGGCTACCATTCCCAAAATAATCAGATAGTTAAGCTCAAGCACAGGATTGCCGTACCTGAAGCGCCCACACTGGAGTTGGTGCAGGAATGCACATCTGGGTATCTGTGCTCCCATCAGAGAACCAGGTGTGATTCTAAAAATTAGACCCTCAGTAAAAACAGCACCATCTCTGCTGAAAATTTTGCCTAGGCTTTGGTGTAATAACCAAAATATTGATTTATCCCTGCCCAGGCTTGCAGGTACGGACACGTCCAACACCTGGAGCACCTCCTGTTCTACGGCGCTGACATGTGCGCGCAGAACGCCTCGGGGAACACGGCCCTGCACATCTGTGCCCTCTACAACCAGGTGAGAGCCCCTGCAGGGACAGAAATGTCCCCAGCAGGAGTTGGGAGCTCACATAATCACAGGATGGGCTGTCTTGGAAGGGAACTTGAAGATCATCCTGGTCCAATCCCCTTCCACTACACCTCATTGCTCCAACCACCATCCAAGCTAGTTTTGAACATTCCAGGGATGGGCCATCCACAACTTCCCCAAGGCCTCACCATCCTTTCCAGGGATGAGCCATCCACAACTTCCCAAGGGCTTCACCTCCCTCTTGTGAAGGAATTCTTTCCCAATATCTGATCTAAACCTACTCTCTTTCAGTTTGAAGCCTTTCCCCTTCATCCTATCACTACATCATTTTATATGCAATGACATGCTTCAGGTATTAAAAAATGATCTTGCAATCTGGAAAGAATAGAGTTAAAATTTTAGTGCTGTTTCATTCACTGATTACAAATAAGGCTGCTGATTGTAGGCAGCAAGAGTATGGATATTAAAAAATAAAACATTATGCTTTACCAGCTTTTTTGGGTTTGATTCATATCTAAGTATTTGTTTCCTGTACAGAATTTATTGCTGTTAGTCTATAATTTAACTTAGAATTAAATAAGAAAGAGTTGTAAAATACTGTGGAATTGTCTCTATACAGAAGATACTGGATTCTTTGTCTACAACTTGTGTAGTCATTTACAAGTAGCAGAACCTTTTGATTTGGTAGCATTTTATACTCTCTTTGCAGGGATAGAATGGGGAGGGGATGAGTTTTAGAACTATGTTAAAATTCAGCACATAGAATATTATGTTGAATTTGGAAAGCATGAGATGTGACTGTAAACAGTGAAACATCTGTTAAAGGATCTGCTTCTTAATTAAATTACCACCTTAGTTTTTTTTTCTAAAGTCTTGTCAAGACAGATTCCTCAATTAGGTCTAAAATGCCCTTAGCTTAAAAAAAAAAAAAAGAAAAGAATTTTGGGGACAATTTGACATTTTTCAAGACCATACACTTATAGCAAAGTTATGCAGTATGAGGTGGGAATTAGAGTAATCCTGTAGAATTACAGCATTTTCCATGCAGAGATATGTTTTCCTGACCTCAGTAGAAGTTATTCTGCAGGAGACTTAAACTCTAATTGAAAATGCATCTACAAAATTTTCAAATATTACACAGTCACTAAGCTTGGCTTGGTGAATAGAACTTTACCATTGCCTGCCTGCACTGTCATCCTTCTGTTTTCCTTCATCAGGTATGTGGAAATACAAAGTTTCCCTTGGGGTGCTGTGAACCTTAACCTGTGCTGATTTTGCCAGTGGTTTGGTTATTTTTTTTAATGGAAAGTTGTTATTGGTTCATGTGGAAGGAACGGTGCTGCCTTTTCCAGCTGGAGAGGATGGGAAGGACGGCAGTACCCTTGTTACCTCTAGATTCCTGTAGATGGAGTCGTTACCCGTTTGATCTTCCCTTCCCGTTTCCCTGGGGAATCTTCTTGGCTTCCTTTCTGAAGTTCTGGTATATTTGTTTTCCTGGATGTCAGCGAAGTCCTGATCTGAATAAACTCTTGGTTTTGAAAGTTATTCCATGGCCATGCAGTAAGTCTGTTTTTTGCTGGGATGAAATGTGCCCTCTTTCACTGGGAGAACTGGATCTGAGATGAAGGCTGTTGTAGTATTAAAATTGAATATAATCTGACAGATGGGGAGGAAACAAAAAGGAGCAAACGTGAAGTTAAGAATGCTTCTGTTTGTTTCAAAAGAATAAAAATAAATAAACAAATAAATGCAATACTTAACCCAAATATTTTTTTTTAATGTTGAACAGCTCTTTGACAACTTTTGGCAAAACCTTTCTAGTCACAATCATTTAGTTAATCAATCCCTTTGCATGTTTTTGTTACACTGCAGACAGCTCAGTTAAATTTGTAGAGAATTTTTGAATGTATAATTCTTTTCCTGTTGTAATGTTGGATGATTTATTCTGATAAACAAATGAATAATCACCCAATAAATACAGTATGTTGTTCAATATAATTATTTATATCTTCAAGTTCTTGATTAAAATTGGGCATTGGTCAATTGTTTAGAGATAGAGAAAATGCAACTAAAGTGCAGATTGCAGTGCAAGCAAATGAGACTATCTCAGTTAATTGTATATCATTAAAAATTATAATCTAAGAGATAATTGTTAATTTACCATCTGGATAAATTTTTTTGTTTTTCAGTTGAGGAAAAGGTAGGATAACCTCCTTTCCAGATACATTTAGGGCAGTCCTGTGATGGGGAGACTTAATGGGACCAAGAATCCATGGTGAGAAATTAGAAAACACAATGACAGTAATGATTTTCAATCATAATTTCTGCAAATTAACCTGTGACTCAGAGTCTAGTAAATAAGCTTCATTTCTGTCACTAAAATACCTAAATTATGCACTTTGTCTTCTCTGACTGCAAATTCGCTGTTCAAAGTGAAAGGTAGCACCTCCAAATAGCTCATTAGGTAGAACTCCATAGCACAACACATCAAGACAACACAGAAAGCACAAGGGAATTAAGAACAATATTTGTGATGAGGGAATATAAAACCCTTTTGAAATGTGAATTGATTTGCATAAGACCCTAAGATGAGCACTAAAGATGATGAGTAAGAAACAGTGTCCATACAGGAATCATCAAAAATTCTGAGAATCCACTCAGAACCTCCAAGAATTTCTACCAGATTGTGGGCAGTCATATTTAACAGCCATGGAGAACAGTGATTTAACCAATGCACTGTATTGGCCAAAATAAATTGTTTTTAAGGAATTTCCTTTGCAGATTTTCTCAGTTTGGAGGATCTGAAGCCAAATTTTCCTCCTTGTGCTGTAACTCCTAGCATTTTTTAGGGGAAAAGAGAGGCAACAAGGCTGGTCAGTGCAGTGTGTATAGGCAGATCAAATAATTTAATGTGTACTGAAAAAAAAAAAAATCATACTTTTAATATTGAGGATAGGTTGAAAGAAGTCCCTAACAAAATAAATGGTAAAACTGCTTTGTTTAACTTTTAGCAGGAGGGAAGGATATAATTCATCCCAGTTCTGTCAACAGTACTGTTTTTTCTACAAAATAGGCAAAAAAACCCCATATGGGAGTCAAATTTGTGCAAAATTTGATTTGTCAAATATGGAACTTTTGTCAGTACAGTTACTTGGAAATTGAATAAGGTATTTACTTCTTGTATTCCTGCATGTTTCTTTACACTTGCCTAGTGTTCCCAATATACTGCAAAGCACCTGAAGCCCTGTCATTTTTAGAATGCTGTTTTAACCATTTAAGTTCTCAGATAATATATTTGGTTTATTTTTATCATGAAAATATAGACCAAAGCACCTCATGACCTCTTAGCAGTCACTGTCTTTGTAGTGCCAAAGGCTCTTTATGAACAAGTTCCCTTTTCCATCATTTTCAGGAGAGCTGTGCAAGGGTGCTGCTGTTCCGGGGAGCCAACAAGGAGATCAAGAATTACAACAGCCAGTCTCCATTTCAGGTAAAAAACGAAATACCTCTTCCCCCTGAAATATTGGGAAGAAAACATCAAATGAACTTGGGTTTGGGGAGGAGTCACATCGTACAAGGTTGAACACAGGTGTGGAGGGAGTGAGTGAAAACTTTGGTTTTTATCTAATTCACTAAGTGAAGGGGTCCTGGAATAATTAGGAATGAGAGGAGCACACCATCTGGTGACACTGTTAATGTGTTTGAGAATTCTGTGAGCTGTTGGTGGCAAAAGATGAAATCCTTGGTGTTCTGCAGTCAGATGTGCCTTGCTCTGTGCTGATCTCCAGTCTCCTGTATGAAAGATCCAAGATTTGTGTAAGAGTGGTCCAAGGATTGTCTGGGCACTTTGGCTTGCTTGGCCCCTCTTGATTTAGCCAAAAAGAAACTTCCTTCCTTGGATGTGAGGCCAAAGAGGTGGGCTGAGTTTCAGGGATGGGATTGACTTAGTGCACTGTCAGCGTTAGAGGCTGAAGCTGCCATCTCCAAAAGGAAAATGGAAGTCTTGCTTTGGATTAGTAAAAATTTTGTCTCCATTTTCTGATATGAAAGCACTTTCAGTAAGCTTAATTTAAAATCCAAATGGAGGAGAATTGTTTGTCCAAAGGGTTGTGAGGTATGGCTGACCATCTCAAGCCCTTATTTTTGAAGCAGGCTTAATTAGCTTGGATGTCAGAGAATCATTCCTGATGCAAAGTGATGTGAGAAATCAGGATGGAAACTGTAATATTAAAAAAAAAAAACAACCAAAAAACAAAACAAAACAAAAAAAAAAAACCCCGGAAGAATTTTTTTAAAGTTACAGAAATCGGTGCTTCTGGAAGAATGATGGCACAGTACCATTAACAGGAACTGTGCTGTGGTGAAACAGAATGGGGCTGTTTCCCCAAACCAAGGAGTTTTTCAACTAAAAGAGATCCTGACTTATCTTTCCTTGGTGTGTCTTCCCCATTTTGACCCACTTTGGATAATGCTGGCAGAGGATTCAAGGGACAATGCTTTAAGTGAAACAGTTGGAATTTTTGCTGGATCCATGTGGGTCTCTGAGTTAACTCTTCCAAGTTTATCTGTAGTTACAGGGCTTTCAAAAAAACCTCAGCCAAATTTTTCTGTATCAGTTTAATTCCCTCCATATTTTGAAGGTTTTCTGGGCTTAAGTTGTGGATCTTACAAGCTTAAGAGTTCTGTTTATAAGTCCCAGCCAGATTATTGTTTACTTTTGCGACTGTTTTTCTCAAACTGAGGAAACGGTGCATTAAGAATTTGATTTTAGGGACCATTTTCAGACTGCTAATAATTTTCCATCTAAATACACGCTAAGCACAAATTCACTGAGTACTGGCTGATACTTTTCTCTGCACCTCAGAATTATGAAGTGATCAAGAAATGGAGCAAGAGAAAACCCTAATTATTGGAGGGATGAGTTCCAGGGTAATCTCTTGGATTATTGTGTTACTTTATGGCTTTGAGGTTAACTTTCCTTTTTGGTTTAGGATTTTTTAGGGGAGGGTAAATGTCATAAAGAAGAGTTTTCATTTGTCTTCCTCTTTGTGCTGACAGCTCCAACATTCTTGTTCTTGCTCTTAGAAGAGAAAAAGGTGTAGGGGATGTAGAAAAAGTTCTGTTTTATCCCAGCTGAGGGAGTAGAGGAAACCCCAACGCCAGCCCTGCAATAAAGCAGCCTTAGAGAATTAATTCTTTGCCATCTGTCTGTTGCTGACCCAGTCGATCAAACACCACAAGTGGAGCTGTTATAAAATTATGCAGAATCCCCTTGAGTTAATAGGATTTTGCATACTAAAAATGTTTGCTCATGTAATCAGCAGGCAGGAACATTGAGGCATCTCATATGTACATAATGAGAGTGGTTGTAGCTGCAGCATCTATTCCTTTGAGTCACCTCCATTATGTCCCTTTCTCAGCAGCATTAAAAGGATGATTCTTTGGAGTTGCTGCTCAGAAAATTGATGATATGAAAACTGTGCTATTCTGTAGAAACAACAGGATCCAGAAATTTGTAGATAAATTTGTGTCCTGTTTTCAATGTCTGCCAAGGCTTTGTTTCTTTTGATGAAAATTAGTGGCAGAGTTTGTATCAGGCATCAGTGTCCAATGAACGTGGTGCAATTTTGCCACCAAAAGAATAAATGTGCATGTGCTCACTTCTCACCAAATCACAGGGCTTGTTAAAGCAAGCATAGATACACTAGATGGCAGGAAGTAAAAATAATATGGGCTGAATTCTGTGCCACTTAGATCAGGGACTCCACACCGTGCCCACCTGGCATCTGGGTGTCCTTTTTGCCTTTTCAGTGTCCAGCAGAGTTAGCATTGGAATGGCATTGCCAGGTGTTGAGGATACAAAAAAAGCTTGGCTGTATTTCCCTGTTAAGCACCTAACCTTGTATTAGCTGCCTTTGCAGGGATGTGTTTCATACTGACCCATTCCTGGGTTGCATAGAGTCAGCAATTGGTGTTGGGTACAGCTGATGTCACTCATTGCTGAAAGCCTGCAGAACATGGAGTCAGCAGAAATTTTCCTGTATTTCATATTTAGCAATTTGAGGTGAGATGAAATTTGTGCCCCATCGTTATATTATATTGCCAGTTCTGTTTATTAATCACTTACTCAGCCCATCTTGGCTGGGCCATCTAAGTAACTTAGATGCTATTTTATTAGTAAAACCTCCTGAAACAGCCTTTCAGAAAAGCCATGGTATCCCATTGCTGTCCACAGTTACTTGGTTTTCCACACATTTCTTGTGCTTCTAGGTTAATGTAAAATAATTCATTGCCTGTCTAGCAAATAATTATCCAATAGCTCAGAAATCTGAGTTTTGTAGTATTTACAAGCTGTTGAAATGAAGTAAATTAAAATGACCATACACCTTGTTTATCAGGTCTTTCTCTTTTAGTGATCAGCAGCTCCATATGAATAATTCAAATGGGCAATAAAACACTATTTTAGCTAATAGTGCATATAATTAGTCAGTGTTTTTAGAACAAATGCATTTCAATGTACAGAACAGCTATTCTGAGGTGGTATTTAGTGCCACCTTTTAAGGGCAGGGTTGTACCTGAGAATGTCTTGTGTCTCAGGTGTCCCTAATAATTGACCTTTGCTGTCCCAGACCAGCCTGAATAATCCATGTGCCTACATCCCATGGGTTGCAGGAGGAACAGCAATCTTCCAGCTCCACTGCAGGTAGAATTGCTCCTTTCAGTGTGTTGGCCCTGCCTCTATTTTCCATTGCTCACATTTATTTTTTTTTGCCAGGTTTGAATCATTTGAACTGAAATTTTTCATGCCTGCTATCTCTGTTATTTGGAAAAACAAAATGATTCAGCTCTTTTGGAGTCTGGGCAAGGGAAAACATGTGTTGTTTTCCTCACACTGAAAAACTGTGCTGACCCACCCCTCCTTGTCCTCTCTCCCCTGTTGTCTTATGTTGTGGTGTTTAGTTTTATTTTCTTTTATTGCCCTGTGTGCTGATCTCCACGTTAACAACCTGGCAGTGGGAACTGGTTTCCAGACTGACTCAGACACAGGGGCTCCAAAACCAGGAGTAGGAACTAAACCCATGGATTTGTAAGCTGAGCTGGCTGGGGGGAACACAGACACAGCTGGGCATATCCAGCACCTCACTAAAATGGCTTCCCAAAGCCCAGTTTAGATTTAGATTATTGGCATTTTTAATTACTCTCTTTTGGGTGAAATTTACAGGCAAAGGGCAGAAAGTTCTTCTCAGGTATTTTTCTTTGACTTTTATTTTTTTTTGGAAAGGGTGTGAAAGCTAATTTTAACCCCAAAATCTTGATCAGGTGCCTCAAAAAGGCATCTTTGTAAATATAAAATAATGCTTCCTGTCATGATGTTCAAGTATGGAACCATTGTGTTCATGGAACACTTGATATACACAAAGACTTTGCTTTTTCCACATATTTATTTCCATCTTAATTCCTTTTGTGAAGCACCTGTGTGAACAATGAGTCACTGAATATTGGGTATAGTTGGCAAAATATACAGCTATGAGCTCATGATGCATTCTGCCTTTAGTCAGACTTCAAGCTTTTTCCAGCTTTTTCCTGATTTTAGTCAAATAATGGAACTTACTCATACTTAGAAAAAAACCATAAATCTATACAAGTGACCACCCCAGAACAAACTATGGATTTTTTCCTTTAAAAATCAAAAATGTACATGAGTCTGTATATATGTAGGGACATAGCAGCACAATTTCTTAAAAAGACATAATTAAAATAAAAATAATAATTAAAAGGAAGGGGAATAACTGAAATGATATTAGGGGAAGTAGTGGCAAATGAAATATTCCTGTGAATATTAGAGATACAGAAGCAGAAAAATACATATGGATACAAAATAGAGTTAAATTGATTCGCCCTGACTCAGGGATGGTTTTCTTAGTGCTGGCTGGTCCCTTCTGACCTTTGTTTTAACCCTGTCATTTTCCAAAAAAGCAGTCAAATGGAAGTAAGCATAAAATAATGATATAGTATGATTACCTTTTATTGAGAAAGGCAAAATATTGCCATGCTTGGAGATGCTAAAAATACTTAACTGCAGGATGTGTCTTCATTTTTTTAACCAAAAGCAAACTCTGGAGGAGTCTCCATGTGACCATCTGTTGTGTTGTGTTCCATGTAAATGATCCAAGACCCCTCTTTTCCCCCTTTCCCCATTCTCTCCATGCTCAGACAGGGCTGTCCAGCTGACATGCCTCAGGTGTTGCCACAGGCAGTCCAATTTCTCTGGGAAAAGTGCACCCTCTGAGGTAGCTAGAAGCCAATCTGTTTGTTCTCCCACCAGAAAAAAGTTCAGAAGTTCCAAAAGGGGACAAATAAACAAAGTAAATTGTAAGGGTCACCACCAGCTCTTGCCTTAGAGTAGGAACGGCTTGAGAGTGATTCAGACAGTTAGTTGTTGAGGATGAAGTTACAAGAGGCAGTGGGGATTTGTATAATCCTAATTTAAATCATGTTGTTTTCAGATGTTAACACCATTCAGTTTTTCTGGGAGATAAAATAACCTGTGAGTGGGACTAGGGGGCACTTCAGCCCTGCAGGAATGGATTCATGCTTGGAGTTATGATGGTCGAGTGCTGTGTGGCATCATCTCCTGCTTTTGCATTTCAAAACAGGCTACTCAGCGTTATCTTCTGGCTATATCCAAGTTCTTGCTCCTTATAGAAATGTAGAATCTGTGCCTGAAGGACAGACTTAGCATCTTCTTCCACTGCCATTTGGAGGGAGCGTTGCTGGCATGCAGTTGGCAATCCCATCTCCATCAGAGTATGTTATTGGCATGGGCTATTGCTAGACTGCTGTTTCCAAAGGTTTTATTGTAGTTAACCCACAGAGTTTGGAGTGGAGCCACCAAATGTATTAGGTAAAATAATCACAGTGTCTTATTCACCGATGCATTTTATCCTAAGGGCTTTCCAAAAGGATTTCCAGCCATTTGGTTTAGCAGTTGAAGCAACACTATATTATTAAGTGTTTGCAGAGCTGAATCCCTGAAAGTTTCTGCTGTGAAATAGTGGGAAGTGTCTGTCTGCTGTGAGTAGGAAGACTTTTTTTCTGAAATTGTTCAGGGAAGAAGCTGCTAACGTGGTGGGTTTTGGCTTTTCCATGAGGTAAGGCTGCCTGGCAAGGTGGAAGATTTCATTCTACAGCAGCACAGACCTGTAAACCCTTGAGCTGAATTCTCTGCACAGCCCAATGTTACCCGTAGCACCAAGGAAAACAAAACCTAGCAAATAACACACGTTCTCAGCCTTTTTCTAGGAGAGTTCAGCTGGAGAAGATTGCATTTCATGGCTTTTTGATTTAGCATATTATTGGAGGGGACGAAGAAAATTAAGTCAATTTTGTTGCTGGCTGTGTCTTATCTGATTCATCTGATGCTGCAACCTGGCTTTATCTGCTTTCAGTAAATACTCCTTTGGAACCGCTGCTCGCCCATGTAGCAGTAATAAGGATTATGTAATAACTGGCTTTTGATGGCTCTTTCCAGCTTGAGCTAGATTTTCCTGAGGAATGAGTCTGTAATTGTAAATGTGTGTGCGTATCACACTTGGCTTTTTCTGCTTTGTTTTAATAATTAAAACACTAGTGTAGGCAAATGCATCTTGCTTGAGGATAACTTGCTGGGTGGCGTTTCAGCAGAGAAGCAGGAAGAAGATGGAAGGCTTTTTCCTCTACTTTTAGAATAAATAGAAACATAGTATTTCCAAATAGAGGCAGTGACCATGGAGGAGGCTCAATACAGCCCGAACGAAGTAGGAGAACTTAAAAATCTGAGTTACTTCTTCTTGCAAGAAATAGGGGGAAATAAAAGAATGTCGTGAGGCAGCGGAGTTGTGCCTGGGATTGGATTTGCCTGCGTGTTCCTTTTTAGGCTTCCTGACATGTTTCCTTGTAACTCTGCTCGACTTGCTGGTGTATTCAGTTCAACACTTCCTGTCAAGCTGGTTCTTGCATAACAACGACTCCTTTTGTCCTAGGAGTTAAGTTTGCATTTCAAAGCCTAGGGAGGAGATGATTAAGAAGTGATTTACTCCCATGTTGTGAGGAAAGGACTTACATTTTTTTTATCTTGGTGTCCATACAGGCTTAATTTAATCTGGAGGTATTCAGTCATGGCTAATTCATGAGGAGTGGTTAGATTTTAAGAATGCAGTTGTGTGTGTTTGTGAAAGGACAGTGGAGAATAAAACACAAGTTCTGCCTTTTAAATCTTAGTTACGAAGACTGGAAAATGAACAAAGATGCAGGCATTTTAGGTGCTGTCCAGTCCTGCTAGGACAGCGCTGCAGGACCTAAAACAGCCAGAAAAGAGGTCATTCAGAGTGATTGCCTTCCCCGTATTCTGACTGGAATTTGCTCAGCCCTGGCACAGCTTCATGGCTACTGAGTGTATTCCAGAAGACCCATGGGGGCTGTCAAATCTCTTGCAAGCAAACCCAGCATTTTAGCAAGGAAAATGTGCCAGCACTATTATGCTTGCAGCGTACTTTTTTTTTGATAAAGTCCAGCTGTATTTGGCTGCATGTTGTTGTGTGTTTGCTTGTTTTTAAAATATTAATTGCTGAAAAGTATTTAGGGTAAAATCTCAGCTTCTTTGAAGTGGATGAAATCCCACTGATTTCGCTGGGGTGAAAGTGTGTTTCTCACACTTGAGACAGTTCCAAATCTGTCCAATCAACTCTTCCTATATAATGTATTCTACTGAATATGATTATTTTTAATTAACATTTCCTGTTCCTGTTTAATTAACATTTTTAGTACAGCACTATTCTTCTAAGTTGTACAGAGCTGCACAGCGCATTGCCACGAATAACTTGGGTTATGCAAAGTCTTTGCTGCTAAGAGTTAACTTGCTGCAGCTGAAAAGAAGATGCTGTATTATCTGAGGGCAAGCTTGCTAAGAGTTTTGGGAGGCAAAAGCAGTGCTTGGGAGGCTGTGGTTGTAAATTTTCTTCCTGAGCGTGGGATATTGTTGCATTTCCTACAGCAGAAGTCCCTTTGTCTTCACCCAGCTGGGACAATGACCTTGTCCCACCTATCGTGGGATGCTTCCCATGAGCCTGAGGCTTCCAAGGGTGTGAAGATCGCCCGGATCTTGGAGCTTGAAAACCTAGTCTTTGATTACTATTAAAAACAGCCTGAGTAGCAGTGTGAGGGGGTCCTCACCAGGGAAGCCTGGGATTGCTCAGAGGGTTACGTAAGCGGCGCTGTCGTTTGGAAAAACGCGAATACTTTGCCCTCGATATTGAGGCGAAGCGCTCGTGGCGAGCCTTTGTTTAAACAGTGCTGAAATGATCCAGGGAATGCTGAGGAGCCTCACAGAAATATTGGCCCTCTCCCCACAATTTATATTTTCAGATGCTAAAACTAGTTGTTGAGCAAATGTAAGGTGCCTATTTTAGGATGCTGCATGTCAATATCTGACTACAGATGGCTCCGTGAATCATAGTTGGAAGAAGGGAAATGTTAGACACTAAGATATTGTTGCTAAGAGATTTTAGTACACAGTATGCTAACATGTGCTGGCAAATTTGGGAACAGTAGCAGCAGAATGCTCTTGGAGGAAAAAAAAATTCAGTGGTGAAGAAACTGTCTTCAAAGGACTATTTAAAGGATAGTAACATTATTGTGCTTTGTTGTATCGAGACCTGACGAAGATGAAATTATCTTTCAAGCAGATAATAGACAGAAAACATCCAAAAGGTAAACCTAATCCTGCTCTCCAATGAAATAGAAAGTGGATATTGGAAACAAAAAGAAAAATTACTTTGGGGTTTGAATGAATCAAGTGCCAAGATTAAAGGTGGTGGTTGCTGATATTTTGCCATCTACTGGACATCAGATCTATTAATATACACAGTTAATTCCTTTCAAAATGCATAATATTGAGCTTGTGTTACATTATATAATTAAAAAATGTTAAGAGTTCTCTTCTGTCCAGGAAAGAAGCATGTAGAAAAATGCTGAATATGATTTTTTTACTTGTATTTCTTCATAACATTACTATAAAGTAATTTAGGAAAATTGTCAGCATTTTATTGTCCTGGTAGAGAATGTGGGTTATTTCTGCAATTAATATAAACCTTTACTGGCTATTATTTAAAGAAAATAAATTCAATTTTACTGCTTTTCTTTATTCTATCTTACCTTACATCGGTGAGTTTTGCCCAATTTCGAAAATGTTACACCTGAAAGGGAACTTCAAATGGATAAAATTAATTTTATTTATAAAATAAAACCTTTCAGTTCTGATCTATTTTCAACAAAAGCATTATTATTTTATTAAATGTACAAAATACTGCACAACCGTAAACTTCCTAAAGTAGTGATTTGCTTCTGACAAATTTCTAAATAGATGTATTACATCTCAGCTTCAGAATTGATTATTTTTTAATATAGTTTTGGAGTGTAAATGTGTGTCTCCATAAGGCAAGAATATGTATCTCCTTGAGGTCATGTTTTATATCATTCATATTCTATGTATTCAGCAGCACTGTTAGATAAAGACAGGGAATTAGTGATATTAATAGAATATTAATCAAGCATTTGGTTTTATTTTTTAATGAGGTGAGCCAAGAAGCTTCTGCTGCTTTTATTTTGCTGTGTCGTAGCCTCAAAGTCAAAAATCAACAGCAATCCATGGAACTACAAAATGTGGGGTGAAACTTTGCCCTTTGATTTTTGCTATGTGAAATAAAGAATTCATGATTGTTCAGCAGTTCTGCCTCTAGGTTATAATGGCTGTGGCAATTGTGTAGGATTTTCCAGCTGGTTCAGAGAAATACCCATTTGGAATTCTTAACATTCTGATGGCAAACACCTGAGGTGTGCATTGTGGTTTGAGCTCAGAACAATGTTTTCCACATTTTAACGTTTTGCTCAGGCTTTACAAGAGAATGCCTTTCCTAAGGACTCTTGAGTTCCAGGTACTTGAGGTGCTCTTTGAATCGATAATCATCTCTTCAAGTGCAGGCTCCTGGAATTGCATAAGGAACCAACAGTGGGTGATCGATACATTTCCATCCCACACCTATGGGAAAGAAATTCGGAACACAGATTGCTTCCTGCTTTTCCAAACTGAACTCCATCTGTCCCGCTGAGAGAGTTATAAAATCCACACGCTACATGAGAGCAGCTAATGCAGATCCATTTAGGATGGGATTTGTTTGAGTCTGCTGGGTGTGCTGGGTGCTTTTGTGTCACCATTTATCAGGGATGGAGCCTCCCGCTGCTGTGTCCTACCACGGGCACGCATGGGAACAGGGTCTTGGCACTTAACAACCTAAATTTAACTTCCTGATGTCCTTGGGGATGACTGCTGTGGGCTTGATGGTGTGCTGGGACTAAATTCAAAGTGGCTTTAGACTCCAAGTATCTCTTGGCTTTATTAGGGAGAGCTTTTCTTTCCAGAGGACACGGTAGAAAATAAATACGTTGAAGTTTAGCTATGTTACGTTTCCATTGCCCCACAGTAAACACCATTGGATTTTTGTATCAAATTAAAGAGGTGTCAATCTCCAAAAGCTGTGGTTATTGCAATGTATTTATATATTTTTAATACTAAGCAAGCACATCCTGATTATGATATGTGAAAGATCATTTCTGAAAATCTTTTAATTAAGGAAGTGATTCCAACGCTTCCTTCTAAATTCCCTTGTGTTAATTTCTCACGTACCTCTGCTGATAGTCAGTCCTGTTGTGTGATGATTCTGGCTGCTTGAGTGGTGTTTTTTTCATTGTTAAAATAATATAATCCTTGCTGGAATGAGAAATAATTTATGGTTTTGTGAGCCTGTGGTTGAAGTGGAAGGCAGTTTCTGGAGTCTGATGGTTACAGTTTTATTCACAGGGTTGTGTGACCTCTTTCTTGTGATTCCCACTGAAGACAGGAGCCTGTAAGGAAGATTCACCTCAGTGTCCTGTCTGTCCATCTGCATTTGCACTAATTTAATTCACTTTTTTTTCTGGGCTGGAGTTACCTCCTTTAATGTACAGCACCATGCCTGAGCTTACTGCCAATCCAAGCTTTCTGGAAAAGCCATCATTCAATAAACACTTCTGGCTGGCAGAGACAAGAGAAAGGTGGAACATCAGCCCTGAAGGAAAGAATAATGAAATGCACTTTCCTCAGGAAAGGGAAATTGGTCTGGATGAGAAGAGCAGGGGGACAAAAAGCAGGTGGTGAGTGGTGATGTTTTATGTGCTCACTGTGAATGGCAGCTCCAACCCTGCAGCTCCCTCTGCTCCCTCCAAAGGCTCTGCATTTCAGAGCTTTGGATCTCTCAAATGTAAGCACATGCAGCAGAAATGCAGAAGCCTGGACTGAGTGCAACATAAATGGACTAATAGGCTCTCTTCAGTCCCACACAGAAAGTTTGCCAAAGTTCATTGTCTTGATTTGAGAGGGGACAGCTTCAGTTTCTCTCTTTTTTCTGTTGTTTGTCCTTGGGTGGAGCAGTTTGTTCCCAAGAGTGGTAGTGTAATTTTGCTGTGGTGTTTGTCTTTCAGGGGCTAGCCCATAAAGCTCTAAAATTGTATTTGTTAACAGGCTACAAAATAATTTGGTATTTGATATAATCTCTATCTGTGATACATTTCAAGAGCGGGAAAATACCAGTTGTGAAAGGTTAGTGCCAGGTAAAGTGTAAATACAACTTCTAATTTCCCAAAAGGCACAAAAAACTGCATTAATCCCCATAAAAAATGTAAATACTTGACTGTAAGTAAATTGATATCTTTAGAACTGCATTTATGTGGCCAAACAGAGAGATGGTGGTGAGTCAGTGCTACTTCTGTCTGATGCAGAGTCTGAAAACACTGTGAAACTCTGTCACACTGAAACCTGTAATGGGACATCTGGCCAGTTTCACTGTTTACACAAAGAACTTTTATTTGCCATGATTTAAACTAAGTTTCTTTGGGGAATGTGATTCAGAAAAAGCAGTACCTGATACCTCAAATATTTAATTTCTGAATTTACTCCTGAAAGGCAACTTAAACAGTGCCTTTATCTGTGGTGGTGTTTGCAGGGGTCCCAGGATGAGGGAGGAGATGAGAATGTTGGCTCCATGTTTCAGAAGGCTGATTTATTATTTTATGATATATATTATATTAAAACTATACTAAAAGAACAGAAGAAAGGATTTCATCAGAAGGCCAGCTAAGAATAGAAAAGGAATGATAATAAAATCTTGTGACTGACTGAGACAGTCTGGACAGCTGAATGTGATTGGCCATTAATTAGAAACAACCACATGAGACCAATCACAGATCCACCTGTTGCATTCCACAGCAGCAGATAATCATTGTTTACATTTTGTTCCTGAGGCCTCTCAGCTTGTCAGGAGAAAAAATCCTAAGGAAAGGACTGACTTTTCATAAAACATGTCTGTGACATTTATCCAGAGGGATTGTTTCTGACTGCAGATATAGAAAGCCAGGACTGAGAATGATCTGTCAGGAGAAAGAGACCCACTTGTGAAGGTTCCTTTATCCAGAAGGATTGTTTCTGACTGTGAATATCAGAAAGCCAAGGGTGGGAATGATCTGTCAGGAGCAGGAGCCCCAATTGTGAAGGTGCCAGTGTTGAGGGTGTTGCTCCTTGCCCAGTGCTGGGATGCTCCCACCTCCTGCCTGCTCCCTCTCAGTCCCTGCCGTGCAGCTGCTTCATTCATTCATTCAGGTTTCCACTCAGCTGAGCTGTCCCTTGGTTACCACCCGTAGCAACTGGCCAAGTGTCGATTAAACTCCTTCCCTTCCTCCCTTGGCTTGGCAGGAGAGCATCTGGCACTGCCTGCCACGGCAAACAGCGAGGCCCTGGAACCTTGCATCGTTTGAAAGAAACATCTGTCTGTGAGACACCAGGGTGTCTGTGACAGCTCTGCTTCTCCCCAGGCACAGGAAATGTCTCTGTAAACACAACATTTCTGGTCAAGCTCCCTGTTACACACACTGAGTGACAGCCAGCTCCTGGCTCTGCTCCAGTGAGTTGTTCAGCCCATGGCTTTGTGCGTCAGGGTGTCCCAGCTGGGACCTGGATTGGGCACTCCATTAAGTCTTGTCATGCTGGAGGCAGATCATTGTGGGAATAGGAGGAGGTACCACTGTCCAGCAGCATGGTTTTATCCTCTCTTTTTATTTTATATCAGTTGCCTCCTACCAAGATCCATCTTCCTGCTTAGCTTTGCTCTCTGCTTGTTTCCCTGTGGCAGACTTACTCAGGCCAGACATGTGTGTTATCAAAGGTAATTTGGTAATAATTAGGTACCCATGTCAACAGCCTTAGTGGGGTCAATTAAGCTTGGGAGGGAGCTGATAAGTGATTCACTTTGGTTACTATCATTCATATAAAATTGCCTCTAATGCTGATTAAAAAAACCCCAACAAGATAATTTCTGCTTTCTGTACAGTAGAATGTGGCAGGGCTCCCAACCAAATGTCTGCAGCAGACAAAAATCCTGGTTTGGGTTTAAAAGCACTGAATTACTGAGTCAGGCTTTTCTGCTGGGCATTGATTGACACCATACTGGGACCCTGCAGGTCAACTCTTTCTGATTCTAGATGCAAAGTAAAGACACCCTTTAAAATCCTGGCAAAGCACAAAGCAGGTTTTAGTGCAAATTGTGTGTGAGTGATGCTTTTACCTCGTACAAGATGCAGAACCAGGTTTTATCAGGTTTGCAGAGTAATGTGACTGAGGATACACAGACTTTTGATGTGAGATAAATGTCAAAAGGATGACATGAAAGGATATTTGCTGCAGGAATGTAAGAACCTGAATTATGGCAAGACTGCTGCATATGCAGTTTTAGAAAAGCTGCAATTTTTGAAGCTTCAGCATAACAGAGTTGGTAGATAGCCTCTAGTTGTAAAGTGCTACCTCCAGCCTTTCATGGTGATATTTCATGTCTGTAAACATGCACGTGATGCATTTTGATGACTGGAATCCAGTTCCTACTGGAATTGGAAGCAACTTTTGCTGCAGTTTTGCTGGCTGTGCTACTTTTTCACTGCCAAGAGGAGATGTCTTGTGATCAAAAGAAAGCTCAAACAAAACCTTCTTTCCTGCCACAACCTCTTAATTTTAAATCTAGCACTTGTCTACAGAACATCCTGAAAAGCAAACTATGGCTATTTAAAACCATGTAAATTATGAAGCATGGAGAGAATCAAACTCTAGTATTTTCTGCCAACGTGCTGCATTACTATGTTTTTCTAAAGTACAAAGAAATTTAGTACAAATATAGAGCTTCAGTTGGTCTCTGATTTAGGTACTTGATCAAGGAGAGAATTTCTACCACCTTCACTTGGCTCTATCTCTGGATCTTGTGAAGACCATTCACTGTCCTAATGTATTATTCACATTTATATCTTCATGTGAACTCACTATAATTTTGGTTTAAGACCCGTTTGTATGGAAAAAGGGCTAAGGTTTCCATGCTTTGTGATTTGTAACTGTACAAGTTGAATGAGAATAATTTTGTGCCTTTCTGATTTTGCTCTGACTTCACTTTCTCCCACACATTTTACCCATCAAATTCAAGTGAAGTGCATTGATGTTATGCCAAGAAATATTTGTACTTTTTAACTTTTCCTTGCTTTCCTTAGATCTTAACATATCTTTCCTTCATTTTGCTGTAAGGATTTTACGTACTGTTTTTAGTGCATCGAAGTGAATTAAATTGAGAAAAATGGTTCCTTCAGCTTGCTGAATCTGCTGCTTGGTTCAGAAGCAAATACAGGAACAATTCCCTCTCAAGCTGTCTCTTAGTTATCTGGAAATATCTTTCTTTTTTTTTTTTTTTTTTTTCTCCCAAGTAATAAAGTGTGTTTATCACTTGAAGAGCATGTTTATCCTTGAGGTTTAAAATCTGCTCGATATCAAAAATTCTTTCATTTGAGTACCATGGCTGCTGTCTAGCAAGCTGCCTGTCACTGAATTCCACCCCTTGCTGGAATTTTACTGCTAATTAGGGGTAACATCAGAGAGAAGTATTACCACTTGCTTACAATGCAGAGAAAACATCAGAGCTCTGCACAAATGTTGCTGTTATGAACCTGGAGCCAGCTAGGCTGCAGAATTGGAAGTTAAAGAGGGAAGATTGGTACAGCTCTGCTGTTGGTTTCCTAGTGCTGCCTGCCAGGGAGAATCATGGGCTGCCCAGAGGAGGCTGGGGGCCAGATTCTGATATGTCATCCATGCTGAGAAACTCTTTCTGTCTGGAGGGGCTTCTGGAATAAAGGTTGGCTTACCAGTGTTTAAAATAGCAATTTTCAGATGGATGGTTTGGATGGTGTTGAGGTGTTGGTGCATTAACCTGCTTGTGTCCAACCTCCCTGATCATAGAATCCCAGAATGGTTTGAGTTGGGAAGGGCCTTAAAGTCACCCAGATCCACTCCTTGCCATGGGCAGAGACACCTTCCACTATCCCGTGCCCCATCCAACCTGGCCTTGGACACTGCCAGGGATGGGGCAGCCACAGCTTGGGTGTAAAGTCTGCAATTTCAGGGATTTCTGTATTAGATTGCTTTGGTTACTGGTAAATAAAATTGCCCATTCAATTTCCTAGGCTGAGTGCAGAAACAAAATCTTATGTTTGTTACATTCCAAGATACTGCTGATTTTAACTGTACTTCATACACTCCCTAAGACCATTGCATTTAAGTCTTCCTTTGCATCATTCTTCATATGTGGAGAGGCACAAACCAGCAAATAATTTTTCTTGGTCATCAGTTCAGAAATTTGCATGGAGTTTTTAATAATTTCTCATGTCTGACTCTCTTGGATACCATCCTATATCCAAGAGAATCCTACAGCAAGATTTTTTTTCAGTTTTTTTTTTAACCTGCACTGTGCAGATACAGAAGTTTCTGTGAGAAAGGCCAGCCCAGCTTATGCCTTGCACATACATCAGGAAATCCACAGTGCCACTGTGGATGACAACAGGATCTGTCACAGCTGCAAAATGGTGCCAGAAAAGACAATTCCTTGATATTCAGGGCAAAAAGAGGAGAAGAAGAAAAAGGGAGAAGCCAGCAATGGCAAAATCAAATTGCTTCCCTCATGCCTGTTGGAGATGTTTTTCTTTTTAAGCCTATTGAAATTAGAATTCAGATTGGTGTTCAACAATCAGGAAATAAATGAAAAAGAAAATTATTAATTTAGAACTCAATGTATTTAGATATTTTAAACTCTATACATATGCATAAAATTTGCCAGTCTCTTTCTTTCAATGTGATTTTTGGCGCCTTAGTGGAACCTGAATATTGGTAGCTCTTGTTCTTTGGCTCTCTTGTGTATTTTGCATTTCAGCTCCTGTTTTTATTGCTCAGGTAAGGAGCGAGGCAGGAGCAATTAAAGGGAGATAACATATTCAGTGTGTCTCTCCTGCAGCACTCCCCACACACCAGTACAGCTCCCAGAGCTTTGGGGATGCTGTGCTTAATGTTCACTGCTGCCTTGGACTGCCACCATGTGAAGAGCAGCAGCTCTTCCAGCAGCCTCCTGAGACTGCCACCATGCCAGCATTCCTGGGAAATGGGCAGCTGGGGGACTGGCAGTGCTCTTACCAACAGATTAAGATCTCATTTCTTGCTGTTTCAGTGTTGTATCGGTGTTTCAGATACCAATATCTGTTTGGCAGAATGAAAGTAATAGAATTGCTCCACTTGGTGAAATGAGGATATCTTTGCCTGATGTTTGTCAGTGATGTGACGTGTTTTCCTTCTTGGCAAGTGATGGCAACATATTAATTGTGCCTATTTTACAACCCTTTAGGTGGCTATAATAGCGGGAAATTTTGAGCTTGCTGAATACATCAAGAATCACAGGGAAGCTGATATTGGTAAGCAAAATATTTACAGACTCTGAAAATAAGTTTTGCTTGTTTGTGCCAGGGTTTTGCAAAGATGTTAAAACTGATTCTATGTGAGATACAACCACAGGGCTGCTGACATTTCAGGGAGGTTTGAAAAGTGACTCTTGTAAAAAAATGCAGATGGGGAAAAAGCTGAAATGTTTTCAAAAATATACTCTGAAGAGGAAAACGTGGTAAGTGGTAGGTGCTTTCTAAGTATAAATCAGTCAGTTTGTAATAAACTAAATACACATCCACTTCCCTTCCAGATTGGCCTCACCTAAAAGCAGCTCCCAAATAGGAATAATTGATCAAAACATGCAAATGGAGAAAGATGCTTCTCCACAATTAAATGAATATATGGTAGAAGCCAACTCCTCACATCCATGAGAGCATTCCCTCTCTCTGAGTTTGGTGGCATTAAGGGCCTTAAGGGCCCCTGACAAAAAAATTGGAGGCTCTTTCAATATCTTTTTATGCAGAGATTTGCCATTAAAATAAAAGCCAGTTTGATACAAATGATGCCTAATACAGTCTAACAAAATAGGTTAAAATGCTTTAATTCAAGTTAATTTAAGTTCCAGAGAAATATCCTGAAGTTGAACAAAAAAAGGCATTTCTTTTGCAGCAGGAGGCTCTGTGTACTCGCCGGCACTGATTTAACTCAGCAAGGCAAATCTCTGACTTGAGTATTTCATTTATATGGGAAATGAGGCCAGCTCACATGAAATATAAAACTAAGGATGTGGATTAAGGACTACTTTCCCTTTCCCTTCCTTGTTGCATATGATCTGCAGGGATATGGTTGAGGGTTCTGTGGTAATCTAAGTTCTTGTAGCACTTTCAGCTCTTGCTGTGTGCACGGAGAAAACTGAGGGCAAAATGCACCAAAGTCATAACTTCTGCATAAAGGTTCAGAGATGGGTTGGAAGGGTTTTTTTTTTTCCAGGGATAATGGGATAGTTCCTTTCCAAATAAGAATTCTTCATCAATCTATATTTATTAATAATCTGTAAAGTATGAATTAAAAATGAACATGTTATTCTTATTAGGTTGAGTGTCTTATTGTTGTTTATATTTACATATGGGTAATGGGGTTTTTTTGCTGACTTATAGGATTTGGTGATTTCTAGAAAAATTTTTAGAAAATACTTTCTATGGGAAGATTCTCCAAATTTTTCTGATGCCTCCATCTTTGCCACTGAAAAATAGAAATATTGGTGCTTCCATTATTCATTTGCCATTTTTGCAAGATGGTGGCTTGAGCATGACTGTTTAAATTAATAGATTTGTCTTAAAGAGTAAACATTGCATTATTTTATTTCCTCCCACCTAATTTAATTGAGCCATACATTTTTCCTTTAAGTTTTATTACTTATGAAAATCGATGTTGTTAAAATGTCTATTTTTGGAGTCTCCTAGTGGAGAAAAAAAAAAAAAAAGACGAGTAAATCAAAGAACCAAATCCTGAGCAGAAAACCCGAGAGCTGCTGTGATGATGAATGTGCAGAGTGATGTCAGCATTTCAGCTTCAGCAAGTTTTGGCTTTTGCTTCTTGTGCTTGTCTGGTTACCCACTGTGTTCCTATAATTTTGGATGTATTCCAAAATTTATCACTTGAGTAATGCACCTCCTTAGAGACAGCAGAGGGGGAAGGAATAGTGAAGAGCTGGGAAGTATCCTCAGGAAGATGAGCACTATTCATACTATCAAGTCTCTTGAGAAACTTTTAATCACTCATCCCTCAGAAAATATTTTTGTTTAGATTCTGAATTTTGATACTGAACCGGTTCATTAAAACTTGTTATTGTTTTAAGTTCACTTAATAATCCCAATCTCTTTGCACTTTGTAATTATTTTAGACTCTATTTTAGAAAGAAAATTCTGATTTACATCAGAGCCACTAAATCTTTGTCCTACAGATCGAATACCACCAAGATTGTTCTTCTTTTAATTTAATTGTAAAGCACTTTCACATCAGATAGATATGAAAACTAGGCATATATAAAATTAGCTTATTTGCAATAATTGTAAGACTTCCAGCTGTTCTGGAAAAAGAAGAAAAATATAAAAAATATTTTAGAGCCAAAAAAGGTGAGAATAATGTCCCATGGAGTAATGTGAATAAACCTATGAAGAAAAAGCCTTGCAAGGGATTCCTGTGACTTTAGTCCAATAAAACCCCCCTGGCTGATTCTACCAGGAAAATTCTTACTCTGGACTGGGATGAGGCTGTTTTGTAAGACTGAATCAAACAGAAAAGATAATGGAATCCAAAGGCAGAAAAAAAGAGATGCTCATAAAGGATTAAAAACAAGATGCAGATTTCATTGTATTTCTCTTTTATGAGGGAATCCCTTTTGTTTTCATGGCAGATGTTTGAAAGGTGGACGGAAATTGCCATATCATTTAAAAAGTAATCCTATTTGAAACAAATTACAATAGTATTTTTCATAAAGCAAGAAACCCTATTACCATAAGGTACTTAGAAACTCGTTTTACAAGCAGTATGAAATGCTTAGTGTGGCTTCTCAGATTATTTCAATTCATCAATTCATCATACCCCCAAATTAGTTAGTTTTTTTTTTTTTTAGAATAATAACAGCACCAGAGTAGCTTATTTTAATTATTGGTTATTTTGGAAGTTGTTGGGACCAGAAGTGTATCGCAGCTCAGTGACTATTGTTGCATCTTCTTTTATGGTTTGAGGAAGACCTTACACATACCCCTGATGTACAGCAGTTGCACACCATTAAAAATATTTAATAATAATAATAGTGTCCCTTTTAAACTTCTTTTTTCTTTTAACTAACCATAGCACATTTATAATTTATTTAACTTTATGCATTTATTTATTGCAAACTAAGAGAAAGTAATGGATTAAAAGATGTGATGAATAGAAAAGTTAATCCCTGATTGTTTTCATCCAGCCTGCAGCTGTCTGTGAGTAAATGAGCACAGCAGATTTAGGAAGCATTTGCTGTACAGAATTTACTATGGCTTCTATAGGATGGAGGTACAAAACCCAATCATATATGTAAGAATTTTGAAGCTTTCATTACATACAGATATGCAGATATTAAGTGTGTTGCAAGCTGATAATCCTTTGACTTGGATAACCTATTTTTAAATCTCTCTTTTGCCTTGGTTCTTTGTGATGGGATGAATTTTCAGACGGAGTAAATGACATGGGTTGTTCTTCTTCAAGTGAACAAGGTTTGTTTTCTATTGTGCATCTTGTCCTTCAGCAGCTCTGGAGCCAGGACTGATAGGATTCTTTTGTCTGGTTTTTTGTTTGCTTTAGGAAAATGAAGCACATTGAGCTGGTGTGTGAGTTTTTGGTAGTTGATTAGCAGACTAACTAATACTTGGATACTGTTGCTAGGCTTCAAGTCAGAGTTCCTGTATTCCTCTATAATTATGCAGAGAGATGTGTGTGTGTGATGGTTTGTCTGTGCTTTCACATGGGTGTTTTTATTTTGATAATTTTGAAAATCTGCTAATACAGTCTGTAGACACATTCCACATGTAGAAATTGCTTTGAAATTAAACATTTTTCAAGTATGAGTAAAAATGTGGGGTTTTAAACTGGCATTGTGACTGTAAACAAAAGGAATGTGTATTTTATTGTGGAATAGGCAGAACAGGTATTTCAGAACACAAGGATATTAGCTGGTTTGTGGTAGAATTGCTTTTCTAACTAATTTTCTTTAATTAGATGAGAGTGATTGAGGTCAGCAATCTTGGTTTTTCAGCTGCAAGTGTTGCTATTAAATGCTGGCCAGCCTAAGGAATATTCTGTTTGTTTACTTATTTATTTGGGTTTGGGGAATGGTTCAGTAATTTTGATTTTCATCAATCAAATGCCTGCAGAATACTCCTCAAGCTAAGGGAAATCAGATTGAGACAGATAACATAAGAAAGAGGAAAAGGCAGCAAAGCAAAAGGAAAATCTACAAAACTGTCGGCAGCATGCAGTGACTTGTTCTATTTTTATCACTTGTTATTTAATAGAAACAAAAGGGACAGAAACATCTATTGTAGCCCTGTGCAGTTGTCATTTGGGAGTAGCATTACCTGTTTCAAATGTTAGTGAGCATTTTATGTGGAAAAAGAATGATATCTGTGTAATCTGGATGGCAAAACCACTGAGGTGTGAATTTCCCACGTTTTAAATGCATATTGTGTGGTAGAATATCATAATCCTGTGTTCCTTTTGCAATTTCTTTCAAATATCTGTGCTAAACAAATAATTACTTCTGTGTTCATGGAAAAACACCTCTTTGCATTAATGATGTTTAGGCTGGGTTACAAGCAAACAAATACTGGTTGATATGAAATAAATCTGTTGCTATTATTTCTCTGTTTTCCTCTGAATGGTTGCAAGAAATAGATTTTCCTGTACTCAGTCTTGCTACGTGGCCACAAACAAATTGGAAAAGTGGGAATTGTGTGTTAATGTAATTTTATACTGAAATGTAGGGCAGAGCTTGAAAAACTTACCATGCTTTTCCTTTTCCCTTTGATCACAAGTTAGTTATTTCTGTGTGTGCATTGGTGCAAAACCATACAGTAATTTGCTTTATTTCAAAGTTTAAACTTCATCAAGCAGCTGGTTGCTCTTGGTCTTTGAACTTGGGTGTATTCTTTGCGTGTAACAAGGACTGCAGGCTGAGGTGTGCAAATTCTGTGGTGTGTGGCCATTTCTGAGGCTTACTTGAAATTCTGAGCAGGAAGGAGAGCAGAGAGCTGGTGCCATGTGTAGGTGCTGCTTTGAGTACAGCTGATTGCAGAATGCTTTGGCCTGCTTTTGGAGACCAGCCTGCAGCACGTCCTTGCCACCTGCCAGGTAGGCAATGACTGCCACACCTACTCCTCCTAGGCTTTATTTTACAGACTGAACCAGAAGAGCCTCACACTTGAGCCAAAAATAACCCACTGGAGGGATCCCAGGCTGCTCCCAGGGCCCTTGAGCTAGTTTTGGTCTCAGGCAGAGCTCTGGGCTGAGCGGGCTGCAGGTCACACTGGCACATCCCCTGCAGGTGCCTGGGAGGGTGGCAGGGGAAAGGAAGGGGGGGATTGCTCTGGGTTTGAGCCTTGCCCCAATCTTTACACCCAGATCCAAAAGGCTGGAAGTGTTTCAGGGCCTGTAGCTCTTGCCTCCCCCAAATCTGGCTTCCAGCCAGCTGCCAGTCCATGGTTGCTCCTCAGCAGAAATGTCTCTCACCCTCTCTGCACCTTCCAGGCTGGGACCATCGTATCCAGCAGCTGGAATGTGCTGCTTTCAGCAGCATTCCTGGCATCAGAGCTGGTTCCTCAGAGTTGGGTCAGAAACCTTTCCCAAGCCCTTCAAGGGTTTTGGCTGCTCTGAGACACCATCCTTTCACTAGTAGTGGCTTTTTTCCCCTTAGTGTTTTTTTAAAAATAGTTTTCACTGTCTTGACCCCCCTGAGGGACTGTGCAGGGAAATAAAATCAGAGGCCATGGTCAGAACTAGTGTGAGTCACAGAATTAGAAAAAGAAATAAAGCCATAAAACACAAGTAGAAAAAGGGATTTGAAGATCCCAGTGACAGTGGCTATGACAGGGACAAAAATGAAATGTACTTTTGTATATCAAACAAGTTATCAAATGAATAAGGTTAATTTCTTGCTTTACAAAAACTAATTTAGTGGAGTCCATAGAAGGGTAGTGCCATTGAGCTCACTATGCAGCCAAGGGTCAGGCTGGGAGCAGACAGCAGTGCAAGTACCCCAAAGCCCTCAAATGCTGTAATTCTGAACTAATATTTCAGCCAAACTGGAACTTCCAATCATGATTTTCAGTTAATCCCTGTGAGTGAAACTCACAATGTTGTTCAGCCTTGCAGCTGGATTCTTCTCATCCCAGTAGCTCCCCTTGGAAGCGCTGGAAATGGTCAGCAGGTGACCCATCCCTCAGGAATCTGCTTTCTGATTCAGCCTGGTGCCTGATCCTACACCAGGATGTCTTTGGGACACAAGGGAAGCTAGAATTAGTTAAGGAGCTGCATTTGGCTGAGGAGTTGTAAAAAGAAAATAGTACTTTTGAGTTTATCTCTGTCCTGAAGTTTGTTCAGTCACCTCTGTTTCAGTTTTATAGGTCGTAGATGACAAAACAGGAAGAGGTTTATGTGATCATGCTGTCTGACCTTCTCATTGCAGATTACAGCTTTTATATTAACTAACTCTTGTTTCAACTGGATTAGAACCAGAAAAAGCATTCTGCCTTGTTAAAGACCTGCAATACTGTAAATGGGATTTGGAAAACTGTGTCGTGGTCTTGTGATCTGATGGGGCTGGATCCTTTTGTTGTTCTGGAGTTGATCACCCCTTCTTAGAACAGACATATGTTGTTTCTGAAATCACTCTGGCTGCTGCAGCTGGACCCTGAGTGTGGCTGAGACTCCTCCACTGTGCTGTGTCAGTGCCACATTTTCTTTCCTGAGCAACTCAGTGCTGAAATATTGGAGAGGAAAATCTCTGAGGTTTAAATGAGATCCAGGAAACCACCACGTTTATGGTGGGGTTTATTTCTACTGCAGTTTGATCAGCATTATCTGAGGCATCCTCTGCCAGCTTTTCTCAGGCTCCACTAAAATCGGTATCCCTAAATTTGCTGTAATTGTGCCTTTTTTAAAAGGCTCTGCCTTTTGGAATATGTGATCTGTGCATTTCAATCATGATATTATATCTATATATCTATAGATATCTAGGTCTCAGTGTAACAAAACAGGAGGGTTTGGATGGCCACACCAATATTAGGATATTAGGAAACCAACGCTTGCTGAGCTAAGGGATGTGTCAATGCAGCTCTGATCAGGTATCAGGCTACCCAGTAAAGGATGCTACAGAAGGCAAAGTGTTTGAAGAGCTTCCCAGAGAGTTCTGGTATTCCTCAAAAGTTAATGTGTTTTCTTTAAATCATTTTTCTACATGAGCCTCAAGAGCTCTCTAAGATGGTGTCAAATGCCATGCAGGATTTCTAACAGCGGAGCCAGGTCAAAAATAGAGGTAGGACAAGTGGGGAAAGAGATGTGTGGAGGCTCCCAGGGCTCTCTATTCCTTCCATTTACAATGGTGAGAACACAGAAAAAAGAGATGAAAGCACATGAAATAAATGCTACTTAAAAAAAAAAAAAAAAAAGGAAAATAGAGCTTGTTAAAAATAGTCAGGAATGATTCCTGAAGAAAATTCCTATGCTTCCCAAAGTAAATGCAGAGATGAATTAAAAAAACCTAGCAAACAGACCCCTCACCAAATACCCCCAAACCTGCCCCAAAAACCTAAAAATCCCAAAAGAAAAAAGAGAAGGGAAAATTAAACCCCATGAAACTCTGAGTGTAATGTAGGTCCTTATGCTGAGCACTTCATCACAAACCTCTTTATGCACCCAATAATTTCCTTTCTGTAATTAGGCTAAAAGTAGACCACAAAGTTAAGACTGATGGCACAGGACTGGGTTTGTAACTTGTGAGTATGTGGATTTTTATGTGCCATCATTGCTTTATGGAAAAGAATTCTGTTTGGGGAAGGCAGGAACATCCTTGAAAAATTGGATCTGGATGAGATCCAGCCTTCCAAATATAGATGTAATTTTATTAATTTTCCAATTGTATGAAACAAATATTTGTATTTAAAAAAAACAACAAAACCCTTCCTATGAATATAAAACTAAATATTTGCATGATTTCAAGGCTACCATCTGACTTTTAGATTGGTTCAAATAAACTTGAAAAGTCTTAAGTTGGACTATTCAGTTGTTAATATTGGACTATATAACTGCTAATCTGTCTGCTTTTATTTATCTTGATACCCTTACTTGCAACTCCTCTTTCTATTAGGCTGAATTTATGTTGACATCATTTTTAACAGCTCAACATACCAGTTTTTAGTCAACCTCCATTATTTATAGAAATGAAGTTGATGTTATGTTTTCTCTTCAATATACAATGGTTTGACAATTTAAGAAGTGAAGCTTCACTGAAGAAATTTGTTGTAATGCCTTATAAATACTCTGATTTTAATAACAAGATACTACAGTCATAACTTTGTGACAATTGATCCAATAATATTCAGCCTCTTTAAAAGGAAATAGTATCATCCCAGGAGCATGTTTGTTGTCACATTCTAGATGAGGCTTGATAAAGGGACAGGCTTTGGAGCACAGGGCTTTGTAATGAGTGTAATATTTCACACTGTATTTCACACTGCTCACAATATTTCATGCTGCTGCTGTCACTCCATTTATATCTCAATCTCCTGGGCTGGCTCTGAGTCTTTCCAGTGGAGTTCAGGGTAAGATGCAGCTTTTGAAGTCAAGGTCTTGACACACTGTGGAAGACATTTTCAGAGTAAACATTTTGAGTATTTAAATCAGGTCTGCTTAGGATCTTGGACAGAGATTCCAGGAAATCCAAACCTAATGATGATACTTGAACCTTTTTTGTCACTCCCTCTCCCTTTTAATGAGCTGGTGTTTGGAGGTATTTATTTCTCCCATTTTATTTTACTGCTGGATGCCTTGCATGGCCTGGGATGCCTCATGGTGTCCAACAAGGTTGTCCCCTTAGTAAATCTCAATTCTGCTTTGATTTTGTTTACTTTTCCATTCTATGCATCTTGATAATTTCTGATATTGAAACCAAGAGCCTGTTTTTTCTTCTTCAATTTTCTAGGTGGTGTTGCTGAAGTAATTGTTCAGAATTGTTCATAAAAGACAGAATTATGATGCCATCTTGATTCAGAAAAAACTTGCAAAGTAGATATCAGCCAAGTGGCTCTAATTGGATGAAATCCCTGCTGAATGAGAACAACAGAGATTTATTGAATTGAAGATTTACAACATTAAGATTGTATTATCTGTGTATATGTAGAGGTATCTCTGGTTTCTGTTACATAATTCTGCTGACTCCAGAAGTCCAGATTTTGTTCCTCCTCCTATGTGTTCTCTTACCAAAAGCCCCATTACTTGATAAACTTGCATTCCCTCTGCATAATCTTTCACATTATAGCATTTTCATCTTGGGAAACAGCCTCTCACATCTCTTTGGAACATCTGAGGTAGCAAAATTTAACATAAACTCTGTGATGCGTTTTCAGTTTTAAATGTGCCTCATCAAATCTGTAATTCAACACAGATCAGTTATTTATCCTGAAGAATTTATTTGTTGCTCCTGAAAAAAACCTCACAACTGCAGGCTTGTTGGTTTGTCCTTTGGGTCCCTTTCCTTTCTTTTGGCTTCCCCCTCAGCCATGAGCACTCCTGGGATTGCAGGCACCAGGGGGTTTTTGTAATTTGGCCTCAGGGATTGTGACAGGCTAAAATTAATGTTTTCATATGTGCTGCTTGTCCTCTTCCTGCATTTCCCACCTGTGGTCAGCCCAATCCCTCTGCTTGTCCAGATGTCTGGGGTCACACCTTGCAAGAAATCAAAAGACAGAATTTTTGTGTTAGTTGAAATTTAACCTTTTTGTGAGGGCTAAGCTTTTTATTTTGGGTCAAAGCCTGGCTTATCTTGCCAGCTTCATTACCACTCTTGAGAATGCCAGGTGCTAAAGAGCTCTATTTTTGCTGTGCAGATCAAGTGTGTCTGGTTTCTTGTGGCCTATTTTTACATAATTCTTCATTCCATGGCTTGGAAAAGCTGTGAAGGGAACGAAGAGATTGTAAATAGGTAGAGAAAACTGCTATGATATTGTTACAGGAAAATAAAGAGGAAGATCTGTGAGATTGCATTTCTTAGAGGGCATGGAATTAAAATTAAAGGCAGGAAATGATGCATAGAAAAACAAATAAAATAACAAGTGGAATGGTACATTTTGTTAGCTATATTTCAGCAGTCAATTGACTATTTCCAGATAATTCCATAAAAAATGCCTTTGAATAAAGGATTCTCAAGTACTAGTGGCTCAGAAATGTCCCCACCCCCTTATCCAGAGGTGTTCCAGGGCAATTCTATTCAGCATTCAGTATTGAGCAGTTACCTGAGGAATGTGAGATGCTGAGGAGCCTGATGCCTCTTTCTCCCTGATCTGCTCCAAGGGGTTGTGCTTAAACCCTGACAGGGGATCCCCTGTCTTAAAAATAAGCAGGAGGTAGGGATCTTGGAGGGAGGAAAGGAAATGCTCTGGTCCTTTGTGACCCACACTGACTGGCACTGACCTGGCTGCAGGGGCAAGCACTGCAGTCCTGCTCCATCGCAAAGTTGATTTTCCTGGGGTGGAAATTGAAAAAAAACAGCAAAGAACCCCTTGCAATGACCTGCAGTGTAGCAAAAAGGCTACAAAAGAAAAAGTTCCTTGAGCTGGGACCAAGAAAAGATTTGAGGGCAATACCAAAAGTTCTTTTACACATGCTCAGAGGCAGCACCTGAGAGGCCACAGACTGGAAGCCCTGAACTTAGTTTAGGACTGTGCTTAATTTTTAATTCTGAAAACTTCACAACAGGGAGGTTGTTGGTGTAGCCTGACAGCATCAAGGTGGTTTGAGGAATGCTTGGAATGAGGTCATTGGTCTGCCCCAGGTTCAGTCTGTGATCAGCTGTAACATCCAGAGCCTTTTATTCAGCACCTCACCTGGATTTGTCTAACTACTAATTTCACCCCAAATAAAGATATTATAATTTTTTTCCCGCTGGTTGCATCTTGCCTGTTTTGGATCACTTTGCCATTTAATTGTGTTTTCTTTCCTGTTTCTTTGTTTTTTTGTCACCTTCCCTCATTTTTCTTTCACTTCTGTCAGTGCCAGCTCTGTTCTGTATTGTACCTCTGTGCTCTCCCAGTTCTTTGCTGGGTTATCCAGCTTCTGTTCCCCTGTAAGATACAACCCTTTCTTGCATCTGAGGAAGCTGCAATGATTTCTGCATATGTTGATTTTTGCTTCCCTCAAGTAATTCTGTACAAAATGCTAAGATAATTGGGATAAGGAAAATCATTCCCTCATCCTAAAAGAGATCAAGGCTGAATTCCAGCCCTGTGCAGGGTAATCTCTGCCACCTTTTCAGAGTTTGACTGATCCTAACCTAAAACTCTTTTTCTTTTTCAAACACTTCTTCGATTGGATCCCAAGATTCTGGTGACTTTGTTCCTTTCCACTCTGTGCTTAGGACAGAATATTTTTGATCTTTTGATCCATTAGCATAGCACTGTTTATTCAGACATCTTCATCAGCAGCGGAGGAAAATTCTTATGTGTAAAGTTAACCAAGAGAAACCAAAAAAAAAAAAAAAAAAAGGAAAGAATCTGATATTGTTTATTTCAACTAAATGAAAGCAAATTTCATTAGCGAGATTGCTAATATAGGACATGCTTTAGGTTTTTAACACAGGACAGTGTTTTCCTTTTTGTCACCTTTTTTGGGTGGGGGGGAGTAGGAGGAAGGGGCTTCATTGCTGCTTTGTCTGTGCATAGTGGGAGGACAGAAATTTTCTCATGATGGTGGGATGAGGTTTTCCCTTTCATCATCTTTCCTGACAAAAACTGAAGTTTGAAGCCAGTCTACCTCAAAGCTGGTGGAGCTTTCTCTCCACATACCTGCACCAAAGGATTTTTGTCATGTTTTCTTTTAAATAAGAGAAGGTCTAGTCGAGTCCAATTCCCTGTGGGCTAAAACTGCTTCTCATCCTTCTGTGGAGTCCAGGCTCTTATCTTAGAAAGAACATTTCAAAGTTATGTACTGGCAGAAATTTTATGCAGTTAAACATAATTTTTGTCATGTCCAGAGATTTGGAAGGAATAGTGCTTGGGAAGAAATTTTTGGTCACATCGTAGACTTAACAGATTTTGGGATTTGTCTGTTATTTTTTTCTTATTTAAAAAACAAACAACCCTGCACTGTGGGATTATCCAAATACAGTTTGTGTTTCTGTCCACCCATGGCTGTGTCCAAATCACCAGTTGCAGTTTGTTCTGTGCCAGCTGAGGAGAGAGACAGTTCAAAAGACGGGGGAGTTTTTCTGGTGTCTGAACTCTGTTATGCAAGTGACAAATCGAGTTCTGCATTAAAGAAGTGTAAATCTGGATAAAAGCCACTGAAATTATTGGGGATTTAGGCTAGGCCTTATCTTAGGGTGTGTTTGGGTTTCCTCTTGGAGAAGAAAAACCACAAAATCTTTTCTTTTTTTTTCCCTGGCAGCTGCAGGACTGTGTCCTATGCCATCTGAAAGATAACTGTGCAGATTTAAAAAAATCTGCTTCTCTTCTGGTCTTCTGTTCAAGTGAAAAAATGATTGAGTAAACTGGGTGTAAGGAGTTGTTTAGTACCCATTTATTTCTATTTATTATTTGGTAACAGCGTGTTCTTTACCCAGGAAGATAAACTCTAATGGACTTCCGATATCCAAATGTTGGTGCTGATCTGGAGCTGCATGTAAATTGAAATGTAAGATTTGGGGATTATTTCTGCCATAGCTGCTTTCTGAAGGAGCAAGTTGCAGTGACATAAGCTTTGTATCCAGTTTGCCTGTGTTACACCAGCATATGGCTCAGACACTTTGCTCCCATCCCCAACAAAATGGGCTCCAATTTTAGAACGTCCTTTACTGCATCTGCACTTTTTTTTTTTAATACTTCAAGATTTTAAAAATTCTTTTTATTTGCAGCATTTTAATAATCATGCTCAAGTCCATTAAGCTTTGCAGGAACTAGAAAGAAATAGGAAAACAATGAGTCATTAAAATACATAATGTGGAGGATTAAATTCCCCATTCTGGTTGAATTCCTCCCAGGGAATAAGGGAAGGTCAGGCAAGTATCATATCATGGTAAGGAAATCTCAGAATTCTAGCAAGTTTTTTCTATTTTTTTTTGGGGGGGGGTCAATACTCCTGAAATTTGACTTTGAGAATGCAAGGTCACCTCTGCTGGATGTCCTTAACAAATAGCTTTGGTATGATGTTAAATAGCAATTTAGATTTTTTTACTCCTGGTGTGGCAAAATGAGAATGGGTGGCTTTTACAGTGATCAAATCCAGATCAGTCTTTTCTCATTAGATAAAGAATATTTTCTGCAAAGCTCAATATCATTTAATCACATAAAACTAGACACACAGAGCCAAAATTTACATGTGTATAAAATAAACTATTAGAGCTACCTTTCTGTGTTGTTTTGTTTTCCTTGCAGACATGTTGAAAAAAATCTGTGTAATTAGCACGGGGTCCACATGAAGCTTGAAATCAAATTCAGATCTCTGTCTACTGATAGTCAGGTTTTTCTCTTTTTTACTGCCTAAAATTTGGGATAAGGTCATTTTAGTTGAAATGTGAAGAGAGTTCTGAAGAATTTGCAAAATACTTGGGTACCTATTTCAGCTCCTGTATTTCTGGGATGCCACTGCTTTGTATCTTGGGTCAGCAATTGAAGCAGAGGAGATTTTTAATTATTTAACCTAAATGAATGATCAGTTTAATTTTAAGGATGTGTTTACAATGTGCCAGTGACATAATAAATAGTTTATTGCAAATGATTTTTTAGGCTTTCAGTTGACCTGAAATTTAGGGGCAATTTTTGGCCAGGAAATACCTCTAGTCTGTGGAATATTTATTATAACTCTATGATAGTGAAAGCATCACCTTTGAAGGACCAAGTTAGAGATAACATTCCATGGGGATGTGCTTGGGCTTCCTGGGGAAAAGTGGGGATCTCTGTGGAAATCTTCCAAAAGGCCCCATGGCAGTTCTGGTCTGGATTGTATGAACATTAAAAATGTCTTGGTTACTTTCCATAAAGAAGGGCCCAGCCCTGTTTTCTCTGTCCTGGGCTCCTGTTTCCCTTGGTTGAGGAGTATCTGTTACTGCAGAATCACTACAATACGGGGAATTTAACTCAAAATCCATGAAGGAAAATACAATTACACTCACCAAATTCTTGCCGGAGCAGTTTTCCATCACAAATTCTGTGTGTAGAAACACATTTTTTCTCATTGTATCTGCAATGTCTGAAATTTAAGATTTCTTTTTTTCTTTAGGCCTTTTGATAGAGAAATATATTTCTGAAAGGACTGAAAAAAATATATAACCCTAATGGGTATTTTTGTTATCTGGAGTGAGGCCTATTTAATTTTTTTATTCATTATTTTACACTTCATAGTTTTATGGTTATGACAGGAAAGTTTTCTGCTTTCTCTCATTTTTGTAATTTCATGAAATCAGGTATAGAGTAGGCAATTCCATTGAATCGAAAACTTCTTTGCTGTGGAAGATCTATGGGGAAGAATTAAGCACAAACAAAACTGTAATGGTTTTGCCTTAAAACCAGAGGGGTTAAAACTATTGAATTCTGATGAAGAAAACATTAATGCATGGAGTTTACAACCACCTGAGTGATTACAACCACTTAGATGATAATAAATTCAGGCACATGGAAATACTTCAGAATATAAGATTTATGTAGATTTCACGGAGAATTTATCCAGAGTAATTTGTATAAACTTACAAGAATTATTCATCTCTCTCCTGTTTACGTTAGCCTGTAAGTAATGGTGGAGAGCTTCAAAACAGCTGACTGGGATGGAGGCAAAAAATTAATTTATTCCTTCTGATCTTCAAGTATATTCCTAAAGATAATAAAATAATTGCTGTAAACCATGGTCTAAGATATTTCCC
Organism: Agelaius phoeniceus; assembly: GCF_051311805.1. NCBI lineage: Eukaryota > Metazoa > Chordata > Aves > Passeriformes > Icteridae > Agelaius > Agelaius phoeniceus. The sequence continues at coordinate 9,202,156 of NC_135270.1, read as the reverse complement.
ATTAAATCTCAGTACTAAAAATGAGGGTGGTGACAGCAATAACTTCTTCCTTCGCTGGAGATTTTCTTTAAATAACTTTATATTCCATGCCCAAAGTTTCACAAGTCAGATATGGAATGAAGAGGATTGTAGCCAGTGCTAGAATTATCTTTATGGGATGATGATGATAATAATAATAATAATACAGACTTTCTCAGGGGTGTGCCTAAGGACACACCTTCATTGACAAAGAGTGAGAATCTACCGGAATAAAAACTGAGCAAGTTCCTTTTCCAAGCATGGCCACAGGTCAGTGCTTGTGCCACCAGGACAATTCCCAGGCACAGACGTGGGGATTTGGGTTGTAATGATTTGGCTGCTCCCACGGGAGGCTCCAGTCTTGTGGAGGAGTGTCAGGAGTTGTGAATGATCCTCGTTCTCAGCTGCTTTCCCTTGATTTGCATTTGCTTCCGAGCTGCTTAACCACGGGTAGATTATTTCAATTTTCTTGGTGAATAATGCATGAGGGTGTATAAGTGGATGTTCCTTGGCTGAGTGGGCTGCAGATTAAAAGTGTCAGCTCCTTTGCAGCATTAATGTGCATTTCTTTCTCAGGTTAAAGCTGGAGAGAACCTAGATATGCTTTTTTTGGAGAACTCCTACAAGTGCCAAAATATTGGCAACGTTTGCTTTTTCTCTTCTTTTCCCCTTGACTACCTGTTATTTGAATGAAAAAGCCAGTTGCCAATTTTCCAGTACAAGCTTATTTTCCTTGAGACTCCCCCTCAAGATTTCAATGCCACATTGTTGTACCTGCTGCTTGAGCTTCCTGGAAACTGTCAGGAACAGGGTTTTTTTAAATTTATTTCTCTGTCACTCCTGTCAGCTCAGAACACTGATTCCTTCTCACTCCTCCTTCTTGCTCTTTAATGTGTCCCAGAGGGATAATTTGGAGTATCCTTTCCTGCTCTAGCAGCCCTGGGGCACAGACAGAGGCAATTCTTGTGTGTAACATGTGGAATGTTTCACGGAGGTAGAGCTAAACCCATTAAATGCTGTAATAATTGAAGTAACACTTCAACCCACCATGATCCACTTATTAGAAAAACCTCTTCAAATTTTTCCTTTATTAATTTATTAAGGGGTATTTAAGTATTTTACTGTACATTTGTTTCAGTCCTGGATTATACAGCTATTTTCTTCTTTTTCAGCTTATTGGAGAAATACACTTTGATGCTCCAGATCTCTAGGAAATTAAAGCACAATAGTTGTCCTTGTTTGCTTGTGGTTAGATTGTATTTATAGGGCATTTATTCAAGATCATAATTGGATCCCTAAAATATCAAAACTCTGAAATTTATGGACCATTCTAAACAAAATATTTAATTGGAACAGTGAAATGTGAAACCTTCCAGGGCTGCTTTAAACATAATAAATACTTCAGATAATGGTGTTCAATATGAGAGTCCTGTGGAGTGTGGCTAAAAAGAGCTTCCTAAAATAACTGAACAAAACAGTCTTCTAAACTAGAACTCTTCCAAACTCCCCAGCTGTAACAATATTCCTTGGAATTACAGACATCCAGACATGAGGTGTAGCAAAGTATGTTTCAAAGGTGCTTTCAAACTCAGCTTAGCCTGATATTTTAGGAGATAAAAGATTGAAGGAGTGTGAAACTGTAAGGGCTGCATAGTAAACTAGGCAGTGAATAGTGCAGCTGCTTAAAAAGCAGATACAGATTAAAAGCTACAATAACAGAATGCAATAAATATTTAAAACCAGTCCAACAAGTGCTTTATGAACTTCTTACAGTATTTGGTGCTGAAAATGTCAGAGAAAATACTTGGGCTAGTTTTGGGTTGTAAAATATGAATTCTCAAAACCCAACCAAAGAATAACAGAGAAGAAACAGAGGGAAATGATGTTGGGGTTGTGATTTACGTTTGGAATAATTCCAGCACGTGCTTTGCGAGCTCTTTTTGTGCTGGTGCTGCTGCACTTCCAGGGCAGGGGGTGGTGGTGGTGGTGTCTTGTCCCCCAATGCAGACATTGCTCCCTGACCTGCACATTTGTTGCTCAAAGCAGTGTTTCTTGGCTCCAGGTATATCTCTAAGATATTCCAAGCTCCCAAGTCCTGTGCCACCTTCCTGTGCCAGCCTTAATCCCATTCAATGCTCTTGCAGTCCCTCATTGTCCTTTCCTCATTTCATGCTTAAAGTGACAGGGACAGCAGAGCAGGAGGAACTAAGAGGAAGTGAAGTTTCTTCCTCATCTCCTCTAAATGTTTGTTCTGTCCATTTTTCCATTTTCAAGTTGTGCCATCAGAAGAGCTTTGCTTTTGTGGGTTTCTGCTTTCAAATTCTCCCCCTAACATGGAATTCTGACACCTAACTTCTTTTTGATATTGCCTTCATTCCTTTGCCCTTCTTGAAGGACCCAGCTTCCCATATCCAAGTAGAAGTCCCTGGAATCCATTGCTGTCAGGTAAGGGTTAAACCATGGTCATTTTTTTGTTTGGGGGCAGTAGTAGAAAGGTCTGATTTTGGTGCTCTTGTTCCTACTAAAGGTAAAACAAAGAAACATGGAATACTTCAGGAGTACAGCTTTCCAAAAGGAAAGGCTTCACATACCCATAATCTGTTGACTTGAGCTAAACTTGGTGGTAAGTAAAGAGAATTTCTAGGAAGAAATTCCTCCCTGTGAGGGTGCTGAGGCCCTGGCACAGGTTGCCCAGAGAGGCTGTGGCTGCCCCATCACTGGAAGCGTTCCAGGCCAGATTGGAGAGGGCTTGGAGCAACCTGGGCTTGTTGCAGGTGTCCCTGCCCATGGCAGGGGCATGAAACAAGATGATCTTGAAGATTCCTTCCAACCCAAGCCATTCTATGATTGTATTAAAAATTTTGGGCTCAGAATGACTCTGAACTCCATATATGGCGTTGAGAACCTTGACAAGATGGATGGAATAAAGTGGGTTTAGTATATTCATTGTGATTAATAGAATAATCTTCCTTAAATGTTTTATATTGAACCAATATATACAAAATAATTTATCTCATGAAGCGATTAAATGCTGCATGACCCCAGTCCCTGTGCCAAAGGGGCTGTGACTTCTTGAGAGGTTTGAGACTAAACACTCTTATTTTAAAAGTGGTGTTACTGCAAGGAGTACTGGATATTTAGGTTGTTAATGAAAAATGCAGTTGAGCACCTTGTCTCCCAGTTTTCTTGCAGATGACACTTCAGCAAGGATTCTGTGTGCAGGTAGGCTGCTCCATGTGGTCCTACCTTCCTTTTTATCAGGGAAAGCCAGTAAATGTGAAGCAGGAAAAGGACAGATGTGGTTGACAAACTTCTGCTTAAAAAAGGGAATGCTTTATTTCCATTAATACAGATAGGATTTTTTTTTTCCAGTCTCTTTTAATGGAAATGGTTATTGCTTAATATATGGATTTATTTTACTTTGTTTTAGTGTATTGATGTTTTAATGTGATTTGCAATGACTCCAAATTTCACTGAACACTGTAGGCTGGAACTTTTTTAATTATTAAAAAAACCCCTCCTTATTTTTTCCTCAAAGTCAGCTGAATTTGGGCATGCATATCCTTTTGATTATCCCAGCTTTGGAATTTAATTGAGCCAATGGTCTTGATGCTGCTCTGGTTTTTGCAAGTTGTGTGTACAAGCCATGCAGAATTACAGAGAAGATGGCTGTAGAATATACAGGCTCAAATTTATTTCTGTAAAATGTTTATCAAGAACAGTGTAGATGAGAAAAGCTTACATAAAGAGTTCCTGTGGTATGCCTACAGCAAGCCCACTTTTCCATGGACATGTGTCCAGACATCTGGGAATGTGCATATCCATTTTTCATGGTGCAGTGAGTGACAGAAGCCATTTTAGAGTAATTAAGTTCTCAAAACTTGGAAGAAAATCCTTCCAATTCCCTAGAAAAGAAGAGGAAATCTGAGGTTTTTCAGGGTGCTGAGTATTATCGAAAGCATAAAGGGAATGTTAAACACACTTTGTATAGTTTTAGAGGTATTTGCTCTTCTGACACTTTAAATCTATTATATGACTTTGTGGATCTGAGTTCCTGAAGGGAGTGGGACTGAGTGTTTGATTCTGGATCAAAGGAATTATTTCCAGGATTTAAATGCATGTTGGAGCATCAAAAGCCCCACTAAAGAGTTCTCTTAAAACCCAAATAAACTTTTAAAATCAGCAGGGATGGATTAGCTAGTATGTTTTCCATCATGAGTGTAAGACATGATTCAGATTCCTTGTTTTCCTTGATGCTTGCACAGTACATTTTGGAGGAATAAATCATATGGGATAACTGTTTTGTATTATGGTTTAATTTGCTCCTCTGTTGTTTGGAGAGAAGTCACTTAAACTGGGGAGAGACATTCAGTAAGAAAAGAATTAATTATTTTCGCTTGCCACTCTTATGCCTGAAAGAAATAATTTCTCAGTGTTAGTTCCACGTTGGTATAGGAAATTGTCAGGATGTAGATTCCTTTGGACTGGTGTTCATGAGGAGTGACAGTGCCTGGAAGCTGCAGTATTGATAGGGCTGACAGCTTTTAATTTGCCTCTGCAGCCTTGACCCACTCAGAGCTGTTTAGATATTTCAAATAGCACTTTTTTTGATTTTGATCAAGATGAGGGCAGTCTGGAGAAGAGTTTGGTGAAATCAGCATTATAATGAAAATATTTCAGTTTGTCGACCATCTGAATTCCTGTGCAGTGTTCTCTGCTCTTTGCCCAAGGTGGGAAGCTGTTCTCCATCCTGGAGACCTGGTAGTCAACCCCCAAGCTCCTGCCATTGTTTGTTCATAGCTCCCCTTACAACTTCCTTCTCTGGTCTTCCCCAATGTATTTTCAAGGCATTTAATGTTATTTCAGCCAAAGTGGTGCTGTGCTGTAACAGGAATGTTTGAAGCCTTGCCCCCTGAGCCCCAGCAAAGATGAAGTTTTCAATGCTGCTTGATTAGGTTTTGTGTTTCTTGGTTTAAAGTTATAATGTAGTGGCCCTGCAGATTTTTTAAAAATTTTATTCAAACTGTGGCATAACGAGGAATTACAGGTTGTCAGAATCAAATTGTGCTGCTTTTCCTACCATGGTTACAGGCTTTGTAAAGGAATGTATAGGTGTACCTGCTTTGGTTTTATTAGAAGGTGAAAATTATCTTGACTGCTAAGCTCTGCTTAGTTATATGACATTTTTCTGTTCTTGTCAGAAGCTGCCATGACAATTACTTAACAAGGAATTAAAATCTCAGGGCTTTCTAATTCTGCTCCATCTTTAACTGATAAATTGTTCATAAACACACAGTGTGTGGCATCACCTTTCATCTCTAAAAAAGGGCATTGAGAGCTCATCTAATTCTTAAAAGGATGAATGTGCAGAGGAATTAATACACAATACTGAAAATGAAGAACACAGAACAGGTTAGAAAACCAATCTGCAAAACTGCTAGTCCTGCTTCCACTAATTTATATTTGCTTGCCTGCTTTGAGCTGATCTAGGCTTGACTTAGCTGGTGGTTTAGCAGTTCCCTGAGCCCAGCAAGCTCTTAGATCGGCCCTCCCTGCCCCAGGACACAGTGACTGAAGTGTCCCCCTGTCCCAGGCATCCCTGATTGATGGGATTGGAGCCCCTCCTGGGGGGCTCTGGTTTAATTAGCACAGCTTTGAGTCAGCCCCCAAAGGAAGGAGCACAGCACTTGCCTGAAGTGGATTTTGTCCCCTTCTCCATGCCTAGGAGCCAGGAATTGTATCAAATGGAAGGAGGAGGATGAGCCTGGCAGAAGCCAATGGAGGCTCAGTTTCATAAGGAAGAATTTGGCCCCACTGAGGCTGGGTAGTCACAAATCCTGCTCAGTTATTGAAAACAAGTGACAACTTCCCAGTGACGGCTCCCAAGCTGTGAAGAGCCTCCTGCATTTTCAGGAGCTTCTCCCTGGGAGCGAGGGAGGTTACACCAGGACACATCTTCTGATATCCTGTGACATTATGCAACGCACCCATCACGTTGCATCATCATTGAAATGCTGCTCAGATAATGTCTTTGCCTTGCATTAAAGCTTAATGACAAAAAATTTGAAATTGTACCATGAGAACAAACTGATTCCTACCAGCCTTCCTTCTGTACTGGTTTGAAAACCTTGGCTGGAGATGGAAATATTTAATCTCGGCTTTTTTTTTTACCTTTTTAACCTTCTCAGTGTTTATTTTTTCAGAATTTGGGTGGAGAAATGAGATTTCCTAAAGAGCTGGAGTAGTACAATGGCCAGTTAAATCTTATTTTTTTTTCTTACTCTCTTCTTACAGAGTTTTGCATGGGTGTTTGCATCCTGTTTAGCCTTCCATCTCTCATTTCAGTCTTCCTCTGGGAGACTTTTTGTATGCTCCAGTGCCCCTCATTGCTTAAACTTAAAATCAATAACATTTTGATGCCATGGAAAGATGTAATAGGATTACCAAATTAAAAAAAAATTAAATTGTGAAGTCTTTTTTTCATGGTAGTCCTTTTATGCTTGAATGGAGACCACATTCAGGACAATACCCAAGCTCCCAGGTGATCACAGCAAGTCATAGGGTGGTAGAAATTCTTCTTCTGTGGGTTTTTTGCCACTGCTTTGGTGGTTTTTACTCCACTCTGCCTTTCTCTCCATTTTGCTTCTGTGTAATAATGCCTGTGGGGAATTTCAGCAGTGACTTGCACAGTGAAACAGCATCAGTGAATTATTTAAAATAGGTATAGTCACTTTAGTGTGATTTAATAATTAAAACATCCTTTTAAAGACAAAGTCAGCTCCACAGAGGGCTGGGTTAAAGAACTAAGAACCTTTATTGGACAACTGGTGGCTGTGGCCAGGAGCCCTGAAGTTTATGGATTACCATGAAGTAGTCACCTCTGACAGCTATGGGAAGATCCTCTCAAATGGCTTGAAAGTCTCTGGTGGCTTATTTACTTTCCTATCAGTCAGTAAATTCAGACATAAATTATCATTGCACCTTCAGATTGTTAAAACAATATTGTTATTGTTAAAACAATACCTCTTTCTTCTTTCCGTCACTCTCTTCCAGATAATTGTTTAATGATGTAAATTAATAACTTGAATCTGTACTTTTAAATAAGGAAATGTTTTTAAAAACTTTCTTTTTAAAAGGCTTTCTATATAAAATGTGAAATTTTGACTCTTGATGTGGACATGCACACATATATAGAGTTAGAAAAGCCTCTGGCTACCAGTTTATTTTCTACATCCATAGGTATAAATCCTTGAGAAGACCAGTGTAAATTGGGATGTTAGCTTTGGATTACAAACAGCTTCATTTAGGGAACCACGCGGAGAAAGGTATTGCCTGAGGAGGTGAAAATATTTTATTTCCCTGAGAAAACAAAGTGGTTGCTATGGGACAGAAAATGATCTAATGATGGCTTTCACACAGACATGTAACTGGACAGAATATTCAAACCACAGTGAGCAAAAATGTTGGTTTTTCCAGGATGTATTTGTGGAAGATTTTTTTTAGTGTAGATCTGGACACTTTCAAGAAAAATGAAGAAGTGGGTATTTTTCCATAGGGTACAATTTAATTGGTTTTTTTTTTTCTTTCCAGTTGTCCTACAGTATTCTGCAAATGAAATGTATTTATTTAGTCAAACTGCTTTTAAATACATGTGGAGAGAATCCCAGTCCTTTTGAGTGCTGAATGATGATGTTTTGAGGGGTCACCAAGTACAAATAATGTGGGGGGTTCTGTGTGTGTAACAATATAATGAAAAATCTAAGCAATGAATAAAACAAATAAATTTAACTACAATTAAGCACCATGTGATGAGAGGCATAGAAATTACAGATCTCTATAGGTAGTTGGTGCTTAATGCTGAAGGTTTGGGGTTTTTAAAATTAATTTTAGGCCTGTGCCCCAGTGAAGTTTATCTTTCAGAATTCAATTAAGTGGACTCAGAAAATTCCTTCAGCAGTGAATCCAGAATGCACACATGAGCCATGTTCCCTTTTGCTCCTTGGTCTGGGAATACACACAGCAGTGCTTGTTGGATTTTGCTCTAGCACTAAAGTGCTTTTGTTACTTACATGAATTACTTAGAACATGTACTCTTCTAAATATTTGAATGTCCTTCCCAGCTTATTAAGGACACTAATTTTTAATGCCTGTAGATTAGTAATGAGTAAGTGCCTTCCAAAAAAAAAATTACTCTGTTCTTGAAGGAAACAAAACCTAAAGTTGTTTTATAATACTTGTTCTCATTCCTTTCATCACTTTATTCCCTATACTAGCTTGAGGACCTCAGAGGTCTTTATTATCCAAAGAAATTTCTGCTGTGGTCATGCTTGAAAGTGCCACTAGCTGTGTGTGCCTTGCATGACTGCATGCAAAAATTGCTGCTTTAGATCATCCTGCTTTTGGCAGGAGTAGCTGAGGATGTCATCTTGCAGTGTGATCAGCCTGCTGGGATCCTCCCGTGTTCCCTGGGAGCTCCTAGCATGTAGTGTCAAGCTAGGTAAGTCTTCCTTCTGCTAGTTAAGAGCTTTTCCTCAGTGTGCTGTGTTTTGGAAAGTTCCTGAAGCCTACTGGAACAGGCACCATTTCCTGTTGGGCACAGTGGTGATTTCTGTCCCTGATGTGTGCCTGTGCCTGTTTGCTCAGAAATACCCATCTCTGATTATCACCATCAGTATTACATTGCTGCCTTGTTTTGATATCCTATCTCCTTTTCCATTTATTTTTGTGTTGTTTAAAACTGTTCCCTAAATTTTGTCTCACAGTAAGCCTTAGATTCCTGTTTAACTACTTCAGCCCTCCCCTCACAGTGTCCTTCCTCAGTTCCTTCATTTCTGGAGCAATGGTGTCATTTTCTGCCAACCAGTTTCCTGAACTTTCTGCCCTTACACTGCCTTTGAATGCAGTTAAATGCTTATGGGGTCTATTCATCACTGCTAACAAAGTCCCTAGACCCTGGGGCTTCTTTTCTCCTCTGCTTTTCTCCTGTATGTGTTTGGACGTCCTTCCTTTGCAGAGCTCCCCATTAGTGAAGATGTGTTTCTCACCTGGCATTTACAGTGCTCTGTTGGGAGGTTTGTTCTGTCCCTGACTTTAGGCATCACCTGCTCCGAGTACGTACTGACAATGCAGAATACTGAGAGATGTCAAGGGGTAAAAGCCAAGAAAATGGTCGTAGTTAGGAGACAGCTGCTTCCCCCTCTCCTTTTTCCTGTAATGGAGAGTGGCAGAAGAGATAAGAAAGATCAATTAGAATTACAAAGGTTTTCCCAGCTGAAATACTGGATAGCAGCAAAATCCCTGACAGTTCTTCCTTTAAGGAACAGAGAAGGTTAAAATTGGTCAGGGAAGCTCAGTTAGTGAGATTCAAAACCCAAATCCACACTGAAGCAGAGTAAGGTGTTGGTATAGGGAGAGAACCTATGGTTTGTTTCTGGTGTTACTTACCACTCAGCAATACCTATTGCAGACAGGGCTGTCCACTCCTGGTGGTTAATGACCAGAAAATCTTCTGTATTTTCTTCTGTATTTTCTCCTGTACTCTTCCTATAGAAGAGACCTGTAGTCTCTTCTAGCTACCCTACAAAGGTCCATTTCTCTGGGTCTGGAGCAGTCTTGGCTTGTGTCATTCATAGGGTTCTTTATTTCCTGACTGAAATTCCAGTCCCCATTGAGTCCAGGACAAAAAAAAAGAAAAAAAATCACCTTTACTGGGGCTAGAATTTAAACAGCTGTGTCCTTCCCTTTATTTATTGCTTAACAACACACAGACTAAGAGGTGCCTCTGTCCCAGTGTCAGGGCTCTGTGAGACCCCCACTGGATCCTCAGAGCCTTTCCTTTTCATAGTCTCCTACATAAATGTAAATCACTGCTTACTCCTGCATCTTCACTATTTCCTGCATTGCTTTTGGCTGCTGAATGGTTTGATTAATCCTTGAACTGGTGTCTGGTGTTCAGACCCTGAGTCAGATTTCAGGGCTTGCACTTCCCTCCCTCGTGCAGCACACTGCCTTCCCGCCTCGAGTGCTGCTGACATTCCCTGAGTCATGGAGCAGTGGCATTCCCGAGCAGCTGACAGCAGCAGCCCATCTTCATTTGCTCCTCTGGAACCTCCTCCAGATTATACCTCCCAGATTTAAATCTGGAGTTTTGCTGTATTTTCTTCCTGTCTTTCAGTCCTTCCACCTCCACTTGTACTTTATTTCTTGATCTCAGATGTGTCCTGTGAGCCCCGTTTATTTCTTCTCCTTTTCTGCTAATAATATCTTTGATGTTCCTTCCCAACATAAAGTCCTAGCCAGGGGGTCTTAGGGTGAGTCATCTCTAAATTTCTTGCCAAATTCTTGGCCAGGAAAGATATGTTAAAACTCTATGGAAAATTTACTTGAGGGGATTCTATAGAAGTTTTCCTCAGCTTTTAAATTTCTATATATTCTGTTTTACCACCCTCCACCTGTCATCACCCAGCTGAGGGAATGACTTCAGGCTTTTCCTGACCCTCAGGGGGAACTTGACACAGGGGATGAGAATAATCTCTGACTGTGTTTCTGTCCCCTGCTGTAACAGAGGTGTCCTGGATTCTGTGGTCACCTCTCTTGTTTGTAGCAGTGGTTCCTCAGAAGCCAGAGCTGATGGGAATGCCTGCAGGATTGTTCTTAGAGAAACTCTCTGGTGTCCACTGGTGGAGCTGAGGACTGGGTATTTCCTTCGGTTTAGGGCTCTAGCAAACAAAAAATATTGCAAGTGATTTGAATTCTCTTCTCAGCTGAAGCTTCCTAATGTAATATCTGAAATGCATATTTGATGTCACCCTGTTTTATGTTTTCTGTCCTATCCACTTTTTTCTCTGGATACACAGTGTATTCTTCACGCACTTATTTTTGTTTATAAAGATATGTGGTTTTATTCCTGAAATATTTAATGCCTGAATTGTGCCCTTGAATTTGTGAGTGCAGTCGTCATCTTAATTTAGATGTGCTTCTGTAGATGGCCACAGACTGGATCCTAGGTGGCTGATGCCAAATGATCCTTCCTCCAATGGAAGTGCTGCTGGACACATGGAATAGTCACACACGTGTCACCAGCGTACAGGTGACACCAGAGTGAGAATGATTCCTCTCCTAAATGCACATTCTGCAGCTACTCAGAACCATCAGGAATCTGCATCTGGGATGCCATGACTTAGTAGAGAGCAACACAATGCAGTTCTCATATTCATACAATTCCTCTCCTTTCTCTGATCCTATTCTTTTCAAGGGATGTGCATTAGCACTATTTACATCACTCTTGTCCGGAAGAAAACAGAGTTATTTTGAAACTTGAACACGGAAGTCAAATTTCATTGTAGTAGTCATGATGTCCGGGGGTGGGACTGCCAAATAATATCCAGAACTCTTCTCTTTTCATAGTAATGTCTTGGATGTCAGCCATGCATTTTCCACTGAATTAATGAACATCAGATTTATGCCAGGAACATAAGAATAGATGACACTGCTTCTGAAATAGTTTATACATAAAATTACTTTTTGATGATGGTTTTAAAGCCTGCACCTCCTTTATTCTTTCAACTAATCTTATTTACCTGCTCTGACTTACTAACCTATTTAACAACAGTCCTTTTTTTGTGTTCTTGTTACATAAAATCTAAACCCAGCTGTCAGGGCGAAATTTAATCTGCTGGAAGCATCAAGAAACAGGATGGGAAAAGAAGTCTTTCCTCAATATTTTCAAATATTGTATAACACATGTGATGATGTCTTGAAGCAGAAGTAGGGAGAGTATTGTGACATCACTTAAATCATTAATCCACCTCAAAACCCCTTCAATGAGCAAGGTTTCCTTTCTCAATGGGATTCAGCACTGAGAACATTATAAATGCTGCAAACACCTACATATTTGTACAGAGATAACCCCCTGCTTCAGCGGATGCAGGCTTTTTTTATCCTTTCTTAGTTGTACCAGCATGATTCATTAGCAGTTATTTTTGAGATGAAGAAATGTAGGCTACTAATACAATTTAAAATACTGTTATTTTAATGAATAAGTCAGCAATGTTTTAGTTTCTATTTAACACCAACTGTCTAAATGGAGCTAAGGATAGCGAGACAATTATCAGCTTAAATTATTGGGTTTTATCTTTTAAAGATCCTGCTTAATAACACGACTTTGGATAGAGCTTGCAATCCCCTATTTAGGAGAGGAGATATTTTGGGGGGTGAATGGTTGTGTATCGCCCATCTTCAGCAGAAAAGACAACTGGAAGTTTGCAGTGGGAGACTCTCTGCTCAGGTAACCCAAATGTGCCTTTTCTCAGAAGTGTCAGCGTGAATTACTTGGTTCTTAGGTCCATTTTGGAATTGAGATGATGAGAGTAAGAGCAGAGGAGTAATTCTTGAAAGTCACTTAGGTAAGAGGGGAATAACTGTGCTGAGGATAATGTGGGGTGCCATAATGATGGGTCTCACTAGCTCCACATTTGAGAATCTACAATCACAGAAATGCTTTCTGCTTTCTACACCCACAACCCCCACCAGGATTCTCTCCCTAAATTCTCTTCTCACTTCTTGCAGATTCCTGGGCTTCAGGGAGGCTGCAGAGTCAATAATTCAGTTCTCTTGGTGCTTAGTTTCTGGCTTACCAATGCTTCTGCCAGGATAAAAATGGGCTCTGCTGTAAAATGAGAATGAAAGTGGCAATGCAGGTTTTTGTTATTAAATACATCAAAAAGTGGCAGTACCTGTGGGAAGCCAGCCAGCAGAGGTAAAAGCTCCCAGAGTTTCAGTTCCTTTGCTGACAGCTCAAGCCCAGCTCTGTCTCCTCAGTAAAATACTGTATTCTTTACTCCATGAAAGGATTCCCCCCAAAGTGCAATAAATCAGTAAAAATTTACAGTAATGTTGTATTTACTGCTTGATTGTTCCCTCCTCTCTTCACAATTAAACTTTGGCTTATTTCCACTGTTGTTAATGCATTTAAATATTGCAACCTCCCATGAATCTTCCTCTTGCTGTTTTCTTGTGCCCAGCTCCTCTTCTATCCCCATCCTTTTGTCTTGGTTGCCAACTTTATGTAACTTTGCCATGATGTGGTATCTTCTAGAAATTCTCTCTCTGCTGGCCTGCTCTTATATGCCATTTATTTCCTGATGGATCTGGGTGGCAGGAAGATTGTCCTTAGGGAATTGGTGAGGGAAGCAGTGAAAGGCAGCTGTAGTAATGAGAAGAAGGGGAAATGAGATTGAAAAATGGCAATGAAGCACACCAGGATTTAAGAGCTGGAGAAGAAGGAGGAGCTGGAACTAAAAGAAAATATTATGAGTTTCTTTCTTTGCTGTTTTCTTACCCTACCTGCCTTGGCACACTCACACTCATGCATGAACTTTAACATCTGACCAGTTATATATTTTGAAACTTCTACAAGAGTCCAGTCTTTTTTTTTCTTTTCCCCATTGAGAGCAATATACACTTTTCAGTTATGAAAATGGTGTTATTCTAAATAAAACTGACATGATCCACCAACACTTTTGGAAGCACAGATGCTTTGTCCCACTATTTACTAAAGAGGTTCACACTTAGATTAAAGCAGTGAAATCAAATCACTGAATAAAGCCTGGAACAACATAATGATTTAAGGAATTCATGCAGAGCTTCTGGTAGGAAGAAAGTTACACCAAGGCAAAATTAGATTGTTTTCTGTACAGCACCAGGACAAGGATGTGTGGTGCAACCCAATATTGGTGCAGATGATTTGCTGAGTATCTTGTATAGTTGCATTTGTCCTTGTTCTCCTCTGTGACCTTGGGCTGCAGCCACAAATTCAAATGCTGCACCTGAGGCCCATGAATTTAGGGGAAGAGTCTTTGTTACAGGAGCCACCAGCCATGAAACTCTCTCTGAATGACATGGCTTTGTTATTTTTTTCCCCAGCATAAACTACTTGGGTTGGGATATGCACAGCCCCCTGATGTTAAGTGATATTTTTTCCCAACTCAATGTATACATAACGCCAGGAATGAAATAATTTGTTGTGTACTTCAGTCCTTCTGAGTAATGCTGCATCGGGACAAGATTTCCCAGTGTGTTATTAGTGGGGAAAATTGCACCATCCTTTCACCAGCTTGTTTAGAGAGCAGAAGAATTTGTAGTGGGATATAATTATATTTGATTCCTATTTTCTCTCTTCTTGTTGGAAGTAAAAGAATGCAGCTTCAGGGGTCCACAATTGACTGCCTTCCGTTCAAGTTGATTGTCTGAGCTAAATGGATCCTTCTGTCCAAATACTCTGCAAGTTGTTCGTCTCCTGCTTCAAGGACACTTGTAAGGAGCTGGTTACTCAGAGTTTGCTGCTGTGTAAAGATGAACCACTCTGGAGGAGTTCTATTTGCTGATGAAAAACACACCTTGAAATAAGCCCAGTTCATATTTAAAGAAATCAATTGCGACAAGTAGTTTTGTGTTTTATTGACTGCAAATCACCTATTGCCTTTTTCTGAAAGAGTTCACAAAAACAATTTATTTTTTAAAAGATTCTATTTTTCCTTGTCTTCATGGCCAGCAGAGAAAACTCTTTGTTATCAGGGTGCACAAATATTTATAGTAGTTATTTGTATTATTCAGCGTAAGAGTGGATGTTACTGTCAACCCAAACAGGAATCATAGAAATGAGGGGCTGTGAGTGCTCTGCGAGTATAAAACCTTGAGAAAGCCTCATCAGAGCTGGTCTTCCCATCCCAGGGAGAATGTTCTCCAGAACTACAGAAAATACCAGGCTTTATTTGGATAAGTTTCTTCTTTTATAGCAATATACCTGTTAGAACGAAAGCCAGCCAGCCATATTTTATTCAGATTGGCTGCTTGCTTCCACATTGCTGATAGATTTCAATCATGTTTTTAAATTCCCCTTCAGCTATCAGAGCTTTCTGTCACTGCTTTTGCTTTTCTCTCTCTCTTCAAGCTGCTACTTGCAAGACTTTTCCCTCGTTATTGGCCATTGTTTCCTCCCTGATTCCAGCCTTTCCCAGAGAATTGGAGGGTTTCATTTCCCCACCTTTTAACCTTCTGTTGTTCACTTCTCTCTGCACCCCTGACCCAGATTCCTCACACAAAGCCATCTCTCATCCTTGGGGACAGAAGTTTTATCTCAATTCTCAGGTAAATTCTGATCTATGTATCTGTATTGCTGCAGGCAGAGCTTCAGATATTTGCAAGTATTGCCACATTGAGCCTGGTAATTTTTCTTTTTGAATCTTATTCAAACTCTTCTGGATCATAATTTCTCCACTTAGTACCTTTCAACCTCTCAGAGAGATGTCAGACATTTGCTCTGACATGTAGCAAGTTTTGAAGCAATACTTAGCAATTTTTGAATGTAATCTAACCAGAAGATCCTCTGTGTCTCCTTGATATGTGAGCAAGTAAAGCCCTGAGGTGAACTGGTCTCCCTTCTCAGCACATGCAGCTCTTTGAGTGCTTTCCTTGCATTGCTGCTGTAATCTTAGTGAGGGCTAATTTATAATCATGTGAATATGGCAAAAAGAAAAAAAGGATTGATTTTCACTTCCTGTGATTTTAATGTAATTTATGTGTGGCAACTGTGGATTCATCAACTTTTAAATTAATTTGGGATGTGCCGTCAAACACATACGCTTCCTTTGCTTTGTTATTAAAATGACTAAAGCGTTTTCTGCAGAATTCTGTGGCCAGATCTCTCCACCATGCGAGAAATTGCCTCTTATTAAACCATCCAAAGAGCTGTGCCTGAGCCCAGAGCCTTTCCAAGTCCTTGTTGTTGGTTTTCCAGGAAGTTCTGGGCAGGTTCTGGGTTCCTTGGCCCTTGTCACAGCGAGCACAGCCTGGAACGGCGGTGCCGGGTGACGGAAGGGGTGTCTGGCACATGGCTGTGCAACTCCCACTGCTATTTTTTGCTTTTTTTCTAATTGATAACTCCTGCCATCTGTTCCTGAGCCATCCCTCTGCTGTCCTTTCCTACTCACAGTCTCCTGCCCCTGTTCCACCCCTGAGCTCAGGCTGAGTGCCCCAAGGCTACTGCCAAGAGCTGGTTGATACCAGGGATAGCTGGGTGCTAAGATGCTGCTGACAGAGATGTAACAGCAGGTCGGCCCAGGCTGGGCTCTCCCAGCAGCATTTCAGTGGGCTCAGATGCTTCTCTCTCTGTGCTGCTTTAACTGCAGCTCCCTGAGCAAACTCCACAGCTTTTTTTTATTCAGAAAAATAAAAAGAAGCCCTAACCCTTCGCTTTATAAAATCGGTTCAGTTGTTGCTCTGAGGTGGAGTCCTTCTGAATCTGTCACCCCTGCCTGGGTTCATGACCACCTTGTGGCTTTCTGAAATAAGTCAGTCATCTAGAAGCGCTGTAGCAGCCTAGGTTGGGTGTTTTTTTTTTTTTCTCCCAAGAGCCTTTATGTTCTTTGCAGTCTATATTTGAATCTCTCTTTTCTTGTCTAACTCTCCATTTGGTGGCTTAGCATACGGGAAGCCTGTTTTATGGTGCAGAGAAATGCATTTCTATATGCTAAGGACTGAATTTTTAACAAGAACCTATATGTATGTACCAGCTAGAGGGATTTTTCTGATAGGAGCTCCAAAATAGACAAAATCAGGAAAGAATAAATCATGGCAATCATAGCTGTGCCTGACCATTATCTAAGAAGCCTTGGACCCTCAAGGTGTGTTGGAGAGATGATTAAATAAGACATTGGGCATCTAAGTACCTAAAAATAGATCCTCAAGAGTGTGTAAGGCACTGATTTTTCATAGATTTCTAAAGGGGGTTATGGATTTAAACACCCATAAAAACTGGTGTTAGAAATGCACAAGAAAGGTTCATCAAAATTAACCTGAGAACCCATGTTTAGTTTTGGTTTAAGTGGCTTTTTTCTCTCAGAAACGTCCCCATGCAGAGCTCCCACACATTTTTCTGAGCACCTACCAAAGGAGCAGGGAAATGAGGGTTTACCTCACTTCTATTTGGAAGGTTCCTCATGATTTTTAGATTAAGGATGCTAATGGCTTGTGGGTTATATTATGCTTGGGTATAGGCACAGTCAAATTATTAAGTTTTTGTCCTGAGGTGATAATACCGAGGCTACCGTTGTGAGGCAGAAAAGTCTTTCAGGAAGGAGTGGAAGCTGCTGGAATATTTTCTTTTTTAATTTGCCAGCACCGCAGAATTTGGGACTTCTGTTAAAATAACAAATTCTAATAAGCTATTAGTGAAAATGAGAGAAGCTCAAAAACTGCAGCTGCAAGTGTTCACTGACTTCCTTGATTGTCACATTTTCCCATTGTACAATAGTAGTTATTGCAGGAGGCTCTGCCATGTAGGAAGAAATTACATTTCCCACGTTGGGGGAAAGACAGACAGTTAAATGGAATAAAATGATCACTCATCAGGTGATCTCTCTCTGATGGTGTAGGTCTGAAAGAGTTCCCACCATTTCCAGAAAACTTAATAAATTCAAGTGACTTTCATATTTTGGATGTTTTTATAACACTGATTAGAAACCTCCAGATGATGAAATGTTACAGCTCTGGTGAGAATCTAATAAAAATCCCCCCTGGGATTGATTTTGATTGACTACAGTTGCCTGTCTGTTTTTATTTTACTGTATATGAACAGACAGGAATGAGCAGGATTGAGTTAACCCTTCCCTGGCCTAATTCCTGTCCTTGGGGGCCTGGGCTGTCACTGCTTTCCACCACTGACACCCAGAGAAAGGAAAAGCAGTTTAAGGGTTCCATTAACACTCCTAGTTCCTTTGTGTTTTGCAGCTCCAAATATAATCAGAGGATTGGATGAAGATATTAGAAAATGGAACCCAGTCAGGGTTATAATTCAAATTAGTGGCACAGCCCTGGTGGAGCAGTTCTTGTTCTGGAAATTATATTGATTCTTCTGTGGAGCTAATTAATGCACATATTTATAAGTTAATGAATTAAAGTTCAAAGTTATTCTTTAGGAAGCCTTGCATATATTAGAAGTCATGAAGAAGGTTTTTTTCCTGTCAAATAAAGATGTTTAATCCTGCACAGGTGCTGTGTCCATTTCCTCTGGTAAGAGTCCCACCTGCTAAGGATAGTTGCTTTCAAAAATAAAATGAACCAAATGTAAAATTATATTAGGGAAATATTCTTCTCTTTGTAAATTAAACACTGTGATGTTAAATTAGGTTTAAACTGTTCAATTTATTTATGCTTACTAATTCTTTTCATTTCTATGTTAGCTGTGAGATCACTATGCACACAGATATTAAATCCATTTAGGTAATTTATTTTCTATCTTTCTTGAAGCAGTTTTCTCAGTAAGAAACCCCTTGATTTTCCAAATAGATGCATTAGTGATCAGTGAAGAAGCCTGAAATTGAATAAATATTTATTACCTGTTATATAGTTTATATTACTAGAAGACAATTTTTTAATGTAGGTTGCTCTTTTTTATTAGACCATGAATTTCCTATCCTTTGGAATCTTTGCATCATAGATTTAAGTAGATCTGCTTAAAATTTTTGTGATTTTTAGCACCTCCCCCTCCTTCCTATATGGCTGTTTCAGTTATCTGCTCTTCCTCTGGAAGCATGTTTGCACTGCCAAGCATAGTTATCCCTGGGTTTCTTTTTCATTCAGAATTAGGATTTTCCAAACTTCTCTGGTTATATCTTGTATTTCCTGGCATCTGCACCGAAGTTACCAAATAAGCTTTCTCATTTTTTTTTTTTTTTTGGTATTCTTACTCTGTCCAAAAAGAAATTCTCTTTTATTCCAGCGCGATGGAAGGGGAGGGGAGAATAATTGTGCTTGTATCATCCCCTCTGTTTCAAACTGGAAAATACAGGAATATAGGTGAGAGATTCTGTGTAGTGGCAGGTCTGGCTCCATGCTTAACGTGGTCATTGTGTGAAGCTTGGGGCGATTGGTGCTTCTCCTCAGACTGGTCCTTTGGAAGAAATAAATAAATAATTAGGGGAAAGGGAATAAATAACAAAAAGTGAAGAGCAGAAGGGGAAATCGATGGGGAAAAAGAAATAGTGAAAAGGAAACAGATAGGGAAAAGGAAATAAATAGCAAAAAGTGAGTAAACAGCAACAAGCACATAAATAGCAACAAGCGAATAAACAGTGGGATGCTCTGAGCACCGAGAGGCAGCTGTGCAAGTTGAGAGCGAAAGGCAGGTTCCCGGCAGCTCCCAGCCCCGGCCGGGCTTTCCCGTGCCCGGCCCCAGCTGCTCCAGCCCCTCTCCCGGCTGGAGCGGGGAATGTGCGGCCGCCGGGGCCCCGCAGCTCCCGGTCCCAGGCGCTCCCGCAGCCGGCGGGCTGGGGCTGGGGAGCGGGAGCAGCGTCTGCTCTGCGGGGCTGTGGCGGCGGCAGGTTCACATGACTAATGCGAGCTGCGAGAGATAGCAGGAGCGCTTTTTTTTTTTTTTTTCCTTCTTCCCTTTTTTTTTTTTTTTTTTTTTTTGAGCAGCTCCAGTCTGTGCACAGTTGGCTCCCAGCTGACAGACAGAATGTGGGGTGGGCTTTGTCACCAGAACGCTGGGTACTGCATGCCCAGCTATGCTCGCAATTCCACAGTGCCCAGAAACCTGCTGCTTATGTCAGGGTGCAGCCAGCCTGAACACATAGAAATTGGGTAGCTTGATTGTTGGTGGCTTTTTTTTTTTTTAATATTATTATTTTTTATTTTTTTAAATCTTTTTTTGCCTCTTTCTTGCCTGCAAAGGTTATATAATGAGGGGATTGCTGCTAAAGTAAAAAGGGAAAATGAAGTCTTTGTTAAATGCCTTCACAAAGAAAGAAGGTAAGCGATGAAAGCAGAACACTTTGATGTTTCAGACTGGTGTTTTCTTGTGTACATTTAATATGATGAGCTTAGTGACTCTATAATTAATCAATTCCTGCGATGTCTTTTTCAGAATTATTTGATGTTAGACAGTCCGTTTAGGCAAGTGGTTATTAAAGCTGGATGTTACTTTATTCCTTTTAGGATTTTCTCTGAAGAATCAAGTAGTTATAAAAATGTTTTTGCTCCCTAAGAAATGCATTTGGAGACATGGAAGGATTTTCCTAGGTGAATTTTGTCAGTGAATGGTGCTGAATTGCACCTTCAGATGTATGAAGTGCCAGGAATAGAATTCAGAGAGCTGGAGGAAGGATTATGTGGTACTTTCAAGTATGCTTTTAGGGATGATAAATTTAAACTTTTGGGGCATGGAATTGGTTCAGGCATTTTCATGTCATTTTATATTAAGTGTTTTTCCCAAACAAGTTTTGCCACAGTTATTCTTGCAGTTCTGAAACGTGGTGAAATAATAGGGGAAAGCAGAGTCCAACAGGGACTAAAGCATGGACATTTGCATTTAATCATTTTTTGTTGTAGTTCTGTTTTTTAATTGTGAAAATAATATAAATAATGCTGATAAGAAGCAGCTAAAAAAATACCCACCCACTTACAGTTTGCAGATTGCTGGGGAAAAGAAACAGTTGGGTGGAATATTAATCACTTCAGGCACAGAAATGCTTATTTTTAACTCTTTCTATAAAAGATTTGTGTTAGACACACATCAATTGGTGTAATTAGTTGTCCCCTTCCCTGTTTATTTCCTGTAGTAAAGGCTAATTTTGCTCATAGTTCTCTCCTCAAGAATAGAACATTAATAGCAAAACAAAAGCTAAACTCTTAAATGGGCTTGTAAAATGCTCCTGAGGTGTGTAAGGGAAGGAGATTTCCTTTCCTCTGGTGCCTGGAGGGTGGTTTCTCCAGTCTGTCAGTACAGATGTGCCCTGCAGCTCTGTGTCCGTGCTGTCACCGTGCCCTGGCACCCTGTCCTTGTCCTCCCTCCCCCTGCCACCAGCAGGGACTCCACCAGCCTCTCCAGAGTCCCAGAAAACATCCCCAAAACACTGGCAGGATTTTGTTTTCTCAGCCTGTGGCGGGAAGGGCTGGGCAGGCTGCTTTCAGCTTAATGAGAAATTGAAACCTAAAGGTCAGACCCAATTTTTACTCAATCCGAGGCAAACTTTGGTGACCTGGGGGAACAGCATTGGAGCTTTTGGTAGCAAACCTGAGTGTGCCAAACATCCCCTGTACTCAGTTTTTGTGTTTTCCCCTTGACTGAATTCTGCTTTGTTGTACCTGGGAAAGATCTCCACCTTCAATGCAGTGCTTTCTGGAGTTGTATTCCAAATGTCAAAAGTAAAGGAATGTAGAAATGTTGCATCTCTGCCCCACACATCGACCTAGGGGTCTGTATGTGCCAGTTTTGGAGATAAATGCTGTGAGTTTGCTGTAAGTTAGCACTAACTGGGTCTTTCACTGTGACACCTGAAGCACCAAGGTGCTCTCATGACACCCTCAGCTGCTTTGAAACCTTAAAGAAATATGGAATGGGAAAAAACTTGAAATGTCAGGAAAATTATCCAGAGTTTCTTCTAGTTTCTAGCATAAGCATTGGACTTGTGTGCTGTCTCCCATTTAAAGCTTTTAAAGGCTATTTCCCTTATTTCAAAGGAAGCATGGGAATAATTGAAGCCCTTTCTGTGCACGCCGTTCCCGTGTTTGATTGTTCAGATGTTGTTGAGTTGTTTACTACAGGAAGTTTCAGCTCACTGGAAATACAAAGGATGTTATTGTAAAATATTCAGAATTGTAATTGATAAACTGTAATCATAAATTGACTCTGGTGAAAATGATTCAAACCATTCTTTTAGTCGCAGTTCCATCTCTATTTTATGCTATAAATATGCTCTCAGTTTTGCACTGAAACCTTAAATTTTGCTTTGTTCTCTCAATTAAAGGCTCTATTTCAAGGCAGGACAGATTGATTCTTATCTATATTCATATTTATGTGAATTTATTTACTTGCACAGTATGACAGACATTCTTATTCTGGTTTTTTGTGTGGTTTTGAAGGGTATTGAATGAGTAGACATTTCTGGCTCTTTATAAATGGCACTTACTGGCACTTTAGACATGAAGGATGATATTTTGTGGGTCTTCTTTCCCAATTTACATATGATTTTTTTCTTTGAGAATTACAACAGCTCAGTGAAGCCCTCAGCAGCAGTGCCTGGATGCATTTTGTTAGTTATGCCACTGTGACTTTGTGGATGTAAATCTGTGCACTTTGGCTCAGGTCCTGTGACCCCCATGAGCTCCACCGAGAGAAATTAATGAGGGCAGTTGCAATAATGGGGATCAGGGCCAGCATGAGGTTTTGGGGTCAATTCCTTTAAGACAGGGCAGGAAATTCTATCCCATCTGCTGATAACTGGGTGCTTTTTTATGAGGGAATTTGCCTTCCAAGTTGCACTTGGGACAAACTGACCCACTGGAGTGGGAAAAGGAGATGTGGAAAATTGTGTGAACGCTCATGTGAACCAGCAGCACGCGTGGGGGGCTGGACCCTCTGCTCTGAGTGAGATTTGTGTCGCCCTGGCTTTGTTTTGTGTTGTGGCTCTTCCATTAAGGAGTTTCTTGGAGCTTTTGGATATCCTGGTGTTCCCCCTGGGATGTGGCATGTGACGGAGCCAGTGTATTACCCTGGGGTAATATGCTCTATATACCATAGTAATGGATGTGGTAGGGATGCCAGGATTAGAAAGAGGGGAATGCCTGGGGATTGCAGCAGTGTAATAGAGTTCTGCCAGGACAGCAAGCTGTGTCCTCAATTTTTAACCTGCAAGATGGGGATAAGGTGACTGTTCACAGATTTCAGGTTAGGCCTGAACTTGAACTTAGGTCTGGACCAGTTTGGGTACCAGGAATGCGGGATGGAAACCGCAAGTCCATGCAGCAGGAATTCTGTTCTGTGCCTTTCTGACTGAATATGACAACACAGCAGGAAAATGAACTTTCTGAGCCTCAAACTTGGCAATAATGAGGCGTTTCCCATTTCCTAGAGCACAGTTCAGAGTGCTCAGCAGGCTCAGGGCACTGGTGTTGCCTCACCGTGTATGCAAGCCAGCAAACAGGTTCATGTTGCTCTGTTGTTTTTGATTTAATGATGTTCTAAAGATAATTTGATCAGCTCTGCTGGAAAGGTGGAGTTTCTGTCTCTGCAGAAGAAACAATGCCATATGTTGCATGTGGTGGTAAACACACACGAATGTGAAATCATCTGAGATCACCCTCCATGTCTCTCTTTGCACAGTGCCCTTTAGGGAGGCTCCCACCTACTCCAACAGGAGGAGGAGGCCTCCCAGCACCTTGGCAGCCCCCCGGATCCTGCTGCGCTCCAACAGCGACAACAACCTGAACATCAACAACCTCCCCGAGTGGTCAGCCTCCTCCTCTGCCTCTTCACACCGCAGCCTTTCCCCTCACCTGCTCCAACAGATGCAGAATAATCCCAATGGAACTGTAAAAACTGTGGGGAGTTACACTCCGTCCTCCCGGAGCCGCTCGCCATCCCTCAACAGGCTGGGAGAGGATGCCAAGAGGCAGCAGCACAGGCACATCAGGTGAGCTTTGGCTGTTTCACGGCACGAGGTACCCTACAGGCACCATGCTGGCCTGCCACATTCCTTTATGTTATTTGCACTCTCCAGAATGTACAGTTATTCATGCTCAGCACAGTGGACCATGCCCAAGTGTAAATATTTTAATTGGAAGCCCCAAAGCCAGCCGTTTCCTCACAGAGCTCCAGCAGCCAGGCAGACTTTCAAGTTCAGCAGTGACTTAACACAGTTTGCACCTCCAGCTCAAGGTGCTGGCTCTGCACATCTTCCCAAAGTTGAAATAAGGATTGTATCTAACAGTGAAGCAAACTGTTTCTGGGATAACTGGTCCCTTCACAGAACTGTTGGTCATGCCTGGAACCTGTGTTGGAGCTGCTCATGGGTGATGGAGCAGAGGCTGTTTAGGTTCTCAGCACACACCAAAGAGTGAAATAGAGGGGGTAATGTGATCTAGCAGGCATTCAGGGCAAATATCCTGCAGCTCTGTCTGACTGGAGAGCAAATCCTGACTAATTAGAGTCATGTAGGTTTTGTAAGCCATGGAATAAAGCGGAGGGCTGGGGCTAAGTTTTGATCATTTATGGGGGCTACAGCTTTGAGAAGGCACTGCCCTGGACTCAGAAGCTCCTGTCAAATGGGAAAGAGATGGAGATGCACCAGGACAAGGAGTTGAAGTGCTACAAAAAGGCTGGGAGGCATCAGAGCTGAGCTCTGCTGGAGAGAACCAGAGCTCACACATTTTGGCCAAACACTCCTCAGTTGAAAATCTGGCTTTGTCTTCCCTGTTTCCTAATATATGTATATATAATATGTCTGCTGTTCAGAGCAGAAAAGGAACTGGGAATTGTCAAGAAATGCAGCTGTTGGTTTCTCTTTGCTGTTTGTAGGTGTAAGGGATGTTCAGTGGAGTTTTCAAGTCAGTAAAACAAAATGTTATGTAGCTGACACTGCCTCTGTTACCCTGCCTGTTCCTCTGCTCTCCCTGGCCAAACTGCCAGGCACTGTTTGTGATGGAAACAATACTGCTGGGCAGGGGGGATCTGGTGAATTGTGAGACAGAGTCGTCTGGCATGTAAGAAAGAGTGAAATTAAAGGGAAGGAAGGGAATGCAGATTCCATATGCCAGTGGTTTCATGCAGCAAGCAAGCTCATCTTGCTTTGTTGTGTGTTACAATAATGGCAAAATTTCATTTGGGTATAATTTGGGTGGCATGTCCTCACAGAGCCCAGTAACAGCTCAAGATCAGTCTGTAATGAGGCTTCAACTGGATGAGGAGTTGAAGTGAGGAGATTGTAAGGTTCTTTTCAGAGAATGAGTGTTCTTCTGTTCCTCTGGATTCTGCTGATGCCACGAGAGAGGGAGGTTCTACCTTAGAGTCAGTGATTATTTTAGCTGCATGGGATAAAAATGCATTTTCATCAATGTTCCTGGGATAACACACTTCAAATTCTAGAGGTATAAACAATCCTTTCAGCTTCAGCTGGGGGTAACAATTAGAAATATTTTTTTTTTATTAAGCAAACATTTACTTGCTTTGACTTTGTTCAACCACTTTCCTCTTCCCTTTCTGAAAAGTTGCTCAGGTGACAATGGGAACCAATGTAATGCCTGAGAGTTTGTGGATATAAAATTTTGGTCTTCCTCTTAGTGCATCAGCAGCACAGCTGCTGAAGCTGCTACCCAGCTCCCTCTGTGCCACCAAGACTTGTTTCAGAGAAGTCCAGAGTACATACAAGTACTGAGAAGAGAGCTGGAGGCTCTCTAAATTTAAAGACAACTAAATGGATTGATATATATAATTCTTCCTGCAAATAATGCCTTTTCTTGCCACAGGCCTATTTTGCAGTCAGGAATGGCACCTTATATGACACTTTCCTCACAGATTTTGTTTAACTGCATGACCACCTACTTACTGTTAGCTAAATGTGGGAACTGTTGCTGTCTCTGCTTATTATTTGCAAATAATAACAGTTACCACGAAGCTGTTGCTCCCCTGGGATGGAAAAGTCCTTTCTGACAGAGCAGGAGGTTGGGTTGTGGAGCAGGAGCAGCCAGAAGGGGCACGGGGATGGAGAAGGTCAGACTGTGACAAGGGGTTAATGAGGTCTGTGGGATTTGTGCTGTGGAGAGGTGCTGGAAAGCCATGCTGGAAGGGGTTCATGTGACCTTTGCAGCCCGTGTGGCTCAGGTGCTCTGTCTTCTCAAACTGAAAGAGTAGAGATTTAGATTGGATATTAGGAAGAAATTCCTTCCTGAGAGGGTGGTGAGTCACTGGAACAGACTTCCCAGAGAAGCTGTGGCTGCCCCATTCCTGGAAATGTCCAAGGCCAGGCTGGAAAAACTGGAAAAACCTGGTCCAGTGGAAGGTGTCCCTGCCCATGGCAGGGGGTGGCACTGGGTGGTCTTAAGGGTCCCTTTCAAACCAAACTTTTCTTGATTCTCACAAGGCTGTTGCTCTTCACAGCAAAGTGGTTGGGAGGGGGGAAGCTGGGAATGAAAAGAAAGGGACAGGCTTTGTGTGGAACATACCCCACAGAAATCAGTGAATGAGGTGCCAACACAGCCTCAGTGAGGGCTGAGCTGCCAAGGATGGCCACCTTCTTCTGGCTGAGAGGGAAACATGTCTACACCTCTCTTGAAATCTCTGCATCCTCCTCCTGCTCCTTCCTGGCATGGCACTTGCTGGGCTTGGAGCCCACGCTGGGGACAAGCAAGGGAGAGGAAAGATCTCTTTTTAAAAAGTCCTGCACCCCACGTTGCAGCCCTGATTTCCATTAGTGAGTCTGTTGCCTAAGAAGTTCTGCATTCCTTGTGTGGGTTTAATGTGCCATTTCCCTTTTCTCTTTCAGTGAAGGAGAAAATGAATGTATCTTCTGTGCTCATAGTTAAAGTAGATGCTGGGAGATAACACTGGGAATAGCTGCCACCAGACTAGGCAGAAACACAGCTTGATACAAGTGGAAATCAGATGTGTAGCTATAGTTTATAGATCTAGATTTTTTTTTTTATGGTGATGACTGTTCCTCCACTTATAAGGAAAAAGGAATGGAGCAAAAGAACTGAAATCTGAATGTCATCTTTTCCAGGCTTTCTTTAAACAACTGTGAGAGTTGGCTGAGGTTTCTGGTGCAAACTCCATCACAGACATGCAAGCAGAGCTCCCTTTTAAACTCCTGAGTGGGGCTTACCATTAGCAGCATCCCTTCCCAGTAATAGAACAAAACAAGGTGAAAGGGGCATGTAATTCCAAATGGTGAAGAGGTTACTGCAGGAAAACAGGAGTGTTCCTGATAGGAAAGATCCAATAGGTGTGGGTTTTTATCAGACTTCTGTACCTATTGACTTACTGGCTCCCATTTTGGTAGGAGACTGGTTGAAAAAAAAAAAAAGGTGAAAACTCAGCAGACCCCAGCCCTTGTATTTCATTTTGCTTAAAGCAGTTAGAGATACTTTCTTACATGAAGGCAAGCAGAGTGTTATAATGCCAAACCACCACTAAATCACCCTTCTTCCTTTGGTAGCCTAACTTTTCCCTATCAAACTCTATTAATATTACTCCCTCTCATGAATATTTTCCTTTTCTAGACTTTGGTTAAGACTGCAAGTTTTTATGCTTTGGGGTTTTTTTGAAGTTGACTGCTAGTGTATTGCTAGTTTGTTATGATCTATCCTATAGGTTTCCCACCCTTTAGTATTTGCCTCTTTCTCTTTTCGTATCTTTTTGGCAGTTCACTCATTTTCCCACAGGTTTAAGAGTGATCTTATGCATTGTTCACCACCTTTCAACAATTCCTTTTTTATACACCATGACTGTGAGTTGGTGGTGACCTGCGGCTCTCCTGGGCACATTCTGGAGTCACTGAATGAGCTGGTGATTGCCATCCAGAAGAAATGATAATTTGGAAAATGTTAACCACAAGTACCAGGCTTTGTGCAGATCTAAATTTAACCTTGGGCCTTGGAGTGATGAAGTAACTTGATTATTCAGTCCATTTAGTTAATAATTCAGTGATCTCACTTGTTCACTCTGTGTTACAAAGATACCCATTCCCAAGAATTGTAAATACAGACATTTTCAAGTCCCTCTGACAAATTGACATGCTGGGAATGTATGATGGGCATATAAATTTTGAATTTAATTAGGGCCTAGGAATGTGCAAGTTTAAATTGTGGAAAAACTAAAAGCTTTAATGTTGTGTGTTTTCTGTTCTAGGCCATTATGGTCAGGTGAATATTGATCATGATTCATACTGAAAGATTTCAACCCTTAAAAGCTCCTGTTTGGTTTTTTTTCTGCAGGGTTTGATGTCTTACTGGGAGGCAGTTTTGTTATTCACTGCTTAATTTAATCTTGCTAATGTGATGGTAAATGATTAACGTTCCCCCTTTTGAATAAGCTGTTAATGATTTTTCATTTCAATTTCCAGTGCCGTTTACAGTCCCAGTGCCAACAAAGATACTCTGTCTGCCTTGGATTATCAGGGTCCCAAAAGGAAGCTCTACAGTGCTGTCCCTGGGAGACTTTTTATTGTTGTAAAGCCATATCAACCTCAAGGGGAAGGGGAAATTCACCTGCACAAAGGAGATAGAGTCAAAGGTGAGCACCTAATTCATTTGGAATAAACCTTTTCTCCTGCTAGGTGGGAATTTTATGTAAAAATTCTCTTTTACACGGGTGGAAATAATCTGTATGGTGAAAGTGCTTTTATGCATTTGTTTCTTTGCAGGATATTTTGCTTCTGGTTCTGTTTTGTAACCAATGCATATTTAGCTGCCACTTTAACTGCCTTCAAAGTGCTGCCACAAACTCTCAACTCACAACTCTGTGCAATAATAGCACCATTTTCTCTTACCCAGGGCACGGAATTTGCTGCTGGAGCCATTCCAGAGGCCCTGCTCCAGGGCTTTAAGGGGTTGTAAACCTGTCAGCTATCTAAAAGGCTCAGGAAGGGAATGGGGGTAAGGTCAGCTCTGCCCTTTCCTCCAGGAACATTTAATGGTTAAGTAGAAAATATCCCCTCATGGGACTTAGGATAAGTGGGTAGGGAGAACCTCCTGTAAATATAATTTTGGAGGAGCATGGCGGTGCATGTGAAATTTCTGTTTACTACTGCAATTACATGCTAAGACCAGGTTTAAATGAAGGCCAAGCTTTATTATTGCTTTGAAGGCAGTCAATACATCCAGATACAGCTGAAAAAAAGGGAGATAGGGTGTACAGGACTCACCTTCCCCAGAGTGAGGTGTGAGGCTGTGGTTTTGCACCACCAGGTAAAACAGAATAAAAGAGACTTTGTATTGGACCCATACAAATCAAACAACAATTATGGAAATCAAACAAAAGGGAATAAATTCAGTGTCCTAAATAAAAGTGTTAAGCAGCTGCAAATTTTCTTGCAAAGGCAACTACTTATCTCACAAAGGAAGACTTCAAATACCTCCTCCCTTGAGCCTGCAAACAGTAGCTGGAAAAAAAAAATAGGGAGCCATTAGAAGGTATTTTTGCATTTTTATTTTTGGATGTACTGATTCTGAAGCATTTTTGAGTTTAATAATTTCTGTTAACTCCAGCCCTCAGAAGGTGTAAGACAGAAATTTGAAGGGTGCTACACTTAAAGGTAAAACATGCAAAGTTAATTTTAAATGCAAGGATGAAGGGAGAAGGTTAAACTTAGAGTCTGTAGGGCTGAGAAGATAATTTTGCAGTTCTCAAGGCTGTTCCCTGATCAGGTAGGAAGCAGTGATTATGATCTCATGGTGCACAAGAACTAGGATGAGATTTTGGGGGTACTAAATAACTTTCTCCACTCAGTGTTCTTAGAGGTCGGGCAGGTGCCAGTGGACAAGGAATGAGTGGCTGCTCCAGGGCAGGTGTTGGACACAGAGATGTTCAATTGTCCTGTTGGATTTAAGGATGCAGGAATATTCTGTTTATGTAGAGGACGGAATAACAACCACACAAGATCTTCTCACCAGAATAAGACAACTCTGGGCAGTTCTGGGAAAAGACAAGACGGAAATTGTGTTTCCTGGCAAAAGAGGAAGCACTGCAACAGGTTGCCTGGAATGCTGAATATTTTAGAGGCATTCCTTATCTGGCAGGTGGTTTTCCTTAGGTTTTTAGACTATTATATGCAAAAATAATCCCAGAATAAAGGATTTAAATTTCAATGAAATGTTTATTGGTTTTGAAAAATTAATTCAGGAGCCCTTGGTTCTAAGTTACAGTAACAGTCACTGGAAAACATTGCAGGAAGGAATTAGTCTACTTTTCATGTTTTCATAAAATGGTGTAGCCTAAATGGAGACCAATGATTTTAGGGGGCACTCTAAATGCTGAAATAAAAAATGCAGTTATGGCTGGGGTTTTTTCTTTGTGGGAAAAATATAAGTTTATTGAAAGTAACACATTAATTATTACTGCCATTAAAAGGGGGATGTTCCCATTCTACATCAAATCATTCCTGCAGGGATTATTTTTTCAGCTTCAAGAATCTGATTTGCACATTGACTTGAAATCTGGCAGAGTTTTTGCAGGTCCATTTGTTTTGAAGCATTTTAGAGAACTTTGCTGCAGCAAAGTCTGGCGAGGTTTCTATAGGTGTCAGCCTGCTTTTGGGGAGGGTTTGGGGAAAGAACAAGTGTTCACAGGGATTGTCAGTGTTGCTCCCAAGGATGAAACCTTGTGAAATGTAATTTAAGGCTGTTTGCATGGCAGGGCTGGAACAGTGTGTGACAGGCTCCCAGAGCTAATCAAAGGGAAAACTTCCAGAACAAGATCAAATCCTATTTCGTGTTACCATGTCAATGGTTCCTCAGCTGCAGCAAAAAAAATATGTCAGAATGAACACGGCAAGGTCATGGAGAGAACAAAGAGTGCAGGGAAAAGACAGTGGTGCTTTAAAGAGGTCTCTGTTGTGTAACAGTATCCAAGAAGCTGCTCGAACTTTTTGTGCCAAAAACCCAGGTCCAATTAAATCTGGATTCCCGTCCCTATTTCAGTGAAAATGTAATTATTGCTAGACAATAAGTGTAGTGATAGGACAAGGAGCTATGGCTTTGAACTGAAAGATGGTAGATTTAGACTAGATTTGAGGAAGAAATTCTTCCCTGAGAGGGAGTGAAGCCCCAGCACGGGTGGCCCAGAGAAGCTGTGACTGCCTCATGCCTAGAGGTGTCCAAGGCCAGGTTGGACAGAGCTTGGAGCAATCTGGGATAGTGGAAGGTTACCCTTTCACTGGGAAAAGGCTGGAACAAGATGATCTTGAAGGTCCCTCCCAACCTAAACTATTCCAGGATTCTGTGATGTTTAAAAAAAATTACTCCATGTGAGCAGGATGGGCTCCCTCTCCATCCTCCAAAAGCACAGGCAGTAGAACTCAGAGTCCTCAGTGCTGTGGGAGTGCCAGAACTGCTGACTATTAGGAGATCCTGCATTTTTTCCTCTTCCTGAGCATGAATTCTTGGTACTGGATGTATTTTCTGTGTTTTACAGACTTAGCAAGACCATGGCTCAGCCTGTTTGGGGTTTAGCAACTTGCTCTGTGCAGTACTTGGAGGAAATGGGAGAATATTAAACCCCATGGAATTCAATTTTTCCTTCACTTTGGAAACATCTTATCCTCACTGAGGAATGGAAAAGCTTTGTCTTGGCCCCTCTCCTCTGCCAGCTTGGTGACTGCACTGCTCTGTGTGGACACTGATGCCCAAGTCCTGGCTTTTGGATTGTTTTGGGGAATTCAAACGTGGCCTGGCGCTGGCAGAGAGATTGTGCCCTGTGTTCAGGCTGACCCCGGGGAGATGCTCATCACGAGTACATCCCATGAGACTAATCACAGCAAAGATGTAGCAAGGCATTTATTGCAGGGATAAAAACCCAGAACAACATATTAGAGAAAGGGATTACTTGGGAAATGTTTTTATGGATTTTCTTTTTTAACTTGGCAGAATTAGAAGGGTCACAGAGACGGATGAATTCCTAAACTCTTGATGAAAAATCAGATGTTTTCATCAAATGGAGATGAAGCAGGGTTTGGGTTTTTTTTCTCTCTAAAACTGGTAGAAGTGCATCAGTGACAATAGTTCACAGTGTGTGATACAAGGAAACTGCTCAGAGAAATCTGTGAATGGGCAAGGTTCAAAGGAATGTAAACTAAACAAAATGGTCTTGTATTCATAGGATATTACGTAGCCTGTACAAAAATACCTGCTGTATTTTTAGTTGTTAGTCATACACACTGACATCATTTGTGTGTCTGCCACTCATGAGAGAGGAGCCATGGCTGCTTGCAAAAATAAATCTGATATCTTTATTTATACCAGAATTGCCCTAATCTTATGTTTTCACATAAATAAAGGAGATCTAGTTTGATTCCTCACTGAAACACTTCTAATATTTTGCTATTGTATATTTTTTTCTTTCTTCCTTCTTTATCTGAAAGTCCATAGCAATAAATCTGCCACAATCCAAATGCACACAAACATGTATAAAATATCTGCAAAATTAATTTGAATCAGCTTTTGTGTTCCTAAATTGAATTCTTGCACTGGAAATTAAGTGGTCTCTTTGATAGCAAAACTCAGAATGCAATGCTCAAAAGATTCTTTGTGAGCAAATTAGCAGTTTTCTTGTCCATGAAGATAAAGCAATAGAGATGGTTTTTGGGAAGGTAACAAGTCTGAGTTCCAGGTGCAGACAGGCTCTGGTCACTTCAAAAATAAAAAAATCAGAATTATTTTCAGAGTCTGGGTTATGATAAAACATATCTAAAACACACATGAACTATCCTTCACTGATTTAGAAAGAAAAAACCCACCCGATTAAAATACTTTGAGAGCATTTGAAGTCTCACCCTGCTCACAGCTTTGTTTTTTATGATCTCCCCAGATCCTTCTTCTTTCCAGGCTGCCCTGCCACAGCTCTCTCAGCTTTTTCTAGTGCCCATTGTATGGAAAACCAGGGAGTTATTTCAGTATCTCAAATATGCTCCAACAGACTTCCATGAGCCCTCTGAGATACCTCTGGTGCAGGGACATCACAGCAGGGTTGTGGTAAGCCCAAAAGCAGCTCTCAGCTCCATTCCTCGGGGTCAGAGGAGCAGGAGTCACTCAGCAGCAGCAGCTCAAGCATCTGCTCTGGGCAGGAAGTCAGTAGCTCTGTGCAGCAGAAATATTGACCCTGGTGACTCTGTTTTTATTTCAGCGTGATCTCAGCCAGCAGGGCAATCCAAATATATCGCTAACATTTTCATTTCTTGTGAAATCCACTTGTAAGTCATTTTGAAAAAGAAAGATTATTAAACCCCTGCTGTGCTCAAAGATATTGCCAACAGACAGTGCTTGTGGGCAGGAGGAAAGTTGGTCTCCTGAGCTTTTGCACTTGTTAGATTAGTAAACAAAATACCGGGAAGGGAAGAGCCTCAGAAAGGCTGTTCTGTTTCTTCAAGAGCATTTTGTACCTTGTGTGGGTAAGTGTGGCAGCAAAATTGAACCTAAGAGGTTTGCAAGGTATTGTTCAGCTGCTCTTTGACATGAAGGATGAAATGAATGTGAAACAGAATACTAATCTTACCCAGGTTCACTGGTCTGTTTCGCTTCCTTTCTGTCTCCTGACTTGAATGGTTTGATTTCAGCTCCTAACATGATAAACTATGGCTCATCACAGGTCCTATCCTAACTCATTCCTTCAAGCTGCTTGTGCCTGAAGAGCAGGACAGAGTGGTGCTGTCAAAATGTAACAAAGACCCGGCCTTGTTCCTGCTCCAGCGGGAGAGTTCCCTTTGCTGTCAGAGGCCATGGAAAGGGATCAGGAGGCAAAAGCACCCACAAATCCCCTGTCATCGTGCTTGGCTAGTTTAACACATCCTTTCTTGAGTAGTCAGCAACTGGCCTGGAATATTCAGGGGACAGGAGCACCAGGAGTCAGAGAGGAGCTGTGAGTGCATCAGTGTGGTGCAGCACAACACTCCAGGCTCTGCATCTAGCTTGGCTTGGGGCCCCTTCTCCATCAAGTCTCTCTGAATTCCCCTGATTTCAAGTTTGGGCATCACTGTGAAGAAGGGCAAACTTGACTCTGACTGCACCTTCCTCAACAGAGCTGGGAATCAGAGGGTGGATTTTTGCAATGTGTGATTTCTGACCAAAACCCAAATCAGTG
The DNA here is from genome assembly GCF_051311805.1 of Agelaius phoeniceus. Lineage (NCBI taxonomy): Eukaryota > Metazoa > Chordata > Aves > Passeriformes > Icteridae > Agelaius > Agelaius phoeniceus. The sequence goes on along the minus strand of NC_135270.1, from coordinate 9,168,513 downwards.
CAGATTGATTTCTCACACTGTTTTCATCTCTCCCTCATTATCTCAAAACTATTTCACAGACACGTAAAAAACAGGGAAAAGGTGATCTTCATAGAAACTTTATGGTAAGGGGAAAAAGCTCCCACAGAGGGCCAAATGTTGAACAGCACAGCTCAGTTCTATTTCAACTGAGCCATATTTCCTCAGATTTAGAGGATTATGTGCAGCTTATTGTATTTGTAGGTTTGACGTAGAGGGTGGTTGCTCTGTTAGTAGCCCCAGTCATCTTCTCACCCTGAGGTTCTTCTCCTGAAGTGCTTGTTTGCACTGTTTCTTTCCTGGGAAAGCAGAGGTGAGAAAAGGTGAAGAGGTGTTTTAAGTCAGGATCTCTGTGTTATCTCCCTAATTTGGTCACCTCCCATAACTCAAGCTAGGAAGGAACTGCTGCATTTCCTTCTCCACCACAAGAAATGTCTGTAGGGCCACAGCCCAGTGTGACTGCCCGGGTCAATTAGCCAGAATCAATAACTGCAGATACAGGAGCCTGCCCTTCCAGGCTGTGGGTGGAGTGCCCAGGAAGGTCTGTGTGGGTGCTGGAAGCCCCCTGTGCCTGGCAGCAGGGTGAGGGGCACTGAGCTCCTCCCCACGCTGCTGCTCTGACCCCAGGTTCTGTCAGGCTCCCTCGATGACATATTTGAGAGCCAGAACCAGCCTGCCCAGGAGACAAAACAGCCAGATCCAGCTCAGCATCCCTCACTGAGGGAGGGAGGGAGGGATTGCTGTCAGGAACCAGGAGGGGCAGAGGAACAGAGTCAGAAAAATCCCTGTTTTTAACTGAGAGCGTGATTAAGTTATAACTCGTGCTGACCTTCATTTATGTTGTACGTAAAGTCTGTTTTCATCAAAGAATCACAGAATCCTAGGATGCTTTTAGGGGTTGGGATGGACCTTAAGGGTCATCCAGTCCCAATCCCTGCCTTTGGACACATCCAGGGATGAGACACCACAGCCTCCAATAAGTATTCCTGCATAGATTGTCTGTCATTTGGAAGCTCTCCTGCCAAAGACAAATAATTCTGAAAATTTATGTCAGACAATAGACATTTCAGCAAGGGAAAAGCCTAAATCACAATGTTAATTATTTCTGGGAGAAAAAAGTTAGGTCTCTACCAGTTAGAAATTAAAAATCTCCTGTATTTCAAAGAAGATTGAGACAAATTTTACCTCGGGACACAAACCCAGAGTTTTTACATAAGCACAGGCTGGTTCAGCTGTTCATTCTTTTTTTTTTTTTTTTTTCAATGGATTTCTGACTTTATACTTTATTTTCATTCTGTTGAGTTTTCTTTTTTTTTTTTTCTGCTGGTTGCAGAAATGTTCTTTTTTCCCAGAATATGGTCTCTCGTTCCCAATCCATATGATTATTTATTTTCCCAATAAAGAAGAATGAAGTTTATCCAAGCACTAAAAATTGATTTAGATATTACAAAGACATTTTAGGTACAGGCTGTAACAGCTGTAAAGACATTGGCCTGAATTTGGCTTTAAATTTCCTTGACATTTTTGCAAATAAGGCTGCCTGGAAGAATTTGCTCCTGGGCATTTCAATATCACAAGGAATTTAGAAATAGTAGTCACCATAACTTTCATTTCTTGTTGGGGCATGCAGGGAGCTGTAATGTGGGAGGATACAAATTCTGTGTTCTTTTGATTAAAGTGATTTTGATGGCACATTGAGTAATTAATCTGTTTGAGATTAGTATACTATATTAATATCAATTGCAATAGATACATTTCCAATAGACTTCAATTTGCAAGAGACAAAGCATTCTATGCTCTAGTCTAATAATTTTATAATATATAATATTGTAAAATATTCTATATATTAAATTTTCTGGCAGAATCTTGCTGATTTTAAGTATAATGCTTTAAAAACAATAAAATAGAAGCCCCTGATTGTCACCTGCCTATCCATGGTTTCCTGTTACCCACTTGTTTGGTGCTTATCCAATTTTGCTTTGCAGTTTTGTTCATATAATTGGACACAACTCCTCTTTTAAACCACACTTTTTTTGTGAAAAGATGTCTCAAGATACCTGATGTTACAAGAACCTTTATTTCACTCTTACAACATCAGATTCTTTTTGTAATTCAGGTTGTGTGTGAAGAGCATCTGACCTGCTTTTGCCATAGCAACCACACCTTTTGATTTTACCAAAAGAAAAGTGAAAACCACTGGAAATTAGAAAGCCTTATTATTAATTTAGGGAAAGTTGTCCTTTCATTTACCATTGTTTTGTCCTTCAGCAGGAAAAAGATTGATTAGAAAATCTCTTGCTGGTAACAAATTATCTGTTACAGTGAATCTCTTAAACACTGTTGGGAGAGTAAAGATAGAAATGAAGACCTCATTCTAAAAAAACCATTCATGGGTACAATAGATAAATTACATTTTTCTATTTATCCTTTAAGTTCCCCACTTTGGAGTGAGTGAAGTGTTGCCAGTTTTTATAGATCTATACTTTATTATAGCCTTGGCTCATGTGCAGAATTTCTTATTAATGGCACCACGTGAGGGGGAAGAAGATCATTTCAAGGTTTTAGGGGATGCAGAACCATCTAGGGCTCAACTTCTGCATTGGAATATGAGCTTGTCCCTCATATCCACAGCAATTTAACTGTCTCTGCACATCAGCTGAAGCCAGGGCTGTCCCTCATTTGCTCTGTGTCATCTTTGTGCCTCTTGCAGCTCCAGCAGGCTTTTCCTGCTTCTCCCGGCCCCCAGCAGGAGGTTTTTCCCAGAATGCTGAGGGCTGCCTGCATTCCAGCAGCACTCATTTCACCCTTCCACTGCTTTTCCATGGATGTTATGTCTTCAGGCAGGACTACACGTGTTTTTCCTTTGCTCTGGCTATTAGTGATGGCTAATTCTCAATAATTCATATAATAATGGGCTAAAGTGGGTCTGGTTTTGCTCTGTAGGAATCCCTTTTCACCCTGCACTCACAGACAGTGTTCCAAGGCAAATTTTATTTCCCAAAAGTGTTGATTTGCATCAGCTGCTACTGCCATAAACACATGAAATCACTCCATGAGTTTGTGGAGTGAAATCCAGGACTGAGATTCAGTGCTGTAAACTCCTCCCAAGAAAAAGAAAAAAAAAAAAAAAAAGAAAAAAAAAAAAAAAAAAAAAAGGCAGCTAATTACTGGCAATAGGAGTCTCACTGTCTCACATTTGGAAATTTCTTTTGGCTGGAGTCCTACACTCTCTTTTATGACAGAAATTAAACCACTGTACATTGCATTCTACAATGATTCTAATATGTACATGTAGGTTATTAAGTTTTCCTGGTTCCTTATCTCATATCTAAGAAATGCTTTCTTATGTGAGCAGATGTTACATTGTTAAAAATGTATTGGAAGCTGCTGAATTCCCCATTTATATTGGATGGGTGATGTTTTACGTAACACTGAATTATTAGATGGACAATGTGTGTTAGTTAATGTGCACAGGCTTTAAATATTTTTAACAACACCTGGAATACAGTAGCATATTTTTTCATTAATTTTGCCCCATGTTTATATTTTTTAAAAAAAGACATGCAAACATTTTTTAATTCAGCTCAATTTTCAGTGTAGAGTTTTGTTGTCATCTAAGCTCAGTGCCCTCCCCCAGTATCTCATAACTTCCTGGGTTTATAGGAGTTATAGGTTATAGGTTTTCTCATATATGTCAGAAAAGTGCTTGACAAATTGTGCATTTGGGACCCATCCAGGTGTAGGACTTTTCCTTAATGGATGTTTCCTGGGACTTAGTATGTACTTCTTACTGTGGTGGTGTGGAAATATGCAGTTCATGGCATCTGTCTCTTGGAATATACTACATTAAAAGGCTTAAAAGTGACATATTTATAAACATTTTGCTGTCAAATGTCTCTGTTAATAGATGGCCATGCTCTGTAAGTGATACCACAAATAGCTGAGTATTGCATTAATAAAACCCTGGTAAACATTTACTTTCAAATGAAGTTTTACAGCTCCTGGTGTCTCCAACTAAACTGCTTTCACATTACTAAGATTTATTTCTTTTTGCTTTTTTCTGGGGCTCTGATTAATTTAATTTTCATCCTGCTCTGTACTAGTGCAAATCAAGTTCAGCTTCAGTGCCCCTCAGTCACAGCAGCTGCACTGATCCTGAGTTCAATTGCAGCCAGGCAGGGACCAGGGTTTTAAAGTCTGGCAAGGTTTTAACAGTGCCAGAAGTGCTGGTGTTGGAGACCACCAAAGCAGCCCTCCTTTTATGTCCCTGTGCACTGAAATACCCTGCAGAGGCAGGATCCCAGGTACTGGAATTCCTCAGCAGAGAGATGGATTTGGGCTGGTTAGCCTTGGTTTTCAGCAAGGGCAGCTGGGGCTGAGCTGGCACTCAGTGGATGGAGCTGGGCTGATTTTGGGAAGCTCTGAGCACCTGTGCTGTGTGTCTGATCCATATTCCCAATCAACCTGGTTTTGTTGAGGTATCACCTTTGTCTCAATATTAATGTACAGCATCTTTCTAACAGTACATTTATAGTCCTCTAATATATAGTAAACATACAGTGGTTTGCAGGAACTTCTATAATACTAATTTAAACCCCATAGCAAGTATTTAGGGTCCTTTCATCACCATAATTCACCTCCAGTTGCTTACTTATACAATTCTTGCTCTGCAGGCTTTTGTCACAATCCTTTCTGAGTCCTAGAGTTAATATCAAGATACTTAGAAGTGCCAGATAAAAGCCTCCTCTCCTATTGACAAATCATTCTCCTCCATATTGTTGTTTTCTTCTATAGAGAGAAAGATCATTGAAATGTTTCAAAAGGCATCTCTATTGTAGATTTCACCTATGGGAGGTTCAAGTGTTTGCTGTGTATTCAAACCCTTAAATCATACTACTCAACCTGCATTGCAAATCCCTGGAGCTACCTACTAAGTCAAATAACATGTTTCCTTAGGAAAAACAGGAGATATCAAAATATGTATTATTAAAATCCATTTCAGTGTGGGTGCAATTTTACAATCGGTTCAGCACTTCATTTCAGCAGACAAGACACTGTTTTTTTTGGTAGTGGTATTACCATATATTTATCCTTGATTAATCCAGCAGTGAGAACACTGAAAATGGAAACAATTGTGTGAAGGCCAGGGAAACTTGTGGTAAATAAAAAAAATTGGGGAGTGGTTACAAAGACTGAGTAGGGAGGGTCCTGCTTGAAGGTTATTCTGTGCCCATTTTGGGGGTACCAGCATTAGTTATTGCACAGTGTTTGCTAGTTACCAGGGATTACTGAAGGTGTAAAGCAAGAATTGTGTATTTGTGTGAGGAGGCAAAGTGTAACGCTGCCTGTGTCTGCCCTGTTCAGTGCTGAGCATCGGAGAAGGTGGATTCTGGGAAGGCAGCACCCGGGGACATATCGGCTGGTTTCCTGCAGAGTGTGTGGAAGAAGTTCAGTGCAAACCGAATGAAAGCAAACCAGGTAATCACATCAAGCCCCTGTTGAACCCTAATGTGACAGATGCCACGTGTCTGGCCCAACAGACACATCAGGGCCTTTGTGCACTGCTAGAAATGGGAGAATTGGATAAAGCTGAGCTGCGGAACTAAAAAATGCAGGTAGGTTTATTGATTGGATTTTACTGTCCAAGCAAAGAGACTTTCTCCAGAGGAACAATGCTGGGAAGTACCAAAGCCTTTACACAGAGCTGTATGCAGATATTTTATATAGGATTATGTTGGTTTTTATTTTCTAAAGAGTGGAAGAATGTCTAATAAATAAATAAGGGAAGAAAACCTGGCCAGTCATCTCCCAGTCTGAGGGAGTCATACAATGCATTTAGCTCTTGCTCACAGCCATGTTGACCTTTCCCTGAATGCTAGAGGAGGCATCCTTTAGTGGGATATCCCATACCCATCCCTACTGATGACAAAGGAAATGGAATCCTCCTTTATCACACACGTATATTGCCACAAGTAACTTTAAGCAAGGAGCCTTTATAGTCCTGGTATAATAAAAGAAAATGAAATCTACATTAAAGCAGGTTATTTTAAGAATTACCTACCATCTCATCATTGCTCTGCTTTTAAGAATTAAGATGTGAGGACATCCTCTCTAATTAAAAGCTCATTATAAATGAGCTCTGAGAATATAATTAATGTTCTCCAGGAGTGTATGAAGTTTGAAATCATCTATTGATGTGTTTTTAGATCTCTGTTGTATTGATTAAGAACTTCTGGCATTGCACAGATGATACACTAAAATTTATGCATTGTATCATTCATTTACAGATGTTTTTCTTTTATGCATGTCATTATAAACTGCAAGGTATACTTTTCTCTTTTTTTTTTTCCCTATGTGGAGAGGTTGTGCTTCCTTTTCTATCTCCCTTTTGAGAGGGGAAAAGAGGAGGAGGGAAAACCAGATCTAATATTTAGAGAGAATGGATCCAGGCTCTGAGAATAGAGGGAGAACAGCTCTGTAGCTCTTCAAAGGGCTTGAGAAAAGTCAGAATTTAGAGATGGAAATGTATTAAACAAAAGGAAGATTGAGGCTGGACTTGCCCTGTGTAGGAACAGTAACCCTGCATTAAATTTGAGCTGTCCATTTGTTTCCAGATCTGTAGAAAGTTCTGAGGGCATGAAGTGAAGTTTAAGATAAGGAAGAAGTTTTGCATCTTTTTAGTGATTTTGAAGAGAGAGTAACCAAAACTGTTTGTTACAAATCCTTAAAGACTTCCTCGAGAGTTTCTTCAGGAGGTAAATTCAGTATGTGACAGGATTGTCTTAATAGATGATGATTGTTTTTTGAGCAAGAATGTCTTTGGTCATTCAAAGGAACACAAAAATTAAGAAAAGAATTGTCACAAGAGGAACAAAAGGATTATGAAGGCTGGAAGCAAGAAAAGAATATAAACAGAAGCATGTTACAAATTTTCTGACATGAAATTATGAAGACTTATGCCATGTGTCTGGCAAAGCACCAGACATTTACTGTAATTTATAACTATTGCCTTCTTTCTGATTGTTTTCCTGTTTGCTTATGGTACAGTGGGAATAATAATGTTAACATAGCTTAAGGCTTTAAATATGCCATTCTTCTACTCTAAAAAGGATGAAAATGTAATTAAATAGGAACAAAAGGGACACATTTTCTCTGGCAGTGAACTTGTGCACTCCTATATTTTGCTGGGCTGTCTCAAAAAATGTCCTGCACCCAGAATGAGGTTCAGTGCTTCTGTGAGTAATGCGATAGAGGTTGGAGCTGGGAGGGAAATGAAATATATGGAATGCACAGTATGTGCCATATTATTATTGAAATATGGCATGGAGTGAAAGCAGCTGATCACAGAATTGCTCTGTGCATTCCCTCTGCATAGGAAACAATGGGAATGAAAGGGAAAAGCTTTATAAGCAAAAATCAGCCAGTATTCCCTCTGAGTAAAAATGAAGAAGTAATTTAGAAAAATGTGTTAGGCATGGTGAAATGATTAGAAATTAAATTAGGTCTGTTGGGATTGCTGAAAGAACATCAGCTGAGAAACATCACAAACTTGTGCCTCTTGCAAGAATTTGCATCATGGTCTTTGCAAAGCAGCAGAACTTCTTATGATAATGATTTAGAAAGTAGATCATTTAAATGTGGAGGAAATGAAGCTCAGACTCAGCTTTTTCCATACCAGCACCACAGCAACAGTTCTTTCCCCTCAACAAGATTTAGGAACATTTCTTCCAGCAGCTTCCCTTTGCCATTAAGTTTGAACAATTGTGTTTAATAGAGGCTTGTCATTTGCACACCATGAGTGAAGGAAAGAGGAATAGTTCTTGGAAAAAACAAACTCCAATTAAACACTCCAGGCCCAGTAAAACTGCTGGGCAGGTGTTTCATGTCAGGCTGATGTATAATCTCCCTTCTAAGGAAAGTTCCATTTTTAGGGAACTTTATTGCAATCCCAACTGTTCTCTGGAAGTGGGCAGGACAGAGCAGCACCTGGTTCCTGTGTTCTCTTCAAAGATACCATGCCAGCTTGGCAGGTTCTGTTTTCCAAAGAAAATCATATTGACTGGCATTAATTCTACTTCCTTTCTTTTATCCTCCATTAATTGAGACTTGTAGGAATTGCTCCATTATTTTGCTAGGGTCGATGCCAGGTCGATGGGCTCCCAATTATCCAGGTTATCTCATTTGCCCTTTAATGGCACCAGCACAGGACCTGCTGCTTTCCAGTTTAAAGTTCCCTTGATATTTTGAGATCCAATGGAAAAAAAAAAACAACAACAAAGAAAAGAAAATCATTATTGTGGTCTGCTAAATTCTTTTGCCTGCAGAAAATCTTTTACAAACAAGACTTTCGTGCTACCTCGTTTTAAAAACTGCCAGTTTTTGGCATTTTGTAGTCAGTTTTTAACATTCTGCAGAATTCTTCTGAGAGTAGAAATAGTCCTTCAGATGAGGTTGGCACATCATCTTGCATTTTACCTGCTCAAACAGAGAATACAAATGTCACATATTTACTCTTTCTTCATTGACAGTTATCTTGTGTTATTCAGTAATGAGCCAATTCCATTTTGAAATGTCTTTCTATTCTAAAATATGTTAAAATTTTTTTGTTGTTTGTTTTTTTTTTTTTCTAAAATGTTCTGGGTAAGTTGAAAAAATGTTTCTCCTGCTTTAATTTAGATGTTTCTGTTTGCTTTTCTTCCATCATAAGGTATTACATGAACTTGAGAGACTTACTACATAAATGCTTTCTATTACACTTGTGATTTTATGCTCCATATCTTTCAGAATTCAGGGCTATCTGATTGGCCACAACTGAGGTGAAGTATTCATTTTCAGGCTGAAGTTATCTTTAGCTACATTCCAACTTTATCATTTATTGTTCCTCCCTCCCTAAAGTGCCTGGAGAACTCCTAGATTTTACCAATAATACTGATATAAAGGCAGACTCAGCATGTCTGAGAGATTCTTGCTGTCTTTCAACTCTTGGCCTCCTCAGTGCACCTTTCCTTAAGTTCCAGCCTCATTTTTAAAATTTTCATAGGGTGAGTTTTCATTCCATAGCCTCCTTCGTGCCTTTTTCTATCCTGTGCCCTTGGGATCCACCTTATTAGTAGCTGTAGGAGTGCTGGGAGTTTATTTCAGATTAGGTCTGATGCAGGCACGTGGCTGCAGTGACCATGAGCAGTTCTCCTCTTTCCAGGCAAGGATCAAATCTGTGCCAGTCCCGGGGGCTGTGCCAGTCCCGGGGGCAGCACTGGCAGGGCACATTCCCGGCCCTGCTCTGCCCATGGAGCTGTGCCCATGCTGACCTCTAGTGTCACAGCAGGCTCTGCCAGACTCCACGCTGCCTTTTCCTCTCCAAGGTGGCACAGAGGCATGGGATATTTGTGTCAGGAAAGGCCTGTCTCAGGAACAGTGTGGCCAGCAGGAGCAGGGAGGTTGTCCTTTCCCCTGTGCTCAGCACTGGTGAGGGCACACCTCGAGTGCTGTGTCCAGCTCTGGCCCCTCAGTTTGGGAAGGACATTGAGACGCTGGAGCGTGTCCAGAGGAGGCAACGAGGCTGGAGGGGGGCTGGGAACACAAACCCTGTGAGGAACCACTGAGGGAGCTGGGGGTGCTCAGCCTGGAGAAAAGGAGACTCAGGGCTGACCTTATCACTCCCTACAGCTCCCTGAAAGGTGGCTGTGGTCAGGTGGGGTTGGTCTCTTTCTCCAAGCAGCACTGACAGAACCAGAGGACACAGTCTCAAGCTGCACCAAGGGTTGGATATTAGGAAAAAGTTTTTTATGGAAAGAGTGATAAAGTACTGGAATGGCCTGCCCCAGGAGGTGGTGGAGGCACCATCCCTGGATGAGTTTAGGAGACGGCTGGATGTGGCACTTGGTGCCATGGTTCAGTTGAGGTGTCAGGACATGGGTTGGACTCAATGATCTTTAATATCTCTTCCAACCCAGTCATTCTGTGATTCTGTGTGATTCTGTGCCCTCAGTGATCACTGAGACTCACCCAGGCTGAGTACCACCTCCAGTCCCTTCCTGAGCACAGTGCCTGTGCTTTTGTTTGGTATCCCTTATTCCTGAGTTTCCAACAGCTTGAAAACAGAGACAGATTATGCAGGAATTTCAGAGCTCCCTTGCAATTTCTTTTTTACCTATGTAACTGTGCGCAGGTGTTAAAAGCAGAAACTGCAGCAATCCTTGTCCAGCATTCCCTCTCGATCCCAGAAGTTACCAAACAAGTCCAAGCTGTGTTATTAAAATGCATCCTTTTGCTTTTTCTGAAGCAGAGAATTTTCTGTTTTCCACATTCTTAGTTTTTAACGCCCCGTGCATTCAGTAAAACCAGATTTGTTCCTCATTTCCACCATCCCTTTTTATAATTAGCACAACACCTTCCCAGGCAGTTGAGCCAGCCAGGCTGCTAGAAAATGGATTTGCCTTCCTGCAAGAAGGAAAGATGCTTTACTGTGGATTGAGGAGCTGACATCTGTACTGGCCTTCCAGAAGGACAGGAGTCTTAGTTTCCCAAATATGCAGTCTGGACATAATAGATATCCATATGTAAAACCAGTGCCTTATCCCATATAACTGATTCTATGATTCTGTGTTAAACACAGCAGTGGAGGGACAAAAAACAGATAAAAAACCCCTTTTCATCCAGCCTAAATGGCCCACCTTTTATAAATGACCCAGATTAGCAAAATCCTTTTTAACAAATTATTCCTGATTTGTTATGATCAGTTCTAGCTAATTTTTAGCTAGAAAGACAATTGAAGAATAAATAGAAATGTTGTGGTGATTATTAGAACTCTGAAAAATTCTATGCAGAAATAACTTTGGAAACCATTAGAAATAAGTGGGTTTCAATGAGACAGAAGAGATGGTATCTCACCAAATGAGCACCTCAAGGGTTTTGATAACAAATTTTGATAAATTCTCCTTCCACAAGATTTCACCTTGAGTAGAAGGTGCCTGTGTACCTGTGACAGAATTATTGCACAGCTTGAACTGTTTGGCGTGAGCAGCAACAGTTAAGGACAAAACATTGCTGCAGCTGGAAGGACTAAATGGAGGCGGTATAAAAGAAATTTATATATGTGAGGGAAAGATATTTTTGTTGGGAGAGTTAATCACAAACCCTGTCATGGCAGTAGTGTAAGGAGTAAGAAGTTCTGAGAGCTGGGAAATATGTTCTGACTCCACAGTGCAGGCTGGACTCAATATGGCCAAGAGAATATAAAGCCAGATGAAAATCAAATTGGAAAGGCAAGATTGCCTCACATGTAGTTGAAAAACTGTGCTGTGATGCAGATGCAAAAGCAGCCATTTCAAATGGGTTGATAGCTCAAGGGATGACTATTACACTTGTTATGATATATATATATTATATTATATTATATTATATTATATTATATTATATTATATTATATTATATTATATTATATTATATTATATTATATTATATTATATTTATTATATTATCCCAGTCAGGCTCTGAAGGTGGGATCCCATTGTAAGCCTGGTACCCAGAGCCCAAGCTGACAGGTCAGGCCCTGTTCAGTCAGTCCCCCTGCCTTGAGGGATGTCTCCAAAGCTCTGACCTCTGAAATACTCTTTCCTGCCTTGCTTCTGTGTTTTGCACAGCCAACTACCTGGCTCATGGGATTCTGAACAATTTCATCTTTTGAGGAGTGATTTTCTGCCACATAATGTTTCTCATGGACAGATCTATCATTAAAGAAAATTGGGAATGGATGACAACACAGTGATCGTACACAAAGATCCTCTGTGTCTGATTTATCCTTTAGAAAGATCAAGAATATGCCATATACCATATTTTTGCTTAAACTGCATTCTCCTCCATCAATCAGGGGGAAAACTATACTGCAACCAAAAAAAAAAAAAAAAGAAAAAAAATCTATGCAAAGAACTAGATGTGAGGTGCTGGCAAGCCAGCCCACAAAGCTTGGTGCAGTAATAATCAACTAATTCTGACAACTCTCTGTAGCTGAGGATGTAAATCAACCCCACTTTTTTGTCTCAAGTGATGGAAATTCAAAGAATGAACCTCAGCAAGTTTCTGCACTTTAGCTTTGCTGAGCGAGGCATTTGTGCTCCCAGTGATGACAAACAGCAGTTTGGGAAAAGGCTCTGGAATGAATCATCACTCAATAATAATGGAAAGGGGGAGGCAGAGGTGACTGGAGAGCTGTTTTTATCTGCAGGCTGGCTATGGGAGGGAGCCATCTGCTTCCCACACAACCTGCAGGGTGTGCTCCCTGGCCAAAGGTGCCTTCAAAGGCCTTTCCTTCTTTCAGTCTTCATCTTCTGAGCAAGAAGCAATAGAGATTTCTTACTCCAGCAGGAGTATTTGTTAGAAATCCTCGGGAGCACTGAGTCTACCAACCCATTTCTCAAATAATGGTGCAGGTCTGGTTTGAAGGAAGAGTAAAATAAAGGATTCCATGATAATAATTTCATCATTTGTCGAGGGTTTGAGGGCAGCATAAAGCCAAAGCATCAAACAAAATTATTCAAATTAAAAAAAAAAAAGCAAGCCTGTGTCTAGAGCTCGTAGAGAATGTAAGCCTGTCTGCATACTTATCTCTGAATAAGGAATTTTTAATTCATAATATTTTACTGTCTGGGCTGCTCAGCTGACATGTACTTCATCCCTTTCACTCCCATTTCCATGCTTGCTAAGAGCCACTTAGGAATAACTCTAATCAGCTGGAAAGGAGCAGCACAACTCTCCAAAGCATTGAAATAGGCTAAAAATAAATTGCATAGCAATATAAAATGAGAGTTACGTGGTAGGAAACTCAACATTTCCAGTGCATCTGGGATTGCTGCTGTGTGAAATGGGACATGCAGGTGGGGAGTTTTTCCTCTTCTGGTACTTTCTGCACTTTTTTTTTCCTCAAGAAATCATCTGTCACACCATAGAGGATCAGAGGATCAAAGAAGTGCAAACTCTGAGGGATGTCTCAAGAAAGGAGTTACTATGATGGTTTATTCCTTTTACTTCCAGTGATGCATTCCCATTTTCTGTTCAAAATCACAGCCCATGGAATATTTTCAAGTTGAGAGCAGATGGAGACATCAGAGATGTCTAATGTTACAAATTACTGTAGAAACACCAAAAAGTTAAAGCTATGAAGTGAATGATTTATGAACTGATGGAGCCTCCTGGGGAATTTAAGCCCAGTTATTGGTTTAAGAGAGAACACTTCAGCTTGTGGCAGAATTTGAGCGGCCCTGTTCTGCAACATGCTAAAAACCTAGGAGTAGTATCTAATTTTTGATTCCCAGTTGTTCTTGTGGAAACTACTCATATAACATGGTTTTTTCAAGCTGTTAAAATCTGTTTTGAGCTTCTCAAATTTTAACAAACCTGGCAGATCTTAATGACTGTTAGTAGACAAAAATCTGTGGCTTTTACCTCCTGGAATTCTGGAGCATTTCAAATTTCATAAAGAATATATATTTTAATTCAAGCATCTCTATACTAATAGAGGTTGTTTTTTAAATTTATTTATAATTAGTGATACTTTGTAATATCTTATGAACCTATGATCAACTATCGTTGATCTTCTTGCTTTCTCTAAGTATCTTAAATGATAGTAGCAATAGCTTTTACTTTGGTTTAGCATCCATTTTTTTCCCCCTGAAATTCTGTTTAACCAGGATTCTCTGATGCACTTGTGTAAATATTATTTATATCAGAACAGAACTTCTGTTCAGATCATTCTGGCTATCTATCAGAATTAAATAAGTGGCCTAATTCATCTAACTCATTACATTTAGCATGACCTAACACTTTTAAAAGCAACTTTGAAAAAAAAAAAAGCAAGGCAAGCCTTAGATCTGTACATACTTTAAAAGTGTTAAGAAGTCATCTTTTTCTGCTGCACTAAATGACACATTGGGGCTTTTTTTCCCTTCTGATTTTTAATGGCTCAGATAAAAGGCTTGACAACAGAGGCTGAAAACTCTTTGAAACTCTCCCCAGTTAGTTAAGATCAAATTCTTCTTAATTTAAGGAAGATGATGGAGCAACTGCTTAAAGTAATGGCAGTGCTGGAGGTGATCAGGAAAATGATGCCTAGACAGAGCAGCTGTCAGATAATCCATATTCTGTTCTGAAATCATGGATCTGCTTTTTGCTTCCCTCCCTTGCTAGAGAGCTCAGCTCATTGTGTTATAGATCAGTACTAAAGGGGTGCTCTGGGGTCAGAAATAGATTCTTGGTCTCCAGGTAAAACAGATAGACCTGAGTGAATGTTCCCAATTGTGAACTCACAAAATGGATTGAATTTTAAATGGTAGTGTAACTTGGTTATGTTATATTATACACACACAAAATTATTTACACACAAATATTATTATTTACACCCAGAAGTGTGTTTGTGTTTGTAGCTGAGTCTGAAACTTGGGCTTTGCTTTCTGAACTGAAATGGAAAATGTCCATCAACTTTCTCAACCCTCCAGTCAGTTCACAATTCACAAATATAAAACGTAGCTGTGAAAGTCAAACTGATTTTGTGCATGACTTACAAGCAAAAAGCACTTCAATGTATTGTTTTGGGTCTTTTTTTTTAATAGCCAAGGGTTAAACTCTAATTATACAACAATCACTAACTCTTTATTCCATGCTTGCAGTTATGTTTTGCACTCATCAAGAATTAGTTTAGTGATGTCTAGAGAGACATTGAAAATAGTTCTGTATTTTAGCTGCTCTCCTGAAAATAATGAAAGTAATTATATTGGATACTCTGTACAACACATTAGTAGTTTGAGGAAATAAAAAATAACATGTCTTTATATCAAATTTTGTTTGTCAGGTAAGTTATAAAGTTATTTTTTAAAAGTTATATTAACATTTGTTAGTCAAGACTTTAAAAAGAAGGAAAATAGTTACATTCCTGACTGTAAATCCTTATAGATTACACTTTTTCTTTCATGTTGCCAGGATCAAACCTCTCCTTTGGATTGATCTCATAGGAGACTTTGAGGCCCTGGGCCACTGTTTGAGAGAAAAATGCAAATATAGATAGGAAAATTCAAGGCACCTTCCTAAAATCCCCAAGTTTTCATGCTAAGATTTTATCACCCAAGGACAAGACACAGCTACGTGCAGCAAACAAAAGATTGTCAGAAGAAATAGTGCCAGGATTGGTTTATTTGAAGGAGCAGAGGATGTTTCTAATGGTTTAGATTTTTGCTAAGAGCTTGCCCCAGAGAAAGGCTTGTTTCATTTTTAGCAAACAAATCTTAAGGGTGTAGTTTGTTTTCAAATGGACTCTGAATCCCTTATATTAGTCTTCCTCACTGGTTTTAATGCTTTGCTTATAAATGAATTCCCATTTTCAGGATGAGCTGGTGAAATATTACCTCTATTCTGGGCAGCAGGTGGACAGAAGAAAAAGGGAAACTATTATTTTCCTGGAAACGACTTGTTTATTGGGGGCAAGGAGAGAACAAAGAGGTGGAAATGATTGTCAGAGGGGTGATACATCATTGCCCTGGTGGATAATGCACTTTTTGTGTTTCCTGAGCAGCCCAGCAGTGGGATGCTGCTGCTGCAGCTCAGGGAGGAAATTCTGCTACAGACAGGAGCGGCTGTCCTCAGGTGCTCACTCCCCCGAGCAGATGGCTCAGTGCTGGAAGGACAGACACCTCAGACAGCCCCAGAGCTCGCCACGAGGGCTCGGTGCCCCGAGCGCCTCGGGCTGGGAAGCGTTTGTGAGCCTGAGCAGCAGGAGGAGCACACAGCTGGGGAACAGAGGGGCTGCAGGTGCTGCTGGAGCCACGAGCTTGGCTGCGCCACCACCTCCAGCTCCTCTCTCTGTGTGTTTAACTGTGCTTTTAGTGCTGCCTCTGACCTGGGGAAAAAAATTATATGTATATATAACTATATATAATGATATATAACTATAACTATAATATAATTGTATTTATATATAACTATATAAAATATGTATTATAATATATATCATATTATAATTAAAATGTAAATATATATTTACATTAATAATATATAATTAAATGTAATTAAAATGTAAATATATATTATAAATTTTCTATAGTGAAAATATAATATAATATATATTAATTTAATTGTTATAATTAATTTTATATCTATATTATATTTTATATTATATTTATATTATAATTTAATTATATTAATTAAAATAATATAATATATATGATATAATATAATATAATATCATATCATATCATATAATATAAATAATTATATAAATTAAAAAAAATTTTTTAGGTTAGTTTGTGTGCAAAAATCTCTGCAAATTGTTCCTAAAATAGTGACTGCAGTGTCTAAAGTCTAAGTAACCTTGAACCCAAACTTGTATTTAATCGTTCTGTGTCTGGGAAGAGAACTGTTAAATATTGCTGAACTTTTCCTCATTAAACAGGTGTTGAGTTTATTAGCATATGTCTTATTAGCTGGCTAATAAATGCAGGTGATACTGATTATTTAATGAGAAGCTTTACCTCTACCAAGATGTTTTTAAGTATTCATTTTGATAGATGTTTTAGAGTTCAGTTCTGAATATAAAAAATCCTTCAGTTGAACTCTAATGAGTTGAATTACACCATAGTTCCTGTATTTGGAGATTCACTGAGGTTTCACCCTGTTGATAGAACTGGAAGACTAAAATCTATCATAAAATTTCTTGTTCAAAAGTAAATATTTAGAATTTTTTGAAGTCCTGACCTTACTTTGGAGAATGCTGCAACTCATCACATTTAAAAGTTAAGTGGAAATACTTAAGTTAATCAGCCAAGCACTTGAGAAAGGTCTTGCAAGGCTGTTTTGATCCAATTTAAGGTGTATTACTGAATCTTTTAAAAGTAAAGAATCAGTAAATACTTGATTATCCTTCTTCTGGATTGACCCAAGTTATAAATAAGGCAGCATGTAAAATCTACCATCAGATCTGCTCAGAAGCAAAAGATATTAAGAATTTTCCTTAAAAAAGACTATCCAGTTTCTTAGGTTGTACTATATGGAAACAATATTGATGAAGTGTTTCATATGTCATTAAGCACATGTAATTTTGGGATTCTCCCAGTGTTTTCCAGTACAACTATAAGCAGGTACAAATTTCATGTTGTTGTGTTATTTATGAGGGACAAACTTGAAAAAGCCTCCAATAGTCCAAGATGTTGGTAAAAGAGAAGGAAAATAGTTGGCAGCAGGATCACAGGTACTGTCATGCACACAGGGAACAGGATCTGGGCTTTCTAACAGGATTCACCCTGACAAGGTGAATAATCCTTAATAATCCTCCTGTTTCAGATGGCTCAAACAGGTTAATCAGGCACTGAAATGGGTATGCTTAAAATACCACTTATCCCTGATGGCTGGAATCTTGTTCTGGGAAGCATTTGGGAGAACAGTGGTTGTTTTGTGTTGTAAACCAGAATTTGGGCTTAACTCTGACAAAACCTTTTGTAGTGCAGGCTCTGGAGTTTGCAACCTGTCACTAAGGGGCAGATTTATGGTTTGACTTTCAGCTCTCACTTCGAAGCACAGAGAAACCACACTGACCCCAACAACAGATAGTTTTGAATGGAAATCAATCAGCTTGAAGTGATTAATGCCTGAATATTATTTAATTCCCAGGCTGGCATGCCCACACCCAGCCCTATCAGGTTTGGCAGACACAGACTGGGATGACCAAGAGTGTTGGGTCACTAAAAGGTTGTGATTGGCTTGAAAAGTAGTTTGAACTGCAGGTGTAAATTTAAAAAGCTACAATCCCTGTCATTCTCATTTAATTTTTTAAAAATCCATTCTCACTTCATACCTTTAGAGTAAATTAAATTTGCCCATGTATTCTCCTGTAGTCAAGCTTTAAGGTAAAGGTTGCAAATGTGTCACTTGAAGGAGAATGAAAATAAGGAACCCATTTCACTCACCCCCTAAAATGTGTGAGAGTGGCTTTAATGTTTTCCCAAACACATACAAAGAGTTATGATATAACATTATTGCTATTCATAAATGTAAGAGATCTATGTTTTCCTGGAAACTGGTTGTTTTTCTGGGGCTATTTTCTGCATTTTTCTTGAAATGTGGCTGCTTTGAAGCAGTAAGACACTTAAAATTGCATCATTGCTGATAAAAGATACTTTTACAGCTTTAATTTTAAAGGTACGCTGCTTTTAAAGTTTCTTTTAAGGTTTTTATTTTTTGGTTTTTTTTGAGGAAAGTCTTTTTCTTGCAAAGATACATTTTAAAGATTTTTTCTGAAACCTGCAGTATATAACATTGTGTTTTTCCCTCCTGTGATGTGTGTACATGCCATGTATATTTGAAGCATTCATTTTTGATGCCCTAAATCAGGTTTTACCTGATTTTGCAATATTCATTTTGCTTACATGATCGGACTTTCACGTGAATATGAAAACACCAGTGATCTGTACTGATTTTTCTCTTCCTTGTTGGTTTTTACCCTGATTTTCTTGCTGAGCTATTTTAGAGTAAAAAAAGAAAAAGATACCCTATAGATCATCTTCCAAATGTGCATAATACATGACCTGGTCCTCAATGTTTTTCAGCATCTCAGAAACAAGAACATATTCTGAATTTTGATTAAATGCATTTGATGAGCCATCTAATGGTTTGATGACAATGTTTAAGTCAGGATTTCTTGAAGTTAATATATTGTGTTACACAAATCAATTCATTCCATTAGTATCCTAAAATCCCAAGCATCTGTTTGGAAGCTCAATAAATTGGATTGCCCTGGTATCTTTATCTGGGATATCAATATTCAAAAGCCTTCCTACATCCTGAACGTGCTGATTGCACCTTTTTCCTTACAGAAAATCAATTACCCTGCCCTACAGCAGCAGAATTTTAAAAAGATACAATCCAAACTTGAATCTCACTCTATGATTTGACTTCTGGATGCTGTGTGTGTGTACAGCTCTTCTGTGGGCCTTGTTTAAATTCAGGATAAGGTCACCACTGTGCACCTGTTACTGTGCAAAAGCTTTTCCCTACATTTCCTAACAGCCAATGTCATCAAAGGTGCCAGGGCTTTGGAGGAGTTTCTCTTGGCTGTCAGACTGAACTCAAGTCTTCCAAAGAGCCATCCCTAGTGAGGTGTTTTTCTTTGACTTGGTCCCACATTCCAGGCTCACCAAAATTTGGGATTAGCATAATTCTCTCCCAGCCTGTGTTCTGAGTGCTGCCAGAGCCAGTGCTCTGATCCTGTCGGCTGCCAGCCAAAAGTTACTTTTTTCCAAGTAAAGTCAAAATTGATATGTGTGGGTAGCAAGAGCAGACAGGACCTTCCCTGGCTAGGAAATGGTGGGGAACAGTGACTGCCTCAGTGTTCTGCTGTTTGGGGATGCACACAGAGTCTGCCAGAAATGTTCCCTGGGACAGCAGCCCCACTCCGGATGGAGAGATTGGAGCATGGAAGGAGTGACAGATGTGGGATGAGGAATTGATGAATCTGACTCCATGTTCTTAGAAGGCTAATTTAATATTTTATGATATTATATTATATTAAAGAATGCTATACTAAACGATACTAAAGAATAGAGAAAGGATGCAGACAGAAGGTTTAACTACTTAAGAACTCGTGACTGACTCCTCAGACTCCCAACACGGCTGGATGATGACTGGTCAATAAGCAAAAACAATTCACATGTTGGATAAACAATCTCCAAACCACATTCCAAAGCAGCAAAACACACGAGAAGCAATCAGATAATTATTATTTTCATTTTTCTCTGAGGCTTCTCAGCTTCCCAGGAGAAGAATCCTGGGCAAAGGGATTTTTCCAGAAAACATGACAGTGACAAAGGGATGTCCGCGAATAAAAGCGCCCTGGCTGAGGACGTCACCCTTCTGCTTCTCTCTCTCACACACAGTGATGGAGATGGCCCTCGGCTGATGGGTACCGTGGGCTCTGAGCTGCGTTTCCTGGAGCTGTCCCTGCATTCAGGAGCTGGTCACTAGATGGCATCTTTGGGTACAGAATTTAGGGGAAAAATCATTTCTAGCGTTTCATTTGTACTCAGCCTCGTTTCAGCTCACTCTTATTTCTGCCTGGATATAAAAACCTAAGAAAGGACATGCCAGGCAGCAGGAGACAGTGGGGAAGGAAACTTTTTCTGTATTTTTTTTGTACTTTCTGAGCAGTGGGGTTTATCTTAAATTCTAATAATTATGTGTAAACATTTTGCAATACTTTTCTAGGTAATATTTGTGGAAATTTTTGGATTATGTATGAATGCAGATCTAGGAATCTGTCATTTGTGGGGATTTTTTCCACACTCCTTACAGATGATAGTCAATCACTTGGAAATATTCCAGATAAAATCACATCTTGAAAACACTTAAAAGTGAAAACAACCAGTCAGCAGTTACCAGCAAGGATTTCCAGGTTAAAACCAAAATAACTTCTGCAGCAAAGAAGAATATGTCCAGCACTCTAATCCTTACATATTAAGATACCTTTTTATATTTTTATATAGAAATACATAAAAGCTGCTGTCCAAATTCTCTTGATTTGAAGGTAATATTGATCTCTTTCCTAAAACCAGCTGAAGGTAAGGGGAATTCAGTAGGTGGCAGTCCTCTTAAACCAAAGAAGAAACAGTGTGACTATCAGAGAGTGGGAAATGAATGCAATAAAGTGTTTATGAAACATTTCCATGTCATCCAAAGTCAGTATGGCTTGCATTTTTTATTTAGAGTCCTCCAAACTATGGACACTCTCTTTTTCCTATCTGTAGCTGTTCTGTAAAATCATGATGATAACCGTCTAAATGTATTTGAGAAAAGTTCTTCTTGTAGGCTTCTCCTGAGTGCTTGTCAGTGTGTCTAGAGCTTGTTTTGGTTCTTTTTCTTTTTTTATTTTCTTGCTTCTCACACAACAAGAAGGATCTGTCACTCACAGATTACCCAGTGTTTTCATCTGAATTTCTTATAGGATGATCCTTAGAACAGGAATCACTGTTCTCACTCAACAAATGGCCTGTGCCGTTAAAAATCTCCTCTTGCACTCTTCCCAAAGAAGTGGAATCCTTTGGCAATGGTGTCAGCTGCCTGTTTCCCTTTCCCCCACTGGCAAAGCTGGTCTGCCATGGATTTGTATCCATGATGCTCCTTGTCAGCAGCATGAGGGACCTCTCTTTGATTCAGTCCTCTTGTTTGTCATGGTAGGGAACAGATGCTGGTTTTTTATCTTATCTACAGGGCAGATTTGTTACCCCAGCAGTGTGCAAATTTAGGCACACAGTTTGTGTGTGGAATTGGGAGTGGGGCTGGGCTGAGCTTCATCCCTAAATTGGCTACAGCTGTGAGCAGCAGGTGAGCAGCACTGACAGCAATGAGCCAGGGAGTGCCCAGGGGCACTGAGCAACCCCCAGAGGGAGCAGAGGGCACACAGGTGCAGGGCATCAACAGGAGGGGATAAAAGGCTGGGCTGAAGAACTGGGAAGGCAGATGCCTGCAGCTTTCTGAGATGAGAGGATGTTACTCTGGATGGGCAGGTCCTGGAGCCTTCTGATGTGGTGAGGTGTTACTCTGGGTGGGTTGAAGCCTTCTGAAATTGTGTGGTGATACTCTGTGTATCATGGGTGTCTCAACTGTGACATGCAAGCTATTTGAAAAGTAATAGCACAAAAATACATTCATTTAAAATAAAATAAGCCAGAGCTTTATTGGTGTGGAAGAGTGTGAGTTCTAAACCTGTTAAATATAACTCCTGTTGCCTTCATCCCTCCTGTTTGCTTCACTTCCAGCCCCTTTCAAGGAGCCTACGATCACTCCCCCTTGTGTGAAAGGAGTGCACTCAGAGATACT
Organism: Agelaius phoeniceus; assembly: GCF_051311805.1. NCBI lineage: Eukaryota > Metazoa > Chordata > Aves > Passeriformes > Icteridae > Agelaius > Agelaius phoeniceus. The sequence continues at coordinate 9,146,646 of NC_135270.1, read as the reverse complement.
TTTTTTAAAATAAAGCCAAGGGAGTTGTTTGTTTTCCTGAAACACAGAAGGTGTCAGAGGCAAAAAGCTCTGATAAGCTGCTTAATATGCACCAACAGTGTTGGTGGACACATGGGGGGGCTCAAGTATGGACAGGTTGAAGGGAGTTTTTAAAAGCATTTAGGATTTTTTGACTGTGACTGTGGCTTGTCCTTCTCCCATGTCTTTGGTCAGATGTAGGGTGTGGGAAGAAAATGTGGCAAAAATACAAATATTTCCAAGGAGGCCACTGAAGATGAGGCCAAAGAATGTCTGAGAGAAATGAGTAAATGTTGAATAAATGTTTTCTACCAGAGGGATAGTGTAAAAGTGAGAATTCACATGAACTTTGCTGCTGCAGTTGTTTCCAACAGCTTTTGTGTGTGAAGGTGTGAGTGGATGACTTCTGTGGGTTTTACCCAGTTATAGATTGTATATGTGTGACAAATTATGGAAGAGATAATCAGAGAAAACTGTTGTGTGCTGGGAAGCACTCAGAGCAAATCTGTGTTGTAGCGGTCTAAAATAAACGGTTGTGTGTTTGTTTTTGTTTTTTTTTTTTTTTTATAGTCTTGTCCACTAGGAATAAATATGTTTTTAAACGTAGTAGGATTCCATCACTTTGCATAATGTACTGGAAATACAGTCAGTGGAGTAGAAATAATTAAATGAAAAGAGAGTGGTTGATGGTCCTTTAATCTTTTTATGTGCCACATAAATGCTAAAGTAAAGTACACAACTCTAATAGCTACTTAATGGCCATGCAGGATGCTGTGCAGTGGGCAAATAACTCTGCAAATGAAGAGCTGCTGCAGAAATCCTTTTAAAAAGTGTGGAAGAAAGTGACACAAGCTTTGACTGAGTGGAAGTATGAAACAGATTGGAATGGGATATCACCTTATCACTGCTGTGCTTGACAGGGCAGAAATAACACAAAATCACCTTCTATTATCTTGGGAATGTCTTTGACGTCTCTGGTGATCAAAGGCATCATTTTGGGCTTCCCAGTGTCTGTAACCTCGCTTGTGATCAGGGGAGGAATCACATTCTGAGCTTGTGTCTGTGGCTGCAGCTGCAGAATGCGGAGCTGAATAAATCTTGAGCTAAATTCTGTTTCCAGATTGATGTGTAGATATGACAGGAGATCTCATCATCTCTAATTGCTGTTGCTTATTCCAAGTGGTTCTTGCTGCTTCAGGATGTTGAGAATGCTAAAAGTTAGGTCTGCTTGGTAGTTTTCTAAAATGTCTTTAGTAAGTGCCTCTTACAGAGGAGGGCAGCTTGAAATGTTGATTTGTGCAGTGAAGCAAAATTTCAATCAAAATTTAGTTTGGAAAAGTATTTCTTAGCTCTGATAATGGAGGGAAAGAAAATAGATCCATAAGTATGGTTTCTAAAATAGAATCAAAATAAAACAGGAGAGGCTCTGGCCAGGGAACTGTCCTCTGGGATTTTTCATCAATCAAAAATATACATTTAAATTACATTCAATTTATATAATTTAGAGGGTGTTTTCCCCTTCTCTATATTTTGTACTTTCCACAAAGCTGTTGAGGCCTTTTTTTTTTCTTCCTCTGATTTCTAATCTCCTGACTTTTTGGCTAAAGAAGTCCATTTCATTAGATCCCTAATTATGTATTCAGGAAACTCCTCTTTTCTCTGGTTTTTTGGCTAATGACCACTCTGCTTCACTTTATCTCCAAGCAAAATGTATGCTGGCTTTTATTTCTTTAGGAATAAAGCAGATGGCATTTAGCACAACATCTGGGGGAAAAAAAGATCTTTGAAGTGTATTTAGTAAAGTAAACACTGTTAAAATGGATTGATGGCTTTACCTATAATACCCCTGGGTAGAAGACAGGTTGTTTTAGTTCCTACCTATTTTGACTGTTTTGTATCTAGAGACAGGATTAGAAGTTGATGTGTGCCAGCAGTATTTCAGTTCATGACGTTTTGTGGAGAAAAATCTTCAAAAAATCAGTGTTATTCATACTTGGGTTCTGGGAGGAGCACCCTGATTCCCAGTCTTGAAAACAGCTCACTGAAGCTGGGCTGCTGCTGTCAACACACAACACTGCAATTGATTTTTGTGATTACAGGCCAACAAAACAAATCAAAATGCATCTAAATCTGGCAGAACTGCAGTTAACTCTAAATCCCACACTGCGAATAGCAAATCTACCTTTATCTGCCTCATTCCTGTTACCCATTTCTAGATGAGGCTTCTTCTTTTAAACAATATAATCTTAAATTTTTGACATCATAATGTTCTTGAGGTGACAAGTTGTCAACTTCAGGTTATGTGATGAGGAAGGAGATTATCTAAAAGCAGTTATTTGTCCATTTTCTCCTGAAATGCTGGTGATGTGTGACAATACGTTGAGGTGCTCTAGCAGTCCTGTGAAGGGTAATTAGACAGTGATGCATGAAAGAGTGATTGTTTAACCAGCTGGAACTTTCTGAATGTCCAAAGAACTCATCAAGCTGTGCAAATCATTATCACTGGGAGGTGATTATGTCTTGTGCTGTCTGTGTGCAGGATTAGGATAAATAATAAAATGGGATTTTTTAATGATATATTTGGAGGATTAGATTTGCATGGCCTCTTTGTGGATTAAGTTTGGATATGCTGAGATGCAGTTTATATGTGAGAAGGAGATAAAGGAGAGGGAGCAGGGGGAGAAGGTGGGAGTGTGATTATCAAGCACAGAGAGATGGGTAAGCCAGGTGGGCTTAATACACTCAATTACATTTTTAGAAAGGAATAAACCTACTAAGTAGAGATCTCAATTAAGTGCATCCCATCTTTGAGACACTTTTTGTTTGTTTTTTTTTTGCAAAACAAAAATTCACAAATTGAAAATCTCTCCCACTTCTCTTTATTTGCCTTTTTCCATTCAAATTTGAGAGGTCACAAAGTCCACAATATAAAAGCTTCTAACAGGTCAAGGCTGTGTTTTTACATTTTCACTTTGCAAATTTGAGAGTGGTTTTGGGTGGTTTTGTATGTCAGTTGAGAGGTTCAAGCTTTTTACATAATTTCTCTTTAAAAAACATCCAGGCTATTTGATTTCTTCAGTTATAACATTTTACAAATCTCATAAGTACAAAGATGCAGCATGATTCCTTTTTTCTTATTAGTTTATAGGCATTAAGCTGGGCACATAATGGAGTTTCAGGAATATGTCAGTCTTAGGAGAATTTATTTCCATATCACTGCTTGCTTCCAAGAATTAGTAATTTAGGCTTGCAGAAAACATCTAGAAATTACAAGTTTATTTTGCCATTCCTGCTTTTCTAACCTTTGGGCACCTTGGAAATGGGTTTTGACATTTCTGTAACAATCAAACAAATGTACATTTTTATCATTAAATTTACAAGCTGAAAGCTCAGGTGCTTTTTCAGCTGCATGACTTTAATCCCGGTTTATTGCCTGCCTTTGGTGTTTGCTGTGGTCTCTGGGATGCTGTTTGCACTCCCTGTGCCTCAGGTACCTCATTCTCTAAATTGCAAAGATTTTCTGAGGAAAAACTTCATGAATGTTGACCCTCAGCAATAATCTGGTCTTTTATGTGATCCATTTCAGGATTGATTTTCAATTCTATTTAGGCAATTTCATCCTAATTGCATGATTCGAATTTTGTTTAATTTTTGTAGTACTTGTATTACAAGTATTTATCCTACAAGTGCATGTTCAGATATTATTCCAAAATTGTGTAATATCAGAATTTTTTTAAACCTTTACTGGATTTTGGGGAAAACAAGACAAACCACTCTTCAATTTAACCAGTGCACAATTAAAAGCCATCTAATTTTCTAGTGATCCATTCATGAGGGTTTCAAAGTGTGTTCTAAATAAAACTTCTTTAGTTTCTGTCGTAGAAGAACTCAAAAATCTTAACTTTGCAAACAATTTTACAGTCACATTTAAAATAAATCCTTAATCTAGAGTCAACTAAGTGGTGAAAAATGAAACTTGGAAGGGCCTGGATTGAGGTGTAGATAAAAGATTGTCAGATTTGAAAAGGAAGACCTACTTTCTGCTCCTTTTTGTGAAGACTTCAGCAGATGAAGAAAAGGCATTAGGTGAAATTGTAAGAACTAACAAGCCAAAAGCTAACAGAAAGGATAATATATATATATTTCACTTTGATTTTTAGTATGATCTTTTCGTGAACTTAATGTATACTTATGTCCCCTCCCCTTTTTGCCCCCCTTGTTTTGGTTTTTACAGTCTATGAATTTGAATCTAATTAATTAGACTTTATTTCCAGTGGTGGCTTGGTGTCAGCAAGGAGAACCCCAGGCAGGTAAAAACCCCAGTTCTCAGTCTCCTGAGTGCTTCCTTTAGTAGATGCTCCCAGTATAGATGGAGAGTGCTCAGCTGCAGTCTAGAAATACCACATTAATCATTTGAGAGGCCTTTTCCTGCACAAGTGTGTGTCCTCCTCCTCAGTTTCTCCTGTTTGAGGTCTAATTGCAATGTTTATTGGCAGAAATTGCATTAATTTCAAGTAGATTTGGCCCAGGGGCTGCACATGGCTGGTGTACACATAGGTAGCACAGACAGCCCATCTCCAGTCTGTGCTCCAGACTTTGGAGCAGCACTGTTTATTCAGCCACCTCCCTTTTTATATGGAATGCCAACCACTTGGGAGATATTTTCTGCAAAAATGAGACACAGTCAAGCAGAACTTGACAAAATTGTCATTAGAATTTGAAAGCTGTATTTTTTTCAGTGTTTTATCATCTCATTCTTCAAGAGTAAGGGGAATTGGAAACATTACAGGGTGGTAACACCAAGTTCAGATAGTCTGAAATAACTCTCAAAACATTTGTTCAGAATCACCAGCACAGTCCCTGTTCCACAGCTTTTGAAATTTTTTCCTGTGGGATGTGAAGTAGGAGTAGGTTGTCCAAAGGAGTCCAAAGCAGTGGGAATGTGGCTTGGGAAGGGTCTGGAGTATCAGAAATGCTTGAGGGAGCTTGGGGGGGGTATGGTTCAAGCTGGGGAAAAGGAGGCTCCAGGGGGATCTTCTGGCCCCCACAGGAGGGGACAGCCAGGTGGGATCAGGCTCTGTTCCCAGGGAACAGGGACAGGAATAGGTTGAGCAGCCTCAAGTGGTGCCAGGGGAGGTTCAGTTTGGATATTAGGGAGAATTTCTTGAATTTCTTCATGGAGAGAGTTGTCAGGCATTGGAACATTGGTACTGGAGCTCGAGATATTTAACAGCCGTGTGGATGTGGCACTTGGGGACGTGGGTTAGTGGTGGCTTTGGCAGTGCTGGGATAACAGTTTTACTCAGTGATCTCAGAGGGCCTTTCCAACCTTTATGATTCCATGATCCTATAGCTCTGTGATCAGTGGAGACCCAGCTGTGCCTGAGCTGTGTGCTGTGGTTGCACATGGATGTCTGCTATTGTATTGATCAGAAATCATATTCACATCAATTGTTTTAAGGCTCATTAGCCCTTTAATGCAGATCAAAGCTTTCACTGGCTTATTACTCATCAAAATGACTCAAGTGAAGTCTCTTTGACCAGAGAGAAGTTTTCAGGTCCTGTGGATTTTCATGGCAAAACAAATGTGTGGCATCACCTCCACTTGTGTTTTACAACATTTACTGTCTGACTTCATCGTGTGCTTGTTACGTGAGAAGTATTTTCACTGCATTTTCTGGGGGTTTTTTTCTCCCTCTTATAAGCAGCAAAAGAGTGGGTTTAAAAAAAATATGAAGCAGTATTGTTTTTAGAACACTGCAACAAAATATAGAAATGATAGCTGTGGCACATTTCTAATAGCTGGGCTGAATCATATTCTGTTCCTCTAATGGCATGCGTAATTGCTCCAGGTTTTCAGGCGTCCTTCAGCCGCACTTATTTAGATTAGTGACTGATGCATTTCCATGGAAACTTGCAGCAGGGAAAAAAAATCCCTCCTGGTACAGCGTGGAGCTGAAGGGATGTGGGCTTTGAGCCTGGTGTAAAATAAGGCTTCTTGCTTGTGGTCAGCTTGGTTTGGGGTTTTTGTTGTAGCTGCTCTCTGCAAAGAGCATTTTGTGTAGCAGCAACATTTTGTGTAGCAATCTGGAGCGCTTGTCAAATCCTACATTCCTTGATAAGCTTCAACTTTTTGAGTGTGGTTGAAGGAGTACATTTTGAAATGAAGTGTCTGGGTGTTTTTCCCTGTGAGGATGCAGAAGCACCCAAACCCCAGGTAAGCTGGTGAGAAACTGGCTGGAAAGTCCAAGAATGAAGCTCATTTTGGAGGTGTTGTGCAGAGCTTTAATGAAGGATCACTGAATTTTGAAGTGCTAGTGGCAGGAATGGAAAGGTTTTAAAGGACCTCCATCACTAAAATGCCTGGAAAATAGAATTACTTTTATAAACTTTGCACAATACTGTTGCTTTCCTCAATATCTGGTACAATCTTTATATGCACTTTTCGCAGACATCTTTTATGAAAAATCCTTTCCTTAGGATTTTTCCTCCTGAGAAGCTGAGAGGCCTCAGGAAAAAAAATGTAAACATTGATTATCTGCTGCTGTGGAATGCAGCAAGTAGATCTTTGATTGGCCCACGTTGGTTGTTTCTAATTAATGGCCAATCACAGCCCAGCTGGCTCGGACAGAGAGTCTGAGCCACAAGCCTTTCTTATCATTCTTTCCTGTGCTATTCTGAGCTAGCCTTCTGATAAGATCCTGTCTTCTAGTCTTTTAGTGTAGTTTTAATATATATCATAAAATAATAAATCAAGCCTTCTGAAACATGGAGTCTGATCCTCGTCTCTTCCCTCATCCAAAAACCCCTGTGAACACAGTCACATGCACTGCCTAACATATCATATCTGATTTTTAGTGCTTTCTTAGAAAACTCAATTCTCAGCAGTCTCAGCAAATTTTTCCTAATTTCCAGCAGTGTTTAAGGTTGCAACATGGATTTTCAAATGCATTCATTTAAAGTAATTGCCCTTATGCATCTACACAATGCTGTAAGGACAAGTGTGTACCATACTTTCTAAAAGGTAGGAATATTTTTGGATTTGGCACCTTTCCTGCTGCAATCATCCTAATTGTTTGGAGTACTGGTGTAGGTTCTCTAGGAGTAAGCTCTCAAACCAATGGTGATAGCTTCTTCTATTTGAAAATTAATTATCCTGTGGCCTGGCTCTGAATCCTGTGTTACTCAGCAGTCATTAGTGCAAAGTACCTCTAACCATATCTAGAAATGATTTTGATTTTTTTATATATGGGATTTTTTTGGATCATATTTATACCTAACCATATCTGTATATTCTGATACAGCACCACAAATTCAGTTGCTAAAGTTGGCACTTCTGTTAAAAGTGATGAGGTGTTTCTAAGTAATTTTTCTTTTGCATTTTTGAATTTGTAGCTGAATGTTGTATTTCAGACACATGCAACAGCATGGCAAGGCAGGAATTCTTCCTGGTGAGCCAGGCACTTCCACATCCACAGCTCCTTGTTCCACCCTCATCTTCCCTTCCCTGGTCCTGTGTAAACCTGGGTACCAGATTGCCCAGCCCCATCCTGCTCTGAGTTGTCTGTTTGCTGTGATTGGAGTTATTAACTTAAAGTTATTCTGAGGCCCTTACAGTGGAAGTTGTGAAGTGTTCCTCTGTTTGTTGGGTTTTGGTCGTGTTTGGTAATTTTCACTGTGTTATCCACAGTGAAAATCAGATTGAGAAGTCCACATGAACAATCAAAGCAGAGGCAAAACAAAAAGCAGTGCTGTGGTGAAAAAGATGGTGAGGTTCTAGGAACTTCCCACTATCTCCCATGTTCAGCAGCTTCTTATGTATTCAAAATTTTATCTATTATTGAAGGCAGAGAATTTGACAGATCATTGATCCTGAGTACAGCTGGGGAAGATTTAGACTTGAATGGAGCTTCTTGTAAGGGAGGAAATTGAGGGGAAACATTTGTATCACCATTGATGATAAAAGTCCATAATAACTCTTGCTGAAACTTGCTGTACATGAAAATTAATGATTTTTGAAATTGAATAGAAGAATGGCTTTCCAGGGCCTGTTTTTCCTTACTCAGCCCAAAATAATTCCCCATCTGTTCTTTCCAACTCTGAGTGCTCAATGACCTTCTCCCAAGCAGTTGGTTGTCTTTGTGGGGCTGTAAACATGTCTCAGGTAGGAACAATCCCTGTCGTGCTGAGCAGACCACAGCTCCTGCCACACAAGCAACTGCAGAGTTCCTTCACAAACCTCTAATGGAATTTCCCTAAATTTAATGCAAACTCTCTCTGTCAAGGCAAAGTCATTAAGCCAGGTTTCACCTGGCACCTGCCCTTTGCTACAGGCCATCATTCTGGGTTATGCTGCTGCCATCAGTAAGAACACTGATATTTGCAGGCAATATTTGAACTATTTGCTGGGAGGATGAAAAATGTGAAATATGGTGTTATGATTAAAAACATTCATACCCTGAGTCAGTTCTAAAGAACTGGAACATTACACCACCTGAGCTTTGTAAGTGAACAAACCATCCTGACCTTCAGGATAAATAACATTTGCAACAGATGATAGTGCCAGCAGGCAGCTCATCAAGACTTCTTTGTTCTCCCTGAATTTGAAAAACAAGATGCCTTTATTTATGTGTGCAGGAGCACTTTGAGATTGACATGGAGAGCTGGTTCTTATGAGGCAGATACGCACCCTGTCAGGCCATAATTACAGGTTAGGCAAAGTGCACCAAAGTTGCTTTGTTTTGGCCTGATTTGGTAAAAGCTGGGTATTTCAGTAAAGATCAAACTAGGTGCATGTGGACCAAAGCCATGTTCAGCTGCTAGAAACTCTGAGGTCAACATCCAGCTTTTTATGAGCTCTTCACTCTTTTGCTTTAAGATGCATTTTGCTCTGTAAAGCAAAGAAGGGAAAAAACTTTGTCCTCTGCCAATTAATTTCCTTTTGTGAGATCACCCAGGGCTGTGTCTGTGCCTGTCCCAGACAGAGAGACTTAATCCTCTGCAGTAGCTGAGACCATAGGCACAGAGCTGCCACAGATGGGTTGGAAATGAGAGGCAGAGGGAATGGAGACCCTCAGAAACCCAACAGGAGAACTTAGGGAAAGAGCATGCAACCATTACCACATTTTGAAAATATTCTGCAAATGAGGGAAGAGCTGCAGAATCCCACAATTGTAAAAAGAGCTGGTGAAGTTGTTAGGACGGTAAGGAGCAAATGCTTGCACAACTGCTTGCTGGGGTTTTATTTTTCAGGTGTAAGTAAGCTTTTTTTTTTTAAATAAAGAGAAAACTGATGACAAGGGAAACACAGTTCTTCTGTAACTGCCTCTCCAGCAGATCCAAGTTGTATTTTTCAGTTATTAAGGATTCTCTTGCAAACAAACTTGCTGCTTCACTCCATTGATCAGCCATTTCAGCATCCTTTGAGGGTAAAAGAATTCACTGTATTCCAGCTAATCTTCCTCTAAGGATGAAGGAGGGAGTCAACACTGTCTTCCTTTCTTTTTCTGAAAATAAGATTTAGTAGGGGGGGAAAAAAAGGAAAGGCAGAAGAATGTCCAAGGATTTGCTATTCCACTCAAGTTGTCCTTGAGACATTTTTATGCTTATTCTCAAATCTGAAAAACTTCAAAAACCACATCAGATTAGCTATTTCTCAGTTTTAACTGAAAGAAAAATTGGTTGAAAGCATCACATCAACTGAACAGTGGGACTTAAAAAAAACCCCAAAACATCCACAAACTGAAAGAGAAGAAAGTGAGCCATGAATTAAAGGTTTTCATTAATTTGCAATTTATAATGCCTTTATCATATGCTTATTTTCTGTTGATCCTCACAGTTTATCCCTTCAAATGAAGCATCAATGTTTTTACCATTGATTTGCAAAGATATGAAAAGGATAATTGTAGTTTCTTCTGAATTCTTGGGTGGTACATACCTGCAGATCTCACTTTTGTGAGTTTTTATAACCCTTTATCAGAATCAATGATCAAACAGGTAATAGAGAAAATTTCTATTTCTTTATCCCATTTTTGGTACATTTTTTAGAATCCATAATCCTGCTCTGCATGATTTGGAGGAGGACCCCTGAACTTCATCTTTCCTATGGCTTAAATGAAATGATCAAAGAAAGCAATAAGAAATGTCATGTTAAACAATTGTATCATAGGCTGGAAAAATCTTCTCACTTGTCACCATTTTAATTTTCTGTATTTAATAGACAATCTAGTTTTGATGAATCTCCATTTTCTGAGGGGAAACAGGAGTAAGTAAAATAAGTTACTGAGACTTCACAGTTTGTGGTATGAAGAATATTTTTATCTTTTAATGTGATTATTTTCTGGAGCATCATTTGGTATGGCAGATATTTTGGATATACTTGGTGTAGGGGGATAGAATATAAGAAAATAAAGATATTATAGAAAGTAATCTTACCCCTAAGGAGTTGCAGCTGGGCCAATTAGCAAAGATTTAGGAGCAGGCCTGACTTTAACAGGCCACAGCTGTGACCAATGAGAAGAAGAGTGCTATAAAAGAGTGGGGTGGCTGGGTGAGAAGGGATCTGGAGTCAGTTGGCTGCTTTGTGAAGGAGGAAGAGTCAGTGCTCTGAGAGCTGCCCACAAGAAACACCAAGAAGGTATGGAACTTTTGTGATAAGGAGACAACTGTTTGGAACCCCTGCAGTAAGATGGCAACGTACTTGTGATAGAAAAAATTGTGCTCTTCTTAGTGGTGTTTTCAATCCCATGAACTTTTTCTCCACTTTTTCTTATGGCCAAGTTCAGATCGATTTAAGGAAAATCCCTTTAGATAGGGGTCCTGTCTTGTTGCAAACCAGTATGAGTGTCCTTGAATAGTCAATATCTGCTGCTTTTATTATTAGACTGCTTTCCTCATCTTTGAATAACTTCTGATCTAACCCCCAGCATAAATGGTTGGGAAAGGGTTTTTCCCCCAGGAAGGGGAAGGTGCAGAGGGAAGGCCTTTATTTCTGCCACTGTTTTGGGTGTTTTACCTGCAGAGAGCTGTACCTGAACTGCTCTGGCAGAGAACATCTATAAATGTCTGTTGAGAGTGAAACATCTCCCAGGGCTGTCACTGGGAGGAGGGAAGGAAGAAGGAAAAGCTGCATGTTTTGGGGTGGGGATAAAAATGCCAGTGGTATCTGGGGAGAGCCTGCTGCTCTCTTGCCTCCCAGTATCACAGCACAAATTCTGCTGTTGCACTCCTGTTTCCTCTGTTCATCCTGTGGACATGCTGGTGGCTCAGAACCTTTCCTAGAGTGCTGGCTGCTCTGGCAGCATCCCTGCTGGCAGAGCATCCTGCGCGGTTTCCTTGGAAACACGGCGCCGAAATGCCCTGCAGGAGCAGCAGGGAGGAGTCAAAGAGTGGAGACAGTTGCTTTGGGATTTTTGCCCCTCTGTGGGAAACCAGGACTCTTGGATAACTAACTAATATGATTAAATAAAAGTTGCTTATTGTTTATATTATGTACTTGTTTATACATTCTAACTTTACTGCACACGCTGATCACGCATCTCTTGATTGGTGTCTCTATCTGGTTCCCATGTTCTGCATGCACTTCTCAGAGTGTGTGATTGGTTACAGTCCAGCTGTTTCACAGCCCTCTGTTCTCTATCTCTGTTATCTAGTTCTTCTGGTCTTGGTAGTCTGTTTCTCAGCCTCTTCTTTCTTAATTTAGCACAATTTAGGTCTTAGTAACCTTGACAAATTCCAGAGGGTGTTGATGAGAATAACTAGGAACGGTTTGCTGGGGCACACAGTGGCCTAGACCTTGCAAATACATTGCTACACCCCTCCAAGTGCTTTACCTTCCAAAGCAATATCAAATAGGTGAGCAACCTAGTCCAAGCAGGAGTGTCAGGGTGGGAGTCTGGCTGGCTGCTGGAACAGGCCCACAATTGTGATGTGGGCTGAGACAAGGCACCAGTGGTCTAATAGGAGTGGTTTAGAGTCCAAAATTTATTTCTTGCTTTTCAGTGATCTTTCAGTTTTTGATAACGTCTGCAAGATCTCTTGGAGTCCTGTGGTCACTTATGAGACTGAGACAGAGAACCTACAGGGAGTCCTACGTTTATTTGGAGGAAAGCCCTCACTGCTCCTGAGCTAGAGAAAGGAGGAAATGTTTTCCACCTACGCTTTCTCAATGCTCACCCCTCTTTGAACTCTATAAATTACATTCTGGAAGGGCAGGGTTTGAGCCTGTTGCTTACTGAGATGTCTGCAACAATAAACGATTCTAATAAAGCAACAGCCGGAGCTTTATTATTTTGATTGCCACTATTGCCAAGGTCACACAGCTTATTTCTGCTGCGGTTCCACAGGCTTCAATGGAAAATGGACCAGGAAAAATAAAAGTTGTGTTCTTATGGTAGTTACTCTGGTAAAATATGGGTTTCTCAAGAGATCTAGAAATTTCAAGTGATGTCCCAATGTTTCTGTCTTTTGTCAATGTAAAGGAAACTGGACCATTTTTGCAAACCCTGGCATTTTGTTCTACCTCTTAGAAAAACTTTTTGAACTGATCCAACTTGATGTAGTGACTTTTCATCTGTGGTGACAGATATTTCTCTCATTAAGAATGCAGTATTATTATAATTATTTGGCAGTTTTATTTTAATAAAGATAATTATGTGTTTCTACACCTTCATGTCCATATCTTCTTGCTGATCTTTCTAATCTGTCTGCAACCAAGCTTAAGAAGAAATCCTCAAAAGATTCTGTGGGTAAAAGCTTGTTAAATAATGATGGGGTTGTCAGTGCTAGGTGGTCCTAACTTGCTGCAAAGCATTTTGATAAAGAGTTCTGGTCTTAAGAAAACCTGGGACACAAGAATGGGTACAAATCCAGGGAAACCTGGAGCTAACCCCTTGGTGCAAATATATCTATAACAGTGTTCCTGTGCTATATTTGGCTTGAATTCAGAACATCATTTGTTAGGCATTCACCTATGGGTTCTTTGTGTTCTTTTGTCGAGTCAGAGAATGGAATCCTTTTCATTTTTCAGTCCCCAGTTCATTCTGATGGCAGATTCCTGGTCCTCCCCCCCTGCTCCTGAGTGTCTGTACTTGTGCTGTGTAATAGGGCAGCCTGGAATGTGTGTGAGGTGAGGGAATAGAGGGTAATTAGGGAGCTTAACACAGCAGCCTGGGAAACTGCCACTAAGCCTCGAGTTCAGCACCGTGCAAGGCTTCTGTTTTCCCAAATAATCCCTGACTGCACCCAGAGGAGTGGGGGGAAACAGAGGGGAGCAGACCTAAGCTGCAGCTGAAGAGTGCTGGCTCTGCAGTCCTGAGGAGCTGAACAAAGCTCTCTGTCTTGCTGTGCATTCCCATCCCTCCCACCCACTTTGTATTCCTTATAGCAATGAAATATCATGCTATAGAAAACAGATCCTGCAGGGGGAACATCTGGCTCCTTAAGGCTCAAGCAGTTGCTTTAAGATTTCAAAATGTTCTTTATCATAATTTATTTCTTGTAATAATTTCTGAGGGACTTCTGAGAACAGGCCAGGGGAAACTCAAAGTGGACTCCAGGTTTATGATTTTCTGTGTTTCTTCTGTTTGTCTCTTGGTGTGAACCTGATTTTTAGAGTGGCATGAAAAAAGAATGTTGCTCGATGGGGAACAGACTGCAATTTGTGCAGTAGGAGCAGGAATTGGTGGTAAAGGAAAGGCCTTTTAGGCAGAAAATACAGGTTGTAGGTGAGTGACAAAGGGACAAAATAAACTAAGCTATCAAGTAGAGTTCATATTATAATAGGAATTTTCTCCCTTTCTGGCCATCCTGTAGGATGGGGGCTAGCTGGTCTCCACATAACATATATAAATGTAAGTATTTTTGGTTTTTCCTAGTACTGCTTTTCTTGGCACTTGCCAGTTGGTACACAGCTCTGAAGAAACAACTTTCTTACTCTTTTAGCCAGCTGCAACTGTCATGTACATTTCCAGCTGGAATTGCTCTGTATTATGGATGTATTTGTATTTATGCCTCCAGCTGGGAGCATGATCCAGTTACACGTTAGCTGCACTGGTTAAAGCATGGAAATAGGCATTTTTCCCACCTTTCCTCCCAAGATCTGCCTCCCAGGACTTTCTTCTGCTCCTTGGCTGTGTTCAAAGCCCTTCCATCCTGCTCTGATGTTCTTTTTCTCTCTTCAGGCTTGCCCTTGGTCATTTGACAGCACCAATCTCTCAGCCATTTGTACCATCCTTAAAAGCTGTGCCACAGAGGTGCTGTGCCTTGGGGGCTCTGGCTGGCTTGGAGAATCAATAAAATCTGCTGGGGTTGTGTCAGGCTGTCCTTCCATGGAGAGTCCCTCAGCTGTGCAGATGAAACTTTGATGGTTATAATCTAAACTGGAAACTTTTCCATCTGATTTTTGATGTATCTTAGCCAAACCAAAGGTGATTTCACTGGAGGACTAGCCTGTAGTTAGGCAAAAAAATATTGATTTGCATATTCTGGCTATTTTCCCAACCTTTCAGATTTCTGCATATCTATTGCAGATTTTTTTCGTCTTTCTTTCTTCTTCTATTTTGCCTCTTAGCTATAAAAGACCCAAATATTAGACACAAAAGTTTTTGCCACTGAGAATGTGAGTGTAACTTTTAAAACTTGTGACTGGTGTGATTCATGATCTCCAGGAAGTTCTCCTTATTCACTTGATGTGTCTGATGCCATAAAAGAATATCTCCAAAGCCAACATTTTTTTCCAAAATGCCTTGAAACTAGATTTATTCACTGTGTGGGAATATTAAGAAATGCAGAAGTGTTGAAAATTCTTTTTTCTCTGTGCAGAAACACGAGCAGATAGAACAAAGAAGCTGTTTAGACACTACACTGTTGGATCCTATGACAGCTTTGATGCTTCAAGGTAAGAATTTTTCCTTTTGGTTGCAATCTGTTTACAAAACTTTCCCTGGTTTTATTTAATTGTTACTTTTGGTTTAGGCTTTGGAGGGGAAGAGGGAAGCAGATCACTAAACAGAACTTCTGAGGATACCATTTTACTTCTAAATTGGTTTTTATTGCAGTTTTCTTTGTTCATACGGGATGGGTGTAGAAAATTCGGGAGCAGTGAAGTCATGAGTTTCACTGTTCTGTTTTGGGAGTGGTGAAAGATTTGTGGTTCTGAACAGTAACTTTGGAACCTGAGTAGAACTGAAGCTGCTGGAAATGAGAAATCAGATTATTTATTTGTGGAGAATTAATGATTTTTAAGCAGGTTCTTCTCCCCCATGGATATACCTTGAACATACAGGTGACTGCTGGTAGAAAGGATGACCTTCAAAGCACAGAACCTCAGTTAGCTTTTGGTGTCTTCTTGAAGTTTTGGTGGCACACTGGAATTATTATGCTTTTCTCCTGAGTGTCCAATTGCAGCTTGGGTTTGTTTTTTGTTTTTTTTTTTTGTTTGTTTGCAAGGAAACCATAATTATTGTAGGAGAAAAACTCTGAAATGTGTAAAGCAATGGCAGAGTTTCATGTAGCACAATACTAAAAAAAATATGGTAACTGTTGGTGTTGTTCTGTGATCTTAGACTTTGTTCTGAGGTTCAGACATAGCTTCTATGTGATTTGAGGAATCTGGGGAGGGAGTTCCCAGTTGGACATGATGTGGTTGACTGGGGGAGTCTGATGATGGTGAAGTTGTCAAGAGAGGCTGTGAGCCCATACTCTGAGACAAGCGCTGCAGAGCAGACTCAGTGGTTACTGGGGACGTTTGCAGTGAGAAGAGTTGGCTTTTTGCAAGGTTCTTTGAGTGATCATTAGTCTACAAAATCCATATCTTTGTCTCTGTATTTCAGTGTGAATGGATAGGGTTGTTTCTGCAAAGGAGAGAAGCTGTGTCTGCTGCATGTTGCCTCAGAGATATCAAATAACTCCACTTGGAAACCTTCTGCTACTTTCTAACAAAAGATTTTTTTTTCATTACAAAATTTCAATTCCATCAAAACCTTCCTTTCCACCTTTTTATTTTTTTTTTTTTCAGGGGGTGGGGTTGTTGTTTATTTCTCTATTGTTTTGAGGTTTTTTTTCCTAAAGTTATTGGGTTTGTCCAGTGCAACAGTAAAGCTCTCAAAAAATGTATCTTACCTGATTCAGGACTGAGCAGGAGAGCTAATCAGGAAAAAATGAACTTTTGTTCAGCATTATATAAATTATTTATGAAGTGTGTCTGCAGTTGATATCTGTTAATTGTCTGAGTAGAGAGAGGGGCAGCAGCAGAGTTCTCCTGACAAGGTTTGGAAGAAAACTCTCCTTGAGTTTCCACGGAGAATCCAAGACTCAGTGGATCAGCTTGGAAGGGTAATAGTGGAAATTGAGAGGAAAAGGTAGGAGAAAGCAAAATGAATGTGAAATTCCAAGAAATACAGTGGAAAAGTAGACTTGCTTAAGACATTTTTCAGCAAAGAATGCTAAATCTTGAATCTTTGTAAAGTAACACCAGGAAAACTAAAAAAACCAATAACACACCAAGTTGTGTTTCAGGTACCTGACTGAGGCTGCAAATCAGCTTTTTGTACCTCTGAATGGTGATTTCACTGATGCTTGTGCATTGCTGCTAAAGCAAAGAGAATTTGCATTTCAGAACCTGTCTGGAGATTAATGTCTCTTGGTGGTACATCCAGATTTAATTCCTCACAAGGGCTTCTTCAGGGAGGGGAATTATTCAAAGAGGCAAACAAGGTGTGAAAATGAGAGCAATTTTTGGTATTGCCGGATTTGTATTGCTTTGATTACTTTCTCTGTTATTTCGTATCCAAGTCGGGGAAGAATACATTAGAACAGATTTAATGCTGGCAGCAAAGGTTTTGTAAACATTTGTCAGAAGGCAATTGTGCCTCTGTGCTAAGAACAGCTCTGAATCCAAAGTACTAACAAAGCTGATCCAGTTCCTTTCCAGAGACTGTGTGGGGGAGTGAGGGGAAGTGTCTGCTCCCTTCTCCCTTTCCTTCTCCCTCCCAAAGGGCAGAAATTGCTGAGTAGAAACACTCTGTTCAGAAATCTATATTAATGGGCTTATTCACATGCAGGAAAATACATTGTACATGGCATTTTTCATCTTGAGGAAAATGTGCAACTTGAGTAATGGAGGTTCATTAAATCCTATTTCAGCTTTGCATAAGAGATCAGTTATCCATACATTAACTTTGGGAAAATGGGAAGGATGCTTACTAATGTGGAGAAAGGCACTGAGACTTGCTTGCCCGTGCAAATAGTCACTAAATATCATAGAAATATAATATAGTATTTGAGACTACCAGGTCTGATGTATCATCTGCTTTAAATGCTGATGACATGCCCTCAAAAGGGAAGAATTATTTCTTAATATCTATTCTCTCAGTTTAAATCCCCACTCCTTGTCCTAAAGAGCAGATACACCACTGAAGCTGCAAGAAGATAATGCAGCACTGCTCTGCCACATCTCTGAGCTTTTCTCTCCTCCCTGCATTTGTCAGCAGTTAATACAAATGAAATTATTTGTAGGGTGTAAATGAGTTAATTGATCAAGGCTGAATTCCAGTTTAATGATACAAAGTACTGCTAACGCATAGAATGGATGTTTGAATTAAAAAAAAAAAAAATTTAAAAACTTAAAGCTAAGGTAAACATTTAGAAATGACCAATTTTTATCTGCTTTTTTTTTAGGGAATTGATTAATTCTTTCAAGATGGGGCAGTGGATTGTTCAGTCAGGAAAATATGTGGAATTAATTAGTTGTTTAATTTCAAATATAAAATGTTATCACCCTTTTAAATTGAAAGGGACTGTTAATACAGTGATAACTTAGTTTTATACTCTGGAGACATGAATGATATGGGACATAGTGTGGTGCTGTGTGAAAGTGATAAATTTGGTGTGGTGGAAAACAGGATCCATTGCCCCCATGAATTTGGGAACTTTAGGGCACGACAGTGGAAACTTTTCCTACTGCATTCACTGCATCATCTCCCATTGCCAGCAGAACAGGGCAGCAGGAAAAGTCAATAACACAACTGAATGCCAAGGCCAGTGTAATCAAATCTGCACATGAATGGGAGGTCTCCTGCCTGTTCTGTGTCTTTCTCCACAGAGTTATTGACTTTCACATGGGGGTTTTCTCCACACTCTTTAGCTGGGTCCAACCCCTGCGTGGCAGAAGTTTTCCTGGTGCCCTTTCTTTGACATCCCATGGCTCCAGCAGCATTAAGGAGCTCACAGGAGAGGATGTGATGACAAATAACCTTTTCCAAAGGCTGGTTGCCACCACATTAATGACAGGACCAAATTGATTGCCTTATGGTTTTTGTTCTGTTTTTCTGGAGGGAGACCAAAAGGAAAACAGGATGGTGTATTCTGTAAGAAAACTTAATTAAAGGCTTAATTCATTCACCCTACTATCCCTTCTTGGAGTCAGGTGGCAACATCCATGTCCCACAAGTGTAGAAGCTGATAGGAGCAGCTCTTCAAAAGCCAATTTACATACAAACACCTAATAAAAAAATGGAGATTCTTCTCAGAAGTTCTTTCCAGGCCGTTCTCTGTTGCTGTTGTCATCTGTGCTGTTGGATAGAGCAGCATAAGATTTATCCTTGAGCAGCTCAGAGAGACTCCTTGGCACAGCTGGTGCTCTCTGCCCCTGCAACTCAGCATGCTGTGGAGAGTTTGGTTATATTTTTAATTTTTTTAGCCCACAGAATGTGCCTGTTGGATACCTTTGTCCCAAAGTTGTGATGTAAGTGGGGCTGTCTTGGTGGTTTAAGCATTAGATGTGTTCCACATCTATTTTAGTGGAAACTTTCAGTCCTATGCAGAAATACTTTCATCTAGTTTCATGTGGATATTTCACATAAATAATCCTCCCTCTGGAGAAATGCAGTTGCTCATCTCTTTAAATATAGATTTTTAAATAATAAAATATAGATTTAAAACAGATGGAAAGTTTTAGTGGAATTCTGGCCATTGCAAGTGGTGAGGAATGTAAAACTGATGGGGGGAGCAAAGGGATTTTCTCCTTGGTTATGGTGGCCCTGGGTCCCTGGGGTGGGGAATTTGGCTTATGTGCTTGCTGAGTGCTGCTTGCCTGGCAGCAATCCACCAAATCCTGGCAAATGGATCCTTGCAAAAATGGAGGGAAGGTATAAGAGCTGTTGTTGTATTTTATATCCTGCTTCCCACATTTTCGTGTTGGTTCTGCCCAGGCAGAACAGTGAGAGAAGTGTTGTTACATGGAAAATAAATGGGATTTTCTGAATTTGAGTAAGAACTAGATGATTGGAACTGAATGATCCTTAAGGTCCCTTTCAACCCAAACCATTCTAGGATTCTGTGAGCTGCTGTTTTGTTTGTTTTCTGTTGGATATCACCGGTTCCACTGTACCAATGTTTCCTGGGAAGTCTGTACTGTTCAGGAGATCTCTTGAAGGAAATGGGAATAAGGAGATTAAAATGGTGCTGCTCACTCTTAACAATAAATCCACAATCTGGGATGACACATTGATAATAAGTGGAAAGTGATTTTACAGCTGATTTTACCTGCAGGCATATATTTTAAACATAGTCCTTGGTTTCCTCTGGTGGAAATAAGTAAAACCAGCGGCATTTTAACTTTTTTTACCTATACACATAGCTCAGTTTTTGCTTAGAAGATGGTAACAGAAATATCTGAGTATGGTCATCATTGTAATTAAATATAACCCTGTGAGACAGTGATGTGGTTACATCTGAAAGCTCTCTGAGATTTTAATGATTTAAAGTCTCTGCAGATGTGATATCATGGTTCTTCTGAGCACAGAGAATGGTCAGCACCAGCCAAATTGTAGGGGGGAAAAAAGTATGTAAAATGTTTTGTGTGCATGTAATCTCACCTTGATGTCTAAAGTTATTTTGTTGGACTTGCCTTTTCTGAATTAATTAATTAACTGTGAGTATAACAGCCTGATAGCACTGAGCTACTCTTAATGTGAGGCAGAAAGTCAAGGGTAGCTCAATTTTAATACCTTGTGCCTCATTAACTTGAAGAGCATAATTTGATGCAATTTGAAGAATTGCATATGTATTTAAGCAATAATTAACACATTGTAGCCTCTATGGAGCAGGTGGAAATGTGAAATGTGAAGTTTTTAATTTACAATTATTCAGTTTCTAATGGAAATTCCTTTGGTTGCTAATAAACAACTTTGCACTTTGCCTCCCCTGCTGTTGTGTGATGCCACAATGGAGCTTTTTGTGCTGGTGGCTACAGCAAATATTGAAAGGAATTGCTGAAATAGGTGGTAAAAAGGGTGTGTGTGTGTATGCATCTGAATTGTGGTGCCTCTCCATCTAAACCTGTACTGTAATTGCACTATTAAGGTCTAATACAATTATGGTAAGATGCAAAACACTACTGTGAGTGATAAAAGTTTCCATTAGCTTCTAAGTGCATTTTTAAGTTGTTTGCTGCCTTAACAGTGAAGTTTGCTCAACCCACTTCAGTAAGATTCCAGCTTTTAGCAGCTAATGGTTTGGTAACTAATGACTAAAATCCATTTTCTGGGCTACATGTTTGCCTAAATTTTTAGTGATAAGTGTTAGCAAGGAGAGCTCAAGAGCTGAGGGGAAAAAAAATATACAGCCTTTTCCAAATGTAGAATTACAATGCTCTTTCTGAAAAACTATTAGGATCTACCTCTAGTGCTAGTCCAGACTTAACTGTGTGCCAGGAGTAGAGAAGCTGCTGCTTTCAAGGGCTGGGATTTGGGGGCTGTGCCATTTCCTGTACAGCAATTGGTACTCCCAGGCTCAGCAGGATTTCCTCTGCAACTCCTCTGGCCGGATGCTGGAGGAGAGCATGGATTTAAATGTCACCACTGAAAGCAGCAGCCTGTGTCCTGTGCATGGCGGAAGAATAAAGTGGGTTTTATTCTTTAAATTAGAATAGAGGAAATGAAAAAAGAAAAGAAAAAGGAGTGGAGATGCAGAACAAGTTTTTGAGGTTGGTTAGAAACAAGAGCCACATAATTAGAGCAGAGGAAAACAGGAGATTCAAATGGGATTTTTTGGGAGGGGGGAGAAAGGAGGATGATGATGAGGTTCCTAATAATTGGTGTTTTCCATTCCTGTGTCCCAGCCCCTGTGATGATTTAATTCCCTGCCCCAGGGCAACTTTGGCTGCCGTGCTGTCACCTCATCACCAGATGAGCAAAGGCTCCATATGGTGCCTCTGGTTGGGAATGATGCAGTTGGCAGCCCCAGATGGAACAAATAACTGGTGAACTCGCACTGTGGGCTTGCCTCCAGTGGGAGTGATCTCAACCACTCTTCCCCCATCTCACCCTCTCTTTCCAGGCAGATTTTCACAAATATTTGTTGCATTTGGAGAATTTGATCTATGAGGCAACATTCTCAGGGTGGCTGGCAGGCAGCGTATGTGTTTTGTTCCTCTTGAAAGCTGAAATGATCCAAAATTGGAAAGGGGTGGATTTTCATGCTCAGTCTCTTTTGGTGGTGCAAAAGGAAGGTGTGGGAGGAGGGTGCCTTGTTCCTCCTGGGGCAAACCAGATGTGCTCGAGCAGTGTTTCTTTAAGAAATGGTATTGAACCCAACAAAGAGGGAACAGCTAAAGAGCAGACAATAGCTGGTGATGGAGCATTCACCTGGACTAAAGGAGGTCTGGGCTTAGTCCTGTGTGTTTCAGACTTGAATCCAGAGCCTGAGCTGCTGCTGAATGCCAGGAGCCTGCTGGACAGAGCAGGGCTTTATCCAAGCCCTTTGAAAGTGCTCCTCTTTCCCCAAGCCAGGAGCAGATGCTCTCTCTCTCCATCCTCGTGGATGTTAAGGGGCTGCTCCATGGCAATGATTGGCAGATGCACCAATTGAGTGGCTGGTGATGCTGCTGGGGCTCCCTGCTCTCTCTGACACAAAATGTCAGCCTGTTTTTGGAGAGATGGTGTCTGACAAGCACTAAAATGTATCAACAAAAGCTTGGCTTTAAGGGATAAGTGTTACACAAAAACTGAGTTCATGGCAAGGTTCTGAGCAGAGGAATAGCGAGTGTTGAATATGTGCACTAAGAAAAAGTGGCTACTGCATCTTTAGGAGGAAAAAAATCCTGTTACCCATGTGCCTTCTAATTTCTCTAATTTTTTATAGGGCCCAGATAACAGAATTAAGAGTTTGGTGCTCCAGTTGAAAACCAGGGCTGGTACTGGGTAGATTGTGGGATCCTTTACACCAGCATGTCCTAACCTGGAGCAGTTGCACCTATGGCAGAGGTGGTTTATACCTCTACTGCAACCACTTCCAGCACCATAAACTTTGAAATGCATTAAAATCTATGCATCTGAAATGATAAACCAATATTTTTACCTTGTCTCCAGTACACAAAAAAAGAAAGCTTCATATTCCAAGAAATTCCACATCAGTGCAACCAATGAGCTGAATGTGAAAGGCAAGGGGGCAATAAAGATAGGCTCCAGTTCAACATTCACATAATTAAGAGAAGTCATGGACAATTTAAATAAAATTGTAAAGTCAGTGATTTTTTTTAACTGCTACCAGCATTTTGGACTAAACTGGCCATGCTTTGACAGAATTGCTGAAAATAATGGTTTTGGGAGGCAGGAGAGCTGTTAAGATGGACATTTTGTCTTGCAGGTAAGCAAAATTTGGAGTAGACTTAAAATAACTCAAGAGCTTACTGCAATTAGAGAAAGGGAGAGGGTGAATATATTTCATAAAATAAGGTAGAGTTGCCACCTCCTTTCTGATGTTAATGAGACTGTGAAATAACATGATTAGTCAGGATTTTTAAAGGGATATGTGAAAAATTCACATCACCTTTACAGCTCTTTAGTGCAAAATCCTAGAAAATCAAAGTTTCTCACTGTACACTGTATTTTTAAAGCTCTTGGAGAAGAATAAAGATGTTTTCAGAATAACTTTATGCCTTTGGTGAGGCCTCATTTGTTTTGAGACAGAAGTTCAAACTTACTTGTAAGTTATATACTAAAGGAATAACATTTTTTGTCATAAAAATTTGCAGTGTGTTTAACATTGAATTAATCACTGTGCTCTTCTGTACAGTGCAGACTTGTGAGTGAAATAGTTCCATCTATAAAGCTGAAATGTACACTCAGGGCTACTCACACTCCTTGTGGTCAGGGCTGTGTTTATTTTCCAAGGAATGCAGGACAGGAGGATGATCATTCCTCCTGCTCATCATATCAAACAGGATGTGATGGAAAACTTGAGGGATCCCTTAAAACTAATCTGAAACTCATGTTTGGCACCAGTCCTGAAATCACCAGTTTCTTTCCCCTATTTTGTAGTTTATTTTTGTTTAGACTCTCGGAGCAAGTGGAGTTATGATACCAAAATGTACTGTGAGTTTAATAATTGTTTTAAAGACTTCCAAGGTCAAACTGCTACCTTAAAGGGCTTGTAGCACATTTAAAAAGTGCTAATAAAACACTTTCTGTTTATTTTCTTTTAAATCCAAGGTGTGATTGAAGTCACTTCCCTTGTTCTGCCTTTGTCACTTGTCCTGTTTGATAGCCCTGAACATGTTCCTCTCCTTGGTACTGAGGTTGTCTGTGATAATAATGACCAATTTTAGCAAAAACAGCAGGAAAATTATGAATTAAAAAAAAACAACTATAAGAAACTAGTGGATTTAACACCTATATTTAATATTCCTTTTATCTAAATATGTTAAGATGATTAGGGAGAAAATTCCTGTTTCTCTGTGGTTTGGTGGCAACATCTGAGGGTGGAACTGCAGCTGGTTTGGGGTAGGAAAATACAAACCTAAACAGTGAAATGTTTATTAGATAAATATCCTGGTTTCCTAAACATATGTGAGTGTTTGGACAGCCTGTTTGCCCAAGGCTCATCGTATTAGCAATGAATATTAATATTTCCACAGTCCAGGCTCACATTGCTCAAATGCTTGATAAATAAAACTGAAAATTGCTGATAAGTATCAGGTGCAAGTGGAGTGTGCTGGAACCCAAAATATTCCTGTGCTAGGTGGAACATTTGTGTGAAGGGGTTAGAGGGACTCTGGGCTATACAACTCTCCTGTTCCATAGCCTGCATGTCTGATTTTCACTTTGGCACGTGTGATGTTTGAAATGACTGCTCATTTTTAAAAGAAAAATGAAATTAATTAATACAGAGGAATTAAGCTTTTATTTTTGAGTTCATTTCACCACTTTCCTCACTCACAGTGATTTTTTGTTTTCTGTCTACTAGTGCAGATGTGAAAGAATAATAACATTTCTCTTAAAAAAGGCTAAAATACTTGGGATTTTTCTGAGTGTGCATAAATACATTCATACATGGGTATGCTACATATATACCCTCTATATACACATTTGCTTAGGATTATGAATTTACCACTGACTTTTTTTTATTGCCTTCATATCCTACCCTGAGATTCCTACATAATAGAGAATCAGACTTTTACTGGATGATTCCTCTTTCCAGGAAGGTGACTTCCTGGTTTGCTGTATCAATATTTTACTTTACTTGTTGCAGTTTCAGCAACTTAAGGTGAAGCCAGGAAACAACCTTCAAGTACCAATAGCCAAATCGATTTATTTGAAAAGTATTACTTTAGATTGGCTACTCCCTTCTCCTGCACACCAAAAAGCATGATAATAAGTGGAATTAAAAGCTGAGTACAGGAATGTGGACTGAGGGGGAGAGAGAGAGAGACCAAGTTTCTCCTTGGATCTACATAAAGAAATTGTGCCACTACTGTGCACTTCTGTTGTGAAATTCAGTGTTTCTCTTTTAAATGTATACTTTTTGGTAAAGTTTTGTAGCATAAACCTACTGAAGTGTACAGCACTGTTAGTCTCTTTAAGATAGGTATCTTCTTGAAATGATGGTTGATTTTTGATTTTTTAAGCAGCACCATCTTTCTGACTTCCTAATTCTTACTGAATCCCTTCCCGGCTGACATTACTGTGGGTTTGGGGACTTAGTAAAGAACTGCTCTTTTTTACCCAGGGTATCAAGTGTTCAAAATCCAATAAAGATGGCTTGATTCCTTGTTTAGAAGTGTGAATGAAACACCTTTTTTAGGTGGAAGATGTGTTGTGAGGTTTTACTGGAGCCTGTGATTCCCTCCCTGTGCAGTACAGATCCAGAACTGGAGAATATGTCCATGTCTTTAAAACAGCCACAGTTTGACATATTCCTCTTTCATCAGTGGATTTCAAAGCAAAATCTGCAGCCTTGCTGTTCTCATGATCAAAGAACTCCACAAGATGTTTACTAACTCTGGAGAAACAGCACTGCTACAGGAGATTGGAAATACAAATATATGAATATGGGTAGGTTCCAGGAGTATTGCTGGAGCATCTTTCCTTATTTCCTGTTCCTTTATCTGCCTTGATCATAGCCAGCTGAGGAAGACACAGCTATGCCAAGTTTACCAAGGAGAAATTAGACCGTGTCCTTTCTGTTGTAATTTGAAATTGTTTGCCACAAATTATAAAGCCAGAGAGGAACAGAGAGTGCAAGCAGTGGTAATGGTGATCTTGTGTGTCTTCTCTGGGTTTTTTTGTTGGAGTGCCAGCTGTGCCAGTCAGGCACTGACACACAACCAATTGTCTGTGCCTGTGAAGATTCTGCTCTTGGATTTCTTTGGGAGCACCTGTGAAGCTGAGTCCATAGGTAGTACTAAGCTTTTGGCTCCATGCTGCACTTCCATATGTAGCCCTGATTTTCCAGTTTATTTTTTTAAATGAAATAGCAGAACAGCTTGGAGAATTTTTAGCTCTGAGTGATTCTCTTCATCCCTTCTCTGTCATATTTTAATTATTGTATCATGATCATACTCCTTGGACTTGTATCTTCAGCTGCCTAGTAGGGAATTTATCAATTTAAAATTTGCTGCTCTCCAATATTTCTCTTTTAATGCAAGGTTCTATCTGCCATGAGGAAAGTGCTAAGGCATCTATTTGGAAATATTTTTTTCCTCCCAAACACAGCTTGCTATAAACTTCCAGATAAACATGCATTCTAAAGGAAAATCATTAGATTTGTCATATAAGACATCAGCATTGCTCAGCTGTACAGAGTGGGCCAACCCCCCCAGTTCTGGGATCCTAGGATGCTGTGAAGGGAGAGGTCAATGTGAGCTTGACTGTTTAGTTGGCTGCATCCCACTGTTTCTGTTTGGGTTGCCAGTGGGTTTTTTAGGGACAGGCTGTGTATTTCCCTATCTGCTGTGCACAGAACCCACTCGCTGCTGTAGCTGCTGCCTCTTGAGCAAGTGATTGCTACTCTGCCTGACACAGGAGAGCTGTGGGAGCTCTTCTGTGAGACCTAAAAGTGGATGATTGATGCCTGGGAAACTTGAGCAATCACAGGAAGTGTCTTCATTAATCTTGAAGGCCTTAATTAGTAGGATTAGCCAATTTTCCTGAAGCCATTAGAGTAGTTGACTATAAATTGTAAGGTTGACCTCTTCCAGCAGTAACAGGAAATGTTTTCCCACTGAAAGTTTGCTAGATCCTACAATAAGGTTTGCTGTAGACATCCATTTTATGTGGTATCAGGACAGGTTATTTCCCGAAAAAAGGGAAAGAATATTTTTGATGCGCCTTTAACAGGGGTTGACTGTTGGATAATGCACAAAGGGCTCCTCCTGTTGAACAGATTTCCCAAATGCCCTTCTCTGGCTTGAGCATAACCACCATAAATTGGCCATCTTATCCTGGAAGGAATTAGTGTGACTGCTTCCAGACATTGCATATAAATTTATGGAATGATTTAGATATCATTTTATTGCACCTGGCAGAACACTTTATTCTTCTAGGATGTATCTAGTTGTGAACTCAGTAGATCTTTCAAAGGGATTGCAATTGCAAGAGTGCTGAGGAGAAGAAAAAGGGCTAATGAAGAGATTTAGATTCACTTGGCCAACTGAAAGAAGTGAGCCTGGAGAGAGCGAGGTCCACTTCTCACTCAAGAGGAGAGCAAGTCCTTACTGAAGGGCTTGTGGACTGCTGGGCTACTGAGGCTGAAAAGGTTGGGTTATGTTTCCAGGGGATGGATGACTGCAGGGAATGAGGAAAATAATTCCTTTTTACATTCATTTTTTCCTCTCCTTAGGAGGAGACTGACAGTATACGAAATAACCACTTTTGTTTCCCAATAATGGTGATAATTTTGAGTGGATTGTCCTCTACTTGCTGTTTTTCAGATTGAAATCAGCAATGAAACACTTGATACAAACTTGCCTAAACACATCCTGTAGTCCTGATAGTCTCACCTCTGTAATTTAGTATTCTAGCTTGTGGAATAAGTCATGCCTTAAGATAGGGTGTAGTTATCTCTGATGAGAACAGGAAGCCAGGTTTTGTGGGCCTGCCTCCAGCAGGAACCTGCACTCCAACCTTTATTTTCTTCATACAGGTCTTTATGAAAGACTTGACATTTCTCCTTCCTTTCTCAGATATTATCCCAATGGGCTGTAAGCAAAGCAGAAATTCCTGCTGTTTAGAAAAGCCCACACAAATGATGGTTGTTATGTGGAACAGTGCTGAGTTCAAAACTCACATATCTGTCTGACCACGGGCAAATCCTTCCATTTCCCCTTCTCCATTGGTCAGTCTGTGAAGTTATGGAAATTGTAATACCTCTGCACAGTTCTTGAGCCTTAAGTGGTTAAGGAAAGTACATGAGCTGATGAACAAGCATGTTTTCTAATATCTGCTGCTTGAGTAAAGCAGAGATTTACATTGACTGTTATTTTGACCTGAAGTTTTATGACTGTGCTCCACACAGAAATGTCCTGCACTTGATAGGATGCCTTTTGCATTTAACTTTGCCTGCAATGAATCTTGGCCTTACACAGCCCAAAGTCAAAGCAGCGTTTGCCCTATTTAAATAATGAGCTATTGATTTTAGAATTTCTCATTTTATTACCGTCATATGGAACTGGTCATATTCTGAGGACTCGTCTCTGAAATGGAAGCTGTTGAATTTTGTTTGGGATGGGACAGAAATGGACTTCAGGGATTTTGCTTATTGAAATTTGGCATATCATAGATAACAGGGACTGCCTGGCCTCACACAGAGCTGTGCACTGTACTGAAAGAGCCTGGGAAGAAATTTCCCTTCTTGCTTGAGCTCAGGCCTCTGAGCAGCTCCTAATGTAATGTCACCTTCATTTGTCACTGGTTGCTGTACCCTGTGTTCTGCTGCTAAGTATTTACAACACCTCCAGGATCAAAGAGATGCTGCCAAGAAGGCTCATGGGGAGAAATTTTGACCTAGTTTTACATTTGGCACCACTTTTCCTGCCAGGAGCAGGTGGACTGTGAACAGACCTTCAGTGGAGAGTCCACCCTGGCTGGCACAGAGAGCCCTGGAATGGCAAAGCCAGCAAAAAGCAGCACTGCAAAGAGTCAGAGGTTAAACCCTGCCCCTCTTCTGCTTCCTTTTCTTGGGAATGCAAATTTTCTGGGAGAAAGGGTGTGCAGGCTGTAAAATCAGTTCATTTTTTTTTTTTGTGATTGTTTGTCTTCCCCCCTTTTCCTGCAGCTGGTTCTTTGCTCAGCAGCACTGAGGTGTGTGGGGAGAATCAATTTGCTTTCTGTGGTTGCTTGAATAAGTTTAAGCTACTCAAGCCATAGGATTTTGCAGGTTCCCTACATCTAGGGAACATAAATGGGAAGAAGTGCTACACATCTGATTTTTTCAAGCCTATCTTTTTACTTTCCAGGCTGTGATGCTGTTCTCTTTATGACTGTAACTCTATATTAGGAAGTTGTATTTGTCAAATAATAGAGATCAGTTTGTGTGTTTTCTCACCAATAATCATGTTGTGCTTCTCCCTCCCTTCCCTCTCACCTCCCCCTTGCACATAATTTTGTAAAATGTTGGCAATTTTGCATCCCCGCTTTCAGTACATGAACTGAAGTAGAAAACTGGGTAGTTTATGGAATAGATGTGCTGTACATGAGAAGAAAATCAGAGGAGGTTTTTATACCTTTAATCTGTACATTAGGATGAAGTGAGCCTGACTTGACAATGCCCATCCATTTCATTAGCTGGCTCTGGAAGGAAGGACCCTGGATGCTTTTTTCTTGTTTTTGGATGTACACCAGGAGAATTGATCCTGAGTTTGCTGAGCTGATAAACTTCTGAATTCTGTATGGAAATGAACTGACACAAGGGTGGGATCTAGGGAGGGGACACGAGGGGGTTCTTTGAACCAAACTCTTGCTATAATTAGGATCTCAGAAGTTGCCTTCTAAGCTCTATTAAGCTATTGATTGATTACAAGGAAACTTGAAGGGAATGGGTTTTATTAATTTGACCCAGTATTAAAAAAAGTAACACTGCTGACTCTTCAGTGGATAAGCACAGGGACCCACCTTGAGAATGGGGTGGTGAAATGAAGGAAATAATCCAATCCACTGGCAGGAGCAGTCAGTTTCTAGAACATCAGGATGTTGATGGAGAGCTTCAGTGGGCTCTGAGAGCTGCATATTCCATCCCATCCTGATATCCCTGAGCAGGAGGGTGTTGGGCTTTCTCAAGAAGCAGAAGTTTTTTAACTGTAAGAACAGGAAATGTCTGAGAGACACAGTAAATTACAATAAGTTGAGAATACAAAAGCTATGGGTGCTGATGGAGACCATCTCTTGCCCACAAAGTCACCCTGTGGCAGTTTGAATTCATGTGTGGTGTTAAACACTCTGCAATTTGGAAGGCAACCTTACATCATTGCTTCAGCAGCCATGGGAAGTTTCATCCTGCAGAGCTGGAAAGGCACCAAAAGGATGGTCTGTGATGCATGAAAAATCTGGAGTTTGGAGGCTGTCCATTGGTGTCCTGATATCATCATCCCTCTCTTTGTTCAGAGCTTTAAATAAAAAGGTCACAACAATTTCTCTTTATTTAGTTTCCTCCTCCCCCTGGGGATTATTAATGGCCCTGAGGCAGATCCAGTCTCTCCTTGCTTTTACTGCTTTGGGGACTGGATTCTGTACCAGACCAGTGGGAACAGAAGTTGGCTAGTAAAAAATTAAGGAAAGCAAACTTGCTCTTACTGCTTTCTATCTGAACTAGTTCTGTAGGTATTTTAAAGCAGCATAGTTTGCAGTGCTGACAATTCGTGAACTTAACCCCTGCAACTCGTGCTGTGCTATTCTTTGGTACCTAAAAGAGCATTGAATTTTTTTTTTCTTTGAGCTTATTTTTATTAATTTCATGTTTAATGAAAGATATTGAACGCCTTAAGGCTTTTACAGATCGTTCACTGTATCTGAAAGGTCCCATTTTAATGTGCATTTTCTTCATCTACCTTCCACTTTTATCTTAGCCAATGACAGTGAGATTCCTAAGGCTACTTTCTCTTTAAGGGAATACTGCTTACATAAATAGTCCTTTATACCATCTCCTTGTTTTATAATATTAATTGTTTATCAGGAGACAGGAAATATTCCTTAGAAAATGTGTTTTCCTGCTTGTGCATGCCTTGTTACTATTTCAATTATGCAGATTCTTGATGCTGTGGAAATTTGTGCTTGATGACGCCAAGGCAGCTGCACGTTGTTAGCATTGTAGGCTGTCAGATGATCATGTGGGATTCTTGCAGCATGCAACATTCAATAGGATTGAAAAAGGGCTTTTGATGCAAGGCATAGCTTTCAGAATATATTTGTGCCTTTTAGTTAGCTAATAGAAAATCATAATTTATTATCTTTAAATTTAAAATGCTGCCTCATTTTTCTTCTGGTTGGTTTCATTTTGGCTTCACTAGAAGATGCATCTGGTACATCCACGATTGAGGAGTTTATTAATGATACTGTCGTTCAGTTCACTTACTTTTTTTCCTTTTAGAGTCCTAGCTAGCCCACAGATTACATGATCACATGTTCATCCAGTCATTCATATAGAACACAAACCACCATGCATGATTTCTTCTTCTTTCTTTTTCCTCTCTGCCTTTTTTATTCATTTTAAGTTGCTTTGTCATGTTCTCTTTTACCATCCAGCTTAGTCTTTGTCTTCCCCTTGCTGCTATTTGTTCTATATTTTCCCATGCTTGGTTACTGCAATATTATTTGATTAACGGGCTGTGATGATGATGAACCTGCACACTGGAGGAGCAGCTACTACAGTGGTGATGAAGGGATGTAATAATGGTCGCTATCCTCGGAATTCTCTCTACAGTGACTGCATAATAGAAGAAAAGGCAGTGGTCCTGCAGAAAAAAGACAATGAAGGATTTGGATTTGTGCTCAGAGGGGCAAAAGGTATGTGCTTCTGTGTGTGTGTGAGTGTGTGTGTGATGTGCAGTGGCATGAAGAAATTTATACATCTCAGAATATAAGCAGGAATTATTCTTGGTGCACTTGGTTGCTAGACAACAGGATTCTCTGTATGCTATACTACTCCGATGGATTTCGGTGCTTTCTCTCTGAAGCAGTTTGCATTTTTACATGGGAGAAGCACTGCATAATCGTTTTGGGGGGAGAAAGTTATGCCTGTATTTTTCTCATGCTGGTGGATGTAGTATTTTGCCATTAATCTGTTCTGTTGTGCAGTTTACTTAACTGTGGGAAACCTGCTTTCCTCATAAAAGCTGCTGCTTTATTTCAAATGCCAGCCTGATTGAATAGGGCTGCGAATAGGAATAGACAAGAGAGGGATGTTTTGTTTAAAATAGGTGTGGATCTTCTGCAAGGTGACATTGGTGCAGTTTTAGTATGAAAATATGATCTTTTTTTATATCTTGAGAAGCTGCACGTATGTTGCATGGCCTGTAGTGTGCTCATTTTTAAAGCTGTTCATATGTTAAGCTGCACGGCACCTCTCTGTAGGCTAAAATCCATCACAGTGGCATTCCTACCAGTTAAAAAAGACATTCTATTTAATGCTTTGCTTTTTGACTTGCAGTGCAGTTTGCTCCCTTTGTATTTTAAAAAAGAATATATGTTTGTGATGGTATGTCCCATCTCTTGCTCCCCCTCATTTCACATGGGTTCTCCCTTGCCTTGCTTGAGCATGAAAATTATTCCATGTCTTCATTCTTGGGACACGGCTTTTGCTTTCCCTGTTTCCCACCCCTAAACCTAGACCGGTGCCACTGTGGATTTGCAGGGCTGGGAAAGCTTTGCCAGTTTTTTAGCCAAATGAAATGTCTGGAGTTGAAGCAGGGAAGCCCAAGGCACTGCCTTATCTCTGAGTGTTGGTGTGGGTTATCAGTGCTTTGAGCAGGGCTCACTCCCTCTGGCTGAGCCCAGTGGTTTCCCCCAGATTTTCTCTGTAGCAGCGGGGGCAGCTCAGGTGAAGGACCCAAGGACTTTTCTGCCTGTGTGTGTACGTGACACAGAGGGGCAGGCAGGGCTGTCACAGGGTCAGCTGTGCCTCCTCTCCTAAAAAGTGGTCTCTTCTTTGTTATGCACATCTAAATTTAGGAGGGAAAAAAAAAATCTGGTAATTTTTTTTTTTTTCATCCTTTGCCACCCATCCCAGCCCTCTAGTTTTGGCCAGATGCTCTCTCCTGGCTCCAGCACATAATTCATTTTTAGGTGGATGTTGCCAGAGTTACAGCATTCTGCCAGGCACACAAAAGGGTTACTTGAGCCAATACTGAATATCCTGGAATATCAGAACCCAGCTATTGCCTGGTGCAGCTTGATTTGGTTTGTGCCAGGAAAGGAGCAGGTATTTCCCTCCCCCTCTGCAAGGAAGACCTGTGGATTGCTATTGCAGGGGGGTTGCACTCTGTCCCCAGCATCCTGATCTCCCGTGAGGCACATCCCTCTCACTTCCAGCACCCACCATTTTTTAACCCTAAATTGGAATGGCCAATGATAGGCCTGTAGTCAAGTGGTATTTGCAAGCACTCCATAACTTTCTTTTTTTAATGTGGTATTTATTTTTAAAGCTGACACACCAATTGAAGAATTCACCCCAACTCCAGCCTTTCCTGCTTTGCAGTACTTGGAATCTGTGGATGAAGGGGGAGTAGCATGGCAAGCTGGCCTGAGAACTGGAGACTTTTTGATCGAGGTAGGAGATCCTGAAATTTGATTCTCAGTGCTCTGTTGGGGAAAGAGTGATGATCCTGGTGGAGAATTGACTCTGGAAAAAGTGTGGGATGCCTCTGAGCAGCAAGTTCTGTGGGCTAACACCAGTGATGTGCTTCGCTTGATCAATTTAAAACTTCATGCAGCATTCAGGAAAGCAGTGACAGAGAACAATGGTCAGGCTGACTGGGGATTTTCTGGTTGTTCTTTTTGTCCTTTGGGAATACACTCTCAGAGATATCTGGGAGGTTCTAGTCTTCTTTCAGTTATTGAAATTTAGATGAATTTCAATATTTACTGTGGGCCATCAGTTCTGGTTTCTTCTAAATATTTTCGGGAAGTAACCAAAATTAATGACTTTTTATACAACTATTTCTGCACTCAGAAATATCCATGGTCCAGTGGCATTTAGTAACCATGGAGAATAAAGCAAATTGCTTTGGCTTGAAATTGAATTTTTCCAACACTACACTGAAATACAAAAAAAAAAAAGCAATGAATGTTATTGCAGTAAAAATTACTTTATAAAAAGCGTATATTTAAATACTCTGTTCACTTATGCCAAAAATATCTTCATGTTTGATATTTTGAGGATTTTTTTGTTGGTGTTTTAGGTTTTGTTTAAAAAGTTGGTTGTCCTTTTGAGTGTTGTTGGGCAGTTTACAGCAAAATCATGATTTGGGACTTTTCTTCCTTTTCCCCCCACAACCTCTTCATGACCAACACAAAGGGATGCTGTGGTTCTGTGAAATTGGGTACTGAAAATAGGTCTTTTGGGATGGATTGGCCAAACCCTGTCGTAAGATTTATTGATTTTACATTATTTGATGTCTTGTTCTTCAGGCCCATGTATGGGGTGGTGAAATACTTCTGGTGGTACAATGTTTATTTCTGCAGAGCTGGCTTTTGCATGCAGGAGAGGGTACAACATGCAGCTTTTTTTGGAGCGTGCCTTGAACTCCCATGGTGATTGAATTTAAATAGTTGCACCACTTCCTCACACTGTAGCCGTGAAAGAACAGGCTTTGCAGGCTTCTAAAGTAAATAGATATGCGTTTTTATCTCTGTCTTCGAGCACATTTCCCTTGCTGTTTGTTTACTTAAGGAGAAGCGTTTAGCGTTAGAAACCAGCTTACAAATGGAACTGCTGCGATCCCTGGGCAGGGATCCTGCCAAAGCTCTCCCTGTCCCTGTTAGGTGGGGTTTTGAAACAAGGCTGTGTTTTTAGAGGTGGGTTTCTAGTTAGGCTTTTAATCCAAGGGAAGTGTGAAGAGTCTGTACTGGCAGATTGCACAGATAGAATGGATGGTGAACAATGTGCAATTTAATTCATTATGGAATGACAAATATGCTCATGGATTTTTTAAAGATCTCTGAAGGGGTGGAAGAAGGCTGGGTAGCTGATTCTGCACAAAGCTTTACTGTTTTTTTGGCAAATGAGAGAAGAATTATAATTAATTGTCTAGACAATTTACTCCTAGCCTTAGCTTAGAAGAGCAGCTAAACATGCACATACAGTGCTGAATCAGGAGGACGTTAATCCATACTCCAGCATATTTGTAATTAATTCTGAAAGAAGCCATTATTACATGCAAATCAAATCCATTTCTGTGTAATTTATGTTCATCGGGGTTATTCTGTTCTGAATTTTGCAACTTAATTAAGAGGTTATGATAATCCTGAGAAATGACAACTTGGCTGTTGTAGGAGACTTTTCTGTTGGAGAAAGGCAGGATTTTTTTCTGTTTTATGGCCAACATGCAGTGCACAGCCCTGGCTGGATGGAGAAAGCCATCTTTAGAGATATTTACAGTGATGCAAAAGACTGTTGAAATAGAACTCCACCTGCACTTCCAGGAATGCCAAGCTACTTTGTCTGTTGTGTTGAACTAAAAGATTTAAATTTACACGCCAGCAAGTGGTTGTATGCCCTGGTGTAGTCAGCCTGCCTTGCTCCTAAATGATTTCTACCATGACTCTGAAGTTTATGCTTCTGTGTGTAAGTGCCAGCTCAACCATTTGTAAGTAATATCAGGCATTTATCATAAATGTCACATGAATAATAAAAGAGTTAATGGGCAACCAGGATCCTAATTAGTGCTATTTTTAACACTCGTGGCAGGCGCTGGGTGTTAGGGAGGGGAGAGCTCAGTTTGGCAGGGGGCAAAATGAGAGGCAGAGCAGATGCTTCATTCTTGCTTCAGGAGGTTTGGTGGCTCAGGGTCATGGAGATGAGGGGAACCTCACTGTGGAAAGACAGGTTTGACAGGGAGATATAGATCCTTTCTTTGCAGAGCACGAGGGCAGGAGGACAGGCCATCATTTTTTTGTGTACAGTTATGGTCTGGAATCTTCTGGAGGAGGAAAAACTTCAGTATCAGCTATGAGGCATTATAATAATTCATGTTTGGGGTTTGATATATGTGAAGCAGAACAAATAAAAGATCCATACAAAAAAGGGAGAAAAGGTTCTGTTTTGCTCCAGCAGATAAATGGAGTAGGGATTACCTGGAACAGCTGGCATTGTATCTTATGACTGAATTTTTATCAAATGTGCAGTTCCTGATTTGTCCAACCTGTACAACTAATTTTAACATGAGACTTCAGAGATGAACATTACACTTGCCCTTGGAAACAGTGCTCACAGAGTCTCCATGGAAATTTCTGACAGTGTGTGGTTTGTCTCCTCCTTGCTTCAAACCCAGCCGTGGTTTTGGTGATAAAAATTGTGAAGTGTGTAGTGGCTTTCCTGGATAGAGCACAGGGCAAATGTACTGGAAAAGTGCAGGAGTAGTTTTAGAGCTGAAGGAGTGTGAGGTAAAGGCAGCTGTCAATAGATGTGGATTTTCATAAGCAATTTAAGAGATGCCAATTCAATGTGATTTTTTTTTTCCTTAGCTTTGATGAACAGTCAGAAAACAAGGATGGTTATGATTTGGTTGTTATAGCTGACATTTTACAGCTTGCTCTATGTGTTATTTTTTCACTATTTTAGTTGATGTTTTCTTGAGTCTTGATATCAGTCTGATCAAAAAGATAGATAAAAGTAAAGCAACATATTAGGCCAAGTGCTAAATACTGCAGTCTCCATAAGAAAGGGGTTAAAAAATTATAACCGTCACTAATTCCTTTGTAGGTCATTAATAACTCATCAGTGACTGGATTTCTATACTATAACTGCTCAAGTTTGGAAAAATTCAGTGAGTTCTGCCTTGAGACATGACTTAAGGTGGGGTTGTTTTGGGGATTTGCTTTGATGACATAAACGAGTCTAAGCATTTTTGAGTAAAGAAACCCATTAAATGGGAAGGCCTGTTTTAACTCAGAACAGAGTTTTGTGGAGGGTTTTAGTGTGGTAGGATATAGAGTGTCTTTTAAAATTAACCCCCAGTGGATTACTATTTGTTCTTGTTGTCCCCATGAGTGCGCAGCTGTTCTGCAGGTGTTGCCTGATGTGGCTCATGGGGATTTTCCCTGTCACACAAACAATAATGTTACACTACCAGTACTCAGAAAGCCAAGTTAATTCTGCAATATTTTACCAGAACAATGCATTTGTTCTCTAAATGAGGCATTGCAGTTTGCATTATTGTGCCATAAAATCTCTTATTTTTCTAGAGAAATTGAAATGTTATTGTCTTTGGAATAGCATAGCTGCTTATTTACATTCCAGTTAATATGTAAACTAGATAAACCTGGTGAATTATTCATTTAAAAAATAAAAACAAAAGGGGCAAAATTCAAGGTTTAATTTGAGGATAAAAACCAGAGATGATAATAGAAGAAATGTCATGATTTTGCTGCAGAACTGGTACCTGTGCTAAAACATGCAAAATATCTGTAGTATAACTGCCTGCATTTCTTCATCCTCAAAAGCTTATACAATTTACTAGTACAAACTTTTCTTTAACTTTTTTTGGGTAGAAAATAAACATTTTATTACAGCATTATTTTATCATTGTATAAAAGATATCTGTCCTCTGACTGCATGTAAAAAGTTGCAATAGACATTTAAAAAATCTGAAATATTAAAAAAAAAAACACCTTCATACACAAATGAAGCCTTTTTGGGAATAGGTTACTGGGTTTATTCCAGTAAGCACTTTACACAGCTGTAGGAAACAAACTTTGGACTTTATTGTTGTAGCTTAAACTCTAGTAATTATTAATATTTTAAGCAATGTTATGCCTTACAATGGTATTCAGTGGCTGGGTGAATTAGTGGTTCTACAAAGCCAGCTCCTACTGATTCCAGTCCTTTTAGCAAGAGAGAAACCTTTCCATCCTTTGATAATCTTCATATTAATTACCCTCTGGGTGTGTTTTCTCTTATTTCTAGTGTGAACTCTGCTCGCTTCTACCACCAGAGAGAAATCTAAATTTTTTTTTTTTTCCCTCATGGGCAGACTCATGAGAACCATGATACTTTTTTCTCTCTTGGAAATAAGTGGAGGCTTTGCTAATGGCTTTGTAAGAACCAGGATTCTCACGTTGCAGCTGAAAGTTTGCCCCTCTCCTCCCAGCAGTATGGACACCAGCTCCATGCAGTGCTTAATAAGAGTGCTGTGTGTAGGAGGAAGACAGCAAAGCCAGCATTCTCAGTACATTTCTGAGGGCTGGATTTAGCTCTCACACTTAGGCCTTTCTGGGGGACCAGCAGAGGCAGGTCCACATTGGTTCAGTGTCCTGCAGGAGGATTTTTTTGTTGCCAGCTTGGCTGCTGCTCCTGCCCAGCCAGGGAGCCTCCTGCTTGGCAGGAGAACAGCCAGGCTAGGAGCTGCTCTGTTCCTAGACAGCACCTACTCTGGGCTTGGATCAACTCTACAAACCTCTTTTTAATGATGAGGGGTTTGCCAAAGCTGCAGCAGCACTGCAGTGTTTGAGTTTCTGGAGAGGGAGTTCCTGGCCAGGGCAGGGGCTTGGAACTGAATGGGCTTTGGTTCCTTCCAACAAAAACCATTCTGGGATTCTTTATGTATGTACATAGCACCAGGCTGGGCACCACTATTTTTAAATCTGTATATTTAAATGGCACACAGTTTTGATTTAACCAACCATTAGAGGAAAAAGCTTATTTCTATTAACCAGTTACTCATCATCCTCTTGGTGACATCTCTAAAGTAGGTCTATTAAGCACCAGCCAGCCCCTGACACTGCTTAAAATGCAAGCTCTCAGACTCCAAAGAAAACTTTCTTCCTGCTATGCTTTTGGAATTCTCCTAGCTACAGATGTACTGGAGGGTTGGGACAATGGGCTCTTGGAAAAGGAGCAGCTGTGGTACAAGTGTGGAACAGCCTGGTGTATCTGTGCAGCATCTGACTGAGGGAATTCATTTTTTTACTTAATGGAGAAGTGTTCTACTTTCTCTCTACTTAAACTCAGTAACTGAGGGTTTGGGCTTGTTTGGTTTTTTTCTTAGTTTTTCTTTAGGGGATGGTGGCACCTTAATGAAATTATTGTGCTCTCAGAGTGCTTTGGATGGGCACAAACCCACTGTACATAACTGTTTCTGATTGTTCTTTTTGTTTTTCGTGTGTATCCCCTAACCTGTAGGAAGTGATGGTGTTCCAAATGTGCCAGTGTGCTCATTAAAAAGAGGAACAAATCTTGGTTAATTTTTAAAATACATCATTAAAACTAGTTTCTTTTTGACATACATGAAAGTGGGCAGACAAAAAGTAATTTGGTTTTTAAAGGATCTCGGTTATTCACACACAAGCAAGTAATACGCTTAAAAATAAGAGCAAAGAGCAGACGAGAATGAAAGCCCTTTGCTTTCCAGACCATGAGCAGAACCGAGAAGTATTTTCCTTTGCCTTCACTCTCCATGAGGTGTATACTGGGCTTCTGGTTCCCCAAAATTTAACAGGTAGCTCTTTGATACTCAGAGCTCATTTTTATGATTCTTTGAGAGGAGGATTTGCAAGGAATTGTGATGATAACAGCAGCAACGTGCAGAACTAACTCTGTGTCCATTCAGTTCTCCATTTTCAGTTTTAAGGCATTTTGGCCTGCAGTATTTTAGCAGAATTTCCTGACATTCCTATCCTGAGAGATTCTGCCAAAGCTTGTGGGACTGCATGTGGAGTGTGGAGATATCCACAGGGAGCTTTCTGACTCCTAGTGAATATGAAAACCACTGTTTCCCCAAATTCCTACTACAAAATCCTCTAAAAATGGCAA
The DNA here is from genome assembly GCF_051311805.1 of Agelaius phoeniceus. NCBI lineage: Eukaryota > Metazoa > Chordata > Aves > Passeriformes > Icteridae > Agelaius > Agelaius phoeniceus. The sequence goes on along the minus strand of NC_135270.1, from coordinate 9,107,391 downwards.
ATTTGTATAAAGTTAAGCTGCTTAGTATAAATAGCCAGTTCTTGGCAACCTAGAAGCCATCCAGTGGCATCCAGCCACCTTGACCATCCTGTGATTCACATAAAGCTCAGCTCTGGATGGTCTTCACTCGTGCAGAAATCTGCCCAGCCTCTCTTCAAATAGCACAGGAACAATGCATCTCTTCCATTTCCAGCTCTCAGGTGTTGGGGTTAAGTATTAAAACTAACGCCAAATAAATAAATGCCATTTTTGTGGTGTGGTTGGGCAATTACCACAAGACATTCTATTAAAATTAATTTCCCTGAAGGCCGTTGGCTTTTTTTAGTCTCTGGATACTATGGAAACCTGGTTGCTGGATTGGAGCTATATGAAAAACGCTACTTGTGCCTGGTATTTAAGGGGAGAAAATACCATTTCTTTTAATTGCAGGATGTTGCTACAAACCTGCAAAACTGCAGGTGAGGGAAAGCAGATGAATTGTTTCAAATGGTGGAGAATGAACTGGCCAACTCCTGTTGCTTAGGACAGAACTAATCTAAAAATCTGGAATTTTTCCTTCTTTATTTTCTTTGTTTTTCCTTTTTCTGGGGGAGGTGCATGCATCTTGCAAGCAGGAGAAATACTATCACATGTGTTGTGTCATGGTTTCTTCCTTTGTTTATGGACAGGTTTTCATGTTCTGAGACTGCCAATCAATTTGGCTGACACTGAAATGCTCAGTTCATCTGCTGGTTGTGTTTCATGAGCCACAAGTCTGTGCAGAGGTTAAAAGGAAGAGTAGGAGCATCTGATCATCATAGGCTTCAGGAGCAGTAACCTTCCCTATCCCAAAAATTCAAGTTTTCTGAAAAATAGCTTCACTCATGGACCCCTACTAGGAAAATATATCTTTGCTATTATCTCCAAATCGGAAAAAGCAAATGAGAACTCTGTGGGTGGACATGTACTGTATTCATTTAGGGGGTTTTGGTTGGATTTCCTCAGTGTCATCCCCTTTTAACCTTTACTGTGGAATGAGGTTTCTAAACTGTTCTCGAGGTTTCAGATGGGTTAAATAAATCCCTAATGTTGGTACACACAGCAGGCTCCCCACAGCTTCTGTGTGGGTGCTAAGAACTGCAGAAACACTTGATTTGAAGACATTCTGAACTTTTGGGTCTGATCTAGCAGAAGCTCTGCATTCCTTTGATTAAAATTCCTTTTATATCCAATCTCTAGCATGTGTCCTCTACAGAAGCCTGGGTTCACATTTAATCCATTAATTACTTTTAAAAAAGGCAGGAGAAGGCTTCCTTCCCCATTGCTATTCTCCTGCTAAGATGGCTAATGGTAAAAACATGGGGATATATTCAGTGTTGGAGTTATCCCAATAAATGGTGGCCATCCCCCTCAGAGCTGCTGTGCTCCTCTGAAATTACTGTGCAGCTCTGCAGGACACCAGTAAGGGAGAAGGTGGCTTTCCAGGGAATCCCTGCCTAGTTTTTTTTTCTACCTTCAAAGCATTTCCCATGCCTTGTGACTGTGTGGCTCAGCAAATTCCTCTAATAAGCAAATTTAAATGTACTTAGAATCAATCAGATTAGAAATAATATTTTACATCCTGTTGTGCCACTGATAGGAATCTTCACAGACTCTTGTATACAACAATGAAGGATAATAATAATTTATCATTACCTCATTTTTGCCTCATATATTCTGACAGCTGTCTGGGGAGGTGGATTCCTTGTTCTCATCTTGTGGTAGAAATTTTTCACTTGTTAGAAAAACATAATTTTTCTATGGTCAAATTAGGCTGTGTCCTGTGTGGCCTTCATGGCTGAGTGGTGACTCCTGTGTTTTGGGTTCTGGATGTGGCTGAACTTGAGGGTCTCTGGGAGCTTTGCTGATCAGAGCACTGGAAATTGTCATAGCAAATGCATGGAAGTTTCTCAAGAATGAGTGTGTAGGATGATAGGATAAGAGTAGGTACCCAAGCGTTCCTTTATTTGCTGATGAAGAGAAAATTTGGAAGCATAGAAGTTCATAAAAAGAAGTAATGGAAGGGTTTATTTACAGCCTGTTACAAAAAGGGTTGGTTCTGGACAAATATCATACAAAAATCTGCAGAGCAGATACAAAAGTCTTGTGTTGATTGTGTTGTATTTTATTTGAAAAAAATACAAGCAGCAAAATCCAAGAATCCTTTTTTATTTCACCACATCAATCTCCCTGGTATTTTTTACTGCAATTCCTTCTTCCAGAACTGTTCTCCAAACAACTGCTATTGTTCTTAATGGACTTGACCTGTGTCTTTTCAGCACAGATAGATTTGTGAGAAGCCATGGTCATTGCTGAAGGCTTGTGAGTTCTTAACTGCATCTGGTGTATTTATTTACACTGGGGATGATTATGGCTCACTTTAACCCCTAAATTAGAGAGGAAATTGTTTTTAAATGACTAGCAATGCATCCATTGTAATAATTTTGTGGAAATTTCTTGGGTTTTTTGTATCAAAATATGCCTTATTGACTGTGCCTATTTTGGAGCTGGCTTGTACAAAACCAGATAGATTGGGAATGGAATTGAAGATGGGTTTTGTCCAGGAGTAGCTCTTTGGTTCCCATAATTCCCTGTGCATTTTTAGAATAGTTTGGAGATATTTAATAGAAATCATGTGCACACCTAAAAAAGTGGTGGTTCTTCAGAGCTGGAAATGATGGAGGTAGCTGTTATCCAAGACTCAAAGACTAGGAATATGCATCTCCCTCTCTCCTTTTCCTGCAATTTTTTTCCTGTTTCTTTGTCTCCCAAGCAAACCTCTGCAGAAGTGCTGTTCAGAACTTTGGTCCTTTTGCTCCTTTCTCATGGTATGGCCCCAAACCTGGGTGCCTGAACTCATTCCTATTTGGTCTCCCCAAGGGATTGATCAAGGTGGTTTTCCCTGGAAGGGTCTTGTTCCATGTGTAAAGGTGTGAAAACCTCAGGCCTGAGACCTGGCGTTTCTCTTTGGCAGCTCTGAGAGTAAAGAAACTTGCTCGTGCCTTGAATCATAGCAAATAATGCCAAATTTGGCAACTGCTGCCATTTGAAGGCTATGACAGCCACTGCCTCTTCCCCCAGGGAACAGGACAAGAGGGAATAGGCCTCAAGTTGGACCAGGGCAGGTTTAGATTGGATATGAGACAAAATATCTCCCCAGGAAGAGGGGCCTGGAACACTCCCTAGGGCAGTGGTGGAGCCACCGTTGCTGGAGGGATTTAAAAGCCATGTGGAGGTGGCACGTGGGACATGGGTCAGTGGTGACCCTGGCAGTGCTGTGTTAGTGGTTGGACTCAGTGATCTTTGAGGGTTTTTCCAACCTCAACCATTCTCTGGTTCTCTCCTTGCAAAGAAGTCGGGATTACTTGCAGGGGTTTAGGATTCTGTGAGGCATTTCCAGCTTTCTGCAGTTGCCTTGTCCAAGTGCTCATGTTTCAGCTGCTTCACTGGAACTGGAAATGCTGGATTCAGAACATTCCCATAGTGGATGAATCTTCCCATGGCTGTGGCTGGATCCTCTCTGAGCTATTCAAATGCTCCTAAAGCAGCTACACTAAATCTTGTCATTCAGGCCCTGACTTGTTCTTGTCCTTTTTCAAGGCAGATTGAAATGAAGGTTTGATTTCTTTGGGTAGATTAGGACCTTTTAATGTTAACTGTTGCTGGAATAGGAAGATTGTTTGGGTAGGTTTTTCCATTTCTGAAGGGATTATGTGATGGGTAAATTCCTGTCTTTAACCTTAGAAAACAGGGAAGGGTTTGGAACATAAAAATGGAACTGGTACGATATTTGACACTGTTGTAAAAGTCACCAAGAATAGGTTTTCCACACAGGAATATTGCCACCTTCCTGACATTACAGAGGAATTTTTAATGAGAGAAATTCCTCCTCCATTTGCATACTAACCCATATCTAATTGCTGGATTACTATTGAAGCTTCAGCTTGACTTTCCGAATATTAAAAAACATTTGATATTTTAAGCAGTTTTATATTTTCTGTTTTGCTGCTTTTAATGTACAAATGAATTTCATTAATCCAATTTACATATTTCTCAAGACCTTTTGATGTAGTAAGATGTAAAAGTTGTTTATTTTTAATTTTTTTTTTTTTTGGTGACAATCTTATATGCAAAACTGCTGCTGCCAGGCAATTATCCACCCAGATAGTTTTAACACAGTTACTCATAATCAGCACAGATCAGTGACATGACAGCAGTTTTTGGGAGAGGTATGACCCATTCTAAGCTTTAACTTTCAAATTGGCATGAATGTGCAAATCCACATTTAGAAAACTCTTTTTCTTACTTATTTGTCTCCATGGGAGAATATCAGAGTTTGTTGTTTTTTGCTTTTGGTCTTTTTTTGGCTTTATTTTTTTCCCTTCTAATATCTCAATTTTATAATATTCTATAGACAAGGAACATTTTTCTTCCCACTTTGGATTTTGGTTTCTAGTCCATAGGGATCTGAGTAAAGAAATGTTGTCTTCAATAAAATATGCCATGTTTGCACAGCAATTTCTTTATTGTTCTGCAGTAATGTCTTTGGGAGAAGTGTCTCTTTTGAATTATTATTTTAATTAGTTTTGATTCACGTTGGTTCCTGGTCTCTCCCATGCACACTGGGAACTCTCTCAGCACGAAGTTTACTCTGAAAACTGCCCTGTTACAGTGACAGACATTAAAAAATCACTTGGTCTGTAGTTGTAGGAAGGTTCCTGCCCATCTGGTCCTTCATATACTAAATATAAAATGAGATCTTTGGTCTGCGGACTTGAGAATTTGCTTAATGTGGAGTTTGGAGTGATGTGTGCAAGCTTAGGCTCAATAACCCATTCCCAAAGGATGCTCCTGCTCCCTGCAAGCCCTGTCTGCTTCTACCACAAGAAGGGGTTGATTTTATTTGATGCTTTCAGTATAGATAATCTGTATTTACAAGGTTTTGTAAGATCCAGTCTTGCTGCCCTCTGCTCATCTTTTGCTAAGTTCAGCTTTGAGTGTTTCATTCTGATTTGGAGTAAGATCCTCCAAGTAGTGGATGAGCTGCTATCAGACAGGCAGAGAGACCAAAAATAGATGAAATGTAATCCCAGCATACTTCTCTTCATTTGTCAATCTTCTTGCTAATGAGGAAAAATAAATCAGGAAGGAAAGCTCTTACAAATGTAATCTCAGAAGTTGAAAGAGATGGGGAGAAAACAAGAAAATGGGGAAAAAAGTGATTACAAATTGGTTTTTTTTTTTTCTATCAGCCTACTGACATTTTGATCCAACGGTTTAACAGACTGAGATGTTTTGTGGTGCAGAATAAAGCTTTAGGATATCAACCTGAGGATCCACTTTGTATTTGCAAGTTAACAACACCTTTGCTGAATGGCTCTCTTGGGATTTTAGGATATATTAGGAGTGGTTGAAGGAAAACGGTTAGACTTAGACTTGGAATTACAGAACCTCATTTAAAATGTAATGTTTACTAAACTTACTGTGCAAGGTAGAAAATGCATGGCAACTTATTTCCAGAAGGAATAAAGACTCAGAGCTAAGCAAATCAAAATAAAATAGTGATTTTTTTTTTTTCTTCAGAAATTTTGTAGAAATTCTTTCAGTCTTGGGGACTTCAGGTCACAGCTGGGCATAAATCCAAGGGCCTGGTTGTCCCAGGTTAGAGGCACAAATGCTCAGAGGACATTCAGGCAGGAATATAAGTTGGGCTGGATAAATCCAGTCCATGTGTTTCCACATAAATACCAGTAGGAGGGCAATGGCAGTACATGTTTTGAAAAATTGAATGTTTGAAAATTGTCAGATTTATGGCTTTGTATCAAGGCACTGAATCACTCAGAGATTATCAACAGTAAAAAATGGGAGTTAGGCTGGTAACATATTGTTTATATGTGGGGAAAAGCATAAATCCAGCACTTTCTAACATCTGGGAAGACTGGCCAATCCTTTAAAAATTTTTTTGATTACTTAAATTCCTCACTTTTGGAGGAATTCTTAAAAAGGTGAAACCATTGATTGTATTTGCAGCATTATCATTGCTCCATGCCTTGTCATCCTGATGTTAGTGCCAGATGTCCCCTCGGATTCCTCTGTCAGGGACTGCAGATAACCCCATGGTTCAAGCAGAGATGTCCAAATTCTGCACTTCATTTCAATCCCAAAATAAACTTCAGAACCCAGTAACACTGAGAGAGCTGGAACAGAACAATGCCAGTCCAACTCCCTGAAGGGCTGTCACGTTTTCCAGGCATTCCTGGGGCCGTGTGGTCTGGAGAGATCCCTTTTCTCTGAGCTTTCCTCATGGCAGTGGGAGCCTGAGCTGGATGTAGCTGCCTCAGCCACCATATGTATCCATCTCTTCAGGCTGTTCATGTTTTGTGGCAGCTTTGGCAGCCTGCTGGGATTTTTCTGAGTAATGCAAGTGGTGAAGAATGATAATAATAATACTGTTAACCCTTTGATTTCTCAGCCAGCCAGGAGGGTGATTTTGGGGAGCAGAGCCTCCCCTGCCCCTCTTTTCCCTGTGCCCCTCCAAAAATGCACCAATGAGTACGTGTTAGGAAGCCTAAATAGAGACAGGGATATGAATAAGCTTTCTAAGGAGGTGAGAATATAAAAAAGGAAGATGATATGATTCTCCCTCTGACAATTTTTTTCCAGCAGTTTGAAAAATACAGAGAGCGATTCGTTGTTTCCCCCTGTTCCCCTTCACTCCCAAGGTCAGATAAGAATGGCAACCATGGTGGTTAATGCTGACAACCTTTCTCCATCCTTGTCTGGGTCCTACAAGGGAGACATTTGCAGTGGCAATATAATACAGCACTGTGAGCTTTTTTTCCTTGGCTGAGGCAAAAGCTTCCCAACTTCTGCAGGGAATGATTTCCATAGGACCCTAATCCTGCCCCAGGAGCTGGGGGCTGTGGACAGCTGCGTTAGGGTAACATTATTTAAAATGTTGACCGCCCATCACTGCCATGGAGATAGGATTGACTGTATTTTGATAAAGGCAGGGCAGAGGAAGGATGAATTAAACACTTCTGATGCAGGGAAATGAACAAAAAAAGAGAAGTGTGTGGGATTGAATTTCCAGGGAAATGGACAGAAGACCACAGATGCTAATTGTGAGAATCTTCATCAGATTTCTGTTCTAGTGGAAGGTGTCCCTGGCCTAGTGGAAGTGTCTCCCTCATGGCAGTGGAGTTGAAACTAAATGACCTTTAAGATCCCTTCCATCCCAAACCATTCCATGATTCTTTGAGATCTCTACGTAGGCCCAGACAATTTTGCCCACTATCCTTTGGCTGGAAGATGCAGGGTTTTTTTTTTTCTGGGAAATGCAGATTTTAGGCTGAGCTGCTGCTGACTGTGCTCAGTGTGCAGGGGAAGGAAGGTCCCTGCTGTTGCTGTGCTGCCATGGCCTGTTGAGGATCAGCCCCCCAGCCCTTCCCATCCTCAGGCTGGTTAATGAGCTTCCCCGGGCTTCCTGCCTGGCAGCAAACAATGCCACTTCACCAGCTCTCCACTCACCACTAATTGAAGCAGCACAATTATCCAATCCTTGGCCTCATTCCACCTCTGAAATAAAACAGCTGTGTTATAATGTTACCATCAAATTCTTTCTCTGTTATATGACCTAATAAATTAACGGTTGTGAATCGTGCATTTGTGACTCAGTTTGTCACTAAAATATCCTAATTCCATCAATGGTCTTTTGGATAAATTGCACTGGGTTTGCTTGGTCTGAAAAGAAATTTGGCCGCTCTAAGCCATCCATTCTAGGAGGACTGAGTTGGTGGTCTCTGTGATGCAGAAAAGTAGCAGAAAAGCTAGATTATAGTGAAATATTTCTGCAAAGAATTGGCTTCACAGAGAAGTGCTGCCTCATCAGTTTAGTGAGAGACACAGGTCAGCTCCTGAGAGCTCTCAAAATTGTCCTGGGTTGGTGTCCAAGGAGCTGTCTGGATACACTTTATGTGGATTGATGGTTCTGCAGAAAGCCTTACCCAGCATGTGGCAGGATAACCCTTGCTGCAACAAGCTCAAGGATGAAAAATTAAACAATTCCAGAGCAATACATGGTTTGCAAAATTAAAGCATTTTTCTGAATTAAGCTAAACAGGATTTCTCTTTGATTCTCCAAGTATTTTTATTTGCTCTGAGGCTGGAAATTTAGTATCCTTCTACATAGGCTGCCTTAGACACCTTTTAAAACAAAAGCTATCTGATTGGTTTTTTTATTTCCTTCCTCATTTTTTGTCTATTAGGAGTGCAGCCACCAAAAAGACAGTGTTGTGAAATGGCTTCTAAACAGTGTCACTAAGAATTAGGAAACCTTAGTTTAAAACTGGAAATATGAACAAGGGAGAAAAGACTTTAACCCTGCAGAGTTAAAAGTCTGTTTTATGGCTCACCAAAATAGATTTCAGGGAAGAGGTAGCCAAAGGCATAAAAATCTGATGATAGATGTTTTTCTTTCAAATGTGCCAGAAACAGGGAGGTCTGCCAGAGGTCAGCAGACCTGAAGGATGATGGACCTTTAAAAGGCAGCGTTGTTGAAAGAGAATGTTATTGATGGAAACCTCAGAGACTTCTTAGTCATAGTCCAGCTATGGAGGAGTTTGGGATATGGCTGCTTCCTCAGGACACTTAGAGAAACAGCCTGAGAACTGAGTTAGGAATGTTCCCACAGCTGGAGAGCTGGTGCTGGTGTCAGAAAGATTAGAATTGCTAGAAAAGGGATTAAAAAACCCACCAGCCTTCAGGAGCCAAAATTTAGCATTTCGTGATATGGTTCAGGGGCATGGCAGTGTTCAGTCAAAGGTTGGACTTGATGATCTTGGAGGGCTTTTCCAACTTGAGTGATTCCAAAATGGGAGGTCATGTTTTTGAAAGAAATTGGTGGTTGTATGAATAACTACCTTGGCAGTTTCAGCTTTCATTTGGACGTCGGGAAAGATGTGCTTGAAAACCAGCTTATTGTGTAGTAAGAGAAAAGGACCTCCTGGGATATGAAATAAAGGGTAGAAATAAATTCCCTTATTTCAAAATACAGGGAAAAGTAGCCCAGTTTTTGAGGGCTCTGTGAGCTGTCCTGTTATATTTGTACAACAATGATCAGATATAGGATCTTGGGCATAATTCAAAACCAGTAAAGCATTTGGAGCTTAGCTAGAAGAGCAGGGGATGCCAGTGTTGAGTCTGTCAAAGGAAGTGTACCTGGGGAGGAATCCCCCTGGGCACCAGGATGTGCTGGGGCTGACCAGCTGGAAAGCAGCTTTGCAGAGGACTCAGGGATCCTGGTATTTCTGCTGTCTGTTTGTTAAAGGTATTTGTGCCTCTAATTCATGGTTGGCTTAAAATGCATGCATGCAAAGTGCAAAAGATGTCAGAAATTTTAGTGAGGATAAGTTGCTAAGGGACAGGAAGGGTGGCAGTAAATTAAATTCTTCATGTTTCACATCAGGTAGCTCTGGCACATGGTGTAGATTCATATGCATAACAGGGAAATGTATTTAATATATCCAAATACTGAGCAAGAACAAAATGCAGCTACTAATTTGTAAAATATGCCTTTTATTTATTGAGCAAGTGTATGAAATATTTCCCTTGTCCTGTATAATGACAATCTCCACATTTTTTCATGCAACTAGAAAAATATTGTGAGCAAAATTCAACACTGGGAAATGATCAGTGCAGTTTCAGGTTTCATTTGGTATTAAACACGGATCACAAATGTATCAGTGAGGACAGAAACCTTCCTAAGTCATTCCCTGCTAAGTACCTAAATCTCTGCATCTACAAGAGCAAGGAGAGAGCTGTGAGCAGTCAGCAAGTACAAGATCCCCCTTGACAGAGTATCACCAATCTGTGCCCGTGGTGCTGTTTTACAGCTCCAGTTGACTTGTAACACAGCAACTGTCTCCAAGCAACTGGGAGAAATACCGGGATGTGCAGCCAGGATCCAGAACCTGGCAGGGACAGGGGTGGTCGGGCAGCCCTGCACCCCTTCCCACCCAGCCTTGGCTCCTGCCCCCCGCTGGAAAAGGCTCCAGCTGCCTTGGAGGTGGCCCTTGCCAGCAGGAAGCAGCAATCCCTGCGGGTGGGAGATGGGATTGGGCCGCCGGCTGCCCACGTCAGTCATTTTGCCAAAATTACTCTTCACGCGTTCATCGACTCTGCTCCCCTGTCTGTGCCAGTGGGGCTTGGCAAAATGGTATTTTTGCAGCCAACTGACTCCAAACAAGCTCTCAAAACAAAAACAAAGTAGCTGTAGATTGAATCTAATTCACTGCAATCAATATACAACAAACAAAGAAAATTTATATGTTTAATATCATTTCTCCCCAGCTGCTTTATCAAATTGCAAAACTAGCAATATATGTAGGAAGGATCTTCTTTTAAAAGGTAATAATGTATATTTGCAGTCCTTGTCCTTCTGAGAAAGCTCATCATTTTGTTATTTGCTGTATTATGTTTCATTTAGGACACATTCCAACTGTTTAAAAGCTGCAGGAATGTAGCAATCCACTTCCCCCAGTTTAATTCCAGCAGAATATTTGGAATTCTTTGTGGAAGGGGATTGTAATCTATGAAATTCTTGCTACAGAACCTAGTAACCTAAGAGGATTTTTTTTCTTTTTATGGTATAAAATTTGTGTAGTCATTTGTGTGACTGTTGATTTGGGGTATTATAATTTTGAAGAAGTGTTTTGAGATTAAAAGCTTGAGTCTTTTCTTAGGGGGCATAAAGAGCTATAAAGAGAGGAGAGGAAAGGGAACAAATATGAACTTGCTTTTTGGTTGTTAGTTTGCCACTGTTTCTTTTCCCCAGGCCTAAGTTGTCAGGCTTGTGAAGGATGCTGGGACGTGCACTGTAAGATTTACCTTGCTTTTCCTCATTTATTCCCTTTTTTGCTTCCTAAATTCTAAAAAGTCTCCAATGAATGAGTTCTGTTTTGTGACCACACATTAACAGCAGATGACTCTACTCCCATTTTACAGACACTTTCTGTACCTGTCACTCATCAGTGCTATTTAAACCAGAGGTACTGCTTTAGTGATCTGAATAACTCAACCCAACAAACTCACTGAAACATGTTTATATCACAGATTTAATTACCTTCTCCAGCTGGAATTTTCTAAAAGGAAGTAAAAGCTTCTGGGTAGGAGAATGTGGTAGATCATGCTACAGAAACATCAGTGTGCTGACAGCCCTTCATGAGTACTAGCTCCTGTGATTAGCCTCTTTCAGACCATAATTAAGATTATTATTCAGTACAAATGTATTATTATTATTATTATGCTCCTTTTTATTATTCTGTTCATTTTTTTATTGCAACATAAATGGCGCACAGTCAGCATTTGATGCCTACCCAACACATTGTTTTCAAGATGGTCCCATCACATTTGAGAGGAAGTGGCCTCAAGTAATGCCAGGAGACGTTTAGGTTGGATATTTGGAAAATTTTCTTCACTAAAAGGATGGTCCAGCCCTGGTCCAGGCTGCCCAGGGCAGTGGTGGAGTCCCCATGCCTGGAGGGATTTAAAAGCTGTGTGGATGTGGCACCTGGGGACATGGGTTAGTGGTGGCCTTGTAGTGTTGGACTTGGTGATCTTTTTCCAACCTGGATGGTTCTGTAATTCTATGAATATATATATATATATGTGTATATATATATATTTGTATATATATAAAATTTTAATTTTTTTTTACTTTATGCTTGACAAAGAGATTTGAACTGCATCCCACCCATTCCACGATTAGATCTCCATCCTGAGGATATGATAGATATATATATATGTATATACATAGATATATATATATATATATATTCTCTTTCTGTGAATACAGATGAAGCTTTCTCTTTTTCTTCCTCTGGAATATTTTCTGTGTACTGCAAGAAAAAAGGCAGTTCATTCTCTCCAGCTCTGGGTAGCAGCAGGAGAGGGAAAGCTGCAGGCCCCCGGGGTGCCCCAAGCCTTGCTGTGAGGGATGGGGGGAGCTCTGGGGCCCCTCCAGGGCTGGCACTGCAGGGAGCAGCAAGGAAACTCAAACTCCTCTCCTGCCCTGGTGCTTCCTGCAGGGAGAGATGAAAAACGTGCTGCCAGCCTGGAGCTCCCTGCTCCACCCCCACGCTGGCACTGGGAACGAAGCTGTCGCCAAATGGATGAGTGTCCCTCGAGCAACAGGCTTGGAGGGAGCTGGGCTTGCTCAGCCTGAAGAGGAGACAGATCCAGGGAGCTCCTACTGTGCCCTTCCAATATTTAACTGGAGCTGATGGGAAGATGGGGACACATTTTTTACTGGGAGACAAGGGGGGGTGGTTGTAAAGTAAAAGAGGTTTGGTTCAGAGTAGATGTGATGGAGAAAGTTTTTGCTCAGGGGGTGTTGAGGCCCTGGAATGGATTTCCTAGAGGAGCTGGGGCTGCTCCATCCGTGGAAGTGTCCAAGGGCGGGTTGGATGCAGCTTGGAGCATCCTGGGATAGTGGAAGGTGTCCCTGCCCATGGCAGGGGTGGAAATGGATGAGCTTTAAAGGTCTCTCCCAACCCAAATCATCCTGTGATTCTATCATTTCATTTTGGACTCTCAGCTTTCACCACCAGTTTCATAGCAAACACTGATTTTTTTTTCCACACAGACCACTTGTTTTAGTGGTACATGATGTAGTTGAATTCTGATTATTTTACTGTTCTATTGACTGAGTTTCTATTTATTAACATAAATTTCTCAGCTTTTCAGAGACAAACTTTTGATTTCAAGGTACTTTCCAAATGTCTCCTCCTTTAATTAGTCATCTATGAAATTAAATTTCACTATTCAAAAACACCCTCAAAAACGAATATCTTGAACCGCAGGCTTATCTGTATAGCATCCATGATTATTTTCGTGTATTTTTTCACAAAACAGAGCTAGGTTAATGTCAAGTTCAGCTGCCTGCTACAATTTAAATTTTCCTGGTGTGTTTTTTAAAGACTGCAACTGATAGACATCTTTTATTGAAAGAGCACCAATTTTGCAATCGAGTGAAGATGTGAAATGCAGAGCAAACTTATCACTGAGGTCATATTAGCTGTGAACATACTATTTCTCACTGAAGGCATTTAAAATGTAATATTTTGTAGAAAATACTACTATGGATTAAAAAAAGGTGTGTATAAAAATTATTAAACCTAATTAATAAGCAATATCCTACCTCATAAAAGATAACTGCAAGACACCACTTGAGTTCAGTGGTTGGTAGGGATACTTTATCAGAAGTTTAAATATCTGCTAAAATAATATTTTATCAGGATTGTTAATGTTAAATAGCATTTGTTTTGCAGTTTTAATGCAATTTACTGGTGGCACAGTGTGCACAGTGTTTGCCTCAGTTTTTTTCTCCCTCATAGATATTAGTGACTAGGAATAATCTAGAAACACTTGTACTGTGGCATTTGCTTTGACTACTCCATCTCTTTCCCACTTTTCAACACTCAGCTTTTTCTGTTTCAACATCAGAAATGCAGAAGGCAAAGTTGTCCCATTAATTAAATTAAGCTCCTTGCTGTATGAACTTTATTGGCTTTATGTGACTCATTTTGGAGTTTATGTGCATGCATATGCTTTGTCTGCTTAGATCTTTTAAAAGAAATAAAATTACATGTATCTTCAAGTTATAAGGCTTTTCTTTTATGGTTTTCTATGTAAAAGGAATTGAAGAAGACAAAAAATGATTCATTTAACTGCATAAGTAGCTGGGCAAAGGGGCCAATATAATTATTTCAGAGCTCTGAGGTTTGTGTGTTGGCTGCTTTTGGTCTGTGACAATAATAGGGCAGATATTTCATTTGTATATGAGGTCATCAGCACAACTTTGGAGTGGAATAACATTTTTAGATGAGCCATACAATGACAGGCAGTGTAGTAACAACTTTATTTACCCTGTTTTACCTCGTACAGCTTCCTGTGGGATGAAATAGAAGTTTCTCACCAGAACCTACATTTTGTATCTGCACATTGGAGAAGGCAAAGATCACAAAAGTTCACAGTGTATTTTGAAAGTTTTGCTTTACCAAAGTACATTTGGATGATTTTACTCTCTCAGTGAACAGCCACTGAAGTGGGAACTGCTGACAACAAGGTGACAGGAGGCCCACAGCCACTGAAGAATTGAGAAGAGAATTTTGGGGTGGCAAATGTGGGATCTTAGACCAAAATGTGCTTGTAGCCTGAAGTGAAAGACAAATGTCTCTGAGGCATTTGGGAAGTGTTGATAGCCAAGCCCAGCTGAAAAAATCAATTTGAAGTCCTTTGTAAGCTCTTACATACGTGACCTATCCATAAGTCACTTACAAGATCTGAAATTAGCCTGTACTTAATGAACAAGTGGGATTTATTGCTGGTTTTCTGTGTGCAGCCTGTTATTTAGTATCTAGTGCCTTAATTTTTAGAAAGTTTGCCTCCTACACTTGTAACACCTCTGGGAAGGCTGCACCTTTCGCTTTGTGTTTCAGCTTGGCACCGGGGGAATGTGACAGGAACAAGGCTGTTTGTCTTCTTCTCCCTTCCACCTCCCCAGAGCACTGCCAGCTGCTGTGGGGAGGGTGCCCAGGACCTTGCCATGGATCCTTTCCATCATTCCCTCCCAAACACAGGGCTTGGTCACGTTGGCTGCTCAGAGAATGGACAGGCCATACATTTAACATGCTTATTCCGTAATTTGAATGTCTCCTAGCACAAAAATTTGTAAGGGACTATTATGCTATGTAAATCTTGTGTGGCCATGCTTGGGATTATATGGGTTCTGCTTTTTCCATGCTGATAAGCATTTTTATTTTTGTTTTCTTCCTTAAATCCGAATGCAGACCAGGGGCTGATGGATAGCCTTAATTCAACATCCATCATATCATAGCAGTAGGAAGCAAGCTCAGATAAATATTATTTGAATGAGCTTTGCCTTTCTTTTGCTAATCTGATCAAATATCCAGAGGTTTAAGTGCATTCTCCGAATCAGTAACGCTAATAATTGTTTTAGTTTTATCATATTATTGGCCACTATCAAATGAAGTCCCCATGATTATTGCATTATATGTAGTTATTAGTGAGCTGGAGAAAGTAGTTGAGTTCAACAGAAGCCTGATTTGATGGTATTTTTCCTCATAAATATCAAATTATTTTTTATTAGATTTAACAGGCACAAGGAAAAAAAAAAACCTCTAAAAAGAAATAGATTTTGGGAGGATCAGATGAAGCAGCCAGAAGTGTCAAACAATGAATTTCTGCTTCTTATGTAAAAGGATACTTGATGGGAATGGTGTAAGGTATTACTTTTAACCTGTGATCAATACACAGAGCTGCCAAGGACCACAGTTATTTCAAATTCTATATGACTAGTTGTTGGGTATTTTTCCCAAATAAATATATTGCTGAGATTTACATTCCTGTAATTTTTAGTTTCTGCTTGTGCTCTGTTCAATGCACAATGCAAGTTCCAACCTCCTGGTTACTCTGAACAAGTTTTTACATAGTGAAAAAATATTTTGCACAGGTGACCTCAGTTTGATTTACCCTGTAACTCCTGGATTAAGCTTCTTTTGTAGACCAGATGTGCCCTCTTAAAAGGCAAAGTTCTCAGTGTTCTGCTTGGGTTACCTGAGGAATTAGATTTTCCATTAGAACCTGGAGTGCAGGAGCATCCCATATTTTCTTTCCAAAGCAGAGCAACGTCCTACCCAGCAGGATTTTATTTGGCTGCCTGTGGTCCAATGCCTGCTTTGTTTTAATGCATTTCATGTTGAAATTCACTGAGGTGGAGGCAGGCAGCAAAAGGGGCTCTGTTAGAATGTGTCTCAAGCCACATTTTAAATTGGATTAAGGCGAAAATTGTGCTTTCCTTGGAGAATCCTCCCTTGGTTGTGTCTGTGCTAAGAGCTGGTGCTCAAGCCTAACCCCCCTTGAGGGGAACAAAGCCCAGAGTGTTTGACACACTGCTCCTGAGCCTGCCCTCCCACTCAGGATAACTCCCTCCTGCGCATGAGCTGCAGCAAGGATGGCCTTTTGAGGTGTGTGCACTTAAAATACTCCTGTGGGGGGATTCCCTGGGAGAACCTGAAAATGTTCCGTGAGGTTGGACACCGCCGTGGATCCGGGCTGGGGACTCGGATGTGCCAGGCTCTTGGTCATCAGAAGCTGATGCCTTGTGAAGGCTGACCTAGAACAGAGGCTGGACAGAGTTAAGGAATAAAGCAGGGATTTATTAGAAAACCTCAGTGGATCCACCTTGGGCAGCACAAGAGCCCAGCCAGAGCTACACCCAAGATGAACCCAAAATGGTCACAAAATGCACAACCAGTCACGGGGTCTCTCACTGTTATAAGTTCTTCTCCATTTGCATATTGGAGTTAATTGTTCAGTTCCAGCTTCAGCCCATGCAGTCCCATCCTTCTTGTTTTTCTCTCTTCAGTCCACATTGCTTGTCCTCTTTGGCCTGAAACTTGTATTGGTTGTCCTCGGTCCCAAGCTAGAGAAGGAATTGTTCTGTCTCCCTACTCTGTCATTTAGCTTACCATCCCCTAATATAAAACTCAGAAGTACACACTAAAGCAGTGCAGAATCTGAAAAATAGAAAAGCTAAAACCTGAGGTATCCATGGAGCTGCTGCTCTGAGCTGCTGCAGCAGGCAGAGAGAGAAGGGAGAGTGGAGCAGGGATGTGTCCCTCAGGCCCATCTCACATGAGAGGTCCCAGTGTCAGGAGAGATCTGGGATCTCTCTTCTCCTTGGAGGCTGGGTTGGGTTGGAGCACGTTCCCTGTGCCATTCCCACCCCTCTGCCCTTGTGCCTGAGCTCTTTTTGCTTTGCTCAGTGATGTTTGCCACTAGGTTACCCAGTGCTTGCTGTCCTTCACAGTTCTAATTAGTTTGGTGATCCTGTAATGGTGATCCTGGTGCTTTTTTTTTTTTAATTTTTGCCAAACTGGAGTGACAACCCAGCTATTTTCCAGGTTAACTTACTGATAATACTTGGAACTGCAATAAGGCAAAATCTTCCCTGTCATCTTTCAACAAAAGAGTTCTTTTTAGTCATTAAATCTGCTAAATGGATGGTTATCTATTTAAATCTGTTGCCAGAGTAATTAACCCTGAAAAGTAATTCCCCTGCCAAATCAAATCAGGGTTGTTTTTTTCTGAAATTCTTTTTAAAAGACAGTAATTCCTGCCAGTAAAGACCAGGGTCCTTAAGAAAATTCTGAAAGAGATTTTAGAGTTGTGCAGGTTTCCTTCTTTCAGGCTCAGTGGAAGAAGCAATTGAGTCTCTTTTCTCTGTAAAGATATCCCAGCAATCATGGCAAGAGGCTGTGTAACTGTAAAGGTGTAAATGGGAAAACAGCTCTTGTTGATAAACAGCTTGTTCCACCCCACACCTCAGCAAGGTACAAGAGTTCTTCAAAGAAAAATTAAATATGGAGTTATAAATACAGATTAATATGGGAAATATGGGATTGGGCTTTTTTCTTGCCTCCCCCCCCAAAAAAAAAGGGGTTCATAGCTCAGCTCTGAAGCAAAAATAGCAGAGGGGTTGCACATTGCAACAGAAGATGAGGGTTCAAGATGGCAAGGCAGGAGATCAGTGGGGCCAGAATATCTGAAGACAGCTGTTGTTGGGTCCTGTTTAGATTTTTCTCTGGTTTATGCAGACTAAAATATAATTTTTCAGATCTGTGGCACAGTCAGGGATTTTTGAGTATGGAAACTTCCTGCTGTTTGTTTCTGCTGTGTTCCCAGGAAATACAGCTTAACTCATTGCTTTTGTAAATAGGCAAGATGATTATTCCAAATAGAATAGCTGATGAATTGCTGATACCTGAGCATAAATATCCTCTTAAAGCCCTCAGGACTAACTGCTCACTTGAAGGAGAGTGTTCAAGCACTAATGGAAAGATATTCTAGGCCTCAGTAGGCACAAGATTTTCTTTAGTCTTCAACTGAGTCCTGGACTCAGGAATGTAATAAAAATTTTAACACTTGAGCTGTGGCTTTTCAAAGTTAAAAAAATTCCAAACCACAAACCCTTCTGTTTCCCTAGAACACAAATGTTGAGTCCTGATAGCTAATTGGAGGAATTCTCTCTAAACTTTTGCATTTCTTTAATTAATATTTTTTAAATTATAGCAGCTAAAGTTTAAAATGACAGTAGTTGAAAAAAAAATAGGTGGAGGGGAAAAAAAATCTGCTCAGGTTTTCTTTTTTCCCCTTTATTTGCACATGGGCAGGATGACATTCCCAAGGGAATTTTGTGCTTATACTGCAATATGCAGCACAACTACTAAAAGTGTCATGGCTTTAATCATGTGTGCCTTTGGAAGGACACCAACACCTGATCATTGCCCTCCAAAAGAAACAAAGAGGCAGGAATAGCACAGCATTGCTTGTTCCCTCTGGCTGCTCTCTGTGCTCTGGCTTGGCTGGAGAATTTTCCCTCTCCCTGACCGTCTGTGGCTGGAGACCACTTAAAGAAGGAGCAGCTGCAGTGTCAGCTCGTGCTGACATTTGCACTCCCAAGGAGCCTCGTGCATTGAGCTGGTGCTGATCTCACCCACAGTGGCTGAGGCTTAGTGAAATCCTCCTCAGGTTCAGCTCAGCTTCTCAAGCCAGGCCTGAATTCTCTTCCCGGTTTTAATACTGCAAAAGCTTTGAGTCTTGTTGAGCTTCAGCCCTGTACGTTCTCCAAGGGCTGGGACTGGATGGTCTTGAGGGTCCCTTCCAACCCCATCCATTCTGTGATTCTAAATGCTTTAACTAAAAGATTTGGAATTAAGAGTGTTGGTTTGGGGTTTTTCCTGGAAAAAATCAGGGCCACAGAGTTGATCATGGTGCAGCCAGCACAGGTCGGGGCCCTGTTGGAAGCAGCACAGGAGGCAGTGAGCAGGTGGCAGGACAGCTCTGGGATGTGCTGGCTCTGTGACCTGGGAACCATGTGCTCCTCGGGGCACACACCCTGCAGGCTCCAGTTTTGGTTTTGTGCTTGCTTAAATCCACCTTATCCGCGAGGCCTCAGATCACTGCAGAGGCTGGAATCACAAGCTTGGAAGACACAGAAGGGGACAGGTCCATGGGTGAATCTCAAGACCTCTTTAAATGCAACTCCTGGAAAAATCAGTGACTCCAGACTGAGAGTGCCCAAGGGGAAAACCATTGAAAAAGAAGTCCAGGGGAGATGGGATGGAGCTCTGGCTCCTCTTGGTGATTTCTACAGATCTTGCTAACTCATTGTTAGCCCGAGCAGGTAGACCACAGTCTCCTGAGAGACAATGACTTACCTTCAGGCTTCTGAACTCTTGCCCTTTTCTTCTCCCAAACTGGAATGCTTTGCCGTTTTATGCAGATGTTTTTCCTTATTCTATTCAATTATGTAACAGAACAACTGGTTACATCTGTTACTGTTCAATTAAGCTTTTTAGGTCACTTTCAGAGGACAGCAATGCCTGAATCCATTGGTATAGCATTGACTCAAACCTAAAAAGGGGATTTCACCATTTTGTCTGGCTGTAATTACCATTCCATACAAAAGTGTATAAAATTGACACATTAAGAGAACAGGCAGCATAGCAAAGAATAATCTTTGTGGTTATGAATTTACAGTGCCTAAGCACACAAAAATAAAGTTAAAAGAATATAAAGGCTGCCTTTTGCTGCATTCGGCTATGAAGTACTTAATTAAGTAGATGGTTAAGGAAATACAAATTGTAACTTGTTTTTATAGAGATTACTGTGAGCTGCCATCTATGCCTGGAATGAGATTTATTAATAAAGATCTTGACTTCTGCCAAATGTCTTCTGTTGGCCTAAAAACACATTCTTTAACTTTGGGATTTAATGTGATTTCTTTTATCCACATCCAGCAAATAACACAAAGAATCACTTCCCACCTTTGGTGTGAAATGCAGTTCTTTCCTTAAGTATTAACTTTGACCTTATCCCAACCTAATAAGAGCACCAAAGAAGTAGAAGTGAAAGGTGTCACCCATGGAAAACTACACATGCTCAAGCAGTTTTAACTTGTGATTTCCACAGTTGTTAGCCCCTGGCTTTGACATTATTTTAGGCTGTCTTTATTTAAGGAATAACAGCCCTTCAAAATATGTCACATTTAAAACATGGGTGACAAAAGAGTTTCTATTTCCAGAAAAAGAACTGTTGGGTTTTTTAGGTTTCTCTGCACCAAAAAAATAGTCATATAATGTTAAATCTTGCATGTCCCAAGCTGTGATTTGGGGGTAGCTCATTTGTTTTCCCTGGCTTGTTTGGCAGAAGGGAAAGTCTTCTGGATTCTATTTTAAACATTAGAATGCTATTGTGATTCTTGCATTTAATTCACTACCTGGTGGGAAGAACATTAAATTTTTTTCCCCATCAGTGTAGTATATCAAGCTTTTAAATGCATTTCTTTGGTGCTTTCCTGCCTAGAGATGTTTGATAAAATGTGGATGAGTTGATAGACAGACCAAGGGATTGATTTATTTGGGTGTAAACATAATTTATATAGGTCTGTAGGTAAACTCCTATCTCCATGTGTGCATACATATACATCAGAGACAGCAACACGTATTGTAGACAATACAAATTGCAGGGTTTAAATTCTTCTAGAATTGTAGGAAGGCATTTTTGCTTTTTGATTGTGGTCTGACAGCATCCCAATCTCCAGCATGTCAAGTTTTCAGGAGAGAACATGTGTGTTCCTTGAGACAGCTGGCAGGATCTAATAATGTTTGAGGGCTAAAAATCTGAGTCTACTTAACAGCCTTCCCAGTTTGCTTCCATTCCCATTTCCAGGGTAAATAACATTTTAGCATTCTGATGCTGACGATAATTTGTGCTCACGTTACTACTTTACAGTGAAAAAGGTGATGATTATGTTCTTCTGCTCTCTAGTTTTACCTGTGCCTAAGCAGAAATGTCATAGAATGTTTAAGTTTTGTCAGGGCTTTCTGGAGATGCTGATGTATTGAAGCACAGCCCCAGCTGCATTTCTAAAGTAACAATATGTCCATTGAAGACTTGCATATGTTTAGCAGAGCTTGGTTGACTCAATCCTTAAGCAAGCCTCAGCAGCAGTTTGTAGTAGAGTTTTAAATGGATTAAATGTGGGGAGATGCAGATAGTGGCTAAAAGTGTTGATAGTAACTAGCTGGGGATGGAAGGAGCTGACCCCATGGACCTGCCTTTCGAGTCTTGCTGGGGATTGGAATGTGCAGCTTGACAGAGTGAGAAGACACTTTGAATATTTCCAGTTTGGAGGAGTAGGATGGTACCTAGTGGAGGTGGTTCTAGACTGCACATATTTTAGCTATAGCAACGCAGATTTTTGTCTCTTTACTCCTACCTCTAGTATTTTCTGAATACTCTGTACATGCCTGTGCAGCAGCAGTGAACCTTGATTAAGTGATGGAACATAACTGAAGAAATTAATAGTAATCCAGTGTACAAATGCCTGACCTAAAGCTGAAGTTAACAGCAAACAAATGATTATTGTTTCCAGAGTGTGTTTCCATTGTAGGTGTGGTATAAAGTGGATATTCTGGATGTGGATAATGACAGGGGAAACCTTTGATCTGCCACATCTTTATCAAACAAGCTGAAAGGGAAAGCTGCCTTCAAAGCTGAAAGGCTTTATGGCTGCCTTAGTTAAACTGAAGCTTGCCAGAGTTAGACACAACCTGCTCCATTTTAACACTAATTTTATAGGTATTGTGTTTCCTACTAATTGCCACAGGAGCAAACTTTTCTGAAAATCTAGACCTTTCCATGGTTATCTGTAACTGACTAGAAGGATTCTAAAAAAGAGATAGCACTGTAATTTTATCGATGATGTGCTGCCTTCAGGGAAGGTTTTACATTCTGTTCATGCACAGAATGTTTTGCATGTGGAGGTTTTAGAATATTTCTGTTGTCATTCCTTATAAAAAACCCCTTGTTTTCCAAAGGGAACATGCAAAAGCCTTAATTTAGACTGCTAAATGCAGATGATTGAATACATCTTGAACATGAGGAAGTAACTCTGGCAGCATCTACTCTTGCCTCACCTGCACTGCTGGTGATCATCTTGATACCTGGTTTGTGTAAGGAGTCAACTGACAATCTGGATTGATATTTCTTGTAATAGATTCTCTGCAGGTCAGGGATGTACTGTAGAGGCTGCAGAGTTCTTTTCCTTGGGGGAAGATTTATGTTATTCATGGCTTAGAAACATCTTTCAATGGGTGGGAAGACCAGCCTTTGCTTTCTAAGGAAACAAAAATTTCAGCAAGAGCAGAATTTTTAGGATTGGCATCTTCAGGTTCCTTGCATCACCTTACACAGCAACAGCAGCAGCAAATGCCAGGACATTGCTCTGAAGCTGGACTTTGGGGAACTGTTCATTTATTTGCTGTATTGAAGCTGTGGGGATTTATTTCTTTGCAGCTTTTGAGCCTCATATTTTTCTGTAGGGAAAGGAGCTGTGTTGGAACCTTAAATTGGCAGATTTTACTTTCAGCAGTCAGAGGCAGGTTTGAATTTCACTGCTGGATTTTTTGGGTTGGTTTCACACTTGTTCCCTGAGGCAAGTGTGGTCTGTGTTCAGGGGTCTTGTCTTTTCTAACATTTTGCCAAGTGTTAGGGGAAAACAACTTGTCTCTGTGTCCTGGAGTGAGATATTTGCTGCAGGAAGGGAAGGATGGAGGAAACAGAGGCATCTGGGACAAGTTTCTTCGCTGCTGAATGAAAAAAAATCAGGCTTTTTCTTTCTTTGGGGGATAACTATTAGAGCTGAAGGTGGGTTTTGTAGTGATTTTATTGATAAAAGCAAAGTAGGCATGGAGCCCAGAGGAACACACAGACCATCCCTAAAGCAGGTTTCTAATCCAAGAAAAGGAGTCAAATATTCCTTCATGTATCAGGTACTTCAGATTTCCCAAAGCTGAAGCTGACAATGAAATGCTTACTTCTAATATCCATTTCTTGGAACCTGACTGCTACTGGGGCAGTAGTTCCACTCAGCTGCATAATTCCATGTGACTTCTCTGGAATATTATAGCCTAGATTTTGAAGCTAAGAGCTCTGCTTCTCCCATTACCAAGCAGCCTGACTTAAATAATTTCACAGGAACAGAAATCTTTTTGATTCCTGATAGAAAAAGGGGAGGGGGGGGAAATCTAAACAGGTATTTCCAGAATAACTTTTTTTTTTTTTTCCAGGAAAATACCTTACAGACATTTCCTTGGATCCTGGAGATGCCATTTAATATTGGTCTACATTTTAACATATTTTCTTGATCTTTTCATGAGAAACTTCTTATTATTTTTGTTTCTCACAATTATTTGCCATTTTATGGGAAATGGAGAGGTAGGGGACATTAATGAAATGCACTTCTGTAATGGATTATGGCATTTCTTCATGTGGTGCCTTTTTGCTTTAGTTCAGTGACTAGTAGTTTAAAAGAAAGAAGTTAAGAACTTGTTTTTGGAATAAACAGCATTCCCAAGTGGCTGAGGTTTGGATTGTTCATGTGGTCTTGTTAGAACCCCAGATTCTTCTTCCACACATCCAAGACATTTGTAACATTGTTGTGACATTAGATTGAGCTGCAAGCCTTGTTTCTCAGTGAGTGTAGAAAAGCCAGCACTAATGCTTTGGTGAGCCTTGAATTTGAATAAAAAACTCCTGTTGCTGGTGTGATGCTCCTGCTCCTGTGCCTGTTGTGATGTTAAAGGTGTTCCAGAGAATAAATTCAGTGTTTTCTCCTCTGTCCTGCAGCATCCTCCTGCTGTGGTCACAGCAGTCAGACAGGGACAGTCCTGCCCCTCACCTGACATTGATGCAGCAGCCACATTTTTGGTGCAGTTGCCACTTTGCTGACGTGAAGGAGCTTTTGTTTGCTCAGTGAGTCTGAGCTGTTTGCTCAGAGATGATGCTCCAGAGCCAGCAGAAAAGCTCCTCTTATCAGCATTTCCCATCTCTCTGCTGAAGGGGCTCTGCTGACGCAGCACGGGCGCCGTGAACCCTGTAATGGAACACATGCAAAATTAAACTGGAAATTAGAGGATCGTGGAAGAATTTTTAGGGAAAGTGCAGCTCAGTGGTAAATAAGTGGTAGATTCAAGTCTGCTCTGTGCTGCTGTTCTGATAGGTTTAACACAGGTTCATGTTTCTATCTCTGTGCAGGAGGTAATGGAGCGTGAACTGGAGCGTACAGGAAAGCAGGAAAGCCTTCCCTGAACTCAAAATGCTTTTATTTATTGTGGGAAAGGATGAGGGCAGGAAAAGCTTAAAAGTATAAAAACCAAGTGGTAGATTTGAAGGTCTCATATGAAGCAGTCTGTATTTTCATACCATCGAATTTAAAAATAAATTATGGAAAGAATTATCTGAAGTTCTGCTCATATCTGGACAGTGATCATAGGCCTGTTGGTTTATATCTGCATTACTGAGCGTATGTAAAGTTTTTAGATGACTTATTGGTCATATTATACTTTTTGGTATTTTTTCAGAACACAAATAGGCAATAGAGATTCAAAATCAGAGATGCAAACAGGAATTTCAGTATGAAAGCTCAATTTCAGTCCCAGTGGATGGCAAAAATCCTCATTTATGGTGAATTGAACTCAGTGTGTGTGAGCTGGTTCTTCCCTGCCTGTGTGACATAATCAGGGGTATTTTGAATACGCTTGGGTTGTGATCTGTGTGTGTTTCAGATCATGCTACTTTCCACAAAGCCTATTTGCTTGGTATGAAATATTTACACATCATTCTACACAAAGATTTGTTAGTCATACATAATGCAGAGTGTTGAGTCTTTGGCTGTGTTAGCATCTGCCATCTTAGCTAGCAGTAGGCTTGCTAATTTAAATATTTTAATGAATGAGTCATAACCTTTGTGTAAGAGCACCAAAATTATAATTGTCATTTTATTGTATCCACCAATGTATTTTTAGCAAAAAAACCCCTGATTTCAGTGATCAGTGTGAGGTATTCTGCACAGTTTCATGTAGGACCCAGCTTATAAACCAGTGGAATTCACTCTAATAAATGTGTAGGACAGATAGATAATAAATACCCTACTACTGTATTTTCTTCAAATATATTAAATTTTCTCCTTTATCATTTGACCTTTGGATAGCGTTGCAAATTGCTGATGGGTGAGATTTGGAATCCTTCAGATCTAGATCTGAGGTGGAGAGTGGCTTTTTATTCAGAGGACATTTTTCCCTCTGTCACACACAGGAGCCAAGGAAAATGTTACATCCAAACGCAGCAATCAGCCTTTTAAGCCTCCTGAGCCTTAGAGGTGCCACCAGAAAGTTTCCTGTGCTTGTAAATAGGTACAACAAAGCCTTCACTGTGATTAGCATGGATTCAACAGGAAGGGATTTGTACAACTCTCTGTTATTTAGGACAAGTGATGTAAGAAAAAATACTTGTCACAGTCATTATCTTACAGCTGAACAGCAGAAGAGCCAACAAGTAGCACCTGGAGATTAGCCAAAATTTTAGAAAGTGCCTTTTATGTTGAACAGTCAGTTATGTTGTTGGTTTGAGCTGCATTATAGGCGATGGCATCTCAAGGACTTTTCCAAAGGATTGTTTGTCTCATTTGTGCTGCACAAATATGGAAGAAGCCTGTTTGTCTGGGAGCATCAGGGATTTATTCTGAAGGATGTTTGCAGCTTAATTGGCTTCCTTAGATTCTGATGCATAATTATTCCCTCATACCCCAATAGGTTTTGATGCCCCACTTACTTTAATTGTGAAGTACCACAGGCACTGCATAAATAAAAATAAATATCCAAAGGCAATTTATAAATACATCCTTACCATTAGTCTGCACAAGATTTAGGTGTCTTGCAATTCTCAGACAAAACATAGTTAGAAATCCTGCTCTCAGCTGAACAGTTGGGCTGTTTTATGATAAAATGATTCTGTGAATCAAAAAATATTATGTTGTTGCAACACAAATCTATACAATATTGAGAAATGCAACTAAGATTTGTTTCTGTCCTTTTTGTTTTTAATGGGCAGACAAAGTGTAAGCAATGGCTTTTCTTAGAGCCATAAATGTAATTCATCCTTTGCAAACATGTGTCTAACAGGGAGATCAGACTTCAAGAACAATGTGGATCATGTAAAGAGAAAGGATCATGTACATTTTATTTATTTCTTTCCTTTTCAAGTTGTTCCTTTTACCATGTGGCAGCAGGTTTGATGATAACAAGGCATATGTGTTCTGGAGAGCGAGCTTAATTAGCTTCTGAAATTATGTCCCCTTGGTTGCTACTTTCTTTTTTTAAATTTTTTGATGCTAGGAGAAGAAAGATTCTGGCCTTGTTGCCCACCAAAGAACACCAGCAGGAAAAGATAAGGTTTTTATTTGCAAGTGCTTTTTATGGAAGATAAGTGGTTCAGACTCCAGACATCTGCTGTGGAGTAAACGTGAAGAGGGGTTCATGCCCTGTGACTGAGTTCCCCCCCTGAATTTCTGGAAGGAAAGTTTGCAAACCCTCCTGGATTTTATATCTGGGTAGGTTACTGTGTTAGAGCTCTGTGGAAAGGAGGAAAAAATGTGTTTAGGGAGTAGGAAAGGACCTGCTGAGGAGGATGAGGGGATGGTGGCCTTCACTTCTTCACTGGTTCCTCCCCTGTGTCCCTGCCTGACCTGCCTCGGTTCAGGGGACGTGGGGTTTGGTTCTTTGCTTTTGTCATGTGGGGCTCATTTCTGCAAGAGCCTGAAAAGTTTCAGTGCTGAAGTGCCCAAAGCAGGCTCAGAATGTGTGCACTGGATCCTGATGGCAATTAAAAAAACCCAGTGGTGGGACTGAGACACTCTGCCTATCTCTATATCTTTATCTTTTACTTACCATGAAATCATGGTTCAGGTCCCCCATTTGTCTCTATCATTCATTTAAAGAATTGCTTTGCCACATCTGAGGGCTTTAACCATTTCTTATGAATAAACTCACTAAAGTTTTGTATTGGTGAAATGATATTTTTGTTACAGGACATATTAATGTAGGAAATACACTGCATTTGGGACTCATCACAGATATTCATAAATTGAACCTTGGGTTGAAAATTTTGTGAGAGTAATGGTTAATAAGTGAGAGGATTATTATTAACCTAGCAGATGAATTTAGCTGTGTGTAGCATCTGTCCTGAGGAGTCACAGTTTCCTCTTATGGAGGCTTAGTGTTTTACATCTCATTTTAAAGATGATTTTTCTACCTTCTATATTTCCATCCCATCATCAGGATGAATTTCATTGGATAGAAACAGTTTGTGGCACGGTACCAAACATGTGAGGTGTGTGAGAGTGTGGCATTCCTCCCCCTGTTCCAAGTACACACTTCCTGCAACCCAGAATCTGTAATTTAGCAGAGGAAATTGCTGGCCAGTGGGATTATTGCTTCATATGCTTACAGGAGTAAAACCAAAGGGTGAGAAAGAAGGGGTTGAAAATTTAAACTACCTCCCATTTGCTTGGAGATGAGAGGGAGGAAAAAGGGAGAAGTAAACCCTTAAGTTCATATTTTAAGTGATGCCTCCTTGCCACTCCTACATGGGTTTCTATGGAAACAGAAGCAGAAACTGGGCCATTGGCAGCCAAGAATCCATTTACACTTTAAATTTACTGCTTGAGCAGCCATGCAGTTTTCTTGTCCAAATTAAATCATAATGGAGTAACACATGCTAAGTAAATTTGGGGTAAGTTGAAAACAGCAAATATTAAATGTCTTCCATGGATATGCCAAAAACCCCTCCACCTTTTTTCCTGAAAGACCATCAGGTGACAGGTCAGATTGTATTTTATAAAGAAGCTGCTTTCTTGTGGCTTTAAAAATATGCATTGGAAGTATATTAAGCAGGTAATTATTCTCTCAGTTAATTAGGGATGTGCTTTACTCTCTTAGGCAACATGGCTGTTTCAGTGCTTGGGATGCAGAAAAAAAAAAAAACAAGTTGCATTTTCCTTACTGTTCATCCTCTAATAAATTCTGTGGTGAGATTCTCAGGCACTGAAATGGCTCATGGATGTTGTACAGTCACAACTAATGTTTATTTAAGCCTGATTAGAAGATAAGGCCAGCTTAGATGGGGTCCTGAGCAACCTGGTCTGATGGATGACATCTCTGCCCATGCTGGGGGTTTGGGGCTTGATAATCTTGAAGGACCCTTCCAACTTAAATCATTCTGTGATAATAAAAATGCTTCTCCTGCTTGGGATAAAACTGTTGTCAGATACTTGCCACTATTAGAAACTTTGCTTAAGTTATTAAGCACTTGCTGAAGCTGTTTGAGTTGATGTTTTCTGCTTTAGTTGGTTTTCCTCTTTTTGTTGATTTTTATTTTCCTATTCTGGTGAGCTTTGATTAGAAAGATGATAGTGCTTCTGTGCTTTTGAGAAAGAAGTTTTTAAGTTTTTTCTTCTAAAAACATGCCCAAATTATGTGCTGTGTTTGGTTCTGTTTGTCACTTTTCTACCTGCACTTGCTCCCTCAGCTGAATTTCCAAAATCTGGTGGAAATCCCAGAGATTTTTCTCCAGTGCTAATAAAGCTGGATGGTGGGTACACCTGGAGTCAGGGAGCAGGCTGGGCTGAACCATGGCCTTATGAACAGCCATGGAAGAGGGACAGGAACTGGAGAGAAACAGGGATGACCCAGGAACCTCATCTGTATGGAGGGAAGAGTTAAGGAAGGAGAGAGCCTGAATGAGGGGAAGAAATAGGAAGAATGGATAAAGAGAAATGGGATGCATCATGAGCAGTACAGCAGTGAAATGCTCACATAACCAAGAAAAGGAAGTGGGGATAAGTGTAGAAGATAAGTGGGACTGAGGATAAACTGGGAGGACTGGGACTTGGCAGAAGATGGAGGCTAAGCCTGTGCTAAAATATCTTAGGAATGGAGAATAAGCAAGGAATATGATTCTAGAATGAGAAACTGCCTGGGATAAAGTTTGGCATGAAGTATCTTCAGAGGCTGAAATGGCAGCTAAGAGAAATGCCAGAGAGCAATTTAGTCTGTATTTGGGATCTCTCACAGCCTCTTGCCTCATTTTCCCTGGGGGCTGGACCAAGAGGGAGCTGCAGTCCCTGCAGGACATTTCCCCCAGTCCTCTGACAGGGCTTCTGAAAGGGTACACGTGCAATGGATTTCCTGCATGGGCCTCAACATGATGGCAAAATACAAGGATTTGTTTTGCCTTTGTGAACCTCCTTTCCATTCATACTTATTTTTTTTTTAATTTTTTTTTTTCCCAAGCAGTTGGTGGCTTTTGGGTCTCGCTGACACCAGCGAAATCTGCCAGTCGTGAAGGTAGCGAGTGCTGGCAGGCAGAGCAACTGTTTTGACAGACCAGGAGATGTGCAAAGAAAGTGTTCCTCCATTTTCTCCTGTTCCTGGTCAGGGATAAACACTTGTGTGGCACAGGGAGATTCCACTGTGTGGGAATTCCAGAGCAGCTGCTGCTGCTGTGTTTGGTTGTGGAGCACATGGAATGGTCCTGCTCCTATAAAAAATGAGAGGGAAAAGCCAAAAGCACCTGGTGTATAGAAGGAAAGAATGACCAATCCACAGAGATGAGAAGAGGGAACTCATTAAATATGTCCAACATCAGAGTCACAGGGAGTTAGAAATGTTTTGAGGATCACTTTACAGGCCTAGAGCTACCTGAGAGATCTGAGTCAGTGGGGGCTCCAGGCAAAGGGAGATAGATTTGTTAGAGAGAAAACCTACACAGCACTGTTGACAGCTAAAGGAGGCAATACAAGCCCGTGTTTGAGGAAGAGAAAAGAGGCAATTTATTGTTATTACTGCTGGAACAAGTGGTACAGCCAGAGTCTTGCTGAAACAGGTATGACACAGCGTGAAAAATGCTCCAAGCCATTGCAGCTTAGGTGAACTTTAGTGGGATTCCTCTGGAGAAATAACTTGGAGTTGTGAAAGGGTTTTGAATGTAGTTTTAAAAGAATGATACTGCTAGGAGAGACTTGGGATATTTTATTTTCTTGAGGAAGAGATGGCAGCTTTCTGTGGGGACTAAATATTGCCCAGATTCCTGCAGGATTATCAGCCCTCAAAATTAAATGTGCAAAGCACATTTAAAATTAAAAAGTCAGCAAAAGAGGCTGTGGACATCTGTAGGATCTGGGGGGCAATTTTAAAAAATGTTCATTCCTGTGGATATTTGGGGGACATATAACACATTCACACCTCTCCCAACATGTAGGACCACTTGTTCTTTGAGTCTGGAGGGAAAAAGGAGTGCTTTGAGCCAGTGTTCTGTGGGGTTCACGTGGTGCATGTGGGTGATCAGGTGTCTGCTGAAAATGAGCCTGGCAGCCAAGCTCAGAGCTGGTAAACTGCATTTGTGCTGCTTGGATTTCACAGGAGTCAGAGTATGGGCCAGCAGGAGAGATGAGTGGTGAACATGACATCTGTGCTCAGAAAGAGAAAATGTGAGACAGCTGCTGGTTTTCTGATGGTCAATTCTGTGGGAAGCTTTAACCCAAAATTTAAAAAATGATAGGTGGGAACCTGAAAATGAATGGGAAGCGAATAGGAACTGGTATAAATGGATTTTTTTTTTCATGCTGGTTTGGGAAGACTAATGGCAGAGATTAGCTGTTTTTTTAAACAAGATTAATGCAGGAGAGTCAATCTGTTTGGTTTGAAGCAAAACATTACTTTAGCATTCCAGGGGAAATGATTATTGAAGGTGGAAAAAAATTGCACAGGAAGATGGCCAAGGGGTCAACTACAAGCAGCTGTGAACAAAATACAATTTTCAGGATGGATAGAGATTAATGATTTTGTGCCATGATTAGAAGATATTATTAGATGTTTGCTCATTAAATTTTGGCTAATGTGAAATTGAGAGGATTTTGCTCAGATGGAGAAAAACTCATCATGCAGGGCAAATACAAAGGAATTGCCAGCTGGATAGGTGGATATGGAAAAGTTACAGGGCACTGGTCAAAGTTGTGCCCCAGTGATGAGAATTATAAACTGGGTAGTGGGTGGGGAGATTTTGGATCTGGAGATACTGAGCTGTGAGGGGGGGCTGCAGCTGCAGAATCTGGGAAGCAGCAATTCCTCAAAAACAGCTCAGTTTCTGCTCTGCCTAATGCCCTCTTTTTCTGAGTCTGGATTCTGAGGAAAGGCCTACGAGTTGCTTGGTCTGTGCTATAAAGGAACTTTTACTTTCTTCTTTTTCCTTTTTTTTTTTTTTCTGAAAATGTGCTTTCAATGTAAGCAACACCAAACCCACAAGTCCTCAGAGCCCTCCTGAAAGGGTTTTTAGGTCCCTCCTGCTGCCAGCAGGGGCCTCCCCACAATCTAGAACTCACTGATAGACATATTTCACTTCTGTGATCATCTATTTACCTATCAGCAATAAAAGTAGAGACTTTGAGTATGATTCCTGCTCCTTCAGGAGCTCAGCTGAGCAGGAGGACCTGTGCAGTGCAGCCCGGGTCTGCTTCAGTCAGGGCTGCCTGTCCCCTGCTCCCACGGATGAAAATGTCCCTGCTATCAGATGGGAATTCACCTTCCCAGCTTGCAGGCTGCTCTTGGAATTTCAGCAGGCTGGAGCTCTGACTCAGAGGGATTGTCTGCTCTGCTGCTTTGCCTCTCTCTCTCAGGCTGCCTGATTCCCATCGGGAAGTGTGGGGCACTGCACTTTCTTTCAAGGCTCTCAAAGGGGTGACTCATTGCTCCTCTTTTGTCTGCTCCTTAACCAGCTTCTGCTGCACTGCTTCACCTCCTGCTTCGATAGACTTTTGCACAGAGCTTGTCAGAAGGGGCTTTAAACTCTGAGTAAACTCAGGGAGGTTCAGCCATCTGCACTTCGCTCTCCTCACGTGCTCCAGGCTTGGAGCAGAGGCACGATGGGGTTTTTATTCTCTGAGGATGCAGCCACACATCCTTAATTTATCCTTAATTATTTTAATCAATTTTCTGGTCCCAGGTGAAGCATAGTGAACTAAATGCTGAGAGTATTTTAAAATAGTTTTAGCTGCAAAAAACTCTGGAGTGGGGCAGGGTTTTAATCCATGCATAACTTTATTATCTTTATTCCTGCACATTTCAAAAGACTTTTACTTGTTGCTTCCCCTGGCTAGAAATGCTCTACACATTGGAATTATATACAGATGTGTATATATATATGTGTGTGTGTGTGTATATATATTTATAATGCTGTATACATTGGAATTGAGGAAATACAGACCATACCAATTTATTCCTTGTGTTCAAAACAACTTCTGATCCTCATCTTTGCATCTCAACAGAAAAACATTATATATATATATATATATAATTATTAGGTTTATGGCTGTTTTTTGGCTGGTTTTGGGGTTTTTTAAAGCAAAAAAATGAAATAAACACAATTCTGTGAACATGAGACACAGGAACACATTAATTTGATTCCATCTGCTGAATGATTTTTGTGAATTTAATTGCACCCCAGTTCTTTCCAACACATGAAGACATATGTTCCTAAACTAATTGAATATAGCTTCTGGTCTTGGCAGGGGTCCAGTACACTGTTGAATCAACAACAATATTAAGAATTTTTTCTGTTGTAGTATGTTAAATGATCTCTTCACCATTTTCAATTTGGAAAATCCTGTGATAAAATGAAATATAGGCTCATAAAAAGCTGGCTAAATACCCCAAATTAGATACTAGCTGCCAAGAAGCTTTCTGATTGAAATGGTATTTTTTTGCCATTTGTGTGTTTTGGCTGTAAATTTTATATTGCAGCTCCTTTCAGGTGCTTTTATTAGGTCGATAAATGTGGCTGCTCTGGCCTTAAATTCCTCCCTTCAGTTCTAAATGAAAAATATTTAAAGGTCATAAGATTTCTTTTCTGTGAGATTATCGAGCTGGTTATCAAAAAGTGCTGAAAGTCTGCTTCCAAACCCAGATCCTGATAAAATTTACCAGCTAGAGGATATCCTGTATGTACAAAATGCTTCCTTTTCCTTTTTTTTCTCTGGTGTTCACCTCCTCACTCCTTGAGTTTTGTGGCTGTTGTGTCTTCCTGGACCTGTGCTGTGTGACAAGATTGACAGCAGCCTGGAGTAAAGCAGGAAAACGCAGAGTGGGAATGTGAAAGATCCCTGATCCTTCCCAGCAGGTTAATTATGGTCCCTGTGTAATTACAAGCATGTGGGATCAGCAGGAGAGGCTGAGCCCAAACCAGCCTGTGTGCTTGCTGCTGCTGTGTCAAGGAATTTCAATAATCTGTCCCAGAACTGCATTATGCAGATGCAAGTGTGGTATTGAAAGGGAAGAAATAGAAGTAATTGCTTCCTGCCTCTGAGAGGGGATGCACATCTGAAAGTCAAGGCACATGTTCTGGCTTGTGTGGTGAAGTTGCAGGAATTTTATTCAATCAGTGCCACTGGAGAAGTGCAGCCCAGTGCTTTGCACATCATGAAACTGAGAAATCATATAAATGCAGATGAGTTTTTTTACTGTGTACTGACTCTCAGCCCAGTGTTAAGTTAGCTTGAATAAACATATTAAAAACTGCTATTAAATATTGGTATTTAAATTCTGGGAGGTGCTTTTAGTGCTTGGTCACTTCACAGGGTTGGTGAAGCTACAAAAATGTCCTGTGTTATATTTATCTACCTAAATGCTGATGGACTGAGTTGTTTTCAGAACAGATTTAAATAATTCATCAGGTCTATCTGAGTTAGTAATCCTTCCTTGCACAGAATCACAATGCATGTGAAAAAATTTCCTTCTGGAAGCAGGAGAAATACCTTAAAACTACAACACCCCTGAGAGAACACACTGGAACTCATCTGTGCCTTTTTACTTGTAGTTAATAGGCACAGAATTGGGGTTCAGTGCTGGGTTAATGGTTGGATTCCAGGATCTCAGAGGGCCTTTCCAACCTAAATGATTCTGGGATTCTGGTGAAACTTCTGTGAAACCCACTCCTGCTTCTCACTGATTTAATCACCTTGATTGAGGAGTATTTCTAATTCCCAATATTACTAATTCCATGGTGACCATTTCCAACCCAAAAGGTAAGAAAAAAATGGAGACTAATTCCAAGCTTTTTTTTGTGGCTGTCAGGGAGACATCCAGTTGTGCTCTCTTGCCCCAAGGAGGGATGAAACTGTACCTAATGAAACAACTTGGCATGAAAATGAACTGAAGGCCTTGAAGAAAGCCTTGAAGCTCAGGCTTTGAGGTGTGTGGATGTGTTCATATACTAGACATAATATATAGAATATAGCTTCAAAGTAGCACCTCTGAGGGAAGAGGGAGGGAGGAAGAGTAATACACTAATAATTCTCTTTATTTGAAGGTTAAAAGGATGCTGAAGCAGAAATTGCAGTGTTCAGAGCATCCTGTTAAATGAAAAATAACCTCTTCCACGTCCCAATTATTCCTTCATAACCAACCTTTCCTTTCTCCTCCTATCATGCTATGTGAGTAGAAGCAAAAGTGTATGAGAGGCAATCCAGGGTCCTTTATAACACAGCTTCGAGTTTATGGGAGTTTGCACTGATTTTCGTTTTTCCTGAAGTCTGAGCAAGACGGAGATACAAGAGGAGAGGACAGAAGCACATTTATTCCCAGCTCTTTTAGATGAGACCTTAAAGGAATCCTCTCTTAGGTGTCTGTGATATAATGGTCATCAAATCTCCCAAAAATTCAAGCACGAAGGTGTCTCACTGCCCTGTCTGGGATAAGCTTGCAGAGGGGAGGTTGAGAAAGGAGCCTTTTCCTTCTCAGTGCGTGTGTTTAAGCTCAGCAGTTGTAGTAAAACTCAGTGCTGCAGGTTTTGATGCTCTGCTTCAAAACAGAGGGTTTTAAAAGCAGATATTTTTAATTTGAAAGGTGCATTTTGCAGCACCAGCACAGCCAAACGGTTGAGTTCACGGGAGGCAATTGGCATGGGTGTTGTCTGTGTACAGATGCTGTCCCTGAGTGCTTTGAGCCAAGATCACTTCCAAATTAAAAGGGAATTTTAGAATTTTTGCTAAAAAGCACCTGCATGCTGCTTTGTGAATAAGCAGCAGCTGCAATCTCTTGTGTTATGTTTCCCTGCATCTGGCCTGGCCTGGTACTGCTCTACATGTTGATTCATTTAACCACCCATAATAACAATAAATAATGTACATCTGAAGTGGTATGTGCATGCTTTTCCTCTCCATCTGAAGAAATGTGACCTTTCTCTGCCACATTGATACCACCACTTATTACTCTTGTCACGTTCTGTGATAGCTATCCACTGTTATGATTTAAAAATGCTTGATCTTGGTTTTCCAGCAGCTTAAAAACTGGCCTAGTTGTGCCAGAGGAGTGTTAAACACAGAGATGGTTGTATCCTTTTTATTAAATATGGGATAAAACCAATCTAACTCCAGAAGGTAGAATTTGTAGAGATCACTTTGATATTTTTCCTCTCTTTGGTGAATTTTAAAACTCCGGTGTCTTATCAATGCAACCAGATCATTCTGAGCAAAAGAACATTGAGAACACAACACCTTCCCTTTATAAGTTGTGGTGCTGCCAAGCCAGAATGGGAGCTGCAGGCTTGGATTCTGCATGGTTGCCTCCCAAGTCGGGTCTGTTACCTCACAATCCAGGGGCCAAAGTTTACTGAAAACATTTCTTTGGTCTCACCTGGTGCCTTGGTTGTGTTTTTAAATCACAGTGCTTCAAATGGATTTGCAGATTAATTCTGTATCTCTAATTCACAAAAGAAATCAAGTCATGTGATTTTTTTTTTTTTTGCCTAGGTTGACTAGATAGATGAGAATCAGACAAACACAAAAAGAGGCCATTGTTACTATGCCACAGCTCCTATACTACACAGAAACTGTTATTTTTGCTTTGCATTTAAAGAAAAGCAGTATTTAAAATCTTGTTCAGCTGCAGAATGTTTATTCAGCATCTAAAGGTTTCTGCATTGAATATGCATTAATAAGTCACAAGAATTAATAATTTACAATAGAATAGACATAAAATGATTGGGCTTCTACTCAGCTGCATGCAAGTTTAACTTAATTCATCCACACAAGCAAAATAAAAAGGAAAGAGGCTGCAAGACAAATCAAAGAACTACACAGGGATTGGCTCCATCCATCTTTACTCTTTGTGGTTCTGGAGCAAAGAGATAAATAGGAAAAGGCACCAGGAAAAATATGAAACTCTCTTGGTTTTGGGGGAAAGAGAGACAGGACGTTTTTAGGAAACACTTTTAAATAAATATTGCTGTTTGTTACAAGTGTACAGAGCATCTAATTGTCTGGGTACATCTTCCGTGCCAGGAAGTTAATGAAATTAAATACATAACTAGATTTTGAACTGAACCAGATTTAATTTATGGCCGTTAATATTAGAAAATTTAACTGTACTAAAATGGCAACCTGAAAATCTAATCCTTCGAAGTATCAATTCAATTCTGGAGAAACCAGTTAATGGAAGGTCTACATAGATAGGGCCAAGTGCTTAATATCACCTAGAGTGTGCTATTTTTGGCCACTCTTCCGTAGGTACCTTTTGAATTTCTGGCATTGAGACACTACTTAAATCCCTTTTCCATTCCAAGAACAGATCATCTCACCGTTTTTTTTTCTCAGCAGGAGAAAAATTCAGTAGCAGTGCCCCCCGTTCTGTCCTTCATCCAACCAATCTGAACTAATGTGGGTTCTATCACCTATTTTTAGAGAGAAGTTTCTTTAGTTTGGTGACTCCTCTTTTAAATTTGGGGTTAAATAGATGACTAAGGATTTTTTGATGCTTAGAATTCCAAGTAATAATAATTTTTTAAAATTAACCCTTCAGCTACATAATCCAAACCAAATTGTCAACCTGATTTGAATATGGAATGATATATCTCAAATGTTTGTTTTACCAGCCCCTTCACAGAGAGAGACTGAGGTAAAAAGTTGTGCTTCTGGGTGGTGAAGAAATCCAGCAGATTACAGAATACTGAGTATTTATATCATGGCATTTTGCTAAAAAATTCCATTGACACAAGCTGTGTCTCAGAGATTCAGAAAAGTCTCCCTTCACATAGTTCCTACTTGTAGCAAGCAGCATTTTTATTGCCTTGTCTCCTGTGGGGAAAACGCTCATTAAAACTCCATTTAATTTGGTGCTAACGATGCCATTAGCTCCTCCACATGTTTCGTGGGAGTCCTCCCCCACATCTGCATTCTTTCTCCCAGTTTTCCACCATTCACTTTGTCTGTCCCCAGAGTCTCTCCTGGTGTGTTAATGAACACCAGGCAGGACCATGGAGTGTCTTTTATAGGTTCAGAGGAAACGTGGTAAAAAAAAAAAAAAACACTGAAAAGTGGGGGTTTTGTGGCGTTTGTCACATGGAGGCCTGGGGAAACAGCTTTCCATCACGGGAGAGCTCTGGTGAGCAAATCACCTTGGAGAAACAGACCCCAATGTTCAGTTCTCTGCACAGAAAGTCTCTTGCTCTGCTTCCCGTCTAAATTTTTAATGCCTGAGATTCCTCATGCAAAAAGAGAGTCTGCTTTTTATTCAGGCTTACTAAGGATGCCTACAGAGTATTTTTTTTTCTCTATATCCTTCCACTTCTTTGTTTTGCTTCCTTTAAAGCATCAATATTGGAATTTACTTCATTTAGATAAAATTTTAGTTGAGTTTTGCATTAGAATTACAATTTCACAGGTAGAGACTCAAATGACCCATTTTGATTTGAGCTTAAAGCCCTTTTCCAACTTTCACAATTCTGTGACAGTATGAACAAATAAAATGCAGTGTATGAGAGGTAAATGCATAGCCAGGGTTCGCTGGTAAGTGGAAAACATCTTTTCTTCATTACAAGTCCTGTGCCCTGCATCCCAAACGTGATTTTCCACCTCCAGTAATCTCTACCTGGTCTCCAAAGTGCAATTCCACTGCAGCAGTTTCTCCAGCAGGGTCCAGATTTCCCATTTCCATCTGTGTCCTACTTCAGCAGAGAAAGGATTTAGGATGCACCGTGTAAGACACTCTGTGCAATGGGGAGGGGTGGAAAGGCTCATAAATAGCAGGTTGGCTTAATTCCTGCTGATATGGAACTGCTGTAAATTGAACTTTGTTTGCTCACATGCTTCAACTGGGGAGTTGTTGTCTATTCTGGAGGGAAATGGTTGCCAGAGAAATTTAAAATAAATTGATTGTTCACCTAGCTGGTGGTTTTTTTTTATTTTTATTTTTAGCATGGCTTCCTGGGGGACAAATTTTGCAGTCTCCATGTCTGCCTGCTCAGCCATTTATCACTACCCAACCTCCTCCCTGCTTTCAACACATTGGTTAATTTAATGCAAATGTGACAGAGCCAGAAGTCATTAGATCTAATCGTTAGTCATAAGATCTAGTCATTATATTTAAGTCATTAGTCATAAGATCATCATTCCTACCAATTTAATAAAAACTGGTGGTTGCTTTGATGATGGAGACCCAAAGTACTACATTTTCTTGGGGGGAAAGATGGGCATGGGCCACTTGGCCTCTCTGTGTGCATCATTTTTGGGGCTGACACGTGGAAATATTTTACTGAACCTTGTTTCCTGTAACAGCCAAGATCCTTATTTTTCTTAGTCTTCTCATTGGTAAGAGTGGCAGACTTTCCAATTCCCTTTTGAGACTTGTCCTCACTGTTCATAATGCCTGTTCCTAACAGGTTCCTTGGGGAATAAATTAACCCAAACTAACCAAGAAGTCCTTGCAAAATTTCAATAGCAGCAACTGGCCTTTGTGTAAGATTTTTGTTCCCAGTCAGTCTGATTTTGGTTATTTTGTTGGGTTTTAATTCTTGCCCTGGCAAAAAAAAAGAAAAAAAAGAAAAAAAAGGATAATCAAGTTAATATAGTTCTGAAAAGAAAAATAATTTTGGTTTTCTTAATATATATAACAAGGTATTTCTATGCTGACATGACAGTGAGGTTCATCACTGCCCTAATTATCTTTTCACCTGTCAGCTTCTGCTGACTCTGACTATCAATACTGTGAGGTAATCAATGCAGTTTATGTTTGCCCTTCTGTGCCATAATAGTCTGTGATAAACCACAATGAGTGTATAAATTTAAATAGCTGGAGTACTAACCCAGCAAAAGAGAGAATAGTAATTTCTGATGGGCTTGGCTTTTTTTATTGTGTGTTGGCACACACTCAGAAAGTATTTGGGATCATAAAATGTTGAATTCCCTATTTAGCTTCACTGGAGGTATTCCTGCAGATTATTTAGAAACTCTTAGAAGAAAGTTCAGAAAAAAAATAGTATTTTTTCAGGCCAAATCCTTAAATCTATATAGCTCCTTTAGGATATATGGGGTTTTCTATCAAGAAATCCCTGGTGACTCCTGTATTTTTCAGATGTGGCTTCTTTGTAGAATGCTTTAGGTCCAAGTCTTTTTTT
The DNA here is from genome assembly GCF_051311805.1 of Agelaius phoeniceus. Lineage (NCBI taxonomy): Eukaryota > Metazoa > Chordata > Aves > Passeriformes > Icteridae > Agelaius > Agelaius phoeniceus. The sequence continues at coordinate 9,067,947 of NC_135270.1, read as the reverse complement.
TCCTGACTTTCCTTATCTCTCTCCCAGTTGTTTAAGCAAAGTAAGTCTTTGGGCTGACTGTCACTGCTTCACAAGCACCCTGTGCTTATAAATGTAAATACCAGTCCTTTTTTATTGTGCACCTTCCTTAAAGCCACTGGTTTTGTCCCAGGACAAATAACACAATCAGTGATGCCTTTTAAAAAATTGTTAATCAAACTCCTTTTTGCTTCCTCCTTCCATCTTCCAGTGAATGTACCTGAATTGTGCTGTGCTGATTACATGCACAGGGGAAAATTTTGCTAGAAATCAAATTAATCTTTAAAATTCTGCATTCCTGACAGTGAGTATAGGGTGATTAGTGACAAAAGTGGCTTTCTCCTCAGTTCATCCCTTTTAATGGTTCTTTACCCAACTAAGTCTGTGGATCCTGGGTTAATACCTGTCACTGAAAATGCAGAGATGGGATCCTGGCTCCAAGTCAGGGTGTGACAGGCAAAGTGAATTTTGCATGTTCATTAATTTCCGCATTTAGTGCATTGGATTTTTCAGATGATTTTACCTCATTCTCAGGTATTTATTATGGTTATATTTAGATGATCAAACAAAGTCAATTCACAGCTTGTTTATAACACACCGACCTCTTTATGCTCTTAGTCTGTCACAAATCCAGAGTTATTAACAGAAAATCAAACCCTGAACTGACATTGAAGGAACTGGGATTGTTCCATGCATATGCTGGAATCCTGTCTTTCAGAGACCTCAGGCAGACTGATTTATTATTTATTCTTTTAGTTCTTTTAGGTTTTCTGTCAGATCATCCTATACATGAAAGAAAGGAAGTTCTTAATGTCCTCAAAGGGACTGACACTTGTAACGGAGCTCTGAGGGGGAAGAGGGAACTACATATGGAGAAATGAAGATCCCAATTCTGAAGATCCCAGCTCTGGAATGTGAGCTGGAAATTATTTGTTCAGACCACCTGCAGTGTTAAACAATGAAATATATGTGGCTGATTTAATTAGCTATTGATGTGTATCATATAACAACAACATCACACATAAGTCCTGCTTTTAGTGCAAAAATAAGTGCAAAATAAGAGGGTTTTTTTTTTAAATTTGCTTTCTGGAAGGCAGTGATTTGTTATAAACACAAACAAAGCTTATAAATCATATAAAACACATGCTCTTGGGATTAGGTTTATACAGTTTTTAGTGTTGATCTGGCATAGCTCTTAAAGAAAGCTGTATCCACTTAATCTGGGGTTCAGCTTTGGCAGTAAGATGTGAGAAAGCATAATATTTGCAGCTTCTGTGAGCTGGGGAGACATAATGAATAGAAAACTGTAATTCTCCTATTTGAAATCTTTGAGAGTCCTTTCAGGATGCATCATGGTTTATCCCAGTTAAAGCCCATAAATGATCTAATAGAATGTTTCTGCTTTTTCTGTAAATAACAAAAAAAGACAGCTCATGCCTTAATTCTTTCTTTGGGAGACAAAGTAGCCCTTTTGGATTTGTTGTGAATTTCTGTGGATTACAGGGAATTTTTCAGGTTAAATATTAACTTCATGAGAGGAGTTTGAATTACTCATGCTGTTGTTGTGCTATTCTTGGCACAAAATGTTTCCCATGCAAGCATGGTCCAATAATGAGATAATCAAAGGTGCTTTGCCTGTACTGAAATTCAGCTTTAGGCTCACATCATTTCTTCCCTGAGCTGTTATAATCTGAATCCTAGGTTTCTTTTGTGCCTCTGTTTGGGGATCTTTAAGCCAACCACAGGATATTTTCTCTTTTTGTGAAGGTGAGCCCTTTGATACATCATGTGGCCCCGAGGTTAAAAGAAATCCCAGTGTCAGCCTGAAAGCCAGGCAGGGTGTCCAGTGACAGATGACAGGTTGATGTTTGAGAGGAGTCTGAGAAACAGCTTCAGTCTTTCCATTGAAAGGGAGAATGAGGGCAAAAAAGCTGAATTCAAGTAAAACCTAGATGGATTTTTCTGATGGTTGAAGTGTCCATGTTCTGTGTGGGAATTTTCTGATGGGGCAAGAGAGATTTCCCTCCTGTAAGGGCAATGCAGACCTAACAAGAAGAGCAGCAGAGTTTTTAACAGGGCTGAACCCCCAAGTGATCATTAAGTATGCATTCAGCAGGTGCCAGTGAAGCAGCTGAGACATATCTGGAATTTTACAGTGCAGTGTGTGGTGTGGAGGACTGTGACATGATTCACTGCTAACTTACATTTAATAGGGAATATTCAGACTGTTTCTTTGATCCCAGTAAAAAATCTGTGGCAGAAAAGGCACAGAAAAGAAAATCCCAATCTGTTTGTCCAAGTAATTAAATGGACAGTGGAAACTGGTGTTGGGACTCAAGGGGTGAAATTAATTATTCATATTAGCAGAGCCTTAAAGCAGGAATGATTGCTGCTCTCCTAAGTGGATGTGATGGAGACAACAGGGATAAATTGTTAACTGCCTGTGTGGGCTGCAGGATGATGTGGTTTGTGTAGTGATTGTCATAGAGATGCAAGGCTGAGCTGGAGAAAGAGGGAGCAGCACAAGAGATGAAACAGAACATTAAATATTTTCTTGCTATTGAGCAACATTCAGTTGTTCATTGTCACTGGAGCTGTAAATAAACAAGTCTATTGTTGTGCTCTGCTTTTGCGTCAGGTTTTAGAGAACAGAATTGTGGGAAGTTCTTAACAGGGCTACACAAAGTTGTTAGGAGCAGGAAGTTGTTGCAGAGGTGGGGCTTTCTCCATCTCCTTGGCATGTGAGATATTAGGCCTGAACTGCACTTCTTAAAACATTAACAGCAGCACACAAAAATAGAAACCTATTTGGGTTTTCTTGGGGCCTTGATACACTTATAAAATATTGAATCCCATTCTTTTACTCTGGGTGCTTAACTCAAATGAGCCTAAAATGTATTTTGAGCCTGTAATCAGGAGGTGCAGTCTGATGAATCTAATCCAGATCATTACCCGCCTCTCCAAACTCATTTTTTATGGAGCCACTGAGATGGGTCCTCCTGGGTGGGCTCCTCTGGCTTGGGCCAGGCAAAAGTCCTGCAGCAGAGGAGTAACCCCTGGATAAGCCAGTCAGGGCAGCTGCTGAGGCATGAGGTGGCAGTACTTGTGCTGGAAAAAATTAGGCTGCAACAGGAACTTTAATCAATAAATAGTGGAGGTGAAGGAATATTTTTAGTGAATACTTCTAGAGAAGTAATTTTATTTCCTGGTATTGCTAGGAATTGGAAGGCTGAGTGTTGTCTCTGAAGAAAAACTCTGGCTGGGGTGGATAATGGGGTTTTTCCACTTTTCCACATCTGACTAATTCACAGCTTCATTTATACATGGCTTTTTTAATGGATTGTATCTCTATGATTTTACTGAAGCAAAAAATTATTTTGCCACAAATCCCAGAATCATAGAATATACTAAATTGAAAGGGACCCATCAGGATCATGGAGTGCAGCAGAAATGTATGTTGTACTGAAAAACTCACCTTTTGTGAGGTGAAAAATAACTCTAAAAAGACCACATGTTTGCTATGAGAGAGTGATTGCTATCTCTCCCTTTCTTAAATTATATTTTAAGTGCTCTTCAGACAGTTTGGTGATTTCAGGAGTAATAAAGATAATGAAATTTATGTGAACTGTTCTGTGATTACAGTGGAGGAATTCAAGTGCTCGCTGATGTTCTGTGGCATTTTTATCTCTGATTTTAAGGAATTGCCCATGATTCCCTCCTAACAAGCAACACTCCTGAACGAGAGCAAGCTCTGCAGATTAGGAGCTTTGGGAGCCAGGGGGAAATGTTGAACCTGGTGATGCTGTTGCCAGAGAGCTGGAGTTCATTGCTTGGCAGGAAATGAGACCAGGATATTTTTCATTTGTTCCAGACATCAGATGGTTTTTCAAGCATTTGACATATTCTGGGGGATTAAAGAACCTTCAGTTATCAGACACAGTCATGTCAACATGAAATGAAATACTCTGAATTCTGTTTTACGGATACCATGGTGCCAGCAACAGGAATATAAATTTGTTTTAGTATAGAGGGAATTTGGGAAGGAAAATAGGACCCCAAGTGTTTTATCATATCACCATGGTGCTTTCCAGCTCCAATGGGCAAGAGGACTCCACGAAAAATAATATATTATTTTCTGTTTTCTTCCAACACAAATTAAGATGTATTGAAGTCTTCATAGGTATAGATAACAATAGGAATGATGAAAAATCCATATATCTAGAGTAAATATATCTGTATTTACTTCTGGAAACTGGTTTTCTGCATCAGGCCTTTTGTTATTGGACTGATCTCTGTTTAAGTGAATCTACCAGGCTCTAAGCACCAGATAAAATAATGTTATATGCAGCAGCTTTGGGAAAGGAAAACTTCAGTGACCTGTGGCACTTTGCATGGAATATTAAATTCAGACTGTTGGGAGAGCTGACCTCATAGGAGAAAGTCCCCTTTAGACCCTGTGGATTTCTGTATAAGCCAATTTTAAGTACAGACTCTCCTAGAACTATCCTGCTAAGATGATGAATAGAGGAATCGTTAAATTTAGGAGAGAAACTCAAAGTCCTTAAAATAGATTGCCCGTCTCAAAAACTAAAATGGCTTTGGTCATTCTGTCTGGATTTGCCTTTTTAGAGAGGTTCTTGTTTAAATCAACTAAGGGAAGAAATGTCCATGGGTGATGGAGGGATTGACAGCATGGGCTGTTAGAACCCATTTCCCAAATTTACCTCCAGTGATGCCAATATAAATTTATGGCACACTATTCTATATCCCAGATGTTTTTCTATAGATCTGGATTTTAGAAGTTAGTGCCGAGTTCCCGCCAAAATATCACTAAATCACTGTTTTGCATCTCAGTAGTATTTTACCTTGACCCTTATCTTGGCAAAAAAAAAATCTATTTTATTCCATTTAATAAATGAACGCAGTTTGAAATGTGTTCATTACACCAGGGTTCAAGAAACCAATGCTGTGTCTCCCTCTGCTTCACATGGACTTCAAGCTTTTTTTTGCTTTGATTCTAAAGATCAATGTCTTGTGACCAACAGTATTAATTTAATAAGATTCAGGAGGAAAAAAAATCAATGTCAGTAATGAAAGATGTTATCGCTGCTTGAATCCCCTCCATTTCAGTGTATCTTTTTTACACCCATGTTCTCTGCTGGTGTTTACTCTTTGCTTTATTGACATCTCTAAAATAATTCACATGCTGCAGTTACAGAATAATATTCATTTTGCCTTTGTCACTTGGATTGAATCCTCACTTGGGAAGATGCAATCAGCTTCCCACTGCAAATTGAATTTATCTTTTGTCTTTTTCTTCAAGTAATTCTGTGTGTCGTCAATATTTTCATCCTGATAACTCTGCTCTTTCTTTCACATCCAACCAACACCTTTGTTTTTCACCTCCAAATATTCAGAAATCTTCTCCCCTGTATGTTGACTGTCATATTTTCTAGCCCTTGACTCATATCCAGAATGAACAGTTGTGGCTTTATGTTCTTTTCAGAGGTTTTCTGTCTCTTTGCCTCCCATCTTCATGATAAATTCCTGTGGCCAGATCACTGCTGACCCTTGGGCAGCTCTGCTGTCTGGGCCCTGCTGGACACTGCTGAATTCCTGCCTCACTTCAGAGCTTTCCTACCTCTGTCTGTGCATTTCTGCTTTGTCCTCTGAGCAACCTTCAGCTTTTCTTGGTTCTCTGAGTATTTTTCACTCGTGACCATCTGTATTTTTGCATTCTATCTCTTATGCTGCCCTTTCCCTTGTGCTGAGTGACCTCTGTTTTCTCTCTCAGATCTGCTGCTTTCAGCATTTGTGTGTTGACAGTGTCAGGTGGGGCTCCTTCCTTGGACTTGGCTTATCTCAGAAGTAGGTTTTGGGCAGAAAACGGAGTTTTTTCCTTGCCAGTGCATTGATAAATGGCCTTGGGAAATTCTTCTGGAGAAGCCAATGCACCTAAAATGACTGAATTCCACATTTTGAGGAAAACAGAGAGACTATTTGTGCTAGGCTAAGGTTTGGACTCAATGATCTTGAGGTTTTTTCCAGCCTAAATGATCCCATGATTCTCCAAGACTTTTTATAACACTTTTTGGATAATGGCAGGGTTTTTTTAAGTCTGTGTTATCAAAGAGACACTCTAGTTTATGTGGGGGGCAATTTCAAACCCGCACACGGGGTGCCAGAGGTGCCATTAACTATTGATGGATTTGAGAGGAAGCTTGGATATGTTTATCCTTGTGCTCACAGGTCACGGTTTCCCAGGAGATAGTGGGGAATCATCGTGGTTTGGGGAATCAGCTGCTGGATTTTCCAGCTCTTCCTGGAAAACTCTAAATGGAGAGGAGCTTCAGTGGGTGACCCAGATTCTGACCATTGCTGAAGGAAACTGCAGCCTGTTGTGACAAAGATGAGCATTTCCATTTTTCCGTGGTTTTGCTGTTTGCTCTAATTAACAGCATTCAGCAGGGGATTATTTTGCTGATAGCAGTAGCTAATAGCTGGTTGCTTAAGGCTTCAGTCATGCACTTAGCATTTGGTTTCAGTACTAGTTTTAACTTTTTCCTGACTGCTAACAGAGAAAAGAATAATTACTGAATATTGCCATCATCCTCTTGGAATGCTAATATATGTTATAAATATAGGTGGGAATTAATTGAGCTCTAAAGTCCTTTCCAATCCAAGCCATTCCATGATTCTGTGATGCAGACATATGAATTCTGTAGATTTACATCGTATAAAAATTGGCAAAATTTGGGATTTTTTTAATAAAGATGTAGGTACACAGTTATCAAAGAAGTGTTCAGCAAGCCAAGCTTGTTCTCTGTTTCTGAATTAAAATGGTTAATCAAAATACACCAGCTGGATTCTTTGCTCTGCTGAAATATAATCAGTCTGCAAAATTCCATGTTGAAAGTGAACCCAGGGCTATTTGACTGGCCACATACTGGTTTGGCTACTGACCCACAAAAATTCTGCTTCATTCAATGCTTTTCCACACACCTTCATCAGCATGAAGATAAATAAATCATTGCCTAAGTTTTTGCTGTTAGATTATTTTTAGCTCTTATTGACTCTTTCTTACCATCACTCATTAAATTTAGATTAGTTAAAAAAGAGAATTAACAAGCTTCAGATCACAAGAGAATGATCAGCTTCTAATGACTTCCTAACATATCTATAACTGTGTGAGTTTTCTTGCTTAAAAAATGATTATAATTCAGGTCTGTATGCTGAAATTATTGTGTATTCAGTAAGCTTAAAATTCATATTTTGGTGCTTGCACAGGAGGGTTCCCTTCTTGCAAATCCTGCTGTTATTTGCATTTCTGTCATTTTATTCAGCAGAATATCTCTGACTTTATTTATCAACATGGGCAAGTTCCAATTTTTTGTTCCTTCCCTAGTAGAGTTTAGTAAATGCAGCATTACTGTATCACTGTAGGCCAAGTAAATCTAGCTAGACTATATTATGTTGTTGCTTTTATTTTTAAGAATTCATTAGCTGAAAAACCCCAACAAACCCCTTTTGATTATCATTTCATTATAATTTTTATTTTCAAGGTATTCATAATTTCAAACAAGCTAATAAATAATTTACTTAGTATACTGCAAGATATTGTGAAACAAATTCATTCTCTGACTTGATTCTCTGAGTGAATTTGTCTCTGCAAACATTCTCTTGATGTTTTTTCTGACCTTTCTCCTTGAATGCTGAACTGAAGTAGGTGTCAGATATTTGAAAACAGTAAGAGACAAATGCACATACCTGTAATTTGCTACCTAGATAGGTCAGGGGTCTTCCCATCAAAAAAGTTCTGACCTGGATATTTCCTGGATTTCCGCGAAGGTCTGGACTCACTTGTGCCTTTTGGAAAATCGAAGTTGTTGTGGTCCAAGGCACATTTTGCATAATCCTGGTCTCACAAGTTTCCTGCTTGGTAAATTGAGAATTATCTGCAAATTTTCCTGCTTGGTAAATGGAGAATTATCTGCAAAGAGGATTAAATCATATTCTGGAAGAAGATGAAACAAAGCTGGAAATTATTTCAGTTACTTCCTAAGTCAATACCACAGGGACTTCAGTCTTTTTTTAATCTCTTGTAAATGACACCTTCACTTTCCTGTGGTGGAAGCTGATGTAGCCAAGTTCATATGACATGCTTTGCTGTAGCTGCTGCTATTAACTTCTAACAAAAGTGGAGTTTAACAAATGCAATGTGCTGTGGTGGGAAACAAGGACTGGTCTGTAATAATATTCAAGAAATGGGGTACAAAGAAATACATGTTATTTTATAATCTGCAGACTTGCTTTGACACACTTGAACCGTGTTTTCTTATTCATATTTCCTCCTAATGTGATGGCAGTCAAAATCAGACCTCTGACACTTCCAGAAAATCTGTTTTTCTATCCAGTGTTTTTTATTCCTGCACAGACACTAATTGGACTAACAGACTTCAATTTTTTTTAATGTGCTTTGTCCCTCAGAACTTTTCCTTGCTCCTCTAGGAAGAGGTTGCTGTACTTTTGCCCTCCTGATCCCTTTTGTGTTTCTGGGACATAACTTGAGTTTTATGCCCACAATTTACAGATTAAGTATATCTGTATATATATCTTATGTATCTTATATCTTATCTGTATGTTCTAAGGGCTGGATTTTCAAAAAATAATTTTGATATCCCCTCTAGCCTCTTCTGCTTCAACGTTTGGGGAGCTGAAAGAGAAATAACTTTAAAAAATTTTTAACCTTTTGCAGAAAATTTCTACTGTCTTTTTTCTTTTTTTTTTCAAAAGTAGGAAAGTTAGATCACAAGGGTCTAAAAATGCTACAGGCAGAGGGAATGTAGGGATGACATCATGCTGAGTTATTAATGAAGTTATCTCACTGCTTCAGATGAAAGGAGCACCATCATTGGCATTATTAGGGCAGAGACAGGATCACCCACCAAAATCAGGTCAGAAATAGCTGAAGGTTTTCATCAGATGAATCCATGTGGTGCAGGACAAGCAGGAAAAGGCTGATAAATCCTCCTGGATCCACAACAGACTCACATCAGTGAGGTCCAGCCTGGCCTTGGACATTTCCAGGGATCCAGGGGCAGCCACAGCTTCTCTGGACACCCTGTGCCAAGGCCTCCCAACCTCACAGGGAAGGATTTCTTCCCAATATCCAATCTCAGCCCACCCAATGTCAGCTTGAAGCCATTGCCCCATGAACATCTTGAGATGTTCTTCTGGAATGGATGGTCTCTCAGGTTTTTCATCTTTCAGAGCCACAGACTTTAAAAAGTTCTGGATAAATACTTCAGAGGATGGGTATTTTTATTATTTTTTCATGGATTATATACATTCTGTTAGTTCTTTGACTCCGGGGGCTTCTAATATGGATAATAATTGTCCAGATGCTGCAGAGAGAGAGGTTAAAAATGGATTATAGATCATCTGTGCCTTCCTCAGTGCAAGATGTCAGAGCCTTTTATCACTGGGTCAGTGACAAGGCAAAAAAAAATATTAAGGAAATTTAGGAAATGTTCTAATGGAAGCTGTCTCCTTTGGTTTAACAGTTACAGGGGCTGTGGAGAAAAGGGTGTGTCTGAGGAAAGATCTATTAAAAAAATCATTGCTAAGGAAAGGAAATATTTCAATTTCTACCACTTGTTTGTTGTTCTCAGAGGGGTACAAGACTGTGCTGTTCCTTTCCATGTTTTTCACTTGACTTCCATCTGTTCTTCCAGAGAAGAGCTGGAAAAGAGGTCAAATAGCACCAGCAAAATTTTAGATGACAATAGAAGGAGGCAGAAATCTGCATCACAAATTTTGCTCTCTTTTTCTGCCATCTACCAAGGGGATTTTTACTTACATTCCAACAAATTTGTGGAATTTTTTTTTCCTGAAGTGCAGCTTTCAATTCATTTGCATGAGGAAGACTAGAGGTCCTTCTGTGCTCCATGTGTACATCAGGGAAAGCTCTTGGCTTGATTCCTCCTAGATTGTTCAGCTCTTGTTTCCACCTCTGTTGGACAACTTGCATCATGATCTTCTCAGGCTCCACCTCCAAATGCAGCAGGATTTGAGCACAGGTCCTGAAGGAAGTGTTTCCAGGATCCCTTTAGTCTCTCCTTAGATGTTCCATGCAGCATTAATCCGACCCCACACCCAGGGAGGGAGGGAATGAATATTATTCATCACAACCTTGTGTTGAGGCAGGAGAAAAATGCCAGGATGGCAAAGCAGACAGTGGTGTCCCAAAAGAATAAAGCAAAAAGGAGAACTGGAGAGGCCCTGATGGATTTTTCTGGCTGTTGGGATGTTATGAAATTTTTCCTTCCAAAAATGTTAGTGGGCCATGGATTTGCTCCTTTAAAGGTTAAGCCATGTTATGACTAATGCAGTCTGCAGCTCTGAGCAAAGCAAAGCCTCCAAAGTTGTGCCTGGTGTCACAAGAGTGAAGCTGTGTTTAAAATGTCATTTGTGTACAGATAGTTATTTCAAGGGAACCAGACAGTCCTGGAACCCTGGATCCAAAGCAAGGAACTCAGAGCTGCTCCCCAACATCCCTGCACACATCTTAATTCAACTCCCTTTCCCCCGACTTTGCTTTTGGCTCTTACTTCTCCCTCCCTCTTTTACAAAGGTATGAGCTGTCCAGACCCTCGGAAATCTGGGTTTGAGGAATTAATGAACCCTTTAAGCATCCATCTGGGATACTGTGTGTGGAACATATGGTGTGCTGGGAGAGCCATTTGGGAAGGCAGGCCCAGGAAGACAATCCCCACTCCTTTCTGCCATGCAGGTGCCTTCCTGACAGCAAACCTCCCTGACAGCACACCTGGTACTGCTCCACTGGAATATTGCCATTTGATCCAGACTTAGAGTGGGAAAAAGTTTCTAATAACCTATTCACTCACTGCACTGACCTAGTTCATTAACTTAGGAGAATAAAGTTTCATATAAATCTATGGAAACTTGGAATATTTTCTAAATGTGAGGGGAGGGGGAGCATGGTTTAAAGGCTGCAGAGAAACTGCTCCTGCTGCCAGGACTATTCCCTTTCTAATCTCAATGCCTCTCTTTGCCAGAAATAATTCAGAAGTGCCCAAGAAGCAAGATTAAGTTCCTTTGGTGTCTGATAAAACACAAATGACATATGTTCCTAATGCCAGAGGACTGTGAGAGCCACGGAAGAATCTGTTGTTGTTTGGCCCTTCCAAGTTGGGCTACGTAATTAAAAGAACTTCACAGAGGAAATGAGAAGCTAAATGGGGTTTTCAAGTCTTGGAGAAGCCACCAACAATGTTTTTCTAATAGGAGCCAGTCTTGGTTGTCAGTTTTGAAGGACAATATTCAGTGACCTGACAGTTTGAGGCTTGTAAATGAAAGATCAGTTGTGTTGAACCTGCAGGGCATTCTCTAGTTTTCTAAAAATTGCTCTCCCCCCTTGAACAATTATCAAATGTGCTTAAAAAAATTATCATTCTGACCATCTTGAAATAAAACAGCTCTGCTGCAGAGGTAGGCTCTAACTGGGATAGGTCTTCCCTGTACAGAGGGCTGATCCAACCCAGAAAAAGATTCTTGTCCATAATGGCTCAAAGGATAACCAGCAATAGATCAGGCTCATGGTTCAGCTGCTGTTTTAACTGCTCAGATGAAAGAACAGGAGGTCATTGTTGTTAAGGAGAGGTTGGAAGGCTTGAGAGCACCTGAAAACTGTTTAATTCCAGGGAAACATAAATCCAGTGCAGTTGTCTGAGGCACATTCAAGCAGGAAGATCCTTTCTGTTGGGATAAGTGGGAAGAGTTCCTCATGGTGCAGTTGTAACTCAGGGAAGTTTTCCTTTCCTTGGTTTTATTGAGCTTTGCTGTGCTGTGGAAGGGGTTTTTTTTACTTGGCTGGTGTTCCCTGGGTAGTCATCTGCACTTGAGAAATAGCAAATTTTTGAATTTTCTGTACAAAAATGGTTAAACTCCTTCCTACCCAATGACACCTGAAAGACATGTAATGGTTTAATAGTTTCCTCAAAGTGTCAAAATATATATAATTCATGTGTTTATTATGGGATGCATACATTGAAAATATTTTCTCTTTGTACAGAATAGTTCACAAACATGATTTATGTTTTAGGAATAGAAAGTATTCCTATTTTCTAGTCAGAAATTTAGCTTCCCTTTGGTATCAGTGGCATGCAGAGTTCATGGATGTACCAGTGTTTCAGGGAGAGAAAATACCCCAAAAAACTCCTGGGCTGTGATAAAGAAAGAGAGAGATCCCTCGCCAGCTACTGTCACTGGCAAAACAGTTGTGATTTGGAGACAAATTAATTTAATTTATAGCAGCTCAAGCTGGGGTAATGAGAAATATAAAACAGATTTTAAAACTCCTCCCCTCCACCCCCCCCTTCTTGTCAGGCTCAGCTTCCTCCTGGTTTTCCCCCACACTGGGATGGGGACTGGGGGCCATGGCCAGTCCATCACATGTGGCCACTGGTGCTCCTTCCTCCTCAGTGGCTGGACTCCTCACTCCCTCTCCCTGCTCCAGAGAGGGGAAGAGAATCCTCCATGAGCTTCTCCAGCATCAGTCCTTCCCATGGGCTGCAGTTCTTCCCAGACTGCCCCAGCGTGGGTCCCTTCCCTGGGGTGAGTCCTTCAGGAGCAGATCGCTCCAGCGTGGGTCTCTGCAGGATTGCAGGAAACTTCTGTTAGGAAAATTAATCCACAAACACCAGAGGTCTGTGTCCAAAAAGGAGACTGAGGAGTCCTTTGACTTTATTGGAATAAAGGGAGAGGCCATGGGACATTCCCCTGGGATCTCTCAAAGTTTTGGAGGGCACAGCTTCCCTTTTTATCCTAATTTCCTGGCCCCACTTCCCTTCTCTCTTTCCCCATTGGCTGAGCTACTTGAGAGGTACAGACTTCCCAATACACCTGATGCCAAAGATTTCCCTCTAATGTATAACCCTCCCTTTTAATTTAAAATTCTTACAGAATTTAGGGGTTTTTCTTCCCCATTGTTTCTTTCATCTTTCAATGTCTAATTTTGTTTATCAGCAAACCTAAAAGCAAATATCTTTTTTAAAAGCAAATATCTTTTCCCATTAATCAATCAGTAGCATCCTTCCCATTGTTTCTTTTATCTCCCAGTGCTAGTTTTATCTACCAGGAGACCCACAGCTTGTTTGTAAAGACAAATCCCCTATTCCTGTCACTTCTGTGGGGTCACAGCCTGCCCTGGGCTCCTCCACGGGCTGCAGCTGGATCTCTGCTTCCCTGTGGACCTCCATGGGCTGCAGGGACACAGTGCCTCTGGCATCTGGAGCACCTCCTGCCTCTCCTCCTCCCCTGACCTGGGGGCCTGCAGAGCTTTTTCTCTCACTTTTTCTCACTCAGGTGCTCCCACCATTGCTGGTGGGCTTGGCCATGGCCAGCATGGAGTCCATCCTGCCATTGGCTCCAGCAGAACTTTCCAGCAGGTTCCTATGTTCACAGCAGCCACCCACACAGCCCTCCCTGCTGCCAAACCGTGCCACACAAGCCCAGAGGAAGTGTCTGCTCTGAGTTGTCTGTTTTGATACCATCAGCCAGGAAGGTGCAGGCAGCAGAGGTAGAATTCCTCCTGAGCATGCTCTGCTCCATACTACTGCTTTAGTAATAGAGTAGTTTCAGCTGGGGAGGACTAAAGATGTAGCAGCTATTATTAGCAAGGCTGCCTCTAAGAAGGTGTTTATTTTAGTCCTGCATGACTCATCCTTATTCTTACATAAAAGACAAGACAAAGTGCAGTTCACTGACTTTGGTCACTAATCAAAATACTGGCAAACCCTCAAAGTGCCTGGCCTCCCTGTGTCTGTCTTTTTAATCTGTGTCTTGCTGCATGACAAAGGGAAGGAAATAAGTAACCAGAGTTTATTCTTTCTGTGACTAAAGTATTATCTAGGAAGCTTTTAACTAATCCAGCTTTTACAGTGAAAGTTCTGCACCTATATAATTCACAGTGAGTATTTTTTTTGTTGTTTGCTGCTTCTTGCTGGCTGTCATGGTGCAGGATGAAATAATCGCTCTCGGCCACATTACATCTCCTGCAACCTTCCAGATGGGCTGCAGCTATGTCAAACAAAATACTTCATCTCTTCTTGATAAATTATGTGATAACCCCGGGGTGAGGCCAAAAAAAAAAGAAAAAAAAAAGGCAGAAATAAATCCAGTTATGCATAGTTAAGTGAGGGCATTCTTCATTAACCCAAGGTGGGGATGCTGCAGTAGCAGGGAGAGAGAAGCTGCCCATGAGCTTTGTAAAGAGGTGGTCCTCATTTTCAAAGGCATGAAGAGGAAAATATAAAAGCACCACATGCTCCAAGCAAAATGAATGTCACTTTTCCAGGGAAAGCAAAAACAGGAGCAAAGAAGGCAATTGAAGCCACAGTTGATAGTTAGGACTTCACGATGGAAATATTTAAGAGAACTTTGCTAATGTTTTGGTTGGAGCTGTAATGAATTCAGTACTCCAGACCTGAATAAAAAATTAAAAATTATACTGCATTTCCTGCTTAGAAGGCAAAACAGGGAGCAAAACCATAAAGTATCTGACTTGGACCACACTGGTTTGAAAAGTGAAAGATCACTTTGTCTTTTCCAGGTGGAGAAATCTAACCTTGATTTCTTATCACAGCCTGCAACCCATCCTTCCTTTTTATTCTTGGCTTGTAAAATTTATCCATTTCACTCTTTTGTTTGGGCATGTGCCTTTCTGGCTGAAGAAAACAGGCTCTGTCCTAGTTCTGAGTTATGCTCTGTTAGTGGCTTAACTCCTCAGTGTTATCAGAAACCTTTTCCGTAGTTAAAGGATGAATGAGATCCTAATTCTTGCTCCATCCTTGTTTCCCTGATTATTTAGTTGATCTTCCTGAAGTGGGTGGGAAAGATTTGTATTTGTCATATTCTTGCCTGGCAAGGGTGATCTAGAATTTGTAAAGTGTCTCAGTGCAGAAAAGCTGAGCCACCCTCAGTGGGAATGGACTTTGATGGCACCAAATTAGGGTTCTGGTGAAATGCTCTTAGAGCTCAGAATCCAAGCAGAATCCAACCAGCTCCTGTTATGCATGGGAAATATATTCCTATATATTTCCCATGCATAGCAGGAGCTGTGTTATCAAAATAAAGTAAAGGTTTGGGTGATTGATTTGTAGCTAAGAACGTCACAGCTGCACTGTCAGGAAGGAAAACTTCAAGTTATAATCACAAAAGGTGCTGTTAGGCCCCCTTTGGATTCTGAAAGAGAAGTTTCAATTGCTAAGCAACTAACCCCAAGATCCTGCCTATTCTGGAGCTATTATCAGTTTAATCTTGGTGCAGATAGGTAATGATAGAGTTCAAAGATGCAATCTTGGCTTGGTTTCTAAAGTTCCAATAAATTTGCTTAATTTTACGTGCAACAGATACACTTATTTGCTTCTATCCTAAGGTTTGGGTTTATGGGAAGGAACTCCTGAACCTACTGAAGGATGTCTATGCCCATGGTAGGAGGGCTTGGGCTATAAAGTCTCTTTCATCCCAAACCATTCTACAGTGCTGGGATTTTATGATAAAATTACTTATTTTTGAGGAATGATGGAAATATATTAGATAGTAACTTGAGAATCTGATACTTTGAGGAGGCTGCATCCTGTTTTCTAGGTCTTTGATCTCTAACCAAAGTGACAAAATGTCTGTTTTTAGAGTTCTTGCATCCACACAGCTTCCTACACATGCCTATGCCATAGATGCAGGAAAACTTTCCAGAGAGTTGCTGCTACTTTCTTCCATATCCTCAGTTTCTAAGTACTGCTCTGTGAGACACTCTCTTCTTTTCTCTTTGAAAATAACTCTAGACCTGAGTTATTTGAAAAAAACTCTGTCCACAGAGATCAGGAATTCCCAAACAAACAGCCACCAGGCCCGCAGGAATAGCACAGAAAATCAGGAAACTCAAATTATTTGCTCTAACTTTGGCATACAAACACTGGTGAATTTTAAAAATTAGTTTTTCCAGTGTCGGAAAAACTAGTCAGCCAATTCCTGAATTAAACAATGAGATTCAGTCTCTCCAGGAGCATGAAACTTCCAGCCCTTTCCTTCTGAGCAAGAACTGCCATGTAGACATAAGCAAAAGAATGCTTTAAAGCTTTCTGCTGAGGAAACATTTAAATTGGAGTCAATTTGTGCTTAAAATGATTATTTTCCCAGTCCTTTGTCCTTTTGTTTTATTTCTCAGTAGCCCTTGCCTGTTGTACCAACATTGGCCATTTGATGGAGTTGGTAAAGTCTCTATCAGGTTAGAGCTGCTCTTCCCCACTTAGAAATTAGAAGGATTAATTAATGGCATCTTTTTGTCTGCCTGATTGATTGATTTATTTGTTTTTAAAGTGCTGCCTCGGTACCCCCCAGCTTTTTGCAGTTTCCATGCCTTTTAGCAGAGTTATTTCTAGTGCAAGCACCTACATTTTCCTCCATTCCTCTGGATAAAATTGTGCTCCCTCAGTAAGGAATGTGCTCTGGGTGATAAGCATGTATTCTATATGTGTGTGAAAGGAACTATGTATTAGCAACAATGGCTCACTTAACTATTTCAGACAGCATATATTTAGGGTGGCTAAAAATAGTTTTAATTTCAGAGACTCTCGGGAGCTTTGGTCGTGGATCGGGCATTCCTTGCATTCTGCAGGAAGATGCTCTGAAGGCTGACAGTCATGCAGCAATCAAAGCCAGTGGCAGAAGACATTCTGCCCTGGATTTGTGCAATTCCAGGAGTGCTGCCTGTACAGGATTTGGGGGACACAGCAGTAGGAGTGAGTAGCACACACTAAGGTTGCTTTTTAGAATGTTTCCTAGAGCTGAAGCTTTTATGTTGCCTCAGTCAGACTCCAGAATCTAAATCATGTCTTTCATGGCTGTCTTCCTTGTAGTCTAAAAAAAACCCACCTGGAAATCAATAAAAAGCATATTAGGATGCACTGAAATTATCCCTCTACCATTGCCAGACTTGTCAATGCCAGTAACTGGGACAAAGCTGATTTAGGTCAAGGTATTTGGAGAGAAATCAGATGTGATGCTACTGCAATTTGGGCAATTAGGCAAAGAGCTCAGAGGCTGGAATAAAAAAGAGGATGGCACTCAAGGAGAATCAATCACTACCTTAAAGTCATCTAAAATTTATACATTAGAGCTGTGAGTGCACCTCCTTCTCACAGCTCTGTCTCCATCTGAGCAATGGGGCACTAAAGGAATTGTTCCTGCTAGCTGGAAATGAAATTGGTAACTTCCAGCAGGGTTACCTGGTGCATGTTTGGCAAAATGCAAAGTTCTTTTTCCCAGGTTTATCTGCAGCATGTAGAATTCACATAGGCTGGGAAATTCAAGTATTCCAGGCTCTCTGGGGGGATGTGTGGCTGCTGGCAGGGAGCAATGTGCTGTCACACAGATGGAGCCAGGCTCCAAAGCAAGGCAGCTGCGCCCACCCAGCCCCTGGAAACGGTCCCCAGCCTTTGCTGCTTCCCAAATCCTGCAGTGGGAGTGCCCTTGGAGGTGCTGGCCAAGCAGGATTTATTAGTCCAGCAGAAGGTCAGTGCTCAGGAGGGGCTGGATGAGGTGGGTGACATTCCATCTGTCTGACATTCCCTCTGTCTGACATTCCATCCATCGCTGGCCCTGGCCCTGGCCCTGCCCGGGTTGGGGATTTAGGATGAAGTTTTGCCACATGAGGGGTTCACAGGAGTCATTCCAACACCTGGGGTGGTTTCATCTCCTATGCAGGGGGATGCAGGTTGCTGAGCACCTTGGGAATTTGGGCTCCTGGATCTCCCTGAACCCAGCCATCAAGGGCAGTATCCAATTCATATCCAAGTCACCCTGACACAGCTTTTGGCAATTCCAACTTTGTGGGAAATATTAGCTCTTTCTACAGTGCCTCCAAGTTTTAAACCTTTGCCAAAGAACTTGGTTAACATTTAAACTCCATTCTACAACACTAGATACAAATTTAATTTGAATTATAAGGGATTTGCATAATATTTGGCGTTTAAATCAAATTTTCCCTCCCTTAGTTTTGTAAGCACATAGCATTTCTGCCCTTTTGTGCAGGGCAGCACCATCTCTCTGTGTTCTTCTTAACAAAGTATGTTATTTTTCTGATCTTTCCTTGTGTGCCTAAGACTTAGTTCACATTCCAAAATATTTTGCATGGAATCAAACTCAGTGGGGCTTCGCTGTTTGTTTATTTTGGGAGTTGGGTTGCAGAGAAAATTTAGGTGGCAGGAGTACAAGTCCGCAAAATTGTGATTTTGGACATCTTTTCAAGTGATTCTAAAATTACTGTGGGTACAAATGAAGCTGCTGCTTTCTGACTGAAAGTCCTGTTATGCTGTCGTTGCTTGGGCTTTGTTTGGCATTCGTGCTTTGTTTGTCTCCCTCTCTTTAGTGCCTGTGCTCAGGTTTGGGGCAGGCTCTTCTGCTGAGCTGCTCTGTTGGCACGAGGTTGTGCAGCTCTTGAGGGAAATGAAATGAAATGAAATGTCAGTGTGGAACAGCACAGACTCATCCCCAGCATCCCCCAGCTGACCATGGTGCTGCTGGCTCCGGTGCTGAAAGGAAGCAGGTGACAGGTTTGGCTTCCTTCTGGCCACTGGAAGGCAGGAAGTGTCTCCAAAGGAGTTTCCAAAGCTTTGCTTGGAGACAGAACCAGACTGTGGAGCGAATGTCCCCGAAGGAGAGGCTGCAGCATCTCTGGCTGCTGTGGCTGGGAGCAGTGCAGAAGGCAAAGCCTTGCTCCCCTGCTTCTGCCTTTTGCTGGGAGGGTATTCCCTGGGGACTGGCGCTCTCTGTAACCAAGGTGGGGCCTCTTTAACGGGCAGGAAATTGCCTCGTGCTCTGTGAGTCACCAGATCGTCCCAAAATGGATTTTTATTTCCAAATTATTTACAAATAAAATCAAACCTAATGAAAGGTTTGTTGATGATTCTTATTCGCTGTGACAAAATGCTCTGAGGAATCTTCTGTTATCCTCCTCTGATGCTTGTTCACTCACCAAAATAAATCATTCCCTCTTAACAGAGGAGCTTTTTGCACTTGTGCTCTTGCTTGAGAAGATAAAAAGTGGTTATTCTGTGTGGAGAGTAAGTAAATTAGAACGTCGCTTTTTTGAAGTGGTAACAAAAAGCCTTATTATGAATTAATGAAGTTGCTCTTATAAACAAATTTGTTTTTTTTTTTAAAAAGAGCTGTGAAAGTTGTCTTTGGCTGCTTTTGTTGAGTTAATGTTGTGTAACACTATATTTGTGTCTCCTGTCTGTTTTACATTACAATTGTGCCTATAGATTTGGATGCTCTTTTGAGGTTGTTTTAAACTAAGCATTTCCATGTAACTATGCTGTGCAATGACTCCACCACTGATATCTCTTTTTGGGGTTTATCTTCAATTTGGGAAGTCTGACATAAAACATGCACAAAGCTGCAGTGTGGTTGGTGCAATCGGTAATTTTCTAAATTGAAATAGGACACTCGCACATCACCAGCCGACTGATGGGTATTTCTTCATTCTGATCTAACACAGAAAACATTTTTTATGTGAGTTTGATTATTCTGCATGGGCTTAGACACTGCTCAGGCCCAGACTTCAGTCCTCATTCCCAAGGCCTCCAAATTAAACTTCCAAGGGATTCCAAGTTTAAGGCAGCCTTGTTAAAACTAACATGGCTTTAAGGAAGAATTATCTCCATCTGCTCTAAGATTAGGCTTTCCTGCATAAAGAGGGATGCATGAGCAATACATTTTTTTTTTAAATATTGTTCTTAGAGCAGATGCATTTTCTGGAAAGTGACTGTATGTGGGAGGAGGAAATATAGATTATCAACACATGATGACAACACTTTCTGTCAATATATCTGTGTAATCTCTGGGAAGGTTTTAACAGAAAATCATTGAAATGTACAAAACCAGGCAGTTTATATCCCATGTACAGGGTTTAATTTTAAATTGTGTTGCCTGACTTAGGGTGCTTACCTAATGTAAATTAATATTGGGCTGTATTATTAATGCTCATAAAGAGATCTATATTTTGATCCATATTTTAGAATTCTCTGCCTAGTGGTCTTTAGTGTAGGTATGCACAGCTTTAAAAATAGAAGGGCTCAGCCTGAGAGCTTCTACCTCCTGTAAATACTTATCAAGTGGTTCATTCAGAATTCAAATAAAGATCCATTGTCCTCCCAGTGCTTGCATAACAGCACTGCAACTCCCCATTTGAAAAAAATATGATATTTTTAGGGTGGAACACAGCTTCCTGTTTTCCTCCAGCGTTGGGGTGGGAATTGTTTCATGGGGGTCTGAAGCCCTTCATCCCTTTGGGGGCAGGGTGTGCAGGTGGGCGCTGTTCCGAGGCACAGCGGGAATGGCAATGCTGCCTCAGCTCCCTCTGCTCCCCATCCCTGTCCCACACAGCAGCACAGGAGGGGATGGAGCTGCCCCAGGGATGGGCCTGGTTTGGAAATGCACTCTGCCCAAAGGGGACCCTGTTTTTCCTGCTCTCCTGGAGGAGTTGTCCCAGAGGAGCTGATGGAGGCAACAGGGGCCGAAAGGAGGCTCATCCAAAACTCATCAGCAGAGCAGACCAGCTCCACCCATTGTGCTCCCCCAAGCTGGCCCAGCTCTCAGAACTCAGTGACAGTCTGTGATCCAGAGCAAAATTATCCTCTCAAGTTCTGATTATTTTTTCCCCTCTGGAGTCAATTTATCAGAAGGGTCTCATGAAGCATCAGTGACTGCGCAAAGGGAGCAGCAAACGGGGATGTGGGTGACTGGTCAGCAGAGGAGCGTGGAAGGATGGGAGTTTGTTTTCCCATTGTTTGAATGAGCAGGTTGGGTTCCTTTCCTTTCCTTTCCTTTCCTTTCCTTTCCTTTCCTTTCCTTTCCTTTCCTTTCCTTTCCTTTCCTTTCCTTTCCTTTCCTTTCCTTTCCTTTCCTTTCCTTTCCCCTTTCCCCTTTCCCCTTTCCCCTTTCCCCTTTCCCCTTTCCCCTTTCCCCTTTCCCCTTTCCCCTTTCCCCTTTCCCCTTTCCCCTTTCCCCTTTCCCCTTTCCCCTTTCCCCTTTCCCCTTTCCCCTTTCCCCTTTCCCCCACCTTGGAGCAGCCCCCAGCAGAGGATGACTGGATGTGACATGGGAATGAGATGGAAGCAGCTCTGGTTGCAGTGGTTAAGCAGTTTTGGATTTTCATGCATGCTCTCATCTGTGAAGGGCAGACATGCTACAGAGGTTTCTTTACCATATGGGTGACCTCTAGTTTGCTATTTTTGGTACCCTATTTTTGGTGCTGTCTATGTACCATAATTTATAGGCTATGAGAACAAATTCAATATGAGGCATGTTCACAAGATGAATAATGTAAAGGTACTCTCTGTTGCACTCCAAACTTCATTTTCATTTCACTGAATTTTAAACTAGTACTTTTTTTTTTTGAGCATTGGAATGTGGGGAAAAAATAGTTATTGACTTATCTTCAGTGAGTTTATTTTAAGCAAAAAAGAAGCAAAACAGATGTGCACAGCTCATTGGATATTTTTTTCGCTGAGAGAAGTTCAAACATGAGAAGCTTTCACCTCTTCCACCTGGCAGACATTGGACAAATTCATCTTAAGTGCCACTTAATTGATTGCAGAACACTGCAGTTCAATCAACTGCAATAAAGTTAATTGAACCTCTCCAATGAAATGTGACTTAAACCAAAGATTCAAAACAGGAACAGGTACTAATTAATGGAGGCCATTATTTTTAATAGGACAGGGTCCAAGGAATTGAGTGATGTTTAAATGTTCTGTGTAGTCTCATGAGGATGGAAGTCACTTACTTGCAACAGCTTTCGGGTTAGATATAAGTATGCAAAATCCAAAATTTTAGATAAGAGTGCTAATTTAACATAGTTCTGCCTTTTAAATCATGCCATGGATAAGAGAGGAAAAGCAGCCCTTAACCCTGCTGCTTTTTTGGGGTATCAGCTTTGATCCCAAACAAATCCAGTGAGTTTGTACTTACTAGAAGAAAATAAGTTGTGCATTTCCCTTTAGGGAGGCCAGACACTGGCATGGGGCCAGCCTTAGCTGGGTGAAACACAGATGAATGTATGACCATCTTTATAGGCTGGTTTGACTAAAGTTAGACACATTTTTAAAAAATTAACAAGGTCTTTGAAGGACTGACAGCTGTTATGCTCCATTCAGGTTTTCAACTTTGTCATATTATTAAAACATGTGTTTAACCAAGGCAGGACATTACTCCCACATGTGTTTGTAGAATGCTGGGAAAGTAAGGGGAAAATAAAGTCTATTTATGCTTTTGGTAGCTTTACACAGGAAAAAAATAATACAAACTGGTTACACCCGGGAGAGAAATTACAAAAAATAGCACTTCTTCTCAGAGGTTCTGGGCCTAACAGGAATAGCAGGGACAGGAAAACTGAGAAGTTCCAAGATGGAGCTTGGCTAAATGTTAAGAAACAAATTTTGTGATGCAGTTGCCATGACAACCAAGGAGTCTGGAGTTTATGCTCTGAGATGCCTCTTCCTTTCAGTGTCTCTCAGAAATAGATGTTCCTGAGCACAACTGCAGCTTTGGTGCGACTCGTGGGGACGAAGTGGCTGAGCCCTTCCTCGACAGCTCAGCTGTCTCCAGGCAGAGACCACATCCCTCAGCAACGTTTCTGCCACTGCTGGATCAGCCCAGGGCAAAGGCTTTGCCTGGCTGGAGCAGCCCTGCAGATCCCAGGCTCCAGCAGGCTCCAGCCTGTCCCGCTGCCCTCGCCCAGAGCAAGCACCAGGCAGTGCCATCTCCCTTTGCCACGGGAGCTGCGGCAGGGAAGGCACAACATTCCCCCTGTGCCAGCAGGGGCAAAGGTGGTGACAGGATGGAATCCAGAACTTCAGCACATTGTCTCTCCACAGGGTGTTTTCTTTCAGGCATCTTATATCTTGCTCGTGTGCCCCAATATTGGACATTTATACTGAAGCAAGGCTACGAATGATTTTGATGTTTTTCCCTTAATTCATATGTACTTTTTTTTCTGAAAGGCTGTCAAATACTTCCTTTTAATGTTTCTTCTTCTGGAGAAACTCCATAAATGACAGGATTCAGGTGGGAAGTTGCCTCCTTTGATCACCTAGTCCAATCCAATGCTCCCTGGCTTCTTCTTGACATCATCCCATGCAGTAAGGCCAACCAGGGCAGGCAAATCTATGAGCAAGTGGATTACTGCAAAAACATCATTAATGCAAGATGTCAGCTGGAATTTCCACATCCTTGTATCCCTGCTTCTGTGAAGCTTTTTGTTGTTTTTTATTTCTTTTTAAAGCACCATTTAGATCAACAGAGTGCATGAAGCCTCTGAAGCATCTTTTACACCAAAGTAGATTAAATGGGATATGGTCAAACACCCGTGGGAATCAGTGGTGTTTTATGTGGGAGATCAGAATGTAAACAAACTTCCCATTTGTATTAGAAAATCTTCAGGAATTTTCCAGAGACTCTTCAAGGCCTGTTTCAGAAACTGTTGAAATAAATGAATAGTTGGAGTCTGGTGGACTGAAGCCGTTTGCTTCTCTGTATTTAAGCTTCTGTGGTGGGATGGGAATAATTTGGTTTGCAGAGACAAATTCACGTATTAATTTCAATTGTGGGACTAATTTATATATCATATTATTACTTTCTATTTTAATCTAAGACACAGGTTAAAATCATGTGCTAGCTTTTTGAGACAGTGAATCTTGATATCATTTGTGGTGAAGTGCATTTTTTAAGCACATAAAATGTCATTACACCAAAGCATCTTTTGGCTTTGGACCTTTTTAACTTGCCTCCTCCTTTGGATCTGTGGTTATTTTTGCATTCAGGCCTTTCCTGGGATGCTCAATAAGAAGTTTGCTGCCAACAGAATTTGTTCAAATTTACTTTCACAGAAACCTTTCTGGATTCAATATGTACCCTTGTGCTGTCCATGAGCCCGTTAAATCCACTTTAGAATGAATTTAGAGGATCAAATAATAGAGTTTTTGACACTAAATATGCTTGTGAGTGCAAATCTGGGACATTTGTGCTGGTTTGTGCTAAATGCTGCTCCAGCCCATCCCAGTATGGCCACAAACACCACAAGCCCTCGCTGGTTTTCAGCGGGTGACCCCTGGGTTGGCACTGTGGGTACACTGAGAGCACAAATAACTTCCCCAAAAGTCTCTGGGTCACTGTGTCTTTCTTCCTCTCACATTTGAGTCTCCAGATGGGAAACTCTTACTGGCTGCTGCTGACAGGCAGTGCCACGTGCACAGCTCTGTGGTTACTTGAAATGCAGAAGCATCGTTTGAGCCTGCAAAATCACTTGGGAGCTATTTATTTCCGCTGGTACAAATTGTGATTGGGTTTGTGTGTGTGAAATATTTATCAAAAAGGGTGAATTTTAAAAAGTGTGTAGGCAGGGGGTTGTAAGTGTGTGTAACGGGTTTGGGGGTTTGTTGGGGTTTTTTTTCCAAGTAGTTCAGTGGATAAGGAAGAGCTTCTGAGAAGCTTCTTCTGGGAGGATGTGATTCCCAACTTCAGCCATTCTGCAATGGGCATCCCAAGCATAATGATGGAGTTCTGCCTGCTTAATTGCTGTTAAAAATGATTGACTGCCTTTTCCACTGAGGGAATGTTTTGGTAATGGAAGGATTAGGATGATTGAAGAAATTGAGAAATTTTTTTTATCTTTTTTTTTTTTAATTAATAGAACAAAGTCTGCAAAAATCTCTTTCTCTGGTAGTGGTTATTTTTTTCCTTTTGCACCTTCCTACAGGAAGGCTGCTCAGGTATATGTGTTCTAGCTCATGCATCTGCCAGCTTACAGTGTGCAGGTATTCTATTCTATTCTATCCCATCCCATCCCATTACATTCTATTAGAATATATAGTAGTATAGTAGTATATTATATTACATTTTATTATATTATTTTTCAATCTATTGCATAACTGCATTTCAGGGGGATAAAAGTTATCCAGCCTGTTTAGACTATTTTTAAAGACATTCATGAGATCATATTACTTCATCAATTAATTCTCTCAAAGTAATTTCCATCCCACTGCCCAGTAACCAGATGATAATAAAGGATGATTTTCAAAAATACAGAATTCTGACGCTTTTCCCAAGAGTCCAGAGAGGATAGAGGAGAGTTGTTGAAATTGTGAGGTGTGCCAAAAGACAGTTTTCCTTATATTTTGTTTCTTGCATGACCAGATTTCATTGATGTAGCATAGACCCAGCCTCCTCATGTGTCTATTTCTATTATCTATTTTCACTTATTTACGAAGGACATGGCAGAAAAACGTTTTGTGGAATTGTAGAAGGAAAATAAGAACCTCAGGTTTTGCAGTGAAAGATTGCAGAAAATATGCAGAAAGATTGGGTTGAAGAAGAGGGAAAGACACAAATTTGTGCCTGCAAAACAACTTTACTCTTTGTTTCTAGAGCTTCCTTCCAAACACCTAGCTACTAAAACAAAAAGTAGTTTTTGAGTGTTTTCCAGAGTGGGATTACATTTAATACAGAGAACACAGGTGATTATGACATGAATTGGCACAGTTGGAATAGATCCCTGCTTTACTGGTTTACAAACTCCCCCTTGCCAAAGCTTGAAATGGAAGTGGAGAGAGATTTGCCTCAAATTACTCACACCTGGAAAAGTTTGCAGACTAAATCAAACTAAAACTGTCAGACAAACCTGCTTGAACTCTGGTGGCTCACTGCTTAACAACCCTTCCTGCAGACATTTGGCTTCTGGATGAAATATTGAAGAAGGGTAACAGAAATAATGTCACTTACAGCCTATTGACACTTCCCAAGTTATTACTCTGTAATCATGCTCCAGTTTTACCCCCTGAGGTGCTAAAGACTGTGAAGATGAGGTTCTGCTCTGCTGGTTCCATGATTCTTTTGTTCTCTAGTATTTCCGTAGGACTCTGAGTTAAAGAACCTCCAGCTCTCCTATCAATATTTTTATTATATTTATTTTCAGATCAATCTTTTCAGTCCCAGCTTTTGTAACTGTGCCTTTTCAACAAAGCTGCTATAAACAGTCATTTACAGGTTCTGTTTCTGAGGCAGCTTTAAAAAAATGTGTTGTATATATTTGCTCCTGCTCTAAATGTTAAATATCATTGCACAGAACGATGGGAACAGATGGGATGCTGCATAAGCTGTTTATCATATTACACATTTATCACTTTACACTAGTGAAGTGTACATGTGTTTGATTAATATTGACTTTTGATTTATTTGGAGGGCTCTATTTTTTGACAGCATTAGGGATTACATGGTAATCCTTACTGGCTTCCAAGCTTGAAATCTAATTCCAGTAAAAATAGAGTGGATGCATTCCATAATTCTTAATTACATGATTTTTGATTTTTTTTTTCCTGTGAAAAAGAATTACCTGTTTGAGGCTTTAATACTGGAAGGAATTCAGAAGTAAATGGATAACGCTTTTTCCTTCAGTATTTTAGATTAAATTTAGATGCCATTGGTCCAGCTAAATAAATATCTCTTGGAATTAAATACCAGATGCTAAGGAGGTGTAAAATAAAGCAAACCAGCAAGAGTCCTATTTAAATCAATATTCTTTTATACCCTCCACCTACAGAATGAGAGAACTTCGTCTTTGCCTGCTCAACAGGTCTGGATGTTCAGCATGTGTTCCACCTACGTCACAGTGCCTGGAACCAAAAAAGCATCTCCAAAAGCACCCTGAGCTCAGGCACAGAGCACACAGCTCGTCCTGGAGGCTCCCCACTGCAGCACTCTGCTGAAAAGATGGTTTACCAATGCACTGCTTCATTAAAATGCATTTTGGCTCAGCTGAAGCCTGAAAAAAGGGAAGGTTTTCCTTCCAGACAATGGATGAGAAATGATTTCAGGTTGGAGTGGGGCGGTCCGTGCTGTTTGTTCTGCTAAACAGCAATAATATTTAATGAGAGACTCTGCTCTGAACTGTAAATCCTTCAGAGTGTGAGGTGCCCAGCCTGTCAGAATAAATAGAGGAGGCTAAAAACACTTACTTTGGAAATGACTGTTCATTTTGGGAGGCATTGAGTGATCTCAGTGAAATATTACTGAGTCAGTGGAATTTTGGAGAGAGATCAACTTCCCAGCATGTATCCTGGCAGCAGCTCTTCCTCCATTCCTCAATATCTTTTATGTTCAAATAGCACAGGCAGCACTTCAGTCTTAGATGTTGTCATCATTCAAATTTCAGATAACTTTCAGTGACTCCTTATAGATTGAATGAATAAATAAATTACTTTTAGCTGTGCTTATTTACAGTTTTTATGCCTCTGCTTTCTTCTATGTCTATTAATTGATATTATGGAAAGACAAACCCAGCAAAAAGGATGATTTAGCACTAGAAATTACTGAGAGTACATATATACATATATATTTTTTTTATTATTATTTTTTCTTCCCCTAAGCTAAGTGTTGCAGTGCAGTTTGAAGTTTAATTGGCATGATCACAGTAACTGCTCAGGGCTTCATGTATTTAACTCTTCATGCATTTAACTCTTCTTTTTCCATGGACACTCTTTGGGCCTCCTATGGCCCTGTTGCCTTTTCTTCCAGGACAGGAGATCCTTTCGGAAACTTGCAGAAGGAAAATTCTAGTAATTGTAAATAAAATATGTAAAGGGTAGGATTTGGTTGAATTTATTTACATTGAATTTATTTACATGTGCATTTCCCAAAGGAGTAGCTTTTTTTGTTTTCTGGTCATCGTGTCAGCTGTGCACTGTTCCTTAAATACATATTTTCATTAAAAGACAGTAACTAGAAATTCTGTTTCTATCTGTTCCTTCCACATTCTTTTTATGAAAATAATAAACAAAAATTTTCTGCATTTTGGTCTAAAAGACTCCTTCCTTTCTGTGCAGGTTAATAATGAGAATGTAGTGAAAGTTGGCCACAGGCAGGTGGTGAACATGATTCGACAGGGGGGCAATCACCTCGTGCTGAAGGTTGTCACAGTAACCAGGAATCTTGATCCAGATGACACAGCAAGGAAGAAAGGTACATTTTTCTCTCTTCCTAATGGACTCTTCTGCTCTTCCTTCACAGAAAACCAAGTATGGGCATGAAATTGCTGTTTTCTAAATTCCGATTTATTAGACTTTGCTTCTCAAATTTGAAATGTCCTGTTCTTGTTTAATTTGGAGTGATTTAATTCTGTTGGGTTGGACATTAACGTGTGGCCAAAAGAGCAATATTCTCTCATCATGCTTGGCATTAATCTTTATGAGTTTTTCACATGTATATGTTTGAGGATCTTGTAGTAAAATTTCTGGCAGTAGTGAGAGAGGAAAAGCACTAAGAAGAGATGATCTTTTATTAATTTCAAATGTACTTGAAATAGGGGTAGTTTAGCAGTGTTTCTCACACACCCATCCAAAAAAAACACCAGAAAACTTCACCCAAAAAAAAAAAAAAAGAAGGAAACAAAAAAGGAATTTACACTGTTTCCTTCACCTTAGATGCCACAGAGTTTGGTTTCTCAGCTATGCTGGGAAGTCATTAGGCCCTGATAATTATCATTAAGCAGGAAAGATTGCTGCTGCTCACCGGTGCTCCTTGCAGCTGCAGCACGTTGCTGAAAGTTCCTGTTGCTCCCACAGTGCCCTGAGTTCTCACTCACACACACCTGGCTCTTCAGCACGGGGCAGGTGAGGAGCTGGCACTGCAGCATCCCTCCTGCTCCATGAAATCAAAACTCTCTCTCTGTGCTGGAAGTGTTTTTCACCTCCACTGCTTATTAAAAATAGTAATAATTAAAGAGAAAGGCTGTAATAAACTAAATCATGTCCCAGCATGGTCCTGCATTATTTTTGGCTTGATGGAAATACTGTTTGCACATTTTAAACCTTCTTGCCTCTGCCTTTTGGTATGTATCATATTGACCTTAAATGTAGTGACAGGACAAGAGGCAATGTTTTAAACTGAAAGGCAGCATGTTTAGGCCAAATATTAGTGGGAAATTCTTTGCTGTGGGGGTGGTGAGGCCTGGCACAGGGTGCCCAGAGAAGCTGTGGCTGCCCCACTCCTGGAAGTGTCCAGGCCAGGATGGATGGGACTTTGAGCAACCTGGGACAATGGAAGGTGCCGCTGCCTGTGGCAGAGGGGTTGGAATGAGATGATCTTCTCTGACCACCAGAAATATTTGTTACCAGGATACTAAAGCAGAAATGGTAGCTTCTGGGCTAGATTATTGCCTGGATATTTTAAGACCTTATATATTCTGAGGATCACCCGTTTCCCTTAGATTCACCTTAACAATTCAGATCCATTTGAATGTTCTTTCCTGTATTTCTCAGATTGAACTGTTTCTTCAATGATTAAATTAATCTGCCAGAGATTGGCTGGTACCCAGGAGGTTTTTAGCCCTACATATTTCTCAGAAGGGGCACCACTGCTGCGAGGTCCTTTCTCTAGAAAGCCCTTTTCCTGCTGGGAAACAGAAGTGCACAGTTATTTAGCTTTAAATGTTTCTATGTATCCTGTTACATAAAAGCTTGCGGATGTGTCAAGCAACCTACGCTAGAGCCAGAAACAGTGGAGAAATTCAGTCCATGAAAAGCATCTCAGGGCTTTTTCCTCCACATGTAGGTATTTATTCTCGCCTTATTTCATGGAGCTTATTCTTTTAAATGGCTATGGAACTGTGGCTGTGAGCACAGGGCTTCCAGAGGGTGTGTTTTGGCTGACACCTGTGTGTTTTTCTGTCCCATGCACAGCCCCACCACCTCCTAAGCGAGCTCCAACCACTGCACTGACCCTGCGCTCTAAGTCCATGACCTCAGAGCTTGAAGAGCTTGGTAAGAAAGTGTTTTTTGGCAAGCATGCTGGCTTGGTGGAGATGTAAATATCTATCTATATGTCTCTGTGTGAAATTGATGAAGGGAGCTGCACTGTGTACAGTGTCTAGAGCAGAGGAGGTTTTAAGAATGCTGCATCTTTGGAGAGTTCAAAATGTGCATGACTCGCATGAATGATTTTTTGTGGAGACTTGTGCCTTTACTGCTGCGCAAGGGAATGTTGATACATTTTATGCATCATCAAAGTTTGGCACCTCTACCAAAAAAGAAAAGAAAAAAGAAAAGAAAAAAAAAGAAAATAATGCTGTATCATGTTTTGTTAGCTTTGCTTTCTAAATTTTCAGTTCATCTAATATTGTTTTATTTTAAATTTCTGTGGCCTCTCATTAGTGGATAAAGGTAAGCTGCCAGAAGCTGTTATTAAAAGCTGACAGTGTTAAAGCAGCTTCAACTTGAACTTGTTTCATTTGATCTGAAAAAGTGCATATTATGATATCACTTTGACTTCTGTGCATGATATAAACTTAATTCCTCTCACTATTGGTAATAAAAATTATTGAGCATTCAGTCTTTTATTTGCTAGTTTTGAGAAATGTGGTTGTAGATTCCTTTGCTTGATCATCCACATTCTAGATATGCATAATTCTTCAGGAATTTGTATTCATTTTCTAGAAATGAGGAAGGTAATTGTCCTTTTCTTCCTGGTTTTAATCTGTTAGGTCACTAAAAGGTAGAATTTCTGCAGCTAGACTAAGACATGGAAATACGAATAAATCATATATAAAATGAGGAAAGCCCAGTGCATATTTCTATGTGGCTATAATAGTAAAAGAGTGTGTTTAGCAAGTGAGAAATGGGTATAAAACCAAACCACATCCCTCACTGCAGAGTCATAGATGACAATAATCCACACAATAAAACCATTTTTCCATGTAATTCTACAATTAGATACTTAATTTTATGATCTTGGGGTTTTCCTGACATGGACTCATTTGAAGGCCAACTGGAAGGAATCAAAGCCTTGTGGCCCCTTTTTTTCCCCTGTAAGTCAGTGGCTTTTTTGGGGGCAGATGGACCCCATCCTTCCTTTAGTGAGTCAAGTCATGTAACTCCAATGGGAAGTCTCCCAGCAAAGTGGTGCTGAAGTAGGTAGTGTCTTCTCTATGGTCTAACAACCAAATGAAGACCCAAAAAAACCACCCCAGTCTGATTATTTAGCTCCAGCAAGTCTCAGAAAATTTGGGGTTTATGTATAAGGAAGTTTAGGAGCTTAACTCAAGGTATCATCAGCTCGTGAATGCTCCATCGTTTTTCTTCCAGGATTAAAATGTAAAATATTGTTTCTGGAGCACACTTTGTGGGTCTGGGTGTTTTTCATTTGCTTTTCTTTCATGGAGTGCTGAGGGTTTGTAAAACTTTGCTGGTTTATCAACCACCTTTCCCAAGGGGACAGCAATACTTAAGCACCATTTTTGCCCCTTTGTTATCCTCTTCTGCCAATTGCTTTCAAGCTGAGGATATTCTTCTATTTCTCTGGCTTTTCAATCCTCCACAGGAGATATTGATCTTAAAGCAGAAGCAGCATTTTCCTAGAGGAGAATAGCTTGTTAATAGTAATGTCCCCAGTGGAGACCATCATATTTTAGCTTTCCCACCCCCCTGCTCAAGCTGTGGCTCTTGCTCTGCTGTTTGTCCTCACCAAGTGGCAGAAACCACTGCAACTCCTTTAACAAGCAGCCATGGGACAAATTTCCATTTTTAAGCACATTTCCCATTTATACCTTGATCCAGATGGGGCAGACATTGCAGTGGCAGGAGTTTTCTGTTCTGAGAAATAGTCCTGCACCATGTTCCAGAGGTGTTTGTGCCCTGGGAAAGCTGTAGTGGTGGCAGAAATTTGCTTTCTTCCCAAAAAAGTCTGTAAAAGCCACTTCTGTGACACTCTGAACATTTGCCACCTTAGCAAACAATGTGACTGCTGTTCCAAAGAACATCTGTGGTCCACCTATTTTCATATTTGTCCTGGAAAAGGGCTATTATCAGAAGGGACAAGAATTCTTAAATTGCACAGCAACTGAACAAGCTTCCACGGGGAAAGTGTTCTCCCTATCATCAGTTAGAAGTTGTCTCCTGACATAAAACACAGCTTGTATGTGTGTATTTATCTATAATTTATATATCCCTCTATGTATTTGTGTATATATTGGACATCTGTGAGAGCTATGAGAACACCCACATTTTTATAGCCATTAAACTCTTTAATGAATGAGCATTCCTTTCATGCCATATATGTGCAAAGCAAATAGGAAGAACCTATAAATGAGCACTGTGGATGTTCTCATCAATACCTATGTGTAACCCTTTTTCCTGAGCTGGAGAAGCTCGTGGTCTCAATAATGTCTCGTGACAAAGAATCCCACGGGCTAATTATGTGCTGTGTACAGATGTATTTCCTTTTTATTGGTTTTGAATGTGATGCCTTTAATTTTATTGAATGTCCCTCGTTATGTAGCAGAAGAAAAATGTAAATAGAAAATCCCCATTTGTTTTCCCTTAGAATGCATAGTTTTGTAATATCTTCTAGCTAAGGTAAACATTTTTTTTTTTTTAATTATCCATCTTGCAGTCATTAGAGTCACTTCCTTTGTCTGGCTCTGAACCCTACTTACAGTTTTATTGACATGATTTGAGCTATTCTGTTCTTCACAATAAAGAGCAGACCATCTGAGCTGTTCTCTTTCAAATTAATTAATCCAAAAGATGGCAGTGTGCTAATGATTCCTTTCCATTTCAATCTGCAAAGATTTGGGAATGCCTGATGTTGTCATAGTTTGACATCCCTGGTATCAATAAGTTGCCCCAATTACTGCTTTTAAAAAAGAACTTAGAAAAAAAAAAATTCTGCATGTATCCCTAATAACTGCAGGGGAGAAATTCCTCATAAATCCTGATAAACAGCTTGGCAAAAGCAGATTTTATCTACTGTGGGTTGAGAGATACCTGTTTAGCAGAGGTGAGCAGGGAGAGACTGACATCTTAGAGGGAAGGATAATGTTTGCACTCAAAATGACAGACGAGGATTTAGCATATAAAAAATTACCTTCAGAATTGATTCACAGTTCCTTCCCTTTCTATTTCCAAGCTTCAGTACGGAAGAAGAAGGGTAAGGGGAAGCATTTTGTCTCTTGTTTAACCTGTTTCTCACCTTTCCATAGTGAAGGATAATAACAATGTAAATGTTGGCATATGGTCCAGTTTATTTTATGGTGTCAAATGTACATTAATTATTGTATATGTTTTTTTAGTTATTTAGTTAATAAATTGCAAACACACTTAAGAAACTCAAACAGAAGACCACATTCGAAAATATCCCCTGCATTTCTTCCTTTTGTCTCCTTTCCTTCACCTTGCCTTTTTTTTCCTTCTCTGTACCCAACTCTTCTCCAACCCCTTCCATCTCATCTCCTCACAGTTCCTGTGCTGAGTGGCAGCCACAGAGAATCAGTGGCCAGTGACCCCCCAGTGCAGTCCCACATTAGCGACCCCGCTCGTGTCCCGAACGGCCACACGTGCTCCCACGCCCACACTGTGTCTGGCTCAGGAATCAGGGATCTTGCACACCACACCTGAGCTTCTCACCCTCAGAAATGCTGCTCTGTCTGGTAGAACATCTTCCACGCTGTCCTGTATGCATGGAGTGCCCTCCCTGGACTGATTCATGAGGCCACCTACCACCTTCTCCTTGAAATGTCTCCCAAAGACCCACCTTCCCTAGATCCCAGCACTGAGCAGTCATCCCAGCACTGATGGCGAGGCAGGGGGGCAGGTAGAAATAGCACTGCTATTTTAATAGTTTTCATGAATGTATTTTTGTGTATAGAGAGTTTGTTTGTGTTGAGCTGTACTTTTTCCATGCTCCTGTACGTCATTTTGCTTCCCTACATTGTGAGCTCTCCTGAGCAGGTGCTGCTCATTTCCACCTTCTCATGGAGCCTGGCCCAAGGAAGAGTCTCCCACTTCCCTGAGCCCCTGGGTGGTAGCTGGTGAAAAACAGGCTGTGTCCTGCTCTTGGATGAGGTTCAGTGTCATGGAAAGGAAATCTAGGCTGTAGGCAGTGTCTTCTCTCAGCAGGGAAGCTTTTCCTTTTTGACATTTAATAGGATGGAATTGGGTTATTTTCCACTCTTTATTTTCCTGCTCTTTCCTGACCTCCTTTCAGGTGGTTAGCAGAGGTTCCAGCTAGGGATATTTGCCATTCTCTGTTCAGAGATTATGACAGAATAAACCACATTGCTACTGAAAAATATGTTTGGGCAGCATATAAAAAAATCTTTGTGTTGTTGTGTAGAGTCTTCTGTCAACCACGAATTCAGTTTTCTGGGTCAGAGATGAGGGAGGCATTAAGATAACAATAATGGCTTCTGTGGTTCTTGTCTGACTGATCTTGTTGATTATCTCTGGCGATGGGTTCTGGTTCATTGGGAAAGCAGGGGAAAGGCAGGGCAGGACAGGACATAGGCTGTATTTTTTGATACTCAGGATAGAAGATAGGGTATTTGTGTGTAAAAAGGTGATAAAATCCTTAGGTTTGGAGCAGCATGGCATAGGCAGTTCTGTCATTTTACTGCAGTTACATAGCTTGAATTCAACTAAAATTTAACTTCATCTGTGCCACTGACTTTCTGCTTGCAGTAGTTGCCTGACTCAGAGGTAGCTTCCAACCTTGAAATATGTGTGTGGAAGGGTTGTGTTTCCATACTACTTTCTGGATGTTGTGGGATACTTGGGATGGGGGAGAGGTGTTCTTCTTTCCTATGCCTTGTAGTTTTCCAAGAACCATTGTATGAGTAAGTTATGGCAACGTGTAAACCAAGAGTTGTAGCAGCAACTTGTTGGAGGCAGCATTTAAAATGTGATTCCATTAATACTGAACCATAACCAGGATATTCCTGCAGCAAATTGAAATGAAGGCTTGAAAACACTCTGAAAATGAAAGATTAAGGGAAAAATTTGAGGTCATAATTTTCATCATCACGACAGGAAAATAGGTATCATTAGAGCTTTTAAAATTAATATTTTAAAACTTTAAATAACTCTGTTTATAATAAGTTTATGCAGCTGATGGAGAGCTTGGTTTTAAATGGCTTTTCCTTCAGTTTTTGTTTTGACTTATGAATAACTCCTTGTGGAGGGAGAATTTGAAAATTATATGATCCTTAAGGAACACATCCATAAGCTAAGATCTGTAAATGTCTAGATATATGATTTAAAAGTTTCCTGCTCCTCAGCTTTCTTTGCTGCTAGGAAATGGGTTTGATTTAGTGATTAATTTGGGATTTTCAGTGAAAGCTGAAGTGGACAGTGTTGAATTTTAAAATGCTTAATATAAAATCCTCTAAGAGAAAGGACAAAGTGAAGAACAGATCAGGTTAAATTTCCACAGCAAAATGGAAATGACAAATAATCCTTCTGCATTAATAAATAATCTGCTGGCAGTGTCACATGGGTGTCAGTTGTGAGCTGGGGTGGTGCTGTTTGTTCTTAGATTTGATATGGTAATCAATATAAAATATTGATATATACCATATACTGATATAGTATGTGTGTTGGTCCTGGTCTTTGGGCTTTGGTGTGGGCTGCAGTACCAACTACAAATAAAGGATTTTCTCCTTTGAAGGGTTTAGATTCTATCACCACCTCACAGATACACAATAACTGTGGTATCATCAACACAGAATATTGTTGCCTGGTATCAAGTCTGACCGGCATTTGAATAGAAAAATATCAGTTGATGGCATTCAAAAGAAATATTATTAGCTCTGTCTGCAATAAGCATTCCCACTTCATCCCATTCCTGTTGTCCATTGTTTCAAAGGTGGTACCTTCCAATGGCATCTGAAACAATGAAATTGCAGAGCAAATACATATAAATGAATGCCAAGCAGTGGATTAGCTCACAGTGTTCTGTTCTGTTTGAAGAGACCATTCCCAAAGTCGTCTGGGTTCAAAACTCACTTTCTTTATTTCACTGGTGGAGTTGATGATGGAGATTTGTCTGCAGGGAACAATGGGAATACCACCAAAGCAACTTTTACAGCACTCACCACAGCAGCTCCTGAGGTAGCTCCCAGCACCTGCAGTACTTCTCTGTAGGAAGAAGGTTTTCAGATCTTCGCCAGACACTGTTTCAGAAGATGAGAGCAAAAGGCATCAGGCTTCATGAAGAATTCTTGAAGGTTATCCCTTGTAAGTAATTGATTCACATTACATATTTGAAATTCTAATGAAGTGGCAGTGTAGTAATGAGGAAGAGGTTGTCATCGGGTTGTCATTTATCTCAAGCAGAAAGCAGTGACTCTGGGTGGAATTTGTCAAGTGTGTGTGAAGAAATGCCAGCCCCATTTGTGGTTGGTGCAGCAAGGCTGCAGGTTTTATGGCTTGTAGTGTAACTTGGAGAGTCCACAGCAGTGTAAGTGTAGGATTAGGACCGTGGCTCTAATAGAAGTACTTGTAAAACACTTTGTGAAAGCAAAGTATTGAAAATTGTATGTTTCAAAAAGGGAACAATGCTAAACCTGTGTATTCCATGAAACATAACTTGGCAATGTGCTGATTAGCAATTTGTGCCACAGAATCCAAGCTTAACAGGTAACTCCTGGTACTAAAGACTTCTTCAGTCCAGGATTTACCTTTCATGAGATGCTTTAGCATTTTGGAAACACTGGGAATCCTGAGTAGAGGCTGCTTGAGTCTGTAGGAGTGTTCTCATCTACACCGTTATTATTTTGAATTTATCAGCTTGTTCTTGAGGATGTAGTGCCCTGTCATGATACTTGTTTTTCTTTACTACAGGACTGTAAGACTGTAATTGAAAAGGTTTTCAAAACCTTTCTGCATCAGCCAAACAAGACAATGGTACAAAAGAAGTTGGAAAAGGAATTGTAAGTGTTGCAGAAAATGTGGGGTTTGTAGCATTTGCGAAGAGACACATTAAATACGTTGGTTTATGTGAGTGTGACTATGCTCAGATATTATCAATTTAATATCTAAGCACATATTCAAAATCATGAGGGCTTGAGGAACAGTTAAAATTGCATGTGTTTCCCAATATGGCACACTTAGGGCAGTGGAAAACTCTTTCAGCACTTTTAATGTGTTCTCTCTCTTTTTCAGGAGCCAGGGAGATGAAGGACTTATCTCCCTCATCTCAAAACTCCCTTTGCTGCTATTTTTTTTTCTTTTTCCTTCAAATGTTCACATACCCATGTTAATTAATTTCTAATCTAATTAAAAATAAATTGTTTTAGATAATTCCTCATAGTTTGTTTGGTTTTTCCCTTCGGTGTGGAAGCGTGAGAGTTAAGTGTAAGACCAGAGAATGCTGTAAGTGTATTAGATCCTCCACTTTATTTTTGGTTTCTTTGATTTGATTGCCTTTCTTTTGTGATTAGGCCAAATTTTCAAATGCTGTCTCTTAAACAGAACATCAAATTGCCATTTAAATTCCACCTGGCTTGCAGGGTAGGAGTGGGTATTGACTATATTCTCTGCTTTGTTTTTGTTCTTGAACAGAAACCACTGTTAGACAATGACCATTCCTCTTTCAAGGTAGGCTGAATTGCAAGGCTTCAGCATTGCAGGTGTATTTTAAATGCCTGTATCATTATTTCCTTAATAATGAACATGCTGTTAAAGAGCTGGTACTTGAAAATTATATCTCTAGAAAGAATTTGAACATATCCGTTTTCTGCCTTCCTTAAAAATTACTTTTGATGGTGTGGTTATAATGTGTAAATGTGACTTGTGTAATAATGTGAAGCTATTTTCAGCCCTAGAAACACAAATAAGGCTTTCCTTCGAGAAAGTTTTGAGAGCTCTTTACTGTGAATACCTACAAAGCATTTTCATAAATCATGTAATGGTATTTATAGATACTCAATGTTAAATGATTAATTTTAGTAGCTAAAGTTTTTATGTTTTATTGATTTATTTTGTATATTTTATTATTTTATTTTATTTTAGAGTACTTTATAGAATTTACAGTATCCCAGAGAACAGACAATTATTTTTAGTTAATTTTCATAGAAGGAAAGTGTTTCAAGTGCCTTTTGTGTTTGACTGTATTGCAAAGCGCTTTTATTATTTCCTCATTATGCTGACTGCTAAAATAATATTCTCTGCCTGTTGTTTGCAGTATGGTAAATGTGTGCTTTGGGCATTGTGATTCAAGCACAATCCTGCAAATTGTTAATTTGGGGCGGGGCTGGAAAAAGGTAATTCCAGATTAAAATATAGTGGTGGCAGATTGATGAGGATTAGCCTAATTGTCCACATGAAAACTCAGGTCATTCCATTTCTGTATATTTTTAACTATATATTTACGGGACATAACTGTAGGCTGAACTTGTTGTTTCTTCCCTCTAATTTTGATCATAAACAACTAATTTGGATTTAGAACTTTACCTTTAATGTTCTTGCTCTGAATCCATGCTTCAGCTAAGGCTAGTCTTTAAATGCTTGATGGTGTGTTGAAGGCCTTGTTATACTTCACCTTCTTTTGGTCTTTGATGAATTTTTACACATCTGATCCTGTTTGAAGAGCTGAAAAGAAAGCCATTTGTTCTCAGCGGGCACAGATCCATTTTTAACCATTTTAACCAAACATGAGTCACCTGTTTTTCCCCCAGGGACACTGTCAGGTGAAATTGCTTCTGTGCCAAGCGACTTTATCAGATGAACTCCTGTGCCCTGAGCAAGCTCTCTTTTGAAATCAGTAGGTTCTCACCTGCCCATTAGCATTGGGAAGGTGGTCCAGAATTTTTGTTCATCTGCTTCTTAGAAAACCTTGCCCAGAACCCAGACCCACTGTTTGCCCAAATTGTCGTTTAGTAGATCTCTCACCCACAGACATTCCCCCTGAAGTTTTTATCCAGTTACTTCCCAGCTGTTCTTTTACAAATTAAGCAGGGCAAGGCCTTTGGCATATATATGGGAAGTGCCAAAAACCTAAAAGGAATGCAGTGCAAATAATTGCACCTACTTGATTTAAATGCTGCTTTTTTTTTTTCCCCTCAGACATGGAAACTTAATTATATGCATAATCACTCCTGGTCTTCATGCTAAAAACAAGCTACTTGTAGTTAAAAATAAAAGAAATTGGGATAAAAAAATTAATCCATAAGATGAAAGCAACACCACAGCTGTATTTAAAAGGCATTTCAAATAGGCACATGTGAAGACCACCCCTTTAGTTTTGGTGCAGCTCCTGTAACCCGTTTTTGCAGATTATTGACAAGGAAGCAAACTTTATTGGCCAGCGAAGGAAATTAAACTAAACCTGCAAACTCGTATTTAGGGGAGGCGATGGAACAAAACCCTTGCATGTGCAGTGCCTGACACTAAGGGCTGCGTGCCCAAACCTGTTGCCACCAAGGAAGAATGAATGTCCTGTGTTCCCATCACTTTTCCAAAGGAAAAATGCATGTGCCCAGTATTTGCCTGCAGATGCTGGACCAGGTGGGTGATCCTACAGCACTGAGGTGCCATTGGCATTGTCTGAAGTGTTGCATAATGCGCCTGGTACAGTTTCTGTCTGTATCTATCTTAGGTATTTACAAGGCACCTATCACCTTGGTACCTAAGCAGTTTGAGAAATGCACCCACCCCAGGAGGGATGATGAGATACAGACAGAGGCCCAGGTCCAGAGCAGCAGAGGCAGGGCCCGGGAAGCTCCCCCGCTGTGTTCCCGCTGTTGTTGGGCTCCTGGCCCTCTTGTTGTGGCCAAGGGACATCTCCACCCACCTGTCTGTCAGCAGGAAGAGACCGTGCCTGCCCCAGCCCTCCCGTGCAGCTCCGCTGGTGGGCAGTCTGAAAAGGAAAGATAATGGAAAGAAAAGGCAACGATCCGGTAGCAGAGGTGAAACAGGAATGGTGGGATTTCAAAAGGAGGGCTTCTTAAAGAGCAGCACATCTCAGGGGAGGGATCAGCTGCCAGTCCAAGTGGCAGGTAAGGCACAACACAGGCATAAATCTCAAATGTTCTTCAGTGACCAAAAGTTAAAGAAATACTTCTGATGTCTCTAAAGTTTGTGTATATCCAAAGCCCTGCTCTGTTCTTGGCCTCTGTCTCAGTCCTCTACCCCTGCAGCTGAATCAACCACTCAGTAATTCTCTGTGTATCTCAACCCAATAATTGCTACAATCCTCAAAATGCCTAATGACCAACACAAAGGACTCTCAGTGGTGATGAACGTTGTTGTGCAAGGAATAGCACGGAATAGCAGTGCTCCAAAATAATGGACATATTCATGTACCTAAAGGCTGGAATAAACTTGGCTTTGATCAGCATGCTCAGGGCAGGATGGGGCAAACCACAGCTCTCCCCGGCAGGCACACCTGGAGCAGCTCTCCTGTGGGCTCCAGGAGCACCTGCTGATCCACCACGTCAGACCAGGCTCTGTGTCAGCCCAGGGGAATCACCTGGATAGGCAGCAGGAACAGAGAATCTGTCTGGCAGATCCTGCTCCTCTGCAGAAACAGAGAACCTCTCCAACAGGGGAGAAAGGGAGATAGCCAGGACTTTGGTGGAGTTCCTATTGCATGGACCCCCTCAATAGCAGATCTCTTTTTTTTTCCCTTAAACACAGCAGAGTCACTGAGGTAAAACAAAAAACAGCCTTCAGAAACGTGTGAATCCCAGGGGGCTTTTGGAAATAGCTGCATAGTACCCACAGTGATCAAACACTAAAGCTGAAGTGCAGTGGGTTGCTGGCTTCCAGATGTTTCTGCTCCCTTTAGCACATTTGCATGCTCCTCCCTGAGTCCCTTCCTCAGCCATTTAAGGATGGAGATGGAAGTCCTGCCCCAGCAGAGCAAGGGACATGAGGTTAGGAACATGAACCTTGGAGGCTGCAGGTCTGATGGCTGCTATCACTTGGTATAAAGATACCTGTAAAAGACAGAAGTGACCTATTTTGCCTGTAAGTCATATCTATCTCTGTGAGCAAAATGCTGCATGTAGGAATGGTGTGTCAGGTGGAAACTGCTAGAAAGATCAGGGAATCTGACCTCTTCCCTTTGCTCCACACCCAAGGAAGCCAGCTGTGCTTCTTTGTACCCACTCTATTTAAAGCTTGAAAAGAAAGAGACTTCTTTTTTTTTTAAAGCAAATTAACAAGGTGAGGTCAGCCATGTTGGTGCATGTTTTGATCCATGGCCAATTTTGACTTCACAGTTGTAGTGGCCTCTCTCTTTCTCTCTTTTTGGAAGTGGCCCCTTTTCTAAGGAGTTAAAGGCAGTTAGTTGAGGTCACTCTGTCACCTGTTCAAACATAAGGATGGTTTCTGGCTGAACCCAGTTTTGCAGTGCCCCTGCTGTGCCTGGCAGTACTCTCCCACAGCCCCAGCCTAGGCACTGGTGTAACCAACCTGACCAAGATCCACCCAGAATTCAGGGTGACTTTTGGTTACCAAGGAATGGATTTCTTGGGCAGACTCACATGTTCATCCAGGTGGTGTCAGCCAGTGGCCTCCTGGCAATTTTCCCATGATTGCTCCTTAGTGAAGGAAAGTTTGTGGAAGGCCATGCCTGTAACACACCCTCGGTTCCCCATGCCCATGGCAATGCTTCCCAAAGCTTCCAGAAACCGGAGTTGCTGAGAGATGCTGAACACCTTGTTACAAATAATAACAGTGATGGTTGTTCCTCCTTCTCATTGCCAGCCAAGTTTACCAACCTAACCTAAAGCCTGTGCATGTATTCATTATTCAGAAGTATTCGCCAAGAGTTTCCGCAATTAACCTTCTGCCCAGGGGTTTTCACAGACTCTTTGCTTTTTTGTCATTTGTGTCATTGGTCACTGATTGCCAGATGCTGTTCTTTCAGCTCTGAAAGGCTGAAAAGACTGACTGGGAGAATGGCAAGAGGTAACATTTCATAGGACATAAGGAATTTTGCAAAAATTTATTATTGCGATTTTTCAGAGGAATTTTTCTTTACAAGCCTCTGGCAAATGCGTAGACATGCACAAATAACAAAGTTGTTCTGGTCCCCCTGAGTCTGAACAAATTAGACAGTGATACCATTTACAGAAGTATTCATAAATCAGTGT
The DNA here is from genome assembly GCF_051311805.1 of Agelaius phoeniceus. Lineage (NCBI taxonomy): Eukaryota > Metazoa > Chordata > Aves > Passeriformes > Icteridae > Agelaius > Agelaius phoeniceus. The sequence goes on along the minus strand of NC_135270.1, from coordinate 9,025,925 downwards.
GGAGTTTGGAGGTTTTTGATTTCATTTTGCTTCTGTTTTTGACTTCCAGTATAGTTTGGTTCTACTACTTACCAGTTGTTAGGTGGGCTCTGTTTAGAACACTTGCCAGCTAAATGGGGTTTTTAAATATGTGGAATTTTCTGTTGACATGTCAAAAGAAATGCCAAGACATTCAGTATGACCAGTGGCTCTACCAGAATGAGTATTTATGATCCCTTACCTCACTCCAATTCCATAGACTTTAATTGAAGTGTGTGTTTGCTTTGTGTGGTAAAATTAGGTCCCCTGTTTTTTTGTTCTTTTTTTTTTTTTCATGTGTACTCAAATAGGAAAATGCTGAGAAATCATTTCATGATCCTACACCGTAGTTGTTAAGAGAGCTTTGCTAATGAAGGAATGCAGCTATGGCTGTATTAGACAAAGCAGGGGAAGAATTGCCAAGGAAGAAGCAGTTCATAGTTAGGGTGATATATAGTCCCTTTCAAACCTCCATGGAGTGGAAGAGCCAATGATTGCATGACAGTTTGTCCCTAGAATTCATTTCCATAAGGAGCTCATGCCTTTTTACAAATACAATTTCATCCTCACTTTCCATAAAACATGCAACTGGACAGTCCAGCCAGACGCAGAGAGAATATGAATACTTTGAATGTGAATACTTTGAAGTAGTGAATATGCTAAATGCACGAATAATATCCATTATTTTAGCACTTAAAAGTCATCATTCAATGAAGTCACACAGAATCCCTTTTAGAGCACCATAATATTGCAGGCACATGGGTGTAGAAATAATGAGTACCACACTGTGGTGGACAGGGATTGAGATAAAGCAGGAGAGATCCTTGGGTCTGTCAGAAAAAGCTTTTCTTTTCATTATATTTCACATAAAATAATTAAAAAAAAAATCAAACAAAACCCTGCCCCGATTCATAAACAGAACCAAAAGTATGGTTTAACATGACCTCAGCAACACCTTGCAGATATAAGCTTACAGCTTCCACTGAGGTCTGAAGAGCAGTATTTCAAAAAGCAGAAATTAATCCTTAAAAAAAAAACCCAAAAAGCTTTTTTCAAGGCTGGGATGCCAGAGAGTAGGCACAGCACTGATCTGGCACTCAGGCCACTGTGGTGTGACCAGCAGCAGCCTGGTTGGGTCACAACCCTACCGAGAGCAGTGCTTCTCTCAGCTGTCCCTTGCCTGAGCGTGGGGAATGCAGGGCTTTGGGTTTGGGCTTTGGGCTGCCTCCTTCAGCCACACTGCCCTAGGGTGATTTCTCATGACCAAATTGGCTCCCCTCAAAAAAAATTAAAAAAAAAAAAGAAGTGGACTCATTTTTTTATCTGAAGTCCTGGCCACAGCCTCACGTAGTGCAGAGAGGTACAGGACAGAGCTGGGCAGATCACACTCCATTGTGAGCTGGTGATTCCTGTGGGTGCAAAATCCTGAGCCTTTCCTGCTCTTTGGGAGGGTATTTTTCTCTAGAGTTGCCATGGGGAAGCATTTGCACCCAGATTTCCACCACGCACCCTCAGGCAAGGGAAGAGGTAGCCAGGGGAGGGTAAAAACTCAGTTCATTTGCAGGAGACAAAGAGATCCCGGTGAGCAATGCCCTCAGATAGCATTTCCTACTGTTTGGAGAAGAGAGCAAGGAGAACCTGGCAAATGTTGGGGAGGGCATTGCTCACGGGATAATCCCACGGACGGCCACCGTCGCGCTGCAGCAGTTATTTGGGAGAGATTTTGGGTGGGGTGACGTGAGACGTCGGACAAAAGTGAAGATAGCCAGCAGTGCTTCAGAGCAACAAAGGGCTGCCCTCAGCCAGTGGTGGAGCACATCTGGCACCCCAGGAAGCTCAATTGGACCCTTGGCCCTGAGCTCGTCCCAGGGATTTCTGACTGACACCACTGCAGTGCATAGGTGAGCTTCTCGCTAGGTTCACTGACATTTCCTGTCACAGTCACACTGAGGGGAATTTGGTAGCTCCTGCCTTGGGATGCAGCAGGGCTGTGTGTGTTCTGGGTACAGGACAGTGTGCACTGAGACCAAAAGTGCTTAATGACGCCAATTGCCACGTGCCCAATGCAGTCACTAAACTTTAGTCCGCCCTTCCGTTTGCCCAAACACATACACTCTGGCTTCCCAACTGGCTTATTTCTATGTGTTGTCCAATGCATGTAGATACCTCCATCTGCCTGGCCTCAGATACAGTGGTTGTTGCTCCTCTATTTGATTGCCAGATGTCACTGGGGAGCAAGATGGGGAGGTTCCTGGATCCTCGGGGCAAGCCAGCCATCACCGAGGGAGCTCGCTGTCCACGCCGGCCGAAGAACAGGAATCCTCGGTGCCTGCCTCTGACGAAGACTCGCCAGCCAGGACCACAGAGAGCTGGCAGTGGCCGCTGTCCTCGTCTGAAACGCACAGCAACGTTGGGGAGGATTTTGAGGGATTTCAAACGCCGGCGCGGACTCCAGAGTGCACCATGGACATACAGTCTCCCGGGGATCAGTCACTCAGTAGGACTCCTCAGTTTGAAAGTGACTCTCCTGAGGAGGAGGGAAATGATGAGATGAATGAAGAGCGCTGCGGTGTTGAGCCTGTCCCTAGGGATCGGGGTTGGAGAGGGCAGCCCCAGCTAACAGAGGGAGAGAAGCTGTTGATGGAAACCAACAGTAGGATTGTGCAGCTGCTGGAAAATATCAAGAGGGAGCATGCACAGTCCATGGGTCTCATGTCCCAGTCCATGGGCCGTATGGAGCTGCAGCTGGGCATTGTGGCTACCTCCACAAGAGCCATCCATAACTACCTGTCAGAGATTTTAGCTTTCCTCAAGCAGCCGAGGACACAGGTCCTCGAAACGCGCATCTCCCAAAGAGCCACCCCCCATGTCGAGTTGACGTGTGCCTCGACATGGACTGGTGAGGACGCAGTGGCATCCTCCACTGTGTGCTTACCAGGGGCCGAAGGGACGAGCGACTCTCGCGACCCGCCGCAGGCCACCCTGCCTTGTCGCAGTGGCCGGCTGCAGAGAGCCATAACCGAGAGGGCCTCGCTGCCCATGCCTCCACGCCAGGCAAAAGGGGGAGGGAAGAAAAAATAACCACTCCATAGGATTTTTAGAGGTTTTTTTTAATGTGCCTGTCCTTTTAATTCTTAGCCATAAGGCCATCGGTGGCAGAGTTCAACCATTTCCTACATTGGCTAACATTGTATTCTGGCTGACTAGATTAGTCTAACATTTTGTAGTTTATATTTGCACTGTTAACGATGTGTGCTGCTGGTATTTGAAGAACATTTGCCTCTGTTCTTTCACTTTAACTTCATACAAGCATTTTTTTACTCTGTGCCAGGCATTCATTGCTTTTCTTACAAATACAAGTCATTTCTTGAGGCAGCTGTTTTTTGAGTTTTCTTTCTCCATTATCCCACCCCCTCTGAGCAAGCACGCAGGACTTGGTGGTAAGTATAGAGGTCTTGGCAATACTCGCCTCCCAAACTGTGTTCGATCAGTCTTTGCCTGGTGTTTCTGGCATGCCAGCCTGAGGTGTTGGGGTATAGCCTGTACTGGATCATGACCATTCTTATCCTCTGTGGGTCTCACCAGCTCACTTCCTAAGACCCTCGGTGGAGCTAATCCACATGTCTTGGCTATGTCGTACAATAAGTAATGTTGCCAGGATCATACCTCATATTTCTCTTTTTGGGGGCTGTGTAGTGATGTGCCACCAGATCTATCTGGGCACCTGACTCTCGTTTTCAAAGTTCATTTGATGATGGATCTGGTGGCTTGATGGGCAGCATTATACTTTTTCCTCTGAGAGAGTCTGGGTATTCGGAACAGGAGTCACTAAGCAATGTGTTCTACGGGGATAAGAGCCATCTCCTGCAACAAATCTATTAGGAGGAGAGACTGTCCCCTCTAATTATCACAGATATTAATTATTAAAGAAAAAGAAAAAAAAATGAAAAAAGCAACTTGCCTAGCAGCCAGACCTCTTGAGAATGTAAAAGTCATGACATGCTGTTGGGTACTGTGCTACTCTGTCTGTGATTTAAGAGCTTTTCATCAGAGACGAGACCTGCATCTTGATAAAACACAACTATTTTCTGTGCCTTTAGGCCATCCAATTTCCTGAGGGCTGGCACCCTGAGCAGGGCACGGGTCCCATTGGTAACCCAACAGGGCAGATGGAAATGCACTTTGGCAATAAATTACTTTATATCTGTTGGTGCTGCCTCTCTCGGGGGAATTTAATATAGTGGCACTCAAATTGCTATATGCATGCAGAGGCATCAGACTGGCTTTTACATGTGGTATCCCTGACAGTTCTCCGGAAGGATGCTGCTCCCAGGAGGCCCTGGAGCAGTGGGGACAGGTTCTCACAGGTGTAGCATGGCTCCTGTGTTTGACTCTCAACACGCCGTTGCGACTTCTCGGGAAGGTGCAGAGCAGTTTCTATGGAAAATGCCAGGGAATAATCGTAGGCTTAAAAATCCTCTTCTGTGACTACAACCGAGCCATGCTCTTTGGCCAGTGAGACGTAGACTCTTCTTCCCTGTCTTCCAGTGAGGCAGAGGTTATTCAGGGCAAGGCAGATCAGAGTTTTTACTCTACCAGCCAGCCACAAACTTCTCCTGTAAAAGTGTGTGTGCGTGTGTGCTTGTGGCTGTACTCTGCTTAACAACTGGTTCAAGGAGGAAATGCAGCTTGCATGGCCAACCTCCAGTGTAGGCTTTTCCCACACTCCTTCCTTTTGACCTTCATCCAGCTGCATTTCTTTAAAAAATCCCATTAGAGGCAGGCTTCTTTGGGCCACTCTGTCAACATGCCTCACAGCAGGTGCCAATTTTTGCATCCGTTTTGTGACTTTTTTCTCTCTCTTTTGTCAGGGTTATTTGTAAAGTTATCATCAGAGATTTTCCAACATGAGCTTGTGAGCCTCCCCTCTTGTTGGTATGAAGGAATGCATGCTGTAGAGTATTTGAGCTCACAAGGAGACTGGGAGGAGAGCTAATTAGTGAGCCTGACAAATTATTCAAGTAGGAGTATATTTGGAATGTGTGGTTCGGATGCAGGAGGGGTTTGCACTCTGGTGCTGTGGAGACAAACAGCTCGAGGCACAGGCGAGTGGAGGTTTGGCCCAACACGTCTTCTCTCTCTGGGGTGAGTCTGAGTGGGGCTAGCTGTGGTTCAGCCAGTCCATTTCCTTGGCCTGAAGAGCACGTTTGATAGGGCAGTGAGGATGTTTTTGTTTCACGTCGTGCTTTCACTCCGGCAGGGTTGGGCAGTCGTGGCCAGGCGTTCAGATTTTGACATTTCCCACAGGACCCGCCATGTAGCTGCTGCCATTTAGGATCAGTCTCCACGTGCTGGCTGCTTCTGTGGCCTCACATTTTTTGCTGTAGTAGCTCCAAAATGACAAGTTCCACTCTACCTTTGCTTTCTGGTCCAAAGGCAGTAGAGCAAGAGAAAGAGCTGTGCAGTGCTGCCGTTGGAAGTGCCACGCGAGGAAGCCCTAAAGGGTTCCTTGCAAAGCAGCTCAAGCTTTAACCCACCCTCCTCTCCCATTTCTGGGTGCTTTGGCTAAATGTGGCAAATGGGAGCAGCCATAGGGTGAGAAGGACTGAAAACCTCTCTACAGACAAGAAACCTGCAATAAACTCACAAAAAACCCAGGGGTTTTTTTCCCTCATGGTTTTAAGAATGGGTACCAACTGATATTTTGGTCAGATCCAAAATTAGGATCTGACTTCTAGGATTGTCTAGCAAAATCAGTGCAGTTGGAGGGTATGTATGTTTCATCCCCAACAAAAATTTTCATGCTTTTCCAAGTGTCTGTCATGGCCTCATCACTTTTTCCCTGTAGCTTTTTGTTGTCTGAATGGGTATCTGGCTACATGTGTCTGTTCAAAATAAAGGGGATCACTTCTTACGTGGTGTATTTCTATTTCTCATGTGCAGATTTTGAGTGCTTCCATTTCCAAGGCTTCCTTCTTTCTGTATCCCAAAGATTAGTTGTTTGGCTTCTGGGATGAGAACAAGGGTGGGAGAGCCTTAAGAGGAAATCTCTGCCCAGTTGAAGCTCTTGGTGATAGATCCCCTTATGAAAAGCCTTATGAAATGTGACACAAAGTTGGTTTTTTATTTTTGAATACATGTGACAATTTTAAGAATTTTTTTCCCTTTCTCCTTCCACTGGATGATTTAAGCCCCACCAATAAAAAAAGAAAAAAAAAAAAAAGAAAAAAAAGAAAAAATAAAAAAAGCAGACCAATGAAAAGACTTGAATGCTAACTTCAGTTGAAAAGAAACAGCAACACTACTCTTGTGAGACAGTTCTCAGCAGTGTTCAGCCTACTGGTCCTGATCAGCCTTTCCTTTCCTGCCTGCTCCCTGACCCTCTGTGACACTGAAATATCCACTTCTAGGACAACCTTCTTCCTAACCCAAAGGCTAAAAGTTCTTCCCTCTCTTCTTCTCCTGTTTAAAATATCATCCTTGCATCAGCCAGATCTACTGTTTAGAGGGATCAAAAGCTCTTTTCCTCCTGCCTTATTCCCATCCATATCAATATCCAGTGCTCTGAGTGCGCTGCTCTCCCGTGAGAGGTAAAATTTAAATCCCTAAATACAATACTTGGGGTAGTAACACCAGCTCTAGATCACCAAAACCCTGGGGATTTTTCAAGTCTGCAGTATCCTAATGAAGTACCTATCCTTGTTTGACAAATAATGAGTTATCTGGGAGATGGAGCTAATTGCTGAAAAGTAGCATTGCTCTGACTCGTGTTGTGGAAGCCTAGGAGCCAGGCTGAGGTGTTCCACTCACAGAAATGCCACAGGCTATGAAACTAATCCTAGTTTTGGTGAAACTTCAAAGGAAAAGACACTAAATGAACATGATACAGGCAAGCAAATGCAGTGGAAGGCGTAGCAAGGAAAGGTGTTGGTGTGATTCCCGTTTGGATTCTGGTAGAGATTCCAAACTCAAACTCTCCTGGTGGCTTGGGCTAGTGATTTAATTTCTCTGTGCCTTGGTTTCATAGCAGTAGAAGGGGCAAAGGAGCTGTCAGGCAATAATTAGTGGATTATACTGTGCTTCAAGGTCTTCCATGTGAGGGAGTAGCATTTTGTATTTAATGCTGATGAACCTTGTTTGTGACCAAAGTTGGAGACGGGGCTAACACCAGCACTCAGCTTTGGAATATCCTGATTAAACTTATCCCTGTATTTTCCCATCACATCATGCAGTAGATCAGAGTCCCGAATCCAAATGTTGAAGTTCTCATTCAGATTTGGACTTTGCCTATTTTTGGTCTGCTTCTGACCATGACTAAATGCATTCCCAAACTGTCCAGTTATTAAAAGAAATTTAAAAAAACCAAACCAACAGAAATGCATATAAAAGTTTCACTTAAACAAAGGATGCAGTTAGCAGTGCTAGCCTACAAGTCCAAGAGTGTGAACAAATCAGGATGTTATTATATAAGGAGCATAGGCATGAAAGAGCACTTCTGGAGTACTTGTTATTGTCCAAAATATCACTGAAAATTCTGATGACTAAGTACAGTCTGCTTATCTCTATTTGAAACAGTGCTCTACGGATTCACTATTTCTAAAGGTCTTCTTTCCATTTCTATATAGATATTCTCCCTTCACATTTTGAAGGTTTGAAGAAGAGGATTGTTTTTCGAGTCACACTAAGTAAACATTAAATGCATGCAGGCTTAAAACTAAAGCATGCATGTTATGTAGCAGCAATAAAAAGTGCTCGGCTTGCACGACTTATGATGCTCAAGCGTTGCCTTGTTAAAATGCCAAAAAAACTTTTTCTTTGCATTTTTTTGAAAAGTAAATCTCTTCCTTTGACCTTGCAATACTTAACTTTTCCAGTTCTTTGAACAAGTGATATTTATTTTACTGAATGCTTTTATATTACAGATAAGGTGGATGAAATAGTGCCAGTTTCCAAGCCATCAAGAATTGCAGACAATGCAACTGTGGACTCCAGAGTGGCAACTATAAAACAGCGGCCTTCTAGTAGATGTTTTCCTTCAGATATGAATGTGAGTGGGAGCCACAAAGCACTGCTTTATTCCTACTAATGTGTCTAATTCCTTGATTAAATATTGCCCAATGCTTTGTAAGGGAATAATTGACATTAATACTATAGCACCTACTAAAAATTAAATGCCAGAACTCTGAAATTGCATCATTCAAGTGCAGAATTTAATCTTACAAAACTTTGCAGGTAAAAAAAATAACTGGTTTTATTGCATTTTGGACATACTTTTCCATTACCCACCTTAAGCTGTTGCCTTGTAAATAATATCAACACATTCCACTTACAGCTGCTGTCCTTTCATGAGTGTCTAAACGAATCCCAGCCTTCCCCTTCTCTCCACCTTCTCCCCAGAAATAACCCCAGATCCATTATTTTCATAAGAATTCTCAGTGAAAGTGGTAATGGATGAGGCATTATTTCCACATGGGAGAGACTTTCATGCTTTAATGCTGTTGGGGTTTCTGTTTGCTCTTTTGTAGTCCATGTATGAGAGACAGGGTATTGCTGTGATGACACCCACTGTCCCAGGGAGCCCTCAAGGTCCTTTTCTGGGTATACCTCGGGGTACAATGAGAAGACAAAAATCTATAGGTAAAATGCCTCTCTTGTATGGTTTTGTTCATTAATGACATACTTTTGGTAACTTTGGTTCTTTCCTAAAGTGTGTTTCTCCAACATCTTTACCCCAGTGAGTTGCTGTTTAATCTTTATACAAAGTTCATGAGAAAAGAAGTTTGTATGTAAGGTGATGTGATTTCCACATTTGGCAAGTATGGAATTATAATTTGGTTCTTTTCTTTAGAATGTTCCCTATAACAAGGACCAAAAAAAAAAAGATCAGTACAAGACTTTTGCAAAACATTAAGGCAAAATATGATCCATTTTTTCCCTTGTTATTGAAGTGAAAGCATTGTAATACTGTATAGTTTACAAAGAAATCCTGTTGATCAAATTGACTAAAATTCACCTTTTTTTTCATTTCAAATTATGGCAATAGATGTTATTACAATAAAGAAACAAAGAGCAGACCAAATTTGGCTTTCTTTGTTCTTGTTAGTAATTTTAGCAGTGACTTTTATCAATTTAGAAATGCATTATGCTGATGTAAAATTAGCATCCAAACTATCCCAGTATTACCCAGTTTATTTATGTTAAAAGCCATATTTGTAATGATATAATGTCATCTTTTGAAATGCAACATGATGGGGTTTTTTCCCAATAGGATCTTCACAGTCCCTTTGCTAAATTTCAATTGCATCTTAAAAATTCATTAAGTTTCTGAGTTGTTTTATTATATGCATTGTAGAGTATTGGAGCAAGGCAGAAGCAGCTCCTCTGCACAGAATATCTTCCCTGTTCAATAGTTTTCAAAGAAAATATGCTTTTCTACAGCCACCTTGCTGATACAATAACCCCAAACATTTGCTTATGCATCAGTTTAATTGAAATTCCATAACATCCTTTTCAATCCTGGCACCTGGGATGTCCAACAGGAAAGAATGATTATGGTGGGAATCAACCTAAAGGCCTCTTTTGGAATTTTGCATACTCCCCATTCCGTGGGGAATGCACCCTGGAATTTTGGGTTGGATGTAGAAATAGTACGGCGTGGGGGATCCTGGTGGATGTGGCAGTGTTTTAAAAGCACTCTCTGATTTTTCAGGAATAACAGAGGAAGAGCGGCAGTTTCTGGCCCCTCCTATGCTGAAGTTTACCAGAAGTCTTTCAATGCCTGACACCTCTGAAGATATCCCACCACCACCACAGTCCTTACCTCCCTCACCACCGCCACCTTCCCCCTCTCTGTACAACTCCCCCAAATCCCTGACCTCCCGGAGCTACGGAACGATCAAACCTCCATTTAACCAGAATTCAGGTGCAAAAATCTCTTTGGTTCGGCCCGAGAGCGTGGGGACGATGATCAGGGACAAAGGGATCTATTACCGGCGGGAGCTGGACCGGTACTCCCTGGACTCGGAAGACCTGTACAACCGGAGTGCCGCAGCTCAGGCCAATTTCAGGAGCAAGAGGGGCCAGATGCCAGAAAACCCCTATTCCGAGGTCGGGAAGATCGCCAGCAAAGCCGTTTACGTGCCGGCCAAGCCAGCCAGGAGGAAGGGGATGCTGGTGAAACAGTCCAATGTGGAGGACAGTCCAGAAAAGACCTGCTCTATTCCAATCCCAACCATCATCGTCAAAGAGCCATCCACCAGCAGCAGCGGGAAAAGCAGCCAAGGGAGCAGCATGGAGATCGATCCTCAGTCTTCGGAGCAGCCCGGACAGCTTCGGCCTGACGACAGCCTGGGAGTCAGCAGCCCGTTCGCAGCAGCCATCGCAGGGGCCGTGAGGGACAGGGAAAAGAGGCTGGAGGCAAGGCGCAATTCCCCGGCCTTCCTCTCCACAGACCTGGGAGACGAGGACGTTGGATTGACCCCACCGACACCACGGATGAGGCAGTCCAAGTTCACCGAGGAGGCGATGTTCAGCGGCGAGGATGGTTTCAGACAGCTCATGTCGCCATCTCCGATCCCCACCCCCAGGGAGCCCCCCGAAAACCTTTTTAACAGCAGCGAGCCCAGCAGCCAGAGCGACTCAAGGACATTGAACGCTCCGTCCAAAACGAAAGGCACTGACAACAGTATGGTGGCAGCCAAGCCCACGAGTGCTCCCGGCTCGGATAGCTATGTCCACCCGGTCACAGGGAAGCTGCTGGATCCAAACTCCCCACTTGCCCTCGCGCTCTCTGCCAGGGACAGAGCCATGAAAGAGCAGACGCAGCAGATTCCAGGCAAAGGGGACGCAGTCAAAACCGACCTTAACAAACCGCTTTACATCGACACCAAGCTGAGACCCAACATGGAAACGACTTTTCCTGTTACTGCCACTGTCACCAGGCAAAATACCCGCGGCCTGTTGAGACGGCAGGAGACTGAGAACAAGTACGAGATGGATGCAGGGAAAGAAAAGAAAGCTGAGGAGAAGAAGAACATGTTGATAAACATCGTGGATACCTCGCAGCAAAAATCAGCTGGCTTGTTGATGGTGCACACAGTGGATACGGCGAAGTCAGATGATATGCCCGAGGATGAGGAGGAAAAGGGAGCTGAGATGGAGCCGAGCCCGGAGAACTCCCCGCCAGAGAGGCCGGAGGGCAGCGAGGAAGCGGAGAGCGAGCTGAGCGTCCCTGCCGCACCCGAGCCCCCAGCTTCTCCCTGCAAAACCATCGTGGCCGCCAGCTCTGTGGACGACCCTGTCATCCTGCCTTTCCGCATCCCCCCGCCGCCCCTGGCCTCAGTGGACATCGACGAGGAGTTCCTGTTCACTGAGCCGCTGCCCCCTCCCTTGGAGTTTGCCAACAGCTTCGACATCCCCGACGACCGCGCGGTGCCCGGCTCGGCGCTGACAGACCTGGTGGCGCAGAGGAAGAACGGCACCCCTTCTCCCAGCCAGCCAGCAAACTCCTTGGACGGCAAAAAGCAAGTGGGTCTCTCAAACTGTTTGCCTGCATCCTTCCTGCCACCCCCCGACAGCTTCGACAACGTCGCCGACTCTGGGATCGAGGAGGTTGACAGTCGGAGCAGCAGTGACCATCACCTAGAGACAACCAGCACTATCTCAACGGTGTCCAGCATCTCTACCTTATCCTCGGAAGGGGGGGAGAACGTGGATACTTGTACAGTCTATGCAGATGGGCAAACATTTCTGGTGGACAAACCCCCAGTACCTCCTAAGCCAAAAATGAAGCCCATAATCAACAAAAGCAATGCACTTTACAAGGACGCGCTGATCGAGGAAACTGTAGACAGCTTTGTGATCCCTCCTCCCGCTCCGCCCCCGCCTCCCATCAGTGCCCAGCCCAACCTGGTGAAAGCTGTCCCCCAAAGGACATCCAAGCTTTGGGGGGACGTGCCAGAGGTGAAAAGCCCGATTCTCTCAGGCCCCAAGGCTAATGTCATTAGTGAATTGAACTCAATACTCCAGCAAATGAACAGAGAGAAATCCTCAAAGCCAGGGGAGGGATTGGAGTCGCCAACTGGAACGAAAACTGCGAGTCTCAGTACAAGGTAAAAGTAATTAACCAAATCATTTTCTAAAAAGGCTTGATCTTTTTTTTTTTTTTTTTGCCATCCCTTTGCTATCTTCTCCTGTAAATCACATAGATAAAAGAAAAGTGTACTCTGTATTTGCTTAACAAATAATCTGTGTCAAACAAGAATTTCTTACACTGTCAAGCATTTGTGTTGCCTACATAGTAGGACAAGAGCTTTCTCAGCCTTCAACTTCAAGGTTTGCACATACCTTTCTGTTGTTTTGATGTGAATTTCTTAGATTTCTCTTTAATTTTTTTTTTCTCTCTTTAATTTTTTTTCTCTTTAGTTTCTTCCCTTTTAAAATGGGGTGATAATTTAATTTTTCTTCAGTCTCATGAGGTATTTTGGCTTCAAACAGGTAAAAAGTGTTTTTGCCAAGGGTTGCTTTGCATTCACTGTGTGGTCTCATTTGATTCATGCTGAGACCTCTCCTAATCTACTTAATCATAAAGTATTTCAGAGAATTGCTCATTAAAAATCACTTTGCACTGTCCATGTTATCACTAAACCAGATCTGTATGAAATGTGGACATAATATCCTGAAATCCACAATTATTAAAAAGAGAAAGCTAATTTTGTATGTTTCAATAGGAGACTGAGGTATTTCTTCTTGCAAAAACACCATGCTGGCTTAGATTTTTAAAAAAAGGTGCCACCTAAGTCAATTTTATTAGAATTATTCTGGTGGTTAATAAATAGCATCAGCTTTGGAAAGCTGATGTACTTTGCAGGCATGAAGATAATTTGTTTTTAAGGGAAGGGTGTCTTTGCTGATTGCAAAGATTGCTCATTCAGAAAACAGTGTGATCCACAGCCTTGGCATCACACAGTTAGATATTATTTCCTGCAGGATGGAAGTCATCAAACTGGTGATGGTGAGGGAATTCAATTTTTAGAATTGAAAAATGGGAATAAAGCACAGAAATTCTGGAATTCCTCTCAGTGGCACTTGACTAAACGGAGAAGAAATTGAGCTGGGTCTGCAGGAAAAGCCTTCATACATGAAAAAACCCCACATTATTTTTGCTAGATGTTGATCATGTTTCTTGTTAAGCCCCATGAGCGTGTTGTCTGTAGCTTCATGTGTATAACATTATTTATCAGCTTCTATTTTTAAACTGAAAGGTACTTCCAGGTTACAGTGGAGATCTTTAGCATCCCTATTTTATTAGAAAATAACCAAGGCTACCGACTACAATGCACTGTAAATATGTAAAAGAACTCTCATTACTGAGAGGAAAATGAAAACTAGAAGTAAATTGAAATATTTTTTTTCTGTGAAAATACATTTTTAAAGGTATAAAGGCTGGGGAAAACTTGAAAAACTATAGCACTTCCCTAGAGGAAAGCAAACTGTTATGTAAGCAGAAGTAGCCCCATATGTTACCTTTTAGAGGAAGAGCTGACTTAGTGTTACAAATTTATGTTGTTTTTTTTTCTGTCCTTGAGGTTTTTTAATTTTTCTAACTCAGCTTTGGCAAATTACTGCATCTTCATGATGGAGTACAGAGGCTCAGCTGCAGGGGGGGAAATCCCCACCCAAAGCATTATTTCAATGGGGCTGAAATCCTGCTTCTTCCCTGAAAAGTAAACACAAACACTCATCTTTGCAAGCTGGAGAGAGGATCTGGGATGTAGCTGAGCCCAAAGAGCTATGAGGGCATAAATGGGATGAGTTGGCAGTGGCAAAGAGCAGCAAAACTCTTGGCTGTCATTTGACTGTGGGAGAAAACGACACCTCCACAGCATTCCCAGTGGGAACAGGAGACAAGAGGGCTGGGTTTTGTTTCCTGCCATTTTCCTGACTGATGTGATTGCTTCTTAATTATGAGCTGGATTGGAGCTGCTAAAACCACCAGGAAAGGATTTATTTTTTAAGCAAATAATAATCCAGGAGATAGCAGAAGAGAGCCAGCAATCTACAGATGCTGGAAGTGTGTTTGAGAAGGTGCTGCAGGCAGAGTCTTTTCATCTCAACCAGGGTAAGGCAGAGAGATGGAAGTGGAGATGTTCATTTGTGGAATCAGAAGCCCCATGGGTTTTCTTCACTGCTTTTACTCCAGCTTTATCTCTCTGAAAGTTAAATAAATTACAGCCTTTCTAGCCCAACTGCACGACTGACACAATTTTTTTACAAAGCTGTCAAATATTATGACCAAGGAATACCACCTTGTGAAAATTTCAAGTGTAAAAGCTAATGTTTAAATTTCAAAGGTAAAATTCCTGGAGTTCCTTGGTATTTTTTCCCCCCTAATACTCTAAAGCTTATAACAACCAATTGTTGATCTTGCAGCCCTTCCCTGTGAGGTAGCATTAGAAAGGGACCAAGGAATTTTGGCTCAGAAAAATCAGGGATTCTGCTGAATTAAAGAACAACTCGTTAGCTCTACAAACAGAGCAGTGATAATAAGTGGGCCTGTTCCTATCCTTCAGCCAAGGAGAAGGATTGGGAAGAGTTATAAATAGGAACAGCATTCACAGGCTCGCTTGGGCGGTGTTCGCAGCACAGGCAGCCTGATGAAATTAAAAATATGTATCTGCTTATGGGTCTATGCATGAAATTATAGGCTAGGTTGGAATCCTAAATTCCACTAGGAATTCTCTTTGCACAGCCAGTAGATGCAAAACTGGGGCTCGCTGAAGGCAGTTGCCCTGTTAGGGTGGCACAGGGGTGAATTAAACTACTGACAGTGGGGTAATGACTGGCTTCAGTAACACATAAAAACCCCTTCTTTGTGTGTTTTTGATAAATGGGGATTAGGGAGAGATCATTCTATGGTCCTGAACAGCATTTCTGAATTATTACATTGAGACCACCCTAAACTTGCTTTTATTCTCTGCATCTTGGTTTATCAATCATTTTCCATGGTGTATTTATAGTTTTCCCGTGGTTCTTATGGAGACGCCGAGCTTCAAGATTTTTAAATAGAGCATGGAAACGCTTGGCTGGAAACCATCTGCTCCTCCATCCTCAGTGGTAGTGGCCAGCCTGTGGGATAGGAAAAAGGAGCCCAGCAGGAGAAAGGAAAAGAGGAAGAAGTGAGAGAATGCCCTTGCTTACTTTGTATTAACTGAAGTGTAATTAAAGAGTTTGATCACGAGGTTCAGGAAGAGAGCTCCAGATCCCACTCCCAGTTTTGGCCACCTTTTACTTTGAGGAATTATGGCCATCAGTTGTGGTGACAGAGGTTTTAATCTGGTTTATCCATGTCCTCCTGCAGGCGAGGAGGACAGGACATGTCAACCACAATAAATGCAGCAGTGCTGTAAATCCACTTGAGAGGCCCCTGGCTTTTATAAGGAGCTGATGAAAGCACAGGGAGAAGAGCAGAGCAGGGCTTTCACTGGGAGAGAGGAGGAGTGTTTGTTCTGGCTGTGACCCTGCAGTCCTGTGGCAACATCAGGAGGCAGCCCCTGAGATCCAGGGCCTGAGTGTGGCTGAGGCAGGATAAACCTGGGGGCTGCCAGGGACACACAGCTCAGCCCCAGGGAACACAGCATCCTCCCTCCCTCCCTCGTGCCTCTGGAGCACTGATAAGGGGTAATGAACAGCAGCTCCTGCTGCTGTCCCACCAGCACCACACCAAAATGATCCATGGCTTGGCCAGAGGGAGAAACACATCCAGTTTTTCTGTGTTTGTCCAGCTCTGTTTGCACAATCCTGCAACCTCTGGGGCACATTGGCATCACTGCTGGTGGTGGGAAATACTCATGATAAGTGTGGGAGTTATGGAAGATGCTGTGGAACTGAGTCCTCTAGGAAGAATAACCTGCACTGTGCTGGAATAACAAGTTTTAAAAGTGAAACTGGCCAATGATTTTGGCCATCAGTGAATTAGTTTTTTTCATGAGTATTTGGAGAAGTTCCTTTTATTTTTCCACAAGCAGGTAAGGTAGAACAGAACTTAGCGGTGAGTCCTTTACAGGGAGTGATCCTGTGTTTGGTTTATGGTAAAGGATGTCTGGGTTTGGCAGAGGATGAAATAAGTGCCTTGGTTTTTCACTTGCTGCTCTCCCATTAGACTCATTTCACATTGTTAACTGTTTGCCAGCCAATTTCACAGGATTGCTTGCTTTGTCAGTGATTTCTGCAGTGTTTCAGTCATTCCATTTTGTCATTTTTATTTGCTGTCATGACTGCTGTTGTCAGAGGAGGGCCATGCTGAAGTGCCATGAAGTAAGTGCCAACCATAAAGCATGGACTATTCTGTGTTGTACATTCTGCTGCTTTTTGATGCTCACCCATTGTTATTGCATTTCAGTGACTTTGGTGGTGACTGTGTTTCTCACAGTGCAGTGTGGATTAGATCATCCTAATCCAGAAATGGTAGCCATCCTAAAATGGGACCTAGGATGTCATCTCAAGGTGAAATAAAAGCCACACTCATCAGAGGAGTACTCAGAAAATGTGTTGCTGACATGAGCACATAAGACCAGATCCCTGAATGTGTCTGAGCACCTAAACAAGGGGCAGGACTTTTCAGATATGGCCAGATTCTGCCAGATTTTGGGAGGTGGAGGGGTGGGGAGGGATGATTAATACAGTTTTACACACCTGTGTGAGGCTAAAAGTAAAGACAAACCAGCCTGTGTGGTCGTCTTGTCCTTGAAAGCTGTGGAATTCCCCCCGTTCTCTTCCAGCTTCCCTTTCCCCTGCAGTTATCCAAGCAGAGAGGGCTGAGGCTGCCTCCTGGCCTAGCACCATCCCCTTCCTGCTGCTCTCCAGACATTTCACATGGAAACTCCTGCTCCTGCACAGACAGACTCCCACAGCCCTTCCTGACTGTTCCTCCCTGGCAGCAGACACAGAGCATCTCTCAATTCTTCTCCCCGGAACAACGCCCTTGTGAGGAGCTCTGCATCCTGCCAGTCATCACGTCGGCCCTTGTTCTGCACCTGCCCCCAAAACACACAGCTCTTGCCTTACTTTCCTGCCATGCAATTTGCCTCTGACAACAGAGTAAAAAAATTAAGAGGTGAAGGCAAAGTTTGGGGTTTGTGCGGCCTCCAAGATCTGTAAGAATTTAATTTCTTGCAGCACCCCTATACAGCTTCTTCATTCTTGGTTTTAAAAGTGTTTTCCTTTGATACAATGGAAAAGCTGTGTCAGAACCAGCAAGTCTTCTGGAAAGTTCTGGGCTAAAACAGCTCCCAGGAGCTGAGAATGATATGGGGTTCTTATTTTTCCATGGGAGCTGCTGCACTGATTTGCCTCTGATATTAAGTTAACAGTAAATTTGAATCTTGCAAATATAATTTAAAATTTAAAAGAATTTTTTGGCTACAAGCTGTGCTGATGGCTTTTATACTTGGAGGCCATGTGGTTGTGACATATAGGTTATATATTTTGATTTTAATATGAAGCAACATAATGGGCATTGCAATCAGTGCAGGCTCACAGCAGCAAATGTTTATAAATTACCACCATATGCTGATTCTAATAGAGCAACATTTATTTAAAATAATTATCATACTTTTCACCTTTTTTTTTTTAATGAAGTTTGGGGTTTGGCAGGTTTCATATGGATTTGACATGTTTAGGATAACAGATGATCAAATAAGGCATAAGAAATTGTGATTAAAAATGATTAAAGATCCGGAAACCCCGTAACACAACAAACCCTGCCTGCTCTCCAGCTGGAACCTGCTCCCTCCTTATTGACCAGGCTGCCAACCAACCATAAAATGCAAGACAGATGATGGTTTCAAGGCTGTGTCTGCACCCCAGATCATGTGGGGAGATGTCATATATTATAATTTAGGATGCATAGGAGTTACATAAATATCCTTAGGTTTGTTTTTTTTCCCTTGGATTACAATTACAGTGCAGCACAAAAAAATGTAGTTGATAGGGCAGGTGGAAAAGGGGGAAAAGAACATGGGAAAGTAATCTTGGAGTGAAAGGCATGGAACTGAAAGCCTGGCAGACTTCCCTGAGCTTCACCAGGGCTGTGCCCATGCCATGAGATCTGAGTACTCACACGGCTCTGAACTGAGTTGGTGTTGAAACCTCTGCAATCAGCTAAAAAAATCTTATCCCTATCTCAGAGTTTTGTTTTCATAATCATCAGCCCTGAACCTCTGGCTTGGAAAAAGCCAGATGCTCTCAGCTCTCCTGCTGCTGCTTGCAGCCATGTGAAGCCAATGTTTTGATCCAGGCTGACAGGAAGCAAAGGACCAGGATGCCTGGGATGCTTTGCTCACCCTGACAATTCCTGCCCATGAGGCTGAGAAAGTTAGGGAACACCAGCCAAGGAATACTTCAAATGAGAGCACAGAGTTTATTTTTGGGGAGTTTGTTTCTTCTATCTTAACATCCTTTATTTAATTTCTTGAACAAGGCTGGGCAGGGAGTCTTTAAGAGGAGCAGTCTGAAGGAGAAGCAGCAAAAATGAGTTGCAAAGCACTGAGCCTGGAGCTGTCAGTCAAGCAGTAGAAATTATCTTTCGTCACCTGGAATAAAAGAAGGTGTATTTTCATCATCCATTTGATCTTGCCACAATGGGTGTAAATACAAAACCCTAATTTCTAGTATTTGCAAGACAGGAAAGTTAAGTAGAAGGGTGATTGCAGGTAAAGATCAGGGATTCATTTCCCTATTTATACAAAGCTCATTCT
Source organism: Agelaius phoeniceus (assembly GCF_051311805.1). NCBI lineage: Eukaryota > Metazoa > Chordata > Aves > Passeriformes > Icteridae > Agelaius > Agelaius phoeniceus. Next base: position 9,007,152 of record NC_135270.1, on the reverse strand, counting down.
TGCCATCCCTCGGATAGCACTACCCCAACCTTTCTCAAAGAAGGCTTTTTCTTGGTTTTAAATTATATCATGCCTTAGTAATGAGTGTGAGACTCCTAGCGCTAAGGTAAAGGAGGTGGAAATAACTCGTTCCCCTTGGTTAGTAGAATTTAATAGTCTCTTGCCACAGACTTTTTATTTATAAGAATGCTTAGCTCCAGCCTTGGAAGACAATGAAAGCCATTAGGTGCCAAAAACATCACAGGGAGCACTCAAAACCTTGCCAAGTGTTTCCTTTCTGTGTTAAATTACAAAGCCATAAGTGCTGGAAGCATTGCTCCTACTGGGTTTTAAGTGAAGTACCAATCTTCCAAAGAGATCCCCCTGTTCCCATTGAAATCCATGGAGCAGCCTGTGGGAAATCAGTGCAAATGTTGGTGTGAATTAGATGTGGGTTCTCCCAAAAGTGATTCTCAGTGCTCTCCTCATGACAGGGAGCTTTATTTGAAGGGGACCTGCCGAGCTGTCAGTGTGGCAGAGCTGCACCTCCCTGGGCTCTGGGTTGGTGTGAAGGGCCAAAGCCCCAGGGGTGATTCAGGGAACACTCTCAGGGCTCTCCACAGGCAGCAGCCAGCCAGGGAATCACTGTCTCCAGCTCAGGGCTGCAGTGGGGGAGGAAGGGATTAATAACCCCTTTGGTAGCACTGCCCCATGTTGCCATTACCCTGATTTTCCTTCATCTCCTTCAGTTCTTTTCTGCACAGCAGTGCAGAATTAATGCTGTGCTGGGTTCATGGGAGCATTTCCATCTGACATCATGCACCTAAGCCATCCTCAGTCCTGCCCAGGCAGGACAGGCCAGGCCTGGGGACAGTGTGGCACTCAAAAACAGAACTCAGGAACAGAGGGCTTGTGTCAGGGTCTGCACAGCAAATCTCAGTACAGCATCAGCCACATCATCCTCTGGACTCCATGGCATTGCTCCCAGGATAAATAAACTCATCCTTTGGTCTGCAAGTGCTTTAGACTAGTGGTCTGAAGGTTTTCCCAGTTGGCAGGTTATTTCTGAAGTGAAGAACTCTGGAGCTCCAGGCATGCAAGGGCTCTGTGGAGTGTCCTGAAGTGTGCACGCTGACCAGCAGGCTCTTCCCATGGGAGTGAGGGCTGTGGGGTCAAGCCTTTGATGACATGAACAGACCCAAACCTTCTAAATTTGCTTCTGTAGCCAGCAGGCAGAAGCAGAGGGTCGTGTTCCTTCACCCACCCTGTCAGGCTGGGCATCAGAGCGAGCCTCTCAGCGAGGTTCATGCCTGCTTCATTCCTAATCTGAAACTCATTTTCTTTAGGCAGAACTTGACCCCAGCTACATCACCTCCAGTCATGCACAGGAAAAAGAATTTTGTCTCCTTAATTTTGTGGTGAAACTGCCAGAGTATAATTTCTCTGTGGAAGGAAATAGACACTGAGATGTTTTAGGCACCTTAGAAGAATTGTTTTATGTTTAAAGCATGGATAGAAAGGGAAATAAGAGCAGCTTGTTCTATAAACTACAAACATGCTGCAAAATTCACTGAGTGAAGCCCAAAGATCCAAAATCCAGCATTCCTGAAACTTTCCACCACTGCAATTATTGGCTATGTTATGTGTAAAGCCAGAACTGAAGAACTAAAGGATTCCAACCCTCCACGTAGCAAAGGGAAGGTCAACTCCTGGTCGTGCTTTGCTGAGAGTACAAAATGCTCGTGTGCTTGTTCCACTCAGCACTTCTGATTTAATTTGGGAACAGGTATTAAAAAGGGAGAGAATATGCTCTGGAAGCATGTTTTTTCCTGGACTGCTCATAAGCAAATGTTCTGTCTTTAACTATGGCTTACCATTGGTGCTGGTTTCTGGGAAAGAGTCGATGATACTGTTTCTGTACTTGTAGTTAAAATGTGAAACTCCCCAAGCACTGCCATGCTGTAATGACCACGTGCTGGTGGGGCCATGCTGGTGGCCAGCAGCTCTAACTGTGCCTGTCTGTTTGCCCTTGCAGGAGCACGGAAGTCATGAGTACTGTCTCAGGTACACGAAGTACAACAATCACTTTCACTGTCCGACCCGGAGCCAGCCAGCCGATCTCACTGCAGAGCAGGTCCCCAGACTATGACAGCAGGACCTCAGGAGCAAGGCACGCTCCCAGCCCTGTGGTTTCACCAACAGAGATTAATAAAGACATCCTGCCTGCTCCTCTGACTGCTTCTGCTTCAGCCTCATCTCCTTCTCCAACTCTGTCCGATGTATTTAGCCTACCCAGCCAGCCCCCTTCTGGGGACTTATTTGGCTTGACCACAGGGCGCAGCAGGTCTCCTTCTCCCTCCATATTACAACAGCCAATCTCAAATAAGCCTTTTACAACTAAGCCTGTCCACCTGTGGACTAAACCAGATGTGGCAGATTGGTTGGAAAGTCTAAACTTAGGTGAACATAAAGAAACATTTATGGACAATGAAATAGATGGCACACATTTACCAAATCTACAGAAGGAAGATCTGATAGACCTTGGAGTGACTAGAGTTGGGCACAGAATGAACATAGAAAGAGCTTTGAAGCAGCTGCTGGACAGATAAGAATAGCTATCTTGCCTCACAAACTTCTGTTGATAACTAGAGATGGGCTGGTACTGACATACCCCAAATGCCTTGTCTGTCTGCGAGTGCCAGCAAAATTGGGGGGGAGGGGGAAAACAGATGAATTCCTGGTACTCAGGAGATGTAGACTGTCTGCTACATGCCCAAACACAAACCTAAAGATGCTAAAGAAGTGGGGCCATTTTATTTCAAAGCTGTGGGGAGATGTGAGAGAGAGACAATTGTTAACTTCAAAACTCTTGATACTGCCCTTGGCTGGGACCGTTGTGTGACAATTTTCTTTTAAAATTGCAAACATTTCAGGGTTTCTTTGACTGACAGAAAAAAAAAATTGCATTTTATTTTATTCTCTCCTTGGCATTCAGTCTCCAAGCAGGCTGCCTTCCCCAGCCCTTGGTTCATTTTAAGAGGACAGGTTGCTCCATTACCACTCAAACCCAGTTTTATCAGTAGCAGGGATATTGAGGCGGGCACAGGAGTTCGTATTCCTCTTTTTTTACTGGCATAGCTCCCTGATCTGTTGGCAGTGAAGCTGGTTGTTCTGCTGGGGTCAGTCCAATGGTAACCTTGCTCTGTTTTACCTAGTATTTCTTTATTTCTGCAGTGGTATTTAGCACTCTTCCAAGGTGGCAGAACAAGTTCAGTGCACGCTCCATTGACGTGGCCTGTAGGATGGTGCAGATGTTGAGTAAAGGCTGAGGAGGGACCACACTTAGAGGTACAGCAAAGTGAAGCTAGTTTGAACCTGAGACCCCCCCCACCAACCAGTTCTCAACCAGCTCAGCTGGTGCTGAGTCAAAATATGAACTCCACGAGCCAGGACAAACTTTGGTGTGCAGGCACAGCTTGGGACCTGACAGTGAGACACTGAGAGAGGCTGAGCCCTGGGAGGTGCTGCTTAATTCAGTGAGTGGTAAGTGCCTGGGTATTTTGAACAGCAGGCTGAGAAGGAAGGAAAAGAGAGATGAATGTTCCCATTGAAGTCAGTGGGAAGTGTGCCAGGATCTGAAGTGAGAGAGGGATTTCAGCCTGTTAGGATGGAAATGCTTCAGATCCTTGAGAGGAGGCAGAGAGGTGATGCCAAGCTGGAAAGAGCTGTCGAGTGTCTCGGGGTGTGAGGGCTGGGGAGGGATCCAGGCTCTCATTTTGTCACTGCTGGCAGGAACTGGCTCTGGACAGGGACAGAGGGCTGGGCACAGCCCATTCCTTGGCACGAGAGGTGGGAGCACCCTGCCAGAATCCAGGGCTGGGAGTGGGGCAGGCAGAACTTTCCGGGAGACTTCCGTCAGCAGGGGAGAAACACCCATGGCTGGTTCACACGGCTTTGTTTTTTTTAAAAAAAAAAATAATATTGTTATTATTATTTTTTTCAACTTTCAAGTTAACAAGTCTCTCTCTGCATGTTTGAACTCCCCCTTGTAATTAACACCTCTGAATATCTGTGAGTTTTGTAGGACTTTCTGGACAGAATATTCAAGATGTTCAAGGTGGGTAAATTGGGTGTGGATGGCTAAACTGCCTCCCTACCAAACTTTCAGGTTCCCTTACATTTTGCAAGGTACCTGAACTTTCTTTCCTTGATATGGTCCTTGATATGGTCCAGCCTATCTCTAATTTTTTTATTATTGTGATTATTTTTTGCTCACAAACAAGTGTCTAATTAGGTCTGCAACAGCCCTAGTATGAGTACATAAAGTTTAGCATTTTAAATATCTTTCTTTACTGCAAGTTTAAATAGTTGTACAGATAGTTTATAAGCACAATATTTTAAGAAAATAAGTGGCTGGTCTACTGGGCAGCCTTTGTGCCACTTCAGTGCTAGGAAGTTAAAAACAGAAAAAAAACAAACAAAAAAAAAGAAAAAAAAAACTTTTTGTGGTTTACTACTATTTCTGTGGAATAATTATAAAGTCTTGACCTTTTTAAAATCAACCTCATTTGGATGCATCTGAACCAGCAGAGCTGTGTTATATTTTCTATCTTTGCTAGAACTTCTACAGAGGAGGATGAATATTTCTTCAAAAGTGGTTACAGTTACCAACGCATTGGAAACTCATAAAAATCAACTTATTTAAGCCTCCTGCCCCCTTTATGGAACAGCAAATCTCTTGACTTAACATCTGTTACTGCACTCTGTTTGTATCTGGGGAGTTCCAAGGAACCTTGTCACAAAAACGAAGCACTGAGGCTGTTTTGCTGTCGAGGAGTGCTGAGTTTTTCCATGGGAGGTGTAGAAAATGGCAGTTCCACTCAGATAGGTCGATGCAGGCAACTTGAGGCCATCACACACTTTAAGAAGTGAAAAAAAAAAAAAGAAAAAAAAAAAAAAGAAAAGGTAATTTAGCCATCTTTTGTCTTCCATTTGGTGATACGACAGAATTCAGTAAATAAACCACTGATGCCATGCTCTCTCTTTTTTTTTTTTTAATTTTTTTTTTGTTTGTTTCTTTGGGTACAGTTGCTATTACCTCTATAACACGTGCCAGAAATACATTAGGAAATAAATACAGTAGTAAAAGAAAAAAAAAAAAAAACCAACATAGAAGTTGACTTTTAAAGCTGCTTTTTTTGGATCACAACCTTCTTCTGGTTGGTTGAACTTGCCCTGAGCAAGGCTGACACACCCAGTAACTCCCAGGTGGGACCGTCCCTTCCTCACACAGGTGTGGCTCCTGCTCGGGCATCTCTTCAGGTACTCCAAGAGCAGGTGCAAAATCGAGCAGGTCAAAGAGCTGAAAGGGAATAGTTTTATTTTTCACCTTGTGTCCTATGAAGCAAAAAGGTAAGGAGACCTGAGGGGACCTACTTGGACCACCAGAATGCACCTCTGCCAAGTCGAGTTCGGTCTCCAGCTCTGAGGGGTGGTTTGAAACAAAAAAAAGAAAGCAATAGTAACAGATAACGCCGTGGCCTCCGAGTATTTTCACCAGGGGGGAGGAGAGAAGACCCATTTCTTTCATGCTACTCTGATAGTGAAAAAACAAAGTCATTAGAGATCTATGATATTCTGGGTTTTAGGATCAACTTTTGTTTATATACTGTAATTTAAATAAATTGCATTTACATGCCTAGTTTCTGTAATATTTGTGTATACAATACCAAAATCTTACAAGATGTAAATTGTGTATAACTGCACAGACTCCTTGCCCTAGGTGTCTGAGAACATTTTAAGTTTAATTCATATATTATAAAATGACTAGATGTGACTGTTGATTTACAGAATTTACATATCACAAAGAAGTTAATTATTTGTGGTACTTAAGTTAATAAAAAAATAGTGATTTTTTTTTTTTCTTTTCCTCTCCGTTCTTAGAAAGCATTACCCAGTTGATCTGGCGATGATTATGTGTATGAGCCACAAATATTGATAATTTTTCCATTACATTTTTTCTTTTCTTTTCTAGATACTAATATGTTTCTCGCTATAGTTTGTGTAACAACTTGTGTTCACGTTATCTATGTTGCTGTAATTTTTGTGCTTTAATTCCTCTTATTTCGACTGATTAAAAAAAAAAAATCAAGCTCCTGTAACTTGCACTTTTCCCCAATCCTTAATACTCTTGTATGGCAACCAAAATTACTGTAAGAAATAAATATAATATTGCACTAAGGGTGTGGTTCTGATTGCAAACAGAGAACACTGTCTGGATTTTTATTAAAAAAGAAAAAAAAAATTAGTTGCCAAAAATATTTGCAATTTGTTATTGAAACCGCATAAAATGCTTTAACAAAATGTAGATAGAACTAAGGGAAATTTATTGATTTATTGTTGGGAAAAGCATTTCCTGGTTATTCCTTTTTTTTTTTTTGTTAAAGCATTCCTTATGCCTGATGTTCTGTTCATTTACTGAATTTCAGGGGTCACGCTTGAAATCTGGAAAAGCAGGAAACTTTGAAGGGGACAGGTAGAAAACTGCATTACCTGATTTTTTTTTTTTTTAATTTTTTTTTTTTTTTTTTGCCTTAAGGTGGAATTCCGAAATGCGTGGAATGTTCTTTGTTCGGGTGGAACAAAGCACAGCCCCAAGCTTCAGTGCTGCTGCTGCTCTGCGATTTCACAGGCACTGAAAAGTGGGGGTTTAGGGATTTTATTTTCATTTGGGGCTGGGTTTTCTCTGGGGCAGAGCAGCTGTGAAGAGGGGAGGAGGGAACAGCGCTCCTTGTCCGACTTTGTGCATCTTGTGACTTTGAAATCTGTACCAGCGGGCTCTGTTTGTACTGTGAATAAACAAGGCTGCAAATGGAAAAAAAAAAACAAACCAACCAAACGAAAAGAAAACAAAAAACCAGGAAACAATTCTCATCTTCTTTTGGCTTAAGTTAAAGATTTGTTTTTCTGTCTTTAAATGGTGATGCAATGAAGAGTATTTTTTATTTTTATTTTCTAAGATATTGGAATAAATGCCTAGAACCGTTGCGATTTGGTTTCATACGTTCCTTAACTATGAATCTCTTCTCAGCTGTCATTCTAGCTCATCATTTTTGTAGCCCCCTGTTATTATTTCTCTCATGATTTCCCAACAACAATTACTTGGCAGCTTTGTTTTGTTAAAAACATAAACTAGAACCAGCCTGTTTGGGTTTTTTTTTTAATTTACTTATTTCAGGTATTGTGGCAAACATCTGTGTATCCAAATAAAGTCAGGTATTTCCAGGGCAAAACAAAGAATGCTTTGCAATTGTCACTGCTTGTTGGCCAAAGAAATGAGAAGAGTTGATCATTGCTGTCATTGTGTATCAATGTGTTCTGCTTTATTCTTTGGTTTCTGTATTTTTTTCTGTATTTTTTTTCCTGTATTTTCCTGCATTTCGTGGACTTTCATCCCCTCTGTCCTTGGCTGGGCCACCCAGAGTAGCACGATTGTAACAACGCTTCAGAATGTGTGTTTTTTTTAAAAAACAAAACAAAACAAAAACAAAACAACAAAAAAAAATTGTATGTGCCTTATAATTTTCCACCTGGATCAGCTACACTGTATTTCACATAAAAAGCTTTATCTTCAAGGTGTTCAGTACCTGACAAACAGAGAGTGCTGGGGTTGGAGTGAGCTCTGTGTCACTGCTTTAGGAAACACTGAGGAGCTGCAGTGACTCAGACCTTATCTCGCCACATTTTTTGGCATTGTGAGCCTGATTTCAAGTCTTCTATTCAAATCAGGCAAGCAAGAGGGGGAAAAGAAATGAGATGAGACTGTTATTTTGGGTTCAGTTCACTGCCATAAATCCTGGGTGGGTGGTACAATTGACATGGGCTGTGTTTCACAGACGAGGTAATAATGATAAATAAATAAACCAAGTGGACTCGATGCCATTAAGTCTGCCACAAACTGGTTCTGTGCCACTGACATCTAGTGGAACCTAATGGACACTGTCTCAGAGCAATATCAGACCTTTAAAAATATTTATTTATTTATTTACTTTCAACTACTGTCATTCTTTCTACAAGAAGCCGTTTTAGAAAATTTTGTACTGTTGTTATTTAGGTTGGCCTGAGTATTTAGGCCTTTACTATTTTACAGAAAGGCTGACTGTATAATTACACAAATTATACATGAATGAGAAGTCTTTAATGTGTTTTCTGGTCTCTCTGTGCTTATGTTTTCTCAGTTTTCTGTTTTGAACGTCAGCATCTCCATGTGATACTTCATTTGCATCCGGCATGGTTTTTGATGGGAATATAGGTTTTGTCTCCAGTACTGTAAACCTTGGACTGTTTTGAACCATTTCTGACACTACAACCTGATGAACAACAGCCTGTTCAGCTCCAAATTGTGAAAAAAAATAAAAATAAAAATAAAAAAGAGTTTTGAGGTTAGGAAGCAGTTCAGAACAGCTGGGGGGCATTGCCCTGATGTGCTTGCAGTGCTGAAGTTTGGTTTCTCCAATAAAATTCCAGTTGTTTTTTTCCTCAGGACTGATGCCAGGAGGAATCCGTGCACGTGTGTGTGAGTTCTTGTACGCTTTCAATGTAAAGGTCCTTGGGCAGCCTTAGAAAACAATGTACAGATAGGACACCAGTGTTGCATGTGCTTAAACCTGTACTGGAATCAATGTCGCCGTGTACCTGTTTGCTTTGGAAATCTGAAGAGAATACAATATACAGAAACCTCAAAATCTACCTCATGTTTTAATGGGTTCTTTTCCACTGGTGCTCTCCTGTTACCTGAATGTCTCTGAGCATTCCCTGCTGGGTGCAGGGAATGGCCAAGCCTGGCTCTCCCTACCCAATCCACCCCTAGAAAACCCCGAGTGAGGAACTGCTGGGGCTCTGTCATTCTTCTGTCCTTTTGTTGTGACCCTGTGCTGCAGCTTGGGGTCTCCTTTGGGGTCAGACCTGCAGTGGCAAGGGCGAGGTGAGAGCTCCAAGAGATCAGACAGAAAGGGGACTGAGACAGAATTCACTTCTCATTTTCTCATTTCTGTTATTGATGTATTTATCACTTACCATTTACTTGTCACAGTGCGGACAAGTGAACAGCAATCACTTCGTTTTTATCTGGGCATAGTCAAATAGTGCAGAGAAATACTGTTGTGTTTAGAATTCTTTTCCAAGCTGTGCTGCATCCCATCTCTCCATTTGCTCTGTCTCAGCAGTTTTCTTTCCTTCCAAAGCAGTGGGTGTCAGCTTTAGTGTGTGCTGCATTCTGTAGGTTCAGCTGGCTGACCTGTCAGACTTTGGGTGCCCCAGCAACAGAACATTTACAGGTGCACACTTCACCTGAGGTCATTTGAAATCTCTCATTTTCTGCATCACAAACAGGGCACAAAGCAAGGGCAGGTGACTCCCTGAAGCTAGTTTTCAATTCCTAGGAAAGGAGTTTTCTTCCAGAGGCCAATTCCTCCCCTCTCTGTGCATTTGGAGCAGACCCTGGACACACCTTTGGTTCTGTCCTGTGGGCACAGCTCCAGCCTCTGACCTTGGTGCTGTTCTGCCGCCCTTGGGGACAGAGCCACCCGCAGCAGAGATCATCCTCTGGGTGCTGTCTGTGCTGCTGACCAGGCTGGTTTATCCCAGGGAAAGCCAGCTGGAAAGCCCAGAGCCACGGGAACAGGGAAAATTTGTTTGTAGCACATGCACGGAGTGGAGAATCCCGCCAGGAATTCCACGGGACTGCTCTGCCAAAGGGGACGGGGAAGAAGAGAAATTTGGCTTGGCAGAGACGTGCACAATACCCAGCCACAAAAAAGGTCAAGGAAATTCCTTATCCCAAGGAATAAAGCTCTGTAGATGCCAGCAGCTGGAGGGCATTCACAGGATGTGAATGGGACCAGCAGGATAAGGGTGGGAATGAGCTGGGAGAGGAGCTTGGAGCAGGGCTGGGAAGGAGCTTTCTGATTTTTCCCCTCCTGTGAGGGGTGAACTGCCAGGGGAGGGGGGTGACCTAAGGGAATGCTGGCTCTGGAATGACCCATCACCAGCTGGGGATGGATTCAGGCTGCAAACTGGGAGGGAGCCCAAATGGGGAGGAGAATGGGGCTGTGCTGGGGGGTCCTGTAGGAAAAAGCCCGGGATTTATTCCTTATGGCACACAGCTGATCCTGGGACACCTTCCTGTGAGCTCTTCTGCCAGAGCTGTGGGCTGAGAAAAACGGGATGGAGGGACTCCAAGCATCTTCCCTGGGCTGGTGGAAACTGTCCCTGCCAAGGCAGGGAAGGGGAATGAGAGGGGTTTGAAGGTCCCTCCCAGCCCAGACCATTCCAGGGGTTCAGGATTCTATTGAAAACTATTAGTTAGATTAATACTGAAGCACCAGACCAAGCTCTGGAGCAGAGAAAGAAAACCTGGGATATTGCACCTAAAATATGCCAAACCTAAAGCCTGGCTGCAGCATTAAAGTGCTTTAAAGCATTAAAGCAACTCCAGGAAAAAGGGGCAAAGGTTTCTTCAGGAAGATAAAATTTCCACCTCTGCACAGTTCTGCATCCTCTTGTCAGCACAAAATAGGTGCTGACAAGAGCACCTATTTAAAACAAATAAAATAAAACAGTGATCTGCAGCTCCTTAGAGATTAAATTCAAGGTTGCACAAGCTCCAGTATTCCTGCTAACAAGTGCCATTTAGTCCTTACCTTCAGGTTCTGTTTGTTTTTGTGGCTTGTTTGGTTCTTTTTTTATTTTTTAAAGAAAGAAAGAAAACAGCTAAAGATCATTGGGGGATTTATTAATTGTCCTTGTGTGCAAGGACATCAGAAAATTTATAGCAGTTTCTATAACATCTAAAATCTTTAGCAAAACACATGCATTTCCTTTTTCTTTTTTTACATTATTAATAACAGATAAATGAAATGTTCTAAAGTAAGGATGTTCCATCAGACTGGAAAAAACTGTCTAATTATCCACAGTAAGAAACCTTGTGAAGAATTTCAGAGATTTGAAAGGCAAAACCAACATTCATTTGAAAAACCCCAGAAACAAATGTGTGGTTATGGATGATTCACTGTCCCCTAAAAGGCAACAGGGCCACCTGTCAGGACACCAGTGGACTGTGCCAAATATTTCATTATATTGCTTACTTGCACTACTGAAAACACAAGTTTTCTCTCATTATTTGGAGTTCTTGGGTTTATTACAAGGCTCAGTTTTATCCCTGCACTGTAAATGGGGCACAAATAAAACCTCCCACAGAAATAAGCCCTGGTTTGTCTGGGGCTTAAGTCTAAGAACTGTTAAATATTTTTGCTGCATCGCTGCCTTTTTTTTTCTCTCTTTTTTTTTTTTTTTAATACTCAGGACACCTTTCTTTTCCTGACTGATCTCTTGTTCTTCCTGGATAGATGAAATTCCATATTTTCCCTCATGATATCCAATATAAACACCAGAACATTTGGATTTGTTTGCAGTTACCAGCTACAAAAGCCAAAGGCCAAGACTGACATCTGGGCTTAAAGGAAAAGATGATTCCAGTGCAAGTTAGCAGCAATACAGTTTTAAAAGCAGAGGAACTCAGAATGAACTCACTGGAGGATCTGTTTCCAGCTTGCACTGGCAATAACACCCAAAATTCAGTAGAGAAATCTCATTTTCCAACTTGCAATACTCCCAGGCTGTGTTTGAGTCTGAGATTTTGATGGCCTTTATTTTTATCAGTGCTTTGCTGACCACATTAAAGTTTTCTGCACTACTGTGCAAACACAGGGGAGGCAGAGCCATAAGAGGCTTGATTAATGAGGAATTTTCATTTATTTTGTAGCTACCACACAGATGAATTGAGGGTAAGATGGTAGCTTGTTTTTTTCCAGGAACTGTAGTAGCACTCTCTATGCCTGGGAATAATCACAAAATTGTTTAGGTTGGAAAAGTCCTCTAAGATCATCCAAGAGCTGCCAAGCCCTCCATCAAACCATGACCTCAAGTGCCACATCTATGTGACTTTTAAAAAATTTAATAATTCTACATAATTTCAATAATAATTGATCTTGAGCTTGAGCTACTTCCCAGGCTGGGATGTGCAGTGTCCAGGGCTGCCTGGCACCGAGGAGCAGGGATGCGGCACCAATGCCGACGTGTGTGAATGTGCACCTGATGAAACGAGCACACCCAGCAGAGGGAAGGAGCAGGGACAGGCAGCCAGCAGCTGGGAAAGAGCCCTGGCTGCAGGGCTGACCTTCCTGCCCCTCTCTGGGCTGGCCTGGCCCACAGAGGAACCTCCCCTGCCTCCCCTGGGGTGACCTGGCTGTGCCTGGCCCTGCTGTGGCACAGGAGAGCTCTGAGTGGTGCTGGCAGGGGTGAGCCCACCCACGGAACCAAGAGCTGCTCCTGGCTCTGCATCTGGCAGGGAGCAGCTCCCTCCCTTCCAAAGCTTCAGCCAGGGCTGATCCCCAGCCAAGATCCAACAAAAGGCTGTTTTGGGAATGTCTTTGTGCTCCTGCTGACCTACCCATGGTCACTCTGGCTGTGCTTTGCTTTCAAAGAAAGGCCAATAATTGCTGGTGGCAATAATTATGGCACTGGGCAGGCAGGAAAGCAAAATACAGAGTTTCTCCAAAGTTTCTCTGGGCCTTCCAGACCTCCTGAAAGAAAACCCAAATAAATGACATTCCAGCCATGCCCCAGTTCCTGACTTGCTAGCCTGATGTTCATTCCTCACTTAGGATTGTGCAGTGGGGCTTCCAGGCCAGAGAATTAACAAATCTTGTTTAGCTTTCAATTTCACTATCTCTGCCACAGTACACTTTTGCTGCCTGAAACTTCCAGAAGCCAAAACCTGGAATCAGGAACTGCAAACACTGGCCTGGGAAGTCACGTAAGCCCAACCCTCTGAGGATCATTTTCTCTTTTCCTTTTAAAGTGGGAATTCTGCTAGAAATAGCTGAAACGGATGATTTAAAATTTTTGGCTACTTAAAAGTAATTATTTAATCAATTTTGCCTGACTGCACCTGGCCATTAGACCCTGATTTTGGGGAAGCTGTACCAGAGCACCACACTCCTCCTTTCAGGGCTGCCTTGCTGTGGGAGGCACTTCCCAGGCAGTGGAAGATGTAGTGCCTCTTTTTCTGTCCCAGCTTCCCAGATCCTGGGGCACATCTATCAAGTGAAGCTGCTTTATCAATCCAAATTCCCTTTTTTTGGAAGAGATCCAGGGCAGTACTCTACACTTGGCCTCCAGATCGATCAATTCTTGCTCTTTTCCTCTGCCCATGCATTGTCTCACTTTGTCCTTCACCAAGGGACTCTGCAGCAGCTCCTGTAGAAATGTGCTCAACGTGAGAGGAATTCAAAGCAGCTTCTTCAAATTTAGTACAAATCCAGCTCCACACCATGAGCATCCTGTTGATAGGTATGGACACAACTGCAGCCTGAGTTTTGGAGGCTCCACATCCCTTTCTGACAAGGAAAGCTCTTCCCTGCAGCAAGGGGAGGAGTTTCTGAACTGCACCCCAGCAGGAGCTGACTTGGAATATTCAACATCCAAAGGCTGCACTGGAAAAGCTCCTGGCACAGACTGGATTGTGGCAGAAAATCACAGGTGGCTTCAAGTCTGCATTTGCAAAGCCAAACCAGCACTTGGGAATGCTCCCTGAGCTTCACTTGATTTCCCCAGACTCCTGCTCCTCCTTCCTTGGGTAAAAGTAAAAAAAAACAAGAAACCCAGTTTGGTTGATTCTTGCTACTGAAAATCTATTTAAATTAAACATCAACACCCAGCAGCAAATTGGACAGCCACAGGTGTCTCATGACAGAATTTCTCCACTCCATGCAGCCTTCTCCAGGAGGTGAGGTAATCCATGAATAACACCTAGCATTAATCATCAGCACCATTAAAGAATCAAAAAAAGGCTGCTGGGATTTTATTCCTCGACATTTCCAGTGGTGCATCAAGCACGGGATTCCCAGAGAAGTTCAGGGTTGGAACTGTACAATGAGGACCTTCCTGCTGGCAGGACTGATGAGCAAAGCCTTGGGAACAACCCACCCTGCCAGGAACAAGAGCAGAACAGCTTTAAAGGGATGGAAAAGTTTATTTGATGTAACCCCACATCTGTGTTTGCATGAGCAGCCAGTGCCCTGATGCCACCAGCATTCCCAAAATCCAGGAGCAGCCACAAACCCTGCAGCCCTCTGGTGTTTTTAGCAGAAGTAACAAGCACATAAAGCAAAAGAAAGCTGAGCCTGATGCTGAGATTTTTCAAAAGAAAATTAAAAAAAAAATTCCATGCAAATGGTTCAAAAAGTTTATTGAATATTTAATTTACAAAAATCATATCCCTATGAGGTGTTCTAAAATTGGATAAAATAAACTGCATATAAAACCCAACCCTAGTAATGCAAATACAACACAGATATGAGACCATGGAAAGGAGAAAAAATAGTAATAATCATGACACACATGTGACATTCATGAAGGATTGTCCCAACCATCCAAGACTGGTTCAACACGATGCCTTCTCCCTTGACACTCTGTACAATTCACCATTTTGTACAGGCCTTCTATATTCCATTGGTCCAAATTTAGATCTGATAAGAAGTCTTTGCCTTCTCTCTTGGCTGCTACACCAGATTTGACATTTTCCTTTTGATCAGAAGGTGGAAACAGACAGTACAGACACTGAACATGTGCACTACTGGATGCAACTTGCTATCTTTGGTAGGGACCCTAAATCTGCAGTGGTCAGCTTTCTACAGCAACAGGAATTTCAGTTTTGGCAAAAAAAACCCCAAAAACCAAACCAAGGTTTAATTGTGTTGTTTAGTAGGACAGTACTGGCAGTTTCTCTTCAACATACAAAAAAAAAAGTCTCTTATCTGGTTTAAAAATGGAGATCATTTACATGGGTTTCAAATCCAATCATTAACATTCCTTGACTTGAAAATGGTTCCACAAAATGTCACTACTGCACACAACAATCCCTTCCTTCCTTCCTTGTGTGAGCAGGGATGCACTGCACACAGAACACAACTGCAATCCCACCCCTCCTGCCTCTTCCTCCCATTTAAAGCAATGGGAATATTCCTGCAGATCTGGATGCCAGTTTCCTTCTGAACAAGCAGGAATCTCCTTGGGTGACTTAACACTTGCACAGTAACTTTTCCAAGTTTTCCTGGGAAAAGAGGAGGGTGAAGCAAAAACAAAAGGGTGAAGGAATTTGGGACAATCAGTGCTAAAGAGTTCGCAGCCCTCCTCTGGGATAATATGAGCAGGAGGAGCAGGACCAAGAAAAAATAATTAAAAAAGAAGAAAAAAAAATTTAATTTAAGAGCCAAAGAATCTCCACTTTAAAGGAGAAGGAAAAAGTACCAGACTGTTTCCTTCATAACATTAATATTCCATAAATATTGGGCAGTATTTGATTAACTGCAACTGTAAAACACTTTCTTCATTTTTTTTCAAGCACTATCTGGAAAAGAAAAAAAAAAGGAAAGAAAAAAGAAAAGGAAAAAAAAGAAAATAAGAAAAACACCAACTCTGCACCTCCCCAGTCCTCTCCACTTGGTGGAAATGCAAACAGCCTGCATAGCCATGACTTTCTCAGCTGCAAACACTTCGTGGAAGACTAACTAGACTTGAGCACTTGACTAAATCTGCTCACTTAGGAGTAAAACATGCAATATTACAGCAGACAGCTACCTGTCCTCCAAAAGGCTTGGCTAATTTGGCAGAGAAGAAACACTTCCAGGTGAAAATAAATCCCAAGAGCCTCGGTGAAAGACAGAGCAGTTACAATATATTAGCGATTTCTGTGGCCTAAGTGTTTTTAAAAAGCATCAGCAAAGTATTAGATATAAAAGCCATATGCATATACCCCCTCCATCGTCGGGAAAGCCTCGTGGTCTGTCTGTAGTGTGTGAAGTGGTGTGTGGGCTGGGGAATTAAGGCATGAGCAGCAGCAGGAGCGCCTACTGCCGGAGCTCCACGTAGTTGGCGGGGAAGAGGCCGTAGCGGCCCTTGCAGACCCCTCTCCACCAGCCGTCGTCGATCATCTCGATGTTGGTGATGATGTCGTCGGGGTCGAAGGAGATCTCGTCGTCGCCCGCTGCAGGGAGAGCCCAACAGGGTCAGCACCCACCCTGCCAAGGGCTCACAGCAGCCCCAGCACTGGGGTGGGAGAGCTCTTTGGAAATTGCCACCAGTCCCGCAAACAGCGCCCGGGAATCTGCAATCTGCACCCAGAAATTTTCAACCTGCGCTCTTGTTAAACCTCCCAAATCCCTGACTTTTCATTTGCCACCACAAGAGACACAGAAAGGCAAAAGAAAAATCCACGTTTATCTCATGCAGAACAGAGTTTTCAAAGCCAAAGGGTGAAAACAAGAGCTTTGCTCACCAGCTTGATAATCGTAAAGGGCTATGGCTGTGATCCCGAGTTCATTTTCATACTCATCATAGGTGTTTTCTTCTGAAGAGAGGAGGGGAGAACAATTAAAACATGAAGTACATTGTCACCCTCAGTTCTTTTCTGTGGTGCTTCTCCTTCAGTTGCACTGCTACCCCACAGAGGAAGCAGGCAACAACCCATGCTAGGTTTCAGCAGTGCTGACATTCCTTCTGCATGGACTTATTCCCTCAATCACACACAACTGAAGCATGAAAAGAAGCATTTACAAGAGACACTGAGTAGGGGACTACATAAAACCAATCAGCCCTGTACTGCTTCTGCAAAATATGACAGGACAGCTGAGCTCAAGATCACTGTGTAAGACAATAATTAATATAAGTGGTGGCATGCTTGGGGGGCAGAAAGGGGCCTGCTTAAAATTCCCAGGTTTTTGTACCAGAGCAGTTTCATCCTTCACAGCTCATTTAGTAACCAGAAGAGGTGAGAAAAACACAGGAATTCAAAAGAATCTTACTCTTGCAGTTTCATAGATCCCTACTTCACTCCCTCACAGGAACAGAACTCAACACTTCAATATCAAACTCCAAGAATTGTTGATTGGATTTTTTTCCTGGTGCAGCACATGTTTAATCTCCAGCTCAGTGCTTTCTTCTCATGTTGAGCTACATTTCACAGGGTGGGAATGGTTACCCCTGAATTTCTTTTTGAACTGAGACCCTGGAGAGCACTGTAATTACTCCAACATCATCTCACAAAAGTTAACTAACTTCAACACCTTGCTGCAGCCATTTATTAATTTCCTAATTAAAGTTTGCTGGTGGGGAATGTGGAAAGTCTCAGTGGACTGAGAGTTCAGCAAAGCAGGACAGCGTGCTATCAGCACAGCTGCTCATTAAGCTCTTGCACAAGGAAATAATCCCTTTCCAAAGGGTTTGCTGTGAGAGACAAACCTGCTTGGTAGTGGTCTGCTGCTCCTGCCACCTCATAGACAGTCTCTGGCTCGTACTCTGCCTCCCTCTGGCTCACTGCCTCCTGGTATTCCGGCTGTGCCGCTTTGTAGCCAGCCTCTGGCTCCTGGGCAGCAGGGTAGGAGGGGCTGGAGCTCTTGTAGGCTGATCCTGCCTCGTAGGAAACTGCATCCTGCAGGGAGACAGGGGAGCTCTGTCAGGGCTTTGTGAGGAGATCACAGGACCAGGATCCTTTTGATCAGGATCAAAGCCCAGGCCCAAAGGAATCCCAGCAAACCTCGTAGACCGGGCTGGAGGGCGCCTTCTGCTCCGCCACCGGCACGACAGGAGAGGGTGGTGGGGTCTGCTTCTTGGCTTTAGCTTGCTCCTAAATCCAGGAGAAAGGAAAACTTCAGTGCAGCTCAGTCACTGATGAGGGGACCAAGAAATTACCCTCCAGAACAAAGGACAGGCAATCTATCCTGCAATGAACTGCTGTGGTCACAGGACTGGGCTGAGCAGAGCACCAGAAATGCAGCACAGCAGAAGGAAAAAAAGGGAAAAAACAAAACCCCCATGGCACATATGCATGCCTCTGTTCAAAAACAGCCCCAGAATTGTCTGGCCCATCTCCAGAGGAACTGCAGGTGCTCAGTGTATTCATTCTGCTCATCAGTTGGCTGGGCCTCATGTCCCATTTCAGGCTGAGCTTAAAGAACCTGAAGGCCACACATGCTCTGGGGGCACAACTGATGAACTGCCTTTGGTGAGAAATGGTTGTGAAGCTCTGGCAGGTCTGCAAAACATCCTGTCAAGGCAAAGGACTGAACAGCTCAGACAAAAGTGGCCCCTATACAGTGACAGTCAGGATTCCAATGTTCAGAGGAATTAAGAGATGTGGTAGAAATAAAAGCAGTACTGCTTTTGTGTTCTGAGACACAAAGAACAGAACCACATCTGTTCTGGCACTCAAGTGCTTCATGATTCTCTCAATTGCCATCCCACCAGTGAATCACACGGCAATTCCACAATTATTGGAAAGCCACTCATTAGGGAGGCAGGACATGGAAGTGAAAGAAATCCTGGGTTGCTAACATGACCCAAAACAAGGTAACTATTTAACAGGTAACTTTCATTTTGCCTCTCTTTACCAGAGGTGAAAAGTAAACCATGAATCCAGGGCCACACTGTCCTCCTCATTGAAAAAAAGGAGAGAGGATGAGTGCAATGGGAATCTGTGCACTCCAGTAGTTTAGGCCCATCAAGCTGTAACACCCCAGGGGATTCTCAGGAGATGGTAGTACAGAGATGTAGTGGTAGGACTCTGCTGCAAAAAATTCTTCCTTTCCTTTGCTTGTCACAGCTCAGAAAAAATACATCCAACAAGGAAAGCAAAGTGTGTCTTGAGAGCAGAGCCAGCTTTGAAGACAATTCAAAGCTCAGTGCTGTGCTTTCTGGGAAAAGCCTCTCCTGATGCAAACCCTCCCTCACTTTTAAATCCTAGAGATGAAAAGATAAAAAAGGCACCAGCAAAGTGAGTATTAGAAGTCAAACCTAAGTTTGGGGACAAATTAAGCAGCATCAATACATTATTGATGGCAAATGTGGCAACAGTTTGACTAATTTGTCCTAGGAAATGGGTCTGCAATCCAGATTATAGTTTAGGATAGACACAAAGTAATTGCCTTAAAACATTTAAATTGCATGGTTCCCCTCAGGCTGGGTTTTGTTCCACAGTGAAATGCTCCTTGTGAAAGAGCATCCTGCCTTTTTTTGCAAGGCAGCAGAGCACAGTGAAATCATGAGGCAGCACTGACTCAACCCAGGCATCAAAGAAGAGCTCCCTGAGCACTCTTTGCCTGTGTGACATTTGTGAAAAGCAAACCAGAACAAGGATTACCAGTAACCAGGGCTCTGGAAGGAATGCAGTCCATATGTACATTGCCATTGTGGGAGGCTGTATGCCCACATATCCTCTGGAAGTGAAGAAGTTCACTGACAGAAATAAAGTCCACACCAGTCAGAGTCCATCCCTGCCCTTGGCACTCTCGGTGGATGGTGTGGATCACATCTCTGCCCTTCTCCTCCTGCTCAGCTTGGGAGCAAGGGGCAGTGCCAGCAGAGCCATTTCAGTTCCCCTCAACCTCATCCCCCTCTCTCTGTGTCTGCAGAATCTCACAATTAACCATGGAGATGTTCAGGCTGTAAGAACATTAATCATCTGGTTACGGGGAAATCTAAATACCAGCTTTGGGGGAAAAAAACTTCAAATGTGTCCAGGCAACAGAATCTTTGATGAAGTACAAGAAAAATCCAGAAAAATGGTTTGGATTTAACCCACACTCACAGCAAAAATACCAGCAGAGAAATAACATAATTACTGAGATAACAAAGTAATTAAACAAAAAAAAAGACAAAGCAATTACGGTCCCTTCCAATCCAAACCATTCCATGACCTCTTCCTCTCCCAGCTTTTCTCAGCATGGTAAAGAAACCCCAGGAGTGTTTGGGGAAGGTACTAAAAGTCCACGTGGAGGAAAGGCAGCATTAGAATGATGCACAGAGGATGAGCTCCCATTCAGCTCGTGACACATTTCTGCAGTGAACATATGCTCACACTGCACATCGTGGTGCCATAAGGCAAAATAGGTGATAAGCTGAGAGAAAAAGGGGAAACAAGGAAAAATAAAAAATAAAAAAAAAAGCAATCTCTTTAGAGGAAGAGAGCCTACAAGGCAGTCTTTCGTACTCTTAAAACAAATTAATTACATCAAGCCTTAGTCTCCTGTAACACAAACTAATACAAACAGATATGCAAATTCCATAAAGCAGATAAGATACTGTTTCTGACTAAACATGTCCTGGAATTATCTGCTTATGAATAATACAAAAATCATGAAGCTTTTACCCATACCAATGCAAAGTCAATTTTTTTAATTCCCCAACTAAGATTCAATTGACATTTGGAAGATTATCTTCTCCTGATCTCCTGGCTGTGTGTTATACCACCTCCATCTCCCAAAGGAACAGCATCACCCGCTCTCACCACGGGGTGAAACTTCTTGAACATGCAGGGCATTTTGGGGACCACAGAGCTCTCCCCTCATGAGCTCCTCCGTGCCCAAAGGAAATGTGGGACTGCCAGAGGGCAGAAGAACAGGAGGAAAAGGCCAAACACAGCTGAAGCACAGGCACAAACACACACGTTGAGCTTTAAAGGCCAGCTGGAAAGAAGGAGCCTTTTCTCAAAGATTCCCTTTTCTCCCAGCACTGCACTGAAAGCAGGCTGCTCCAGTGGGATTTGAATCTTACTGACCTCCAGTTTCCTCCGAGCCTCCTCCTGCTCCTGCTTCTCCCTGGCCATTCTTTGGGCTCTCTCAGCCTCTGCCTTCCTTCGGTCTTCCTGCTCCTTCTCCTTGGCCAGGTTCTCAAAGTTAGCTCGGATGCTGCTTGTTTTATTGGCAACTGTAACATGGAAAAGAACAAGTCAAATCGTGGTTCTATAAAAAGTAGCCTGGAATGAGTTTTTGCTACAAATTTCTGCTTTTCTGCCCTCTGAGTTTATAGTTCAGTCAGGAAAGTCCTCCTATCCCTCTTTCTTCCTCTCCCTTCCCAGCTCAAACCTCTTGCTCATCTTATTTCTCTTCCAAAAATCCTCTGTAATGCTTCTCCCTCCTCTCCTTCATGGTACAGGTCCCACCACTATCCTACACAATTTATTCTTCCTTATTCCTTCCTTATTCTCATACTTTTTACTCTCCCTTAACTATGATGAGCCTCAAGAGAAGGCTCTTCCTTCTAAAGGAAGGAGGGAGAATATCTGAGGCGCTAATACAGCAGTTCTCTCTGGATGACCCTTACTCAGCACTACTACATCAATAATCCAGGATTTTGGACATAATCACCTCCAAAGAAAGGATTTGGGGCCAATGCCTTACCAGCTTCTACTGGCTTGGTCTTCTGATAAGTTGATGATGGTTTCTCAATATCTTCAAAAGTTGCTGCGTTCTATCAGTGAGGACAAAAAGGATACATGTAAAAACCCCCACAAATTCATGAAGACATTCACACAGCCTCAACCTGAGATATTTTACTGTGATACTGTCCCTAAGGCTTTTAGCATCATTTCAAACATCAAAACTTTACAAACAGAATAATCCTTTCTGCAAGTCAAGCTAGAAAGAATTAATCTTAAGGGGCAGTTCTGAACACATCAAAATCCTATTAATTAAAAATAAAGAAGTTTGAGTGACTCATCAGAACTAAAAACAAGGCAATAAAAATACATGGTGTAGCTGTTGCTGTTCTAATCCACATAAGCTGGCATCAGCTCTGTGTGTATAAATTTGCTTTTTAAAGGCTTAGAAAAGCACAAAACTCTGCTCTTAGACTGGAGAAGTGTCCAGAAATAGAGAGCTGAGCAATGCAGATCTAACCAGGCTGCTCTGCCTGGTCAGAAGTCATGGCTCTTTGAAGCAACTTACCTTGTCCATCCGATCTTTCTGGACACCATACTTGCCTCCAAATCCTTTGGAATAATCTAAAAGCAGGAGAAAAAAGGTCAGAGCAGGGAGTTGGGTGTCCCTCCCCCCTTGCTGCCAAATGCAAACAGCCACCTCAGGTGCAAAGAGCCATTTCAGCCTCATGCAGAGCCACAGTGACAGCCACCAGAGAAAATGCAACTTGGCCATGATGCAGAGAGGACACAGAAGCCCAGGACCCTCAGGAACAGCAGCAAAAGACAGACTGTGGGCCACATGCATTCCCTGAGTGAACACAGAGCTGAGGATTGGACAGGTATCAAGCAAGGAGTAAGGGAGGAGCCCTCCTGATGCATCACTTCTGTAACACAGCCTTTGACAGCACCAATTCTGAGCCCTCTGCAGGAATCAGGGAGCCTGAGCCATTTTGCTTTGCTCAAAAGAGTCTTCGGTGACCACAGAGGTGTTTTGGTTTTGGCTTTTTTTCCCTCTTTGTAAATGGCAGGAAAGTGTAAAAATTTTCTCATTTCAGTAGTTTTGGTTGAGATACTCAGCTGGTGAACATTAAAGCCATTGGTGGTAACTCCTGCTCTACACATGGAAAGGGCAAATTCCATAGGCCAGCTTTAGCTGCCTAAGCAACTCACCAGCAGAGAAACGGGGTGGCTGTGCTATCCCACACCAGCCCTGAGCTGCACACTCTTCCTCCCAGCTGCTGCTGCCCTCAGCACTTGTCACACTCCCAAAGTCACTCCCAGTGACATTGATAAAAAATAAAACAAACAAACAAACCCAGACAGGAGGGGGTTTCTGCTCTCATGGGAACATCTGAGGAGCACCAGAGCAGCACAACAGCAGCAGCAAGAGTGTGCAACTGGAAAAAGACCTCTTTGTGGTGTGTGAGCTGTAGGAATGTGCCCTTACACTGCCCATGTTTCCTATCCATCCCTGGAATCCATCCCTTCTCCTCTCAGCCCCAAACCATTGGTTCTCCCTGCCAGCCATTGCAGTGCTTGCACTTGGGCTCTGAAAGTCTGAATATGTGTCACTATAGCACAGGAAAATGCCAGCTATCAATGAACAACCTCATTTCCTTCAGCTTTGTAGGTATTTTCAGCCAGAATAAATATACTACACTTACATTTTCCTGCTCCAGACTCCTCACTTTAAGATAATGGAAAACCAGGAATTCGTGGGTTGTACCCCAACTATTTCACAATGAACAAACAGAGCATTATAACAGCATTTGCTCACCCAAGAACCACAAACATTCCCTACTTCTTTCAAAGACTACAATCATTTTTAAATGGTCTTGCTACAGCCCATTTCTTATTAATGGTTACGTGCATGGTTGTTATCTGAATATTTTTCCCACAAATTTACCCAGGCAAAACTTTATATTCAGTCTATAAATCTGATTTCATTAACATCATATTAACAACAATGTCATTATTCTCCTGCATGTACAGCTATAACTAATTCAGGACTTTGCAGAGCTGCTGACTAAACACTGGGTGTTTCCTGAACACAGGCTTGCTTGAGGTAAGATTTTAAGGGTAGAATAAAGAAAGCAGCTGGAACATGGAAGAGAATAGAAGTGCAATAAAGAGTCTGCACATTCCTGGCATCGATCTACTCAGAGAACTATTTCAGACTGTGTGAGAAGTGGCTGCACTGGTAAGAAAGTAACAAGTGAAAACGGTGCCTTGTTGAGATTCATGCTTGGCTAGTTTCTCCTTGTAATCAAACCCCACAGCAGATGGGTCCTGCCTTTCTGTCTGTACACCAAATTTCCCTCCGAAACCACTCTTATAGTCTGAAAAAGCCACATGGGATACATTAAAACCAAGGCAGGGAAACAAAGTTCAGTCAGAGACAGTCAAAGTATTTTTGCAATATTTTCAATTATCAGCAGTTTTGGATGGTGCAAAGAAATACGTCAAGACACTTCTGCAAAAGTAAATTGAAAAAAATCTCAACTTGAGATGATTTATCAGATATAAGAACACCATTCTGAAGTCACAGAAAAAAAGCATTTCTCAACATTTTCCATCCATACTGCATAATGCACTTGCATTTGATCAAAGGTATGAACACAGGTACACAGGTAATTTGTTCATCCAAACAAAACAACAAAAGATACAAGAGAATAAACAAAATAAACACCAAAACAGTACAAGAGAATCAAATGAGCTTCCTTCATCAGCATGGTTAACATTTGTACAGAGAGCTGACTTTTAAAGAGGTGTGAAGATGGGCCCCACAGAGACCACCCTCCAGATACTCTTTAAAGGAAAGAGGAATGTTCCTGCTGCCACACAGCTTGAGGGAGAAAAGGTTTCAGCTAAGAGCTGATCATTCCCTACTGCTGCCTAGGGAGCAGCCATTTACATCTATATATATTCATTTATATAAATATATATGTGTACTATAAAATGAGGGATGGCACAGAAAAAAAGTTATTCAGGTAATCCTCTCACAAAAAGTCTGCTGGAGCACCCAACAGAACAATATTAATTTCATTTCTTAAAAAATATTAATTTCTTAAATCAAGAGCAGTGACAGGCAGAGGGCTGAGGAGCAATAGCTGCACTTTACAGGAAGTTGTATTTTTACTGGGAATCAAGTATTTCACAGGAATAGATATCCCACAGGCCACAAAAAAGATCAGCATTAAATTTTAGACTCTTCCTGCATGGAAACAGGAATATACACAATGGAATTCAGAAGGGAAAATTTATTTGTGGAAAAGTACAAAGGAATTCCTAACCCGTGGTTTGCACAGCTCAACTGAAAAAGAAAAATAATCCAGCATACTTGCAGGCCCATAAAGGGAAAATTTAGTCCTGAGCCTGGACTTTGAGGGGCTGGGTGTCAGCTGTGCCAAGGCTGCTCTGCAGCCACCCAACAACAGCAAACCCTGACACAGGAAAGGAGCCCCATGTCAGCTCCTGTGAGGCTGTGCCCAAAGACACCAGGGCAGGGCTCACACAGGCAACAACAGGAGGTCAGAATGAGGGCAGGCAGAAAGAGCAGCAAGGGGCTGAGAGCTGAGGTACCTTTCTGGGACTCGTGCAGCTGCACCTTCTCCTGGTGGTCCCAGCCAAGGGCACACTTGTCTTGTCTGTCTGTCTGCACGCCAAACTTGCCTCCAAAGCCCTTTACATAATCTGTAAAGTTTTCAGAAAACATTACTGCAATTCTTAGCTGCAAACCACATTTAATAAAAACAAAAAAAAAACCAGGAATATGTTAGGGGATAAGCTGCCCTGTTAATAATACATTCACTTTTTAAAGGGGATCCAAAATCTGCACACATATGGGGTAGACACACATTTACCACAAAAAAAATCCCCAAACAAACTAAAAACTCCCACCCAAAAAAACCCCCAAAGTATTTTTCCCAGGTTTAAAAGGATCTGAGCTACTATTTTTAAAGAAGATGATAAAAACCTTTCTGTGATTCATGTTTTTCCGTTTTGCCTTGATATTCAAAGCCAACAGCACTTTTATCCACTTTGTCCTTGTCAACACCGTATTTACCTCCAAAGCCCTTGGAATAATCTAGAGATAAGAGGGAAGAGTTTTGTTTGTAAGTGTTCAGCAACAACATCATCACCTTGAGAAACTGTGATAATCAGGGCTGCTAGCATTGCACTGTGTTCTAAAAGAAGCACTGACATCCACAGCTAAACTTGATTTCAGACACTGAAGTCAGAAATCCGTCAGAACACATTCTCCAGGATGGAAAATAAAACAGCATTTTGCTGGGCAATGCCAGCAGTTCAGCTGCCTGACTCCTTGGTAAAATTCTGAAGACACTTATGGCCAAGTGAACTTCAAAACCCACGTCAGCAACAGCCTGGATGCTTTTAAACACCCTCTGCTCCTTGCCAGCATTTCTAGAGTTCAAACATTTCTTAGGGACAAACAGAAAACAGATGGCAAAAATGTCACCATTTTTCAATAAAATGGTCAATTTTTGATTAGATATGCCTGGAAACTTGAGCAGCAACATAATATTAACTCTAAACACTGTTGAGTGTTTTAATCCACAAACAGCTGATTCTTTTAGAAGCACTTCTCTCTGTGGTTAAGCTGCTCACAGTCTGACTACTTTGACTTACAGCTTTTCAAAAGGAGCTGTAAAAAACCTCCAGACAAACCTGTGTGCCCTGGACCATCCCTTAAAACCAGGCAGAATTTTTTGTCCTATTTTTTCCCCAGAAATTGAGGTTTTCAGCAACATAAATTTTACCCAGCATTACCTTTCAGCAGGTTAGGAGTGCAAGAGGTGTAAAACGAGTATTTTACAACATGGGCTATGGGCAGTGCCTAGAGCACTAGGGAAGGAGCCTGCTAACACATGTTATTATTCACTATTCACCCTTCTGGGAGTCGTGTTTCTCAGTTTTCCCCTGGTAATCAAACCCCACTGCACTCTTGTCCACTCTGTCAGCCTGTACTCCGTATTTTCCACCAAAACCACTTGAGTAGTCTGCATTGAGAGTAAAGCACAATAAAAACAGCATGAAAGCAACTTGTCATGGATACAGCATAGCCTAGCAATTGAGGGGAAAAACAAGTTATTTCAGAACTCAAGTATTATGAGGACTTTAGCACATAAAATTCAGTTTAATTTTAAATACAAGATAAGCAACAGTCCTACAGCTTATGACAGTTCCCTTTAAAATTTTCCCTTATTTCCAACAGGGTGCAATACAGCAAAGAGCAACTCCCTGACATATCCCTGAACCTCACTTCAGAAAGAAAAATTAGACTCCTGACGACCCACTATTTCCTTGTCTTAAAACCTCATCAACTCATGAAACTGCTGGAAATTCATCTTTTCCTCCTCTGTTCCACCAAACCCACCATTTGATTCATTGGGAAAGTCATGCAGAGGTCTCACTAAAGGAGGTACTTCCCCCACAGTGAAAGAACCTACTCTATTTTTTATAGAAGCTGTGCCCACCGAGGTGACCACCTCCCCACTTTACCTTTTTGGGAGGGATGCTTCTCAGTTTTGCCCTGATATTCAAACCCAACAGCTGACTGGAAGAGAAACAAAATGACAACTGTGACAGCGTTAGGCATTAGGAAAAAAACTGCACCCACTCCAGTGGACACAGAGCAGGGCAAGTTCCTGTGTCTCTCCATGCTGCTCTGACCTTCTGGATTGGGAGCATAAATACCTCTTTCACTTATGGGCCATATTCATTTCCATGGTAATTTAGTGCATGTGTTCATGGCCAGGGTTTTGCCCTCCCTTGCCAAGGCAAATTGTACCAGCAGCACACTCCAGCCTGGCCTTGCCAGGTCCAGCAATTCAGTTTGACAGAAATCCAGCATTTCCATGCAGGGATTGTTACACAGTCTTGGAACAAGATATCCTGGCCAGTAGCTCATGCTGTGATACAGGACAAACCATCCCCAAACATTCTACAGTGTTCACACTGACCTTGTCAAAGAACACAAAAAAGTATATTTTAACATCTCTTTTCAGCTTTCTTTTCAATGCATCTCAACTTCCCATGAGAGCTTTTTTCTACTCTGCTTTAAACAGTAATTTCTCTCCCTAACAGTCAGTGTTAGCTTCTGCTAAACTTCAAAAAGAGCAGGAAGAGCAGCCCACACCAGCATCCTAAGGCACTGGAATTCTGCAGTTTTATGTACGAAAGGAAAAAAATCAACCACTGTGGGTGGCTGCAGGAGGAGATGAAATCACTCACCTGGTCAACTCTGTCGGTCTGTACTCCAAACTTGCCACCAAACCCTTTCACTGAATCCACTTGGGAGCAATGCTTAGAGAGTTTGGATTGGTATTCATGTCCAACAGCTGACTGGAAGAAATTGGTGAAGTTCAGAGAGAGCAGTTCTACACAGTCCTGTGTGTCAGACAAAACACTGCACCAAGCATCTGGAGGGTGAGTTTTGTTACCAACATGCATCACTGCCACTCCTCCTGCTGAAACCAACTTCCCTGGGAATTCCTACTCACTTGGGAAGTCTCCACAAGGATGCTGCCATGCTACCAATCCAGCCTAGGCAAGGGAAGTGACTGCATTTTATGGGAATTATTTTATGCCCTGCATTTGCACTTCAAAAGCACAGGAATGAAAACAAGACAGGTACAGAGGGAGCCTTGATGGTGTTCATGCAGAATTTGAAGTGAGTTTCAGGTGAAACACACAGCCTTGTGTTTATTTAGGGATCTGTTTTAGCTGACAGGGGACTGCAACAAATACAACAATATTTTTGTACAACAATACAGATACAACCAAAGCCAGCTGCCATTGGTTTAGGGAGGCACCCAAGTTTCCTGCATAAATCATAATTAGGCATCTTCCTCACATGCAAAATGGTGTTGAACATGAGGAGATGCATCCACACCTGTGCCAAAGGCATCCAGCCCTGCATCCTGACCCTGGAAGTTGAGCTGAACAGAGGCTGAGCTCCATCCACCCCACTGGCAGGACACAGGGATATGTAATTTCACACCTGGAAGTGCCTCCACACAGCCCTTGCTAGTGTTACACTGACCTAGTGCTAGGGAGCCCTTCCAGCTCCTGGAATTGATGCTGGAGCCTCACACCTCGAGTAAAAATGTTTTTTCCTTGCCCAGTGCCAACGCTGGGAACTGGCCAGAGCAACCTGCAACTCACCAGTAACCCAACACTGCATAATCTGTGCCAGGCAGCTGGACTAAGGTGAAGTAATTTGAGGACACAAGGTGTCTGCACACCTTGGATTTTACAGTGTTTGCTCTTTTTCTTCCACACAGGGGCTGGAGGGAACATTCCCAGCAGGAATGTTTGGGAAGCAAAGCATTACTGATGAAGTCATTGCCAGGTAACAGACCAAGGAGAACAAGGATGGCAATAACAGGACACTACTTTAGGCCAAAACCATTAAAAAAGCTCCCTTCTTTTCCTGACTGAAACAACCACACTGCTGTCCATTTTGCAGGTGTTCTGTGGTACAGTATCTGTGGAATGTGTCAGAAAAGGCTCCCACCTCCCTTTCTTCTTCCCATTACATTTATGAAAAACATGAAGCTCTGAAAATTTTAGCTTTTACCTGATCTCCCTTTTGTTACACCAACTGAGGTATAAGTGTGGTGTTTTCTTGGTGGTACCAGGACTTTCTGCATTTCACCAAATACCAAGCATTCCAACAAAACCCCCCCTTAGAAATATTTATTTTTTTTTGTAATCTGTATTTCAGAATCAAACACCCTCATAACTTTTCTGTACATTTTACACCAGCTCAGGAGGTATGGCACACAGAGTGATGGAAATGTTCATTTTAACTCAGAACCAAGGTTTTGCCCTAAATGCAGCAAAACCCTGCAGCATGACAATGCTACAGCAACCCTGATTTAATGGCCAAGCTTTAAAGCCAAGCTTTAGGAGCAGCACACCTGCACAGATACCTGCAAAGGAGACATCTCAGCCACAAGGCTTCAGAACTACAGTTACAAGGGAGAAAGATTCATTACAAACAGAAATTGTGAACACCTCCTGCCACCAGCATCACTCACATGGGCATGACCAGCATGTTTATCCCCACGATTACTTCTGGCCTATGGGAAACACTGCTGACTTTTGTTCCTTTTTTATTCCCCCACAGACACAGGTGAGGGATAAACTGCTGACACTAGAGAGCAGCAGCAGAACAGGCCTGGTGGTTCAATCTGCTCAGCAATTCCTTTTCTCAGATTCAAAGGTTGGCCCACTGAGAACTGGCCAGCAATTAACTCTGGAATATGAGAATTCAGCAAAAATTTAAGGCTGTCAAGTTACCAAGAATACAGAAAACAAAGTAAGAAAACGTTCTTATTTAGAAATGCTTTGATTCTTATTCTAGCAGAGCTCATGAAAGAAAGCAGCCAGAAGTTGATATGCCTATTTATCACTATACTAAGAGCTATAATTTAACAGTGTAACATAAGCAGCCATCAACTCCTTATATAAAAAACTACCATCTGATTGAAGAACAATATTTTAAATACTTGCATTATTTGTCACTGTTCACAGTTTGCTCACAAGAGCTGCACTCTGATTTTAATGCAGTAGCACATCCTTTCTTAATTTTTTTGGCAGTCTCTATCTATATGCATACAAGAGCTGGCCCAGCATCCAAATAAAAAGATCACACTGGATTTATTAATGCACCAAGCCCTTTGTTCATTTACAAACACAAATTTAAAAACTTGAATCCTGACTCCAGGGGAACCATCTCCAGACTTGGCATCAATCAAAACCACGTGGGGCCATTTCACACCCCAGAGCAAAGCTGGGACAAGCTCAGCTCACACAGAGAGTGCTGCTGGCCAGGCTTCTCCTTTCCCTGATCCCTTCATCCCAAGGAAGCCCCATCCACACTTACTTTATCCATGCGATCCTGCTCCACGCCAAACTTCCCCCCGTAGCCATGGGAAGCTTTTGGTCCTGTTTGCAGCTCCCTCTCTTTGAGGTTCTGGTGCTCTTGGAATACATTCTCCCTCAGCTGATGAATACTTTAAAAGACAACAAAGCAGCAACTTTTACTAAGGAGGTTTCAGCAAGCAACTTCAAAAAGATGCAAAATATAAAGCTGACAAAACTGTCATCTTAATGAGAAGTTGGGTCACTTGTATTTTTCAAGCCCTTACCATTTTTTCACTGTATGAAACATTTCCTCATATTCTGAGACATTGGATTTGTCCCACTGCAAAATGTGGTTTAAAAAGAGAAAAGAAACTGCTGGTTTTAAGAAGAATGTGGAAGGGAATTTTGCTATTTTAGCAATCCTTTACCTAGAATTGATTTGTGCCTGAAACATATTTTTTTTTCCTCATGTCCTAATTTAAATTCTTCCCAACACTTTCTATCTGGATGGCAACTTTTCAGAACAGGGATCATCTCTTATCACACAGTCCCTGTGGTATCAGGGCTAATTCTAACACAGCATTCTGGACAGCACTGTACTGCAAAATAAAGATGTAAGGAAACTTGCACCTCCTCTTCCCAAGGTGATCCCTTAAAATTTGCAGAATTGAACTGAGGGCAGTGCAGGCTATGAAAAGAAGAGTAACCCAAGGTGTAGTCTGTACTTTAGGCACTTCCCACCTGAGTTTTAAGCTTCCTCAGGTGTAATTCAGCCAGCAGGAATTCCCACTGCCCTCAGAATAAAGCAGATCAACACTGATCCCTGAAGTAACCAGAGTTCAGTCTCCTCTGTTTGCAACATCACACATTTCCTAAAATCGCTTTAAAGTTCTGTCCTAGACACTTTCTGTAATACAGGATTCAGGAGAGGCATCATTTCTGTTTCACAAATGCCTCTGTAATGCACTTACTTGCTTTTCCATCAGAGAGCTCAGTTTGTTACTTTGCCAGGGTTTTTATGAGTTTGGTTGTAGCAGTTTTCTAAACACAGTGTAAAAATTAAGGGACCAAACGTTTCCTAAAGTATCAAACCCTCTGCTTCTCCCCTGGCACTACTTGCTCTTGCACCAAAACAGCACAAAAAAACTCTTTTCAGATACAGAGGCAGGAAAAATCACATTTCTAGTGACAAAGAAAGATTTAAAGGTCCCTGCACCCTATTTCTCCTCTTAATTTCAGCTCTGAAGATAGACAGATTCAAAAGACCAGCCATCTGGCAAATAATCAATCTTCTACAGGCACTCTTGTTTTAATTATGAAGACACAAGTAACTGAGATCACAAGTTGATTAGAAGATGGCCAGGGACTGTGCCTATTAATACATTTCACAAGAGAGCTGCTTTACTTGATGTGCTCCTGGTGGCCGGACCCATTCACGGTTTTAGCTCCCCAGCGCTGCTCCTTCTCACTCACATCGTTCTGTGAAGGACACACATCAAAAGAGAGTTAAAACCCCAAAGGAATCACTAGTCACACACATTTCAGAGCTCACAGCAAAAGCTTCCAGCAGTCACTGAGAGCACAAGTGCTGGAAAAGCAGTTCCACTTCCCCTCCACTCCAGGGACACGCTCCTGGCAGTTTATTTGGCCAAGACACGTCCCCCACCCCAGAGCTCCTCTGGAACTGTCCCAGAACAAGTTCCTGGTGGATCAGTAAACCCCAAAGCCATACCACAAAGTCTGGATCTGTCTCCCAGTCATCAGCTCCATCATCCTGGCTGACAGACACGGTGTGGCCTGCAGTAGCCTTCCACATCTGCAACACCAGCAGGAGAAGCAGGGTCATGCTCCACTCACCTGCCAGCTCGTTTGATTCCTGCAGGAGCTGACAGAGGAGATGCAATCCAAAATTCCCAATAAAGTATGTTATTTAACCACATCACCAAAAGCTGTGCTTGCAGTGAAAACAGGTTTGACTACTGGAGCTCAGGCTGTCTTCTCAAGCTGCCTTACAAACCTGTTTAACTCTCCCATTTGCACTGCAAAAAGATTAGCAGCAATTGCTGTTTCAAGGGAACAAAGTCACCTTTCTTTGCTCAAATTAATGCGTGCCTTTTGTGCAGTCACTGCACTCAAAGACTTCTGCTCACACAGGTTTCCAAGCCAACATGCACTTCCAAAGACTGCTGCTAATTCTGGATCCTGTGCATACAATTAAGGTGTAGGAATAGGTGATTTTTTTTTTTCCCCCAGGCGTTAAAAACGATGAGCACAACATTGTTCTTCACCTGCATTACACCTGCACAGCCTCCTCTGCCATGCAGGGAGTTCCAGCACGGTGACAGAAACCCCAACAACTCCAAGAATTTGCACCCAACTCCAACAACAACAGAGAACAGGAGCTCTGTGCTCCTCGGGTAATCCCCAGTGAGAGACAGTGCTCACAAACCCAGCAGCACCTTGTCTGGCTTTCAGGGGAAACAGAGGGCGACTGCAGGAAGCAAGACTCATAAAAAAAGCAAACAATGACTTCTAGAAACAACACCCAGCACTTTGAAGAGGTTAATGATTTGGGGCCTCTCAGTTTCTGGAAACTTTATTCCCCATGGAGTATCAAGTTGGATGCTTTTAATTAACAGTTCAGCTCGTCAGCAGAATTCCTGATCTTCCTGATGCTAGTGGCTGGATTTTACACCCTTTATTCTACATAAATCAAAACAAATACATTCTAGAAAGCAAAACTGAAACATCAAACTACAAGCTGCCTGTTCTCCCAGCTTTTTCAGAATACACTTCAGAGAAACTATTTTATTTTTTCTTTGCTATTCAACTAGAGTTCAGTTTTTTAACATACCAGCATTCTGTCCACTTACCTTTATCCTTCTAATTAAGAACAGATTACAAAGGTAATTATCATAGGCTATTTAATTCACACAAGCATAATTCAGTGGGTGGGATGAAAACTCACTTCCTCTTAAATGCATAACTAATAATCCCTGGGTAAAGTCCACAGCTCATTCTGTCAGGCTTGTTCTGCAGTCTGGCAGAACGAGCTGATGAGCCACTTTTATGGAGCATTTCAGAAATTTCAGGACTGGTAATGTGAGTGAGAACAGCTGGAAAACTGACAGTCAAACACTAGGGTAGCAAATGCTGGAGTAGTCAGGAAGGAGGGTGTAAAAGCAGAGCAGGTGACATATTAACATTATTAGCATATTTCCCCTCATGTTTTTTCAGGTCTCCCATCTCCAAGTTCCTCTGGCAGTTAAGGAACTAACCTTTATAATAGTACCTCATTTACAAAAAACTTCTGAGACTATGCGTTTATAACCCAACACAGGTGGTTTAATGTATTCCTAAATACTCTGTCTAAAGCCTTTTCTCACATGATTGTGTCTGATTGTCCTACTCTTTCCTACTAAAATCCAAACTCTCACAAAAAAAACCCCAAAAGCCTTGGAAAGCAGAACCCAACCAGCTCAATAATGAAATTCAACAAGGGTCCAAGTTCTTTCTAACTTCTCCTAAGGGGGATGCTCTGTATCCATCCTTACTTGCTCCACCACGCTTTGCAAGATGTTTAGGAATGGAATTCAAGTGATGAGAGCTGACTCAGGGGTGCTGTGTATGGTGAATTTCTATATGCTTTGTGCCAAACACAACTTTTTTCCCTCAAGTACTCGTTTCTTATGCTCACTTGATTGATGGATTTCGTTCATTCAGCTGTGCTTGGACATTTCAAAGAACAAAAGCTTCACTTTAGGTTTCACCCTTCCTCCTCAAGCTCTCACAAACAATAGCGCAGGGAAGAAGGATTTCACACGCACCCCCGTGCAAAATCCAGCACCCACCACGATTCTCTGCAAACCATGCCCACAAACGCCAACATTTTCCAATGTTCCACAGCTCAGCCCCGCACTCTGTGAATTCCACAAGGAGCAGAGCAGCTCCAGCGGCCGGGGCTCCCAGTCCGCAGGAATAAGCCCGGTTTCCGCCTGCTATTCCAGCACCGATTCCAGGGCAGAACGAGGAGAAACACGATCTATTCATGACTCACTGGCTCACGTGGTCATGATTCCTGAAGGAAGGAGCAAACGCTACGGTTCGAACACAAACCCAAGCTAAATATATGCCTCGGATGTATGCGCTGCCCGGCGCTGCTATGACTAATCAGCACACACATCATCCTACCCAGCACCTTCAGCGGCAGCCTCGGCACCTCCCCGCTGCCCGGGCCTAGGGACGAGCTCCGGGCAGCAGTGCCGAGAGGAGCCGGGAGCAGCTGAGGGGAGCCGGGAGCAGCTCCCAGGCCGGCCGGGCCCCACGGCCTGAGCCCGGCACTGCGGGCGGAGGCTCTGCCCCGAGCGGCACCGCCGCTGTGGGGAGCCCTCGCCGCTTCTCCTCAAGTTCCCAGCTTCGGAGTTTAAATATTTTTTTTAAAGAAGAAAAAAAAAAGGACACGGAGCCGCGACGCCCCCCGGCTCTGCCTTGCGCTGCCCGGCCGTGCCCGCAGCCCCCGGCCCGGCTGCCCTTCGGCCCCGCCGCGCTTACTCTGCCTCTGCCGCCGCCTCCTCCTCCTCGGCGCTGGCTCTCCGCCGGTGCTTCCCGGGCCGGCGGCGGCTGCTGCTGCTGCAATTTCCGCTTCTCCCGAGCTCCCACTTCCTCTTCCCGGCTCCAGGTGGGAGCGGGACGGGCTCCGCTCCGCCCCGCCGGGAGGGGCCGGCTGCGGGAATGCCGCCTCCCCCGCGGCCTGCGAGCCGCCCCAACCATCATAAGTGCTCATTTCTATCATAAATGCTTATTTCTATCATAAATGCTTATTTCTGGAGCTGCTCC
Source organism: Agelaius phoeniceus (assembly GCF_051311805.1). NCBI lineage: Eukaryota > Metazoa > Chordata > Aves > Passeriformes > Icteridae > Agelaius > Agelaius phoeniceus. The sequence continues at coordinate 8,972,129 of NC_135270.1, read as the reverse complement.
GTCCCCCCTTTCTCTCAAAAAATGCAGCATCAGTAGTTTTAAAATGGCCACAGGGGAGTTGCTGGTGCAGTTGTGAACATCCTTCTTTGTTTTTTTAGCACTCACTTTTGCACCGTCATGTTTTGGAAGTCGCGTCTACTCCGTCCCCAGGGGTTTTCATCGCTTTTTATCAGTGGGCAAAAGGTTCCCCCGTGGCCGGGATCTGATCCAAATGAAACGGATGCCAATATGGAAACTACGGGGGTTTAAAACACTGTGGAATGAGGTGATGGTTTGTTCGCGTCTTCTAAAGGAGAGGAAGACCCCAAGGAACGCTGTTTCTACAGATAAACACACAAATTCAAGCTGTAATAGAGGGCAAGATGATAAAAAATCCAGGTGAACACAAGAACAACTTAATTCCAAATGTAGCCAGTTCATGTCATAAATAGGTCTGTTACTTTATCCTGTATTACATGCAGTGCAATTTACCCCAAAAACTGAATACAGCATATTTGAAAAGGGCTGAATTTATTCTAAAAACACTGTCTGCTAGAGGAGACATGTGCAGAGAACCTCAATCCTTTAGGCATTATTTCTGTCTCTTCTGTGTCTTTTTGGAGTCTTCACCTGTCCCTCCATGTACAGGTAGAAATACCAACCACATTTATATATCACTTTTCACCCATCTGTTCCAACATCTCCTGTAAAACCAAAAGGTACTACCACCTCAGTTAACTACAATTGCCCTTTCCCGCCCAAGTCCCCTACTATTAACAATGAAATTAACAAAATGTTGAATAACTTGTGCACCAAAGCTACAACCCTAACAGTGGAAAGTGAAAAACTTTCCTTTCAAAGGCAAAGTGACTCTTTAGCTTCTTTTAAAAGTACCACCCCCAAACACAGTGTCAGTTTTTATTTACCTGAAAATTAATTTTGCTGCCCCTCCCTCTCAATCTTTAGCCTACCAAGCTCTAAAAATAAATTCTGCTTTGAACTAATTTACCCATAATCCAAATCTTGGCATGATAAATCACGACTGTCCACAAGACAACACACTGCTACAGCAGTTTAAAAGACAGAGTTGAAACATCTGTTTTGAGAGTCCCTGTCCTTTAAACATGCAAAAATTGCAAGTTTAAAGTTCACTCAGATAATTCTGAAGCGTGCAGACAGGACGCATAGTTTAATTTTTACAGCCCTCTTGTCAACCAAAGCCTTTATAGACATTTGGCAATTTACAAAACATTGTATTTAATCAAGCATTATCTAAAGCTCACTGTAACAGACCCAGGTGCCTTTTCCATGTGCAGTTTTCTTTGAGCAGGGTGTGTGGGAGTTATTAAAATTGAGCAAGACACGTTTTTCTGGATCTCTCCAGCACAGCTCTGCTGTGTAACTCAGAAGGAAGTCACCACACACAGTTTTGCCAGTTTGTGAAAGCTTTCGCCATTTCACTCATTTATTCTACCTCTCATGTCAGTTCCATTGTTCCATAACAGTTAAGGTTTACAGCCTCAAAATAATAAACGCATTTTCTGTTCACATTTTACAAGTCTATCCCGCATTGGTTTCACTTTTGAGAAGCAACAATACATGACTTTGAACACTTACTATCACTCACATCAGTGACCAGCAACGCCTAGGCAAGGTTTCTCTAAACAGCAAAGTTTAGCTGAGCAGTGAGTCAGGATTTCCTTCTGCAGTTCCATTTTAGGTTTTTTTTCTAGAAAGATAGATTCTCTGAGAATATAAAAGAGACTGCAAATGGACAGACAGCAACTCGTACAGACAAGCCAGACAAACAGAGATGCACCACTGAACAAGGTTTAGAGCATCCATGGCAGTGTTTCTCCAGGCATTCCACGTCCTGCTGTTGATCTGGAGGACATGATGAAATACGCTTTACTACTCCTTTCATCATTCTGCAACTTTATCCCTCTGTCTTCTACTCAATGAAATGGTTTACAAATATACCAAAATTGACATGAACAGCCCTATTGTGACCCCATTTTGCACTGGTTCCTTCAACTCCTATGTTTCTCCCCAAATATCACTATGGCCATGATTTCATTTTATTACCAAAGCAACTGTTGCTGCTGTCTAGGACAGCATTTCCATCTTCACCATGTGGACCAGAATACACTGAAGTTGTGTGTCAGGTCTGGTTTATTATTTTAAAAAGCAAATCATAGCTCTAAAGATGAGTAGAAGTAGGCAATAAAGCAGTTTTTTTTCCAGAAAACTGATATTAATGCATGTGAACTCCAACAATTCCAAAGAAAATGTCACATCTAACTGAATATTTTTGCTCCTGGAAAAAGGTCATCATTTGAAACCAGATCTACAGGGCAGCAAACAATCATTAAGACGCTTTATTGACAATATCCACTCACTGCAAAGTTTCTGCCTGCATACAATTAGATCTTAGCTTTTCCATAGTGTTTTATTGGCAGTGGAAATGCATCAGTACTTTATTGAAAGCAATAAATAATACTGTGATAAAAATAGTTCAAAAGTAGACTGTACATATTGTTACATAATCTGAAAATACACAAAAGATTAATAGAAAAACAGAACAGTAACAATGAATTTCAGTTTTACAAGCAAGTTAAAAGTGGAAAACAATAAGAAAAAAGACATGCTATATATATTGTTGCATAATAAATAATGCACCATCTGAACAGATTCTTGCTGGCTTTTTAATATGCCATTTACAAGTGTCAGATACATTTTCTACTCATACAGTCCAAAATGGCTACAACCATCCAAATGAAAGTCCAGACAAGTCTTTAGAACAAGTTTACAAAACACATAGGATGACTTACATAAGAAAAGTAAGGCCTTTAGTAGAAGATGCACTGCTTTAGTTTTCAGCCCATTGTACCTTCATCTTTCACTACTCATTTGACAGGAGGCTGCAGTGCTTTAGGATTGGTCCATTAAAACTGGTTCCACCAGCATCTTTCCACCAAGTGTTTTCAAGGAAAAAGGTCTAGGACAAAAAAAAAACCTCTCTGTGGCCTGTGGCTCACGACCAGGAATCATTATGAAGTCTGTCTTCCTCAGGGAAGGAAAAGCAAAAATAAAAAGAGTCCTCGCTTTATGGCTTGTTTTGAGTCACTGCGCAGAGGCGCTGCACAAACACAGCAGAGGGTGTGAGCACTGAGGCAATCGCTCCTACAACACGTCCTGCAGGCTGAAGAGCTCCTCCCAGCTTTTCCAACCACTTCTACTTTAAATACAGAAAAATTGCCACTACTTGACACATCCTCTGTGTGGAAAGGTACAGCTCTGAGGAGAACAACACTCGTGTACCGTCCCTCCTACGTCAACAAAGGCTCACCTGAAAAAAAGCTGGACTTGTTTTCAGATCTAAGCTAAGCGCTCCAAAAGACAAAATATATACTGCTCGGTGTCATGATACTTTTACAAAGGTATTAAAATCCTTTTCACCTTCAGTTTCATTATTAAAAAACAATGATAATTACAGTTACTGCATAATTTACAAAAACCCTATATTGCTCATAGGGACATATACATACAAGCATTACAGTACATTCAGCTGGAAAGACTAAAATTAGAATAAAAAATCAGCAATGATTTGATTTGTAGACTGAATAGAAACAGAAAAAGTAAGTAACTATATAAATGACAAGTCACATAAATATAAGAAACATTTAGATCTAAAATATTTTCTCTATAGTACTCATGAATTTATTTGCTAATTAAAAACTCTGTAATAAAATATCTCAAAGTGTCCATTTAACAAGTATTAACAGGTTAAGGGTTCCAAATGTTCAAAATGCTGCATATCACCGGTAGAAATAGTGTGGGTAAACTGCAAAAACAACAAACAAAAACAACACACAAAAAGAAAAGAAAACACAGAAGATTCCATTAGCAGGTTTTAACCACCATTGCATTCCAAGATTGTCAGAAACAGCTCAGCAGTGATGCACTGAATCACTGCCATGCCATGCTGGATATCATTTTATTGTCTCCTGCAATCTCCAGCTGCAATGCAAATAAAGCAATGAGGGCAAATGTTTCTGCCTTGAGGATTTCCATCCCACATCATCTGACTACAGAAAATCCTGAACCAGGGAGGAGGATCTGGGGGAGAGACTTAAAACTTCAGTTTCTTGCAACTAAAAATACTTTAAAGAGAGCCCCTGAGATTATGTATGAACTGACACACTCATGTGGTCTGAGCTGCTACATGCAGGAATTTCCTCTCTCAGCATTTCACATGTAAGAACTCTTTAGAACTCAACTCATACATGCAAAATGGTTCTGAATTTGAGGAAGCAAAGACATGAGTTGGAAGGGATGCTACCAGTAATAAGAAAGACACTACAAGCAGAGAAGACAGGCAATTTACAGTCCATGAAAGATATCAGTGAGGGGGAAAGAGCCACTGAGTTGATTTTTTAAAATTCATTGTAGTAAAAGAAAAAAAATCATTTTTGGGCTTGCTTGCAAAATGAGAGAAGTACTGTGCCATGAGAAAATACAGCAGAGGCTGCTGCAGAAACATTCCAGATCCTGGAGAAAGACAGAACTACAGCTCTTTCACAAGCCAGAATACATGGATTTTGTGTTACAACACATCAACAGCCCTGCTGCCCAAATTGAGGCTGCAGGTAGCTAAATCCAAGCAGCCAGCCCAAGCAATCACAGTGCTATGGAGTGTCCAGGAACTGGGAAACTGCAATTATCCCTGTAACAATTCAGTACTGAAGCATGCTTTAGTGGGACAGCTCTGACCAAGCAAAGACTTTGAGAGATCAGCAATCTGAGCTGCAGTGTCACACATGGATTACTGTCTTTTCATCCCTAATTCATTCTCTTCCCCCCTCCCCACTTCCACTAGCTGTGCTTCATCCAGCCTTTGATTTCAACACTTTCTACAGAGCTGTTTAGCACAGGTCCTTTTTGAAGCTGTTTTAAAAATCTCACAGGAACACAGTTCTGACAAAACCCAGTATTTCAACACTCTGTCTTATTGTAGGAAATAAACTTGGGATTTCCAATATAATGACCTAGCCTGAAAACCTGGACTATTTTCTAAGTGTGTAAAACCACTGTAGGAAAATCCCTGCTGCTTTATTTCATAAATAGCTGCTTCAGTGTTATTCCTATCAGCTTTACTCACCAGGAGAAGGCTTTAACAGGAGTAGGTCCTTACTGTGGCAGAATCCAATCTTTGTGTTCCTGATACACTGCCTATTCCAAGAAGCATGGGAAGACATGCAGAACACAGCATGCATGTTAGTTTTCAAAACAAAAAAAAAAACCTCCACAGCAATGGTGATTACAGCTTTGGTACTCACCCAACTCTAAGGTTACAAGTTAGAAAAGCAGAATTTATTTTACAGTTTGCATATTAACCACTTCTTGTTCCACAGGCTAACAAAAAGTATTCTAAAAAAATCTGCTTGCCAACTAGCACAGAGAAATTGGCAAAGGTGATTTTCTAAGTTATTTACCACCTTATGTAGTTTTGTAAATGTCTAATATTTGGAAAAGAAAGTGGTTTTACATGGTAAAAAGTAGGCTTAACCTACTTTCATTTATAGAGTTTTCCACATGAATTTTGGTAAATATTTTGTGCTATTGACAGTACCTAAAATTTAGAAGAGCTTACTGAGAGTAGCATCAGATGCAAAAATTGGTTTTTTTAGCTTTATGAATAAATAAGAGTTTTCAAAACCTGAGGCAACTCCAACAGATTGCGTTCTCACCCTGTCTGTTCCAATAAAAAAACATTTCATATTTGTTTCTGTGTGTCTTTTGTAAACTAAATTCAAGTCAAAGTTTATTCTTATGTTGCTACAGTTACGGTTTTTAAACAGACAAGATCCCTCATGTGACAGGTGATCAACCTCCACTTCCAGGTGGGATTTTTGGGGTCTGCTTTTGTTGATTTGGGATTTTTTTTAACTCATATCTGTGTGTGCACACATATACCCAAAGATCATTAAGTACACAGCAATGAATAAAACAGTGATTTCAACTATGGTCAATACTGAAGTGATCACTGCAGAGGGGGTAATACACCTGTTACTGATGTTTTACTCATCTCAAAATTATCTGAGGGGGTTTATTCACATCACTTTTGAATGCATTTTATTGCATTTCAGAAGTGGGGTTCATATTAGTCTAATTGCTGCTAATCAGAAATTATGCATTGTGTGATTAAAAGACTCCTATTAAGCTGTCATTTTACTTTCCTAAATTACATTTATTTCTAGCTATGATTCTCATTTTGTTACTCCAGTGATGTAAAAAAGAAACTCCACCTCTAGTACAGCTTCCTGAAATGACAAAGCACCCTATGGTTAAACACAGTGTTATAAATACAACCATGCACAAGGCAGATGCTTTTATGCAGCAAAAAGGTCATTTGGACTTAATTCCTCTGGAATCTCAGGCAAAAAAAAAAAAAAAAAGAACATCATGCTTAAAATTATACAAAATCAATACCATCAATCTGCATCTTCTTTGGCTGCATAGAGGGTGAAGACATTGAGGTTGTAACTCTGAAATTTGCAGGAAGAGTCTCTGCTGATCCAGCAGCTAAACCTCTTATGTCCTTTGGTCTAAACTTCTTTCTCCACGAAGGTGCTCTCCTAAAGCTCTTATCATCATCCTGTCATATTGACAAACAACATTAGCAGTGCAAAAAGTGTTATTGGGGATTGTTACTGACATTAAAAGGATTACTGACAAACTTAAGTAAATGTATCACCACTGAAGAAGGCAATTGTGAGGAAATAAAAAGTAAGTGTATTAAATACTGCATTGCCAAGCAGGGTTTTCCTTAAGCACTTGGGTAAATGAAATTTAATTACTCAAGTGCATTTTCCTTCCCCCATTAATATATCTGCATCTTTCAAGCAATATTCCCACCTCAGAAATAGAATGCTACACTTAGTAAATACAGTTAAATACACTTCCAAAAACATCTTTGGTACATCAGAATGTACTGTGTCAATGCAAATATACCCACTGGGCAACTCCATTTGCCAGCTTCCCATTTAGAACCAGTTAAATCCTTTCAATGCTCAGATTTATTCCCTTGTACAATTAGGAGATAAGTGTCTATATTATTTGGAGAGATCTTCATGATCAAACTGCCCTGTGCCACTAAAACAGAGCAAACATCTGTTCCCTTAAAGCTCCTTTTGCAGTTTGAAATCTCCAAGGAAAATAATTTAGAAAACCATCAATGCTTTCTGATAGGTTTTAAGACCTTGGTAGAAATGCACATGGGAACAGAGCTGTCAGGAGCTTCCCCTTCCCCTGTCCTCTTCCTCATCCCAGCACCAATGTTTTTGAGACTGGTTTCCTGAGCTGGTTAACCACAGAAGGGTTTAGTCACTTCAGCCTTAATCTGCAACACTTTTGCCTACATGTGCTACCACATCAAATCCCATCAACACCAAAGGTGAGGCAGCATGGAGTTAATTAAGGCTCTCCTAGGGAAGTAACACCAGCTTCAATCTGTTCACTGAGCAACCTACAAGGTTAAAGATGGAACACTCTTCCGTGATGTTGGTGCACAGAACAGCTTCACACTTAGAGAGTTTTACACTCATTTCAATGCACAATTTGTACAAGAAGATCTGCACAATTTGTACAGTAAGATCACAGTCTGCCCAACAAAAATTACTTTGATGTGTAAACAAAGTGGTGGTCATCTGCACCAGTATGAATCAAAATTAACATATGATTTCTTAAAAACCACTCAAAGCTCTTTGAAATACTGCTCTTTGGGATAAAGTGCCTTTCTCTATCACAGCTTGTTCATTGCAATGCTGGTCACTAATTCTCCCATATTTTAGATAAAGAGGATTCAGCCCAAAGTGCTGCTATTAGATATTAACCACACGAGCTAGAAAACCAAACTTGCAAATCTCCCCAATACTTTCATATTCAAAGTCATCTTACCAAAATACACAAACCCTGCTGTATATTTAGAAACCCTCAGAGACAAGGAGTTTCCAGTTAAAGTTTCTGTCAAAAGCTTGAAGAGGTTCAGGCTAAATTCTTTCAATGAACAGTTCTGGTAAAGTTTCCAGGACCATAAAATGGGTCAACAACTCGAGTAACTTACTTCATCAAGTCTTCTGTCAGTGCCCATAGCAAGGAGGTTATTGAATTCCCTCTCCAGAACAGCACGAGCCTGAAGTTTGTGGTACGAAAGAAATGGAAGTTAATTCCAAAAGATTAGTAATTAGTAACCTATAATGATTTAAAAAAGTTAATAGGACCCAAATTGTTTAGTGCTTTCTTATCAGATTAATAAACATACTCCATACTTGAAAAGTCAGTACTTGAAAAGTTACAATTTAATTTGTAACTTATTAAAAATTTAAGGAAAACTTAACAGCTCTCCTCTATTTGTGATATGCAAGTTCATGACTCTGCCTCAAACTTAATTTATTTCAGAGTAAAAACTAGGAAACAACAAAAATGATGAGTTTCACACTACTGTTGTGAAGATGGGCTGTGAAGAAAAGATTCAAACAATTTTTTTCTCAAGCAAATTTACCAATGACAATTGTTATTAACAACTAGAAAACCATTAGAAAAGCACAATTTTAAGTTTTTGTCCTATGTGACAATGGACAACTTTGCATCCATTTTTAACCTTCCTAGGAGGCCTCAAGTGCCTCATCCTTGGTTACCTGTGTGTTTTGAGTGGGGATTTGCAGCAGGAGAGCCAATGCATTGTAATCAAAGGATTCATCTAAGGCCACAAGCGCGCCGTGAACGCCGCTCTCCTGCAGGTTATTGGCGTATTCCTTAAGGCCGATGGACACCACCCAGTGGATCATCCTCTCATTGCTCCACACCAGGACATCTGGGGAGGCAAAAACACAGTGCCAGACTCATTACAACACCACTTCTCTGAACCAAATCATCCAGTCATGAACTGCATGATTGGAGTGGAGTGAAGTGGAAAGTAAACATATTAGAAGTCTGCTGGAAGACATTTCACACTGTAACTTAAATATTCCAAGGAGCAATTCTCTAGATGCAAGAGATGCACCCATTCCATTTGGGAGGTGAAAAACAACCCACCAGTCACAACCCTGGCTCAGTGCTGACAGTTAGTTGTGACTCCTGGGAATGATCTCAGGCACAATTACCAAGTTAACCACCAAAAGGTTATCAATGATTTGAAAGGAAAGGGAAAGAGCAGGGACAGAACCTTCTAAGCAAGTTTTTAAACTCTGATATCAAAAACTGGTTCCGATATTAAGCAGGGAACAAAATTACTATGGCAAATCTTGTAAAACCATGAATTCCCACCCTACTTTCTCTTACTCCTTCTCTCTTCTACAAAAATCATCATGAATCTGGAAGATTTAATTACCTAAGTCACTTGGATATTTTTTCATCAACTGCTGGACAATAAAAGTTAGCAGCCACAAGCAACAATAAAACTACAATCTATGCAGATGTAAAGTTATGTCAAAACAGGAGGAAAAGAAGAAAATAAGGACACCCCTGCCCCAACATGCTCTTAACTCTCATTCTCCTAAAACATTTCGTTTCAAACTTCAGAGCAGTATGAGTTGCAAAAATGTTCACATTTATAGCATAAGTAAGTGATTTAATGATGTGGTTTATCATTCAGGGTTCAGGGCCTACATCCAGACACGCCTTGTGCTTTTAACACTTGATATTTTATAAATGGTTCCATCCTCTAAAGCCTTTTTTTTGTCTATGGATCTTTAAGGTTGATCAGTAAAAACATAGCAGAATCAGACTGAGGTAAAGACAATACACTAACCCTTAATTTCATTCTGGCTTTCTTCTCTTTTTCTTTCCAGTTCTTTTCGATCATAATTCAGTCTTCGGAGGCACATAATTCCACACTGAAAACTGTTCCTGTTTGGGCCAGAGGGAAAAAAAAAATCAGAAAAAATATTTAGAAATAATGGAAACACTTAACTGTGGTGAGGCCTCCAGTTTCAGCCTCATTACCTGTGAAAGCTGTCCACCATTTTCAGCTGCCCACGCAGGTCTTTCTTAGTTAAGTGGTCCAGCATGCGAGCATCCACCAGACATTCCATGAAGTAGCTGCGGTACTGAGGGAGCCCCAGGCTTGGCAACCACTCATTGCCAATCCACTCGTGGTTCATGTCACCATAGGCTAGTGTCTGGTTTGAAAAAAAAAAAATAAGGGACAAGCTTATTGCAATGAGAAAAGAAAAGCTGCTTTAGATAGCATAGTTTAAAGAAATTGCTTATTTGATTCTTAGCCTGTAAAGATAAGCACATCAGAATACTGAGTACTACACGTGTGTTTTCCAAAGAAGTCACCCTCATGGAGGAAAGCAAGTGCAGATATTCACATCAGCAAGTAAAACTGCCTCAATTTATATCAAGAAATAGCATGACAAAATATGCAAGAGATAATAAAATTTTACAGAAAGACTAATCTACATGGTTGGATAGCAAAAGCCATAGAATTTCATTGTGTTGAGATGTTGTAAATTCTCTCTCTCTTGAAAACTGGAGGGGAATCTTATTTTTCACGTGACTTTATAAAGAAAAGATATCAGAAAAATAACTGCAGGCCTTCTTATATACAGTTAGCTGTTTTCAGAAACTGATAAAACCCTGTTACCAAAGAACAAGCCATTCTAAATGCTAGTCCTTATCCTAAAAGAGACTTTTCTCATTACACTTTTGGTCTGCAAATCACCAGGCATTTTTTTAAGGAAAACATCTATAAAGATAAGAGTTTGTAATCATACATCTAATCCCTCCTTGGGCAACAAAACCCAGGAGAGCTCCTTTTTTCAAAAGCATAATAATTCAGATTTTTCTGTTAAGAGGCAAAAGCTTTATTTCTCCTCTAAAGGAAGCACCTTCCAGAAAGAAGCAAGGCCAAAAGGAAATGCACCTCTCCAAGCCATCACAAGGTGGAGGAGTGACAGAGCTCCTTATTCTGGACTTGTTATCACTGACAATCAACCAATGAGTAGCTGAGATGTAGTTAATGGGACTTAAACCAGCTTTAAGCTGGAGGGCAGCCAAGAAAGAAGAGCCCACACTGTGCAAAGATATGGATCATGGGTAAATCCCAAGTTACCTTTCTATCCCTGTATAAATACTCAGCTACATCAATGCCTGAGAACACAATTAGGATTTGCTACCACTTTAAGGCAAAACAATCAATCAAGGGGAATTACAGAATTAGTGCATAGAAATCTGCTTAACCATCCAGGCCCAGGGTATCTTGTGGCACACCTGGGATGGTGGCTGGGTTGGACAGGGACATTCTACACAGAGCAGATATTTCTCTTGGAATTCTGGCTTCCTCAGAGAGCCATCCCCCACCAAAACATTAAAATATTTAAATCACATGTATTTCCCAAGTGTGCATTGTAGAGAGATAAGGCTGCAGTTTCCCCCTCTCCCAATCCCCAGGTCACACCCAGAATCATTAAAAGATGCTGGCCTAGAGGAAAAACAGATTCTTTCATGCTCTAATGATTGTGACAGTTTACATACAGTCTGTAATATGAGATAAAGTTTCCAACCTGAGCCCAGCTTCCCTCCTCATCTTCCTGTTAGGTGGTTAGGAAAGCAAAAGAACACACACATATTAGTGGTTAAGTTTAGTAAGGAGGTCAAAGTTAATGGTGCACTGCAAGACTCTAAATCTACTGCATACCAAAAAAAATCTAGATAAACCAAGCATCATGCAATTTAAAAAATTATACACAAGGCACTTATTTTTGTATGAGAAGTTGCAAACCCCATTTACTGATTAAGTTTTCTGGAGAGAAGAAATTTCTGCACCAATAATTCAATTTGTCTATTTGTCAATCAAATCAGAGCTCCATTTACAGATTAGAGTTTTGTTTACAATCTTATCAACATTGATTTTTTTTCTTCCTCCCTTCTGGGAAAAAAGCTATCAAAATGCAGATTGCAAGGTTAAGAGTTAGAAGAAGCAATGATCCAGAATTTTAGTGCATTAATTTGAAGGAAACGAAAAAAAGAAAAAAAAAAAAAGACCAAAAGGTATTTGATTCAAATGCTCAAGAAGTGGAAAAAGCACTCTAAGGAAGAGAAGTGGCAACACTGTAAACTAACCGTTTGTTGTGTGGCTGTAAGATTTTCCATCTCTTCATGTGTTACCCAGACATTTCCCGTGGTCTAACATGAGCCCACAGGGAATCAATCCCATCCAGTGAAAGGAAAGCAGTAACAAAGAGGAGAGGTTGCAGAACAGATAAGCAATCGGTACATGTAAGGAGCAGGCATGGGCAAAGCAATGGTCTCTTAGGTCAGCTACAGCTACTGACAGTCATGGCATGCAATAAAAGCCTGTTCACAGGGATCAACTTCTTTCACAGATATTAACAAAACTGAGCAGCAGAAACAGCTGACAGGATTTCATTAACGGGTAAACACTCAGCTCTGCTCTAATCCGAAAAATACATTTGTAGCCTAGCACATAGCCCCAGGAATAACTTTAGACTGCAGAGCAGACAGACTCATGAGAGAAAATTCCCACTACGTGCCTAAATTTACTAGAGAGAGACAGGTGCCTCCTAGATCATGTAGTCTGAATTATTTGGAGTTAATGGCTTTACAGCTACATTAAAAGAGCCTCCAACTATCCTACAAATTTCTGTACGCACTTGTAGACTTCGTCTGTATTTTAAATTCTCTGGAGGCCAAAATAACACATACTCTAAATACTTTGGATGGCATACTTAGACTGAAATAAATTTCTTTATTCCTCAAGAAAGAAAATTGCAGTTATTCCTTTAGTTAATTTCCGTGAAAGGAAGGAACGGCCTACATTTAAATAATGTGTTCCTTTCCAGAAATTCTTAACACAAGTTCAGTTCTAAGTTTACAGTCAAACGTGGGGAAATTCTAGGTGTTTATTGCTGCACAAGTAAGTTTCCTTACCGTCCTTGAGGTGGGAGGGGCAGAGGGGCTGGTTAGGGACATGATTTCCTGGATGGCCAGGCGGAGCTTGAGCCTGTGCAGGGGATTGCTGATGCCAATTTCCCGCTGGATTTCCGTGTCAGACAGGGCTGACATGATAGCACCGCTTTTCACATTGGCTCGGCAGGCAGCCACGTACCAGGCTGGCATCCCCACCCACAGCTGCAACACAGACAAGGGAATGAACAGGATGTGGAAAACATTCCTGCCTCCAAACACACACAGTCTTTACAAGTCTGTATGTTGAGGGGGCTTTTTATTCATTTTGGGAGGAGCACTCACCTCCAGCCACACCACCACAGTGGGCCCATCCCACTGTGCAAAAGGCAAACCTTGTCTTCTGGCTTCCTCCAGCAACTCGTGCCTACAATTACAGAAATAGTCATTAGTTATAATAATGGATGCTACAATTCCAGCACTGCACTCACTTCACTATCTTCTTTCCAATAATTTAACTCTCCTTTCCCAGCCAGCCTTATATGACACACCTCCTCAGGCAGGTACAGCAGATGTACAGGGACTATGTAGGGATGAAAGCTGAGCTGGGCAGGAAATCTGAGAGCAGCAGAGACATGGATCTTGCCTTTCAGAACCCAGTTTCTGAAGTCACTACTGACACTCCCAGCCCAAAGTGAAGATGTCAGGCTTATTTGGCAATGAGATTCTCAGCTGCTCAGTTTTCTGCCCAGCAAAGCTGAACCAAAGCAGTCATTTTTCCTCAGCATGTGCAGATTTGAAACCTGTGGCCACACATGAGCACATCAGACATGCCTGTCCATCATGCTGTCAGGGCTGGACACTGGGACAGTGACCATTCCACTGGTGAACATCAGCCTGTCAGAACGTCTGGCACAGCTTCACACAACCAGAGCTGTGTTTGGCAATTCTATCCTGACAGGCTGTGTACTGAAACTCAGCTTTCATCTCCCCTGATGACACCATTTCCTTTGTTGTGCTGAAACAGAAGCGCCTGAAATTTCATATTGACAATTCAGCTCCCAGAGACAATGGAAGCTCACAAGGTCCCTATAAATAGCTGCAAAAAATGTTTAATAAAACAAAGGACAAAAACTAGCGCTGTAGGTATAAGCATGCAATGCTGCTTGGATATGCCTGAAAACATGGAGAAAGCCTTAAAAAATCATTTTTACACTGCCTTTGAAAGCCAGTTATATATGGTTAAATCTCCACTCATTCTCCTTTGAAAATCTGAAAAAACAACTGCACCTAATTAGACTGATTTTACTGTTCTTTATTCATGCCTGCAAGTGTAGAATTAAGATATGCAGCAATACTACAGAGTCAAGACCTTACATTATGTATTTACCATTTCCTCACTATTTCAATCAAATAAAATCTCCTTGCCTTTTGAACTGTCTCAGTGGATAGATCTAAGATAATAACAGTTTTAGAAGTTATAAGTATTAAAATACACAAGGCACCTTAAAGAGTGATTACTGACAGACAAGGAGTAGTTTTGCTGCTCCTACAAAATGGAAATGCAGCATTCAGCTCCTTTAGACATATGTGAGATCCTTATGTTATACTGGTAGGTAACTAAATATTAAAAAGCAATAATGAAGCAATAAATATACTAGCAACTGCTTTATCAATAGATAGCACTTTTTCACCTGCACACATTCCTATTGCTCTGGAAGAACCTCCCAGTAATTTGTGCTAATTAAATGTGCTTTCCAGGAATGGGAAAGGGGGAGGAAGGAAGGCACTGCTAGACAACTGGTTACAAATAATCATTCAGGTAGCATTTTGTGACCATCCATTAAGGTGGAACAGTGTTCAGCAGTCAGCAGCTGAATTTCCCAACCAAAAAAGACTGAAATGTACAAATATATCTAAGCTTTTACAAAGACATATTTCTGAATGTGGAATAAAGGATCAGCTATTTCCCTGCTACTGTGGAACACATTACATTCATTCCACAATTAATTAGCCCTAAACACATTTCGTTCTGCATCTCTTTGTTGTTTAAAGATTTAAAAATTAGAAAAATAAAATAATAAGATCATATGAAACATTGCTTGGTAAGAAAAGAATAATGTGCTTAATACTGTATTTGCCAGAAAGGAACACAAAGTTTCTTCCAAGTACTTTAGCTTCCAAATTAGTGTCTATGCCTTCCTTTTTAGTGGTTGTATTGTGTGGAGTTCAGAGAGTATCAGTGTCATTTCTGGTAGTTCTATAAGTCTCGTGGTATACTTCATGGTAACCATGAAACAGTGAATCCTTTGGAGTAGAATACAAGGAATACATCAAAAACGTAAGGAGAGGTTGTGATGCCAACTTGAAACTCATGGTGTAATGTAGGAAGAAAGTAATTGTGTGATGGAGGAAAACACATAAAAATAAAAACAAACAAAGAAAAATGTTTATGAGATAAGTTTATGCAGAAATTATTCAATGGATCCAAAGAGGAAAGCAACCATGAAGCGGAAAATTAATTGCAGAATTAGTTCATATGCAGTGAGAGATAAACTTGCTTGCACAGGAAATCCTTAACCCCAAAGCTCAAGATGCAGCCCAGGCACAAAACATCTCATAGGAAGAATTCAGAAGCAGCTGCTGTTTCATCTGCAAATGATGCATTGATGTTTTCTTCCTATAGCAGAGGAGTTCTCTTTTTCCACTATTCCCTTCAAAATCCACCAAGACACTCATTGCATTCCAGTAAAATGTGATCAGATCCCTGAGAGATCACAACTGAGACTCACAGTCCAACCATTATTTCTATCAGTTAGGAAATGGGTGCCAAATCCAGAATCTTTGTGAGGAAAAAAATACTGCAGTGGTGTCAGCAGTGTTAACAGCTGGTACAAACCTGGCCCTGTGAAGGATAAAAGAGTGCCAAAAGAGTAGCTGGCTACTGAAATAACTCCTGGGTGACAAAACCAAGGGAGAGACATCTGGAGACTTAATAAAAAACCTGGCTGAGCTTCCCTTGGAAGAGGAGCCCAAACATGCTGCTGCAAGGGGGGAAGGCTCGCTGTTAGACACATTCCAGAGGTATCTCACAGCAGCTGGGGAGGACAAAAGTTGTGGTCACAGGGAGTGAGAAATGATGACAAAGCTGCAGGTGGTGCCTGGTGCAGCAAAGAGTGCACAGGACCCTCCAGAGACCGTGTGAAGTATCTGTGCTCAGAAGGGCTCCTGGCAGGAGAGCACACGCTCACCCACAAGGAAAATAAAGCAGCCTGGATCACTTGGCCACTGGATTAGGACAGCATGGGAATGGATACATGGAGAGCTCATAGCCAGAGGGGAATGCTGCATCCCAGATTTCTTGGACAGAACTGAAGAGGATTGATTTGGAAGAAGTTCAGAAACAGTAAACACTGCAGTGTGGGGAAGGGAGTGATAGTGATGGAAGTGACAGAGCTTCAGGCTGTAAAAACTGAGAAGCAACAGTTGTAAAACATGAGATGGAAATAGGCAGAGCATCAGGGGAAAGTTAATATCCTTGTTCTAGACTGAGTTTGGGGATGTAGTAAGTGTTTTGTGTGTGAGAGTTCTCTTAAATTTAGGGTTGCCTTCCTTTTTGGTGAATACAGTACTAAGTTGGTGGTGCTGTAGCCAGAAAAGCACAAACACAGTTGTGGCAAACACTGTCACTACCACAGCTCACACAGGAGATGAACACAGCACTATGAATCACTTAGGTTTAGTAAACACCAAACAACACTTTTACAGAAATACATCTACCTTGGAGACACAAATACTTACTATTGCTAAGCAACTTTCAAATCCCAGATTACAAAACTAATCTAAGAGGGTTTAATATTTGCACTATAAAAGCTCACACCATGCAAATTTAGACAAGACACCAAACTAGGTGACACTGGATTTATTTCAGCAACACATTTTCATAATATATTCTTTTGAATCTAGTATTTCCTCTTATGATCAGACTTTTTTGAAGAAAGGATAGAGGTTTTAATATATGGCTAAAAAATCCAAACTAGTTTTATCATACTTGCACAACAATCCTAATAAAAACAAATACAAACTTACCCTGATTTTGCACTACCACATCAAATGGTAAACAAAAGGAAAATAAAATAATGAAAGACAAATATAAAACTAGGATTAAACTGAACTCAAAGGCATACAAAACCAGACAAATAATGTGTACTCTAATTTAATTCTGTAACTATAAATACATTTTTGTTAGCAGAGACTGAACACTGCCCTCAGCCTGTTTGTGCACAAGCAAGCAGAAATCAGAAAGATAAATGAGCAAATAGGGATTAGAGACAGTTATAAATAGAATGAGCTCTCGTTGTTCCAAGCATTCAGGTAGCTGGAATTCTTTTTGCTGAATACAAGGTTTTATAAGCAAACAGCCAGTCAGAATTTGTTTTAACCCACCCTCCTCCAATATCAGAGTGAAAAGCAATTCAGAGCAGCTCTACCGCTTTTTCTTTTTGATAAGGAGCATCTCAAGAAGGCAGCAAGGGATCTTTGACCCCTTGTGATAATATTGCTTCCCATTTTCAGAACACCCCTCAGGATTCTGAACAATGGCATGACAGCATCTTACTTGGGATTTTCACATGATAGATCTAGATTGTTTTAATTTCATTGAGTGGTAGAAAACAGAAGGTTCCAGGGAGACCCTAAAGCTCCCTTCAGTACCTAAAGTGGCTGTGGAAGAGATAGAGAGGGGCTTTGGAAGAGCTAAGGAAGGCAATTCCAAACTAAAAGTTTTCATTTGTTTAATAGAGACAGCTGCCGTTTAAGCAATCTGCAACATGCAGCCATAAATTATACTTTAAGTAATACCAGCACATTTTTGAAAAGCAGAATGTTTACAAGAAAAGCCATGATTTATCTGCAACTGCACTTCTTGCATTTCTTAAAGCAAGACAGTATGGATTGTTTCACTTGAGAATGAAACTTGTGGCTGGTATTGAGAAATACCTATATTGCTCAAAGAACAGACCTTACCACTCCTTAGATATGACCAGACTAAAACTATTTATTCAACCAAGATGTGGTATGACTTTAAAGCACCGTAGAAAAGGGAAAATACCAGATCATAATAATATATGATTGCCTTCAGAGCAGCAGTCTGAAGAAAAACAGCTGAGCCTTCTGTTATCCAAACAAACCCACATTCCATTCTGACTTTTCAAACCAACATGCTGCTGGTTTTCATTAGCAGCCGCCAGGCATTATTCTTATTAGTTAATAGAACTTAGGTACTGCAAGAAATCCCTCTCAAAGGAAAAATTAGCACCCTTTCTTTTCAACATTTACTGTCTGTCTTCAGAATGCAAGGAAAGTCTGACCTTCACCAGTTTTTTGACAGCTGAACAGAACAGAAGCAGCAGAAGTTTAAGGTATATGGCTCAGCACTGCAGGAAAACATGCAAGGAATGCCTGATCCTACTTATATGGGAATACAGGAAACACTCATATTTATATAAGCATCAAGTCAGGGTTTTTACCAGTAGCAATATCTCTTTTTCACCTATGATTAGTCTTTGCTTCATCTGTTCCAAGTCTGGAAACAACAAAGCATGCAAACAGACACTCCAAAGGTGAGCAGTAATCTAAAGATTTTCTGGGACAGAGTGAAAAATTTCTCAGGACTAGGAAAGGGTAACTGCATACAAGGTGCCATAAAAAGAGAAAAAGTCACAATTTATTTTAAAAGATTGAAGAAACCAGGGCAATATGGTGCAAAGAAAAAGATTTCAACAGACAATTGTAA
The DNA here is from genome assembly GCF_051311805.1 of Agelaius phoeniceus. NCBI lineage: Eukaryota > Metazoa > Chordata > Aves > Passeriformes > Icteridae > Agelaius > Agelaius phoeniceus. Next base: position 8,953,423 of record NC_135270.1, on the reverse strand, counting down.
AAAGAAGTGAAAAAATTAGTGAAGAGAGAAGCTGCCAGCAGCTGCAACACAAAGGGACAGAGAAAGGATCCAGCAAATTCATACACAGGGAGGGATGTCTGCACACAGCATCTCGTGCTTCCCTTCTGTCAATTCCTCCACAGTCTGGAGCAAAGAACAGCCAAGGACAACTTTGGGAAATCTCCCATTTGAATTAAAGGTATTTATAATTTATTACATTTAATACCTCCCAAAGCAGGTATGAAATATAATAAATTTAGGGGAATTTGGTAAGAGTCCACTTCTATCTCCTAATTTCTTTATTACAGCAGTCCAATTGTAAGTTTTCAGCTTAAATTCCTTTCAAATTTACCATGACCTATGCTGCTATTAATGTTCTGGAAAAATAGTTTAAAAAAAAATCTACAGAGGCTTATTAGCAATAGCACCATATAAGGCAAAAATACCCCAAAACCAAACTAAAAAATAAAACCACAGCATTTTTAAACAAAGCAACACATGAATAACACAGGATTAAAAATATTTGACAACTTACTTTTTCTGCATTTTCCTGTTTTTCTCTGCCTGACCTCCAAGTTTGCTGAGGCCTAATGCATCCTGAGAGGAACCATCTGCTTCTCCCAGGCCACCTACAAAAAAACCCCAAATTCAATTTAATCCTTTGTAATATTACTGATCAGGAATGTGTAAAACCCAAGCCCCATGGCCATGTCTCTCACTGTGTAAGAAAAAACAAACCAACCTTGTCCTAGAGCTTCCTTGCTTCCCTGTCCAGGTCGTCCCTTTTCCTTCTTGCCAAAGAGGCGGCCAATGGAGGATTTGATCCCCTTCTTTTTGGGGGCTTTGTGAAGGGAATCTTGGCTGCTGTTACTGCTACTAGGATTACTTGTTTGGCCGTCTTGTGAACCTGTTGAACTGTACCAAAAAAAAAGAGTCATAAAGGAGCCCATGGACAACAGATTCACCAGAGATAAGCTCAGGGTTCTGTGCAAGTTAATCGAAGTTCAGTAACTCACTAATGACATTTAATTTCATTTAATTTTATGAATTATGAAAAGAAATGTTGATAGCACAAGTTGCTGACTGAAAGGGGCAGACAAAGTTCAGAATACTTGAGTAGACTCCATCTCAGATCCTTAGGTACTTTGAAAAGGGTATCTGTCAATCAAAGTGATGGCAATTTTGCAAGTTATTTCTCAATTTATAGCTAAATAAAAACTTAAAGAGTTAAGAGCTACCTTTTTCATATCCCAAGCATGAAGATAACTTAATGCAGACTTTGAGTACTAAAAGCATTCCCATGAAGCCATTTCTAAACATTAGCAAAATCTACATTCCTAATGTTTATGTAACCATCACCCATTTATGTGTTCACACTCCTGACTTTGGAGAAACACTTTAACACTCGGACTAAAATCCTACAGGCTGAACAGCTCTGCAGTTTGGGGTTTTATCCTGATGCTGGAACACTGAATTCCTGGTGGGTGTGAGTGATTCCCAGCTCACTTACTTCCTGATGTCCCTGATATCTTCGTGGCTCACTGTGTGCAGAGCTCCTTTCTGGACTCTGTCCAGGCGCAAGGAGCGAGGTGAGGAAGGGGGCGATGTCTCACATTTTATGGTGGTTTTGTCATCTCGTACCTCTTCTCTGGAAGCTGGAGACTGATGGGAAAGGAAGAAAAACTTCAGGAGCAATGCCAAAACATGAAGGCAATATCAACTACACAAAACAGTGGAAGGAAGAATCTTATTTTAGTGTTAAAGGATCACTTTTGCCCTTACCATTCTGGAGTTGCCTATTTTTTGCTTGATTTCTTTCTGAATTTCTTGTTACCTTCAGTGACAAATGCCTAAATTCAGTCTTAGCTACTGAAATGAGATAGTAGCACTTATCTTTTATTCATTTATAGGGCTAAGAACTAAAGTAATGCCTTCAGCACCATAAAATGAATATACCTGTCACCAGTTCAAGCAAGTGCAAAGACAGAAAAACTAAAGAGACCTGTGGAAAGAATTAGCATGATCATCGACTCTGTGAAGTCAGTTTCTACATACCTGTGGCTACAAAAGTTTGAGGAACAGAAGAATAACGTATTTGTGTGTGCACTGACAGCTTTCAAAATTCAGCACTGATGCATGAAGACTACAAAGCAGTGGTTGCAAACAGAAAGCAGCACAGCAGTCGTCCACACCAGCAAAAACAGGCAAACAAACACAAAACCCCACAAAACAAATCCACACTTAGGCTAAAATGATAAACCATAATCTTGTTTTGTTACAGAGCTACCCTGCCAATGCTTTATGTTCCTGTTATCCACTAATGAGTTTGGGGACAGGGAGGGAGATGAAGGGGCACACCATGAAATAAACTAAAGATTTTTACCTTTCTACGGTGTTTCCTTAAATCACTAGGCTGACAGATGCATGCAAAGAAAAGAAATTTGGAAAAGCTGTATTTATTGTAAACTGTAGCACAGACTAAGACAACTAGTACAGACAAAACACCTTGGGGAGAATATAAACAACAATTACAACAATGGCACAGAGAGATACTGGGTATGAAGTACTCCTTAAATCACAGATTACTTAAACGTATCCCTGAAGTGAGGAAAAGGAAGCAAAAAATAAACACTTGGAGTTGGTTATCTACCAAAGTACCAGAGATGTTTGAGTGTGTTAGCACAAAATATGTGCAGCAAAAAAACCCCAATAAAGTGTGTGGCGGTGCAAGGTGTTGCTTTGAAAAGGTGAGATCTGCTTTCAACCTCCAGGTGAGCCACAGGAGCCTTAATAAATCATCTGTACTCATCCCTCCACATAATCCTGGGATTCCTGCAGCTGTTTCCTACACTGCACAAAAAGCAGCCAAGACTTTAATAATGTCAAAGAGTGCCAACAATAGCCAATTTCTATACAGTAACAGGATTCTGTTCTTTTTACAGCTTTCCAGTGTTGGAATGTTTGAGCAGGAATTCACCACCACTTTTATTTTATCCTCCATCCTCTGAACCTCAGTCCCCAGGGAGTGCCCACCTCCGCCAGTGCACAGAGCAAGAGTTACACAAACAGCTTATTCAGACTGATGCTGACAAAAGTTAAATTTAGATAATTTGTTTAATAGCTCTCATTATTTAAAAAGCCTGCAACCAAAAATAAAGTTGGTGCCCTTTGAAGTGGGACAGGGGGGAGGGATGTTGTTCCCCTCCCACAAAGGATAACTTTTAATTGTTTTTGATTTAGAATACATGTAAATTTTGCAGCATTAATATGGAAAGTTTTGTTCAATCTGACTGTAGAGTACTACATTACTAAATCATAAGTTCACTGAGTCATAGAAGGGACCTTTAAAGATGATCTAGTTCCTCCTCAAGTTCTTGACAAAGCACTGCAGACTCATTTTACCATTACTGGATCTTTCATCCATTAAATTTGATGAGCATAAAAATGAAAATGTTCACCACATGGAATGAACTGCCCACAAGGACTGCTCAAGAGAGCTGTAGGCTTCACCATTTATCATGTTGATGCTTTTTAATCATGAGGGGCTTTCAACTGACTGAGCTGCATAACCACTGGCATTAAGCTAATTTGCCTACATGATCAAAACCCAATGCAACTCTCTATTAAAACATTAGAAGACACAGCAGAACTCAGTCTAATAATCCATGATAGTTCTTGCTGAAGTTTCCAGAAAGCTCTTGTTCTCTAATTCTTGATTTCAAGCTTTCACAAATCAGTTGCCAGGTACAAAACTCAAATACAGCATAAACACCAGATCAAGTGACTTCAATGAACAATTAGGATCTAAAGGGAACTTAATTACAGTTCACTTTTTCAATTGCATTGGATTTCAGACCAGACAATTCTCCTGATCTAGTTTTGGGGAAAAGAGCTACTTAAATTTGTATATGGTTTTCTGCATGAGAAGTTATTTAGCTTAACTTATAATTGTGAAATGTTAGAAGATAAAACACTCCACAATTTGAATTTTGATAGCTTTTCTTTTAGAAGACTGCTTACCCCTAGACATATGGCTAGAGCTAGTACAGTTATTTTTATTTTAATGCAAAGAAGACAAAATTATTCCCTTTTATGAAAAAATACTTTTTGGTGTATGTGCACATTAATTTTAAAAAGCCAGCAAAACTACTTAGCTGAAATACTTGGTTTTAACTGTTCGTTTTATTTAACATCTATGTAAAACAAGAAAGGGGGAGATCTGTATCTTAATTGTACAGATGTGTTTACATGCACAAGGCAGCTCCTAGAAGGATTAATCTTTCTCAGCAGTCATAGGAATGTCAAAAGAAGGAAAACATCTTTCTCTACTCTCTGAACTCCTAAGACTAAACTACTTTATCAACCACAAGGTCTAACAGGTATTTCTTTTACCTATCAGGCTTTAATAGCTTAAAGCAGGACACTAGCACTCATTAATATTCAAACAGCAGTGATACCATCCCAGTCTTCCAGATTAATATGCAAATCACTTTTTAGCTGAGTGTTTACTGGAATACTGGACTGCTAAAAATAAAGTTTAAAGCAGATGGAGAAAGTGGTTGAAAAGAAAACATTATTTCTTCTAGAAAGAGGTGTCTGAAGAAAGACCATAACAACAGAAGGAATAAATACTTAGGCACGAGATGTTGACCAAATTATAGACTCGAGCTCTGAACGTTTTTCCTAATCATTATGTATCTTACACTTTTTATAGAAGTTGAAAGGAAGCAGTAGAAAAACCTAGAGAAAGGAAAAATACAGCTGAGTAAGCAGGAGAGGAAAGAACAGCCCATGTCCTAGGGAACAGGAGCGCTCCGAGGAGGAGCCTGCAGGCCGTGGTACCCACCAGTGTCATGATGCCCAGCCTGTCCACCTCCCTGGCGGGGCTGTGCGGGACGCGCCGCGGCGTGGAGCGGCCGCTGCCGGGCGGGGAGGAGCCGGCCAGGGCCCCGCCGAGCGCGGGGGCCACCGAGCCCAGCGAGCGGAACCGGCCGTGCGCCTCCAGGCTGCCGCTGCCCACGCGGCTCTCGATCTCCTCCGCACGCTGCTCCGTGTTCTCCTTCTCCTCCTGGATCAGCCTGGGGGAAAAAGAGCCTCACAGGGACGTGACATTCCAACAGGGACTACTGTCACCGTCGTAGTTTCTGAAAAATCCCTTCACCAGGATTTCTCCTCCTGGGAAGCTGAGACGCCTCAGAGAAAAATGAAATGACATTATCTCATTTGCTTCTCCTGTGTTTTGCTGTTTTGGAATGTGGTTTGGAGACTTTTTTTTTGTCCAACAGGTGGTTGTTTGATTGGTTTCATGTGAATTGTTTTAACTTCATGACCAATCATGCGGTAAAGGCTGTGTCGGGACTCTGGAAGGAGTCACGAGTTCTCATTATCATTCTTTGTAGCCTTCTGTCTGTATCTTTTCTCTATTCTTGAGTATAGTTTAATGGAGTGTTCACATCCTATAGTGTTCACATAATAAAATAATTAGTCTTCTAAGAACATGGAGTCAAATTCATCATTCCTCCCCTTGTCAGGGGACTCCAGAAAACGCCACAAAGGCCACGCAAACAGAAGCGGCACTTAGCAGAAAAATGTGGGGAAATTACCATTTTTTAGCATATTTTTATCAAAAGCTCCACAGCAGACAGGCCATACCTGATCTCTTTGTTGATTGCATCTAACTGTTCCTGCAGCATTATGGCCAAAGTCTGAGCATCAGCCTGACCACTTGGTGACAGCAGATCGACTGAGCTGAAAATGGTCTCCCTGTCATCCTCCATGTCAGACACATCCACATCACTCTCAAATGCTTGTGCCACGTTTGCCAACACACTGGCTTGCTGGGCCCGCTCCCAGTCCTGCTCATTCAGGGTCTGAACCTACAAGAATCCATTAAAGAAATAAATCCAAGCTCAAATGGAAAAAAGTGACATCTCTACTACTTATCAAGATGTTTCAAGTAATTTATGTAAGTCCACTTACATGCTGAATGCATCCATCAAGACAGCAATGTTTAGAGAAATGTAAAAAAACAAAAGCTATAATGTAGGAAGCTTTAAACTTCATTTAACTGCAAGATGCAGAACACACATTTAATTACAGCAGAATTTTGCTATCAATTCCAGGGGAACTGTGGAATCAGTTTTATATAATGGGCACTCATGCATCCTGAAAGGAAATGGAAACTGCTTGCAGAACAGTAACGTGTTAGATTAGAGTGGACAGACACAAAAGTAGGACTGCTTCAAATTGTGCTTTATAGGCTTATCAAAATTAAAAAACAAAAACAAAACTTAAAAAAAAATAGGAGCTCCAAACCATAATCTTGCAACTATTTGCTAACAACTAAAAGGTCCAGCAGCTGTTCATGAGTTGGTAAAACAGGATCTATAAAACTCAGGAGTTTTTTGCCAGGTTCTCCCAGTTTTAAAACCTCCTTGCACCTGATTAGCCTCATGCACTGAACAAATCTGTTTTGTTATCTGTATTTTCCCTCCTTACCTTGGAAGGCTCGTCCCTGAGAGCAGCCAGACGCCCCTTCTGGGGCCGCCTCAGCACGGAGGAGGAGCTGTAGGAGTCTGTGTGACTGTCCCCCACAGAGGAGGATGGCACAGGGAATCTGAAATCTGCTCTGCTGCAACACAAAACAAACATTTCATCTTTACAAAGGGAGAAAGAAACAAAAAAAGTCGCCCAAAGGATTTCTCTTGTCCCACCACTGCCATTTGTTTTTAAGCAGTATAAAAATTGTTTTATATGCTTTATAAAACTGAATTTATAGCTGTGACTGAAACATTTTCATTTATAATATACAAGATTGTATTTAGCATAATGACCTTAAAGAAAATAGGAAAAACCAAACTACTGCAGGTACCTATGATGAAGTGATGTGGCTCTGAGCCTCACTTGGTCATTTTCAGCCCTTAATGCATCAACATTTAATACGAGTTGATCCTGGAAAAATAAATAGAAAAAACATATCATATGCTTTTAAAAAAAAATTAGTGTCAAATACAAATTTATAAGCTCGCATTTAGGGTTTTTATCTCATTTCTCTGAAAGTTGGAAATAACAGATTTTAAGATATAGCCTTTATCTATTTAAACATTGCTTTTGCTACACGCAATACAGCACTGTCACAAAAGGGCATCCCAGAATAATTCTGCTGCCTCTCTACCCTGACTCTAGTAATGACAATATAGATTTTAAAAACAGCTATGAGTTCACAGGCTACAAAGTTAATTATAATTAAGTGATGATAAGAAACAAGATTTGTTCAAGCTTTCTGCACTAAAGGATCTAAAAGCATTCACTTTTAACTTGGACATTTTTACATGCTCTAGAAACTCAGAATTTAACAGCAGAGAAATACAATGAATGTGAAAACAACAAAAGCCTAAATAAAATTAAAAGTGGCTGATAATGAACATCTGTAAGGAGGGACCTTGTCATTTCCAGGACAAGCAGAATATAAGCTGCTATTGCTAAGGAGCAGCCAAGTCTAATAAGTATTTCTCCCTCTGCTCCCCAGTTCTTAAAACTTTAAAAATAAATGTAACGTTAGCAGTTGCACAAGCATTTCATGATATTCAATGCTTTGAGAAAACCTTATGGAAAAATACCCCACATTAAAAGTATTTCTCATTTGGTTTTGCTGTTCAAGGTCATATGTACAACAGTACAAAAATTCTACACCATCTCCAAACTTTGGCCAATTGCCAACATATCCAGGCACTTCATATATTCAAAAGTGTGTTAAGTCCTGGACTAAAAGGTTATGTATTATCTATAAAATCCCCCTAAAACTGTGGCACACAATGCCATAAAATAAGCAATAACAACTCCTTTCTCTTAAACAGAGCAGGAAATGTTAAGTTTTATGAGGAATTAAAATCTGATCCTGCTATGTAGCAGGATCCAAAATAATAAAAATATAAGTTCCAAATAAGTTCCAAAATAATATTTCAGAAATGCAGTCTACCTTTTCATGCTGAAGTTCTTCTATTTGTTTTTTTGCATTTTCAATTTCTCGAAGAAGTGAATTCTGAAATTAAAGGCATCACAAATTAAGTCACTCATAAGCTTTACACTTTTAAACCATAACCATGATGACTATCAAAAAAATGCAGTCAACACTACACAAATGCATCTTAAATTACACATGCTTGATTGCTTCCATCATTTCACTTTGATTATAGTTGAAGGTTTATCCTTCCAGGTGTACAGCCCACTAAATAATGGATTTAGTAATAGTACTGGTTCCATAAATCTTTAATAGTAATAGCAGCCTTTTAAAGCTCCATTTCACAGTCTAACTTGTAAAAAAAGGGAATAATTATGCAATAATTCAAAGTAATTCAAGAAAGAGCACATGATCAGAACAAAGTCTTAATGTTACTTGAATGTTTCTTCCCAACTTAGCATAAAAGAATGAGCTGGAAGCCTCAACAAGAACACTTTTCTAGAAGCTGTTAACTACAGTAAAGGACAAGTAGATTTTCCTCATTATTTGCAAATGTAGTTATGGTTTGGAAGATAAGAGGGAGTCAGGGTCAACCCTGAGACATCACCTATTATTCAAGCATTATGCATGAATGCAAGAGGAAGCAAACATTCAGTACAAATCTGGAAACACCATTTGTGTTCCAAAGCATTTTATTGCCATGACTTTAAAACCAAAGACACTCAGATTTTCCTGAAACATTTCCCCAGATGGTCATTTCACCCTCTAGCAGAAGAAACCAAATATATTTTAATCCAAGACCAAGCAACTCAAAGTCAGCATCAAGCAAAGTGCCACTTTAGAAGACATTGCTTTGCTGGATGAAGTATAAGGGATCTAACTTCAAGCTGTGCCTGGAAGAATAATCCACAAGGATCTAGATCCAAAAGCAGAAGGGAAGAGAAGGAGTGAAAAGTGTGTCAGAAGAGATGAACTAAGTGCAGGGGAAAGCTCCAAGATGTGCACTGACAGTCCAGGAAAAGCCCATTTACATGCATATAATGAGTCCCAAAATGAGCTACCTGAGAAGAAAAGCAAATTGCAGGAATCCCACAATGACTCAGGGGAAGTGGTGCAGCCAAAAGCAGTGGGAAACAAAGGAAACTGAACTGGAAAGGTCAAAGTTCCAGTGCTTTAGGCTTCCTGTATTACACTGGATGAGCCTATTTATGCAATCTGCACCAGTCAAATGAAAAAGGATAAAGCTTCTTAAAAGCTGCCTTCTCAACACCACAGTGCAGTGCCCAGGGACAAGCTCAAAAATTATTTTTAAGAGCACATTTTCAAAATCCACAATGAAAAAGAGCCTTAACAGCACCTACTTATTAATAAGGGTTTTGTGGTTATTTGTTGAAGTTTCAGACATGTTGCAAAAGGCACAAATCATGACAGAATTACACATTCATTACCGGATTGTGACTTGTTACCTTGTCTTCCAGGGCAGCCATCCTCTCCTTGAGATGAAGCTGGAGCCTTTCATTGGATTCAGACAGGAGCTTATCAACAGTTTCTGACAAACGTTTATTATGCTCTTCATTCATCTTCTCTCTCTGTCTAGCCTGAGATACAAAGAAGCTGCTGAAGACACTTCAGATTTGCAATATCTCTAACAATTTCCAAGTTATGAAGGCAGCAAGCTTTCTTTAATCCAAATGCATTTTTTTAACAACAATATTTTTCCATAGAGGAACACTGCATGTGGCTCCAGGGCTCTGTAAAGGGAATCTAAGGGATACTTCAGTCTTTAATAAGTGATCCAAGATCAGAAGTTCAAAAATCCAAGCCTACATTAACAAAAAATTTAAAGGCACAATTGAGAATGGATTCCATTATCTGTAACCCAGGAACCAATTTTTCCATAGTCATTTAATTCAGTAAGTTTCTTCAAACTTTTATTGGAGACTTTCAGCACATTCTCCTTGAGATTTAAGGTTAGCCACAGTACAGTGACTCACTAGCAGCCAGCCTAAACTCTAGTTTTATTTTAAAGCTGAGAAACAAAGAGGATTAGGTCCTTGCTTTCAGCTCTTTATCTTTGTCAAAATGATGTGCAGTACCCTTTGCAGTTCTTGATTCTTCTCTTCAAGCTGTGCCTCCATCTGTCTCAGCCGCTCCTCGATATTGCCGTGTCTCTCCTCAGCCTGTCAATTTGAGAGCAAAATTAGAATTTGGGTGGGTTTTTTAGGCTCCAAAAGCACAGAAACACTGAGGCACAGGAATATTTCTAACATGCTTTGCACAACTGCCATTTATGATAAAGGACAATGCAGAACAGATGCTTTTCTGTCACCAAAAGGACCTTGCAAGAGTTCAGATGGGAAATGGCAAAATGATGAAACCTCTCACCCCTAAGTACAATCATGAATCAACTACTACTATTTGCAAACAAGCTTGCAACAGCAAAGTTCATTCATATCCCCAAGAAATAAAACCAAAAAATAAATAAAAGTCAAGACTGAGTGCATTTTCAGCTTCTCCTCACTAGCCTGGACGATGGGACCCTTTGTTAGTAATCATGGCAAAGCAGAAAGCAGCAAGCAGAGACAAGGACTAAGATACAAATTCTACCTTCCTAAGCTTGGTGGCAAGTTCCAAAACTTTAGCATCTTTAGCAGCAGAGCTCCCAGGAGACAAAAGGTCAGACTACAGAGCCAGTTAGGGACAGGAAAGATAACAGGGAAAAAAAATGAAACTAAGGCTTTGAAAGAAAACATGCGCAACACACACTTGAAAAGGCTCATTTGTAGTTAACTAAATATAATTCTTTAGATTTCATTACTCCATTTGCAGCCCTCTAAAAATCCTGGTATTTGGTCATACCACAACTTCTCTCACTCCCCCTTGCTTCACTTAGCAGTGTAAGAAATTTAGGTTCAGAAACAGTTCATGTTTAGAAGACTTTATGCCTATTATTGAATATTTTTTTTATTAAAAAGTACCAAAATAATGATTCAGGAAGATATTTTTATGATGTAGAAGAGTTAACAGAAAACCCACTTGAGTTCCAAAGAGCAGAAACTTGAAAAAAAAGAAAGAGTAAATCAGAGTGTCTTCAGAGAGAAGAATGGAAAAAAAAAAAGTAGGAAATAAACATTTTCTGCAGGAAATAAATATTTTCTGAATTATTTGTAGTAAAACTGGAAATCAAACGTAATCAAACCAACACGAGGAACAGACTTCCTGCAGTGGGACACCAATGGAGGAGGGAGTCTGGAGGACACTGTGCCACCACCTCACCTTTGTAAGTGCTGCAACTCTCTGTGCCAGCTCAGCCTCCACCTCTGGCAAAGTCTCAGCTTTTCTCAGGGTCTGCTGCAGCTTTTGCTCAGCCAGTTCCAGTCGCTCTTGCAGTTGCCTGTTCTTATCTTCACTCTGCACAGGGTTATGGCCAGCAAGTGTTGAGGGTTAAAGAAGTGATTAGTTAGAAAGTGGTTGGCTAAACAACCATTTCTGGCTCATAAAGTTGGACCATTTCATGTCAAGCACTTCTCAAACTTCCTCTCTCACTAAGGCAATAGCCTGTAAAAACCACTACATGCTATGCAAATCTTAAAAGTTTAGGTCAGAGTAAGTAATTCTCACCCACAAAACTAAAGATGCTTGGATACACATACAGTAACTTAAAAATCCACAATTAATAGGGACAACAGCCCTGCTGCCCAAGATAAAGTGCACTAAATTTCTCAAAACCATTTCCCTTTCCCAGTAAAGCTGTCTCCTCTTTATTCCCAGGGTAAAAATCTCTGCAATGTATGACTCCAGCTCCTGAAAAACAATCACTAATAACAGCACATTACAGCTGATATTTATCTCCCTAAAAGCAAAGTGCTTGAGCACAGCATGAACATTAATTATCTCCATTAGCTTTATGCTGAGCAAAATGTACTTCATCTCATTTGAAACCACAACCTGTCGGTGCATGGAGTCTTTAGTGGCAATTTCATTTTCAAGTTTATCATTGAGGTCGTGCACGGATGTAGCTTCACGTTGTGCAGCGAGGTAGCGTTTCTCCAGAGTGGTGATCCTCTCCTCCATGTCCTCCTTCTGGGCCAGGGTCTGGGCGGGACACACAACAGAAGTCAGAATGTGAGAGATAATTTCAAATATAACAATTTCCAATAAAATATTTTTAAAATCAAGTTATTTTTCTCAGTAAAAAATGAAGGGGAAAGAAATGGCTTTTTAAAACAGTTAATGATTAAAAACCACTGGTCTTTATTACCTTACACCCCAGATCTGCTACTTTCCTTTCCAATGGTACACACACAGCAAATCTTGATTGCTGGGGATGGTCAGAGAGTGTTCTGGGATTTAATTAAGCTCCCTTTCTATCTAATAAGGATATGTGGGACCCTAGAGATTAGGGATTCAGCAGTGACAGGAACTGTCAACCACACCACTGAAATTAAAGGGATTCCTCAACCAAGTGCATCTTCTAAAAAAGGAAGCAAGAGTAATAAGCTAAGCATGTATGACAAGAGCAAGCATCTCTTCCAGAACATGCTGAAGTTAGCAATGCTAAATTCCAATCTATTAATGAAATATCTAGTTAGTCATAGGTTTATCCTGAAGACAGATTTTTTTAAGTGGACAATGGGACCCTTTGGTCATTTAAGCAAAAACCAGACACCCATCATGTCCTAAAAAACCATTTTCTTCTAATCTATCAAACCAAAAACTTCCAAAAACATAAAGGCTCAACTGAGCACCAGTGAAACTAAGATTTTATAAAGATGGCATTTGTGACTCCCCAAATCCTGACAGTTCCTTCCTCACCTCTCGTACATCCCTCTGTAACTTTGTGTTCATTTCTTCAGATTTGATTAAGTCTTTCCTTGCTGTGTCTAGATCTTCTTCCAGCTCTGTTACTCTGCTGGACAAAGCAGTGAGGCGTTCTTTCATTTGTGTCTGCTCTTTGTTTTGCTTATCTATGATGTCTTGGAGTTCAATCACTTTAGCAAGGTTTTCATCGTGGCATAATGAACCATCAGAGGATCTCTATTAAACAGGGGGAAAAAAGTGTATTAGCATGATGCAAATTGGATTGAAAAACAAATTGTTACTCACCTGTAAACATCCCTTCCCAAAGATAATTTTATTATTGAACAGACTGCAAAAGCTGAAATTTCAATAACTATGACTTTTTAACTAGATGATCGTTCAAAAATATTTTATTATGGTTCAAAATTAAAATGTTATAGTTAATGATTGAAACCCATATGTCATTTAAGCAAAGTAAATAGCTGTACCTTCCCATTTGTAGTTGGTGTATTTTCTTGTTCATGATTTATATCCAGCATCCCATCTGGAAGTGTTTTCTTCTGATTATTTTGCTCTTTCAGAATCATTAACTGAAAGAAAAGTTTACAGACACATGTTTTAAGCCAATTCCTTTTTCACTAATAATATAAGGAACAGCTGCAAAAGCAAAGGAGCAAAACAACAATTACTGATTCTACTGCCAGGTATGTATTAATAAAATCTGGCACAGGCACTCAAATACCTTATGCCACTGCAAACCCTTATTTTAAAGGCACAGGAACTCTTTTTGTTGGTTTGGTTGGGTTTTTTGGTTGGGTTTTTTGGGGGGCAGAGAGGGTGTCAGGAGGTTGAGGTTTGGTTTTTTCCTCTCCTGCTCTTTCAAAGCAGCTAAGTTAAAAATTAACAATTATTCCATCTGGCAAGAAATCAAAAGGAAGAAGAGTGAAAGTGAAACTTAATAAATTACTCTGTACAAATATTGACTGAAACACCCACAATAGACACATGAAGCCTTCTTTTAAGACAGAAACTTACCTCTTTATGTGTAGTACCTAGTTCTTCTTCCAATAAGCTACACCTTTCAAGTGCTACTCGTAATCTCTCCCTTACCTGAAAGGGTAATTTCAAATTATTTGAAATCATTCAAGTCAAAAAGAAATCAATTTTACTTGATGCCATGCCTTTACAAACAATAAATGACACTGTTTCCATTACACTTAGAAACCTTCTTGATCTGGAGTCAGCCCTAATTACAACACATGCTACCAAAAAAATAACCAAATAATGTGTATCTTACCTAGCTTTTCCTTTTTTCTGTCAGAAGCAACATGACCTGTATGTTTAGGCACTAAAGAACTAAACATACCTAGAATTTGCTTGTCCTTCTGCAAGGCACAGACTGTGTTTGCTTTTGCTCATTTACAACATGGAAATAAGTAAAATTCCACTTAAAATCATTTGCCAGATTTTTTATACAAGGGTCCCAAAGACAGATAAACTGCAAGTTGGCAAGAAAATTTACAGTGAACTTCAGCAGTTGCATATCCTGCTGTTAATATCAGGCACAACTGAAGGGAGGAGTTCTTTTAATTCAGATTTCTATCCCAGTGTAAGCAGATTCCTCTCCTCCTCTACTCTCTAGCCTATTTCTTTTATTAGATAATCAACAGGATAAATCCTGATGTTGTACAGGTAAGCAGCTGTGTGCATTCCTACAGGAAATATATTGCTCCTGAACCATGCTGAGTTTTACATTAACACAGTTAATGAAGTGCTTGAATAAACCACAGCACCTTGCTTTAGTTAAGTGCAGCACCTTAATTTAGGAGAGCATTTACCAGTGTAGTTACACTGCAGAGATTTCTACAATTTCAGTACAAAAATTGCCTGGCCCACACAAAGGACAGAGGATGGAAAGGTGTTAGGTATAATACTTCATTACCTTTTCATCAAGGGCTTTGTGGTGCTCAAATAAGGATTTTAGTGCTTTGAGAACTTCTACTTCACTAGAAACTCCTGCTGGAGATTGAGCTTGCCTCTTCACAACAGTCATCCTGAGGGATCGCTCATGCCTGGAGACAAGACACTCCAAATGTTCCAGTAATAGCTAAAGCAAAAGGAAAAAAAAAAGAAAGGAATAATCTTTATTCCTGTTCTGTACAGCTGCAGAAAACTTTGCCTTCTAGAACATCAAGTGTAGAGTTCTAAACTTCAAGTTCCAGAGACAAAGGATATTGTATTGAGTGTAAGGACTCGTTTTTAACATTTCAGCTGCATTTGAAGTGTAAACTACTCAAACACATCACCACAACCTGCCCACTCTGCTCCTCTGATCCCAGAGCTGCAGGATTACAAAACTTTAACAAGAAATCTGGATAGCAGATAGCAGTGCAGTCTTACAAGCTTTTCCTGATTCTGCACAGCAGCATTTGGAGCTGTGCATGAGCTGCCAAACCCTCTTGATCAACACACACACATTTGCCCTTCCATGGGGATTCATATACAAGTATCAGAGGAAAAAATAATTTTAGCTTTTCAAATTCAACATTTGTTTTCCTCCCTGTAGCTGGATGCTTTAACAATTGTGAGCTTGGAGAAGACAAGGAACTGACCCTCGTGTTATTCCTTTCTGCTTTCAGTTCAGCAATTTCTTCTTCCCTTTCAAGCAGCTGCTCCCTGCATACATTCAGCTCTTTTGTAAGCGCTGCAAATTCCTGGAACAAAGCAGACAGAAATATAAGCACATCAAATATCAGCAAACAGTGAGAGTGGATTCATATGAGCACTTGACAGTTCCTTGAAGCATTCATTTCAGATGTGCAAAGCCAATACAACTGTATAGTCATGCTAAGCCAGCTTCAGTTCAAACATTTAAAACCTTCATGCTGCCAACTGTAAAGACAAATTATGTTTGACCAGGACTTTGAAAACTTGTTTGTGTCTCAAGGCAATTATATTGCCTTGAGCTGGGGATTCCCTGGTAAGCAAAAGGAAAAACATATTTGTAACATGCTTTGTTATAGTTTCAAAGAGTTGTTAGTTTTGTGAGTTTTGGTTTGTTGGTTTTTTTTTTTAACAAATGCTGAAGGAGACACGAAAAGCACAGCAAAATAAGGAAACCAACAAACATGACATATTTCAAGTCATTATTTAATTGTGAGCAACAATGAATAATCCTGACATGTACCAGATTACAGCTAAATACAGGAATTTCATTCAAGCCTTCCTTCCAATCTCACAAAAGGGAATGAAGCAGCCCTTTCCCTTCAGTCCTGCGAGAAATCTCTGAAGATTAGAATCAGAATTTTCTGAAAGCTGAGCCCGGGGGCTCAAAGCCCTCACAAGGCTCACCCTTCAAATTCAATAAAGATTTCACCAAACAAAACCCCAGCAAAGAGAAACAGTACAGAGTGAAGTGTCAACAGGGAACAGGAGTGGAGCTAACTCACAACACCTACTGCATGCTTATTACTGCAGTGAACACAGCCAATATGGAAGAATATCCTCCTGCAGTTAGGGGTTTCTGTCAGGAAATGATTGTACTAATATCTGCAAGTGCCACTGCAGCCTAGACCATTTCTCCTCTCTATCAACAGCCTCACTCAAAATAAAATATAAAACTTAATAAAAAGGACATTTAAATGTTCTATTAACTCAGGGAGCATACTCTGAATAGAACAAGAGATACAACTACACACCACATTTAGAAGCAAACACAAAGCATAACTTAATCTACCCTGGAAAAATTTAAATTCTAATCTGAACCACACTGGAAATGAGAATTGACAGTGTGAATGTGAACAAGTCCATCCTTTAGAAAAGAGCCTTGCAAGAAAGCAACACTCATGCCTTGTCAATGCAATTTATAATGTGAAAATAACTATCCTTCAGTCACTCCAGTAGCCAGTGAACACACCAGGAGCTTTTGGATAAGAAAACATCAAAATGCTAGTAACTAACACTCCTTTCTGTTCTCCAAAATAAGGAGAATACTCACAAACAAGAGCCTTGCCTGATAAACAATGGATTTGCACAGCTGAACTGGTGATGAGCAGGACAAGGTGAACACAAATATCCAGCTAAGTGGAAACACAATTGCTGCTTCTCTACTTTTTCCAAACTCTGCAAGACCCACTGCTTATCAGCCAGCAGCTGCACATCAAGTGAAAGCTTAAGATGGAGCTGTTCTGCAGCAAAATTCCAAGTGACAGAATGCACATGCTTAAAAACAAAAGGCCACATCAACCAATTAATTATACTAAGCACATCTGTAAATTCTAGCATGCAGCTAAAATAAGCAGGCACGGTCAAAAGACACTGCAATTTCCAATGTTCATTTGGTAAACCTTATTCTAAAAGATACACATGACTGAAAAGAGAAAAAATACATTGCACAATATACACCTGGAGTGAACTCTGGAATTACTAACATATCAAACTTATAAAAGTTGCTGTGAAAAAGACAGCAATATGACCACCACCACAGATGCAGAATCCATCCCTATAATCCCTATTCCTAAATCAAATCCTGCTCATTGGAAAAAAGTTTCAGTCCCCCCACTTAATCAGCAAAAAACTGCAAAACACCTTCATTTATTTTCCTTTTTCAACTGCTAAATTATTTGATTTCTCTAACACAATGATTACATTCATATAAATATTTCACTGCAGTATTTAATTTGCATTCTTAAAAAAAAAAAAAGCCTATTATCTCCAAATGGCCAGGAAATACTTCCAAAACAACGTGGTCTGTAAATACAGCTACCAGAACTTTTACACACACAAAACAAGTTACAAAAGGGTCCTGAGTGCAAGGTAAACCAAGAGAGGAAAACCCTACTTCAGGCTTCACTGGAGCTGACAGAAATATTGACTCTACTATGAGCTTTCCCAGCAGAGTGCTCCTTCACATCCAAGCTTTTCCTGCACCTTCAACATCCCACCTGTGGGAGCTTCCAAGACTCCCAGGGAACTGGCAACACACTCCCCCCTTTTGCTCTCACAGGAGCTCAGGTAAACCAGAAACCAAAGCTCCCATTTTTCAAGGGCAGTCCTCGCTTATCTTTACAGATTAGATTATTATGTAATACTGAGAAGAGCTTGGTATGAACTTACTTTCTTGGTGTGGTTCCCCTTCCAAATTAGTAATAATATAAGAAGAGACATTTTTAAAACCCTAAAAATGCCAACATCAACATTTAGAAACATCAATATTGCCCAATTCTCCAGATTACACTGGCCTGAAGTTTTATATTTTTCCTGCCTCTATCTCAAGTCTTGAGAACAGGATGAAGAGCACAGCAAGGACTACCAGACACTGTCTCATCATCCTTTTTCAACTTCAAATCACTGCATAGCATCAATATATGGATATCTTTTATCTGTATGAGCTTCCCCACGTGAAAACCAGCTGTATATTTGAAAGAAAAGCTATTCACTCCTCAGATGGTTACAGGACACAGAGTTCCAGTCCACTGCATACTCCTGTGTAAATATAAATTGTGGCACAAATAGATCCCAATTGTGACATGAACCATCACACTGTCAGATGACCCAGAGCAAGAGTGCACACAGGAATTTATATGGCTGCTGCATAAACACAGTGACAGGGATTGCTGCCATTGCATAACACCTCCACTGCTGTTTGTTTTGACATAATAGAGTTGCTTTGAGTCCCGTGAGCTGCCTAAGAAAGAACATTTGAACGTCCTTAGTTTCAGCTGACACTGCCAAAAGACATGTCCTTTCTAGTTTAAATACTTACCTTCAATGGGAGACAATTTGTGATTTCCTTAAGCAGTTCAAATGCAGAGAAACTATTTGCACCTTTATCATCTCAAAAAAATTCCAGTTGTCTCATAATTTCTTCCTTGGCATTAGATGAACGTACAGAAAGAATTAAAAGAAAAAGGAAAGAATCCTGAGAGACTTTCCCACTTGTCCACAAAGCTGTGTCACTTTTCTGTAATTAAGAAGACTGAGAGCAGCAGAATGAAGTTCTGCTCAGTTTCTGGCTGCCATCAAAATAATAAATACACAGCACTGGGGATTGACAAGAATGGAACTCACAATGAGCACTTCAGAGCACTCACTTGAGTCGGTGGGAGAGTGCTGAATTTACCAGGGAAATACTCCCTGCTGATTAGAACATTCTGGCAAACACCCATGCTCTACACTAAACTGAAATGTTTACTGAAGAAAGTAACTTTCTGACCAAACTGAATCATTCCAAACACATCACTCTTGCTGCCAGAAATAAATATTCTCAACAAAAAGTCACATTGAGCAAGTAAATTGGTTCTTGTTCAGTAATTCATTTTTTGGGGTTTTTTTTGTTCCCAAGCTCCAGGATTTTTTAAAGCAATACCATTTCTTCTTCCTCAACCTTCAGAGCTGACCTTCAACCTTCAGTATTTAGATGCCACAATATATAAACATCCTTCCAAAAACTGGATCCATTAGTGCTGAGCTGTCAAGCCTGGCTGAGCTGACACACTTGGGAACTCCAAGATCCCAATCCAGGAACATTCCACTTTCAGAGAACAGGTTCCCTTCATGTTCATTACAAACATAATTCACAGGTCTCACAGACAGCACATCACAGACCAATAAATGCTACATGACAGGAAGATAGTATTTAACCTAGGGGAACACTTGAAAGAAACAAGAGGTAATTCCTGGAAGTCTGTTAATATAAGTTGTGTATTAGGGATGCTCTATAAATAACTAAATTTGTTTGGAATTTGATCAAGCAAAAAAAAAGAAGAAAACTATTCCACAAGAAAATGCAACATCACTCAAGTGCACAAATAATCATGAACTACAAGCAACCACATGGCCAGAAAATTTATATAAATTATGAAAATATACGCAAAAAAAAAAGGAGAAACATTTTGAATCCATCAAATATTATTAAATACTGTAAAATAGTAACTTCAGGCAATAGAAGATGAAGTTGTGACTGTTACATCTTTAGGAACATCTCTGACCCAAATATATGATTGGATATGATTGGAATTTATCTGTTTAATCTGCAAGTGATATTTTGGTTTACTGCTATCATTCTGGTCTGCAGACTGAGTATCAAGCAAGCCACTCACAAATCTGAGCAGCTGAAGACAGCAGGAAAAGAACAACTGGGGGAAGTGCAGGACATCAGGACTAAAAACCAATGGGATCTGAGATAAGTTTTAAGTTTCCATCATGATGTTTGTACTACATATAAACCACAATTATTCCAAATTATGACTGCATGGAAATGGCAAATATACAGTCTAAAAAAAAAAACAAAAAAACAAAACCCCAAAAAAAACCAACCCACACCAAAAAAACAAGCAAAGAAAATTTAAATATCTAATTTTTTTTCCCCTAGGGTATTTCACAGTCACTTCACTATAAATCCAAGGGGTTTAGGTAGCACACAGTGACCAAGAGCCCCAATACATTTGGAAGTTCCTAGCAAGCAAATTTTCATACCTATAAAGTCACAGGTTTGTTTTGGGATTTTTTAGGCTAAGAATCAGAGCTATAAAATTATGAAACAGTTCAAGGATATTGAGAGTTAAAACTGAGGAGAACTGACTTGTTTTCACCATTAAATCCAACCTTGGAAAAAACATAGTCACACACCAACACAGATTATGCTTTGCTTGTTCCATGTAGTAAAACACATTGCTTTCAACCTTTCCATATCTCTGGCACTTGCTCATGGGAAAGAGAAAAATCAGCATGGAGTGAGCAAAGAAAAATATTTTCCTTTTCACCTTGTGAAACTAATTTCCAGTAAGTATCAAGCAGCCTGAAATGACTAAGCTAGAAACATAAAACTTATTTCAAACATTAACAGAATTAATTCTATGAAACAAGTTTATCTTTTGTTCTCAAAACCCCCAGAACTTAAAAGGGAGTGTAAGAGAATACTTCAAGTAATACTAAGACACGGATATGACAAATTCTTCTGTTTTGGAACGCTGAAAGGCTTTTCAGTCTCAAAGTAGCTGTTTTTCCAAGTGGAGCTAACTACCCACCAGAGTGAGAACACACTGGAGCTCATTGCATAATTAGTGTATTGGCCTCCTTTTCTACTTCTGTGTATGCATAAGATGTTTTATAACTCAAAAGACAAGCACCAAAACAGAGGTTCAGATTTCTTTTTGGTCAAAAAAAATTCTCCCAACCAATGGCACTGAGATATAGTAACGGTTTAATACCACCTCTGGTTAACTCTCAAAAATCTGTATTTTCTTTGAAGAAACTACCTTTTTTTTTTCCTCTATCAAGAACTGCAGCACTGCATGGAAACTCAAGTGAATATTGCTGCCAGCCAGTGATCAATACTAAACCTGAGTCACTTCTTACCATTCCATCCCTATTTTTTTTTAGCAGGTCTCCTTCAAGTGTCCCTCTTGGACTGACCTATCTAGGCTTTGTCATTAATGCTGCTCAATCCTAAACAGGCAATTAAGTTTTAACGTGTTTACAGTTGCATAATGTTCTTGCTCTAGAATGAAACTCTGGCTGTTCCCAGCCCACTTTGGAGCTGGAAGCAGAATCCACTGCCTGGCATTTGACAAGCTAAGAGCCAAAGGACTCCTCACTCACAGCCAGCAGGTACCAAACATGTGCCCAAGGGCAAAATGGAAAAGCTTATATAGCAAGCCCAAGTCTCCATGGCAATAAGTGGGTTTCCAGTTACCATCCTGAGTGAGTTGCCTAAATTTATGCACAGCGTTCCCTGAGCTTGAACTACAAAGCACAAAATCCAGACCTCAGTGCTGGGAGCTTCCGGAAGCACAAGGAAACCTAAGTGGAGAAAGGTAAGATTTGGCAGCTTGGCAAAAGGAATGCAGGAGCAGCAGGAAAAGGGAGCTGCAAACACATCAGCTCCATGGAACTCCCCTTCCCCAGTCTAACAAACACATTCCAGACATGGCGCATCTGGGCTGCGGGGGGTAAAAGTAGCAGAACCCAAACCTGGATGCAGCCTCGTGTTCCTCTGAGAATGAGGGGTTTTCCTTTCACCACGTGAATCCTGCTCAGACATCACACACACAGCAGCAAAGCCTGGAGTGGGAGCCTGCAAACCCTTGTGCACAGAGCCTGGAATCATTAACTGCAGCCTGTCCAAGCCTGGTCTAGCAGAGCCCTCACTGCCTGGCCTCCTGCATCTCATTTTCCCCAAACCCAGCAGAACTGTGCTGTTATGTACACAAGGGCAGGGGCAAAGCCTGGTGCAAAAGCAGATCTTTGTGCAGCACTGGAGAGCCAGCATTCCCTGGTCACACACCTTGCTTGGGACTGAAGGGACAGAGGGCAACCTTCCAGGCTCCTCTGTTATAGCCAGACCTGCATCCCTCCACCACGGGGAACACAAGTCACACATGTGACACAGCACATGGTCCCTACAAACCTGTTTGCAGCTAATGTGGGCAAAATCAAGCCCCAGCTGCACCCTACAACTGCTCTTAGTCTGAGAAAATAAGGAAAGAGAATATGAGGTTGTTTAAGCAAGTCAGAAAACCTCATCCAGTCACTCCTATTACAACCTGCAGTTTGTTCTGCATCTTCTGTAGAGTAACCAGCCTTGGGATCATCACAACATTCAGAATCTCTAATTTCTCCAGATAGTTTGTTAATCTTTGCACCAGTCTTAACATATCAACACAGCTTGTTCAAAGCAGGGCAGATCAATTAACCCAGAGCAGACACAACCCGTTTTTATGCCAGCCTTTTAAACCCTTTTTAAAGCTACAGATGTGTATCAAATCAACCAGTGAAAAACTCTCCCAAAGTACCTGGTTCTCCCCCCAGGGCTTTCTCCAAATATTCAGTTGAGAGGGCAAACCCTGCAAGTTAGCAGCATGCACAGAGGATTAACAAGAAATGAATATACTGAGCACTAACTTGAAATACCAGTTTGAAGTTATTTTCTTGTCTTTGTAAAAATAGTCATGAAATGTTGCCTCTATTCAGGCAACACCGTGGATCTTCTCAGCAAGGAAGTTCAAAAGCTGAAGCATTACAAGAGCAAGCACAGGAAATACAGAAGCAGCCTTCAGACGTGCATGAAACTTGGCATCTATTCATATGCAACACTAGCAGAAAACCTTCCAATCACTTCATTGTGGTGTGGCTATGCAAAGAGTTCCACCTTAGCTGCTCCTCAGCGTACAGGAATACACCCCCTGAAAGGGCAGATAAGGAACAAAAGTATTCAGAACCATACAGAGCTTGTTTTCCTTGGAAAAATGTCCAAATCAGCTAAAATATGCATCAGGAAAACTTTAGTCATTGTTGAAAAACGGGCTTTTCAACTTGGGATGGCTACTTTGTGCAGAGCAGTAACTGTTGAGAAAAGCTGATAACACACTAATCCTTTCCAATACTGTACCACTCCAACCACCAAGATTCCAGAACAACAGCTTAACTTAACACAGAATAAGGCTACAGTACTTGGGGGGTGTGTGAAAAACAACTGCCTCTCAGTGACACACTGAATCAATGAATTCTGAGGGTTTCACAATCAGAGTTACCACATTCCTGCACCCCCAGCCTAGTCTATTTTGATGAGGAACTAATACAGTAAAGTAGCAGCACAACTTCTTAGGTGTAGCTTCAGGCATCTCCATTTTTGGAGTCCATGTTAGTGAAGAAACCTACCCACACCCATACCCACCATGGCAAAAGGAGAATACACTTGTACTTAATTAAAGAGCAAGAATCTTGCATTACCAGTTTGACCAGGTATGGGACCAAAAGCAGTCTCCATCTTTAATATGAGAGTAGAGGGATTTCACTGAAGTTTGTCCTCTCCTCACACAAAGCTGGTCAAGACTTCCTGGGATTCCACACTGGATAGCACAGCATGCAATCCTCCTTGGGGATGCCAAACTGTAGAACAACTGCAAGGTATGCTGAGAAGATTTAAGAAGCTCTGTAATTTTCCTAGGACCCCCATTCTGGAGATTAAGCAGCTCTAGCAAGATCTTTCAAGTTGCAAACAACATCGATTTGTAAGTTTACCTGGGCAAGAAAAAAATCTTTTTCTGCACATCAACTCTAAACATACTGCACTTAAAAGAAGCAGCATAATTCTAGCTCAACTGGCATTAAATATTAAATTTCTGTGACTTTTATGAATTAAAAATTATTTAACCCTACATGCTACATTCTAGTCATGTTACATGACTAACACTGCACAGGTTTTTACAAACAGACCCAGGACAAGACCCATCACGCACAACTATTTCAATGACAAGATACTCCTGCTTGCAAAAACTCTGAGCAGCAGCTGAGGCCCTGCCCTATTCTAATCGTTCATCTTGGCCTCTGGTTGCCAGCTTTAGTTCTGTGGCTAGCAGCTGAAAAGTACATTTTTCACACTCTCTTAAGAGGGAATGCTTGGGAATATCTGAATAAGGCTGGCCAAGCCACCCTCATTAAACAAGCACCAGCATGTACCTCCCCCTCAGTGCTCTCCTATTATATATATATATCTGTATTTATTATTTTTGCCAAGTGATGAACACTTCAGTCTTATAATTTCAAACTTGTTTAAGCAAGTAATACTCACTGAGGACAGATACGTGCCTTCAGCAGGAAATTCAACTTTCAGCTCTTCATATTTTGTTTTTCCCTACTTCTCTGTACTCTATCACCCCAGGTTACAGGCTGTGTGGATTTACTGGGTTAACTGAAGCTAAATATGTCCAAATCTGTGATATTCTGAATAAATTCTACTGTACCATTCCATGGAAAGGTTGCTCCATTTTAGCAAATACTCCAAAACAAAGCAATTCCAAAGTCCACACAAAAAAACCCACAATCTCAGGTCCTACAACAGACATGTCTGCTATCTAAACACAGAAAAAAACTAGGAAAAAAATCAGCAACACGGATTAAACATTGAAGAGCTGCTTTAGGGGGAGGGGTTGGTTAAGCTTTATTTAAAGTTCAAAGTCATTTTTGAGTCTGCCACAAACAAAAAAAATCCATAATGAACAGTGCTAAACTTGATGATACCTGAACCCAGTCAGTAGAAGGAAACCAGGGAGATGACCAAGGCTATAATGCAGAGAAGAAATAATTTTTTTAAAAAAATCAATCAATAAATAAATTATAAATAAATGAAAAATAAATAAATGAATAAAAGACAGGGGCAGGCTGTCAATATGGTATTACCACTACCAAATGCTGAAATGAAAGATGGGTTGGTGGGGAACCTGTGAAGCTCCTGTTCCAAACTGGACTAAAACAAGGGAAAGATGATGCAACAGGGAAGCCCTGCAGCCTCCTACTCCACTGAGACAAAAGAAATGCTCAGCCCATTTCTCCTCCTCTACTTCCCAGGACTTAATCTTTTATAACCATTGTACAAAATTCAGGAGAGGGTTATGCAGTCTCCACAAACTACAGCTCCAATGGGGTCAGAGTTACACCAATGTCAGTATCAGCATAAAAGAGACCCTGGGAGGGGAAAAGGACAGCTAAAACCCTAAAAAGCTGTTCCTTTCCACTTTACATGAAGCAAAGTAATTCCAGATTTCTTGAGACAAAGACTCAGCTTTTGGAAGATAATGGTGTGGAACCACACCCTGCAAAGACATTCTGAAAACTCAAGCAGCATGTTTTAGAAAATAAATTACTGGATGCACCTGCCTCGTGCTCTTTAACACAAGGCTAGAAGAATGTTAAGACTTTCCAAGTTCTTTCCCATGAACTACAAAAAGGTGATCGTGCTGTATGAAAAATACATTACTTAAGAATAACAAAAAGATTCACAGCGGTATCCCAGGGCATCCCTGGAATTATCTAAACCAAACTTTTAGTCATTCCCCTAAATGTAGTACAGAAAATAGAGAGCTTTGAAGGGAGTTCACCTTACACAGGCAGAAACATGTGGAAAGCCCAGCCAGATCCACCCACACATCCAATATCACCCTCCACACAGGCTCTGCTCTTCCAGCCTTGGGTCTCCTGAGTGCAACACCATTCTTTACATCCAAATTAGATTAACTGAGGAATTCCAAACATGAGAATCCTGTTCATTAAATGTTTCATTTGGATCAGGAGTTTCTTTTACTGCTGGGTTTCCAAAGCAGCCCATGCCTTAAATCCCAGTAGAAGCAAGAGATTCAAGCATGAGATGCATCCAGGACTTCAAATACCCTACACAAGAGAACCTTAAAGTATATAGAATTACAGAGTCCAACTTCCCACTGGGAACAGCAAATCAACAAGCATAAGCTACTGTGAAAAGCACAGCAAATAACAGAATTTAGCTCTGGTACTATTAGTTCAGCAAGGCTGACAGAGTCCCATGACTCCCAGCATGTTTAGCTCACAGGTTTCCCAATTACAGATAGGAATGCAAAGAAAATGAGAGTTTTGACTCCAACATTCTACTGGCAAAGTATATATTGCTAAATAATTGTGACAGGCTCACATAGGACAATTGAGAATCCACAACTCAAACCACAAATCCACAGTTTAAACCCTGGCAGTCCCTTCAGATGTGTACAGAACTCCTTTTTCGCCCAATTTTCTTTCTGAAGGCAATTTGAGGCTGCACAGTGAAAAAACTTTCATATCAAACATTCTGTAAAGCAAATGAGCAATTTCACTTTGAGATCTCTCCCTCCCTTTTCATGACTGTGCTTGGAAATTCAGAACTAGCTTAATAAAAGTGGTCACTGTTTATGGAGATAACCATGGATATAGCACCAATAAAAAACCAAGAATTTATGATCCTCTTTATTGGATCACTCACTCTCCACATTGAAAAACGTTTGTTTAGCTTTTACACCAAGCATTTTGGTGGCCAAAATTCCTTTTCAAGTAATTCAAAATAAGCCCCATTGCTCAGCACTGGACACTGCCAGTGTTGAAGACAATGATCAATAGGCTTCATCAACTGCAAGGCAGTTTCTTCACAAGAACATTCACGGATCTTTCAACCATACATCAAGCCAGCCTCAACTCTGTACAGGCCAACATAGAAATTCTTTGTTTAAACTGCACATCTTAAGGTGGCTTTGTTTTGTTTGGCTTTTTTAACGATGTAAATTACTCAGCTCCATAGGATTATATAATTAAATCCTTATACTGTGCACTGTTCTGTAAATTTGAAGTAGGAAAAGAAAATCTCACTTCTCTCAACAGTACAGTGTTTAACAATCTCCATGCTTTATGCATTTTTACCACATGATCTACCCTGCCATTCTATATAAAAGGTAAATATGCCTCTAAAAACAATGTTTTAAATTTATAGAACCAATTTTTATATGCATTTATGCGAGAGACAGGATTAAAAAAAAAACAAGCAGTGTGCTTCAGAATATTTCTCTACAACTGGATACCCAACTCTACTATGTTCTAGCAAGAGGAGTAAAGCAAAACACAGCATGACACAGACCATACCCAAAGAGAGATTACTGCTCTACAGAGAGGAAAAAAAAGAAAAAATGTTAATTAAATTTAAAAAGAAAATCAAGAGCTGTCCATTTTCCTATGACAACATAGAAAAAATGCTTACTTTCTAAAGAGAAGTTCTTTTTTCTCCTTAACAAAACTCAAAAGGTCACAAATCAAATTTTTCAAGCTTTTTTCCAAGCAGCCCTTTAAACAAGTTCTTATTCAAAATCTGTCCTGAAGATATCTGATTATGCTCATGTAAGGATATTTTCATTAAGGAATCACAGAGTCCTAGAATGGTTTGGGTTGGAAGGGACCTTAATTTTCACCTCTGCCATGGGCAGGGACACCTTCCACCATACCAGCTTGCTCAGAGCTCCATCCAGCCTGGACTTGAACCTTGGTGCACTTCACAGAATTTGTAAAACAAAAGACTAATTCTAGGTATTTATCTTTCTGCAAACATAACCAGAAGACAGATGAATTACAGGAATATGTTGACCATTCATATTCATATGATCCATCAACAGCCATGGCACATTTCAGATCCAACCAAAATTATATTGCTGTTAAGATCTCCACCACCATCCCCAAAAACCATATCCTCAGTAGACAGGAGCATAAACACAAGAGCAAAGTTCAAGGCCACTGTGGAACAGCAAAAGAGGAGATTAAGCAACAAAGCTTCTCTTTTGAAAAATGCTGCAGCTCCAGCCACTGAAGGAACAGGCCACAGAGCTTTGTCAGGCTGATGAGGAGGAAAGGAGCTGATTTCATGTGAAACCAAAGGTCAAGAAACAGATAAAGGTCATGGGCAAAAAACCAAGGGAACCAACTACTCACATCAGCTTAGAGGAAAACAACACATCAGAATGAAAGTGGGCATTAACTTGGACTTGTAATCACACTCCTCCAATTCTGAATATCCAAACTCCCAGAACAATCTCCTCAAGTGACCTACAGATATGGATTCCTACACAATCATCTGGAGTTTCCAAAATGTATAAACATTATTTCCCTGTGCCTCTGTGAAAAAGTCAAGTTGAATAAAAAACTCACTCCATTCAGTAGCAAAATAATAATTCTTCTTTCAGCCCCGAGAATGTGAAAACATTTTTCCTGGCAGGAATTGCATTACATTTACACTTGGGGAACCCATAGGCAGGATTATTTAAAAAAGACACTTGGAAAGTTATGAGCATCCAGATTACCTGACACACACAACACAAATTTATCTCTTCTCAGTATTTGTATCTTGAGATGTATATACACAAGAGATTATGGTGAGTATTTTCTAATATATGTCAAGAGATACCAGTCAGCTTTACAGACTTTAAGTGACTTAAGCTGCCTAAATTGCCACAAGCAGCTTACACAAAGACCTCTGTCATATTCCTTTAAAAATGGAAAGCTAAAAAAATAAATCCCCAAATTCAACTGTGAAGCATATTCATGCACTTATGAGATGCAATGCTAACTTAGGGAGAGGAAAAAAAATTACTAATAGGCACTTAAAATGTTCTTTCCAAAAATCCAAGGTCTCTGACAACATTCTTAACTATAAGGGGCCTGCACATATTAAAACACAATGTGTCTTCCTAATTCCATGATCAAAACCTACAGTGAATAAAACCAACATTCAACTCTCCTAAATATATTACAGAAAGGATGAAACAAAGTCTTAGGCCAGTGGACATTAAAACACTAAGAATTTGTAAGGGAGTAGGGAAGTGTGTTCTTAATTCATATTTATCTTTAAAAAAAATAAATAAAAAGGGATTTGTTTTTTTTTTCTGGAATTGCAATTATGTAGCCACATTGAATCTTTAAGTCTTGCAACTAAACATCTTCAAAGCACTTTTTAGTTACTCTCTTACAAAAGAACAGAGGAAAAAAATAAAAGGTAACAGAGGAAGAATTCTCTAAATACCAAAAGACACTACCTCTTGCACCAGAGGCTACAGGCAACTGATGAGGGTATACATGTGATGTTCACCTGGTTCTAAATATATATTTTAAATACTTTGTTTTGATTATAGTTCTTTCCACCTTACATACAGGCTGTTTTTAGGCTGCAGGTTAGACTAGAGCACCCCAAGCATTAATAAACCCACTGACAGACACCTGTCCACAGTAGCACAAGAGTGGGGAAAAATCACTAGCTCCTGTTTCAGGGCCTCATCCACTACCAAAACAAATAAAGAGCATTTCTGTGCAGTCACCAAAACATTCTTTCTACAAATAAAAACAATAGTTTCGGACTTCACCAAATCTGCTTGTTAAAGGGAGTGATGGGACATCACTCAGCAGTAAAACAGCAGTAAATTTCACCCCAAATTTAACAGCAGAAAAATTCACCCTCAAATACAAGGAAACCCAAAATGAATTCCAAATTTAATCTAGCTAAATGGTCTATTTATAATCAAGCAAACCTAAATTAAAAGCACAGTATAAACAGCAAGTTGCTAACAATAGGCAAACAGATGTCTGCTGGGCAGGGGTGGGATGTTTCAATAAACAAACCCAAACATATCCACAAGAGAAACCAAGAACACAGAACCAATGCTGGAGACTCAGTGCTCAATATACTCCTCTGCATCATTTAAGTGTAGCTACTCCTTTTTGCCCAAACACAGGGCATTATTTCAGAGAAATTCGTACTTTGAAAGTTTGGAGCAAAAGGTACCTATGTCTTGAAAACAAAGAAATGCTAGGGAAGCTGAGGTTTATTGATGATCAGTGAAGAACTCTGAACGCCTATCTCCATCTGACTTCAACTAGTGTAAAGCCAAATCAGTTCAGTAATTTACTCAGAGCCAAGTACGATTTAGCAACTGAAAGTCAACAGAGATGTCTGAAAATGCAACAGGAAGAGTCCTGTTCACCTCTGCTGCCAGAACTGGGTGGGAGCAATGGAGGATGTGCCTGCCCTGACATCGATGAGAAAGCCTTTGGCACCTCCAGCATTCCTGGGCACTCTCTGAGATTAATGGCTGTTATTCAGAAGTCAGCACCAGCTGCTGCCAGAGTAAGAAGTGCAAGCCATGGCACCTCAGGGCTGAACATCTGGGAATGCTGCAAATGGAGCTGCACGGAAGTGCTGAGGAAATTTCAGCTGCTGCAGAGTCTGGCCAGGTCTTTGTGTGTTCTGCCACTATGTTCTTCGTATTAGGTACAATTCAAAGCCTCATTTCTACATCTATGACATCCTGTATTACTCAAAACTTGTCTGGAGGAAATCCAAATACCACTATTCATAAAATAGCAATGAAATCCTTAAGTCCATCACTTCCAAACAATGCCAGGGCAGTCTTCGGGCCAAGTGTTTTGTTATTTCTTACAGGTGAGGCATTGAGTATTTTTGAGATTGTCTGAGGAACATCAGTGTATAGGGACATACCTCAACTTCACTGAATAGAAATATGAACAGACACACACCATTTTTAACTGAAGTGTGAAGTAGTGATAAAATATTTACTATGGGAGGAAAGCAACTTTTACTTTAACCTACTATTTTGCTTACCTTGTACAGAAAAAAATGAGGCATGATAAATTTAAGGCCAAAAGATCAGAGGTGCAAGATTAAGATGGATCTTAATATGTGTTGCTTCATATTTGTATTGTATTTATTAGCTTATAAAATTAACATACATATTAAAATTTTCATCCTGATAACAACTGCTGTGAATTTACTGACTGTGCTTTTGTTTGTGATAAGCACCAGAGTCACTGGAGATTACACTCTGGTATTCACCATCCAAAACAAGCATCATGTTTTAGAAAACATCTACGTGAAATTCTATCAGCAAAATGAACCCTGGCCTGCAACACTTTAATAGCAAGAAGTGAAATCACTTGGGCCTCATCTACCTTAGGTTCAAAATTTAACCTTCAAATACAGTTTTACAGATTAACTTATCAATGTGAAGCACACAAATCTTGAATTCTGTAGAATGCACTCTAAAAGGCACATAAAGGGCATAATCAAATCCACTAAGACCATCATTAGAATTATAACAATGTGTTTATGTTATAAAGCTCTTCAAGTAAAAAGTTCATGTTCTTTTTTTTTTTTGTGAAAAATTCTAGAAAGCATAAAATTAAGTTCTAGCACAGCACTTTGATTTCCAAGGTTCGTTTTCCAAGGTCAGAGTACAGTTTGAGTAGGGTAATCTGTAATAGAGGAAACTCCCAGAAAACAAAGAGCATTGCCAAGAATCCAGTTATTTTATCAAGGCAGTGGTGATGTATTTCACTTCCAGCTGTCCACACTAAAAACCCAGAAAAAGTCAGCTTTAAGTAAATTACTTAAGTATTTACTTTAAGTAAATGTAACAGATAAAGCACATCTATATAAGATTAAAATGCACTTCTCTCAGTGAATTAGACATCCACAAAAGCTGCCTTAACCCAAATAACTGTCCCAGGTTTATGGAGCTAGAACTGATGCTTTGAATTCCCAGCTGCCCACCACACTAAGAAATGTGACCATGAAATGTGCATCACTGCTGCAGGAAAAACTGCATTTACTTTTTGAATCTCAGAGGTGCAAATACTGATTTTGAAAATACTGCCATTTGGAAATTGATCACATCCACTGTTAGTTACTTTTGAAATATAGACATGGTGTATTCTATATACCAGTGTGAGCTTCTTTCTTATACACAGAAAACTCAGTGACTTTAAGGAATTAAGCACAGGAATGCCATCAGAAATTGACTCCTTCATAGCAAAACCAGAAGAGGCATTTTGGTACAGAATAAATCAATCTGGCATTCCTGCTTTTAGACCAGGACTTCCCATCAGTCATCAGAACAGTCTTAAACTGGCTGGTTCAGCTAAATATCTAAACCAGGAAAAGTACACACAGAAACAATTCAATTCAATACCTGTTAAGATAAAGTAGTCTAAAATCAACTACAAAGACTTGTTACAAGCCAAGTCTGAGAAAGAAATAATACTTTGGTTACAGAGTGATTTAGCAATTAATGAACTTACACGGCTCTTTGTACAATTAGTTAACTGACCTTGCAGGTCTACTAAACTGAAAACAACTAGTATGATAAAAAAATTTAAATCTACACTACTATCCATTCTTTGCTGAAAAAAATATAACACAACTGTTATTTTATTAAATTTAAAGACTTTACCCTCCTTGAAATTCACAGCTTAACAAGAGAGCATTTAAGGCAGTAGTTTAAAAGAATGCTCAGCTTGAAATAATTAACAAAAAAGTTTGAATAGTTTCAAATACTAGTCACTACAAAGTTTTGACAGTGAACACATATTAGAATTATTTTTTAAAAATTGTTTCCCCTCATCAAAAATTTGCACCCATGAAGTAACTGACTCTACTATAACAACAATAAAAACTGCCCAATACAGAAGCTACTTCTGATGCAACAACAAGAATGAAAATATTTCTGATTTTTGAAAGCACCACCATCATTTGAGCTAAGCATCACTGGGGACAAAAGCAGCAGTTCTACAGGATGAAAAGAGTATTTTCCAACAGCAATCTACAAAAATCCATACACTGCTGTATGTTTACATAAAATTGCAGTAAAATTTCTCCCTCAACTGACTTGCTTTTCCAAAAGATTTCACAAGAAACGATGCAATTATAGCATTCTTGAAAAGGGGAACTGTTTACTAACTTTCCAGAAATGTTCAGAAAGTGATGGTTACATGCAAGTAGCCTGCTAGATTTAGGAAGGAAAGCTGAGAACTGAAAAGGCAAAAGGGGAACAGCAGAGCTGAGAGCTGAGATGATTCTGCTCAGCCACAAACTCAGGTCTAGCAGTCTGCAGGTCATGCAAGTGGTTAATGGCCTCCATTATTGTAGCAGACCTGACACAGAAGATGAGAAGCTACAATTATTACAACAAAAAGCCAAAGAATGATGTTTGCCTGCAGCACACGATTTAACACGGGCAGCAGCAAAGGTTGGAAACTTCTCCTTTCTGATTTTCATCATTGTAACAGAACTAGATTAACACATGTAACATTTTCGTTTCCATCCCTCAGTAATTACCAGCACCAATTACCATACCAGAGTCATACAGTGATTACATCATAATGAGAGCAGTGAAACAGAAGGATTTAACACCACTGTTTGAAAGGGTATAAACAGTAACTACAACATTCAAGGATATGGGAACATTTGTAGAAGTCACAGCATCATTGTGCCACACTTGGGACAACAACCACCCTGCCAGAAAGCACAAGGCTGTCAACAGTTAACCAACACCTCAAAGCAGCCCCTGCTTTGCCTACAACCAAATGCTTCTCAACATGTCCAAAGTCCAGCTGTATTATTTTTAACTCGAATGGATAAAACCCAACGAGTTCTGCAGACACCAATCACCTTTCCTAACTATGCTCCTTACGTAACAAACCCGGCACTGCAGGCCACGTGCATTCTCCACAAGGCACTAATTAGGAACTCCTAGCAGGACCAAAAAAAAACCCTCAAGAAACCAAATCCAAACTTTTCAGAAATAACTAAACAGGTTAAACAACACACTCAGACTTCTATATTGCCATGACAACACAGCATGCATTCACAGGCAGTCTTCAGGGTTTTAAATCAAAGTCTTTAATAGAGTCAGAATGGTCTGTATGGAATTCACAGAATACCAGAATGGTTTGGGTTGGGAGGAACCTTAAAGACCAGTTCCAAACCCCTGCTATGGGCAGGGGCACCTCCCACTAGACCAGGTATTAATTCTTAAGTACACGAATGAATCAGGCAATTAAGAAATAGCAATTAAAAAGTACTAGTTGCAGAAAAAAGTCCATCAAGTTCTATTAAACAAAAGGATGTAGATACCACTCCACTTTTATGCTAAGCCAAGGAAATTCCAGAAACTGGGAGAGCAGACTGGAGGGAAAGGGCTGCTCTTCCCTGCTTTCCTTGCTTCTGCACTTTTCTCAAAATGAGCAAGCACCAAAAGATCTTTCCCTAAGACAACTTGACTCTTCAGTAAATCAAACATACAAAAAGCCAACAAAGAATACAAAATTCATTGAAAAAGCCCTTCCCAAACGTTCACACCTGTGGAAGTGCAGTATTGAGCTGCCTCTGCAAGGAATCCCTCTCATGGCCAACCTCATGCAGCTTGCCCTGGGTGAGGGCGAGCGTCTCCTGAGTTTCCCGGAGCGTTTCCAGCAGGCGATCCCTCTCCTCCAGCATGGACACCATTAACTGCTCAAAGTGGGAATCAGCATCCGACTGCAGCGGGGAACCTGAACCGTGGCCTCCATTTCCCCCGGCGGGAATCTCGGCCTCGCTGATGGTTGGCATCACCTCACACATCATCTTGAAACAAAAAGAGACACAACAAAGGCCAGAAATCTCGGTCAAACGAATCTAAACAGGAACTTTGAGTGCTGCCCGTAATACCCACTTAGCTCTCCCCACGATAGCATCAGCAAAGGCTGCCAGCACCTTGGTGTTTGCCACTATTTCATTAAGAGTGGAGGAAAGGTACAGTCAACTTAATCAAGGCTTTGCTTCATAATGAGAATCTTGTGACTTCTTGCAAAACCAGATTTTTGCAGGCTACGTCTCAAACTGTGACTTCATTTTAATGGATTTATGTTTTTGTGAGGAGTAAACTGTTGCCGAGATCTTTAAAAAAAAACCAAAGATAAGGCATGCAGCCTGACACCAAAAATTATACACTTCACCCAGCAAATGATTACACTGCACATTATGGGAAACATTATCTGCTTCTTCCACTGCTTCAAACGCACAAAGATTGTATTTACAATAGTGCTTTGAGCTTGTGTTGGCTGTAAAAGTTTTATGGTGGTGAAAGTGACATATGGTAAATGAGTGGTAAATCCAAACAGTCCAATTCGAGAGATAAAAACATGTCAAGGAAGATAAAAAATAAAAAATTCATTATGAAGTAGTAGCAGCTGTCAATGTGGACAGCAGAAGTAAAGGTAAGCAAAAATAATTAAAGGCAGAGGATGAATTTGGTTAACAATGCAAATAGGAGCACTGCACTACTGGAAGTGAGCACACTAAGCTGGGAGCACCTTTGAGAGACCCTCACAGATCCCTACCAGAGCTGAGGCATTAAGGCATTAAAAACCATGGAAAAAACTCACTCGTATAATCACTGAACACTGAACCAACAACAAAGTTCTTCAGGCAACCTCTCTCAAAAGAACAAACCTACAAGAACGTAAGGCAAAATCAGGATAAGTAGCTCCCCAAACCTCTCAGGTACCACAAACTTTGTTCTCAGCCTTAAATTTCACACTCACATCTGGAAATTTTAAAAGAACAAGTCATTCTTAGTATTACAGTGGGTCCTCTCCATGCTTTGAAAGACTTGGAACAACCTCAAGTGCTTTGTAACATTTTCATGCATGATTACGATAAGCCCTGAATTTTCACCACTATGTTATTTACCTTGCTCAATAAAACGAAAAGGCTTGGAAAACAGGCCCCAGGTTTCCTGCAGCACCAGTTCTTCTCTGTTTTAGCAGTTTTCTGTTATCCCCCAAAACCCTTTGGATCGCAAAGCACCCATCCAGCTCCAGTACAATGACTGTTTAATTGAAACACATGAAAAAAATAATAATAATAAACCTGCCGAGGAAAGAGCAGATCCAGTAAAAAGCAGCAGCTTTAGTTAACTCGCCAAGTCCCCGGCACAGAAGAATGTGAAAATAAACTGTCTCAGCTTCCCATCCCTCTATTACTGGCCCATAGGTCCAGCAACAGTTGGGATAGAGGAATCATGTGCTGACCAAAAAAAAAAAAAAAAAAAGTAAGTAGTCCGATGCAGAGATGCAACAAGCTTCAACAGTTCATCGCTCATAAATTCCACTCAGGTCACAATCGCATTATTAAACAGAGTACGGACAGCAGGGGAAAACAGCATGAGCTTTCTTGTAGAGGATTTGGAAAAGCCTCCCTTCTTTTCTCTTCTATTAATTCCAACGGGAAGCTCTCCTTCCAGTTCCCTGCGTCTTAGTTCAAACATTTATAATCCCAAGAGCAAGGCGCTGGCGTCGCTTTGGAAGGCGAGCAGGGAGCGAGACCTGTTGTTTTCTCCGCACCAGTCCCGCAGACGATGCTCCGCAACCGAGAGCGGGCGAAGAAAGGACCGGGCAGCTCCGGGGGCACCGGCCCGGGCCCGCCGCTGCCGTTCCCTGCGCTGGGCCCGGCTAACAAAGCTGCAGGCGGAGGACGCAGGGCTCTCCCCGGAGGGAGAGCACCGGGCCGGGCCTCGCTCCTCGCCTCGCTCGCTCCCCGCCGGAGGCCCCAGCGGCGCGGCCGGCCCGGGCCCCGCACAGCCCCTGCGGAGCGAGCCCGGCCGCGGAGGCCCCGGCGAGCTCGGCCTGGCTCCGGCCCCTACCGAGCGGCGGCGGCTCCGCCGCGCCGGGACAGTCCCCTCGGGCCGGGCCCGGCTCCGCCCGCCGCCGCCGCCGCCTCCACGTCCGTGGTGGCCGGCGCGGGGTCGGCTGAGGCCGTGGTGGGTGGTGCCGGCCGCCCGGCGGTGCCGCCACGGCCTCAGGGGGCGGCAGAAGCGCTGCGCGCCCGGAGAGCCGCGATCGCCGCCGCGGTCCCGCCGCTCCCGGCCCCCCTCGCCGCCGCCTCCTCCCGCCGCTCCCGGCGCGCTCCGCGGCCCCGCATAAATCAGTGCAGCACCCACAATGCACCGCGCGGCCGCTCCTGCCCCGCTCCCCGCCGCCGGGGACCCGGGTTCGAGACCCGCTCTGCGCTGTCTGCCCTGGGAGCGATACCGCCGCCGCCCACGCTGCCCGCCCCGGGGGAAAGGACGGGAAAGCCGCAGCGGAGCCCCGGGGCGGGAGGCGTGCTTGCTGAGGACTGGGAACAGGGCAGGGCTGGAGCGGCCCCGCAGTCGCAGCCCGTGCCGGGGCCTGCATGTGGCGGGGCGGGATCGCAGCGCCTCGCCCGGCCCGGCCGCCCCAGCCCGCTCCCAGCGCCTCGGCCAGCCCGGAGGCCGGGACCTGCTCTGGGCACCTCCATTCGAAAGGCCATGACGGGCTAGAGCGAGTCCAGAGGAGGGAATGGAGCTGGGGAAGGGTCTGAAGCGTCAGGAGAGGCTGAGGGAGCTGGGGAAGGGGCTCAGCCTGGACAAAAGCAGAGAACATTGTCACTCCATACAGCTCCCTGAGAGGAGGCTGTGGCCAAATTGGTCTCTTTTCCCAGTGACAGGACAAGAGGACATAGTCTTGAGCTACCAGGGGATGTTTAGGATGGACATCAGGAAGAATTTCTTCACGGAAAGGGTGGTCAGACGTTGGAATGAGCTCCGAGGCAGGTGCTGGAGTCACCATCCCTGGACATGTCTAAGGAAAGGCTGGATGTAGCACTCACTGCCATGTCCTGGGTGACACCGTGGTGTTTGGTCATAGACTGGACTCAGTGACCCCTGAGGTCTTTTCCAAGCTAACCCGTTCTGTGATTTTGTGGAATTCAGGTCCCCAGCACAGTGAGGGGTGACTTTCTGACACAGCCTGTTCTCCACAGGAAACTGGGTTTGGCTACGTTGATTATTATTTTTCCAAAACACCATAGAAATGTTTTTCCACTTGCATTTCTATAGCTTTTACTCTCTCCTGGAGCCTTCACCGTGCCCATGAGTTGAAAGTTGAAGTCTGCCAGGCAAAGCTTAGAAAACTCTCTTTCCTCTCTTTGCATTTGTGCTACTGCCCTGAATAAAGTATTTGCATTTTGGACCCTATTGTTGCTTTTACAGTGGAAAGCTCTAAAAGGCATCAAGGGCCAGTTAGGCAGACAGAGGCAAGTCATGCCAAAAAGCAGCAGTCCCTGCACAGAAGGTTTTGCAGATTTGTGGCTGGATTATGTGGATTAATTTGTCCCAACATCTCGACACCTAGCACTAGATGGAAAGCATCACTATTGAGTCAATCTTCCTTTTCCACATATGAAATTCTTTACAAGTTTACTACACTGTGCTCTTTCCCTTTGGTATCTGAGCCTTTAGAGTGAATTCAAGTCACATTTTATAAGTTTTCCCTGTACAGCCATGAGGTCTAGATTGCTTTTTGTTTTTCCTCCTGAAGTTTCTAATGTAATCCCATGACTCTGGGAACTGGAACTTTGAAGAAAAAGCCAAATACGATGAGGCACATTCAAACCATGAGCTCTGCCAAATATAGATCAGCACAGATTTAGTGCTGAATGTCTGCATAACTGAGCTCTGACTTTTCAATGTAGGAAGACTAGCAAAAAGGTTCCAAAATGAATTGTTATGAATTAACATGTACATAGGTAAATGCTTTTATTTATAAGCTTTGATCCAGATTTTCAGCGAATAAAGAAGACCTCAGGCTAAGCAGCTGCCAGGGCAGCATTTTCAAAATAATCCACTCCAGCAATACCAAAACAAGGCTGGAAAATAAAGTGGAGTTTGTGGCTGTGTTAACAAACACCATTCCACTTCAGCTCATCACACATAAAAATGAAAATTAATAACGTTAGTAGAAAGACTGATTTGATTTGTGTTTAACATGTGAGTCAAATGGAGACTTTGTGGATGAAAGGGCAAAAGGTTAAAGACTGTAATGGGCACAGAGTTGATAATCTCTCTCAAACTGGACACTGCAATATATCCAGCCTGATTAGCTGATCTCAGAGCCAGGTCATGTGGAATAAATTAATTAACCTCAGTATTCAT
Organism: Agelaius phoeniceus; assembly: GCF_051311805.1. Lineage (NCBI taxonomy): Eukaryota > Metazoa > Chordata > Aves > Passeriformes > Icteridae > Agelaius > Agelaius phoeniceus. Next base: position 8,914,561 of record NC_135270.1, on the reverse strand, counting down.
GTAGATCCTAAAACATGGAATAGTATTTTCTCTCAGTCTGGGATGCCTTGGAATGTGTGCTTTTCTTTTGAAATTAAGTTTTGTTTTGTCCTTAAATAGTTAAAACCAAAAAATGAAGATTTCTACCATGCTATAATCCTGCTTCATTATGAAAGCAAAGAACCTAGCACACAATCCTGAACTGAGAATAAAAATGGATGAACTCCATTTTAATTAATTTTCACTTCACCCAGTTTGTTAACAAGGCACAGACACTTGCATTCAGCTTGCTCATCTCTTCATATCATGTTTGGATTTCCCATCTATGGGGCAGGAGGTTTTAGCTGCAGACCCTCCTCAGCCTCACCTTTATATCACTTTGTACACCAGTTTCAGAGGAGGGTGGAAATGCCAGTGGTTAGGCACTTTCTTGAGAAATGGGTTTCAGCCTCAGGTGGGAACAGAGTTCCCACAGCAATGTGGGAATAAATGTCTGCTGCATGAGAAGGAGGCACTGTAAAGAGACAGGTATTTTTTCATGCCCCAAAAGGATGGCTTAGTCCAGGAGGAAACCTACATCCAGAATATCCTAGCTCAGGAATATGCCTCCCATGTGGCATACTGCAAATACCTTCCTTAGGCACCACACTCTGTGAATGCCACACAGAGCCCAGACTGTGGATACAGCAGAGTTTCTGAGGTGCCCCAAAAATATTTGAAAGGCCTGACTTTAAAGCTAATTGCTACTCCCATGTGCAGTCCACCAAAGCTGGGACCAGATCAGCGGGGAAGGGCAGGACCTGAAATTCTAGAGAGAAAAAGTGAATAACCAGATCTTTGCATAATGCTCCGTGCTGCACGAAATACACGTGGAATGATAAAGTCAGAACTCCCAGGCTCTGCAAATACCAAAATATTTCTCAGTCGTATTTACTTTGTAGTACAAGGAAAACAATTTCTTTTTTTTTTTCCTCCTGGGCATGTAACCCAGGATATACCATCCGACATGAAGAGCACCAGCAGCTCAGATCTTTTTAATTAAATGAGTGTGATGTCTCTTTTGTAAGTTCAGCAAGAGGACTGGCTCCTTGTCCATGTCATTTAGTGAGATGTAACACTTGTGGATGTGTCTGGAAAGAGCCCCACATATGTCAGCTGACAGCAAAGTAATCAGTCCAGAGACCCAGGTTAAATCTCTCTCCACTCTTTGCATCTCAAAAACCACACGCTGAAATTCAAACAAAGGCTGTTAAAAACAGGGTGGGGGGGAAGGTTTCCTTTCCTGTCACATGATAAATTAGATCCTAATGTTTATCCAAGCTCAGCAAGGCAGGCAGCTCTTCCTGCCAGCCCGTGCTGGGGTGAGCAGTGGGGTCGGGCTGGGGCTGCCCAGCCCGCGGGCTCTGAGGACAAACACCTGCTGCCCAGTGCAGCTCTGCTCTGCCCACTGAGGGCTTCACGCTTCCTTTGTGCCCAAATTTCCTTTGTGAGCCTCACAGCCACCCCACACCAGCACAAAACCTCTGCTGAAAGTAGTCCAAGATCGCCCATGCAGTCTTTTTTCCCCTCCCGAGTTGAGCTGATGGTACCTTACTTACTCCTTGTCCTTTACAGATGATTTAATGACTTAGCAGCAAAGTGCATTTTGAACACATTTCAGGCATTTCAGAACGACATGAATAGATGCAAGAACAGGATTTTTGCCAGCAGCACTGATTATCCTTTTGTCAGTAGATAGACGTGACCTGGACCATTCTGTTGCCATAAATAAAAGTCTCCAGAGGCTGCTAGACACTTTGCTTGAGGGAGAAGGGATGAGAGGGAAGAGGCTGGAAGGTGGCCTGTGGAGAAGAGGACAGAGGTAATTAATGGTTATGCCCATGTATAAAGATAAGTGCACCAGTAAATGTGTCAGCCCTTGGGCATTGGAAGCCACCACTTCACACAGCACAGTCCTTTACATCAACATTTTATTTATATCATGTGGGTCTACACGGATCTGTGCTGGATTCAGGGAGGTGTAAATCAAATGGGACTTGGCTGCTCTGAAACTGAAGAGGGTTTTTGAACTGGACTTAGGAAGAAAAGTCTCTACAATGCAATGGACTCTTAAAAGACCAAGTGAACTTACACAATTTGTTTTAGTGAGAATCATACCTATGTCAAGACCATAAATGTTTTTCAAATTTAGTTGTCACTCCCACAACCAAAACCACACATTCTCACTCAAGTACAAACCTGCTGAACTCGAAAAGGCTTTCAGCTTAGTTTCAGCTTCAGTTGTGCAATTTGCAGTTCAGAATTATTGCACCTGCTGTCTTTTCTATCTGGATTTACAGCGGCAGAAATCCCCTTGAGCTAGAAAGAATTTCTAAAGCCAGGTATCATTTATTTCAATCAGAAATGAAGTACACCCATAATATCCAATTCAAACATAGTACATTCCCTCAGTGTAGACTGATTTCAGCATGTCTTACAATAGTCTATAGCTAAAGTGAAAGGTATCAAGCTAAAAGTGCATTCAGTTGCAAGTTCAGGGCAATAGAGCTGCACATTATTTAGTTAAACATTTTTAAAAAGATAATATTTTTCGGAAAGGCCATATTTGTGTGAGGTAGCTGTGAATAATATTGGAAGAAGAAACTGAAGGATTCAGAACCAGCTGTGATAATGCAGCTCCTGCCTACCTAGAGCAGGTCTGGATACATTCCACCTGGCTGACCACCTACAGCATGAACCCATTTACCCTGGCTTGCCTCTGTAATCAGTGGAGCAAGAGAGCCACTCCATGGGAGGAGTGATTCAGACCTTTGGTGTGGTCCATGAATCACCTGCTCCAGGTGCCTGTCTGTTCCCATTGGCTCCAGAGGGAGCCCAGGGCAGCTGGACTCTTGCCGTGGGAGCTGTGCTCAGATGTCTAAAGCAGCATGAGATGAACCTGGGTGTTGGATACGTGTGGGAGCAGCACAGCTTGCTGCTGTAGGAAAGCAAGGGAAATGGATGTGGTTGTCCACAGAAATGAGCAGGGCTGTTCCTGGCTTCATTGCTGTGGATTTAGCAGCCCACGGTTTGTCTGTCTCAGTAATTTTAACTGGTCTGCAATTCAATTACTGGATCTGCAAGACCAAAGCCTAGAGCTTCAGAGCCATGGCAGCCTCTCAGGGTAGAGAATGATAGAAACACAGAATTGTTTGGGTCAGAAGGGACCTTAAAGATGATCCAGTTCCAGCCCCCTGCCATAGGCAGGGACACCTTCCAATATCCCAGGCTGCTCCAAGCCCTGTTCAGCCTGGTCTTGAACACCTCCAGGGGTGGGGAGTCCATAACCTCTCTGGGCAACCCATTCCAGTGCTTTATCACCCTCTCAGCAAAGAATTTATTTCTTATATCTAACCTAAACCCACCTCCTCCAGCTTAAGGCCATCCCCCCTTATAACTCCATGCCCTTGCCCAAAGTCCCTCTCCATCTCCCTTGGAGGCTTTTTAGGTACTGCAAGGGGCTCTAAGGTCTCCCCAGAGCCTTTTCTTCTCCAGGATGAGCAGTCCCAAATCCCTCACGATGTCTTCATTGCAAGAGAAAGTAATGCTATTATTTTTATAACAGCATTATAATACCTGTCTGTATACAGACAGGTTGATTGCAGAGTGACGTCTACAGACACTGAGCTCCTCTCCTCTCCTCTCCTCTCCATTAGGTTCTACCTGGATCACTTCAATATTGAGGCTTCAGCTTTTAGAATGTTTTGAGACCTGGTAAGAGAAAAAAAATAAAAAAGATTACATTATTTTAATAATATATTTAATAAACTTTATAAATAGTCCAACTACAGGAAAACAAAAAGGATTTGCATGTGAAATAACATTTCTGTTCCTGTAAATCAGTGTTTGAAGAAAAAAAAAGGGGTTTTTTTTCCTGCTTTGTCTGCTATGCAAAGGCTCCTGCTGTTTCAAGTGGCTTTGGAGTAGGCACTAAGCAAAGTGGATCACAATTTCTATGTACTCAGTGTCCTCTACTATTAGTAGAGTAGTAAAGTAGATAAAAGCATTTGAAAAATAAAGAGACCTCAAATAGTACTTAAGCCTATTTTTAATCCTTACCTGACTAGATTTCAAGTGATAACATACCTTTCATTACATGCACATTGCCTGCATGAAATTGTTTGCAGCAATCACCACCTTCATTATTCAGATGCACACTGAATTGAAGCATTAACCTGTGTGTGTCAAGATAATAATGTTGGGAAGGTCTTAGTCCCAAATCATATGTGTGTGACAAGGCTGAAGGACTTTTGTGCAACCAGCTTCAGCTTACAGGCAAATGAAAATGTAAATAGCACTTTCAGTGAACCACCAGTTTATGCATGAGTTAAAATGTTTATTTTCACCATTTTAGAACTCCCCACTGTCTTCACAGTATTTACTAGGAATATTAATTTGCTAAAATGAATTAGCTGAGATGGTGACTAAAAACCAAGATGGCCTCAGAATGAAGTCATAAAGCAAACTGCAACAGATAAAGTTTATAAAAACTGTGGACACTTGCAATGGCAACAGTGTGTTTGGCAAAAAACCATCTCCAGTTTCAAGGTGAGCCTAAGGCTCAGGTGAAACTGTTTACCAATAGATATGGTGTATTAAAGTGCTGTCAAAGTTCAGTTCCCAATATTATTTCTTGTTCTGACTAGTAGCAATTGTGCCTAGACAACCAGGTCATTTCAGATTAAATTTCACCTTTGGCATTTGGAGAAGAAGGTTACTAGGTCAGGATCTGACACAGAAAATGAGTATAGGTATAAGCAGCTAATGGTAACCACTCAGCTCAGACCACCTACCAGCAGCCTGAAGCAGCAGAGTGACATTTAAAAGCAATCAGAGTCAGAAGAAAACCTTCAGGGAAAACAGACAATACTTCAGAAAAAGCAGCTCTACATTCGCCAGTGGGGAAAAAACCCCAGACCTTTGGGAACAGTGCTCAAGTCAACTTGAAACAAATATCAAGAAAAAGAATGGAAATATAGAAAATGGGGCTTCTTTTTAAGTAAATTCCTTACCCACTTGCTTCTGTGTTGGCCTGTCCTTACCCAGTATTATCCCTGTGTTGTGAGTGGTCTCATCCTTAGCTTTTGAAGAAAACACCAGTATTATCCCTGTGTTGTGAGTGGTCTCATCCTTAGCTTTTGAAGAAAACACCATAACTTTGAGCAAATTCCCTGCAAATCCATAAAGCCAGAGCGCACAGCACATGGACTGGGTGAGACATGCTGTGGAGAGGAGATCCTCATGGAGAAGGCAGGATCCTCTCTAATGCCAGCAGGAGCTGCCTTTGCACAGCCTTGCTCATATGGGTTATCCCTACTGCTGGACTCACAGTGCCCTAAAGTAAGGGAGTTTTAGGATTTCTGTCTAAAATTTTAATTTTAGTTCTGCCATGATATCCTAGTTTTGAGATTAATGGTTTAAAGATGCTTAAGTCCTTACAGAACCATATGTTATTTTAATAATGAATAAAAGCACAGTGAAGCCTTGCATCCCTTCTTGGCTGGCAGAGTGTCTGTTACTAATCTGGCCCAATTTACCTTCCCTCTGCTCAGAAACACCCTCTGCAACACTTATGGTCAGCTCATACTGCCTCCTCCAGCTGGAGTCAGGCTTTGTGTGTGCAGCTTGTGCTGCTCAACCCATCCCCATGGGTCACTCCGAGTTCAGGCTCCTTACGGGAATGCCTTTATCTGCACCTGAGGTTTCATCCAGTGTGTCCTCAGCTGCCATTGAGGTCTCCGGGTGCTTTTGAATCAGCTCCCAACAAAAGGTTTGTCCCTGACTTGTGTGAGATAACACTCTCAGTCACTCTAGCGTTCCTTTTCCCTTTTTCTGTTGGCCTGAATGCCTTGTTCCTTTGCACAGAGGTATTTACACAGCTTTTGTCAAATTGCAATTAATTAAGGCTTGCTGTTACTAAATAAAAAGTCATTTACTATCTAGCGGCTGCAGGCAAGGTGACATGATGTGTAACTTGGAAAAAAACCCAAAAGACAAGAGAAAAAGCTATGAAAAGTTGTCCTCTCCCTACTCCTGGCTAGGAATCATCATTTCTAGGAAGGTGGACAACAGGTGAACAAATCTTGTCATTGTCTTACACTGTTTAATCCTTAAACAAAGTGAGAACAACATGTGTAAGATATAAAAGGGAATAACTCATAATAGCAGAAACCTGCAGCCCTGATATTATTCATCTGTGCCATAACAAGCAGAGGAACTGATTTATTTTGAAGCTAAATTCCCTGTTCTCCTGAACACAGTTCATATTAAAGACCCTTTGACCACAGCATCTGTTTGCATTGTAATCCACATCTAAAAGAGTCAACAGAAATATTGACTCAGGAGCTGGTTCTAGCTCAGGTCTGTGAGGTAAGCTCCCACAACACACTTCAGCTTTTGCACAAAGAGCTACAAGAACACTCCTCACCTTTTCCTTTTGTGTTACAATCAATCATCCAGCACTCCAAACAAAGGTCAGGTCCTCCCCCAAATGCAAACAATACCTTCCCTTTGTCTCTCAAACAACTTTAAATAACAATGCCTAAAACTTCCAGGAATCATTAGCATTTCTTTATGCACAAATGGGAAATATTGGGTCTAGCCAAGGTGAGATTAATCTGGCAGTTTCAGTCTGGTGAAGTGCTGCCCTCACCATAAAAGCCATCGAGGAACTTGGCACTAACTTGCTCTTTGTACTTTTTACCTGTGAAGCCGCAGACTGAAGTGGCAGGGACTCAGCTGCCTGGTGCTGGAATCATTTAGGGCACTGGAAAAGCACAAGCAGAACTCCTTTTACTTTGGCCACGTAAAATTTCTGATTTTTTTCCTGTTAGATAATTTCCTCGGTGTCTGCAGCTGCTGCCTGCAAAAGCAGAAGGAACAGGGAAGAGAACAGAAGGTTAATTTCAGCATCACAGCTTTTGTATTGACCCAGAACACTAGACTGAAGGAAAATGCTGAAAATCACAGAAACTGCTCTAGTGTACACCAGGATTTAAGCCAATTCTTGCATTTAAACCTGTAAGAATAAAACAATGGCTCAAAATCACTCCTGCTCTGGCTGATCCTGGAGGTGCAGCAGATGGCTCTGAATTTGTACTTTTTATTAATGAGTTGGCCCAGAAACACCACCTTTGTTTCTACCAGAATTTGGCTGCTTTTGGAGATTGCCATAGGGATAGATTTCCTTACAGATGCAGTACAGTGCATATAAGGGACAGACAGAAGTTGGAGAAGGAGTATTGAGAAATATTCCTGTCAAGAAAATCTTGTTTTCCAGATTATATCAAATAACTTTACTGAGGGGTGTGTGTGTGTATGCATAAGGAAACACACGCTGTACACACACAGATATGTGGATACCCACACACACAGGCACACCAGGATTTGGGAGACATGTAATTTTCATGTCAAATACTTTCTTTCTCTCCTGTAATTAAATGTGCAGTTTCCTTTCACCAAAATAACATGGCACCAGCTTGATTTTAATATATCTTTAAGCCATGTACAGTGAGATTCCTTGCATGAATATTCAGCATTTCGCTGCCACATGCCCATGGATATTCAACAAATAAAGGAATATGAAGGCATAAGTGATACAACAAATAATTCTGCAGTACCAGATTTTTGCTGTAAACAGAATAATCAAATTTTATGCCAGCCAAAACAGTGATAATTTAAATTTTTATCTGTCAAATCCAGTAATGCTTTGCTGGAATGGGTTGTTTTCTCCTGTCAAGGTCAGAATGTTTAGCAACAGCAATGGGGATGGTTCCTGGCTCCCAGTTTTCAATGCTCATGGAGATAGCATGTCTCAATTACAGCCAAAATGCTGCAGAAAAGCCTCTGTATCCAGACACCAGCTAGGTCATAGCAAGGTTTCTGAGTGCACAAAGGAAGGGTTTTTCAGCTCCTGGGGTTCACTTTGCTTGCATGATTTAGAGGCTTTTTTGTCTGCCTTTAATAATGCCACCTTTGTAGTACCAAAACACACGACTGAGAGAAGCTGGCAGCTCCCTGTGGCCTGCAGCTCCCCCATTCCCTCTCTTTGCATGGGGGAAAAAAAAATCCCAATAACCAAACCAGGAAGCTGCCACTGCTGCTGTGACATCTGACATGATAATGCTGCAGAACCAGGATACTCCCTGACCTGCTTACAGGTACCATGGCATTTCCATCTGTGCCCATTTTTCCCCAGATGAGGAAAAATGGGCACACCTTATTTGAATGCATGAGAAACCACTGGAACAGGCTGGCTGAATAACCAGGGGTGATTCAAGAACTGTCAGAGTCCTCTTCAAACCACCAAGGGTTTGTCCTTCCTCAGGCTTGAGTGTTGGAATTATTCAGCATTTAATGATGAGTTGGGGGATGAATTTGTGGGAAGGAGATAAGGGATGAAAGTAACCTTTTAAAGGAGAAAATGGGACAAGCCTATGGGGCACTCCAGGTACCCTTTAAATAAAAGAAACTGGGATCTGATTTCTCTATAATTCCTTCTCTAATTCCTCTGAATTGGCCTGTGGGAACTTCTCAGCCCTCACAAAACAAATTGAGCTCCCCACAAGCCAGACCTGAGGAACAGACATCAGACTTGCTGGTGAGGCCCCTTCTGGCATGAGACCTACCTCAAGCCTATTTGAATCAGCCATTAGTAAAGAAATCACCTCCAAAAAAAGTCAGTTCAACATGAATTCCATCAAACCTAATAGTAATAAAACATAAACCAGTGAAAATACTAACCTAGGAAACAGACAAACATTGTGTGTAAAGCAAACTCTGGATTTTCAAAGGTGTTGGTTGACATTAAATTTGGTTAAGTAGCTGTGTGATGGCATCTTCTCTGAGACTGTTGGTCTAGACACCTCTGTAAACCTTAATTCACAGGTGTCAAATCTGCCTTTGGCTTTCAAGCTGAAAAATGGTCTGGTCCTTTCACACTACTCAGCATCTTATCCAGTGGAAGTGATTAGGGGAGAATCAGGAATTTCTAGAGCTGAGGATTTCTGTCTCTGATGAGGATTCCCGCCTCCATTCCCACTTCAGGGCAAATTAGGTGGAAGGAGGAGATATTCCTAGGGAGAAAATCACGATCAGGGTACCTTATAACCATGTTCCAGCTGCTTTTAGTTACCCCTAGAGGCTGGAGGGAGCACAGGCATCAGTTCCAAATCCTGAGGAGGGAGCTCAGGGATTATTTGGAACTTTTGCTAAGCACCTTTATTCCCCAGGATATTTATTTACTGGATGCAGGGTGGGAAAAAAAGGGTCCCCCTCCACAGAATTACAATCAAAGGCCAAGGTGTGGGGTTGGCTCTTGCTCAGCTCTGATGTGAAAATAAGGGGTTTAAATTCTTCCTCAGCCACTGAGTCATGTGAGAAAAGGTTCAGTCAGACAGGGCTGGAGACCTTTAACAATGACATTTCAGGAATTAAGGGCAAAAAATACTGCATGAGGTGAAGTGCCTTATAAACACAGTCCTCTGAAAGACAGTTCAACATTTAATAGCCCTGAAAATTCACAGGCCAGATGTGGAATTTGACATTCGGATTTAAAGATTCAGACATAAGTTTTTTCACATGAAGTTGGGTTTTTTTTGGTTTTTTTTCCTTTTTTTTGTAAAAAGTAGAACATGGTTTACATAAAATTGGATGAGCAGGTCCACAGTGAATAACTTAATTAGATGCCATGTAACAGAGCTGCATGCAGCCGTTAGCTAGAAATGTGCACTTTGCTGACTTTAATTAGTTTTAATTCATCTGCATATATATTAGCTGCTTCATGCACAAACATGCAGTGACACACACAAGCTGGAGCTTTACCATTCCAGCTGGAAACAGAAATGGAAGCACCATATGCTAAACTGGTGCTGAGGACAAAATAAAAATTAAAAAAAAAAAAAAAAAAAAATTTAGCCCTGCTCTCTCACATGTCTTGTTCCAAGGAGAAGTGGAACTGAGGGAATTCGCCAAGAAGTTTCATTTCCATTCCTGCCCTCGCATTTTGGATTCCTGACATGGTCAGAGTGGAGAGTGCAGCAAACCCCAGAGCTGGTGAGAGCTCCCCAGCGTTGAGGGCTGGCTGGGAGGGATGGCCAGGAGCAGCGCTGCAGCCACATGGCCCATGGACTGCCGTGCACTCGCATTGCCATGGCAACCCTGGCTTTGGGGGGAATTCAGGCTACCCCGGCTTTCCCACGTTAGGGATTTCACAGCCAAGAAGCTGTGAATAAATTCTGCTTACGCTGAGCAGAACATAAATTAAACAATGTGGGATGTGAGGCACAGACCTGCCAGTGCTGCGCCCTTTTAATTCACATTTTCTCGGCAATTTCTGTTCAAAATTTGGCAATATGCCTGGGAGTGACAGAAAGCACCTCTCAGGAGATGACTGGGAGGGAAACAAAGATAAGATTTAGCTCAGTTGTTCACATACAGACATTAATGGCAAGAACTGTTTTATGGTTTCATTTTTATGTCAAACCTTTCTCACACTTTATATGCTCACTGTCAATAAAATCTGGTGCCAGGTTTGCATAGAAAAATCACTGACTTTTGTAAAGAAATTTAAACTTTGTACTTCCCTTTTGCCACAGGTGGTGTGCACGCTTGTAGAATAGCTGCTACCACCCTTTTAGAAGTTAGACCTGCTAAGAACTGCTCGGATTAAATTCTGCAAATCATTTTTTAAAAGTAAATACTCCTGCTGTGATCAATAGGATTAGCAGAATTAAGAAATAGAGAAGAAATAATTTTAAAAATCATGAGCATTTTTAATGGCAAGATGATTGCTTTCTGTAGAAGCTCTCCAAAGCCAGGCTCACTCAGAGAAAATCCCAGTTGGGTGTTTTTTACATCTGCCATGACAATGGTCGTTTTATATCTGTGTAACTTCACACAGCACCAGCACCTGCTCTCAAGGCTTGAACATTACATAGTAAATAAAAAATACCAGTCTGGCAGCTTTTTGAAGCACTCAGCAGAGATACAAAATTGACATTAAGCTGCTTTCCATGGCACTTTTTTATTACATTGTACCCGAGACGCCTCAAGAGCTCCCTTAGAGTTGTTGTTATCGAGTGGAGAACACACACAAACCCCTGCACTTTGCTACAGGAGCTGGTCGCTGGGAGAGCTGCCTGGAGTTCTGTGACCTGCACCAGAAACCCAAAGAAAGGAGAGCTCAGCCACCATCCACGCAGGAACAAGCACACAGAGCACCTGGAAAAGGCTTTCAGCTCCCAAAACCCATCAAGACAGAGAAATCACTGAATTCAAACTCAACCAGGATGGCCAGCTTCAGGGATTTCAGTGCTGTCTATTACATCACGTTGCACAAGAACAAGCCTGTTGTTTTCACTTCAGCCTGCTTTAAGAGAGGCATGTGTAATGCTCTCAGGAATGAGGAAGGGGCAGGAATGGGTCTGTGGACGGGACTTTTTAATGATTAAGAGTTGGTGCCACACAGATTCCCACGAGAGAGCTGCATGACTCTGCCTTTCCCAGCAGCTGAGTAAAGCCCTGCTTCCTTCTCTCCCTGAACCTACAATTGCAACACACCCCACTCCTGTGAAGCAATCCTCAGCTGTGACAGTTTTTATTGAAACACAGATTCTCCAAAAGTCCCTGAACCTCTCCTCACAACTCCTTCCCCTACCCTCAAGCTCACCCCCACAATTCCTATTTTTATGGTAGAAACAGTGAACTAATTTCTCTCAATTCCACCAGAGCACCAAAACCCTGGCAGAGAAAAGCAATAAATCAAGGAGGAAAGACAACCTAGAAAAATACTTGTGCTAGAACACATTTTAAGGATACAGGTGATTTATGCAGGAGAAGAAGGGCACAAGGTATGATTAGAAATAAATTTGAATTGAAAAATACTCAGGCAAAAAGCCTGAATTAAGAACATGCTGAGCGCCAGAGAGAGCTTGGAGACACAGTCTGTTATTAAGCTTTCTGCATTAAACAATTAAATGAAGCAATTAGATTTCAGAAAGGAGACAATTATTTTAGGAATGAAACAAAGGCTGGAGGAAATGCAGCTGCCTGAGTGTGGAGAATGGAGAAAAGGAAACCAAAGCATTGTATTTGAAATTCACAACAACCAATTTGTGTAAGAGGATTTTTAATTAATAGTCTAGAAAACGTCTTTTAACTCAGTAATGAAAATAATGCAATTTAAAAAAAGGAAACCACCTCAGTATGTGATTATAATTGATATCTTCAAAAATCATAGGCAATGGCAAGCAAGTGCTGAAAGGGACTGAGGAGTGACATGGAAAAACAATTCTCCAAGATGAGAATTCTCATGAGATGGCACTTTTAACTCTCCACATGTTTTGAAGTGCTGTTTTCTCAAGGCTGTGAGGAAAGATTACTCTCAGGAGACCAAGAGGAAAAAGGTTTGAGTAATTCCTCACAGGCAGATACTCTTGCAGAGCACCCTAAGGATTTGATAAAATGGGCAATTAAGTTATTTGTCTTACTCACTCGCAGCATTAAGTGCAGGCTGACACTCCACAGAGCACCCGAGCCTCCGTCAATTCCTTCTGAGCACATCCTCTAAAAGCTTGACCAAGCTTAGACTAAACCAGAAGCCGAGCTTTTCATTAATTATAAACCAAACACAACATCCTCAGCAAGCATGGCTAGCAGAGGAGAAGAGAAGGAAGCCTGCCCAGGGGCAGCCTCTCTCCCAGGCACACTGGCACTCGAGTCTGGGCTCCTGAGGGCTGGCAGGGAATCCTTTTTTCCTTACACCTCCCGGAGTGACAGCATTGCTGCTGGCAAACTGCAGCCTGATTAGCACTTCTGAGAAGCTCGATGACAAAACACTTTGCTTTTGGTCTTTAATGTCCCAAGAAGGGCACAGGTAACACAATGCCTGTTTAGCAGCACTCCTTGCTTTCAGAGTATCCTTAACATCCACTTTCTCCCAGTCAGAGATCTTACTGCAGACAGCAATCCCATCAAACAGGAAAAGACCCCGTTCCATTTATTTTGGTTTTTTAAATAATTATTTTTAATGAAATGCACACAGAATTATACAATATAAAATTTTAATTCAAGTTATTAAAAATATGCATATGAGTTCAAGGTGTTTAATTTGAAAATAAGATTGTCAACTGGATCAGAAAACACTCCCTTACAAATTGCACCCTTTATCCCTCCCCCCAATAAAAAGGGACATAATCAACATTTGAATATCTCATAAAAACGATCTTAATTGGCCCTTAAGTATGGCACAGATGGATGCAGTCTAGGTCATTTCTTTCAGACACAGTAAAAGCATGTACAAAATCCTTAGAGAAACAAGGTTTTTACCTCCTGAAGCAGAATATTTCTTGTGAGCGCTTGGCTACAACAAACAGGTTATTCCAACTGATTCACAAAATATCCTTTACTAATACTCTTCCTATTCCACATAAATCTCCTTGGTGAAGCAGAAGACTTATTAAAAGTGGATAAGAAAAGCACTTCAGCAGACTTGGAGCTGTTTGAGCACTCACCTAACATCCTGCTCACTTCCACTCCTCTGCTCCCAGGGATTGCTCAGAGGCAGGAAGGAAAAGCTGCTGGAGCAATCCTTTTCTTTATATACTGCAGCATGGATACACCTGATGTCTGTGAAACAAAAGTCTCCAAAACACCTGAGCTCATCACTCAGCTGCAGCTCAGCATCTCCTCCTGGGAGCCTGGAATTGCCAATTGATACAAGTAAAGGGAATAAGAACTTGCCCAAAAGGCAGACAGGTGGCAACTCCTTTGCTTGGATAAAACCAGTGATACTAAATATGCCAAATTGGAAAGATACTGAGAATCAGCACACAATGCTTTGGGCAGAGTGGGGACCTAAAATATCATCCAGTTCCAACCAATGGCTCCTTCCACTAGACCAGGTTGCTCCAAGCCCCATCCAGCCTGGCCTTGGGCACTTCTAGGAATGTGGAAAAGAATCATTGAAGGGGAAAAACCCCTGACTGAAATGATTTTTCTGTCATGTGAACTCACAATGACTTACAGTTTCCACTAACTACAATAAAGTATTCAAGCCTCACTGTTTGAGCAAGAGGCACCACGTGCAATGAAAATTATCAGTGTTACAATGTTTCTGCAGAGCAGTGACAGGTTATGTGCTGGCACCTGGCCTTCACAGCAATGGCACCACATAAAAACAGCTTGCAAAGAGCTGAAATCCCACAGGTGCAGCAGCAATAAAACCTCTTCCAGTATCTGGCCAGGCACTTGGGAGGTGTTTGCAGAAACACAGGATCCTACAGCTGTTCAAGCAGTAATGGTTGCATGGGATTCTCCCCCCTTGAGGTCTCCACAGCCCTGCATGTCCTGCACTGTGCAATTGTGCAGTTTCTCCAGCTGTAGGTCAGGTGTGAAGGCCACTGGCTGAAGGTTGTTCCAGATGAAGGCTGAGAGCTGCATCTGACAGAGGCTGATGAATCCTGCTCCCTCTGAGAGTGGCTCACACCTTCCAGCACACAGGAGCAGCCTCTGTGACAGGGGCCACGGGAGGATGCCCAGAAAGGATCCCCAAAGCATCCCCAGCTTTGGAAAGAGGCTGCTGTGAACACCTTCTCTTGGACAGTTTCAGGAGAACTTGAGGATGCTGAAGGCACTTGGTGCAGAATTTGACTTCCATTTCAAATCCAGGCACGTTTTTCCCAAGAAAGCCACCACATTATTTAGTGTCCCTCTTGCACTGCAGTTTGAGGTTACAGTTGTCTTAATATATTTTCATGGAGAGCAAATATATTTGACGAATTACCTAAGATATTAGTTTTTGATACTCCAAAAGAAAAGCCAGCACCCAACTGAAAACTTTACTCTTTCTCCCTTTCACATTGTATTTATAATAGGCCATTATAAAAAAAATTCCAACATCTCCATGAAATTTTAAATTCCAGTTGTTTCAGAAGTGTCCCATGGATGTATTTCCAGTGGAGATGCATCTGAAAAGTGTCTGCAGCAAAGCAAATCTTTTCAAGTGATTGGCAAAAAAAAAAGAGTGAGAATTTCTATAAAATGGGAGTTCAGATCTTGTGAAAGTTAAAATATCTTGAAATAAGCATCAAACTACAAAGTGCTCTCTGAAAGGAATCTGTTTCCATGTCTGTTTCACCTGAGCACAAATTAACTTATTAAGGCACATAAATAAGTGGCATGATAAGCAGCCAGTGATAATTATTTTGGTCCAGAAGAGAAGAAGTTACTCTGTCTTTTTTCATTCATAGTTTTACATTGTTTTCATTTGGTTTCACTGTTCACCTGTGAGAGCCTCTCTTCAACCCAGTCTGCCACCAATCTCAGGTTGCAGCGCTGGAGGGCTTTTATTAAGTCAGCCACCTTTGCATCCTTCCCCTTCCACTTCTGCCACTCCTGAAGTGCCTGAAAAACCATTTCCTCCAGATTATATCGATAGGCTAGCTCTACCTTGTCCAGCTTCACCTCTGGCAGCCCAAGTTCTCGCATCAGCTTCTTCCAATCCCTCCCAACATTGTCACGAATGACCTCAAAAGCTACCTTCAGGAGACCTGAAACAGCAGAAGCACATCAAGTTAGCCATGCACTTACTAAGAAACTCCAGAAAACGTTTAGAAGTTGTTGGTTCTATTTCAGTAAAATGCCACTATTCCTGTTGCACTGCACACACTGAGAGTTCTACAGAAGCCACCGGATAGACTTGGAATCCCGAAAGATAAAAGTAAGATTAAAAAAAAGAGGGAGGGGAAGTTCCACCCCAAAAGACGATTGCGTACACATTTACTGGGGTAGCTGGGGAGCCATATATGCGGGGATATAACTATATAAAAAACCCTCTCTATACGTAATAATCCACCTACGTTTTTCATGCTGATCTTGCTGATCCTCAGGGGCCTGAAGTTCCCCCTGTTCGAACTGCTCCACCAGTGTCAGCAGGTCGCCCCTGCGGATGTTCCGCAGCAGGTCTTTCAGGAACTCCAGATGGTCGGGCGCGATCACCCGCCGCTCCATCAGCATGTCGAAGAGCTCCAGGCCGACTCGCACCATCTCACTCTTCCCCTTCCCGATTTTGTCGCGACAGAGGAACTTCACTTCCTCCACATCCGCGGCCGACAGGCCCGAGGAGATGGAGAGCAGCAGGCACCGGAAAGGATCCACGGCGCAGGGGCCCGCGCCCGGCACAGGCCCCGCGGCGGGGACTTGGGCGTCCTGTCCCAGCTCTCCGCAGACGAAATCCATTGCTGTTTGCGCAGGGTGACCTCCCGGAACACGGGGAGACACCGGAGGGACGGGACGGTACCGACCCGGACACGACCCGACCCGAGCGGCGCCCGGAACTCACGTGACCCGCGGCTTTCCCGCCCCCGCCGCCCGCCCCAAGATGGCGGCCGCGCCGCCGCCCGTGAGGGAGGGAGTATACTCTGTCACCGCTACCGCCGCCTCAGCTGTCACCGCTACCTCTGCCCCCAACCTGTCCCGAGGCGAACCGGCTTCTTTGGTGCTGCTGAATGCAGCGCGTGTGTTGGAGCCGAGCTCAGTGCGGCCGGTGTCGTGCTTCAGGAGAAGCCCCGGTGCCTCAGCGCCTCAGCCGTGGCCGGCTCACAGAATCACAGAACCACGGAGTCACAGATTCACGGAGTCAAAGAATCACAGAGTCACAGAACCACGGAGTCAAAGAATCACAGAACCACGGAGTCACAGAGTCACAGAATCACAGAGTCACAGAACCACAGTCACAGAATCACAGAACCACAGAATCACAGTCACAGAACCACAGAACCACAGAATCACAGAACCACAGAATCACAGAATCACAGAACCACAGAATCACAGAACCACAGAGTCACAGAATCACGGAGTCACAGAATCACAGAACCACAGAATCACAGGGTCACAGAGTCACAGAATCACAGAACCACAGATTCACAGAACCACAGAATCACAGAACCACAGAATCACAGAACCACAGAGTCACAGAATCACGGAGTCACAGAACCACAGAATCACAGAACCATGGAGTCACAGAATCACAGAACCACAGTCACAGAATCACAGAGTCACAGAACCACGGAGTCACAGAATCACAGAACCACAAAATCACAGAACCACGGGGTCACAGAATCACAGAATCACAGATTCACAGAGTCACAGAACCTCAGTCACAGAACCACAGAATCACAGAACCACAGAGTCACAGAATCACAGTGTGAAAAATGGATGTATTTTATGATTGGCTTTTCGCAAATATTAAAATGAATATTATATATGTTGTGTTAGAAAGTAATGCTGTATTAATTCTCTTAAGCAGCGTGTTAAATGTAGTTTTATAACACATTGTGTTATAAAAAATGTTAAAATAGAAACTATGTTATGTAGGATACTTTTTTTTAAAGAAAGGACTCGCAGCAAGATAGCAGCCACAGGACACCTAAATCTTTCAGAGAAAAAGAATTTATTACTCCATTATCAGGAGAAATGAACTTCTTCCCGCCTCGAAGGTGCTGTTAGGATTCAGAGGAAGAAGTTGACGATGACCAGAGAGAATCCTGTGTTTGAATGGAATTTATGCATCATGTATGAAGTGCATGAATATGCAACAGGCTATTGCTTTTAAGGGTTAATCCTTTGTTAACAGGGGTCCTTTTTCGGGAAAAAGGTACCCGGACATCCGTAACTCTTTGTCTCTATTGTGTCATATTGTCCTAATTCAAATTGTCCAAATTATTATTACTCTAATTGTATTACTATTTTTATAACCATTTTATTACTATTAAACCTTTAAAATTTTAAAAACAAGTGCTTGGCGTTTTTCACACACAGAATCACAGAATCACTTAACTCGGGAAAGACCTCGGAGTTTATCGAGTCCAATCTGCGACTGAACACCACCATGTCAACCAGAGCATGGCACTGAGAGCCACATCCAGGCTTTTGTTAAACATTTCCAGGAACGGTGACTCCACCACCTCCCTGGGCAGGCTGTTCCAATGTCTGATCACCCTTTCTGCAAAGGAATTCTGCCTAATATCCAACCTAAAGCTCTCCTGGTGCAGCTTAGACTATGTCTTCTTGTCCTGTCACTTGTTCCCTGGAACCTTCCCTGGCTGCCCTCTCCTTTCAGGGAGTATTGCAGAGCCACAAGGTCCCCCCCAAGCCTCCTTTTGTCCAGGCTGAGCCCCTTTTCCAGCTCCCTCAGCCTCTCATGGTGCTCCAGACCCTTTCCCAGCTCCATTCCCTTCTCTGGACATGCTCCAGCCCCTCAATGGCCTTCATTGAATCCTTCATTGAGCCTTCAATGAATCGAGGAACCCACACCAGGACACAAGACTCAAGGTGTGACCTCACCAGTCTAAGCCTGAAGTTGGGAAAACTGTAGATTTCCTGGTTAATATTGAATCATTGGACTTCTTGTGAACACCTACCCCTATAAGAGTAAATCTCTGTGTTATTGTTTTTTTTTTTTTAAAGGTGGAAAGAAAAGCAGCACAAGGATGAAAGGCTCAGCCTGGGGATGAGGAGGCTCAGGGGCCACCTTCTGGCTCACTGAGACAAGCATGGAGACGGGAGAGGCTTGGTCTCTTTTCCCAAGGAAAAGGGGCTGGACAAGAAGAAAATCACCAGAGGAGGTTTAGGTGGGATATTAGGAGACATTTCTTCACTGAAAGGTTGGACAGGCATTGGAACAAGCTGCTGTGGGGAAGTGGTGGAGTCACCATCCCGGGAGGGATTTAAAAGATGTACAGATGTGGTGCTTTGAGACGTGGTGGTGGACTTGGCAGTGATGGCTGAATGGCTGGACTCAATGATCTTAGAGATCTTTTCCAACCTTAACTGTTCCATGGTTCTATGGTTCTATAAATGGCTTTCTGCACCAAGAGCAAGAAAGAGCTCTGCACCAGCAGAGCCCTGCTCCCAAAGAGATGCCATTCCCATGGCTTCCCTGCCTGACAGCTGCCCAGGGAATCTGCCCTGGAATTCCTTTCTGCCCTCCCTGTGTGGCCCCTGCTGCCCCCAGAGACCCCCAGCCTTTCCCTGGAAGCACAGGGCATGCAGCCTGGCCTTTGTTCCTCGCCAAGATTAATTGTGACACAAAGCACCTCCTGACCTTTAAAAGGCAAGCAATAGGGCAAATGTTAAGTCCCAGTATTTTAGAGATGACTCTTACACAAGGTGAAAGGTTGTGAACTTTTCTTAAATGGGAAAGATCAAGTTCACTCCATTGTTTTGTAGGTGCCTTTTGGCTTTTCTTCTCAGCACATGTAGATAGTTCAGAAATGTCCTTGTTCCTTCTGTGAGCACTGGCATGTTGATTCCCCAAGTTACCCCGTTCCTAAGTTGTTTCCAGCACACTTTAATTTATTATTCTTACTGCACACTCACAGACCTATGTTCTCTCATTATAGAAAGGTTTCTGACTGATAAATGGACTTAAACACTATCATCTTCCTCATCTCTTTCTCCACTCTCACATTCCAACGTGAAGACCAACCCTCCAAAACATTTCTCTAACTCCCACAGGCACAAGCCCTCCTTAGATAAACCCACTAGATATTTTTGTTTATTCCCTAAGTGCTGCAGACTGGAGGGGTCTCATGGTAAAGAAAAGAGTGAGAGGAATTGCCACTGTGAATCTGAGCTGGGACAAGATGTGCCTGATTTAAGAGGTGTATTTTTTTTTGCAGCCCTGAATATATTTTAAACTCAAGGAAAGACATTAACAAAAAGGGTAGCATAGGAGAAATATATTTGCTGTGTGTGCATTAATTGATGAAGCAGGAGTAACCCTTGTAATGGTATAAGAAGTATAAAATCCAGTTAAATAAAATTCCTTTTAAATTTTGCCAGCGAAGGTGACTCTGCAAAACAACAGGGACCAAATCACATGGTGCCTGGTGATGGCAACCAGCCAAATTCAGAGGCAAATCTGTGAGAGAGAAGTCCAAATCAGCACAATTTATACCTTTATTCTCTATACCCTGACATGCAATTGACAACAGCATCAACTGAGATTTTAATCAGTTCATACAAACCTGGTGGCCAGATTCAGCACTGAGTGTGAAAGTGGGCTGCACATTTATGCAATTCCAAAGGTTTTAATTCCAAAGGTCTAAATTAGTAACAAAAGTGAAACTGAAAGACAGAAATCAGTGTTTAATTAAGACTCTTAAATGCTTTTAAACTCAGTCCTATGGGAATGCAGAGTGATTGAGCAGGGTCTTTTATTCTGTCTGAACCTCACTTGGATGCATTCACTGATGAAAATACCCCAAGCAATAAATTGCTTTATTCCAGTGATTTCCTTTGGAAGCAGTTTGTGGGGCTTTTGCAAACGAAATATTAGGTGAGCCTAACAGATTGTAAGCACTTCTGTGTCAGAATAAAACTTAATAGAAATGATTTATTGGAGTAGCTCAGATTTCAGTGGAAGTTTCCCAGAAATTTAAGTGCTGTGAATGATCCGGCTCCCAACCAAATAATCCTCAGGTTTCTCGAGGCAGGATGAGTCCTTGCAAAATACTGCAGAGGGAGCTCGAAGCCTGGGAGTGCCTCAGACTTAGCTTTGACTGACTTCACGGTCCTTGCTGGAGGAGCAGCGCGAAGAGAGCATGGCAAGATTCATTTCAGCAGCGCCCTCGGGGAGGTGTCAGTCACCAGGACATCCAGGCAAAACCACTCAGCTGGGGACTGCAAAAATGGCCAAGTGCGGGGCTGTCCTGAGGTGTGTTGGTGTGGAAACTCGGGAAGATCCTTCCTTGTTTCCAGCCAAGGCAAGAAACATTCTGCTGGTGCAGAGAAACTGGAGTGTTTGGGAGCTGCTGTGTTTTTAAGTGAAGCAGCTTTGATAATTTCTTTAATTTCCCATGCGATTCAATAGCACATATCCCAGGGGGGGATTTAAAATCTTTATCCTGACAATTCTGAGAGACAGGCTGGGCACAGACAGTGCTGAGGAACTGTTTCTCTTTTGAGGCCCAGGTGATTGTACATTTCTTTTAATATACCTACTCATGTCTTCCAAGGGAATTAATGACATCTCCTTTTTTCTTTGCTGGCTTCAAGATAAGAGGAGATTTTGCATAAAAAACCCCAACCCTCTCCCTACTAGCAGAATTGGGCTGCAAGAGGTTTTTAGTTTGATTGCTTGCTTTTTTACTCCTACGCTGAATAAACTGATTTCCATAAAATTTCTTAGTGTACTTATCCAATGCCTCTCACCCATTTTTTTTGCAAAACCCTAAAATGCACATTTTCAGCAAAGAGAAGACAGTTTCTGTATTTTCATTAGTGAGTGAATTGATCTGTACAGGTTTATTTTGTCAGCTATCACCTCTCTGTTGCTATAACATCCAGTCTAGAAAGAATTGCTCTGGTAAAGAAACTCATTTGTGAAGAGGATCTTAGGAGAAAACTGTCCCTGACAAAAGGGCCCGTAAGAAATGTCAAATTATTGTGAGTTGAGAAAGAAAATTAGAAGCAGAGTGTGGGAAAAGTAAATAAGTACTGAAAAGAGAGTGAACTCTGGCATGACTAGGTTGTATACAGATAAAAAATCTGGCCAAGTAACAACAACAACAAGCAATAAGTTGTTAACAGATGCTTGAACTTAATATTGAAACAGCAGAAGTGTTGATATAATTCTGTTGATACAGTTCTGTTGTGTTATTGTTGGCAGAAGAAGTTAGTTTAACTTTAGGGGAAGGGTAAATTGTAGACTTTTGTTTATTTGCTCCGGCTAAAAACCTCTGACTTGACTTTTTACCTATTTTTGTAGTGAATTTTCATCATACCATGGAAGTATGAAATAATTCAAACAAACATTTCACATGTCAATAAAGCTGTGTGCATATATTAGCCCAGCACACCTCATTCCTCTAAACCATATTTATTACTTAAGCTCGACAACATCAATTTTGCACTTGGAAAAACAGAAGAACAGAGAAGTCAGAGAGCAAGGGTTGTTTGTAGAGGAATGTCATTGTGAAATGACAAAATGTCCCCAAATAACAGTGTATGATCATTAAATCTCTTTTGGGGCCCTTTCTATTTCTATTCAGTTCAGTTCCTGCTCTGTGACTGGCTGAGGGCAAAGCAAAGCAAATTAAGATCCAAACTGGAAGTTGCTATTCATGCAGGGAAATAATCCAGCAGCTCTGATTGCCAGCCTTGGAAGCTAATACTAATTCATTTCTGCAGAGTATGTATAATTTGTTCTTTATTTTCCTGAGCTGCTGTATTGCCAGTTCCTAAACCAGATAAAACCATGAAAAGGTAAGCACTTACCACAATAACATTTATTTTCTCTAAATTGAGGTGGTTTTCTTCATTCTCCATCCTTATATTAGAAAATACAATATTCTGAGCAGCTATAAAATAAAGGTTAGGGTAACAAAAATAATTATTTTTCAGAAAACTGATCCATTTTGCACCACTTTGGAGTATTTCTTACAAGCATGTAATTAGTTCTGTACCACAGGACTTCATCCTCCCACCCAAGGAAAGGTTTTCTTACTCTTTCCCTACTGAGGAGCAGCAACTCCATTGCCTGCTGCAGAGCATTGCAGTTGAAATAATAGCAGCAGGGATTTCTCTTTTTTTTTCTTTTTTTTTTTTTTTTTGGTGTCTGTGAATATTCAGCTCTTATCTCTTCTGCACCAACAGACTCTGCTTTGGACCTGGTAAAAAATGGAAAATTTTTCCCAACCATGTCCCTGCATCCAGCCTGCAGAGACCAGAAAATATCTAAATATCTCTCAGAGATACTGAAATTTTGCTTTAATAAATAAAAATGAGTGAGCCTGTTACACTTACTTGATTTTTGAGTTAATCTCAGGTATTGTGAACTCACTGTTGTGACTGGAGATAATGACAAGCCAAGAGGTGGGGGTTATTTCCTAGAAACAAGCATTGCTTTATATATCTGTGATTTTCATTCTTTTCAGGGCATGCCAGTGCAGTATTTTCCATCTGAGTCACCGTCCTGGAGGTTGGAAGGTGCAAGTTTTTTACTCAATTCTGATTAAAGAGGGAGTGCCTCATGTGCTCAAGCACAGTGCTCTTATTATCCAGTTATTTCCTTTTAAAACATGAATAGTTTCACGTGGCCACCAAGTGATACAGGATATGACTGGGTGAATTACTCACAGGGATTTAGATATCATAAATAAGAAGCAAATCTGATTTCATCATCCCTCTCCCTTGATTCTTTGGGGAGGAAGTATTATTTTCTGCTCTCTGAAGAAATGCTGTAATTTGAGCTAGTCCACTGTGCTGTGGTCAGAATCAGATACCAGCTAGTCCTAAACCACAATTTGGAGTCCATTTTCATACACAAACTTGTGGGAAACTTGTTGCATTTGTTCCCAGAGATGAAAAGTCTAGGAAGAGAGCGTGACTTCCTGAGAGAAGGCTGGATTAATCCAATACAAAATATAGCATTTATTTATTTTCCTTACTGTCTGTATACTTCAGAAGAAGTGAGGAAGTTGCAAACACCACAGCTTGGTGCCAGAAAAGCCACAGAGTTTTTTTCTTTTTCCTTGTGTGGATACAACCAAAATTAAATGGCTTGTAGCATAGGATCAGCCCCAAGCTCACCCTCTGTGATCACTCAAATACACATCTAACCATACTTTGCTGTTCTTCACCAGTTTTGGAGTGAGGCTTTTGAAAGGGAGCCTGTAGCACATCTTTGCCCAGCACCTAAACCTGGCAGTGATTAATTAATTGCCACTTCTCATCCCCAGGAAGCCCCAGAGGGGATTACCAACTTAGCTCAGCAGCTCCAAGGCAAGCTTTGTGAAGAGGTGGAGGAACTTGGTTTCAGAAGCCAAAGGCAGAGAGGCAAAAGGGAAGAGGTTCAGTAGAAGTTCAGAACTGCCTCTCACTTTTACTTCTTTCTCTCATTGAAGACAGGATTAAGATGGAGCTGAAGTTTATCTTGATTTGCTTGCAGGAGTTTCACTGTTCCTTCCCTGCTCACAACTCCCCTTTTCCACTGCCAGCAGTGCCTGAGGAGAGCAAAATGCCCAAACAGCTGCAGGAGTCAGAGCCCACCAGCCTGCAGACACACAGGGCACACACACCAGCTCCTGCAGTAAACCCAGAGCAGTCTGGCCTGCTGGGATTTATTGCTTCCCCACTTGCTGGCTAATTACCTGCAATTGCCTTCCTTCATTACCTGGAGATGTATTTCAGAGATTAATGCTTTGAGAAATGTGAGCTGCTCCTGTAATTACACACTGCTGCCATGACAGATGGGAATTCCAGGCTCAGCTCCATTCCTCCCACAGGACCAAAACCTTCCAGCTTCCATCTCCACACGAGACCCACAGCATTGCCTGGCTTGGCGTGGTTGGGGTGGCACGTGGGAGCACTGGCAGAGGCTGCCCCATCACCCACCTACAAGGGCAATCCATCCTCTTCCCAGAAAAACTAACTTGGGTCTGGGAACAGCAGGCAAAAGCCCTTTCTTCCTCTCTTCCCTACTGTGCATCTTTTCCTCAGCTCCATCTCAGAATTCAGCTGGAGAAGATAACCACTATATTCTCATTTAGCAGTAAAAATAAGGAATAGCCTTTTCTTCTAAGATTGCTTAACCACATGCCTCTTGCTCTGAAAAATGGACTTTATTACACTTAAGCTTGTTCAGCACAAGCACTCTGCTAAATATTTTGTATTTTGATTCTTGTTTCTCATGGCCATCCGAACAGATACATTTCCTGTTTTGGCATGATTTTTTTTCCAGAGATGGTACTAAGCCAGATGAAAGCTATGACCTCAGAATCTTCAATTTTCTTGGATTTTCCAAGGCCTTTGCCTCATGGCAACCAGCACAATGGTGCACCCAACTCTTTACCGCTCTCACAACACATCTGCATCAATTTATTTTGGCTTTAGCTGACGCTGAAGGTTACAAAAGTAACCTACAAAAACTGTCAGGAGTTTTTATTTTATCCAAAGTGAAACCAATCACTCAATAAGTACTGCTTAACCTCATGCAAAGTACACTGAAGGGAATCAATGGGAATATTTTCTTTGGCTTCAGGTGGCCGACATAGCCTTAAAAATTAGGATAGAGTTAAAATTCAAAACAAGTCACATTCATAGTTAGTTTTTTCTTCAGAAAGGCCTGTTGGGCTAAAAAAAGAAGGTTAAAAAAAGAACTTTGGTTTTTCTCTGCTATACTAAAAATGGCACGTTGTGTTTGGTTATGGAATAAATAGTGCTCAAATGTGCAAAGAATTGAACAAGCGTTTGAATGGAATTCATATAAATTTTAAGATGGGTTTTTTCCAGTGGTAAGAGGAAGAGAACTTGTGTACTCTGAGAGCTTTGTAGGAAAATATAAATGCACTCAAGTGATGCACAGAGCTCTGGGAGAGGTCAGACTCCGGAGGTATCAGGATGAAAAGTAAATTATTATTGCTTATTGGAAACCACAACAGCCAAAAAGATCATTAACAGCTCAGGACCAGAGAGCGTAGGGGGGTTAAAAATAGAAATGTGTCTGTGCCTTGATGTGAGACTTATTCACCCTTAAGCTATTTAAGACTGCAAAATATTTGTAGGACAGTATCTTGGAAACACAATGACATGGAAATCCAGGAGATTGAGACTCACACAGGCAGCCCTTGGGGTGGGAGCAGTTTCCTCCTCGGATGCACCGACAGATGTTGTGTTTTTGCTACCAACCTCTCATGGCAATCAGCGATCAGTGATTCAGCAATGGCTCAGAAATGGCCCCTGCAGCCATTTCCAGCAGGAATCTTCCCCATGGTCTACATTTTCTCTTGGAGCAAGCAAATGGATGCCATGACTTTCCTCTTCAATACCTTAAGATGTTGGGTTTGAGACTTTTTTCCCTTTGGTCAAATCCAGGCTGGGAAATGGTTTTGTGCTTATGGTTTTGGGGCAGAAGCATGCCAAGAACAGGCTGACTGCATGTCATGGACATGGTGTCATACATGGCATACAATTCAACACAGAGTTCAGCTTTCTACTTGCACAAATGAAATTTGGTTTGCTATCTTTCATAAAATGTGGTCACTGTGAGTCACATCAAGGCATGTACAGGTATTCTTTGATCAGTTCCAGATCCCTGCTTCTCTGATTTAAGTTTCTTTTTTCCCCCCTCTATTCCAGTAAATCCTTTCTAGCACAATCCTGCCTCAAATTTGCTTTTGTTAAAAGCAAACCTTTTTTTTTTTGCATCCCAAATATGAAACAACTTTCAGGAAAAGTACCACAGCCACAGTGCAAGTGGTTTTCTGGAAGGCATTATCTTACATCTAATGAGCTCACATGTACTATTTTGTCTTTAATAACTGACAATCCCACACAGTTACCTGCTAGACTGTGGTTTACCTGCTTCTGGTGTCCATATCCATTCTCTCAGGACACAATTCCCACCTTCTAAACTAAATTTCCTGACTTGGAGCATTAATATTTTCCATCCAGGAAAGGAGGGCTGGTGTGAAGCCTCGTGCTTTGCCTTCTCACACGACAGTTAAATGGGGAAGGGAGGAAAAAACTGCAATCAGCAAGTGAGGTTCTGAGGCCAGCCTTGCTTGGACAGGTCCCTCAGGGCAGTGGGAATGTGACAGCCACAGTGGAGCCATTCTGCAGCCAAAAAACTCCCTTTGTACTCCTGGAGATGGATTTCAGGTGGGATTCACTCGCCTCCACGTGGGTCTCTAAAGCAGCTCAAACACCAGACCTACCTGGGACATTTTTAGGGAGATGTCTGTACACTCAGAGCACAAGGAGGGCTGGGAACAGAACCTGTCCCACAGGAGAAACTCTTGGATATTTAAGTTTATTTCAAATAAGTGTTCAAAGAAAAAGAAAAAAAAAAAAAAACCAAAATAAAACAGATTTAGTATATATTTGCTTTTCTTAAAAAATGATTCCATGAAATAATTTTATAGATATCTGAGTAGTAATACAGATTTTTATATACAAAATTCCATTTCAAACAATTTACTGTACAAAAGAAAGTATAAGCAACTGTTACTATTCCATGATTTCAGCAAATAATGAAAAAATTCAGATAAGTATGTGTTCAGGATATAGTTCCACCATTTACAGGAATGTCAGTATTAAGTTGGGAACACTTTCAGGTCAGTATTTACAGATTAAATCCCCTTCGAGGACGATCCCTAACGTTTCTCCTCAGAATAGGTAGTTTGGCTTTCTCCTGGATCTTTTGGGCTACCAAGGAATGAGAGGAAAAACAGGTTTTCAACAAAATGTGTGGACAGAATTCTGCTTGATTTCTCCCCAGTCCTATTGCAGTCAGTGGGCCTGATCTGGTAAACATTTACTAATCAGGCATTACATTTATGTGGGAATAAATCAGGCAGGATTTGGCCCTACAGCAACACGCTATCATAAGTTACAAATTTTAAAAATAGTGACATTCCTGCAAGTCAAAGTACAACAGAAACAAGAGTTAACAAAATATAAGCCCTTTATTAATAAAAATCTTTGGTTGGATCAGTATTTTAAATAAGCTTCAAGAATATTTGGTTAATACCATTTTCTTTCTTCCACATAATTTCTCTTTTGGTACCTTCTTTGGACAGACTACAGAAAAATATCAAGTTTATCCATACTTTAAAACAAATAAATATATCAAAAGCTCTATATGGCATTCTTTTTAGAGTTCTAGCATTAATCTTTAAATTAGTTTGGCAAAGAAAAAAAAGAAAGAAAAAAAGAAATTACTAACCTCTTGAAAACAGTTTGGTTTTGTAACAAACCATACAGTAGTTAGACTTTAAAGAAATCTTTCCTTTTTATTTTCTTTTTCAATTTTATAATGCAAGTGCCATGGACAAGACAAAGCAATAAAAGAAATTAGATTAATTGCACCAATATTATTTGGAAGTGCAGTTTATCGGTCAACAAAGCGAAACAAAAACATATTATGCTTAAAAAGAGCTGTACTGATGGGCTTTAGCTAGTCATGGTAAGTAAGGATTTCAGACTTATACTTTAGGGAAAAGCTCCTTGTACAAAAGACAGAGGATTTTAAGACAAAAGAAAAGTCCTGTAACTAGCTGAAGGTCTGGTCCTGTAGCCCCAGTGCAGGCAGAGCTTCCACTGAAGACAGCAAGTGGGATGCATTTGGGATTTACTCCTCTGGCACAGCCTCTGGGAAGTGCCAGCCACCAGCAGGAAGTCTGTGGCAAAAGCTGGCTGTGAAACATGGGTGCAAGCACTCCCTTCTCCTGCTCCAGAGGGCTACAGGGAAAAGCCAGGCTGGGCCAGGGATGTGCTGAACCATCGGGGGAAAGGGAATTTCCTCAGCAACTGCAGCGTGCGAGTGCTTGGCAGGGCAGTGAGAGTCACTGGAGCTCTCTGTGTGCTCATTAACTCAGGGCATTTAACAAATGCTCCGTGACCATGGGCCTGCTGGGAGGATCTCTGCAATTGTGCTGCTGCTGCTGCCAAGAAAGCACTGCCCACAATCCCTGTGCTGATGTTTCCAGAGGCAGTGGTGCCCCAGGGAGGGTCTGGGAGCTGCCACAAGTCCCCCCCCACATCTTTGGGACTCCAAAGCTCAGACTCACAAAGCTAAACACAGCCTTGGGAAGCAAGTCAGTCTGGTAGGCTTTATGGAATATGAGGGAATACTGATTTTGCATATCATTTAGCAAGTTACCCCATGGACCTTTGAACCCGGCTTTCCAAAATAGTTCAAATTAGCATTATTATTATAATGACTTCAAATTTACCTTTATTTCATTAGCTAATTGATAGGCTAAGATCAGATTCTCCGAGAATATCTCTAGCAAGATTGTCCTAAGTACCTGCATTTCTTAATGCACGCCAATGTCGACAGGATGAAATACAAAAACTCCCTGCATTACTGCTTGTGCAAAAGGAAAACAAAACAAAACGAAACCCCAACATTGTCAGAAATAGAACGTGGTCCTCCATGTTTGCAAGAAGGGCATTTCTCACAAAGATGGGAGTGAAATGGCAGCACATCCTTCAACATGCACCGGGGTCTCCGTACCGGAGTCCTGCCCTTGGCGCCATGGCTTTTGTCTCTGGAATGCCCCGACAGCCTCAGCTCCCTCCTCTCCTAAACGTCCAGAGGATAGGAATGGCAGGAGGACAAGCTCCCACTGCGGCTCCTCGAGAGCCTGGGGCTGTGGTTGTTGCAGTTTTCCCCTTTTCTCTTGTCCTTGTCTTTCCAGGTTTCCAGCATCTGCAGCTTGCCTTGCTCTTCCCTCATGAAGACCTCCACCATGAGAACCTTCTCCTTGTGAATCTGCTGACTAATGTCCTTGGGAATGTCTGGGATAATCCAGTCAACAAATTCACTCATGAACATGACCAAGTTCTGAAAATGAAATTGTGAGAAAGTGTCAGCGGGGCCAAATGAAAGGGTGGCTGTAGGGAAAGGAGAGGGCACTCAGGAAAGAAAAATGAAGAGAGGACAATATTTGAGTTGGACTATGGGACCAAATTCCCCTCAACTGCTTTGTGCATGCTAGAAGTAGAGAAATACATCAGGTATTGATTGACCTCTATGATTTATGTACCAATCCTGACACTGCAGCCACTTAGAAATCCAAAGGAATTTGCAATTGGTGAGTGGCTCATGAGACTGACATCAGGAAGGCAGAAGCAAATACAAGAGGTAAAAATGGTAAAAGTTGGTAAAATACATTCCAATTGAATTTTTCTAATTGAAAAACCTTGATTCAAGGAAGGGGTGATCTTTCCCAAAAAGATAACTTTTAATAAAAAAAACCCAATAAAAATTTTGAAACGAGTTATTCAGATGAGGCAGACTTAAGACATTTGTGTTGCAATAAGTAGCATCACTGTTGTGATTAAATAATGTCTTTTAAGGACAAATTACAAGATTTTGGCTTTGTATTCAGATACAAATTAAACCTGAACTTGGAAAATTTTAAAAATCTCATTTCTTGGCTAGCTCTAAAAATGATTTTGGGTTAAATTTATGCTGCTTCAGTGAAATTGTTGATGTCCTATGGGAGAAATTGATGGAACCTAATTAGTATCAGCCTTGTGCTTTGCTGGTCTCTAAGATCATTAAGTTATTCTGCATCAAACTAGTTCAAGGAATCCCTGGGGATGAATTTTTCCACTGAGGATATACCAGTGACTGGATGGGTGGGACAAAGAGGGTAATGAAGATGGGCAAATTTCTTTGGCTTTTCCATGAAACAATTGAGAAAGAAGATATTTCTTTGGCCCAATAACTTATTTCCAAGTGCCTGCAGTGTCACCTACCTGGAAAACTATCACAAATGCCAATCTTGCTGCTAGGACAGCCCAGAAATCCTTTGAAATGTCATATTTGTTTTCAGACCAGGGGGGTTCTCTATAATCTTTGTACCTGCAAAACAAGACTCAGTAAATCAGGGGTGCAATTCAGAAATGTTGGCACCTGAAGGAGTTATTAACAAACAGCCAAACAATAAATAGAACTGTCTAAAAGAAAGTTCACTGTATTAATCTCTCAGAAACAAGACACAGCTGAAACTATCCCATAGCCTTCAAGTTAGCCTTAAAATTAAAGGTTAATTCATCTTAATACCCTCTGATTACTACATATAATATCGATTTTGCATAAGACAGAGTAAACTACACAGCTCAGGTGATTTAAGATAGGTAAAAAGGCAACATATATTTTTCAAACTAATTTTAAAGACAAAAATACTGATCTCAGGTTCATAGAATGTGTTTAACACGTGATTAGCAAAAGGTTGAAACGAAATTTTGTCAGGTGGAGAGAAGAGAATTTTTCCTTAGTATGGCTTACAGAAAATCTATGTGTTGATAAACAAGACCAAGAAAAGTCATTAAATTCAAAACCACAGCATCCTGTCAATATTTTGAAAGAATTAGGGCTCTGCATTTTCAAATTATTTTAAAATCCTTGGGATAAGGATAGGATTGAAAGAAGACACAGGCTGGAAGTGGAAAGCAAATAAATCTGGCATTTTGCTTTTGGACCATGATGCCAACACTTCCATTCTGTGCTGAAGCATGTTTGCCAGCCTTGCTTAACCTCTGCCCAGAGAGAAGCAGGAGGAAACCAGGAGAAAATAAAAGCGAGCAAAACTACTGCAAATGCAGTTTGGTTGGTTTTGCTTTCATCTCTGAGTGAATTTTCTGTTTAGAGGTCATTTCACCATATTAACTTGCACTATTCAAGTGCATAAAGAATATAATACAAAATAATATAATTCAAAGGCAAGGTTTTTTATTTGGTCAGTTAGTGTGATTTTTTTAGTATGCATGTATCAAAGTCATCTTTGTTTCTTTCTCCCCTGGAATATCTCTTCCTTCCTTACTCTTCTCTCCCCCTTCCTCCCTCTGTTGTCCCCTTTTCAGCTTTGATGGTCTAAGTGCTTTCACTGTCAGAACTGTCAATTCTAAGAATATATTAGCTGAAATAGGTAACCACAATTTTCCTTTAAACATGAGAAGAATAGATATGAATTGTCACAGGCATGCAAATTCCTCCTGTGTGATGACACTATAAATAAGTCCTAAGTTCCAGATAAGGATGCTACTGCTCTCTCATCAGGAATTGGGAATTGGACAAAAAAAGAGGTCATGGTTCATTATATCATGACATGACATCAGAGTGACAAAATTTTCTTCCCTCAAAGCACCATTGTGCTGTTTATCATTATTTGTCTCCTTTCCTGGAAAAGGGAATCCATAATAAAAAAAATCTTTGCATGGACAAGCACTGAATTTAACTAACAATGATCTCCATTTCCCAAAATAAGCAGTAAATCATATTCAGGTCTGTGATTACTTTATATGTAAGCAAGATGTTCAAGGCAATGGATCCATCTGATATAAAAGGCTAGCAAGGTGCTCAAAGGGTACTGAAAAGACAAAGAATCTGCCCCAGGAATGTAAGAATTTGCCACGTTCTTTGCCAGCTGTGAAAACACTTGGCATTAGCGATCATTCAAGAGAGTACCTGCATATCTGAACCTCGTAGCCAAGATCCAGGGGGTCGTTGGGAGCTGTTCCTGCTTGGAAATCGCTGACATTAAAAGAGGATAGTGTATGGTTGACGAAGCCATGCATGGTGCCATTCTCACTGTACATGTACAGGTACACGAGGCGTGGAATGAAGTCGGATGTGAATGAGATCACAAATGCCTGAGCCACAAGAGTAGAGAGTGAGCGCGGTACCCAGGCAGAGCTTCACTTCATCACATCCTCAACCATGACTTGCCCAAACTACTCACACCACACTCAGGGGAGCCTGAGGGCCCTGAGAGTGGAGCATTGCCTGCACCAGCAAGGGATTGTTCACTGCACCAGCAAGGGATTGTTCACTGCCCGCTCTCCTGAGGTGCGGCGCATTCCCTGGAGCAGTGCCACGCCAGCTGAGGTGTCTGCATGGGTGACAACCTGGGCCCCCAAAAAAGGAGCAGCTGCACTTCCCAGCACCAGGGGAGAGCTACCACAGCTCTGCTTCCCTGTGTCCCCATCACAGCTTCTCCCTGTTGCCTTGGACAAGGTCCAATTGATTGATATCCAGCTGCTTTTCCGTCCTGCAAACAACCCACGGTGATTCAACTCTTCAAAGTCTCATTGCATTGCAAAAAAATGTTAATTGTGTGTGGTTCTTAACTTCATCAGGCTAAAAGGATGAGGAGACTAAGCCCAGTTTTATTTTTTTGGTCACAAAAGTTGCATTTCATGCAGTTATTTAAAATTTTCTGAAAATATCGTGGGGAAAAGGCACGACAGTCAAGTGGGCTGAGTTCCTCATGACTTTAGCCTTCCTCATTTATCATCATTATGAAACATTGCCACTGGCATAAATCTCATGTACATGTGGAACAAACAGTACAAAATGTTTTACTTATTTTATGGTAAAGAGGAGCTGTACATTGATCAAAGAGGGAAAACTAACACTGGCTATTGACAAGGAAAGACTACACAGAACAAAAGAGAAAAACAGAGAAATTATTTCCAAAGGAAAAGAGGAGAAATGGGAAGGACAAACTAAGGCAGCATACCAAAAGAATGGGCTTGCCATAGCACAACAGAACCCTGGGGACAAAATGAAGGAATTTCAAGTCTGGATAATGAAAAAAAACCCTAAGGGAGTCCATAGCCATGTGGCCATAAGCCCTACAGAGCCCCTGCTTTGCTGCACTGCAAACATGTTGAATTTCAGCCGGCCTTTGTTTTCATCTTTCCCTCAGCTGAGGTGCAAGGAGGATGACCATTGTGGATGTCTATTCATATAGAATAGTGCAGAAGTACATGCATTAATATATTAAGACCTGCTACATTTTTGTGAAATGTTGAAATAAACTTTTTTTACAGGATTTTCCAAGCTCTCTGAGTGGGGGCAATACAGCTTGAGGGCAGATTTTTGATGGAGGGATTCTGCACTCTGAGGAGCTGAACTGGTTCTCACCTTACCCAAAATAGCATTGAAATGAAAAAATACATCTTATGCTACTGATAGTATTTCAAAAGAGTAAAAGTAAGCAGCTGTGGTAGTATTTGTTTGAAGGACAGAACTGTTTTACAAAAACATTCGGTAAAAAGCAGCAGTGACAGCTTATATTATTGCTACTGCCATCACAGCTTGAAAATAAACACAGCAACTCATCCTCAAATATTTCCAAAAATTTCTCAATCATATACTTTCACTTGATTGAAGGGATTTTGTACTGAAATAAAACTAATGGAGCAGAATGGAAAAGCCAGCCTATTGAATTCAAATTTAATTCATGCTGCTTTACTTACATTTATGATGACAGCAAGCTTTCCAATACCTCTGAGGATATTATACCAGATTCCTGAGGAAGGAGACAAACATGTAAATGCTGTTCTAGTCCTTAAAATGAGATAAATTACATCTGCAGTTAACAGAGTTAGGAGTATGTATGATTGTGCTGAGCTAGTTATATTTTAAATAGAAAAAGAACAAATTATAAAAAATTAATTTAATGGCTTGTAAACAAAAGGAGCCCAACTATGTTTTGGCACCTTTTTTTTTACAGGTTTTGAAGAATGGAATGGAACTGCAATGAATTGCGATTAACACATTCTCAGAAACAAATAGAAAAAAAATAATCAAACCCCCACCACAATCAAAAAAGTCAACATCACTCTCCCAATCAATTCCACCAGCAATCTGAACCTGCAGCATCAAATCAGGGAGCCACAACAAAACACCCCCAAAGCAAAGTCATGGCAAAACATGATGTGTCCTTCAAGTCTAGGATGATCCTAGGCACAAGGATGAGCCCAAGGAAAAACTCTGCCTGTAGTGCAGTAGAATGAACTTAGAGTTTAATAACAGATACACTTCTGCTCTTGCTGCTTGGCTCTGTAACAAGGACAGTTATTTTATTTCTACTTTTATTTTTATTTTAATGAGCTTTTGATTCATAAGTAAGCAGCATTTGGGAGAAGCAGCTCCCTCATTACAAACACCCACAGGTGTGAGCCTCCTGTAAGGGCAGGACTGGGCTCTTGTCCCCACACACCACAGAGCCCAGCTCCAGCTCCATCCACTGCAGTTCACACCCTTCCCACCTTCCTGCTAAGAAGGGACAAAGGGATCCATCTACCCACAGGCTTTTGAGTCTCCTCTCATTCCCAAGGGTATTTCTGAGGCCAGTGCAGAGCTGTTAAATGCGGAAATTTTTGCTTCTGCACGACAACTGCACTGCCAGGAAGGGCTGTTGATGTCAGAACCGTGTGAGATATTTTGCTATTGATAATTTTTGATTTAAAAAGTGGCAATATTTACTTAATGAAATATTCATCTGAATTTAAAGTTTTGGTCTTCCTATTTTAAAGGTAAAGCCTCAATAAATTATGACAATTCACAGGTAAGCCACAGCTGAATGTTTTGACTTTTCCTATAAATATCTCCCTGTTATTGAAACTAGCTCAGCATAACAATATCCTGCCATCAATCCAGGAATAAACAAACAGGGATACAATAACAATATCCACTTACCTATATCCTTTGCTCTCACTGCTACCGGTCTCCTCAGCTCAGTAACAAATTTTTTGGCATCCAGACGGATTTCAATGATGTTGTTCAATAAAGCAAACAAAGGTGCCAGTGGGAAGGAGGCAACAAACAAAGTTACAAACCCAAACTGGATAACTGGAAAGAAAAAGAAAACATTTCAGTGTCTGTTATTATTTACCAAATGCACCCATCACCACATCGGTGCCAGCCCCTAAATTCTGATGAGGTGATGACTTCTGGGAGATTCAATCCCATTTTCTGTGCCAGCCACAGTTTGCATGATGGCTGCTCTATTTGGGTATGGAAGGGCCACTTGTCACCTTGTAAAAGGCAAGGCAATAGTAACCAGAAGGATGGGGAAGCTCCTAAAACAATTTTTCCGTGGGCAAATCTGGCACAGGGTCACCTGAAGGAGTGGGATTATGGAAGTGACCTAAACTTGCCATGTTCTACCTGGCAGGTTTTTGGCCTTCACTGGAAGCTTTGGAAAGGACATGGCTGATTCCTGCCTCTGCCAGGAATAACTTGCTTCCTATAACCTGGGATCATATTTGCTTTTTGTATGGATGTCATGCTCATCCTGGTACTGCCAGTGCCCATCTTTCTCCTGTTACTTTCAAATGCTGATCTCAGTAACAGCATCTTTTCTTATTTTTAGGAACTGGCAGCATGGCCATTCAGTTTGTCCCACTGAATTCCCATCTGCTTCAAGGACTCTGAACATCAAGGTCACCAGATATTCTAATTTCTCTCACTCAACATAAGATACTACTTGAAAAAAAAATTCTATGCGATCTGTCAAGTACAACCAGGTCTACAGGCATGCACTGCTCTCAGAAGATTTAGCTCAGATATCAGATAAAAGACTCTGGTGTAGAAATAATCAAATCTGAACTAACTTATTTCCAGTGAAGGGTTCAACTGATGGTAAAATATGCCTCACAATCTCAAGTAGATGCCACTTAATAATTTGCATTTGAAACTTGACAGTGATGTGTTACATGGCTTGAAAGAAAATATCTAAAATATCATTCTAAAGTAAGGGCTTGCAAACAGCAGAGAGCACAATTCAGCCCTCCAGGAGCCAGGGGTGGCTGAAACATGCTCCAGTCCAAGACTGCACATGTTAATAATTCAGTTACCTCATATCCACTGTCTGCTGAATGTACAGTTCAAAAAGCTCAGCTCTCCATCCCAATTAGTCACAATAATTACTGTTTAAAATGCCTTCTTTCCACCTCACTCACTCATTTCCATGTACTCAGGGGTGAGTCCAGCAAAAGGCTCGAGGTTATAGTCCACTTCATAGCGCTGCTTTTTCTTCATGTGCTCTTCATGGTCTAGAGAACGCCGACGCTTCAATTTCAGGTATCGTATAAACTTCTTCATTTTTCTGAGGGAAATGGAGACAATTTGCTGAGCACTCCATTCTGCTCACTCAGTGCTCATTTCTCAGTTGTTTTGCATTGCCAGGCACAATAATTAAAATAAGAAAGCACAGAAGTTGCTACTTACGGGATGCCAATCTCAAACAAATTGTTCTGGATCAGCTGCTTGCCCAACATGATAATACTGAGTTGGATACACAACTCCATTAGGCAACCTCCTGGGGCACACTGGGGTGAACAGAAGAAAGGTCAGTCAGAACATCTCCTCTACCCCATCCATCCAATAAGATCCCAAACAGGATAGAAATTCAATTACCTCTTCCATTCGGAAGGAATGGAAAATGTAGACGTAGTCTCCTGGACGTCCAACAAATCTAGGGCACAATGAGTTAAAAACATCAGACAGATTTTATACTTTCAGTATTTGATTCCTAAAGTAATTTATGTCATACTCCATGCCTCTGAGTGGGACCACCTAATGCTTAGTCCTGAAAAGGCCTCCAAGAAGCTGAAACCCTGAACAGCCCCTCCATCACTCACCGGCCTTTGAAGAAAGCCACGTAGAAAATGGGGGTGTAGGCGTTGACAAACTTCAGCAGGAAAGCCTTGAAAATCAGCCGCTCCTCGAAGTTCTTGTCGGTCTTTGGTACCTCTGGAAACAATGGGACATGGATGAGAAACGTTAAGGAATTATCCTACCTGGAAACATTTCAAGATCTTATAAATGTGGGTTTTGGAGAACATCATCACATCATTTGTTTAACATCATTTATTTAAAAGCAGCTGCTCCTCGAAGCTCTTGTCAGTCTTTGGTACCTCTGGAACCAATGGGACACGGATGAGAAACGTTAAGGAATTATCCTACCTGGAAACATTTCAAGATCCTATAAATGTGGGTTTTGGAGAACATCATCACATCATTTGTTTAAAAGCCACCTTTTAAACAAAGGGATAGATATGTATAGTGCTATATATATATATATATATAAAAGCAGTATGGCTGCACTGAGGTCAGTGGTCAGTCTGCTGAGGATCCCAGTCAGACACATTACAATGGCAATTCCAATTTAGTTCCACACCTGCCTGACCTTCACGACAATCATTTGTAGGTGCGCAAAAACTTGACCTGGAAAGATTTCTGGACCTTTGGTTACTAACAATTTCTTGGAAATAATAATAATAATAATAAAAAAAGAAGTTCCACAGTGGAATTTTAGGCACAAATGTGCCTAATCATGAGGCCCAGTGATCTGGGTGCTCAGATTTGACTCCCTGGTGGTGAGCTGAGGGCTCCAACGCACCGATCTGTGTGAGCCACCTGGCGATGCAGCCGTACACCTCGTCCAGGATGATGATGACCACCAGGTTGATGATGACGGCGGTGGCGGTGACGGTGACGCGGACGCTGGAGCGCCCCGAGGGTGTGGAGCTGATGGCCAGGGCGGCGGCCGTGGAGATCCTGTAGATGATCACCCCGAACACGATGGCGAACGTCAGCCCAACCTGCCAGGAAGAACCGCCCAAAACCTTACCAAAGGTTTGCCTTCCAACGCTTTGTTTGGGATTTAGAAATAACCTTAAAAATGGGACCTCTGGGCCACACCCCAAGTCCACCCAATACTGCATTAAGGCCTTGATGAACTGTGGGAAAGGAGCCCCCTTTTCTACCTGAAAATCACAGGAAAAAGAATGGCACTGTGATGCCACAATAGTAGGCAAAAGGTTTCTTTTTTTAAAGGCACCTAAATGTAAACTCCATGTTTAGCAGCATTAAAAATACTACCTATTAGAATTAATAAATTCTAAAATACTATATATTACTAATGAATATAAGTAATAATTGTAATTAATATAAATACTAATATGAAAAGCA
The DNA here is from genome assembly GCF_051311805.1 of Agelaius phoeniceus. Taxonomy (NCBI): domain Eukaryota; kingdom Metazoa; phylum Chordata; class Aves; order Passeriformes; family Icteridae; genus Agelaius; species Agelaius phoeniceus. Next base: position 8,876,262 of record NC_135270.1, on the reverse strand, counting down.
TTAGGGCTTTCAACCTGCATATACACATGGTGTTTCCTTTGTGATAAACAAAAAAAAATTTGTTTAATTGAAACAAATACTCCAAATTTGAAACAAATACTCCATTTGAAACAATGGAGTATTTCAGCTTTACTCTACACACCAGCCTTCAAATCCCTTAGACAGGTTAACTGCGCTCTCATAATCACAAACTGATATTAAATCTGATTAAATCAACACACTTCCTGGCACAGTAAAATCTCTCTCAATTTTTCATTGCTTAAATAAAGGAATGATTTTAAAACATGATTCTCAAAAGGTACTGGATTCTTCAGCTGAGCATATGAGATTTGTTGCATTTCTGTTCTCTGAAAATAGAAATATTTAAAAAATTCAACCCTAAACCAAAATCCCTACACCAAAAAACCAAAATAATTGACTTAGTCTGGGAAATTCTACCTTTGGAAAGGGTTTAAGCTTTTTTCACTATATCTGCCAATCTGCTCCATGACTTGAATTATTATTGTTTCTCTCAACATTTGTTTTAAATGCTGATGCTTTATCAGCAAATGGAAGAAGGCTGTTCTCATCATTATTTTACCTTTTCCTTGAATTAAGTGCTCTGTTTGCAATTCTGTTAGATGGTATAGCTCCAAATTTGACTGATTTATTAAAAATCATTGCAATTATGATTGCAGCTGGCAACATCAGTTATTTCCTAAAGTTTGATTATAAAAGTGATGTTGGTATCTACTTTCTGAGAGGGCTCTCTGTACTTTTTAGGCTTCATCCCATCAATGGTGTGGGAATTTCCATTTCTGTGTCCTCACTTTCCCCTCCCCTAGTTTAGTATTCTTTTGTCTTTATTGAAAAAAGACAGCAAAACAGAAATTCAAGCTCTTGCAAAGATTTCAGATCATAAGCCAATAAAATGCTTCAATTTTTCCACTGGAAAAAAACCCATTTTGAACTACATCCATCTGATAAAGTTTCCTATCACTTCTCTTCCATACAATGGTTCAGTAACAAAAAATTTAAAGCTTTGCCAGGTGATGCTTACCATGAAGATGATGCCAACAAAATTGGTTAAATAGGCTGGAAAACGGTCCTTCCATGTCAGCTTCTCTTTATCCGTCTAAATTGTTTTTTGGTGGGGAAAAGAAAAAAGGCACATTTGATAAAGAAGGAGAGTGCCATTCTGCTCATGTGATGAAAACAGAGAGGGGGAAGAAAAGGCTGGCAAAACCACAACCAGTTAGAAGATGCAGACACAGTGTTTACAGTCACAATTCCACACAGGCAAATTGTTTACTCCGTATCCAGGTTCAGACTGGTTAAGGGCCTGTGCTGGGAGTATAAATAAACCAGATTTTTCTGTGTACTTTTTGAAGGAAACATGCAAACAGGTTGTCATAAACCATGAAGTAAGGTCTCTCTTGCTGTTAAATATTTTCTTTTGCTTTCCCTACAAAAATCCCCCCCCCTTCCTCTCCCCTTCCACAGTTAATATTTGCAGCTCTGCTGTTGCACCACTGGCTCTACTGAAATACAGATTTAAGTATTGAATTAATTCATGCTACAGAGTAGCTCCAAGGTGAACACTCAGTTGACAGGGAAGATTAAGTTTTGGTGTGTGGCAAGAGTTAAAATTCATTTGAAAGGAGTGATTTTTAATTTTACCTGGCTATTCCTATGGTATTCAATTGACTACAGTAATAGGAATTATAGAAGGGGGGCTGGAATGAGGTGATCTTTAAGGTCCTTTCCAACCCAAACCATTTTGTTATTTTCTATATAACAACTCTGTATATTCTCTGAATTCCCTAAAACCAGTCAATCAGCCACTGCCTGAATTTTGGCTACAAAACATTCATTTAGAAGAGCTTTGCTCCTTTGGAATCCTTCACAAACTTGGATGCCCGGAATTGTTTTGAAACACAGAAAATCAACAGCAAAAGGAACATCTCAGAAGATGATGCACACGTTGTAATGCACATAAAAATATTGCTCAAATTCTATTTTTATGACATGCACATTGTCTCAGGGAAGTGCAAGCAGCTCTTTCAGCACATGGCCCATGCTCCTCTGCAAAACATAACATCCAGGATGGGAAATCTAAGATTAGCCATGCAGTGCCATTCCCAACTCGTGGAGCAGTGTCCCAAAAAATGCTGAAGGAATGAGGCAAGGAAGGGGAAGAAACCCAGAACTGAATGTGAATATTAAACAAAGGTTCAACAGCCAAAACTAAATTGATTTGTGTCTTCCATAATTACTCATAATTTGAGTTTCTTCATAAGTTTGTATAAAAAGAACCAATTTCACCCCAGCCATGACTTTCTTAACTCTTTGTCTCCATTTGTTTGCTGTCTCTTCTGGAAAATATCGGTGCTTCTGATGGGCAGTCAAAGGAAACAGAAAAGGGTTGGGAAATATGGCACTACAAAGCACTGCTCAATTAATTCCAGTAATTAATTCCATATTCTCTACTGACACAGCACTTTAGCACAAGTGAATGCTCTGTTAGCTTGGTTAAAGCTTTGTGTTTCAGCTTTAAGTTAATAAGATATAACAGCAAAAGATAAATGCTTGCCCCAAATCCTAGGGAACATCAGGCAATCCTGCAAATGATATTCCCTTTTTAATATAGGATTGTGCTCTGCTTTCAATTTTATGAGGTGTAAAAAATGTGCAGATTTTTTTTTCCTTTAATTTTTGTTTTTTTAAAATTAGATTCTTTTTGAAAAAGCTATAAGCAATTTTGGTTTAGCTTTAGATATTTTTTCTTTAAGAAGGTTTCCAAGTGTTACAACTGTTGAATTTGAACTTTAACACGCTAGATCCCAATGAAAGATAGCCACCAAGTCTTTCAGAAAAAACCTCTTTTTCTCACGTTTCCCAAATTAGTAACATCCAAATTGAACACAGCCCAAAAACTTATAAATAGTCTGGTTAAAAAAAAAAAAAAATCCTTTCTTAATTGCTCAACTTTCATTCTCCAATATTAGAGAGCCACCATTCGTTAGTTGTCTAATTAGTCTTCCACATTTAAGACACGAATTCTGATTATACTCAAAAGTAGAGCAAGTTACAGGTTTTTAGTGGAATACAGTAAAGTCTGTATCCAAAATCCTTTACCCAGCCTATCATAGTGCAGCAACCCAAACTGTTTTTCTTCTGCAAGGGATTTAAAAAGGGATTTGATTTGCTTATGGCCCTGAACCACTTACATACAGCATTCTGTAGATTATTGGGAACACACCATCAGCAGCTCTGTAGCATCTGTTAAGAGTGGCCCAGTGGTACTCAGGTATAAATTTACTTTAACATCCATCTTTATGTGCTCCCCTAAAGAGTGTAAATGTTATTGCAGTTGTATTTTCACAGGGTTGTCATAAAATCCCAATTTAGGGAATGGTTCCATGTTGTGGTGCCACTGGCAAGAGACGCAAGAGAGGAAATTCTGCCAAATTTTATGTTGGAGTTTTTACTTTTCTCAATAAAACCACGGTGCACAAATGGCTCACTCCTTGCACTGAAGGGGGAATAACCTCAGGTAGGATGGGGGCATCAGTGTGCAGGGGAGAAAAGGAGCTTTCCCAAGTAGTTCTGCTGCTGACAGGAAAGGAATTCCAGCTCCAGTGAAAGGGCAGGGAAGCTGCTTGCAGGGATTGCACCATCTCTTGGCAAGAGGCAGGTGCTCCTGGGGTGACAGGCAGCACCTTTCTCACAGTGACGTAAAGAGCAAGTTCAGAGCATAAGTGAGCACTGCCTCGTTCAGTGGGATAAAAGGGGAAGCTGTGGTTTTAAAAGGCAGAAAGTTATTGCCAAAGCTGGAATTTGGCGTGGAAATTGGAGTTAGTACTCTTCATTAATATTTTTATTTGCAGAGAAAGTCCAGCAAGACAGAGAACTTCTTCTGAGAGGCTTTAGGTACTTTTACTGCACAGAACAAGATGGTTTGTTACAGTTTTCTCAAACTTGATTTAGTAGTGTTAGAGGAACACCTCTTTGATGAGGCTCTGTTAGTCTCTCTGAGCCATACTCCTGAATCTAATTAGTAAAGTCATTTCTAGATTTAATCAGGTCTTGTGCCTGGCAGACCCCGAGCAAATCATGTGTGGAAGAAGACACCTGGAACTTAAACACCGTGAGCATTGACTACTTTTTACCTATTTATTAGTCTTAGGTCACTGCCTGCTGTAACAACCTTCTTTTTCATAAGTGAAGCAAATGAATATTTTTACCATACCTCTTTATGTTTGTGTTCTTTTCTCAATGATTTTTCTAAAACTTTTGCTTCATATTCTGCTCTTGGATGGTCCTGTGAAAGAAGTCATATTTAGTAAAAAAAAGCAAGATTACTTATTTTCTCTATCAGCTACAGATGAACTCTCTGCAGGTTGGTTTCCTGATGATTTCTGAGTTTTCTAATTGAGTTCCAATTCACTTGGTATGTCATTCATGTCAATGATAGTTGACTATAATTAAAAAAATGTTAAGTCTGTGAATACAGGAGCAGCTGCAGAACGATTTGGACAGCAATGTGCAGTGCTGTGTACATGACATTTAATAGATGAGATATGCAGCACAACCTGCAGAGAGCACAGCTCATGATGCTTGGATTTTAGCTACCTCTATTTTTGAAAAAAGTTAAATGTCATTAACTAATTTCAGTGATCCTAAGTTCATGAGAGCATTAATTTTCTGCTGTAAGTATGCAAAATACTTGTCTTTGGGATCCCATAAAATGGTCAGTTGGGGTGTTCCCCTAGTTCTGTCTGGGACAGCATCCACAGATTCTCTGTCTGCATTGCAGGAGAAGGTGCAGGAAACACTTGAAAGTAAGAGACGGCCAAAAGACTGAGGAAGATTCATGGGTTCAGAATTCCCGACAATTACGCATTCATAAAAGAGTTTAGAATTCAAAATTATGCATTGGATGGGAAACAGAACGGAGCTGAAAAAAGTCTGAACAAGTGGAGAGGGGAAGGGTGTAAAGGCAAAGCAATCAGTGGGAATTCCAAAGAAAATCTGATGCTTGAAAAAGGAGAAATGGAGATCAAAAGATGGCATTCATCAGTAGACATGGAATAAAAAAGGTAGGAGCGATTTGAAAAAAAAAAAAATGTTTTCCAAACCTTGACTGCCTCCTTCAGGAAACCAGAAAAAAACCACGAAAAACAAGAAAAAACAAAAAAACAAATAAATAAAAATTTGATTACTGAACTGTTCCAGGTCATATTGTATTTATATATTAAAAGTTACATGAAACAAACATAGGTACAGTGGATGGTTAGACACTACTGGAGAAAACCCAGTCTATTAATATTCTATATTAATTAATATTACTGCAAGCATTGTGTGAACCTGGCATCCCTAAAAACACCAGAAAATGAGATACTTTGTGCTTTAGCATTTCACTCAAAACTCAGACTGTTTGACATGATTCTAGCTTAAGTTTCCCCCAGATCAGCAACAGGAGAACCTTGAATCCTGTGAAAAACCCATGGCTGTATTATTTATCAGTGACCAGCAAAACCACAGAATAAAATATATGGAATTGACAGCTGCTGGTTTGGCTGTGCAGAGCTCTGGACTCAGACATGAAGCTGCCATTGAAAAGATACACTTAATCCTCTTCACTTTCATGGATGCTAACAAGTTACCAAAAATAAAGGAGCATTTAGTGTCCAGCAAATAAATCCCTATATTCTCCCTCAGTAAATAGGTATGGACCGGTGTAGAAGCTGCTGGCACAGGGCACCTAAATATATTTTGGAGGAGATAAACATATTAAGGGGAGATAATTCCTACAGAAAGGCTCTGGGGGCGAGGGGAGGGATGGCTGTGCCAGGCTCAGCGAGCTGCAGGGTGTCAAAGCCAGGAAGGGCTGCTGAGGTTTGTGTTTCACGTGAGCAGTATTTGTTGTGTATCTATTTAGGACATCTAGAGACGTGACAAGGGAGGTCATACTTCTTTTAATAACAGCAGCAGGGCAAGGCTGGGGGCTGGGACTGTGCTCTGCTCTGGGAAGGTGTCTCCTTTATTTTTTGTAAAGTGGCAAAATCAAAGCCAAAAAGGTGGGAAGCAGTTTCTCAGCTGACTGAGGATTTTCTCTCCTCTCTTTTTAAAACTTCATTGATTTTGAAAGTCTTTTTTTCATACAGATTTGGGCCTTTTCTCCTTTATGCTCTTCAGCAGATTTAGAATAAACCTGGCCAGAGGTATTACATTTTTTTTAGCTACTGCAAAAAACTCCACCACCTCCACACCGTGTCCCTCCCCATGCCTCAAGCCCACATGTCTGGCAATGCTTTCTGAGGTGTTTTCCAAGTCAGAGCTTGATCCTGCATCGTTAAAGTTAACAGGAATTTTTCAGTGCTTTTTTTACAGCACTGTAACTTTATCAGCTCCAATGCACTCATTTCTGATTTACAGCAGTGTGTGATGAATGAGGTCCTTGGCTCTTGGCACCCTGACTTCAGCCCAGCAGAAGGTCTGAGCTGTATATTCCATGCCTACACTGCTAGGTGTGACCCCACACTTCAAAAAGGAAAAGAGAATTCACATTTTGTGGCTATACAATTATGTTCCCATGGCAACAGGACCGGACTAGTCATGCCTTTGCTACAAAAACCTCAAACGCTTCATGTATAGGGATTTTCCTTCCTCCTGTAGGATGGAACCCTCCCAGGAACATGAGGCAAAGTCTGTAAGGTCAGGGCAACAGCAGGGTGGAAAGCAAAGAGTCAGAACTGAAGGGACAAACCTCCTCCTCTTCAAACCCAGTCAGGTCCCACCTGTAGTTGAGGCGCATCTGTTTTCTCTTCCAGTGCTCCATAAAGGTGGCAGCTGAAACAACAGTTTAACATGTAACACAGATTACCACATAACTTCATTTCTGTTTCCTTTCATTCAACAGTCAGGTCTGGCTGGGAAACACTGGTGTGCCAGGAGCAAATGTTTTATCCAGGTGAGCTGAAAAAAGGGCACTTGTTACATCCACAGCTTCATGTAGGAAGATGCCTGCAATCTTTAAGGGGTCTAAGAAAGCCAGGCAGCCAAACTTATTTAAATATTTGTATGTGTGACTAATTATATTATTGGTCTTCAACTGTGTATTGTTTCATTTGTGAATCCAAAAAACCTGAATCTTATCTGTACAAAATAGGAATGATGCTCAAGGATATCAAGATAAAGCATTTTTATATCATTATAATTACATCCACCTCGTGGTCACAATAGAGTGATTGGCTGTAATCATCACACTCAAACCCAAACAATCTTGTGGAAGTGTGAAAGAGGAAGCCTTTAAGAGTTTTAATCATTAGAAACCCAGCCATTTTCTTTTTGATGGAGAAGGCTCAGAGAAAAAAACCTCGCTAAAACAATTCTCGATTCCCCATGAATGATCCCAGTCTATATCAGTCTATCTGCCCCTGAGACCGAGCGAGTTCTCAGAGGACATATTTAGATGCTGGGAATACACCAGTGTTGTATAATAAATAAGTGATTATGAAAGAGGCAAGTCTACCAAGAAATGGTGTTCCCAGGGGAGCTTCCCACAGTGAGTATTAACAGATGTGCTCAGAAACATTCATATCCAGAAAAAACAGAGGCAGGGAGAGGGTAACAAAGTTGAACAGAGAGGAAAGGACACCCTCTTGACTGGAGCCAGGCTGGGGCCATGACATTCATTCGCCTTCCAAGCGAAACTTTCATGTGGAAAAGCTACAGCTGAGCCCCTTCACAAGCCACAGGCTTCCTGTGAATCAGGGTGGCCAGAGCTGTGTCTTGAGAGGGTCCTTGTCTCAGGGACCCGGCATTGCCTCTCCTCTCCTCACAGTTCTCACGCTGGCTGGGGGCTGCAGCTTCCATTTACAGCCAGAGATATGGAACATGACTGGGATGCTGCTGGAAATCCTCCCGTGGCACTGACTTACAGCAGGGCAAAAGGAAAGGACAGTGTCTGGAATGCTGGCCTGTTCTGGGAGCCCTGGGGGAAGGTGCCAGGCAGCTGCATTCCTGCTCTGCCATGAGCACCTGCATTTTCCTATTTCAACCATACATGAATTTAACATCACTAATTCGAATCTGTGTGGAGAAAGTTCTTAGTTTTCCAGTTGAAAAAGACCTTTTTGAAACAGTGTTTGGTTTATGTGGGATTGTGCCACAATAAAACTGTGTTGACCCCAAGGAGCTTGAGAAGTTTGACATCCCACTTCAAAACCCTCTCAGATTTTGTGCAGGGCCTGGAACCTGGCGTCTGCCAATCTGCCTTGCTTTGCACAAGAGTGTAAAAACTGGATGAAGAGACCCATAGTTGCTTGCTGTGGAAAGGGAGGCAAACTTTTACTTTTTGAACAAGAGGATAACATACCAAGATCCATGTGGGGCTCCCAGTAATGGAAAATGAGGGAGACCAAAGCTGACACTTGACTTTCCTTTGTGGTACCTGATAATAACCTCACAGTGTTGCATCTAAAACAATGTTATCCCAAACACAGATCCTGGCCAAAAATGAAAATTAAATTATGCTGAATTGTACTTTAATCAGTTCAGATGAATGGTAATGTACAAATAGTTCCCTATGTACTGGAAGAGATAAAAACTCAGGGTGCATTATTAGGATGAAATATAATCCAGAATGGGTAATGTTAATTCACAATGAGGTGTACAGGGGGGCTTGTGCTGCTCTCACTGCTGCTGGGAATATGTGGCCATCAAAGCTCCTCTCCCCCAGAGCCCATTCCTGGAGCAAGGAGGTTCCCCATCCCTCTCCCAGCAGGGATGGGACAAGCCCTCCATAACCATTTCTGAAGACATCCTCACAAAGATGTCATGAGAGGGTTCATATTTTGACCCAAGTGCCAGAGACATGCCCAGAAAGGGCTCAAAGCATGCGGGCAGCATCAGGATCAGGAAAAATCCTTCTCCACCACTGTTCCCTCTTCCCAGCCTCCTTGCATGATGTCTGCCTGCTGATAAACCTAATTGCATCTCGGAGCATACTCAGGAATCAATGTTGGTTTGTCCTGAAGACGCTAAAGGCCATTACACTTCCCCCCAGAGCCCTCCCCTCAACCCCAGAGTACATTAATACATTTCTTCTGTAATGTTCTAAAGTGGAAGCTGGCTCTGCAAAGAGATTTTTTTTTTTTTTGGCAAGCTGTGCAATCCCGTTAATGAAATTTTGACATACCACGCAGCAGTTTTATGACAGATGCTTAACAATTTCATTTGCTATTCAGCTTCAGCAACTTTTTGAATTTTAGCCTCCAGTCCAGAATATAAATTTGGGTGTGACAGTTTCATGGGAAAGAAAAAAAAAAAAAAGAAAGAAGAAAAAAAAAAGAGAAATTCTTTTTATCATTTACTGCCTGTGTATAAATATACTGCTTTATCTCCTCTGTTTCTTCCGTTGTATTTTTAATAATTAAAAGCTTAACATCAAGGCATAGATCTCCTTACCCCAGAGAGCCATGAAGACTGAGAAGAAGACAGTTGCAGGGTTATCAAACAGATGACTTGCACGGGCAGTGGCACAAGCAGAGCTCATCTTCCAGTAACTGCATGTTTTGTCACACAGGGGACACATGGTGATGTTGTTTCTCTGGTCACACATCTCCATACTGCAACAAAGGCACAAGAGAAGGGAAAAGCATGGTCAGGATGGGTCCAGCTTTGTGCTCTGGTGATCTTTTCTTCTCTGGACAGCAGCTGCTTCTGTAGGATCATTGGATATGATCCTACACCACTGCAGGGGCTGAAATCCTCATGTAAGGCTGTCTCCCTCCCTCCTTCCTGCCCCAGAGCCATAAGGCTCTATGCTTTCTACTCTAAGATCTTACAGAATAAAATAAATAAAAATATAATAAAACACTCCTGTTTTATCTACAGTGATAGATAAGGTACAAGGGAAGTGCTGAACATCAAGAGACTGGAGTTCAACCAATTTATCTCCTCTGTGCTCCATCTGTGAAATAGCAACAGTGACCCTCCCTTTGACTTTCTTCAACTGTTGGAAGCACTACAAAGCAGTCTTAATGAACAAAAAAAAATTAAATCTATTTTTTGGTACCCATTATCTGCTTTGTTATTCAGGGCTGGTGCTTGTTGTACAAACCATGTAATTTGCATCTCCAGCTGATGATGCATGCAGGGCGAATAATGCAAAATCAGAGGGCTTTAAAAATGTTTTAATACAAAACTTGCTGAAAGATTAAAAGTAGGAGGACATCCAGATTTTGTTGACATGATCACAGTAGCTTATTTGAGAGATGTATATTCTTGATGCATCTCTCTGTCACACAATGCCCTCCTCAGCACTCTGTGCTGGGAAGCACCAAACCCCCTCATTAGCAGAATTTTGCTGGTTTGTTTTAACATAATGATCTGAGTTTGGGAAAAATCCCAACCACCTGAGCAACTGGCCAAGAATTATTTTTAGGACATCAATGCCAACTGCCCAAGTAATAGTAACAATGAATGCTAATGAGATAGAAATGGGCTGCTCTGTGCCCTTGGGAGAGCTCTGTGCCTTACTGGAAGCTGAGATCAGGGGGCTTGTGGAGGTGGATTAATTTGAAGCACAGCTTCCAAAAGATGAAGTGTGAGGATGGAGAGTTTTAGGAGCAAACCATCCTGCTGCAACAGCCACTTGGCACAGATGGGAATGGGGACTGGGGTGAAGGGATGTGGGTGGCACAGGACAAGACCCAACAACAAGAAACCCCAATTTCAACTGTGCTTGGCCTAGATGTTAATGACAAAACATTTCTAAAGCAAGGCAACTTTGAGCTTGAAGTGCCCTCCAACAGCAGAATCTATTTACTCATCCATTTTACCTGGGTATATTCTCATCCACAGTAGCACAGCCATAGAGGAAAACGATAATCCCTACAATTGAAGCTGGAATGAGCATTTGAGTATAAACTCCCAGCCAGGCAAAATATAGCCCGATCTTCTCTCCAAAGTATTTTCTGAAATACATTTAGAAAAAAAGAGAAAGAAATGAGAGAGACATGTTTCCTATTTCTTAAAATATAACGTGGCTAAAATTATGAATCACATCTGGATTAGGCATGGAGAAAGTAAGATGACCTGTGGGAATTTTTTTCTTCTCAGAGGACTCTCTTTCTCATGATGCTTGGAGTCCATCCAGAGATACTGGCACCCTGAAAACAAGTTTGTCCCACTGGTCATTTTTTCCCCCCACTGTGTTTCTGCTGTGCAAATTGGTATCTTTGGACCTGCTGTGAGTGAATTCTCTTCCAAAGGCACTTCATTTTCCTCAGAGAGTCTTATCATGAGCAAACAAAATTAATTAAAAATATATCCCCCACAAGCTTTCACTCTGTGTGGGATATATCAGCATGTTCTAAACTCACAGAAAGCTCCTTTTCTCCCAGTGAATTTCCCATTCTCTGGAATCCCCCGGGGTGAGGGGGCACTGAGGGCAGCATCCCCCCAGGGGAACGGGGCACGAGCATCCCTGCAGAGCTTCATCTCTGCCCCATGGAAACTCCACAGCCAGGGCTGAACTCTCACCTCACCAGGTCGATGGGCTGGTACTTATAAAACACTCCATAGCTCGCCCACTCCTCACACAGGAGCTGGAAGACAGAAAGGCACGAGAAAGGTGAGAGCTAAAGCACCACTGGGTTCTGCCCTGGCCGCTGCAGGCCTCACCACGCCGGGGATTCGGCCCAACACACGCAGCCTGAATTAAATATTAAAAGTAAATGCGATGGTTTGGCATGCTCCAACAGAGAGATGGATTCCAGCACGTTGAAAGGCCCTTCAGCAGCTGGACTGATGGACACCTACAGCAGAGACAGGGACAGCAGATTTGTGATCCATAGGCCCAGTCACCCTGTGGGGGACGAACCTTCTCCTGATATCCAACCTCAACCTCCACTGACAAAGCCTCAGGACATTTCACTATAATTCAGCATCCAGCAAGAGGTGCTGGGCTGAGGTGCCTCAATTTAAAATTTTTCTTCAGCTTTAAACCACAAGAAGCCAACAATTTCCACTCTTCCTTTTTGTCAGGATGTGGGCCAAGGAAAACAATGATCCCCGTTACTGATTTGCAAAACTGAATGCCTCACAAAAATAGGTTCCTCTGAGACCTTCAACTTATCCTCTATTTTGTAAAATATATAAATAGTGCTTCTCAAACCTCACTTTCCTCCCTCATTCAATTCAGCCAACAGAGTGACCAAGAAATGAAACTCAATGGGGAACAAAGACTGAAACCAGTACCAGTACAGGGAGGGCAACAGGATGGATCTTGTTCTTTGACCAAACAGGATGTTATTCCCTAAACTCCAGGCTATTTTATCATGGGAAACTTGACAGATGTCAAACTCCTACATGTCTCCAGTGAAATGCAGCAAAAAGAAAAGGGTATTCCAGAGCCTGGCCACTGCCCATGCCCATTCCTCCTGCTCACACTTGATCACAGGGAAGTCCCAGAGCAAACCATGTTCCTACAGCAATTTTGGAATTCTCCTGCCAAACCATTAACAGAGAATTTTTCCAAGCTGAACTGCCGTACTCATACAAATGGCTTGACTCATTAAAAAACCCAAAAAAAACAACAGAGCAACTTCTCAGCTTTTACAGAAATATGACGTCAAAAATGTAAATGGGATGTAGGTTTTCCCCTCTGCAACCCAAAATCATGAATCATTATTAATTTCCTTACAACAGTAAGGGCAGGAACTGAAACTTAACAGCAGGCCTTTTTTAAACAGCAACATTCTTGCAAATTTTATATTTATTCTGCTTTAGGTTTCTTTCAACCACATTTTCCAAAGGTTTAAGGCCAACTGCCTATGTCTGGGAAGCAATGATTTGTGACACCTCAACATCCACATGCAGGACTAGCTAAGCCCCTTTCTTATATATATATATATATATATATATATTTAAATTTAATCTTTAAAACTAAGTTTATGCTGGAAATTAGATTCCTTTTCTGTGATCCAAGCTGGTCATCCATATCAGGAAAACACTACGCCAAGGAGATTTTGCATCAGTGCCATGTTTTAGTTTTGTGCAACTTGAAACCAGATTTGTGCCTAAAGTATAAATGAATTATCTCATTTATCCTGACATTTATCAGCCTGATATTCAAAGCACAGCTTCAAAGACATGATTAGAGGAGATCAGCACACTAGACCTAAATATTTACTTCATTTCTAGGCCTCAAATCTTTAATTTTCTTGTTAAAAAAGGCACAGGCCTGACCTAGTGCTGGATAAGATTAAAGAAAGCTTCAAGAAACCAGAACAGACATGCCAAAACACACCAAAAGATTACTTGATGGAACTGAAAGTCAAAAGCCAAGGTAAACACTTCCAAACACACAATGAACTTGTGAAATTAGTGAATTTGTGAGGTTTGAGATGTTAGTAATGCAGAAGATAATCTGGACACTTCCAGAAAACATGGACTTTCATTCTATTTTTAGTTGAGTGATGTGTTGCTTAATAATGAAAAGACAGATGTGCAGTATTTTTAACACAAATCAATAGAGGGAGGGAAATAACATTCACTGCCTTTTGATGAGCCATTCGCACCTGAAGGACCAGCACACTGTCAATTTTTGGAACCTATTTTTATGTATAAAGCCTGAAGGTCTTTAAATCTGCTTTTCCTATGACCTGAATGTTCAGAGCATTTCTTTGGAGAAAAAAAAAAAAAAATTGAGGGGAAAAAAACCCAGGAAAGCAAAGTTTCGGGACTGAAAGCTCAGCATATACAACACCCAAATTTAGTAGCTCCTCCTGAGAGAACTGAAGAGGTTGTCACCTCTCCACTTCAGTTTTTGTCTGATGCACAGACAAAAGCCACTCTTCTTTGGGGAAGTGTGATGGGGAGGATGAAGTCACTTAATTTTGAATTTAAGAAATCAGTGTTTCCACAAAGGGTGAAAAATTTGGTTTTTTGCTCATACTATAAAGTACTACTTCCTACTTCCTTAGGATAATTTCTACTTGTTTTACCACAGTGAACAAATGTTTTTCATATACAGACAATAAAGCCACAATTTAAAGCATTAACTTCAGCAAAAAGTGATGCAATGCCTCAGTGTACACCCACAGGACAGCTTCTGGCTGCAGAGCACACGTTACAACATTGTGGAGGACCTCTTACTCCTAAAAAATATTCAATATTTATCTTTCCCAATCCCAATAACTTTCATGCTTATGTGCATAAACTGCCTCTGCCTCCCACTCCTCAGATTCTGATCCTCATGCCATGGAATGAAGCAGGATTTATGCCCAGTACAGATAGCAGAATATGACTGAGCATACTCTCATCAGAGCTGGCCTGAAATGCCATTATCTGAACATATGTCAATATTCTTACCAACGTGGCATGAAATGTATCGTTACTGAGCTGGCTACTTCATACATATCCACAATACTTTCCACATTTGGGCAAATTTAAATGCTGCTAAGCACTTTTTTCCTTATACTGCTTGGCATTTAGTGCCTTTTTGCAGCATTCTCTGTGGGATTTTGGCAAAAACATCCAGATTCCAACAGGTGACTCTTCAGGCTGGGATTCTTGTGAAGATGTTAAACCCCCCTGTGCATCAACTTACTTTTCTGTCATTGGGCTCCACATTTTCACCTTCATAGTCACCCTTTAAAGAGAGAGAAAATCTGCGTCATCCAGCGGCTTGTGCCAAGAACTGCTCTGATCCTGCATACCCACGTCTCCCACTCACTTAATGCATCAAAACCAGAAAAAGCAATCTGTAAAATAATGCTGTATTTTAGGAGCCCATTTGTCACGGCACACTTTGTCTTCTGTCGTCGGGCACATTAGGAGAGAGCAATAGTGTCTGTCATGGGGGGAAAAGGAATGAATAAGTGATAAAGGTGGCCTAAAAATGTCCAGGGAAAGGATGCGGTATTGCCATGGTATTTGGGGTTCAGCTCAGTCCACTGGAATGAGAAGGAACCAGCTGAGAGAGCTGCTCCCTCTCCAGACTCTCCAAACACTCAGGGCTGATTAGATTTGAGGTTTTAATTTGGAGCTCTTTATTGAGCAAACTAAAACAATAAATAACTTCTATACAAGACTATCAGCAGCTGTCCAAAGATGTGAGGCTAGAACAGGAAGAGAAGTTTATTTGACCTTACTTTCTTGATTTCTACACAGCACTGCTGTGGTTTGAGAGCCCTGACATGTATGACAAACATCAGGCAAACAAAGACACTGCTCTGCTCTTGGGTGCTCCCAGATAAAGCTCTCACAGTCCCATGTAAAGCCAGTGTGAGTGTGGGGAGCAGAAAACCAGGAAGACACACTTCACCCTCAAATCCCAGGCCAGAAAACCAGCACTGGGCTCTACAGCCTTTGGGCACTCACACTCAGCTCAGGCGTGAGCAGTGTGACAGGCAGCCCCTGTGACATCTGCCAAGCTTTTCTGCAGGCTAAGAGTGTGTGCTTGTCAGTTCTACTTGCATCCTGAACCTCTAAATCAGGACACCAGCACCCAGCTCTGTGCACCTCTGACAGGATGGGGGTCCCTGGCTTGTCTTGAGTGCCACCAGAATTCCTGGGCTCTCACTGATGAGCACCACAGCTGAACACACCCTTGACATCTCACTGAGCTTCTCAGAAGCAAGTTTCATCAGCAGGAAGGTCTCCAGCCACATCCAGCCCCATGGAATACGTGACATCAGATCCTTGCTTATGGTTTGACCTGGTTGCACGGACACACAGCTACTGACACCTCCACAGGGAGATGTGGCCAAGAGAACCAGCTACTTGGTGCCCTGGTAATAAATGTGTTTCTGGCACTGGTGCCAGAGATCTTGGGGGCAGAAGGTCAGGAAACAACAGGAGAATTTAATTTGCTAAAACACTGTAACAACTCTTCTAATGTTACATTCAAATTTATGATCATTGGAGGTAGAACAGAGGTGGGGAATCCCTTAAAAGCAAGCAGAGGGATGGAAAAAACATGCAGAAGTTACTGCAGTCATGACACAAGTGAGAAGAAAGTCAGTCATGTTTGGGATGATGCCACCAACACGTCACACATGAGGGATTTCTTGGTGACAGACAGCAGACGTGTAAAATATATTGCAAGATCACTTACGTCATGCAGAGGATATGCAGCACTGTAAACTCCATTGGCAAGCAGGCTGGTGATCCCTTGAAAAATAAAGACATAATAGTTATTTATAATTTCAAGGTTAGACAGCCTCACTTCATCATCCTTCCAGGAGATCTCCCTCAAAATAACAGCCATTTGATCAGATAATGATTTTGCTGCCATCTTTCCATGTAGTTTCATTTTTAATCATATAGGTTATTATACATGACTCATTTTATGAAATGGAAAACTGCAGAGAGCAAGAGCAAGTCATATATATTTGAGAATCAAGAATTAGAAGCCAATGACTTGGAATTAGTCATTAAAATAAATTACATTTTCTGAAAAGTCAGTTTGATTTAAGGGCAAGCCTGAAGATTTGAAAGTGTAGCAGAAGGCTGGATCACAAGAAGAATACGGCTGGAATTGATGGCACAGGGAAACCAACATCCACACACATCACCCACGCAAAGTGTTGAATTCAGGTTTCAGATTGATCAGAGAAATTGTAGGGAAAGCCTTTGCGAAGACCTTGGCATAATACTTACCATATTTACCACATTTTCGTCTTTTATTTAAAAGGGCAGTTTCCTTCTTTCTTCCCTCTCCTTTCCCTGTTTACACAGCCGTTTATTAGTGACATGCATGAGGCTGAAAGCAATTAGTGCTTCATCTATTAAATGTCTGTGGCACAAGGGACTGGGAGGAGTCCTGCCTTTCCCAGGGGTGGTGTCACTCCTTAACTGGGGGCCAGAGGGAGGAGTTGGTGTGGAAGTTTGGAGGAGTGCTAGCACCATCCCCAAAGGTGGCTGGCCCTGGGCCTTTAGAGGGCTGTAGCTCATTAATTCCCTAAAGTTCTTTCCTCCTGCAGCTGCTGGCTTTAATAGAGCTACTTCCAATTCTCTTCACCACGTCTGGAGGCATCATGTTGCCCATGAACATACACTTGGGGATGGAATGAACCAGTTTTGGGTGCTGAGTCAGAGCTAAGTCAAGCACTTGTCTTTGTGCAGGGCAATGGTGATTAATGCCAACTGAAAAAAAAAAAAAAAAATATATATATATATAAATCTGGCCACTGGCATTGGGAAGGATTTGGAAAGACTTAAAAAAAGAAAAGAAAAATGAGGTGTCCTGGTGAGCTCCAAGGCTGTCCATCAGCTCATGGCTAAGAAAAGAGTGTGGGACTGGATGTGAAGGAACAGTGACTATGAACCAGGAACCAGCTCACTGTAGAGTCATTTTTGATTGCTCTTGAAATGAGGATTGTTCAAGTTCATAAACATTTTTGAGATACTAATCACCTGCTGGAGGAGCAGCTCCAGGAGTGCTCAGTATCTTGCAGATACTGATATTAATTTTCAAAGACCTATTTAAGATTATACAGATCTATGAATTGTCTGCAAATGTTTCCACACTCCTGGCAGACACAACTGCTGAGCAGATAAATTATTTTTCTGGGGCTTTGAGAAGAGCTACATAGTCCCCTTCTACTACAGATCTGGATTTAAAAGTGAAGCCAGATTCACATTGTCACAAAATTTTCCCAATAAATAACAAAAGCTGCATTATTCCCCTGGGCAGCTGCTTTTTTCCTGCTGGGCAGTGGTGCTGCAGCATTATCTGTATTTGTTTAAATCTGTTTGCCACCTCTGCTGGGTTGTAACCCAGCATTCCAGCACTGGAACACAAAGGAGCGGATTGAGTCATGCTGGGTGGGTTGGCCTGATGGCATTTTTATTAGCAATATTGTGTGGCCTTGCCAGTCTCAGGTAGAAGAACCATCCAGGAATCCTAATACGCTACCACACATGAGTGTCTTCCCTATCCAATGAATCCCTGCTGTGCTTCCCATTTACTGGCCAAAAAAAAAAAAAAAAAAAAAAAATCAACTGAGAAACCAACTCCAAGTCAAGAATTCAAACTGAGCTCTGTGACCTTCCCCTTTCAAGAGTCCAAAGATGTAATTTCCAGTGAAAATGATCCAGCACCAGACTCAAAAAGGGTCTCGAAAGTCACAGAATAATCTGAATTTCCCATGCTACAGAGAACAGCACTTCTGTTAATACTGGCTGGACACCAAATTTTAGTGTATATTAGGAGTCAACAATTGTGCATTGTATGTTGTTACTTCAACACAAAAGTCAAAGCATGGAAATAATTTGTGGCATAATTGTCTTCTATTATTTGATGTCTTTCTAAGCAGCTGATGGGTCAATATTGAACAGAACTACCTGTAATTCAAGTTCCTATTGTTTTATTTAACTTCTTGTAGGCAAATACATGCCATATCAGATTTCAACAGTTACCAAACATTTTCTTCCATGTTTGCGCACTTTTCTCACTTTGCTTGGATTTACCGTTAACTATTTGTTAACTTTGGTCCCACAGTCATGTATCATGTATAAAATAAAGTATATAACAGCTGAGCAGGATCAGCTGCCAACAAATCTTCAAGGTGGCCTGATTTGCAATTCATCTTTATTATGAGTTTAATTCTTACAGCACAAACCCTAGGGCTGAAATCCTAAAACTCTTGGTCGTGGTAGTACAAACTTCATATCCCCTGAATTGCAGCACCTGCTCTGAGGGCTGAGGTGCCCAGTTCCAGTGCAAGCCTTGGCCCCTGGCTGCTTCAGGGGGCTCATCTCAGTTCCCCTCAGGACAGTCAACAGTCAAGACCATTCCCCTCAAGTCACTGGAAAACCATCCCACTATAAAATCTGGGGCTCCTGCATGAACGAAATGGGCCAAGCCACAGATTTTCACTGCAGGTATTGGATTTCACAGAAACACCCTCAATCCATTTCAGGGAGTGTAGAACACAGAGCACATCTCATCTGCTGGTTTATGTCACCATCCATCCTAAGTCACATCTGCAGGGGCTACATGCTCACTTACCATTTAATTTAATCTATAAATTCACATTTGAGAAAATGTCAAACAGCTGCATAAATTGAATCAGATTTCCAAATAAAACAATTACATCCACATACATTGAATTAGAGAGCAGGGGGAAAACCTAAACTCCACAGCCATTTACAACATATAATTATTTTCAATACCTGAAAAAGATATTGATCTTAAAGCTAAATAAAGTTCCTTACCCATGCTATATTTTGCTTTGGTACACGTCGTTCTTTTCAATATTTCATAAACCTACAAAAGCAAAAGAAAAGGCAGTGTTACCTCAGACACTGCCAGTGAAAAGCACAATCTTTTTGTGTACAGCTCAAATATTGGCCAAACCAAGATGTGGATGAAGTCATCACTCTTTAATAAAAGTCATGGTGTTCAGGAGAGTGGGGCTCAGAGCTCTCTGTGCTGTGCTTTCTGTACAGGAGAGAAAAGCTTAGCTAAATAGTCAGCTAGCAGGAGAACTGATGGGGGCAAACAGGGTTACATCTACCCCTGCCACAACAGGAATGCAATATTTGCTCATGTTAGCCATTGATTGGAGCTCAGGGGTGCTCTTCCACCTGGAGCAGCTCTTCCCTGGCCTCCAGGGCACAGGCTGGCTCCATCCCAAGGAGCCGTGCAGAGCTCTGGGCTCACGGCGTGTACAGAGCATGCAGCCGTTTATCAAACTGGACTAACACAGGCTGACCTTAACATCTCTGAGCCTGCCTGACCTCAGTGGCAAAACAGATGTATTTATTTTGGGATTTATTGCACTTATTGTCGAGTAACCTTTGCACAGCTCAGCAGGCTGCCCGCGAGGTTCGGCTTTTGGCGGTTCCAGTGCGGCAATGCTCTTTGGCAGGGCGAGCAGGCAGCACAGGGAAACCTGGAGCAAAGGCACCTCCTGCCCACTGCCTGGCCTGTCAGCATAGCTGGGGACTGTTTCCCAGCTCCCTAATCTGTGTGCTAACTGGACTCTTGGCCAATTCACTGGAGGAAGCAAGTGAGGGCATCCGGGGCAAGTCCCACAGCTCATCCCGACTCTACATACGAGTCTGTCGTCTTGTAACCCCGGTGAATTAAAGGGCTGTCACAGACAGATTTCCAGTTATATAATACATATTTTTTTATTTTCTTTTTTAATAACTAAAAAGGTCTTTGGCTTAGTTTCTATTCATCAAAGACTCATGGGTAGTGACTAGATTCCTGTTCATTTCGCAGTAGGTGGAAGGGTCAATATTTGCACTGCGGTTCAAAAATACATTTGAGAAAGGCAGGGGAGAACTTTAAGAAAGAAGAATACAAACAGCAATGCACACAGAATAAAATGATGTTGGGAAACATTCAATATGTTCTTCATTACTGGGTGATTTGCAGGGATTTCACACAAAGCAGCACAGCACCAGCATTATTCTTATACGCCCAGTGTTCCTTCAGTTGTTTAAAAAACCCTTGTCCCTCCTTTCCCTCTCAGCCTCTGCTCTGAGCTCCTGCTTCAGTCCATTTTCCAGTCAGTCTTGCTCACTCTCTTGTTCCATGGAGCCATTTTGTCTTGCTGCCTTGCTCAGCCTGTCATGAATTTGAACTCTTTATTTGTTGAGTTCTTAGTACGTACAAGATTTCTTTCCCTATACATCTGGACATATAAAAGAAAGCCTATGAACAAAAGCCAGGATTTTTTTCCCCCCAGTCTCAAGTTAAATGTTTTATTTGCAAATAAACCAAATCCATATTTGTCTTTTTCTTCCCCATGTCTGTGCTCCTGCATCTGCCTCCCCTGGTCCAGCTCACCTCACCCCATAACCAGTGCTCACATCAAACCCCTGCTCTTCAGGCTGGTGGGGAACTACTACTGTGGAATAAGCTGGAATTTCAGAGCAGGAAAGGGAAGTTGGATATCCTACACCCCTTATCACCACAGCAACGAAAGGCAGATATGACTGGGATATAAGCTCTTTTGCAAACCACTTTGCATCCCAAAAGGCTGAAGTTAAATAGAAGATAAAAGCATGCTGGCAGTCACATTCCAAGGCACCAGTTAGGAGCAGTGGAATGGGGCAAAGAGTCCCTGTTATCCTCTGAAATGTGCTGCAGCCAGGGCTGCTTGGCACTGCCCTTTCCAGCTGCCCTGGATGTCACATGAGCTGGCCTTTCAATTCCTCCTTTGGTGGCTAGAAATGAGGCTACACCTTCTTCCCCAGCTCTATTTTATGTTCTGTAAGTCAGATAAAAGCCATCAACCTCAACACTTTCAATACCACCATTACAGAGAATGTCCCCCAAAAAACTATAAATAATATTCCCTGTAAACACCTGGCTGTTTTGTTGGAATTTGTCTCAGTGTATTTAGCAGCATTTTGCAAAAAGAACAATGTATATTTACAAAAAGTTAAACCCCTCGTGGGTGCAGGCAGCTGGTGGGCAGAAGGAATGGTAAAATCTAAACATTCCCAGCTGGTGATATCTCTACTAAGAAAATTACCCATGAACTAGAAAGAAGATCCAAATTAATTTCCAAAAGGCAGCAACCTGTTGGCATCAAACACTACTCAGCACTAAATCCGGAATCATTTCAGTACCTGATGGCACAGGAGGTCCTTGGCATTTGGTTAAGAAAGATAAACTTGAACAGGCATTGCACTAAAGCTGTTAACACCACGACTGAGGCAATATCCACCATAAATTATTTATAGGCAGTACTTACTATAGTGCTTCTTGTTTTACTGTCGAAGAAGGAATCTTTGTCAGACAAATCAAATCTGTTAAAAGATTAGAAGGATACCCATTAGGTCAAAAAAAAAAAGTCAGTAATTTCCCGTTCTTGTTGACCCCTTCAATATTTTCATTTCTCCTGGGAATCTCTCAGAGCTCAAATTAAAGAACAGCTTGTAGAAACCATGTTAAAAAACAATTCCAACCCAACTCCCACAATTTAAAGAGGCTGCTTATACATTTCATTGGGTTTCTGTCTCTATAGGTTTTTCAGCACAAAAGAGAGTGTTGACACTCATTTAAGTTGAATCCCTGACCACTGCTGGCCTTGAATTTCCCCTCATGATCTTTAATTTTCCCTGTGAGGCCTCTGTTTCCTCCCTCATTCAGCAGAGACACAGGTGCTGTTCCTCGAAAAGCCACCTGCAAACAGTGAGAGACCCATCAGGAGCATATTCTGGACCTTCCCTGAACCTCCAGGCATGCCCTACACGCAGCCAACACACAAAGACATTTCCTGCAGGCCCAAGGACAGGCCAGGATGTCACACACACTGCCTGGCCCGAGCCCATCAGTGCTCTGCATCTCTGGATGAAGCCCTCAAAGCCCTGGGGGTGCAGGGAAGGGATCCTGCCCTAGGACTGCTGTGTGTTCCAGCTGGCACATCCATAAACACGGCCTTCAAAGTGACTCCTCTGGGATGCTGGCCAGGGAAGAGCAGCAGCAGAGCAGTCCAGGGCAGGAGAAGCTTTGGCTGGGCTCTACCTCGTGATTTTTTCCCTACACCCACATCTACAGCTGTTCTTGCTGATCTGGGATCGATGGCAAAGCCACCTCTGACTTCACAGCACTTCAAAGGCAAGGCCTGCTTGGCACTACCTGTGTCAGCTGCCCACAGCAGACATATGAAATTATTCTGAAATTTATCAACCCACATCTCTGGCTACAAGTTTTACTGAGCATTTTATTTAATGTGGAGAAGAGACTGTTATAAATCTTGTTACAAATCCCCTTTTGGCAGCCTGACAGGTGAAGCGCACAGTTATACAGATGCACATTATGTGCCACAACAGCAACTGAAACACACAGAGCCAAAAAAAGCCCCCAAAAAGTAAATTTACTGCAAAATAGAAATATTCTTTGCAGCAATGCCCACCAAAGTATTATTGTTCATATTCCCATTCATGCTCTGGTGAATGGGAACATGAACTGAGCTGCTGTCAGAGGCTGGAACCTGTGGACATGGATATTCAGGGAAGGTTTCACTCACAAGTGCTGCTTCTCTCTGGAGAAGGGGTAGGAGAGGCGCTTCACCGTCTGAGGTTTGTGCTCTGCTACTTTGGGCTGGATGGGCTCCGTTATTTTTTGAATCACAGAATTAATCTTTTTCAGGAGGCCGTGGGTCTGGTTGATCTGATACATCTGAGGGGGCAAAGAGGAAAAAAAAAACCAAACAGTGAAACTTTATTGCTTTTTGGTTTTTCATAGGTCAGAGTGAACTGTGAGGAATCAACAAGCAATTAGATAAATATATCACAATAAACTATCGAGGAGTGAAGTTTATGTTCTTGAAATCATCCAGAAAGAAAGGGATGGGAAAGTCAAACCAAGGGTTAGGGAACCACAGGATGACAACAGAATTCTTTATATAATTGTGCTTCTGATTAAAATCCCTGGTAAGTGAGGCAATAATGGGAATTAATATGAAATCCAAACCAAAAGTGTGGTTTTAGTGTTGTAATAAATGATGTTGGGCTTGGAGACTGTCTCTGGCTCCATTATGGACTTCTTTGTGCAGTCTGGAACCTGCACTTAGTCCGTGTTTAAATATTAATCCATCTCTGAGCTGTGCTCATTGAGCAGGTAGTTATCTATCTATCACAGGTGATTTAGAATTGATGAAAATACACTGTCATTCCTTTAATGATATTTCAAATATTCTGAAAGGTAATTTATTTTGTGGTTGAGTGGCCCCAGCTCCTGCAAACATGACTGACTGTGTATATGAATAGTCACTAAAACCAGCAAGACAAATTCCTATCCTTGTGTTCAGTTTTAGCAGTCTTCAAGTAAGAAAAAAATGCCCAAAAGGCACACAGAAATCTTGCCATCAATTTAAACTTCTTTTTTTAAAACACACTGAGGATGAAATCACTCTCATCATGTACAGACAGTGGTAGCAGCCAGAGATTCTTAATTTCCATTCTTCCTTCCACTTTTTCCCTCTGCTGCCCCAAGCAAGTATGTTTGTGACTTTCATTTCTGGTGCACATCAGTTAATTGCTTTGAAAATGCTCGTGGAAAAAGCAGTCTGCATTTATAAGGTGCTCTGAGGGGAACAGATGTTTAAACTATGCCTTCATGAGGAAAACAAAAAAAATCAAGACTCACCTTTTTCGTGGGCATCTTGAGCTTAAGGAATTCTGCCTCTCGACACAATACATTCCATGGTGCATGTATTTTTACAAATCCAATCCCATGGATTTTGGTCTTAAAAAAAAAAAAAAAAAAGCAGGGGAAAATGTTACTGATGAGAGGAAATCAAATACAGTACCCCTTGTGATTCATACATATTTAAGGAACAAACAGTCCATTAGGGCCAACATGATAAATCTCATTTGTTTGAGAGAGTTGGTTTCTAACAACAGGACAAACACTGAACACCTCACTGTGCTGAGCTGCTATAGAATGTGACTCAAAAAATGCTATTGTCTCCCAGAACAATTACCACAAGGTTAAACAGATAAAAACTGTTTGGGAAATAAAAGCTAATGACTGTGGACACAAATACAGGCTGAGCCAGTTAAATTTGAAGCAAAGGCATCCAGCCAAAATGGTGTGATTTGGTGAGGGTGCTGTAATTGCTGGGGCTGAGAGAGTCTCTGCTGCTCATACCTTGGAATCAAATGTGACTATCCCCATTAAGGCATCATAGTTAGGAAAACCAGTAGGAAGAACTCCACCAGACAAAGCAAAAGGAGGACAGAATTTAATGGCAATATTAGTGGTTTGCCTGCAGCCCAGTAATTCTCTGAGCTGTGTCCTAGAGGGCTGGACATGGATGTTTGCTCCTGGCACTCCCACATACACCCATGTTTGCTCCCCCTGGAGCAGCCATTCCAAAGGCAAATGATCCCCAGCTGGGAGGCATTCAGCAAACAGAAGAGAAATGAACTTCACTTCATCTTTCTAATCCTGCTGCTGCACCAACTCAGTTATTACAATAACTAGCTTCCACACAGCTGTGCTCCTACTGGCTTTCTAGAAACTGGTTACTCAGAGCACCATGGAATGGTTTGGGTTGGAAGGGAGCTCAGGGCTCATCTAGTTCCATCACTCCTGCCACAGACAGACCAGAGTGCCCCAAGCCCTGTCCAACCCAGCCTTGTTTTAATCAATTATTTGTGGACATTGAGCCACTGACCACAACTCTCTGTGTCTGACCATCCAGCCATTTCATTGAAGAGAGCTTAAGTGGTTTATTAAACACCATCTGTTTAAGAAGCCTTTGCTCTTTTGGAATCAGTAAGGGCTCCAATGCAGCTTTGTGGCTTTTCAGGCCCAAGTGATTGCAGATCTTTCCCCCTATGTGGATGTGCTGGCTGTGGAAGCTGATGTAAATCCCCACATCTTACTTTCATGTCTACACTTTCATCTCATGTGGTTTGGTGTTTTGCACTGAAAGGACAGGGTTCCCTCTCTTTTACAGTGTCCTGGCTTGATCCCTGAGCCCTTCTGCATCATTTGAAATCATATTACATGTTATAGGTGGCACCTCCCATCTGAAAAAGGATTTCAATATCTATGACTTGGCACAGACAAACTCCCTGTTTGCTACAGCAACCTGCAAGCTGGACAGAAAGCAAGTCTGATTTTCACTGTTAGACAGAGAGGGGAAAGGTTTTGGGCTTTTCTTGCATTGTACCATGTTAAGTATATATATTACAACTACATAATATATAAAACATATAAATGTCTGTAATTTGTGAGTAATAGGTGACAGATTTATTTTTTTGCAGGCTGTTCCCAGGTTGAAATGCTGATCTCAACTTTTAGATCTTGTAAATAAAACCAGCACAAATGTTTACCCTCTCGTTCAGGAGTCTGGGGCACATTGGTTAGGTCAGATAATTGTAGCAGCTTTCTTTGAAATTAATACTGCTGTGTCTATTTCTACTAATCACACACTGGCAGCACTTCACATACATCATTTTTTTACACAGTCTAATGGGCTTTTAATAGAATATCCTGTTTTCAGGGTGCAGGTGGAAGATGTTACAAGCTGTACTGTTCATGTCTAAGAATGGAAAGAGCAAACTGTAACACAGACCCATGTGCTCCAGCAGGAGCGTGGACCAGAGCCTCCTGAACTAATTTAATTTTCCTCAAGCCTATACTGAGGAATAAAGATGACACTGCCTGTATCTGATTTTTTTTTCCCCTCATAGCTGGAATTACCAGAGGATCCAAGCCACTGCATACTGTACACCCACCAAACTGGGATTAGTGTTCAGAGCAGTTTAAGCCTCGCTTCCAGATGGCACAACACAGCCGTGTGGCAATGGTGCGTGTGCCACAAATCCTGGCCAAGAAAAGTCAGGAAGCTTCACCTCATCAGGGCATTTACAGCACCATGGCACACTCCTGTGCAGCCAGCTAAATCAGTGGGTGAGGATGGCACTGACTGCCAGAACTGCAACCAAATCCTGCAAGAGCTGAGCTTGTGCAACCTTGATCAGAGCCAGGCTCACAGGGACAGCTCAGCACCCCCCAGGACCTGGCCACCAGTCACCCTCTGTAACCCTTCTAAAGGGATCCTTACATCTTCATCACGTTCCAGCTCCAGCCCGGCCTCCACCAGGTTCCCCTCGTACTCCTCCCTGCGGAACCTCTTGTCGTCCTCGTGGTAATCCATGTGAGGCTCAGTGTCCCCCATCTCCAGCTGCACCCCCTTCCCAGGGAGGGGCTGGTCCTGCCTGGTGCTTCGGACACTGGCATCGTTCTGCTGAGGTCTCCTGGCCAGAGTCCTCCCGGCTGAGGACTTCTTGTAGTGGTAAACCAGGATGTAGTCCACCTTCCTCTTGCCATCTCTGAAGTACAGCCCGTATTTGCAGTCAGCATCCGGGTTTTTGGATAGGGAATTTAATAACTGTGTGTGGAGAGGAGAAGAGAGAAGAATAATGAATGCACAGCCCAACACAAGCACCAGACAGACCATCCTCTCCTCTCAAGGCTCCTTTTGCCCGGAGCACACGATGACCTCTCTCCAGACAGCCAGCAGATGGGAGGGGTCCCCCCCATGCTACTTACTCCAAAAATTTTTGCAAGTTAACACCTTCAATTTTACTGATAGCCAGCTGGGATTTTATTGGCCAGAAATAAATAGATTGCATGACTGGGATTTAATCTAATCACCAGCACACTGGTTCATAAGTCAGCTACTTGCTGGGTTTGGTTTTCTCCTTTGGGGTTAATCGCCGCTAAGATCGCCTGTCCTTTTCCACCCGTGACATCTGCAATGCTGCAATTCTGACAAATAGATTAATATCATGTGGAAACATTTCTCACTTCTCTTATCTAGCATTGCAAGTCCATATCATCTGAGAAAGAGATCATCTTAGATACAGACTGAAGGGAGCCAGCTGCTCCTGCGGCACCGCCAAAAACGCCATGGAAAGTGGCCAGGGAAGTGGGGTCACTGCTTATTGAGTTCACCACTTCTTTTTCCCACTTATAAAACCTATGTCACTATGCAGTCTGATGGTGGCAATGGCTTTATTCCCAGCCCGGGTAATGCTGGGTAAGTGTTGCAAGATACATGAAATGTACAACTCAAAACACAATTTCATTTCCAAGCATTTATCTGAAAACTGCACAGGGCAACTGTAGAAACAAACAAACAAACAAAAGGTACTAACAATCAATTTATTTCTACTTTTATAACAGTTCTCGTGCATAATTCACAATTCTATCCTTGGAGATTTGTATAATATTAAAAAAAAAAGGGAAGATAATTCACTAGTAACTGGCATCTGCTTTCACAAAAAAATACCCAACACAGGAGTGGCTTTGCAGTGACCAGGGAACTTTTCTGGCTTCTAAGTTTATAGAAGAATATTCATCCTCCATCGAGGGAAAAGGAACTGTGCTCCAAAAGAGAGCAATTGGTCATCAGTTGCAAAATGCTAAAATCTGTTTGGGATTGCACACCTGCTTATTTCATACATAAAATGTTAAATGTAAGTTATTTTAGATAGCCTTTGCTATCTGCTTCTCTCTCCTTTAGGATCTCATCCCTCTTTCCCATTTAACCTTAACCCTTCACACCAAGTAAATAAATATATAATAAAATAATACAGCATTTGGAGCCACCATGGAGTTCACTCATTGTCCTCTTGCCTCTATTCCCCCTTCCATGAAAACAGGGGAGGTTATTTAGCCATGTCAAACTCTTCAGGGCAGTCTGTTAATGTTTATGCCCTACCCAGATATTCTCATTTAGTTCGTAAGCATAATTTTGATATAAAAGACCATTAATAACTATTACTTTTCAATTGCTTTATGGCTAATGGCACACACCTGTGAATTCAGAACATTTTTTTAAAGCAAGCTGACAGTCTGCTTATGGCAGGCAACTCACTTGTGCAAATTCCTACAGAAACAAAATATTAACAAATGACAGCTAACTGGATAGTGTTTAATTTTTTTAAAAGATGTGCTGATCTTACTAATTAATTAAACAGCAGTTTCTGAAAACTCAGCTGAGCCACCACTGTGGCTACTAAAGCCTCAACAAATTCACTTATATCTGAGAACAGCTATATCCCACAGCAAACAGGAAGCAGCCAAAAAACTTGGTTCTGTTTTAAAGGAATTAATGGTCAAATTATTTTAAGGATTGGGGTATAAATGCTGAAAGATACTCATGGGCCAGATATTCTCTTGCAGTGGTGCTGGGCTTAAATTGAGTTGCATTGACTTAGACCATGTAAGCTCATGTCTCTTCAGCTGTGAATGAGACAGAGAAAAGACATTTCAGTTTCACCACAGCAGGAGGATTTTAACAGCCTGACAGAACCATTCCTCCATGCTCCATCCTAATTTTAAGCGCAAGCACAATAAATCCCATGTTGCTTTTTCTGGTACCTCTTTCCCCAGTGAATCTGTTGTATAGCCCACTCCACCTTAATAAACTTCTTTTTATGTTCAAATTACATAACCAAGTCCTAATCATGCTGGGTATTCATATTACTAACTTCCTTTAAAATCTGTGTTAAGGAATTTAACTGAGGAGCAATTAATGGCAAATTAAAATTAATTAATTTTTCTATTGTGTGCTGGAGAAGATCAGTTTAATGTTTTCTATGTTAACAATGCCTTTTGCATGAAATTTTAGACATTTCCTTCTGATCCTCTCTGCACTGGCAAGAAGATGTAAAGGTTGGCACAGCCTCATTGCCAGATTCCTTACTCTGAGAAGAGTCAGCCCCTTTTTATGCTACAGGTTAAACCAGTGGGATGTGCTCCCACTCTCACCCGCCCAAGAACACCCCCCACCACATCAGCATGGACTGTGCCTTGGTGGCAATCCTTCCCAGCACCCTGGGAAAACGGAGGAAGGGGATTTCAGAGCATCCTGGGAGTGGGGAGGATGGGAAAGGAGCTGAGGTGACCCAGCAGGCCGTGGTCACTCACCGTGCTCTCGTGCTGGTCGTAGCCGATGTCCTCGATGGCTCGGATGTTGATGATGTGGATGCCCTTCTCCTCAGCAGGCAGACAGGAGTACTTCTTGTTCACCCTCATTCCTGTCTCCTCTGGAGCCTCACTGAGATCTTCTGGCAGAAAATCCACCCCATGAAACTCGCTGTCTCCGTCTGAGAAGGAAGGGAACAATTTTATCAAGACACTTTAATCCCAGCTTGCTCCTCCCAGAGCCACCCAAAAGCTGAAACGTATCCTGTTCCTGCCCTCTCCTGCCAATGAGCCCTTGGACAGGGCTCCCACCCCCTCTCCCTTCCTCCCTTCTCAGCTTTCCTCAGCCCTCTTCAGCCCTACCTGGGTCTCCTCCTCCTCCAGAGCAAGAGAGCTCAGTTACCTTTTATCCTGCATGGGTGTCTCAGGGTGTTTTTCCTCTGTGGGCTCATGGAATCATTGTGTTTCTTGGCAAGAGAAGGAAAAAGGGGGGGGCAGGAAGGGAAAAACTGCTGTTGAGGAGAGGTGCCATGGTGCCTTTCCCTTTTCAGGAGGCATTTTTTCCTTTAACTTGTTCATGATGAAAAACTAAGTCAAGGGTTTTCCCTCAAGTACCTACATCCTGCATCTCATTTACTGAACCACTCTTATTTAAATAGTCCTGAAAATCTGGGGGTTTCTCAGTCTCAACCTGCTTCTGATGAAGACATCAGAACTGTTTCCATTTCCTGTTTAAGTATATAGATAGGCTAAAGGATTTTAAATAAAAATTTCACTACAAACTGAGCAACCAGATAAGTTACAGAATGCAAACTGGTGTTTGCATATGGGCACTTATGCAAGCAATAGAAGGCAAAGTGTTCCAAGATTTTGTTAATTTTGACAGTGAAATAAAATACTGCAGCATTGTACCTTTTTTTTTTTTTTGAAACCACATAGGAGGAGGGTTTGCTTGTCTAAAGAGTGAAGATAAAGCAAGAATTTTAGAATTTATGGATACTAAATTAGCTTTCCCGAACAACAAAAAACATGAAACTGAATTACCCTGTCTGGGCCTGGTTGAACTTCAGGGATAATGTTGGGGGAGGAGACAAAGAAAATCCCCACTCCGCAGCAAATTTGCAGGTGATGTGAAACTGAGGAGCAGGATTGATAAACTGGAGGGTAAGGCTGCCACTTCAAGGGGTCTGGACAGGCTGGAAAAATGGAAAGCCAAAAAAGTCCCCCACTTATGCAGCCCAAAGGAGGGAAGGCAAATGATGGGAGTCCTATTCCTGCCTTCAACCAACTGAGTAGGTACAGACACAGCAGGGCCAGATTCTTCTCACAGGTGAAGAATGAGAAAAGGGTGAGAGGCTACAGACACAAGTTGCAACAAGGGAAATTACAACAAAACTTAAAAAAAACAACAAAACCTCAATTTTCTAACAAGTGATCACACAATGGGGAAGGAACCAGTGAAGCTACAAATCTCCATCCATCCCTGGAGAAGGTCAGAGCTTGATCCCACCTGCCCCAGTCTGAATGTTGGGAAGGCACTGCAATAATCACTACACTTCTGATCAGGCTCTTCCTGGGAACAAGGCAGGAGCCAGCAAGGACAACAGCCTGCAACAGGCAGAGGAGGAGGATGCAACCAAAGCCTTGGCACCTGTCCTGAGCTGATCAGAGCAAGGTAAACATTACTGTTATGAAAGCCATGCTTCTGTGGAATTCACAGTTGCGCTCCTCCGGAGCTTGCCAACGCCACGAGTCTGTGGATGTGTGGATGTTCATTCCAGTTCTGGGCAATCTGCTGCCCCAAGCTGCTTTCCCAGGAACACCAGTGCTCATCAACATCATCACAACACCTGGGCAGCAATCACCCTCTGCATATTCATGTGCACAGCCTGTAACACCCACACCTTCACAGACCTGGGCTGCTGCTCCTGGCTCTTGTCTAACACCCCCCAACAGCTGTCCCAGAACAGACACCACTTGTGACATCTCAGGGCAGCATCACCAGACTCAGAGAGCCACTTGAACAGCAATTTGTAACAACTCAAGGAGCTTTTTTTGGGGAGTCATCTAGAGATGCAGCCAGAAGCCTGCTGGCTCATGGGAGCAGCTGGAATGTTTGTACCAATTCCCTACACGTGCATGGTCTCTTCTTCCCAACACTCACAGGCACATATGGGCAGCCTCCCTGAACAATGGGAATTGAAACAAGTGTGGGCAGCTGCAAAATCCTGTGTACTCAAGGCTTTTTTCTGTGGCTGCAAAATACTCATAAAATAATACAACTTTTGGAACTCCATCACTGCAACAACCTGCATTTTCATCTGGAAGGATGCTGGAAACAGCTTTGTAAAAACAGTGGATTAAGTGCAGAGTAAGTCCTCTCTTCTTTCCCTCCTTTTCACACGTGTACTAAGTAAAACCCAGTTATTTCAGAATTTTGCAGAAGGTATTAGAAGAGAAGCACCTTTTACTGACTGTGAATCTGAATAATGGAGCTGTGAACTGAAAAGTGTCAGTTTAGGAATCACCACTGGGACAGAATAGGCTCAGAGGAGAAAATCACAAGCTTCACTGAGCCCAAACGACCTCCCTGTGCTCTGGAGTTGCAGTTCCAAGCAGAGTTTGTTAAGCCCCAGCACGGAGCAAGGAGACCTGCTCAGATGATTCAGCACCATTGTGCAAGCCCAAACAATCCCCCCGACACAAGGAGATATTTACATTCCTGTTTACACATCAGTAGCCTGGCAATACTGGAAAGAACACGTGCTTCAGGTAGGCAATGAATCATAGAATTTTGGTTTATTATGACTACTGGAAAATATGTGAGCTGTGAGAGCTTTCTTGATATAATCTTAATTACAAGAAGTTTGATTTCTGCACTTAAGGATGATGTCAGGATTTAATCCTAAGTAAAGCCATCCAAACCACTTTGGTAATTACAAGCAGTTCCCTTGTGCTGATTTGGCACAGGTCAAAGCCTTCTGTTGCAGAACACAAAACCTCTTCTTTTTTTTTTTTTTTTTTTTTTTTTTACATGGAGTAGAGCATTTCAAAGACTTCAAACCATGAATATTTTATGTTAATCACATTAAACACAGACAATAATTTAATCTCAAAATGAATTCACGTCCAGAATTATTTATGGCAGGATAGAAGAGGAAAGGTGAGGAGCAAGAAGAACAATAATGTCCTAATTCAGCTAGACTAACATTGTAATCTCTTTGTTGGGAGCTGAAAGAGGTGAGCATTATGAAAACTGCTGGCTTTGCTGCCTTCTGATGCTGACTAACCCTCTCTCTTCTATTTATTAAGCAGAAAACACTACAACAAAGACTTGAAGGAGCACTCAATGTATTTCAACACAGCCATAAAGCCAATCCCAAACCCCTGTGGATTCTGAGTCAGCAGAAGTCCCCTAATATTCTGGGGCACAGAGTCAAACCCATGCCTGAGCCTCTCCCTCTGAACCATATGGGAAACAAGACTGAGCTAATAAAAAAGTCCCTCAAACTCAAAACCACTTCCTCCTCTGTTCAAATTTCAGTCGCGGCTGTTAAAATTCCCAACCTCATCTTGCAAAAATTAACACTAAAATTAATTAATGATCACTTTTTCACCACTGAAATTTGTCACACTGTGCTGTAACCTTTCCTCATTCAGACAATGCTTCACTCAATGTTGATGACCAGCTGAACCAGGACCAAAAACCTGTTGTAGAAACCAATGCATTTTCTCCATGATTAAATCACCCATTAACATTATAGTCATAACCATGCACAGCCACTGAATAGTCCCTGGCAAAAAGTATTTTTGTCATTAAAATGAATTTTAAAATTGCATTCATGCAATGCAACTCTTAAAGAAATACCCTGCACCAGTTCTAAAATAAGCATCATCAATTCAGCATGGGTACATCTAAACAAATGAACAACATTTCCCTGCTCAACCTGAAACCAGTAGTGTCACTGAAACTGCCTTCCCTTGTTTGCTTTTTCTTTTTTCCCTGGTCTCCTCTTGTTTTCACTTTTAGAGAGTATGTTTAAGAAAGTGGTAGAACAAAAAAAAGTCACAAAGACCTCGGAGTTAAAAAGGGAAAGCAGCAGGAGAGGTACAAGTCCATGTGATTCAAGGCTTTTAAGTGTCCAAGTCCTTATCTTTTTGCTTTATATAAACCACGATAGAATTCAGAATGAAAAATTAAGAATCATGGAGGTAATGAGGAAGCATATTAAGAAAGTAATGTACACACATATATATATACATACAGTAAAAGAAACAAACACAACCTATAAGTAAATGTTGTAAATAAGTAAACAAATAAAGTATACTCTTTCTATGGGGAAAAAATGTTAGCTGGTGCAATACATTGGATAACTTTTGGATTTAAGCTCTTTTCTTGAAGAAAAGATAAGATATTGAGATAAAACTCCTTTAGTGGGGTTTTGCTTGCTACATATTGCCCCCTAGCAGCAGGATCCTCCTCCAGCACATCCTCACCCAGCTCTCTACCGCCTGTATCTCCCAAATTCCAACTCAGAGGTTAATCCTAAGAAAAAACCCATCATCCTCCCAAGTGAGTCGCCTATCTCTCCCCCGTTTCCTTCCCCTAATACACTCCAAGGCTGTCAGATTTGGAAGGCAAAGCCCTGGGAGAGCAAGGCCAGCCCAGCAGGCTCAGAGCGCCAGCCCGGCTCAGCCCGGCTCGGCTCAGCCCTGCGGCCGGGGAGCCGTGCCCGGGAATGCCAGCCAGCAGGCTGCAATGCCAGCGAGGATACCCGCTGCTGGCAGCGAGGGCAGCTCTTTTTTTGGGATGCTGACACCTGTTTACGAGGCTCTGGCCCCGGACCAACAGAGCGGCCGTGCTCTCCCAGGAACACCCGCACAAGTCCCGAACTCTGCTCTGCCCAAATCCTGACAGCAGGAGCTCATTAGCGCCGCATCAGGGACAACTGGATGTAAATCCCCCCTCGCCCCTCCAGCTGTGAGCAGCCAGATGTTGCCCCGAGCTGTGCTGCTGGTGGAGAGGCAGCAGCTCTCATTGGTACCGCCCGGCAGGAAAAGGGAGCCCACCTCCCCTGGGGCAAACTTAATGTTGACACCTCCTGCCCACCCTTTCAGGGATGCTGGTACCTCCTGCCCACCCTTTCAGGGATGTTGACACCTCCTGCCCATCCTTTTAGGGATGCTGGTACCTCCTGCCCATCCTTTCAGGGATGTTGACACCTCCTGTCCATCCTTTCAGGGATGCAGATACCTCCTGCCCACCCTTTCAGGGATGTTGACACCTCCTGTCCACCCTTTCAGGGATGTTGACACCTCCTGTCCATCCTTTTAGGGATGTTGACACCTCCTGCCCACCCTTTCAGGGATGCTGGTACCTCCTGCCCATCCTTTCAGGGATGCTGGTACCTCCTGCCCATCCTTTCAGGGATGCTGGTACCTCCTGCCCATCCTTTCAGGGACACTGGTACCTCCTGCCCATCCCTTTTAGGGATGCAGGGATGTTGATACCTCTACTGCCCTTCCACCTGCAGAAAGGTGAACCCTACTTCTTTCATCTTCTCCAAGTAGGACACTTTGGAACTCGCCCATCTCCTTTGTTTTTACATTTATTTTAAAACTTGCAGCCTACATCTGTGCTGCTTATTACCTTAATGAATCAAGTATGATGTTATGACCCAATCCATTAAAAAAAAAAAAAAAGCTCAAACAGTTAAATAAATCCTGGATTCCACAGACAGTTTCCTTTGCAGAGGAGAAATACTTCCAAAGCAGAGTGACCTTGATGTACCTGATGCTGCCAACCCACGCTGAAGGGCAGAGCCCATTCAGACACTTTGTGTCCAGTGCTCAGGGGTCACAGGGGTGGAAAAACTTCAGCTCCTGGCAGGATTGTTTGGATGATCAGCTGGCTTAGCTCTGTTCCTCACTACTGAGAATGGTGGGGCTCTGGAGTGGGGCTGCAGCTTTCCTGGAAGGCTGTCTGCAGCTTTAAAGGTATTGATCTATTATTGTCAGCAACATATTCAAAGCAGGTTAGAAGGACACACAGCTATGACATCATTTTTTTTATTTATGCTTGTCTATTTTTGTTTTCAAAGATTTATTTACTCCATTTGCAGGATGCAGTCCTGGGCTTGACCTCATGCCTGATCTGACACAAACCTTGTGAAATGTAAAAACACAGAGCAAAACCACCTAAAACCTCTAAAGAGAATGAACATTTTGATTGAAATGGCATTTTCAACAGCACATAAATGACAAGAAGATACAAATTCTACCATAACATCACTGCCTGTTTCTCTAGACCCTGTCAAATCTCATATTTTATGAAAACACATAAAGCCTCTTCCCATCCCAAAACAGACTTCACTTTTTTCTCCACAGCTACCAACAACTATTTAATGGTCTATTAAGTCAGTCTGTTTTCAGACATATTTCTTATACACCTAAGTTAAGCACTCTTCTACTGCCAGGCACCAGAAAAATATTATTTGCTTCTGTTGCTATTGCACAAAGATCAGCACTAAAACTATGCTCAAGGTTATGGTGAAAACAAAACCAGATATGGGAGAGCCACTGAATCCATGTTTTAAATATGTTTTGCAGGGTTATGATTCCCATTATTTTTGTTTGTATGTTCCAAGGGAAGGCAGTTTTTATCAATGGGAGCAATAAGATGAAAGGAAAAAAAATACTAAAAAGCAGATTATGGTGAGAGAATTGGTATTTATTGGGATAGTGGATACTGAAACTCTCACCAGAGTCTAAATATAAAAGATATCTAGATACATTTAAAATATGATGTATATTTTCCTTTACCAGGCTTTAACAAAAGCCTCTTTATACCAAACATGTGGAAGTGAGGATCCAAAAACTACCAGTTTTACTCTAAAAATCTCAGTCACGGACTGCAGCCTGGGGCTGAGGCCATGGCACATGTGCTGGCTGGGAGAGCTGCTCTTTATCCCTCAGCTTTCCCATTTAAACTCCTAATCTTGAGACATTTGCACTGGCGTTTACATTTCCATGCAAAGTCACGAGGAGGTTTGGGCTGCATAAACCCAGTCATGGATGCCTTGGAAGGCTTTGCTCACCTGATAAAGAGGGTTTGGGCCACAGGCACCACACTCAGGAGCTGCTTTTGCACATCTGAGCTGAGAGAGGCAGTCACTGGGGCTGGGATTTACAGGGCAGAGCTCCACCCTATTTATATATATATATTTTTGGGTGTGCCCAGGCAGGTGGAGCAGATTGGTAGGGTGATGGGAGATATCCAGCTGAGATCCCAGCTGTGTGCTTGACTCTCCTGAGTTTTCTTCATGGCCCTGCAGTTTTATCTTGGAACGACACCAGTACAAGAGAATAAAGGGGCAGGAAGCTGGAAGAATCTCCCTTCCTGAGCAAGGGAATGCAAATCAGTGATGGGAAAAGCTCTGTTAGCTCCTGTCTATCCAAGGGAATGCCATTCCCTGTGCTCCCCAGTGCTAAGGAAGCAAGCTGAGGCACACCAGAGGCAGAAGCCCTAAGAAGTGTTGATGCAAGCAGGCACTCTGCTCCTTGGTTTTCAGAAAAGAGAGGAGATCTGGGAGGATGCCATGGCCCAGCCAGGCAGCTCTCCCTGTGCCAGGGGATGCTGCAGGAAAGCAGGACACTCCTGCTCAGGATTCCCAGAGTGGCAGAATTCTTGGAGCAGAAAGCTGACCAGCAAAGACTGCTTCCCTTTGGAGCCAGCAAGGGGAAGGAGTGGGCCAGTGCCTTTCTAAGGGTTCCTGACAGCCCCCAGGTGAAAGGCATCCTTGGAATGGTTGAGGATGGACATTCTTTGCAGTTTGGGAAGCTGAGAAGTACAGCAGGGCAGAGGCCAGGCTCACCAAACCTCCTCCTTGAGGAGCTTTTGACACTAGTTATTATCTAATAATGTATCAAAGGAGCAGTCAAGATCCAGTCTAGGTATAAACAGCTGCCCTGTGGGTTTTGTAACAGGAGACAGGCTCACTAATCAACCTGGATTATCCAAAGGTACCCTGGTACATTTCCTGCCCAAAAACAAAGGAGAGGCAATTGCCATGAAATTGCTGTCACCTGTACAATGGAAAGAAGCAGAGCGTGGAGGGCACAGCTGCTCACAGGCAGCTGGGCCAAAATCTCTATCCAAATATCTCAGTTTCATTCCCAACTTGCTCCTGTTTGTTCTGCAGCAGCACTTTTCCAAAAGGAGCCCAGAATCCATCCCAAAGGTGTGGACCTTGAAGAGGGAGATTTCTACATCAGGGTGTAGGTGCCTAACACTGCTCCCCCCAAAAAACAAACAACAAGGAGTTCATATCACAAGAACCCAAGACAGACTTATTTTGAAAGATGATTGTGCTCAACCTGTGTAGAAACAAGGACATCTTGGCAAACTCAAAGAGATGTCCTTAAAAAAAGAAAAAAAAAAGACCGAAAGACTTTTCTTTTGTAATTATGATGACCATAAAACAAAAACCAGTAAAACACTACTGAAAACAGAAATAATAAAGGGCAACTCTAGTCCAGTATTTTATTTCCAAAAGTGTGAAATAGGATTCTCCTGTTCTCTCCATCTCTCTGTTCATTATTCTTTGAGAAATCATTCCCAGACAGAACATCACCAGACAATCACAAGTGTCACCAGAGGGGCATCATTCTCCCCATGACAAACCCTCAGCACTCGCTCCTTGCTACTAGAAATGAATCCTCCTCCACTGAAGAAACACCTCTGAGCACCACAAAAGTATGGCCCAAACCAGCAAAACTAGAAATTATAGATTTTCAAACATCATATCTTTTCTGGAGCCAATTCTTCTTTAAATTCCCAAACTGCAGCTGTTCCACCATGGAAGAGCCCAAAATTCATCACAGGCACGTGGCCAGTGATGGGCTGCCCAAAGATTTTCTGGTAAGAAAGGAAACAGCAGCTCCTCCCAAGAGCAAGCATTTGACATCAACCCAAAGAGAAAAAGAGAAAAACATTATTTGTTTTCATATTTCCTGAGAAAGACATTGAGGATGTAACCTTGTTATTTATGCAGGGTCAAGGTTTCATCCTAGAATTTAGGAAAGGAATTTATTTTCCCCTAAAGTGTGATTAAGTTTATAAGTCTAAGACAAGTTTTGATTTTGGTTTTTTTCTGTTTTGGTTAGCAGAATAATATTTCACTTTCTGTCTTCTCTTTTTTTTAAAAAGGAAAATGTGCTGTTCATTTATCTGGTAAATGTTTATCCATTCTGTGTTAAAAACCCCTAAACAACAGAATAAAATGGAATTAAACTTTAATACATTGCTTATCTACAAGCACTGAAACACTTAGAAAAACAATATTCTGCATGAGGAAAAAAGCCCTGTGTTTTACCAATATGTTTAGGAAAGTAATTGTTTTGGATACACTAAAGGACAGTATCTGTTATTCCATAAACTTGTTCAAAATCTGCTGTAAATGGCTATTTACAAAATTGATTGCTTTTTAATAGCACATACTCTATGCTGGTGGGTCTGTTAAATCAGTTTTCAAAACATATTTTTGTCAGCTAGGTTTCTAGTCTCATGAACAGTCTCTACAATTTTAGATTTGGGGTTTTTTTAACATTCAAGCTCTTTGGAAATCATCTTGAAGTGGTTGCTTTTAAACGTGCAATAAATGTATTGCTGGTGGAGAGAAAGGGAAGTTCTGGCTGCAGCAATGATGTCAATATTGGTATTTTTAAGGAAGAGAGGGCAACTAGCTTAATAAAAACAAAGGTATTGCAGTTCTGATTGATTTCAAATCTGCCTGAGGTAACGATGCTAGCAACATCCTTGGGCCCTTTGCTTTACTGACCTTTTGGGTGTCTGTGGCCTGCAGCAGTCGCTGGTTTTTGTTATGATACTGCATTTTTTGGTTTGAGGGACAGACAATATTTAAAATATTTGAACCAGTTGCAGAGGGTGGAAAAAAGATGTTTGATAGGGTAAATATTGGTTTTCATGCTGTCAGATCCAGCCCAATCCAGGATGAAAGCATCTTTCTTTCCATGAGGGTAAGGATGGACAGAGGGATGGGCACCCCACCACAGCATCCCCCTGAGCCAACACACACTTGTGATGTTTCTGTACCTGCCTGCTTGCTTTGCCTGATTTCAACACAATTTTTTATTTAGGTGAAACCAACTCTTCTTCCCTGAAAACTCTCATCTCTCAACTGTATTCCTTCAGGAAATATTTGTAACTCAGATCAACAGTTTGAGTTCTTTCTGCCTTTTCTCCTTGCAGGCTGGTTTTTGCCTTGGCACCAGGGACGGGCAGGACAGGGAATGCCACCACAGCATACCCCCAGGCAGTCCAACAAGAGATGCTGCAAGGAAAGCTCAGAGCACAGAGCCAACTCTTCTTGATAAACATCCCCCGGTGGTACAGCACAAATCTGTCTTTTGTGAAAGGCTGGATGCTCCAAGGGTACTGAAAACTGGAGCAAGTGTCAATGTAGGAACGAGCTGACTCTGCCCAAAGCTTTTGGAGCGCCAGTTCCCAACGGAGGAAAAACCTACAGACCCAGGCCTGTTCTGTCACCTCGAACATGATGTCCCAGTGGGAAAAACATCATCACACCTGGTGCAGCCATGAAACAATCCCCACAGCCTCCATCGGCATCTCCCCAGGCCACAAAACGTGGAGTGCTTTCTCTGCTCATCTTTACACTTGCTAATCAGCCAT
The DNA here is from genome assembly GCF_051311805.1 of Agelaius phoeniceus. Classification (NCBI taxonomy): domain Eukaryota; kingdom Metazoa; phylum Chordata; class Aves; order Passeriformes; family Icteridae; genus Agelaius; species Agelaius phoeniceus. The sequence goes on along the minus strand of NC_135270.1, from coordinate 8,836,138 downwards.
CAGGCTCTTAGAAAGGACTCAGCCCACGCCCTTTTAAACAAGATTTTAAAAGCCAGGCAGCGAAAATCAGCCATTTGCAGAAAAATCTGTGTCTGAAATGCTACTTTTCATGGTAAAACAATGTCTTGCTGGTTTGACAGAAAGGCACACTTGCTGATCGTGAGTCTTTTGAGCACCTATATCCTGTTTGGCTTCTCTCCTTGATGCCTATTTATTTGGGAAATTCGTGGTGTGATTCCCAGAGGTTTGGATGCTGTATCACTTATCCACGTCAATAAACAATCTGGAGCACTGTTTAAATATGGAAACACTTTGCAGCAGCACAACCAAAGGCACTGGCTGTGCTGCTGCTGTGCCTGGGGGAAAAACAGCAGGGGCAGGGAAAGGGATCTCTTGGTGAAGACAGCCATTTATCTCTCATTAATCCACCAACACCACTGGGGCACACCACACAGCTGGAAGATTTACAAATTCTGCCCATCCTGCCCTTGAGCTGGAGGCTCTTCTGGTTTGGGTAAGGATATAATTGGTTGCACCATTTCCTGACAGTTCTGTTTTCTCCTTGATTTTTAGATGCCAAAACGAAATCTGTTTCTGCTGATGTCCCAGTGGAGATTTGGGTGGAGAACTTCCAGCCACCAGTGGTAGCAGAGGAGCTCCCAGAGCAGAGCTGCAGAAAGCAGTGTCCAACCGAGGGGAAGCCAACGCCTTAAGGGCAAACTGCACACCCAGTGCCTGCTGTGCACCCTGTCCCCAAACACAGCACGGCTCCTCTGCTTCAAGGAACACCCACAAAAATATCTTTGGCATGACTGCAGAGCCTCCAGGAGCCCGTCAGAGCTCCCAGCAGGGTGTGAAGTGCTCTGCTCCAAGACAGGCTGCTCCTGATCTTCTCCAGGGCTGGCACCTGCCAGCGCCATCTGGCACTGCAGGTGCCCCGGGATTCCTTCAGTCTGTGTCAGTACAGCTGTCCCTCTTTGAGAAACAGCTCAGAAAAAGGAAAATTACTATTTAGGGTGTGTCCAGTGAAGATGAACAAACAACAGCAGCTTTTTTTTCGGGGATATTGCCTGCAGCACACATCACCCGTGGTGTCAGACACAGGAACTCAAATTTAAACAGATGCAAAATGACAGAGGGGGTTGTGGCAGTGATGGAGGGAGGAGCTGCTCTTCCTAGGACACAATAAAAGAACTAAAAATCTACCCCCTCATTACCCACTTTCCCCATTCTACACTGGATAGTCAAGAAGACAAATGAAGGACAAATAAAGTGCACAAGTGATTAGTTAACAGTTAAAACACTCAAAAGCAGTCATTAGAGATGATGTTCCAAAGCAAAGGTTCATGCCAGGGCAAAAGTGGCAAAAAAAAAAAAAAGAAAAGAAAAAAAGAATATATAAATAAAGTAAAACAAAACTATTTTTGTAATGGTACTTGAGAAATTTATGAATGGGATTCTGTGATGTGGTTGCCCGAAATAGCCAAGATTTGGACATGGTGACCCCAGGAGTTCCTGAGAGCAGCTGGCACAGAGGGTGAACAGAGGGTTTCCCACTGTGCCCTCCCCTCTCCTCTCAGGATGGGCTTTTCCCTCTGAGTTACAAACAAAATTCAGCATCAGCATAAGGCTCCTCACACTTGGACAAGGATGACAAATATTGCCCCAAAACCAACAACTCCATCCAGAAACCCAAAGGGAACTTTGCAAACCCCACTGGCCAAATGCCTCTCTTCCTCCACTTGCTTCCAAGACATATTTCCCTGGATTTCTTTTCATTTTTGTTGCTTTAGGCTGTATGCTACACATTTTTCTTGTGAAAAGATGCTTGAAACAGGATAAAGTCCTCCAGGTCAGGCTTTTCCAGTCCTGAGCAGCATTACTACATGTTCCCTACACAGAGATATTGTGGATTTATGTTTCCTTTATGAGTCCAAGACCCTTCTCTGAGGAACTGCCATGGAACTGGCTAATTATCCCTGCCCAGATGGAGGATTTTGCACTTGTCTGGTTCTCATCTCCACTCCTGGGAGCACATCCTTTTCCAGGAAGATAAGCAACAACAAGTCTGTTTTAACAATGCAAGATTTAAGGCTGCTGGTACCGGATCCAAACCTCCACAGACACAAAAAGTTGAAGGGGGAGGCACCAACCTCACTGGTTCAAGTTTCAAAAAAAGTTTTGGTGGGGCAATCTGTCATCAGCAGGCTTTATTTTAGATCTATTATCAACTGTCCTGCCATGTCCAGCCTGAAGTTGGCATAGAGGAACAGAGCTGGCATTTACCCCTCTGGGTGCTTTTTTTTGGAGGAATTTGATGGAAATACAAACCATATGTGACCGTACTCGAAGCAAATGAAACCAGTACTTCTGAGTGGCCTGACACTGCACAGATCCAATACCTAAAATTGTGGAATCAGGGCAGAAGTTTGGGTTTTACACAGTAAAACTTAGGAGGAGTAAACCTGGAGGAGATTCTTCTCTGTAAACATGAGAGCACATCTGACATGGAGATCAAAAGGAGAACTTACACTAATTATACCGAAAAACAATCAGTGCTCCAGAACAGATAATAATGAGAAATGAACACTGCAGGAAACTTTGATGTACTTCTTAGATAACTGTGGTACTTTAAAATTGGATGCAGTTCAAACATTTAAAACATGTCAGTCTGAGATCTACATTTCAGATTGAGAATGTGTTGATGCACATGTAGATTTTAAAATAAACACACGGTGGAGCAGATCACAAACATGGATTAAAATAAAAAAAAAAGCAAACCCAAACCTCTGCTCTTCAGTTAAATCTCCAGTGTTGAAGAAGTTTTAAAACCACTTCTCCTTCATGCAAGCTAAACCCAAATGCCAAATTTTACTGAAATCTGAATTACTGAACTAATAATTCAGTTTGCAGGCTGGATTGGCTGGGGTGCCTGTTGACTCAGTGCAATTTGAGTCACAGGCACAGCCTAGGTGACACTGCCAGCTCCTGCTCCCACCAGCAGGCACAACACCGAGGGCAGAACGTGTCAGTCCTGATGGAGGAGAGCACAAACCTTTGGGTGTTTCAGCAGGCCATTTGTCTTGCTGATGCTAATGAAGATTTCTCAGGATGGGTAGGTCTGGCTCATTACTGCCTAAGCTGTGGGACCAAGCTGAAAAGGTGTTCCCAAGAGCATTAGTAGTGACAGGATGAGGAACACAAAGCAAAAGGACAGAAATTTGGAGACTTTCAGGCTTCTCTAAACATACTTCCTTATGCTCCTGTTTAGTAGTAAAATATTTTCCTGTAACACCCTTCACCAGAAAGTCACCTAAAACAAAATAAAGAACTAAGAAGACAGCTAAAGGCACGACTAAAAAGACAGGTACAGTTTTTCTAAGACTGCAGCTGAATGAAATATGTGAGGAGAAAAGCCACCACAGCATGGGAAAGAACCATTCCAACAGCACCATCTATCCATCCATTTACACAAGAAGTAATGTCCATGTGATACACTTCATTTTCACTCTCTGCAGCCAAGCCATGGGACGTGGATTTTCTCAGTATTATGATGTGACTTTTGCTGGGCATCAAAAAACACACAATAGCCTTCAAAATACCATGAAAATTCAGAAATGCTATTAACAACAAAAAGTGTTTTCCCCCCAGCATTTTCTATTTACATTTCCTGTGCTCTGAAGTTTAAAATTCCTATGAAAGTCCCATCTGGGGGCATGGAGAACACAACTGGAAGAGGTCCACCAAAAAATTAACATAAAGATAAATTTTTAGAGCACTTTCTCTATATAAACTACAAGACAACACGTTGCTGCCAGGATTACCCTTCAGGAACAATATGTGCCAGCACCTTTTGGACTGTTTATGAAATTGGCCATTAAATTTAAACACTTTGGAGGATGGAGAAGAGCCCGTGGCTCGCTGGTTTTAATTATTTTGCTGAAGGGGGCTAAGAGTGTGTGTGACAGCCCCAGGGATGAGCACAGCACATGGGAACAGCCTTGGACAAAGCTGCTCATGTTCCCTGTTACATCCACACTCCAGGAAGTGGGGCTTTTCAAATTTAACCAAATTACCCAGTGGTCCTCATTAAGCCAGCCAACCTTAAGGACATCTGACCCAGGGCACGGAGTGGGGCTCCAGAGGGGACACGGGGCGCTCTCAGTTGCAGGCATGCACAGGCTTGCTGCCACCAGAATGTCCTGACACGTGTCCATCATGTCATTTTCAAAACAGCTGCTGCCCATGGGTGCTGCTGGAGTGTTTGATTACATGGAATAAGCACTGAGGGCCCAGTGCTGCTCCAGCTCCCACGCTGGGCTCCTGTCACCCCAGGTGACACAGCACAGCTGTCACCTGCAGGGTGGCTCCTTCCTGGGGCCCACACCAGTCATTGCCTGCTGGAGTCCATCCCCTGCAGTGCTTCTAGAGCCAACCAAACACGCAGCAGCACGTGAAATCTGAACATGCAGCACCACAAACATTGGTTTCCTTCCCTTAAGAGGCAAAGGAAACAGCTCTCATTTTATTTTCAGGGTGCAACAGCAGCCGGCACCAAGGAAAACAGAGGCAGAAATACTTTTCTAAAGCCCTTTCCAAAAACATTTGCCATCTGCATGCTGGATGATGGACCATGTCCACACACTGTGTGATTCCAGCAGCAGATTTCAGGGATTTCACATTTCTGAAGCAGTTGGGAGTCAAATATTTTTGCAGCCCGTAATTCTTTCAATCAATTACTGCCTACTGGTTACAGAAATATTAGAAATCCTAGAGTTCATATTTCTTAAGGTCCAAATTCATTATTTGAACACATAAATCTGCTGAGACAACATGCACCTTCTCCTCTACCCTAAAAAGGATTCCTGGAGCCCATGCAGCAAGCTCTGTTCACATGGAAATGTTAAAGAAGAGCAACAATATCAGAGTGCCCCCTATGTTTATAATTATAGCTTTAATAACATTCCACCTCCTTTCTAATTTTTCCCCCAGGTTCCATTTTTGGCCTGTTCTCAGTGACAGCCTCTCACAGGCATTTCCAAACTACAACACATACTTTGGTGAACTATCAGTTTCACTTACTCCACACTGATTTTTACTTGATGGCATCATTTATTTTTTTCATGGTGGGGCTGTGAGTTATTCCCTCATAAACAATAAAGCATTTAAAGGATAAGTGCTTTGAGAAAGATTTAGCAGGTTTTAGTCATCCAGATACATACCCATCTGTTCACTTTTATCTGGAGTTTTGGATGGGTTAAAGTTATACATGGATAGAGGAAGGAATGACAGGATTGAAGTTTTAAGGTAATGATTGTAGAGTAAATTAGAGTGGAATGAAACAGCACTACCAAGTCCAAGGAGAGGTAAAGGCTGCATGAAGCAGACTCAATCAATAAGTGATTGATCAAGTGTTGAAGCAAGAGAATGCTGAGGAATGGGGCAAGATCTCCTAATGAGCTAAAGCAGGTATTGCTCTAAGGTCCCTGCTCCTGAAACCACACACAATGGAAAGCAAAGCAAGGGCTCAGAAATGCTGCAGTTATAACCCTCACGGGCCAAGTTCATCATTTTACTGTAGAAATTCAGTGAAGCAAGGTGGGTCTTATCCTCTTTTTCCCACAGAATTTTTTCACCCTATGTCACACTGCTGTGCACCACCACTAAAATACAGAAAATGCAAAGTGAAACCCTTCTTCACACAAATTTTGAAAAAAACCCTCAGTGCAAGACACCAGCTGGAGCAGAGCATGCTGGATTCAGAACACACTTTGGCTCATGTTTGACAAACCAGCCTCTCAAGCCACGCTTTACCAGCCAGTGTGGGACCCAGAAGTTAGGAATATGGAAGAAAACTCTTCAGGGCTAGGTTATCCTCTCTCTGCTTGGGTCAGACTCCTTGCTCCCCCCTCAGTCACACCTGGAGGCAGCCTGGAGATCCAGCCTGTGGGAATGCACTGATTTCCCACAGAGAATTTCTGTGCCCTCCAAACAGGGTGAGTAAATATTCCCTAAATAAAAATTACCTGTGGATTGTGCCACAGATGTAAAACAAATCAGGCTGTGCAAGATGAGAAGCTGGAAAAGAGAAATCACGCAGATTTGCCCTCTTCCAAGAACTTTTTAAAAAGATCCTTTTCCCCCCAGGTGCAGCCTCTCTGGACCACCCAGATGCTCCCACATGGGTCCAAGAGGATTTTTACATTCCTGGGCACAGCACAAGGCACAGGGATGGGAGCAGGGGGCACATCTCCTACACCCAAGGAACTGACCCTCCAACAGCATCCAGCTGCTCTCTGCATCCATTGCTTCCTTCCCAAACATAGCCAGCTACTTACCCCATATCCCCAAACTTCATAAATAGCTGGGACACTATTGCTTTTTTAAATGAAAATGAGAAAGTAACAGGGAAAAAAAAAAGGAAAAAAAGAAAGAAACTAAGAAAGAAAAAGGACAGACACAAAATTAAACAATCTACCTTAAAATAAACTCTGTGGTATTATCTGTCTCTTGTCAAAAAGTTATTAGGGAATAAAAGTGACAGACTGTCTACTAAGATACATCCCATGACCAAGTGACACACCTAAAACTTGTCAAAGACTTCCCTCTGTTGATGTGTCTGCTTATCCTTAGTGCCCACATGCGTTACATTACTGCATACTCTTGGAGGGTGGGAGCTCTTGATTTATTTGTTGCAGGGAAAGAACATTTCTTTCCCCCACCTGATTTCACCCTTCTGATGTGACAGGTCTTTGTCTGTTCCTCACATAAACCAGAGGAGTCCTCGACTAAAACCAGACTCCATGTAATTATTTTCCCTTAAAAATAAAGTCAATAAAACTGGCAAATATGAACAAAACTGGAACTGATCTATCAAAGAACTGTAAACAAATTTTCCTCCAGAGCACATTCTTCACATTGAGGAATTACTACTGGTCAGTATTAAAAGCAGACAAATGATGTGGTGCTTTGGTGAAAGAGGGGATGAAACAACTCATGTGGACAAGTTACAGAAATGGGAAAAGGAGATGGTGCCTCAGCCCAGACAGCAATTAGCTTTTGGGAACCCGGTGTCTGGTGTCCAGCCCTGCACGTAGGGCCCCTACAGAACATCTCACATCAGAGCTGAGCACCAGGCTCAGCCAGCTCTGCCTGAAAATGGGCTCTGACCACAGCTTTGATGTGGCTGTGCACTGGGTACGTTCCCATGAAGTTTTAATTCTTGTTAAAACTGCGGGAGGGTTGGAGCAAGGACACCAGGAGGGCCCAGGAGAGAAGCGCTGCTCTGGGGGCAGTCTGGAAAGGGTTTCCTCTGCAGTGGAGCCAAAAACATTCAGAGGGATTTAAAAACTGTTTGCAGATGAATATCTGTACTTTTTTTTCTGAGGAGAAACTTTAAATGAAAATTAAACTGAGCAAATAAAGCAAGCTAGAGCTATTGAAATAGAAAGTGTACGGATCATGGGAAGGGGAAAAGAGCAGGAGAAATGCTTCACACTGGAAGGTGCACCCAGGAGGGCAAGTACACAGGAGTTAGAGCCTGAGCAAGAGCAAACTGTGTGTCAGAAACCAGTCTACACCACATCAGCTGGACGGATGGAGAGAGAGATCTTACCTGTTTACATTGCTAAGGCCAGATTCAGCACAAATATTCATTCTGTTTCTTCATTATCTCCTCCTGGGGAGCAATTGAAACTCTCTTTTCCACACCATGAATATCTACTTTTATTTGCTTTTGTCTCAATGCAACCTGAGTGATGTCACAGTAGCCCAACAACAGCAAAATGTTTCCTTCCCAATGCTGTGAGGAAACCATAGGCCAGGGTACCAGAATTCCCTGCCTTCCTGGATGTTCCTCAGAGCATCCCAACACCAACACAGCACTGCTTCACAGGATTCCATCACCCAGTCAACCAAAAAAGAAAAGTGCCTTCAAACATGAAGTGAAGAAAAATCCATCTTCTTTCCAGAAGGAAGTGCAGGGGGCAGCTCAAAGCTGAACCTTAAGAAAAGCCTGGTCACAGAGGGTTTTGCCTTTTAATATGGTTTGGATTAAAATCCTATCTGTCTCCACAGCTTTGATGAAAGTCTTGTTTTCCGTGTCAACCGAGAGCAATGAACTAAAACAAAGAACTTGACACACGTACATGTCTCCAATGTACAAACAACTGGCTGTTTCCATAGAAAAACCAGAGAACAAACTGAAATAACTCTAAAAAAAAATGAATTCCTGGTCTTGTAATAAAGGCCACATGGTCCGCTCAAGTGAGCACAGAACTGGAGAGGCAAAACTGATCGGTTTTACTCAAATACCAATAGTGATTTAATCTCTTACTTCGTCTCTTCTTCATCCCAGGACATTCCTGTGCAAACTGCAGGACTCACCCCTTGCTCAGCAGAGCATTGGCAGAATTAATTATTGAGCATTTAATCAAATCAAACAGTGAATGAACATACCCTGGAGTACGAGTTCATGGAAAACACAAAGCAAACCCAACATCATCGACTGAATTTTTGTGGTTGAATCCAAACCTCTTATCTGTACTCACTGGAACCATTCTGGTCTGGGCTGCACACAAACTTATTTTGTACACCAGAGTCAAACACAGTTCAACAAAGCAGAAAATCAACAGAAACACCATTTGGAAGCTGGATATTACAAACACCTCTTGCAAGATTTTGATACCATCAGACTCTAGATTTTGCCCTGATTTGGGAATGAACTGATATTCTGAACCCCATCTTACAAATCCCACAAGCCCAAACTCAACCTTTCCTCCACTGGGCACCACTGTCAGCAAAAAGTCACTGATCAATAATGCTGGCACTGTACGTTCAAGCAAGGAATAGTACTGGCAAAGGCTTTGGATTTGAGCTGAAAACCCATTTAGTTAAGAATATTTTATTGTGGAAAAGCATGTGGAAACAGAAAATAAGTTAAAATGATAAAGAGACCTGAATAGAAAACCCGTGGTTATAAATGGAACAGTCGCTGTGAGCAGACAGTTCTGTACATCCACATCTGCTCCAGTTCAAAGTAGTTCATGTGAACCAGGGGAAGGAACTATTTTTTCCTTCAGTGCTGCAAACCTATCTGCAGTCTGGCCAGGGCACAGGGTAGGAAGAGGGAGAAACCACCATCACTGGCTCAATCCAAGTTTCAATGAGATGGAGCTGCCACCATATAGGGATATAATATAATATAATATAATATAATATAATATAATATAATATAATATAATATAATATAATATAATATAATATAATATAATATGGAAAATTGCCTTTCCCTATTTCCCCTCCCATATTAAAACACACTTAGAAGAGAACAGCAACATTTGCAAACACTTGCGGCAATTAAAGCTGTTTGTTTTTGCTAAAACCAGGCTTAACAAAAGCTCTGTTTTTGTTCCTCTGCTCACAGATAGTTTCTGTTTCACAACTGTCCCTTCTGGGGCTGCTTTGATGATAACGTGGGAAAAGCAGGCAGAACAGTTAAACAGGGAAATAAATATATAAAAATAAGGGGGCTGCTCCAGGACTCATTCAGGTTCCAGAGGAGCTCAGATTTCCTGCCTGTGGCTAGCTGAAACATTTTATCTACCCATTTTGGTCTTTGTTTCTCTAATATCCTCTCTTCTCCTTCCTTTGAATCTTAATTTTTTTTTTTTAAGTAACAAAGTAACAAAGAAAGCAGTGGCAAGAAAAATGTGGTGTGAAGAAATAGAAAGAGCACTCAAAAAGGGGTGAAAGCTGGAATTAGCTCCCTGTTTTGCTCTGACAGCAACACCATACTTCAGGGGAAAGACACTCCCCTGTAATAATCTGGTCATGAAAAGTATTTATTTGCCTACTTACGTTATTAAATGACTACACACATACAATACGTGGGATTTAAAAGCTTTTTTTTTTTCTTTTTAACATCAGATCAGTTCACATTGAGGTTGAAATATGTTTATAGGGTCCCTGAGTTTATCTGCCACAGGAAAAAACATGAAACTTCCCGCAAACCACTCTGCTCCTGGCGGAAAACCCGCTCAAGTCAGTCAATACCCAGTAATTGCTGGACTGAAATCAATCACAAGCTCCCAGGAACTGCTTCAGCTGGGTTTTGCTTTAAAGACTCAGTGCTGTGACTGATGAGAAGGTGAAATCCTCAGCTACCATTAGACATTGCTTCCAAACGGGACGGCAAAGCCTCCGCTGGAGCAGAGCTGATGAGAAGCTCCCCGAAAGGCAGAGATCTTCAGCTAAAGAATCCTTAAAAACCCTGCCACAGATGCACAGAGAGTGAAGGGGCAGGGCTGGGGTGTCAAATGCTGCTCCTGCCAGGTGGAGAAAGCGCTGTGGAGGGTGGGAAGCTGCTGCAGGTTCCCTGGGACACAGAGACATGGACACAAGGCACATGGGACAGTCGCCTGCCCAGCCGCCCACTTGCCACCAAAACCAGGGCTATTTGTACACTTAAGTGCTTCTCTGGATGAGGGCCAGAGGGCACGAGGAATTGCAGGACACAGCCCCCAGGAGCTATTCTGAGAAAATCTACTGAAGAGGGAGAAAAAGGAAAGCTTTTGTTAATTTGTGTTATCAAGGCAACAGAGATCTTGTTTTGGAAATGGTAATCTGGTTCTTTTAACTGAGAGCTTCTCAGCAAGATGCTACAAAGAGAAGTTTTAAAAATTGAATTATTTCATCTGCCATTTAGGAACTATTAGCTTTAAAAGGCTTAGATTTGATTTCTATGCCTCTGGTATGAAACAATGTTTAAAATCTAAACCAAAACCTGTTTCTGCTCTTCCTCTGATAATTAGTAGATGGTCTTTGGTTTTCATTATCCAGCTATTCATTTATATTGTCAGATGGGCTTAAATGGTTAAGATTAATCAAAAATACTTTATCACAACACACAAGAGACAAGTCATTATGGCACTATAAGAACAGAGACAATTTCTTTTGCTGCCAATGACTTGTCATTATTTTCAGCAGGTTTGAGAGAGCAGATTCATTCTCAAAAGAAAATGATCAGCTGCAAATTTACAAAATAAGATATTTAATTTTGAGTTATTGAATTTTATATTTATTTTATATTTAATTTATTTTGAGCTATTTAATTTTTACAGTGCGATGGCACTCCTCAGTCCCCTACAAAGTAAGCAGCAGGGTGAATAAGTTTGGCAGTTCAAACTCCATTTCTGAAGAAAGGAGCACCTAGAACAGTTTCACCCTGTGTGATCTGGGCCAGACACAGAGCACTCTGCTTCTCCTTCCCCTACACAGTGCACAGGGTCTCACCCTGGACAAATGTTCTCTTCTCTCAGCTGGATCCATTTCAAGCGAACTGAAATGACAGTTCTTGTTCTGTGTTGCCTGTCAAACCCATAAATTCAACATTTTCATTCTTTTCATATGCCAGAAGTTCTGCAACTTGAATGCAATGCAAATGGAGTGGTGGGCTATCACAATGTCTCCCTAAAGTTTGTGAAGTCCTCCAAGATCTGTGGATACAGAAATACCTTCTAAAGCATATTCAAAAGGGCTGGGTCATGATTTTGGTGTTCAGCCTCTTAAGCTGGGAGTTAAAGGAGGCTCTCCTGTGTATCCTTGAGTACAATTGTTCAGAAACAGGATCTGTTCCTATTCCAAAAGCCCAAACATCATCTAACACCTCAGGGCACACGAAGTCAAATATTTCTCCAAACTGGCAGAATGTGAAATCCACAGCAGAGGGAGAGGAGTTTTCCCTGTGAGCTGAAGTGTGTCCTGGCAAGGCACCTCAAGCTGCTCTCTGGTGCCTTCAGCTGGCCTCAGCTTTCTGGCAAATGGGTTATTGACAGCAATAAAGATTCAAAGATGAAATAACATCTCAAATCTATGTCCCTATGGCCAATGCTAAACCCTGAAAGACGAATTGTGGCAGCCTGCAAACAAAACCCTGCTGGTACAGTGCTGATACCCAAAACCCCAAAAACCTTGAAATGAAAGTTAAGGATTACTCAATCCACACCCTCTGTACAATCAGTTATGCTGATTATAAAAAACATGGAGTATGTGGACACTCACTCTTCATTATTCTGTTTGCCACTAAGAGAAGTACTCCCAAGATATATCCTGGCAAAGGAAATGATGCTCAGCATGTTTCAACTTAGATTACTCACCATTTTTAATGAGTGAACAAAATTACAGCATCTCCTGCTACTGTTGTACAGAGGCAGCCTTAAATTTCACCCAAAGGAGACCTCTACCTAAAATTCCTGATAACAGTAATTTATTTTCAGATCTGTTTAATTCAAATTTATGGTTGGTCTGGGGCAGAAGCATGATGAACTGACTGCGTGCCCTAGGAGAAGAAATTTGTGAATATACATTGCTTGAGCTGATTAAAGAAGAGTAAGTGTTGCTTTGGATGTTGGTCTGATGAACCTTAGGGACAGTGTGAGAGGAATAATTGACTGGAATCTCACTTTTATTACTTTAGTGATCAATTAACCTTAAGAATTCCACTTTGAAGGATTTTTTTTTTAACTCTTTGCACAGAACTGCAAGGTCTTACCATACTGGAGGCAGATGCAGAAACAGCTTTCCCCTGCATGCTGCCCATGCCATGTGTGAGACCCCTGAGGCACAAGCCCAGAGCCAGCCCTCTCCCTCACTGACCCCAGAGCTGCAACTCCCACACCTGGCGAAAATCCTGGAAAAAGCCTGGCTCCACATCCTTACTCTGTGACTCAGGCTCATTTCTGTTTATACTCTTGTGAGCTGAAGAATGATGATGACTAGTAGCTATATAGATAAATAAAGTATATTAAGTCACAGGAAGTAAAAAGGGAAAACCATTAATTTATTTTTAGAAACCTGTTCTTGCCATTCATCAGAAGAAGAAGAACATCCAAAAGTTTGCAGCGAGATACAAGCATCTGGATGGGGTTTGCTGACCACATACCAGCATTCAGACTACTCACAGAGAAGCATTTGCCTTCTTTAGACCAGTCCCAGACTCCATGCCAGGAACAGAGGATACAGACAATAATGGAGTAATTCCCACTAGCAGGAAAGGGGGCTGTCCCCACACAGCCTACAGCTGCTTGGTCTCCCCCTCCCAGTGCTCCTGCTGTAGATTCCTCCCTCCAGATGCACCTTGGCACCAGCTGGTCCACCACAAATAGGAAATGAATAGGAAGGTGAGTGAGTGCTGTCCACACAGCTCCCATCAGCAGTGCCCACAGCAGGTCAAACACCAAGGAAAACATCCCAAGGTCCAGATGGACAGCCCAAGGTCCTGTACCCAGCTGGGGCAATCCCCAGGTACAGGGAATGGACTGAGAGCAGCCCTGAGGAGGGGACTCGTGGCTGCTGGCTGAAGGGAAGCCCAGCTTGAGCTGTCAAGGTGTGCTGGCAGCCCAAAGAGCCAAACATGTATTGGGCTGCCCCAAAATCAGCGTGGTAAGCAGGGTGAGGGAGGGGATGCTTCCCCTCTGCTCTGGGGCCCCAACATGGAAAGGATGTGGATGTGCTGGAGCAACTCCAGAGGAGGCCATGGAGATGCCCCAAGGGCTGGAGCCATCTATGGAGCCAGGCTGGGAGAGCTGGGGCTGCTCAGCCTGGAGAAGAGAAGGATTTGGAGAGACTTTAGAGCTTCTTCCACTGCCTAAAGGGGCTCCAGGACAGCTGGAGAGGGACTTTGGACAAGGGCCTAGAGTGCCAGGACAAGGGGAATGGCTTCAAAAGGGAGGGCAGATTCAGATGGGATATTGGGAAGGAATTGTTCTCTGTGAGGGTGGTGAGGTCCTGAAGCAGATTCCCAGAGAATCTATGGCTGCTCCATCCCTGGAAGTGTCCAAGACCAGGCTGGACAGGGCTTGGAGCAACCTGGGATAGTGGAAGATGTCTCTGCCCCTGGCAGGGGGTGGAACATGATGATCTTTAAGGCCCTTTCCAACCCACACCACCCTGGGATTCTGTGACCGTGGCGCTGCTAATCAAAACCAAAGAGGTGATTAAATCTGGATCTGGATGCTCAACTCCCAAACACTGCATGAACTCAGGACACCCACACACCCCTTGCTTCCCCTCCTCTCGCTGGTTTTCCCAAAACAGCACCAATCCAACAGTGGAAACCTTTTGGGGCCAACAGCGCCGCGCCGCACTCGTGGTTGAATTTAACAGGATTTGCATAAAAGCTTCCATCTCTTGTGGCCTGCAGAAGTTATTTTTTTTCTGGACAGTCATACCACAATCATAAAGTCACACCATATTTTGAAATCTTTGCCTTCCAAAATCCAGGAAGAATTGCAAGGCACGCTCACTGACATGTCGTGTGGTGTGTGGGCAGCCAAGATGCCAAAGTGCAAATGTTCAGACACAAATACTCAGGAGGTTTTTCTCTGACTGTTAGAGCTGCTCTGGACAAGTGTCATTAACAACCCTTACTTCAAAGTAGTAAAAACCCTACAACTTTGAATGATGCTCAGTCCTGAAACTTCCACCTTGGCTCCCTTTCCACTTCTTATAGAACTCCTACAGTATCATGTTGAAAAGTAGAGTTTTAAAATGTATTCAGAGTTCATTATTTTACCTCCATGATGTCACTGAAGTCACTATCTGCTCACTTTTCCTATTCAATTTTTAACAGTGTGTCCTGAATCAGCTCTGAAAATGTAATTTAGTCGCTAGACTTTTCCCTTTTTTCACTAATTGAATGCTGTGAAATGTATTTCTCTCTCCCTGGCACATTTTCTCTTAGTAAACCTTACTTATCAGCACACAGATCCCTAGTGCACATTGCAAGCTTGTTCTGCAAGCAGGATGTCAGCTGACGTCAATGAAGATGTACAAGGGGCACCAAATATTTTGCAACATGTTTAGAAAACAGAGATTTTTCTTGTTTTAGTCTGTACTCATCAGGATACAAATGGAGAGGTAAACCAGCACGACTGGGAGCCAGGAATACATAACTCAGATTGTTGTGGATCACTAATGTCACGATAGAAGTCCAAAAATGTATAGGATATGAAAAGAGCAGTTAGTGCCTGCTAACCATTTAGGCTTTTCATAACAGAGTTCAGGTTTTAAAACTCCCTCAGAGCACTTACAGTTGTGTGGAAAAAGTCATAGGTGTTTGTGTCAGTTTGAAAAAAGAAAAAGGTTCTGCCTTTCGGAGCTGCAGTCTGAAAGGCCATCTCCGTAATTGTATACATTATTAATATACCACTGATAGGAACAAGAATGTACATCCAGGTCCTTGCACAGATAGAGAGCTGCCAAGAATAAATCAGATATGTAGATAAGGTAAGCAGGCAAAGATATTAAAGAGGAATGGCACTGGGTCTGGTGTTACTGCTATCTTTCCATCAGTTCAAATCTGGAAAGAGTTTCTGTAATGGCTGGAAGGACAGACTGCCAGCAGAAGGTCCAAAAAATGTGAGCTGTGGGAGTCTGAAGAAGACAGCAAACACTGGCATGTGGGCCAGCCACAGAGGAGAGGCAGGGACAAGGCACTGGAAAGAGCAAAGCAAGCTGGAACGTGGAGCACACGGAGCAGCACAAAGGGCACGGAACAAAGGCGAGGTGAGGACGGAGCAGGGACACGGTTCAGCTGCTGCAGAGAAAGGCTGGAGGATGCAGGGAGGTTAGGGGGCAGGGAGAAGGGCTGGCCCTCCCACCAGGATGTAGTACTACTTTCAGAAACAGAGGGATGAGGGATACAAATCAAAGGCTAAACCAAATAAATAAGAGTCTATTTCCCCGAGGGCATGCGGGCTCGCCCAGGACGCAGCCTGGTGACTAATGCAGGCCAGCAGAGGAGCTCTGCTTCCTGCACATCCTGAGCCCCACAGACATTGTGGTTGTTGCTAAAAGGCCCACACTGACCATAAATTACCTCGCAGGAACAATGGAGACACCACTATCTCTGTGCTCTTCTCAAAGCACCAGAACAAAGCGGCGCAGTGTTAGTGGCATTGCTCACATCTAGCAGCTGGCACAAGATGACTTAGCACCACTGAAAATAACCCCGTGACAGGGCCCCAGCAAAGCTGCCAACCCCTGAAAATTTGTCATTTGTAAAGCCCCCTCCCCTTGGGATTTGTATCTATGACAGAACTACAAGTCTTGTCCTGATCTCCAGCTTGGCTGCAAACATGGGTGAGGTCGGGGAGGTGAATAACGCCGTGCCAGCTGAACACCTTCTGCAGTCTCAGAAATCACACAGAGCTCTTTCATCCCACTCTGCTGACTTGGCTTTTGTGTAATAAAATGTGAGGCTGTGAGCAGAAGGGTTTTGTCAGAATCCCTGAAAACACTCACAAGAAATAAGGAGAGTGGTGACTTCCATTCCTGGAGCTCACTGAGCCAGTGGTGCACCTACGTCGTGACCCAACAATTTCTACATGAAATGCAAGTTTTGTCAGTGTGGATACTTCCAATTCCCAATCAACCTGCTTGAGGGCACTGCTAAGCACTTTGGACAGGCTTCCCAGATCTCATCCCAGTGCTGACTGCCCTCTGTGGCAAACGTGGGTATTAGCAGAGGAGTCAGCCTTCCGAAGGCACGGGGCAGAGATTGCCGAGTACCTGGACAAGAGGGAGCAGGCTGCTGAGCTCTGTGTCTCTTCCCCCAGGAGCCACAGACCTTGCTGTACAGTGTGATACAAGCAGCTCTTCAGCACTATGATCTTGGTGAGAACAGCTCCTTCCTGCTGGAGAGGTTTCTGGTTAGGGATAAGATCCCAGAGGATCTCACCCAGGATCCAGCTGTGTAAGATGCCAAACCCAACCCAGTTAATGCCAAGTATCCCCAATAAAATAGGAGTGGGGCCAAACTTGGCTTTCATCAGCCTTTCACACAGTAAAGTCCTCAAGCTTTTCAAGCCTGTCACAGCCCCTTCCTTTCTTCCTCTCCCCAAAGTGACCCTAATTAAAAGTGAGCCTTGTTTTCCAACCACAGCACATCCCCAAGCGTTTCCTTTTCTCAAAACTGCCAGAACCCAAAGGGTGCAATTCGAGTCAAAAGGGACATTTTTCCCTTCCCCATGCCAACAAACACTGCTGCTTCCCAGGGCTACTCTGCTGCCAGCCTTCTGTTTTGGCACATTGCTCTCCCCCATGTTTCACATCACGCACGCATGCAGCCCCAGCATGTGGCCCCAGGGCTCCCCACCTTCCTCGCAGCACATCCACCACACCTGGCTCCACCATGCCCTGTTCCCCACACCCTGGTGCCCTGTCAGAGCTCCCAGGGGCTGCCAGCCTGGGGCAGGACAGGGAATGCTTCCCCTGGCACGTGCCTGCACCAAGTCAGAGCCGCTGCCCTGGCCGCATGTGCGCTCACCCCAGGAATTAATAAGTTATTACGAGAAATTAAAATATTAAGTTCATGATGTGCATGACTGCAAGTTACAGATCTGGAGAAGAAGTCCTAATTAAATCAATACAGTTATTAGTCCCTTGTCATCTCTGATTAATTATTAGCTTAATATACTCCATCATTTTCACTGTTAATGGAAAGAGCTGCAGTGCTACCAGGGGAAGCAGGGCTGTACACACCAGAAACCTGTGGAGACATGCTAGAACTCCCAGCTCTGGGCTGAACAAGGTCTTTCAGAGAAGAGAAGAAGAAACATTTCATTTTTGGGGGTGCTCATCTGACAGCATTTAAGTTTGTTTCCAAAGGGGGCAGATGTTTGCTCAGGGGATTTTTGACTGCTGAAAGGTTAAGGGGTAAAGACTTGACTTTCTAAAGCTGGGCTTAGTCCCAGGCACTTGTCCCGGTGCCTCCAAGCTTTTCTGTGCAGTGACAGGATATCACCACAGTCCTTTAAGGAGCCAACATGCCCCTGCCTTGCCCCAGAGCCCACCCCAGTTGTGACCCTCACCCCATCCTCACCAGATGCACTCATTAATTCCCCCATGCACAGAGAAGGAGTGGGCACCATAATAATCTGGCAGGCATCAGCTGCGGAGCCCGGCTCCTCAGGGCACAGATGTAGCTTGGGACACCTGTCCTTTCATGCCACCGACAGGGCCAAAAATAATGTGCTGAGCTCACTTTTCTCCTTGGTAGTGATAACTGAAACAGTACTTTGGATTTAGGCAACAGATAGTATCGACCCAGAGCTCAGGGGAGCACAGCTTCCCTTTTGCTTTCCTGTCCTACATCATCCCTTCACTGTGCTCAACTTTTTCCTAACTCCTTGCAACGAGCAGGTTTCCTTTGCTGTCTGCAGGAGGATTTTTTTTTGAGTGCAAAAACTTCAAGGATGTGACTTCACAGCAAGTCACAAAGTGAATTTGTACCACAAATGCTGCTATGTCATTAGACAGGAGCTTTGTTTGAGAAACAGCTTTTACAAACAAGCTCTTTTGGATAGGTTATCAACAGAAATACAAACACACGCTGCCGAGAACAACACTGCTCCTTGAACTCATCAATGAATTGTTCATGCTGCTAAGGGGTGATTCACTAAATTAAATAATGTCACTGTAAAAGACTCTGCTTCTCAAAGATAAAAAGTCACTCAAAGGATTTCTCAGGACTCTCACCACCACCCTATTGCTGCGATTACCTCATGATCAATTGCCGCCTGCCCCATGAGTAATGGTAGTTCCTAGTGCCATTTCACCATTTATGCCTCTCACTGATATCTCTGTTAATGTACTGCCACAACACTTCAGCTTCCCATGATCTACCTGCCTTCCACTGCAGTTGTGCAAAGATGGAGCTCCTTATTTCCAGGAAGAAGTTAAGGCAGGACAACCAGTGTCATGCAGAAACCCTGTCCCCTGCTCCTTATAAAGATATAAAGCCCACCTGTTTTGTGCCAGACATGAAAGAAAAAAGTTTAAATTCTGAGTGCTCTGGCCAGCTTAGGATTGATGAGTAAACAGCATTTCTTCTAGAAATGGGCTGAACTCCAGTGAAATATTTGGCTATTTAATGAGCAGGCTCTAGGATAATGGTTTTCGTGGGAATCCAAAAAGTGGGAGTAAAGAAAAGGGCTCCCCGCGCTATTCTTAGCTGCAAACAGCTAGATTTGGAATTTTGATTGTAAAGCATGGAATTTATAAATGGTGCCATGCTAAATTTACTTCATTTGTATACAATTCAGCCGGATAATCAGAAGTGTTCCAGCATGTTCCTGGTTAGCATCTCGGTTCTGGTTTTATTGTCTCCAAGCTGGTAGAAAAAATGCGCCCAGTAAATAGTGCTTGCAAAATTTGTGTCCCAGCGCGTGTGCACGAAGGTTTTCTATACAGAGATTTTATATAAATGCGCATGTGGGTGCACATGCATGCACACAGACACCCAGCCGTGATTTATTTCTAGAGGGAAGCCAAGGAAATTCCCACCCCCTACCATTTAAACGATCTGCTCTTTGGCTCCAAACATTCTGCAACTTCTCAGCCAAGGAATGTATTTTCCCCTTCCAATATAGATAATTTATTTTGCTGAGCACATTAGTTAATGATAGCGAGCTACATGATTTAGTCAGTTCTGTAAAAACATTACTGATAATCTCAGACAGATCCATTTCATTTAGCAAGTTGTTTTTTTTTTTTTTTTCAGCTCGTCTTCCTCAGCACGGTGTGAATTAACAGCAATCATCAACTCAAGGATTTGTCACATATACTTCGTACTCCGGCAATTTTTCATAATTAGATTGGCTTCCCGCCGTTAGACGAGCTTTTAATTATGATATTAATATAGGTTAAAAGGACTTTACACTGCTTTACGCTTCGGGGGGCGGGAGGGGGGGAAAGCGGGAGGTGGGAGACGAGCTATTTCATTTCACCGGTACTCCGCGCCGATTATTTCGGGATTTTTAAAAATAGTCGATGAAACGCTAATAATAAATCCCTTATCGGGGCAGCCGGGGCGCTGAGCCCGTCCCCGGCCGGGCAGGAGCGCGCCCCCATCCCGCACCTTCCCCAGCGCAGCGGCGGCGGCGGCGGCCGAGACTTACGCGGTCCCCAGGGCGCGGCGGCCGGCAGCCTGCGCAGGTGGATCTCATCCTTCTCCATCGCCCGTCCGAGCTCCGCAGCCCGCCTGCCACTTGGTACCAAAGTGAACTTGCCAGGATCCCTCCTCCCGCCGCTCCTCCTCCTCCTCCTCCTCCCTCGTTCCCCCCTGGCTGCCGGGGCGGGCGCGCTGCTCCGGGAGCGGCTCCGCGCAGCGCCCCGCCGCCCCCGGGCACACTTTAAATACGAGCGCCGGGCGCGCCGGAGCGCGGCCCTCCGCGGGGAGCCGGCCCTCCTCCTCTCGCCCTGCCCTTCCCGTCCTTTCCTCTCCCTTCCCTTCCCTCCCCGGTGACGCCGCGGCTCTCCCCGCCCGGCCGCCCCCGCGCAATCCCCGCGCGTACCTGCGGTGGCAGCGGCGGCGGCGGGGCTGACCTTGGGCGCGGGGCGGCGGCGCCGGAGCGACGGCGGCAGCTGCGGGCGGGGACAGCGCGGAAAGGTCAGCGCGCCCCGCACGGAGGAACCCCCGCGCCGCTTCCTCGGCCCTGTTGGTTTTTTGTTTGTTTTTTTTTTTTCTTTCCCCGCACTTTCCCGTTTTTGCCGCGGTGAAAAGGAAAAGCCAGGCTGGGTCTGCTGTTCTAAAGCCCCGGGATCGCTCTCCCCTTGTCCGAAGTGCGGGCTGGACGCTGCCCGTGTTTGTCAGAGCCGCGGTGGGAAAGGTGACGAGATTCCCAGCTGGGAGAGCGGGGTTAAAGTTCTCCGTCCCGCCAGGGCAGCCGAGTCCCGGGAAAGCTTCTTCTCCCAGGTCTGGTCCAGGAGGGATGCTCTGAATGTAGCCCTAGACACCAACAAGCTCGGGCCCTCAAAGAACACATTTTTTAAACTTTTTTTTTTAGAAATGTGAGGTATAGAATAGCTGGCACTCACTTTTTACACCTCCTGCAGTATTTGTACAGGGGTTTGAGTCGGATTTCAGGCTATTCTGCTTTTCAGCATCCCACAGGGACTCCCAGGTCTTCTCCAAAGTTACAGCCTGAGCCCATGCTCTGCTGCAGAAACCCACTCAGGCAAACCTCACACAGATTTATCTTCACCATTCTCTGACTGCTCTCTCTCTCTTTTTTTTTTTTTTTTTTTTTTATTTGTATTATTTGTAATCTCAGACCAGCACTTAACCCCCAAAAATGCAAAGCCAGGAGTGTGCAAGGGCTCTGTGAGCAGCAAAGAGGCTCAGCAGGCTTCCCAGCTCCTGGCAGGCAGCCCCCAAGTGTCCCACATTTGCAAGTTCCTCTCACTGCCATGCTCCTCCTGTGCCCAGGCCCTTCCTGCTCCCCTTGCATCCAGGGAAATTGCAGGGTGGCATCTTGCTGGTGGCACTCACCCCTAGGCTACACATCCTGATTCTAATTCCACTCTGAATTCCCCTTTGCTACTGAAAACGTAGCAGGTTATGGCTTGGGTATCTCTGTGGGGCTGTTTTTTGGAAAAACAAGAGTAAAAGCATCTTTCCTGGGTTGGCTGGGGGTTTGACAGCAGAGGCAGAAAACACAATGTGGTAAACACCTGAACGGTGTGGTAAACTCTGGTAAATCCATGAACAAGGGAATTTATGCATATGGACTTTCCCTTCATGGAATATGAGCCCAAGAGGCCCTGAGTCAGGGTGGCTTCAGGCTACATCTCCCATCTTTTCCCCTCTGTTTTAACTTTTGGGCTGGATTTGGGACAGTTTGGGTGGGACTATTTTTAAAGTGCACATCAGTGGGTTTAATTTTGGCAGGGGAAGGGGTGAGCAGATTGTGTTGCACCGAAGCCTCACTCACCAGCCCACTTAACCCCCAGATCAAAGGCACTTGGGAATGTGCTCTTTTCCCTTTGCCTGTAACTAATTTATTTTGGATGGAGATCTGCCACAGACCCAAATGTGGGCACGGGACCAACACATATATTTGTTTTACAAATGTGAGACACCAAGAGAGATCTGGGAATCGTGCTGGATTCCAGTATCCCATCTCATCATGACCACAAGCTCTGTGAGCATCTGCTGGATAGAGCTGGGGTGGGAATTCAGCCTGGATGAATGCAAAGGGCCCTCATCATTGAAGTGCCACCTTTCCTGGTGGAAAGTAGGCTTTCAGTAGGCTTTCAGCTAATTGATGACATCATTTTGTAGCAGGTTTTTAGGAAGTTTTTGTCTAAGTCAGATTTTGAGAATTAAAATGTGTTTTCAGGTGTGTATTCCAGCTTTACACCTGAAAAAAAAAAATAAAGTTGACATTACTGCCTCATTTGAGGTGTTTAAGTCTTAATGAGCAATAATTTATCTTGGTGTCCTGAAAATTAAAATACATTAATTGCCTGGTATTATTTTGTAGGGTCCTGGGCTGACATGGCCCAGATTTGAGTGGAAATGGAAAAATCTCAGTGCAGTGTGGAACCTGTGCTCCACCCTGTAGTACTGAGAGGCAGGACAATAAATTCCCATCCCACAGCCCTAGATGAGCTCTGGCAGATCCTTTAGCTTCTCTGGAGAAGCCCATTGTTGGAAATTGCTGTAAAGATAACAGGGAAACCATGAGTCTGGACAGAGCCTGCCTGACCTTCATCCCCCTCTGCTGCTTCCCCACACTGCCCCTTTTACCTGTCAATGTTCCCCTGACCATTCCTGTCAATATTCCCTCCTCTGCACAGGCATAAGGGCTTTGGAATTGGGCTAACAAGGGCTGGACCACTCACCTGAGGTGACAGAGCTGCTCTCTGGGACTGCTCAGGCTCCAAGAGGCGCAGAGGATTTGTCTTCTCAAGAGCCCCACGAGCTAAAATAGGCCCCTGGGATGACAGGAAGCAGAGGCTCCAGCTCCAGTTTTCTTCCTCAGCCTGTGATAAACCCAGCATGCCATCTCAACACATACTTGTGAGAAGAATGGTGAGGGGATGGAGAACCCTCTGTCTGTGCAATAAAACAAAAATGCTCTCCCAGCAGCAAGGAAGGAGACAGCGGGGCTTGGCACCCACACCCACGGCGAGTGCTCTTGCTGGAAATATTTACAGTCTGTGAGATGGATTGTGTGCCTTCTGAACAATAATAATGCAGCTCTGGGCTCCTGTGCTCTGGAGTGGAGGCTCTGTGTGCTCAGGGTGCTCTGAGGAAATGCCTTTGTGTGGCACCTGCCCCACCACCCCAAATGGCAAACCACCCACCCATCCCTAGGCCTTGGAGTTGCTTCTGGACTGTTTTACTATTTTTCTGAAGTCTTTTACACTTTTGAGCAGGCAGGGATCCACTGCAGCTCTGTTCTCAGCTGGGGCACCCAGAGATAAGAGCCCAAGTCCCTGGCAGGCACGGGGAGCAGCGTGAACACAATCACATGATGGTGAAACAAACCCTGGCTGTGACAGCAGCACAGCCCCTGCCCCTCACCTTCCCTGCCACACACAGCACACTCCCTGGCTGCCCTGGCCCCACAGGCAGAAATAAAAGAGGATATGTTGTATAGAATCAGGTTCCAGGGAGCCCTAAAACCGCAGGCAATGCAGGAAAGGTAAACAGAGAGTGATAAGTCACAGTATGAAAGCTAAGGCATGCCCAGAGGAATTAGCAGGTGGCAAGATTAAATAAATAGGATAAGTGTTTTTGCCATGTAATGCACTGAAACCATAGGATTATGAAGTAAATTACTATATACTAACAAATAGAACAAAACTATACACAGAATACAGAACATTGTTACATTGTCATGAGATACAAGTTAAGCCTTTTTTTTTTTGGAAAAGGGATAAGAAATATTTACGAAAAAATGCTCCAAAGGCATCTACTGTAAAAAGGAGTCTGGCTGTAATTTTCAGCTTAGTTAGCTCTCAAAGCTCTGATGGTTGGAGAGACATTTGTGGGGATGTTCTATTTCTAATCTCCTTTCCTTGCTGCTTACCCCTGACAGACGGAGAGTCCTGGGTGAGCTGGACCTCAGAGTATGGCAAGTTCTTTTGGCTCTGTAGCACTCAGCATTTATGTGGAGCTCAAGTACCTAAAGCACAGACGATTCTGCTTGTTTTGAACTCATTTAGGTCTGTTACTTCTGTGAGCAGTCTCTGCTATTTTTTTTTTTTGTGTGTGTGTGATTTAACATTTTGCAAAGCTCAGTGAGAAAAAAGTTACTGCTTGTAAATAGTAATGTCCAGGAGGAGCAGGACTATTCCCTTTCTTAGGTCCCTGCTAAATACTTTCACCAGCTGCTGTCAGCCACGAATCTGGGAAACACCCCGGGTTTTCCCATCAATGCTGCCGAAGTTTCCGAGTGTCGTTTTACAGTAGTTGGAGGCACCTCCCACTCTTCCCTGCGCGTTTGCAGCTGAAAGGAGCAGCAGCCTCTGGGATGGGTCTGGGAGATGCTGCGAGCTGCGCTCCCGGGAGCGGCTTTGACCCAGCCCGGCTGAGTCACGGCTGCTCCCGCTGCTCGGGAAGGAAAGTCTGACAGCCGTGCCCCAGCTGCATCGGCCAGCAGGGAAACGGAGCCCATTCCCCGTTCCTTTAGACCCTCTGCCATTGGATTGAGTCGCCCTCTCAATCCCAAAGCTGATGGAACCCGAGCCAAACTGATGTGGGTTTCCTTTTGGTGAGATCGCCATCATCCATCTCCATCTCCTGTGGGATTCTGTTGCTGTGCTTAAAATTATCCATGCATTGAGAAAAGTTTTCCCTGATCCCAAGCACTTCTTGCTATAGGCAAGGCAATTGGTCCGTGGCCATTTCCATCAGACACAGCAGTGTGTGCTCCCTGCTCTTTGATCTTTGTGACTAACAGCAGCACAAATTGATCACCTTCTTGAACTGAATTTTCAGGTAACCATGAGAGAAACAACCAGAATGGTTCTTAATCCTTTCCTTTTTCCTTTCCTTTCCTTTCCTTTCCTTTCCTTTCCTTTCCTTTCCTTTCCTTTCCTTTCCTTTCCTTTCCTTTCCTTTCCTTTCCTTTCCTTTCCTTTCCTTTCCTTTCCTTTCCTTTTTTGTTTTCCTCTGGTTGTACAGTCCAAAGCAAAAATCAGCCCACAGTGTTCCATCTTCCAGCATGCTACAACCTACTTCTGTGTCTTTGGTCTTCAGCAATAAAGGTTAAAAAAATGGTACAAAATCACGTAGCAGAAGTTACCTGTAGAGCTTTAGCCACTTGAATCACAAGGAGGAAGAAAGGGTGAAGCATTTACTTGTGACTCTACCTCCCACTCTTTGCATTTATAGGAGGCATCATCTCCCTCAATACACATTTAGTCCAGGTGTTTACTGCAACTTCATTTTGAGCCTGCAATGGTTTCACTATTTGTAATTGAGGCAGCAAAGCCTTTTGTTGCAGAATACAAAGAGGGACTGACAGTGAGTCAGGTTAATACTTTAAGTGGCTTGGGTGCTGGGAGGCTGCAGCCCCATGTGCTGCAGTAATTCTGCAGCACATTCAGCACCCTGCACCCACTGGAAGCCCACTGAGAGACAAGGTTTTAACACCTCATTTACTGTGATGGGAGTTTTGCTGTCAGTGATGGCTTTCATATGCCAGGACCTAAATATTTCATATTCTCCTTCCTTATCAGCAGGTACCCACTAAACCTGCTCAAGATTTGCTATCCAGTGGAGATTAGAGGCTCTGTAAAGCTCAGAGTTTGGACAGCACTTGCCAAAGGAGGTGCTGGTTCTTCAGCCCATCCATGAGGCCATCTGCTCAGGATAGCAGAGCTCACCCCCAGGGACCCAGCCCATGGGGTTTTGCTCCTTGTCCATTCCACCTCCTCAGTAGCCCAGACTGATCTCCCTTTCCTGAAAACGTCACAAAAAGCAGCAAATTTGTGCTTCTGTAAATGAGTGCAGACCTGAAGCTACACCAGCACCAGACTGTGGTATAACTGCAAAGAACCTGGTGCTCTAATATTTGGATAATATTTCACTCATATATCTGCTTTTTCTGATTTGAATTACTCAGTACAGCTCTCAGTGGTCTGCATGCAGCAATTGCTTACAAATATTGTAAGGCCTTTCCCTGAGACATCATTGATGAAATTCCACATAAGACTGCCACTGAAATGTAGGTTTAAGTTCGTTACTTTCATATATTCAGTTGCAACTGGTGGTTACATCTTTTTGTGTG
This sequence comes from Agelaius phoeniceus, assembly GCF_051311805.1. Classification (NCBI taxonomy): domain Eukaryota; kingdom Metazoa; phylum Chordata; class Aves; order Passeriformes; family Icteridae; genus Agelaius; species Agelaius phoeniceus. The sequence continues at coordinate 8,810,054 of NC_135270.1, read as the reverse complement.
TTTCATTGTTTGGTTTTGTTTTTTTTTAATATCCAAAGTTATCTCCAAGGTGTTTGTGGTTTAAACACCTTAATCATGAATTGAGTCAGGATCTCAGTGAAGACTCCCTGGAAACAAGAGGACAATGAGCTGAGAATTCAGCCCAGGGCTGAGTCAGAGGCAGGTTCAGAGACATTCACCAATATTTTCCAAAGCACAGATACCCATGGCCTGCATGAGAAACTGTGAGAGTGGTGAGCTGGTTAAAGGAGCAGCTGTGTTCACTTTTTCAGCCTCAGACCTCTGTGTTTCTGCAGGACAGGTACTGAAAAGAAGAAGCAGAGACAAAATTGAAGGATGTTTCAATGTGAAATCACACCCCTGAGAGTGGTCTTAGCAAGAGAGAGCATCACCTGCAGCAGCTGAATCCTGGTGAGGTAATCAGGTATGGCTGTGTCCTCACATGCATGTGTTTGAATATCAAATGGATCCAGGAAAGAATATAGACCTTTTTATATTGTGCTTTGGATCCATATAAATAAAATAATGCAGCAGTGATTGTTTCCTGGTGAGGCTGAGCCCTGCATACCTTCCTGCATTATATCTGTAAATATAAGTAGCCTGTCTATATCCAGATGGGTAATCAGGATTAACAAAGCCAGGCCATTTGTTACTGTACACAAAGGTGCCATAAAAATGCAGCACTTGCAGCAAACACTGGTGTTTGAAAAGCAAGCAGCACTGGGTTCTGTGTGATCCCAACAGCTCCAGGAAAAATCAGGCTGGGAAGGCAAACAAAGCCAGAGGGGATGACAAAACCAAGGGGACACAAAAGCCCAGAGCCCTGGGCTGGGTTTAGTAATAAGAGGGGAGGGCTGGACAAGGAGGGATAAAAAAATGTGATAAAAAAAAAGTTTGTGTGAAAAATATGATAAAAAAACTTTGTGTCTTATTCAGTGTGACTTATCCAAAGCCAAACTCCTCTGATGAGCTGTTGGCTCCTGTCAGGGCAGCTGTGACATCCAGGGCATTCCTTCAGCTCTAATGCCACCTTCTCCATGGAATCCTAATAAATCTTTTTAATTGCAGCCCTCAGGAGTGAATCTGTCATGGGAGAATGTTTTGGTAGCTCCCCTCCAGACTGTCAGACCTGTCTGCAAGAAGAGACAGAAGAAAGGGTGTCCTGCTGCTATTTCTGTCAGGACTGTCATCCAGGAGTTGCAGGGAGGAGTTTTCTGTTTCAGAGGTGAGCTCCCACCACAGCAGCCACTTGCTGGCCACAGATGAAAACTGAATTTGAGTGGGTTCAGGAAGTTCTGTGTGCATCATTTATGTAGCTCAAGGTGGGAAACAGACACCAAAATTCACACAAATTCCTGGGGATTCTGGAGATTTCTTTTCAAGAGCAGCTCTTGAATGCTCCCTTTCAAAACACAGGGTTTTCAACATATGTAATATTTCTTTGGCCTATATTATCAGCTGTTCCAATGATAAAACCAAGTTCTTATTTATATTTATATTTATAGGTACATTTATATTGACATGTACATTTACATTAATATGTATATTTATATTTATGTATGCAGAATTCTTTTATCTTAGCAGCAGGTTGAATTCCTCTGGGAAGATGCCAGTACATACCCTGAGGATGAGGATATCAGCAGTTATGAGGTGAGGGACTTGGCAGAAGGTCTGAAAGGGACCAGTGACACAGGAGAATTTCCAGTGGCTCATTCTCTCCTTCTTCCCACATAAAACCTGCACACCCAGCAATTCACACGCCTTAAAATATTTTTACCTGAAAACAAGTCCTCAGATATCTTTCACCATCAGATCATGAAGAGTATTATTTAGTGATTGAATATGGACAATAAACCTGAACAGAATAAAGAGAAGAAATCTCAGTGTTCTTTCTGAATATTTTAAAATACTTTTAAAAATGCACTTTTTACATGCTTATAGGTAACTTTAATTTATCAGTGGCTTTGAGAACACCTGGACATATGTAAAAACAATCCTGAAAAATTACATGATAAAACTTTAAGTTCTGGAAAAAACCTTTTAAAGTATCTTTTTTTTTCTCTATGCCCTAATTCTCATACCTTTCTCAGGTAGAGTTATTTAAGTTCTTCTCCATGAATTCTGCATCTTAAAAGACACTCAGATGCAATTGATCTTTATCACGTTCTTTTAAACACGAGGGGGCACCAAAAAGCCAGAGGAGCAAGATTAGAACGTTTCCCATACAATAAATCAGAAAAAAACCCCAAAAACACAAACAACTTGTTACAACTTTTGATAGCCTTGTCAAGTAAGACAGATTTTGAAGGAAAAAGAAAGGAGAGCAATGCAATATTTTATCATCCCTTCATCTGAAAGGACTGGGAAAGTAATCCCTGCCATGTGTGTCTCTTGCTGCCTCGTTTCTTTTACTAGCTAGTATCTGGATTATTTCCCACCACAGATGGTTCTTGAGGAAGGAGGAATCCAGCCTTGAAGCCAAAAGATGCCAAACAGCCCCTAAAATACAAAGTTAAGACAAAGGACTGTTTGATATTTTTTTTGATTCTTTTTTTACTCTAGAAACATCAGTTATGCTTGTGTCACTAAAATCTCCAGCCCTTTTTCAATCCATGACAAAGCTGACTAGAAAGGGAGTTTTGACATTTAGACTAAGATATGAAAGTTCTTAATGGATCATGATCCCATATTGAAATCTGGGTGTCTGCACACCCAGACCAAGGGGATTTTCCCAATGCCAGAGGTGAGCAGGAGCCCCAGCACGGTGCAAACCCTGAGAGCAGAGCTGTGCCATGAGGAAAGCACCCCAGGGGTGAGGAAAGGGCCACCTGAGCCCTGCTCCATCACCTTTGTGGCTGCTCTGGGCTTTTCCAGCCCCACACAAGCCGCGGGGTTTGCTGGCTCACAGATCTCTGCTGTTCCACCTCCCACTGCTGCTCAGAAAGGGGAGCAGAATTCCAAGGAATGCCACCATTAAGAGCACTGAATGAAAGCAAGGCTCCTCTGGGCTTCAGGGATTGGCTTTGGCAGAGTGTTTTTCTTTCTAACTTTTCCTAACTTTTCCTTTTTTTTCTCCTCTTTGACTTCAGATACTGAAGGTTCCCTCCCAAGGAGTTTCCTGCTTTCTTAGGTGAACTCTCACTCTCCCTGGATTTTTTGATGTCCTCCTACCCCTCAAGGCAATTATCCACCTAGCCCTTCCCTCTTCCCAGCCTAAACAAACATTGGTACCGTGAGTTTTTAAAGGAATTAACATTTTCCAGGTCAACACGAGGTCTTGAGGGAGACATCCCTAACTGAGAGCTCATTTAGGTGGATTCCTTAAGTCAGCAGGTAGCAATCACAAGGAGGAATTTTTTTTTTTTTGTGAGTGTTAAACTGGTTTAACTCATTTAAAATCCCAGGTGAGCCCTGCATGGAGTTAAAATGCCTTTTCTGTGCAGTCAGACCATACAGAGTTGGATTATTCCATCCATGAGATGATGGTCCAGGTATGAAGGTTTCAAGCTCCTGTTATTCTGCTTGGGAAAATGGTTCTGCAGTGACACAGATCTCATGGCTGAGATCTTCCTGATAACTGACTGTGTTTGGACCTGCACAGGGCTGCTTTTCCCATTCTCTGTGTTCATCTAGGTTGTGAACTGCCTGTTCACTGCTGTGTTTGTTACCTGCTTAATGTAGGTAAAGCTGTTTAGCAGTGGTTTCCAAAATGAGAAAACTCTTTGGGCTTTGTAAATATATATATTTATCTATATCTATATCTATCTATCTATATCTATCTGTTGAAGATATGGTGTGTTCTTTACACTCATCACAAACACAGAAGGATCCTGTCTCAAAAATGGATTTATGGATAAAACACAGGAGAAGGGAGTCCTAGGATGTGAATTCTTTTCCCACCATTACCTTTCTTGTGAATATGAGTCAGTGAACTTGACAGTGTTGTATTCACATAAATGTGTAAATGTTTCCCTTGTGCATTGCTGACAACAGACCCAGCTCTGACAAACCCCATCCCATCACTTCTGCAAACTTGAGACCAAAGCCTGGCTTGTCCAACCCTGGCATCAGGGCTTCCACTGCACTTCCAGCCCTTGGAATCAGGGGAGTCTGGGACTTAATGAGGTCTGTAGGTGAGTGAGGGGCTTTTTATTCCATCACTTAGGCAGATGTTGGGATGGAGTAGAGGTGAGGAGCAGGTGAGTTTAGGAGTGTCCAACGGTTGCCTAATCCAAATTTTTCTCTCTTTTTGATTAATTCCAAAAATGCTGGAGGTTCTGCTTGCATTATGCCCCAAGCATTTCTGTGTGTGTGTGTTGGTTGGTTGCAGCATTAATTCCTGCACTCCAGAGCAGGAGTTTTGCTTGTGCTGAGCTGCACAACGTCTCTTCAAGCAGAGCTGCTCCTGTCTGACACTGCTGGGATATTCAGGTATCAGCTCCCTCACTAAAACTCAGCACCATCACCTGATGCTTTTGCTCAGGTCTTCAGTGTGCTTTGCTTTCTTATTGGGGGTCATTATTCCTGCAATTGTGTTTGGGTTTGTCTTTTTCCCTCACATAAATATGTTTTATTTTTTTTGCCTTCCTTTCATTTGCCACCTCTTTTAGCTGCAGATATTTGCCCAAAAGTGCTGAGATGGCTTTGCTAGGTGTCTTACATTAACCATGACTTCAGCATCCCTCCCTGCAGAGTGTCCAAACCAGGCACAGCCCCCAGGGAAGCTCTCCAAGGACACCAGAGCAGCCTCTGGCATTGCCAAAGCTGTCCTGGGATTTTTAGCCTTCACACCAAATGCCAGTTTCTTATCCACACAGGATATTTAATATATCCTTAAGTCAAAGCAGAGCTGTATATATACTGATGTATACTTAATATATCTCCCTCTCTGGGGATTTGGGATCATTGATTTAATGAAACAAGGTATTCCATACTTGATAATGAAATCAGACAGAGGTTATGGCTCCACAGGAACAACTTTTGGTGCCAGCTCTGGCTCAATCCATCCCTCTCCCTGTACATGCTGGGCCATTTATTGCTGCCCTCACTCCCTCCTCTGAACCATGGTTCTGGAAGCCCTTGAGGAACAACCCAGACAACCTATATGAATGAGGAAAGAGAGAGAGAGAGAAAGAAAGAGAGAGAAAGAGAGAAAGAGAGAAAGAGAGAAAGAGAGAAAGAGAGAAAGGGAGAAAGGGAGAAAGGGAGAAAGGGAGAAAGGAAGGAAGGAAGGAAGGAAGGAAGGAAGGAAGGAAGGAAAGAAGGAAGGAAGGAAGGAAGGAAGGAAGGAAGGAAGGAAGGAAGGAAGGAAGGAAGGAAGGAAGGAAGGAAGGAAGGAAGGAAGGAAGGAAGGAAGGAAGGAAGGAAGGAAGGAAGGAAGGAAGGAAGGAAGGAAGGAAGGAAGGAAGGAAGGAAGGAAGGAAGGAAGGAAGGAAGGAAGGAAGGAAGGAAGGAAGGAAGGATTGATTTGGGGTTTTGTTCAGCTGAGCCAATTCCTCAAACAATCTCTCAATGACAGCACACACTTTAGTGATGGCCCAGAGCAGGAGGCAGCTCAGAAAAAGGCAAAGAGTTTCTTATAAAATCATAAATAGCCATGCTGCTGGATGTGGCACTACAGCCTGAGCTGGAATCAGCTGGAAAAGTTAAAACATGGCCCTTTGTGAGTGCTGAAACTTCTAACATCATGAATGTCAGGTTTGATAAAATTTCCTTTCAGGCAGCAATGAAAACTTCCTGAACTTTATTTCATTCATTCTGTCAAATACAGCATATAGTGTTTCAATCAACCTGAAATAAATAGTTCTTTCCAAAGCACAGACCTTTCCTGCAGACAGGAAACTCTCTTACTAACCAACTAAGTAGAAATAAAGTCAAATGATGAATACAACCTGGCTTTCTTGCTGATACATTTAAATTTCCACCCAAGATAATTTAAAAAAATAAAAAGGAAGAAATTGTACCTTAGCCTTTCCAAACTGCAAAACTCAAGCTCAAAAGTAAAGCTGGGTGCTGTTTCTTTTCTGTCCTGTGCAGGTGTGCTGCAGATCTCCCCTTCATTTTGCAATACTCTATTTGTATTGAGGAGGAAAAGGAACTTTGATCTGCAAAGCTGGCTCCCATCCATCAGCTCTGGAGCTGTCCTTTAAAAGGAATTGGTGCTTCCTGAATGCATTTGATACATGCAAAACCAAGAAGGAGCTAGAAATCTTGGGCATACTGGAGAATAAAACCCACCGGGGAGTTAGAAGTGCAGCCCACCTGAGTGGAGAAGTGCACAGAGCTCATGAAACTCATCCCCATTGCCACATTCCTCCCTTCTCCCCACCTCCTCCCAGCTGGCACCAGCACCCAGACCATTTCCAGTGACAGAGGGAAGAGCTGCCTCCTGCTCTGGTGGCTCTGCTGCAGTGGCACACGGTGCTAGGAACAACAGCAAGCCCTGATAACCACACACTCCCTGCCTTAAAGGAACCTGCCTGTGAAAAAAGGGAGGTGCCAGCAGTGGCTTCAGCACTCTGGGAGTGCGTGGCTGCGCTGATTTTGAACATCAAACACTCGGCTGATGAGAAAAACCTCATCTGGCAGAGCTGTAGCACCATCACCCTGAGCCTTGCAAAGCTGGAAAAACGCTGATAGCTCTCTTGATTTTGGTCAGGGTGGAGGAAGAGATCCTTTCCTCCTACCTGCACACCATTGCCTCACTTCTGGGCAGTGAGCACCTGCTGATCTAAAGTCTCTGTTCAATCCATAACCCAGACTGGAAGCAGGGAATAAAATCCTGTACTTTATGTATTTCAGCTGCTGTGGCCTGGGTCTAGTGCCAAGAAAGCCTCCAGCAGGATGAAGCCAGCACAGGGCAGGAATGGCATCGCCAGCAGGAGAGCCCAGGGGAGCTCTGCTCAGCAGCTCCTGGGCTTGCAGGGAGATAAAAACATTGGGAAAAGAGAAGTGTGATGAGGATTTTGTGGTTTGAATCTCCCTCCTTGCACTGCAGTGATCAAAAGGAACTCTGGCTAAGTCAAGAGTTTTAATGGTAAGAGGGGATAGTAACAAATCATTAAAAAACTTTAGGATGCTGTCAGACAATCTAAAGTTTAAATTTTGGTAAGAGGCTAAAGCAGCAGTTTAAGAGTTGCCTAGTGTAGGGTTTAAGTATTTATATGTATTTTATTAACATTCATTTTATAATTACCAAGATGTTATTGTACCAGCTGTATGTTTATAAATACCACCAGACTCACTGTAGGACCAGCTTCACTTGTGTCATAAATATTGACATGTTTGTCTTAGAAAATGATCTGTTTTGCTTTGGAGTCTTTAATTAGTTCCGCTTTCTGTCATTGCCTGGAATTGATTTTTGGTGTTTACTCTTTGGGAACTGTGTGTACAATCCTGGCATAGCTGCCAGAACTTGGGTGATGTGTTGTTCATCTCTGGAGCTTTGTTAAAGTGTTTTGAAAAGTGAAAAACTGAGGTTTCTATAAATCTGCCAGAGGGTTGTAGCCAGTTTTGTTATTTTTTTTAATTTTTTTTTTTTTAGAAGCTGAAGAAACTTGGAAATGGGCAGGAAAAGTTTAAAAGTGTTTTCTTTAACAGTTTGAAACATCGTATTTCATGTTGCTATTATAAACAGTGAAATGCCCTGTTCCCTTATTTGGTTAAAAAAGCAGACAAGCTATATGCACTGGGTATTCTGCCTTTAGGACCTTTTTTAACAACAATTATTAATGACAGTGCATGCTGGTTGGCATCCCAGATTGGTGCTACTGAGCTGAGAAGCCAAATATTGAAAGTTTCTGTTTGAAGGTTCAGTTCGTAACCCCTCTGTTTGGATTAAGAGCAGAATGTTTGTGTGAATTTTTTTGTAAGAAAAGTTGAGCTTCCAATGTTTAATGGAAGTGGTATTATAACACAGGCCATGTCTCCAAAGTCCTCTCAGAGAGAACAGCAAAACAGTTTTAAATGCAAACATATGTTTCATAAACTTTGGTTTATTTAACTTCTTTTTTTCTTTTAAATGAGGAGATGAATTTGACAGCTGACAGAGTCAAAATTAGGCAGCATTATGTTCAACAAGCATTCCATCCTGAGGAGGCTTTTTTTAAGCTTCACAACAAAGATTTCTATTTATCTCAGGTTATGCAATGCTCAGTGACTGGAAGTCTAGTGTGTGTCAGAATTCCCACATTGCTCTGCATCCCATCTTCCAGGTTGGTTATCTGTTGCAATCTTAGCCTAAACTTAGCATTTAAAAGCTTGGTGCTGGCCCACAGTGCTCAGACATGAATCACCACCTCACTGTCCCACACATTAATGGCATTTATTCAGGAGGAAGGAGCTGTCCTCACTCCACTGTGCCACATGATTTGGGTTCTGCTTCCAAGAGGTGCTCAATTATCAGAAAGCAGGAATGTCTTTGGATGAGAGTGTCCTAAATGTTTCAGATGTAAAAGTGGAACACAGGAAAAAGGCTTGTGGGAGATGATTTGCCCAAACAGCCTCTGCTCACCCAGGTTCCATCCAGGGCAGAGTGTGCTGTGCCTCTGTGACAGCAGAGGGGCTGGGACACCCCACCAGCATTCTCACAGCACAAAGTAAGGCTGGAGGGTCTGCCCGTGTAAAACTCACTGTAAAAGGAGAAAGCTCACAGTCTTCAGACCCCTGCAGAAAGGCACTGGGATTTACTCCCTTGGTTTCCCCTCACAGATGATCTGGGATTACCCCAAACAGAGACATTGTGGCATGCTCTGACCAAGTGAAAGACTGCCTTTTCCCTTAAAACTCTCAATTCTGGGTGTTTTTTGGGGGTATGGGATCCAATCTACCAAGAGGTTTTTAATACTAGACATTACACAGCTCTGTAAGTTGTCTGCCAGGCAAGTAATTAAAGATTGTAAAAAAAAATCCAACAACTTTAAAAATGAAACAGAAATTATTTTTAACATTTTGAAAATTCAAAACTGAGCATTGTTTTTTCAAGTTCAACTACAGTAGGAAGGAGAATTCAATGATTTTAACTTGTTTTAATTGTTCTTTACTACTCACAGGCATGAGAAATCACATCTCTAACATAAAAATCCAGACACCTGTCCATTGGAATAAATTTGAACTCTAAATTCTGAGCTCCTAACCCACCCTTTATCACTCTGGAGAGAATTAAACTTCATATTTTAAAAGAGTCTTTTACTTTTTCTCTAGCTGGTACTGAATGCAACTAAAGAGTCTGGTGGGGATTTTAACACCTGGAATCACCAAATTCTCACCCTTGGGTGGAAACTGGAGAACTTAATACAGCAAAATATTAGGTTGTGCTTCTGTTTGGAATGCTGGAAAAGTGTCAGTGTGTGGAATCACTCCATGTAAGAGAGGCAGATTTTACCCTTTGTCGTTCCTGCCAAAGGGAACAACCAGAAAAATGAAAATATTGATCTAAAATCTCTCCATATGCTGCACATAATCGGCAGAATGGTCTAGTGCACGAGTAAACTTCACATTAATAGAGTTCCAGGGATTAATGAGACTAAGAAATATCACTGGAGACACTAGGCAAACTGGCAAGTCTGCTCTTTCTCATGAAGCTGAGCAATTAGAAATGAATCCAGGCTCATTCTTAGGTCTCAGACTGAGATTGCAACATCTGCAGGGGAAGGGAAAAAAAAGAGAAGCATATATATATAAATATATATATATGTATAAGAGAAGCCTATAACAAGCAGCTCAATGCCCCATGAGCCATTACAGCCATTATAGCTGAGATAAATTATGACTGAAATTTAGGGGAGTGAATAAAATCTTCTAGACATGAATCTAAGGTGCCCCCAAAATAACAAAATACATTCAGAATTATAGCCCCTAATTTTGGTTGTTGTTTTACAAGGCTTGTTCAGCACCTGTCTCTAAGTCTTACCATGCAAAATCCAAACCTCATGAACTAGAAGTAGAATCAGGTTAAGCAGAGAGGTCTTTTCTTTTCTTCTCTTAATTTGGAATATGTATGTCCAGCAAGATGGTCTTAATTACTTTTATGTACACCAAGACTGTTCCAGAATTAGCAGAGGAGGGAATAAGTGAATGGAAAGAAAAGGGAGTAGAGCTGACGAGGACAGTTCTGAATTAGTTTTGTCAGCAGCATTTCTGGCTTCTGAGAATCTGAAGGGTCTCGTTTCTGAGATGTCAAGCCAAGCAGTGGGGGAGTTGCCAAAAATAAAAGACAACTTAAGAATAAATATAAATCCCATCTAGTTTAGAAGAACTCGTCATAGGGTAAGAGTTTCCCACAGGACTGAGCACAGCCAGGGGAATGATCCTTCTGAGGACGTTTCCGTTCCGCAGGAATCCCCCTGCAAAACTCCAATGTGTTGTCCCAGAGCCACCAGCTCCAGCTGCCAGGAAGAGTCCTGTGAGAAAATGACTACCCTGACATTTCCTTCTGAGGTCTCTTCTTTCTCATTTTCTGACTGCAGAGCCTCTGCCTGGCCGTGTGAGTCAGTGGCACGAGCAGGATTCATCGTGGGGCAGACTCTGAGGTAGAAATAAAGTTTTTCTGCTGATTCTTTGCTTCTTTTTTCTTCTTCCAAGGTCGGGATTAAATGCACAAGAGGTATTTCTTTTTTGGACTTGGAAGATTGTTAGTTCTTATCTATGTTACAGTCTCACAAACCCTGAGTTCTACAGAACTTCACTAACAAACTAAAAATGGAGCCCCATCTCTCTCTCTACAAGGCCTTTTAAGGATAAACTCTCCAATTAAGAAATGACACCTAAATTATTTTAACTTTTAACCCAATGACCAACCATCCATGCCCCACAATGAGGATTTTTTTATCCAATCATACAGCACCACCCAAATCCATGGAGAAGAAGGTGAAGAAGAAGGACCAGCCCCTGCCCTAAAACCTCCATCTTGCTGTATATACATTACTATATTCAAAACCCTTAAACTCTAAGCTTTCCACCATGTGATATTACACACTTCTAAAACTCCACACCCACAATCCCAGTTCTATCATTCCATTTTGGAAGCCTTCTCCACAGCCTCAGGTCAAATGCAGTGTTCCCTTGGGGGTCAGTGCCTGGCAGCAGAAAAAGTCTAAAATTCTCAGTTTCCAGGGTTCCAACACTTTTCCATGGATTTCTATTTACTACTGCTACTACCCCATTTACTACTGCTTTAGCCAGATGCCTTCAGCAGTGTTCAACAACAGGACTGCCATGTGCCTGCTCCCTCCTCTCCTTGCCAGTGGGAGAAGTGGGAACAGTGGAGTGTGTTTTGTAGCACACCCTGCCCCCCCAGCATGTGCACAAAGGCACCCAGAGCTCTGCACGTAAATTAGAGAAAGATCAACATCCCAGACACACTCCCTGAACTTTGTCTGGAGGGTTGTGACATTTAGGATGGTCCCCAGCTGCTTGGGAGATCACCAGGAGATGGGGAGATGTGCAAGGACTTGAATTTTACCCTCATTGCAGAGCTCCACCACACCAGGGAAGGACCCTGCATCACCCTGGCCAAAGATATTTCCTCTGTTATTGACAGCAGCTGATGATTAAGGGTTTCTCTTGAAAGCCCAGGAGCATTTCTCAAGTCAAGGCAAGCTGTAGGCTTGACTCACCAATTGTAAGACCTTTAACCAGGGGAGTTAAAATTAAAGCTTTTATGACTTCTGTCACTTAAGATGAGTTGTGCTTTGGAAACGCCCAGGTTCCAGAAAACAATGCACCTGAAGGAGCTGCTTTACAGTATAAATGGACTGGATTAAAGTAACCAAATCAAATAGGAATTTGGTATAAAATATGGTCAATATTCAGAATGAAACTGTAAGAAACCCAGCCTTTTTTGTACTCAGGCTACTCAAGATTCTTATGCTCTCCTCAAAGTGCTGGTCCATGGGAGTTTCCAGGTCTTGATTCTCCAAGGAATCCCAAAAGTACAGCAAAAGCTGTAGGGAAAAAAAAAAAAAAAAAAAGCACAGCAGGGTAGTTGTACTCAGAGGACCTAATTCCTGTTATTCACGTAATGTATGATTCACTTTATTATCTCTCTGTGCCTGTATCTTTATTCTTGGTCTGCTTACACTGAACCTTCTCAGAAACACCAATCATATTTGGGCATCATCCCTGCCATCTTTCAATAAGGCTGTTCTCAATTTTCAAAAAGGAGTTGGGCACTAGGTAGGTACTTTGGATAAGAACTCAGGAAAATGGAGCTCACTTCTCAGGGGGAGTACAGGGCTCCTGCATGAACTTCACCAGGTATTTAGCTGGACTTCCACTTCCCATCTGTAAAACAAGGAGTTTTGCTTAATTTCTGTGCCTTGCCTAGTTGGATTTGAAGTTCTGTGGTGCACAGACCTCTAACAAAGGATATTTATCTACATGCAGGACCAGGAACAGGGGGAGCCCAGGCAGAGTCTCTGGCACAAGGCTGTTTTTTACATCTACTGGGTAGGACTCAGTTTTGCCCAGGGTTGAAGGCTTGCACATTGATTTGCACCTTTTTTTCCAAGCCTGGGAAAAGCAGCCAGCTTTGGAATTCAAAACATCATTCAGGTTCACCAATGCTTCTATAAACTTCTTGTTTTGTATTTTCTTTTTTTTTTTTTTTTTGCAAGTCTGCCTTTTTAGACAGTGAGAAAAATGTGAAATTAGATAAACTTAATCTCTTTTTGTATTTTGTTATCAGGATTTTACACAGGTCCGATTTTCACTTTACATCCATGACAAACAAAATTACCAATCTGGATTCCTTACTAAAGTTAAAATGTTGCCAGAACTGTTGTCCAGGTGTGGATTCCTGGATTTAGTCCCTGCTGTTCACCCTTAAACGTTGGTACACACACTTGGGTGGGGGGGAAGAAGGAGATTCTGGCATTGAGTCTGTTTTCAAAACACCTCATAAATACAGAAGTTTTTACCCCACAGGTAATCCTTGTGTTCAAAAGCAGAAACTTGGGATTCAACAAATCTAACAGCAAACTGCCACACAGGAAAATTCCATTTGAAGCTTAGGTGGCAGTTCTTATTCCCTCTTCTCCTTCTTCTGAGCCTTAGAAATTGCCCTTCTCTTCCCACTGCAAAGAGACCTCCTTTTAAGTGCATTTCCCTAAGGAAATGAGAATGTGTATCTACTTGATTTAAAAAGACTGCACAGAACTGTGTTTTGGAAATTTTCTGATCTGGTGATGAGCTGCAGTCCCTCTCACCATGCTGCAGACACTCTCCCAAAACAAACTGAGTTTTTGCTGACACTCCTTTGCTCTCCAAGTGGATTCTCATTTTCAGAAAGGATCAACACATCTTGCGCTACAGAAAGATCAGTCAGGTCCCTCCACCCCTCAGCACATGTCTGAGTTTTGGGGTTTTAAAAATTTTAATGGGAATTGGTATCACCAGAAACCGGGACACTTGTTTCGTCCATTTAGAGAAATGTGAAGATTCAGATTAAGATTTCACACATTTTAAAATAAAATAAATGTGCTGAGCAATCTCGGTAGAAGGAGAATGTCAGGCAAACAGAGCTGGGGGCTGGTATTTAGTACTTGCTGAGAGCAGCTAAATGGTAAACAGCTGAAATGCACCTCTATTTGTCAGGAGGGCTGAAGAAAACCCCAGGTTATTCCTCAGTTTTTCATTCTTTACATCGTGAAAAGTAGGGCATTTATTTAAAAGTAACGGGTGGTACTATGTGGCATTAGCAGTGCTGAAATGCTGAGACTCCCTGAAAATCATCATCAGCATGATGTTATTATTGCCTCACTTCAATCCTTCAAAATACATCCTGTTCTCAAACTCTTCAAGTTAAATGATTTCATTAAAAACCTTTAGGCTTAGAAAATCATAGTTGTCTGTAATATTCTCAGCTAAAATTAGCTATCTGCTGTGTGAACTCTGCTAAAATAATGGTGTTGTCATGTGTACTGTCCAAACTGCTTTGCAAATGTGAACTGTTTTTCCATCTGAATTATAGTAAATATCTATTTTTATACTTCATTTCCCTGTCTGTGATTTAATATTTTGCTTAAATACAGCAGTATGTATAATTTATCCAGTCCTGCTACCACCCCACCAAAATTTTAGAGTTGAATAGAGGAAAAATAGCTTTAAAGACCTGTGAGTGCTTCAGAGTTCCATTGTTATTCCTATGTATTTCTTTAAATAAATACGTCATACTTAATATTTTTGCAAATATATCAGTGATATAAATGCTAAATACATTTAGAGTGTTTTTTCTTTGATGAAATAATAATTAATGTCTCTCTTTTCATCCTTAACTTTATTTCATTGCTGAAGGGGGTCCTTTGGAGTGGCTTTAAAACCCAAATAATTCTGATTTACCAATCATTATTAGTCATATATTGCCAAAACATGGAAATATTTTTTTACAGCTGACATTAAACTAAAAACCATATATTTTGATACAGGAATTTTTCTTCATGGCTTGCTGTTGCATAGTTAAGAAAAAAACCTTATGAAGATGTCTAATTCTTCTTCATAGCTCCCTTTGTCTAAAGAACAAATTTAACGAGTCCACTGTGCTATTGCTCAACCTTAAATCCAGTGCTGGATAAAACCAGGTTTACCATAGGTTCCATTTTGATTTTCTCAGGAAAACACTTCCTTCCATCCTTTCAATTTCTCAATGGTGGTGAAAAACCCAAACCAGTAACGAGTCAAACTGAAAATAGATTGCCCAAAATCCACCTCGTGCTTGTTTGAATAACTTTTGCCTGGAATTCACACTGCAGATCTCCCGAGACCTTCTCATCACATTGACATTTCCTCGCCCTGCAGGGTCAGAAACAGGGCACTGAATGTCCTGGTGCAGCTCAGAGCCTTCTCGTCTGACCACCACCAAGCCATGCAAGCAATTAACATGAGCTTAAAGGCTTGCTAAGCTCCAAAAAAAATGAAGTACCTTTGGTTGGATTTTGGACCTACAGTTTATATCCCATACATTTAATCAAAGACCATTGTTGCTGCTTTCTCTAACAAGGAACTGTAGCCATAATTTGGAGGCTTTAAACTCCCTTCAGTCCTTGTTCAAACAAAGAAAAAAAAATAATGGCCAGGAAGGAGGGAGGAATTAAAAGACCCTTTAAAACAACACCTAAATAAGCAGCAAGGTCCAAATTCAGCACAGCAAAGTTGTGGCTTGCTGTGTTAAGTTAGACTGGAGTGATTTCCTGCAGATATTGAAAAAAACACCCCAATGAAACCTAAACCACCTTGGGAACGTCAAAGACAAGTCAAGCATAAATTATGTGTCTTAAAGAGAAAACTTCCTCTTCTTATTATAAGTACTCTAATAATGCTTCATTCTATCTTCTAAGGTATCAGAAAGAAGGGGGTCAGAAAAGTTTTGCAACGAAATTTCTCTTTTACAGTGATGAACTTCATGACTTTACTCCTCTGTTAAACACATAATTCTTAATAACCATCAGTGAAAGAAGTATCAGTTTGCAGTCATTTCTAAACATAATTTTGGTGACAAAAATTATTTATTTTAAACATTTTTCCTGTTTCTGAGGTTGAAAGGCTCTCTGAGATGTGTCTGCAGTATGATCTCAAGCATTAAATTCAGTTAGGCACAGGTTTATTTACTACTGTAATCACTGCAGGAAAAATGGAATTATTCCTTGCAGGGAAGCTGACAGTAGAGTACAGAAATCCGCCTAAAGGCTGGGAGGTTTTTTTTTGATTGCTGCAAAGGAATCTGTTGAGAAAACAGGGTATTATTTGCATAATGCATCAAAATGACTGTTAGTTTTCCTTTATGAAGGCACAACAAACTTCCTGACACAGATAATATCCTAGCAACTCCTTGTGGTAACAGAGACACCATTCCAGCAACAGAAATATTTACAGTATGTTTTTATGGCATATTAAGTCTCAGCTATTTAAAAAGCTAGAGGAATGGGTCTGTATTGCTAAAAATGGATGCTTGAGAGTAAGCTTTTAGAACTATGCATGGTTTAGAATCCAATTGTTTCTTTTTTTGTGAGATGCAGGTTGATTTTGGAGGGATATTTTTAAAAGACATGATATTCCTGTCATTTTATATTGGTCAGTGTTTTCAACAAATTTGCAGCAGAGTGATAATTTTCTGTTAGACAAAGATTGGAGAATTTGGAGTAAGAATAGCTATGTGGCAAAATTCAGGTCTTATTAAGTAAATTAAGTCATGAATATATATTAAAAATATCAACAGAAAACTGGAGTAAGGCATAGTTGAAAATCCATATTCTAAGATCCGAATATTCAACTTCCATTTTGTCTAAAACATTATTTTTTAAGAATAACATAGCATATTAATCATAGTCTATGTATACAATTTATGGCATTATTCTTAATTTACCTACACAGTTTTAATCTTGGAAAATTTTTATACCATAGGAAATTTGCATGAATATGAAACTCTTAAGTGAAAACCTAAAGAATTTTGGTAGTAAAAGGCTGGTTTCTGAGCTGGCTTTACACTCTGGGGTTGCTTACTCATTCATGTCTGCCCATTCCATTACAGTCAGCAGGACTTCATGGGTGAGGAACTTCCTGAGGCCCCTTCCTGAAGAAAGTTTTGGCTGCAGAAGGATGATTAGGTAAATGTGGACGTTTCTCCTGAGCAACATTTTTCCGTTTATATGCTGAAATGCCTTCCGTGGTGCCTTGCCTCAAAAAGTGAATATGTAACCAGTCTAAAGCTGCACTGCACTAAATGGGTGTGGAAAACCAGCTTGAAAGTCAAAATCCACTCGTATTTTGTAAAAACCTTTTTCTTTAGTTGCAAATCTGGACATTTCATTCTTTTTACGTTTCAAAACTGATCAGAAATATCAAATAAGTGAAGAAGGGCAGCCCTGTTTCCTCTGAATGAGCTCTGCTGTACACATTTCCCTGGCATCTCCAAACACATGATAATACCTCTTTGGAGGACACCACATTAAAAACCCAGCATGGCAAACTCTTGTATATTTATGCTTTTGCAGCCTTCTCATTGAATTAATTGAGTGATTCATTTGCCTGATGACCCAAGTCAGGAAAATGTGTGTTCAAAGTGCCCTGTCATCAATCATTTTCTTAACTTTAAACACATGTCAGGTCCCCATGAAGCTGACCAATCCTTTGGGTCACTCTGAAAGCTGACTTTGGAGCCTCTGAAAGAAGTGGGATGTAGTTTTAAAGAGTATTTTAACCTGATCCTTCATTCCTCAAGATAAAAATGTCAAGACTAGGCCAGGCAGCTTATGATTTTTTAGAAAATGGAAAATAAGGCTCAGCACACTCAGCTACCACCACAACCAGGAGCTGCAAGAATTCTGCAAAGTTTTCTGGGAACACAGGAATCTGTGTGGAGTTTTGCTTAATTTGTTTCATTAACTCTGTCAGGAAATATGATATAGTGCTCAGGAACGTAAACACTCTGCCTTACAAGTTTGTTGCCATACAAGTAAAGGGCTTTTTCTCAAAGTCATGGCAGACATGAGTGTACACAAAGATATTCTGCATAGCAGGGGAGGCCACCCACAAAGTTACATGAATTTAATTTTTGATTCACATTCTTCCTCTCCCATAAAAGCCAAGGTGGGCCATGGCTCTTTTCCCATAAAGTGCTGAGAACGCTCAACCCGAGTCATTTGGACCTTGAACAGAGAACAAACCCACACCCCCCAGCCCCCCCCAAAAGATCCTATTTTGTGCATCCAACAGGGTAGCAAATTCCCCAGAGGAAACACTCAGGCTGAGGGAAGCACTGCAAAGACATTTTCCTTCTGCCTTTTCAAAGAAACTCCCTGGCTGACATCAGAGCTGGCCCTCAACGCCAACCCAAGGCCCAGCCACAGGAGATGGCACTGCTGCAGAAAAGGCATTTTTGGCTCTTGGCACCTTTGTTTTACAGCTGCTGAGGAGGCCCCGTGGGTGGTCGGAGCCTTTGGTTTCCCTTCTGCAGCCGACAGACAGAAGGGAGATAACAGCAAAGGAAAGGAGAGAGAGGAGCGTCACAGAGTGGACAATCTGGGATATGTGGAGCCAAATTCTCTGAGAGCAACATGAACTTGTCCCTGGTTATGTCAACTTATGATTTTGATATCTTGTGAAAAGTGCATTTTTATGTCACAAAATTAATGAGGGAGCAATATTAACCCCTGACCCCAAATTTCTACTGAGTACATTCTTGATCTTCCACTTCAGGACAAACATGAACCAAATCAAGAACAGCACTGGTGTATTTGCTTCAACATAGGCTAAAAACCTGTCCCTGCTCCTCTATTGTCATTTGTGGCTGTGTTTACCTGGAATTTGAACAGGCACTTCTGGCAGTTCTGGGGTGCACGGAGCCAGCCACCTTCTTGTCTGAGTGGTTTGAGATCCACGAGAAGCAGTTTCTGGCATTCCAAACATGTGTATACATAGGCATTGTCAGGTCATTTCTTTTTCAAGTTACTACTGAATTCTACAAAAATCCTAGGAAAAGGCTCACTATAAAAATCCTAGGAAAAGGCTCACTAATAAATCTCTGCAAGTACCATTGGTTTAGGAAGATGAAATTGGAAACTGGGGTATTCCTCTCTTGGAAGAAGTTGAAAACAACTTAAGCTCAGCAGATCTGCTTTAATTCTGTCTACGTTTTGTCCTGGAAGTGAAGAGAAAATATCCTTTCTCTTATAATCTTGACAGTGTTGGTCCTTGATCTGCATCAGACAGCAAATACACAGATAAATTTTGTAACCTAGTGGAGGCAAAATGAATTTCTCTGTTCCTCACTTTCTTTATTGGGAAAAAAAAAAATAGAGAGCTTTGAGGACAAGCTTGTGCTTCTAAAGGAGACTGTCAGTTCATGTCAATGTCTAATGACATTAAGGGTTACCTCTCCAGTGTCCTCTTTGGCTTTTCCCACTGGCAGCTATGGAGAGGAAAGCCCTGGCTCTGTTCTGTCCTGCCTGTGGGACACCCTGAGAGTCCCCAGAGGAGTCAGCCAAGGTCAGTCCTGTCCACGTGGGGCTCTGCAGCCTTTCTGAGCAATGCCAGGTGGGATGTGCTCCTTTTCCTGTCACATCTCCCCAGGAGCTCCTGTCCTGGCCAGCCCTGTGCTGCTCTTGCTCTGCACGTGAAGTTCAACCAGCACATGGAGGTGGCACAGGGGCAGCAGTGTGGAGCAAGCAGAAATCCTTTACATTATTTTTGCATGAAATAATTTCTGGTCATGCTTAACAGCCACATCTCTATGGAGTTCGCTGACCAAAGGGGCCAAAGAGCAGAGGGGATCCAAAGGCAGCAGCTGTCCCCTTTCCCTTGGGGACAGGATGACCCTTCTGCCTCTGAGGGAGCAGCTCCACCCAGGAGGATGCAGAGGGGGGCCCTGGGACTCAATCCCATGGTGTGTAAATTCAAAAGCCTCCTCCAGCAGCAGCCACCTGGGCCTGCAAGTGCTGGAGGGCTCTGTGCCATGCTGCAGAGCCCAGGAACTGCCTGGTGCAGGTCCAAGCAGCAGAGCTGGCTGACTCCTGGGTCAGGGGCCCAGGCATAGATGTCCTGCTGTCTGCAAGCCACAAAGCCCTTTCCTATCCAGAAGTTTGCTGGTTAAACACTGGCAGTGTGGGACAGATCTTGGTTGCTCCAGTGGTCACAAGCGATGGCTATCCAGACAAACTCTCTGAGCAGTGTGAAGCCAATGGATCCAGTACTGTCCTGAGCATTAAACCCTGTAAAACCCTCAGAAGATAAAAGAAGGTACTAAAAACCACTCATCCTATCAAATGCTGTGTCAGATTGTCCCTCAGAGGAGGGGTACACAACCAAACCTCTAAAGCAAAAATCACCACCTCTGTACTACCCTAATTTTGACAGAAATTTGCCAAACTGACCAAAACTGTAACCCCTTGGGCTGGTGGTTATTGCTCTGGCTTGCTAAGAGTGAGGATCTGGTTCAGCTGCTCACACACCTCTGTCTCATGCCCTGTGGGCCACCCCAGCCTAGCTAAGACACCCACATGTTGCCATCTTATTGCAGGGATTCCATATGCTATCTCCTTATCACAAAAGTTCCATACCTGCTTGGTGCTTCTCGTGGGCAGCTCTCAGAGCACTGACTCCTTCTTCTTCTTCACAAAGCAGCCAACTGACTCCAGATCCCTTCTCACCCAGCCACCCCACTCTTTTATAGCACTCCTCTTCTCATTGCTTACAACTGTGGCCTGTTAAAGTCAGGCCTGTTCCTAATCTTTGATAATTGGCCCAGCTGCAACTCCTTAGGGCAAAGATTACTTTCTACTCTACCTTTATTTTCTTGTATTCTATCCCCCTACACCCATGTGCTGGAAGACTTACAGGGCACACCTAGGGCTCCAGACAGAAGACAGGCAGATATTTTGGACCATCTCAGATGGGCTGTGGGGACATCAAGATCTTTGTCTTTGCACTGACCTTCACTCAGAACTAAAAAATCCAGACAAAATCCACAGTGATGGGCACTGGGAGGGAAGCACATACAGAGAGGAGGATCCTTCTTTGTGTGCAGATCATTTTTCCCAGGCATGCTCATGATGAAGTCCAAACTTATCCTTATTCACCTTGGTAGAGCATCTTTTCATTCACTGCAGCAGGATCTGAAGCTTCCCTGTGGAATTGAAGCTGGCTTCCCATGGGGGCTGGTGTGATCTCCAGGAGTTAACATCCTAAAGCTGAATTAGCTTTAACACCTCTTTATTGAGGGGGTAAATATTTGCATCAAATTGTCCAGACTTTAGCATAACAACTTCAATTCCTTCTGGCAAGAAAGCCAGCACAGGTCACTTTGTCAATGACAAGGCTTCCAGATAATTAAACAACACTCACTGGCCACTAATTTATATACATTATAACTCAGACTTAAGAACTCAAATAGAATAAACTTCACAGACACTAAACACTTATTTGCTGTGACACTATTTACATTTGGGTCTACAGAAAGCAGTAAATCAAAAGAGGACTTTAGAAGAGGAAGAAGAGAGAACAGTCTTCCTTTTCCCAATATTAATATTTAATAACCTTTCAGGCATATGCACTTTTGGATGCAATTCCTAGAAATAGGAATTTTACATAAGGACTTGAATGAGCCGAAGAATTAATGGCTAAAAATGCTACATCTGCTTTTTCTGGCATAGTGGCAGGGCCTGTTGTGAGATTTTAGGGCCTGGTGTGAAAAGAAGCAAAGGAAGATACGTAAAAACTTATTAGAAGTGATTGCTCATGTGGCAGAATTTGCAAATTGAATGTTGCAAAATTATTTCCAGAAGTGCTATGAATTCTTCTTTGTGGGAAATTAGTCAAAGACAATAAGGAATACAAATAATATTAAATCAAAAGGGCACTCTCCCCAAAACTAGGCTAGAAACATCTGCATAATCAAAAAGTTTGGGGGCTTGAAGTGTTTGGAGTTTTTTTGGTAAAACTAAATGTGAGCCTTGAAAACAGGGAAGCTGAACAAGCAAGAAGTAGAGTGGCAATTCCAGGGGTAATTTGCCCCTCCATGGGGAAATAAATAAATCAATCAAATTCTGTTAATGTTGCTGGCTTTTAGTGTCTGGTGCTCAAATTTTGTCACCATCTTTAATTTTCACCATATGATTTTAGTTAAATGATTTTAAATTATGCAACTTATAACCATGTGTGGAAAAATAATTTCTCATTCCTTTTTCTCCATGCCACAATACCCAACCCAATGTACAAGCTGGTTTTTCTTTACTTTGAGCCTGGTGCTTCTGTATTTTCCAAGACGTTTTATTTCAGGAAAATGTTCATGAAGATAGGTTGCATTCTTGATTGCTTTTGTGTTTCCTTAGTTGTTGTATCTTTTATTACTTTTGGCAACAAATCAAAACCAGCAGAGGTGTCTTTTCACTTGCAAGCAGAGAGTATTATATACAGCTTATCACTTCATTAAATCAATTGTTGTAGTGATTTATCAGCTTTTCTTGGCTGTTCTTCCAGTCCTTTTGAGTTTTCCCAAACATCACAGGGTACAATTAGTGCTAATAGTCAGCCATTATCTACCTCATTTTTCAAAAGGGAAGTGTTTGATACATTTTGCAGTGCAGGAGATCTGTCAGTTAATAAAGCCAGCAGGAAATGCAGACATTTTTTCTTTGTTTTAAGCGTTATTATTTCACATCCTGTTTGGTGTTCAGTAAATGCACTGCTTAAACGTGGAGTATGTTTTCTATGTGGGCACACAAGAGGGGAAGGTACAAGCCCAGACTGATATCTCATGGTAAGAGGCTTAGCAGATGTTTGTATTTAATCCTCTCAGGGCATTGAGAGAGACCTCGATGCCTTTCAGGGCAGACACCAAGGTGCTTCCTCTGGATGCCAGAGGAGTTTTTCACTCTCATAAATAAGAGGCCTTATCTGCAACACTGAAAATGAAGGATATTTTCAAGGCAGTGCTATCAGATGGGATGCAGCAGGAGGCAGCCCCTCAGTTTGCCCCATGGGTGTCAGCATCCCTGGTGCTCCATCACACAGCCCAAGGCTCCAGCCAGTCTTGGTGCCTCCTTCCAAGGGCTGCTCTTGCTCACTGCTTCCCATTTTAGGCAGAGCAGCCACGAGAAACTGTCCTGCTCTGGAGCTATTATTGCAGAGACAGTGTCCTGACGTTTTTTCAGCTCTGAATTGCTACTGGATTTGTGTACTTGTGTTTATATACATTTTAGATTCAAAGGGCTCCCCTGTGCTGGAGTACATCCAGGCTCACAGGCAAGGTCACATTAGGGAGAGCTTTCCTTGACAGCTTCTTGAGGAAAGGCATTTTCTGCACTTTCTGCACTGAACCCAGGGCTACAATTCATCACCAGAGGAATCTTTGATGGGGACGGCCAGAATCTCCAGAACCTGCAAATCAAAGTAAATATTTTGGAATTATTATGGTGTCAGAAAATGTCCTCATCTAATACTCTTTCATCCTGGGAGCTGCAGAGATAAGAAGTCACTTTTCTACCCTTGCCCAGAAAAATTGCCTCTGACAGGGGCTTATAATCAAAATAGAAAAGAAAAGACAATGCTAAAATACTGCCCATTCAGTGTGAAAATGGAGAAATATAGGGCCAATCTTAGTCACAGGGTCCTGACCCCACTCCCAGACACCTTGACATTTTTAGGCTCTCTAAGTGATGTGAAAATGAAGATCAAGTGGAAATTTGATGTTGAGAGTGTCTCCAGCATGAAGAACAAAGCCAGTGGCAGCCCCATTAAGCTGGAAGGAGAAAAGCAGGATCTTCTCAGGGACATGCTGAAGGATTGAATGGAGGTACAGCAGGAGGGATGGAATAAAAAAGAATTTTCACTGGTAAAAGCTAAAGGAGGCCAGGATTTCTAAACCAGCACTAATCAGCTCCCTGAAGGCTGACAGACTAAGGAAAATAAATAAATGTAGGAAATAATTACTGGCTTCAGTAACATCAATGCAAACATTGCATATCACTGGAACTGTCTCCTGATCATCATCATCACCCAAGTGATGATTCCACCAGAAAACAGATCTTACAGCTACCAACCTCTTCAGGTGATTGAAGCATTGAGGCTTTCCCTGAGGACTCTGATGGACACTGTAATGCTCAGGTCAAATATCTGCATTCAAATACCTTTATTCTGCCTGGGAATGTACACTGCAGTGCCTGGCAGTGTCCTGCAGACTGAGAGAGACTGCAGGGATAAAGGAATTGCAAACTCACTGGAAACTGCTGTCCCCCTCAGTTGTACCATCTGATACTGAGCCATGGGTATTTTATTCTCTCCAATAAAATATAGATTTGAAGGCACAGCTTTGCTAAGTCAGTGTCAAAAACAGTCCACACAAACCGAGCCTAAGAATTTTTCCAGGTGATTAAATTCCCACTGAAGAAATATTGAAACTGCCCATTTTCCATGTGAACTGGATGATCATTTTCTTTCCTCTGCTAGGGACACTGAAGTCACCAAAACAACTAAAAATCCTATCCTGCTAACAGACAAGCTGGCATGTATATAGATGCAATTGCAATTTACCTCTGAAAAGCTCACTAGTAGATGAAAAGGTGTATATACTCTTTAGAATATGAATCACAGGTTTGTCTTTTCCTCTCTGGTGAAGCCTTTAGTGAAATAATATATCCAGAAAAAATAATGCTTCTCCTTGAGATGGGAGATGCATGAAAATGCTGGAGCTGGTTTTGTCTGTGTTGTGCTAAATCAGGGGCTGTTGCATGTATCCATGCATGTATCCTCATGTTAAAATATGTTCTCTACAGTGCAAAAACAAGTGCCTTGATTGCACTATTTTATTTCAGAGTGGTGCTTCTCAGCCCTCCTGTTCAATGACTTCATAATAGCCTGGGGTAGATCCCAGTAATGCTTGATATTTTTCTGTGCTAGCTCACATTTTTCTTTGCTCAGGTTTTCCTGACCAAACCAGATTGGGATTTAATATCTTCAGTGTTTCAAAGGTTGCTTAATAAATACCAGCCAGGAATAACTTGAGTTATTCTTTTCTAAGACCTTCAGATTTGTCACTGGAAGGCCAAGCTGTGGAATGACCACGTTGTGTTCCAAACATCCCTAAAGCTAAAACAAAAGCAGCAATACAAATACATATGTCAAGGACTTGTGCTTTTTCACCATTCCTTTCACCATCCCACACGCATTTGTTGTTGTTCCAGCCCTTCTGAAACATTCTCCCAGCATTTATGTAATGCAAGTAATTCCAGTTTCTGCCTTCCATGGGATTAAACCTGTACCTCAGGTTTAAGTTTTAACATGTTTAAGTCTTAGTGCTTTGAATTAATTGCATGTGAACTCATTAATTGAGAAAGCAGTTTTAAAAACCTGTGTTGTTTAATGAGGGAATTACAGAATCACACCAAGAGAAGGACTCTATGAAAACTGGAATAATTTGGGAGTTGGAAGAAAAGGTCACATGAATTGCATTTGTCTTTCAGGACTTTTTGGTGATAGCAATTTTAGGTACCTGAAATCCACCTGAATCTTGGCCCAAGGAGCACTGAAGGACATTGTCACACAGATCCAGTGACAGGAAAAAAAAAACCTGGCTGGGGCTCAAAGGAAACAAGTGTCTCTCATGTTTCTCGAGACTAGGAATAAATAAAAATATTCCATTAAAAAGAGGTTTTTTTCAGACACATGCTTCAAATCTCAACATAAAGAATATCTGGTGATGAACAACCACAAATACACGTGTATTTGTACATGTGCCTCTGCCACAATTTCTCTACTTTTCTATGACTCTGCAACTTTCTTTTATGACAATGGAGAAAATAATTTGATAGCAATACATGCTCTGACAACGAGCACTTGGTTTCAAATGTCAAGTGCCACAAAAAGAGAGGCTTATTTTAACAATTTATTGCCAGTGGAAATGGGTGAAGACCAAAAGGCCTGGCAGGATATTTATTGGTCTATCAGGCAATCTAAAAGTACATGAGTACAAGCACAATCTCAGATTCTATTGTTGTTTCCAGTAGGACATATAAACCACTGTCCACATTTTTCAAAACAAAGAGGGCAATAACCTTCTTCCTGAATTTCCTATCACTGAAATAAGCAGATTTCAGCTGCTCTCAGCTTCATCAGGCTGACCTGAAACAGAGCAGTCCTATCTGTAATTAGAAATTCGTAAATCACTCATCCAGATTGTGTATTTTTTGTAATTCAAGGTAGGCAGGATGTGTTATGCTAACTTTTAAATCCAATCCATGACCTCCTGTGTTTTGAGAACAGGGCCAAAGATGGAGCTGGGAAATGAGTGTCTTGGTGTTACAAGACACACTGTGCATTTGTGAAATACAGTTTGGAAAGCGTTGCAGAGTGGCAGCCATGCACAGGAAATTTGATATGTAACAGATTTAGAACAGTTATAAGGAACAACTTCCTTTATGATGACGTCTAGGAAGTCATTTATCATCTCACAGAGGAGTCTGGCACCTTAAAGTGTTTATCTAAGGAAAGGAAATGAACCCCTGTCATCTAATAGAAACAGTGTTTGATCCATCTCACAAAGAAGTACACTGGTCAAAGGAATTTTAAATAATCCTCAGCTCCAGCATTTGGCTATACCTGCTTCTTGTCTCCAGGAAGCTCTCAATCCATTACTTTCCTGGTGTTTTCCTTTCTTTTCAATCCTTTCCTTATTTAGACAATCTCTGGGTTTGAACATTATCCAAGATTAATTCCTTTTCAGATTAAATTAACAAATACATCCAGTTACATTGAGTTAAATAGCAGGTGTACTTTAAACACACCAAAAATTTAGTTTTCAGGAAGAAAACTAACTTGGATTCACTAAATATTCCCCGGGTTTATTCCTCAGACTGGAACACAAAGGCACCACTTTTAATGCATGATCCAAGTCCATGAAAACCTTTCCACAGTCTTCAATGGGGCTTTGATTAAGGCATGTGGGTGGGACCATCATTGAAAGCTTTGCTGAAAGTGTGTTAGAGGGAGACATTATTTTAAAACAAGCAGAGAATGAGGAAAAGAGGCAAAACAGAGGACAGGATGGGAACAGGTTTGATGGGAAGTATAAAATGGAGTGAAAATAGCAAGAAAGCCCATGAGGAGAATGAGAGCCAGAATGCACAAAATAGTAGATTTATTGGTCCTTTGAGATGGAGATTTGAAATTGATTTGTGGGCTGAGAAATCTAAGCAGGCATATGAATAAGACACCAAGAACAGTAAGAAATAATGATGACTCTTCCCATAGTATTTAGGGATGGATGAGAAAATAGGTAGGGAGGAGATCTGTGAAAAAACAGAACTCTGGAGCTTCAAGTTTTATTTGCTAAGTCTTGGTAGTGAGAGCTTTAACTGGAAAAGGAGCAGCCTAATGCAATCCCCAGCCTGCTGTCCCAAGTTTCCATGAGAATAAAACTAAAAGAAAAGTGTGAAATTTGGTATCTCAGAGAATGTTTGCACCTTTTTTGGCTTCTTCTGCACCAAACAACCAGATGGACATAGAAATGTCCTTTCACAGGACAAGTGTGAAGGAGGTCATAGGTTCAAAGTGATCAGTACTGAAAGTTGCAGTTAATTTCCTAAAAGAATGAAATACAAACTGAAAAATTTGTCCTGGTCTGCAGTCCAGAAAATCAGAAGAAAGAGGACTGTAGGGAGACTAAAGGATATGACTGTTTTCTCTGTGGGGGGAAAAAAATTACGAAGTGAAAATAAAAATTGAGCAAAAGCTATTGTCAAATATCAGCTTCTGGTCACGGGGCAGTATGGAAACAGCTCTTCAGGGTTTATTTACAGATGACTGCTCTCTAGGGCTTCAGACACAAAACATTCCTGTGAAGTGACCAATAACAACTGAAACAGGTTGAATTTGTAGTTTGAGGACAGTGTTGATTGCCTCATCAGGCAGTGCAGGTGAATTCTAGAAGCCTTCAGTTTTCCCTATCACTAAGGTGCTACTGCATACACAAGCTTTCCCTAAAAACCAAAAATAAGCAAATAAAAAGAAAAGATGTTATTTTTCTGTTCTCTTTGACCTAAATCTCTCTTTTCATGATGCTTCTTTATGACCACCCCTGAGTTTCCCACCTTTAAGGACTGCAGAGTTCAAAGCTTGTGCTACCTGGCTTGTCCTGACTGTCAGGTTCATCAGCTTCCTTCAGCACTGCTCTTGGCTTCCCCACAGGATTTACACCTCCCTGGGCTCTTTGCTTTCCCCACGGCACAGAGAGCTGCTGGGACAGACTTTGATGCTTTGTTCTTGGTGCTGAATTTAGCACATTCCCACACAACAGGATCACAGGGTTTATTCTGGCAAATTCCACTTGGTATGCCCTGCCTTCTTCCCCTCCTACCTGTCATGGGACACGGCCATTGCCGTTACCCACCTTCCACCTCCCTCCAACTTTCAGTTCATGGGTTTATGAAGAAGGTAAATATCTGCCTGAGCACCTTTCCCTCTGTCCATAACCGATTTGAACCCCTCATTAAAAACATTTTTAGGAACTGCCAAAGGAAAGGGGAGGAAAAAAAGCTCCTTCCCTGTCCCTGGTGTTGTAAATAAACTCTCCAGATGACAGGTTTTAGCTATTGACATTTTTTCTATGCTACATCCTTCATTTGGAGAGAGTGTTATCTAATTACAGAACAATGACAAATCAATTCCAACTCCTCTCTGACACAGCTTGATTTCTTCTCTTCCTTTCAGTGGGTTTACACTGAGACCTCATTTGGCTGTGCTCCCCTACCTGACTGAACTGTCCTCCCCTGACCTGTGCTTGTCTTTGGACAGCACATCAGAGGCAGGAGCTGGACAGGAAAAGGAAAAGTGTCCCCAGTCCAACAAGCCTTTTAGGTTTATCTCTTCTCTGTGTTCCTGAAGGGCCAGTAAAACCTTAAATCCACTCTCTCAAGTACAGAACATCTGTCTTCCCCACCAGTTTTCCAAGCTTTTCTTCCTTAATGACCTCACTTTGGCAAATTACTCCTGTGTTTACTACCTTGGTGAGAGCTTGGAGTTTGAATTCCCAGTCTGGCCTTAATTTTCCAACTTCATTCTGCATATGCCATTCTCACAGTACTTTCCTGTTCAGTTTTATGATGATTCATTACACATTTTCACTACTTCTAGAACTAAACCTCTTTCTTTCAATGAATTAATTTCTCCTCTTGAAATAAATTATCTGATTCTTTCCCCCTTCTCTCTTTACTTTGTTTCCTTTTCCCTGCATAGACCTTGGCTTTGGCTGATTTGTAGCAATGAGAATTCCTGGGAAAGGCTAATTCCTCTATAGGTGTATGAAACAGATGCTATGGCCAGGCTGCAGATTATTGTCACTTAAGTCCACATAAACCCTGAATGATACCACTGAAACCAAAGGAAATAGATTTCAAATCCCTATCCCATGTTATACCTTTCAAGCAATGAGTTTCATGTAATTTCAGAAGAAAAGAGGCCAACTTCTAAAGTAGTCTTGCTCTTATGGTAACATTTTTGTAGGAAAACATGTTCAGCCTGATAAATTGTCTGAGCTAACATGTAAAAACCCTTTTACCAAAAACTTAGAAGACTAGCTCAGAGTTGTGTGATAGCATAACCTGCTGTATGTCTCTCCTGATAAAGCATTTCATGGCAATTCACTACAAATCCCAGTCAGTCCCTCTGAGCCCTAAAAGCAATTTTTTGTACAAAATATTTTTTCATCTTTGGTGTAAATCCATTAATTTTTATATCATTCTATTCTGCAAGTCTGTGACTACAGTGGAAGTGGGGCTCTTGTCTCTTCCAAGGATAGTGTTTTATGTGCCTGTGTCATTTGAAGGGAATCAGTTGATGCCTTGGGGAGGCTGGCCTAGAACAGAGGCTAGATGGAGTTAAAGAATAAAGTAGGGATTTATTAAAAGACCTCAGTGGCTACAGCCTGGGCAGTACAAGAACCCAACCAGGGCTGCACCCAAGATGAACCCAAAATGGTCACAAAATGGACAACCAGTCACAGGGTCTCTCATAAGTTCTGGCCCATTTGCATATTGGAGTCAATTGTCCAATTACAGCTTTAGGATATGAAGTTCCATCCTTCTTGTTTTTCTCTCTTCAGCCCACATTGTTTGTGCTCTTGGGCCTGAGATTTGTATCATTTGTCCTTGGCCCTCAGCTAGAGAAGGAATTGTTATTTCTCTCTGCTCTGTGCAGAGAGCTCACCATCCCCTAATATGAAGCTCAGAACTACACACTAAAGCAGCACAGAATCTGAAAAATATAAAAGCTAAAACCTAAGGTATCACAGTAAATAAAATGCCTTGCTTTCCCTTCAGTGTGTCTTACTTTTGATACAGTCATCCAAAAATTTCAAATCTTTTCAAATCTTGTACCATCCATCAACCTTTCAATGCTTCCAATTCTAGCATCTGCCAAGCTGTGGATGTTGGCACTCTCCCATCATGATCATTTCTACTCTGCTCATCATTGGGCCCTCAAGAGTAAGGGATTAGAGAAAGCCTAAAAATAGCATGAAGGATGTCATTAATTTCAGTCACTTCCCTGGAAAGGCAGACACTGCACATTTTGTTCAGACCTTTGTCCACCTCAGCCTGTTCAGCCTTTCCACAGCTGCCTCCAGGCCGTGGTGCTCCTCCTCAGGAGTTCACGGAGCCTGGTGAGGCGGTCCCAGAGCCCTTCACACACTTTCCTGCTGTCCAATATCAAAAGCTAAATACTACTGAGATAATTCTGTCATTGCCTGGTAGTGCCTGAGAAAATTATTTCCCTAATGTTTTGGTTCCTCATCTACTTTCTGCCTACTCTGTGTCTATAAATAGGGTTAGTGTCATTTGAGCAGGGAACTGCAGCTTCGTGCTCAAGGTTTATTTCTGCTCCTCTAATCATCTGGTAATGGACTATGTTGTAACATTCCTCTGCATCAAAAGCAGTAGTCAGCATTTATTTTTGCTCCAGAGCCTGAAGACATCCTAACTGCTTCAGAAAAGAAGCAGGAAACCCATTGCCAAACATATAACCTGCCATCACCAGATTGAAGAGTAGGTAATGGCACAGAGTGGGTGAGGGACAGAAAATGAGGAGAATGGTTAAACATAAAAAGATAACCAAAACAACAATGAGAAAATGGATTTTCTGAGCAAGGCCATGATCCCATGTTACTGAATCTGTCTGAATGAGCAGTTCATTTCCTACTGGTTTGTTCAAAAAAAAGATGTACTTCTGAATAATTGTGTGTAGCATTGTTTTCTGTGTGCTAACCAAGAAAGGAAATAACCTCTGAAGGGATTGGGAAGTGGTAAAGGACAGAGCTTAGTCCAATGTGATTTTTTCCAAGGGAGAAGGACAAGGCACAAGGGAAGGTGGAGTTGATTAAAAATGAAGCAGAGAACTATATCAAGGACATCCACTGGTGCCACATGCTGAGTATCCTAAGCAAGATCACTGGGGTGAGCTTGAATAGTGGTTGGGATTTCTTCATCTTGTTTCATCCTTATTCACAGAAGTTTAGTTGAAAGAATTTTTTCCAAAATACTTTTGGTCCCCCACACAGCGTCCTGCTGCAGTGGGATCGTTTGAGGTCAGGACTGTCCCTGTGTAACACGGGGCTGTCTCTGGGGATGACTGACACCAGGCAAGCCTTGGCACAAGGGCCAGGGCAGCATTATTTGCTGCATTATCTGTAGGATCAGGCTCCCCCATTTCCCCATGTGGAGACAAAGTCGGGAATAACAATGCAGGCCCTGCTCAGCAAGGCCTCAGCCCTCTGGCAGCCTCTCTAATCTGCACCATATTTAAAGATCAGACCACCTTCAAAGCATCACTTGACTTTATCTCTCCTTGTGTCTGTTCACACTGTCCTGGCCAAACTGTTTTACTGCATTTTATCTGCAGCCTCGCCGTGACTCATGCAGAATGTGGCCACCCTCCCACTGCTGCGGCCTGTCACTGTCCTGCTGCAGCCCTGGCCCTGGCCCTGGCCCTGACAGGCCCTGTCCCAGTCCCTGGCCCTGGCCCTGGCCCTGGCCCTGGCCCTGGCCCTGGCCCTGTACCTGTCCCTGTCCCTGGCCCTGGCCCTGCTGCAGCCCTGGCCCTCGCCCTGGCCCTGGCCCTGTCCCTGTCCCTGCTGTGGCCCTGTCCCTGTCCCTGTCCCTGTCCCTGTCCCTGTCCCTGTCTCTGTCCCTTCTGAGGCCCTGTCCCTGTCCCTGCTGTGACCCTGTCCCTGCTGCAGCCTTGTCCCTATCCCTGTCCCTGTCCGTGCTGCAGCCCTGTCCTTGTCCCTGTCCCTGTCCCTGTCCCTTCTGAGGCCCCGTCCCTGTCCCTGCTGTGACCCTGTCCCTGCTGCAGCCTTGTCCCTGTCCCTGTCCCTGTCCCTGCTGCAGCCCTGTCCCTGTCCCTGCCGTGGTTCTGTCCCTGCTGTGGCCCCGTCCCTGTCCCGGTCCCTGTCCCTGTCCCTGTCCCTGTCCCTGTCCCTGTCCCTGTCCCTGCTGCCATTGCTGGAATTGCAATGGCATGTGCTGTGGCTCCAGATGAAATGCAGTTTCCCACAGCAACCCTCAGTTCTCATCATTTCTTATGTGTGTTTTATTGAGGATCTGAGTCCTCTCCCCATGTCACTCAAGATGAATATCCGTGGTTGCAGAATGGCAAAGGGATGACCCACGCTGCTGTGGCTGCCATGCCAGTTGGAATCAGCTCCTGCTGTCCAAAGGGTCAAACACTACTAAGTTACTTCTTTGTGAAGGATTATGTACCCAGAAAATAGCATGAAGTAGCCATCCTCTGGGAAAAAAATACCTGGAATACTGAAAATGAACAGTTTGCTCAACTCGTAACTCCAGGGTGGGAGAGTCTATGTTATCTTAGTAATTTTGGAGGAGAAGCAAGGGTGTTATTAGTTTGCACTTCACAAATTTTGTGAGGTGTTTCTGAGGACAAAAAAGATGAGACAGGCAACCTTCAGGCAGACAACCCTTCTGATGAGGATTCATTTAAAACATGTGGACTAAGAGCTGAATGTTCCATGTTCACAAGAGAGAAACATTCCTGTGTTATTCAGTGTTTGTTAGTAAGAAATTAGGCAAACCAAGGCCAAGATCAGTAAAGCATGTAAAGCTTTGCTTAACTCTATTCTTAAGCATTGGAGCTTTTCAGAACTTGCCTTCTTTAGCCCCACACTAAGTCCTGTTGCCCTCAGTTTCACATTAGCACAAGAGTTCTCTTGACTCTCTGTGAAAAGTTATGCCAAAAAACACAGTCCAGAACAATTCAGGGGTATGATGCTTTAAAGCAGCATTAATAAGCTTCCCCTCTGTATTTCTGCACAGTCACAGTATCTGAATCTGCCTTTCAACAGGTAATGTTTGGACAGTATTTTTCATTACAAATCTTACCCACAACAGCAAATTAAGCTGAAAGGAAAAGAATAAAAATTACTTTTCTGTTTTCAATAAGAATTCCCATGCTGTACTAATGGGAGGGGATCTTGCCAAGAAGTGTCAAGCTCCATCTACTGGCATTACATTGAATTTGTAACTCAGCATGACGAGTTTTGGGTCTCTCTACAAGAAACAAGCAGGCAATTTCACTGTCTTGTAGAATTTTAGTCCAATTCCATTATACTCTATGTTGATCCATCTTATTTAAATATCAGCTATATTTTCAAACTCTTGTGACATTTGCTGAGTTATGTGAGCATAGGAGAAAAGTCTTTCACTGCATGAGGTGCTGGGCTGTGCATAAATAACAATATCCATACAGCAAAACCAGAGATCTTTTTAGATAGGGCTCTGTTCCATATGGTGCTCACGTGACCTGTGGAAAGTCACTTTTCAGTGGTATCAAGGAGGACAATTTATACCTGTAAATAGATCCCCAAATGACTAAATAGGGAGGGGAGATCTGCCTTCAGCTGCCATGCATGAGGGAGCAGGGAACAACAAATGTGGGCTGCAAAAAGAGACACATCTTATCCTTTAAGCAAGGATACAAAATTGATTTTTTTCTATCAGCATTTACCTCAAACTCATAATTTATATATATACACTCTGCCTTTTTATATACACTCTGCCTGCTCTTAAGTGTAAAATTTCAGAGACTGGAAATAAATTCAATGATCCTTTTGAAGAAGAGCAACTGCTTCTTGTACCTACAATTTTTATGTCAGGTGGGACTTTTGATAACCTAGAGATAAAAATATATCTTGCTAAAAGTCCTACTGAGTAAATGGGCACCATCACCATTCTGTGTACTCATGACAAAATCAGTCAAGTCAAATAGAGAACTGCAAGGCTTCTGTAATAGGGCTTCACACAAATTCAAATTACTTTCAAGATATTGAAGATATAAAAGGCTTGAAGAAGTGCATTTCTTCCTGACTGATGAACAAGAAACATCATAGATTTTTAATCTCATTGAGCCAAAAAAATAAGAAAAAGGAGGAGAGAGCAGGAAGAGCCTTGACAGGAATCTGGTGCTCAGAAAATTCAACAATCAGAAAAGTCTGTGATTAGTGTTAATAGAACATAACATCCCATCCGTTTCATGTTTATTTACTTTTGAGGGAACATTCTTGCCTGAAATTGCATCCTGTTTCCAAAAAAGCCACTGTGCTGAAGCCTTCCATGTACCAAGATGAGGAAAGTAGGTCGAGCAAGCCCTGTTAATCTGCAGTGGAAGTCAGCTGGGGGATGTGCAAGTTCCAGCTGCCACTGGGACCCTCCTGCTCACCTGGCCGAGATGCTGCCCTGGTCCCTTTCTCTTGGAGCACTTTGCAGAGCTCATCCTGCCTGGAGCTGGAAATCCAAATCCCTTCCCCATTTTCCCGTGGTTTGTGCTGTTGGCCATCAGCTCCGCACTCCAAACTTCTCCTCCCGTAGCTTTTCTGACTCTGCCCTCTCCTGGCTGGTTTCCCTCCTTGATAATTGTTTCCTCCTTTCTGAGGCAGGAGTTGAGGGGAATCTCACCCAGATCAGTCCTTGGCCCCTCTGTCCCCACTCTGTGTATTTCAATGGATGTAGTTATTAGAAAACAACTGTTTCTGTTTCACCACACCTGAAAAATTCTAGTGACCACATAAATAATATATCTGCTATTTTTCAACCATCTTCATTCCCTGTGAAATCCCATTCCAAGGCATAGGATCATTGACAATACGTCCCCTTGTCTTCTTTCTCAAACTTAGGAACAACAGCGATGTAATTTTATGACAACATCAATAGGAACATTAACAAAAGGACCAACTGAAAATACTGTGAAAACATCATCACTTTCTTGTTTTAGTTTGGATTTGTTTCATTTTTGGTTGGTTTTTTTTCTGTATTTCTCTTCCTGCTTTGATTTAAACACTCATTTCAACTAAAACTCACTAATAATTAAATCTATTTTGCCAGCTCTGCGCTTGGCAAATGCTCTCCTGTCACCCTGAATCTGTTCCAAAATCCTTGGCAAAGTCATGGCCTGGACTTGCTCATGTCACTGCCTTCATAATCTCACTCTTCCTCCTCCTTCAGCCTTGCTCAAAACCCCTCTCTGAAATTCCTCCAGTGCTCCTTGCACCTGAGCCTGACAACTTTTCTCAGCCAAGCCATGGAGCTCTGCCTTACAGAGATGTCCTTGACTGTTCCATTCATTTTTTTCATTTCTATTTTTATGCAATTGTTTGTTACTCTTTTGGGGGAGATTTCCACAGAAATCCCCACCTCCAGAACAACCCCAGGCCACAAAGTGTGTAAGACAAAATGTGACTTACTAAGATGTAACTTTGTATGTCAATTTTACACTCCAGCCTTTTACTTTTTTTCTTGTTCCTCTGTTGAGCAACACCTTACCTGCCTTCATTAATGTCATATGAAATATCTGATGCATAAAGGATTTGCCTGTAGCAGCCTCTGACTGCCTTAAGCATCCTGGAAGCTTTTAATCAGCTGTAAAAATGGAGGTAATCTCATTCAAGAAAATGGGACTAACCAACTGGGACTCTTGAGTTTAATACTCAGGCCCTTAAATAGTCAAAATAGTCAAAATGAAAGAAACTAAATAAAAGAAGCATATTTTAGTACTTTCATAACACTGAGACAGTATTCCAGTCATTTTTCTCAGAGTGCTCAGTGGGAAATGTTGGTATCTCAAATCACATAATTTGTCTTTACTAAGAGCAAAATTCTCCTTTAGTATTTCCTGGAGCAGCCTAAGGCACTGATAACTCTGGAAAGAAGAGAGGCCACGAGTCAAATATGGGGAGCAACAGTGCTCCAGTATCCAAACAACCTTATGCTCTTTATTTTGCCTTGCCAACTTGTCATGGTCAGACATTTTTCTTCAGAGAAATCTGTGTGAGATAGAGGCAGAAATATTTGGGGAATCTGGGCCTAAAGTCATCTGATAAGGAAGCAGAGGGCTGGGGGCAACCTCTTATTATTTCTGAAGTGGGAAAAGACACATAACTGGGGAAAAGCCCCTCCTCTCCTGCCCCTCTAAGTACAGAATTGCAGCACTTTGTCCTCACACTCCCAAAGGGGATCTTTAACCTGGGCATGGGCTTCAAGAACATTTTAATGTGCCCTGATAGATCATCAACATAAATGCAGGGTGATAAGAGAAAAAAGATACAGAAATAGTCAAAAATCTTTATTCTTTTTAATTTGTTCTTTGGTTTTTCTTGTTGTTCTTCTTGCCCTTAAAAGCAAGGATTTTGACAGCTCTGCCTAATACAGTAAGACATCACAGGGTTTAGCACAGACAGGATTTCATTCTACCCTACATTTGGCTGTATTGGTTGGTGATGCATATTTAAATCTACAAGCTGCTCTGCTGGGTATATTTAAATGTGCATAACCTTTCCTCTGCAGTTACCCCAGCAGTTTTCCCTTTTGCCCTGGCATCTGTCCCTTCCTGTGCATTGCCACAAAGCTCCCTCCTATTTTCCTGCTGCCCTGTCCATGGCCCTGCTCTTGGTGAGCAACCCCACATCTCTGCTGTATCCAACAAAGAGGACTTGTCTTCACTTTGAAATCCTTCTAGAATTGTACTTTGCTTATCCCTGTTCTCTGCTGAAATATCAGCTGGGAAAGGCAATGTCATGGATATTGGAGACTGAAAAATTCCCTTCCCTGTGAACTGGGATGGAGTAGAATCTGTCCATGCATTCTCTCTCTGCATCTTCTCCACACTTCCCAGCCAAATTTTCTCTGGGAAGTTTCACTCTGTTTTTTGGGGTTCTTTTTTAAAATCTGATGTGAGATGTTTGACTCCAGTTAAGAAAACATACTTGGATGGAAATGCATTTGGCTGAAACTGTTCCAAAGCATCAGCTCTAATCACCTCTGACTTTTAATCAACCCCTGATAGCAGCCTTCCACTGCAAACTTGGTACTTTTTCAAACTTTACAGTGGCCTGCTTCCTCCCAGGCTGTCTTTTAAACCCCCACAAAACTACGTCATCCTCCTTCTAATATCTCCCTTGAGGGAAGCTTGTAAAAAGGAAAAAAAAAAAGAAAAATAGAAAGAAAAGGATTCTGCTGTACAAAGAAATTAATAATTCTGAAGAAAAGAAACTAATGCAGCAAAACAAGCACACAAACAAGCAACTTGCAAGTCAACTTTTTAGAAGTTACTTTTGAGTGAAGCAGGAACTTTCAGTTCAGCAGAAACTCTCTAGGAGAGATTTCTCAGGACAAAGATGAAATTTCTGATTAAAAAAGACAGGATCAGAATACTGCAGGTATGTTTATATTCATAGCATTGAATTTCAGTTCCCCACTTGTCCTGATGAGGAGAAGCAAGTGCAGTGGATGCTGGGCATACTTTGATTTTGCATTTCTTTCTTTGTTTCTCCTTAAAAATAATCATCTGTAGTTTCATTTTAGGGCAAAGCCAAACCTTACCATGAATCTGCAGAATATCTTGAAGAATGAGAAAGAGAATTGTTTTTCTACACCTTCAATTTTAATTATTTTAAACACGCTTTTTTGAGGCACATTGCTCTGAATTGGTTCCAGGCCCCAAACACAAATATGTTGGAACAGACAACAGAATGAACTGCAGAAATATTTCAATATTGTTCATTCATATAAAAAAAAATAATGTCATACCTGTAATGTGTCCTCTGTACTCATAAAGTTATACTTATATTACTAAAACACCCCAAATATTGGGATATGTGACCATCCAACAGGGAAATCTGTCTCTTCTGACTATAAGAAGCTCCACTAATTGTAAATAGATATTTTTCTTCTTCAAAAGCTTTTCAATAAATCAATCCATTTTCATTTTCAAATATAGTATGACTAGTTGGCAAATGCTAACAAGAAGCAAACGTTTCAATTGCAAACTTTTATTTCAAAGTGAAACACCTTTTTCGTGTCCTTTGTTTTTGTCAGTTTAGGAAATGAAAGTTTACATTGAAGTGTTGGTTTGAAACAACAGAGGAAAATGTTCAAAGAAATTGTTTCTACATGTCAGACAAGAAAACTATCAGTTCTAGCTAAAGATTAAGTCTCCATCTAGAATTGAAAGAGGTTAACTTTGAAACTACACTATTCCTAATAATATTTGAAATAACTTTATTGTTGTTACCCAGATTCTTCCTGCCGTCAGCAGATGGCAGCCTCGACATATTTGGGTGAAATGCAGGTTTCTTATGTTAAGTTTAAGTTGGCTTTAGTCAGCATTTCATTTGAGGTGATTCCTTTGCTCTCCACACTCTGTCCTCAGTTTCTCCCCATCTCAGTGGTCTGCAGCCAGCCAGCCCAGAGTCAATTTGTTGCTTTAAAATCAGCACTTCTGCTTCTTAATTGCAATGGAATTTGGGGCTACAGAAGGATTTCCTAGGCAAACATACAAAAGATAAGCTCAAGAGCAGGGGCCCAAATCTCCTCACCTGATTCATGGAGTTAAATTTTTATTTACACTGCAAGGCGACCCAGTATACAAATATATATACAAATAATGCTCAGCTATACAAGGATTGCAAGACTGAATTCCTGGCTGTTCTCTCCTGCTCCCCTGCCCCAGTTTTACATGAAAATGCCAATACCTTCAAACCAAAATAAGCATTTCCATCATGGCTTTTTTTTTTTTTCCTCCTAAGAGCTGTGTATCCATTATCCTTCTTGTTGTTTGTGAAAAAAATCTGAAAAATTATTAGCTTAAAACTCCAGTATTTTAATCCATGAGAGATTAAACTTTTTTGAGATCTTAAGCCTGGTCTATAAGCAAAGCAAAGGAAACATGAGGTGTAGCATTGTCTGCTGCTGTTGCCACCAGAGTCATCACTTCTGAAAAGAGAAGAAAGTTAAGTTTGAGATGAAATTAGGGACTCAAATGCCTGTGAGCTTTCTAGAACTAGTAAGTATCAAAATCCAAATTTTGGAGCTAGTTTCATAACACTGGGTCAAATCCTCTTGTCTGGAATATACTTAAATCATTGGGTTTACTGGCACTAGAAACTTCAGCCTGAGTTTGGTGCCTCAGCCCTCCTTCATTTGCTGCTACCAGATGTTAACAGGAGGAAATTTCCCTTACCTCAAGCTTCCTGTGCCTTGGATGAGAAGGCAGAAGCTCACAGCAAATGCCACTTACACGAGTCTGAGGTGGAAAATAACAGTAAACCCCTCAGTTCATGAATATCCAGAGTATGTGTGCAGGATCTCTGGTTTAAAACATATAATCCTGAAGACATCTATGCAGCCAAGTGCATTTCTTTTTTTTAAATTCCTGAAATTCATGCCCAGATCAATTTCAAATTGAGTTTGTTTTTACTTTAGAGATATCAAATCAACGCTTGCAGGCCTTGGATGTTACTTGTGGAGAGTGTATCAGAAAGAAAAATATTCCTTGATACTTGGGGGAGATGCATTTGAGATAGCTAATTGTAAGATTTGAAATGTCCAATTGTAAGATTGGAAATGTGTAATGAGCTCCAGGAACTCATGCAGGTGGTTCTCCAGGAATATTGTCCTAATTTTAATTTCCTTCCCTTTAATCAGAATTTCTGATAATCAAAGCAGCCTGAGGCAGGTAATAACTCACTATGAAGCTCAGGGAGAGCCTGAGGCTGAATATGCAGAGATATGAATAACACACAGGTATTTCCCCCCTGCTGTTTTTCCTGCCACGTCCCTTGGCATGTTTGAGAAGTGGGCACAGGACTTGTGAAGCCAACACCAGTCTTGTTTTATGCCAAGGAAGGAAAGGAAGGAGCTCTCTGTGCCCCCACCCTCCAAGCCTCAGCTCAGACCCCACCAACAGCACAGCTCCTCACTGCAGGATGAAAATCTCTAGCAATAAAAATCTGATGGATATATTAAAAAAAATCTGTGCCTGAAGGTGCAGCTATTGATGTTTTCAGTGAGCTTTTATTGCTCAGGACTTCATGCTCTTAAATCATGATGCAATTGTTGATACTGCACTGTGTTTATTCCCCCTTGAGCTGTACGTGACTGAGGTCAACCCACAGCATTTATAAACACACTTTGTTTAGTCTCAGGGTTTATCTCACCATAAAAGGGAGCAGTAAATAAATAAATAAATAAATAAATAAATGAAACTAAATAAATGAAACTGGCCACACAAAGGACAGGCTTCCAAAATCAGGATGTTGGATGTTTTACTTTGAACCCCATCGCTTCAGAGACTCACAAGAACTATTAAAGCTTGAACTAGAAAAAGCACATGTGTGCTTGTGTGCTGAGGACAACAGAGCCTGCCTGCTTGAGCCTGGGATTAAGTGTGTGAACTGATGCTGACACTCTGTCATCAGCACCCAGAGCTCCTCCAACTGGGCCTGCCACACACGGCACTCGTGGGTTCACGCCACCCCTCCTAAAGATAGCAAAATGAGCCCAGGGAGCCTTTGCTCCGGTTTCAGCCTCATTAGATGAGTGATGACAGCTCATAGTAGTGGTCCCCCGTGGCCAGACAACAAGCAAGGCCCCCCACTGCTGCTGCCCACCCTGATGGCAGCTGAATTTTGCCAGCTGTCGTGGCAACCGGTGGGACGCCAGCACAGATCTCCCCGTGTCTGTGCTCTTGGTGAAAGCTCCCCTGGAGCCTCTCACTCCTAAGAAATGTGCCCCCCAAATCCAGAATTCTGGTTAAAAGTGTTTTCCCTGTTTCTCTTTGCAACTTGTTTTACCAAAGATAACCTGAAGAAGGCATAAACACCCTCAGTGTCTCCCCCTTGTTTTGAATAATTTCAATGTTGAGCATTCCCACCTGTGAAATCACAAGTCATCTGAGAAAGTGTTTGCTAATTTAAAGTTTAATTTTGGTGTCTTTTAAGTATCAAATCCATTATATGGTTACTTCAACCTAATCTATAATAGGATCTTCATGTGTTCATTTAGTGCCATTGGCTGTAATCTTATCTAGGCTCCAAAATAAGTTAAACTCATAGCACTTCCAGTTTTATGGTCCTTCCCTGCATTCACTATTTTCTGAGTTACTGGATCATGCCTAATTTCATGGGTCTATGAAAGGGCTGTTTCTCAAGTCTGTGTTAGCAATTAAATCTAGGAAAGCTTCTTGAATGGTTTCCAGTGTGCAAAAACTTCTCAGAAAATGTGGGAAGGGTTTTGTTTCTGTGCTGTAAATGTGTTGATTCATTGCTCCAACCATTTCCTAGTAAAATATCACACATCATTTGATGCAGATGAAGACAAGGCAGAGAGCCAAGCATGGGGCATGGTTTGAGAACATGACTTAGTGGTCCTCTAAGTCATATTTTAAAATAACTCTCCTTAATTACAATGAGGAATTGAGATATTGCAAATGTTTTCTTAATACCATCTCTTGTTTCCAGCTCTACTAGAAACAAGGATCTTCTTCTTTCTAGAGATACTGTGGTGCATGAAACATTAGGAGTCACTGAACAAAGCACTGATCTAAATCCAAAGAGAAAAGAGTATTTTTATGGAAAACTCTATCACCACTCTGTGCAGTGGTCAGAGAACTGTTCCTTAAACAGCTCTGAGTTAATACATTCTGTTACATCTTTGTGATTACTGATTTTTGTCCTAATTACAAAAGTAATTTCATGTTTCTATGGAAAGCTATTCAATGACAATTTTAAGCCTTTATTTCATTTGCTGATTTCCTCAGCCATGCTGTGTTCTTGTACAGACCTGCTGTCCCGGGTGTCTTTGTTTAGAGTGAACATCAGAGCATGCAACACTGGCACACAATGCATACTCTGTATTTGTAATAGGCACTAGAGAATTCTAACTCTAGTAAACAGCAACTCCTCTACTTTAAATGCTGAGATTTGCTTGTAGTTGTTTGCTTCAGATCTGAAATATTTAAGCAAAAGTATTCTTCCTTCTGTTTTATTTTGTTGCACAACTCCATTTCCTCTATGTTTAATTCGTTCAATGTGTAAAAAATTTTCTCCACTCTAAAACTCAGAGGCATTCACTGAGGTCTCACTGAACTGCACCACTCTTCACAGACTGGTGCAAATTCCTCACACATTTTTATGATGCTTCTCACTACAGCAGCTGAGTGCAACACAAACAGGAATATTCATGTATTTACGACT
This sequence comes from Agelaius phoeniceus, assembly GCF_051311805.1. Classification (NCBI taxonomy): domain Eukaryota; kingdom Metazoa; phylum Chordata; class Aves; order Passeriformes; family Icteridae; genus Agelaius; species Agelaius phoeniceus. The sequence continues at coordinate 8,768,038 of NC_135270.1, read as the reverse complement.
TTGTGAGGTGAAAAGTGATGTTATGCTGTCATTTTACAGCATCACGTTCCAGAGAGCCGCATTGAGAGCAGTGTAAGTCCCAAAACTCACACTGAGCTGCCAGGCCTATGACCTACAGTTCATTTGGCTGCCAGTATGAGAATTTCTGGCTCTACCTGTCTGACTGGGAAGGGAGGATCTAGACCCAAAGTCCAGTACCCAAGTCACAAGATCATTCTCCTCCATGTGGATAAAAACTGGTATTAATACAGGTCACCTGTAAAGTAATCAGTAAAAAGATGATCTGCAGTCAGGAGCACAACAGGGTTATTCAGAAACACCAATGATATGATCTGTAGTAGTTCTGAACAGTTTATCACCTTCATTCACTAAAAACTTTGTTTTAGCAGAAGAAGAGGAAGGACAGGAGCAAGTGTTGGTCTGACATTGTTACTCATTTCCCTGGATTACCCTGGTGCCCTGAATTAAACCCCCAAAACTAACTAGAAACCATTTCCCAGAAAAAAAGTCTCAGCCTGGTGTGTTTTTTCAGAGCTGTTTTCACTGGTGTTTATTTCATGTGAGCTGATGAAAGTCCCAAGGGTTTACCTCAGACAAAAAGAGTGGGACAAACACACGAGTGTCCAGCAGCTCAAGCCAGCTGTGGCCAGGCTGCCAAAGGAGATAATTCTGCCAAGCCAAACGGCTTCCAGACTGTGCACTTGTGTGTCAAAGTGACATTAGTGTATTTTGACATAAGTGCTGTCTTTTATCAGGGATAAGCTTCAAAGCCACAGAGATGGAGAGATGGGAAACTGGAGGTTGACAGGAAAAATAGAAGCTGACAGAAAAACATAAAGAGAATTTGTTAAAATAAACCAAACACTCCAAGAGCCAGCGATACCCTCAAGCATCAAATTTAGAGCAAAGAGTGTTTTATTGCTTTGAGACCATGATAGTTCTGGCATGGTAAATAAATTTTCTCAGCAAAATGCAATGGAATTTGAAAAGCCTTGTGTTTGCTCTAAAGTCTGGAGCTGCTTGCTGATGAGAGAAGCTTTAGGCATAGAGAACAGGGGTAGTTAAAATAGACTGACATGGCTGTTCATATCTATTTTGATTTAAGTTCTGGACAACTCAGGTCCTTACCTAAATAAAGTTGGGCAAGGAGCTCTACAAAAAGCAGTGGGAAGTGCTTCAATCCCACAGCTTGCTGAAGGGATACTTTCAGAGCTGAAATTATTTGCCAAAGTTTACATTCACAGCAGGCCAACAATGATACCAAGACCAGAGTAAAGCATCCCCAGTCCTACCCTGGAGCTGAATCCCACAGCTCAATTCACTTGTGCAAGCAGGAGTGCTGTGGATTGCTGATAGTGTGGGTGAACTCACTCTGGGTCAGACCATTCCCCTGGCCAATCTCTCCCTGATGGATTGCAGGGCACTTGGGATGCTGCCTTTGTCAGGGGAAGGACAGCAAGGGGATCACACACCTTGGCTTGCAGCACTTCTCACTGAGGCCTCCTGTCTCTTTGGGTAGCAAGACAGAATCTCCCCCCAATTCCATGGGCCAAAGCCTTGAAAGATGGGGCTAAAGATTTTAACCTGACATCAAAATTTCCTGCCAGAGTGATTGTCCAGCAAGGTAGGTCATTTCCCTCTTGAGTGTTTTCCTCCTCTTAGCTCTGGTGGCTCCTAAAAGCACATATGTTTCACTGGAGCTCAAACTAAAACATCCAGCATCTGGTAAATCAGGACATCTCTGATCTTTTGGTCAGTCCCCTTTGACAGCCACACAGTCAATAAAAGTCTCAGAGGTACAAGTAAGCTGAACCCCCCTCTCTATTCCTTTTCAGGCTTGAAGCCTGCAGAAGACAGAACAACAATTTTCACCTTCCTACCCAAATTTCAGCAGTAGAAGAATTTGCCAATTAAGGGTGCCACAGCCTCTTCTGACAGCTGTCTATTAGCATGACTGATGTCTGCTGGAGTCCAGAAGCTTCTGCAGGGCACACATGAAGATCAAAGACTTCTATCTAAGTCCCTTACATCAAAATATTTACTTGCTGTCATCTGGACAGATAAAGAGAAGTCATGGCCTCAACATCTGACAACTCTCCTGTGATGCTATGAATGTGCCCCATTTGCCATTAATGTCCCACTGATATAAATAGGATATTGCAATGCCTACAGAAGGGTGGTTTGCAGACAGAGATAGCCAGATCAAATTCAACCTGGATAAGGCAAAAGGAAAACAGCCAGGAAGGAGGGATCACCAGGAAAATGGCTCTTGTGGAAGTAAATGTACAGACAGAACAAGCCCTTTAACTCAAATTACTTTTTTTTTAATTCAAAAAAGGGCCTCTGCTCCTTTAGCCCAGATCTGTGTGCTTAGATTTGATTCTCAGCTTGTTGTTATTCCTTAATGCCACACAATCCACCATGATTTAGTCCCTCCAGCTGCACAAGGCTGAAGAAAACATTTCATCACCTTGATTAGCAACAGATTTATAAAAGTGCAATATCATATTTGAAGAAAGCCAGGAGCCACTGAGGGAACAGAGAGGCTCCACAGCACAACATTTTGAGACAAATAAAGAACATTAGAAATAAAAAAGAAATCATAAAGCAATGTTAAAATATTACAAATATCAGCACTCAAGTAAAAGCTGTACTTTAGGGAGCTGCTTGTTTTCTCCCTTCTCAAGGCCTTTATAAGCTTCTCATAAACAAGATTTACTGTATGGGACAAAGACCAGCACTGCAGTGACAACAGGAGCTAAGGGACAATCCTGAATCAGTGTTGGTTTACAGTTCTATATGCTGCTGCAAATATTTCCTGGCAAGTTCTGGTATTTTTAAAGAATCACACCAGGTCCATAAAAGCATTGAGATGCTTCAGTCCCATTAAAATCCCTGAAGAAATCAGCAGGAGTTCAGCACTTGCTCCCAATCACACCATTGGAGCAGCACAGGCTGGGGATAAACAGTGAACCCTGCTGCTACAGCTGCATCTGGGAAAGGACAACAAATTTTCAGTCCAGTTGATTTGCAAATCCCTAGTTTTATGCCTCCAAAAGCAGCCCCAGTTTTGTTTAAATGACATTTTGTTAATTACTGTTCTAGGCTGTGTAGCACACAGCCTGGCTGTCATTGAGCATGAACTGGAGACCACAGCTCAAGACTCTCAAAATTACTGCTTGCAGTGTTTAAATTTCATGTGCAAAACCAGGTATCATGAACAGAATGAAACTTTCAGTGAAGAAGTCCAGGGTTAAGCCTGTGATCTGGACATTTTAAATGGTTACTGATTCCTGATAGAAATTTTGCTCTGGTTTTTCCCCATCCCAGGAAAAGTGGTGATTTTTCAGAACATTTATTTGGAGGCGTGTTGAATTCATATTCTCATCCTTAATTCACAGGTTGCAGAGGTAATTTTTGCAGCAGCTCATGGAAATGGAAGTCAACCTGTTTGTTGATCCCAGTACATTTTGCAGGGCTTGGATTTTGGACCTTTTCCAAAGTGTGGTATTGTTCACGTCCTTTGTCTTGCCATTAATGTCCCTACTGTTACGGTTTTGTCTGTTGGGTCAACGAGATTAGATTTCATTAGCACAGCAAACTGAAAAAAAAAAAAAAAATACAAGTTATTAGATAATCATTAAAGCACATCTGTTGCCTTTTTCAGAGTGCCAAAGTCTGAATTCCATTGAACTACTGACATGGCACTTGACCAGCGCTTAGTTCAGCTATGGGCAATGAGCTGCAAAAGGATTAAAATATTAGCAGCAAGTGGATTTAGGCTAATCCTGGCACTTTTGTTTGGATTGCAGAGAAAGGTGCCCAGAGCAAGAGAGAATGAAACAATTGCAGGAAGAAAATGCCAACATTTTTGAGGCCATTCCACAAATTGTGCTGCGCTGGTGCTCCACTTTGGTGTGATGCCAAGATATCAGTTCCTCACTTCCACGCTTTCATCTGCTTCCACCCTGGGTCAAAACTCCCTGAGAACTTCCCAGCCTGAAAGTCTGGCTGCTGGAGAATGGAAGCAGGTTTTCCCCACATCATCCAGGCACCCAGAGTGGCAGCAATCTAGACTGGGAACAAGCATTCTGTTTTAGCCACAAGCTCTTTTTCTATTTCAGAAAGTCTTCTGAAACATCACGTGGCAAATATTTTGAGTCATAGGTGCTTCTTATGTATAATTTTTGTTTATTTATTAAAGAAAACTTGTATGTGCTGTTTATATCTCTTTGTAAAGTACTGGAAATCACATTTTCACAGATAAAAACTAGGTCTTACAAAGTCCTCATGGAGGAGGCACCCAGTTCCCAGAAGATGGCACTTGGGATTTAAAGTTGAAGTGTTGTCACATAAGCACTCTGGATGTATAATAATGTAACCATCTATGACTAATTCTACAGAATGATACAAGAATTTACAAGGGAAGAAAAGGGAAAAAAAACCTTTAATCATAAAAAAAACCCCCACATATTAGACCACACACATTTAGGAGGATTTACTTTCCTTAAGAAATGGTCTGGAGTATTGAAATCACTGATGCTTTGGTGGGGCTGTCAGCAGCTAATTTTAGATCTCAGAGTTGAGATTCTTTGTGATTTAGTATGAATTAAGAAATTTTATGATTTAGTACAGGATTCCTGGTTTTTTAGAGATCAAGCAAGATATACACAGAGTGAAAAAAAAAACTTGGATGGTTTTCAGCCATCCCTCACCACTGCAAAAATCCAGAGTCCACCTCTGACCTACATAGAAATTCACAGGTGCTAAAGACACAATCTAAAGACACTTGGGCTTTTTTAGCTTGGGGTTTTTTTTGCCTAAGAAACACTTACAAAACCAAACTACACTGAAGAGCTTCACTTCCTGGATTGATTGAACTATTCCTCTATGGAGTTGGGAACTTTTTACTAGCTAATAATTGCTACATTTCAAGCAAATTTGGATGAAGGGAAATTCTAGTGATGCTGATTTTACAAAGTGTGAGACACCTACACCAAGGGGAGAGAGAGGCTCAGAGACAATCATGCTTAGCCTGAAATGAGGATGTACATTTATAAATTATCATTTTTTTCTGCTTAATCAAATCATTGTCTCAGATGTCCTTCTCTCCATGACTGTTGCCAACACTGCTGCTACCCTCCCATGTAGCTATTACTGTCCTTGCACTCATTAATCCCAATAAATGGTTGCTCACACAATTCCTCTGCATTGTACTCCTGGAATACGCCCTCCCATGTATTACTCACCTGGGATATCAGTAATAAAAGGAAAAGGATGATAAGCCATCAAATCTGTAACAGGTGGTGAAAGGCAGAGAGGAGATAAACCCTACAATTAGAAGTTTATCATTGATGATTATTTCATCAATTGTTTTGTTTTGAACAATTATTTTTCTTTCTATGACTGACTTATCTGTTAGAATTCCTCTTTTAATGAGCAGGAAGTCAGCAGGATGACTTTGCTTCTTCTTAACAGGCTGAAAGAGGCATGCCTGGGGAAACACAGTGCCTGGAACAATGTTCCAGAAAAAGCAATTAAGGAATAAAACCCACGCAACTCTGTACTCCTTGCCTACATAAAAGGTCATCTTTTTGATTGCTTTTCCTAGGGTAGGTTCTACCTTGATTCCAGTCTTGCAACATTCAGGGATAAGAAATGTGTTGAGGATATCTCCTGCTGCTCGTCCGTGGTACACGTTCCGCATGTACAGCAACTGTACCTAAAAAACTCACCAAAAAAGCCATTGTTTAAACTTGATTGATAGAATATTTCCAGTTCAACTCATTGATGGGCAGTCCCTGCATGAAGCTCATCCACGAGGCCCATGCCCCTCCTGTGTCATGGAGGAACTTGGAAGAGCTTCCACTGACTTGGAAGTCAGTTTATGTACCTGCAGAGTCTGCATTGTTTATCTCAGCTGTCAACAGCAGCCGCAAATTTATCCGGAGAGAACCTGGCTCCTCTGGCTCCCAGATCAAAATGAAAGTCAAGAAATTGTAGATAACTGGCTGCAAGGGTGGTTTGGAGGTTTTTTGTGTCTTTGCTTTGTTTTTCTTTTTTAAAATCCAGAGCATTTCTCAGCCCTTTGGAAGGAAGAAGGAGAATCCTGGATACAAAGCCGAAATTTAGCTTTTTTTTGTCACCACAGAAGGGATCAGCCCTCATGTCTGGCTTTCATGTAAGGTACCCCATCTACCAGAGCTAAGGGTAAAGCTGTGCCAGCATTCAGGAAAGAATTCAAAATTCTCAGGATGAGAATTGTTGTCTTGTGCTGTTAAATCATGGTTCAAGAACTCATTGAGGGCGTGAAAAATTCAGATTCTGGGCTCCTCTCCACCAGTGGACAGGGTGTTTTCATGGAATCAAAGAATCATTGAATGGTTTGGGTTGGAAGGGGGCTTAAAAATGGGGGGGGGTGGGGGGTTGCATTTAACAAGGTTAATGCAAAATAGACCAAGGAAGGGACAGTTTTCAGGGCTCTCCTTTTCTGTCTGCTAACTAGAGGAAGCAACCACACAAAAGCAGTTTCCTTGGCTTGGCAGTTCTTAAGGGTTTTTTTCTGAAGAACAGAATAATGTTAGTGGAAAACAGAGAGCACACAGAGCAAGCCACAGGGCCTGGAGCATCCCCCAAAGAGGCAAAACTCTAATCCAGGTCTTCCAGCCACTCAGGCATTGTGCTGACACTCAATTTCTGTATGAAAGTGTCCCAGCTGCCACAGTGAGGATGGTCCTTCCAGCCTGTCACTGACCCTCAGCCTCTTGGCAAGTGTTTCACAGAGCACTGAAATGCAAATCCTCTCCGAGGCCACTGCCCACCTCCCCAGTGCTTGTTACAGCTATAAAATGGGATTGGGGCCAAAGTGTGATGTGATCTGGCAACTGCAGCCTGCAGGATAGTGCCCTGTGGAGCTCTGGGTTCCAAAAGCAGGTTAGAGAAGCCATAAATCTGTTTGTACTTGCACTGGGAGCCCATTTGCTCTCTTTCGTCCCAGGCATCTCTCACCTCGTCGTAGATCCTCAATTGTCCCCAGTGATTTTGTATTTTGTTTGCAGATCCTGGCATTTCCTACAGGAGACTTTATGAGAACACATCCCCAGATTTGTGCAAGCCTGAATTAAAACATTTCCTTAAGGCTTGCTTTCTGTTTTTAGAAATACAACCAAGAGGTGACAAAGTCTGTTTCACGCCTTGCACGTGGATTTGGGTAGAATTTCAGTTTGGAAAGCAAACAGGTCACTGTAGCTTTCCAAAGAAAGTTCCTGTGACTCAGACCATTGCCTTCTGGACAATTATGACCTAAATGTGACTAAAATGCTCCTAATCTTTGCAGTGGCCTGTGTACACTGGTAAAATGCCCATTTACCTGCTGTGGTCACAGGCTGACATCAGTTCCCCTAGTGATGTCATGATCAAATATTCCCTGGTGTTCAAGTGAATAAATATCCACCAAAGTCTAAAGGCCCCTGTGGTTTAGGCCTGAAGAATATTTTCACAGCACCAAGGTTAGAAATAGTAAAATAATGATTCATTTCTGCTCTTTTAGCAGCTTGATGCTCTTCCAGCTGAGCCCTGATTCTCGATGTGTGATTTTATTCCCATCAGCAAAGAGCAGGACATCTTCTTATTTCAGTCCCTGGGGAAGTGCTCAGGAGAAAAATATGGCTCATTTTAGCTGTTTGGGAATCACTACCATGTTCCTAACAGGAAAAGGAAAAGGCAGGTGGGTTACAATGAGGCAATTAAACAGTTCTATCCCCCCTTTAATGGGGTAAGACTCGTTCAACATAGAGCAGACAGCCAAGAGAGGCAACAGCTTAAGGGGTGAACCATTTCTGGCCAAACAGCATTATACCAACCTGTAAGAAAAACTTACAGAAAATAAGAGAAATTTCATTATTACAGATGTTCCTGAGTGGCTGCTGTTCATAAGAAAACCATTAAAGAATTATTTTTTTCCTTATTGGGAAGTCTCCATAACATTAGCAAGACAAACTTCTCTCCCCAAGTAAACTCAAGAAAAACTATTTTAGAAGTAGTAAACTGACTAAAATGTTATGTTTTGTTTCTTTACATTATCAGCAAGAAGAAAAAGTTATAGGAAAAAGAGAAGTGTTCTAAATGTCTTATTCTGATTTTTATTACTCTTTCTTTTAATTCCTGTTAATAAATTTTTCTAATTACTGTTAACAAATTTTTCTTTATACCCTTTTAAAGTTTTAAACCACTTTACCTTTCTCCTAATCCTACCTCACAACAAAAAGTAAGCAGACTAGCAATTAACCAACACTGAAACCCACCACACTCATTAGTACACAGCCCAAAAAAATCTCAAATTAGCAAAGCAAAACCTCTACACAAAATTTGTGTTTCTACTCAGTTCAAACTAAAACCTCCACATAATCCTAAGAAACAGGGGCTGCTTTTAAACACAGACAGACACGTTTATTTTTATGCAGTGGATTATTGGATCAGTTATTGCATCTTTCAGAGGCTACAGAACCACTTTTCCCAAAAATCCAGATTAAAGCAATTTGCTCTTTACCTGAAGCAGTCCCAAGTACTTGGGGCGCCCTTGCTGAATAAAGGCCAGGAGCTGCTGAGCATTGCCACAGCTCAACATACTCCTGATTTCTCCTGCATTAGGAGGGTTTTATGCACCCTGAGGTCATGTGATGAGTGGGGGTTTTTGAAGGAATGTTGAATGATTTAGAGATGGGATGTATGAGTTTTCTAGATGATGATGTTTATTGTTTTTATTTTTATATAGATAGGAAGGGCGAGTTTGGTTTATATTTTTATTGTGTGATTTAGAAGGTTCTAAGATTTTTTGTTATAGGATTTTTAGTTATAAGATTTTTAAAGGATTTATTGATTAATAAAATGTTGCTAATAAGGACATTTATGGTTTTGATTTAATTTTTTAATACTTTGTTTTATGGATTTATGCTACAGTGTAAACTTTTTTAGTTAATTATGTTATGATATGTAAACTTATAGTATTATATTTAAATTTTTTTGTTTATTTTTGTAATCACTTTTATTTTTTCATATTTTAAACTTTAAAATTTTAAACTTTTTTTAAAATTTTATTTGTTTTTATTTTAAACTATAAATTTATATTCTCATTTTTAGTACTTAAGTTTGGAAGTTTGTTCTAAGGTTTTAAATTAAATCTTATGTTTAATTCTAAGCTTCAGTTTACAGGTTTAAAGTTCTGATAATTCTCTACATTTTGGATTCCAGCAGTGCTGACCTTGGGGGTTTTTATGGAGCTGATGGAGAGCACAGCTGGATCTTGGTTAGTCACTAAGAGAGTGCATAGGAAGGGACATGAGGGAAATTTGGAGTCTTCTCTCCCTCACTGGAATGGTTGTTGTGATATTCTGAGCACCAGAATTGATGGAGGTTCCAATAAACTTCAACAACAAACAATAAACAATAAACAATAAAGTTTATAGGTGGTTCCAGTAAACTTCCAGTGCAGGTTCCAATAAACTCCAACACTCTTTGTCAAATGCAAAGCCTGATCCTTAATATTCAAAATATTATAGGGATCCAACAGCATCTCCACAAGGTGGCCACTGTCTTACAGAAGTCTGGAATTGCAACCTGTTGCTTTTCACTGGCTGTATTAGAAAAGAATTTATGCTCTGCAAAAGCAGGAAAACAAAAACATCGTGAGTTACACTGAACTGCTTTTCTCCCAGTCACCTACAAAGAAAAAAAATTGCTTTTCTATGTAGAATGTTTCTTTGTTTTTCTCTGTAGAATAACAACAGAAGACAGTAAATATTTTGCCCTTTGCTTCCAGAAAAAAAAAAAATCATAATTTTGTGTAACTTCCATTTTTAGGTTCAAGCATGGACAAGACTGACAGGTGTTGAATTTGTGTACTGCCAAGATTTTCAGTGGCAAAGAAGCAGTAAAATAGAAATTATGGTCTGCTGGTTTAAAACATGTGCTTTTGTTAAAAAAAAAAAAAGTTTCAATTTTATTATAAAGCAAATATTTGTATATTTAAGACTTGAAGCTGAATGGAAATCGGGTTAGTCATGGTTTGGCCAGAAGTTACCTGTAACATTTTCCTGATGTAAAAGGTTTTCCTCTTTCCTCTTGGCAACATTCAGAATACTGTAGGCTTACCATTTATGGCAAAGGCTTGTGTTTATTGCTCAGGATGAAGAACACACTGCAGATAAAGGCACACAATTCTTTTTAATTCTAATAATACCCTTGAATGAGAACCAGGAATTGTGTTAACCTTAAGGTCCATTTTGAGAGTTTCCAAGAATTCTTAATTAGACCTTTGAAATATCCCATAAAATCCCTCCTTCTTCACATCATTCTTTTATTGTCAAGAAATAAGGCTGGCAGATCTCAAGAAATCTGAAAGTTTTTATTTACAGGTTTTTCAAAATTAATTTTTAATTACAAAAACCCCAATCCCGTAACATTCTCCTCTTATCTCAAAAGCAATCAAAAGGAACAAACTAATGGAGTAACTTCAGAGCATTTATTACTCACTGGGAGATACTGTACCAGACAGTCCATGGCACCTAAAATAATTATCAAGCTTTTATTATATTATTACTGCCACTTGCCCTGGCAAAGAAATCACATGACTTAAGACGAAACTCTGGAGTAAGACAGAAAATGTTGGACAATAATAAAAGGTTGAAGTCTTGTTCCCATTAGGTCAAAGACAAGAATTCCTGCTGATTTCAGTAGTCCTGGTGGGGCTTAAGAACTATTTTGCCAGAGGCACTCTGCCTGATAGAGCTTTGGGTTTATTTTTAATCAAACTGTGGTATCAGAAATTAGAGCAAGGAGCTGATAAGTTCTTGTTCTGGTACTCCCATCTCCATTCCCCACAGCAGATGCTTGCCTGGGCAGAGTGGGTCACTTTAGGAGTCTTTTCTGAGAAAATCCTCCATTTTTCTTTGTCATGACCTTCCCCAGAAGTGGCACTGTCCTGAGCTGCAGCTTCAGCTCCAGCATTTCAGCAGGGAGATACTGGGGCCCAGGATTACTCACCTTCTGCTTCAGTAACACAGATGGAGGCACCAGTGATTTTTGATAAACACAGACGGGAATATCTTTATTTAGATAGACATGAATAGCTAAGACATGAATATTTTTATTTAAGTTCAATGTAGCTGCTGCTTGCTCCTTGGTGGAAACAGCTCTTTCTCTAACAGCAGCACTTGGGGACTCACCAAAACCAGAAAAAAGCCCCAAAAACAACTCAAAAGAGGGGAAAAGTCACCACTGCAAGTTCTAAGTAGCTGCAGTCTAACATCTAGATTTTTGAATGTGTACAGAAATTTGAGTTTATCTTTCCAAGGCGTTTTCCTTACCACAAGATGTCACTGTTTTTTATTTCTTTCCTCCCATCTGACACTGTCCACAGTCCTCTCGAGTTCCACAATGCTCTCTAAAGGGAAAACGATCAGATCTCACAAACGTGAATATTTTGTGTACCTGTTTATTTTGACCACCTGCTGTCTTTTTGCTAGATTTGAAAAAACTGCGCTTTTTTTGGCTTTCAGTGTTTATTTATTGCAGATATTCTTTTAAATGTTTCACAGCCCACCACTTCACTGTTGGATTTTCATTCTCAAGCCAGCTCAGGCTTACTTTGGATCCACTAAATAAGAAAAATGTTTTAGATGTGAGACTAATCCAGATATTCTGCTCAATTTGGGGTGCACTGTCAAGATTTGAAGAGTTTGAGTTTTAAATTCCTAATGAAATCAGGCACACAAGTTTCTAGACAGCATTTAACACACTTCTACTACAATAAAGCTTTTTTTAGATTGGACATCAGGATAAGGTTTTATTGCATAAACTTATATATATGAATTTGTTGAGTAGGTAAATGTTCTTATAACAGACTTGCACTGTCTGCAAAGACAAGGGGATTTACTGATACCCTTATTTATGTAAAAAAAAAAAAAAAAGACATTTCCATTAGCTGAAATAGGAGCTGGTGACAACTGATTTTATCTTAAGATGTATTCAGAATGTTCCTTGTTGGCTCTATTTATCTGGATTCACCAAGGTGTTGTCAGCATACTCTCAAACAAGGGTGTTACATGGGGACTGGATTTCTGCAGAATTCAGGTTTTGAGGAAGTTTCTCACAGTGATGGCTGTTTGAGTGAAAGAGTTGGCTTTGTGTGAGAAGTGTGAAACATCTCCCAGGCCTGACCCACCTCCAGCTACTCCTTTAATAACCCAGGGCCCTCTGCAGAGTAAGTGGGACATGCAGGGCTCTCCTTTCCACATAATGGACAGGCTGCACTAACCCTGCATCTGCTCCTGTGTTAGCCTGTCACTCACAATCAGGGGTTACTTGATGCCTAAAATAATTCCTCCCCTGACAACTAATTCATCTGGGAAGAAAAAAGACTCCATCCAGATGGTGGGAATCTCACAGGCTCCTGTTTTCTTTTTTCTTTTTTTTTTTTTTTGAAATGACAAAGTCTCTCTATTTTTTAGTAGACACTCAGTAAGTTATATAACATTCTTGGAGCTATCCCATGCTATTATCAGCCTTTAACTATGCCTTAGGCATTCAGAAAATAAAAATAAGGCCTTCCCTGACCTGGGAGACTCCGTCTCTAAAAATGGGGACTCCTAAAATCCTTTACAGAAGTCAGCCCTAATACCAAATACTATATTTCTCTCAAGATGTGAAAATTAAGAATGGAGAGGGTGATGGGGAAAGGAATGGGGCGGACATTTTTAACTCTGTGCAGTGTTGATCTGCAGAGCTTTTGGGCAAGTGTCACCATCTGTGGACTTCCTCAAGGCCCAGACTCCAGGAATATGTGCTTTTAGTCCAGCATTTAGCAGACGTCCCAGTGATAAAATGCAGAATGATTTGTGAGTTGTAAGTGGGGAGATAAAGACATAATATCTGTGAAAGGATGCCTTATTTACTTAGCTAAAGTGCCAGGCTTCAGAAATGGGTTTTGAAGAAGCACATGCTCTGTCTGTTGAGAAAGCTCACACAGCCTCACCCTGCCAGGCAGGGGGTGCCAGTGGAATTGATTTTCTATTGTTTGGGTGTAAAAGTAGAGCAGCATGACAATTGTAATGCTATTTTTCATAAACTGAGGTTTCTGTTCTGGCATGGGTCAGATAGAATCTAGGCAGCTCTCCTGGCTTTTGCAAAGTGAGCTTCCTCATCATGTGTTTGGAGAAAAGGGCTTGGAAAAAGGTTCAGGAAAGGTCAAAATGCAAACATGAAGGTTATTTACCAAGCAGTATTTTGAGTCAATTTTTTATCAAAATAAATTGAATTGAATAAAAAGTTGACTCCTGCCTTTCAGAAGAACAAGCAAGTACCACCAATAGTGACAGAATATTCATGTGTGTTAGTGGGAGTATGAAATACCCTGCTTTTGCCAATGAGATAACACTGTGTGGGTTTTTTTTTTATTTGGGGCCAGTCCTTTAGCACGGTGCAACATTCTGCTGTAAAAACAGATACGATTGGGGTTTCCAAAATGGCATCCCAGAGCCACAGGAAGGCTTCCTGCCCAGGCCTCCCTCTTGTGCTATTATTCCCTAGAATAAAACCTAAAGTCTAAATTCTAAACCTAGAATTATTATTCTGGTAATTCTGATGAATAACTCTGCCCAGGACCATGGCACATCCTGGCCCTGGGACTGATGGCAACCCCACGAGGAATTCCCTGGACATGGGAGCCTGTGTGACTCTTTATTTGCTGTGATCTCCAGCATGGGCCCCTCTGAACCTGGAACAATCCCAGAGCTCACCCTGTGCTCCCACCAGGTGCTCCCTTAAAGCTGCCTAAGGGGCAGCAGGGCACAGCAAGAAACTGATGAAAATCAATTGTCTCGCTGTAAAATTCCTTCCTTAGGCTCAAGGTGCCACCCCAGCTCTTCATGGAGCTGCTCTTGGGGGTCAGGGCTCCCTCTTTGCTGCCTGTCCTAGGTGGTAACAGCTACTGTGGGGTCCCCTTTCCCATTTTTTGCCAAATCCTGTTGGTTTGGTGTCCCTATAGGACAGGAAATAAAACGATGTGGACACTGGAATCTCCAAGGTAAAAAGAAGGATGTTTCATTTCTAACTCCAACATTTATAGATTTCCAAAAGTGACAGTGGATTGGAGGATGCCAGTGCCACCTCTCCAATGACACTGGACAAACCAACAGTCCATCAAATTTCTCCTCCTCCATAAAAGAATGCAAACCAACAATTATTTAGAGAAAAGCGCATGAGAAAGCTCGTTACAAGAATGCAAACATCAGAAGGCCTGGAAGAACTTAGAAGGACAGGGTGACATTTTGGGTGTCTCTGTCTGCTGGGGGGCTCTGTGAGGAGAGGCTGGGGCTGCCCTGAGCAGGACAGGGCTGCTCCAGCCACCCAGGCACAGCTGAGCCCCTCGTCTGGGCTGGTGGCACCTCCAGGAAAGGTGTTCAGTAAAGGGAAAAAATGCTGAACAGGCAGAGGAGAAGGGGTAAAAGCCAAGGAACAGTCCTGGAGCATCCAGATCAGGGGAGAAGGAGGAGGACAAGAGGTGCTCCAGGTGCTGGCTGGAGCAGGGATTCCCCTGAGAGACACCACAGTGCAGTGGGGACACATATGAGGATGGAGAGGCAGAGGAGCTCAGTGGAGCTGAGTCTGGGAAAGGCTGAGTGATTTCCCTGTCCCTATCTCAACCCACGAGCTATTCCATCCCATTTTCCCCCTCTCCCCATGTCCCTGAGCAGGGGAGTGGGCTGGGTGAGCAGCTGGACAATGGCCAGTCAGCCCACCACATATGTACAGAGTACAGCCTCTTGCTCTGGGGAACTTCCCATGAAAATGAGGTGATAAAGTGGACAAAAGGGAAAGATGGGTAATTTTAGAAGGAATTCAGAAGCTGAGGCACAGAAGCTGTTTATGCTGTAGAGTTGCACAGGGACACCCAGCTCAGTGAGCCTGTGCTCCAGGCACCCAGGTCCCCAGATCCTCAACCAAGTTTGTCCCATCCAGGTCCTCAACCAGCTTCCCTCCCACATCAGGACCATGGAAAAGTGCTCTTCTCCTGTATTTTTGCCACTTAACTGGCACTTTATATTCCAGAGAGGCTCAGGCTGCATGCATTGAATTTGGCCTGAAAACAGGCTGTGGTATTTCCATCTGTCAGTAACAGATTAAAAGAAGATTTCGCGGATTCTTTATAAACAACCCTAAAGCTTCACCTCAGCTATTTATATCTAAACTGCAGAAACCCTTCATGACTGATGGCTGGGCTCCTCTGCCAAATTCTTGCCAATAGACTGACAGCCCAAATTCTGTAAGACCTGTGCCCCACTGACGGGATCAAGAGCAACACTGAATTCCCATTCCTCAATAGTCTGAAATGTTTTCTACTGACTCATGACCTGTGGGAATGAATATTCATTTTGCAAGAAGGTTACTGAGGGTCAAATACTAATTTTTACCACTTACTTTTCTGCTTAAAACATTATTTTTAGGGTTTCTTTTTTTTTTCCTTTGGCCAACAAGCATAGGACTAGCAAGTAATATTTATTTATAATTTACAGATATCCGTTTATTGCTAATATGTTTTTTAAAAGAAGCAAGGAAGCAGCGAGTGGGTGATTTCTTTATAAGAGAGAAATGTGTGGTTGACCTACTACAATAATGAGCATTTTAATACTGGGAAATAAAGATTATTCTAATTAACTGACCCTCTGTGTTGATACTGTTACCCACCAATGTTCTCAGGAAGTTAATTTAGATGAAGCACTCGAACACAAGAGCCTCTGAAATATTTATCCATCAACAGAGCTGGGAGTAGAATCAGCACACACATTTCTAGCACAGCTGGTTTTATTTTATTAGTTGGAAAGCATTATTCACCAAGTTAAATACAAATATTTTGGGCTAAATGGGTTGGACAAATCCTTTTACAAAGCTGATAGCTTCAATTTTGAAATGCTGTTCAGTCCAAGTGGATTTGCTACAAAGCAAATGAGGAAACTGAAATTAGGAGCAGAGGAAAGTAAATTTCCTTCCATCCTTCCCAACTTCCTTTCACCATTTTGGGGATTTGTTTAGAAGGCAGTGCTGAGAATCCTGTAAAGATAAGTTGAGCTTTTCCCAAAATTTTGCACTTTAATGTAAGCACTTTCCACTTCTTTCTCACACTTCATAATTTTTCAGCGAGGAAAAACCGAGGAAAACAAAAGGAGAAAAAAAGAGAAATACCTAGGAATTTTCTGTATTTGCTAGTGGGTTTTGGCACATGGAATTGCATAAGAAATACATGTTTATTCCTCAACAAATCCCATTTCATGAGGATATTCAATCCTGGCCTAACCATTGTGGCAAAATGTGTAATTTTTTCCCCCACTACTGTACTTGAATGATCATCATTGGCAATTTAATGTATTTTTAGCACCACTTCTGCTCCAGGTTCTGGACATGAGTGACCACACTGATGTGAGCGTGAACAGAGATGTGGGAACTCAGACCTGACTTCTCTGGGTGCCCCAAAAAGCAAGAAGAGCCCACAGAGACCTCAGTGGTCCCAGAGAAAAACTGTCTGGTTCACATTTTGAAACCTCTAACCACTTAATGCTCACAGGTTTTTTAAGTGCTGGCAGTGGGTGAATTTCCCACACCTTGACCCTCAGGAAGTTCTAAACCACATCACAAAATAATCTCAAGCAGTTCTAGCTTGGCAGGGGGAAGGATATAAAATTCTTGGGCTTGTCCTGGACTTTGATAAAAATAATAATTTAAATGGGTCCTGATCTTTTTGAATCTCCACAGTCAGGCCCTCTAATCAGTGATCAGCAGTGTGATATTTTGTCAGCTTCTCTGGCAACAGTGAATTAATGCTGCTGACCTTTCAAACAAAAGCCAAAACCTTGACCTGGTTGCTGAGTGAACTTCTTTAAACAGAGTTTGTTGCACTATTAAACTTTTTCATCTAGGTGTATTTGATTAATCTGGTACAATGACCACTTGATTCTCACTTCAGAAGCTCCTCAGGGTCTGGGAAGGCAGGGAAGTTTGTCTCCCCCTCCCAGCCCTGAATCAAGTGAGACTGTGAGAGATGGTACATAATAAATCTCAAATTCTGCTCTGCAGTGATCAAAACCCAATCACTTAAGTTTAAAACATAGAGATAAAGTACTTCTTTATCTAAGAATCTGTCAACACCCTATCTTGGTAAAACTATGTCTTTTTCTTACTTGTATTTAGAGAAGTAATTTGGTAAAATATTGTGTGTT
The DNA here is from genome assembly GCF_051311805.1 of Agelaius phoeniceus. NCBI lineage: Eukaryota > Metazoa > Chordata > Aves > Passeriformes > Icteridae > Agelaius > Agelaius phoeniceus. The sequence goes on along the minus strand of NC_135270.1, from coordinate 8,750,771 downwards.
TTATTTAATTTCAAATTCTCATCTAAATGCAGCTTGATAGACCTGAGTAATGCATGAGTAATACACACTAGGCAGTGCAAATTTAAATAGATGTGATGAGACACAGGGAATCTTTCTGGTAAGCAAAAAGGAGAGGAGGGTTTATTGAAGGAACAGCCTTTTTGAATGGGAAAACAAGAAGAAGCACAAAAAAAAGATCAGAGTCTTTCATACAAATTCTGTATGTAGTCAAGAATCTTTCTTTGGATTTTAAACCTCATTAAAATCAACTGTTTCTATCAGTCCACCTTGTTAGTATGCTGCCAATTGGGACACCCTGTTTGCTTCTGAAGGAGAATGAAGTGTGTGTATAAACAAGCTGTGTCCTTTCTTCTGCAAGACATTTGAAGAAGGTTTTTAATAATTCTTTTAAATGAAAAAGTGATGTTTGATTACAATGTCTGTTTCCAGGAGCGCTTAACTTTTATGCTGATGTAAACCAAGAGTTTTCACACTTTCTGGGAACATCTTGTAAAGTGTAAATAGAGTAGAGCAGAGACAAGGAGCTGGTGAGGGAAAGGTAAGGTCAGTGCCTCAGATTCCTTCATGTGAGCTTTTCAGGCAGGATTGGAATAGCTGTTATGGCTTGATTTATTTTTTATTTTGGCAGCAGCCCTGCGAGGGAGCCTTTGTGTTGGGATGCCTGCATGGAAGTGCCCCTACAAGCCATTTGTCTCATCAAAGCCCTTCTGTTTACAGCTGTCTCATGGCACCTCATGGCTACAAGGTCTGCAGTTCTCACATTTGCTGGATGTCAAGGAACTATAAAATAATTAGCCCAGAATCAGGCCGTTTAACCTGGATCAGTTTACAACAAGGTGTTTTCTCAGTGCTTCTTCAGCCCCATGCAGCCAGCCCCATTTGCACCGCCTTAACATGGAGCTGGTCATACATTAGTTAGCAGTTATTCACACATTGCCCCGTGGAATAATTTCACAAAGAGCTGTATAGGCCAGGAGATGAAAAGGAGTTGGGTTTCACTGCTGGTTTAACATGTGCAGCTGTTTCACCCTGACACCCCTTTGCTAAATGCTCAGGAAACCCCATGCCCTAACACATCATTAAAAAACAACTACAACAAAAAGAATCTCCCGTTCTCCTGGGCATCTCAGATCAGATAAGGCTCATAGCCTGAAATATATCATTGTTTAAAGTCCCATAGAGCTGCCACTTAAAAAGAAAGCTTCCATAAAGCACTTCCAAGAGACATGAACTCTAATGAGATCAAAGGAAATTTTGTTTATGTACAGATACGTATTCGAGTGGGAAGTCAGGCTCTGTGTTTTAATCATGTCTGAAATGATGATTCAATCATGATCCAATTGCAAACATGAGCAACCTGGGCTGGTGGAAGGTGTTCCTGCCCATGGCAGGGGATTGGAATTAAATCATCCTTAAGGTCCTTTCCAACCCAAACCATTCTGTGATTCTATGCTGGAAGGAGCTGATGCTGCTACCCAGCCAATAATTCTGACCAAGCCACTTTAATAATAATGAATCTTAATCACCCTTCTAGACTGGGTAAGATTCAACTGTAAGTACTGGGATGTTCTAAAAGAAGTTATCTTCTGTCTTATCTTAGTTAGCTAGCATTGAAACACTGCAGAGGATTAAAGAAGATCACAACTAATGAAGGAGGATACTTTGACAGAAGATATTTGTAGTGGTCATAAAACTTTCCCACGTGGTGGAAATAAATAAAAACAGCATGTGAAAACTTTGCAATTTTTAAAGGGGCATCTAAGGTGTAAAATCTCCATGGTTAGTGCAAGGGCTGGTTGTGGTATTCTTGTTCTGTGTCTAATCAAATCTCACTGACAACAGCACTTTATTGAATTTATTCATGGTTGGAGTCAGTGCTGGTGAAGAGGCAACAACCAAATGCCTCAAAGTTTTAGACCTCGAGTCAATCAAGATGCATTTTTGAGATAGCAGAAAGCTCCAGCCTATTTATTATAGGATCTTCACACTTGTGGTTCACACTTGAATTCTTGCCCTATTCTACTTGAAAGAGATGCTTCTCTAGATCTGATGCTGTATCTTTAACCCTTCTTAAATAAGTGCCTGTTAAACATAACCCTGCCCAGAAAACTTAATTCAGTGCCTGCTGGAGGGACAATCTGCACTCTCCAGCTTCTGAAGCCAGACCCTTGGCTGGCAGACCTTGTGACTGGCAGAGGTCTTAGAAAGGATCTGAAAGAGGCAAGGAAAGTAATCAGAACTTTTCAGGACAAAGCTGAGTTATAAAATGATATAAAGCAACATTTAAATTAGCCAGTTAACCAAAGAAAGTCAACAAGTAAAAAGCAATGCTTCAAATAATAGTAATGCATAAATCAGGTTTGGCTTTGTCTTTTTCCTGCAAGCAAGCTGGACAGAGCCAAAGCCTAATTCTTCTCCTGGTGTGAGCCAGGAGGAATTCTTCTAAAAGCAGCACCAGTGGGAGCCAGGTCAGACACATCCCAGGTTTCCCAGTGCTCTAGATCAGGCTGACAAGCTGTCACCTGTAAGTCCTTCCTGTAAGCCCAAGTCAGGAGGTTTGGGAGCCAGGCTGAGGGTTATAGGGTGATACCAGTTAACATCCCCCTGAATAGCAGAGTGCCATGGGTCAGTGGTAAAATGGAAGGCTTAGCAATGGATCAAATTGTATCTGCCAAGTATATTTATCTTTCTGCCTGCTAAGTGTTAAAGAGTCCTGGTGACACTGATAAGGGAACTGTTACTTATATTTGCAAAGCCTAAATACATCAGGTCACGACCCCCATTGGATAAGTGGTAGCTAAACCCTTATGGCTCCCTAACAATGGAAAAAAATTACAGAGCTGGTAATTGGGCACCAGCTACGGGGGGAAAATGGGACTGGCCAGAAGTACAAAGGCAGATTATGACTTTCTGACTCCTTGGCATGCTTTAGTGAGTATATGGACCATGCCACTTCAGTCTGATGTGCACAAAGGGTTTGTCTTTGAACAAGCCGAGACTGACAGCTTTTTTCTGCCTCTGTGTGGGGTTAAAGTCTGGGGCCTGGCACTCATGTCACTGGTGCATGACAAAAAGTGGAGAAGTAACACTTTAGAGACACAGTGGGCCTTCTGCTGCTTCCTTTGTTGCCTGGACAGGGCAGTGTTCTTCCGTGTCCCCAGATACAATAAAGGTGCTGGCCACTGCTTTGGTCAAGGATGGAGCTGGCATAACAGCCCTGCAATGGTGCAGAACTAATCTGTGCTGGGCCTTTCCTGTGTGATAAACCCACACCCAAGTAACCTAATCTGCAATGGGAAATCACACACACAAAAAAAAAAAACAGAAAAAAAAAAAATCAATCCAAAAAAACCTCCCAAGTGCCCAGCGTTTAGTGACAGCCTGAATTTTTTCACAGTCATTTGAAGGTTTCCACTGGGGACCCTGGTCATTTGATGTGACAATTAGCAAGGGGACTTTTGTACTCCACCAAGATGAAATGGCCCTCTACAATAATTATTTTATGCCTTGAACAGAAAGAAAAAAAAAAAAAAGCCCAGAGAGCAGATAATGTTGTTACATCAAACAGCAAATGGGTTGTTCTTGTAACCAGTTACTTTCTTTTATTAAAGCAAAGTGTTACTTTTCCCATGAGAAAAAAAAACCCTGAAATTTTAAGACAAAATTTCCCCATGCTGCCTTTAGTCTCCCCACATTTTTACCTTCATAACCCAGTCAGTTTGCTTTGACCCCAGAGAACTTTTTAACTTTCCTCATCTCTTATTCTCTGTACGAAAGATTGGCAACCTGAAGGGGGAAAGTGTCAATATCACCTGCAAGCTCTTTTTTGCCATCAGGGCCAACATGCTGGCAGATAAAGTGCCATTTTTTCCTTCTCCAGCTATAATTTTGTCTAAGTAGAATTGTTCATCATAATGAAGAGATGACCAAAGACTTAAAGAGTAGTGGATACAAGCAAAGATGTTTGACCAAAAAATTAATACATGCTAATTAATAAAAATTAATAGGATCTCCAAGTCTGTTTTTAGAAATTTGAACAGATAACCTCCTATTTATTTTTTCTTTATGTTATTGACAGATCTGTACATGAAACTGGAGATTCCTTCGCTGGGAATGCAGTTTCCTTTACAGAAAACCAGATTAGGTATATCTTGACTTCCCTGGAATAGAATTAGAGGTATTCTCCTCCCTTCTGGACACATATGTTCACTATACATTTTTAACTTGTCATCTGCACTGTAAAAACCCCTAATTTACCCAGCATGCTGATATCATCATTTAGTCCTAGCAAAAGAAATGATTTTTAAAAGACAGAATGGGTGGGACTAATCATGTTCTCACTTGGATAATCTGAGTACAAGGGAGACCAGATTAAAGATGCCTTTTTTTCCCCAAAAGACAGAGTGAATAATCTTACCAATTTCATTGGCAGCTACGTCTGTACTTTGCATTCTCATTGCAAAAATATTTATTTATTTGTGCACTCCCACAGAGTTGCCTAAACTTATGTGCTACAGATTGCATTTCATAGCTCCACTCCTTTGAATCATGCAGAGGTTTATTTCATTAATGGTGAGGTTTTCCATAAATATTTTACACCAGTATAAAGTATAACCAGTTCAAAGGAAGGTAATGGATTGTTTGTGTCATCTGGAGCTGAGTGAATAATTTGCACATTGTTGCTTTCTTCACCAAGTTATGTCTTGCTTTTGTCATTTTATTGCCTGTATGATTTGATGGACAGCCAGCAAACGGTTTATAAGCTGTATTTTGCTGATAGTTGAGACCCATAATTTAAGATGGATTGCTAGAACCCCAGTAATACAGTTGAAAGGCTTAGAAGCATGATTTTAGTGCAAGAACTCACATTTAGCAATTGAAAAAATCACAGCCTGACCCATTTTCAGTATTTGCTTAAAATTCTTATCTGTTTCTGCCAAGGAACACCCAGAGAGTGATCCAAATGAACTGAAACACAGCTGATTTAGATTTATATCAACACACAAAAAAAATATTGCTGGAAACATGTTCTGTGATGTGCTCAGGTCTTGTGCGGCTAAAAGTGATCCAGGTGACATTTACCTGAGTCCTGGCAAGCAGCAAGACATGAGGAGCCCACAGAAACCTGGGCAAAAGGTTGCAGAAGTGGACAGGAGGGTGCAGGAGAGCAGGGTTAAGTCCCTGCAGGCTCACCTGCCCTGGGAGCAGCCACTGCACCGACCAAAGGCTGATGGAAAATGGTTCAGCAGCAGCTCAGAGCAGAGCTGCCCATGCACACAGACACAGCAACCCAGGCAGAGCAGCCTGCCAGCAGCTTGCCTGTGGATTCTTGGCTTCTTTTTTGCCAAGGTCGGCATTAAATGCATGAGATGGAATTTCTTGTTCAGACTCAGAGGTTTGTTAGTTCTTATCCACGTTACACTCTCACAAACTGTGAGTTCTACAGCGCTTCACTCTAACAAACTAAAAATGGAGCCCCATCTCTCCTTCTACAAGGCCTTTTAAGGATAAGCTCTCCAATTAAGAAATGACACCTAAATTATTTTAACTTTTAACCCAATGTCCAACAACCTATGCCCCATAATGTGGACTTTTTTATCCTGTCATACAAAACCACCCAAACCCATGGAGAAGAAGGTGAAGAAGAAGGACCAGCCCCTGCCCTAAAACCTCCATCTTGCTTTATATATATTACTATATTCCAAACCTTTAAACTCTAAGCTTTCCACTCTGTGATATTACACACTTCTATTCAAACTCCACACCCACAATCCCAGTTCTATCATTCCATTTTGGAAGCCTTCTCCACAGCCTCAGTTCAAATGCAATGTTCTCTTGGGGATCAGTGCCTGTCAGCACAGAAAGTCTAAAATTCTCAGTTTCCAGGGTTCCAAAATTTGCCATCCAGTCAGTGAGGGAATCTATTTCTCCTCCTTGTGCAGTGGCCTCACTCCTCAGGGAAGTGCAAGGAGCTGCAGGTGTGAAGGCACCACAAGCTCATCTGCATTTTGACAGTCCCTGATGCTGTTTGGGGTACTTTTCCCTGTACTAAATAGAAAAAAAATTTTTACTTTTTCACCTCTGGGCTGCCAAGGTCTAATCCCTACACCCAGAGCTGTGGGGTTTGTTTGGAAGAAGCACCACTTCCAATGCACCCAACCCTTCCTGCTCCTTTTGAACACAAAAGGCTCTCAGTGCCTGACCAATACTTAGGCTGCAGTGGGTGAAAACATTTTATCAGTGCTTTATGGGAGAGCTGGGCACCAGAATTCCCAAACACCCAGCAAGAGCTGAGCTGCTGTCATGGGGAAGAGGTGCAAATCCCAAATGGGATTGCTGGGAGCAGCAGTGGTACTGCTCTGGTTTGAAACACAATTCTTATGAGCTTGTGGAAAGATAAGGACCCAGCACAGGCACAGGACTGAGGGTGGAAGAGAACAGCTATTACCCAGAGGAGCTTTGGAGCAGCACAGAGCATTGACTTTGAGAGGATTCACACTGCAGCCTAAGTGTTTAACTGAGAGAGCTTTCTTTAAAAAACTCTTTTTAAGGCTTAGTTACATGGGGAAGCTGCACTGCTTTGTCCTAGGATATAAAATTAATTGATTTAGGGAAATCAGTGAGAGCTCCAGTGGGAATGTATTCATTTAGCCTAAAAGAACAGCGATTAGTTTGTCTTAAATTAGCTTAGCTCTAAATTAAATTAGAAGTGGTATTAATCTACTTACCTAATCATTTAACCAAGCTTTAATGATGTTGATTTAAAAACTGCCTGGAGTCAAACCAGTGTACTTTTGCTGTGGACACAAGACTTTTGACCTTGTTGTCTGAGTTATGCAGTCTCCCTCCCTGATTCAATTGATTCTGTAGCCACTCCCTAGAGTGGGTGTGAAGAGAAACCAACAGCTTGTGTTCCCTCAAGTCCCTTAACAATAAGATCCAGCTACTTTTGGTTGACCTATGAAATAGATGCTCCAAAAACATGTTTTGAACACATTTTGACACACAATTTAAACACAATTTTACCTAAATGTGGTTTTTTTAACTGCCTGGGATGGTGTGAAAAATATCAGAGTTTAGGAAATGGCAGAGTGAGTGGGTGGCAGGGAAGGATCACATCATCCTCCAGGGCAGTCCTCTGCAGTCTTCATTCCAGGGTGCGAGCAGCTTTGGTGGGATGTGCACCAAAGCCCTTACACATTTTCAAACTGGGACATCATGGCTGAGAATTTCAAGGAGTTTTAATGCAGGCTCAGGATGGCAGCCCTCTGAAATTCTCCTCAGGATGGCAGCCCTCTGAAATTCTCCTTGCCTTCCTCCTGCCCAGCCTAAGCCTTCCAGGAGAGGAATGGTGGAAAAAAAACTCATGACAGGCCTGTCCCAGCAGATTTCTTTGAGTTATTGCACATGTAGAGAGAGCTGCTCCATGTCCCAAGGCAGATGCCACTGACATTCTTTCTCAGGCCTTGGTGGTCCCTTTCCCTTGGAAAAATACATCTGTTCATGTCTTAAATATCCAGGTGAGGATCTAAAGGAATATGAACAGAGCCCCAAATACAACAGAAATTCAAACCCAAAAAAAGAAAAAAAAAAATCTCCAATGAAGGTGCAGTTGGGATTGGTCTAGTTCAAGTCTCTGATGCCAATTGTATTAATTGGGAGATTAAGATCCAAGATGCTAACTAGTGATATGACTCAATTACTCGTGGGATAATGGAATGCCATTCAGCTCCTGGGCTATTCTGTTCCCTCCCCATGGGGTTGTCTTGTCTGTTCAGAGCATGAGCTCCTTGGGATCTGAGCTTGCCCCTGCTCCTCTGAGCCCCTCACACAACAGAGCTCCTTTCACAGCTGCTCCCCTGGCAATCCAGCAGGACAACCCTCACTATTGCTGTGGGGCACTGAGAATTTTCCCATCCAGTTCCACTGGAATGAGATAAGGCCCATGGGCCCTTTGAAACCCATCACTCCCAATGGTGCAGTGGAGCTGTGCTCCAGGATATGGTTTCATGGAATGTCAGAGGTCGGAGGCAGGAACAATCCCAGACATTGTTCCCACAAAACAACCTTTGGGATGGCTTTTCTCGGCCTTCTACAGCCATCTTCTGACAGAGGATGTACCTGGGGTTAGGCTGATGCCTCACCTCATTTCTGGAGCAGCTCACCAGCGAGGGAGCAAGGGCTGTGCACAGACAAATGACTTGCCCTTGCTCTGTTATTTACTGCAGTTACATTTCCAATTGTTACTCGTGGCCTGCACGTGTTTGGTGGGACAGAACAAAAGCTGGCTGTCAAACCAAACGTGGTTTGGAGTGCCTAAATATTGTCCAAGGCAGCTGCAGGTGTGAAATCTGTGGGGTTTTACACCAAGGGTTTGTCAGGAGTCAAGGAGATGACAGCATTTAATTACTGTGGGTTGTCAGCCAGGCAGGGAGCAGAGGTGAGGCTGTGTCCTCAACTCTTCTCTCTCCAGCCACACAAGTCCAAATAGATACTGGAGAACTTATTCCAGGTGTGATTCTGCATTACTGATCTCAAAACTGGCAAGAAATGCACCTGGCACCATCTAAACCCCAGATGTAATTGAAAGGTCTGGGTTAAAATATTTATTGTTGAAGCATGGCCTTTTCTCAGCATGAACTCTTTATGTGTAATGTTGTAAATTGAATGGATATTTTTATTTTTAAATGCAGATTTTCATCAAAGTGTTTTCAAGAATTCTTTTCTTTTTATTTCCACCTGTTCATATTATCATTTCTTCCCACAGCTGAGAATCTAAAACAAACTCTCTTCAAATTATCTCAGAAGGAGGTTCTTCCCTGTAAATTTTGAGGGAAATATTGTGAACTTTGGCCGACAACTGAGCCAAGAGCAATAAAAGCAGTGCATGAAAATTTTACTATTACACTTTTTGCCTCAGCACTGAAAAGGATTGTCCATAGCTTTGCACTCTGACAAAACTGGGAGAAAAGAAGCACTATCATGATTGGTTGGAAGTGGGAAAAACCAAAGCATGCAGAATTTCAGAGCAGCCTGTCTGCCATCAGCACTCTCTAGAACACAACCTGGAGTGATGGCAATTCACCACTGCAGGGCCTCGAGCTGCAGGAGCTTTTTGGGCTCTAATTCAGATGCTAAGAGACCTAGGAAATGCAGAACAAAAGGATTATTTTACCTTCAAAATGTCACTGTACTGATAATCCTGCTCTGCAGATTAATAAAAGGTTACTCCATTAAGACGACTACTTGCTTTGCTAAAACAGAATATGAGATAATAATCAAACTAAAAATAGTTCAGAATATAATCTAAACAAGTTCATTCTGAATAATTCTAATGGGTTCAAAATGGTTATTGGCCTTTAAAATTTTCAGACATTTAGCTTGGTTATAATTTGTAAGATTTTGCTTTTGTAGTGTTTCCAAAGATGAAAGGCTAAGCTAAAATTAAAACAAGATTTTTTTAGTATTGTCAAAGGTGAAAGAAAACTCCCTAAGTGTTTTCCAGGCAGGTACTCACCATGGGTTAGGAAATTGGTGGTTCAAATGTCACAGGGAAATAGCATGTCAGTGCAAGTTCTTTAGTGATCAATAAAGTATTCTGCATTCAGGCTTCACAAAAAGGTTTCTGAGAACTCCTCAGACTCCCCGTGGGACAATCCTTTGACATATTCATTGACACCTACTGGGGTAGTTGTCTTTTTAGTTTTGCCATAAGACAGCAATTTGCCACCTCATTATCAGTGTGATTGATGAGAACACCATCTGAAAATCTGTCACATGATGATTGTGGGCTTGACTCCCTCTCTAGATTGATCTCCTTAGAGTCATACACTGATGTGCATGACAAAATGTTTGCTGGGCAAAGATGTCAATGACAGGTTTTTTGAAAGAAACTGCAGCTTCTGCAAAAGCAATTGACTCTTCTCTCCCTCCTCCCCAGCCCCTCAACTCTCTCTTTTTTCCCCCCTCTCTTTGATATTTGTGCTTAAAAAGTAGAACATTAGGCAGCATTTGCTTTTTGCTTTTAATAGAATTCCAGGCCTGACTCCATCCTCTGGCAGATGTGGTGGCTCTGGCAGGAGTGCATGAGATCCCTGAATGAAAAGTGCTTTGCAAATCAGAGTTACAGGCAGTGCACAAACAGGAACCCTTGCTGAGAGCCCTAAGCACCCCTGCACTGCAGTGCTGTTGAGATTTCACTCTCTCTGGTCACTTGCTGCACCTCCACACTCTCTCTGTCACTTTTGTAGCTGTTCTTTGTAGAATTGAACATCTCCCATTTTTGCTTGTTCCATTTGTCCTTCTCATTTCAAGCTGCTCATTCTCATCTAAGACTGGACTGAGACTTTATATTCAGTAAGAACCTGGCTAATAATCTTTAAAAAACACCCAAATATTTTGGCCAACCTTCACTTTTCTTGAAGTTTTAGGGAGTATAAACTCCATTAGCAATACTTCATTGCTTTCGTTCTTCTGCATTTTTGTTTCCTGACAAGAGTCTCACACTTCTCTCTGTCCATGGGCAGATTTCCATTCTTTCCTCTTCTTCCCTTTCATTCTGCTATAATTTTTCTCAGCAGAGAAGATCACCACCACAACATTCAGTGACATAAAATTGGCAGCTGATAATCAGGATGACAAACATGGAGATGTTAGGCTTGAAGCTCCTGTAACTCCCACAACCCGGAACATTTCCTTGAGATGTAAAAACTGCTGTTTTAATTTCTTCACAACTTCTACAGAGTAACCCTAGAAAACTGAAATTGTTATATGATTTTTAAAAATAGGCTTTCACCCCAGTTTTCAGCAAAGAGGCTTTTGCCTGTTTGAGTAGTAGACATATTTTTATTGGCTAATATTTGGGAAAAAGATCTTGATCTGCAAGATATTCAGACCTGGTCCCTAGTGAGCAGTGGATGTATTTAATCCACTGTCCTGAAATGGCTGTCATACGAACATGTCCAAGTGTTCATATGAAGATTTTCAAGCAAAGGTTGCCTTAAAAGTATTTAAAGACATTCTCATTAAATTATGATAGAAAAACAATCTTTTAAAGTACATCAGCTGAGGGCTTTGAGAGCTTTGCTCCACAACATAATTTTAAAAGTTGACGGATTTGCTGTGTTCTTTGAATAGAGATAAAAAGTGCTACTTCTCACACCTTCTGCCTTTTCTCAGGTATTAAATAAGATTCACTGGGGACAGAAATGTTGCAAGACCCACCCTAATCCCTAAAAAGCCCAAACTGCTCCTAGGTGGAATCAAACAGCTCCATGAAACACATCCCATCAGCGCTGCAGAGCACAGAGAGGGGACTGCTTTGGGTGACTGGCTGTGTCCTGGGAGCTGCAGGGGGGATTTGGAATCCAATCACATCCTAAAGGAAGAGACCTTGGTTAAAACCCTCAGCCAACACAGGTTGCTGCAGTGTGATTTCCACCAAAGCAAGGATTCCCAATGCAGGGATGTGGTCCTGGGGCACCCTCCAGGGCTGGCAGTGCTGGTGGCTGAGCAGCTGCTGCTCCACAGGGGGATTTTCCCTGTTCTGCATCACAGCAAAGAGCAGTGATGGGGGTGCCCAGGTGCTGCTGCACAGGGGGATTTTCCCTGTTCTGCATCACAGCAAACAGCAGTGATGGGGTGCCCAGGTGCTGCTCTGCTTGCACCCATTGCTCCCCCAGTGCCACTGGGGCTGAGGGGGCTGCCAGGGAGACAGAGGGAAGGGAGAGAGGTCGTGCTCAGCACAATGTGGAGTGACTGCAGGCAATTAAAAGGAAAAACGAAAGAAATATCTGGCTGAATGCCAAAGCGCGCCTTTTTTCTTTTTTCTTTTTACTTTTCTTTTTTTTTTTTTTTTCTCCTCCTTCTTCGCTGCCAACAGTCCATGAAAATGGGAAGGTATGTGAGGAATTCCCCCACTTTATATTCCAGCTGGCAGGCATTGTGTTTTGGCTGTGGCAGAGCAGCCCTGCTATTCTCCCATGCAGCCTGGGACCCTGTCCCACAAGACTGATGACGGGGCTGGGGCTGAGTGAGCAGCACCCAGGGGCTGTCAATGCAGGCCCGAGGAATCTGCTGATCAGATAGGGAAACAAGAGCTCTGCCTTCTGCAGCCAGCCACCTTTTGGGGGGATCTCTTTTGTTGGCTCCCTTTGATCTGCAGGAAAATAAACAGCCTTGGCTTGGTCATTCTGCTGGCAGCAGTGGGAGGTCGGCAATAGCAGATCGATATTGTGGCATCTTAAAGAGCTCTTGGAGTTGTCCCACTTTTGCTCTGCTCCTTGGGTTACATTAAAATAAATGTTCTTTGGGCTTTTGTTGTACAAAAAATTCTCTGCCTGCTGAAGGCGGTGGTGAAAATCTTGCAGATGACAACAGGGATTGTGATTCTGTTATGGAGCACTTTCTAATCATCTCCAAATTCATTAACTGAGTCTAGCAAAGATCCTGATGAGGGAGATTCATATCAGCAGCAGGCACCTGCCAAAAAATAATGGCTCTAGATCTGGAAAGGAAAATGAGAGCCCTCATCATGAGAGAGAGCTCTGGAGAGGCACCAAACCTGCTCTCTGCAGGTGCCCTCATTCCTGCACTGAAGGGACCCTTAAGGTCCCTTTCTGGCCAAAACATTCTGTAATTCCATTTAAAAAAAAAAGACACTGGATTATTATTTATGATATTTTCTGCATTAGGAAAAACCATGTGCCATTCTCAATTTCAAAATCACTTCCTCCTGTGTGTGAAATGTATTTGAATAAGCCCTTAGACCTTGAAAGTTGGAATTCTATATTCAGGAGGCGAGGCCTGGTGAAAATATCTTTGAATCTTAGCAAATGTTTTTTCAATCTTACAGGTGGTTGTTAGAACAGGTGCTGAACTCTCTGCAGATTTGTCTTGTCAATAGGAAGGTTTTCAGTACCTCAGGAAAACATGCTGACTAAAGTGAAAACAACAACCACATGAATAGTGTGCTCAAAATTACACTGTCTGAAGTTGAAAACAATGCTATCTACAATTTTATTTTGCCCATTAGTTCTAAAATACAACACAAAATCAATATTTGAGAAAAACAGCCTGCTTCATCTGCAGCAACCTTAGTGGTAAAATAACAAAAATTTGTAGAATTTCAATTTTCTTCCTTAGTTTGTTTTTAGAATTTTTATTTTTAGTAAATTTTTCTGAGCAACTCTACTAATATAACAGCAGCTCTCCCCTTCTCTGTCTCTGCACATTCAAATACACATGCATGCAGATCCCCTTCATAATTTTGTGGTGGTTCTGTTGAAACCAAAAGACTTTTGCATCCAGAAGTATGGAGAGGATGCACACACACCCTGTTCCAGGGGATTTCTTGGTGAATATCTTCCTCCAGGTCCTCCTGCAGCTTGACACAAGGCTCCTGAGCAGATCTGTGATTTAATGACCAGCAGCTGCAGCTGAAGGGATTTCTGGCCTAGTTTTGGTTGCTTGAATTCAGAGAGCCACTCTAAACTTGTTTTATATCACATTACATAGCAACAGAGCACAGAAAAGCCAAGTACTTCTCCCTCTGAGCATGGGCAGTGGAGAGGCAACAAGAATCAGAATTAATAACAAGGAAATAACAACTAACAAGGAATGACAACACTGCAGGCAGCGATGATGCCCTTAAATCATGCAGCAAATGTGATTTGGGGCTCATAAATGATTTATCTTGCTGATGTAATTGAGCACAGACTTTCCACTCCTCCCTTTCACCAAGGGCTCCTTGCATGGGGAATATTCTCCAGAAAGACAGACATGGCCAGAGTGCCTCATGAAGGAGCTTCCCCTGCTTCCAGAACTGCTCCAAGGAATGTGTGGATTCATGGGCAGAAGGTGAGGCTCAATTCACCTCCCCTCAGCTGCCCACAGCAAACAGTCATACAGCTGAATCCCTATTTTAGGAGGATTAAGGAAAACCAGGCACGTTCGTGTCAGCATTTCTCTTATTTCCAGCTTAAATCACTAATTTCAGAATTGTATTTAATCACAAACTCTATTGATTTCTCTCCAGCCCCTCTAGGAAAAGTAAAGATGGTAACTCTGGAGCTGAAGCATGAAAAGGTGGGAGTCAGGAGGCCATAGACAGCAGCAGAGTGTTTCAGATCCCACACTCCATCATGTGTTTGCCATGGATGCAAACTGTGCCTGAAACCAGAACTGGATGAATCAGCTTTGGGGTTGTATCATCATCAATGAAGACATAAGTTAGGCCTCCATCTAGGCATTTCTTCTTTTTTTTTCCTATGTGGAAAAAGTAAATAAATAAATAAATATAGAATATAATTTCAAATGTTCTTTTTTGGGACTATTTTTTTCTGCTGATGCCATCTTTGGCCGGCATTTATCAGTTTTCTAAATATGTGATCACACCACAATATCTCTTTCTTGGCTAATTTATCTAACTAATAATCTATATACCTACAGCTGCAAAGAGATTAAATCAAATGCAAACAGAAATCACCCTTAATTCACTGTTTCATATGACCAGCATTTTTACTAATTAGGCATTGCAAGAAGAATATTTTTTCTTATCTTTTTTTCTTCTCTGAGAGTAAATAACCATAACACCACCTTTAGGCCACGCTTTTCACACTCCCTTTTTTGTCTGCAAGTTTTTGAAACTTTTACATCTTTTCTCTGTGGATGAGCAAGGAGATAAGCAAAGAGATAATTTTAGTTTAATTGTTAAAAGCCCTGTTTGGGAACGGGAGGTGAAAATGCAGAAGCCTGTCCATTTTCCAAGGGTATGGTCACAAGAGGTGGCTCAACCCCTCCACCATGACTGGTGCAGTGACTTTTTTGTGTTCTGAGGGAAAGTGAGGGACATTCTCCTGGGAATGTTCCACCCCTGGGGTTGTTCAAGGCCAGGCTGGATGAAGATCTGGTCTAGTGGGAGATGTCCCTGCCCGTGGGAAGGGGAATGGAACTGGATGAGCTTTAATGTCCCTTCCAACCCAAACCATTCCATGATTCCATCATTCCATGACACATGTAAACAACAATTTCTTCCCATCCAGCAAAATCTAGCTGGCACTGAGATTCTGCTCTCATGCTTTGGAGACTGGGATTTCATTGTTAAAAGCCCTGGTTCTGGTGTCCTTTGCAGGCTTGGCCTGCCATCCCAAGGTGCTGCCTGAGCACTGCTAATACTGGGCTGATAAAAAGGTGATTTGGCACCTGCTGTGGGTATATATATATATATATATCCACCCTGCCTCCTCATAGTGACAATTTACCACGGCAGTGCTGGCATAATTCAAATAAATACAGCCTGGAGGACACACAGGATTCAACTTCTGAGTCAGGCCAGTGCCTCTGGTTTCACACCTCAGAGTTTGCCTGTGTGCCATATGCCATGTGAATCTGAGTTCATTTCTGCAGAGTTAAATGCAGGATTAATCTGATGTGTGTCAGCT
This sequence comes from Agelaius phoeniceus, assembly GCF_051311805.1. Classification (NCBI taxonomy): domain Eukaryota; kingdom Metazoa; phylum Chordata; class Aves; order Passeriformes; family Icteridae; genus Agelaius; species Agelaius phoeniceus. The sequence goes on along the minus strand of NC_135270.1, from coordinate 8,735,310 downwards.
CACAGAGTGTCAGGAGCAGTACAACAGGTCCCCTTGAAATATTCCAGGGAGATGGGAATATTCCAGATCCCCCTGAAGGCTGCTGGAGCATGCACACAGGCACAGACCCTCATTTACATGCACTTATTGATGCCTATTTTTATGTGCAATCATGCACATTTACATACATTTTATAACCTCCCAGAACCCACTGTTTCTAAAAGCTGAATCACACATGCACAGATGGAGAGCTGCAGGAAACTGTGCTGTACAAGTAAATGAAATTTTTTGTGGAAGAAACTGGTTCTCCAGCACACACACAGAGTCCCTCTCACCTGCATACAGAAAAACAAGTAAATGAGGATGTCTCCTGTCCTCCTGAACCTCCAGCCCAGGGAGCAGCAGTTCCCTCAAGAGCAGGCATCAAAATATGAGTTACCCGGTGCTGTTCTATTGGCAAGATTAATTTATCAAGGGTGTTCAGAAGCTGCAGTAAATAAAGGACAAACCCACATCAAAGGCAGGTCTAGGCTGCTTTCCTAAAGGCACTTTACAAAACAAGAAAAGACTATGGAGCAGTTGGGGATTAAGGGCTATCAAGTCCACCTTAAATTGTCAGGTAAAAAAATGTTTTGTTGTTAAAATACCAGAGTAGATTTCTGGTTTGAGAAGTATGTTCAAGGAATATTTATTTTAAATGATGTAGTCAGATTATTGATGAAAAATAGATAGTTTGCCTTCAATTTCAAATTACAGAGTGTTAAAAGTGAAGCAAAAGGAATTTGCAAATGCTCCTACCTGGATCTTTAGAAATAAACCCAGCAGGTGCTGACCTCTGCAGCAACAAGACCCTTTAATTCACTTTAATTAAGGTGATTATGATTAAAGAAACTTCATTTCTAAAGTTAGACCTGGAATGCCTGGGTTTGGATTACCAGATCTTCACTTCTGCACTTCCACTCAGTGGGATTATATAGATTATATTAGTTTTGAGAATTCTCAGGCTTGATTGTCTGAATGCAAACAGCAGTGCCTTGCAGAAGCCTCACATGTTCCCTGGCAAGATTCACTGGTCAGAATGTCTCAATGGCAAGAGAACACTTGCTAACTTTCTTCTAAAACATGTAATTTTAAGAAAATGCATTTCCAAAGTTCCACCAAGGTGGAAATACGTTTATTTTGTATTGATATGTTCTTAAAAAGTCAGTAGTTCATATTTATACAACCTAAGTAATTTCTGTATGTTTATGCTTACGTGAATCAATTTTGACTCCTTGGAGCTTCATGCAACTGTACTGCAATTATTGTACTGCAATTTGGATTGGATTTCTGGGTTCTAAGTCCTCAATCCATCAGGTCTGAGTTGGATACTGAAAACCTCAGGATAAAATCTGGTTTGATGTATGATATGCACCAAATGAAGTCAGGACTTGCTCTGAATTCAGGATTTGTTGAAACCTCGATAAAGACTTTTGAGGACCAGGACTGCAAAGAACTAATGGATCCCAAATCTGTGCACAGCATGGAGCAGATGCTGGATGGTAGCACAGATTTATGAAATGTTCTTCCAAAATTTCTTCCTGGTTTTCAGCCACCTCTGCGCTCGGAGGCTCCGACAGCTTCACCCATTGCATATCACACCTTGTCACTGATCCAACAGTTATAAAGGGAAGGTCCTGATGGCAAATTGACTCTGAAAATCCAGAGCTGACTTTTGGTTGCATGGCATGCAACAGACATTTCCTCCCCAGCTCATATGCTGCAGATTTCTTTTGTCTTTAGTGATAGCTAATGAATTATCTCTCTGGATTTTCAGAGCTACATCTGCCCTTCCTTTTTCCCAATTTCCTTCTTTAGCTTTATTAGACCAAGAGTTGTGTATCCTGGACACCCAGAAATATTAACCTTTAATGGAAAGATCAAGGACTGGTCCTTTCTTCCCTTCCTTGTTTCCAGGAATTATAGATGATTTTCCCCATTGATTCCCTAGCCTTGCTATTTTGCCAATGAACATTGCTTCACTGCTCCCCCTTCCCCAGGTTAGAATGCCCAAGAATTAATCTTGTGTTTGCTAAATAATGCTGAATTGGGACAGTTTACATCTAGGTTACAGGATTCAAAATACTTCTCTTTTTTTTATTCTGTCCTGCCCTTTGTTTAGCCTCTTTGATTTATTATTGGAGGCTTCTTTTTGATCTGGGTTTACCTTGTCAGTCCTTGGTGTCCCACCCACAGACTTTTTATTTCTTTTTCATCTAGTGATGCTGGCAAAGAACTTAAAAAAAAAAAAAAAAAAAAAAAAAAACACAGAGGGAGGGATTTGGGATTGTCATATAAAACCTGTGTTACTCACTTTTCAATATCTCATTGAACTTCTCACAGCTTTGATATTTTAAGTAGCTATCACAACAAAGGGAAACAGAAGTGACTGGAAAGGTAATGCAGTGTATTAGGCTTGTTAATGGCCCTGAAAGTCCCAAGAAAAACCTGCTGAAAGAAGGATCCTTTCCCATGAGTACTATTTAATTTCTCTGAGAGGGTTTTCCTGGTGAATCAAAACTCTAAAGAGCACATTTAGGCAGCACAACTGCTGTCTTAGCCTATGCTGTGTGCACAGTGACATTCACCTTCATTTTACAAATCCTTTTGTGAAAAACCCCATGGTAGAGAGATTTCTGGAGAATCTGGCTCTGCTTTTGCTCTGCTGCTGACATACTCGGGAAACACAGAAAATTGGAGTAGAAAACTGTTTCCTGCAAGGGCAGAGCAAGACCAAACAAATGACATGAAAATTTTACTAAATAATTGTTTTATGAGTTGTAAGTAGTGACCCTGCTCCAACACTTCAAATTGTTCAATGTGTGAGTATGAAGCAGGTCAAACATCTATTTAGAATAATTTTAACAGACAAGATATGTGAGTCTAACAGGCAGAAGATCAAATGCTGCAGAAATTATGACGCCAATTCAAAGCTCTGTCTGTAGGATTTCTTCAGCAAAAAAAAAGAAACTTCAGGTTGACCCACAAGCAGGTAATTACCACAGGGATGCAGTAAAAATATGGAAACCCTGTGGTTTATTTTTCCCTTGTGCCACCTGTGGGCTCTGCCAGCAATGACCACAAAGCACAGAGACACTGAACACCTTTAAGCATTTATATCCCACTGGAATCAGTGGGAATGGAAGCTTTAGGAAAGGATTATTTCCTAAAGGACCAATCCTTAACCCTTACAATCCAAACTGTGCTGATGTTTGCACATGTAAAATGACAAAGACTTTATGTGACACCATCCCTTCTTTCTTGAAAAGTCAATTATTCTCAAGTTCTTACCAATTATTTTCAGTTTCTGGTTGTCTTATTCCTCAGTAAAATAATGCTGATTGCATTGCACCACAGAGGACTTTATCCATTTCCAAACTAAGTGATTATTGAAAGAGTACAAATTGAACATTTCCACACACAGTAGACTTTCAGAAAAGATTGCTCATCCTCAAACTGAGCCTTGACTTTCCCCACTGAGGCAAACTCCTATCTCCCTTTGTGTGACTTGCTCTGGGAATTACCCATTTCTACAATTGCTTGCATCTCCTCCTTTTGTGACCTCTCCCATTAAAGTCCCTTCAAACCTGACGTGCACATGGAGCTGTTTCAGTCAGAGCTGGGTTAAGGCCCTGCTTCAGCTTGGCAGGCCCTGCCTGGCTCCTGTGGCCCAGTGCACAAAGGGGCAATCACTGGGGGTTTGCAGTGGAGAGCTGAGCCCAGCTCTGAGAGCTGCACCCCTGGAGCCCCTGGCTCTGCTCAGGCTGACAAACAGCCCTGCTGATGCCTCAGCTTTATATTTTTATAAATAAAAAGTTTTTCTATTTTTCCCATTCTGTGCTGCTTTGGTGTGTGGGTCTGGGCTTCCCATGAGGGGATGGTGAGCTCTGTGCACAGAGCAGGGAGACAAAACAATTCCTGCTCCAGCTGGGCACCAAGGACAAATGATCCAAATCTCAGCCCAAGAGCACAAACCCCGTGGGCTGGAGAGAGAAAAACAAGCAGGGTGGGACTGCATAACCTGAGGCTGTAACTGGACAATTAACTCCAAAATGCAAATGGGCCAGAACTTATAAAAGTGAGAGACCCCATGGCTGATTATCCATTTTGTGACCATTTTGGTCCATCTTGGGTTCATCTTGGCTCTTGTGCTGCCCAAGGTGGATCCACTGCTTTATTCTTTAACACTGTCCAGCCTCTATTCTAGGTCAGCCTTCACAAGGCACCACTGCCACCATTCATCTGTGAAAATGGTGTGCTAAAACACAATCCCCAGAAAAAATTTTTTCCAAATTATTCCTTCATTTGAAAATCCCAAGGATGGGTAATATCATCAAATCTGAGAAATCCAAAGTTTGTTAGCAAAATTTATATATACCTTAGAATTGACATTTCTATAGAATTTATTTTCTGATGTAAATTTTTATTCTGACAGGACTTATTTCCTGTCTCTAGGATGGACTGGCAGCATCTTTAAAGCTGTTTTTCTTGATAAAATCAGTGCTGGACACACCAGAAATCAGCATTCTGGTGGCTGCAGTTTAAGCATTAGAATCTGAAACAAACTCCTGACAGACAAGATCAATTAGAAAGTTGTTTATTTGTCTTTGAGACATGACAATGAAGCTCCTCCACTAAAGTGTGCTGTAAAACACAAGAAATGAAATTCTGGCAGAGTCAAGAAAAGACAAAGAAGCCACAGTAGAATTTTGAAGATTTTTGCTGGTATTATGCAGATTTTCTTCCATGAATTTTTGTTGTTGTTGTTGATATGAAGAATCCAGAGTTTCCACCTTCAAAACAAATTTGTCTTCACTAAATTTATTTTTAATCAAAAAATTCAAAATGTCAGAATTATTTTTTTGATTTGTAAATTCAGACACTGTCTTCTTGTGGACAGAGAGGATTTTACCCTTCTTTATAACAGACACAGTCCCAGGTATCTTTCTGATTATTGCTTTTTAATGATCACAGAAATATTTTTTTTCATGGTGCAATGCAGTTTATATGAGGGAGGTGTCCAAGGAAGGACTGGATGTGGCTCATGGTCTGGTTGAAAAGATGGGGACCAGTCAAAGGTTGGAGTCCATAATCTCAGAGGTCTTTTCCAATCTCATTGATTCTGTGGTTGGTAATTGATTCTGTGATAGGTGCCAGAAACGAAAATTTAATTTGTGCAACACAGCGAACTCCAGACTAAGATCCAAGTCAAAGCTTTGCCCAACTCTTTTGGAACCTCCGCTGACTTCTTGCTAAGTCATCTTACTTTACACTAATGAATAAACTGTAAATGTTTGCTGTTTTTGAAAAAGCAAAGTCATTATGAAGCACCACTTTCATTAATGGTGCTCAAATGCCAGTTTGCTATGGTGGATCCCTGTCTTTGTGTGCACTCATTATTCCCACTCATCATTTCACTGCATTCATTTTGCAAGTTATTTATGGTACCTCCATCAAGAATTTGATACTTGGTATCTGTAAATGAACTCTTAAAAAAATGATTATATGTCAAATCCTTACCTGTCCATCTGAAGATCATTTTGTGTGTGTGTAATAGAAAATATTTAGGGCTGTTGATTTCAAATATTGGTTTGAAACTCAAGCATCCACCAGTATTTATTAATAATTTTGTGCTCCTTTAGATACTCCTGTCCCATTTAAATGCAACAGTGGGTAGTAAACTTGAGCTTTCCTGAATTCAACTCAGCTAGGAAATAAAAATTTACTGATTGTTTCGCTGTTATTTTCAAGAACACTCTAGGGATTTTTCCAAGTTCTCTCTGAAATGCTCAGCACTGATGCTTTTTTTTCACTGCCAGATTCCTGAATTCCTACAGAAGGGCATTCCTGCCCCTGATGGAAGGCAAACAGGGAATGATGGAATTAAACATGGAATGCAGCAGGGAGATGCAGCTGCATGCCCAGGCAGGAGCCTGTGGCCACCTCAGCTGGGAGCAGTGGCAGAGGGGGCTGTGCTGGCTGCTCCTCCAGGAGCTCTCCCTGCTCACAGGCTGGGACAGAGGGCTGGCTCTGCTGCCCCAGTCTGCCTGACACAATTGTTTATGGCCAAATAAGATATTTCAGCCCTGTGGTGGCTGAAAGCACTAATTAGTGATCGTTTAAAGTACTTAGGTAATGTTAACTTCGGCGCACAAGGGATGCTCTTGAGTCTGACCCCTGCTCATTCCTTTGCTTTTTGGAGCTTTGAAGACAATTGATTTTTGAAGACTGCAGGCTTCCCTGAAAATCAGGGACTAACAAGAGGGGGGACCTAATCTTGATTCAACCATTCATGCCATCCTTTAAAGACATGTTTACTTTTTTTTTTTTCTCCTGGATGTCAATGAATAGATTTTAAAGTCAGGGAATTAACCCAATGTGAAAGAGTTTAGAGCACAATTGCGTGTGGGCAGAAAATACTAATTATAAATAATCAGGCTCAAAAAAAAAAAGAAGAAGAAAAAGTGAGTGCACCTTAAATAGCTGATGGGAACAGGTTAAAAAAAAAAAACAAAGAAGGCAGGGGAAAGGTTTTCAAACCTAGTTTGAAAGCTGTGTGTAGAGTTACATGGGGGAGAATGTCAGTCAAAACAATTGATAGGAAAGGTAACTTGGAGCTGGCTTTTGCACATGTTGGGTCAAACACAAGCTGCATTTTCCCTTCATAAGAACAAAGAAATGCTCTAAGAAAGACTCTAATTTACACTGGCTAAAACAGAAAGGTCAGTGATAGCCACAAAGATATCTGGAGAACATTATGGTGAAGCAGCTTCTCCCTGGCATCTTTTGGCAACATCTCCTTGGGATTTTTATTCCCAATTGTTGTATAGATTGTTGTCTTTACAGAATTTTGGTTACCATCTCCCCTGTAAATGTACCTGCAGCAGTGCAGTTCAGCTTGGGTTAACAGCAGCAGCAGCAGCAGCATCACCACATGTGCCACATATTTATTATGTCTACTCCTTCTCAGAGCTGGCTAAGATGATCTGGCCCAGCCACAACCAGGATCCCCATGAAATTCCATGAAAAATGACCTTACTCCAAACTTACTGAGCTCCATTACAGAGAATTCCCTGCTAAAAACTATGCAATTTAGGATTAATTGCTGAACAGCTGGTGGGACAAAATTGTGCTTTGCACAAATTGAAGAGGATCCTCAAAGATTTTTCTCGAAGGCTGAGTGCGGGTTAGGAGACACAGGGCATCACCAAGAACAGGGTGGGCATGAAATGTCCTTGAAGAAGACAAGGAAATGTCCTATCCCTGCAAGGTGGGATAGGAAGGGATCCTTTTGGAAAGATCCTGACCCTGTTTGGGAACGGGAGGTGAAAATGCAGAAGCCTGTCCATTTTCCAAGGGTATGGTCACAAGAGGTGGCTCAACCCCTCCACCATGACTGGTGCAGTGACTTTTTTGTGTTCTGAAGGAAAGTGAAGGACATTCTCCTGGGAATGTTCCACCCCTGGGGTTGTTCAAGGCCAGGCTGGATGAAGATCTGGTCTAGTGGGAGATGCCCCTGCCCGTGGGAAGGGGAATGGAACTGGATGAGCTTTAATGTCCCTTCCAACCCAAACCATTCCATGATTCCATCATTCCATGACACATGTAAACAAGCCAACAATTTCTTCCCATCCAGCAAAATTTAGCTGGCACTGAGATTCTACTCTCATGCTTTGGAGACTGGGATTTCAGAACATGAAGCTGTATACTTAGGTCAATTAAAAAAAAAAAAATCCATTTTTTATCTCACGTATATTTAAACATTATCAGGGCATCAGAGCAATGAAGCAAAACAGAGATTTGGTAATAGTTCTCTTTTAACATTTATAGCCAGTTCTTAAACAGCTTCTTTCCTTTTAATTTCAGAGGATTTTTTTTTTTCTGCCAAATAAAGGATTCTCTCCTTGTGGAAGAATCAGCAGAGTAACACTTGAAAGAAAAATTCTATATACTCTAAACCAAACAAATATGTGGGGATGTACATATGCATATATACATACATACATTTATGTATTTTATATATATATATATATATATATATATATATATATATATATATATATATAAAATAATCACTACTGTTTGTATCAGACAAGTGTGGCAGGAAAATAGAAATGTTGAGCTTTCAGCTATCAAATGTAATATTTTTTGTGCAGCATGCCACTGTTTCATTCATGTGTTTGTTTGACAACAGGTTTGAATGCTCTTTCTCCTTTTCATCACTGGTGTGGCTTTGCTCTCTCCAGAAGTTTATACTTCTTCTTTCAATCATCTTAAATAGAAGGGAGGGATGTGTTAAATTTCCTTTCTCTGAGTACAACATGTACTGCTAGGCCAAAATAAAGGTGGAGAGGTATTTTGATGAAAAGCTGCCTTTTGGGTAAAGAGGGCTGCTGCTGTGGAAGGAGGCTGGCACGTGGGGGAAGATAAATGGTAAACAGCTGGAATACACTTATGGTCCTGCAAATCCAAGCTCAGGGGCTGGATTCCTCCAATATCACAGAGTGAAATGCAGAGAGTCATTGCCAATTGCTACACAATGTCTTTTCTAAACTTTATCTGATGAAGAACTGTAAAAATAAAAAAAAATTAAACATTAAGAGTTACTGAGATTAAAGTGGGAAAGAAACTCACCCATGGCTAAATTTGGATATTGGAATGGATTCAGATATCCCTTTAAATACTCCAATGGCTATTTACAATAGGATTAATTTCATTCTCATTGCAGAATACCTATTATGTTTCTTTAGTTTATGCCTAAGCAGCTATCCAATTAAAGGGAATGGATCTTCTACAAAGCTTGTATCTGAGCATAGCCCTGCCCACTGTGCAATAACTCCTTTGTGCTTGAGAGAGAATATGCCATATATTTCTGACCTAGAGAGATCTGGGGGCTTTTTTCACTGTTTTTATTAATCCTTCCAATCCTTAATAAATTACCTTATCAACCCGCCATAACCGAGCATTCCCTCCTGCAGCCCTGCAGGTCAAAGGAAGGGTTAAAAATTCTCTATCTCTATCTTGATCTCTGCTGAAAATGGTGCACAGGAATGAAATGGTTGCCAATTTGTTTGCAATGCATTCTGACTGTACGGGAGTTCTTTTCTGCCTGACAGGCAGGTGAGATCAAAGAGGTGCAGGACAAAAGGGGCTCAGCAGTGATTTGTCAGGGGACGAAAGGCAGTCCTGTCTGGGAAAGTGGCTGCAGCCCAGAACCAGCCTTCAGATCACTAACAGACTAAAGAAATCATGGCATGAGAAAAAGTACAGCAAAAAAGGTTCAAAGGTCAGTTTTATTTGGTTTGGATTATTGGTGCCTCCTTTCAAACCAAAGAGCAAGAAGGGGGAAAAAAAGAACAGGCTAATAACCTTTGTTATTGTCCAGGAAAAAAACTCTTTTGTACACATTGCTCGGGGATTGTCTGTAATTAAAATGCTGTTGTTAGATCCAGGACCTGATTCTGCAAAAGTTTTACTCATGTGAGTAATTCTCCATTGCATGAATAGTCTTGTGGGGCTGCTCACGTGAATAAAGATTACTTCCATGACAAAGAGTTTGCAAGTTCAGGCATTACACACGGGTAGGGGCTGCAGGTGTGCCTGTGTCTGTGTGTCTGCTCAGAGGTGGGTGTCCTTCTTTCTGGGCAAAGAATAGATTTTAATGAGTGACCTGAAAAAAAAAAAAATTATACATTTGAAACCTCAAAATTTCAGACAAAAGCAAATAATTCTTTATAACGGTTTGCATTCTGCTTCAGGAAAATTTGGGTGATTATAAAAGCCACTGTTCTCTTTCAGTCCAGATGTTTGTCTGACAATAACTTCGCCGATTTATCTCAGAGGAGCCCTGTGAACCAAAGTTATCCAAAGAAATACATCAGAAAAATAGTCCAAGATTCACTATTGAGGTATCACAGGTATCAGTTGTTAAGGAGCAGTGTTGCACTCAGATGTAGCTGGAGCACAGCCCCAGGACCATCGTTCATAAATGAATGGACAAAATGCTCCTGAGACAAACAGGTGATGGTGCCCTGGACCTCAAGTGAGTGACCTGACTTCTTCACATTTCAATTTACCCCTTTTCATACAATAAAATGTCAGAATGGGGCAGGAGGAAAAAATGCTCCTGGGATAGGAACCTCAACTGGTCTGTGCAGGCAGTCAGTGGGTTTAGTGGTTAAGTGTTAAAATCAGAGGACAAGGGATTTCAGTAACCTGAAAGTTTCCACAGACCAGACCCTTTTTTTTATTGTTATTTTTTAATTTTTTCAGGTGGTCTATCAAGGCCAAATGACTGGATTACCCAGGAGAGATTCATGGCAACAAACACCCATTGGAGAAAGCAGTGCTCAAGCATAAAGACACAAAAGAACACAAATAAGTGCTGACTCTGCCTCCTGTAACTCACTAAAGAGTGGATTCTGACAGCTGCATCAATTCTTTTTAAGTGAGCCACAGGAAGAACTCTGCTCTGTACATACCTGCCAAAAAAAAGGTCTTAGTAAAGCTCTCTAAGATGCCACATCTATAGGATGCAACTCATCTGTCCTGGGAGTCTCTGATTTATTTTTCTCTAAAAGAAATCAACTTTACTTACCAGTCAGTCCTAACAGCTAGAGGAGAGAAAGCAGATTTTATATTTATATAATATATTTATATTTACAGGTTATTTACAGCAAAGTTATAGTTATAGTTATAGTTATACTTATAGTTATACTTATAGTTATAGTTATATTGGATCATTTTGCTAATTTGGGTCACCACTTCTATGATATTTTTCTGAGGACAGGAGAAACTGTAGAAGACTGTCTCAGATTAGAAAGTGCTCTGAGATAACACACTGTTCAATTATTGAAACTCCCTCTTTATGTTACAGGTGAAAAATACACCTTCAGTTCCAGCAGCTCATGAGGTTGAAACAAGAGACCCAAATTGTCTTATCTGTCCCATACTTTCTTAGATGCACTGTCTTAGGTACAAGATATCTAGAACATGGTATTAATCAGTTGATTGGTACCCTAATTAATGGAACTGCTATGAAAAAAAAAATTCTTAAGTGCTGCAGAGGAGCACCAGAGGAGCTGAGGCCATACCTGCTAATGTGGCAGAATAGGAGAGATGAATTCTTCCTTGTTGGCTTGGCTTGTTTTGAGGATTTAAGTAGTAGGACTTCTGCTTCCACAAAATAGGAAAAAAAGATGAAGACAGGTGATATATGTTTTTTTCTCAGCAGAAAAAACCCATATATTTTCATGTTTCATTTTCATGAAAAACATTTTCATATTTCCTCTATGGAGTTCCAGGTCTAGCAAGACAGATTTTTAATCCCCCTGTGGGATTAAATGCCCACTTTGGGAAGAGTCCATATCAGGTGGAGGCATTTTCCTGCTGGCTTGGCTAAGCCCCAGGGCCTGATCCCACATTCTCCATGATTGCAGACCTTTGGAGAGGAGCAGAATAACACTAATTCCATCCCAAGCCTCTCCAGGTGTGTCCTGAGTGCCTCCCACCTGCTCCAGACATGGAACAGAGAGGTCATGGCCACTGTCTGAAACCCAGTAATAACCAGAGAGGCCTTAGGGACACAGGCTCTAAGAAAAATGCCGTATTTGTACCCCGAGGAGTTACCCATGGCTCCATTTTGTGTCCCACCCAGGCTCTGAGAGATAAATGCAGGGAGTACAAAAGGGAAATATCCTTTCAGCCTGTTCCTCTTTGCACTGCACCTTTCCCTTTCACATTACTCTGTGGCATCCTGGTTTGTGTGGTGCAGGAGCACATGTGGGATCATTCCCCTGGGACAAATGCCTCACCTCTGCCCCTGTGGGAAAAGAGGAATTCTGCTGAAATCCATCTAAGCTACTGACTTTGTGTTTCTGTTGTTCTCTCCATCAGCTTTTTTCAGATTTTTAAAATCACAAGGCCTTTCCTTGCCTGTATTTCTTCTGATTCCTTGGCCCCATTCCTTATCCCTGAAGAGAGGAGGAACGTTCAGACACTTTGCATCATGGCCTTCTGAGGACAGCATATAACCATGGATGGGATTTTTGGGAAAACCCCAGGTGTACGATGCAAACCTTGATCTGAAGTGATCTTCCCAGAAGAGTTTAAATGCAGCAGTTGCTGATCTTGGTGGAGTGGATCATTCCTGGCACCAGTGTTCTCTCCCCCAGGGACAAATGTCCATGCATGTGGCATTTCCCTGAGGCAGCCGCTTCCAGGTTTGATCCCTGGTGCTTGGGCACCCCATGCACAGACCTGGGCCTGACCCCTGTGCCTGTCATCTGATTTGGCAAAGTGTTGATCCAGGCACAGCTTGGAGAAAGAGAGAGATCTTTTATCTCCAGGTAACCCAATTCCCAAAGATCTGCAGGGCTGAGTGAGATCCTAACAAGCCTCTGATTGTGAAAGGAACACGGAGATAAATTCTAAAAGTAGCAGATTTGTCTGAGCAGCAGGTCCTTCAGGCACAAAGTGCAATTTTGTTGTGGATATGGGCCAGATATTTCTCCCAGGTACACCAGGCTCCTGTGTAAATCAGAAGAAACTCTTTGGTTTCAAAAACACGTGCTGTGTTACCAAAAAAAGGGAGTAAAGTTTTTCCTGGCTATTAAGATTTTCAGGCTATTTTGTGAGGATTGAGATATCAAAGGTGTGAAGCAGGTATGCTAACATGGTCTGCAGGCTGCCTCCAAATTACATTTCTATAGTTTTTTTGCACTCCCTGTCTCCTCTTCTGCACTACTCCTTATCTTTGTGTTTGGTTGTTTTCGCGGCTGTGGTTCACAGTTCTGCATGAGCCTGAATATCCCCATTGTAGCCTGCCACAGACCTGTCCCAGCCATGTGACAGCCATCTAAACCTCACCATTGCACATTTTTCTCTGTTACATTTCTTCTACTGTTTCCTTTGTGGCTTGTGTTGAAAAGGAGTAAGCAATAGAGGGTAAAAAATCGGGGGGGTTTTCTCCTTTAATGTTGCTGCATTCATTGTTTTGAATATTTTCATTCAGTAAACCATTAAGAGATTATCAGAGCACGACAGAAAATAATTTTTTTGGTAATAAGATTGGGCCTGACCCAAATTCACTGGCATTAAAGAAAAGGCTCTTAGTGAATTCCATGGACTTTGAATGAAGGATTAATCCCTTGGTCCTCAGACAGAGAAACTCACCAACCTTGGTAAGAATTTAGTAGGAGTAAGGAATTTAGGCACTTGCATCTTGAAATATTAATAATGGCAACAACAACAACAAAAATGGATCTCAATTATATAATGTTCTAACCAAAATACAGAAGATCAAAACTTGTAAACTAATTTACTGTCCGAAGGGCAATATAGCAGGAGCTCACATAGTATGTGTAGAATCAGCTGTGTCATCCTAAAGACCTCAGATTGTTTGTTCATAAACTGCAAAAAAAAGCTACTATAAAAGTGAGAAAACATTTCATATGATGGAAAAAGGGAAAAATTATTTTATGTGCTTAACATTTCATTTAGAGCTTTCTTTCTGCGTGTTTTCATTGGAAATTACCTTTATCTCATTCTCCCCACCTGGAAAAGCAACCTGAACTTCAGAAGCTGTGAATTTCCTCTCGGGAGCTTTCCTCCTCCTCCCCTCTGCCTGCATCCTGCTTTTGGGGAGCCACCAGTGCCCAACACAATAAAGAGCATTGCCCGCCCCTACGGACCAGGGCAGCGCGATGCTGTGTGGTCTGGAAAGTCATTTAAACAAGATTATATTGTTCACGGGGTGCAGAATAACCCCGCCAGGGCAGCACAAAGAAAACAAACTACAGCCGAATGAAATCAATTGGATTTTCGGGGCTCTTCCCGGTGCCAGCAGGTGTGCGGGGACTGCAGCAGGGAGGAGAGCCCCGCTCGGAGGATGCCATCAGCACATCCAAACAAACACCTCGGCAGCACCGCGCCTGTTTTCCTCGGGACCTTCCCACGCTCCGCAGCTGAGCTGGGATGGATTTTTAATTGGAGAAGGAGAGAGAATTTTTTTTTGTTGTTTTTTTGGGTTTTTTTTTTCCCCTGCTGGGGGCTCCACCCACCGCCTCGGTATTTATTGCTCTACAAATTGTGACTTCCTTCGAGTAACGGGCCGGTCGTAAATCAGCGCTGGGCGCGGAGGAGCAGCAGCACATCCTGATTCACAGCCCCATCGCTGCAAGATGGGTGTTTGTGGAGTTTATTACAGCTTAAGCTGACGCTTTCAAAGTTTTGTCCCTTTTTTTTTTTTAATGTTTACGCTTAGGTAATACTTAAATAAAAATCGTGTCTCCATAAAGATCTTAGACGTCCATATCCGAATATCTATATATATATGTATATGTATTCCTTCATATATATATGTATATGTATTCCTTCATATATGTATATGTATTCCTTAACATATATATGTATATGTATTCCTTCATATATGTATATGTATTCCTTAACATATATATATATGTATTCCTATATATATATGTATTCCTATATATATATGTGTGTATTCCTTCCTATATATATGTATTCCTTCATATATATATATATATGTATATGCATTCCTTCATATGTATATGTATTCCTCCATATATATATATATTTATATATATATGTATTCCTTCTCGGAGGGTAATTAGTTCAGAGTACGAGTGCTTCACGTGCTTACAAGGATAAAATCTATCTCTGTCTCAAATACTCGCTTTCACCCGACGGCTTTGCAAGGAACTTTTGGTTTATGGCTGAACTGAGAGAAGCCTTCGAAAGACTCCGTTAGCAAAAAAAAAAAACAAAAAAACAACAAAATAACAGATCCCTACCGCGTTCCGTTTAACATCACACACTTCGAGCGAATTAGAAGATCATTATCAGCCGTAATTCTGATTTAGTTAGGTACGGTCTAGAGCCTCTTCTTCCCGCCCCCACGTGAAGTGACAGACTCGAACCGCTCTCTGATTATTACTTTGGGGCTACAGGGAGCTCTGGGGCATAATTAAAAATATTTCCAGAAAGACTCGGTGGACCACATCTGACGTCGCAGGCCCTGTTAGAACCAGACCACATCAAAGGGACCCCTTTTTGTTTTCAGAAATGGTCACCAGACAAACTTAAAATATACAAGAGTTGGGCTTATGCTTTATTGTAGAGATGTCTGAGCGGAGCGAAACGACTTTGGGAGCGCTGCTCCGGGTGGGACGAGGTAGTTACGGCCCTTTGATATTTCCGTGGGGGTCGGGTGGGTTTCATTTGAAAGGGGGACCATTAATGATAGACCTGTGAGTGTTCCCCTCCCTAACAAGCGGAATCCACATCGCTCAGGGAGCCCGGCTGCGGCAGATGCCCAGGGCGGAAAGATTTGCGGCTGATGGCGCTAATTATGAAAATGCGATCAAGATGGAAACAATTTGAGCAAAAGTCATTAGCGTGTTACTCTTCCACCCACTGGTCTTTGGGGTTTATTGCTGCGGCGGGGGGCGGGAGGGGGATCTTGCGGGATTGGTGTGGGGCTTTTTGCAGAGCGCTGATGAAAATGCCCTGCGAATCCCGAGCCGGAAAACGTCAGATGCGCATCCACAGGGCGATGCATCAGGCTCGGGACAGAGCCCAGGTTCGCTCCTAAGAGATCGCTGTAATTACTGTCAGTAATTGCGCTTTATCTTCTCTTCAAGCGGTGCCGGTGAAAGCATCTTTCAGGAGACTCGTGGCACGCTAAGAGTTATTTTTCTGCTGCCTCAGTTGTCTCGTAGCCCGTCAGAGGTTACGAGTACCCAGGAGACGATTTACGGAGCATCCCCGAGAGGAAGGTTTTCCACAGAGGTTCTTTTAGGAGAGACTTTAGGAGGATTTGGCCCGCAAGAAACACCCCTCACCCCATACACTTCAAAATATGGGTCCTGCATGTTTAAGATGTTCATCTTTTTACTTGCATGTACTGCTTTTTTATCTTCCAATGGATACACCGGGACCACTTGACTGCCTGGCAGTGGCATTGTAGGAGAACAGCAATAAAGAATTAATTGTACAAACATTTATCATCCCCAGATCAAACTCCCCTTGTGAGGCTGGGGCTTAACTTGTGGAGAAGAAAAGGGGGAGGAAGGGTGGTAATGGCGGAGAGGGTGCTTGTGGGTTTTTTTGTGTGTTTCCTTTTATTCCAGACGACTGTATAATGAAAATCCTTTTAGCCTTGAAGAACTACTAAATATTAAGCACGGCTTAAAACGGGGAGTAGCTTTCGAGACAGTTTCGTCCTCCTACCATTCCTTTTAGGAAAAGGTCGTACCCCTTCCCTTATTTTCCCGCTAGTAAAAGCTTCCCTTTTAAAAGAAGTCTTTAACGTGTAAGAAAATCCCCCTGCTCTACATAGGAAGGTATTTAAAAAAATTTATAGATCTCTTCATGTTCGCCAGTTCCGGAAAAAAAAAAAAATTATATTGATCAAGGTCAAACGCTCGAATTGTGACGTGACTCACTTCAAAGGTGTATTTGTGTGCCCTTCAAGCACATTAATACTAATTATCTCTCAAACACTTCCTCAAAACTCCTACTGCCTGTTTCAGATGCAAATCTAATTAACGAGCTGCCTTTGAGGAGCACGCAGGGACAGCGTAATTCACGGAGCTGTTGAACCTTTTGCCTTCTTTTATATTTATTTATAGGTAGCTCCATCCTCTTTTGAAAGCGTAGGCAGTGGTGTGAAGCGACAGGCTAGCGAGGGCAGCTCCGCGCCAGCTAATGAGACTTTCCAGGCACTTTCCAGGAGTCAGGGAAAAGGATTAGCTGCGACTTCTTGCAAATGCACTCAGGGATGTACATCAGAACACTCGCCGGGCCTTACTTTGCCTAAGTTAATTTGGGAATGATTAAATCGTGAAAGCTCTGTCTAAACAACGCCTAATAGTCCTAAGCGTGAGCTGAATGATTTAGGAATGGCTGTTTGTGCTGCTCACCGGGGGCAGAGCAGGGGACCCGCACACGCAGAGCGAATCCGGGGGGGTTTTCTGCCCCCAGCGCCTCCCGGGGAGCCGGGACCCGCACCCCCTCCCTCACTCCTCTTCCTTTAACACTCCCCAAAGCCTCCTCCCGAGGATGCTGCCTTGGAGCATCGTCATCCGCCCCGTCCATCCGCATCCTCGGCTCGGCGGAGGGTCCGCGGGGCGGGCGGCCCCCGTGCGGGGGTGTGCGGTGTGAGAGAGAGAGAGATGCTGTGTAATTTTATCCACGCTGCACTCTGGGAGTTCACACGAGACTGATACCTTTTGCCTCCTCTGCTCTGTATCAATTGGTCGCAGATCAGGCTATTGTTGCAGGAAGCTCCTTTTATTTCTATGCTCCGTCGATCAACTGTTTTCCCCGCAGTCTCCTGCCGAAATTCAGCAGCTCCCTCCCTCCCTCTCTCCCTCCCTCTCCCTCTCTCTCTCTCCCTCCTTGCCTCTCTGTCTCACGCATGCCGTCTGTCTATCTGGAAATCCAAGGAGAAGGCTGATCACGGCAGCTGCGTGTAACACAAACAGCTGGGACTCTTCGGTGGCCTTCGCCGATGTCTATTGATTTAAGTAAATCTGAGACAGATAAAAGGGCCGGATCGAGGCTGATAAAACCTCGCCGATGCTGCGCGGCTCGGAGCAGCGTGCGCTCGGCATCTCCGGAGCGCTGCTAGCAAGACGGCTTTAATGGGAGCCCTGGTGCCGCTCGCTGCGAGCCCCGCTCTCCCCGGCAGACCGAGCGCTGCGGCCACCATGCCACGATGGTTATAATCTGGATCCTGTTCCTCACCCTGCTGCAGGAGCCGCGCTCCCCGGGGCGGGCCGCGGCCGTGCCCGAGCCCTCCGGAGCCGCCCCCCGGCCGCGCCGGGATGCGGGGGGACGCGGCGGCGTCTACGAGCACCTCGGGGGAGCGCCCCGCCGCAGGAAGCTCTACTGTGCCACCAAGTACCACCTGCAGATCCACCCCGGCGGCAGGATCAACGGCACCCTGGAGAAGAACAGCGCCTTCAGTGAGTACCGCGCTCGCCTCGCCCCGCAGCTCTGCCCCCGGCCCGGGTATGGGGAATGGGGATCCCTCGCCCGCATCAGCGGCTCTGCCCTCGCCGCTGGACGGCACGGACGGGGCGGTGGCGAAGCTGATCCTGCCCCGCGCTGCCCGGGATTAATTGTACAAAATTATAATTGCCTCCTCGGCGGGGACGCCGGGGTCGAGGGTTTGGCCCCATCCCCTCCCCTCCTTTGCCTCGCTGTCCCAGGAGCTGCCCCGCTGGCTCCTTCGGACGCGGTGCTCCCCTGTCCCGGGGCTCCCCTCGAACCGGGCGGGGAACGCCCTGCAGGGTGCGGGGACCCGACGGCCGGCCCAGGGTGGCGATGCCCCCGGTGCAGGAGGAGACCCCCAAACCACAAATTTCCCCGCCGGGGACCCTGCCCTGCGCAGCCCGGCCGAGCTGTCACTGGGGCTCGCCACGCCAGCCCTGCCTGAGCCCGGCATCTCCCGGAGCCCTCTGGAGCTGCCCGCGGGTCCCCGTCCCGTCCCAGCTTGGCTCCCGCGGGGGCTAAGTCACATCTATCCCTGTGACATGTGCCGGGCAGCGGCGGTGATTAGGATGAAAGCGGATCTGTCGGGAGTGAGCGGGTTTGTGCGAGGGCGGCAGGAGGGAGGAGAGCGGGGCTCAGCACCGGGGGAGCCCCCGGCGCCCCCGCACCCGGCCTGGGCCCCGCCACCCCAGGATGCGCAAATCCCGCCTGGTGATGGCACACAGAGATAGGGAGACCTCAGGGATGCGTCTGAAGTCCATAAAGGAAAACCACTATTTCCTAGAGAAGTCCCCCCTCGCTGTCACAGCCCGGAGGAGGCATCCTTCAGCAGCCAACCGGTGCCTGATTCAAACCAGCTGTGCCAAACCCAGCCCAGCTGTCCCAGAGCTCCCAGCAATCCAGCTCTGCACAGGGAACTTGGAACCCAGCTCTGCCTTCAGCCTTTCCAAAAGGCAGCAGGGGGTTGGGGTGCCAGGGTCACCTCTGGCTTTCAAGCACTCATAGAAAGTACAGAGCCATCAGGATGTGGCTGGAGAGCTGAGAGCAGGGTCTGGGCGAGCCTGATGGAGAGCCATGCACATACACCAGCATCCTCTGAGTCATCTGTGCCTCCATGGGTGTCCTGGCACCTTTGGCTGGATATTTGGGCAGGTGTTGCACCAGCCTGGCCTGTGACACTTCTGTTGCAGGACCCCGTCTTGGATCGCCTGAAAATGTCCTCCCTTTTAACTTGTCTCAGACAGTCCTTGTCTGGAGGGCAGCATCGGCTTCCTAAACCTCAAGTCCCTTTCATGATTATGTTCATGGCTCTAAAATGAAGCAGCTTGCTCTGGTTCCTAAATCTCAAGTCCCTTTCATGATTATGTTCATGGCTCTAAAATGAAGCAGCCTTGCTCTGGTTCACCCTCTGGAGACCTCAGCAAGGGCTTTGTCCTGGAATGGGCAGCTTTGTGACTGGCTTCAATAAGTCAAGAGCTCTTGTGTTCCTAAGCCTTAAAAAAGATTTAAAGTTTTTTATGCACATAAAGAATTAAGTGAACCTCTAGTTCAGTGTCAGATCTTTTTCATTTTTGAAGGGGTTCAATCTCAATCAGACATCTTGGGGTTTCTTGTCCACCTTGTCTCAAACAGTTCCTGCATCATCCTTGCTTTGTATTGTTAATAATAATAATAATAATAATAATGTCAAATAATAATAATTTCATCCACATGATTGCCCTGATTCTTACGTGAGCAAGTGGTAGCTGTGAGATCACACTCCTCAGGTAAGCAGCCATGCAAATGTATCTCAAAAAGTTACACCTGAGCAATAACTCATCTCCTAATTCTGTTTCGAGGTATCCTGGAGATAACTGCTGTGGATGTTGGAATCGTTGCCATCAAGGGCCTGTTCTCTGGCAGATACCTGGCCATGAACAAGAGGGGCAGACTTTATGCATCAGTAAGTTTTAGTGAAGCCTGGCACGTGCCTGTCATTTCCTGTGGAAGGAACAGGTCTAGTGGGGAGCACTGATTTCTTATAAATCCACATTTCTGGAGAAAAGTAAAGCTACAAGAGGTTTTTGCCTGGAATTCTTACAGGCAACCAGTGAGTGTATTCTTGAAGGTGGGGGAAAAGCTCTGTTCTTACCTTCTTACTGCCTGGACAGCCACAGGTATGTGGAATGTCAGAATTGTCCATGTTTTATATGGATCTTGGGTGCCTGCAGGGATGTGTCAGGTAAAGAGTGTCCTCAAGTAACTGAGCATCATTGGTGCTGCAGGAAAGCAGCCTCCTGATGGGAGTTTCCTTGCACAGAGCTTATGGCTGGGCAGTGGAAGAATTTGCAGTACTAAAAGGCAGGGCTGTGCAAGGAAAGCAAAAAGGAGAAGGTGTGAGAAGATAAAGGTGAAAATAAACACCTTATTTTACTCCTTTGACCTAATTTTTTTTTTCCTTAATCTGTGAGATAAAATCCGGGGTGTGCTGATATAAGTGGGAGCCTTGCCTCCTCAGCCCAGACAGTATTTCCCCTGAGTGAATAAAATACTTCAGCTTAGGCTTCTTCACACTCAGGGACATAGCAGGGCACATTTGTCAGCGTGTACCACACACATTATCTCCCTGCTTGAATTTCTTCCACTGTCTTTGATTACATCCCAGCAATCTTGTGATCTCTCACTGCAGGACAGCCCAAACTGTGCAGTTTCCCCATGAATCCTGGGGTGTGGAAGCAGGTTTGAAGAGGGGAAATATGGCTGAGGTGAAATTTGCTCCCTCCTAGGAGTCATTAGATGTAATTCTGTTGATTTGGGCAGCAGGACATACCCTTGAGGGATGTGATCTTTGAGGACCCAGCCTAGGTGACACAATCAACTCTGTCCCTCCCCAGGTTGACACCTTTAGCTCCAGCTTTTCAGGAATGTTCTGGCAGTGTTTACCACCCAGTTTCTTTAATGTGCCTCACGTGATGCTCTCTGATTAAGGGGGCTGTG
Organism: Agelaius phoeniceus; assembly: GCF_051311805.1. Classification (NCBI taxonomy): domain Eukaryota; kingdom Metazoa; phylum Chordata; class Aves; order Passeriformes; family Icteridae; genus Agelaius; species Agelaius phoeniceus. The sequence continues at coordinate 8,714,298 of NC_135270.1, read as the reverse complement.
TGTAAAGATGGGTGTTCTTTGCTACTGCAGAGAACCACACTGCAAACGATTTTGGCCAAGGAAAATGCAGCTGAAGAGGAATGAGGGCATGGTAGCTCTGCTTGCCAAAGTTAAGCCTGTCCAGTTGTTTGCTTCTGATTGAAATGGGTATATTTTTCAATGGACCTCCTCCATCAGTTCAGAACCAGCATCTGCCCCAAAGAAATTATTTGGAAGGATGATTTTTTTCAAGTTCTTTCTCATCTTTCTCTCTTCCTTCTTCAAAATAGGGGTTTTCCCCTTCAGATTGTTTACACTGAATTAAAATAAGACTAAACAAATTCTGAGCAAAAAGATCCTCTCCTAAAGTGCAGAAAAGCCAGGAGCAGGACAGCTCTGAGACTCCTTTTCTCCTGGACTTCTCTTTCTGGTGGTAGGAGCATCAGGCCATCTCCTGATTGCTCATTCTCTGGTTTGTTCATCTGTCACGTGCCAAAGAACATCAGCCATTGAAGGTTTCTGTATAACTTGAAAAGAGAATTTGTCCCCTTCCAGCTCAAGTTTGAGAGAGACTGGTTCAGGCTTGTGTTTCAGAGCTGGAGGGACAATCCAGGGAATGCTGTTCCACTCCAGCTTTTTTCACAGAAGCAGGAAGGGGTGAGGGCTCAGCTCAGGAGAAACTTCCTGTCTTTGCTTGCCTGTCCAACAACTTCACTGCTATCACTAGCCCAAGACCCTGTGCAAGGTCCCTGTTTAAAAAACCTGACTAATTCAGAGATAATTATCCAGGGAGCATTTTATGAAAGGGTATTGGAATAACTCCATTACCCCTCACTTCACCCATTTCCCCATGTCAACAAGATGGGTCTGTTGAGCCTGCAGAATCCCTTTGTGCCCTTGGCAGATTGTGACAATCCTCTGGATCTATCCCGTGTGCTAAACCCTCCCCAGCCAGAAGGGAGGCAGGCAGCAGGACAAACCCACCTACATCTGGTGGCTGTGTGGGCTCCAGCCCCACAGCATCTGAAAGCCTTGTCCTTGCAAGGGAGGGCGCTTCCGTTGCACAGCTGGGAATCCAGGACATGTGGAGTCTTTTAAAACCTTCTTAAACCCCCATCAGTGTTTCTGGGGAGTGAGCAGCACTAAAGACAAGCTGTTCATGGGGTCTAGGGCTCTTCTGGTTACCTGTGCCCTTTCCACACCCTCCAGAGAAGGGAAAATAAAACCCCACGGTAGCGGTTCCTTTCTGCCTCTGTGCTTCACACATTTTAGATGCTAAAATCTTCATCCCACAAGTGGAGCAAGGATGGGTTTGGAGCTAAGGAAAGATGGGCAGTGTGGGAGGTCCTTTGTCTGTGCTGGTTCTCCTGCTCCCAGGGAGGGGGAAGGAGTTCCTCGTGCCAGGCTTTTGCAGAGAGGTCTCTCAGTCAAGGAGCAGGGGAAAAGGGGCAATTTTGGACAGATCCTGTGAAATGTGAGCAACTGGGACGGGTGCATATTGTGCCTTACAGTTTGTGATAAAGGAGCAGCCTGGCATTTTGGAGGAGCACACTGGTAGGCAGAGTGTGCTTTCAATTTCATAAATTTCATACATTTCAAGAAGCTCCATAAAGGTACATTTTACTGCTCAAATATCCAGTCTGAACTGGCTGTAACAGACTGCAAGTGTACCTAATGACTAATACACAAATTGAAGAGACACATTTTACATTACACTGTAGAATTTTACCTTTTCAATAGATGGCAGAGGTTGATAGGCAGCAATTAAATAATCTGTCCAGTTTCACAGCTGCATTAAATTCATAAGCACAAAAAAAAAACCCATCTGAACAATCAGTAGACCTATTCACTCCTATTCACATGCCACCTCTTTGTTTTCAGTTTGGTTTTGGGGCTGCTCCCTAGGGTCTCTGGTGCACAGAGTGTGCTCACACTGCTGACAGGCAGCACCTTGTTCAGGCTCAGTGCTTCCCTCCTGCCTTCTGGGCTTTTCTTACCAAGTGTGTTGATGTCCTTGTCCTAAAACTGAGGAGAGTCTGGCTTCAGACTTTGTTGTTGCCACATTTCTCTTCCCAGAGAAAAGCAAGGCACAATACTTCCCAAGAATATTTCTGGATTTTACATTCTCTGAACCTCAGAGAAAAGAAAAACAATTCTTATCTCATTTTCTGTGCAAAAGCAGAATGTAACATGGAGATAGTTTACCCAGAGTGATGGGGTTTTTTTTCCTTGGCCTGTCAGGGCCAAGAGTGTGTGTGTGTGTTGGGATTGTTGGGGGACAGTCGCAAGATCGTGTGCAGTGGAGTGCTTGGCAGATTCAATTTTGATGTAATGTAATATAGTGTAATATAGTGTAATATAGTGTAATATAGTGTAATATAGTATAATATAATATAATATAATATAATATAATATAATATAATATAATATAATATAATATAATATAATATAATATGAGTATAATAAATATATAACTTATATTGCATTACATTATATTACATTATGTTACATTATATTATTATAACGAAGTAATTAATTAGCCTTCTGATAAGATGGAGTCCTCATCATGCTCTATAATATAATATAGTATAATAAAGAAATATATATAATATATATAGAATAATATAATAGAATATAATAATATATAATATATATAATAGTATAATAAATATATATTATATATAATATCGTCATATAATATGTCATAATATATTATATATAATATATTAATAGTATAATAAAGTAATTAATTAGCCTTCTGATAAGATGGAGTCCTCCTCATCATTCTCTCCCCTGTGTCGGGGATAAATAGTATAATAGATAATAATATAATATAAGTATAATAAAGTAATTAATTAGCCATCTGATAAGATGGAGTCCTCCTCATCATCCTCTCCCCTTCATCAGGGATAAATAGAATAATAAATAAATAAGTAAATATATATATGTATATATATATAAAAAATATATATGTATATATAAATATATATTATAATAATATAATATATAATAATAGTATAATAAAGTAATTAATTAGCCTTCTGATAAGATGGAGTCCTCCTCATCATTCTCTCCCCTTCGCCAGGGATGAATAGTATAATAAATTAATATAATGCAATATAATATAATATAATGTAATAATATATAATATATGATATAATAATAGTATAATAAAGCAATTAGTCATCCTTCTGACAAGATGTAGTCAGGTGCATCCTTCTCTCCCCTTCCTCAGGGGCAGAAATATCCGCTATATTTATATTTTTCCCCCCGTGTTTCCTCCCCAGGAGAGCTACAACGCCGAGTGCGAGTTCGTGGAGCGGATCCACGAGCTGGGCTACAACACCTACGCCTCGCGGCTGTACCGGACTGTGCCCGGCAGGGCGGGCAGCAGGCGCAGAGCCAGCGCCGAGAGACTCTGGTACCTCTCCATCAACGGCAAGGGACGACCCCGCAGGGGCTTTAAGACCCGCAGGACACAGAAATCCTCTCTCTTCCTGCCCCGGGTGCTGGATAACAAGGACCACGAGATGGTCCGGCTGTTCCACAGCAGCGCCAAATTCCGGGAGGGTCTCCTGAGGGCGCCCAGCAGGAACCAGCGCAGGAGGAGAGGGCACTGATGGGCTGGCAGGGACTGAGAGCCTTCAAAGAGCTACCAAAAGAGCTCACAGCTGTGATTGTACCGGGGGCACGAGCAGTGACAGGTTTTATACGCTCTGTGATAGAACCAAACCCCACATCGCTCGCTCGTAGCTGTTGTAGGTTTGTTACCTGTGGGGAAGGAGATGGGAGGTAAGCTGAGGCACATTCAAAGATAAATCAGCTGGGTGTAATAATTTTGCAACGGCTTTCGTGTTTTCTTTTCTTTTCTTAAAAAAAAAAAATCGTTCAATATTCATTTCAAAAGTATTTTCATTCTAACCTGCCATAGGCTATTATCTCAGTGTTGCCCTCACAGATCATATTTAACACTTACCAACTTTATGTCCACAGAGAAGCTATAGTGCTTTCATGGCTCTTCTGGCCATGAGAGGCTACATTTTTATTTTTACATAATACAGGAGTTAGAAAACTGGTGGTTTGTTTCTTTTAATTTACATATATTTATTTTTATTTTATGGCCACCTATTATCAATTATACTTTTTCCAGGACTGTCCAAGAAAAGTAAGATTGTCATCTACTTCAAACACTTCAACAGACCTTCACATTACCAGATTATCCTTGATTTTGTTAAACTAAAACTCTGAGATGCCTCACCTTGTCATTTAAATAAATGAATGGTGGTAAAGTGGCATTTGCATTGGACAGGCTTTGGCAGTATAAATCTCTTTACCAACAGATGGACCCTCTCTTAGAATAGGACTCAAATGGGTTGTGAAAGAGAGTAGGTTTGGCTTGGATATTGGGAGGAATTGTTCCCTGTGAGGGTGCTGAGGCCCTGGCACAGGCTGCCCAGAGAAGCTGTGGATGCCCCATCCCTGGAAGTGTCCAAGGCCAGGCTGGACAGGGCTCTGAGCAACCTGGGATGGTGGAAGGTGTCCCTGCCCATGATAGGCCGTGGAATGGGATGAGATTTAAGGTCCCTTCCAACCCAAACCATTCCATGCTTCCATGATTTTTTTCTGCTGTGATTCTTCTTCTGCAAAGCTGAGGGGAGTCCCCATCACAGATTCAATTTTTGAGCAATTTTAAGCTTTAAACACTTTTCTTGGTATCCAGGAGATGACAGAGTAGTACAAAGACTGAGATGTGCTTGACATGCACAAATAAAGGTCATTTCAGTGGGGTTTGACCTTGTGCTCTTCATTTCCAAGAGTTAGGTCCTAATAGTGGAGAGCTGGAAAAAAGAAAGACTGCACTGAAATAAATGCTCTATGTGAATTTAACAAAAGATTTTTAATTTAAATCTGACATTTCATAGAAACAGATAGGTGTGAATCCCATTCCTGGCCATATTGAGAAAAAAGGTCTTCTTGTGGGCTGCTTTTGAATGGACCCATTTAAATGTGCTCATTTAAAACTAGGTAGGGAAAAATCTTCCTTTCAGCAGGAGGTGAAACCTGTGAGAGAGAGAAGTAAGATGAGTTCACAGAATGAGGTGACCAAGCCTGGGTTTAGCAGTGCTTACTTCTCCATAAAGATAAAATCAGAAAGGTGTTTTTATACCAAATAATGTGTCCCATTCCTTCCAGCCTCCTATCTTTTCTGTAATATTCTAACAAAGGAGGAAAGTATGTTTCAATAAGAAAGTCAAAGGTTTCAATAAGAAAGTCAAAGTTCCTTGATCTCCATTCTTTTTTGTACTAAAATAATGTAAAAAGCCCTTTAAATGATGTACATTAAATAATGGTGCACACAGAATAGATCTAGGTTTAGAGAAGAGCAGGGAAAACCATGACTCATGGTTCCCAAATTTTCCTGCTTTAAAACAAAACAGCAAAAAAATAGTGATGGGATCTTCATGGAGTTAACCAGGCAGCCTCATGCCAGGAGCCACTGTGCAAAGAGGAAAGAGAGACACTGAAAAGGAAGCAGAAGAATCCAGATTTTCTCTTTGTTCACTGTCCTGCCAGCCACACAGGGCCCAAACTGCTGCAGGATCCAAGGTGCCTTCTGAAAGTTGGTCCTATCAGGGAAGAAAATTAAGTTTTGCCTCCTGGGCATCAGGGCTGTTTTGGGGACACTCCTGGGTCTGCCAGCTCCCTGTCTCAATTCCCAGTTGCACTTTCCCCTGGAGGTGGGAGATGACTGGGCAGGAAAGGGGGATACAGGAGCCCTCCCAGCTCTCCAGCTCCAGGAACAAAATGCAAGGGAAGGAAAGTGTCAGCAAGAAAATATCACACACAGCTGAAGGTTGAGACACACTGTTTCCTTCAGGTGTAATTTCTAAATAAACAATGTAAAACATTTCTTTTGACCACTTTCAGATTTACTTGACCTCAACTTGTAACAAAACCATGATCCATGCTCAGCTTTCTCTCCCCTAAAATTGCTGTTGTCAAGTTAATGACTACTGCCTGCTTCAGATATTTTTGATAGACCTGATGGTCTGAAGAAAATGACCAAACTCATGTTTCCCATGACACAAAGATGCATCTTCACCCCTGCTCCAAGTCCATTTCCTATCAAACCTTTGCTGTTCACTCCCAGCTTTCCTCAAGGGCAAGATTTTTTGTGCCGGCTGTATCCCTTGCTTTGCTGCACCTCTGTTGTTACCAATTTTTCCTCTTGTTCTTTTCTCCTGCCTCTCTTTTCCAGATGGCCCAGCTCCCTACCATAAAGGATCAGCAGTGGGTGATACAGGAATATCACTAATTACAAAACACCTTCTTACTCCTGCCTTTGTTTAGAGCTGCATTTCGTGCTTGTGGGAATATTGTTAGAACAATTTTCCCATAGGATATCACAACAAAGTTAAGCTTAACACATGAATTAAATTCTTATTTCAGTGGTAGTTTTTGTCCCAGCAAAGCCTAAAATACTAACACTGGAAAAGAAAGGAAAAGGGAGACAAAAAAAAATAATTAACTCATTGGACACAATGGCATTTTAACTACTGTAGGTAAGTGATGATTTTCACATCAACCTAAAACAATTTCATCCACATTCTTAGGATTTTTCTTTGCTCAGTCTCATTGCAGCAATTCAAAGGAGATGGCTTTGGGATTTGGCTTCTTTTTTTTTTTTTCTATCTTTTAAGAAACATTAATGTTCTTGTTGAAATGCTTTTCATTACAGACATTCATTGCTTAATATTCTTTTAGCAACCTTGAATTCCACAGTTCCCAGACACTGACAGGCTGAAATCCTATTCATGATAATGATCCCAGTTGTAATCTATATCCCATTTTATTTGTTTGGACCAGAACCATAGTGGATACCTTAGAGGAGGAAGTAGATTTGAGCTATTTTCTCCTTAGGATTAAAACATCAAGATGTATCTCCTCTCTTAAAAGCTCCTTGAGTGAATCCACACCTTTCCATTGTAAGGATTTTTTTATTTTGTGTTTTTTGAGGAAGATGTAAACTTTACCCCTTTGGGGGCTCCAGCATTTCTGCAAACTTCACATACTTCAGAGCACAAAGCTACTGCTGTTCTCACCCTGGAGCCAGGAGAGGATGCTCACCACAAATTCATTCATTCCCTTCTCCTGCTCTGGATGACCCTGCTTGGATCCTTGGACCCTCCCATCCACCAACCTGTCTGTGATTCAGTGGTTAGCTGTCCTTAATTCAAACTGATTATTGGTTTGTTCTCACCTTTGGATGTTCAGATTCCTGCTGGGCATTTTGGAGTCCAGCTCCCTCTCCCAGCCCCTCTGATTTCTCTCCATTCACCAACACTGTTCAGTTTGGGATCAGCAGCTCTCCAGCCCACTCCAGCCATCTGCTGTACTTCCTTTCTGTTCTCTCCCTTAAAATCACTCACTGCAGATGCAACAGAGTTGCCCAATTGGCAGGTATGAACAAGAATGGAGCAGCTGGTGTATGTACTTCCAAAAATTGTCTTTTAAGGTTGCTCTTCTGCACCATCTCATTCCCACACTCTACAAGTGTGGACTCTTGTAGAGTGTAGAGTACTCTTCCTTTTCTTCATCCCCTTCACCTCCTCCCCATGGCAAAAGTCTTTCCATTGGTGCCATTTCTAGCATTTGTAGAACCATTTCCTCACAGTTCTGTACTTTTAAAAAACATTTTTCTGTAGAAATTGTACAAATTATGGTTTTGGGGTTTTTTTTTCCTTTCCCACTCACTGACACATTACTCAAACAGGATTTGAAAGTCATTATCTTTTCATGAGGCAGAGGACAGTGAATTGAGGGGGTTTTGGCAAAATTTTCATTTGCTTGCTTCCAGACAGAAGATACACAACCTGGTCTGTGACTTGATTTATATGTGGAGCAGATTTTTTAGTTTCTTTAACCCTTGCTTTAGCTCATCACCAACCTCATGTAAAATATCCTGGCCTTTGGTGATTGTGTTGGGTCTTTTGTGGCTGTCCCTTGGTAAAAAGCAAGAGTTGTGCTTGAAACATGAACAGCTTCCCCACGCCAAAGAGCTAAGCCACAAGGCAGGAATTGTTTCCAAATTTACTCACACCTTTTTTCCTCCACTTTCTAAGCATGGATTTCCCTTCTCTTTGAGCATCATCCATTTGCCATCCTGAGGTTATATTCTGGTAATTCTGTGATATTTCTGGCTCTTTGTTTCACCACTTTATAGAGGTCTGATATTGGTTTCTACAAGCCCTGCTCCTGTTTCCTGTTTCCCTCAGCAGGAGCAGCAGTGAAATCCATTTCTATTTGGAAACTGCTTCACAGTTATTCCCCCAGCATTTCTCAAGGTAATCTTATTTAATTCCAATGAATGTACAAAATCTGTTTTTCCCAGTCACCACAAGCATGAAAATAATGCTAGAAGGGATGTTTTGTTCCTACTCTTTAACAGCACTAACCAGCCCCAAAACCCTCTCTGTTCTGAGTCCTTTTGTGAGCTCTTGGATTTCCTGCTTTGCTTCCTGACATTTCCACTTTCTTCTCTGCCTTTTTTCCATAGATGTACAACCCTCTGGAAAACAATAGGCAAAGAAATCCCTTTGGCCACACGTGTCTTCCCTTTGGACACTTGCATGGTGCTGGTGGTGGAATGGTGTTAGTTCAACTATTCAGTGGACAAGGCTTAAGTGTGTCCTATAATTGTCTGAATCAAGGATGTGGTTACACCCCCCCAGCTTTCAGAAGGTTTTCTCCCATCCAGAGCAGCTCAGGATGAGAAAAATCTCTACAACAAAGCTGTTACAACAATTGGTATTCACCATCATAACTTCAATTCACAGCCTCATCTGTAAATATGAACTCAGAGAAGCAGAAAAGTAAATATATTAAAATTGTAGCCAGGCAGGGCAATATATGAGATATCACAGAAAAATGCCTTTGTAAAACATCTCTTTGAGTTGCATTGAAAACCTTTCCCCAGAGCACTCTGCCACCACTGAGCACTGACATCCAAAATCTCCTTCAGACCCATACAATAACCTCAGAAAATAAAGCTGTTAACAACAACAATGAAAACTTTGAACCTTAGTGCTTATTTGTATCTGATACAAAGCACAAGATTCTTCATACTTGGGTGCCCATGTATCTCATAGAAACATGGAATTTTCCTCTGGAAAAAAAATGTGTAACATTAAAAATCAGGAATCCTTTTTCTGCCTCAAAAGCTGAGGGAGAGCATTAAAAGAGAAAAGTTTGCAATGTACCTCCCCAAAAGTGAATACAGACAAATTAAGCCAAACCTTTCTAAGGTTATTCGTAACAAAATCACTGATTGCCACATTGGTACAGCAAAGACATTTACACTTTTGGACTCAAAGCAAATGAGATTCCACATAACTTTACATTCCTGGAATTGAAATGCTTCAATATTCATTTCAATATTAATTACCAGTGACATGCTGAAGGCCTTGTAAAGGGAGGCATTCAGTTAGGACAGCTGTTTATGCATTATTGATGTGCAGAATTGTTTTCTAAGGATAGAAAGGATATCAGCTTATTAGTCTGCCAAAAAGATTTTGATAGGAACTGCTGAGATCTGTCTTATGAAAATAATCTGTGCACAGAGGGACCTTACTGACAGCTTTTCTTCTCCTCCTTCTTGGAATGCAAACTATTTTCCTTGGTAATAAATATAGTATCTTTCTACTGGCCACAAAAGAAGTATCTTTTAACAGGAAAATTCACCAGCAAAAAGCCTTTCCAGCCCCAAACTATTCCATGGTTCTCTGTGGAGAGGTGAGGCAGAGGGGAAGGATGCCAACCTGCCAAAGCCAGGAGACTGCAAAGGGCATCTCCCCATGAGTCAGATCCTGGCAGATATTCCTGCATCTCCTGGAGCTGAACAAGAGGATGGGAAAAGTCTTCAATCACCCCTTGGTTGCTTCTGGTCTCCTCTGCTGTACAGATCTTCAGGGACTGAAGAATTCTTGGTTTTCCTCTGTTCCATTAATGGCATTTTTAAAAATTATCATGGATTCCTGGCTGCCGCCAGTGGGGGTTTTCCAAGCAGTGAATTCCTTGGTTTGTCCCCAGGAAAACTCAGCTGCAAGATGAGCAATGTGAGGGAGGTCCCTCCTCTGTGGTTGTTTTTCACTTGTGGCACGTGGGAAATGAATTTGTAGAAAAGTTTCAAAGTTTGATAGAAGGCTTTTGTATTATGTAATTGTATACAAACTTGAAGATAAGTGAATTATAACATCTGTATTGTCTCAGCCTTCCCATAAGATTGAAAATGGAACAAAAGTTTTTAAGGCACCTCTCAATCACCCCATCTCTGGATCAGAAAAGGGCTTGATCCAACACTGGTACATCCCACCTGGAATGGGAAATGGAAGTTCTCACCCTTATCCATGATGTGGACACAACCATTAAACACAAACTGACCCAAGGGAGAAAACATTGCCAGCTGCAAATGTCCCTTTTTATTGTCACCCATTTTATTAACATGACAGCAAAAAGAAGTGACCAGCTTCTAAAATACGAAAAGATTTGACCCCAAAATAATTCATGAATAAAAGCAGGCACAAAAATATCTAGTTGTAAAAATATGACTTGAATTTGACTTATTTTTCTCCAATTTTAGGCCAAAAGTTTTTTTTTTTTTTTGTAAGCAAAAGGTGCCTTGCTTTTTGGATGTGCTCAGGAAAGAGCACTGCCCATAAGGATGATGTTGGAAAAGTTTATTTCAGCAGCATGAATTAGCAAAGCAGAGGGAAAAAGAGAGTGAGAATATGTATGAAACCCTAGAGAAATTTTGGAGCTTATTCTCCTGTGAGAACTAACTGATACAACAAAACTGAATAGCCTGGATAAGGTAGCTTTAGTCCACATATCTGCCTCCTCTTCTATTAAGGATTTGCTCTCTTCCTCCTTGGATTTTCAGAGAGGGAGAAAAATGCATTGAACTGATTGGTCTTTATTTCTTTTTAAAGCTATCTTAAACAGTCCTTTGAAGTTTGCAAGTTCAAATGTCTCCTGTTTCCTTTCAGAAGGTTTGAAGGATTTGGGAAGGTGAACAAGCAGATCTATAATTACAGAGCAGTTGATGGGAACTGCCCTCCTTTGTGAGCATTCTGGGGCCACCTCCAAATTTAGATGCTTGAAGAGAACTGTCCCGTTTTAGTCCTGCAATTGTTCAGATGCCACCACTGCATAGCAGGAGGGAAGCCTTTCTAAAAATCCAAGGAAGATCCCCTTTTTGCCACAAAACAATCAGGGGTTTTGTTCAAGGGCTTCACTTTGCGGTTAAAGAAAATATTTCTTTATTCCACAGCATCAATCCTGAATGCTGGGGTGTCTTTATTGCTGAAATATGTGGATTTGAAGAACACTGAGGAGAATTCAGAGACATCCTGGTGCTAATGCAAGTGTAAGAAACACAGGACAGTGGGAGTGGCTGCAGAACTCCTGAAGGATCCAGCCCCCTGTGGGATGTGCTGTTCCACCAGCTTGGAAATATCTCTGGCATCAGCTGCTTGATTTGCAAATTTTTGTCTTAAAAGAAAGAAAACTAGGTCTGATATTGTCAAAATATCACAAGGTCTCATACTTTGAGCTGAATGTCTGTTTCATTTGGAAATACCCTTTTTTAAAATTTGGAAATAATCTTCTTTTAGAAGCACTTCATGCAGGTTTGGTTACTCTGCCCAATAATGCATCATATGTGATAACCAGACAATAGTTTGTCTGAAATCAATTCTTATCTCTAGAAATTACTCCTTGCATGAATTTTGGAGGGAGAAATGGGCTCATTCACCAAGTGTGACCAGAATTCAGTGCCTTTGGATGCTTCATTAAGAAAGAATTGACAGCAGGTCACGGCTCCACCTTCCTTCTGTGTTTCTATGAGGAAAAGCCACACAAGTGTTACTTTAGGGAGCCAGAAGTGATCTAGGCTGAAAGAAGCCCCCTGAGACAGTGTCCCTAGAGGAGAGGTGACACTGGGCACAGCATAGCTGTGGTGTGACCCTGCGTGCCTGGTTTGCACTGCAGACACTGGAGGCTCACAGGCATGTGTTGCTCAGACCGTGAAACCAACTGAAAATTATTCTTAAATCCTTGGACATTTTTTCATGGCAACATGGGTCTAAAACTACAGCAGCAGAAACTGAGTTTATTTGTGTCCCATAGCCTGTCTGCTCCAAGTATCTGTTACCCCTTTTCAGTAGTGCACATGGAAAGAAAGCCCTCGGGATCAGATTAACTCTTTCTTTCCCCAGTTCTGAATGAAGAATGAAGCTGTATTTCAAGTGCTTTACTGGAAATGTGTTCAAAAGTAGCCGTGAAAACTGAGATTATCTATTGTATTTGATGGTAAAACAAAGCTCTTCAGAACTGAGCCACAGAGGTCTAACAAGACCTTAGAGAGGTTAGACAAGAGTTTGCTTTCTTGATAAACATTGGAGACAATCTAGGTTATGTTCCATGTAAAGAACATGTTGGTTAAACAAAGGAATAATTATTCTTTATTTTAGAAACTAGTGAAGCATTTGGTAAAAAATCTATGGAAAGACTGAAAGACACTTTGTGCCTCTCTTCTATGCAACATTGATAAAACAGAATAGGAAAGGAGACGTGGACAGGTAAAAATGCAAAGAGAGAGAAGAAAAATACTCTTAACACCTTGAGCTGCTCTTGTGGGGCCGTTTCCTCCATGAGGCTGACGGAGGAGAAAGAAGAAAAGAAGCAGGAGCAGGTGGGGAAGAAAAAAGAGAATCTGTCCTGGAGAGTCCTGCCAGGTGAAGGCCAGTGGGTTTTCATTCTGCACACACTTGCAGGACTAAAGCATTTTATCTGAGACAAAAAAAAATGCATCTTCTCACAGCAATGCCATCGTCCACTTGTCAGTGTGACCCTTCAGTTTCACTGGTTTATGAAACTTGTAGTTTCTATTTGGCCAGAGGGCAGTAGCAAAACAGGGATGTGTTTAGTGGATGCAAACCCAAGGTTTTCAGCTTTGGGTGCACATGTGTGCTTGCACTTGGAGGCCCCACAGGAAGGGAAGTTCCTGTTATCCAAGGAAACAATGGGATGAGGCTCTTGGAGCCCATCATGGGCAGGAGCCCCAGGGCAGCCCTGCAGGTGCTGGAGGGAGCAGGAGCTGGCACAGATCTGCACAGGCTCCACACGTGCTGGTGAGGAGCTAAAATAAACCAGAATAAACCAAATGCTAAGCCAAGAGCAAAGGCTGCTCCCATCCCCACTGGGTACCATGACTGTGCAGCAGAGCCAGGATTACATTTCAGGACTGGCTCAGCTCTACAACCCCGCTGCATTTCAGCTGCTCCTCAACCTTATTGGTAGCACAAGGCAACGTTTTCAAATAATTCTGCATTTCAGAGATGAGGTTTTCTTGCTCCTGCAAAGGTACAAACCTGCCAACAGTTCCAGGACTACTGGGGCTATGTGAGATTCCTTTCTACTTTTTGCTTCCAACTAAAGCAAAGGCAGGTCTCTCCCTTTCTGAGTGATTTTTGTGCAAATCTTTGCATAGCTTCAGCACACTTGTGAGAGGGGAAATGGTTTTGAGCCAACTGAATTAATTGCAAATTGATTTAATGGGTTCAGCCACTGAATCTGAGTAACCAGGGTTTTGAATAACTGAGATACTTTTCAGTGTAAGCAATAAATGCCAGGGATAGAACTGTATTATAGGCAACAGAGACTATGACTGAGCTTTGGATAATCAAGATTCTACTTTGTATCATGTATACTTTGGCAGCAGCTGATTCCTGTAGGAATAAGAAAGAAAGAACATGTGCAAACTGCAGCATGACACTGCCACTGTGACCTCGTCAACAACTTCAAGGTCATCATTTAGAAAATCCTTCAGCTTTTTTTTTTTTTTGTCGCCTGGTTACACGTGGGTTGTTAAGATTTATTACAATCATTGCTGGAGAGCACCTGCTAAATGTCAAAAGATTCCTGGGAATCTTCAAGTGTTTTGCTAAGGCAAAACTGCACCTTTTACACAACTTTCGAGAATTCAGCCTGATGGAATACAGTGCAGCCTCCACTGACTCAGGGTATTTTATGGTTCTATGATTTGATCATGCCCTAAAGCAGAAACATAACCACGAGTGGTATTCAAACATATTTGCCCTCCAGACAAACTTACCACTGTCTGAAATGATCCATTTTTGTTTCCTGGGGTTCCTGATCTATTTCATACTCTGAGTAAGGACCAGATCCTTGGCTGAAGTCAGCTGCCATTGCTGAAGCTGAGCACTTAATCAGGTGCCTAAGCACTGTCTAAATGTATTTGGAAAAATTAAATTTGACTTCTGAAATTTATCCTAAACAAACATGGAGAAAGACCTTTAAGTTCAAGTTTCTAGAGGTTTTTATTGAAAGTCACCACATGTCTTTGCAGAGACAAAGCAGTGTTCCTCTCCTACATCACCATTTTATTTTCAGCTCTGCAATTCTCTGTTTCTTTTCTTTTTTTTTTTTTTTCCTTTCCCTGAGCAGTGAAACTCTGTCTGCTTTTCAAGACTAATACACGGCCCCTGAGTGAAGGCAAGGCTGTGATTCAAATCAAGGGTTCTGTTGACATTATAATCCTTAGAAGCACAGCTGGAGCATTTCATGAACGGTAGCAAAGACCCTCCATTGATTTACTGCCTTGGTATTCCATCAGGAGTCCATGTTCTGTGTCATTGGCTGCAACTCACAAAAAATAACTCAGTGAACTTCTAATTAAGGCATTTAGCTCCTTGCCTATCTCGTAAGAAGGGAGCTGTGCTATATGTGAGATGCTGCTGCCGATTTTATGGATTCTCCCCTATTTTTATAGCAGGAGGGCTTCAGGCCCTAAGAAGGTCCTGTGGGCTATAAACAGGATAAACACTAAAGTCTCTCCCTGACCCTTCCAGCAGTGTGGGATGGCAGGAATTTTCACGTGTCTCCCCCAAGCTCTCCCCAAGTTCCTTCCCGTCCCAGTTTTACAGAAACCTTTCCCAGCCTCACCGTTCCTCGCTGCGGCTCGTCTGGGGGTCCGAGCACAAAAACACTCATCCCAGCAAAGCAGGGACCCCCAGCTCTGCTTTCTGGGCATGGAATAAACCCTTCCCTTCCTGCAGGGCCAGTCCCCAGGCACAGCATGCACGAGAGCAATTTGGGAGCCGTGCTCTTTCTCGTCTCGCCCCTCGTTCCCCGGCCGAGCTGCCAGCCCCCACTGACCTGAAGATGAGAGTTCCCTAGATTGTTTCCAGCTTGCCCCGCTGAATGAATAGCCCCGGCAGTATTTTTGGGGTGGTGACTCACCACAGAGTCATGAATGGCCCCTTAAGAGACCATCAAAAGCCCCCTGGTCAAAGGTTTTTGTTGTCCTAAGCTCCAGCGCAGTTTTCTCAGTTCATTGTCCAAGCAGAGAGTTGATACTTAAAAGGCAGCAGAGGAGAGATGCAGCCCCTGGTCTGACACCATTTCTGGTTATCCCAGCCTACAGCAACAGCCAGAACAGCCTTCCCAGGCACTGCAGGGCTGCCAAAGTGCCAGCCAGGACCTCCACTTGCTCACCTGCCTGCTGATTCCAGTGGTACTTCAGGCAGATAACCATCATGGAAATGCCAGGGTTTAGGGGTAAAGGTGTCCTGGCAGATCTGGTATCAAGTGTGTCAGTCATATTTTCTTTTTTCACCTTCAGGAAGTGCTTAATGAACTTCATTGATCCTCTCAAAAATAACATTAAGTTGCCAGGGATTGTTATCACAGTTCCTTGTACCTCCAAGTGTGATGAGATTCAACAACTTGGGCAGGACCAGAGAAAAACTGGTGTTGATGCCTGGTCTGGATTCAAAAAAGGGCTTGGAATGGCTGCAAGTTCTGGAGTTGTGTTATATTTGGACAGAAAGACAGCTGTGAAAAAGAAAAATGGCATATGTCCATTTTTTTTTTGTCTGCACTTTGATAGAAGGTGTTGCCTGTTTACCTTCCTTCATCTCTAACATTTGTGTTCTTCAGGCACCTTCACTGGGCTTCAAGCCTTGGTAAGCATCTCTCAGTGAGCCAGAGGTGCACAGCTCTGCTAAAGCCACCTGGTCAAAACCTTCCCAGCTGTCTGCTGGCACACCAAGAGCTCAGTGACACAGTGTGATTCTCTGCAGGGCCCATCAGTGCTTTATCTGACCCACATTTTTGGGACTGAGTGCGAGGCTGGGTTCCACCTTAGCAGCAATCCCTCCCTGGTGGTGATACCCCAACCACATCCTCTCAAAAGTGGGCCATTAGAGACAAGAAAGAAGTCAAAAAGCTGCAGACAAAACTTTTGAGCCTGGAAATCTCACAGGGAGACCCAGAACAGGTCTCTCCTGAACCACTTTCAGTGTTGTGGGGTGATGGAACAGGATTGAACCCTGCGAGATGTGCAGTCCCCCTGACAGAATCTCCCAGTTTAACTTCCCCTGTATCCTGTGAGAAGCTGGAAAAGTTTCTGGCAACACCAGGCAGGAGTGTAAGAATAAAATTCTGTGCGTTGGTGGAATTGCTGCAATGATTTTATCCCAGTCAATTTGCTGTGAACAACCAGGTGGACAGAGAGGCTGGGTTGCTGCTCCCTGATTCAGCTGAAAACCTTCCTCAAGGCTTTTTACCTTTCTCAGTACATTCCTTCTGAAAATGTTCAGCTGTGGTTTCTCTCACAGGCATGGAGAGGAAGAACTCTCACCATGGCTCACTTTCAGGACAACAGAAAGTTTTCTAGTCCATGTATGGCTAAAGACTAAGTGCAATGAAGCCATGAAGCATTCCAATTATTGCTCCTTTAAAGGAATATCCTAACACTGTTCTTGTCCAACAAACCAAATATTCCATCGTATTCATTTCTCTTCAAGCCCTGATTCCAATTTGGTGAAAAAAAAGTGGTGATAAAACCCCAGGATCTGATATTAGCAAAATAATGTAATGTAAAATAAAGAGAGTGTGAGGTTTATGAGTGCTTATTTGGTGGGGCTGGGGTTATCCGATGGGAGAAATACTACCAAAATCCAGTGAGATATGGTTACCAGACAGGAATCCCAGGAGATTCTGTTACCATGCAGGAATCCCATGAGACAGTATTATCAAGAAGGAATCTGTAGTATTCAGTTCACCACAAGGCAGTAATATTAGATTTTTAGAATTAAATCCTGTGGTATCTTGTTTTATAAGAGTTGGCATAGGAGGGACAGAGAAAAATGCAATGGAAGAAAGATGCCTCCCTGGAACCTGAGCTGGGAGCCTTAATTGTTACACTGATTTCCAGCTGAAATAAAGTATCACAAACTTTTCCTCATGGTCCAGAGATATTTTTACTCCACATGATATAAATAGTTTATTACTGAAATGTATTTTCATTTTTTTTCTTTGTTTTTACAAAATACAGGTTCAAGCATTAAAATGCCAAGGCATGAACACCAACATGACTATTTTTGATTGGCATAAATATCTTCTGGATTTATTTGTTTGTAATGGGTTTACTTTTGCCCTGAGCAGTATTGTTTTGTTAAAAATGTGTAAAATGGCTGTTTTACATCAGCACCAAGCAAGCTTGTGAGCTGTTCAGAGCAATACCTTACACTGCAGGGTTTTGTGATGCCTCACACCGTGTCTGCAGTGTCTGAACAACCAGAAATGTTAGAGAACTGTTTTCCTTGTATCTTTTTTGGGGTTGTTTTGTTTTGTTTTGTTTTTTTGATAGTAGTTTTGTTTGCTGTTTTGACCTGATCACAACAGGTAATTCTGAATGCTCATCATCCTTTACATAAATGTGCCATTTTGCCTGCCTGTATCATGGTACCTCTGTATGAATATTTAATCAGATAACATCTGACAGAAGTCCATTGACAAAAAGAGTTGAGTGTGAAGAGACAGATCAATTTTGTGATTAGCCTGATTAAAGGCTGAGTATGTTTTTATAGGACCTAAACCTGAATAAAGGCTGAATATGTTTTTTAGGACCTAAACCCAAATTCCAGTTGTACTTTTAATTCATCTGTATTTCTAAATAGGTCCTTTGAGAGAGAGAGAGAGCTCTGTGTTTTGGCAGGTGAGGGACACACACAGTGGGTCACAAACTCACGTGGCTCCACACAAATGGTCACAAACCTGTCAGGATGGTTCATCTTTCCAAAGCTGATTTGATGGACAAGGGAGACAGAAAAAGGCAGGCTGGTTCATCTTTCCAAAGCTGATTTGATGGACAAGGGAGACAGAAAAAGGCAGGAATTTAGGTGAGAAGTGAGAAATGAGAGTGGAAACCGATCGGAAAGAGCATTGCCAAAACATGCTGGGAAATTTTGAAAAGGAAAAGCCAACAAACTCAGGTGCCATGAATTGAGACCAAAAGCCATGAAGTGGCTTTGCAGACCCTTGTGGCTCCCTGGATGCAGTCCTTGGTGTGACACATGGCCCTGCACCCTCCTGGCTGTGCTGGCAGCACAGGTGTCACCCATGGGACACTGCCAGGTGTCCCCAGGGCTCTCTGAAGCTGCAGAAGGACTCATCCCTGGCATTCAGCTGTGCTCACAACAAGCCAAGGAGAAAGAAAAAGAGGTGGCAGGAAGGAGTATAAAACTCAAGAGGCATTAGCCTGTTTGCTGTGTTTGTGAATCCCTCTGCTTGAGTGCCTGGGAACAAGAAAGCAGGCCCAGCTGAATGGCAGGCTTAAGGAAAAGTCAGCTCAGCTTCAGAAGAGGGTGTGCAAACACTGATCAGATCTTAGCCCTAAAAGACATAATCAAACAATGCTTGGAAGACTTCTGAATGTGCTAAGTGGACCATTAGAAAACACAACACCTATAGTGGGGATGTGGGCGGCACAGAGGTACCAGGAAGATTACACAGAGAGATTACTGGTGATGACAGATGGAGAAGTCACTGGACCCATACCTGGGGAGATGCAAATCACAACCTCTGGTGCTTTTGTGATAATGATTTCAACCCTGTAGGTAATGGTTTGGAACCATTAGTGCACACACCACCGTGGCTTTACCTGTGGATGCTAATGGATTGCAGCCCTGGGGACAGGAGAATTGTGTCACCCCATGGTCCTGGGGCAGCTGAACCTCCCTCTGTGGTCTCTGTGAGCAGCTGAGGGCACCCCACACACCCCTGCTGCACTTTTGGCTCAGTGGATGACACATACCCCTGCCCAGAAGCCTATGGAAGTTTTAAGGGGGAACATAACCTGTGAGTGAACCCATAATGAAATTAATTCTCCATGTGCAGTGACCATTTTCACATGTTGCTAGAAGACAGAAAAGTCATATCTTGGAAGGATTAACAAAATTAGTACATTCAATATCAAGCTGAGAGCCAGGACAACAGTTCATGGATCTCTTGACACAATCTTTCAGGGAAATCTCACCTGAGTTCATGTAACATTTCACAAAGTTTGTCTCATCCTGCTTAACTAAATATCTCCTTCTTGGTAAAATGTGCTTCTACTTGCTTGTACTGCAAACAAATAATTCTCATCTTCCTCATTTCCCACAAATAACCCTCACCAGTGTCAATCTCACCAGCAGCACCTCCTGTGCTTCCCTGCACAGGAAGGTATTTTATTTGTATTTTCAAAAGCTTGACTGGGGAGCCACCAGTTTTGGTAGGAGTGGAGTTTTTGCAGAGAGCCTTAGTGGACTCAGTCGGAGTTTCGGAGCAGCCTCCGTGGCAAGTCACAGGATTGAGACTTGGAGCAGAAATCTGGTCCTGAATTTGGTGTGGGATTTATTGCTCAGCAACTTGGAGCACAGCGAGTCAGCAGCTGGCTCTCTAGCCAAAACACCCCGGCAAACAGAGCAGAACTGTCATGGTAACAGTGACACAGGGCGTGCTGCAATGGCACCCTGCTCTCCACAGGGAATTCCTCAGTGGTACCACAGTAAAAATTATGGCTAATAATAACCTTAATAGTAACTTTTGCTGCTACTAATAATAGCAGTAATTATATTTATGCTGTAACAACAGCGAGATATATTTGGCTGGGATTTGGTGATTCCAAATTGCTCTTTAAATGTGTCTGGCACATTTCTTTGTGACCTTTTTGTTGAGGTGCTGCAGCTCCTCCAGCAGTGTAGGGTTAGTCCGTGAGCAAAGGTGTTCTGCATTTTTTCCTCTGCAGGTGATGGAAATGTCATTCCCTTATCCCTGATTGTCACAGAAGTTTTAGAAATATGTAACTTATTGTTATTGTTCAAATAGAATAATGTTCAAATTATATAGTATTAATTGTATAGTATTGTTCAAATTCTAGTAATACTTAACTTCAAGTAATATGCAACTCTGTCATAAATGACAAAGTACAGTGTTGGTGATGCAGGAGTATTCCACAAAATACCCACAGCAGGGCATTCCCAAAAGGCAAGAAAAGAGTTCCTGAAGCCACTTTGCCAACATGATCAAATCATCATCCCTTGTATTTAGGAATTGATCCTGCAGCCTGTGT
Source organism: Agelaius phoeniceus (assembly GCF_051311805.1). Classification (NCBI taxonomy): domain Eukaryota; kingdom Metazoa; phylum Chordata; class Aves; order Passeriformes; family Icteridae; genus Agelaius; species Agelaius phoeniceus. The sequence goes on along the minus strand of NC_135270.1, from coordinate 8,693,840 downwards.
CCCTGTTGAGTTGAAAGCATCAGGAAAATTGAGAATGGGTTGCAAACCATTCCTCAGGCTTGGTAAAAAATAATCTACAACAGTGTGTGAGAGGTTTGTTCCTATGGTTCTGAATTATGACTGCACCTACAAAGCTGCTACAGGAGGGAGTCTGGGGGTAGTTTTTTGGATATACACTCCTCAATTTGTCTGCTACACTTTAGGTAAACTACTGGGATGATAGAGAGGGGTGGAGAGAAACTTTCTAAGCTCTGTCAAAATATACTGTATAACAACACTGGCCAGCACAGCTCTTCTCCCCTCTCTCCTTCATCTTCCTCATTTTCCAGCAGTGGCCCCAGCCAGTGTGAGAAAGGGCAGGGAAGTGTCAGGGGGAAAGGAAAAGATGCAAACTGACTGTAGGTGTAACACGTCCCCCTGCTGCTGTTAAGGATGACACTTCTTGCCTCTTCAGTACTCACAGTGAAAACTGTCACTGCCACCAAAACTAACATTTTATCAAATTATTTTGGCAGCAGTTCAGTGAGGACTTCCAGGCAAACAAACAGGGGAGCTCCGAGAGCTCCCTGGCTCTGCTCACTCCAACACCTTCCAGTCCTCAGGCAGTGGGATTTTCACAGTCCCTCACTCCCCAAAAAAGGCTTCTGAGCCAGGATTTCCATCCACCCTCTTAGCCCCAGGTGGAGCCCACACCAACAAACACCCACCTTCCCTGAGGCCCTTCACTGTCAGGACCTTGAGGATTGCTCTGATCTCTCCCAGGCTGGCTCTGGTTTGACAGAGCTCCAGTTCCCAGAGGTCCTGGCATGATGTCTTGACCTGTCTCAGCTGCCCTCCTTCTACAAATCAGCTGATTTTTTCCATCCTGTTTGTGGCTTGATTTTGACTGAAGTATTAGAATGATTTTCCCTCCCGCCCGTAAAAATAATAATGAAGATGATAGTGATAATATGTACATGGTGTTGTAGGCAACAGAAATGGCATTTTACATTATTATGGTGATACTTTCTCTTCCAATCCAAGAAATGCTCATAAAGGCTCCAATGTTTTTCCTTCTTCTGAAATCCTGCATTTGAACTTCAAGTGACAAGTAGCCTCCTACTGTGCTGGTCCAGCAGCTCTCAGGAATATAAACTTGCAAATTAAAAAAGCGGAAAGAAGGGGGAGAAGGAAAGAAGACAGATGAATTTTGAAAGTACGTATATTTTTTTAAGGACAGAATCCTTTTTTACCCAGTACTGGTATCTGAATTCAGCTTTCAACCAGTGAAATAAATGGATACTCTGAAAACTCCAGATAGTTTTGAAACACCTCATTCCAGCATTACGAATCTCATTAGGGGAACCAAAAGCATTTGTTTCCCTGTTGCAGAGCAGTTCTAGATGGCCACAAAGGCACTGAAACCAGCCCCTGTGGCTGCTGCCTGACTCTTTAAATACAGAACAAACTGCATGCAGTGTGTCCCTGGCAGGTCACTGGGAGCACTGCTGGGCTCCTTTTGTGGAGGAGGGTGTGCTCCAGAGGTTATTATAAGACTCCAAGACTTTGGGGTTCACAGGGCTTTTTCTGGCCGTGTCACTGAGTGAAATATTTTGTGACTGGATATAGCACGTGGCAAATAGCACAGCAGTGACTGCACAGCACTGTCTGAATTCCCTGGGCAGGGAGTTTTCCCTTGGTTGTGTGTTCTTCCCATCCTGCTGTCCTGATTCCAAGAGCTCTCGTGTGCACCCTCCATCCCTGCCAATATCGAGCATAACCCACGTGGAGTTTTGTGTCAAAATATTCATCCTCAGTGGGTGTGCTCTAAAGGAAAAACAGTGTCTCTGGTGGAACCAGACTTTGTGCAGCCACAGCTTCTTTTGGTTTATTCCATTATCCCAGGAAGTTACATGGAAATGAGCTCAGTGGCACCTTTCATGCAGTAATTCACCTGTTATTTCAGGTGCATGGTAGCAAAGGGAGAATGTCAGGGAAAAGCTGCGAGGATGTGCTCTGCTGGGATGTGGCAGCTAAGAGGTTCTAGATGCCCACGCTGTTGCACTCAGCATTTGTAGGGGACACACATTCAGGAGGGACACTTGGCTGAGCTCCAAGCAATGGAGGGAATCACAGTTTGGTCCTGGAAATTATTAAAAATACCAAAGCCTTCATTCTGTTGTTGACTGCCTCATTTAAGACTTTTTTTTTTTTTTGCTCAAGACAATCTTCAAATTGGTCATTTCTAATTTGCATTTATCTCATTCTGCTTATTCATAAGCAGTCCCAAGACAGGTAAGTATCTGAACTAATTCCCTGGGGATCTCTTCCCTCAGAGCTCATTAGCAGAATGGAAACAGTACATTCTCCTGGTCCAAAAATAAGCATATTCCGAAATGCAAGAAAATTTATAATCTTCACTATTCATTGCTGAGAGCTGAGGAGGCTTCATGGAGCAAATTGACTCAGAGCCTGGTCCTGTTCCCTCTTTCACCTATGGGAACAAAAGCAAACCCTGTGGGAAATGTGCTCCCAGAGCAGCATGAGGAATCATCCAAAAGGAGATCAACAGCCTTTACTGTTTTCTTTTGCTTGTCTTTTCTTAAGGTGCATGGATTAATTCCTGTAATGCTGATGCTTCTGTAGCTCTCAAAGCTTTATTAGTGAAGTGAGAAAGATGGGAGTAAAAATAGTTTGTATTAAAGTGGTTGACTGGAACAAAGCTGCTCTTGGGCCTTGAATAGCAAGGGGAATTAAATGATTAAATAAAAAATCAAGCCATGCCATCTCTGCTGGTTTCTTGGTGTCAAGGGGATTTTTCTGGGCAAGGATCATTCATCCAAACCTTATTTACTTGTAACTCGTGTGATCTGAACCCGGAGTGAGAACTGGCTGCCATTGTGATCTGCCTGGCCTGTTACTCAGCAGCACAAAGAGAGTGAGTGACAAAACCTGTGGCAAATCCCATGGACAGGTCTGCTGACAGATGACTGACGTGTCTGCTGACAGGTAACTTGTTTTACACACTGCTGCAATGTGCTCCTCCACTATAAAGCTCAGCTGTAGACCTCCTCAGCTTTGCTTTCCAAATACAGGGGAAGAAAATACATTTTACCTGGCATGTTACTGCTGTCACTGCCCTCAAACAAGACAGAATTTGGTGAGTAGCCTCCATGCTGGTTGATCTTCAAGCTCTAGAGCTGTTACCTGTGCATTGTTCGCGCCTTGCAGTTTGCCTTACAAAACCTCACCCATCAAAACCCTACAGATGTTTCTGGCTGGCTCCATCAGGAGCAATGTCATGCTGCCCTGGTTTTATTCCTGTTTTTAGGGCTTTTTCTGTGCCAGAGTGGAAGATAAAGCTGTTGCCACTGCTAATACCACTGGTGGCATCAGGAAAGCAGAAGATTTGTTTCACAGTTGTGACACTAAAGGTCAACTGGAAGAGCTGGTCTCCTGCCTGCTCAGAAAGGCTGTGGGTTGTACATCTGTGTCCATATATGTTCTGACAGGTTCTGAGTGCTGCTTGGCTGGGGAGTTAGAAAATTCAGCAATACACGTCATTTGCTTACAGCAGCCAGTTTTCTTCACTTTAGCCATGGGTAAAAAATGATTCATGCAAGAGAGGCCACATGTTGAACAGATTGGTGTAAACCAATTATGCCACGTTCAAAGTCAGCTAAAACATTCTCACACAAAAAAGTCAACTTAAGCTACTATTTCCCACAATAATAATAATAAAAATAAGCTTAACAAACACTTACTCTGATTCTCAAAACTCATTTTCTATTATGTTTCCTTCTCCCAGCTTTGTTTGGCAGAGCACCAAGTAATGTATCAGCAGAAGTATGTGTGTCATACTCTGACAAAAGGAAAAAATGTGTATTTTTAGTTTTAAAGTGTTTATAATTTCAATAGGTGCAAAGCATACAGGACAAGGAAGGACAAAATAGCAGATGCAGAAATTTCAGCAGTGAATATGAAAGTATCAGCATGTGAGCTTCAGCCTAACAGGATGGGAATAAACATTTCCAAAGACCAACTTTAGTAACTGGAGCCTCCTGAGCTTGATATTTCTCCATCTGTGCTCTTAGCAGACCTCCCTCCCAAACTTTGGTTCAAACTACACCAGGATGAGGGGCATGGGACTGTGACAAAACCCCAGAACACGTTCACCCCCTGCCTGGACTGATGGCTTCCCATTGTCCCATCCCACTGAGTGCTGCTCCTCAGGGACACCAACTCCAGGGGTGCTCCTGGGGGCTCCTCCACCATCTCCACCTATCCCAGCACTCAGTTAAGGGCTGGCTGGTGTCTGGGGATGCAGCTTCCACGGAGGGTGCTTGTCCTGACAATGAATAAGGGAGCAGAACAGCTACAGGAAAAAAGAGAGGACAGTGGAGAGCAGGAAGGACGTGCAGCCAGAACAGCTGATAATGGAGCAAAAGCCACTCAGTGAAGGAAACTGCTGGAAATACAGAGCAGTAGTGACAGCAGGGCTGGGATTTATTGCTCTGGACAACACACAGAGAAGTATGGAGCAAAGGTGCAACCTGGGAAACAGGTTGAGAAGCAGAAGATGCAATGGATTGTCTGGACGTGTTGTTTCACCCCAGAACTGTTCATATGCCAGGAGGACAAGCAAATGGCTTGCCAGGACCACATCAGGTTGCTTGTCAGTGGCCTTGGGTCTCCCAGAAGGCCACCCCACACCTCTGCAGTGATGATGAAGGAGCATCAATCCACACAGAGCAAACAAATCAAGCACAGCAGCTGAGAAAGGGCTGCCACAGTGCTGAGTGGAGTACCCAGAAAGTCAGAGGTCTGAGCCTTGATCTCCTGCAGCAGTGGGTGTAGGTGAGCAGTGAGGATGGGGAAAGCCAGGGCACCAGGAATATTTCCCTGTCTGCTCTGGGGTGCCCTGACCCCCAGGGCAGCACTGACTCTGACCCTCATCCATGGAGAAAGTTTCCCAGACTTCAAGATAGAAGATAGACTGGAATCCACAAAAGTGTGAAATAGATTATAGAGAGCAGTGTAGGTGTATCACTTGGTGAGAAATTGAGGTTTTGGGATTTTTAGTATGCTGTGGATGGAAGGAAGATGGAGGGCACAGGGTGCTATCCTGGGTTTCTTCTTCATGCTTCCTCTTCCTTCTTCTCCATGGGTTTGGGTGGCAATTTTGTAATTGGGCAGAAAAGTCCCCATTGTGGGCTCTGTGGGATCAGTTATTGGGTTAAAAGAGAAAATAATCCAGGTGTCAGCTCTTAATTGGATAGCTTAATCTTAAAAGACCTTGTAACAAGAGATTGTTGGCCATTTTGTACCTTGCTGATGAAAAAGCTGCCAAACTCATGGCTGTGAGACTGATATTCTTACTGATAAGAAATAATAAACACTTGAGTCCAAACACAAATTACTGTCTCAAGTGCCTTCAATCCAGACCCAGAGAAACCAATGACTGGTACCCCACATGAGGACACAAGCTGGAAGTGTGAATTGCAGCCTCTGAGCTGCTGAATCCCTACAGAAGCCACACAGATGGGCACAGCCATGTCCTCTCTGCTTGGCACGGGGATGTGGCACTGCAGGAGCTCCCCAGCAGCAGAGGCAGAAACTGCTGGAAGCATCCACACCCATCCCAAACCGAGCCATGCTCAGTCCCCTCCCTGAATCCATCCAAACACACCGGAGGGAGGGTTTTGCTGCCTTTGCTGCCTGCCCAGTCTCGGGTTTTCTGTGCCTGAAATGGCTCCTGAGGTATTAAAGTCTCTTTTTTCCCAGTCCCACAATCGAGGAAGAAGTCAAGATTCCTCGTCTCTGGTTTTCAAGGTTGTTAATTTTCTCTTATCTATTCCATTCTTTCTCTGACCTGCTGAGGTCTGTCCAGCAGGTTGGTTTGTGGCACACTGACTGCCCTTGGGGTGGTGTTAGCTTTTTATACCTGTACTTTATTTACAATAATTTTCCAATACCCATCACCTCTGTTAGACAGTCTGTCTCTACCCTAAACCAATCCAGAAGTGTCACCATCACAGCAGAAGATGGAGGACAAGAACAAGATGAAGAAGGACAGGACACACCCAGATTCCTCCATCTTGCTTCTTGAACCGCCATTCTAAACCCCCAAAATTCTACTTTTTCACCCTGTGACAAATTCACTATCATTCTACTCAAACCCTTGTGGGTTGTAACTCCTCACACAAAGTTGGTAATTGTTTCCATGGGCTAAAATCAAAGGCACAGGTGTTTGTGACTCCGTGCCAAGGTCCCTGAGCCCCCTGCCAGGGTCTGGAGTCCTCCAGGGCAGCCAGAGCAATGTCCTGGGTTCTGACAGCCCGGTGCTGTGGCTGCCCTCTGCTATATTCCACTGCCCCTCTGCAGAGTGCTGGGTGCTTGTCCTCCAAAAGCATTGTCATTAAAAGGGGTGCAGGCAAAGGGGGAGCTGGTTTGCCTTTTTGCCACGTCTTCATAGCATGCAAACAGGGTGAAAGGATTTCTTTCCCCTTCCAGTACAGCCCCCCATCCTTCCAGACCAAAGGATTCCAGTGAAATATTTGCCTTCAGGAGAGAAGCTCATGAGCAATAACTTTCAGGGTCATTTACATTTACTGGAGCTAATAAATATGTAAATTGATTTTTAAATTGTGGACCTGGATCCCTTTAGAAAGGCAGACGCAGAGCCTGATTTGGATGGCTGCTAAGCCAGTGTAATTACACAATAATACTGTAATGATTCCTTCTTCTTTTCCCTTTTTCCTTCAGAATCCACGATATGGGGCTTGAACCTGGGTATGGACCTGAATTCTGTGGATCCTTCCTTCTTTCTTATACTTTAAACCTAGAGGAATTTGGAAACAAGAGCTGTCTGAACTGTGACATCCACATATGCTTTTTAGGGAAGAGAGCCAATACAGAGATGGAGACATTTTACCTGGTTTAAAATCTAAACTGTTGCTGAGAAAGTGTCCACCAGGAGTGGGGACACATAGCAGCAGAACAAGTCATGATATGGAAGATTCAGAATTAATTATGGGAGGATCTGGAGACACCCAACTCCCCTTCCTGAAAGCTGACAGCACATTGGAAGGTCAGTCCCTCTCTGGCCTGGGCCTCCTGACACTGATTTTTGGCTTCCATGGGGAATATCCTGCTTTAATGGTTTCCTGTGCCAATAATTTCTGACTGGCACTGTCTGTGTTACAGCGCTGAGAGCTATAGGTGAGCATCTCCCACCTGTCATTTACACCTGGGGCAAACTGAGGCTGGTGTGGTTCTGCTTTGCCTTCATCCCTGTGGGATTTCTTCCCCAGGTGCAAACAATAAAAACCAGAGGGTTTTGGAGCAGCAGCACCAGGGTTTCATAGGCAGCCTGCACACAAGCTCACACACATGTGGATATAGACAACTTGAAAGCAAACCCACACTTCATAGTTTCATTCTTAGCTGTAAACTCATTGTTTTTCCTCTCAGAAAAGTTCTCAGGAAACCTTTATGGAAAGCCTGACGTCTAATCCTGTGGCAGGTTGAACAATGGAGCTGCAGAAGCATCCCTTATTAATCTGTGACATTGTGGCAATGTCACCTGATGCTCTGCATTCCCTGTGCAACCATTTAGGACCTAACAGTAGCAAACATAAGGACCAGGAACTTCACAGGGTGTCCTAGGACCCATTTCCATACTTCCCAAAGGGGTGAATCGTCCTCCAGGGCACATCCCTAACTCAAGTTTGAAGGATGCTTAGAGCTCACACTGCTGTGGGCAGTGATGCCAAGCAGAGCCAGCCCTGGGCCATCAGCCACGGGCCCTGGGCCACCCCTCCTGTGCTGCAGGAGGGGAGCTGCTGGGGAGGTGTGTCAGCAGCACTGCCACTCCTTTTTCTCATCCCTCAGAAGGTAAATAAACTCAATCCCAAATCCACCCGTTGCTGTTTGCAAAGAGCAAATAATCCAGAGTGGGATCACAGCATCCTGAGGAGCCTGGGGAAGGAGAAGGGCCCAGCACAGCCTGCAGAGCAGGGCAGCTTCCAAGCCTGGCAGCAGCTGGTCTCTGCCTGAAAAAAGATGAAAAAGATGCCCTCTTTCTCTGAACAAGGGGTGGCTATGTCCTGGCTGCTTGCTCAAAGCCCTGCCAAACAGAAAATAGCTCTGTACAAGAGAGTGGGATGTGTTGGAAGTGAGCAGAGAGAAACTACACCTGGACTGGAATGGTGGTGAGGGAAAAGTTATTCCCAGTATGGCCACAGACTTTGCATCCACAGCTGAGCCACTCAGCTGATCAGGTGCAAGGATGGGGCTGGTGGAAATAAAAACGTGGCAAATACCTGTGCATTTCATATCAGTGGATTTTGTGGAATCACAGAACTCTCAGGGCTGGAACAGACCCTCAATATCATCGCATTCCAACCCCCTGCTACACTTCCCACTAGACACCAGGCTGCTCAAAGCCCTGTCCAGCCTGGAACATTTCTAGGGATGAGGCATTTTCACCTCCACAGTGAAAAATCTGCATTGCGCTGTCTTGGAACGCGCACGGAGGAGTGAACTTGCTGGAGGCTGGGGCAGAAACTGCACCGAGGAGATTGCAATCGCCCCCAAAGCAGCGGCATGTGCACCTCACAAGAAGAAATAAAAGCACATCATCTGAGTTTGCTCAGGTTTAGCGAAGGTCAGAGATTTTCGCACCTAGGTGAGCTGTCATCTGCCTCGGGGCAATTCTCTTTTCTCTCGCATCCTTTGCTGGAACAGCGGGAGAGCTTTACTGGCGTGAAAGACTAAACTGGCTTCGGGCTGTAAAGGACTTGAGTCACAAACCACTTCTCCCCCCTCCCCCCGAAACACACTTTCTTATTAATTCAGGGCCTTCCAAAACTGTCCTAATGTCTCCTCACCTGTTTGTGCTGAAAACCTGTGGAGGGCCGAGGCTTAAGCTATGGGAGGTGACAAAACATATGGGATTTGCTCGAAGCAAAGTAGTTCTAAACTGATGGGCTCAAAACTTCTCCTTTTAAAGACCGAGCTTCATTTCCAGGAACCTAAACCACATGAAGCAATTACCTAAGAACAAATGCATCAGTAAAACACAGCAGCAGCATGGAAGTAAAGATTAAAAAATAACCATTCTGTTAAAAAATGCAGCAATATCTGCACGAGTGGGCAGCCTCTAGGCTCAGGAATAAACTTGTGTCACCACAGCCCCCGTCAGTACAGTGACCAAGAGGGAGCTCCACATGTCCAGTACTCCAGATTTCTTAAAGGGATATTTAGAACCAAAAACTTTATCGCCGCTTTGGAACACTTGCTGCCTCTCTAAATATTTTCCTCTTTATTAAAACCTTAGTCCTTTCCTTTGTTTGGTTGTTTTTTGGGTTGGTTTTTTTTTTTTTGGTTGGGTTTTATTGTTTTGTTTTGTTGTGGTAGGTTGTTGGTTTTGTTTTTGTTTTTTGTTTTGTTTTGGTTTGGTTTTTTTTTTTGTAAGTTCTTTCATTTTTCATTTCTTAAACCTCCCATTCAAAAACTCTTTTTGGCTTTTAATGAAGGGAATTTTGTTTCCGCACCCAGCAAACTGTAAACCATGTCGCTTGGATACAGGAAAAAGCTGAAATTCCACAGATTTACATAGTCATACATTGTGTTGGGGGAAAAGTGTGCTGGGCGTTCTCTGGGTTTTGTATCTTGCATTAGCATTTGTAGGCATTTGAGAAAGGGAAAAATATAAAGAAAGGAGATATAAAGGGGAAAGAAAAAGAGGGAAAGAGAAAAAGAGAGAAGGAAAGAGATAGAGTGAGATAGAAAGAAAGAAAGAAAGAAAGAAAGAGAGAAAAAGAGAGAAAGAAAGAAAGAAAGAAAGAAAGAAAGAAAGAAAGAAAGAAAGAAAGAAAGAAAGAAAGAAAGAAAGAAAGAAAGAAAGAAAGAAAGAAAGAAAGAAAGAAAAAGAAAAGAAAAGAAAAGAAAGAAAAGAAAGAAAAGTTGCTGTGATGAACGTAAAATATGACCTTTTCTTTTTAAAAGTTTGTGTTGTCCCTCTTGTTTAGCACCAGTGCTGCTCACCCTTTCCCTTCAAGACGCTTCAGAGCTGTTAAGCATCTAGGGGTGATAATTTGACTTTCAGCTAAGCCGGAGGGCTGCAGCAGACAGCAGTAGGTGGTGATGTAATAGGTACCAACGCACATGGATATATAAATATCGTGGCTAGGGCTAAAGTGCTATGGCTGAGCAGCTATAGAAGAAGATCAGCACTTCAGACAAGACTCCTGGAGTTGAGATCAAGTTCAGAAGCTCTTGCTCCCGGGATTTCCTCTCCATGCAGCCAGCCCAAGGAAACCGCAGATCCTCAGGGGATTGAGCGCTAAGCTCCTTCCCTCCCTCCCTCCCTCCCTCTCCGCTTTGCTTTCTGGTCTTCTTTTTTTCCTCCTTTTTTAATTTTTTTTTTTTTCTGTTTGGCTTTTGGTCGGTTTTCTTTTTTTTTTCTTTTTTTTTTCTTTTTTCCTCCCCTTCTTTGACCTCAGCATAAAGTGGGAGCGTATTTTCGGAGCGAGCGGCGGCCGGCCCGTGGCTACCCGCCCCTAAGCCGGGATGCCTCTCCCCGCGGCGCTGCTCCCGGCGCTGCTCCTCGGGCTGCTGTGGCCAGGGGCGGTGCGTGGCCGCTCGCCCCCGGGTCGCCTCCCCGCCGGGCCCCGCCAGCGCCGCTGGGACGCGGCGCTTTTCGCCCGCTCCGTCGCTCGCCTCCCGGCCGAGCGCCGCGATGCCGCCCGCGACGGCGACTACCTGCTGGGCATCAAGCGGCTGCGGCGCCTCTACTGCAACGTGGGCATCGGCTTCCACATCCAGGTGCTGCCCGACGGCCGCATCGATGGCATTCACAGCGAGAATCGATACAGTAAGCCAGAGACAACCCCCGCGAGCGAGACTTTCGGGATCGCCGGAGGGCAGTTCTGCGGGAGGGGAGCGACTGAGCTGCCCCGGAGAGGGGCATGTCCCGAAAGGAGGGTGGGTGCATGGCAGACCTCGAGCTCCCCTCAAAAGTCCGGCCGCAGGCAGCACCGCGGGGCTGCGCCCCTCGGCTCCCCCGAGGGTGGCGGGAGCCCGGGGCAGCGCGGCGGCCACGGACCCCATCGGGAGCTCCGGACCCCATCGGGAGCTCCGGACGTCATTAGGAGCTCCGGACCCCATCGGGAGCTCCGGACCCCATCGGGAGCTCCGGGCCCTATCGGGAACTCCGGACGTCATTAGGAGCTCCGGACCCTATCGGGGCTCTGGACCTCATCGGGGGCTCCGGAACCCATCGGGGGCTCCGGACCTCATCGGGGGCTCCGGAACCCATCGGGGGCTCCGGAGCAGCTCGCTGGGAGTTCGGGAGGGGCTGGTCGGCGCTGCTCAGTGCCCCGTTGTCCCCTTGCCGCCGTCAGGCATCAGGTGTCGGGGTTGCCTCAGCATCTGGAGGATCCGCAGCGCCGTGGGCCGCCCACTCCGAGCAAGGGCTGGGGTGAGCCCAGCTCGCCCCCAAACTTGAAAAGCATCTGCTGGGGACTTAACCCCGTGGCCCCATGGCTCTGATATCCAACTGAAACAATAAGATCTGGGAGCGGGGATATAAGCTGCATGATGACAAATGTTTCATTTGCCCTAAGCACACTCTGGCTTATTTTAACCTTGCCTACACAAGAGGATGCCTGGGGGGCAAAATAAAAATAGATACTTAGCTAAAAGAAGAGAGGTCCCAGTATGGGGCATAGGACAGCACGTGGAGTATGAGGCGTGGGGTGTGGGGCTCTGTGGACACCCACAGCAGTACTGGGATGTGGGGATCCTGTGGGTGAACATGGCACTGTCACCACACAGTCCAGGGCACACCCTTTTGTCCCCCTGATTTCTGTGTCTCCTGCGCAGGTCTGCTGGAAATTTCTCCTGTGGAAAGAGGTGTGGTGAGCATATTTGGTGTCAAAAGCGGACTCTTCGTGGCCATGAACAGCAAAGGCAAACTCTATGGATCTGTAAGTAGACACCGAGTGTGTTCTTGGGGAGGGGATGGTGGTCAGCTGGGGTGAGATGTGTGCTAAAAGCTGCCCAAGCTCCATCCTTGCCCCTCCTGGGTCGGGCAGCACAGAGCAGCCCCTCCTGCCTTGCCAGCAGAAGGTGTGCTGCCCAGTTATGCTGCTCACTGAGCTTCGGGAGTGAAACCCCCTCTTCTGCATCACACTCCCTTGATTCTCACATAAAAACTGCAGTCACCCAACCATGGCTGCTCATCTTGCCTGCCTCACAGACCAATAGATCAGTCACCTGTGTGGCAAGAGCACAAGCCAGGCTTAGTCCATGTATTTGTTATATCTGAGTACAAACAGCCTTAGGCAGGCATGGCAACCACTCCATCTCTCAGAGGGCACTTGGACTTGTGATCAGCCAGGCCCCACGAGTGACCCTTTATGATGTGATCAATCAGTGACCTATTGATCACTCCTTGTTAATGCTCTTGAACAGACAGACACTTCCCGTGGCAGTTCAGCATCCTTGGGGTCTGAACTTCTGCTTGAGAGAAGGAAGATCCATCAGGGAGACAATACAGACCTTCTTTTAGGTGGGATCTTTGGAAAAGATAGAGACATTAGAGACATCCTGTACAATATGCTTGAGGTGAACAACATCAGAGTGTATCTCTGCTCGTGTTCAGCTGTCTTCCTACTTTTGAGTTCAGCCCTGTACAAGTGACTGTGATCAGCATAGTTTTAAAGTCATAGTTTTAAAGTCTCCTTTCTCATCCATGAATTTCCCATGTCATGCTCCCCAAGTGAAGAAACTTGGGCTGAGGAATAGTCAGCGTTAACTGGGGCATGTTCACATGAAGGCATGAAGCATCCAGAATTATTTTCTGTGCCATTGGTCCTGCTGTGGAGGATTGTGCCTTGTATTAGAGCCAGGCAGAATCAGTCCCCAAAATGCATCCTTTCTTAGGGATACTGCTGCCTTGGTGTCCTGGGTAAAATAATCCCTAGTGCAGTGTTCAGCTTGGCAGGCTGAGACCTCTCTCACAAGCCCTGAGGTTTTTGCACACCGATAAGAGATAAGTTCATTTGTCCCTTTCCAGATAAGACACTTGCAAGACCTGTCCCTCTTTTGTACATACTTGCAAATGAAACCACAGCCCTGAAAGGCTGCCTGCTGCCAGATCTGTTTTCCTGATCCATTGACCTAAGTTATCCAAACCCTACCTTTGATTTTAAATCTGAAGAAGTAAAAAATACTGTCCATGATGAGTGGCTTTAAAATGTCTCTTTCTCCTCAAGCAACATAGGAAAATGCCAGTGTTATGGATTTCCTGAAGCCTCTCAGGCAATTTATTGCTGGTGGGACAACCAGGAGCAATTCAATGAGCAGGACCATGGGACTGGGCTTGGTCCTTACCCACCTCAGCTCTGTTCAGGTGACCCTGTCCCTCCCATGGGTGTCCTTCCCACCTTTAGATCTATGTGCCTGGCCTAGGCACAGCATCCCTAATTGATCCTCTGGCTCCTGAGTCCTGTTTGAAGCTTCAGAGGCCACTTCAAAGATTACTAAGTGGAGGGGGCTCACCTGCACCTTTGCCCACAACACACCTTCTTACACCTGGCAGCAAGAATATTTCCACACCTGATGTTTAAAATTCCTTCCCTCTCATTCTTTCCTTTTCATTTCAGGCCCATTTCAATGATGAGTGCAAATTCAAAGAGATTCTCCTGCCAAACAACTACAATGCTTATGAATCCAGGATTTATCCCGGGATGTACATAGCCCTGAGCAAAAATGGAAGAACAAAGAAAGGCAATAAAGTATCTCCCACAATGACAGTGACACATTTTCTTCCTAGAATCTGAGACATCTCACTTCAGACCTACCTCAGCACAGGGGAAGACACAGAACAGAACATCTCTGGGGAAAAGAAACATGGTGCACTTTTACTGGAGAGTTTTATGCAAGAGTAGGTGTAAGATATTTAAGTTAATTATTTAAATCTGTATATATTGTCACAAAATTTATTTATAGTTACTTTTTTTTTTTTTCATTTTAATCTCTGAAAACAAAACAAACCTCCAACCCAAGGTCTTTCATTTCATGATGCAACAGTAGAAGTCTTCTGCTTGGTGGTTTATTTAATTCAGCTGAGTTATCCCAGGTGTGCTGCTACTCCATGTCCTAAGCCAGGTGACATCCAATTCCGCTCTCCCAACGTTTTGCACTGTTTGTTTGGTGTTTATTGCTGTACAGGTGTGAGTTTGTTTCTTTGTTTGTTTGGTTGAGTTTTATGATGACTTTGTCCTCCCCGGAGCGTTTCCCAAGCCGCCGGTGGCTCCCGGCTGGGAGCAGGAGGTGCCAGGGTGGGATGCCAGGGTGGGATGGATGCCAGGGTGGGATGCCAGGTGCCAGCATGGAGCCGCACACAATGCCTGATCCGCTGTGCTATTTGACTGCAGCAGGATCGCTTTACCCGGCACGGGAGCTGCAGAGCCACCCCGCAGAGCTGTTTTTAGATCCGCCAGCGCTGAACTCTGAACTGCCCTGCAGTCCATCCCCTCTGCTCCTCCGAGAGGCTGAAATGCCTCTGCCGGCTCAGCAGGGCTGGCTTGGGGTTTTCTCTGCAGATAAACTGTGGCCCTTAATGGCAGCTTTTATTTGGCACAATTGATTGTCATCAGGCTGAAATATAACGTCTGTCCCAGCCCCAGTAAACGCGCTGCGGAACACGCAACAGTGAACCAGCTCTGCTTCACTCAAACCAAATTCCCTTTCTTATTTGGACACTATATTCATTTTTCAAAGTGTGGGGAGCTCTGTAACACTCCTAAGTTTTCTACAAGGGAAAAGCATTTTGCTGGTTTGTAGCAAACACAAGCTCCACAGAAAGAATTTAGATTGATGATGAGGAATTGAGGTTGGTTTGTACTATTTATTATTTTTGCTGCAGTATTTGGAAGGAGAAATATGCTGCTTTCTTTTTTTTTTTTTTCTGTCTCATTCCCTGACAAAGTTGATTAATTTCTACCTCACTAACTCTCAAAGCCAGTCTTGTAAAACAATTCTGCATGGCAGGAAGGTGCCCACTTTCCTGCTTGGACTTAAAGTTCTGGAGGAGGGCCTGGGGGAACAATCATAGTCCCAAATCTCTCTTTTTTCCATATGTAGCCAAAAGTATTCAGGATAGAGTCGGTTGCATCCTATTTGAGCCTTGTCACGTTTGAGCTATCTTTACCCAGTGGTTTACTTTTAGTAAGGGTAATCATGGTGAAAATATTTGCAGGCAGCTGTCAGGCTGCAGTACTATATGGTGATGAAGTAATCCTATATTTTTCCTTATATATTTTGCAAGTGTAACTCATGTCTCTAACGTGATGAAGGAAAAGATAGATTTGATTATGGGGGAATCACTAAAAGGATTCATGTGTCTTTGTTCTTTCCTTCTTGGTTTTTTCCCCTTTTTTATTTTAATGATCATTCATCTTTGGGACATCAACACATTAAGTGGGAACCAGGACTAACCACAATGTTTGATGACTTAGAGGATGTTTACAGATCATCTTCCAATCTAAATTAATTATTTCTGACTCACACAAATCTTTGATTCAGCTTTTTTTTTTCTTTTCCTCTTTACATTCCTACACAAAAGCCTTGGTTCCTTTGTAATGGTATAGACCTGCCTGCATCCTCTGCTTACACATGACCTTGAAGAGAAACTCTATTCACCAAAGTTCAGTAAGATCAGAGCAGACCAGGACCAGACCTTAAGGCAGCTGCCCTTGTAGCAAAAATAACTAAGGAAAAGGAAATGTCATGCCTAAGGATTTTAATTTTTTTAATGTAAAACTGGGAATTTTCTGTACTTTCTGTGTTTTCTATATGTGAGTAATCATTGTGTATTTATCACCACTACCTCTGACAACTGATGATTTTGTTCCAGATTTCAGATAGCAAAATCAGACCACAAAGGTTCTCTCTGGGAATGGTTCTTCTTTGCCACTTTTCACTTCATTAAATCCACAACCAACCGCCTCACATGAGATATGTTCAGAGGTAGTTGTTGTAACTTTTAAATATTGTGATGCAACCTTGATAACAATGTTACATGGTATGAGCTTTCACCATTTACCAGAATCTGTCTGTAGTTTTATACAGGTGCTGTTCAAGACTGTGGTGTATGTGCTGTGCACACTTAAATGCATAATAAATGATGAACGTTTACAATGCATGACACCCTGATATTGATTTTTAACTCTTTATAATGGAATGCATCCAGCAAGGAAAGGAAGAAAAAAATGCTATTTCACTTTCCCAAAGCCTGGGGAGCCTTTGCACCTCTGCCAGCTACTCCAGGACTGACAGCCTGGATTTCTTACTCAGCTAAAGTTCCCCCTGCCAAAGCTGGAAGCTGTCCAGGAAAGCCCAGCTCCAAGCTCAGTAACAGATATGCACTCTTGCATCTGCCACATGCTGCTGCTCTCACTGGTGTCATTTCCCTGGTTATTAACAATGGCAGCATCCAGAATTAATGGTCAGGGACACAAACCAGCTGCAAGGTTTTTGTTGCTCGTTGTTAACGTTGCAAACAAACCTGATTGCCTGGTTTTGGCTCCACTGAGCTCTGGTTGCTCTCTCTGTGAAGTGTGACAGCACCCATGCAAGAAACCTGTTTGGTTTTGGGATAGGATCTTTATAAAATTAGTGTTCATACTCAATACAAATGTGCAGAAATCTGAAGTGCTGTGTGATATCATATGGTGAGATAAGGAAACATTTATTCAGTGGAAGAATGATCAAAGCTCCCAAGGGAAGTGGTGCAGTCACTGTCCCTGAAAGTGTCCAAAAAATGAGTAGATGTGGCACTTTGTGCTGTGGTTTAGGGGACGTGGTGCTGTCGGGTTGAAGGTTGGACATGATGATCTTGGAGGTCTTTTTCAACCCTAATGACTCTGTGATTCTTTGGCACAACTTTTATTTGTAAATACCCACACAGGTGCACTTGCACACACATGCACACATCATGTCCAATTCCCATGCTTTCAGTTTTACCCCTTCCCTATGACTAGGAAGGGTTTCATAATGGGAGAGACAACACTCAGCTTTGATTTTCCACACCCTGACATCAAAGAGAATTTGTCCAGCTCAGTAAGGACCATACAAAACAGAAATCCAGAACCCCATCATTCAGACTTCTCCACTTCATTTTCTACTGAGTGATGCTCTTTTTTCTGCTCCTGGCAAGGGGAAGGCGATGGATGAGCTGGGAATGTCCAGTGCCCTCCCTCTGAACAAGGGCAATTTCTCTCTAAAGTTGTACAGGCTCTATAAATACGTGGCACAGGTGGAGTTTTTATAACTGCACAAGTATAGCTGCAGCGTATTTAATGCTGCTATGAATAGAGCCAGAATAAATAGGCAGGCAGACATAAGAATTTCTCATAATTAGCTTTTTTGTTTACAACGTTCTAAAAAGAACAAACACAAATTTATCACTGCCAGGACTGCCAAAATTGTAACAAAAAGTTGTCGCCAGGGCTAGAAAAATTTTTACAGCTTTGGGGAAGAAATTTTATCAATTATAATTTTAAGACTGGAGATAAATCCTAAGGCTTGGCTGTTAGGAAGGTGAGACTTCAGGGCAGTAGCTTTGCAGGTTCATAGGACCTGGAGTACTGGTGCTGCACATGTGTCCTACCCACAGGAAAATATAAGGGCCCCCACAGATGGAGCAGCTTGAGATGTCACAGAAGACTCTGGAGAAAGTTTCCTCCTCTGGCATCACCCATTTTTTGCTTCATTGCTAAGCCAGCTTTCATAGAATCATAAAATCATCACAGAATCACAGAATCATCAAGGCATAGAATGGTTTGGCTTGGAAGGGGTCTCAAAATCCACCTCTGTCCAAACCCTCTGTCATGGGCAGGGACACCTTCCACTAGACCAGGCCGCTCAAAGCCACATCCAACCTGGGCTTGAACACTTCCAGGGATAAACTTCTCTCACATTACCCCTCGAGGCAGGAAAATCAATGCATTAAAGGTAAAAATCAATTCTAACCCTCCAAAAGAAGGCACTGATGTGTCATGGGTTGCAGTGTTTCTGAGACTGCTGAAAGCATTGCCATGGCCAAGGTTCCTGCCACCCACCGAACATTTATCTGCACAGAGCAACCAAAAACCTCTCCTGAGGATGGGTTCTGCCAGCCAGGCAGATTTCCCTCCACCCAGGGACGATCCAGCCTCTGGAATAACCAAAAGGGGAACGGTGCCAGCCTGGCCCTGCACCGCGCCCTTGCTCACCAGGGGAAGGACAGAGACTCCAAGCTCATCCCTCCTTTGCAGCCTTGCCTGTTTTAAACAGCCCGTGCCGAGCATTTTGTGACTCACCCGTGACATCTCCCAAGCTGTCTGTATCTGATCTGCGCCACTAAAAATCAGCATGACAAAACACGGCCTTGTATATAAATAGCCACGGGTTTTTCAGAGCGGTCACCGAGTTTATGGTGCCAGAGTGGGTTGTTCACACTTTACCACTTGGTTTCCACCGCAGCCTGTGAACTGACCAGGCAAGTGGCCAATTAAAGGCACTCTGCTAAGGGCTGAGGAGGCTTTTAATAATGGCTAGTGAGCACCGAAGCCAGAGCGTTGAAAGGAATTCCCTGAAATGCTGTAGCTCACTTTATATGACACTATACTGTTGTTTGCCAAGCACAGAGGAGAACAGATTTTTAACGTGGAAAAGCCAGTGTGGAGTTAAAAAAAAAAGCAAAACAACCCCACCAAAACAAAACCGCCCCAGTTCTCCTTCTACTAAATAATCTAAAAAGGGATGGCACAGTGCAAAATGGTAATGCCAAGCTGTTATCAGGAAATACAACATGCAAAAGAGGGACACAGCACAATTTCTGTTCCCTGCATATGAGTCATGATTTCCAGACTTCAGACAAGAAACATTTCCCTGAACCGTCTGGTTTAAAAATCTGATTACTTAAAAATATCATCCAAGAAGTGTCTACCACATATTACTTAATGCAAAACAATGTCACTTGCTTACATCACAATTTTCATCATAAGTTCCAAGGCCAGGTTGGATGGGGCTTGGAGCAGCCTGGGATAGTGGGAGGTGTTCCTGCCCATGGCAGGGAGTGGGATGAGATGGGCTTTAAGGTCGCCTCCAACCCAAAGCATTCCATGATTCCATGCCCCTGAACACCACCCAGCCCAGCACCATCTCAGGGGCAGGGACACCTTCCACCATCCCAGGTTGCTCAGAGCCCCATCCAACCTGGCCTTGGATGCTCCCAGGGATGGGGCAGCCACAGCTTCTCTGGTTGACCTGTGCCAGGGCCTCACAGGGAAGAATTTCCTCCCAATATCCTGTCTAACCCTGCCCTCTTTCCATTCAAAGCCATTCTTCCTTGTCCTGCCACCTTGTCCCCCTGTCCAACATCCCTCTCCATCTCTTCCAAAGCCTCTTTAGGTACTGGAAGGGGCTCTAAGGTCTCCCTGGATCCTTCTCTTCTCCAAGGGGAGCAAGAGCAAGGTCCAGCCCTTCCTTCCTGCATGCCCAACCAGACTCCATGAAGTGTGATGAGGATGGTGAGCACCCAAAACTTAAATCAGCTGCGGCTGTGTGGTGGGTATAAACATCTGATATTGACAAACACTACAAAAAACCATGCCAGGAAGCTTTGAACCTGGGCAGTTTACATTAATTCAACTTTTTGACACTAATATCCCTGTGCTTTTAGATCCTTGTTTCCAAGCTGCCATAGTCTTCAAAATATGTTCATTAATACATCAAAATTTGTGAGACATGAAGATTCTGGGTCAGTCAGCTTGGGGCTGAGCAAAACAAAATGAGGAATGGGTGCTCATTTATTGAACAGCCTCCATACTGGAACAGGCAGGAGTCCTGACAAAAAAAAAGGTGGTGCATGACCAGATTTTAGTTTCAAAGCAAGTTTAATTGAGCTTTTCTTAAATTCTGAGTGCTGGATTGACCTCATGTAACTTCTAGTGTAATTCTCTGTGTGTACATGCAATTGCATTTTATTAGTAACCATACTATTTTATTGTGGGTAGATACAGGAGTACCCATCCTCTATGGCTCCCCAGGCTGTGTTGACCTCCACTATCCTTCATTCACACTGCTCCATATAGGTTAAAGAAAGTGATTTAGTGATGTTTGTACCAATTACCATATTCCAGACTCAAGTTGGTTGCTAATCAGGTTACCTCTGAAGTACAAATCAGATCTTTATCAGCTTAAAGGTATTTGGCAAGTGTCAAAACCACTTGGTAAAACTCGGTGGTTTCTGGGGAGCTACTATTTACATACTTTTTCATTATCTCTGCAGCCACATCTGTTTGCTTCCAGTGCCTTCAGGAAAGGTGTTTGTAGTGCTGGCTGGGGCCCATACAGCTGGGGAATGTCACTGAAGGGAGGGGTGCCTGGGAGAAGAAAGGGATGAGAAGCACCATGAGCATCCCTTAGAGACGGGAGAGACCCCAGCCTTTCCCTCAGTCCTGTGGGGATCTCTGTAAAGGAGATTAGAAGGAATGTCCAGCCATGCACCTCTGAGTGAGGGCTGCTTGGCAAGCTCGAGGGCTCATCCATGAGGAGCATTTTGGAGCTTTTGGTGGACAAGCCTTTTATAAACTCTTTCTCTTGGCCATCTCCGGATGGTAACCGGATCCCCACTCTGATCCCTGTCTAGGGTGGGGATGATCCCAGGCTGGCTCGTGGCTGAGCAGCACAGAGGGATGGATGCCCTTCTCAAGGCTCCTTCATCAGCAAGCCAAGGCTGCTCCAGAGCCCCCCCATGCCCAGTACCAACACTAAAACCCAGCACTGTGATGGTCCTTTCCCATCTCAAGCCGCTCCTGGCCCCATGGCAGGGTAGCTCTAGCAGCCAGGAAAGACTCAGCTCCTCCACCAGGAGTGAGTACCACTGCTCTGCCAGGCTGGGACAACTCTCTCCTCCTCCTCCTCCTGAAGGGAGGGAGACCACTGTGCCACAGACTTTCCCCCTTTCTGGGAAAGGGCATACACAGCCCCTCAGTGCTCACCTTCCATCCCGTATCCCGCTCCGAGGCACCCTGATGCTGCCGTGAGCAGGAGCTCAGCCACGAGGAGTTACACATTAACTGAGGCAGTTAGCTCCCTATCTCCCCTGTGTGCTCTCACTCTGGAGCCAGAGTGTCTTTCTGTCGGTGCCTTTCCTTCAATGAGCTCTGAGATAAGGGCTGATCTGCCCGGGCACAGGCGCTGCTGCCCTGGGGTTACTCCTGTGCAATGACCCCAGGTCTCCTGCAGTGTGCTCTGGAACCCGGGCAGGAGCAACCTGCCAACAGCCAGAACTTCAGCTGCAATTTATTACAGCTTTTCCACACCTCCTAGGCAAGATTACCTTGCTTTTCGTCGTGGTTTTGACCTTCCTCTGCCAGGGCAGGGTGACTGGTACTGCCTTTCCCCAGAAGCCCTGCCTGTGCCCAGCTTCCTCCTCACATTGAGCCCAGAAACATCCCCCATCCAAGCCAACACCCTTCCTTCTTCCACATCCTGTTTTGACACGTTTACACACTCCTCTTTTGATTTTCTACCACCTTTCCTGAAGTTTTTCAGTTGCGTTCTCTCTGATCGCCTCTCCCATTTTTTCAGCACCTTGAACTCTTTTGTGTAGATTTTATTCTGGAGACCTTATGCACATGTTAAGGCCAAAGACACTCAAGGACAAAGACACTTAAGCTTTACCCAAGCATTGGCCTGGACCTGCCTGCTGGCCAGGCAGGGTCAGAAGAGCAGTGATGCAAACTCTGCCAACGTGGGAGCGACTCATACCTGCATCCAACCCCGTGACTCAGATTTGTTCCTGCAGATGTTAATATGCATGGACTGCCTGCTACATTCTTGTCAGGGTGGGTTTGTTTTCACAGAATCACAGGCTCACGAGATGGTTTGGGTTGGAAGGAACCTTTAGAGGTCATCCAGTCCAATGACATCTTCAACAAGATCACGTTCCTCAAGGCCCTGTTGAACCTGACCTAGGGAGTTCCCAGGAATGGGGCATCTACAGACCCTCTGGGCAACCTGTGCCAGTGCTTCACCACCTTCATTTTAAAGAAGTTGCTCCTCATATTTAGTCTGAATCTACCCTGCTTAAGTTTAAAACTCTTTGTTTCTGCTCTGGTCAGTGTCTGTATCTGGCCTCAGTTTTCATCTTCTGCGGTAAATTCTCGTTTTCAGTTCAGCACGGAGCTTTTCACTTGCCCATATTTCATTTTGGCCCATGTATCTCCTTTCCCTCAGTCCTTTGCACTTTCTCTCCCCACGTCTCAGGGCTGCAGAGGTGACCAAGCAAATTTTGAGCCAGCCATGGCTGAGCTCAGCCTGTCAGGAGTTCAA
Source organism: Agelaius phoeniceus (assembly GCF_051311805.1). Taxonomy (NCBI): domain Eukaryota; kingdom Metazoa; phylum Chordata; class Aves; order Passeriformes; family Icteridae; genus Agelaius; species Agelaius phoeniceus. Next base: position 8,671,466 of record NC_135270.1, on the reverse strand, counting down.
CACATCCCTGTGAAGAGCAAGGGTGTACCAGTCACGAACCCTGATGGAAGGGAAACTAGAACACCCGGTGCCTGCTTACAAGCCAGAAGGGCATAAAAACCAGGTTGTTCATGCTCTCTGATAAGCTATCAGATGTGATTCACTGGGCTGTATCTGTTTTAGCAATCACAGCATGGGCATTTCAGCACAGGGTTTTTCAGCATGCTTTGGGTGGTCAAGGAAAAGCACTTCAGTGTTTATAGAGCTATGTGAGTTATAAATATAGCTGTGATAGTCTCATGCCCTGCAGAGGAGGCATGCCCCGATGGAATAATGACAGCAAAGTCATTATATCATATCTTTCATCAGAAACATACCTACACAGATGGCCACCTCACGTGGCTTTGTGGTCAATAAGGATTGATAGTGATTGTGTGGGAAAGAATCTGATTGCTGCTGGAGTCAGATCTATAAATGGAAATCCAAGAAATCACAGAATAAGATAAACTCCTACTACAAGGTCTTTGACCTTGAGGGTCATAAATTCAGCATCTTCTGCAAATCTTTAGAAATACAAGTCACATCCAAGGCAATGATTTATTTTAAATGAATTCTTGCTATTTATTTTGCTCATTTAAATATACATATAAACAGAGACACACAATTTAAATTATTTAATAAGTATTGTAGCCATAAAATAACATTGACAAATAATTCATGGAGTCGATGTTTTGGATTAATGGTTAGTAAACAGCAAAGAATGTGACTTCATGGAATAAGATGATGTCATGTGATTTATTCCTCAGGGTATACTAGACTACAGCTTATTCAGTAAATGTTATGATTTTGGAATGTATCTTAGTCCATATGGATTAAAGGAGTAAACACAAGCACAAAGGTTAATGTGATGAAAGTCTATCAAAATATTCCCTGAGATTACAAATTCAGATATTTCATTTCAGTCTTGAGCTTTTACATTTTTTATTATCAAATAAATACCACAATGGCAATCTTCACATTAGAAATAAGACTGTAATTACCACACTTCTAAACAAAGTCCTCCTCTGCAACATGGGTGACTCTAATAAAATAATTATCACATATCACATATCATATAAATTTGGATTTAATCAGGACCCTGGAAGCCTCAGCTTACTCTTAGTCACAAGTGTGCAGCAAAATGAACAACAGGAAAAATATATTTAAAGCACTTTGGAAATAAAGGCTGAAAAAATCACTGAATACCCATTCAGGTAGATCTGGTGTAAAAAAGAATTCCTGGTATTCTGTGCTTGCAAGTCAGGTGAGACTGAGGTAGTGACTTCACAGAATGAGGGAAGGCATCTGCTTGGAAGCATTATTGGTTTATTAAATTGTTAGTTTAAACCTCCATTTCTAAATAAGTTATGCTCTTCTGCTTAACGATGACAGAAAATAAATAGGGCTACCAGTGCAGGCACTGAATGGCCCACAGTGAATTAGAGTTTAATAGTCATGGAAACATTCTGCTGTAATTGCCTTCTAACTCTTACAGAAAGGCAAGCAGATGCAGAAATAAGGGCCAGATATACATTTACTAAAAAGCTGTGGGTGCTCATGTGGGTGTCAGAGTTGCAGATTGAAAATCACCACATTCCCTTCCCCTCGTGACATAAATCTGAGGTTCCTTTCCATCAGATTTCTGGAAGATGACGCAGTACAAATTTGCATTTATTCATTGTTTGCACTCTCCAGAAGTTAATTAAGAAAAATAAAGAAGCAAACACGCATTTGCCTTGCCAATTTGTTCTGATTCTGTTCATAGGAGCACCAAACATGCTGTCCCCTCGATTGGGCAGAGCCCTTTGCAGGTTTGGCAGGGACAGTTGGGCACTCAGTGCACAGGGTGCTGCGCTAACAGAATTACCTTTGCACGTGACCATCAATAAAAATATTTCTTTGTCTTGGTGGTGGGAGTGCACTGGAGGATGTATTCCTTGATAAAAGGGAAGAGTGAACGAACTGGCAACCATGAATCCATGTTTAAGGCAGATGCAGCATGGGTTCTTTAAAGAGGGTCACAAAAATACAACATCTACATCCCTGTGTCTGTAGATGTAAATATACACACACCCACTTAAAAACACCTCTGCTACCCATCAACACCTATTCCTTTTTCACCTGAGTATCTATGAAAACTGAAGTTTACAGTTCACAATTTTTTCCAAAATGGTGGCAAATCCGCTCAATATTTCTGTTAAACAAAATGTTAAAACCAAGTCAGTGCTTATTCATTTTATATTTGACACAAGCACTCAAAAAATCGAGCTGTTCTAGAAGTCTGTATAGGGACACACAGCCAGGAGATTTTTGTGTCTTTTCCATAAAATTTCTGTAAATAAAATCCACTTGGAAGTTAGTGGAAATAAAAAGAAAGTCTAATACAGTTGTTGGGTTTTTTTAAGAGATAGCCACAACAATGTTGGTAATAAGATGATGTGCAACAAAGAATAGTCAGTGGTAAGAACACTCCTTTTTTTCCTGCTAAGGAGATTACAAGGTTATAATTTGTAAAATAAGCATATTCCTGTTAATTAAATTAAGGACTTGGGCTGCATAAGCAAATATCAATCACAGGAGAGAAAGAGAGAGAGGGATGCTGAGTTTCACACATAATTTGTTTCTGGCTACTTAGCAGGGCTATGACAGACATTCGCTAAGTAGAAAGCAAACATTTACTATTTAGTTCTCCTTTGCAGCTAACACCTACAAGCCTCTATTAGCAAAAGCCTCCTTTTGAGAGGATGGTTTGTTGCGAAAATTTTTCCCTGTGATGGCTTTAAAGGAGCATTTGCTGCTAATTCGAAGATGTGACGGCACTGATTAATTAACAAACATACTCTTATGCTTTTATACCTTTTAAGTGGCAGAACAGTTTATATGGCAGCCCTGATTCAGGTTTACTGGAGCGAGTAGGGATCCTTCTGCTGCCTTCACTGAAGTCAAGCCCTAAATGAGATGCTGGAAAGGAAATATATCCAGCATGTGCCCCATCCCATGGGTGTCCTGCTGTTCATCTTGCTGGGATTACATCCATTTCAGACAAAATGGCAAAACGAGCCCTACACCCCCAAAAGGAGGGGGGAAGCTCCTTTTGGGGTTCATGGCTCCACAGCCCACTCTCAAACGTGCAGCCTCAGCTGGCTGCCCTCAACAAGGGCCCTGGTCTGGGGAGGCATTAATGCCACTCTGCAAACTGTCAGCTCCGAGTGGCACAGCCCAGAGAAAGAGGGAGGAATGCTGTATCATGGCATGGGCTGCAAGCTGCCAGGGCACCAGAAAACAACAAAGCCCCTTCAGCTGAGCTCCTGCAGGAATGTGCTCCCTGGAAGGAAAAGGAAAAGGGGGAGGGAGGACGGGCGCACTCAGATGGGAACCGGCAGTTTGAAAACCTGTCTAAACAAACATATGGCACTTTCCTGTTCTTTATGTTTCAAAAATCAGAAGAGAAAATGTGAGATTCTTTCATTTATGTGTTTGTTTAAAAAAAAAAAAGTTGCAATGGGTGAGCAATGTAAAAATAAGGTATTAAAGGTCTTATTTAGATGGAGATTTTAGACCACCCTGAGTACCACAGAGAGATGAGCTGACGAAGTGCTGTTGCACATTCTGCCATATAAATAATGTTTTAATTGTCTAAGTGTCCATCCACTGTATTTTCATTCCATCCTGGGGCAAATCCAATGGAGTAATTAACCACAGTGCTCTTGACCAAAGGATAGCAGAGTTGAGATGAGCTCAGATGTGGACTCACTGAACTGATGTCTGGGATACGACACTCACTTCTTTACCAGCCTTAGTATCTGAGGAGGGAAAGAGAGCAAATGTGATGCCTGTTTTCAAAAGGGGTTAAGAGAACGCTATTAAAAAAATAGAAATCAGGAAATAATTAGCACTGAATACCTTGTTTGAAACCCTGATCAAAAAAAAAAAATTGTAACCTTTGTTTCAAAAAGTCCCACTAATAAATATTGACCAAGGTTGAAGAATTACTCTGTACATTCCTTTTTGTCTTGTCCTGTAGTTATTTGTAACCAACTACAACCAAATTGACATGATCCTGGACTAAACTCATCTTCAACCTGGCTCATTCCAGCCAAGCTTAGGTCCTTGCAAATCTCCCCAGACAGACTCTTCCAGTTACAGCAAACCATCTGAAGTATGTTGAACACCAGGGTTCTGTGTTTAACCAATCCCTAAATCAGATGATGCTACATAAAACCCAACTGGAAATCAGGAAAACTGTCAGTCTGGAAAATGATGTCCTGTAGAGTAAGTGCTAATGTTTAACACAGCAATCTTAAAGCCTCAAACCTCTTGAGGCGGGGACCTGGCACCAGGCAGCATGACCAAAACAGCATTTACCAGGCAAGAGGTGGCCAACTCTCTAAATCAAACAGTGTCTCAAATTCAACAGCATTTTTCCCCCAAGATTTAAAAAAGCAGTGATGGTCATTCCCACTTCTGGTGAGAACATGCATTTTGCTTTTGAGCTGTGACACAAAGAGATTTGCTTCTATAATGGAGTTTTTGAATGATAATGATGTTTGGTCATTCTTTCTATACACTGAAGTGGAGTCTAGAAGTAAAAGGTAATTAAATACAGGGGTAGAGAGACTGAAATTTGTAAGGTTTGCTTCCACACTGATCCCAGCCCATCTCCTTTGATTTCCTCAGCTCTTTCATGGTGGACTGTGGGCACTGGGCACCACAGCCAAGCCTTCCTGTGCTCCTCAGTGGGGCTGGAATGGGCTTCCAAGGACAAATCTGGGACCATCCCTACAGCAATACAGCAGAACCTGTGGGGCCAGATTGCTGGTTCTTTGAAGGTAAGGAGGAAATGAATGAAGCCATCACCAAAGCAAGGAAACAAGGTACAATTTGAGGCAAGCTGAGGAAGGAGAGTGGCCTTTGAGAGTGATGTGCATCCTGCTGGCCTTTTGTAGAGCCAGCTGCGAGGCCTGTGAGGTGGCAGCAAGGTGTCCAGGCTGCCAGATGTGCAGGTGCAAAGCCTGCAGACATCAAAAGCACTGATGTCCACCTCCATTACCTGAGCACCACCCTTCTGTACTTCAAAGGGAAACCAGCTGAACTTTCTCTGTAATCACCACCTTGTGGCATCCCTTTAATGAACCAGATTGTACAGGACCTTCATGTCAGCCACATAAAGAGGGTGCTGGCATTTTATTTTCCTCTGCTAGGGTCCCTCCCAGCCCTGTTCTTCCTGTGGGGAATTCACCCAGGTTATCCTGCAACATCAAGAGGGAAAAGGCAGAGCCAACAAAGCCACCACAGGGTATGGTGGGCAAAGCTGTGGTCATGAATTGGAAATGTTGGAAGAAGGCCAGGCTGAAATCTCAGGATAAGGGGAAGCATGAGCTGACAAACTCCATGCAAGTGCAAGGAGTACATTTGGCATTTTGTAATATGGTTGTGTTGCTTTCTGGAGTTTAAGAAGTCACCTCTTCGCTCAGGGTGATTGAATGTGCCATGACAGCAACAAATAGGATTTAGTAAATTGCCCACAGAGATTTGATTACTTTGACTAATTAATAAACATGTGATTGCTTGTTCAAACAGTAGTCAGTGGAGACTTTCCAATAGGAACCCAGGTCTGTGACTGGTACCTGTCTGAAAGAGAAAAACTGCTGAAATTTCTCTATTTAGGATGTGCACATACATGGTATTTCCTCCCCTTCTGGACAAGTGGATGCCTAAATTATACCCAGGCGTTTCTGCCTGGGGTGAATAATCTCCACATTTAAAAAAGGCTCTGTGATGTACTTCTAAAGAGTTTCTGATCAACCACCCACACAAACAATATTTTTTCTCCAGGGTGTGCAGAGAAAATAGTTTGGCCATTACATTTGTAATGCTCAGTAATGCAGTGGGTAGAAATATGTGAATGAGTGGCTCTGTGTCACTTAATCTTTTCCTTTCTTACACTACAGTAGCAGAGAATCAAGAAGGGGCAGAGTGTTTCTGTAGACAGGAGACTTAAGGCCCAGAGGAGCCTTAACAAAACCCACATGAGGTCTAACAAAACTGTTGAGAAAGTATCTTGTCCTGTGGTTCTGTGGTTGAGAAATTAATTTCAGAATTAGCTCCTACTTGCTGCATAGTGTTGCAGAAGCGAGGTTCACTCTTTAAACTCTGTTTCTCTCTTCTGTAGTCCCTCAAGTAACTCAAAACTGTAAGTCAGCTGTAAACAGGGTATCTGTCCACAGTATTTCTGAGATATGTGACCTGCCCCATGCCTCTGTTATGACTTAGAGCAATTTTCAGTTTTCTGGTTGGGAAAACTGTAATTTTCCCCATAGGGAATTCAGGAGTTTTGCCATAGATTTCATCTCCTTTGATCCACGTTTTGGTTTTGATTTTACCTAACAGCCTGCTTTGCATTGTTACTTTGCCAGCTTTCCCACAAGTAAATAATCTCAAGTCAGTGATATTCACCCCCATCATTCCTTAGACCTACTCGTCAGAATCAGAGCCACATGGATCTAGATTTGGAATTATTGCACCTGCTGTATGTCGTAGGAAAAAAATAAAAAGTATTTCTTTAAGAAGACAGAGGATGGTGTGGGTATCTTGAATTATCCCATGAGGACCCAGCATCCACACTGGACATGGCTGGAGGGAGTTGCTTCAGGTAAGGTCTAACCTGATCCCATGGAGTCACTCAGTGGCCACTGGGGCTAACACCATGTCAGGGGACCTCAGTGAGCACAAACCCAGGCCTGGCTTATCCCAAAGAGAATTCAGCCCCCGTGCTCCAATGCCACTTGCTCCTAAAAGCAAACTGAAACTCAGCAAGGAGGGAAGTCTTTTCCTTCAAACCACTTATTTTGACTCCAGCTTAAATGATGCCAAAACAGACTTTTTGTTTTCTGCTGCACAGAAACAAAAGTCAAGTTTCACTGGGCTGTAGAGAGACTCCCCACAGTCACTCACATCAGCTGCTAACTGGAATAACTCAATCCACCCTTACCTGTGAGGATCACTCCTGAGAAGCAAAAGGTTATCTATTTTCCATATTTGGTCCTTGTGTTTTATTTGTTAACTACCACTTGAATGAGTGATACAATCAGTTTACTTTTTACCTCCATTCATCTCCATGGCTACGATCTGGAGAGGTGGCTACAGATCACTTATTGCTCAGCATTAATATCAACATTATATAAATGCAATCTGATGAAATATTTAAGTTCTAAGCATTCCTTGAAAGCTGTGGAAAGAGGAAACATTTAGCTCAGTACAAGCAGCCACTGGCTGGCTCACAAACAAGCCAGCAGTAGCCATTTAAAGAACATTGCTAACCCTTTGGACAATGTGCATTTTATTAGGAAAAGGAAACACTGAAGAATACACACAGCAGGAAAAAGTAAACGCAGTAACTGACCTTAATGTGGATAAAAATGGTGGCACGGGGAGAAATTCTGTTCCAGAAAGGTCATTCCTTTGCCTCTGCATTCCTCCCCCACATTTACATGCTGCTCTCTGGATTCATCAAAGGTCTTCATTATTCGCTCTCAGCACGCATGAAACAATCACTCTCAGATATAATGACCTAATTACTCAAACAAGACAAATGAAAAAAAAAAAAAAAGGAGGGCAGTTATTTACTTCAGACGTTAGCATTTAGCAGCTTTTCAGAAAAGCCATTTAAAGGACTCGTGGTGGGGAGTTAAACCTCGAGAACCAGGATCATCTCAAAGGGTGGGGTTTGATGACTACAGGCACTGGTGATGATTTCCAGCCATTGTGACTCAGGCTGTCCCAGCTTAAACTCCTCTCCCTATGGACCAGGTAACCATGAGCTGCACAACAAGGATGTTCTCCCCACCTTTCTCCCCCAGTTTCTTTGTGGTCAATACCAGATCATCCTCCATGCCCAGGGCCAACCCGGGGTTTTGAGTGACTCTGTGACCTCTGCACAACATATACATGAGCCAACGTTACCTTTAGAGATAATTTCTGCTCCCTCTATGTGTTTTTCTATTTCCTGAGCAGCACAGAAATCAGATGCAACAAGAGAAAATTTTGGATTGAATATTGGTAAATGAAGGCACAACCAAGACCATTTATTACTCAGACTTGCTGTGCCTGAAAAGAGACCCAGTCCAAAAGGTGGATCACAATGGTTCTTTATTTTGTGTTGTTCTGTAGAATGGAACAGTAGCAATGATGCAATCACTACCAGTAAATGTCCCAGTCAGGCAAGGACTCATTTGGCACCCACATTTTTGCAGGAAAAAAAGCCAGATACTGGTTTGATGATGCTTATCAGTGCTGTGTGATTTACATAACCGTACAAATTGTCTCAATTAAAAAGAGGTGATTCTGGGAACAAGAATCAGAATATGAACTTTTGAGCCTCTATGCAATTTCCCCTACAGATGTGAACTTTATTTGCTGTCCCAGTACCTCTGCAAGAGTGGGATATTCATCCAGTGTCAGGAAATGTTCCCAGATATTATGCTCGAGCCTGTTTCAATCAATATACACCCTTAGAGAGAGATCCAGCTCATTTCCTAATTGCTAAACATTTCACACGGAATGGCAAACGGAATGTTTAAGCCCCAGTGGGATCATATGTGTCTGACCCACAAATAATTGTGTGACACCAGAAGGTTTATTATCTCCTAGCAGGAATGAGAAGCATATTTCTTAATAGGTTCCCCACCCTGGGCAGTGCAAGCCTTCCTTTGAAGAGAGTCTCTATGGTAATTGATGTTAATGAGCAGCCAGCAAAGGAGAAACACTGGGTCACCAGGTAGGAAGCCCCCCAAGAGATAATCTAATTACTCTCCAAAACAAATTACTTTTAACCAAAACAAATTACTTTCAATCACTCTGCAACAGATAAGATCAGTGGAGGGGGCTCAAAGCTGATGACAGCTGGAGACTGAGGCTTCATGAGTTTATGGATTGATCGCTTTTCTCTTTGGTCCGTTTTGTTGAATGACAATGGAGTGACAGAAAACTGGAGCCAAGAACTGAGCTCCCTTTCATTTCATTCAGATGAATGTCGAGGACCTGCCAACTCTGTGCTCTTTGCTCATTGATCTGAAATTGGAAAAGCTGGAGCCGTGTGTGTCCACAGCTGTAATGGGAGCAAGACTCTCCAGAGGAATAAATATGCAGCCTGGGGGGGCTACAAAATCCATTCCTTGTGCATCTTGTTATGTGAGGAAAGAAAACATGATATCGTTGCTTTTTTTCATGCCCATAAAGATATGAGGCAAAATGGAGGTTTCATTCTCATGAAGCCTCAACAGGACTAAACTACAAATATTAATTTAAATTGCAGCTCTACAGGGAACCTAAGTCAGGCATTTGGAGTGAGGGTTGAATGATTAATCAGTGGGGTTTTATATCTGCTACTTGCTGTGCAAAGGGTTGTCACTGCTGCCTGTGCGTGTGAGAAAAACTCATAAATTTGGGGATCACTGTCTCTTGAGAAAGGTGCTGGAGCCATGAATTGAAAGGGTTTGTGCAGGGCTCAGTCACAGTTCTGCTGCTCTCAATGTCATTAGCATTGGCTGCTTCCTTCCTTCCTTCCTTCCTTCCTTCTGTTATCCAGCTGATGGAACATCTGCCTGGCTAAGTCCAAACCACACTGGTGGCAATCTGTGTCCTGTTAGTCCAGGCAATGGGAAAAGGGGCATCTCCTTCCTTGCAGCAGCAGCTCTTCCTTGCAGCGAGGCTGCAGTGGCAGCGATCAGTAGCTGTTTTGTGACAGGCTTTATCTGCTGGAGGCCTCTGATAAAGAGCAATAGACAGGTCTCAGGGAGCCTTTGCTATTGATTGAAACCTTGGTGCCCCACAGGGAGAGAGGATTCCCGCCCTGCTCTGTAAATGTTCTGAACCAGCTTAAATTCTGAATTAACTGGGGGAAGTGTGTGTGTGTGTGTGTGTGGTGTGTGACTGTCTTTACAGCCCCCTTGGCAAAAGGTATGCCCAAATCCACAGATCCACAACCAGAGTGTGTGAACTGCACACTGAACCATGTGAAAGAGCCACTCCACCTTTCCATCCTCAGCACATCTGTCTGCTTTGCTCACTTCAGCAACTGAGGCCTCTCTGCCTCTGGTCGTGCAAGGATCTTCCTGCTGCCTCCAGACATGAAAGAACCAGAGGCAATGGGGCTCTCACTTTCAGCTTGAAGTGTTCAAGGAGCTTTGTTTCCAGAAAAAGGAAAACAAATCAAAGATGTGTTTGACATAAAAATATTTGGTGTTTAAAAATGGTAAAATAGAATTGTTCTGGCCTTTATATGTCTGATCACAGTTGTAAGTACACACAAAAAACATTTAGTTTAATTCTGCTTCTTATAGCAAGTCAATGTACATAACACACAATAACCAGGTAGTGGAGGATTCTACATTCCTTCTAATATTTGGGATGTTTAGGTTTAAATACCTTGTGGTAATGCAGATATTTCATTTTACTTTCCAGTGGTGTTTCAGATTTTTATCTCTTGCTGAAACAAGTTATTTAATGAAGCTGAACTACTTTTGGAGTAAAACATCCATTACTCGCTCATTTCCTCACTAGTCAGATGTGTAAAACCTAAGTAAACTTGAATTACTTTCTAAAGACCATGCAGGCTCTTTCCATGCTGATTTGTTCTGCTTCTCTTACTTTCAAATGGCCTTTTAATTGGCCATTAAAGTAGGAAATTATGGCTGATTAGGATCAATCCAAATGCAAAGTTTTGGATGGACTGGCTATTTGAATACCATTCTTTTAGATCCCGAAGTCACTTCTGCTTTGTCAGCTAAAGGTCACTTTTAGCTGCATTGGCAGGATGCTTCAGTAACCTTTGCCCTTCAGTTCTTGACCAAAAAAGTGCCACAGCCATGTTTGGTGGCAGCAAAGGGGACCAGTTGCAACAAGGAACATCAGAGAAAGTTTCTCGGTTTCCCAATTCCTAGCAAATTGTGCAGCTACACTCAGGCTACGCTTTAGGCTTCATTTCAGATGAAAATTACTTCCAATGGCCTCCAAGAGGAAGAGCAGTTCATTAATAATCTTCCTCTCTCTTGAGCAAAGACATTGTAAAACTTCCTACATGGTTGTCACCAATGTTAAGGAGTGAGTCTGGGGCTCTTCTGAAAAGGGAGGCAAGATATCATTGCACTTTTTAAAACCTAGGTGATGTAATTCCATGTACTAAACAGATTTTGGAGGAGTTGCATGAGAGTTTTGTTTTTTCTAAGATATTTCTCCAGAGTTGTAGGCCTATGGTATGAGCTGGAGTGAAAGGTTAGATATCTGTTGACTCAGATGAATGGTTTTGCTTTCCAGAAGCTGAGGATATGCCTGTGTGCAAAATGTTAACAGTCTTAAATGATCAGGAAACTTTGTACTAGTTTTCAGGTTTACATTTGTTCAGACTGTTTCATAAAGGGCTTCACGGTTTCAGTCCTTCCTGCAGTATCATCATAATCAAAGGTGATGACAGCAGGTCAATAAGCACTCATGGGCTGAATTTGATAATCATTTACATGTCTTAACAATTTATACAGTTCTGTTGGTGCCTTGGAGTTCCTAGTAGTGATAAGCAGCAGTGTAGCATGAAATATATGACAGTAAGAAAACCATGAGTCTTAGCTGGCTTCCTTAACTCCCTTTCTACCTCTCTTACTTCACAATATGGGAAATTGTTGTAGTGTGCTCAGCACACACTCATTTTTCTCTGATCTTCATCAAGTATTTGAAGCCCAAATTAAAAAAAAAAAAAAAAAAAAAAAAAAAAAAAAAAAAAAAAGCCACAACTATCCAAAGTGGGAATTCCCCAGACAGGGATTCTTACCTATCACATCCTTCAGTCTTAACAGGGCTGAGCCACCCAGAGCTAACCTGTGTAGGGACAATCTGTCCCCGTAGGCTGCTCTGATTATTGGCATCACATAAACCATAACAACTCTCCCACAGTTTCTCAGTCAAGCCTAACTGGTTCTAGTTAACAAAAACACCACTTAGATGGTCATAAGCATAATAAATATTAGTGATGTAATTTATTGTCATCCTCATGACTAGAAGACTTTGGATTATCAATTTTACAACAAAACAGGATTATTATCATAGGTGTTTTTGAGAAAACATCTGCCTTTAAGCAAAGGTACAATCACATTTATGAGTTCAACTTCAAGGGAAAGGAGGGATTCAGTGTCCCACCAAACAGACAGGCAGAGCTAAACCCCTTTCATACCTCTCCTTCTTACCTCTAACTCCCAAAAAATCATCACCTGAGCACCCCTGGATCAGTCTCCCTCTTAACAATGCACCTCCAGTGGAAGTTAGACCTCTGTGGGACAAATTCATCCGAGATTTCACTCAGTGAAATTGTTCTGGGGTCAGGTTTGTTTTAACAGGCCTGTATTGGTCATATTGCCAAAGTCTTTGCAAATCCTGGCTTCCTATTATGCTCTTCAGGGGTGATTTTGTGGGAATTGTCACTACATCAGGCTGAATAAGTCCACCTGATTAATTCTGTCCAGATGTATTTGTACAGGACCACAGGTCCAAGTATGCACTCTTGCAAGTCTGAAGCATTTCTGGTATATCTTCTTCTACTGTTCTCTGCCTATTAAAGGAAAAATATTTCCAGTGAAGCTGGAAGTATTGTCATAAAGACAGCATTATTCAGTCACTGTCAGGAAAAGAATACAGGTAAATGCTCTAAGGATACCACATTTCACTGAGAAGCTGATGATCTAGAGTCAACCTCTTCTAGAAAATCTTCCCTTGTTGTTTCCAGGAACACGTTGTGTAAACAAAGTCCAGGGGCATTACTCTCTAGGTCAAGCTGGAAATCAAAATATAATTTGTTGGCAAAGAAACCTGCAATTATTCATTTCTGTGGCAGGATGAAGATCTGCTCAAAACATAAGGAAAAAAAAAAACATAAGAAAAACACAGCTTTTGTTGGTTTAGTGCTGGAGAAGCACAGTACCAAACATGATCCCATAAAATCAGTAAAGTTTTTCTATAGCAGAATTATGAAGGATTTCATAGCACACAGAAAAGATGGGGTGGATGAAATACCTCTAAAACATGAAATAATGGCCTGCTGTGATGAACAAAAAAGGCATTTAGGCTATTTGAAGCTGGTGGGAATTTTGTGAGCTTTAAAGCAGACCTAACCAGAAGGTATCATTTGACTGTGCAAGCTCCAAGTCAATTCCAGGCTCAGTATTGCTCTCTGGAATGCATTGACTGATAGCAATAGCTGAGGAAGCATTAGATAACAGAATGGTGAGAGATATTTGAAATTGGTTGTCTGGCTGTGCTCCTTGGAAAGAACCAGCAATAACACTCACCAATTACAGTAGCAAAAATCTCCCCAGTGTGTTGACCTTTCTTAGCAGAGCAGTTTTAGAAGCAGAACCCCTCTGGAAGTGGATCATTTGGAAAATTTATGAGTCTCTGATGCACTTGAATCCTACGAATTCACCGAGAACTGTGGTATCAGGGAAGAGGCTCAGTGAGTGCTCATCCCATCCTATGACATCCTGTCAGTGGGTGCGCGCAGCGGGAGCTGTGGAATCTCAATTCTGCACTCATTCACAGCCCAGGGAGAAATATTGTCACCTCCATGCCTCTTGGATTGCAGAAGCAGCTGGGAAGCAGAGCAGTCCCTGACATATGGTGGAGTAACCTCTCCTTCTTAGGCAGGTTTTTAACTTGTGCTGTGCTGATAAGGCTCTTTATAGAACAAGCTCGTGCTCGAGTAGCTGCGTATCGCAGTGTCCTGTGTCTTCACTTCTGCCTTCCCTCATTCTCCTGACATATTCTTCTCCACCAGAAGCCAGAGAAAAGGCTGGACTGCTCTGCTGGCTCTCTGCCATGGGTAAAATAATTTTCTTTTCTCTGTCACTTCTGGGATGACTGGCAGGAGCCACAGCAGAAACCAGAAACCGGCGGCATTAGCACTGACATCTCCAGCCCTGCCTGGAACCTCACTGCCCTCAGAGTATTTGCAGCCTCTGTAATTCTCCCACCTCTGACTTCAGAGAAAAGAGTGGAAGACTGACAGATCTCTTCACAAAAGTAATATTAGATCACACTCGTGTAATCCCAACTCCAAAATCTGCAGGAGGACCCAAAGACAGCCCAAAGGAAGCAGAAAGTCTTCAATGTTTCTGTGGTATTTCCCTCTTCCTTCAGTGACTCGTACAACCAGAGCTTTCACCATCATATTCCAAAGATATTCCATAATTGAGAAAATATCTCTTCATCCTAAACACCTCCAGTTTATCACATTTTGACCCTCACTCAGCCTTGAGTGACTCACCTATACAATTCTTCCTTTGATCTCCACCACCAAGTAGCCTGCTGTGACTAGCTTTGACTCATGGATGGTTCTTGCCCTATTTCCTCACCATTTTTTCTGGCCACCTTCCTCAGTTTCTTTTCAGTTGGTTTCAATGATGTCACTATCCAGTAGGGTACAAGCCCTCTGTTACCTTTTTTGTGTGTTCCAGGATCTCTGGATGTTTGACTTTTAATTATGGCTAATTTTATTCTTCCAAAACACATTCACTTCATTATTGCCAAAATCTGGACTTCTCGTTCTGCAGAAATTGCACTGGGGCATTGAAAAGTGCAGTGGAAATAAATGATCCATTGCAACAGGTGAAAATGCTTTTGCAATTGTGTTCTGTTTGGTTAGGAGGTATTTTTGTTCTATAAGACTTTCTGCCTGGGTTTTTTCGGTTGTTTTTCTTATCCTCATAAAAGCAGAAAATCTGACACTACCAGGTTTCCCTGTTGCAGGAAGCAGGTCCAGCACTGGAAGTGAATGTGGGATTTACCCTACAATACATTTGTTCTGCAAACATACACTTTTTCCAGCAAATGCATTTGTAGGAACATGCAAAGGCATGTGCCTTTTTTATTGAACTTTGATAAAACATGCCAATAAATGATAAAGTCCAGTGACACAGACAGGAACTGAAATTAAAATAATGTGTCGCAACTCTTGTATTTTGAATTCAGTGACATTCACTAGCTCATTTATCTCTAGCTAAAAATAAGTTATCTTTAGTTTCTAAATAAAAATAAGTTACCTGAATCTGAACTAATCATCTAGGCTTTTTTTTTTTTTTTTTTTTTTTTCTTTACAGAGGCAATAAGAAATGAATACTTCCAGGGTATATTCAACCCATATTTCTTCAGCAGCTGTTTTGGGATAGGATTGGCACCATTCAGTCTAGTTAAGTGTTTGCAGACACCTCTGTCAGGGACTACAGGGGAACTTGGACAAATTATTTAGGTTGGAACCTTCCCCTAACAAGGGAGGCCATTCCAAAAAATTAGTTAAGTGCTTAATTTATGTTTTAGTTTTATTAGACATGAACCCTTTAACATCAGCCTGTGCAACACCAGCAACAGCAACAATGAAAATAATTTTTCAAGGCTCTCCATCAATTCTTGGGAAATTCTCCTTTACAGCCAGCTTTTTCATTTGAAATATCCTTTAGTGCAAGTGATTTGTCCTTTCTGCCTCAATTTTTGATCCTCACAGAGGTGAATGAACAAGTTCCAAGCATCAATTCCTTACAGCTTGAAAGAAGCCTGCACTTCTTGATGAAGAAAATAAAACTTGCAATTATGATTACTGTTCCCACTACAGTATAGCAGAAGCAGTGGTCATAAACCAGCTTCTATTCACTGAGATGCACAGAAAAATTGAGCTAAAGGAGCCCTTCAGATTAATTTCAGACCATAACCTCTGCGTGTGTGGTGGGTGCTCAGTACCTTGAAGAATGCCAGGATGAGTTACATGCACAACTGCTGTGGGGCCCAGGGTTGCAGGGCAGGAACTGCCTTTGTAGCAGCCATGTAATAACATTGCAGAGGAAAAAAAGAATTAGGGACTTGCATGCCTTAGTATTATTTACTGGGCTTATAATACTGTGAACTTCCGTGATGTAAGGAAGACCAGAATTGGTAGGAAAGCCCACACATGATTTGGAGGATGTAGCAGGAGACACCTGAATGAAAAGTGGTTGTATCCTTATTAATTATTCAGCAATCATGCAGGGAAAAACTAGGGTCTTTTCTGGGTGTTTCAAGCTGATCACCAAAAAATGCCCAAAGCTAATCAAAAGCTGTAGCTGCTTTTGAAGGGACTGATGAGATTCAATCCCTTGCTCCCACTGAGTTTGTTATGCAAGACCTTGATCATCCAAACACGGACTGATTGATGCCATTAACTCCAGTTAAATACACCTGAAGTTGCACATGAAAATAAGAGCAAGATATCATCCTACAAGCCTCTGTATTTTTGTCTGGTTTGTCTGTGTGCTCATCCTCACTGAGCTAAGATTTCTTATGAAAAGATCTTTGTGGGAGTGTTTGCAGGAGGGAGATGCAAGTGCAGGGACCGAAGGATGAAAGCGAACAAGAAGCAAAATATAAAAATAATATGTGAAAACTGACTGAAGCTTTGTGTTTCAGAGAAGATGGTCGGGAGGTGGGGTTATGTCTTGTTGAATTGTCATTTGTCTTGGGGGAGGAATTTCTTTATGAAATTACCAGTTTTCTTTTTGTGAATCTGAGAAAATTCCTTCAATGATCACTTTGGATGTACAGCAGAAGAGTCGGCAGCGATCCCTTTAAATATGTCTGAGATACAAATACAGTGGAAAACCCCAAAATTTGTGTGTCTTCTTCTTTCCAGGGGCACTCGCTGAGCGAGCTCCCTGGGAGAAAGCCACGGGGAAAAAATTCCATGCGCAGACCAGAAGCAAATTTCTGTTTGAAGCTTAAATGAAGTTTTACTTCACCCAGGATTTTTTCCCCCCAGTCTCTTTGTAAGAAATGGGGACAAACAGGAGCTGGAGAGCGCCCCCAGAGCGGCTCCCCCGAGGCGAGGCAGCCGCATCCCAGGGGCCAGGCTCCATCTAGTGACCCGGGCGGGGATGGCCGGGCGGGGATCCAGCCGGGAGCTGCGCCGTGACACCCGCAGCCGCCGGTACCTGGCCGGACCGGGCTGGACCAGTGCCTGGAACCGGGAGCGGCTGTCCCGCTCCTCCAGCGTTCGGCTCCTACCGGAGAGGCGAGCCCAGGTTTAGGCAGCAACTCTTTTGATTTCTGCAAAGGGAAATGAAACACGGGCCGGGCCGGGCCGAAGGCAGGGGCTGAGCCGCGGCGGGGAGCGGGGCAGCCTCCTGCCACTGGGTGGGCTGGGTACACACACGCCCACCCGCGCTCCCCGTCCCACATCGGGGCTGCGGGACGCGCAGTGCCCCGGGAGCGCGGCCGGAGCGTGGCAGGAGCAGAGAGCTCGGAGATGCAGATGAGAAGGAAACGACTTTAGGGTGTCACCCGCTTAATATTTTCGGGGGGAGTGACCGAATGCGGCTATGAAATGGGCTCTATATGGGATGCGGCCGGATCGATGGAGCTGATAAGGGCGAGCTATAAAAGGCTGGGGGGCGGCTGCGGCCGCGCTACAGCCCCGAGGCGCCGCGCCGGGATGGGGCTGCGCCCCGCCGCGCTGGCGCTGCTCGCTCTGGCGGCCGCCGCCGCCTCCGCGCTGCCGCTGCCGCTGCCCGACGCCGGCCCGCACCTCAACTACGGCTGGGGAGAGCCCATCCGGCTGCGGCACCTCTACACCGCCAGCAAGCACGGCCTCTTCAGCTGCTTCCTGCGCATCGGCGCCGACGGCCGGGTGGACGCGGCCGGCAGCCAGAGCCCGCAGAGTGAGTGGCGGCGGCGGGGATGGGGACGGGCGTGGGGATGGGGATGGGGACGGGGCTCCGGGAGTGACAGTGCTGTCGCCTCTCTCTGTCTGCCCGCAGGTCTGCTGGAGATCCGCGCCGTGGCCGTGCGCACCGTGGCCATCAAGGGCGTGCAGAGCTCCCGGTACCTGTGCATGGACGAGGCGGGGCGGCTGCACGGGCAGGTGAGACCCGCGATGCTGTCCCCGGGGGGGTTTTACACTCTGCAACAGCGGCGTGCTCTAATAATGGGGTAACAAAGCTTCCAGGTGTCCGCCACAGTCCCTCCCCCACCTCCCCCGCCTGCTTTCCCCCGGAGCTGCGGTTCTCGTCACCGTCACTGTGGGGATTGTTAGAAGGCAGAAAGGAAACGTCCTTTAGAGAGTAAATGATGTTTTGCTTGTCCCCTGCCAAAATATACCGAAAGAAAAGCCCAGGGAAAAGTTGCATTTAGGTTTAAAATTCTCATCGGTGGGAGACTGTGATTCTGCTGCAGGAATAGATTAAGCTCTGCCGTAGAATATGAGTAATTCCTCACTGTTCAGGTCAGGTATTCTGGAAAAAAAAAATGAAAAAGAGATTGGTCCTTTGGAGAAGAGTTGCAGCCAGCTGGCTGCCGGGTATACAACTCCCAGGAACATGGGTTGCTATCTCTTAGGAAGTTGCAGACAGGAAAAGGATTTGGAGGGGGAAAGGATGCTTCTCCACTGCCTCACTTCTGCCCTGCTATAACAGCACAGCTGCGGGACTCTGAGGGCTTGGGGAGTTCCATGCCCCTCTGATGCCACCAGATCAGCTTTTTCACTAGGCTTAGCAACTAGACTTTGACATAAACTCTGATTTTTAAGGCATGTGAATACATTCTTGACTCTACAATTTGACAGGTGCAGTTCAGATTTAGTCTGTACAGAAGCCTGAGTTTCACACAGCGATGGCTTTTCATGATGCCACAGTAAAGATACAGCTTGATTCTTTTTTGATTACTCCAGCAAAATTTCTGCTGATTTTAATCAGGAAGGGATTTGGCCCATTCTCAAAACTCCCAGTATCCTTAATAACAGCAACACTGATGTTTCTCCATGTGGATAAAATTAAGAATGCGGAACACAGAATTAAGCTTCCTTTCTGAATTTCGTTGCTTTTCTGGGCTCAAATCAATTGAGTCTGAGATGAGGTGCATAGGTTCAGATGATATGGTAGGTCAATTATTAGCTTAATTCTTTAATGTATATCCAAAACAAATCAGAGCCCTGATTCTGCTCCCATTGGAGCTACCAGCTGAACTTGAGCAATCGCAGAATTTTAAAATGGCTTTCCTGTAGAACCATTTTGGAGGCATACACGGTGACTGGAACAGCATTTATTGGTGTAGTGTATTAGATTCAGGCTGGAGTTTTATTCTGAAAACACAGCAGCTGTGCTGTCCCATCTCCGTGCTGGGGACACCTGCTGTCACCTCTGTGCTCACAGCCCAGGCAGGCAGCTCTGCAGGTAAATCTCAGCCTTATCAGCACCACGCTCAGGACTGGGAGAACAAAAGGGCAGACACGGTGTCTGAGGGCTGAACCTGTGCTCCTGCAACTTGGCCTGTTTTGACACTGGAAAAATGATGACTGGGGTTAGTTCTTGAATGTGCTGTGTGCTGTAGTCAGTAGTTAAGGGGAAATGCTGAATCTACTGACATACTGTGATTCCTCCTGTGAAAAAAATCCTTCCTGTGGGGGAAAAAAAATCTGAAAATACTTAAAAAGTCTGTTTGATACTTGTTTAAAAAAACAGACTAGAGACCATCCCAATGTAGTGAAGAGGGAAAGGTATAGCTGAGACACAGGGACTCAATCAATATCTTGTTGTTTGTAGTGTGCACTTCTTGAGCAAGAAGCTTTTTTATTTCATCATCCTTTTTAGTGAGGCTGAGCATTCATAAAGATAGCCAACTATCCAGCCCCAATTTTTGTCATATACACATATTTTTCTGAGATATAATATGTGTGTGGAAGGATAAATATTGCACCATTTTATTTGAAGAAAACTTTTTTTTTAAATTACTATATTAATTTAAAACACGCTTTTGAAAGATAACCAAATGCACACCCTTAATTTTACTCCATGTTACTGAGGGTGTCTGAGAAAGGCCCAAAAGTATTAAATATGCTCTCTGTTCAGACAGGCAGAACATTCATGTAAGGACACCTCTGTCTCTGCCGACTGAGACATAATCAGCAATTCTCTTTTATTGACCAAGGTTCAATCACCTGCAGTAGCTGAGACTGAAATAGCAACAGAGTTGTAAGAAGCACTACTCAAGTGCTGGTGTAAAGATCTAGAGAGGTCTGACCTGCTGATATGGGTTCAAGATACAAATATAATATATTATTTTATTATATATATATATTCATATTTATAACATAAGATGTTACAGGTATATAATATCTGTACAGGCCATTACAAATGTAATCCTACAAATTCATGCATAAGAAAATACATTCTTCTGTACAAAGTCCTAACTTGTGCTGGTATCAATTCAATAGTTCTCATGTTAACATGAAAAATTTCAGCAAATTCTGAGTGGAAAAAGGTGGAAATTACCTTTTAGCATTGTTTTCCTGAGTGGCCACACTGCTTTTCTACAGACCTGATCCTGAAGCCCTTGCACAGGCAAATCTCTAACGGAGCAGGAGTTATATACTTGGATTAGGATTTATGACTGCAGTTAAGGACAAATTCATCTAAATCTGCTCTGGCATCTGAGACTTTTTTCCCAGTGCTCTGAGACTTTTTTCCCAGGGCTCAGTGGTGGCTGTGGAGAAGCACATCCCAGGATTCAAAGCTTATTTTAATGGGATGGACATGGAAAGAACTTCAGGTGTTCTGGAATGGAACAGAACGGAATAGAATAGAATAGAATAGAATAGAATAGAATAGAATAGAATAGAATAGAATAGAATAGGAATAGGAATAGAAGAGAATAGGATAGGGATTGGGAAAGCCAGGGTACCACCACTGAGGGACTAGGACTTTTCCCATCCAAGGTTTGTTTTGTGGTTGAATACACCCAGCCTGGTGGGCATATTTGTCATTCTCACTATTCCTTGCTTTTCAGCTCAGGTATTCCACTGAAGACTGCTCCTTTGAGGAGGAGATTCGCCCAGACGGCTACAACGTGTATAGATCCAAAAAGCATGGAATATCAGTGTCTTTGAGCAGTGCCAAACAGAGACAGCAGTTCAAGGGGAAAGATTTCCTTCCCCTGTCTCACTTCTTGCCCATGATCAACACGGTGCCCATGGAGTCAGCAGACTTTGGTGAATATGGCGATTACAGCCAAGCCTTCGAGCCAGAGGCGTTCTCCTCGCCCCTGGAGACGGACAGCATGGATCCCTTTGGCATTGCCTCCAAACTGTCCCCAGTGAAGAGCCCCAGCTTCCAGAACTGACTGTGCTCCCACACATGTTTTCACAGAAATATTGAAGAGGACTGTAGGATTTGTAGCTTTCTGTGTAGTGATTTTTGGGAACTTTTTTGCGTGTTTGAGCATGGAGCCAGCCTCGTCCTTGTTGTACCTGTAAGAGATGAGTGCCTGTTCTATAGTCTAAAGAATTGCCTGCACATAGTTTTGTTCGGAAAAGGAGGATTAAATGTGAAAAGTTTAGCAGCCTTACCAGAATTCCTCCATAGGTGGTGATAAAATAACTGTAATTTTTCTACACCAGCTTCACTTCCACATATATTCACCTGTTATAGCTGCTCATATGAGCAAATGCAGAAAACCTTTTCCTCTTCAGAGATCTAAACTCAAACACTTGGACCAAAACTAGATGAAGGAAAACATCCTATCAGATGTAACTTGAGTTAATGCTGCTTCTTAAAAGGCTGCTAACAACATTCTGGGGAAAACTCTCTATGGAAAGCATACTACTGAAAAAAACAAATCTGCTTGTACATTGTGCTTTTTCTCCCCTTAGAAAATAAGAGAAAGGGAAAAATTTCTCCCTTCCCTTACTGCTAAGAGGTACTTTGGGAAACTTGATCATTGATTTATTTTGTAGGCTAAATTATGTTCTCTGTGGCATCAGAATCACCCAGCAGAGTTCTCATCAAAATCAGTGAGGATTCAGTGTGTGGTTGGAAGAGTGCCCAGGGCTAGAATTGATGTTCATCAGGTAGGGAATGAGCAGCTCAAATGAATGTTTAAATGAAGATTGTGTTGTATATAAGTACATGTATGTCATTAGCAAACAGAGAAAAACACTGAGAACGGATGTATAGGTCAAATCAGTTGTAAAATAGGGTTTTGTGTTCAGCCTTTAAGCACCAGGAATTCTTTCAAGTCACTTCCAGCCTTGATTCAGCATCCATGAGAATCAGTGGAGAGATGGTTTAGTGAGTGAAAAGCTGCAGAACTGGGTCAGGATTCTCCTTGCAAGAAGGGACTGTGAAGACCTCTGGCCAAGGCACCCAAATGTCTTCAAGTTCTGCTCTCCCTCTGAAAAGATTCAATGAAGGAATAGCCAAGGTGAAGCCAAAGGGGGGGAAAAAAAAAAAGGATGGTTCAGGGATTCTACTTGTTTCAAAAGGTTCATTTATAAGAGATATTTCTGTACAAAAAAAAAAAAAAAAAAAAAAAAGAAAGGAAAAAGAAAGAAAAGAAAAAGTAAAAAAAACTTTACTGGAAATACCGGCGTTCTTCTGACCTAGCACTTCATTGCCAATGCAATATTTATAATTAATTTATTGAATACGTACACCTGTTTATTTTGTTACTGTTATTTATGCTCAAAATTCTATTTATATACTTCTGAATGTGGGTTTTTTAGTTGTAACAAATCTTGTGCAGTTTTGTAATCAACAGAATTTTAGCCAACAATAGCCAATTTTTAAATAGCTGTAATTTTAGCTAATTTTTAAATTTCTGTGCATTGTCATTAGTGTAATGTGTACATTTGCAATAAAAGAGAAAATCATCTTCAACACTGAAATCTGCTTGACTCTTCTGTCTCTCCCTAAGTGCCATATCCACACATCTTTTAAATACCTCCAGAGATGGTGACTCAGCCACTTCCCTTGACAAAAAAATCCTGTGGGTAGAAGGCTGCTCCCATTTAAAAAGGGGAACCATTCTAACCAGTGCTGCCCGAGAGAAAAGTGTGAGTTTTGCCTGAAAAAGATGTCAGTTTCTGGCAGGAAAAGAGCCCACATGTTTCCATTTGGAAATGCTGTGAGACACAGGAACAGCAGATTTCTTGGCTGGCAAACATCTCCCATGGTGTTTTCCCATTCTCTTTTGTGCTGAGCCACTGCCACACATCCGGAGGGTTCCTACTCCTCGTTTGCTGGAAGAGGTAGTTCTGATTTCCAGGTTGTTTTATTCCAAAACTTTCAGGGGGTTTCATTTCCAGTTTTGATCAGTCACTATATTTTCTTTGAACACCTTTCAAAACCTTTCTTAAAAACAAACAAACAAACATACAAACAAACAAAAAACCCACAAAAACCAGAAAACAAAGTAATATAAGAATGAACTTTTAAAGTTTGGGCAAGAAAAGAAAAATCACTTTTATTCTTCTGCTAAAAGATTGCACAGATTTGACAGGAAACATGGCACATAATGGAGTTTGGAGGGTACACTGTTTAAATGACCCAGTGAGATATTTTTTAAGTGGGTGTAACATTGTGAATATTTCTCAAGGGTGCAAAGACAGGCAACCTTACATTTTGGGAACATCATCTTGATCTTTCTCGTGACCCTATTTGCTGACACCTTTAGCTTACATTCTTCCAGCGGCAGGCAGCACGACGATTTTTCCTGCAACAGCATGGTTAGAGCTTGGTTCAATATTTATTCAGACAGAGGGAAGAATGCCAGGAGCTAAATTAACCCATACCACTTCCTGGAGAGCGTCAGTTTTCGTTGGAGTTTTCCCATCCCAGCTCTGACCAAACCTGGCTGTTTTGCTTATAAAATCTGACAAGATCTCGGCTTGAGGTGGGAGGATTGCTGGGAAACGCTTCCCCTGCCCTGCGACACCTGACTCGGTCAGGAACCGGGTGTGCAAAACCTCCAAAAAGCACCTTTGGTGCTGTGGGAATGTAAACACCACCAGCACACCCCATCCCCTGCCCATCAGAGCTCCTCAAAGGCAGGAGGACAATGGAGGTGCATTCATTTGCAACAGAACATTTTACAGCCCTGAAACGCTTTTAAAGCTCAGGTGTCAAATGTCTCCTTGGGAAGTCTCAGCTGGAAGCTGTGATGTGCAAATACGAGTTGCTAGAGGAGCGGGGAGGCTGCAGGAAAGGGGATACTGAGCCTCTTCATTTCCACTGGGGGGAAGTGTGAAAACCTATAAATCAATTCAAAGTCATAGTGTGCACTTTACCTCTGCTCCAATCACTGAAACCCTGGTGGAGGAAAATTTGGGGGCCACTCTTTCTATTCTGCCAGTGTACTTTTCATACGAATGGGTAACAACTTGATAAATTAAATAAAATTTCCCTTTTTTCCCTCAAAAATATACATATTCCAATATCAGAGTGGAAGGATAGTGTGACCCAGAGCCACATTTTATTAAGTATCTGGAAAATAGTGTAAGTTAACTTTAAAACACGTGCTTGTAAATGAATATAAATGTTTCCTTTGACTAGTGTTGATCTGTCAGTATTTTAAACAAAGCAGCCTAGAAGGGCACACTACAATTTGGGTGGGTATTAACACCAAAAATATTTATGTCTTAGAATCATAGACTGGTTTGGGTCGGAAGGGACTTTAAAGATCATTTAATTCCAGGGGCAGGGACACCTTTCCAGGTTGCTCAGAGCCCCATCCAACCTGGCCTTGGACACTTTCCAGGGATGGTGCATCCACAGCTTCTCTGGGCGGCCTGTGCCAGGGCCGCACCGCCCTCACAGGGAACAGTTGTGGGGACACACGAAAAATACACTTTTGGAAAGCCACAGACACCAATATTACGTGATAAAACTCTGTCATTCCATGACCAGCGACAGGAGCCGGGAGAACGGCCGGGAGCTGCCTCAGGCTCAGGTTGGGACAAGGCTCCTCACCCAGAGCGAGCCCGGGCGCTGGACCCGGCTCCGCACGGCAGGGCGGACCTCAGGGGGCGTCTGGACACCGCTTTGAGGCCCAGGGTGGGATTTCTGAGAGGCGGGGTGGGATTTTTGGCACCCTGGGTGGGATTTTTGGCACCCTGGGTGGGATTTTTGGGACACCGAGGTTTCCCCCTGGACGGCCGGGGCCGGGATCTGTGGCGGCGCTCGGGCGCCCCCTGGTGGCCGCACGAACATCAGCGGCTATGTGGGCGTGGCTTAGCCCGAGAGGGGGCGTGGCCTGTGGTTATGAGGCACGCCCCCTCCCGCGCACCGTCCGCTCCCGGCGTGCCTTGCGCCGCCATGGCTGACCTGTTTGATGGGATCGTGATGGCCGAGCAGAGGTGAGGGCACAGAGCGAGCCTGGAGCGGCCCCACAGGGGCTTCTCTACAGCACAAAGCTTCCCCGGGCCTCCGCTTCCCTCTGGGAGCTGCCAGGGAAAGAAGGGCGAGCGCTGAGCCCGAGGAGGAGGGCGGGGAAAATTCGCCTCTCTGCGCGTTCTGAGGGAGCGAGCGGCGCGAACGGCCTGGGGCTGAGGCGGGGAGGTTTGGGCAGGATACCAGGGAAGGGTTCTTCATCCAGGGCATGGTCGGACGCTGGGACGGGCTGCCAGGGGAATTGATGTCTGCACAGAGTGGGGCCCACGCCGGCAGGCCGGGTTGATGGGCTGAGACCAGCGGGGTGAGGGTCAGCAAGGCCGAGTGCCGAGTACATGGGTCGCCTCAACCTTCTTTAGCTTTCCAGGATAGCCGGAGAGTTCCTGCAAAGCATCCCAGAGGGAAAGGGCCTGGGGGTGCTGGCCGAGAGCTCTGAACACGAGCCCAGGTGTGCCCAGGGAGCCAAGAAGGACAATGGCATCCTGGCATTGTCAGCGGTAGTGCGGCCAGCAGGACCAGGGCAGCGACCATGCCCCTGTTCTGGGCACCGCTGAGGCCCCACCTTGAATTGTGGGGTCAGTTTTGGGTCCTACACTACAAGAAAAGACTTTGAGGTGCTCTGGAGCACAGGTTGGATGAGAAGCGGCTGAGGGAGCTGGGGGGGCTCAGCCTGGAGAAAAGGAGGCTCAGAGAGAACCTTCTCTCTCTCTCTCTACAGCTCCCTGACAGGAGCTCCCCATGTGGGGCCAGACTTTACTCCCTGGTAACAAGTGACAGGACAAAAAGAAGTGTATTTGAGCTGCACCAGAGGAGGTTTAAGTTGGACATAAGGAGGAATTTCTTCATGGAAAAGGCTGCCAGGCCTTGGAAGGGGCTGCCCAGGGAGCTGCTGGAGTCACCACTTCTGGAGGTGCCCAAGGAACAGCTGGATGTGACACTTAGGGCTCTGGGCTGGTTGACACAGTGATGATCATTCAAATGTTTGACTGGAATCATCCAGTCCACTCAGAGGTCTTCCCCAACAAAAACAAGCCTGTGATTCTGGGATTTAAATTGATTTTATGTGGTATTTCTGTTGCCCGGGGCCACTCGTGTGCAGTGTGACTGGACAGGAGATTAACCAAGCTGTGGTTCTGCACTGCCAGGTTCCACAGGGAGATTCACCAAGCTGTGGTTCTGCACTCCTGGGTTCCACAGGGAGATTAACCAAGCTGTGATTGTGCACTGCCAGGTTCCACAGGGAGATTCACCAAGCTGTGGTTCTGCAGTGCCAGGTTCCACAGGGAGATTAACCTAGCTGTGGTTCTGCACTGCCAGGTTCCACAGGGAGATTAACCAAGCTGTGGTTCTGCAGTGCCAGGTTCCATGGGGAGATTAACCAAGCTGTGGTTCTGCAGTGCCAGGTTCCACAGGGAGATTCACCAAGCTGTGATTGTGCACTCCTGGGTTCCACAGGGAGATTCACCAAGCTGTGGTTCTGCACTGCCAGGTTCCACAGGGAGATTAACCAAGCTGTGGTTCTGCACTGCCAGGTTCCACGGGGAGATTAACCAAGCTGTGATTGTGCACTGCCAGGTTCCACGGGGAGATTAACCAAGCTGTGGTTCTGCACTGCCAGGTTCCACAGGGAGATTAACCAAGCTGTGGTTCTGCACTGCCAGGTTCCACGGGGAGGGCTACCAGGAGGGGCTTGCAGAGGGCAGCCACGCTGGCATGGCTGAGGGCAGGAGGCACGGGGCACTGCACGGAGCCAGGATGGGCTCAGAGGTAAGCAGGGAAACTCTTCAGCACTCCAGTCTTCTTGTAATGAGAAAATGACAGCAGCACAGAAATTTCCAGGCTGAGGCCTGCTGTGTTTCACTGCTCTGTGTCCAGGAGGGGCCATAAAGCTGCTTTAAAGGTGCTGGTTTGAGCTGGAGGGTTCAGTAGAGGCACTTGTGTTTTCTCAGCTTATTTGCTGCATGGAAGTTTGGCAATCTTTTTTCCCAAAATTATGGCTAAAGGTCCCCCTGCCCCCTAATGCCATCTCCTGTGGCCCAGCATAGGGGAAAGCATGGAATCTGGAGTCATAAAGAGGCGGTTCTGTGTGTCTCCTGCACTCATTGTTAATTGTGAAGCTGTGAGGGTTTGTGGCACTGCTCCTCTTCTGCACACCTGGATCAATAACCATTCCTTGGAATTCAGGGGCTGGACACTGGTGGGGAGGCACCTCAGCTTGTCCCATGTGTCCACTCCAGTTTGTCACAGCTACAGGATGAGAATGCCAAGTAGCAGCCTCCAGAGCTGGATGGTTTGTACAAAATGGTCCTGGACAGACCATAAGAGAGAACTGCTGTAATCTCCTCATACTGGGACAGCTCCAGAGGGAGGCAGGATTAGACACATCAAGTGAGAGAGTGGCTTGGGTAACCTTGTCTGCCTTTCCAGCTTGGAAAGGGGTACAGTTTGTGTACCCAGGGTTTATTTTCCCAAAGAGTGAGATACAGTGTAGTGCTTTATTTTTGTTCCACTGTCTATGCTCTGTGTCCTCTGGGTTGTTTTCTTTCCCTCATGACTCTTTAAAATTAATTTTAGATTGGCTGCTACCTTGGGTTTGCACTGACGTGGCACTGTCTGCTCCAGAAATGCACAGATCCAAAGAGCAGGTGAGGTTAAAAAGGCTTAAAGTCATTTCACTGTGACTTCCATTCTTCTCTTCACATGTTTTTGTTCTGTCCCATTCTGATTAATCTGTCTGTCAGAATTGCCTTTTTGGTTGCATTTCTTTATTTTGCCCAGTCATCTAATCAGTACTATTGTTGATTCTTGAATATTTTCAACTTTTGGACTGGTAAGTTGAAATGGAAGCCTTAAATCTTGATTCCCAATTTGGAATAATTCCCAGTTTGGATAATTTCTTTTTTTCAGAATATGGAACACAACTGACAGTGGGATGAATGGGAGAAGTTGAATTAAGGAAGGATGGAGGGCTGGGTTTTGTGCTCTGGATTATTATATATCAGTATAATTTTCATAGTGATGGATTGAAAAAATTCCCGTGTGAGGATCATTGGGTTTTCTTTTAATTAGGTTCATTTTGTTTTTTCTAGCAAAAAGCTAAGGGCTCTGGATTCATTAATAGCGATGATTCAGAAATTCCCATATGAAGACCCAACTTATGATAAGCTGCAAGAAGATCTGGAAAAAATCAGAGGAAAATTTAAACAGGTTTGTAGGATTAAGTTGTAATTTTAGCACATAAATTAGTTTTTGAAGATACTTTGTTTCTAAAGCCACTCCAAAAATTTGTGGAGCAGTTATTATTCCCATTCTGCAATCATAGGAAAATACTTAAAGTGAGATACATGTGAGATACAAGTGAAAATCCTTGATAGTTGAAAATTTCCCAAGCAATAACAAATGCAAAACAAAGGAAAAAAATTATTTAAAAAGCAAGTTGGAAATAATCTTTGACAATTTGAATTATAAGTGGGATCAGAAAAAGATAAATGGATCAATTGGGAGTTTTGTTCTTGAAAAACAGACCCTTTGAAACACTTCTGTGTATTCCTTTTTAGGTTTGTTCAATGCTAAATATTCAGTCTGATTTTAGACTTGGTAATGAGAGATCTTCACTGACATTTTGAATGCAACAGATGAAGATAATCGTGGATGACCAAAGAAAAAAAAA
The DNA here is from genome assembly GCF_051311805.1 of Agelaius phoeniceus. Taxonomy (NCBI): domain Eukaryota; kingdom Metazoa; phylum Chordata; class Aves; order Passeriformes; family Icteridae; genus Agelaius; species Agelaius phoeniceus. Next base: position 8,642,558 of record NC_135270.1, on the reverse strand, counting down.
TTGAAAGAACAGAGCTGGAAAAGTGTCTATCTACTTTTATATTAAAAAAAAAAATCAAAATAGAGAAGAGATGTTAAAGGGGAAGTGAAAAGTCACTGGACTTGCAGTATTATTTAACATTTATTATCTCCAAGTTTTATTTAGGATATTACACACACTAGTGTGTAAATCTGTTAAATAGAAATATTTGTTTTAATTCTTTGCTAGTCTTTTACTGATAATTCCTCAAAAGGAAAACAAGCATTTGCACAGTTTCCTTGTTTAAAGGATGTCTGTTACTTAAAAATCTGTGTATGCAGATCATTCAGTTTACACAATGTATACATGCTGTGGGTGAAGGAAAATAAAATCAATTCCCTGCAGACTTTCCAGCAGGAAACATTTTTGTGGGGAGAAGATGGAATGACAAAGGAGGTCAGAATGCAGAGGAGAAGGATGAAGATACCTGCTCAGAACATGTAATTTGCACCTGGATTTTCTTTTTGCAGGCTGATGGGGGGAAGGGAGCAAACTGCACAAAATCTAACCTCTCCCAAAAGTTAGCAGTTTAAATGGTGGGTGAGATGAACATGACTGCCAGGAGAGTTGTATTTGTCAGTACCTCTCACACAGACCAGCTTTTTATGTGCCAGCCTTGAAAAGTGACCACTTCAGTGTCATTCCAAACCACTGGATGCTGCCAGCTGTGTTAGCTGAGAGGAGTGCCTGGAACAGGCTTTGCCTTGGGCTGCTGGATGTCTTTGCATTCCAGTGAGGAATTCCAGAATTCCTTTTACCACCTGTACCCTGTGTGTGTCCGGCTCTGCCTGCATGGCACAGTTCAGCCTTGTGAATTTGATATGAAATATGAAAATCAAAGACAGATTTGAGGTTTTTGGTTTCTTTAACTGTCTTAGATGTGAATTTTGATACCCACAGGCAGTGTCAGAGCCATCTAGTGGATGTGTGGGATTGTAGGAGCTCACAAATACTTGTGTAGGTGAAGTGGTTAAAATAGACAGTACAGAATGTACACACTCGTGATAATTCTAATTATGTGGAGAATATCTTTGCAATGATGTAACACTGAGGTAGGAATTAATTTTTACTTGTTTCCTCATTTGCTAAAATGTCTGTAAAAGCAAGGGCAGGGTTGTGAGAGCTCCAGGTGGAGCATTTGTTTAATAGAAGTGTGTGATATGTGGGTGACAAGCCAAGGTGCTGCTCCAGAGATTGGATCAAACACAATTATTTTTGTTCAGCTCAGGAGAGAAAGGGTCTTTGGCAGTCAGGTGGTGACTGTTATTTGGAAAATTGGTTTGATGCCTAATTTTCTTGCATTGCTTTAGTTCTATTTAAAAAAATAGTAAATTATTTTTATAAATACATGTGTATTTATACATGTATTTTTATAAATACATGTGTATATACTGAACTGTAAGTATTATATCAACCAGGATTTCCAGCTGGGATATACCAAGTTTAGGGTTATCTATTAGGTCTTTATTTTTTTAAATTAGGTCTTTAATTAAGTTTCATTTGTGTGGACACACTGATGGAGTCTCTTCTTCCATGAGTCTGTATTTTTCTGAATATCTGCTTTTTCACACCTTGTGTGGGCCTGATTGCGTTTATTAAACGACGTACAGTTCAAAATTCTGTTGGATGTGCAGTTTGTGCTTTCTTCAGTGCCATTTTTTTTGTTTTCTGATTTGTGGGAGTTTGTGTCACGTTCAGTGCCGTGGCAGTGGAACATTCCCAGCATTCTGTAGAGGTGGTTTTATGCCTGATTCACAGCTGAGGTTTTGGGTATGCTTGATTTATAGCCCAGGTTACATCAAGAATATTCATTTGTCTTTGTCTTAGGGTCACAAAGATATAGAAAAATATGCAGCCTTGTACATTATGATACTGGTTATTTATAAAGCAGGACATTGAGATTGTGGCTTGGTGCTGATTGTCCAAGAAGTTTGAAATTTTGCAGAAGACTTCAGAATATATCTCTGTACTCATTCACCACTCCTGCTTACAGCTCAGGAGTTAGGGAGGAATGTTTGAAACATTTCACTCTCCAATTTCTGACTTGCCCGGACTGCGTTCTAGCTTGTTTTGTCTCTTTGTGATCATCTCTCAGCTGAGCCTGTGGAATATGGAATTCTGTTAAAAGGTGGATACACAGCTCATTACTGCTAGGCTGCTGAAGTCATGGCAATCCAGAAGAGTTGTAATTTTCCTTTCTGCAACGTGTGATGAGTACAAGAAATAGTGAATTTTGAGGCATCGGAGATAAACTTTGAATACCATTTGGTAAAGTTCTCAAGCACAATTCTTGTTCTGTCTTCATTAAGGAACTTCCTTTCCCTTTCTTGTCAGCTATACTAAAAATGATAAATTCCAGCTTTGAGTGAATATCTATAATGGACAGAAATGAGTGAAATAAATCAGAAAAAAAGGAACCTGGGTGTGCAATTGTTTGCTTCAAAACCAACCCTGTAGAGGTACTCTGGCTCATTTGAATCCTGATCTGTTTTTCTGAAACAAGGTTGTGATAATTTCCACGTGAGATTAAATTTGGAGTTTTAATTTTCCAGTAAATCAGTTTCAAGGTTTTATATAGGTTTTTGTTTTTGAAGAGATGCAAGAGAGACTTTGAGCCTGCCCTGTATTTATGAATGCTTATTTACACTTTGGCTGGAAATGCAACTTCCTGCACTGGAATAAAGGGAAATCCATCTGTCAAAAGTCTGCCTGCACCCTAATATCCCACAGTGCTTTAGAGTAAGAACTTAATATTTCTGGTATTGTTTTCTAATTCTTTCTATTCTTGGTGCCTTTTGAATAGTGCTCTTTGCAACTTCTTACAACCATGGCTTCTGGTCTAATTGCAGCTTAAAACTTCAGCTTTCATAGTTTGGCAAGTAACCATGAAGATTCTCATTTTACAGTCTGCCAGAGTTGTTTTTTTAATGGATAAAGTTGTGACAGTACACATTCCCACAGAAGTGGATGTATCACCAAGGAAAAAGGGGATTTGGGAGGTGTGAGAGGAGTTCAGCAGGTTCCCAGTTGCAAGTTGTGGTGTCTGGGACTGATGTGTAAAGGCCAACTGGAGGAAAGCCCTGCTGAAGCACTTCAGTGTGTCCCAGGGTTTGGAACTGCAGGACCAGCCTAGCCTGGGGTGATAATAAAAATAATAATAAAAGCTCTGTGTGCTGTTTTGTAAGCTTGCACAGTCAGTTCATTTGTAGCTAACCTGAATATCTCTTTGACATTGCACTGGGAATGCTCCCACCTTAATCACTGGAGTGTTTACTCCCTAAGTGTGGTAATTAAATTTTTTCAGCATTTTTGGTGCTGGAATTCTGTAGTACTACTTATCAAATGCTGCACCACTGTGTGGAAGGAGACACGGTCACTAAACTCATCTGAAACGTGGGACACTTCCTAAATCCATGGAATATATGAAAAGTGAAAAAATTTCAGGCATTGTTTCACTTGATTGCAAAGCAGCTTGCTGCACAATGTTTTAAATTATTTTATCCTATTCTATAACCATAACTAATTGCGCACTAGTGCAGCATTCTGTGTATCTGGTTTTGGGGAGATTTCTGAATAGGAATAAGAAAATGCATAAAACTTTTGTCTTGGAAAAATTAGCTACACAATTCTAGTTGTGCAGAATTTGTTAGGGTGACATCTGAAATAGTGGCCTCTTGTCTGATAGAATTTAACTGATGCTTGTTCCTAATAAAATCATGGAGTTTTATTTTAGCAAAATGTTCAGCAGAAAGGAGGTTGATTATTCAGTCCCTGCATCCTGACTGTGCATCAGACAGAATCAACTCAGCATTTGTCACTGTTCCATTTCTGATTTTAACTCCCTGTTTTGCTGCTTTAGCTCAACACTTTTTAACTTTCAGCATCTTCAGGATTCTGGAGAATAATTGACACTATGTGGAATCTTTCTTGATAGTAGGAACTGTGAGTCAGCAACCCTTTAATTTTTTTAGTTGCAGCCATTGTTCCAGCAGCAAGCTTTGCTGCTATTGTCCACTGTTTGTCCAGCTCACGTTTACTGGACTGTGGGAACGGATTAGGGTTTCATGGCTTTTTTTTTTCTTCTTGCATAAACTCTTGATCAAAGACATTCCTTGGATGACAAAACACTGTATACTGTGTCACACAGCCCTGACCAGACTGCACGAACAGTAGTTTAAAAACACATGCCTACATTGTTCTCTAAACTGGCCTGCTTTTTTTTTTTGCAATGTATGTGCAGACATTGAATTTTTGAGACCCCGTTTACCTCTGTTAAAAACACACACACATACAGAAGTTATTGTTAGTAAGTACTTGACAGTTTCTGAAATACAAGTTAAAAAGCAAATTACTCTGAGACTAAGAACAGACAGAACAGAATGTCATTTCTTAGCAGAGCTAGGAGTTATATCTGCAGTGTATTTCCTTCCTGAGGAGACCTTAGCTGTGGGGCAGGTAGTGGAATACACTGGAAATCTAAACCCACATGGATTATGGCATCATTTTATGTGTCACAGCCAGAACACCTGAGTAGGGTAGAGAATGATTGGAGCACAGTTTGGGACTGCATTAACCTGCTTCACCATAACTGCATTGTTAGAAATTCATTTTGAGAACCTGGCTTATTGCAGTTTTATGTCTCGGTCTTCTTTTTAAGTTCTCTGACAAATTTCAGAAAATTCCGGTAGCAGCATTATTCCTCAAACTAATGAGAAAGAAAGAAATGGTGTTAGCAAGCATGGAGACACTTTTTCAAGGAGCCTTGCCTTGTGATTTGCCTGAAATACTTCTTCAGCAGAAACATGGAGGAAAGAGATTCCTGAAGACATGTTGAGCAGGTTTACAGAGGGATTTAAAACCATGGGAGGGCTGAATTTTGGTGGTTGGAGATCTGTTTGTGAAGGAGAGAAACGATGTTCCACAAACATGAGGCTTTGCGTTGTCTGGCTCTGCAACACTTCTGTCATGCAGAAGTGAAGGCAGATGAAACTTCTTTCACTGACATTGGAAAGTCATATCCATAAGGGAAGAACCCTTCTGATCCTTTGCAGTCCAAGGGTCTCCATGGAAAGAGAAACCTAAAAAATATGTGGCTAACAGATGTGTTGTCTAAAAGGAATTAAATGGTCAGAGTGAGTGACTGAAATGGCTACAGAAATATTAAGTCAAACCCACAAAATAAATGTATTATGTTTAGAAGAAATAATGTTTACTTATGAGTAAATAATTTATTATGTCTTCTGGAAATTTAACAGCATCCATTGGCTGAAGCTTTGCTCTTCATGTTTAAAACAGCCAAATGTAAAGAACTTTGGTCTGTGGATGTTCAGGGAGGAAAGAAAGCCGTTCAAAAAGAATACCCTGTATTTGAACAATCTGGAGTGATACAATCTAATAAAAGGGGAGAAATGAAACATCAAAAAGCTCAATTGCCCGTTGCAGACAGTTTGCCATCAGAGGGTGGCTCAGGACACCAGGTCACTGCCTCGGGCTGGCTCAGGGGCGCTGTCACAATGCCCTGCTGGTGCTTTCGTGGGCCTTGGGTGAGGATCTGCCCCTCTCAGCCCAGCCACAAACATGGTGGCTGTCACAGGAGACCAGGCATCTGTGGAATATGGCTTGTGAGGGAATTAAGCCATGTCACAGGGCTGCTGCCAGGTGGGATGGATGAGACAAAACCATGTGGCAACGTAGAATCTAAAATTTACTTAGCAGGGAAGGGTGAGTGGATGGCAATTTCCATTCTGTGATGCACACACTACAAGCACGACTCAGAGCTCTAGACCTCTGTTCCCCACAGGGATCCAGAGGAGGATTCCTTCTCTGGCCAGTCCATGTGTCAGGTCCTGCCTTGGAGCTTGGCCCCAGCATGTCACAATTCCTCCTTTGGTTCAGCGTTCCTGGTGCTGGTAGAGATCCATACCTGTGAATTCCCTGAAATATGAGACTTTTTAATACCTGGTCTTCACACAGGCAGAAAGGAGAACAGGTCTAGCTAGGGCTCTGCAGGTGCTATAGGATCAGTAAGGAACGATTTCTGGTTTCACTCTTAAATGTTTATGACAATCAAAAAGCAAATGGGTAACATTTGCCTTCCTCCTACATTTGGTCCTGCTTGGCCATAAAGAACAAAATCAGAAGTCTGGCAAATATCCCATTATCAGTGCAATCCCATTGACTAATTTGCATTCCCTTTCTCATCACTTGATTGGAATATGGTGTGGGACTCAGTCAGAAGACACATGGGAATCTATGCTGGCCAGGCCAATGCAATTACTATGACCAATTGTATTTGTGGGATCATAAAAATACCTTGTTTGTCTGAAGAGATACATTTCTCATAAAATGATGCCAACAGGAATTCATTAAAATTCATAAAAATGCCATCATTTACAGCTTTTACTGCCATTGTCCCATTGCAGGAATCTCAGTATATGTAGCCCACGTGCATGGGTCATTCCTGTGACTCTTTTAGAAACAACAGCTCCAACCTTCTCTTTCTCCTCTATCTTCTGGAGTTTTCTATCACTTAAAATGCCAGCTGTGCTTGAATGCAAGTGGATTAGGAGGTTTTTTCATTTGCTAGTTCTTGTTTATTGTTTTATAAAGAGCATTTGAATTTAAGTGTCCATAAAAGGTCCAAGATTGTCAAATAGCCTGAATTCAGCAATGGAACTGGGAAAGTTTTTGGGAGGTTTGTTGGAGGTTTTTCTTCGTACATGTCTCAATTTGATACAAAAACATACAGTAGTTTTCCCTTTAATAAGCTACAACATAGTCTAGCTGAACATGCATATTTTTTACAGCCTATAGTAAATTGTTTTTCTTGCTACATTCTTGTCTTTCTGCCCTTTGCAATGTGAGTAATACTGGCATAGTTCACCCAGCATTCAAGTTTAGGAGTCTGCATTTAGAGATGATGTTCAGGAGAAGGAAAATGTAAATAACAGAGCTGACTATGTGGGCTTAAATCTACTTAAGTCACAAACACTTAAGTCAGTTTAACAGCATTTATAAAAGAGATGGGAATGGCAAAACCTACTTAACACATTCAACCAAACACAGGTTTACATTTCTCACTGAATCACTGTAATGTTTTTATCAGCACAAGATTTTTGTCAGAAGTCAAGATCCCCTAAGTGTGTCCTCACTTGGTTTTCAAATACTTAAGGTCAGAGGGATGAGCTATCAGCCATACAAAAGAAAGCTATTTGTTCTTTCTGGGCTTTTGGGGTTTTTTATGCTGGGATAAATGAATCATTTTTGGCCCAGACCAATTTAAGCTTCGGCTTGATGTGTTTTTGAAGTCCCTGAGAGTTTACTTCAGGTCATCTTTCAGTGCTTCACACCTCCCAGTGTAACTCACCGTACAGAGGAGCTGCCCATTTCAAAAGGAACAAACCAGACCCCATTTATACTGGTTTTACTTCCCCTACCTGACCTGGGATTTTGCAGCACGCCACACAGGCTTCAGGTTTCTGGCTGAAATGAGTGGGAAACCACCAAGCTCACACAGACTCATCTGGGATTCTTCTGATGCAGGTGGTTTCCCATCTAGTGGTAACTGCCCTGAAAGGAGCTTATTCTGCACCAGACAACGATTAACACGTTAGAAGTTAGCTCTGCAGTTTCATTTTTCATTTCCTGTGCTGAACTTGCTGCACAGAATCAGTTGTAACGTGAAGTTTAGTCAGTGGGAAACTCAGAAGGCAAATACCAAATTTCTAATTTGTGTCAGGGAGGAGACAAGCACTTGGCCTTTTGCATCATTTTTTAAAGGAAATACAGGATATATTTTACAGGATAAAAATTCACAGGATAAATAATCAAATACATAGGTTATAAGCTTGACCATCTCCACTGAAAATAAGCTTCTTCTGCTGTGTTCAGCTCTGAAAATAATAATAATAGTAATAATAATAATAATAATAGTAATTGATAATTACCTATTATCAATTAATATTTGCCTATTAATTAATAGGCAACCCCTATTTTGAGAGATATTTTGGATTGTGTATTGGAACACAGGTTTTAGATTTTTTTTCTTGTTTTATTTTGTAATAGTATCTAATTCCTGTCCTAGGTCCAGTTCTTTTTTTACATTTTTTTAGTTGGCTTTAGTGTTTTTCAGGTTTATTCCATATTCTCTTAGCTGTAAAAGCTGTCTGAGGGAAAGCACAGAGAAGAAGACAGCTTAACCAACTGGCTTTTAAAACCAACTGTCTTCTGTAAAGGTCTTGTGGGACACAAAACCTTCCACTGAGAAAATACCAGCAAGCATTCTGTGCCATCCAACACCTACTTTCTTTTACTCTTTATTCAAATGAACCACCAAAGGGCATTTTAATATGACTAATTTCCTTTAATGTGAAAAAATAAAGTCTTAAGGCAGGGAAAAAAAATATTTTGCTTCTTTAAAAAGACACGTTAGTGTGACAGGCAGGCAGTTACCTACCCATGGCTCGAAACACCCACGGTTTCCTAAAATAACCACAAAAGGCCTTCAGCCTTTCAAATGTGTCAAACCTAGAAAATGTCACGTGCTTTACTCACAGCACCAGGGAGTTACAACCATTCAGCATTTTCAAGGCAATTAAAGATAAATGTAAATTAAAAAACGACAACAGTTGGGTTTTACCAATTTTATTTCTAGACTTTAGATTTTTTTGCTGGAAACTTGTCTGTTACAGGTCTGTTGGTGAAAATGTGCATTTCAGACCAGTGATGCCAATAAGTACAATATAAAAATGTACAAATCTGAATTGCTTTTGCTTACTACAGATTGTTATAATAATGTGACAAATAAAGCATCTCTGTTGGCACGTGAACCCACTTATCTGGATTTGGCCTTTTTCAGTACATACAATATTTCAAAAAAAATTTGCAGTACACACTACCACTCAGTGTAACACATAATAAAACCAACAAGCACTAAACTCAATAATCATGTTTGGTTCAGAGACACAGAGATGCCACAAACAGAAGTGTTTTATGAGGTAAGCAGTAAGAAATGTTCCTGAAATTTGGACAGAATGTATCCAGTCCTCCTGGGTCCTGCGACTGCTAGTAGCATTGCAATGCTTATTTATGCACTATGTAGGATCTTAACTGCATTTGCCTCAAAAGGAATTCTAATTCTGTTTTGGTTTAGCAGCATACAGGCAACAGCTAGATTATTCTTCAGCATACAACTCTGTTAGCTGGCTTATTTATGAGATTTACAGGCTTTTTTTAAATTAGCATTATGCTATAATTATAAAAAAAAAAAAAACAAAAAAAACCAAAAAACCAAAAAAACCTAGTATATCATAACAGATTAAACACACAAAATACTTAGAGTTCCAGAAGATAACCTATCATACCAAATGATGTGTCCTAGCTGAGGGAGAACCACATCAGGTGGCACACAAGAGTTATATTATAATGCACCTTTCATATATCAATGTGGCTAGTAACACAACTTAAAACTACTATGATAATAAACCCCAGATCAGACAAAGTATCCAGCTTTATAAAATGCATAACAAAAACCAAAAAAAAACCAAAAAAAAAAAACCAAAACCAAAAAACAACCAACCCTTGACATAAATTGATCTTCTGAAATGTCTGCTAGTTTTTAAATTAATGCAGAGACCCATTCAGAGCAACGTTCGATGCATTTCCGTTTGCAGTAGAACTATGAGGCACTGTAAGAACATCAAAACCTGGTCTAGACACGGGTAACTGAAGTATGAGGTATTGTGAAACAGGAACCTTTTTTGGAATAGAGCAGTAATCACATTAAGTAAAAATTGATCACATAAAAAAATCTACAAAAAAAAATGATGTCAATAATATAATTTTCTATGAGAAAATTAAAACCTATTACATGGCAGTATATGACATTGTATAACAAAAAAAAAAAAAAACAAACTGATCCACAAAATAGCAGCAAAACACAATGACAAAGATACAGAAAAGCAATGTTAATTTTTTTTTCAAACCATGCTGGGAATTTATCCATAGCAGCTCAATAAAAACGGAGCATCCACTCCTTTTCTTTTGTCTTTTTCTCTTTTTTTTTTTATCTTTTGAATTTTTTATCTTTTTTCCTTTTTTTGTTCTTTTTTTTGTTGTTGTTGTTGTGTTTTTTTTTTTTTTACAATCAACACCTTAGCGGCAGTTTTCTCACATACATTTCACCATCACATTCTCCTCGAGCATCAACTTCAACAGCTATGTCCACGTCCCTTCAGCTACTTTCTAAAATAATAATAAAAAGATACATAGCCAAGATGTGCAAATTTTCTATTTGTAGCTAAATTAAAAAAAAAAACCAAACGGGGCATATTCTGGAATAAAAACTTCTTTCAAGTACTCCAATTTTCATATCTATTAACTATGGCGTTTTTTCATGGTTAGACTGCTTTTGAAAATGTATAGGAAGGGGCCAAATAGACTGCCTGGTTTTGGGTTTGTTCTTTGAAGCGTGTCCTTTTTTTTGCTTTAATAAGCTGGGTTAAAACTGCAACATCAAGGGTAGAAAGATTTTCTTTTTCAAAAGGGGCGATTGCATTAATTTACAAATCATACTGGCCTTACGAACATCCTCTGCAATAAATATTCTTTTTAGCCTTAACTATAAATTATATATTTTAGTGTTTAAAAACCTTCAGTTGTAAAAACATCTAGCGATAATCCTTAAAACTATGTGTCCTATATGTGAACCTTTAAGGCCCCTAATTTATAAAGATGAGTTGGCACCAAAGGATTCTAAACTCCAAACTTTTCTATAGAAAAGGAAAGGAAGATATCCTGGCAATTTGTGAATGCAATTTTCTCTCACTGGAACACAACCTTCGGAAAAAAAGAATCACCTCTCCTCTAACACCATAGTTAAATGCACTTGCTTTGCAATTCCAAGTTTGCCAACAAGCACTTTATATATTTCCAAACCATTCCATTAAAAAAACAAACAAACAAAAAAAAATTCCCACACAATAAAAGAATGTATTTCCTATATCTAATGGACTGAAAGTGCTTTGAATGGAATGGTTTTAGAATATTACAAACGAACAAAAAAAAAAAAAAAAAAGACTGAACTGTGGATTGAACCTGACCATAATTAGGCTGAATATCTGTGGGGTCAGAACAGCATTTTTACACAGGTAACTACAAAAATAGGAAGATTACAAAAATATAATATATTATGTCACTATTTCGGTTTCTCTTTATAATAGGGTCCTGTATGAGTAGTACATTGGCTTTTCCCAACCATGCTAAGCTGGAACCCTACAAATGCCTCAATGCACAGGCAATCCACAGGCACAAAAAAAAAAAAAAAAGATTAACATATAATAATGCTGCATACTAATATACACTAACTTATGGGTTACGTTAACCATTTATAAGGTGAAGAGGATAAAAAAAAAACCTAAGGAAATAAAATAAACATTTACAGATGAATTATAAAGTGACTAAATGCATAAGCAAGCAAGATACAGAAAAGCCTAGAACTGCGTTAAAGCTATGCTTTTTAAAGAAAAAGAATATTTCATTTACTATCTAAAAAAAAAACACCCTCTTCTACTTTAAAAATGGTTGGTTGGTTTGTTTTATATGTAAGAAATCAAATCTAATACCTCCCCTGGAGACATTTCGTGTGTTAATGCCTATTTTTACAACATACAGACAAGAACACTTTAATATAAAAACTAGTTGATTATTATTGTATAAAATCCTCTATTTTTGTAGCACAAACCCCTGGGGGTAATGCAAATACTATTTTTTCTTTTTTTAAGACAGTTTTTGGGGTATTTTTTGTTTATTTGTTTGTTTGAAGTCACAGATGGAAGGGAGACAGAGCAAGAAAAAAAATATAACAAGACTGGTTTTCCCTTCTGGTATAAAAATGTCCTGGAGAAAAGGGTTTCTGGGGGGGAGATCCTGACGCCGATTCCTTCTCAGATGCCCTTTCTTTGTCTGCTTTTCTTGCCAAGCAAATCCATTTAGGAAGTCCTCTTTAAATGTTCACGTCTCGCACATCAGTAGGTGTGCAGGAGAGGTCTGCTTCGTCCTCTACAGTCTTTGTTTCTGAGGATACGTTGTGCTGCTGTGCCTGGCGTAGACTGGACTCCAGGAGGGACTCGATCTGTTCTTGGCAGGCTCGTAAACAATCCTGCAGGAGGGTGCAATGGAAGGGTGGGGGGAGAGAGAGAGAGAGAGAGAGAGAGACCCAAGAGTCCTTTAGAAAGATCACAGGCTAAAATACCGGTTTCTTGACAAAGCAAGAGAAATGTCACCAGGTTATCTGGGAGAGCAGCAGGCTGGAAAGGAGGGTGGGAAGAGCAGAAGCACCCGACAGTGAAAGGACTGGCTGAGCAAGCCTGGTTTTTTGCAGATTGTACCTTGCACTGCTGCTTCTCTGCCTGTGCTCTTTACAGCTCTCTACAAGCCCACTGCTCACAACTGTGATTTCTGCTTTTACCCCAGGTACCCTTCAGCAGCAGCAGAGTCTGCTGGAAGCTATGCTCACCCACACTGACCTTCCTCCCAAGGCTAAATTCCAATGACAGAAATGCCATTTATATGTTGAGATTGCCTGCCAGCTGCTGCAATGTCCAGCTGTGGGCAGCTGATAAATTCCTAACCCTGAAAGCATCTCCAGAGATGGACTGGACTGCCAGACCCCAAAGGGGAGAGGTCTCTCAGAAGCACCACAAAGCACCTCCCTAACCATGCACTACCATGCCCATCCAAGCTACCACCACATCCACCTGGAAATCTCAGTCAGGGTGAGACATTTTCCTCTCACTTCCACTTGTGAGACATTTCCCTCTCACTTCCAAAGTGCTTTCTCCAAGCTGGATGTGCACACACTCCTCCTGAGTGTTCAGGAGGCTGCACAGGCCTTGCTGGAAATTAAAAAAACATAAAGAACTAAGGAATATCCTGTCTGTGGTGGGGAAAGGCAACTTCCCCAGGGCATTATGCCACACCATGAGGAGAGATATCAGATTCCCAGCAACCAGAATTGGAGAAGGCCTTTTAGCTCAACCTGCACAGCTTCCTGCAGGCTGTGGAGGTCTGTACACCCACTGCAGTGGCACAGAAATGATGCCCTAAACAGCCCAAACAATCCCGCAGCATTTTGCCAAAACCCATCCAGCGTGCTGTTTACCCTTATCTTTATAACAAACACTGTAAGCTTTTCCCCCCAACATCTTTAACTCTGTGCATGAAGGACTTTGAAGTTTCCTTTCAGCATTGCCTTTTCTGATTTAACCTATGACATGTGTTAGCCCTTGCGGTGAACCCAGTCTTCCATGATAAATTGCCGTCAAAAGTGTTAGGATGTGCATGACTGAGAATGAATGTTGTTTTCCTGAGAGGGTGACCTGCCTGCTGTTTTCTTTATTTCCCAGTTTCAATTCTGCCTTCATTCAGAGGCTTCTTGTGTGATCTACCAGCTTTTCACTGATTCCACTACCACAAGAATCTCCTCTGCCACCAATAAGGGCACATGGCATTTGGGGTAAAATAAGATTAGAAACCCAAGCAAACAATTCTCTGCAAGTCCTTTCTGAGAGAGAGGGAGGTTAATCCTACCTCTAAGCAGATCAGACCATCAGTTACAGCTCACTGAAAACACATAACCTATGACCTTTCCTGGTTTAAAGCCTAGTGTAATATTTCCTCCTGACAGAGACACACAGCGTTTTAAATGACAAAAAGAAACGCCTCATATCCTAAAGTCATCATGCCTTTGGCTCCTGCATACCTCTGGCCTCCACAATAAGGTCTCTATGAAGTCCCTGCACCCAGCCCTCCTCCAGATATGATGGATCAATCCTGACTGTAAGGCTCCCCCTTGGACCACAGACACAGTAGAGAGTCCACACCAGCACAGCTTTAGGTGATCCTGGCTTTACAAAGCCACCTCTGGGGATAATTCTCTTTTAGCATATTCAGTGGCCCAAACTGAAAGCATTTTAGTTTTTCAGAGCAGAATGAATCTTCTTGGGTTTTGTTTTAGGGGTTTTTTTTTCAGGTGGGAGTAGATTTTATGGTGAGTTTTGATGGGAACTCCAGGGGGTTTTTTTAGTCCTATTTGCATATATGGTGTTTGAGCTCTGAAAACTAAAACCATTCAAAAGAATTTCTATAAATACCTATTCTTCTCCCTCTGGAGTCCAGTTATGAATAATTACATAGGACTATGTAATTTAAAGGTACTTTTTGCCCAGAGAATTTTTTTTTCATTTAAAATTCTCAGAGTGCAGCATGCTGTAACTGTTTTTTAAAAAATCTTTACAATATATTATGAACAGACTGTCTTAAGCTACAGTTGAATGAAAACGTTTTTTTTACTCTTTAAGGCATTTTGTCCATGTCTTATTCACATGGCTATTAGATAAATGGTTTGCCTGTAGGAATGCATTAGAGCTAGCAAAAAACAACTGCAAAACATAAAATTCACTGTGAACAACCTCACCAAAGCTGTTTTCGTTCCCAGTACTTCCCAACACTGAAAAGCAAATACAAAACTTGTGCATTACTCTGATAACTTCTCCCAACAACTTTTCTGCTTCACTACCCAAATTTTCAATGCCCACAGTTTGTTCAAGGTCATAAACCCTTCCTGGATTAATTAAGCTCCTCAGTGAAAAAAAAAAGAAAAAGGAAAAAAAAAAAAAAAAAAAAAAAAAAAAAGACTTGCTAGCTTAACTGATGTGGTCAAATACCTTTAAGACACAGTGGACATGATCAGGCTCCAGGGTCACACAGGAAAGGAAACAAACAACAACAAAAAAGGAACTGCTTGGAAATCCTTTGTTCCTGCCTGACCCGTTCTGGATAACAAGCACATGTTTGAAGGTGCCTCTGAGAAGGGGCAGGCAGGAGGCGAATTCCAGTGCACTAACAGACAGCATGGAGACCCAATCTAATCTAGTTCAGCAAATTTCTGGCCTGGAAATGAATGTCAGGTAAAATTCCATCTGTTTGGATGATGGGGTCAAGAATAGAATGATGGAAGACAGCCCAAGACTTCTAATTGTGATTATCTGACTTCTAATTACCCCTGATCAAAGGCAAAATGGGAAATTGGACTCCTACCAACACATAAACATGAACCATAAAGGAATTCCAATCAGGTGATATTCATTTTGCTTTAGATTCAGCTCTCTTTGAGACTAAAGGTAAAAAAGTGTAATTATGTAACCTGAAATCCAACAGACCTGTGCTCCAGCTAACAGATCATCAGGGGGAACACCAGCCCTGCTCTTAACATTCCAAGCCTATCCAACATAAAACCTGTTCCTGACAAGGGGAACCATCACTGGTCCCATACAAATCCTAGTGAAATGGGATAGCAGGAATGGCATTTGATACCATGGGTCACACAGACAGGTATTTTGGGAAAGTCTCCCTGCAGGGGAATCATGCTCTGTATGAAACCAAGCTGATTCCTCTCCCAGAACAACTGCAGTGGAAGCTGCTGTTCCCTTATTCCACTCCAAACACAGCAATATACCTGTGCATACACAGAGCTTTGTGATGCTAATTTTCTGTAGGAATCCATACAAAATCCTTATTTCTGCCTAACACGAGAATATATTTAACACTGGAAGCTGGAGGGGTGTTACTCCCTTTTCAAGCTGTTAACCAAGCCCAGGTCAGACAGATTGTGGCCTTGCAATGACACAGGACAATTAAAATGAAATCATTAAAAAAATATCCTCTTTTCTTGCTAAAGCAACTTTGTTTTCTTTTTCAAGAGCTGTGCCATCAACTAAGTCAAGTCACATAAGGACAGGCTGTTGTTCTGCATGATGTGAGAGAATCCACTTCAGTGCCCAGTATCAGGAATGGTTAAATCATCTTGCTTGAATCAAGATGCTGCCTGGACAGATAGCAAGCATTTTCCCTCAGTACCTGCTTCAAACATCTCACCCTGGACAGTGGCCAACCACACACTGGAATTATTTGCATTGCTCACAAACTGACTGAAAGCATCACACGTGCATACCAAACGGAGCAACCCATTAGTTCAGCATTTCTTAAGAGCATTCAGCATTTGGGGTGCTTAGAGCATTTAACACTTCCACACTGTATTACTTCAGCTGCAGTGAGATAAGTGGCAAGAAGAACGTGCTCAATACTGAGGCACTGTTCAGGTGATAACATAAAATAACAAGCTGAGATACTGCATTTTTCAGCAATTGTTTCACACAGTCTATCAAAGGTAAAATATTCATTTGAGAATAATTAATTGCAATGAAATTGCTCGATCCCATCAACAAAGCCCAATTACACAAACCCAGTTTTGCAGTGGCTGGACTGGGACAGTTTTCTATGCATTTAAATTATTAACATGTAAAATAATTGAACAGCATCTCCAAGATTCTGCTCCTAACCACAGAGTTGTCTTTATTTGACTCATTGTCCAGCTCTTGGAGACCTCACAAGAACCTTTTTAAAGCATCCATTTATTGGTCTTCCACATTGTTACAAAACAAAGCTCAACTCTGCCCCAACTTCACACACCATTATGACATGGATCATTGACTTTAGGTCTTCCTTGTAGGCTCCCTTCCTGGCCCATTCACTCATGAAAGGTTTATTGCTCACTAGTTACTGATGTGCATCTCCTGGAAGCTGCAGGGCAAAATGAAGGGTCCTGTGAGGACCATCTACCTTGTCAGAAAGTCGTGGGACAAGCACTCGTTCCAAAAAGGAATTCAATACCAGCTACTGTGAAGGTCCAGCACGTAATAAACCAAATTAGATCATTAGAACTCTTTTAAGAAGAGCTTTTTCACACCACTTGGCACAATAAAAGGCCTCAAGAATGGTCAAAGATAAGGTCAGAGTTACCACAAGGTCTCAGCAACTGTTTCCTGGTCTTATTCCCCAAGTTTTGTTTTACAGGGGCTCCTGGTTTAATTACCCCCAGCCAAACGGGGGTAATTAAACCAGGAGCCCCTGTAAAACGGCCTCTGCCACATCCTAAGGAGGGGCAGGGCTTCCTCCTGTCCCAAACACCAGAGCTGGATGTGCCATTCCCAACCAGGCACCGCAGATTATCACAGTGGGCATCACAACAGCCAAACGAGCAGGCTGGGCACAAGAGAACACATTGAGAACCCCCACTCTGAGGCTTGACCTTCCCCAAGATTTACTGTCAGATCAGCTCCCATGCAGCAAGCAGGCATTCATTCTTAAAAAAACCCTTAATGCAGGAGATCAACCGAGAGGAAGAGTCACTTACCGGATCACATTTGATAACTTGTGATAGGAAATGTGTGAGGCATTGATAGGAGAGGAAAGTGTTAGTGTTCCCCAGATGCAGGCCTTGCACAGCTGCTACCACGCTGCCAGCTGCGATCATGGAGGGTGGGTTTGAAATAAATTTAATATCTGTATGAAGAAAGGAGAGAAAAAAAAAAAAAAGAAAAAAAAAAAAGAAAAAAAAAGAAGACTGAAATGATTGCTTTAGGAGAAGCCTGTCCATACACATACACTCTTTGTACCAGCATGGTTTTCAGCTGCCAACTATTGCATCCAAAAAGGCAGTGAAAATGGTGAGCAGAAAGGTGCCTCCTGCTGTAAAACTCTTACAGGTCCAAACCTGCAAACACTTATCCACATGAGCAACTGCTCTGCAGAGAGTGGCCCTTCCTAGCACTGGGCCTGGGAGGCCATTCATCACTCAGAGGTACTTTTATCATAAGCAGGGCCCCCGTTTGTCCAGGTTTAAATGCTTTGCTCCTGTGAGTAATGCCAGGGGGGGCCAATGGCACTGCACATCTGAGAAAACCTGTTCACATCCTGCAGTGTTTTGCACGGTCAGATCCAAGGTGCACTCTAACAACGAGTCCTGGGCCCCTTTAAAGCAGAAACCTTTGCTCTGACACTCAAAGGAATATTGCTTTAATGAACAACAACATCAACAAAAAGAAAGAAAAGAGAAAGACTGCTTAACCCTGTCAGGAGGCAGATAATCCATATTTAAATTAAGGTTTCATCTTAAAAATGCTTTGTCTCAACCTAGTCTCTTGTCAGTGGCTGCCATCCATCCTGGCAACAGGGATTTAATGTAAATGTGGCATAACTAAGTGACGGGGGTCCCAAGAATTGGCGGACAATCAGTTACATTCTGA
This sequence comes from Agelaius phoeniceus, assembly GCF_051311805.1. NCBI lineage: Eukaryota > Metazoa > Chordata > Aves > Passeriformes > Icteridae > Agelaius > Agelaius phoeniceus. Next base: position 8,624,397 of record NC_135270.1, on the reverse strand, counting down.
TGTGACACCATGCTGACAAGAGGCTGGGCCCCCTTCCAGACTGCATTGCTGTAGGTCTCTCCACAAAGCCACTCCCAGGATCCCTTAAGGGGCTATCTCTGCCATTTAGCATGTTTCTCCTTTGGGTTTGTTTGGTTTGGTTTGAGTTTTTCTAGGTTTTTTTTAAATAATAATAATAGTCTACATTTTAATGATAAGACTCTTTTCTGCTGAGCAGGAATGCATTTGATCTGTGGCAGTGCACACCTTGGAGGAGAATCAGGAACAAAGGAAGCAAGTGGCACAGGTCAAGGTCCAGTTTTGTGAGGGAGAAAGGGAAACACCGCAATGTACACCAGAACCTGAGATACATTCCTTCAGCTTTTATCAGAATACAACTTCCTCTGGGTTGGAAAAATATAAACCATCTGTCAAACCCCTGAATGAAATCAAAGGAATGGACAGCTTAGAGGGCTCAGTGGAACTGTTTAAGTATTAAATCATGCATCTCCTTTATTATGATAAAATAACTTTTGTGTAAATGTTTTACCAGTGGAACTAAAGCCTTCAGGACTCCATGGAAGTCCTGGCTCTGAATCTGTTTATTCAGACACCTCTGACACTCCACTGTGGCCTTGACCAATATCCACCTTCAAAGGGGCACTTGGCCCAGCATCCTGCAAACCTCCAAAACTAAACTGATACACGAAACTCTGGCCAAGCTTTGAGGATGCACTGCCAGCAAAAAGGCAAGCCTGAGCTAAAGTCATCTCGTTTATCTTAAAATAAACACATCAAAATAAATTTGGCTTGCCCCCTTTTCCTAACCTGCTTGTTTCCAGGCAGATATAAACACACCCACCTTCTAGCAAGCTGCTGTCATTCCCAAAAAAACCCCCAAAACTCTGCCATTCCAAAGCCAATCCTGAACTGAAATAGCGACACAGAACTGCAGGTGGACTTTGGAAATGGGGGATTCCCAGCAGGGATCCCACCAGGATGGGGCTGCTCAGAGGGGTAGAGTGGCAGTGCCTTCCCGACACTGTTTACGATGCTCCACAAACGGGACATGACCAAAATGTGTCACTTTAATGAGCCCGTCCTGACAGGATCACGTTTGGGATTAATATTTGTGTTCTTCTTTTAAATGGAGCAGTAAACAAGAACATGAATTCATAGTCACACCCTCATTCTTTCCAAGGTGGAAAAGTGATAATGAAGTTTAAATGACCAGTTTGTGTCTGTCCCTATAACCACTCCAGACAAGCAGCATGGACTGCCTTTTTGTTGCAACTCAACAAGGAATTATTTGTGGCAGAGGCCACTAATTTCAGCATATTAATCAGGGGGCCCCTCTCGCCTGTAATTGGATGCCCCCAAGTGAAGAGTGTGGCATCATTGTCAGCCTCCATCGCCTCATCTTGCGCTATTGAGCACTCAGGAACAAGGGGGCTTCGGTGAGATGAATTAGACCTGACACAGCCACAATGGGGTAGGGGGCCCCATCAATTGAAGCACACATCCCCAGTAGCCTATCTGAGACTTCATCCAAAAAGAATAAACAACTTCAGCGTTGTTAAAAAGAGAGAGAGGGAGAGAGAGAGGAGGGGGAGGAGAGAGAAGAATGCCAGCCACCCTGAAGGGAGGACAAAGCAGGCATATAGGCGCTGCAGCGCTTTAAAAAAATTCCTAACAAGGCGAGTCACCCCTTTTCCTTTTTAAATGGAGCAGCAATTCCATCCGTCTGGAGAGCTGGGGGCTATGAATGAAAATCTTTTCATTGAGGCAAATCAAAACTGTGAACATAAATCACTTGCTGCAAGATGCAACAGGTTCCAACTGGTCACATACCTTGAGACTTCCAATTTTATAAAGGCCGGAGAATGGGAGAATTGTAACGTGCTCATTTCAAAGGGAGATCTTTCTTTCTCCTTTGGAGAGGACCAAAGCAGTAACAATAATAACAGCAATAATAATAATAACAATAATAATAATAATAATGAGCCTGGTATGTTTTGATAACCAGAGGAACATAATGAAATGCTGAAGCTCCAATATTTGTTGCTATTCATTGTTATGCTTGTATAGAGCTGCAGTTCTCCCTCAACACCAGTCTTAACTTGGGCCAAAAGAGGCCTGCTTCCTTTTGAGCTCTCCCTGCCTTGCCCTGCCATGCCAAAGTCCCATTCATTAAGCTCAATTATGTGTTAACTTCAAACAAGCCCTGGTAATTTTTTTTTCTTTTCTCTTTTCTTTTTTTTTTCTTTTTTGCTTTTTCTCCCAAACCTACCACAGCACAAAGGCATCCTTTGGTGAAAATGGATTTTTCAAAACCAAACCAAATCAAACAAATCCACTTCTACTTCTACTAACCAGACAACTGGAGAGGGGAGCCTAGGAGGAATTCCCCCGAACTCCACCTTGCAGTGTAACCTTCTTTTTCTGGAGCAAACACATACACACTCATCTACAAACACTTCCACAGGCTTCACCTTGGTAAGCCAACTGGCCAAGGGTTTGTTTTCTAAGCAAGCATTATTTTGCAGTCTCTTCACAGGAGAACCTCCTTTACAGAAGAGGATACAGGCAGAGGAGAGACTGCACTTGCCCCTGAGGCCACTTAAGCGAGCTGTCAGTGTTTCCAGTGGACTTTGGATCGGGCCCCACAGCATCCAGGCAGCACAAGGCATTTGCAGTCCATCTAGGTTCGTTTTGGCAAGGGGAAATGCAGCACAACCCAGCAACAGCAAAGCAAAGTCCAGATGCTGCTTAAGCCACATGTGATCTTCACTAGCCAACAAAGAAGTCATGAGAAAAGCAAAAAGGTAGAGAGACCCCTGACATCCAAAAATAACAATAAAAACACAGAGCCTAGTGGCAGCCTTCCTGAGCGCTCCTTCCCCAGGCAATATTCCCAGCTCCAGTAGGGAGCTCAAGAGGGCCCCAACTGGTGAGCTCAGCACCGGTTTTGTTAAAAGCTCAGTACAACTCCCAGAACATGGTTCTCATTTACTGATCCATTCTGCAGCTGTGGTGTGTAGCAGTGTTAAATAAAGGCTCTGGATGTGCTTCCTAAAAGAAACATAACAACACCGACAGTAGATCAAAGTACTGGACTCTTAGCAAGTCTCCAACCTTTGAACTACTCTTGCTTTCATCCCTGTCATTGCCAACACGACAACCTAGGTTAAACATCCCCACATCCAAAGGGGAGCCCGGGTGGCCGTTCTTTTTAGCTCCAAACTTAGCAAATCATGCCTCCAGAGTCGCAGCAGCCTCGTATCTGGCAGAACCTGGCATGGAGGGACACACTGGACTTTCCCAAAATGTTCCTGGCGGTGTTTGAAGGTTGTGGCGCTCCCAGCACCAAGCATTGCTCCAGGCAACCTCACCTATGAGCTGCCCCTCACGCTGATTTTAGGCCCAAGATGAAGAGCAACGCCAGTGTTTATAAACTTCTCTTTTATGGCTTGGTCGTTCTACCTTTAAGGCCTTGCAGAGGGGTTGGTTCTGTGAAATAAAACTTTTTTTTTTTTTTAAACTTTTTGGGTTGTTTTTTTTTTTTTTTTTGTTCCTTCTGAGCTCCTGCCATCTTCCTTCCACCTTTTCACACCAAATCCAGCCTCTGGAGAACAAGGCTAGACGGCACCAGCGGGTGCCACCGGCCGCGCGCGTCCGTCCCGCCGAGGTTTTGGAGCGTGGATGCCACGGCTCCTTGGCGTCTTTGGAGGCTGGCCCTGCTCATGGCTCCAGCACAGCACGTGGTCACGAGGGTGCAGATGGCAGCGGCTCGGTCCTGTGCCAGGAAAAGCCTCCGTGCCGCGTGGCCCTCCTCCAATCCACCGGCCACCGAGGAGGAACGGGGCGAGGGGAGGGGGGGGTAAGAGGCAGCTTGAAGAGGGAAGGTTTAAAACCCCCACGCAGTGCCATTCACAGGGAAAATCTCCCTCTGCCTCATCCTAAAGAATGAATCCACACAGGGAAGGAAGGATTCCCTGCACGGGCGGTGAGCCTTTTGCAGCCCCCACACGAACCCGGTGTGGGGAGGCGAGGAAATCGTGAAATCACACCACGCTGAGCTACAGAGAGTGATGGGGGGGCGTCCCTCTCCCTCCCTGACATCCACACGAAACTCCGACTCAGAAGCGAAATATCTTCTGAAAATAAAAAAACTTACCTCTGGCAAAGTAATCCACCTTCTGCAAACAAGGGGCAATAATCGGGGCTTAAACTACCTCCCCGCAGCTCTGAGACCGACAGCTACGGGAAGCTTTACAAGCCAGGGGGTGGGCGCATGGTGTCGGGGAGCAACGCGCTTTGCGCAACGTGCAGGGCTCATACCTGTAGCGCACAGAGCCACAAAAGTCTGAGCATGTTTACGGATGATCTGCTTGGTGTCCTCTGCCAGAGGCATTTTAGTGAGGAAATGTTCAATGAAATCGTGGGGGGTCATTGCGGCCAGATTCCATTTCAGCTTATTCACCAGCAGCAGCTCCATTTGCTGCAAAGAGAACAGAGAGGGACGGGAAGGGGGAAGGAGAGAAGAGGAAGGAGAAGGGGGTGGGGTGGGGGGGAGCGTGGTTAGAGCCGCTCGCACACGGTGGTGCCGGGGCTCGGCAGCAGCGGCAGCGGCAGCGCCGGGCCGGGCTCGGGGCGGCCCGCGGGGGTCCCCCCGCGCCGGGGTAGCGCCCGCCGCGGCCGCCAGGGGGAGCCCGCGGGCCGCCCAGCGCCGGGCCGGCCGCGCGGGGGGAGCCGGTGCCGCTCCCGATCCCGATCCCATCCCGGCCCCATCCCGGCCCGCCGCCGCATCCGCAGCTCCCGCCCGCCGCTTCCCAACGTGCGGCGTTGCCGTCATTTTCCCCTATTTTTTTTTTTAATATTTTTGCATCGATTTTTTTTTTTTTTATTCTTGAAGTGACTGAACGTGAAATTACCAGTAATTCGTCGGGTCTAATGGAGTTATCTGTATAAATGCACAGTTTTTCTGCGGTCAGAGGAATAGTTTCCTTCATTTTTGAAGCCACAAACATGCAGGTAGCTCCGAGCAATTGCAATCGGCTTTTCTTGAGGGGTTCGAACGACAAAAATCTGTCCAAATAATTCATAGCCAAGGGGAAAACTTCCTCTTCGCACTTCTGCTCCTCGCAAACCTGCAAGAAGGAGAGAGATCGTTGAAGAATAATTTAATTGAGGCGAAAGCCAGGCTTGTCCCGCTGCTCTCGCCCTCCCTCCTCCCTCACCCCCAGGCTTTGAAGGGCAAGGTTGAAGGAGACGAGGAGGAAACGCAGTTGGGGAAAATGGATAAATATGGGAAAAGCAGCGGCATCAAAGAAAATGAAAGTCACGAGTGACAAAGTGGGGGGAAATATTGCGTTAGAAACCCGCAGGCGATTCATGGCAAAAGGGGAGGAGGGTAATCGAAGAAGAGGTCTGTGCCCAGTTTTTCAGCCCCTAAGAACAAATTTTTAAAAAGGGAAGAAGACAGAAAGCGGAGGAAAATGCTAACCCCCGTGGTCGGTAACGGGGTGCAGAGCCGGGCTCGGCCCCGGATTTATTTATTTCGCTTTTATTTTTTCATCTAATTCGCCGTTGTGCTGCCGATTCCCCTCCGGTCGAGACACAAAGGTGGCGTCCAGCCTCATTTCCCCAGACGTCATCTTTTCAAAAAATATTTAAAAATATTTAAAAAATAATTGGAGCTCTCAAAAAAGGCTGAAAATGAAGCGGCGGGGGTCCTTTACCGAGCCCCGTGCCTCTGGTGCTGCTGGGGGGCTCCAGGAGGATCCCCCGAAGTGAAATCCACCGCCTCCCTCTCTCGCCCTGCAGCACAGCCGGGCGCGACATTTCCCACAGCAAGGCAGGGCGCTGCGGTTTCAAAAATTAATTAAAAATACATCGCGGGCACCCAGGGCTTCCGAAAAGGCATGAAAATGTAGCCCAGCTCCTGGGGCTCCCTCTGGGATCCCCCCCAGACGTGTCTCGCCAGGGACCAGGCCCTTTCCAACTGGTTTTTCCCAGCGACCTTGCCGCTCGCTGCCGCAGCACAAGCGTGCCTTTGAGGGGTGACCGCAGCTCCAGCCTCTCTTCACGCTGAACAAAGAAACTTTCACCCTGCAGCTCCCCCCAGAAACGCCGGAGCCCCTCGGGCCGGTCCCCCTGCCCGCAGCCCCAGCGGGGTCCCCCGGCCCCCGACCTTCCTCCCCCGGCCCCTTCCCCCGCTCCCCCCCGCCACACACACACGCACACACACACACACACACACACACCCTTGGCTTTGCTCCCCGGGACTTTCTTCGTTTTTCTCCCGATTAATAAACACTTTTGCTTTGCAAATAAAAGAACAAAGATGGCGCATAATACTGGCACGGGCAGCCGCTTGCATACGTGTACAAGGATATTAATTTAAAATAAAAAATCCCCCAGAAAACACGGGCTGGCAGCAGGGGCTGGCGGCGCGGCCGAGGGCTCGGCGGCCGGGCCGGAGCCGCTCCCCGCCGGGCCGGGGGAGCCCCGAGCCGGCTCTGCCCCGGCACCGCCGAGCCCCGACGGCCGGAAAAGGTGCCGGGCACCCCCCGAGCCCCGGGGGCACCGGGCGGGGATGGGGCTGGGGGGGGGTCTCGTCCGCCGCCCCTCGGCGCCGGGACCCGGCGGCGGCAGCGGGGACACGGAGCCGGCGGCCGCCGCCACCTCGGGCCGCGTCCCCTCGCTCCACGCGGGCGTCTCCGAGGGCAGGCAACGTGTGCCGAGCCGGGGAAGCGATCCCGGGGGAAAGGCAGGGGGGGCGGGAGATGGGGCAGCGGCTCCCCCGCATTAATTCGTTTCGGTGGCCGGAGCTTGCAGGGAAAAAAAGTCGCCGAAAGATACAAACCTCCAGCATCCAAGTGGCAACTATTTTCCTCATATATGGCAAGATTTCTTTCTGCACGCACTTGAAGTAGGAGACGGAGGGCGAGCAGGTCTCCTCCGCCTTGAGCATTGTCTGCAGCACCCTGTCATTGAGGAGGTTGGCATCCAGGTAGGCTCGTCGGATGGTCTCCACCTCGCAGCACAGCAGCTGATGTTCCATGTCTGCCTTCGTCGCCTCGAGTCAGTTCTCTGCAGCAGGACTGAGTCAGTCGCTCGCTCGCTCTCTCTCTCTTCCCCTTCCAGGAGTCCCTTGGATGCTGCTTCTGCTACTGCCGCTACAGCCCTCTGGAGGCTGAAAAACTTTCTAACTTCCAACAAAACTCTCCTGGTGTAGTCTCTGTGACGTTACTGTTGTTAAGCAGAGATCAAAGCACGAGAGAGAATGAGAAAGAGAGAGAGAGCCAAAAGCAAGGGGCAGAGCCCTAAAGCCATCCCATAGGCTTCAAGTCCTTCCCCTTTGCTTAGCTTATAGAGAGCAGGGTTTTAATGCAAATGAGACAAGGGCTCGCTTTCTTCAAGGGCAAGGCAGAAGTGGGGGAAACCCAAATTGTCTCTTCAGTGGATCATGCATAATTTTAAAAATGGAGCAAGTTCTGCACTGGGAGCCAAACGATGAATGGGGCTAAGGCCACACACAGACACCAGGGAGAGAAATGCAAGGAGACTTTGTATTATTTTACGGGGGCGCCAGGGAGGGGAGCGGAGTGGAGCAGCAGCAGTGCCTCGCTGTTTGCTATCATTATTATTATTATTATTATTATTATTATTATTATTATTAGTGCTGTCACTGGCACGAAGCTGCCATGCTGTCCTTTAAAAAGGCACACTCCCAACCTGAACACCTACTCCTCTTTGTAGCTGATCCCAAGGGAAAACCTTTCTCCCATTTCCTCAGTCCTGTTTTTTTCCCAGCCAGGATGGTTTTACCGCACACCAAATTTTTTAAACAATTGGGGTGCCCACCCCTCTCCCAAGATGGTTATTTTTCCAACCTTTCTTTTTTTTTTTTTTTTTTTTCCTTTAAGATCTTTCCTTTCACTTTAAAGGTTTCACCTTCCTAGAGGGGCACGGAGGTGGCAGGGGACAGGAGGAAGAGCTAATCCTGCGCACCGGGGAAGGCCACACTCGGCACCCCACCCAGGGAAAATATCCCTGTGGAGCAGCACAATGGAGGCCAGGGCTCCCTCCAGCACCTCTGGGGACACGAGCTGGTGGGGAGGGAGGGAGGGAGGGAGGGAGGTGCTGGAGCCTGCAGGGGCCTCATCCGCGTCTCCAGGACATTCTGTCCATGCGTGATGGGGCCCTGCTGTAAATAACTCCCGCTGCCCGGCCAAGCCTCCTGTACCTGAGCGTGCTCTGCTCGGTGCTGTTTCTGTTAAAAAAGGGCATTTCTGAAAGCCTCACTTTGCCAGGGGCTGCCAGCACAGCTTGAGGCCTGCTGGGGAACACTGGAGGTGAGGCTGATGCCTGGGAGAAGTGACTTGTCCTGCCCCAAAGTGGCCTAGGGAGAAGCAGGAAGGCTGTAAATTGGGGTGCAGGGATTAACCTCAGCCTCGGTGCTTTAGCATCACCTGGGTGCTGAATACCTGCCAGGATACCACACTGATGGCAGAAACTCCAGCGGGTGGCAGGAGCTGCTGGCCATGGAGGACACAGCATCTCTCCTCCATGACCCGCAGGGAGAGCAGTGCCAAAGATCACAGGGCATGTTGTTGCACAGTTGTGTGTTTATGTAATCTCTTTGCACGGACTGTCTGCCCATCTTTTCTCATTTACTCGTTTGCTTGACCATTTGTCTCCATTTTGTGTCCGTCTGTCAGGAGGAGGAGGAGGAGGATGTTGGAGGCCCCGTGCTCTCAGTTCCCCTTGCACGCCACAGCCCATGGGGCGACTCCAGAGGGTCCCTAACAAGGAAGCTGTCCCCTGTCCCTCTGCCTGTCTATTGTGCCTCACGCACAGGACCTCCACTTCTGTCTCCACAACTTTAGTTGGCCGGGAAGGTTTTAATATTAAATGAAGAAGCTCGCACGACCCCGCGCTCTTGGGTCGGAATGGGACGTGCCTCCATGCGCATCCAGGGTGACCCCGTTTAATTACCAACCCTGCACCCCCAACACCTTTAGGGGAAGCAGGGCTGCACTCCCCTGGACCGCGCCAGCTCTTTCCTCCTGAGCACTTCTTCCCGGCCACGCTGCGCAGGCACACGGGTCCCATGCTCCCGGTGCGTGCCGCTCGGAGCGGGCTCTCCGAGGAGCCTTTCGCCGCTCGGAGCACGCGGCCGCCGCTCCATTCATAAAAGCGGCGCGGCGGGGCGCGGGGCAGCGCGGCGGGCGGGCGGTGCCGGCGGCGGCGGCGGGCGGGGCTGGCGCGGGGCCCGGGGAGCCCCCGGGGGGCGGCGCGGCCGCAGGAAGCGGCGGCGCGGGAGCCAATGGAGGCGCGGGGCTGTTACCGGGCGGGACGGGCAGATCTCGCCCGCTCCCGCCGACACAAAGGGGACGGGCCGGGCGGCAGCGCCAGAGCCAGAGCCAGAGCCGCCGCCGGGCCGCCCCCGCTCGCCCCGGTGCGGGCAGCACCGGGCGGTCCCCGAGCCGCCGGCACCGCCCGGTGCTGCGTGCCCGGAGCCCCGGGGCGCGCTCCCTGCCGCCCATCCTTGGATGCGGGACGATGCGGGCGCTTCCGCCGCTCTCGCCCCCGGGGGCTTCCGACGGCGCTTCCTTCCTGCCCGCTCTCCCTCCCCGGCTCTCGCCCTCCCTGCCCGGCGCTCCCCTCCCCGCGGCGCTGGGCCCGGCCGCCACTTTCTCATGATGTCATCCCGCCCCCGCCGCTGCGCGCCGCCGCGCCCCGCCGCGGGAGCGCGCATTCCTGGCGTGCCGCCGCTGCCCCCGGAACGCCGCGGAGGGAGGGCGGCCGCCACAGGGAACACCTTCCCCCCAAAAATACCCGCTCCTGCTCCGGACTCCTCTGGACAAGAAAGAGAAGGAGCGGATGGACAGGGTCCGGCAGATGGTGACGGATCTGAGCAGCTCTCCTGAGAGGGGAGGCTGAGAGCTGGGGTCGGTCTGGGGAGGATGCGAGGGCATCTCATCGGTGACTATAAAAACCTCCAAGGGGTGCCAGGAGGAAGGTGCCACCCTCTTCAGTGGGTGCCCAGCAGCAGGATGAGGAGCAATGGCCCTAAGCACAAAACACGAGAAGTGTCACCTCAAGGGGAGGAAGAACTTCACAGCGAGGGTGACAGAGCTCTGGGACAGCTGCCCAAGGAGGGCAGGGGTCTCCCTCTCTGGGGACATCCCAAACCCACCTGGAAGGGTTCAGCGTCTCTCTGGAGACATCCCAAACCCACCTGGAGGTGTTCAGTGTCTCCCTAGAGACATCCCAAACCCACCTGGAGGCGTTCAGTGTCACTCTGGAGACATCCCAAACCCTCCTGGAGGTGTTCAGTGTCTCTCTGGAGACATCCCAAACCCACCTGGAGGCGTTCAGTGTCACTCTGGAGACATCCCAAACCCTCCTGGAGGTGTTCAGTGTCACTCTGGGGACATCCCAAACCCACCTGGAAGGGTTCAGTGTCTCCCTAGAGACATCCCAAACCCACCTGGAGGGGTTCAGTGTCTCCCTAGAGACATCCCAAACCCACCTGGAGGTGTTCAGTGTCCCTCTAGAGACATCCCAAACCCTCCTGGAGGTGTTCAGTGTCACCTGCGGTGCTCAAACCCCCAGGGCAGCCGTGGGGGGCCCGTGAAATGAGGAATTTGATGGAGCAAAGCTCACAGAGGTTTTCTGTAGGGGAACCATTACCACCATGGGTCTGGATGGAAGGGAAGATTGGGATGGCTGGGGGGGGTCCTGAGATGAGAAGCTGTCACTGATTGCACCAAAAAAGCAGGGACAGACCCAGAGCTAATGGAATTCAGCGCAGATTTATCCTGGGGGGTAAGAAAATGCAAAAGGGGGGAAAAAAGAAGCAGGGAGCAAGGTTTTGTTTCTTCTTCATCAAGGAAAGCCTCCTGTTAGGCCGTGCCAGAAGTGAGCCAGTGGAGGGAGAGGCGCCAGAGGAAGCCTGGCAGACAGTAACAAGGTGAAATAAACAATGTATTTAAGCACCAGCATCCTTAAAGCGAAAGTGTTTTAGTGAAGAATATTTTGATTTTGTACCCAGCAGCTACAGTTTCTGTTTTGCTCAGCTGACAGTATGTTTTGGTAATAGATCAGCATGAAAATGGCCAGTGCAGACACTGGGGTTTGATATGGATATGTGAGGTAGGAAAAAGCACATCTTGACCACACAGAGCATTTACATTTGATTTGCAATGTAAAGAAACATTTTCTCTATTCCCCAAACTGGCACTCGCTCCTTGTCATCCCAAAGGCACATAAATAAATAAATACCGTTGGAAATTTGTTGTTGAATTGCTTATTTAGAAGGTTTCGAAGCATAATGTTATTATTTTCTTCAAAAACAACAAACAAACAAAAAGAAACAGCAACAAAACCACGGGGAGATGCTGTGTAGCGATTTTAGGTGTAATTCCCCATAAATGGCAGTAAATCAGTATGGATCATCACATCCACTGCAGAAGTGCTCTCTCAGAAAGGATGGTCTCTCATCCTTTCTGCTGAGTTAAAGTGAGGTGCTGTTGTTGGGCAGAGCCTGGGAGCTGGGGTTGCTGTGGTCACTGCAAGGTGTTTGCATCCCTCAGAGCATTCTGAGATCCTCAGCCACTCTGCTCCTTGGCTGCAAAGTGGATTGGCATCTCTCTGAAGGACAAGTATGCGTTCTTAGAACCTTTAGTAAAAAGCATTTGGCTCAGAACCAAGTCTAAAACACTGGGTTATAGTTTTGACCTGAAGCATAGATGACAAAATGATAAATTTGCAAAACTCAGGCATTTTTCAGAGCACATGAATTCAGTGAGAGCAATACCACCAACTTCAAAGGGAGCAGGATTGAACCCTTAATGTATAGCACTAATGACTACAATCAAATAAACTCACTTTGTCTGGGCTTTCTACCACCTTTAGCCTCATTTTCTGTGTGTGCCAAAGGAGTGGACTCGGGGTGCTGCCATTTCAAATCTGTGGCACCCGTGCTAGATTGGTGAAAATACAAATAATGGTGCAGGGTGACAAGATTTGGGGAATCTGGTCCACTTGTTTCCAGAAATCAGTAAAGGAAGTGAAGAATAGAGAACCTTGAGGGATGAGATTATAGTCTTAGTGAAGCCTTCAGAAATATTTATACTTAATTTGAGCTGTTTGTGGCAACTGGTATTTTCTATTTACTTGAGGTGCAGTCTGATTTGGTTAAAAATGAGTATGGAATAGCATATTTTGGGGGGAAACACATAATCCTAGAATTATATCTTTGTATCCTATTTATTTTATATCCTTTTTGCTGTGTCTGGAACACTACACAGTGTCAGCAGTAGCTGCTTTGTCCCCTCTGGTTGGTTCTTAACCTGACTCACTCTCCATTTAGTCACAGAAGAGGATGCAAGGTATGAGAATAACCTCCTATTTAACTCAAGTGAATTTCTTTTGTTGGCTAATTTTCATTTGTGTTTACATCATTGACCAAATTGCTCAGATTTGCAACCTTGGACTGTGAATACTTCTCTTTTCAGAGAAGAAAAATAAAAAGAAGAATAGTCTTTCTGATTGTGCATTCCATTTCAGAGAGATTAAAGTAAAAAAAAAATCAAAATAAAATATGAATTTCAGTTTGGTTCAACAACTACATCAACCCAAAATACACACAGAGGTCCTCTCCAGCCACGAGCTGGTGGTGTCATGGTGTGAGTGCTGACCACCAGCATGCCTTGAAATGAACAGGTAATGTCCCAGAATGCTGATCTGGGAAAAAGGAGGATCTGGAAAAGGGGAGTGGCTGCATTTTTGCTTGAAATGCTTGATAAAGCCATGCCCCCACTTTATCTCTCCTCTTCAATATCTGTGTATAGTTGGAGCATATTCCCTTCACAGCCAAAGTATTTCATCAAATCCCAGCTTTACTTTTGAATTCAGGCTGGAGAAGGAAACTGGTTAAAAAAGCTGAACCCCCCAGCAGAATATTGGTATAAAAGCAGGAAATTTTTCTCAAGAAATTACAGAGAATATTTTTTCCTACTTCTGCAGTAATCAAATGATGTAGCACAATGATTTGCACTGATGGAAGTGAGGCTAAATTGTGAATGTTTTAGAAGCTAATTCAGGAAAAGACTGAAACATGTGCCTAAATTTAAATAAGTAAGTACACTGGAATTTACATGTGCCTAAAAATTAAATAGATGTTTAAATACATTGCTAAACTGAAGCCTAAGGGTATGGTTTAAAGTTAAGTCTAAACTAGTCTAGACAGTAGCTGCTGCTGAAAGTGATTATTCTTCTCCTGGCTGATTTCTCTGAAATGCCCATCCTGGAGTAAAACCAATACAGCTTGTTGACAATAACAGCTACTTCCTCAATGGCTTTGAAAAGCATCCATTTCTCATTAAAATGAAACTAAAAGTCTCAGTTAATGCTAAAATCTATGGAGATGGGCTGGAGTCAGCTTTTGTGCTAACATGCAGTCCCTGTTTGATTTCACAAGCTCCAGCCTGTTGGAGACAGAACAGAGGGGAGCAGTTCTCACGCTGACTGGGATGCTTTTATTTCCTGTGCTCCTGGGCTCCTCTGTCCTGCCAGGGATATCCAGGGGGAAGAGAACAGCAGGGAAAATGTGTCAGTGAAACCAAGGTGGCTGCAAAGCAAGTGAGAGGAGACAGGGTGCTTTGAGATGCTCACCCCTCTCAGCAGGATGCAGGGGATGCTGGAGTTTTGGGATGCTCACCCCTCTCAGTGGGATGCAGGAGATGCTGGAGTTTTGGGATGCTCACTCCTCTCAGTGGGATGCAGGAGGTGTGGGGGTTTTGGGATGCTCACCCCTCTCGGTGGGATGCAGGAGGTGCTGGGGTTTTGGGATGCTCACCCCTCTCAGTGGGATGCAGGAGATGCTGGAGTCTTGGGATGCTCACCCCTTTCGGTGGGATACAGGAGGTGCTGGAGTCTTGGGATGCTCACTCCTCTTGGTGGGATGCAGGAGGTGCTGGAGTTTTGGGATGCTCACCCCTCTCGGTGGGATGCAGGAGGTGTGGGGGTTTTGGGATGCTCACCCCTCTTGGTGGGATGCAGGAGATGCTGGAGTTTTGGGATGCTCACTCCTCTTGGTGGGATGCAGGAGATGCTGGAGTTTTGGGATGCTCACTCCTCTCGGTGGGATGCAGGAGATGCTGGAGTTTTGGGATGCTCACTTCTCTCAGTGGGATGCAGGAGGTGCTGGAGTTTTGGGATGCTCACCCCTCTCGGTGGGATGCAGGAGGTGCTGGAGTTTTGGGATGCTCACTCCTCTCGGTGGGATGCAGGAGGTGCTGGAGTCTTGGGATGCTCACCCCTTTCGGTGGGATGCAGGAGGTGCTGGGGTTTTGGGATGCTCACCCCTCTCAGTGGGATGGAGGAGGTGCTGGAGTTTTGGGATCCTCACCCCTCTCAGTGGGATGCAGGAGGTGCTGGAGTCTTGGGATGCTCACTTCTCTCAGTGGGATGCAGGAGGTGCTGGAGTTTTGGGATGCTCACCCCTTTTGGTGGGATGCAGGAGGTGCTGGGGTTTTGGGATGCTCACTCCTCTCGGTGGGATGCAGGAGGTGCTGGGGTTTTGGGATGCTCACTCCTCTCGGTGGGATGCAGGAGGTGCTGGAGTTTTGGGATGCTCACCCCTCTTGGTGGGATGCAGGAGGTGCTGGAGTTTTGGGATGCTCACCCCTCTTGGTGGGATGCAGGAGATGCTGGAGTTTTGGGATGCTCACTTCTCTCAGTGGGATGCAGGAGGTGCTGGGGTTTTGGGATGCTCACTCCTCTTGGTGGGATGCAGGAGGTGCTGGAGTTTTGGGATGCTCACCCCTTTCGGTGGGATGCAGGAGGTGCTGGGGTTTTGGGATGCTCACCCCTCTCGGTGGGATGCAGGAGGTGCTGGAGTTTTGGGATGCTCACCCCTTTCGGTGGGATGCAGGAGGTGCTGGGGTTTTGGGATGCTCACTCCTCTTGGTGGGATGCAGGAGGTGCTGGAGTTTTGGGATGCTCACTCCTCTTGGTGGGATGCAGGAGGTGCTGGGGTTTTGGGATGCTCACCCCTCTTGGTGGGATGCAGGAGATGCTGGAGTCTTGGGATGCTCACTCCTCTCAGTGGGATGCAGGAGGTGCTGGACTTTTGGGATGCTCACCCCTGTCTCCTGAAGTTCCTGACTGGAATTTTTCTGGAATAAAACCACAGAGGCTGAAGGATGTCGGCCTGACACAAAGACACGTGGCCTCTTGGAGAGGCTGAGGCTTCCTGGACCCAGCCCAAGAGGTCATGGGTAGATGGGGGCAGATGGTGCTCACAGAGCTGTCTGTGTTCTAAAGGGTGGTGAGAGCAAATCTCAGTCTCTCACTGCAGACACTGAAAGGAAGCAGAGGTCTGAGAAGCCCAGGTATCCTTCAGGCAGGTTTTCTGTGGAAGGACTCGGGGGCCTGTGGATTTCCACCATGGACCATCTGTGCTGCTGCTCAGCACTTGGCTGCCTGCCTGTGAGGGCTTTGTGATAAGACCCCGAGCAAAGATCTAGCAGGTTTTTAATCAAATGTTTCCATTGGCTTTAATATGTTGTACCCATCAGATTAGGGTCACTCAGCAGAGCTCCAGCCTTCCACACAGTGTCCCATTTATCCTTGTCCCTGCCATGTGCCCAGCTCTGCTCTGCTGACGTTGGTTCTGGTTGTGCAGTCCTGTTGTAGGGGTTTTTTTGGGTGGGGGAGTGGTGCAATTAGCCTGGTTGAAGCAACTAGGCCAAGAAACATCAAGCAGTAAAATAAAGTCTTGATGACATGTTTGAACTCTTGGAGACCATGGGTTATCTGATCTGCAAGGTCACTGCTATTCTCTGGGAAAGTTTTAAAGAATCTGCTCCTGTTTCAAGTTTAAAGGGCCCTTCTTGCATTGTAGGATGCAAGTATATGCAGTTGGTGAGTGTTTTAGACTATTTAGTACCTGTATTTTTATTTCCTTTTCTTTTAACTGCTCATCAAAAGCAAACGGCATAGAATTAGTTTTAATGAACAGAAGGAAAAAGTGACTCCAGTAAGGTTCCTTCTGCTACCAGAACTGAATGAAATGCAGAAAGGAAAATAACAATAATATGAAAATGAGAAACCTACAAAGAACTTAAAAAATTCCTTTTAATCATTTAAGCTGTCATCAGTAGCAGAAATAAGGAATTATATTTCAGACATGACTTATACCAGGCATGCTTTAAAAAGAAAAAGGCAAATTGATAGTGCCTGAAGAGTCTGTGCCTGGGAATAAAAAAGTGCAGAATTAGGCCCTTGGAAGCCAAGTGCCTTTTCCACCATTCAGTCTGCAGAAGAAATGATGGCCCTTGATCTTTAGCAGCTCTAACAGATGGACTTGGGGAAGCAGGGGGGAAAATAACATCAGTGACAGTTTTGTGTTTCTGTGTTTCTGAAAAGTCAAAATGTTAGAAGCTATTCTATTACAAAGATTCATTATGGGCATGATTGGCTTAACAGTGTTCTCCTGTAATACAGATCATAAAGTCCCGTCAGAACGGAATCAAATGCTAAAAATGTTGCATAATAACTTTCACAGACCATTAAGCTTTAAGGCTACAGCGTGGGAGTTTGTTACAAAGAGACCCTCTTAGAGCAGCAGATACTTTAAGTGAGAGGTATTTCCCACCCCAGGCTTTATTTGCTGCCAAGTCTGATTTCTGGCTGTGTTTATGTTCCTACACGGGGGCTGGCTTAGCTTGGCAGTGGGGTTGCTGCAGTGGCACAAGCAGAGCTGTAGGAAGGGATTGGGCAGGCCGTTATTTTCCTTTCATGGGAAGCTGAATATGTAAACTGCTGGCCATTTCATCCTTGCTGGCTGTGGCAAAGTATCCCCCCTCTGTTTCCCTCCTATTATAGCAACAGCATTATTCAGCAGAATGAGGTTCCCCGTGTCTTTCATGCCACTCTCTGTGCTTTTGGGAACAAGGATAATGCACTGCCTTGCCTCAGGGATTATGAATTCAGTGTCCTTAAGGAACATGCAGTTTATCTACAAAGCAATGCACTGCTTGTGCCATAAAAATCCCTTATCACCCGCTAGGAATATGGATTCAGGTCCATCTGTTTGGCTCTCTGTAGGTATTGGGGTTTAAAGAAGGGATCCTGTTGCCTTGCCATTATCTCCTTGGGCTGGTTTTGCCCTGATATAATTCCACGAAGCTGCTTCTGACTCAGGTGGGAAATTATTCAGTGCATGGACTTGATGAAGTTACAGTGATAGCAAATTGAGAGCTGCAGTCTCTGGTGGGGAAAATCTTTCATTTTGCATTGATAAAAAGTTTATGATTCATCACTGGCTTGATTACATTACCCTTTAATTAAGCTTGTAACTGTTGAAGAGTGGGGACTTTGCTATCTCCTGACCGTGGCTCTGCTGGTGTGATTTTATAGAACCATAGGATCATTTAGGCTGGAAAAATCATCAAGTCCAAGTGTTAAAAAAGGTCTTGCAGTGATTTCTCCTTACTGTAAGACTTCCCAGGAATTTAAGTCATATTACTCCCTGCTGATGCTTCCACAGTTGGAATGACCTCAATGGAAAGCAAAAATGTAGGTGAAAAAATGTGTTGGTTTGAAATCTTGGGGTTTTCTTCCACAGAAAACTGCTGAGTCTAAGGAGCTACAGCCCAGGCAGTTTATGGTAAATTTCCTCACACAGGATCCCCCTGCACCTCACAAACTCACCAAAAACACCACCTCAGGCTGCATGGTGGATCAGGACAGTTTCATCCTGAGCCACAGGAGCCAGTTCCACCTCTGGTGAGACATGTCCTTGGAAGATCAATGCACAGAATGGCAAAGGGAGAAGTTTAGCTCTGAACATGGTAAGCAAAGGAAAGGTGTGTGCTGTGCTTCAGGAGGGCTCCTCAGAGAGCTGCAGGGAGCCTCAGCTGCTCTTGTCCTGGGGAGGATTTGGTGGCTGGGCTCAGTTGGGAATGGCCATGGGACAGGGAGATGGAAAGGGACTGGGTGCCATCACAGTGCCTCAAGCCGCCTAAAAACCCAAACTTCACCCACTCTCACAAGTCATTCACTGCCTAGAGGGACAATCAGTCCCCAGCCAGGACAGACTGAGACCTTTGATGGTATCAGCCTGAAGATAAGGAGGACAAGACAGATGTTGGTTTCACTGCTTGTCTTGCAGGCAGCCCCTGAGACATTCACCCTTTTACAAGTCACCAAGTCACCCTGGGCAAAAGTCACTGCTGAGATTCACCCACTGGAAAGGCAGGAGTTGGAGGAGGGCAAGGATCAGGGCCCAGCTCTGTCACCCTCTCTGAGCTCAGCATTTTGTGGGGCTGTTTCAGACAGCACTGCCAAACTTCCAGTGCTCACTCCAGTGGAGCTGGCTAGAATCTTGGTCAGAAACAGCTCTCTTCTGCTCCAGTGCATCTTCTTAGCAGGAAAACCAGATTCTCAGCTCAGGCTGGGTCTTCTTTCCTGCTCTTCTGACAGAGCAGTGTTTAGAAACCCTCTCTGCCACCTTTGCTCCCAAGCTGAGGGAGCCCAACCAGCTCAGGGCCCTGGCTCCATTCATGGTGTGGTTATCTCATGGCTGGCTCAGCTGATCAGGAGAAAGATGCAATTACACCCAGGTATGCAATTTTGGACTAGTTTAAATGATATCACACAATAATAGTAACGATAATGATGATAATATCTTATGCCATATGTGAGGAAAATTAGCTATTGTCTCAGAAGGCAGCTGACAAGCAGCACAATGCAGTGTTACGTACTCAGGGGGGAGAACACAAGTTACCTCACTCATTTTCATCCCAGCCTAGGGCTTAAATCCGGGAGACAGAACCATCTGCATGAGAAATGTGGCATGAAGCACCGGGCTGGGCTGATAGGAGCTGCAGGCTCCCACACAGCCCACACCAGGATAGCACTATCAGATGGAAAGGGGTGATACACAGCCTGGTGTAGCCTTGCAGCCTCAGCTGAGGATCTTTGCAATGGTTTCCCACATCACTTAACAGCTTGTTTAACCTATCATGATTAACCAGCAGGCTCTACAGGAATTTCCCACAATCAGTAAAAATGCAGCAGAAGGCCTGAAGGACCACAGTGGAGGGCAAACACAAGGATGGACCCTCAGTGCATGCTCATGCCTCTCCTGAAAAGTACCCACAGCTATCTGGGTTCCAAAGTGCTGTAAATTCATTGCTAACATTTTAGTTTCAATCCTTTCCACATATATTGCAGCCAGGCTTAGGAAAAGCAGCAGAAATCTTGATCATTGAAGTCCTATTATGTGTATAGCTTTGCAAAGCCACAGTTTTTTCTCTTTCCACAAATAATCAGTTATCTCTCTGTGATTCTCAGAAAAAGGCTTGATCATGAAGTGATTGCAGCGAGGTCTTTTACTTGAGTCTGAAAAGACTTCTATAAAATGTGACAAATAATGCCTTACCTGGTATGCCAACTTACTTTGCATTAAGACCACCTGGAGAAAGACAGAATGTTGGTTTTATGATGCTTTTCACCTCTTTTTTGCCATACACCTTTGCCTGTTTACTCCTTTGCAAAGTTTGGCAGTTGGTAATGGATATGCCAACCATGCAAGCTAGAAAGTTTCCCTGTCTGTTCTTAAAACCACTGGTTTCTTCTCATTCTAATTGCAAATCATGAAAATTTTAAATTTCCATAAGTAGCCATCCTGAAGTCTAAGTGAATGCTTAAACAAAACTACAAAACTAAAAACCAAACAGAGAGGAAGTGCAATGTGCAGAAATAACCCAAATGCATAGCTTGTGTTCTTTCAGGAGGTGCTGAGCACCCCTGAGAGCTGCTTGCATTGATAAAGTTCAGCAGTGGAGGTGCAGAAGCATCCTACAAGGCCTCTTTAAAACAGCCCCTGTCAAGCCTGCTTTCTTAGATCAAAGTCCAAAGCTTCACTTTATCAAGCCACAAAACTTTAGTCACAGAGATGCAGGAAGGAAGGGCTGGCAGATGAAGGTGACAGATAGTAGAAGTGCTTCTTACATGAGAATTCTAGTTACTTAAACGCTCCTCAGCTTAAATATTGCCTTTCCATAACTTAACTCCTGGAAACCCAAAAATATGATTCCTCCCAGAGAGCTGGCGCTGGGTACGTCAGCAGTGATGTAATATTGACAGACAAATACAGCAATTGTATTCACAAATGCTCTCCTTACAGAGCAAAGAGCATTGTGGCAGCACATGCCTACTGCCAGCATGGCAGACTGCAATGCAAGCAGTGCCTTGGATGCATTGGGAACACAAACAAAAATAGATTAGCTAACAACCAAAATTGTATTTGTCTTGCTTGACAGGGCTCGCTCCACAGTGAGTCACTTTCTGATCTAATGGTGCTGCCATCCCGGGGGCTCTGGGCAATGGTGCTGCCCAGAGGAGGAGTTCCAGCAGCCCCAGGGCTGCAGAGCCGGCAGTGCTGGCCTGTCTGAGTACGATCCCCATGCCCAGGAGATGCCAGGCGACATTCCCCGAGCTGGGAATGCCGGGGGCTTGGCCTCCTGGGGTCCTCACAGCTCTCACGAGGCTTTGGTGGGAGCAGAGCTGGTTTTCCAGGCAGGATCACAGCCTCCTCCTGATGCTCTGTCCATGCTCTGCTGGCTGCAGCATCCCTCACCTCCGGAGTTTTGGGCAGGAAGAGCACAATCCTTGCTCTGCCATCCCCAGGAGCAGTGGAAGCCCTGGGATGAAGCCGAAAGTCACCTTCAGCCACTCTTCTGATCCCTGTCTTTATCTGCCCGGAGGTGAGGGCCTCCCAAATGCCAGCACAGGGCTCAACAGCAGCATCCCCAGAGCTCGGGACATGCCAGGATCCCAAGGATTTTTCCAGGAGCCTGGCTGGTTTTGCTGGCCACAGTCTGCCCCACCCACACCTTTGGGATCTCTGTGTTGGTAATCTATGGGGATGTACAGCAAAGTGTATCTCCCAGCATCGCTGCTTTGAGGATTAAAAGCGCCTCGCTGTTCATAATGAGAGTAATTAACTTGTTTGAAAATAGTTGTCAACTTAATGTTGAATAAGGAAGCTTTGCGCTGAGGCCATTCGGGTTCCAGGTGAAAACGTGCTATGGAAGACAAATGTTCAAAGCAAGAATGGGCATGAATGTGATTTGATTGGGCTTGGTTCTGATCAAGTTTACATTTGTTTAAAGGCCCAGCCCAAAGCCTGTGAAAGTCATTTGGAATAAATCAGCTGGAGTCAATGGGATTACCCTACTGTCAGCCCGGTTTGGGTGAGATCAAACCCCAGATCATTATCTTTTTGTGGTTTTCCTTTCCGCACGCTGAGAGGCAGTCGGTGCGAAAAGCCATTGATTGTTTTGTAAAGCATCCCTTGGATGCAGGGGGGTCTGCCTGCTTACAGGATATGGCCCATAAAGGCACCGGGATGGCGAGGATTCCTCCCTCTGCATGGGCTGCATCTGCTGGGCTTTGCTGCCAGGGGAGATCGGAGTTAACCGAGAGCCCAGCCCGGAGACAAAACATGAGTTAAAGCACCACATTCTTCGGGAGAGCGCTGATGGGTGACACTTGTCTCTTGCCACCTTGGTATCCTGCATCAAAACCTAAAAAAATTACTTAATTTCTCTTTTTGTGCGTGACAAAAGTGATGCTTTCATGGGGAACGAGTCCACGGAAACACTGAACACCGGTAAGCCAGGAGAAGGGAAGGATGCAAACCTGCAGTTTTCCCATGGCCTGAAAATGACTCCCTCCCTGGCTTAGGGCAGCCACAGGTATGCTGTTAATTTTCAGTCCTCTTGCCAGAAGGCTATAAAATGTCTTTTCATCTTATGTTACATAAGTATCCAACAAATAAGAAGACTGTTATTACAAAGGCAACCACACCGAAAAAAGGTTTCATTTACCCTGCATTAAAGACTTCTGATGTCTCTGTGGAACTTGTAGGTTGCTGAACAATGTTGGAGAGGAAAATCCATTGGATTTTGGGTTTTTTTTCCCAAAAAAGGATCAAGTCTGATTCAACATCGAATTGGAACACTGTGAGGAATCAACGGTGTGATAAATCTACTGTTAATCATGGCGATAATTTGCTCTGAAAGATGATGAGCTTCTATATTCTTTCAGCTTCACAGGCAGCATTCTGGACAACAGTGCTGATAACAACAGTGCTGATATCAAGAAGTCTCTGATTAAACATTTCAGTGATCCTTATGAACTAGACAGAAACGTTCGATGCACGTCAGGAGGGAGAACTGCGCAGTGCTAAGCACACATTAAGGCAGAAAACCACAACTGAGTCTGATGATGCTCAGGACTCCAGAGAAAGTGCTCAGCAGCCACAGGAGAGGTCTTCAAAATCCTTGTGCTTCTTGTCATCAAGGAAATAATTCTGCTTGGCCTCACTGGGTGCTGAATGCTTTACACTTTGACCCGATTTTCTCCGGAATAATAAAGTGTGGTTTTGTGCCAGTAGGGCAGACAGAGGGACAGTGAGGTAAGGCACAGGAGGCTGCCTCTATGGAGGTGATTCAGCACACATCCAACATACCTTCCAGCAATTCAGGCATTCTTCCTGAAGTTGTTTAGTTGTGTTGTACCCTTCTGCATCTTCACAAATTGACTAGCATCAGGTACATTTGAAATATGTCCTAAGTCTATTAACTTTCAGGCAGTAAGGCATCCTCACCTGCTCATTTCACAGGGGGAAAAAAAAAAAACAAAAGCCCCAAACAATAGAAAGGTCCCTGAGTATGTTGACATCCTGCTTGTGAACCAATATTTTCACAAGCAATAGGCTTGGAGAGACAGGCCAATCAATGGATATGAACTGATTTACACTGAGCTAAAATTAGACCCTGTATCCCCATGGAAGTTATTTCAATTAGCTACATAAACACACAAGCTCAGGTAATTAATTTTGTAGTACCATGGTGCCTAGAGGTCACATCTGAGACTGAGAGACATCTATGCTAAGCATTGAAAATACATCCAGTCACATACAGCCCTGGTCCTGAACAGCTTTCTGCTCATATAGACAAAAGGAACAAAGGACTGGGGACAGAAATCATTCTTTATTGCCTCCATGTCAGAAAAACTGGCCCAGAAAAATTGAATTGTCTTGCCCAACACTGTATAAGAATTATTTGGCAGGAATGAGAAGCAAATGGGGAACATCAGTATCCACTTCACGGGTCTGCCCACCCTTTCTCTGGCACAAACTCTTTTTTTATTTTTTATCCAGGAGGCTGCTCAGGCATAAGACAGTTCTGGACTCTTGTTTCTTTACATTCCATTACTACTCTTCTCAAGCACAACAGGAGCTTTTGGTTTCTGAAGTCTTTGATGAGCCTGTGTCCTGTCAACCTCACCAGAGCAAAACACGCCTCTGGTCCCTATTAAAATTAGGTTTCTTCATGAAAATTTCAAGGCCACAAATGCACAAATCCATGGTCTGCCACATCTCTGCTGACTGCTTTCACTTGGTTCAAGAGCTCCTGCATATTCTTCCTTAAACCCAGGGGTCCATCTTTGCCTCCTTTGTGTACATTTGGAAATCAGCTCTGTAGAGAAATCTTGGCAAATTTCACTGCAAGGGTAGCAAATATGTCTTGTAAACCTTATAGTGGCGTCTTCAAGTGTTACACACCTTTGGCCTTTCTCCCTCTACTGTCTCTCAACCTTGGTTCTTTCAAAATCAATGATAAAATGGTGATGGCTTTAATTTAATATAGAATTTCATCTTCTTCTCTAGAAAAGCAGTGCATGGTTCTCAAAGTTTCTTTACCCCTTTTTCTGCAGAGAACAAACATGAGAAGAAAGCTGAAAATCTGAGGTTTCAAAAGTACTATTCTTTAACCTCAGATTTGTGTTCCAGACTTTGGTAGATTCATTTTGCAGTCAATCAATTGTCGTTCGGGTCTGAGGAGGTTTGAAAAGTTGGCTTGAAATAAATAGTCTGTTCTTCTTGTAATCTTAATTGTGGAGGTATTTGTAGTGATTCTGTAATGAAGAGTTCTGTTTCCAACAGTTTAGCTATAAAATATGACTTCATGTGAATCATTGAGTCCATCTGGAACTTCAACAAGTCAATGTCCGTGCCATCTTCCTGGCCATTAAAATTATTTTCTGCCTCTTTGCCAGCCTGAAAGTTCTAGGAAAGGCCCAAATGACAAATTACAGAACAGTGCATCAGACAATATCTTTTTTCCCAGATAGTCGCATGTCTGAAACAAAATTTTCCTTTGGGTAGCATGGATATATATTTGAATGCATGCTTATTTCCTAGTTCTGGAATATTTATTTGCCTGAAATCCTGCAGTTGTAAGAACCATATTTGTGAACTGAAGACAAAGGTGGCTGAGAGGGAAGGAAAAACCAGTCCTCTGAAGCAAGAACGAGGTTTCCAACCATGGAAAAGCCTTTAGAGACACAAGTGAGGTTTATCCCTGGCCCCAGTGTCATCCATCCTGGAAACCCTTCTGGTTCTATCCTTTCAAACAGGTCAGTGAGAGCGGGGTGGGAAATTGCAGTTTCCAAACAGGCGCCCACCACGCAGTGTTCTCAGCAGAGCAGCCTGTGATTGCAAAGGGAAATCTAACACTGCTTCTGGATCCCTTGCAAAATTCCTTCAGGTCCCAACACCTCTGCCCGTGCCAGTGGTTTGGTGCTCAGACCTGGAGCATGCAGCTGCCCACGATAACCCTAAAGCCAGGGTGCCACTGCAAAGAGCCATGAATGAGAGATACTTTCCATTTCCAGCCCCGTGTCATATGAATGGAAATTATGCAACTTGCTCAGGCTGGTGCAGTGTGGGGCTGTGCACTTGAACAGGAACACAGGAGCTGTTTTCTGCTTCCTGTGTTTGAGAGCAGTGCAAGCACGACTGGGGGCCTTCTGCAGCGCTGCTCGCCGAGACACTCTTTCTTTAGGAAAGCAATTGGGGAGGAACAACAAAGAATTCTCCCTTGTAGAAAAGGTTGTGGTTGCCTTGCCAGCTCTCAAAATTAAAACTATGTTCCAGTCAAAAATGCCTATTCAGGCTGACATCAAAGAGAAAAATGCGAGCAGGTCAGGGAGTTTAATTTCCATGGCACTGGCGTTTGTGATTCACATGTCAGGCGCAGTAATGACTTACATGCCCATTGGCAATAATGGAGCAGAGGGCCAGCACAAAGGGACACAAAGGGAAAGGATCCCGAGGTAGCAGGGACGGGAAGGAGCCCCTTGAAGTCGGGTGGTGTCACTGGGAGCACGGGCTGCTGGTCCCTCTCACAGTTGCCATCAATGACAACCTTGTGGAGCGCCCTGGCCTGGGTTGAGGCTTTTGGGAATGATGCTCATGGGGTGCCTGATGCCAGAGGGCTCCTTTTCATTGTGGAGAGATCAGGTCCTTTTAAATGCCCTGAACCTAGTGGGTGAATCCCAAAAATCTGGGTCTCAGGGCATGTTTACTGAATCCTTTGAGGTGTGGTCTCATACCGACTTTGTAACTTCTCAAAATCTCCAGTGCAGGTGAAGGGCTGTGTCGTGAGATTTGAAAGCAGGAGGTATGTAAACTTTTTAACAGTGTCTGTATATTCTCCTACTACTCCTTATTTGCTTTTCTCATGGGACGATCCAAGTAGGCATTACACACTGTTGATAAATAGATTTTCAGCCCATTTCATTTAACCATTACTGCATTTCCATATCAAAGATTTTACATTTGGCATGCCCGAGCCTATTTTATTTGTAATCTATTCTCACATGAGGAGTTTGGAATGTTTTTTTTCATTCTGTGTTTCATCTGCAACGTACTGCCCTCATGTTATTTTTTAAGATGAGATCTTATACACTACCACAAGTCATTGTACAACTCATTGGCTCTTATTTATTCTGGCCTCCTAATCTAACGCCATTTCTGTGTTGAAACTTGTTGCTATTTTTTTTCCAAGGATACACCATAGGATGTTAAGCATGTGCTCTATATCAAAGTGCAAATATAAACTGGTTGATAGTCTCTAGTCACACCCTGGATAGGTGTGGCATTTGGGAATTTTTCACTCGCTGGCTGGAGATCAGAATGTGCTTAACATGGCTCCACACACAGGATCTTGGTTGGGGGAGAACTGGTTGGGGCTTTTTGGGGTTTGGGGTGTCATTTTTTTTTGTTTTGGTTTGGTTTGGTTTGGTTTTTTGGGGTTTTTTGGGGTTTTTTGTGTGTGTGTATGTTGTTTGAAGGGTTGGGAGCTAAATAGTTGTACTGTTTCCAGAAACAGATTTTTACATGTTTGGCTATATTTAGAGCTGCAATTGGGAGATTTGAGGATATGATAACCCAGTGCCTCACTGTCTTTCCTCTTCTCTATCACTTTGTGATGGACAAGCTTGATTCTAGAGTCAGCCTAAGGCATGGTGCAGGGCTGCACCACTCCAAGAGAAACTCCAAGGAGGAAGTATGACTCAGAGAGCTGCAATTCCTTCCACAGTTCCTCCTTGTTCCAGCCAGGGAAGTAAGTTGCTTCGGTGTTTGAGCTGCTAGACTGAAGCTTGCTTCTCCCCTGGTGCTCACAAGCCTCAGCTTGCAGGACAGAAAGAAGAGGGATAAAAACCAGAAACACTAACTGGGGCATTCCTGGTGAAAGTGTTCAAAATCAGTATTTCCTCACTGGGAGTGCAGCTCTGAGGCCTGAGGACATCCACTGATGTAGGATCTGTTTGCAAATGGTGCACGTGACTCTTTCACCTGCCTGACATTCTGCGCAGCATCAACGTGCTCTGGAGAAAAACGTAAAATAATAATAACAACAATCATAAAATTCACAGCCTATTTCTGAATGTGCTTTTTCATGGATGGCAGAAATGCTGTGCTATGGAGGGATCTTCAACTGAGCACTATTTTAGAAGAATTTTTAATGTGGCAGTAAAGTACTGTGGTAACTGAGACAGCGTCAACTGGGAGCACAGACTAAATGCTGCAAGATAAAAGGGGCCAGGAAAACAAGAGAGAAATTTATCCATATGCACAACAGCTAGATGATCCAGTTAGGAATAAGACCTTGTTATTAAACCCTGTAGGATTACCAGGGATAAGTTTTCAGGAAGTATTTTGCAGTTAAAAAAAACCAAAACCAACAACAAAAAAACAATGAAGCAAAACCAGGAGCAAGAATTGACTTCAGAAAACAGATCTGGCCCTCATGTGGTGTTCAGCAGCACAGATACACACTTCCTGCCCAAGTTGTATCAGTTTCAAAAATAGCCTGTGAAAGAAGATTCAGGCTATTGGAGCAACTTCTGCTTTCAGCAAAGTGGACTGAAGCTTGGAGCTGAATTTATACCTCCATGTATGATTTGAGGTACCCACATGGTTAAAGCTCATCCTTCTGCTGTGAGCTCTGAATGGCATCAGTGCTAATTCACCCGGGTACCTGACAGAGATCTCCAGAGAGATATAGAAAGAGAAACACCATTCACTGTAGCTGGTCTTTATTCCTACACCAAAAATAAAATTATGTAAAGGAAGCCTGCAATTCAAACGTGCAAAAGTTGCTTTTGTTTTGCATCGGTTTATTCAGGTATTTTAAACAGGCTTGGTTAAAATAATCAATTGAGCCTTTCTGACAGCTTTGTAAGAAAACCTTATGTGGCTAATTCTTAAATATCATCAGACAGCAGGCTAATTGTGTCCTGGTGCACATTGTTGCCCCAGGTTGCAGATAACTTCCTGTGTTGAAGCGATGACCTGAGAGCGATATCCTCGTGGACGAGGAAATATCACCTTCCAGTCCTGCTGGCTCTCAGACTAATCTGTGAGAACCCCCCTCAGCTGTCTGCCTGTGCTTAGCCAAGTTATTAGGCACATTCAGGATGCATTGAGCTCATACACCTTCTAAACTCCTTGGTGGGTTTGAGTTCACACAGCCAGCTGATTTAGTCATACCTCTGGTGCTAACGGAAATGGAATATACTGGACCTGCCAGGAGTGTTGCCTGTGTAGGTATGTAATAAATGTGCTTGGATGTGTTTAATCATACAGATATGCAATGGGCACCTTTACCACCTTCTGTAGTATCTATCCTGTTCTCAATGCTTAACCATATCCCTTTTGACAGGGGATAATACTTTGGAAGAGCAAACATTCACATTTCTGAACACATACTCAATCAAAAATATGGCAATAGAACAATTAGTGGACCAAGGTATGTATCCTTTTTAACAGAAGTAAATTCAAAATAATTCCATTAAGTCAAGTCAGGGGGAGAACTCGCTCTCCCTGATAAGTAACATCATAAAATTGGCTGGATGATTCACTGTGAACAGTTTGGTGAAAATATTATCTGTTTTGTATACCCTTCCTTTTTCTTTTCTCCATATTCCTCTTTCTCTTCCTCATCCCCTTTTTAGCCTTTTCTGCCTTGTGATGCCACACAGAGAAGACCTTAGAACCAGAGTAAGACAGAGTGATAAAGGACAAAAACAAGCCACTGCTGGAAGTGCAGGAGATGGTGAAATACCAATAATCCATGTTGATATCTGACATGGCTCACAAAGGAAAGTCTCATTCCTTGTATTGTCTGGGTTCCTGAGAGTGCCCCTTGCCTGCTCCCTTGTACAATATAGCCCAGATAAAATGCAGCTGCAAGAGGGAAAAGGTGACACTGATCCTGCTCTGAACAGGAGTCAGTGCTGTGCTCATCACTGCAGTGCCTGAAAGCAGGACATCCCATTGCTGCTGCAGGACAAAGTTCATGGAATATCAAGTGTTGATAGTCTGTGCTCAGAGTCTGTAAATGTATGTACAAATGGGTCACATCCACAGCTGGCATCTGTCTGGCTCCAGATCTGGTCCAGTAAGTTTCTAAAGAGTAGTTCACGACAGAGCATTGAAAACTTCCAAAGAAAGTCCCAGGGCACATGACAGAAATGGCCAAGTGGGACAGCACAGTAGAAGAAAGAAATCCTGTGGGTTCATTTCTTTAAAGCATAAAAGTCATTAATCATTTCTATTCCTTTCCATTTGAAACAGCTGCCTGCCTGCATTTGCTAAGTAACTGCTTTTTCTAACCACACAGCAACTAAGTTGTGGGCCCCAGAACGCTCATGCTTCCAGATATTAATGAACAATTTCCCTCCTTCACTGTGTCAATGAAAGCACGTTAACATTCCCAGCATCTGCTTTTGGTAGGGAAACAAAACGCTGATGGTTCCACACTTTATGGATTCCTTCCCCCCAAAAATCTTTCTTACTGGTTATCCTCTCAAGCCAGGCTCCAGCAGTTCAAAAGCTTGGCGTGAAAAATCTCAGTGGCCTTCTACCTGTCGCCTGCCATGCAGGATGTCGCTCGCTACCAAATTAAGAAAGTGATCCTCTCCTGTCGCGCTTGTCTGCCCATGTCCTTGCGAGGGCGAGCGACATTTCCCACGTCAGCCCGGTCCCCGCTGTCATCCCGGCGGCTTGGGCGGCTGCAATTAGCGGAATGCCAGCCAGCAGGTGGAGACGCATGAAAGCAATCCCAGAGCACGGACAGCCTGCCTCGACACCGCATTCCCATAGCCCCGGCCAAGCCAGCCAGAAAACATCGCCATTGGCTCCACGGAAAAGCGCAGAGCTAAAAACCTTGGCTGGCTGACAGGACATGTGACGGAGCAGCCCCGGCTGAGGAGGAGCCGTCCAGCGCCTTTCATGTCTCAGTGAGTCAGGGAGGGAGGGATGCTGGGGGCTGACCTCGGTTCATTCAGTTTGTTCAGCAGCTCAGAGCTGCTGTCAGCCTCAGCTGTGCTGGGTGATGCGGGAGCCACACGCGAGCTCCGGGCCGGCCGCGTTCCCGGCGGGCGCATCCCGGGTGCGCAGCCTCGGGGCTCCGCTGTCCCCGGAGCCCCAAAGGCATTCCCAGCCCTTTGCTGCGAAAGTGCAGCCTGGGATGGTGTGGAAACAGCTCCGCTTCCTCTGTTGCTCTCATAACTCCTCCCACCCCGCGTTTCCTCTCTCGGAGTGGAAACACCATTGTGATGGCTATTTCTGAAACGCCCCTGCCCCGCTCGGGAAGTGCGGGGGGATGCAGGAGTGTGAGGGGGGTGAAAGGTACTCGGGAGTTATTGTGGGAGTGGGGAAGCTATTTGCATGAGTCTGGGAGCAAATCCGGGGATAATTCTGTGTCATCTTCAAGCCAGCGGTGAAGTTTCTATCTCTAATCTCCCGACAGATGATAAGAAACTGCAGTGCTGGGTCTGCAGAATACCTGATGTGAACTGATTGACTTCAGTGGAAATAGGCACACAATGGGAGCCAAGCCTAAATACCATGCCACAGAATGCTGGCAAGCCCTTCCCTTACACCAAAAATGATCGCTCAGGCTGTGAAAGACAAATTTTAAGTGACAGCACATGTCAGCATCCACATGCAGGTATGGAAAGAGGGAAGGAGATGGTGTAAAATTAAGAGAGCTTTGAAAATTTCAAAGCAAGAGCTTTGAAATTCGCAAAAAAAAAAAAAATTTGCAAAAAAAAATTGCAAAAAAATTTGCAGCTTTGAAAACCTGCAAACATTTTGAGGGATTTCATTGTTTGAACACATGGTGTTCTGTCAAATTACATTCATTGTGGAGATAGCTGAAAATACAATGTCTCGTTTTACAGCTCCAGACCCCCCCCAACACTTCATCACTTGTGGCAAGTTTATTGGAGCTTGTTATTTTTCCTTTAAATGAGAAAGGCTCTTCAAATCTTGAAAATCCAGTTTCAGTGTTCCAAAAGAAATGTGTCTTGCAGCTTTTCCATCCTCTTGGATTCTTCTCCCCCTCCACACTGCCTCTTGCACTCTTGCCTTTGGAGAGCAGAGTTTAACATGCTGCTGAGGAGATAGGCTGCATGCAAAGTCCCTCAAACATAAACACACTTCAGGAACAGATTCCCCCCAGCGTGTTCCAAATGTGGAAACCACATTCCATCTGCACCCTTATCGACTGGTCAATAGCTGGGATGTTGAATGGACATTCCTGAAAGTGAAGATTATGAAAACATACATTACTCAGCAGTGATTCCCCAGCTTCCCAACTCTCTCTGCCCAAGAGCAGCTGAGCTCAAAGTGGCTCAGGCTGGGGACTTTGAGAGTGCTGTGCAGGAATTTGTCACACTGAGCTGCAAAACTCTCTTCAGGTGGCTTCTCTGGTGGTTAAGAAGCCCTGTGTTCATTCAACTCAGGTATTATTCTGCATTTGCTGTCCTTTTAAAAGTCTGTTATGTCTTACCTTATACATTATACATAATTATAAGAGGTGTTTTTTTTAAACCTGTCTCTGATTTTCCACTCAGGTTTGCAGCACTGAGGTGACATCAATGGCTTCTGGGCTGTCATCCCCACAGAAAAATCAGAGGCCATGTGAGCAGGCTTGTCACACACCCTACCTGATGATAAGGCAAGTTATCACCATTATTCTTTGACCTAATTTTTGGCTTGTAAATGACTGGGTCTAAATTCCCAGCCAGAGACTGAAGATATTGTTTACTGATCTATTGTATAGGATTGCCTTGAAGGAGTTAGCATTTGTCTTAGGTGACTCACAGATTGCTCTGATGATGGAGGTGTGCTTTGGTTTGCCCTTAGTGCATCTCTCTTGCTCTCCATGTGCATATATACCCATAAATATAGTATATATACACAAAATAATTGGTTTCCTTCCATGACATACCCTTTGATTTCTGTGGGGGATTGTTTTTTAAAGAACCACTATTAGTCAAGCAAAAGCTACTGAGGCAGACAGAAAGAAACTACCAAAAGTATTTGAAATAGAGGACAGTTTATTATTTAGGGCAGTGGGATAAGGGTGCAGGAGAGTGGAAATTCAAGTGCTGAATCATGTGGATATGCTCAGTATGTAAAACTGTTTAATCTACTTGGTGACTCAGTTCCTTGTTTATGACAGGAGGACAAATCTTAACAGCCTTGT
The DNA here is from genome assembly GCF_051311805.1 of Agelaius phoeniceus. NCBI lineage: Eukaryota > Metazoa > Chordata > Aves > Passeriformes > Icteridae > Agelaius > Agelaius phoeniceus. The sequence goes on along the minus strand of NC_135270.1, from coordinate 8,592,478 downwards.
TAATAAAATAAAATCTATGAATCCATATGAATGGATGTGGACTGTGGACATGAAGGTGATGGCAACTTACTCAGAACTTACCCAGTTTATCCCTCCCAGCCAGAGACCTTGCTGCTGGATATAATTTTGGATCCTGCCTTAAACAATATTCTCTTGAAGATCTTGTAAAATGTTGGTCTCTGTGGTACCTGTTCAAACTGAAATTAGGTCCTCGTTGGGTTGTGACATAAGAGAAAGAAATTAAACTAAAGATGTAACTCCAAATGTGCAGTTTTTGGGCAAAACACCAAAGTAGTTGTCCCAGAACAAAATAGGTCTCTAACAAAGAAGTGTTTGCACCAATCAAATACATTTATGAAGGAATACAATTTTTAAAGGATCAGTTTGAGAGGTATTTTGGAGGAACCTAAATTTGCTATACAAGTGCTGTTCAGCTGCAGGCTATGGATCCTTAAGATCTACTTCCAGAGAGTACCAGGTGCTATTTAACATGAAATAAGGGTTTTCTCTCAATCTGAAGTTCAATTGCCCGTATTTTCTCTATCCCACCCTTATTTCCTGAGTCACAAGGATGTATCTTGTACCTGTATATTAATGGCAACATTTGGTTTCTGTTACAAACCTCTCTCCCCACAAGTACGTGGTGGTGTTGTGTAGAACGCACATTCCCATAATCATTTCATATGTTTTCAGTCTTAAAAATAAAGTTTATATAATGAAAATACAATATAATTATACACATGGGAGTTCTGGTTTGGAAGAGGTTCAGCAGAATTCTTTGATAAAACAAGCCCCCAACCACAAAAGCTGCATGCAGTGATTTGACAGTCAAACATGTATAATCACTTACTCTAAATTAAAGGCAATGTCACCATGGCAAGAGCAGCACACTGAAATCCCTTCTGTCACTTTTGGCCAGCTAGTGGCAAATACTGTAAATCTAACCAAAATGCATCCTTGAATAAACTTTGAGGAACTTTTTTAAAAATGTGCTTGGGGTGGTGGGTTATATAAGGAAAAGGGAGTGCAAGATATCTTTTTATACAGGGTTATTTTATGATACTAATTGATCTCTCATCAGCCTGGTCCTTTTTTATTTTTTCTTTTTTTGCTTTGCACCAATTTCTAGTAGGACATTTTTTTTTTTTCAGAGAAAAAAATAATCTCATTAGGCAGAACAGAGATGTCAAAATCTGTGAAGTTCAGCACCCTACGGTTTAGGTGAGGTTTGCAATTTGGTGTTCCTGCCAGCATCTCTCCAAAAACACACAAACCCTTTTTCACTCCACCAAAGCTGCCCCCTTTGGGCAGAAAGTTCATGGGCAAGATGCTGCATGGGTGCAGGATTTTGCAGCTGCACTGAGAGCAGCAGGATGATGCTGATTTACCCCAGATACGGATCTGGTTCGCAGCGTGTCTCAGTCTGGATTCACAGAGCGTGGAGTAATGTGAAACAAGGAAGTGACTTTTGTGAAAAGCATTTTTGGAAAGGAAAACCAGAAATGATGGATGTACCACTGGGGCAGAGGGAGTGGAGCCTGCCTCAAAGAAGACCTTGTAGAGCTGCCAACCTTGCCACAAAATGGGCTGCTGCCCTCAGAGAGGAGGGGGAGGTTTCTCCGGGACAAATGCAGCCACACCAAGCACCCTAATAACCACTCTGGAGATATTTTTATGTACCGTCACATCAAAACCAGACAGAACTTCCAAAACATTTGAATTTGACCCATCACTGATTAATGGAAGGAGGAGAAGGAGAATGGGTGGGAAGAATAGTCATTGTGAACTGCCATAACACTGGGCAGCAAGCCATGCTATTCAACAAATGAGACAATACATTAAAAAACAAAACTCTGTTTTCAGGGGCCTTCTATATATATCAAGAGCTTGATTCACAGACCACTGAATTTAATGGGAATCTTTCCTGTGACTTTAACCAGCTACTGGCCCTGCTGTAACAAAAGAGGAATTAATGTAAGTTTGCACTTACTCAGTGTCTCAATTAGAAGATTGCAAGGTTGAATAAAACACCAGTAGTTATTGCTAATTGAATCTAATTAGTCAGAATGCACACTCATTTTGCCCACCTGTCTGTAGTGTATTTTACCATTGGAGCTATTCATAAACCAACAGCAGAGAAAAGATTTTAAAAAATAATTTTGCTCACCTGTCTGTAGTATATCTTACTATTGGAGCTATTAGCATGAGCCAATAGCAGAGAAAAGATTTAAAAAAAGACAAAAAATGCACATGATGACAAGAAAAATAGTTAATAATTTGTGTTCCACCTGACATTTAAAGCTCTGCAAACATAATTAGTTGGGGGTTTGAGGAGGGAAATCTGATTTTCAAACATTGGATACCTTTTTATAGCTTCTTTCTGTTTCTTTCCCTCTGGAAGCAATTAGCTCAATCATATTACAAACCTTATGTCTTCAGCTATGCAAGTGACCATATTGCCATTCCAGTTAAATGTGCATCAGTCCTTTGTGAGGAACAGGATTGTTCATTTCCATAGGAGTTTAGGATGGGGAGAGTAAATCATCCTCTTCCTGATCCAACTGAGCAAATGGAAAAGGTGACCCTCCTCCTTTTGCCACGGCTTTGTTGGAGGTCCTGCCTCCATCAATCTTTGAATTGAAACTTTGCAAATCACTTAGCTGTGCAAAGTTATATTCTCAGTCTAATTAGGGGAATTAATTTCTCCTGGGAGCTGTAACAAATTTTCCCCAAGTTAGCTCATCAGGAAAGACCGAGCTGTGAGGGTACCTGTGACAGCTCGCTGTGTCCACAGGCAAAGAGGGGCAGTCACCAGGGAAATGGAAAACAATTCCTCATGCCCACTTAAAGGTAGTTCCTCCAGGATGTCCTTGGACAAAATTTCTGTAAGTACACAAGGCAGTCATTAGATCCTCAGACCGGTTCAGCAAAGCTCTCTTGATCAAGCTTAAAGTGTGCAATAAAACTCAACAGTTTTCCAGATAATCTTAACCATTTCCAGATAATCTTAACCATCTTGGCACTTCCATTTTGCCAAGGGTTTCCCTGGTATGGCTGGAGTATATCCCACAGTATTTCTCTCTGACTTTGGGAATTTGAGGCTGCAGCTCCACTGATTCCACCAGATCAGCAGAAATACTTGTGTTTTCCTTCACCAATCACTTCTTTTCTCACTTATATTTGTGACCTCATTAATAGAAAATCGATATTTAGTGTCACTGAGGATCGGGACTAAAGACATTTGTGGAGCATAACTTTGTCAGTGAGCCAGTCACAGCTCAACTGAAATGATGTTTTGGTGTTTCTACAGCACAGGAAATGCTTGTATCACTTTTCCCCTTCCTCTCATATGTAAATGCAAGCATATTTAATATCCTGGACACTTCCACTTGGTAATGTTGGCAGAAAGTGACTCTGCTGACCTCAAGTGATTGCTTGACACTGGGAAATCAAATGGCAGCAGCAAGTTAAGGTGACACTGAAGTTACTGTAAATATTGTCATTCCTTCCATGGCAATATGTGCCAGCAAAGAAAAAAAAATTCTCTTCATCACACTTCATGTAAATATCACAAGGATTATGTCTGTGTTTCATCCAAGAAATGCCAGCTTCAGCAATTTCAGTACAGAAGACTAGAACAGCTCATATCCATTGAATTCTACACTTATGTACACCTGAAATACCCAAATACCCAGATATAGATGTTGCCACTTTTCACTCTTCATGGCAGAAAGGTTTTTCTGAAAGGATGAAAGGATTTTTCCTCTTTTTTTTTTTCTTTTTTTTTTTTAATTGGAGAAGAAATGTTTAATCTGTTTAATCTCCTTGTTTAGGGCCAGCAGTAGTTCCTCATCCAAAAGCCAGTGCAGAGGTCCTCACTATATCCAGCTGACATTTTTTCTCTTACTCAGGTAAAGGTCTCAGCATGTACTGAAGTTTAAATACAAACTTTAGCTCAGACTGGGGTACTTTCCAAAGCAAAACCCTAAATTTTAGCTCCTGCTAAAAATTTTAGGGAAAAAAATGTAAGGAGGAGCTCAGATAATTGCTGGGAAAAGTAGATCCCTGGAGAAAGGCAAACAACCTGGCTCCCTGTTGACTTTGCCTGGGTCAAAGGGAAAAGGTGAGTCACTGGCTTCTGCTTACATTTTTTCTTTCATCTTATTGATATCTGGAACATGAGTCCAGCTCTCCAAGGTTTTCTGCCTGAGTTCCTCTCTTTGCTGGCCTGCTTTCCCAAGACCAGTCCATTTCCTGCTTTTATCTTACACTGCAACTTTCAGCTCTGCTTGCTGAAGAGGCTTGAGCTGACTCTGTGCAGAGGTAATGGCTGCTTGAAGGAAGAGCTAAATGTTCATTAATAAAGGCATTTTGGCACACGAGTAGGTAAAAGGGTTCCAGCTACACTGCAGGAAAACAGGCATTTTCATTCTTCCTGTTTTTCGGTAAGTCCTTGAAGTAATTGATTTGATAATTGGAAAAGAAAGAGGCTCCTATATCTCTGTTTGAAGAACTGCCTGGATGGGAATGGCTGCTGCTGGTGAACTTCCTTGGAAGTGCAGAAGTTTCATGATTGTCTCATATAATTTGGAAAAGAAAGAGGCTCCTATATCTCTGTTTGAAGAACTGCCTGGATGGGAATGGCTGCTGCTGGTGAACTTCCTTGGAAGTGCAGAAGTGTCATGATTGTCTCATATGATTTGGCTTCATAAGTGCTGGTAATGATCAGGGTTTCCATGCAGGAGGAAATGTTGGAGGCATCCAACATTTTTGAAGGATTTTTGGCTGAATGCCTGGTGCCAAGGGCAGGCCCTTCAAACCCAGCACAGTTCCATGGTGACATTCCAGCAGGATCTCTGGGGCTTTTCCTGGGAAGGACGTGGGGCCTGTTGGATGTGGAACCAGTGGTGGAGGTGAGGCAAGCTGCTAATCCTGAGCAGCCCCACACACACCCCCTGCACACCCAGCCAGACTGGACCTCCAGTCCTCAGCCTCCTCCATCTGCTCTGGGGATCCCTTTTGACTTATCTCTTTTTTAAAGGCAGCGATTATGCGCAAATCAAATGAGCCTGTTTCTTTAGGCCCATTAATTATTACATTCCATTTACATTTTCTGTTTACTTTTTCCCTTCTCTATGGAAGCTATTGAAGGTCTGACGATTCAGAATGCTCTGGGAACACTAGAGCTTTCCTTCTTGTTTGCCCATTGTAACGGAGCTCATTTTTCAGTGGAGGTTTCCCATTATTTCCAGGAAAAATGTGGTCAAACCCATGTACTCCCAAACCTTTTGATCTCCTGAATCCTCTTCATATCCCAGATAAAAAAGTCAGTGATTAAGACAGAGTTCCTAAAAGGACACATAGTCAGGTTTCCCTTTGACCAAAATGGTTTCCCAGTGAATCAAACCTTTCTCAGCTCAGGGGGGGCCCGACAATAGGCCCTGAAAAGATGGATAGAGCAATTGTCCTGCTTAGTGATCCACGAAAGGAAAGGGGTCCTTAGTGAAGGCAGACCTACAGTAAGTCTGACCTGACACTGCAGGAGTAAGACAATGAAAGGTCAAGGAGACTAACGAGAGGAAAAATGCAGACAATGGGTGCCACAGCCAGCACACAGCCCCTGCCACGCAGACTATGGGGCAGCAGCCCTAACTGCCTCACACATGTGAAGGGCAACTGAAGCGGAAAGAACTTGAAGTTTCCTTCTTAAGAATTGTGGCCCAGCACCTCCAGGATTTACCCAGGCCTCACAGAGAGGTCAAAGTGATGCAGCCAGGCCTGAGGTGAATGGAAAAATAAAGATTATCTAATTGGGGAGGAGAAATATATAGATGTATTTTAGACTGAACAAAAAGGGCAACTGCTTGGCAGTTGGGATCTGCAGCAAGTTCCCAAGGCATTTCGTGGGAGGAACCCCACAAAAAAGAGAAAGCTTTTGCCTAATTATTTGAAAAAAGCCCCAGCCACTCAATATTGATATATGTGGGACTTGCAACCATCATATTTTTTTCTGCATGAACAAAAGATCTGTAGTTTACAGTATCTGGGGCTCAACTGAATTTCCTTCAAGCACCCAGCAATTGTTTCTTTCTGTGTGTGAAAGAATCCTGGTCCTCATCATCTGTCTGGAGACAAAAAGGAGAAATCTCTGTGGCTTCTGCAGGCATCCCCTATCCTCAAAGGCATCTCCATTATTACTCCTTGTAGCTGGGCCTTACCCTCCTGAACCAGCCCCTTCCTCCTTAGGCCAGACACAAGTGCTACCTTTGAATGTGTACACCAACAAGACAAATTTACTTTAGTTAACAAATAACATTTTAAAAGCTTCATCAGAGGACTCAGAAAGTCTTCCTCAGTTATATTTGTCATAATAGCTGAATGTTTTTTCCATTCTAAACCACATTTTTCATCTTTTCAGTGACCAGATCTTTTGACAGCAGACACGAGCATTGAGGTGTGTCAGTTATCATTTCTGTGGCAGGAATTGGCAGGTAGAATAGACATTTTCTTACCCATAAAAGCAAAATAAAGCAGTATTTTAATATTTGACAGGTTCAGGTAAGACAACTTGTTCTTCTGTGGAACCTTGCAGAAAAATTCCACTTTCCCAACATTGCTAAAATCAGATATAGCTGTAGAGAGAAGGAATCGGGATGGTAGTGTTGGTTAGAGGATGGCACATGGAAGTTAAACAGTGCACCTGGATTTTTTTCCCAGGTCAATTGCTGGCTTGTTGTGTGATCCCAGAAAAAGCCCTGGAGCTCCTTCTGACTCATCTTCTCTGCCTGGAAATCAAATCCAGTTTCTTAAGGAACTTTTTGGATCCTGGGTTAGAGGTACAGCAGATTATTACTTTCACCTATGTATTCTTTACTTTCACCTATGTATTCTATTCTGTTATCAAAGGAAGTGAAAATTTAAGAAGCAGGTGTTGGGTTGAGGAATGGTGTGAATTTCAACTGGCATTAGGCAACTAATGAAAATTACAATTGAAGAATAAAATACTTTTCCTTATTCTGAGATGATGGCTGAATCAAACCCAAATTCTTTTAAAAGCCATCTCAATTGGAAACTATTAGGTAATTTCTTTGGAGAGTGGGGAAGGGGGTAGATGATATTCCCTCTACAATTACTGAGCCTTCTCTAAGTGAAATGATCTCTTTGCATTCCAGTGATGACCCCAGCCATGGATGAAAGCCGAGTTTCCCATCCGACCACTTGTTTTAAGTTTCCACCTGTGTAACTCTGCATTGTGGTCATTAACTCTCTAGGGCCTGTAGGTGAGCACAGCACTGGGAGGAAATGAAAGGTGGAGCTCTCCTTTAAGGAACCTGCAGTTTAAGGAGTGTTATTCCCAGAGTTAACTCCATTTGGGCTGGAAGGAATTCCCCTGGAGACCAAATTCTAAAGTGGTGACTGCTTACAAAAACCCAGGCAGGGAGGGAGGGAGGTATTTCTGCTGTGCTGGAGGGGATAAGTTGTCTGAAGAAGGAGAAATGAGTGCCCATGAATGTATGGTTGGGCCAAGCCAGCCTGGTCTGGGGGCTCCTCAGGGCTCTGGGATGGGCAGAAACACCATCAGCTGCACCCCTGCTCTGAAGGCAGAGCCTAAACCAGGTGTGAAACCCAAGCAGGTCCCTCATGTGTGTCAGGCTCTGTCCCCAGGCTCTCCCCCCTGGGCCTGGCAGAGCATTTTCCATCAGGCAGGGCTGCTCCATCCACCCTTTTCCTGGTTGCTCAGGACCCAAATTTTAACTGCCACACATACTGCAAGTGTGATTCATGCCTCCAAACACGAGGTAGGTGCATAGCTGAGACCCAGTGAATCATGTTGTGGAAGTGCCTGGTTTTTTCCAGTGACTTTAGCTCAGATGGAGGAATGAAGAGCAGCTGAAGCGTGGTGGAGCTGCTCCCACAGCACATGCCTGTTATCTCAATTTTTCAGATCATGTTTAGACACCTCACAAGATGTGAAAGGGGGTGGGTGACTCTCCTAATCATTCTGCTGGCCAGGGCTTTACAGTGTGTTTTTGTATTAAAAAATAAGTGACGTCACACAAGTGCAACTGACCTGTAAAAAACAAATAAATCTGGGCTTCTTCTCTGTAGGTGATAAGGACTCCTGTGAAGCTCCTTTCTGATTATCACAGGTTTTTTAATTGAGTTTAATTAGCCATTAAAATAATTTCCCGATGTTTATTGCCTGTTTTCCCTCAGTAGAACACTTTAAATCACGATGATATCTTTTTCCAAAAGTTGTGCTCCAAATCAAACAGGGCTTGATTCCAGGGGGCTCAGGAGGCTGATGCACCCACACCCATCCCTTGCAGCCTTCTCACTTCCAAGCAGGTAATGGGAACCACTGTGGATTTTCCATGCAGGATGCTGGGGTGAAGGAACAGGGTGGGATGAAGTGGGAGGCTCCATTGCCCCCAGACTGGCTGGATCACGATTCCTTTAGGGCTTTGTGTCAAGGAATATTGTCAAAAGTTTGCCAGAAGCTCAGGAATCCTTAAAATTAATGTACCAGAATTCTCTTTGTTCATTCAATGTTCATTTTTCTTATTTCCAGATTCTTCCAAGGCATATCGTGTGTGAAATGAAGACCCACTAAATTACTTTTAGAGGTGAAGAGCTACAATCTTTAATATATTCCAAAAACTTGGTTTCATTTCTCACCAGGAAAGTTTTTTTTTGTTAATCAAAGGGGAACTTTGCTACAGGGAGCCCCAGTTGTAACATTTAAACCCAGCTGGATCTGAGGATAATGAACATTTTGCTGTATTAAGTCAAATATTTGGGCCAGATACTGCAATCAGTCTGCCCTAGACTGATTGTGAGCAGTGTGAGTGTCAGTGTGAGTGCCATATCTAGGTCAGCTACAAAATCAGGTGATTTTTTACAGGAGATGTATTCTCTCAGAATATGTCATGATTTGCAGGGCTCCCACAAGGCCATACCCCAAGCATTTAGTGAAATAATGTGCAAATCTACCTGTGTTTCATCCAAAAAGGTGGAAGCAATGGCAGCCAACTGAACTGACTTTGCAGCTCTGTTCTGGTGTATGAGGAAACAAAAGAGTGCAAGTTTCCCTCTAACTGAGCACAGCTACAGTAATTGCTTCAATAACACAGTGTTCTCCACCAGCTTTTGGTCAATACCTGGCATTAATAACCCTGCCAGGATTACCCTGATTAATGAAGAGTAATTCATGCCAATCAGGCAGCCTGTGAGGTGGCCAGTGCCATGTTAACCAGCTCAGTTCTTCTCAAATATCGCCTGACACTGTGGCCCTTTGTGAAAGGACAAGACCAAGCGGGACAGTAAAAATTGCTGTATAAAGGTTAATTACTCACATGCCTGCTCATTCTCACTGTTACCATTTGCTTCTCTTTCATCTCCCTGCTTGAATTTGCTGTTTTCTTTGCTCAGTTCTCAATGTGCCCCTTCACTTGCTGTTTTTTTTCACTGAGTACAGATCATCCCTCATTACTGATCTCCCTCTGCTGATACCTCATAATTTTTTAGCACCTTCCCCTGGCTTATTTTGATATTTTCCCTGCGTACTAACCCACAAAAATGCCTCAATAACCTCTCTGAGTAAGGACTGCTCTGTCTGCTTCTCCATGTAGGTCAGCTCCACTGAGCTGGGTTACAGTTCATGACTTGCCCAAGGTTACACAGGAAATGTGTGGCAGAACTCAGAATGGAAACCAGATTTCGCGCTCTCCTGCCTTAACAACAAGGTTATCCTTTCTCTTTGTGACGCTTTTGGGCAGTTCCTATAGATCTACACATATGTTTCAAATGAGTTAAATTTCCATGAACTTGGTGCTTCCAACAAAAGTGGGTGGGTAAATGACAAAAGGGCTAAATTGTGGGGAAATGGCAAGAGCTGCTGCTGGGAGATTTGCATACCTGGTCACAGTAGTTGTGAGCATAAATAACTAATTGATTACATGCATAATTGTGGGAACGGCCCGTGCAATCTTACTGAAAATTCAGACCCAAATTCACAGAGGGGTAACTGGAGAAAAGAAGTTAAAAGTTTAATTTGATTCACATGCCCGGTGAGCATGGGCTCGAGCCACTGAGGATGCTGTAACTGGGCTGAGGTCTGGTGTGTGCAGCTCACAGACCTTGCTGAGCACGTGGTCACCCTGATAAACTGCCTTCAAATGGGGTTTAATTTGCATTTTCCTTCAATGAACCAAATAGTGATTTGCCTCTCAGGCCCTTTGAGAAAACAGGTAGATGAGTTCACAACTCTCATTTGTGTGATTTGTTCATTTTGTCTTTTTAAAGCAAACACTATTAGGACATCTGGGGATTTTTAAGGCTCTTTCCATTTGCCAGTGGCTTGAAAACTGAACCCCATGATGAAAATTGAACCCCATGATGAAGACTGAACCCCAGGATGAAAAGTGAACCCCTGATGATTAGAACTTTATTAAATAAAAGTGCTAAGAGATGAGATGCTGAGCAGTGGCACAAAGAGGCATCCTCAACGTGAGCATCCCCTGACGAACTCCACACAGAACTCCACATTCTGCTTGCCAAAATAAAAAGGTATGAAAATTTGCATTTAGAAAACCCCAGTGGTTCCTGGATGAGGGGCAGTTTCACAGACAGCTCCTGCCCCAGCTAGAGAGTAGACAGAGTAATTCCCAAGTACTCTGCTGGTGTAAATCAGGACATGACGTGTTTTGCCCCAAAACCTGGCGCTTTACACCCAGGGAGGATCTGGCCTGTAGCTCCCAAGGTGGCAAGAGAACATGTTTTCATTTGCAGTGTGTCTGGGACAGATAGAAATGTCTTTAAGCCTGAAGGTCTTCAGTGCTGGGTTTGTGGTTTTTTGCTTCATTGACCCCGTTCCTGGCTGATTTGATAATGAGAGAAAAGTGTGCTGTTAACAGCTCCGGAGCAACGTGCTGCAAATTTAGGGAAATGAAAAAATCTTTAACAAGAATTGAAAGGAAATCATTGATTTATGGCAGGAGCTTCAGCTGAGCGTGGATTCATTAAAAAGCAATGCAAAGATGAGCACGGGTCAAGAAATGAGCAAAGATTGAATTTTGCCAGGGGCGGGACCGTGAGCGGGCACGTGGGTGGGGTGATAACAACACCTGGCCATCTGCAGAGAGGGTGGAAAAAATCCTCTTGGCAAAAGCTGAAATGTTACAAGTGAAATGCAACCAGCAAAGTGTCAGCAGCTGCTCTGGGGATGCTGCTCAGAGGGAAACACAGACATTCTCTTACATCATCCCCATAGGTGTGGTGGTGTCCTATTTATAGGGCTAAGGCAATCAGGCAGCGCTCCATGGCTCCCAAACACATTTTGGGAGTTGTAACAGATATCTCCTGGCACATGGTAGGAGAGCACAGAGGCAGGGATCTGTCTGCAGCTCCAGCCATGGGAGCAGCAAGGAAAGGGCAGCTCCTGGCAATCCCCAGGCACCCCCAGCACTGCTGAGTGGCAGGGAGTGCTCATGCACACACACAGCTCCCAGTGGGATGGACAGGGAGCAAGGAGGCTGGATCATGCATTCCCACTCCAGGGAATGAAAATGTTGCCATTTTTGAAAGTATGGGTTCATTGTCATGTTACAGTGAGGGTGGTTTCAGTCTGTGGACTAAACATAGGCTTTCTTAATTATCCAATCCATTTAATTTGTGAAGTGGAGGGGTTTCTGAAGGCAGATTTTGTGGCTGTGCTGCTGAGGCAGTAATAATTCAGAGCCACAGTTATGAAGCGCTGTTTAGTAGTAGTGGGTTTAGACTTTTGGTTATTGTGTGCATTTATTTTTCTTTATGGTTTTGTAATTATTTATATTGGTAACAGGGAGTTTGTGAACACAGCTCTGTTGTCGTGTTCATATAAAAGAGCAATATTGTTTGCAGAACAATTATTTGGAATTTTTTTCCCCTCTAAGCTACCTTGTCATTTGAACATAAGCATGTAGGCTGATTGTAATGGGAAAACAAGGAATTACAATTATTAACTAAGGACAAGGGATTGTATTTTAAAGAGGGGGAAGAGAGACAGTGTGTTCCAGCTGTCCAGATGCTCATGCACTGTCATCCTCACTTCTCCAGCAGAAATCTGTCATCCTAAGTCCCTCTGCAAGTCCAGCAAAAAAAGTAATTTTTGCATCTTCAACCCTTGGCACCCTGTTAACTTGTCCCCATGCCAGGTCCCAGCAGCTTCTGGTAGCCACTGGAGTGGTACAAACTTTGCAGAGAAATGCCAGCATAAACAACTAGAGGCAATAGATCAAAATCTCCTAAAAGATGTAGAAGCACAAGTCCTGGTGAAAATCACTGGGATTCAAAGCACCATCCGTTTGCTGCCATGGAGAGATCCAACTGTGGATCCCCAAAAGAGGCACATTTTTATTGAGGCATCACATTCCTGGAGGGGAACAGTCCTTCCCTGTGGCTTGTCTGCTTCAAAGGAAGTGAATTAACTTCCAGAAAGTTCAGGTTTCCCTTTGCCATATACTGCTGCAGAGGTTCTCCTTGGTGTCCTTAAAAATATCTTCCTTTAGCCATTAGTCTTTTGGAATGATGAGGAATTGCAATGACTCTTCAGACAGCATCAAACTTCAGTGCTCTTCCTCCCCTATCCATGGCTGTGAAGAACCAGAATTAGGATCCTCAGAGACCCCTTTTGGAGAGTATCATAATGGTGGGAATTGAGGAAAAAAAAAATTGAAGGGAAACTTTTTATGATCAGTTTAACTGGGCTAGCAAAAAAAAAAAAAAAATTCCTCACTGAACTCATCTTCTTGAACATTTTCTTCTTGAGTGGAGGATTCCAGCAGTGGAAAAAAAAGGCACTTTTGGAAGCAGTGGGGGGAAGTTTACACAGATGGTATGAGAGAACTGGCATTGTGCTTGGAGATGTGGTGGGCCAGGGAAAATCTGTCCTAAATAGAAGGGACAAGATGCTGGCTTTAATTTAGAAATGCTATTGGCATTTTTGTTACTGGAATGAAGGGAGCCATGAGTCTGCAAATGAAACAACCCAAACCCTTCACCACAACCATGGAGGGCAGCAAAAGTGCAGCAGCTTGGCATTTGCAGGCTTTGATATTTTTTCCTTTGTCTTGCCAGCTTCTGGAGTGCTCTCTCACCTATTTAGTTGCTTAAAGATAGCTTGTAAAGTACAAAATGTCAGCCTGGGCTGATGCTGCAAAGATTTTTCCAAAATTCCAGCCATTCCTTTGGTTTAGCGGCTGTAAAGCTCTTGCAACTGTTATCATTTGTGGTGGTCACAAGGAAGTGACACTGTCCAATAAAATCCCCACCACAAGTCAAGCTACTTAGCAAGGACATAATTCAGACCTTGGTTTGACAGCTTTTTTTTTCCTACTCCATGTGAATTGACCAAGTTCAGTCGTTTGTTAGGGGCATTTGGAGCTGTTTGAGGTTTTCTAACAGCACAAGAGAAAGTGGTCCCCAATATGCCATCCTTGCTTATGAAAATACACTCTCATAAAACCACTGGAAGAACTGAGAAATATGGTTAGTAAGTCCTTGATAAAACTGGATTAAGATTTTGTTTTATTTATGTTAACAACAATCATTGTGGTTTAGTGGCATTTGAAACAGCTGGAACCTTCTGTTTCAGCTGGTGTTTTGATATGTCATTTTTGCTTGGACTTTGGTCCTGATTTTCTGGTCTATGTGAAACAGGTAAATCATTTATGCATCTCAGAGGAGTGCTTTTAATTTAGGAACTTAGTGAATTACCAAGGGTGGTTATCTTAATCTCTGCCACTCAGTCACTAAGGGCTAGGTCAGAAAGCAGATTTAGGAATATAAATTGGTACAGAAGTCAAATTCAGGTACTATGCCTGTAAACTAAAATTAAGCCCCAAAACCCTGTTTGAATTCTCTGCATTTTAAAGTCCTGCACATGCCCAAAGTGAAGCTTGGTAAAATTCAGTGTATGCTCAAGTTCTCCTTTGGTGGAGGAATCCACGCCAATGCCACTGCGCTCTGAATTTACTGCCCAAGGCTGAGTGAATGCCTGCATGTGCCCACCTGAAAAAAACGTGTAGAGGGAGCATCTTTAGCTCCAGTACTTTGGTAGAATAACCAGGGAAAAGTGTTGGGAGGGCTGCAGGGACTGCGGTGGCCGATTAGTTTAACTCTACTTGGGTGCGTTACAGCCCCCAGCAGCAGATTAGATGTCAAGTTTATTGTACGCTGGGATAAGTTCCCAAACTTTTCAGCCACTCCTTATCTCCCAAAAGCACCTGCCCCCTGGGCAGGGCTTCCAGGATAATTTGAGTGAGAAAGGAAAACAGCAGAGGCTGTGGCAAACTGTGAGAACGAGCAACTGCCCAAAGTAACCCTGTCTTGGCTTCCAGGTTGCAGAGCCCAGAAAACGGCAGATTTCATAAAGGAGGGTAAAATTTTGGAGGTTAATATCTCTGGAGGTTGTTTTGTGGGGCAAAATTTCCTCTGAATCTCCAGAGGATTTGAGAAAGTCTGAAAAGAGAGTTTGGAAGAAAAGCAAGTATGACCTTACCTGGTGCTGTGCAGTAAAATATTGGTCACAGTCTGTGATTTTGAAGTTAAATTATCTGGGAGAATGCAGTAGTAGGAGATGCTACGCATGTTATGTCATCATAAATGCAGAGTTTAATATGAGCCATATTTTGTTTTAATTTTGTTCTGTGTCTTTCTAATGTGCTCTTCCCCACATTTTCTGTATAAGGACTGTCAGAGGAAAAACAAGGCACAAATCTCATCTTTGCTACTTGCAAAGGATGTGGGAAATCCAATAATCCGAATAAATAATAATTTAAATTAAAAACCAGAAATAAAAATGGTAACAATAACAACAACAGTAATAATGTTTGGGACATTCAAAAGCAATAAGGTCTTAGTCCTGCAAGGAAGCAGGTTGGAATTCAAGCAAATGTAGAGGTTTTCCACCAAGAAATACTGGCTGAAACACACAAAAAGCTCTAGGACTAGAAAGAAATACACCTTTTCTTGCTTGATGTGTTCTCTGTTTATTACAAAGGATTTACATGAAGCATTAAAGGGCTGAGCCCTGACCAGGCAGGGGCAAGGCTGGCAGGAGAGGGAAGCAAGCAAAAGGAAGTGCAGATAATGTCTCTCACCACTGATACCTGGTCTGTGCAGATAGTTAATAGATAACGTGTCTGGAGATAAAGTTCTCCCAAACCAACAGAATTCCTTCTTTTCGTGCCCTGCAAATGGTTTCCTTTGTTCTGGTCCTTTCAGCAGCTCTGACAGCACCCGGGCTCTGCAGGGGAAGGGGATCCCTCCGGGATGCATTGAGGGCTGCCTGGGGGCTCTGCTCTCTCCCAGCCCGGAGCCCATCACCCCCAGCATGTGCGTTTGCTTCCTGGACGCGTTTTTCAGATGCAAAGTGGGGAAAACTCCTGCCCCAGACTTTGTCACCTTGAGATTTGGCTGCGGTGAAGCAATCCAAGGCAGGGCAGAGCCTGCGGAATGCAGTGCAGATGGAGGAATGGCTACACAACTGGGCTTTCATGTTGGGAGCCTCAGGTCCAGTGGTAATTTATGCCTGTGCAATCCCAAAGGCAGATAATGAACATGTGTTGCATTTGCTGTGTGAATGCCGAGCTGTTAAAGAACAGCAGGCTGTAACAAAACTCTAGGAAAAGCCATATCCTGCTGTCATTTCATAATGGACATGAGGTTTGACCATAGCACAATGTGGGATGTGTGGCAACTTTTGGACAGGACTAGCTTGGAGGGACTTTTTGCATAATGCACAGAACATCTTCAGAAAGTGAAGCTAATGAAAAAATGCTCTAACCAAAGCCCCGTGAGATCCAGATTTTTCCTTCTCAGGGAATGTCCTATGGTTGAGTTTTACTTCCACTCCTAATGAAAGCAATAAAAAAATCCAGAAAGCTATTACAAAGCATGATTATGAATACAGTAATTGTTGGTCAATCAAGTGATTTGTTTGAATAAAAGCAAAATATTTAATTTAGATGTCAACTTGAAATAGTATGGAAAATAGGGGGAAATGTTTTGCAATGTAAAATTGAAAATGTTGTTTTTGAAAACGCAGTAACATTCAATTTTCAGCAAGCCAATTCTTTTGCTTTTCTCTTCAAAAGGAACATTAGTCAAGCTCATCACTGTTAGGCAGATGTTTTGTTTTCTTGAACTGGCAGTTTCTGAGAGTTTAAGTGTAACTGACTTGTATGTTACATACCAAAAGATATCTTTAAAAGGTGATGTAATCCCAAGGAGTTCAAAGTGTTGCTGAGAACTACACTATCCAAAAAATACCAGAAAGAATCCTACAGGTAAAGGTTTGGATTTTTTTTTTTTTCCTTGGTCAGAAATATTTGTATGGACAAAATTTTAATAAGGATCAGAAAAGGATTAAACAATTGCACTGATTTTTCCCTGGGTCTAGAACTTCTGTTTATCAGATGGTATTTTTTTACCCAAGTGGAACAAGCCAGAATACTGCGTCACTTTTATTTTCCCAGGCTAAGTCTAAGAAAAACCCCTAAAATATTTTCTGGCCAATTGAAACGGGATCCTAGAGGAGCAGGCGCTTGTTGGTGAGGTAAATAATGTTTTCTGGTCAAGTCCAGCTGCAGCTGTTGGGGCTTTTAGCCATTGATTTGCATGGCAGCCTGGTGTAGCGGGGAGAGAAATCAGCCCCGATGACACCTGTGGGAAGCTGCTCTTCTTGGGGCTGCAATTAAGCTCCACAGTAGCTTTTGGGAATCAATGGGAATTAAATGCAGATAACAGGCATTAATGGAGCATTTATTGGAAATAATTTAAATGGTGTTTGGTGGTGGCTTGGTTAATGGAAATTAACGACTAACTAGGGTTTGGGTACAGGCAGAACTGCTGGAATGCGGCGAAAGTCAATACAGGCAGCTCCAAATGGCAGGGGTAAGGAAGTGCTTATTGATATTAGTGATCTTCAATATTTTCCATTGGAACTATAATCTGATTCAGGCCATGTTGCTGTGGACTTCACCCAGAGCACAGGGAAAACAAATTGTTAATGATATTGTAAATGCAAAGTGTCACTAATCTAGTAAGTTGCTGTGCTGGGTATTGAAATAATTAATGCAGTAGATCATTCTTAATTATAGTCTTGTATTTACAGACAAACCGAAACTGAGGCTGGTATTGATTAAAAGAGGTGCCATATTGCAGACTTTTCTAACCCTGTAACTATATTGTTCTTGAATTTCATACAGTGTAGCTTAGCTTTTTACATCTGATTTGAATTACTTGAATGTCTTAAAGATCTGTGTTCCAACCAGATGTGAGAAATGGCTTTGGTTTGGAAAGTTTCAAGGAAGGACCACCAAATAATGAGGGAAAAACCAACTCTCTATTATTTTCCCCCTACACCTCAGTGGAAAATAAAAAAAAATTAAAAAAAGTATCCCAATTTATTAATACAACTTGGGATCCTGTCAGGAAAATGTTCCTTACCTGCAAAGTTTCTTTATCTTTCTTTCCAGCCTAAGATTATATACTGGACTTGATAAACCTCTGTGACTGAGAGAATTAAACATTTCTACACACAGTAATACTATTTACTGTGCCTTATGCATGTTCTGTCACACAGCCAACACTTTAACTAGGCACAATTTCTCTAGTTAAGTACTGCTGGTTTGACTACAATAATTGGCTGTACTGAGAGAATACATATAGCCCAGTTAACTGCAGTAAAGCCACAGACTTTTTTTCCTCTTTTTCTTGTCATTAAACTTCTAGATATTTTTTAAACTTAGTTGTTTAAAAAAAAAAATAACTAACGTATTCAATTTAATATGAAGACATTACCTTTTAACAGAAAGGTTTGTATATAATTTCCTGTAAGGAATCAGATCATGTGCTACTTCTGCACCACTTTTCGTTTTGTTGAGAAGTACTTTATCTCTCAGATTCTATTTTCTTTTGCAAAGTTATATGATAAAGATTAGAGACATTCTTGTTTCCAAAATTTTCTGTGAGACATATGGAGAACCCTTCATTCCTGTAAAATTCCCATCAGTGACCTGGGAATGACTGCTAGAAACTGACCACAAAAAGACTGTGAGTAAAGCAAAGTGAAATGATCTACAAAGGATAAATAAAGGTTGGAGATTTCTTTGGAAATATTTCCAGAGCTCTGTTGAACATGTCACTGAAAAACTGGAAGAATTACCTGGTTTGTTATGCCATATAACAATGCTTCATAATGGCATGAATTTCAAGCTTTTAGTGGTAAAAACTGTAATAAGCAGGTTACTATTACCTCACAAAGATACCATCTGTACTTCCTTGAGAGAAGTCCAAGGAGTACAGAGACCGCGTTTCAAGTACTAAAAATGGCTGGAGAATATAATTGGCATTATTCCTTTTCATTATACCTGGTGATTTGTTCCAGGATTTACAGTCTTGACCTTGATGTGCCATAAACAGAGCCTTCATTTAAAAGGGATTAAGGCTGGTTATGTGTGATAACCCACCTCAACACAAATGCTGTCTTTTAGAAGATGCCAAGTTATGGAACACCTCCTGCCCATTCCATTGCCAATGGCTACAACACTGCTTTGGAGAACACCTCCTTCCCACCCAGGGAAAACTGAACGTCCTGTGGATGAGTCTTCCCAGGGTACGAACCCCTGTCTTAGGAAGGCCATCCACAGCAGCATTATTTGGGATTGGCAGATGTGGCAGTGCTTTCTGCATTACTGAAGTTCTTGGGGCAAAGCCTCAGTCAATTCCACAGTCTCATGAAGGCAGAGCTTTGGCTTGGGATTTGGGCAAGGTACAGCCCAACTTCACACCCAGAGTGGCCTCCCTGGCTCCCAAAGTGGTGCTCAGCTCAGAACTAAAGAGCTGGAACTGCCTCTACATCTTTTGAGTCCCCCAAAGTCTGAAGTACAAACCATAAGGGCAACCAAATGCTAAGTATTAAAACTTTTTCCTACACACAGCTCTCAGCTAAACCTGGTCCCGATTGTTGCTCCTCTCCAGCAGGAAATTTGGGGAAAATGGCCATTTCTCTGCAAATGCCTTCCCACATAGCACACACACACACACAGACAGGGGCTTGTGAAATTGCACCTTCACCGAGGGTTTTGTTGCAGGCTGCGTTAAGCCCTGTTGAAAATTGTAGGTTTAACCACCGCCCTTCTCTTCAGCGGCGCTGGAGGAGACAGTTCAGCACATGTTCCTGCCCAAAACAAAGGCATATGTAAGGTTGCCCAGGAATTCCAAAGATCTGGGTGGGGAACCTTGCAGAGTTTGTTTTGGGCAGGGATGCATGTGGAAAAACGGCAGAGCAGGCTGAGCAGCAGAGATGGGGCTCGGGGCAGGCTGGGAGGATGGTGGGCAGCCTGCTGGAGCCGTGCCGGCAAAGAGGGACTTCAGTCCCTGAGCTTTCCTGGGCAGCAGGACCAAGGAAACCTTCTCCCCTTCCATGAGAGAGGAAAAGTGATTTAGCAGCGGTTCACAAGTGGGCAGCTGTGAATTCAGGCCTGTTCAAAGCTGTACACAATTGTAGTCGTCTCAAGTAACAAAAAATGGGATAAGCACGCAAGAAAGTGGAATCAAGAGATTTGCTTGCCTGTGTTCCTGGAAAGCAGGGCCAGAATACCTTGTCACTACCTCTAGCCATTACATAATTGTGAAAGTCAGGCTATTTTTTAGGCCAAAAAATGAGACAGTTTAAGGAAGCCCTTAAAGGTCCATTTTTATATTAATTGAAAGTCACAGTCTGAACAAGATTATTTGAAAGTTCCCAGACAATTCAGCCTCTACTATGTAGACTATGAACAGTGAAATCAGTAAATTCTGTATACAGCTGGGACAAAGAGTCTGAGACCTTCTTTAGTTAATAAATGTAAGTGAAATATTTGAACAATCTGATAACAAACACTCAGACAGGCCCCAGATTGCTTTTTTAAGTCACAGTTGTAACAAGAGCTCTGGAAGATTTACCTGTGGTAGGACTGCAGATGTGGTTACTCAGAGATTTTTGGTCAGATTTTCAAACTCATATAACTGTACTTTATTTCTGTATATTTCAGCTGGGGCCAGCATCCTTATCATTGCAGAAACAGGGATTTACAGCTCTTTATTCCCTCCAGCATTCACCTTGAAGGCCACGGAGCCCCTGCTCCTAGACTTGCTGATATAAAGATAATCATCTTTGGAGTGAACTTCCTAGGAACCAAGTCCTCCTCCAGCTGGAGGCAATGGAAACGCTGTTGCTGACTTCAGTGGCAGTAAATCTCAGTTCTACCATTTTTTATGACACCTCTTCTTGCAACAGATATGTTTACTGGAGCAGTCACTGCCAATTGCCTGCATTTTCCCCCCTCATGTTATTAAATGCAGTTTTAATAATAATTTCTCATTTTTTAAGAAGAAAAAATAGCAACTTATGGAAAGGAAGGACTGTCTATGTTGAGCAAATCTCTTAAATATTGAACTTATCTCATTTGTCTTCCTTTCCTTTATCCATCCATTTAAAAGGAAGATGTTTATGATGTGAGGTTTGGCAAATAGCTCATAAAAAGTAAATCTTATTTTGTTGTGATGCAGAGAGAGGGGAGACGGAGAAATCCTATAATTTCAGCAATTTCTTTTTCCTTTTCACACTAAGTTACAACTCAGCCTGAGTTGAAATGACAGATACCAATCCCAAGAATCAAGATTATCAGTGGAAATGCCAGCTGACTCCTCAGAACAGCGCTGTTAGTGGCACCACTCTTTTACTGGAGTGAATCCAAAGGGGTTTTGCTCTCCAATCAAGCATTATGCTATCACTTTTCTAGTCTCACATCATTTATTTGAAAGCAATTGTTTCCCCTGATTCACAGCCATCCCCATGTGTGTGATAGGAAACATTAATGTGCCATATTTTATCTGCCCCTGGGTATCAGTGCTCAAGGTGTTGATGCTGACGTGGGATGAGGATGCTCAGCACTTCTCCAAGCCAGGACAAATGGACACGGTGAAGGTGGTGACTAAGGGCTGTTATAAATGCACTTTGGGGCTCTGGTGTTGCAATCCAAGGCTGCCCACGTGTTGGTTTTGTGGCTCATTTCTTCACAGAGAACTGCCGCCGATTCTGCCATTTGTTAGTGTTTCCATTATGAACTTGCCATACTATTTTTACTTGATAATTCTTGACCAAGGCAGGAATTCTGCTTTCAGCAGGGCAGGATAAAGCACTGATCTCCACAGCACTGAATGTTTGTTCTCTCTCCCTTTCACATCCACCAAACTCCACCTTGTGTGGACTCACCAGACACCGGGAACAGAGCTGTCCTCACCTAACAGGGAGCGAGATACACTCCCAGCTCAGTCACTACCCTTCCCTGTGGAGATAATGGGAAAAAACAGAAACCTGTAGGCTGTGATTCACCTTACCTGTCCCAGACATCTGGGAGAACTGAGAGCCAGCAGTGCCTCACACTGTGGTGACCAGTTCAGACACTTGTTTGCACTGTGAGTCTCCCCCTGCTCAGCTGAACCCCATGCCTGCTTTTCTTAATATGACCTTAAGCACAATGTAACTCCACCTCAAGCCAATGATTTTTGTGATTTATACAAATTTCCAAACTTTTAATCTACTTGTCTTGAAGGCATTTTGATAAATGGGTGCATCACAGGATTTCAGAAAATAACTGAAGTGACCCCAGGACAAAGCAACACTGACCACACACTAAAAGCTGTCCCTGGGTCTCTCACTGAAATGAACATTTTCATATCAGCAGGAAGGAGTATTCCACAGTTGGGATCTGGTAAGGTGGTCACAATCTTCTGCATGGGCTCACTCATGATAGAGAAGGATTCTTTTGCAAACAAGAAGATGTCATGCTGCAAACAGAAACAAAGGAAGTTCTTTTGTTACAAGATGTTAAGTGACATGTTTGGTACTTCTGCTTTGCGTGGTTTGGGCTTCCTTTAAAAATTAAGGTGTGAAATTAAAACTAATTTTGATCCTGTCTAAAAAGCCACAGAGCCTCCAAAATTGAATCCTGTCCTTCACTGATTTTTATTTTAAAAATCTTGCTTATCTGTAATTTCTGCCAGTGGCTTTAAAGCAGATTTCCCCACAGTTCTGAAAGGTGTCAGAGAAAGATGTCACTCAGTAGGGTTGGCATAATCTAGATTCCCTTTAACTGCCTAATTTTGCTAACTGGGCTGCCCAAAATCCCGGTGATCACCCAAATCCAAACTCTGCAGACATGAACTTTTGCCACCAACCAAATAAATCTCTCATTTTGACTACAGAAAAATCTAACTTTCCATCTGAATTTCGGAGTCTGGGATTCCCTCTGCTTCCTGCCAGAGAGCATTGTTACAGAAACTCCTTGCAGAGTTCCTGTCTAATTGAACCACTAGTGGCATGCATATGTGCTAAATAAAGGAATGTCATTAAAAATTTATGAGTGACTTACACTTTGAAGCAATAGAGTGTTAAAGACTTAAAAAGATTTTTTTTCCTTTCCCCCCCCCCCCGCTCAGGTCCTTCAGACCAGGAATTGTTTGCAATGCACAGAGCTCATTTGGGATTTGACCACTGTTATTATTATTACTCCCTTTTGCAGTGTACTATGCACAATCTTTTTCAATTTCCATGAATATTGACTGAGATCTACGCAGCGAGGTGATGTGAAACCCTCTCAGTGATTTTCAAACTATGCAACCCATAAATCATTCACCTTAACCTGGGCCCAGATTTGCATGAAACTGGGGGTCGATTGTCTCAGAAAGTTAATCCAGCCAAAAGTCCAACCAATCCCCGCTGGGTGCGAAGCACAGAGCGAAGTTACAACGGTAGGTTTTAGATGGCTCCAGGGTTTGCAATGGATGCTTTGCACAGCTGTAATGATGAGTGGGTGAGGAGAGTTAAGAATGAATCAAGTGTGGGTGGTGGAAATATTTGCTG
This sequence comes from Agelaius phoeniceus, assembly GCF_051311805.1. Taxonomy (NCBI): domain Eukaryota; kingdom Metazoa; phylum Chordata; class Aves; order Passeriformes; family Icteridae; genus Agelaius; species Agelaius phoeniceus. The sequence goes on along the minus strand of NC_135270.1, from coordinate 8,569,527 downwards.
GGCATGTCACAGCCAGGGGAGGAAGCACAGGGGCCTCCCAGCCTCAGTGATGGGAAAGACGTCAAGGTTCCCTGGACATGGGCCCTGCTTATTTATTTATTTCAGCTCTGACACGTTCCCTGTAGGAGAGCAAAAAATGTGAATTCGATACCATGTCTTTTGAAAGCAGGGAGCTGGTTGTGGCTGAGCAGCAGAGCTCTCTTATAATCTGCTTCCCAACGTGTGGGTGCCTCTTGGGTTTCCTCAGCTATTTTATGGCCCATTTTCAAAGATTTTTGTAAAACCAGGCCAACAATGTCTGCATCCCCTACCACATCAGTGAAAAGTTGGACCGTGTTTCAGAGCCATGTAAATTCCTCCTATAAGAAACATTTACATTTTTACAAAGTGTAAATTTAGCAGACCACGGGGTGAATTCCTCCCTCATCACATTGCAGTTGCCACGGGGATGGGTTGACTTAATAGTTTACCACGAGTGAGCAGAAAAAAGAGCAGCACGTGTACCATTACAAAGGTTTCTTCCAGGATTGCCGTGACTTGTTCAGATAGCTGATAAGATAATTAATTCTTACCGTTCGTGTATTTTCATGAGAACTTACCTATGAGTAAACAAAACTCCAAGCCTCGTTGGTGTTTCTTTATTGTATTATTATATGGCTCTGTAAGTGCAATAAAGAAATCTCCTGACTTCTTGACTCTTCGTGGTGGCTGTTCCTAGACAGGTTTCTTGCACACATGAAATATATACAAAAACTTTCATGTCTAAGATCCTAGCAGTTTAAACACAGTCCAATTCTTTATTGGCAACACATTTTTGCACTTAGGACTTGATTGGGCTGGGAAATATTAGAAATGTGTTGACTAACACATTGTAAAAAAACACAAGATGTGTAATGTTGGAGCAATGCTGGATATTCGTGGTTCAGGTTGAACAGTTGTTCATGGTCCAGAGTTGCAACCACAGCTGACAAAGCAGTTCAAAAGATGTTGCCCAATAACTAAATTGCTCAAAATAGTGACTAAAATGGTGGCTCCACTGAAGTCTGTGCCAAACTCCATTGATTTTGTAGTAGAACACTCCCTTTCACACAGAACAATGCACTCATTCAATAAGCAGGTTTTCCAAAGCGTTGGTTTTTTTGTTTTTTTCAGCCAAGTGTCTTAAAGGACAAAAAATTTAAATCTTTAAACGAGGGCAAGAATTGGTGACACTGAAAACTGTCATGTTGGGGGCCTTAAGGAGAGCAGTGAAAATTCAGAGCCTGGCCAGCATTTCATTCTTTTGCCCTAAAAGACTCACCCAGCAAGAATCTGTAAGTGACACTCAACGGAGAGAGCGCTTTCCGAACAGCTGATGTGAAACTTGAAAAGAGGCAACGTAACAAATGTAATGTGGGGGGGAAGTGCTTTCATTCCAGCTCAGGAACATCTGGTTTATTGCAACAATAACTACTGTAATTATATCACTGCTGGAAAAGCTGCTCTAGGTTAGGTTAAGTTTGTGGTTTCTATAATAAACACTGCTTTGGAGGAGTGGGGGTTTCAGTATTTCAACCATGTCAGATCACACTGAACTGAGCTGTGATTTGAGGCAAAAATAACAAAATATAGAAAACATAAAAGCATTATTTCTAACCATATATTTCTTGAATTATACTTCCTCATTATGGTAATTGGAGAGTATGCCAGAGAAGTAAATTTTTGTATGACTGACCATATTTCACTGATAAAAACTAAAGAAGTAATTTTTTGGTCAGTTGGAGACAAGCTTATTAATACTCTTCAGAGTACATATTGCTGAAATAAATGAACATTTACCCAAAAAGGACAGTATTCTCACTTTACTTGCAGGGAAATTAAGGAACTTGGGTCAGACAGCAAATTGATGGTGGAGGGTCTCCTAGTAAAAATAGAGTGGATTTTTCCAGGGATGTGCCTGTGTGATAGGACTTATTACCCAGCCACTGTGTTACTTCCCTAGCTATTAAAAATGAAGAGTTTCAACTTCACCAGTACAGTGCTTTTCCATCCATGGAAAATTGGAGCCTACATGAGACTCACTCCAGAAGGGTGGATGCACTTGCATCTGCAATGGGCTGTGTGTTGCACTCAAAGGTTTTCTCAAAAACTGCAAAATACAAATAAAGCATTTTTCATTCTACCCTTACAGCATACTCAGTCAAGAATCTGTGACAAATATTCTGTACATCAATACAATTTTATTGTAATGCTGATATTTAAAAAAGAATGGCTAAACATCTTGCTGATAAGGGGAAATAGAAATGTCATTCCACATAGATGAATTCCCATTCAAGTGCTTTGTTAGTACAGAAAGATAAGATGTGTAGATCCAAAACTTAGATATTTGAGAATTTAATGATGGAAAAGTAGATATTTTATTATTGCAGTATGCTTCTTTACCCCATGTTGTGCTTTAAGTGTTTGTTGCTGTTCAGACTCACAAATTAGATCAAATAGAATTTGTGAGTTCTGTGTGTGCAGCATTTTAACAACTGACCCAGTGTTCCTGCATGCTCACACTGGCAAAATCTCACCTGAGCAAGAATCAACTCATTCTTCACATGCAGATGTGGGTTTGTGTGTGCAGATTTCTGTTTTGTACATGCAGATTTAACACCATCTTTAGTTTTACCTCCTGCAACTAAAGTTATTTCTACCCGCTCAGTGTTTGGAATTGAAATGATTCCTTTGTTTCAATACAGATAGAAATAGAATAATGCCAGAACTTCGTAGTCTCTTTTTTGTGGTGTTTTTTCCCCTACCAGAAAAGTTCAAATTAATGGAGAGTAAATCACATCACACAAATGGCCACTGAACCTTGTTGAAGGCAGACCAGTAAAAACATACTGTAACTTTCAAAGGAAAAAAATTGTTTTACAGTGCTAAAAAAAGAGAGTAAATTTATTGTTATTTAGGATTAGCTCTATCTGAATACTCCAAGACATGAGGGGTCTGATGGTCATTAAACTAAACAGTCATACACATAGTTTTTATTTCATAATATTATTTTTTATATCTCTCATGTTCTTTCTTTACATCTTTCATGCATTTCCTAATATAGACTACTTCAATATCTATATATGCATATATACCTACTTTTTTTTTTTTTGAGGGGGAGAGGAGATGCGAATCAAGAGTAACCCAGCTTTCTCTATTTTCACAGAAGTCTTGTTAAAAATAAACTCTCATGAACTATAAAGAGAATATTATCTCTGGTCCTTATTTCTCACCTGTCTGTCATCTTGTCACCAGTTTTAGAAGCCTGACAAGTGGGCTGCAGAAATTTTCAAAACAAACAAACAAACAAATAAACAAATGTAGGTGATTTCTATAAAATAAATAAATAAAATAAATAGAAAAAAAAATCAAAAAAATAAATGTAGGTGGATTATTTAATAAATGCTCCTGGCTTTGCTTCACAGTCTTTGACTACAGTCATTGCCAAAAAAAATGGCTTAATTTGCTTTGGTTTTGCTGCAAAAAATGTTAAATCTCAGAATTAAAAATGCAGGAAAATATCATCAACTGGTGTCAGTCCTCACTCACCTGTATTAAGAGAACTACAGAGGAATTTACATGGAGTGTGGAAGAGTTTGTTTTCCAGCTATGCAGAGAATCCAAATGGTCTGATGATGAAAGGAATGAGGGGTGAGCCTGAGGCCTGCTCTGCGCTCACCCTAATCCCTGCTCTTGTTCTTCAGACAGGAAAAGTCAAAAGAAAATGGTTTGCAAGCTGCTGGCAGCAGTGCTGGGCATGCCTTAACCACACCAGCCTTCAAATACCACCTAGGACTGAGATGAACCCTTCACCTTTCTTTTTTTGGATGCTGAAAAACCCCTGCATCTCTGCTCCTGCCTGCTGAGGCACTGGATCTTGGAAGACACTGAATATTACCTGGCTGCTGCTAAGTGTCCTTAGATGCCTTTCTAGTCAATGGTACCTTCCAGCACCAGGCACCCATTCCAAAAAGGAAGTTTAGTCATTGCAGGCTTTTCTTTATTTTATGTGTTGTCAGGAATTCTGGTGGTACTTAGGATTCAGTGCTGTAAAGTGATGACCTTCCCTTCTACCCCAGCCTTGGCTGTTCCATATACTCTGCAACTTTTGTGATTCCCTATGCAGAAAAGAAAAAGGAAATAATTTATTGTTGTTGTTTAAACAGTAAAACCAAAAACGAGAAAAATTTTAAAAAGTGGATTGAAACATGATTAAAAAAAAACAGCCCTGAAGATATAATTTCCAGTTCCCTGGCTTTTTCTCTGTTTTTGCAGTGTGTGATTAGTCCATCCAGACAGCAGAAAAATTTGGAGATGTTCCCCCTGAGCTCTAAGAGCTTATTTGCTTCAGGACTTTTCTGTTAATGTTAATATCAAAAGGCAAGCTCTCTTCTCTGAGAACAAACAACACAAAACAACCTAAAAGAGAGTCTTCAAGTGAGGCAGAGCAGAAATCTGGGCTATTTTCTGTGATATTATAAAGCTGAACAGCTGTAGGTTTTTCCACCACCCATGAGAGAAGTAAGAATGAGAACTATAATGCACACACACAGAAAGTAAAAAAACAAATTAAAAAAAGAAAAATAATTTCATTTCCATTACTATAAAGATCTCATCTCATGTCTTAGACCCCTCATTTATTTTTATGAATTCTGGTGTTGTGATTACAAGGGCTTGTAATCAAAGGGTTGTGCTTTGGAGACTATATCCCTCACAGAAGTGTTGAAGCTATTTCTGCAAGGATGCAAAATATTTTCACATTAAGGAAACCCATTCATTGTGAACATATTCAGAGTTATATAGTCTGATATTCAGAGTTAATTCACTGCTAATAGTGCAGAAATTCTCCTTGAAATCAGGGAGACAAAGAGACTTTCAACACAATCACAAGAAAAAACATGGCCTGATAGTACGAAACTAACACTTAGGAACACATCTCAGAGCTGGCAGAAATTTGCTGTCACAGGAAGGCATTTTAATATTTTTTCTGTAGTGAAACAATATTACAGACATGAATAATCACTTCATAACCCCCTTTTCAGACAAGTGAACGCGCTCTCCGTGCAAGATGTGTCCAAAGCTAGGAAGGGGTTCTGTGTCACATCCACGAGTAGAAATGAAGAATACTTTGCTGATATCTACTCAGACCATTAGGCCTCCCAGGCCCTGCTTGTTTCCAGCAGAAATCCTTGAGGGATAGCTTAGCTGTGCCCTTGTTCCTTAGGTGTTTGTCTCTCTCTGTTTGGCACACTAAATTTTGCTGTCCAAGATCACTTGATATTGAAGTTTATCTTTCCTGGTGTTTCCCAGCACCTTCCATTCCACAGCAGTACTCCCCATCAGTGTGCTAATGTGCAAATTAATGTGCAAAAAATGTGGCTATTTTCTCATCTTTCCTTCTTTTTCTCCCTCCCCTCCGATTCCGAAGTCTCGCTCTCGTAGCCTCCAGAGAAAACTCCACGGAGGAGAACTCATTTTCCCTTCATCAGGAAGCTGCAATGTCCTCCCAGTGCTCTCCCCTGGTGCATCAGCCTTTCCTGCCTGGCCTGAGCTCTGCAAAGGCTGCTGCTTGGCCGGGAAGAGCTTTCCCACATCCCCAATTGTCAGGGGAACGCCTGCCTGACCGCGCTCAGTGCTTTCCGTGGGCGGGAAGGGGCAGCAGGGAGGCTGGACCAGAGCTGGGCTTTGTGGCTGAGGAGCTGCTGACCCGCCAGGACACGGGGGCTGTGCACACAACTATCAATAAAGGCATTGAAAACAGACACAGGACAGGCTGCTCAAATTGCAGCCCTTGGTGTGCAGGAGGTTTTGTCCATCCTGGAGTCGAACAGGCAAAGTTGGTGCTCCTGCCACATCTGCTGCTTTTGCCCAGCAAATAGAGGATGCCTGACCTGGGGAATTCCTCCTGGCTGTTTCTCACCTACACTACCTCATACAGGAGCTGCTGTTGTGCATTTATAACAGTCCTTAGCCACCACCTTCACCTGCTTTTGTTGCTCACAAAATAAATCAGGGATGCAGAGGTGCTGCAGCAAGCAATGAGCAATCCCAAACCTGGGATTCAGATGCAGCTTTTCTCCTGGGTGAGGTGAGTGAGTCTGAAGTTGGGATCCACCTTTCCTGAGCAGATGTGGAATCCTGTGCTCCTGCCTTCCCCAGCAGCACAGGGTCACCACAGGCTGCAAGAATCAGATTTCCACCATTTCTTAACTAATCAAAAAAATCAAGCAGGCTCACAGTATGGGATTATTTTTGTTTCTTTGTGTGTGTGTGTGTGTGTGTGTGTTTGTGCCAGCTGTATCCAAAGGATGGCTGGCAACACTTCCTGATTTTGTAATTGAAATGTATAAATACAGCAAGCCCAAGATAATATCTAGTAATGTAATCCTCCTGCATCCCTTGGCATTGACAGGAGCTGTTCATAACTACCATACAAGTTCAGACCTAAACAAGAGCCCCTGGAGTGCAGCCATACCTGCAGCATGAGGTGCTCTGGCTTTTAAGTTCCTGAAGGGGAGCCCTCAGTGCTCCTCTCCCACCAAGGCCAGCAGAGATGGGAACACAAAGCACCACTTAGAGGTACAAAGTGCCTCAGATGATTCAGTTCCCTGGCTGATTCAGGCTCAAATCAAGGCTATTGATATTGTCTTTTAGTCAATACCGTGGACCCTCAGTCACAAGAGGTTAGATAAGATTAGAGAACTAAGATTGTTTTAATCTATTGAATATTAAAAATGGCCACTTCAGGCTTTTCATTCACACCATCTGTTGCTAGCAGGTTGTATTGGCAGTTTCAGGACAGATTAATAATTGTTCCTGATTTTGGCACACCAAGAGGTTAAAAATAAATCTTTAGCCGCACAGAAGAGTCCCCAGCAATTGATTTCTCTAAGATATTTTGGCAATTTGAAAAGAAAATATATGGTTTGAGCCTTCCTAGAACTATTTCTCCCCTGCCACATGTGATATAAATAAAACAAACCTCAAGAATCTGGCTTAGAATATGGAATAACATTTTGCTACAGTTATTTCTGCTGTGTTTACCACAGCAAATGTTGAATTAGAGGCATCACCATACATAATATTTAAATATTTCAATAATATCCAGAGCTCTCAACACTCTTGTTTCTTTCCCATGTTCACAACAATTTGCCAGCAACATTTTAGAACAGAGCAGTCATTTTAGAGCACCCTCTTAGTGTCAAGAGCTGTGTACACATCTGAGATGCAGCACAACCCCTGGCTGGAGCATCTTTGTAGGGGTGCCAAAGGATGAAAAGAGTCCTGAGAGGTGTGTCTGAAGGTTTCCCTCACCCAGGGGGTCCAGAGGCAGCTCCTGTGAGGCTCAATCCCTGCCTCAATTCCCAGCAGCCACAGCTGTGGGTGGGGAAGTTCCTCCTGGTGAGCCTCGGTCCAGCCCTGCCCAAGCGATGCAGGCCGAGGAAGCAGAGATGTAAAATGTGCTGAGGTCATGGAACTCGGCTGAAATTTCCAGTTTGAGGATAACCTGCACAAAAAAATAGTCCAACCCTAGAGAAGAATGAAAATTGAGGGAGGATAAAGAAGGGAGCCTGCAGGGACTTTCCATGATCTGGAGTACAAGAATGAAGATAACCACAAAGCTGGTGCAAGGAGCAAAGATGATCTCTTCAAATGCAGACACCACTTTTTAAATCACAAATAGCAATCAAGGGACACAGTAAAATATGGAAATATATGGAAGGGAGGGAGCAGGAATGGGAAGGCAGAATGTCTTCTGAGCAAGAAGAGGATTTTCATGCAGCTTTCCTTTGGTCTTTATTTCCTGAGGAGTTAAGATGATGCTTTGAGTCCATGGGTTGGTGGGCCCAGACTCCTACAGAAAAATCAGATGTGCTCAGTGCTGCCTGTACTTTCAGCTCTTATTTTTGTTCTGTGGGTTTCATTTCAGGTCAAAGAACTTGATAAACATGCCCAAATGGCCTCCGTGGTGTTTTGGAGGGTGGGTATTGTCACATTAATTTTAATTTACACCAATGTCTCTTGTCACAGCCTGACTCAGGGCAAGGGGATGTCAGCTCCCCACCACATGGGCCAGAGTAGATGATGGATGTTTTTCCTCAATATTCAGTGACAACATGCACCATCAGATCACTCTGTGCTCAGGATAGGAAGCGTTATTCATTCTTCTTTTGGGACTGCAGCAAATTCCTGCATGAAAAAACAGCCAGCTAGGGGGGGGGGGAAAGTATGGCTGGAGTAAAGCTCAATGATTTAATTAAACTTTAGATTAACTCTCCCTAAAAGCCATGAGCAAAAACATCACAAGCATGTGCAAAAGACAGATGCTTGTGGATGGACCTGCACAACCTTTTTCACAGACTTTTATTTAACTTTGGTACAGGCTTAGACAAAAAGTCGTCTTGTTCTTTCCAAGCCAGCATGAAGCACAGCCAGGAAGAGTTAGTCATCAGAGAATTTTGGTAGTTGTAGTTTGGAACCCCAACTGGAGTGTTTGCTTTGTGCTCTGCTAAAAAATCTAACCCAAGAATTGGCCACTATCTCTGTCAAATTGCATTTCTTTCTAAAATAGCTTTCAACTGAATTATTGCCATTAGGACAAATTTTCCTCTTCACGCCCGCACAGCACAAGACAAATGCAAAAGAAACAACCCTTCCCTCTTCCCCAAGGAATTGTAACAACATTTTTTCAGTGAGATTTGTAGCATTTAGTATTAAAATATATTCTGAATTGTGTTTAAATGGGGGGTGGGGGGGGGAAATATTATTTTTGTAACCAAAATAAAAGAGATGTAAATTTTTTCACAAAACGGTTTTACCCTCTAGAATGAAACTGAATATTTTTCATGGGTTAGACTGAAAAACATATTTTAAGATTTTGTGAAACAGTACATGGCTTTCTCCAGTTACTGGCCATTCCCAATGGCACATCCATCCTGTAGGCTTCTACATTCTGGCAAACTTTGGAAGTTGCTAGTTTTTGCCAAATAAATAATATTTTTATGCATAAATAAAATTTGCCTCTACAATCAAGATGATTATCTGCACAGCATTTAAGCCCTAAGTACAAGTGGTTATGTGTACTTACATGAATCATGGAAAACTCTAACATAATAAGGTGCTGTTATTAAGTGCTATACAGCTACAGTTGCCATAAAAGTGAAGAAGAAACCTGAGGTGATGAAAATAAATCTTCAGCTGGGACAAATCACCACAGCCCTATTGAACTGACAAGAGTTACACTGGTTTAAACAAACAGAGATTTTTATATGGCCTGTCGTTCATTCACTATACCAAATAAACCATGCTGGAGGCCAGTGAAATAACATGGTTTATCCCAAAATCCACATTCTTAATGCTCTTTTAAGTTTTTGAGAAAGTTCTCTTTGACTTTGGTGGCGTAGGACTGCACCCTGTGCTGCCCAGGACCACTTTCCTTCTGCATATTCACATGACAGATCTCACTTGTGGGTGCCTGAGCAAATTTGCTCCTCTTGGCCCTAAACTCCACTGACACAGAGCTATTATGATTCCTGCATGGTGTGGGCTCACAAAATCCTAGCCCAGCCTCTCAGAGGGAGGAGGATTTTATCAGAGTAGGATCTCCTCTCATTGCTGGCAGTGTTACCTCAAAGGTGGGTCTGCCCCAAGCACCACGAAGCAGCACCAACCCATGAGGAGGGAGACGTCTGCTCTGACTCAGGTCACAACAGGTATGTTATTCCCAGCCCAGCAAGCTTCTGTTTCAAACGATAATTTGCCTAAAGACTAAAATTATTTTAATCACAGATGGGCCCTTTCCAGGCATGTTGCCTCTGTTCCACTCAGGATTTTGAGGAATTTCATAACAGTGCTCTGACATCATTGCACCCAGACACAATGTGCACCATTGTCAGATCAAGCAAGGGTTTTACATTTGCATGAGTGTGTAGCTTTTCCTTTCTATTACCCAATGTTTTCCTTCTCCAGTTATGAATGTTCCAAATCATGCACTTTGTTCTGGGGAATGATAAAGGAATGATAAAGGCATTCCTGTTTTAGGGAAAGCCAAAGCAAAGCAGGGTGCTTGTGTGTTACCTGCTCAGAAAGGATGCTCAAGGCTGTGTCAGAGTGGCACAAAGAAGAGCACACAGGGAAGGTGGGATGCTCCCAACGCTCTTTCCCACCTCATAGCAGGTCAGATCTCCTGGACAGCTTGGATTAGACACCAGCATGTTCCAGGAAACTGACACCCATCCTTATGGACTCCAGGCAGGGAAGAGTCATGACAGGGACCAAGATAAAAAAACGAGAGGGAGATTATCCACATGATTGACACTCTGCCTCAGAGCTCTCACACAAAGCCCTCTCTCTCTGCCTGACATTCTCAAGGCACTCTTGCAGCCTACACCACATCCCGAACAATAGCCAGCCTTCTTTCACTCTCCTGCCTGCCTCTCTGAACAGCCCTCTGTTGACAAGCCAGGCTGTTCTCACTCCTGAAGAATTCAAAAAATTGAAGGATATAAGGACAGTCTGTGACTTCCAGGAGGCGTCTTGGAGCATCCTATTTTTAAAATTGCGGTTTGGTGCTTCTTTTTCTGTTTTGTTTCTGTTTCAAATGAAACCTCAAATGAAATGTAATTGCCCTGCAGATCCACCCTCAGACCAGGGAGCTGCTCTGAATGTGGCACCACTACCAGCTGTAAAGTGCAAATGCATGCATGACTTCCCCTGTTGGGCCATTCCAGAGTAGCTTTTCCCCTCTAAGCTTTAATGTTAATGTTGAGTTCCAAAATTGGCAGCCCCTGTGCAATTGAAATGTTTGCACAAGGAGAATAGATGAACTGGGGGTTTGGTTTCCTTGCCAGCCAGGTCCCAAGCCTAAAATGGACAGGGCACATGGAAGGTCAAGACAGTCCAGCCTTCTTCACACTCATGCCAACTCCTGTCCCTGAGGAATGGTGAGTTTTGGTCAGGATAAATGAGTGTGGATCTTTCTCTCCTTCATCTCACACGAGCAATGAGCCAAAATAAACAGGAGAGAGGAGGAATCGTGCTGCTTGCTGAGGTGTTCTCTCTCTCCTTGGTTGGTGATACACAATTGTGTATCAAATACTCAAATTCACATTGTACTTGGGCAATAAAATGGGAGGAGAGGAGAGGAGAGGAGAGGAGAGGAGAGGAGAGGAGAGGAGAGGAGAGGAGAGGAGAGGAGAGGAGAGGAGAGAAGAGAAGAGAAGAGAAGAGAAGAGAAGAGAAGAGAAGAGAAGAGAAGAGAAGAGAAGAGAAGAGAAGAGAAGAGAAGAGAAGAGAAGAGAAGAGAAGAGAAGAGAAGAGAAGAGAAGAGAAGAGAAGAGAAGAGAAGAGAAGAACTGAGATTGGCTCAGTTGGTGCCAAACCAACCTAACACCAAAGTGGACTCAATCCCCATATGGGCCATTTTTACTTAAGAGTTGGACTCCATGATCCTTGTGGGTCCTTTCCAATTTGGAATTCTCAGTGAACTTGTTACATTGCCACATTGTGCCACTTTTCATGGCACAATCAGTCTAACAAAGACTAGAAAAGGAGCAAAATCTCTCCTAACATAGTCAGCTTTTATAGTTTTTTGGTTCAGAAAAGAAAAAAAAAGGACTTTTTTTTTTTTGCCACAGAAATATCTCTGCTGCTGGTACCCTTGTTTCTCAGCATGTGATGGCATTTCCACCTATTCAAGCAGCCTGATGAACTCAAAGCACTGACACAAAACTGAAGCACTGCCTGCATCCTTCTTCAGGACCTCACTCCTGAGGATGCCTCAAGGAAAGCCCCTCTTTTTGAGGCCCTATTTGCTCTTGGCTTCAGTGTTCTCTGGGTGGATCTGGCAGAGCATGGCCAGAATGGAACATCAATGAACAAGTGTGCTGGCGTCATTGAAAAATGAAAACAATTGGAAAATGACAATCAGAGGAAGGTGAAAGATCTAGTCCCAGGGCTTCCTGCTGCAGCTAAGAGTTTATTCAGATGGCCTCCAGATAATCTAAGCCAGAAACAGGGCACACTGACTTATTATGGTGTTTATTCCCTTGGCTTTTTTAGCTGTCAGATGCAAGAGCAGTCTGTCCTGGATGCCCTCCCGTTTCCACACATCTTCAGGTTTAGGCTTTGATTTATGGTGCTGCCATGGAAGCAACATGGAATTTATAAATGAGAGATATAAATGAATGAGAAAGAGCAAGAAATTTCTATCCTGTAGCATCTTTCATTATGTAGTTATGTAGGATATTATTTCTATGTCAGTTAAATACACTTGTTATCAGTATTTCCCTTACAGTTGTGTAAAGGATCCATGGCATGCAGAAAATCAGCCCCAAATCATGTCAAGTCTGTCCTGGAAGAAGATAGTTTAGGTAGCAGCTACTTTGAGTTAGAGAATTTACTTGTCAAAGCAATCCTTAACACAAGAACAAGGACAAACTCATGTGTATGTGGGAACCAGCAGTCCAAGTCAAGTCACTTAACCAAATTAAACACCTGGAAAGTTGATCTTTGGTGCACATGAGTTAATAACCTCTGGTATCTTCCCAGTGAGAGCTAAACTCACTGGACAAATCTCCACTGAAGGAATCTGGAAATCAAGGTGGTTTTTCTCCTAGAAGGGTGGTGGGGGGAAAAGGACAAGGCTTATGGCAATAACAGCATCTATTGGTTATCAGGATATGCACACTGGAGAGTTAATAGAATGTTTTGCCTGGCTTATTCCATTGCAGAAAACTATGGTTTTCCCAGCAGGAATAATTTGCCTTTTTCCCTGCTGTAGACTCACTGAAACCTGGGGCTTGCGCTAAGATTTTGGGATTTCTAGCTCTAAAATCAAGTTTCTTAAGCAACCAAAAGGAAACATCTTGTTAAGTACAGCAAATTCATGGAATTACCAGGGCAGATGCATCTCCACTGCAAGTCTAAAGAAGTTCATGGATTTGTTAAATGCTAAAATTTGCACTAGACTGAGCTATGAGTAGATTCTTGAAGTCTGTTTCTATGTTATCCACACACATGGCCAGGAAGATTGTATGCCAAAATGTATGTTTAAAATATACTTACTGTAAAATCATTTTAAAATTCAACATTTTGTTCATTACTGTTGCACTGACTTAGTTGCTTTATCCCAGGTTTTGCATTTAGTGCTTCAAAACCTAGGATCTGTCTCAAGCAATATGGCAGTCCTACTACCCAAATGCTACAGCCTCATTGTATGATACAATTTTTATTCTAAAAGCTCTTCACAAAAGCCTGGAACTCACCTTGCACAATAAACACTCACTACAGGTCACTAAAATTTCCTGGAGGTGTCAATTACAGCAATTTTAAGCATGTTTGCTGCTGTATTTAACCTTAGATGGATGCCTAAGATCTTTTGTCCATTTGATTAAAGGGATAGCACAAGGGATGCACCAGAGCAATTGGCCTTTAATGACCTACAAGACCCAAAATGTGTCTGCTCTACAATGCTGGAGCCCATGAACAGAATTATAGAAACATTTAGGTTGGGAAAGCCCTGTAAGATCATGGAGTTCAACAACCAGTGCAGCACTGCCAAGGCCACCACTAATCCATGTCCCCAAGTGCCACATCTGTATGGCTTTTAGATCCCTCTGGGATCCCTGGGCAGCCTGTTCCAATGCCTGGCCAACGCTTCCATGGGCAAATTTCCACTAATATCAAATCTAAACCTACCCCAGTGCAACCTGAGGCCATTTCCTCCTGTCCTGTCCCTGTTCCCTGGTTCCATGCTCCTTTCAGGGAATTGTGGATAGCCAGAAGGTCCCCCCTGAGCCTCCTTTTCTCCAGGCTGAGCTCCTTTCCAGCTCCCCCAGCCTCCCCTCCTGCCTTGCCCAGCCCATGACAAACACAGCACAGGGCTCTGGTGCTCTCCTCACCCTCAGAGCAAAGAGCTGGCAAGGAAAAATAAAAGCATTTGAGCAAGATTAATCTGCAATAATTATATATTGCAAATGTATTTATTCTGTTTAGGGAGAAACTCCTGGAAGGCTCCAGATGAGACATTTCTCACGTATATTGCTTAGCTTTTCCCGAGGCCCTAATGAATTGCTTTAAATTACAGACTTAGGTATTGATTAGCCTCATTCAATTGAAATCTAGGCTTAGCAATCTATACTTGTCTATAGTTTATTTGTGATATTATTCCTAATAAAGAGCTGCAATTAATCCACATCAAGAAAAATCAATTAATACAGATTTGTATCACAAAGAAAGAAATCCTCCTCATATCTGTCCACTAATCCTGAAGCTTAGGTCTTTGCTACCAAGGAGGACAGATAAAAAAATATTGATTTCACCCTATTTTTTTACAATTTATAGTGATACAATAATAGCACACAGAACAGACGGGCTTACCAATTAAAACTATTTTTATACATGATGATAGATGAGGACACTCAATGCCTTTGTTCTCTGCATTATTAATAATTATTAATATGATGGACTAGGAGTTCTGTAACAAGAATAATCACTCCAAGCAGAGCTCTCGAAGAGCTGGGCTTCACTCCAGGTATGGTTGTGAATTTTGCAGTGGATGAACCACAAAACTTGGTTCTGGAAGAAAAATTGCAGTTATCTGCAACTGCATGGGAAAGAAGGATAATTCTGTGTAATTTTAGACTAATGGTACAACATGAAGAAACACAAGATGCTATCCAAGCTGACATCTTTCTAATTTTAACCACTTCTATCTCCCACTTTAACCAAGTTAGTATCTAACCTAATTTACTAGAATTAAAAAAAACCAAAACCCTTGTCAGAGCCTTCTTGCAGGAAGTGTCACATAAACACCACGAATTAAAATTTGCAATTTTAGAAGCCAAACTTTATCCTTGCTACGCAAAGAAGACAACAATGTGTCATTGTCCCTTCACAATTCCTACTGTAAACAGTTTATGTGATTTATTCTTTGCATACTAGATAATTACATATTTTATACCAGTGTATCATCAGTATGTTGTTATTCTGACTGCCCCATAATAGAAATTGTGTATTTTCCCACTCCAGTGAATGCTATTCTTAACATACATTGGCCTCAACCAGCTAAAAATATCAGAGTTCTGTTGCCTGTGGGAAAGTTCTGCTGGAGTTATTTCTAGTAAAAGTTTAATATTTGTTCTCTTCAATTTTTCATATGTATGTGCCATTTCCATTTAATGCTCTCCTCTCCCCTGTGCAATTACTTACAAGTGCTTAAGTGTCACATACGAGGCAAATGATGCCCTAATTCACTCTAATTCTAACATTAATATGAATGATTGGGAATGAGATTAGTACTGAGGAACACCATTTTAAAATAAACTGTAATGACACAGTGACAGCTATACAAAGGATTAAAGAGTGTGGATTATCACAGGTTGTGGTTGGAGGTATCAAATGACAGGGTTCTGTGTTTGTTCTTGCAAAGGACACCAGGCAATCAGGGGCTGGAGCAGCCAACTGTAATTCTCACACTCAATCTCTGGGTTACTCAGGGGTTTTTCAACTCCCCTGGGTTTTTGACAAACAGTAGGTTCAAAAAAAAAAGAGAGTTTTTTGAGAAGTGTTTTATTTATCTGGCAACCTAGAGCCCATGCAGATACAAAAGGAAAGCTGTAGTTTTATAAACATTTGTTTTTAACCCAAATTCATATAATCCATGAAGATACCACTAAATTAATGACAATATTTCTTTCCTCTGCTGTTGCACATTTAATTTTATCTCCTTGCAATAGTATTTTTGCCTTTCTTTCCCCTTTCTCCAAAAGTTATCAGAAGCCTATTTAGAAACCTTAATTCATGCAATTTAACCAATAACATCCATGTTCTATAGCTCTCTACCTGTACATGTCTGATCCCCATTCTCCTGATGTCTCCATGTAATACTTTTATATTTCAAGCTACTTAAAAATCAATATGGTTGCATTCAAGGAAGTGAGGAAGGAGTTGAGAGACAGTAATTATTCTTTGTCTCAATTACCAGATTTTGGGAAGGGCCAAAGAAGCCACCATCATCTTTTGACCCACAGATAACCACAGGGTTTCCCCTTACTGAGCTTGTACTGGTTTAGATCAAAGATGATATGCATAATTTTATAGATTTGAGAGATTGCATGTGGCTCACACAAGACAAAATTTACAGAGGACACACAAGTCACAAAAGCTCTTGTGGAGCTGTGCTGCTGGAGAGCTTAGCCTTGCAATACAAGCCATAAGGAAAAAGGTGTTTAATATCCATAGTTAAAAATACAAGACATAGCAAGTTCAATATATTGAGTACAAAGCCACTTCACACTGTAGAATTTTCAGAAAAGAAAGTCAAGGCATAAGTGTGTGTACATTTGTCCCATAGTTCTATTTCCAATTCAGTGTATTCCATAGAATATCCTAAACTGATTTATATCAGAGTTTCTATTCTCTGATTTCAAAATTTTCAGCAAAACAGCACCCACATTAATCTCTACCATGTTTTTCTAGAGAAATGCAGAAGTCACCTGCCTTAAACATCCTTATTCCCAGCTTTCTTTTCACCTAGTTATGGATGGCACCTGTCCCTTAGTGTTTTTGGAAGCTTATATCCAATTAGTATCTACTGTCACCCCAGAAAATCTCAGAGATACTTTAAAATTCCTGGGTACAGATATAGGGATGCTTTGATCTTAATTCTGATTGCAGTAGTTTGTTCCTAAAAAGCTCCTGTTAGAACTTATTAAATTACTCTTGGAGAGGAAACACTGAATGATCCCTATTAAGGATAATTATAAGATATGGGGTTTTTGGTTTGTTTTTTTTTTTTTTTTTGAAATAAGGCCAGTTTTATCCTTTTTATCTTACTGTATTTTAAACCAGAGAAGAAGATCAGAATCATTCAGGTTTTCTTCTTAATATATTAAAAAATGAGCCTGGTGGGTACAGGTCTGCCTTCTCACCTTATGTTTCCCTTATTCTTCTGCAATTTTAAGCTTTTCTCTCATACATATTGCTACAAGTTTTCTCTTCTTCAGAGCCAGAACTAAATATATACAAACAGAATATTTATTTTCCCCCTCCACTAACCTAGAACTTCCTCTCAGTTTGTTCCCTATCTTCTCTTCTGTTTTTCTGTTTGATCTCTGGATTTATGTTCAGCTCTGACTCTGTTATCTTAAATCCATCATGCTTGTATGTCATCCATGTCCTTGGGAGGGCCCTCTCCCAGATATAAAGTGCTGTGTGGGGTTTAATACACACTGTGCCCATAAACACATACACATCCATGCTTGTTTCCTCACTTCTGCATAATAAATGATTATTATAATATTTTTCCAGCTGTTTCTGTGAGCTCAGCATGCTTAAATGTAATGAATATCCTGTTAATTATACAATAATCTACAACTGAACATGAGCACATTAGTACATATGCATTAAAAATAGGAAATTTTCCTTTAAAGGTGAACTGCAAAAGGAATCGAGCCAGGGAAATAAATCCTCTGCCCCATTTTTTATATAGTTCAGGTAACTATTGCCTGTAAAATTCCACTCTCCACTTCCCTCATCTCTATCTTCCTGACACCTTGAAAGTCTGTCTGCCAGCAAAAGTTTTGACAGTTTGAGCATTTCTTATGGACAGAAAGCAGAGCTACTGAAAATGATTGCTCTGACCAAAGCAGAGGCTGATGAGGATTTGGGTTGCTGCAGGAGAAGGATTGTACAGTAACATATCAGGATCCATCTGAACTAATTTAGCTGTGCTGGCAAAAATTTTGTGTATACAGAAAGCCTGAGATACAGAACAGCAAAAATGAATATATTTAAAAAAAAAATCAATCAAGCTGTGATCTCTTTTAAGCTTTCATTGTAAATCATCAACAAGTGATGAAAAACATAAATGCAATAAAAATAATCATTTCCAGGTCACTGTTAAATGATGTGACAAATGCAGACAGGGATATCATTAATGCTGCAAACCAGAGTAGATCCATTCTGCTCATGTGTCATTTCCTTTCTCTTGACATCCCTGTGCACTGTACCTCTTTTGCACTTTTCCTTCTTCCTTTTAACTTGCTGTACCTCTTTTACTTCTTTTGCACTTTTCCTTCTTCCTTTTAACTTGCCCATCTTCTCTGCTTCCCTCACCCCTGAGCCCCCTGTGGCAGCAGCAGCATGATGCTGATTTCACATCTCATCAGGCCTCCTCAGGGAGACAAAGCACAGCAATCTCTCCCTAATAAGATTCTGGCACTTCCTCTGGAAGCTTCTTCCAGAACCTGGATGTGAACAAGCATGTGGAAATGAGGACTAATCGGAATAAAAGCCAACTTACATCTTTGTGACTTCAGAGGGACCTTGAACTGAGCGCTGAGGGCAAAGCACAGCTCTTGCCAGATCTGATCCCAGCACAGAGTAAATTCAGTGTCAGGACTCTGAAATCCAGCAGAGTATGAGTTTCTTCTGATTCCTTGTGTGTAGTTCTACCTATACATCTCTATATCTAATCTATATCTATATCTATGTATATGTATATGTATATCTATATCTATCTATGTACATGTATATCTATATCTATATCTATGTATATGTATATGTATATGTATATCTATATCTATATCTATATCTATATCTATATCTATCTAATCTATATCATCTATATCTATATCTGTACACCTATACACCTATATATCTACATATCTACATATCTATATAGATATCTATATTTACACACACACACAAACACACACACACACACACACAACCCACAAATACACAAATTTGTGCATGTCTCCAAATCTAGTTCTACGCCTTTTGGAAGTGTACCAAAATGAAAACACAGCAAAATATCAATAAAGTTTGAATTAATGGTGCTGAATAATAACTGGGTAGGATTCTTCATTTATTTAAAAAATGCCTTATGCTTAAAAAAATTTCCATTCCAGAAGGATGCTGATGGATGGGGCTGTGCACCCCTTTATTGTGAGAGCTGGGTTAAAAGTGTTACTGGCAGTTGAGATAAATCTAAAATGCTGCTTTTTAGCCAAGTCCAGGCAGTAGGATACGGCCATGAACATTCATACCCAGCAGGTCTGTCCATCCTACCTGCTGGCAAAAGGCCTGTGCTGTACCATGAAGATTAACCCAGACAAACCCCAGCCTGAGGGGCTGGTCTGCTCTTGAGTGAGTTACTGAGAGTTCCAGTGGTGTGAGTGGCTGCTGGGAAAGGATGTCCTCCTGCACGTACCAAAAGATGGGGTCATGGAGCAGAACCTGTCTGTCCCAAATCTGGAAACCCTGCCCGGCCAGCGCGGCAAGCCAGCTGTGACAGAAGCTGTGGAACTGTTCCTGGTGGGGTCAGGGGGACATGGGCCATATGTTTGAGTGCACAGAATTGTAATTCAGCAGTGGAAATCCCACATTTCAGTGTGAGCAGATATTTTCTCTCAGGGATGTAAATGGAATCAGTGCCTGAAAGAACTTGGCTCTGTAGCCTGGAAAACTGCATTTTCTCAGGTTATGTATTTGCTTATTTTCTAACAGCTGACCTGCTCTGATTCTATCACACACATTTCCTACAGTGAGAATCAGTCATTCTGCCTTCACCCTGTCTCCACCACAGCTTCAGGACATGCCTGTTGCCTCTGCTGTCTTCTCATTGCCACACTTCCCATCACCCCCGCCAAGAATGGGGACTGCCTGAGGCTGGGGAACACCACATCCCTGTGTTTTCAGTCCTGAGCTGTTGGAGGTGAGATCCATCCTGCACCACTGTCTGCTTCCACTGCCAGAGGAAGTGCAGCCATGAATCACAATATCACATGCACCTTTGCAAAAATGATGGAAAAACAGCCACATGAAGAGGAGAAGTTAAGTCAAGTTTATTACTGGGGTAGGTACCTGTGGTGAACACTGCAGTGAGTTTAAGGCATATTTTAAGGCATATTCAGAAGAAAAGATGCCATGTATTCACCAGCAGAGCATCCCATGCACACTGTAAAAGGCCTCCATTGAAGCCCTGAGTTAGCACATGGCACCTGATGAGATCACAGTGTGGGACTCCAAGCTTTACAAAAGTTCCAGCATCTCTCTGTCAATAGAGAGCTGAGGGGGTTTTTGGGCAAAAACTTGGGATGTAGCTCCTGACTGATGTTCCTGGCTGGCCCTGTTCAGAATAAGCACCACCAGACCCTGTCCCAGACACACCTGCTGGTGTGGTCCTGGGGTTAGGTTAGCCAGGCACACAAATGATCCATTTGTCACAGGGACTGTGATGAATGGCAAATTTGGGGTGTAAAAAGGCTCATAAGCATCAGCCTCTTATGACCTGCCTCTGGAGGTCTGCTTCCTTCTGTACCTCATTTCTCTACCTTAACTTGCAGGGTTTAGTGCAAGAGTGGAGGTTTTTGCACATGCCACTTAGGGGAAAACTCTCAAATGAGCATTTTCAAGGTGCAACTCGTAGAGCTGGAGGCAGAGGGGGCTTGGCACACTCACCCTACAATGGTGCATGGAGCCATTTAGGCAATTTATTGCATCACACCCAAGTGACACCAGCTGGGACCACCCTGGTGACATGCATACCATTGCACATGAATATTTGTAACTGCACTGTTGAGTAATTCGTGGTGGATAATCCACTCACAGCAGTTCTGCTTCCTCTGCTGCTCCCATGCACTGCACACATCCCTCTGACAACACAAAGGAGAAAGGAAGGTTTCACCACCCAAATTTTCAGATAAACCTATACAATGGACACAACAGCCCTCTCTCCTATTGCCCTGTAACGCACTTGCTCTTCATATTTTGTTTCAGCTTCAATACTTATGAAATGTTACTTTAACACCCAGGGAATAGGCTTAACCCAGATAATAGGGGAGAGACTTGGCACAGATCAGCAGCTCCTGTACTTGACACTGATTAGATTAACACCAAGAACCACTTTAGAGAGGGCAGTGTAATCTTTATTGCCATCACTAACTTGTTGAGAAAGCTCACATCTTCCAGCAATTTCTTTGTTAGATGGAGATATTCACTTAAAGGAACATATGAAACAGCCCTTTGCCTTTCTTTGAGACATCCAGTCCTATCAGCAGTGGATAACACTTTTGAAAGAGCCCAGAGCCTATTTTCCAGAAGGATTTAGTCACAGACTTTCACATAAGCTTATTCATCCTGGCCTTTGGGTTGTGGTTACACACACATTTCTTCAGGACGTGGAGTCAGCACCAGCAGGCAATGTCCACTCTGACTCTCCCCTGCTGCTCCCATGCTCCTGCCACCCCTCTGTGCCCATGAAGAACAAGGAAGGAAGTGCAGGGACTGCCACAAGCTGTCCTGGTTGGTGGCAGCGTGACTTGCTGGAGCCAAAAGTGCAACAGAGAAAAATGTGGAGCCACAGCTTCAAGCGCTTCTCAGTGGGTAAATTAATGTCCACAGTGCTCCATCCTGCCACAGCCAGACTGCTCCCAATTCCTGAGCTCTGGAGACAGCCCAGGTACATTCTCATGTCACTCTGTCAGGTGTCCAGGTGCTTCAGATACTTCTGATACATTTTACACTACATTTACATTTTACACTATAGCTGCTGGTTTGGGTTTGCCTCACCCAATGTGAGGAACAGCTCTGTTCATGGCTGAAGAGGCTAATTCCCATCAATTATTGTGTTTCAGTGAAGCAAACAAGCATGAAAGCACCTGGAGATGGACAGCCCTGGGCTAACAAATCCTGATCCCTCATGTTCTACAGCTTTGCCTACTGCAAACACACTATCTGACAACCATAAATCACCAACTTATTATGTAATGGCTATGCTGTTTCATAGACAAAGATGCATTTCACAGAGAGTATGGTTTTAATAAACAGGCAGCCTTTCAGTGGCTAGACTGGAATAAGCCAGTGATCTCAGTCCAGTTCCTGTTGGAAAGGTTGTCACAGCACAGAAAACACGGGCACAGATGGGTGGATTGTTCATGGGCTGCAGTGGACACAGAGTGAATTTCTCACCCAGGGCAGGTTATGGCAGCAGTGCCATTGCCTGGGCTGAGCCAGGGGTACCTGGCCCATGGCTGTGCCAAGGGATTGGATCCCTTGGGTGCCTCACTGGAATTCTCAGGCCAAGTATGTGCACAGTTAACCTGGGGCCTCTAATTAGTTCCCCTGAACATGACCATGCAGTAAATGCAGGGCTATGTGGAGCTGACTGAGTTATGACCCACCCTCACATGTGCAAAGCATGCACTTCTGAAATGCAACGGGAAATATTCATTATTCTTGGATAGAGCTCCCTTTGAGTCCAGCAGCTACAGCAGCTGTCGTCATTTACTGCATTAGCAAGCACTATTTCTGTGAATTTATATCACCATGTCCCAGAGCTCTGTGCCAGCAATACGCTTAAGCCACTGCTGCAAAATAATCCCATCTATATTGGCCACATATTTGAGATATTATGATTAGACTTTTTTAGTGGGTGCTAGGAATTATTTATATAAATAATATATATATGTAGCATGTGTGTATGCACAAGGGTTTTTACAATCAACCCTAAAAAGGAAAGAAATATATTTTCATTCTTATATTTTGACATGGTTCTCCCCTGTCAAGCTAATAGAGCTATGCCAGTCCTGTAAAATATTTATGAAATAACCAACTATGAAGAAATAATGTAATTTAGTGTGTTTTTTCTTAATTATGTTTTTTACGTATTTCCCACAGACTATCAAATCTGTCATTTCAATGGAATAGGTGTTGATACCTGAGGGTGGCTGATATCAGTCAGAACATGGACTGATGTCAGGATTTTAAGAAACAAAAGTATTAGCCAGCACCTTTACCGAACCCTGCACTTCCAACCTATGCAAGAACCTTGTCTTTCTTGTAACATCATCTTCAACACATATTAGAATATGTATTGAGAAAATCTTGGATTGAAATATCTTCAAATTTTAGTTATGATAATGATACTGAAATGTTGGCTTTTTTATCCTCCAATTTAATTCTGGAGAGAAAATGTATATTCCAGCAAAAACACATCTGCAGATTATTTTATAGACAAACCTGTTCTGGAAAACTAATCCTAAAATTTTATTTTATGGGTAGCATGAATCTTACTAATAATGATCACAAAATAGTAGAATCTAGTGCAGTTAAAAAGAAAGGTACGTGGGACTGCAGCTTGAATGGGGAAATAAAACACCCATGTTGTCAGAGTCCTGTTACATTTCTTACAGATGATTAAAAAGAAAGGTACGTGGGACTGCAGCTTGAATGGGGAAATAAAACACCCATGTTGTCAGAGTCCCGTTACATTTCTTACAGATCTATTGTCATGTTTGCAGAGGACATTGCAGAACGCATTCAACCATCATTAATGGTTGGACTCAATGATCTTAGAGGTCTTTTCCAAACTTAATGATCCTCTGATTATATGATATTTTGTCTGAGAGGGTCTGAAAACTTACATTTTCCTCTGCCACTGAAATCCAAAGGCATCTGGGATGGATTTACTACAGCTCCACACTCCAGATTCTGAACCTGAGGATACACACAGGTGCTTTACCCAGTGAACATCATAGCTTATTTCTTCCTGTTCCTTCCCTCCTTCATACCTTTTAATGAGCCAATTATTTATCAAATGGAAAGGAAGACCCAACTGAGCCCAAAGTGCAACCACCACACCTGCTCAGATTTCCCTGTGTCCAATACTGATTCAGCACGAATACACTTTCCAAAAGGCTGCCAGAGTCTGACTCTAGCAAACCAAATTCAGGAGCTGTAGGAATTCCTATTTATGATCAACCTGCATTGTCTTTTTCCAGATCTGTTTGGCTTAACCTGGACAAAGATGTGAATGTTCTCCCAGCAAGCCAGAACTCACAGTGTCCACTCAAATCAGCAGACTTGGGTTGACTTGTTGGTCCTCCTGTGCTCTGAAGGTCTGGCACCCCAGTGAGACTGCATTTTCAGACTAGAATAACCAGCCAAACATCCACAGATCAGTGTGCTAGGGAGACAGGGATACTTCTTGAATCAGTTGTTCCCTGAGGGTGGAGGACATGAGGAACAGGGAAACAGAGTTAATTGCAGTACCTTGCACAACTGACTTGGTGCGTGGGCTGGAGCATCCTCTATCAGAGTTTTGCTCTAGAAGAATCATAGAATCCAAAAATGGTTTGGGTTGGAAGGGACCTTAAAAATCATCTAATTCCAAACCTCCCACTATGGGCAGGGACAGCTTCCACTATCCCAGGTTGCTCTAAGTCCTGTTCAACCTGCTCTTGGACACTTCCAGGGATGGGGCAGCCACAGTTTCTCTGGGCAACCTGTGACGGGGCCTCACCACTCTCCCAGGGGAGGATTTCTTCCCAAAATCTGATGCTGTAAGCACTCTCCTGCAGCTCAGCGGCAGGATGTACAGGATGTAACACTGCATGGAAGTTGGGGCAAGTGGAGTGAAGCTGGGGGGCCTGAGTCTGCCAAGACACACTGTACTTACCCCAACTTCTTAACAGGACACTTGGCTCCCTCCCAGACTGGATCTGCCACTCAGAGCAAGTCATTGTAATAAATTCTAGACAGTGATACAACTGTCTGATCCTGTGGGACATGGAATTCAGGAAAAGTTGTGGGTGCTGAGATTAGACTTTCAGATAAACAGATCCCAAAGGATGCTGTGCCCAGTGTGTAACATTTTCAGTGAGACTCTTTTGGAAAGAGTCTTAATTCATTCATGTGAGCTACAGTGTTGAGTCTTTTCAAAAAGGGTCCTAATTAATTCTTATTTGGAATGGCAAGAGCCTCTGTCTACAAGCTGCCTTGATGCTTTTACATTATCTGCTGTTACAATCAAAGCAGTGTGTTGCATCACACTTCAGAGTTACCTGCAAGGAATAACCTATCACTAAAGAAGATAGCAATCACAAAATGAATGATTTTGGATTATAGACACTCTCCAGTCCCTTTATTATTTAGGTAGGAAAAGGTGTTTTGAAAATAGAGCAGGATTTGAGAAAAGAATCTTGGCAATTACCAATTTTCAGTGCAAACCACAAGATCTACTTCAGCACTGTCTAGTTGCCTTGGAACTGAATGTATTTAACTGTATATTCCCCTTCCTGGAATTATTTCTGCTGATTTAAAGGCATCCATGTGCCTTTTACTTCCCCTGCATTTATAAGCAAGGAGGGCACAAACTGTTTTCAGCCCAGCCCCAAAATATTTTGGCTGTTTACCCAAAAGGGCCATGAATTTGATGTGAAATCCACACACACCTTCAGCACCATGAATGTACCCGCCATCTATACATTCTACCCCAAACTGAAAGTTATGCATGTTCTTGCTAACCTAGTTTTGAGTGTGTGTGTGCTTTTTTTTTTTTAACAATAGGCCTAAATCCATATTAATGATCCAAAAAGTGACCAGGCCTCAGCACCTTTTGTCCTCTATACATTAACTATCCAATAATCAACAGTAGCTGTCCTGTACTCTGGTGTCTTTAGCCTAATTCAGAGGGACAGATATTTATCATCACCCTTGAATTGGGTGACCCATTCTGACAGGTCGACATCCTTATTTATGTAACAATGTCATAGACAGTAACTGCTAATGAGTGGAGTGACACAGAGGTCTGTTAGATGGAAAGGCAGAGGAAAGCCGAAAAGGGCATGAGGGGTTAATGGGACTTTTCTGTTCCAGCCTCCTGGGATGTGTAATTATGTTCTAATAAGAAATGAATGTATTGATTAGATTAGTGTGCAATTGTGTTCATGTGCACACGTATAGTGCTGCATGTATATAGACAGTCATTGTGTGTGCCTCTTGTCCCCTCAGCGTGTATTTGAACCCAAAGTATCTTTGTGATGGGGCCAAAAACAAGCAGAGCACTCCCACAGCCCTCTTCTTGTCCTTGTGGTGGCAAACTCCATGTGAATTCAACTGGAGTTTATCTGACTAAAGGCTGAATTTAACTTCAGTAAACACCAAATAAGGGCTTCAGGATTAGGCCCTCACAAACAAATGACTTCCTATTTGCATTGTTTGGGCTGAACACTCACCATCACTTAAGAGAGCAGTAAAAGCAGCCAACACATTGTAAACAGTGTCATCTGCTGAGGAGACCATCCACCAGCCAAAGTAGGCCATGCTCATGCCTGATGGACGGCCACTTCCAGCAGCCTGCTTACAGTAGGGAGGAATTTGGCCCAGCATTCTTTCTCATCCAGTAAAATATGTTCCCTGACAGGTCAAGGAAAGCATCCTTCACACGCTCACAAAGGGCCGATTCTCCGCCGCATCCCTCCCAAGTGTGTGTGTTCTGAACTCGAGGGTGAATTCCCTTGATGGGAAAGACACAACAATAGGGGAAAGCAGGGCAGGGGGAAGGAAAGCATGTCTGAAAATTAGAGCTGCCCTCAGCCCAGGAGCCCAGGGAATGCGGCTGACAGCAGTGCTCTCACCGCAGCCCCTCGCTGACGCTAACACGGGCAGGCAGCACAACTGCGGGCTTGGTACCTTACACTGTACAGATTCCAGCCAGCAGCAGAGCCCTGCACGTCCTGGGGACTTGGGTGTGATGTCTGAGCTGGGAAGGAACAGACAGGGCCAGGCTGGCAGAAGAATAGGCTTTGTGGGTCACCACCTCAGCCCCCGTCCCCGGGATAACGAAGGCCGCGGCACCAGCGCGCACAGGCCTGTGACAAATTAGTACCTCCAGTTGCACGCTGAAGAAGAAATAAATTACTTTCTAGTGACTCCCTCTGGAAAGAAGCAGCATTATTAGGCTCTAATGGGATTTCCTTCTACCCCAGTCTTGATTAGGACATTTGTGAGGCAGAGGGGAGGGAGGAAGGGAGGGAAAACGGAAGGATTCTCAAGTCTGAGGAGGGCCCACTTTATCCAACCATAACTTTTGTGAATTGTGGCCAGGATTCCAGATGTGGCACTCAGGACAGGCTGCAGTGCAAAGAAGCGAAAGAGGATTTACTAGGCAAGATTTCCAAACATCTCAGAAATGTTTAAACAAAGTCATATAAGAACACACTAGGTTCATTGTCACAAAAGAAGAATCTCTTGGAAATGGATTCTCATTAATGTATCTTTTTTCCTGAAGAATGAAAGACAGAGGGTATTAAAATACGGCACTTGCAACCTGGAGGTCAATGGACCCCTCAAGTCTGACCTTTATCTGAGGGATAATGATTAAACACATTTCTTTCTCATTGCCATACTACTGCAAATTTCTCATCTGAGCAGCACTGAAGTTTGGGTTTTGTTGTTGTTGTTGTAAACAAAAAGTGTTTTGATGCAGAAAATTGTTCAGGGAACATATTTATAAAAGACAATGTATTTATATGCCCTACAAGACAGACTTAAAATCCAAGCTAGAGCTAACTGTGAAGGCTCACCTTGTAAAAATTTTCCTTAATGGTGAAAGTAGAGATTAAAAAAGCCTTGAACCGGTGATGGCTGTAGGAGTGTTATCACTGATTTCATGAGGGCTGAGATCACATGAAATGAAAGAACTGGAGAAGGAATAATCTTGCAAAATGATGGTGTTTTCTTCTAAATAAAGTATGATGCTCAAGCAAGTTCAGAATCCAGGCTGAATAACAGAAATGCCCTCTGAAGTCAGAGGCATTGCAGAGCTCAAATCCAGGTCCAAGCAATGTATGCAGGGGAGTTAATTTTTCAGCAACTGCTGACCCTTTGACTCTAATAGTTGAGGGCTGGATCACATTTGAACATCCACACAAAACTGATTTCCCCATTATATTGATGGGAACTTTGCAATGCAATGAATCATCTTCAGCTGGCTGATTTATTTCACAGGGCAACTTGAGGCAGCAAACTTGGAGCAAGGTAGCCCAAAGTAAGATGAAATATCCTTCCCTGTCCCATTTATTAGTGTCAGCATCAGCATAAGCTTTTCTCCTTAATGAACTGATCTTTCATTCAGGCCAGAGAGGATCCTGAGAAAGTTTTCCTCGCTTCTTTATATTTTGCCAAACTTCTAAGTGGGCTCCTAAAAACTTATTGAAAGAGCATTACTCAGTCTGACACATTCCATTTATTTCAATATGGTGACAAAGAGGGAAGATCTAGTTAAAAATATTGCAATAGCCTTATGGGATACTTATGGGGGTTTTTTAAATGTAATACATCACAATAGAATACTTTGTTTTTGTAGAAGGGCATTCTGTATTCGCCAAAAAAGCTGCTGACTTAATCATTAGTTATGATGAGAAGAGATTTAGTGCTCTCTTTCTTTACACTGTCACTGAGAACAATGTCTATGAAAAAGCCTATGCTTCCCATTATAAATCACTATAAGCTCCATGAAAATTTCTCCTCTACCCTGGGGTTTAAGGGAGCAGATACTCGGTGATGCAGCCTCCCAACAGCAGCACTTTATGCCGAGCTCTACAAGTCCGTGGAATGCCATGGTTCACCCTAAGTCCAGGCACTATGAGTGCGTGCAGTTCCCATTGTTCAGCAATTTATGAATGGCTACTCTTTGACAAAAAATGAAATACCTCTTCCTTTGCAGTCTGTACATATTATTAAAATGCTCTAAAGCTGTAGCACATTACCACTCTTAGCACTGCAAATATATATTACTGTTTCTCATCAGACTGCCTTTGAGAAATACAGTGTAGCCTTTGCTCCTTCACCCTCTCATGCCCAAATTTCATATCTTATTTAGGGTAAGTGAGCATTCAGAAATGAAGCAAATCAAAAAAGGAATGGTTCATAGATGCTTCCTTCACTGAATGAAGAACACCATATCACATCACCTCAAAAGGCCAATTCAACCTTAAAGGTTTTATGGGGGCAATTCTGAGATGCATCAGATGAGAGATGAGAGATGCATTTCTCAAAATTATCTATATAAGAAATACAAATACACACAGGTTTGACTCTTTAACCTTCTTCCCTTCCTTCTCTCCTCCCTAATATTATAGTCACATACACTGGCTGGATTTTATTGTAGAACTTTGTAAAGAAGAAAAGAAAAAAAAAAGAAAGTGAGTGTTCCACACATCTGTCAGCATTTTTTCTTGTTTGTTGGCCCAAGCTGACAGCTTATTTTTTGTTTCCTAGTTTATCAGAAGGCTATCAAAATGTTTTGAAGAAAACGAGCCAAGACATTTTCCCTAGATATTGGTGTCCTCTAATATTTAAATTCATTCTTCTGAGTTTGTTTCCTATTTGCTTCTTCCTCCATCTCTTGAAGATAATATTCTGAGAAGCAGAGTTGCTTGTTGCATCACAAGCAGTCTCAAATTTGTCCTTTACCAGGTTTAAGTCTGCAAGCCCTCTTCAAAATTCATATCATTGGGCTCAGTTTGAAAGGAAGGACTTTGATTCAGCGTTCTCAGCCACCCACACTGGACCTGAAAGGCCTCTAGAAATAGCCCTTGTCTGCTTTGTTTCTCAGGAACCAGAATAGACACATTCCCTCTGGTCTGCCCTGAGATATGGATTTGGCTCAATAAGCACATGTCAGCTGCAGAAGCAGCTGGCTGTGGAGCAGTTTTCATGGAAATTTGAAGCCTGTGTCCTCTGAAAAGACAAAAAATTATTTCAGTCATTTATTTGTTAATTTTTTAAAATTTATCCTGGATGAGGCTTGAGGTGGCTAATGGTTGCAGTCTAAGATCAAATTCTTACTGGCCTCTGATTTCAGTTTGGTGATTGGCACTACTACTGTGAATAAAATCAGTTCTAAAACGTCCCACCTATGTATGCTAGATGCCTGTAAGACCTTTGTGCTAGAAAGCAGCAAGATAAAAGCACAAGATAAAAGCACGTATTTTATAGGTCCTTGGCTTCAATCACAGCTCCCAAAGCCACATGCTGACATCAGGATTTAAATTTTCACATTAAAGCAAGGCATGCCTTAGCCCTCACAGGTAAATAATGCCTGAAGACATTTCCCACCTTAATGGTTTTATGGATGTTGGAGTGTCCAAACTGAGCCAATCCTGTTAATGGGCTGGGAACAGAGGCAGCCTGGTGATTCCCACTGTCAGCATTCCCCAGAGGAGTCCCACAGGAGCCTCCCTGTCCCTGCCTGGAGCTTCCAGGCAGACAACACCCTGCCCAAAGAGAGAGAGTGGTTGATTGGAACAGTGTTTTCCAAAGAGAATCCGACACAGAAGGCAGCTCTTGTGTGGAGAACCTCACCAAAGCAGAGGTGCTGCCCAAATGGACTGCCAAAGCCTCAGACTGTCTCAACCCACCTGGAATCTGAAGAGCTTGGACAAAATCAAAACTCTTTAAACCTCTCAACAGTACAAAATCCTCCAGTAATGACAGCAATTAGCACCTGTCATCTCCATCCTCTCCAATCCTACAAAAAAGTTTCATCTACTTTGTAGATCTGTTCCCGACTGCACCTGTGAATTTTTTTGCTTTCTAACATTCGAATGAGATTGAAAAAGCTGTGGCAAAATTAAAGCTAAAACTGCAAGTTCTTAAACCCATGAAAATGTAACAATTACAATTATTGCAGTCACCTCCTTGAGTGATCTGTCCAGAGTTCCTGGTTTCCTGTGGCGGATTCTGCCATCCCGACCTACGCTAACTCAGTCCTCTCCAAAAACACCCTGGTGCTCTGGCTTTGAATCCCACAGCTTCTCAGGGGAAAACAAGGCCACTCCATTCCCACTTCCCCTCACTTCCACTCTGCTGCTCTCCAGGGGTCTACCACCCTGGCTCTGCTGCTCCCCCAGGGGAAGCAGAGTCCAGAAAACAGATGGTTCTCTCAAAGGATCCTTGTCCTTCCTGCAGGTTTTCTAACTCCAAACTAGAGAGGGAAAAAGTGGAGCAAATGTGACCCTGGCAATTGAGATCCTTTGCTCATACAAGCAGGGCTATTAAAGCTGAACAGGAACATACATCATAATAATTAAAGTGGGCATGAGTTGGCTTTGAATTGCAGGAACTCTGGGTGACCACATTTCACTTTCCCTGTCATTGACTAAGATAGAATTTCCTCCTTCTCATCAAATGGCAACTCTTTTATTTATGGATTACATCTATGCCTTGGAAGGAGGTAGAGTTACTGATAAAGTTTTCCTGAAAAAAACATGCTGTATTTTCTTTCAGCTCACAGATGACTGCAGTTGATCACATCTGTTTTCCAGCAGACATCAGTGTATCCAATTAGAAAGATCACAGAATATTTTAGAGGTCTTGGGATTATTTGGTCAGCCAAAAGATTTGGGCTTTGAAAAAGAACAAGAAGGCAAATCTGCTATGTGCTAGTTTTTGTGACAACCATGGTAAAATAGTCCCTTAAAACTCATTACACAGATCTATCCTTAGCATTAAACATAAATACATGTAAAAACCAGGAGTTTGGGGGTTCTTACTATTATATTAAAAATTGTGGTGACTAAACGATTTGCAGTCCTGGCTGAACTGACAGGAAAGGTTGGGGTGTTCATGGTCACAAGATATTTCAAATACAAAAAGTAATCAACCACTTCTTTTCCTTGAAAGAATGTATGAAGACTTTAGAAAAAAAAAATAAAATTCACTACTTAAAAGGATTGAAATGTTATCAAAATGTTTTGATAAGTTGTTTGAATTTTCATCTTCAGCTCTGATATGACAAATGCAATGCATGGAAGAATCTTCAAATTAAAAATCGGGTTTTTTGATCTTTGTAGTTCTAAAATAAAATTTTATTTTGACACTTTCATTTTAGGATGTTCATGACAGCAATGGAATCAAACTTTATGGAAAAATATTGATAACAAAGAAGTAATCATTTCTTAGTTGCAAAGACTGAAAACATCTTTGAAATGTCTCTGACAGTTAATTTCTTGGTTTTCCACTAATGCTTATGTCCATTATGTCCTCCTGTAAATAACTTCCCAGGATCTGACAGCTGAAACCATGGGAGCTCCAATGCATACCTACAGACTCATAGTTCAGAAGATTTAATAGTTGTTGAGTTTTTGTGGGTTTGGGAGGAAAAAAAACAAGAGAAAAAAAAATCTGTTGAGTTTTGGGGGGAAAAAAAAGCAAGAGAAAACGATTGGGCATTAAGGAAAAAAAAAAGGCTGAACACAGAGCCAGAAGGCACAAAAAATTATCTTGAGAAAAGTGAATTGGATGGGATTTTGGGCAAAGTGCTACCTGTGGAAAGGCCTTTGGACTGCAAGCCAGGATACTCTCCCTTGTGGCTTGATGCTTGCTTGATGCCTTCAGCTGAGCAAAGCTTTGCATGCTTAAGCAAAACAAACAGGAATACATGAGAAATTGCATTTTCTTCATTGAAAAAAAAGGCAACTCTATGGCAAATCAGTCAGCTTTAAAAGGAAACAGCCAACCTTCAAATTTATTGTGAGTCTTTCAGCCAAGCCTTGAACCCTGAGAACTTTTTCCTTCCCAGTGCCATAGGAGAGACATCCAGCATTGCAGATTCCAACCTTCAAATTTATTGTGAGTCTTTCAGCCAAGCCTTGAACCCTGAGAACTTTTTCCTTCCCAGTGCCATAGGAGAGACATCCAGCATTGCAGATTCCACACAGGGGTGCTGGAGCATCCCTGTTGTGGGGGTTGAAGCCCCTCTTTGGGACTGCCACCCCAAAACACTACCAAAACCCTCACTTTACAACTGCATGGTGCTGTGCTGCAGCTTTCCTTCCACAGGGCTTCCTCCACCTTCCACTGGTGCTGCTGGGACAGGGCTGTTGAACCCCTCAGGACAAAAGGAGTTCTGCAGAACCTCGTTATAGGTTCAATATAAATAGTTCTACTGTAGCCTTGCATGCCACAATAGATGCTGTTTTACTTGGGCAAGTGTGGTTTTTGTTAGACACATAAAACACAGAGTGGGTTTTAATGGCTGATCAGACCCCGTTAGAGCAAATTGCATCTTTAAATACAAAGGATGAAAGGATCTCTATTATTCTACAAATTTCTAGCAGCGCTGCACCTTAAAAGGAATTTTATAGCAAATTTGTAGCTTTGCAACCAGCTCATGAACCAGGGGGCATAAAAAGGACATGTGTTCCAAGAGCAAATGCATTCCATATTTCAGAAATAATAAGTTCTTGCTCGAACCCAGATCTCATCAGTGCAGAGAAAGGACTTTGCACCCATGGGAACAAGGACTTTTCTGTCTCCAGCAGAACAATTGCAATCCACATGAACATTCAAGACTAAAAATCCACATTAGGGGAAACACTGTCCCAGCAGGTCTGGCTCATAGGAAGTAAAAAGATTAAAATACTCTAACAGCAATAAGGTTTGTGCAAGGCAAGTGCATCTTCACACAGGCAGGAAGAAAATGTTCATGTGATCTTGGAATTAATGAAGGTTGTAGGATTAGAAGGTGCAAGACACAAACATCTCATAGCCTTAAACCACAATTATAATTAATAAGTAATATTTGAGGCTTTGTACTCTATATGGGTATTTATATTAATTTATATGGGTAAGCAGCTGGAGCCCTAAGCAGATCACTGGGGCCAGGGAAGTGAAAGTGAGAATATGTGATGATTTGCTGGTATTGAGAAGGTAAATGAAATCCTAGGCTTTTTAAGTGAAGAATGAAAATTCTTCCTTCTCTACTTACATTTTATTACTTACAGTCATGGTTCTTGATCTCTCCCCACAGCTTTCTTTCATGTAAACAGTTTTTCTTCATGCATTGGAAATTCCAGCTTCCCAGAGAGGGGATTCACAGCCCTAATCAGGAGAAGGAAAATTAAAAAGGATGAAAATAAATCAGAAGAAACTGAGTGGGAAGCAGATTTTAAAGGTGCAAAATTTTATTCTTCCATGAGAAAAGTCACATTGGTTCCAAATTAGTGAAAGCTGTCGATACCTTGACCAATACCTAAGCCACAAACAGTGAGCCACAGAGCATCCCCTGCACATTCAGCAGGGCAGTGAGTGTAGGGGAACACTGGGATGATTTGTCTGCAACAAACCTCAGAGTCTTGAGGCAACTCCTTTTTGTTCTCATTCATGTAAATCCTTGCATGCACTCAGGCCTGAAGCATTTGAGCCCTTTCAGCAGTGCACCAAGCAGTGATGCACTGCGACCTCCTGCATCTCTTCCTCTAGCAGAACATGAAATCTGAGAGGGTGGACCTGGACAGCTGAGCAGAGGGTGGGGAGCCCTTCCATGGTGTGCTATCCCCAGAGAGAGCTTCGTGTCTGAGTCATGCCCTCAAAAATGTTGTCTCTTGCAGAGATCTGCTTTCTCTATTTAGGAAAGCCCTGTTGTGCCAGAAAAGTGAAGCTATTTTTTGTGACAGGGCACTGGCCTGGCTTTGCTAAGGGTGAAAGGAAATGGCACCAAGGTTCATTTTTCCTCATCCACAAGCAGCAACCCATGAAGCTTTACATTTATCTATGGATGATACATTCTGAATGCCACAGAAAAAACAAATAATTGAAGAAAAATGATCAAAACCACATCATGATCCCAAATAACTTGAATAAAAAAGCAAAAGACTTGAACATGAACTTTATGTGAAGTAAAGATGAATAAATTTTGGCACAATTAGCCAAAAATTGCAGAAAATGTTCTAGTTGGTTCTTTCCCACTTTTTCACTGCATCCAAGTTTCAGTTAATGCAAAAAGATGGAAATTTCTATTTGCAAGCTAGAGAGATTTCCTGGGCTCAAAACCAGAGTATGTCTTTAAGACAAATTCATGCCTCCAAAAATCCTATCACAAATAATAACTTACATTATTCCTTTATTCTCTATACACAGGATGTGTAGATAAAGTCTGGGTTGATTTTCTTACAATGTGTCCAAATGCCTCTACTGTGGAAAACTCCAGGTTTCCAGTGGTATAAAATCTTACTGTGAGACAAGAGCTGTCTCATGTTTGGAAGTCAGGAGGCTGCTGCTTTTTCTACTCCTTCCTGCCATCTGCAAGATCTCATATGGGGTAAAAACGGGAAATTACTTGAGCAAATCTTCAGCTTTCCTCAGTTTGCTTTAAATAATGTCCTCAGCCTTCTGCCTCATGATTTACATAATAAGGAGACTGTGTTGTGTTATTACATCAGTTTCATTTCTTCAGGGAAAAGGGCTCCAGATGTATTTGACTAAGTCATTAGTGCAAACATCCCATATTTGTAACAGCATTCCCTAGATCAACTGCAAAGACACACTGTTGATTTTGGCTGCAGCCTGAGGAGTGCATAGACACTGCCACTTGATCTAAGCAGCTGCCTCCTCATCACTCCCTCCAAGTTCATTGTCATGGAGAGAAGCACAAACCCCTAATGGATCCACAACATGAGACTCATGGAACCTGGCAGATGACTCATCTGATAAAAATCACCCTTGTACCGCTATTCAAGGAGGAGGGGGGAAAAAACAGACTTAGCCTTCCTCAGAGAGATTGCTTCCTTTGGTCAGGGTGTTTTTCATGGCTCATATGGGAATGAAATCACAAACAAGCACAGAGTGGGATCCTGACACCTCAGCGGCTGTCAGTGGGGTTATTGGAAGCTCTGGAGAGTAAAGTCCTATTCAGGGTGAGGAAAAGTTACAAAAGCCCTTCCTATCTGACTTGAAACCAGCTCTGAAGTGTAACAATGAACAATGTATGACCCAGCAGAATTCTAGAAGTAAAAGCACCGATTTTCCTACATTATTTGCTGCTTGATTCAACTCATACAAAATCTTGGCTACACCAAATTATTACTCACTAGCACATACAGCAAGAGGAAGCTTTTTTAATTGCAGATAAAGCCTCATTGTTGATTTACTTTTGTACCCTAATATTGACAATTAGAAATGAAAAAAAAAAAGCTAATTAAAAGATAGGTAGCTTTAAATTGTTAGCAAATTGCTCCAAACAGGCACAATAGTGCACATGACAAAAATGTGCAAGCGAGTTCCCTGAAATACTGCTGCAAAGCAGAAAACACATGGCTAAGTAGGTAAGCAGCTTCTAAAAGGAAATAACCTAAATAACTTATTTCTGAATGGAAGTTTTGAGAATAGATCAGGAATTCTGGTAGATGCTGACCCATTTGTATCACATTTGTGTCACAGCCTCCATTTGCTCCCTGGATGCAACCATAAGACTGAGACTTTTCTGTAAATGGTTGGAATTATAAACTGAGTGAGGACTGTCATGTTCCCATACAATAAATTCTGTATTTTTCATTTAGAAACATTTCTTTTAGAAAACATTGTCATTTAGCATGATACAAAGATGTGGAAGAATTACAACGTACAAGTAATGGACAAGCAATATGTATATATATATTTATATTTGACACATGCTCTCCTACAGGATTAGACCCCATTAAAAGGTAAAAAATTGCACTTATTGCTGTCTCCTGGCTTTGTCATAACTGTTCAGATTCCTGTTGCTGCTCAGGAGATGTGATATCTGCACTTAATTGTATCATTTGAAAGCCTTAGAAGAGGGTATTCTAATGATTAAATCAATGTAAACCAGGTTTCAGAGCCAAAATAATCAAAAGTCTGACCAAGGCAAATGTTCTCAATAAAGTGAGCTTGCCAAACACAAGTGCTAATTAACACCTGATTCTAATTTGGGGATTTGAAAGTGTGGCAATGAAGCCCTGTGATTCTGCAAGTAGAAATAACATTGTTTTCCCCCATTGGTGGATTGCATGGATTGCCCTCGTAGCCAAAATTCCTCCTTTTGATCCATTCTGGGTACAATCCATCAGAGCAGGGGCAGCTCTGCTCAGGTTGTACAGGACTTCCCTGGCTGAGGATATTTCCCATTCCTTGGTGTTTCCCCCAGCTGTAGTGGTTCTGGATGAAATTTGATCTCCCTCGATGTCGGCTTCCACTGACAATTTTCAAGATGAGAAAAGTTGAAAATATCCCACTGGCTACAAATGGCAGAAACGCGTGGTCACGTTCTTTCCTATTTCCTGTCATGGTGGATTCTGATTTCTGAGGGAGGAAGAATTCTCCTTCAGCCAGTTGTCATATGGGGAGCTCAGCACCTCCTGGGTACTGTGGCAAGTCTTTCATTCAGCAAGGACTGGGAACAAAAGCAGATGTAGCAGCATGGGACTAATTCCTGAAGTCACTGGGCATTTGATCAGTCACCTGGATAACTCAGGGCTCTGCGTTGAGTTCTTTACCCTCTTCATTGACAGATCAACCACAGCCTGGCAATAGGTGGGATCTTTGTGGACACCCCAAATGGCCAGGACTGGCTTTGCAAACAGAGAAGGGCTGAAAAGACAATTTTCCTTCCTGCATTAAGCAATGAGTCTTCCCAGTAGACACAGTGAGCCTCCTCTGTGGATAACTGCAATACTTCAGACCTTGGGAACACAACACTAATCCAGTGTCATCTCCCAAAATATTTTTTTTAAATTTCCTAAGTCCACACTCGTTGGCACTCTCACATTTCTTTGCATGAGGTTGGCACCACTATACCCCAGTAATTTTTACAAAATAAAGTTACTGCTGCCTTAGGCCTGAAAGCTGGGGCACTTCTCACTTGTGACATGCCTAAAACAACATGCAATTGAACTCCATGTGTGACATACACAAGTAATTACCAGGGCATGCAATATACAAAGCATCTTCAAAAACAAAGTGACATAAATTTAATTTCTAGCTGATTGTTGGTGAACCCAGTTACAAAATCAACACCTCATGTATTTGATCTACACAACAGCTACATTATATCATCTACTGATCTTTTTAATGGTTTACTCAGTTTACTTAGTCCATCATTAAAAAAAAATATGAAAGCCAAATTTGTAAGTGCAGTGTCTACAGAAATATTTGAAAAGACTCATAAGTATTTTATTACCTCTGCAGTGCAAATGTATTTAACTGCCTGTTTAAAGCAACTGCAGTTTGTTCTTAATAAGGGTGAATTTGCACTATAAACAGCATCCCCTCTTTGGAAACAATACTTCCTTTATCTGCTTGTGTTCAAAAGCTCCTACCAGGGAAACCTAACTTATCTGTTTCATCTTAAAACTGGAGCTGCCTGTCAAGCTTTGACAATCTTCAGATTCTTTTGGAAATAGGAAGCAACCCATTGTGTTCAAATTTGCTCTTAGTGACAGCTGATCCCACAGGAGCATCTAGTTAGAAAATAATTGATAGCACTTGAAACAGAAAGGACTGCAAATCAGGTATGACAAGTTTGCATTCAATTGCAGCTCTAAAACTAATTGTCCAGTTAAGAAATCAGCTTCAAAAGGAAAAAAAAAAAAACTTAAGGGGAAGGAAATGAGAAGTTTGTTTATTGCACATACACTTTCATTCTGACAATATTTTCCTCTTTAAAAGGCAGGTCTGGAATAAGCAGTACATAAAAGGGATGGGCCCAAAGCAAAGCCTCCAAACCGAATACTCCGAACTTTATGACTCAAGCCCATCTGTAGTTTGTTATAAACAAGTCATAAGGCATAAATGAAAAAATCTGGATGCAGAAGGACAGAGGCTCGATCCTGGTACTATTGAAGTGAACAGAAAAATCTCTTGCTGACTACAGAGGACTTTGGATCAGGCATTAAAATTCCACAGTAATACTGGCACAGCTTCAATCGTGTGAGTGTGTGCGCGCACGCTTGTGCATAAATACACACACAGCCCAATATTAGGGATTTTTAACCCTGACTCTTATGTCAGACTCCAACACCGGATGTCAAAAATGAAGATAACATGGGAGGAAGTTTATTTTGATGAGGAAATCCCTAAATGCTGTTGAAAATATGCTTGGAATGGTTAATTAGCATGTAGGGGCTTTGAAGGAAATGATATCTTGCAGCTTGACCATCATCTTTTTGCCAGGTTTCCCTTCAATTTATCTCTTATCTGCAGGAAACTGTCTCACAGCTTCTGAATCTGCTGTTGGCTAAAAAGAGAAAAAGGACAATGACTCATTGTTGGGCAACAAGACAAGTTCTATTTGGATTCTAAATTTCCACATTAATAGGAGTTAATGTCCTATCTACTGTACTTCAGCCCATCCAGGGGATATGCAGGGTGGGCTCTGCAACCAACCAAAAGTGAAAGTTCCTCCACCATAACAACAAACAGCAAATGAAGAGAAGATATAACACCCAAGGGATGAAAACACTGAGTAAGAAAAAAAAAATCTGCTGTATTTTCTATTACTAAGGCATCCAAAAGGCTTCACTAAAATGAAAGTACTGCAAATAATGGGTAAGACAGGATGCAGGAGCTGATGCCCGCCGAAGTTATTGCTGCTCAGACAACATTAAGCACCTTGACTGCTGAGCCTTTTCTATTCCAGGGGATATTTTCATGCACAATCAAAGGCAGGATTCCTTCCCCTGCAGCGCTGGATGAGGGCTGGCAGGGAAGGTCTGCTTAGACACACGTGGTGAGAGGGGCTGGTGCATCCAGCAGCCACAAACTGGGCTCGGGAAGATCACTGGAGCATCCCGGCCCCCGGCTGGAAATTCCTATGGAAATGCCGAGCTTAAGGAAGTGCTGGGGGAGGGACGAGATGCAGCAGCCGATCCCCGAGTCAACACTAATGAGCACATCAATGAGAGGATTAAGAAGGGATGGGGACGTGTTTCTCCCACTCCCTCTCCTGCAGTGATTGCTCCAGTGCTCAGAGGTGTGGCTTCGTTTGGGTAAGAACTAAAAACTCAGCGGCTTCTCCAAATGTTACATAAAAGGAAAGAATTACATAAAAAAAAAGACCTAAGCGTGTAAATATTTTTTCCAGTTTCGCTGACCAAATCCCAAGCATGCCGTGCATCTTGCATTTTTTTATTCCCCTAGTTGTCTCTCCCCAGTGTTGAGCTAACATCTGAAATAAGAGTACACAATCAGTATGTTAATAATCAAGGAGTTTGCTCGCTGCATTATGCAGACATCAGAGGAATTTCTTCCACTGTCTGATGAATATTATAAACAGGCCCGTTTGTACTAACAGAGCCTTGTGTAGCAAATCCAAAAGTGACAAACCAAACAGCTTCAAGTGGCTGCATTCCAACCCCAGAAGCTCTGAGTATCAACCATCACTGGAGACCTGCATCCCGGCGGCATGGGAGGGAAACAAAGAGCCCCACGCTCTGCTGGGCTGGAGGCTGGCTGACTGTGACAGGGGTTTTTTAACTACCAAAGTTAGTTAAACACTGCAAATGCAATCTGAGGGAAGGCATTTGTTCTGGAGACAGAGAGTGACGCTTCAGCAAGGGTTTACATCTGAGTCATCATCTCTGCCAGCGCGTGTGTCCATCAGCCGGCGCTCATCAGCCAACCCATCACTCCTTAGGTCTGGGACCACCCTGGGCCTCCTGTGCTGCCCTGCTGAAGGAAAGGTCCCCTTCCTCTGGGCTGACTTCTAGATGGCCAACTCTTGGACTTGGAAGTGGTAGTAAACATTCCAAGCATGTGGCCAAACTGCTTGAATTACCGCCTGAAATTTAACATTTAGGGCAAAATAGGCACAGCTCCTTCCCGTTCCCGCATAAAGTGCGCTGGGCTCAAAGCAATGAGGGGTGAGGGGAATAGCAGGAAAGGAAAGAGGAAAATCACCTGAATGGCCCCTTTTTTTTTCCCTGCTGTTTTCCCTCTCTACCTTCTTAGTGTCTTGGGAGACTGGGAATCCTCCTGGAGCAGGCTGAAGTGGGAGAGGGACAACCTCCTTTCTCCTTTCTGCAGATCATCACCATCAGACACGTGCAGAGGCAAAGGCTGCAATCCTGAGGCACAGCGAGCTCTCTAGGACTCATTTTAGAAAAGAAAAGGCTGCAGGCCTGCAGGTCCCTTCCTTTCACATAACTGGACAGAAAGGAAGGCTCAGACAGACATAAGCCATCCACAGTTTTCTCTGTGCCTGCCACTGTCACGAGGCTCGTGCACCTTGTAGTGGAAGGGACTGGGCCAGAAATGCTGGGAGAAATTTTAATCACCCAAGCTGGAGGATGCTCATTTGCTGTATATTCCCACCAAATCACTGGGGTTTCCAAAGTGGGGCCTGGAGACTGTGAAGGGACAAGCCTTTCTCATGAGATTTCCTGTTGGTGCTGCGTCCAGTAGCACCGGAAATATCACAAGAATAGCTTTTCTTGTGGTATTTTATTACTTCTGCTTCTGCTCCTGACCGGAATTGGGAAGTACAGGGGTGCATGGAAATGAAATATAGTGGTCAGGGGAGAGTCTGCCAAAAAATTTGGAAATGACAACAGCAAGAAAGGTCATTCACTCAAGTCTCAGGAACTGCTTCCAACCTGCTCCTATTTTATTCAGACGCATTTACGTGATGCTGCTTTTAAAAGGGTCATTCACCCGAGGCTGGCATCAGCACCTATTCAAACCCGGACTGTCTGTGGTTTAGCTGGGAGTTCTGCTGCTAAGTTCCTATAGAGAAGTGGCTTCTGTTTCCTAAAATGTTTAACTGACATAATCCATCATCAGAATAGGCCCAAGGGAAAAAAAAAAAAAAAAAAAAAAAGCCACATCCTGCTACATGTCAGTTGCATTGCCTTTATTTAATATTATGGCAGTATGATAGCCATATTAGACAATATAAAATCTGCTTTCCCTGGTCAAAAGAGAATCTATTTATCTGTATTTACTTCCTGCTCGAAATTGTTTGACAAATGCTATGGGCAGACAAAATCTGTCCAGCAATTGTTTGTAAATACACGTTGCAAATATTTTTCAGCTCTCTCAGGCCATGGTTCTTGGTGGCAGTGGTGACTAAGCAGTGCAAGCAGCTGCTAGCAATTCTCCCCCAGCCCTGAAGGCAGCCCAGGGGCTGGATCCAGATGGGAGGGGAATGGCTCAGGCAGGGTGGACACCTAGGAGCAGTCAGCAGGAAGGGAAAGCCAGCAGCAGCTCAGGCCAGCAAAAGCTGCTTGGCAATTCACACCCTTGGCATTGCAATCAGACTACCTAAACCACATGGGACTGATTCCATCTCCTGTTTGGTTGATTTAATCTTTACAAGTTACTCCTGTTTCTTCCTGAAGTGAATTCTCCTCCACTGCAAAACTAATTTTGTCCCATTATTAAATAAGTGTTGGCTGGTAATCAACACTTTGCCTTCCTGAACAAGCTCCATTTGCAAATAAACCAAATTAAAAGGAGAATAATGATGAGAAATTATTTAAAAGCCAGAACAAGATTCTCTGAGTTCATTTCCCTATTTATCTGTCATCCTAAGAGCACTTTGCTCAGTTTAGATTAGAAAAGTGAAGTTTTGCTGCAGAAATGCCAATGTCATGAGGAATAATCATGGGTACTTTCAATTCCTTTTTTTGCAGGAGACTTAGGACACTTGTCTCACTCGTGAATAATTGCACTGAAGCTGGGGGGACTATTCCATCATGATAAGACAGATGTGGCCCAAGGAGGCTGTTTTTCTGCTGGTGTTTTGGAGAGCTAAAGGCACATGCTGATGGAAGAAAAAAAGCCTTCCTGTAATAGTTGGCTCCATAGCTTTTGTAATAAAACAGGAGCAAATTCTTCACCAACAACCCGTGCAAGAAGGACAAAAACCATTTCTTTTAAAGTTACAAAAATTTTGTCTCATTCCTCACTCCCTCACAGCTGCACAGATATTCCAAAGCACAGTTCACAGTTCAAAGCAATTATTGTTGTAAAATACCTTGGCTATCATCAAGGACTTTGCTGCACTCTTCAAAGGGCTCCACTCCCAGTTGTGCTTCCCTGGAGTCACCCAGCACAGATTTCCTGTGCTTTTCCCTTTTTTTTCACATCCTGTTCTGAGTTGCCACTGTTGGGTGGCATTTGGCTCATATCTATTGGCTGTGTGTGCATTTATTGCACACCTGTCCTTCCCCTGGGACACTAAAGTATAAATTGATGTTGTGCAGTTGCATAATAGAGAAATACTTTGAAAAATCAGGGATAAGAGAAATGAGCTGAAAGTTTAAACAGCAGCAGATGGAATCTTATGAAGGACTAACAGGTTGTTGTAGACTGACACAATATTCAGAATCACGGAATGTGCTGGGTTGGGAGGAACCCATCAGGATCACTGAGAATATTTCAATGTCTTTTCACACACTTCAGAACTAGGTATTGGCATAAATCATTGTAAAGATGCCTGTTTAAACCTTCAAGATCATGCAGCAGCTTTCACCCAGGGCATAAGAATGACTCCTCAACTTAATGGCCTTGGTGCTTCCTACTGAGTCAAGTAAAACTCTAAGAGTCTACCAGGAGAAATTTAAGGTGAGTGGAAAATGTGACTGAAAAAGACAAAAAATCTCTTCTACCTGGAATTTGAATGAAAGTGAAAATACAGAGCTGGTTTATATGCATCCACTGTACATAAAATTAAAAGATTGAATAGGAATTGGTGGTCCAGACTAATATCACCCTCCCTTTTCATGACAATCCTAAAAAAGCCTGAAACAGTCTGGATTCACTTACATATTTCCTTGGCATTTGGGAATGTTTGGGTCTGAGGTTTCCTGCTGAAATGACAGGCACCTATTGTTATGATTTTAGTATCTATATTTTAATTCTTTTCTAGCACTTCAGTGGAACACAGATTTTTCAATCAGCTCAGTGCTCTCTGGGTGACTTTTCAGAGTCAAGAGTAGCAAGTGCAAATTAGATGATGAAGAACTAGAAATGGTGTGAGCTTCAGCCCACAAGGAAAGTTCTGCAGTAACTTCAAGCTAGTTGT
The DNA here is from genome assembly GCF_051311805.1 of Agelaius phoeniceus. Taxonomy (NCBI): domain Eukaryota; kingdom Metazoa; phylum Chordata; class Aves; order Passeriformes; family Icteridae; genus Agelaius; species Agelaius phoeniceus. The sequence goes on along the minus strand of NC_135270.1, from coordinate 8,525,897 downwards.
GGTCCTGGCCACCACAGCTGAAGCATGGGACAAAATTTGGATTTGATTGCTGATAGCCTCATAAAATTCTTTCCATATCACTTGTTTTTCTGATGTTTATGAAGAAGCACAAATAACATCCTTATTCCCTGGGATCATTTCAAAGATAAATTAATTAATTTTTGTTTACAAACCATTTGGATTTTAGAGTGGATGGGGAACGGGGGAGAAAATTAAACAAGAACTCGGATGGGCCAAGAAAAACAGCTGATTTTCTTCATTTTGTTTTCAGCAAAGGATGTGAACATGTGCTCAATTCTACCTCAGTAAACAAGAGCAGAAGCCCCCAGAGTTAATTATGTGTTTTGCTGCTTTTATAACAGGGAAAATAGACAGGTATAACTGCAAAATGTGAAGTACATGGCAGCCTGACCCCTCTGTGCTCCTCCATCAGCCAAGGCATTTTACAACAATAATTGCTTTGAACTGTGACTGCCCTGCCACTGCAAACTCTGGGTATGCCCAGGCAGCAGCTCTCAGGCACCTGAAAGCAGAATTTGTCTCATTATGTTTGAAAGGTGAGTTTTAAATGGTCCCTAGGGCAGATGGAGAGACACTGGGGTAACAACCCATCCCACTGGGAAGCCTGGATCATAAACCCGGGCTCAGGGTTTGGGTTCCAGCTGAACCTCACAGCTCCTGCTTGGCCAAAAGAAATGCAATTGAGGTGGAGGATGTGAACTGGAACTGCTTCATCAGTGGTTATTTGATCAGTGTGAAAAACACCAGTCACTTGTTTTTTAAAATTTTAAAAGTTTAATAATAATAAAATGGTTATTAAAATAGTAATTCAATTAGAGTAATAACAATTTGGACAATTAGGATTAGGACAATATGAGACAATAAAAACAAGGAGTTACTGACGGTCCAGATACCTTTTTCTGGGCAGCACAAGCCTGAAAAAGGACCCGTGTTAGCAGAGGATTAACCCTTAAAAACAATAGCTCATTGCATATTCATACACCTCACACATGATGCATAAATTCCATTCAAATACTGGATTCTCTCTGGTCAGTGTCAACTTTTTCCCCTGAATCCTAAAGGTGTCTTCAGGGCTGAGTGAGGCAGGAAGAAGTTCATTTCTCCTGGTAATGGAGCAATAAATTCTCTTTCTCTGAAAGATTTAGGTGTCCTGTGGCTGCTATCTCAGTGCAAAAAAGTATCCTACATAGCATAGGTTCTATTTTAACATTCTGTTATAACCTAAAACCATATTTACCACACTACTTAAGAGAATTAATACAGCATAACTTTCTAACACAACACATGTAACATTCATTTTAATATTTGCAAAAAGGCCAATCATAAAATACGAATTTTTCACAATCAGCACAGCAACTGGGCACAGGCTCGGCACTGCCCCAGCTCTGCCCTTGGAGGGGCTTGCAGTTATTTAAGGAGAATTCTTTTAATACACTTGAAAGAAAGCAGCTCCTGGCCTGCCCTGTTATCAGGCCCGTGCATCTCAGGATCTAACACGTTTTGGGGCTGGTTATCAGCTGCAGTAAAATCAACATTTTATAGGCTTCTATTCTTGTGCCGTATTTGTAGAAGTTGCAGCGCTATCGCTGAACAAATGCCTCTTTCATTGCCTTTCAAGAAACATAAAGTTCCTTTAAAGCCTAGAAAATTAAATTGTGTTCGTCTGGGAGACGGCATGTAGACAAAATCTGCTTCAAAAGTCAGAAGGCCCCTGAGTCAGAGGAAAGTTCAATTAATTTGTCAGAGAACTGAAAACAGATGATTTCAATCAGCACCGGGGGATGACTTCATGGCTGGGAAAGGCCAGAGCTCCGCTTCCCCCCGAGCCTCTGGCTGCCTTGAGCCGGGCTCAGCCGAGCCGAACCGAACCGGGCTGGGCTGGGCTGGGCTGGGCTCAGTGAGACGAGACGAATCTGGCCCAGCAAAGCCGAGCACAGCAAAGCGGCCCGAGCCGAGTCCGGCCGAACTGAGCCGAACTCAGCCGAGCGCGGGGAGCGTGGGATCGTGAATGGCCGGATGCCACGCCCCCCATTGGCACCGCCCACAGGACCGGCCAATCAGAGCCGGCTGTGGACCGGCCAATCAGCGCTGCGGGCGCTGCCGGGGCGGGGCCGCTCCGCCACCACTGCCCCGTCGGAGTCCCGGTCCTGTCCCATCCCTGTCCCGTCCTGTCCCGGTCCTGTCTTGTCCCGTCCTTGTCCCGTCCTGCTCCTGTCCTGTCCCTGTCCCATACTGCTCCTGTCCCGTCCCTGTCCCGTCCTGCTCCTGTCCCGTCTCTGTCCCTTCCCTGTCCCGTCCTGCTCCTGTCCTATCCCTGTCCCGTCTTGCTCCTGTCCCGTCCCTGTCCCGTCCTTCTACCATCTCTGTCCCGTGCCTCCAGCTATCCCGTCTCGCCTCTGTCCAGTCCCGTCCTCGTCCTGTCCCGTCCCATTCTGGTGCCATCCCTTCGCAGTCCCCTCCGTGTCCCTTCCCCGTCTCGTCCCTTCTCGGTCCCATCCCACAGCTCGCTGTCCCAGCCTTGTCCCGCCCGTCCTGCCCTGACTGATCCCAGCGCGGCTCCGGGATGCGGGGCGGGCCCGGCTGTCCTGCCGGGCTCGGGATGCTTTCCCCGGGATGCCGCACCTGCCGGGGGAGCGCGGATTCGGAAATAAACCCCGATCCCATCCACCCCCCGGGCACGGATGGCTCCCGCGGGATCTCCATCCATCCATCCATCCATCCATCCATCCATCCATCCATCCATCCATCCATCCATCCATCCATCCATCCCTGCTGCCCTTCTTTTGGCGGGGACATCCACGAAAATGCCGGCTCCAGCTCTCTCGGATTATTTGTCCCTGTCCTTTGGGGGAGAAATACACAAAAACCTTGCCCGTGCTCTGCCCAGGCAGGGAGAGATTTGTGGTGCCTGCACGGAGAGCGTGGTGTCACCGCACACACCGCAGAGACAAAAAACACAGAGACAAAAAACTGCTACAGTGGCAAAAAAAACCCCTCTTGGGTGGAAAAAGCCCAAAATCCACTGGCTCCACCACTGCAGGATTTGAACTTTAAAAACGTCTGAATGTATAACAATTTTTTATCATTCCACTGGGATGACCACTTCTATGAGCAGAAGTAAGGGATAGACACATGAAAAACAGGGAATGTTGCTTTAAGGGATTCCAGGCAAACACCTGTTCATACATTTTTTCTTAGAAATATACATTGCTACTTCCCTCAAACAGACGATTAAGTTAAAATTAGCATGATTATTTAAAGCAATACTTACTGTGATTTGATATAATGGAGATACATTTAAAAATCAATATAATATAATATAATATAATATAATATAATATAATAATTATTTAATAATTATATAATATATACTAATTAATAATATTATAATACTTTTATAATTATTACATAATTATATATACTATAATTACATAGAATTATAATTAATTTATGATTCATTATATATAATTTATTATATATGATAATATATTCATTATCACATAATTTATTATATATGATAATATTATATTATTGATAATATAATTAATACAGTGATATTATTAATTATTAAGAGTATAATTAATATAGTGATATTATCAATAATAATATAAATAATATTAATAATAATAGTACACTCCTTTGTCTTTTAAAGTTTTGTGCTGCTTTAGCTCTGGCAGTATCTCAGGAAATAATTTTGTGCCATAAAAAGTACTGATGAAATATATTAGGGTGCACTTTTATTACTCCCCAAAATATTTTCTGCATTTCTGCCTTTTTTAACGAGGTGGGACAAAAAAAAGGGTATTGTTTTTACACTCTACACAAGTGTTATTTCTTTCCATCTCTGAATTACCTTTGCCACTGGCACCAAGGAAATTTGAAGCAGCTCAGAAATGGATGGCTTCAATCCCAGCCCTTGTACACTAAACCAACCCCAGCATCAGCATCTTCATAGTGAAGTTGCTGAAAACACAGAGTTCCTCTTACAGGGCAGATCCTGTCCTTGCCTATTTAACTCCAATTTAGCACTAACTGAGCGCTGACAGAAGACAGATAAAATGGTTGCTGGAAACTGCCAGGAAAAACTCCATCCAGCTTCTGCTGCAGGGAGCAAGAAAGTGACGGATGGCTTTGGAGAATAATCAACAAGTGGGGAGGATGGACGCTGGCCAAGAGTGCTACACACGCCTCACTCAGCATAAAATAAATCCTATGGCCACAGTGGACAAGCTATTCCATGTCTGTCCAGCATCCTGCTCCTTCACCAGGCTGCATCCTGCAGGGCTGGGTCAGGGAAGGGCTGCACTGGTGCTCTGACTCTCTTTGGTCACTGAAATATGCTGGGGCTGCTCCTCAGAAGGCACTGAGATTAGCAGGATGCCTCCAAGGGAATGGAAGATCTGCTGTTCCCTCTGCTGTGGTTGTCTTCCCTTTATTCCTTTGGGTTGTCTTCCCTTTATTCCTTTGGGTTGTCTTCCCTTTATTTCCTTTATTCCTCTGGCATCTCCTTGTTCTGCAACCTCAATGGACACAATCTCAGGGAAAATTAATTTCTCTGGTTTCTCAGAACCTGAAAACACCTAACCTGCTACAACTCCTTATAAAGGAGTAAACACACACACATACACAAAATTTTACGAATTATTCCTCAAGAAATAAAGAAAATGCAACAAAAAGCAGAGAGAAAGCAATTTTAGAAGTATATAAAAGAGGGTGCTGTCACCCTTTCCACAAAGTCAGGGACAACATTATCACTGGTTTCAGGAGAAGCAGGATGACCCTGCTCTTCAGAAGTTTTGTTTTCTGCCTGTTCACGAAACAAACAAGGACCCTGTTGTACATGGCTCTGTCGTAAAATCAAAAATTGATTTATACTCATAATCTGTTCAAACTCTGATGGCAGAAGTTAAACTGTACAAGTATCTGGATCCAAGCAGATAATCCCACTGTTCCAGTCTCTGTTATTCCTATAAAATTATATTTGTACTATTTATGGAATGTGCAGATACAGGGGAAAAGTATTTATAGCTGTTTTGACTAGTTCTACTGTGTGCTTAGAGAAGAAACCGTGGAATTTGGGGTTTGGCATTTTAGGCAAATTAGAGGGCCCCTAATTCTCTTGACTGCCATTTGCTGCTGTGTGGTTCTCAGGTCAGCCAGGCATCTCTTGCTGGAAGGGAATACAATTCTCAGCATCAGCCACGTCCTCTTCAGCTAATTATCTGTAAAGTGCACAGCCAGCTTCTTCCCCTGGACTGCAGGAAATGCTGACTTGAGCCACATTTTGGAAAAGCTCTGCCATCTCGGAGTCAGGAGGAACTTTGTATTGATTTTACTGCTTCTGTTTAAGTCAGTTCTTCACACTTGGAATAAAAAAAGCATTTGTAGCTTTTGCCACGAAGAAATAAGATAGTAAAATCCTTTCAATATGCCTACAAATTAAACTTTGAATTTCCTATCACCTTGGAAATTAGCTTTAGGCATTTTGGTATGTCAGCCATAGATTCTTCAATTTCACTCTGTTCCATTCAGTAAGACATAAAGTATTTAATGTTTGTTAAAGCTCAGAGGATAGTGCACAGCCTGTTGGTTTGTTGAAGATGGTTTACAAATGTGGAGTCCCAGCTCCTCCAGTGACCATGAGGAATCTGTTTGCTACTTTAACCCCTCTTTCCCTGGAAAAAGGACACAGTTGGCTCCTCCAGGGAGACCTGGAGAATTTGAAAAAGCATTTTCTGCTGCTGCTTATGCCCACGGAATGAAATCCTACACATCCCAAAAGGGCTGTGAGCACAGTCCAAGAAAAACTGTCCCTAAGCAGAAAGCTCTGAGCGATGGGTTTTCTTTCGCTTTAAGAATTAGCGTCACTCAACAAAGCCCGTTGGTGGGATGGGAACATCTCAAGCATTCCTGGCTGTGGGGATGCCATGCCACGATGTGCAGATAGCCTTTCCCTGCAGCACATGACTGCAGTGATAAGCAGAGTCAGATGGGGCTGCTGGGCCCACAGAGGCGCCTGCTCCTGCTGAAAGGGAGCAGGGTGTGCCCCCCATGCCAGCACTGATGGATCCTGGCACTGACACCAGTGCTCACCTGACCCCTCCGGGAGACAATTCAGGGACCACAGGCTAAAAACAAAAAAAAAAAAACAAAACAAAAAAAACCAAGATGTTTAGGTATTTGCTGGCATAGGGAGCTGAATCAGCTTGCTAAGGTGTCGCTTTGATATTTGAAGTTTTTCTAAGCCTTCTGTCTACATTCTTGTAATGAACTTTCTCACACATTTTCTGTAAATAACTCATTGTTTTGCATTCTTTTATGGAAGAGGAGAAATTTGATGGACTGTTGGTTTGTCCAGTGTCATTGGAGAGGTGGCACTGTCACCCTCCAATCCACTGTCACTTTTGGAAATCTATAAATGTTGGAGACAGAAATTAAAAATTCTCTTTTTGCCTTAGAAGAGCTGCGTGTCTGCCTTGTGCCATTTCGTGTCCTATGGTGACACTAAGGAGCACCAGCCCCAGCCTGAGTGCTGTGTCCTGCTCAGGAAGGGGAGAGCATGGATTTGCCTCTTTCACTGGCAACAAACTGTTCCTCAGCCACCTACAGGACTCAATTCAAAGATTTTTGTCCACTAGGACAAAAAAAGGCCATTTTTTTAGTGCAATTACACTCATTTTCTCAACATAGCCTTGCCAACATTTCCCACTCTTGCAGTATTATGGTTTTATTGGAGGGAAGACAAAATAGTTTCTCCAGTAATTCAGAATTCTTCCTTTCTGAGCAGGAAGAAAAGGAATAATCATAAACCAACATTGTACTGAGTAATGAACCACACTTGTTTTATCACCCTTTTTTTTTTTTTGTATATCCTGGTAGCACTTAAGAAAATCCAGTCAAGAATCAAGCCCACATTGTGCAACACATTAAACAAACACATAGTAAACAGCCAGCCCATGCCACTAGTGACTTTTTATGCTTGGGGTTTTATAAAACCTTCAAATTGGAATATTTTGGATGAATCTAGACATTCCAAAACGAAGCATCTAAAGTAATAAGTAAAGGAGGCTGTGTTGGAAAATGTCATTATTGCATTTAAATAAATTGGCCTAGTTAGATTAAATGAACAGCCTTTAAAGGAGTAATTCTTCCTCCATTCTGTGCAGAGGTTCTGTCACAGACCACCAGTACTCAAAGTAAAGAGCCTGTGAGAAACAGCTGGATCGAGTGAAAAATCAAGAAACAGCCTGATATGCATTCAAGCCCATTTAATTACACTTCCTAATTATATTTCCCATGATAATTATATACAGTATTTAAATGCAGCATGCTATTTCCTGTTGGGAGTGATTAAAAACACCCTCCCGACTGGCACTGAGGAGATGCTGGTAGATCCTGGGGACGTTTCAGATGCTGCCGATAAGGCAGCCGGGGTCGGGGAGCAGCCGCTGGCAGAGCGGAGCCGCTGCTCACCTGAGACAAGAGAAACCCCTCTGACCTGAGAAAAAATAAATCCCTCCCACTTCCTGCTGCCTACCTGAGAAAAGAGAAAAAATCCCTCCCACTATCCTCTACTCACCTGAGAAAAGAGAAATCCCTCCCACTACCTGCGGCAGCTGCACTCGTGGGTCAAAATATTGAAATCTGGCTGCTCTGAATTCAGCAAGATCCTGGGGAGGCAGAAACCAAAAATTTTCCTTTCCTTTCCTTTTTCCTTTCCTTTTTCCTTTCCTTTTTCCTTTCCTTTTTCCTTTCCTTTTTCCTTTCCTTTTTCCTTCCCTTTCCTCTTTCCTTTCCTCTTTCCTTTCCTTTTTCCCTTCCTCTTTCATTTCTCCTTTCCTTTCCTTTCCTTTCCTTTCCTTTCCTTTCCTTTCCTTTCCTTTCCTTTCCTTTCCTTTCCTTTCCTTTCCTTTCCTTTCCTTTCCTTTCCTTTCCTTTCCTTTCCTTTTTCCCCTTTCCCCTTTCCCCTTTCCCCTTTCCCCTTTCCCCTTTCCCCTTTCCCCTTTCCCCTTTCCCCTTTCCTCTCCTCTTTCCTTTCCTTTCCTCTCTCCTCTCCTCCCCTTTCCCCATTTAACAATTTGGGAATTGTTATTCACAATTCCTGAAGTTCCTGCCTTGCGCTCCACACCCAGAGCAGAGAAGGAGGAATTTCAGGGGGAAAAGGAAAAGCAGGAAGGGATTTGGGGGATGTTTTGCTGCTTGGGGGCATGGATTGTGCCCCACAGCAGCGATAGGCAGAGACCTGAGGCCTCTGAGAGCTGCTCTTGGAGAATCATCAAGCAATTTATGACCTTAAAGATAATCTAATTCCAGCCCCTTCCACTATCCCAGGTTGCTCAGAGCCCTGTCCGAGCTGGCCTTGAACACTTCCAGGGATGGGGCAACCACAGCTTCTCCGGGAAACCTGATCCTCTCGCTCCAAATCTTATTTCTTTTGTGTAGCCAGGAGTTTGTAGGACTGACACAACTGGCCTCAGGGAGAGAACAGGAGGAGAATCCCTCATTTCATCATGTGAAATCACAAATTCATCACTTACAGGGGAGATTTGGACTCCTCATGTATGAGCCCTCCCTCAGGACAGACAGTGCAGCAAAAAAATCCTTTGAATAAATTTTCAGCTTTTGTGATGCTGAATTCACATACTCCATATTTTTTTCTAGACATGAATTATTTGTCATTGTTAAGAAGGCATGGCATTTAGTTTATAGGCATGTTCTCCTGGACAATCCCAAAAGGGAAGCATTGCTTCTTGAAATGTTGCAAAGGAAAATGCTTCCAGGACTTGGCCTTTGAACTAAGTTTCTGCTTCATTTAACTGCTGAATTTGACAGCAGTACAGCTCCTAATTTCTTTATGGAATGAAATATTTTCACTTCTGATCAACACAGGCTAAATGTGTTTGCAACATTGCAGGATACTCCCTGGAAGAGTTATTAATGTTATATAAGACCTAAATAAGCAGAATAATTATGGATTTCTGGGGGGAACTACAGATCATGTTCTAATTAGGCAGAATACAATGGGAATATTGAACCATTGCTGTTACTGTGGATGCAGCCCAACACACAGAACAGAAATTTCAGCCCCTCAAGTCTCGAGAATGTTTCTTACCAAGATCAGCATCTAAAATTAGAGAGGACAACCTTAAGTCAGACTCTGAGCCATCCCACTGGATCGAGCATATTTAACAGGAATAATCAGATAGGGGTAGCATTTCAATTATCCAGTACTCAGCCTGTTACATGTAGAGATGGAATCTGAACACATATTAATGTCTTCATTTTGTCAATAAAAGAAAACACAGTCTGTGAGTTAAAACAGCACAGGCAGATGGGAACTGCTGTGTGTGGAAGGAATACAGCAATTTATCCATCCACTGCTAAAGGTTCCAGGCAAGATATTTAGCACACATTGGCTGAAATGAATGGGCAGTAGCTTTTAACAATTTCTCTGTTTTCACCATTCTTGCAGCTTTAAATGCTCTTGATAAACCAGCACAAAAAGAGACAGCTAATCTGTTATGCCATCATAATTCCTATATGAAGGCAGTGTTTACTAATCCTGAATAATTCCAGATTTACACCACTCTGATTGAGACCAGTTTCTAGCCCAGAAACTTTATACAAGGCAAGTAATTACATCTGCGAGCACATAAGTACCAGAAACACCAGAACCTTTGATTTTTCAAAAAACCCCTATCATTCAAACTGATTAAGACATGTGTCTCAATTTACTGTTTGAGGCTTTCCAGTTGCATTCCCTAACTCTCCCTCTCTTCTATATTACTCCTTCCTGCTTCCCTCTCTCCTCCTGAGTGAGAAAATGTGCCTTTTGGGCCTTTCAAAACAGTTTAAACTCGGAGCTAAAGCTCCATTCCCATCTCAATCCCATGAACCAAGCTGCTTGCACTGTTTCAGCAGTTAATTAACAATGAATGCCTTGCCTTTGGAGACTGGGTGAAGCAGGGTGGGGATAAAAGATGAAGAAGGCTGAGGACAGACATAACAAGAATGGGGAGGGAGCAAAGTGGGTAGCTTATCAAATTCCACAAATACCAGACGTGGAGAGGTGTTGATTTGTTGCTGGGAAAACCCTGTTTGTTTATGGAGTTTAATCACCTGTTTTTATGTTTGTTGTTTGAAACACATGGGAGAAAATGGGACTGTTTGGCCCCAGTGCACTGGAACAGGGTACAGTAAGAGTTGTACACAGGAATTTTTAAGTCACTGGTATGTGTAAATTAGAAGAGCTCAGATCATTAACAGCTCAGGCTCCTGCTCAGGCTGTGTGAAGGAGGTACCAAAGAATGTGCCCAAGGTTGACAGTCAGAAGAAAAATTTCCCATTTGTGATCTGTAAAATAAACATAATTTTTTGAGGTGAGGTGAAGAAATTTGGAAAACAATGCATCCCACATAATATCTGTCAGCAAGGAGCTGCCTGTCACATAGTTTGGGCTTCTTTTACTTGTGCTGTGTCTCTTTTTCTTTTCTTTTTCTTTTTGAAGCAGCAGCCAGACTGAGTGGGCAAGACCAGAGCTCTGCATTGTTCTAACAGAAACATCAATAGACATCCTGTTTCTGAACAACCCCACTGCTTGGGTTGCTTGTGGTAGAGATTTTTGCAAACTTTGTGGGTGCAAAAATCACCCAGGGGACAGGACTTGAGTGCCCCATATACGAGCAGTGCTGCTGGGCTGCAAAAGGACTCTCCTCATTTAATATTTCATCACATCTGGTTCAACCCTTCTTGGCTAAAGCAGAGTCCTGACAAGGTCCTGGTCCAGCAACTCATCCAGCCAAATCTCACCCTCTGTCCCCTCTGAGCTCCATTGCAACTCAGCTTCCTCCTCAGTCATTCAGGGATGCTGCTGCCCCTCTCCAGTAAGGAAAACACACAAAGAAGCACTTTTGTCTCTGTATTTTCACCATGAGCATCTGTAAAGTCACTCCATTGTCTTTTTTCAACTGTTTCTCAGATAAAATGCTCACAAATAACCCTTCTGTGAAAAAGAAACTGTAACTTCATCTAACACTGATTGCTTGAAACAGCTTTTTTTGTTTGTGTGTAAACACTTCTCAGCCAGAGCATAACTTGGTGCCTGTTGAGGACAGGGACCCTCTATATGTGCAGCTGCTAGCACAGATATTTCCTTCTCCACGTGTAGATGGAAGCATGAAAATAAAAAAAACCAAAAACCCGAATATCTATGAAATACAAGATTATCTAAGAATCTCAGCTTTCATTCACCATTGAAAGGAAATTATTTAGCCTCAGTGTTGCCATAAAAAAAACATGGTCCACATTCACTGAAAGGCTAACTCAACAACATCCATCCTTTTTATTTTTTCTTTTCCAAATATTGAATTGCTAAGTCAACCCCCTTATTCTAGACAGTCTGATTCATGAAATTTGCATGTTTGGGGGTGGCTGTACTAGATTAATTCAAACAAAAATAGAACACAGCCCCTCCACAGGACAAGGTCTTAGAAAGTTCATGCCATTCATAAATTGTTCCCAATTCCTGCAGCAAATGAGTGTTTATTATTTTGTTGAGAGGGGAGGAAAACACCACCAGCATCACTTGAATGATGTGGCCCATGTTGTTGACATGTTCTGGTCATGGCTGTAGTTTTTGTGAAGTCAGAGTGATTGATGGTGGAGGCTACAGGCTGTCCCCTGAGCTCTGTGTGTGTGTTCATGTGGGCAGGGCCAGAGGCATCACACATAATAATAGCAGCATTTGTGAACCTAAATTTTAACCCCCAGCCTTGGATTTAGCCACTGTAAACTTTATGAGTTGCTTTTCGGAAACTGGAATCCAAGACAGATTTTTCCAAATTTGTAATTTTTTTTCTTTATTTATTATTACTATTGTTTCTTGTCACACTTGCAGAGATTACAGACTTTGGGACAAAACCAGTGTGAAGGGTTTCTGACCTGGGCACAGGGCAGAAATAGTGTTTTTCCACAGGCCAAATGAAATTTCCTCATGAAATGAAATTGTGTCCTTGCACAGCCTGTGAACAAGGCAGCAGGACAGAGTCATCACTCCTTGGAGACAGCTCTTTATCTTTATTCTGCCTGCACATGGGTGATAAAGCTGGTCTTTGGATTTCATACAACATCTTCTCAATTTAAAACCAGTGTGATGCTCAGAGTCTTGGCCTTTCAGCTCTGGTCTATAAACAGCTCCTGGTAAATTATCAAAGGCATATAAATGATGTGGGAGTGTAAATTCTATTTTTCCAAAGGGATTTGCACATATATTAGGAATGTATGAACTTAGCAGACTTAGGCAATAAATCTAATTGATTTCAGGAAGGTTCCTAGGTATATTTTTGGTATTTTCAAAATGCAGCCCTTTGTTTGATGGGCTCAACCAGTTCTTGTTTCCCTCATCATCACAATGAAATTCATCTGGACTATCTGCCATGATCTAAAACGTGCTAGAATTCAATCAGCAAAAATAGAGCAGTGGCAGTCGCAGCTGATGTCTGACTTGCTTTCTCCTCCCACTGAAACAATATTTCTATATTTTTTTTCCATGAGTACAAAAGAAGCTGGGTTCATCACCAGAATTAATTGTGTTGCCTGTGGTGCAGGTTGAGTGGGACATGTAACATTTGTTTTTATTTGTCTCATTTTCTCTGACTCCAGCACTAAAGCTCTGCCAGAGAAGACCATGCTCTAGGAACTCCATCTCTGTGTTCATGAAGCTCAGCTAAGTTGTAACAATGTCTTCAGGTTAATTAGAAGACTGGTAATCCAAACCAACCCTTTTTTTTGCTGAAACTCTTTAAGACCAGCATCAGCTGGGGCTGACCACGAAGTGGCTTCCCTGAATCAAAGTTTCACTCCATGTGCACCAATAAAAAGTTATTAAAAGTCGCTGGTGAGTGACTCCATGAGACAATGTCCTTCTGAGATCAGCCAAGCTCTGCCCCAGTGTGTGTTCTCCAGCAGGATGGGCTGGATCTGTCCCGAGCACCCAGAATGAAAAATTCCATTGGGATTCCAAGGCCTGTGTTTCCAAACACGTGGAGGAGGTGGCCCCTCTCTGGAGCACTTGTCCCCATGCAGCCCCCTGAGCCAGCAGCCTCTCATGGCCCATGGGCAGAAGGAGAGCAGGACTCAGCTGTGATTTTGGCTTTAGGGATAAATGCTCACTCCCCTTCTCTGGAGGAGCTGAGTGACTGCCAGTAATTAACATTTTGAAAAGCAATTCTCCCTTCTCTAGAGAGCATAACCAGTAATTAAATATCCCTGGTGGCTGTGGTTTTGCCAGCACAGCCCTCCAGCTCTCTGTTCCTGCTCCTCATCTCTTGCTCCGTGGTCACACCATGCCACTCCCTCTGCTCCACCAGTACAGCCATGGATGCATCTGTGCAATGAACTGGAGCAGGGAATAAGTCCAGCTCAAAAATAGCCTGGCAGGGAAGCACTTGGTTTTTTTATGTGTCTTCCTCCAAATTGGATCAAATTCCTGATCCGTTTCACAGCAGAGCCGCAAACCAATACTGCAGGAGAACTGAGGGGCCCGTGCACTGCAGGAGGGAGGATGAAACAAGCAGTAGGAAAAGGCTGGAAAGGGAATACCAGAAGCCAGAATTGGTGTTGAAGACTTAATCTTGTGAAACCACAGCCTCACTCTTCCAGCCAGGAAAAAGTCAGCAGCTGCTGACCAGCGCTGCTTTTTCGAACACTTCAGAGCCCCCTTTGAACTCTTTTGTGGCCCAGGGGGGATTGCAGCCCACAGTCAGGGAAACTCTGCCCTAGGCTGGCCATCCAGGCTTAGTGCACTGGGACCAACTTTCCAAGGAGCAGAAATTTCCCTGACTGTTGGCACATGCAAGCTGTCTGCTGGGGAACATGCCTCCTTCCACCCACCCCGGTGAGAAATCATGAGAATCCTGATGGGGAAAAATGTAAGAGGTCAAATATAGCTCTGGTTAGAAAATAATCTTCCCCCACAACATGTCTTGAAAAGAAGAGTTCAAAAGAATGCTTTCCTTAGCAGAGTTATAGCAAAAAATTAGTTTTGAACACATTGTAATGGCAAAATATTGCACTCATAGCAATAAATCATTTCTTAAGGAAAACTTTCAATTTTAAACGCGTTGGCCAGCCAGATTTAAAGCAACACCAAAAAAGAGAGATCTTGTTTTGAATTGTTTGCCAGCAATGTACAAAAACTTCCTGAGATTCATAAGGAAATGGAATGATCTATGACTCATAAGGAAAACATGAATTGCTTCTTTTTATTTTAGAGTATAAATGCAAAGATCTGTGTATGAACAAGGAGCTAAATAAATGTTTGGGTTGTTAGTAGCAGATATTTCATCCACTTTGAAACCTGAATACTGCTTTTCTGAAGGAAAACAGACTCTGCTGCAGGACAGAGTCTCAAATTATCGATAGGAATATTCATACACATCCAGTCGCTGGGACAAAGAGACAGGCAAAAATGAATCCCAGATTCTTGGAAAGTCTTGCATATTTTACAGAAAAAATTAAAGCCATGCTGTTTAAGGAACATTGTTTAATAATATTCTTTCTGTCTGCCACCCTTTGAGTTCTTTGAGTTCTTTTGTTATTCAGTGCTCGCATTCAGGGCAGATATTTAAGTGTGTGCATAATACCAAGCAAATGTCTCAGTGCTATTGACTTTAAAGTTCTGAAGTTAAGATCATATTTTAGTGGTTTCCTGAGCAGGATTTACATTTTTTTTTCTTTGAGCCATGACCTTTAGCTTGAAGCTTTTTGAGACTTTTTGCTATGGTAGTGCTGATCTTGATTTAGACCTATAAAACAAATTATAGGTTCACGTTAGTCAAAGGTTGTCCCCTCCAGGACGTGCCATTCCTCAGTACAAGTAAATGAAAAGAATAGCCAATTTTTCTAAATGAATTTCACATATTTTTTAAAGTAACATCATTAGCCATTTGTTCTCAAGAGTATTTCTGTTTCTCTAGGCATTCTCTTTCTTAAAATGAGGGGTTTATTTGATTTCTTCCCACTAGCATGTAAGAATTTCAACTCAAACTGGATGGCGTCGGATCCCAATTTGAAGTGGCCAGAGTTCATCTGGACTGGGCTCAGTGTCAAAATAACAAGGCTTCTATCTCAAAAGAAGGACTCAGATTTGGCCAAATCCACCATACATTATTTTAGACAATGCCCAAAACATTGTAGTTTGTAAAGAAAGCATCCTGCACCTCTCCAAGGACTCCAGCAAGCACTCTGTAGTCTTCCAGTGCTCCATGAACCACAGCCTGGGAGACAAGAGGGTGGTGTGGTTTATCTGACTTTGTTGATCTATTCCAGTCGAGGGGGAAAATGTGCCATTAGTTAGATTGCATTAATGCAGCTCTTATAGTTAATTTACTGAGCAAATTTCCCTTTACATCTGCTTTATTTTCCCCTTTGTAGTTTCCTTTTTTTCCATTCCTTTTCCTTTCAAACTCTCATTCTTTGAGGAAAGATGAGATCTCCTGCAAGGAGAAGAGGGAACCCGTTAAATACCTCATTATCTCCAAGGTCTCTGTTGATTTAGACTTCCAGCCAGAGAAATAGAGTTTAGTTCATCTCTGACTGAACTGACACTGCAGATAACCCCAGCACATCCATCTCAAATTGTCAGCTCAAGACAAATTGCCTTCTCTCCAGGATACTCTCTTTCACTGATTACCTACTACTCAAATTAAATGCCATCTGACTTCTGAGAGTCTTTTGTTTGTCAGATTCCACTGGATTATGCAAAAAACGATGGGGGGAGAATCTGGTATGTTTGAAGTCTTGAGAACAGAGTGCACAGGCCCTGCTTCCTCATCCAGCTTTGGAGGAAGAGCTGGGCTTTTCCTAATCTGTTTGCCACCCCACTGTATAGTAAACTTTACTGTCAATAAGAAAGATAAAACCTAAAAGCCTTCTGAATAATGCTTTAAAGCAATAGGATACTGTGAAATCCTAATGTTTGGTGGCAAGTATTTCACACAACCAAATTTTTTAAAGCCCAGGTTTTAGTTCGTTTAAATATTTCATTTAAATATGTCACTAAATTCCTTTGTTTTAATGTGTGAAAGCAAAAAAAAGGTCAGGAAGTACTTCAAAGGAGGAACTAGTAATTGCAATCAGGTTTACATAAATTTTCTCTCAAAGACTTTTGGACTTTTTACTTCATTCAACTCTAATTGTCTGGCCTGCCATTTTCCATTTATTCACCTCAGGCTGTTTTACACATTTGCTTTTTGTTGAGACTTTCCCATTTTCCAAAATGAGATAAGAGAGAGGAAAAACCCCAACATTTAGATGTTTTGCAGAGAAGTACTTTAAAGAAACCTGTGCTTGAGAGAAAGGATTTGAATTGTACAGATCAGGGGCTGCCTTTTGCCCTTAGTGTTGTGATTGAAGATTAGAACCTCTCAAATGGAGAGCCCTGTCAGCAAGAAACTGGGAAATAATTGTAACCCCTGGTGAGGCAGCACCCCAAGGAAAAGTGCAATCCCAGGTGTGACTCAAATACAAGATCACTGTATGATACCAAATTAAGGAGTAAAATTTAAGCCTTGTGATACAATTTTTTTTACTCTTCCCCAAGCAATGATTGTGGAAATTATACTATATATGCCATTTCTGTATGAAGTAGCTCAAAATAAGACAATCTCCAATTTAGAAGACACTCTTTCCATGTTGAAGTATTTCTCCTTGTAGAAATAGAGCTCTTAACATTGGCTGATTGAAGGTGCAAATTAATCTTTTTTGTTCTGAAATTATTACAGAAAAGCAGAGATAACCAATCTGTCCTAATAACCTGCCTACAGAAGCATCACATTCGTGCAGTTCACTCCTTCTCCTTTTGTTTTTTTTTTTTCCTGGAGTGCTGAAATGTTTTCCTTAAATGTAGCTTTGAAGATTTCCACTTTGTTAGAGAAAGAAACCTCCTGGTGGCAACATCTTTGGAGATGGGACAGTGATCAATAATCACACCTTGCCTGTGCAAAGCTGAGAGAGCTTCAGACAAGTGGGGAGAAGAAGAACGGCTCTGCAGAGGGCACGGGGGACTTTATTTCACAGAAATACAGCAGCAGAGCTGTTTTTCCATCACCCTGCTCTGACTCCAGTGTGCCTCTCCCAGAGTCCCAGCTCACCCCAGCTCACTTGTATCCATCCTCTGGCTCCATGAATTCCTTTCCGCTGAGTGGCACAGCTTGGACAGGATGGACAGAGAGCATCCTCACCCAAAGCAGAGCCCTGCTCATTGGCCAGAGAGCTCTCCTGGGAGGCAGGACTGGAGCCTGAGTCCCCTGGGGCAGAGGAAGAAGCTGAGCCCTGACCCCTGCACAGGGATCAGCAGCCATGGGTCCCCAGCATGTCCCATGTCATGCATTTCCCAGGGCTGTGGTGGCCTTGGATGTCCAGCCTGCTGCTGACCCTGTCCTCCCAAACAGCCCCTTTGCTTCTGCAACCAGCCTCACCCTCCTGGGTCCCCTCTGGCTGCTGAGAGCTGACATTCCTGGTGTCCCCTCTGAGTTCCTGCTTGCATTAATGAGCCTCCTTCCTGTCCTGCTGCTTCACTCCCACTGGCAGGAAAAGGAGGGAGCAAAACAGTCATTGTCCTTAAAACTGCTGTGCTTCAAGTGCTGAGTTAGGAAGAATAGTAGGTAGGTGAAGAATTTTGTGATATAGGGGTCTGAAGCTATAGATCATGTTGCAAATTGTAGGATAGATCATGATACCAACAGTGCAATGGGAAGAAGGTAAGGGAGTAGAAATCTATTTTTAGGCTGATGGAGATTTTGAAGTTTACAATGAATTTTCATTCTCAGAAGGAGGTTAGGATTTCTGTTCTGGAGAAGAACTCTTGGTCCTTCCACAGACTTTGGTCAATTTGCTGCTGGAGATGGCAAAGACAGAAATGCCTTCATTGAGTGCTTCTCCTGTGGGGGTGGGACACTGCCTGGAAAACCATGGGAAGCAGGAATCCTACCTTGATAGTACTGACAACAGGATGATTTAAGGATTCCCTGGCTACACGTGAACATGGAAACAGGCTGGGACACCAAGTGGAGCACAGCTATCTTCAGAAAACACTTCTCATGATTAAAAAAAAAAAAAAAATAAAAGCAAAGAGGAAAGGAAAACCAGGAGAAATGTAAAGCTTGGAGTGTAGAGAAAGGAAAGGCTGGGATTTGGATGATGATTCTCCTAGAAAGTGGTCTGCAAACTAAAAAGAAACAAGGAATGTCAGTGGAAGTGGCTGACTAAGCAATGTTCTTCCTCACTCCCCATGCCTCCCCACAGGACAGGACAAACACGCTTCTCATGGGCCAGATGTGTTTGCTCAGGAGGCTTGAAGGTGCTCAAGGAAGGTACAGGAGGTGATATGAGGAAGGGCAAAGTAGTAGAAAGGGATTTTTGAGCCAGATGCAGTTGGAAAGAATTTTCCAAGAATTTTCCAGCTATGTAATTTCGAAGAATTTGGAAAGAATAACCACCCAAAGACATTCCATCCCCAGGACCTTTCACAACTAGATAGTGATCAAGCATTCTGAGGAGAACAATCCTGCACTGGGATGAATGTGCCCAGATGACCTCAGGAGTCCTTTGCTCCTTTAATTGCAAAAACTTGTTCCAATAAAAAAGAAAACAATGTTGTGCATGATAAAAGGGGCATTTGCAACTAAAAGGAGTATTTCCACACTAAGAAACTGGTTGGGTATCCAAGGACAGTAAATATTTAAAACTGCACCACTGTGTGAAAAAGCAAAGTAGAAAGTGGCAAAAAAAAAAAGGAAGGAGAAGCAAGTTTTCATAGGCAAAGTTCTCATCTGTGTGTGAGCTTGCAGGTGTGGTGAAAAGACAAAAAGACAGGGATGGAGCCATCACACCTATTAACATTGCCAGGCAATAATGAACTGCTTTGCAAACTTGCTACTGAAATTCATGCCTAGACATCAGAATGAGAGAAAATGCTTGAAATTAATTTAAATCCAGTGGCTATTTATTCAGATTGGCTCTATTTGCCAGGACAGCTTAGGGCATTGGGTCCAAGCTCTAAACACACTAGATGTTTCCATTTATAATAGGAAAAAAGATAAGTTTGTATTACTGAGCAGTTCTGATCTCCACAGTGAAAGCACCGTGTTTTTCTGCCCTAGAAAAAAAAGCCAACCCTATTTACATAAAATATAAAAATATGAATCTAAGTGCAAGCAAGATGTATGTGAAGCACTTGGGCAGCAACTCCCAGCAGTGCAGGAAATGCAGATTAATGTTACATTCTGCTGTATTTAGCCCATGGATCTGCATTTCCACCTCTGTGGAATGTTGCAGAATAAATTCCCATTCAGATTTCCCTCAGAGGCTCTGGGAGTTGTGCAGTTCAATACTGAAAAAATTCAAAAGGCAGAACTGTGCAAACCAGAGGAAATTCTTCTGTTTCTCCTAAGGCCAGCCACTGCATTTAGCATCTAATTTCAAAAGCTGTGGAGATATGCTTTGGACTTTTCCAAAATGCCACAGAAAAGGTTTTTGTTTTTTTTTTTTCTTTCTGAAAACCCTGCTTTTGCTCTTTGCTTGTCTGGTCATTTCTTTGACATATGAAGACCAGGTCCATGAACTCAATGAGCTTAAGCAGCTGTTTAAAGTTAAGCACAAAGCTATGAATATTTATTTTGAAGTACTATTCCACAGCATAATGAAATCAACGTCCCCCAAACCCAGTAGCAGGCAACTGACTGTCTTCCAGTTCTGTCAAAAATATTAGCATTTTGTGATTTGGGATAAAACAAAATTGTGAAAAAGCACATTTTCTTTCAGCTTGCTTTGTCGGATGGAATGTTTTTCCAGCCATATCTCATCCATTAGGTAAGTTCCTGAGTTTGGGATTTCTCAAGCTCCAAATGAAAAATGGCAGCATAGAGAGGGAAACCCTCAACTTTGCCTTTGTCAGGGTTTGCTCCTGTCCTGTGGGGAGGCCCGAGGAGTAAGGATGAACATTGCTTAGTCAGCCACTTCCACTGACATTCCTTGTTTCTTTTTAGTTTGCAGACCACTTTCTAGGAGAATCATCATCCAAATCCCAGCCTTTCCTTTCTCTGCACTCCAAGCTTTACATTTCTCCTGGTTTTCATTCATTTTCTGTTTAAAAAAAAATAGAAAAATTATTGTTTCTCTCTCTGTACTTCTCTGGCTGTGCAGAAGATCCAGCAATGTTTTTACATTTGCCTGAAGACTGCTCAGCTGCTGCCTAGCTGAAGGAATAATTTTGGCCATTTCTGCCATATCTCACTTTTTTCCACAAAGTGCCAGCAAAAGGAATTCAGCAAACAATCCTTAGGTGACAATTGTTCAACCACTACATCAGCCAGCTGTGTTGTCACAGTCCAAGAGAAGCCCCATTTCTACATAACAGCAGTTAGTTCAAAAATTATTAAATAATGCCTCATATTAGCAGGTAGCAGCACAAATCCCAGTTTCCTGTTTGTAATCAATGCATGCAATAAATTTAATTAATAAATGTGTGATGTTGATTGGTCATGGATGTCACACAGGTAGAGAATAGATATTCCCCAGGCTATTTATCTGAGAGGGATTTTGAAAACAGAGACATATCTTGCCCAAGGTTATACACAAGGTGTGAGAAAAGAAATAAAGCAGCAGAAGCCTCTGGTCCTGCACTCCGTGGATTTCTGTTATTCTACTGAAATCCATTGGTGATCTGACAGGGGCCAGAAAGGTGATAATAATTTTTCTAGCATTTGGGGCAGAGCTTCTTTTTTTTCTAACCATAGCTCACTGAGGAATGTTCCCTCTTGCAAATATTCTGTTTTCTGGTTTGCTTATGTCCTTGAAAATTTGGCCCCAAATATTTTATTTCAAGGAGAAATGGAGGGGGGGGGGTTGCAGGTGGTTTGTAATCCAAGATTTAGAAAAAAACCCATGGTTATGTCAAGCAAGAAGATAAGAAGATAATAATGGCAAAGGTGTGGCTGAGGTGTGTTGCTCAACTATTCAAAAATCTGGGATATTGAAGTACACTGGGGAAAATCCATGGCACAAATAAGATCAGTCCACACTTTCTCAAAGGTCTGCAGATGAAATAAAGGCACTGCTTGAAAGTGAAATAAAAAGCAGAACATTCACTAACAGGGCAATATGGCAGCTGTCACTTTGACAGTGACAGAATATCATCTCTGATGGCCTCACTTAATTTGAAACAAGTGACTTGCAAGGAAAAAAAAAACCCTCAAAGGAAATGTAGGAGAGAACAACTTCCTTTAGGTCAGTCTGACAGTCTGACATTGTTGTCCTACTTGTGAGAAAACATTCCCAGCAAGGAATGGACTTTCTAGTCTTGTGAAGGTTCATAGTCAGAATAAACAGAGAAGCAACTGTGGGCAATGGACAACCATGAGCATTCTTGTCTGTACCACAGGAAGTTTTTAATTTTTATCCAATCGTTTTACACACAAGAAGATGTATAAAAAGGCATTACCTTTGCTAATGTACCTGGGTTCTTCCAAGGAATGCAAACACAAATTTAGAAGGATGTTTTATCAGCTGTCTTCAAAGGCTGGCATTATCCTTAGCCTGACCTGAGAGGTTTCAGGAGGTGGCTCTCAAGACCACAGAATGATTTATTACAGTAAGAGCAGGAAAATTTATAGTTAGCATCATATTTTGAAGCTTGCTTTTAACCAAGACTCACACACTGTAAAATGTAAAAGACACAATCAGGGGCTAGAATGACTCAAAAGCAAGTGCTGGGCTCTGCTAACAATGTCAGTGGAAATTAGGACTGTGAGAGGGACTAAACGCTCCATCCCTAAACACTGTAGCCGGGCAGAAAAGGAGAAAAGGAGTCACTGGCATTCCAGAGGAGGCCGAGTTAATGAATAACACACCTGATTAGCATCTCACAGCTCCACCACAAAGATCTTTTGGCATCCCTCAGAGGATGCAGTGAGACACCCTTGGCGCTGTGACACTGGGGACAGCGAGAAACAGCCCTGCCATGCAGATTGAATATGGATTCATATGATGGCTGCGGTGTCCACATGGATACACCTCATCACAGGAGGTAAAGGGTTATGGGGATCACCCTATTTTAAAATGCAAATTGAACGTGGCCACAGACTCCCTTGCAAAGGGTGGGTGCGCTCCCTTCTCCGTTTGGCGGAGTTCAAAGAGATGCTCGGGTGTGCGACCCCAGTGCGAGGCATTCCCAAACACTTCAGGCACACATTCGAGGCACAAGACTTCCTTGTGAGGCAAGAAAAGGGCAATTTACACTTCTCCCTGGAAAAAGTTCCGATCGCTGCTTCTCCCCCTCCACCGCAGCCGACCTCACAGGCTCCCACTGAAACCTGCAGGGAAGTGTTAAGGAAACCAATGAAATCCATTGTGACTTCGGGCTGCCCAGCAGGAGCAGCCCATGGATCCCATAGAGAGGAATTTCCTCTTTCCTCAGGGCTCCTGGAGCTTATACATGCCTGCGAGAAGAGGAACGAAAACTTTCCAAGTGATGTTGAACATTTGGTTTGCGCATTTCAGAGTCACAAACACATGGAGCAATTTTGATATTCTCTAATATTTGATATTCTCTAATATCTTCCAAGATTCCCCGGAAGGAGGTGAAAACATAACCCCAAATTCAGCACTGTTGAACACTTGGTTTGTGCACTTTGAAGTCACAAATAGGTGAAGCAATTTTGATATTTTCCCATGGTACCAAGATTCCCTGGAAGGAGGTGAAAACATAACCCCAAATTCAGCACCGTTGAACACTTGGTTTGTGCGTTTCCAAGTCACAAACACGTGGAGCAATTTTGATATTCTCTAATATTTGATATTCTCTAATATCTTCCAAGTTTCCCTGGAAGGATGTGAAAACATAACCCCAAATTCAGCACTGTTGAACACTTGGTTTGTGCACTTCCACGTCACAAACACATGGAGCAATTTTGATATTTTCCAATGGCACCAAGTTTCCCTGGATGGAGGTGAAAACATAACCCCAAATTCAGCACCGTTGAACACTTGGTTTGTGCTTTTCCAAGTCACAAATACCTGGAGCAATTTTGATATTCTCTAATGGTACCAAGATTCCCTGGAAGGATGTGAAAACATAACCCACCTCCTTCCAGGGGAGGGTTGTAATCATTATGATAAGTAAAACAGTAATTCAGCACTGTTGAACACTTGGTTTGTGTGTTTCCAAGTCACAAACACGTGGAGCAATTTTAATATTCCCTAATATTTGATATTCTCTAATATCTTCCAAGTTTCCCTGGAAGGATGTGAAAACATAACCCCAAATTCAGCGCTGTTGAACACTTGCTTTGTGCATTTCCAAGTCACAAACAGTGAAGTAATTTTGATATTCTTTAATGGCACCAAGTTTGCCTGGAAGGAGGTGGAAACATAACCCCAAATTCATCACTGTTGAACACTTGGTTTGTGCACTTTGAAGTCACAAATACCTGGAGCAATTTTGATATTCTCCAATGGTACCAAGATTCCCTGGAAGGAGGTGAAAACACAACCCCAAATTCAGCACTGTTGAACACTTGGTTTGTGCGTTTCCAAGTCACAAACACGTGGAGCAATTTTGATATTCTCTAATACTTGATATTCTCTAATATTTGATATTCTCTAATATCTTCCAAGTTTCCCTGGAAGGAGGTGAAAACATGACCCCAAATTCAGCGCTGTTGAACACTTGCTTTGTGGACTTTGAAGTCACAAATAGGTGAAGCAATTTTGATATTCTCCAATGGTACCAAGATTCCCTGGAAGGAGGTGAAAACATAACCCCAAATTCAGTGCTGTTGAACACTTGGTTTGTGCGCTTCCAAGTCGCAAACATGTGGAGCAATTTTGATATTCTCTAAGATTCCCTGGAAGGAGGTGAAAACATGACCCCAGATTTGGTGCTGACTACTAGTTTGTGAAAGAGAGAGGTGGACCAGATATTTGCACTCATTCAAAGTGCTTGCAGATCCGTGGATGACAGACCTTCAGTTTTAGCTATTTTTGGCCTCCCCTGTAACCTTTTTGCCTTTCCCAGGTACTTCCCAGCACCTTGTAGCTATTAGGCGAGCAAAGCAAAAAAAAAAAAAAAAGAAAAAAAAAGAAAAAAAAGGAGTTTAAAGGACAACAATCTAATCCTTTCCAGCGCATGTATCTGTCTCATTAAAGCATTCTCCCGGAGCGGTGTAATGATACATCAAATGGAATCCATTTCAAGGTAAAATGAGTGCTGCTGATGGCTAACACACTGCTCCCCAGGCCTGGCTTACACCCCAGTCCTAGTGCAGCCTAGCACTGAAGTAGATTAAATATCAACTCGGGTCACGTTCTCATGGCCCAGGCACAAGTGCCAACATTCTTCCAATTATTCAAGGCCAAAGAAAGAGCAACCTGCCTGACAGAGCTGTGACACAGCTTGATTAGATTTAGCTTAGAAGCCTGCCGAAAAGGATACTGTGGTATTTAACTTAGATGGAGAAAGGAATGGCCTCTCTGTTTAAATGAACTGAGGAGGGGGGAGGAAGAAAAGAAAAAAGAAAAAACAGTAAAAAAAAGAAGAGAAAAAAAGAAGAATATATTTCTGTAATGAGGGAGAGCATGTTTTAAATTTAGAATGATTATTTCTTCATAATACAGCCAGCATGTTCCACATATAAAAAACAGCTTAATTATAAAAGGTGGCTTTGTACACCCTGTATTTAAATAATAGCTGTTTGCGGTCTGCACAGAAATCTTTCAGACCAAATAATTTTATCTTCCAGTTAGAGTAAATCACCTTGGATAAAAAGGGCTCTAGCTGGCAAACAGGACAGAAAAGCATGGACAGAAACTGAGTAAACACTGGCATTTCAAAGAGAAATAGTAACAGGAGTTTGGGTAGGAGAACACGCAACTCCCAAAGATCAAAATATCCAAGTGATTTGGCTGTGACTTTAAAGCCCAGGGAAAAAGGCAATGCATGTTCTGTGACTGAGCCCTGGGTTTCACATCTAATCTGACTGACAGGAATTCCAGGAGCCCAGTAAGGCACTGGGGCTGGGATGCTGATCTCAGCCAGAAGAATGCTGCTGCTCCATCTCCTGACATTCCTCAGAGGCCTGCTGTCCAAGCATTAGTCAGAGCTCAAAAGGGTCTTTATTAGGGCAAATTGACACATTTTCCTATCTAAAATTAATCTAATTTTTAAAAAAAGAGAAGGAATTAGCTGAACATGAAAATCACACAAGCAAATTGTTTTGAAGGAGAAAGTATCTTTTTTTCCCACCAAAACCCATTCACCTATCACACTCCCTCGTGTCTCTTCTGGAGAATTTAGGAAACACTTTTCACCCTGGATATTTTATGAGGCATTGCTGTATTCCAGAATAGGATTAGTGTGCTCATTCTGGAGATTTGTGCAGGGCATGATTATTTTTAGGTGCCTACTGCTGTTGGACAAGAAGCAGAATGTGGACAATTCAATAAAAATATCAAGAGACTGCTTGTAATCACTTACACACATTCTTTGCAGAGATCTTGGCTGAGAAGGCAATAACTCATGCAGCTGGTAGACAACACCAAGTTTTAAGTGGCCTCAGTATTTAGGACTCTCTACCCATCTAATTTGCACTATAATTTAACTATGTTGGTGTAGTTGCCTTATCCTGTCCAGAAAGAGAAAAGATAAAATGTATTTTGTACAACTGGAATTCATTAGCAATCACAGAAATATCAAGCTCATTACTCTGGTTAGAGGAAAAAAGAAAATAAAAAAATATTACAGGGATCCAAAATTATTACACCCAAGTATAAACTACACAGGGACCAGAGGAAATAAAATAATATGTATACATTGGTGTAAAACCCAGTCTCTAAATTCTGATATCTACATTCCAGAATCCTGCTCAATCAATGGAATGCTGGCATGAAAAAGTGTCTGTGTAACAAGAAATTAATGACATTTTGAGCCAAGTGCTTTTTAAATTATATATGAATCTTTATAGCCAAAAGGATTAAAGTTTTGTGTTGAACTTTGTCAAATATTGGTTTTATTTGGAAAATATAAATTATTTCTCTCAATTTTTATCAAGACAGGATACTTCAAATTTTTATTTTGCATAAAAGTTTCACTTGGATCTTCAGTTACATTCTATTAAAAAAAAAAATTGAATCCTCCAAATGAGATGTTCCATTAGGTCTGAAATGCATTTCCCCTCCCATTTCTTGCTTGTAAGCTGATTTCATTCCACCCAATTCCTTCCTCTCCTTCTTTACCCACTTTTGGTTCTTACAGAAAATGTATTTGCACAGCTGTACTCATAAGGCACATATATTTAGATTTTATTAGCATTATGCTGGCACAAAAATTCTATTAAAAGTAGCTTTTTAAGTTTTGGGTTATTCTAAACAGGTATTTAACCACCAGCAAAGGGGCAGAAACCACACCAGGTGCTTGTGAAGTAAATGTTCATGTATTTTCTTCCTAATTGCTAAATGGTTTGATCAACTTGGGTACTTAGGTAAGAGAGTTTATCACCCTCTACCAACCCTGTCCCACCTCAGTTTATGGAAGGGGCTGTTTCATAATGAATGAAATACCATAATACCACATCTCTCTATGCCTAAAGGCTCCTATGTTCTTTTCAAAAGTATTCTGAATTTTGGGTGTTTAATGTTCTCTCTCTCTCTTTTTGACACCACAAGTTTCCCCCCTCCCCCCAGGTTTTACCTGTCTCAGTTGAATTTCAAAATTCATTTACATTTTGGGTTGGAACCTAATAAAGATTTTCATTTTGACATAAGACAATCCAGACAGTTGAAAATAGGTGGCATTGGACCTGGAATCAGAGCCTGGAAGCACCTATTGGGCTTTTTGGGTTTTTTGTTTTTTGGTTTGGTTGGTTGGGTGGGTTTGTTGTTGTTATTGTTGTGTTGTTGTTTGTTTGCTTGTTTTGGGGGCTTTTTTGGGGGTTGGGGGGTTTTTTTGTTGTTTTTTTTTTGGTCTGGAAATAGGAAAAGAAAGCTCATCCTCAGCATTCTGTATCAGCCTCTTCATTTCGAGAGGGTCACCGTGACCCACGTAGGTTTTAATCTCCACTTTGCCTTTCCAGGCTTTTAAGGGGAAGCTAATTTTGGCCCTCTGACCGCAGGATTTTTTTTTTTTTTTTTTTTTTTTTTTTTTACACTAGAGTCCTGTGGAATGTGACACTAACTGAGCACCCACTGGGGAGAAGCAAACACCTTGCAGCTCCAGCGCAGCCAGGGGAAGCAGAGGGGCACCCACTGGTGGAGCTGAGGTTTGTTCTGGTGCTGCAGGGTCCCTGTGAAGGCAGCAGCCCCACTGACACAACCCATTTGCTGCTCTTCATTCAAGCAGGAGAGCCCACAAGTCTTGACATTCTGTCCTTGGGAACATAAAATCCCCTCCCTGCCTCTGTCCCAGAATAATTTTTAATGAAAGGAATGTTTCCAAAATGTCACAGAGAGAGCATCCTGTTCTTCCATCCCTATTCCTGTTAGCAGGTGGCACTCTGATGGAAACAAATCCACATACAACTTGCATGGCGTGTTATGAAGTTGCAGAAATTATCAATTGCCCTAGAAATATCACCCAATTTCCACAAGTAGTGTTTTATCTATTAATTGAGAGATAAAAAGCAGGTCCAACCAACACATGATGCATTCTGACCAGAGGAGATCCTTCATCTGAAAATGGGTAGCATTGTCAAGGCCTTCATTTTCCATGTGGCATCCTGATATTTCAACTTTTCAAACAAACTGGAAAAACCACAGTGCAACCTTGGCCATCCTGGGTGCAGTATCAGCTCCACCATCCATCAGATATCGTGTATAGCCCTGAAATAAAAGTTATTTCATGTCCACTACTGCCCCTGGCAGTATCAATTCTATAAACAATTATTTCAGATAGCTTTCTTTTATTTTAATGCTGTAGCAGAGAGAATATCTAGTGCCTAAACCCTCAGCTTTCTTTCTGCTCTCCAAAGGTGCAGCCAACTGCATTTGAAAGATGAGGTACTCAAGAAGGAATTGGTAGGGATGGATAAAAACCTGCATCTGATTGATGTACAGTGTAACTCAGGCTTCCAAAAAATCTACTCATATTCTTCAGAGGGGAAAAAAAGGATCTGAAGTTCTGATCTGGTTGCAATTTTAGCAGAAATTTAAATTTCTAGTTTGAAATGCAAACTTTCCCAAATGCTGTATGACTACAGACTATTGCTGTTTTGGACACTTTCCTAGTTGAAATGATTTCTTGAGGTACCCACAAAAACAAGAATCAGCAAAAAAAAAAAAAAAAAAATTAGACAAGACACCTGACACACCTTCTGCCAAGTAGTCGAAACACTTGTAAAATTATAACAAAAATGTGAGAAATCAAACCAGCCAAAAGCTGATTGATAGAAAATATCACAGCTCCAGTGGCAGGAGTTGCAAGCAGGTTGGGATTCATCCCCCCAGCTCCCATTTGACCCCAAACTGATCATTACCCTGGAGCAACAGCCAGTTTTCTGGAGTTTTCTGTTCACCCACTTCTCATCCACCTCGTTCCCAACTACTTTAAGCCCACCGAGAGCCTCTTCAAGCTGGCTTTAAACTGGAAAAAATTCTGGGGGATAAAATACATCAGATGGAAGAAAACTGAAGCTGTAGGGACGGAAAGCTGCCAACAGGAATGCAGCCCTAGGAAGGATGCAGTGGCTTTCTTTGTCTCAGGGAAGGGGCAGTGGCCGTGGTGGCAGCTGGTGACAGCCCTTAGAATCCTGGCATTTGCCACAGTGCAGGAGAAATCTGAGTGGAATGCTTACAATACAGAAAATGTTTTAGGGAACCCTCAGACCAAGAAGCTGGCTGGATTTAATGGCTTTGCTGTGGACATGCAGGCAAATTATTTGAAGAGAGCATGTGCTCTGCTGCCATGTGTCTCCTGCTTGCATTTACTGGGAGCTGTCCCCATGATCAGGGGCTGGATCTTTGGATTTTAACTTCTGAAAATCCTGACATAAAATTCACAGGAAAATTGTGCAAGAGCAAATGTAACACTATTTGCTTCTGTGCCACACCAGTGTTCCAAAATCAAAGACATTTAAAGTTCTTAAAATTCAGAATTTGCCCAAGCAGTGTTGAATTGGGTGAATTTAAATCCCCATGAGTTAAGTAAGACTTTTGCTGTAGAAGTCCTTTTTTCACCCCCTACTTCTTACCTATTTAAAACAGAATTAAAATAGTGCTATAAATTAGTCTTTGAAAGAGTAAATAATCTTTACAATGACAGGAATATTATTATTTATATTAAAATAGAAATAATATTTATAGGAATAATATTTATATGAATAAATAAGAAATAATAATAAATAAAAATAAAATAAAAAATAATATTTACAGGAATATTATTCTTTATATTAAAATAATAATAATCATAATAATTGTAATGGTAATAGTAATCATAATAGTAATAGTAGTAGTAGTAGTAATAATAATAATAATAATAATAATAATAATAATAATAATAATAATAATAATAATAATAATAATAATAATAATAATAATAATAATACAATAACAATAATAATAAAAAAATAAGGTCCAGATCATGAGGATCTTACATCTCTGAGGAAAATTCAGAATCAGATTTCTAAAGTCAATGCAACTACATCTGCTGAAATAAAGTCTCCAAGGAAAAAGGAGTTGGAAGTCTGGCCTGAAACTATCCTAGTGATAAAAGTAGTGCCACAGTACCACAGCCCACTGCCATACCCTCTTTATCTTTTGGTGATGCTTTACCCATGAGGATCCTGATAACTTCAGTTCTGTGGGATAAAGTCCCACAGAATAAGGGGATCCAGGTCTCCTCCAGTGCTGGCAGTGAGGTGAAGATCTGGATGTTTGACAGAAATGTCCCCATGGAACTGTCCTACAAAGAATCACAGAGTCCTTAGGGTTGGGAAGGACCTCTGGAGATTGTCCAGGCCAACCCTTCTGTCAAGGCAAGTTACACAGGAACACATCCAGATGGATTTGGAATATCTGCAGAAACACTTCAAGGCCATGTGGCCCAGTATTGTCACCTAAAAGATGCCCTTTTGTCCTTCCCCATCTGCTCATTCCTTCTCCTGAGCAGCATTTCTTCATCCTGGCACAAGCCAGTGCAAAGGTAAAACAGATTAGGAAACTTGATCTGGATGAAAACAAACCTGGCAGGAAAAAAATGTCAATTTTCAGCCAAATTGATCCTCTGAATTATTTCATGACTGGTTCACGGCTGAACCAGTCGTGCTCTGCCAGCTTAAGAGATGAAGTGCTATTGAATGAGAACAGCCCAGGGGACAGGAAAGGATGACAAAATTCTTATGGTGTGGTTGCAGAGATGAAGAGATCCTAGTTACCCCCCCAGGGCACTGCCAGTGTTCCAGGGACTGAGATTCCTCAGGACAAGACAAAAGTAATCTCTGCTGCTGATGGTGATGGGAGAGGAGAGTGTAAATCAGATGAGGAAATTCTGCCAACCTCAGCCAGCTTTGTTGTTTTCAGATGCAATATTCTGTGATATAAATTGTGTGCAGCCACACTTCTTCAGAGACTTCTGTAGAGTTTCCTGCATTTTTCTGTGGCCAGAGTGGTGTCACAGTTCCCTTCAAATCTTTACAGTACAAACTCTTTCCCTTTGAATTTTGCCACTACCCTGCCTGTCCTGCAGCATTTCAGTGTATTCACCACCTGGCTCTCTTACACTTATTTCAGAGCTGCTAAGCAGCAGTGGAATTCCCTAGAAGGGATTTGAGCTGGAGAAATGCCAAGAGTCATGGCAATAAAATAAAAATAACAACAAAAACAACAGGGTATTATAGATGTTCAACACTATTCAGAATCAGAATCTTGGTGTGTGAACTGTGGCAGGTTTGGGAGCCGCCTGCACAGTCTAAAGCAACCCTACAAAAACTGTGTGTAATGCAATAAAATGGTTATTCTTATTAGCTGATGTAACAGCATAGGGATCTCTGCCAAGAGCTATGGACCTTACATGTGGTCCTTTGATAAATATCTTTGTATGCACTTGGTATGAACAAAAGCATTACCATCTGTTTACCTTGCACTAATATACATCACATTTTTTGCACAGATCCTGGCTTGCATTGCCTAAGCCAAAGCTAGGCACTGTATCCATCAGAATGGGTGACAAAGGTTTAAATCAAGCAGGCCCTGTTTCAGCACGTTATTCACAAAACTAGGTCATGGGATAAATGTACTGCTGGAACACAGCTTCATACTAATTTTCCCAGTAAGATGCATCATAAATATTAACTGTCCTGAACACATACACACAGGCTCATGGCCTTGGCTCCGGGCCCTTTGCATGGAAGCTGGGGAACGAGCGCTGACTTAAGGTAGTGAGAATGTGAGGAACTCTGAATTATCACCAGGAGCAGAGCCTTTGCTCCCTCCAGCTCTTCCAGCTGAGCAGTGACAGGGCAGCTGAGCACCACAGGGCCTGGTCCCTCAACACCTCTCTGGTGGGAGCAGCATTTTTGGGTGGCCCAGGACTCACCCTCATGTGCTCCCCACAAACTCACACAAACTTGTGCCTCTTCCCTATTTTCTGCCATTATGTAGGCTCAGGGCCCCCCCCAACACTCCTCATTTATGTCCCATTATCTCCCAGCACAGCTTCCAGCTCACCCATGGTACCAGGAGCAGGTAACCCTGCACACAGCAAGGCTGCAGCACTGTGGGAACTCCCAGAAACAGAAGTGTAGCAATATCTAATTATTTACAGCAGGGGTGAAAAGGAGGAGATTAAGATTATTTGTGATCATGGGTACGCATCCTTCTTTCCATTCTCATGGTATTTCCTGCCCGAGTGAAAGGAGGAAGAACCAGAAATCCACTGAGAATGTCTGTCTCTAAATTTTTTTTTGTTTTCAGCCTCAAGAAGTATAGCCAATAATAACAGTATTCAGAGTGCTTTTCCCTGATAATTTTCAATGTGCCTCACAAAGAGGGATAAGAATAATGATCCTTATTTTATAGACTATAACACGAGCAACAAAAGAGCCAAGAAGGGAACCCAGATAGCTTGCCCTTTCCTCTGGGCTTTGCTATTGTTTAAGGATTAGGACCCACATTCAGGATAACACCTCAACCACATGCCTGACTTCAAGCATTTGCTTAAGTCGCATTGATTTAAGCACATGCTTAAAATTAGGCATATTCTTAAATATGTTCCCTAACTGGGGCTTAAATAACCATCCAGTCTTCTGGGTACATACTCAGATAAGACCAGATTTTATTAAACTCAGGAAGAGGAGGAAGAGCAGACTGGGTGCAGCTGTTTTGCCCTGAAGTCATCCTGGTAGAGGTCCCCATATTGCAGTTAAAAACTGTGTAGTGCTCTTAGTTATTGCCAAGAAAGTAAGCAAAATTAGAAGGAAAAAACCATGATGCCAAATGTCACCCAAATTGACTGAACTTTCAAAATGAACAGCATTTCCCAATGCTCCTTTCCCAGATTTCCCTGTGAGAATTATGAAACCTTACTGCTGAAAGAAGAGAGGCAGCAAAAGAAATCTCAGCACAGGCTCAACCCCACCTGTGCCTCTGTGAAGCAGAGAAATCTCTTGCTTAGTCCAATTACAAGTGTATTGCTATTATCCCACAGTGACAATATTTATCTAAAGCAGCATAACAAATTCTTTATATTTACCTACAGTTAATATTTCTCCTCTTCTGTTGCCTAATTTTGCTCTAAACATTATATACCTTATTTTCTTTTGATCTAACAGTCAGATATTTCTACATCTATCTTGATTAAGTACTTAGAGTGGGTTTTTATTGAGGATAGGTGAAAGGTCTCAATTTAAAACTTCCAAAACCATTTCCTACAAGGGAAAATCCTTCTCCCCGTTTACTGTCCTGGAATTTTTGGTCTGGGACACTCCAGTTGAAGGAAGTGATGACCCCAACCAAGACACTGCTTTACACTCTGCCCATATGGAAAGAAAAGAATGTTTCACATTAGGGGTCTTTTTTTCTCAGCTTAGCAGCCCAAATGTACTGGAGTTGTAATTTAATACATCCAAAATTAGACAAGGTCGGGGCCAAATTAATAAAATATGGCCCTGAAAGTAAGATGATGATATGGCATATAGCAAAGATGCATATATGTTTATAAATTTATGATGTATTACTCTTATTATCTAGTCAGAGATATTAATAATAAGCAAACATAAGAAAAAAAAATTAGAAAAAGCTACTGTCTCCATAAAAGCAGAGACCCTCCATCCGCAGGAAGTTTCTCATTGTTCACCACCAATTCCATGAGATTTTCTGACTCATGTGGGATGTTTTTCTGGTCTTTCAGACAGTGATTTCTCTGGGCTTTTTATAATCAATATATTGTGCTCTCCAAAGGTCACCACTGAGACCCAAACACTCTGGCAGTGTTTTACAGGTAAAGAAAAAGATTTTCAGCTCTGGGACCAAGCTAAATTTATAGTGAAAAGTTTGCTTGGCTCTTAACTGACCACAGAAGTAATAAAGGGTTAAATCTTCTATCTCATTTGGAAAACTTAAAACTGATGTAAAAGGAGGGACATTTAATTTATCAGCTGCAGAATGAGTAATAATTTGGAGTGCTCCATTAAAGACAAATCAAGGTTTTCATACCTGATTTTTTTTCTTGGTGAAAACACCCCTTTTAGTTGATATGCATGACTTGGACATCAGGACAGATTTTACAAATATCGCCAGGATGAATGCGGAAAATAATGGTCTCAAAACCATCTCTGTTGTAATGATGCAAGAACAAAGTGGAGGTAATGTGGTCATTTTATGGTGATGCCTGTGGTGTGTTGGCCCCCTAACATGAGGAAGTTCCTTTTTTTTCACTCTTTGCACATAGGCAGACTGTGTGAAGCAAGATATAATGGAATACCATACACAGGGCACCAAAATGAGTGTTGAGACATTTCCTTTTGTTATTAAGTGAGAAAAATTCCAGTTCTCAAGACATTTTTGTAGAGACTTTGGATCAGCCCGTACATACGGCAGTGTCTCCTTGGATAGTGCAGCTGAAATATTGGGAAATATTCACCATTTGAAAATTAGATCCAGGTTTAAATCTTCTGCTGCCTTTGTAAAGAAATGTTTCTGGGAAATGTTTTGTCAATAGTAAACTCAGATCAGGATGGTCCAATCAAATAAGTGGGCAGGAATATATTAGCCCATGACAGAAAGTTTTTAGCCAGATCCACATCTTGAGAAATTCCAATACCTGCAATACAGCCATGCTGATTTCCACCAATTAAAGAGCTGGTCCTTTATTTTCTTTTTGATATGTTTTCCCCTAACACATATACAATATTTTCCCAAAGGTAAAACTTGCTTCAAAGCATTTTAAGGGAAACATTAAAGAAAAGGAAGTTGTAACACTGCCTGCCATTATTTTATCTAGAACTTT
This sequence comes from Agelaius phoeniceus, assembly GCF_051311805.1. Taxonomy (NCBI): domain Eukaryota; kingdom Metazoa; phylum Chordata; class Aves; order Passeriformes; family Icteridae; genus Agelaius; species Agelaius phoeniceus. The sequence continues at coordinate 8,491,387 of NC_135270.1, read as the reverse complement.
ACCGCAATTAAAAAGAATATAAAATGCTCTTGCTGCCCTGGACAGTTACTTTTGGATTTTTAGCCTTGGAAAAACACAGGGTACGACTCCTTGTGTCAGAGCCAGGGCCTCCACATATTGTCCCTGCATTAGGCTTTTTGATCCTGTTAAAAAATGTTACCCTGTGCAGCTCCACGCATCAAAGGAACGCTTGTACACACTGGGATCTGTTTCAGCCCTTAGGCAACGAGACCAAAAGACCCTTCTCATAAATTCTAATTCAAAAGTTTTTAGTTATCAAGAGGAAGTTTCCAATTGCTCTCTCACATGTGGGAAAATATGTAAGCCACTGAGAGGACCTTTTGTCTGCGAATTTAATGGGGGCAATTTGCAAGGGGGAGTGCAAAGGTTCTAATATGCAGTGTGCACAGACAGTAAGCAGGCACATACTTGGTATTTAATGAAGTTCCATGAATCATTAGCCATACAATAACCATTGGGTTCTATAAATCACCTGCAAAGATTTTTTTTTTTTTTAATTTTTTATTTTTAAGGCAAATAAGTTGAGCAGCAGAGTGGAGCACCTCCAGGAGACCAGGAAGCAGGAGAAGGAAGGAAAAGAAAAAGATAAAAGCGGGGCAACATGATGTGTTATCTCTTAGCTTGCCTGCCAACCCAAAATTAAATCTCATTGGTTTAACTTGTTGACTTTACAGGAAAACAAGGCAATAAAATAAAACTTCTCCTAATAAAACCCACTGTGATTTGCAAGAGGAAAATGTAGCTGGAAGATCACATTTTAGACATCTGAACTGGAAAATATGCATGAGGAATTGTTCAATTTCTTTTTATTAGTTTTTTTTTTGTCTTTTTCTTTATTAATTCACTCTCCTTATGAAACATCCCTTCAGGAATTCCTTTCCTTTAAAAACATCAAACCCTACTGGTACAGCTAAATAAAAGCTTAATTCTTTGCAATTAGGAAAAAAAAAGTAAATCTCATTTGCAAGGCAGACTCTCATAAGTGGAATTTTTTTATACTGCAGAACATTCTGCATATAGCTCTGTACCTAACCCGAAAAGACCAAATTTTGGCTGTAATTATGCAGGACACAAAGTTCATACTGTGTGAAAAGGCAGAATGACCACAATCCTCTGCTGAAAAATGCAAAATTCATTTTAGCTGCTCAGGAGGGCAGACAGCAGATTCTCTCAGTTGCTCAAGTCCCTGCTGAATCTCCCTAAAGCAGAGCAGTGACATCTCACTCCTTCTGAACTCACATATATTCTGAGATGCCACACAGTAAAAAGTCCCAAGGTTAATTTATTTTTTTATTTTTAGTTTCAGAAAGACACGGAAAGAGATCACACCAGAGCTGGCAATGCCATGTATTAGGACAAAGGAAAAAAAAAAGTAATATTTGGGACTGATGCTGTGTCTTGTTAACCTCAGAGTACTTTAAAACTAGGAGCCAATTCCCACCCAGTGGAAGGAGAGTGGAAACAACATTTTAGCCTCTTTCCTTTGCTCATCAATGAAAATCAGAGCCCAAGCCACTCAGCCTAACACATCACAGCCCTCCCCAGCTAACAGGAGGAATTAAAAACCAGGGACAGCTCTGCCCCTACAGCTGAACTCCCACATTTTGGCTGCTTTTTCCCTCTCACTCCCACTTGGAGATGGGTTATAAAATGCAAATGGCAGCAATCAGTCCCCGAGGTGGCATCCTGCCTGGTGGCATCCTGCCTGCCTGTGCTGGTGGCTGAGATAAAAGGAGGTGGCAGCGCGCTGTTAATGCATTTACCTTTAAATACCACTCCTGCCTGCCAGTACATCCAAGGCTTTCCAGCCAGCCCCTAATGATCATTTGTCCCCACTGCCATAAAAGCACCACACAGCACACTGGCCTGGCCCTGCCCAAGAGAGGCCCCAGCACTAAAACAGCAGGGAGGTTGCAGGTAAAGAATCCAAATAAATTTGTGGAGCGGTTCGTCCAGAGTGCCTGGGCCCTGCCTGGATCCTGACTTTGCTCCAGCTTCCCATCCAATCCATCATGTTAGGAACCAGAGCAGGGCTAGGGCAGGGAAAGATGGGAACTGGAAGACAAAACAGAGCAGGGAGGCTAAAAGAGAGATGCTGCCATAACCATCTCAAGACACACCACAGGACATAAAAGAGCCTTTTACTGTGACCCTTCTCCATCCTGAAAGTGATATGGCCAGCAATAAAACAACAAACCCACCAGTGTGATTCCTGAGCTAAGAGCAATGTAAAAAGCTTGGTTTGAAAGAATAATTACCCAATTTTAATTCACACAAGATATTTCAAGTTAAAATGTAAAAATAGCAACGCCTGCAAACACTTTTTATGGTGCAGCTGCAAAGAACTGACTGCTACGCAAACTCAATTTTTTTGCAGCTTTAAATAGCTATAATTCATCAACACAATTGCTATTTTTCCATCTTTAAGTTTATTCCCTGAAAATGATGCCCATTGAGAAAAGAAAGCTCTCTTCTTGGGCAGCTTTTAAAGTTGATATTCAAAGCTGAACTTTAACCTGAGGGAAAGAACTATTTCATTGACTCTGGGACAGTGGGGAGGGAAAGAAGGTCTGAAAGGAGGGGAAACATTTGAGTGGAACAACATCACATGAATTGAAAGTTCACAGTATTTTCACATGAATTTTGATGGAAAATATTCAGCAGCTTTACCCAGTCCTAGTTCGGCCCACAATTCAGTCAGTCTTGTCCTGTGATAATCCTTTCTCCTTTCACTGAAAGAAGAGGCACTTAATCACTTAGTGCAGATAGATTGCCAGGAGGTTTAATTAAAACAACTTATTTTAAGTGATCTTAAACAAGAGGTAAATGTATTTATTGTTCTAACATTTGGAGTGGGACAGGGGAGAAAGGAGGAATAACAACCTTTTGGTACACGGTATCAGGTTGCTCCTTTTATGAGCCATACGGTAGTGATTAGGAAGCTTAGTCCCTAAAAGTTTGCAGTCCTGCTCTGAAGCACACTGTTGGGATTGTTTTCCCATGCTTCCAAGGCTCTGCTCCCTAACACCAATGAAGAAGGCAGCAGTGGCTTACTGTGAAAATGGTGATGGCCAAAGACATTGGCAGGGCAATGTCAGCTCTGTGCTTCCTTGTCCTTCTCTCCCAGAGGAAGGTGTGTGGGCTCTTCCATGGCTTTCTAGGCTCATGACCTGTGATAATATCCTCATATCCAAACACTTCCAGCTGCCAAGGGGATTCTGATCCTTCTCCAAACGTCTTCAGTCATTATTAACAACCTGCAAGCAAATGTAGAACAGAACAGGATGTTTTTTTTCTGTTAAAACACAGAAAAGCAGAGCTCGCAAGTCCAACTAGCAGCCATGCCTTGAGATACAAAGAAATGAGATTATTCCTATTACACTATATATATATATATATAAATGGATTTATATTATATATATGTAAAAGTGTATTTCCAGGCTAACAAGTCATGATTTCTTAACATTCATCTATTTATTGAAAGTATTTCAGTGCTGTGCCTTGGACGTTTAAGGGGTGTATTGGTGTTGGGAAATGAATAAAGGAATATACACATCTTCCTCCTTGAGAACTTCAGCTGGGATGGTTGGATGAAATATAGGCCTCAAACCAGGCACTTGAAAGATTCCTACCAATTTCACTGGGTTTTGCCTTGTTAACTCATCTGGATGCTTCACTTATTGCCAGCTCTACTGTGATAATCCTTGCAGATGAATGGAGGAACTCCAGTTTGTAGCATTTAATACAGTAGCTGGAGCTAGATTCAGTGTCTGAGTCAGTTAAACCTTAATTTAAACACTTAACTACTGTGTATTTTGAGTGTGGGCCAAGTCTTGTTCATGCTGAAATTATAAGACACGTGCTGAGATGTCAGCTCAAGCTACGCACCAGAATGCAGCGGGGCGTGAAGGGAGCCTGGGCTCGTGCTGCTCCTCAGCCCAAGCTCAGCTCTGTGCCTGCTGGGGGACATCATTCCCTGTGGCCAGCACTGGGCAAAGAAGCCATCAATTGGGCCAGTGGGTCAGCAGGGCAGGGGTGCCACAGCCATGCTCCCCGAGCATGGAGCCTGCTGTGCCCCACCAGCATGTCTGTCCCAGGGGTTCCCCAGACTAACCACCTTTCCTTTCCCAGCTCCCTGTGGGATCCACGGGCTGCAAACAGCTGTGGAGGGACAAACCACGGCAGGGGCCAAGGGCACACCCCCCCTGCCCAGGTGGCAACCTGGTGCCATCCCCAGGAGACCCGAGCGGGGACACCAGCTTTAAGCAATCTCCCACTTACTGCTGGCTTTGCTTGAATCCAAGATAAAAGGGGCACTTCAGACCTGGGAGAAGTTAAAGGTTTGTATTAAAAATTGACTGTCTGGCTTGAAAATTATGGAGCTTGACAGATGGAGGATGAAAGGCTGCAACAGAAGAAAAACATAGGCCACCACCCTTGACACCGCTGACCACCCCGTTGCTGACAGCTTCTTCCCACAGCCCTGCTCTCTAAAGCACTTCCCACTTTAAGGAAATGTATCAGAACACAGGAGTTTATCTGCCCTGACCTCTACCCCCAAAGTGAACCCTCTTTCATGTTAATTCTCTTCACAAAACCCACCTCATGTAAGGTCCCCGCAGTGCTCTGGCTTATTTGGTTCTCATTATTTGGTGGTGCTGGTGCTGTTATCCTACAGCAGTTAAGCTCTGATCAAGAAATTCTGGAGGCACATTAAATATGATGTCAGGTTTGCTGTTTTCCATGGGCTTAAGGTGGGGAGCACAAGCCAAGTGATCTTATTAGAGAAGCTTTTAAGAAATAAGAACAGAGGAGAATTTTATATCAAAACATTTTAAATCAAGACAAAAGAACAAACTTCTACGACAGGAAGACTGACAAGATTCCCCTCTTATATTTGGGTGGCACCTTTCCACAGTTATAGCTTAATAGTTCAGAAACAAAGAACTTCAGGGCCTGATCCTCTGACACAAATATCACAAATCACAGCCTGCCTATTCAGCTTAGGTTCCCCAAAACAAGGCAGGCATTAGAAAAATAAGCTGAAATGAGGGAAATTTATATTCACACAGATAGTTATAGCTGGGATCATTTTTTTTCCAGCAGACCACAAGGACTCTGATGATGAAATATTTTAACCCCCTTCCATGTTTTGGCTGAACAAAATAATAATCTGAACAAGACCCCAAAACTTTACAAGGTAACTTAAAAAGGGTGCTCTAACGTTCATCTAGCAGTTCTCCTAACAGAATAATGTGAGGTCACAGCACAGCTGAAGAAAACTCATTCTTAAATATGAATGAATGAATGCCTATCAGAGCTTTTTTTATCTCTTTTTCCCCAGAGCTGAATTTCTGCAGATGATTTTCCTCCTTTGCTGACACTTAGAAGAAACACACTAACACGGGAGAGGAGGGAGGGACCCTCACACTGAACAGGAAGAACTGAAATAATGATTAAGACACCAGACTGTAACACAGGAAAGGAGAATGTCACTCCTGGCTTTGCCCTGGTTTTCTGTGTGACCTGGAGCTACTCCTCAAAGGGGCTGGGAGCAGTAGCTGGCACCGTGGGAAGAAGCCACAAGCAGGGCGACCTGCACAGAGCCTGGGCTGAATTAAACATCCCAGTGTTCTTGAAATAGCCTGGGGGCCACTGGCAATTGTGATGTGCTGGACAGGGAAGCATTTTAAATCCAAATTTTGGGGGGGGTTGGGGGTCTAGAAATCCCGGTCCAAGCTGCTCTGAACAGATGTCAGACCAGGATGTTTGCCCAAAACCCTCTCCCAAATATATACAGCTACATTTCTTCCTATCAAAAACCAAAACAAACAAAGCATAAAGCAAGCAATAACAGAAAACAGAGCAGAATTTACTCTCACAGTCCAGACAGATGATATGGCTGAGCTAATCTAAAGCATCCCTACTGCCAGGAGGGGACAATTCTCCCTTTACTGCTTCCCCCTTATTTCCTCTTGCTCCAGTCCCTCCCCTCAGCTCTAAAGCTTATTTGACTGGATAGTGAGAGCCTCTAATCACAAACCCAATGAAAAACTGATCCATCAAAATATAGTTTTCCACAAGATTAGTGGGTTAAATTGCCTCAGCATGTGGTCAGAGGAAAGCAGGTCCTGCATGAGACAGCGACTGGGGTCAGGGCTGGAGAGGGAGGGAGCACTTGGCTGTTGGAGAAGGTAACCTGTGCCTCTGACACAGGAGATGCAAGCCAGATTTTATTCCCACCTTTAATTCATGTATTTTAGACCCAGGAATACATAGAGGTGAGCAAGACTCCTATGCTTTTATTTTTACTGCATTTTCTTGCAGCCCCAGTGCCAATACACCCCTGTCACTCCCCAGCCTCCCTGTGCCAGCCGAGGGAGAAGCTGTCACACTGCACATGGGAACATCAGCAATATTAAGTGCAGGAGATAATAAAAAAGAGGCACCAGTGGCAGAAGTAGCTGTCACTGACACTGAGCTGGGAGCCCAGTCCCTCCTCATGACACAATGCCATGGTTTATATTTCTCACAGCAACTCATGGAGAGGCTGAGGAGCTCATCTTTCCTATCACAGATGTGTCCAAGCTGATGAACAAAATTACAGCTTGAATCTCTCTCACTCTCTGCTGGGATGGAGAGAGAACTCTCTCAATTATCCAACAACTGTATCTTTTCCAGCCCTTGGTGTGGGGACTGGAGCTCCAGTGTGTGCCCCCTCTCCTTCCCCCTCCCCAATAAATGCTGTCCCTGCAAGGTTACACATACAACTCTTGTTTGAAATACATCTCCTGCCTCCCAAATTAAGGATCAGCTCAGTGGGCTGTGGGCTGAAGGCACCTAAACTCTCTAAGCAGTTTAAGCCTGTCTGCAGATAAATAGGGATTTTGAGGACCTAAGTTTTCAGCTGGTGGAGGGGACAGAGCCTTTAGGCACCTGGGCTGCCCACTGTGTAAATCTCCCACTTTGTTAGGCAACAGAGGAGGACTCTGACTCTTTTGTTTCTCAGAGCAATTATTGTCACTGTGATTTTGCACCCTAGAAGGACACAGTGCTTAAGGAACAATGATTACACGTGCAACAGGGCATTTTTTCTTTAAAGAAGCAGCATAAAAAAAAGTATTGCTCTTCAGCACAACGTGGACCACCAGGGTGATGGGGATGTTTTGCCTCTCCATTCATCCATTTTTAAATCCATAAGTTGCTATAAAATGAACAGATGCTATTAACACTTCAGTGGATTTGTGTGGAAACTGTGATTCACCCTCAGCAGCAAGTTAATATAAACACATGAGATTGCCTTCAATCTGCTTCCCAAGCCCTGAGAGGGCTCACAGAGTCAAAAAAGAGATTTCTGCAAAAGATTCTTCTGGTTGCACACACAGAATAATTGTCTAATTTAATCATGGATGCCAAATGCCAAAAGTGGCTTATGCTGCGGTATTTGCAGTGAAATAGATGTGAAATAATTGCACCAGGTAGGAATGAAGGTGGAATCCTTTGATCACTGAAGCCTGGAAGAGGTAGATGATTTTATATCTATATTCAGAGAAAAAACTGAAGCTCAGCCTGTGCCAGTGAAAGAGTGACACAAATGAGCAGAAATTTCCTGAATCCCAAACACAAGACAATTTTATCACCAGCATTTTCTAAACTGTATAAACAATAGGAAATAAAAAAAAGTAGAAGCTGTTATTCAGCTGGGCACTGGAAGGAAAGGATCTTTTCTAAACCATTTCACCTTCTGTAATCATTCTAATGCCTCATTTATGCTCTCTAAAGGTGTACTTAGAGGACACCTTTATTTGTGGGCAAAGCCTGGGACATCTCATCAATTCAGTTTAATCCTGGCACTGCAAAGTTTCCTGCATGGCCTTGGTGAAATGTGACATTATGGTTCAGCCTCCTGCCCCTGAAAATGAGCTTAATAACATCATTTACTCTCTCCATTGCGCCGTTCAAATTATTCATGAATTTTTCAGGGTAAGAAAACATCTGCCATATGGCAGCAAATACCAAAGAGCCCTGCCTTTAACTGCAGGCTCTGGGCTTTTCTATGGCACAGATAACTCTGATTTAGAATAGGTGTTTTGGGGCAGGGATAATTGTTCTGCCACAGAGAACTGCCTGGTCCAAAAATGCAGATTGATGAAAAGCCATCTTTTGGTGTGTTTGAGAAGATGCTGTTTGGAAAAGTCATTTTTAAGAGGTCTGATGGGTGCTGGGGCTGAAACCAAAAGAAAAAGTTTCTAAATAGGTGATAGCCTGGTGGCTGAGGCATTCCTCTGTAATGGTGGAAAACAACAGAGGGAAACTTGAGTCTGGATCACCCATTCCCTAAGTAACTGGTCCAACAAGCACCAGATCATTTTTCAACACCTTTTTGCCTTTTTCAGTGAAAAAAATCCAAGCCATCTTGATTCTGTCCTGCTAAAGAAAGGAATACTTTCTGAAGCTTTAAAACTTTGGCAGGACAGAAAAACCACCTTGTCTCCTCTCTTAATTACAACTACAACTCCCTAACAGAGTCCAAGCTGAAAATGCGTTGTTTTTGTGCCTGGCCACTGGAAATATCACAGGTATGAAAAAATTTCATGCAATTATGTGATTAGGGGCACTTCCCAGACTTTTGCTCTTTTCTCTTAATTGTCAGGTTCTGTTCAAATACATGAAGTCTGTAGCTCTTTCCTTTGTGTGAATAGCTTTCTCAATCCCTATACAACTTAATATTCTGTTGCCCTATTAAGCTAGCCATGCAGAAAACGGTTTCTAGCCAAATAATAGGAATAGAAAACGTATGAACTCTATACCTCAATGAGGTGTTAACTTCAAAGCCTTGTTATTTGGGAGTTGGGGCCATTTAAATGCTGACATTATTAGGCAAGGAAGTCTAAGAAACAAGCACTCAGTGGGAGTCAAAGATCTTTTTAAAAAGCATTTTCTTTATGCTCATCACACCCCAATTCATTTAGGATGGGCTCCTGTTCTATGCCTACACGTTTCCTAATTAAGACTTCTTTCCTTGCCACAATGTTTAGGTTGGAAGGAATCTGAGGCTCTCCCTGTACCCCCTTCATGATTGGCATATTTTTTTCTTTCCCCTCTCCCATCTCCCTGGTTGTAATTACATTACAGTGGCTTATCTCTCCATCAAAGGATGGGTAAGTGGTCCCTTTATAAACCTGCTCGGAGCAGCTGTTGGCCAGTCAGGGAACACTGAGGCCTGACCAGAGCTACACTTTCCCCAAAGGGCTTATCTATATTGTGCTGCACTGAATACCATGTGAATCGGTGTAGACAAGAACAAATAGCATTCAGCACATGTCAGCTAAGTGCAGTTTTAGCCTGGCCTCATCAGTGTTTAATCATGATTAGCTGACATGCACAGTTTATTGTGGTCTTCACCAGCCAACATATTGTGACCAGTATTACGTCAATTACTCAGTTACCCAAAATTGCATCCAGACATGATTAAATCCTTTCATTCCTATGGCTTTGTGAACACGAATTTGGCTCTTTGGGACCTGGGCAGCCAAGGCTCACATCTAGGTTTGGGCCAGCTCTTGCTCAGAATGATGCAAAGCCTCTGGACTATCCCCTCAATGACAGCAAGGCACAGCTGCAACACGGGCAGGGATCTCAGACTGGCTGCAAGCTTGGCCTAAGTGCTCAAAGCAATGGGGTCAGAGCACCACAGGCTTCAGCTGGCAAAGAGGCAAATAATTGCTCCTGGTTTCAGGTAGGGAATGCCATTTGTGTCCCAGCCAAAGCCCAAGGTGTTGCAGCTTTCCTGCTGCAAAGGCCACGTTGGCTCTGCAGAGCATCCTGCCATGCCACACCTGACTGCAGCTTGGGAGGATGGAGCTCACTGAGGCACTGCCAGAAACTCAGTCCTACTGGGAGAAAAATGGGATTGATATGCTAAATATTATGAGATAATATTCCTTTATTCCTCAGATTCTTGCATTGCTAGTATTTAAATGAGCTTTGTGCAGATGAAACATGCAAGAAAGAGCCCCACATTTGCTGCAGCAGCAGCAACAGCTCCACACAGGCTCCTCCTCAGGTCTCATTGGAGCTGCCCATTCATATGCACGAGATCAGCTCCATGTTTACCCCATTCAAGCCTAATTCCAGCTTCAGTTCCAAAAGCAATACACCCTTGGCAAGACACTCTGCTGATACTAATGGACTCAGAAATTTTCAGTATACTCAGCATACTCAGCATCTTGCTATAGCTCCATAACTCCATATCCGCATCCAACTCATCAACAATTGCCTTTTTAAATTTTTTTTTTTTTTACTTCTTTGAATTCTTTCTAGAAATCCTGCAGACCTATGGCACCAGGTGAATGGCAGAAATCATAATATATGTTTTTCTGGTCCAAATCACTTGCAGAGATTTCACAGAAGCATAGTAAGCAGTCGATACCTTTTCAGCTGGAGTCCCCATTCTATTTTCGCACCCAGCAAAGACACAGCCAATGTATCTATTATCCTTTAAAAAAAAAAACCTTATTTCCAGAAAGGAAAATGTCCTCTGGGCCCTTCTGTTAAGCTTGCATGTTGTGGGGTCGATGGAAGATCACATCTTCTAATGGTTCCCGCTCCTGCTAGTGCAGAGACACCAGGTTTGGGAACAAAAGGCATTATTCAGCTCCTGGGAGCAGAACACTGGCATCTATGTTTTATGGACTATTTGAAGCCTGAGATTTTTAGGGGTCAGCAGCCTCCCCAACCCCTGTGCTCGTTTTGCTGGCACCCCTTGGGCAGGACAGCCACAACAAGAAGAGTCTTTCTGAAACCTAGGGATCCTCAGGCTCCCAGAACTGGCAGCTACTGTGTGCAGGGAAATTCTGAGCTCTGTACTGCTGAGGCCACATCTGGTGTGAAATGTATTTACCATAAGCACCCTGACCACACTGAGGCAATGCTTAAAAACTATAACGTTTTCAACTAAATCACCATGAATCAGTCATCTGCTCTCTACATTTTTTCCTTCCTAACACAGCAGATTGCTGAAATATTCATGCATGCATTTTCTTTCCTAATCTTCTCCCTCCCAGCCTGAACCTGAGGAGCAGGGAGGTGTAACATGCAAACCCAGAAATATTTGTTGTATTTGGATGTCTGGCCATAGCTCCCAGTTGTGGTATGATTCCAGGCAAAGAGAAGCAAGCTTTGCTTACCAAAGTTAAAATCTGGCACCAATTCTGCTTTTGCTTATTTTGGTATAAAGCAGGAATTTCTCCTCTTTAGTCAGTAGACTTGTACCATGAGGGTAAATTAGAGGGGAGGCAACTCAGCATGTAATAAACAGGAGCGAGAAAAGAGAACCCCGTGGGAGGTGAATATGAATTGGGCAATTTAAGAAAAATCAAATAATCTAAGGGGATAAACTGAAGCTACTTTGCTAAAAAAAAAAAAAAAAGAAAAAAAAAAAAAAAAAGACCAAAACTGCCCTTACTCAGTCTAGGACTATGAGGTTTAAAGCCTGATGAACTCTATAAACTTTTGAATTACTAGGTAAGCAGACTGACAAGATCAAGATTTTCCTGCCAATGTGATGAGCAGCTTCATCCACCTCTGTCATTGCCATTCCTGTGCCTGACCCAGGCAGGATTCCTAGAACCCGGGCATGGATAAGGTGCCAGATGTACCAACAGTTCTGGAGAGTAGAGGTTAAGAAAAGACCAATGAGATGAACTGAAAAGTAACAAAATCAGGAAAGTGCAGTATCAACCTAACAAGGAGAAGGTTAGGGGAAAATAAATGTGGGAAACAGAAAAAGCAACAGGCAGATCATCAATGTAACTGCCATAGGTATTCCTGGAACTGGAAATGAAACACCACTAGACTAAAAAGCCTACATTTCAATTATTAAGTATTAGGTCCTGTCTCGTCACCTCAGTATCGACACCTGGGATATTATATTAATTATATTATATTAATTATATTATATTGTGTCACAGGCTGCCTCTTTTAGATCAGGGTTATGCCCATTCTTGCTTTAGGTTTTGTCAGCATCTCAACTGTTCAAGCAGAAATGCTAAAATCAGTAAAATACATTGCTCCTAAATATTTCTGGCAGGAGCTAATCCACAGAAGCTCTGCAGCTTGCACTAGAAAGTGGGTAGCAAAGGTGAGCCCTAAGTGCCATCTCTGGAAGGATTTCTAGATTTATAAACCGTGGTTTGATTATTCCCATTTTATAGAGGAGTCGCTGAGGCAAAGGGAGTGGTTTTGTCCCATGGCTGTGAATGGAGGCTCCAAGAAGTCCTTGTTAAGCACATTGAAACTCTGCTAATCCATAGCTCAGGCTTCCTCCCAAAAGGTGGAACTCTTTAAGCAGCCCCTTGGGGTCTGACTGCACTCATTTGAGCTGTGTTTTGAAAGGTGCCTGTCCCCTCTCTGTGCCACCATGAACACATGGACACCACTATGGTTATTCACTCCAGGACTGATTTTAATAGTTAATTCTAATAGTTACCTTTTCATAGGCAATTGCACCCAAACCAGGAGCTGCGGTAGCCAGGCTTATTGGGAGTCAAGTAAGTGGGGAAAAAAATAATTAATTAAGGATATGCTTGGCCTAAGTTTTAGGGGCTGTCTCATCCTGGTTTTACCTGATTTTTCCCCCTGCAGAGTCCCATCCCCAGCAGTGCCTCCTGTCGTCAAGGGCTGCACTGGACTGTGCTATCAGCAAACCTCCAACCCTTCCAAAGGAAAAAGAGAACATGAATTAGCTGAAATAAAAGACCTTGGCCAGATTGCTTTGTTGGATAAGGCACCTTTGTTGTAAGAATGTGGGAAAGGAGAGCCCAACCACAGCTCATCCAGATTCCTTAGGCACACACACCCAGTGATATGTATTTGTGAATGTTTTCCACATTTATGTTTGCTAACCAAACTAACCAGTTTTTACTTGTTTAATTACTGCCGAAGAAAGAGGAACTGTCAGGGCTTTAAGAGTTATGCAAAAGCACAGGGTGGGTTCTCTCTGATTCACATGCTGCATGTCTACAGAAACCAAGACCCAGCATCAGGAATGCCAAGCACTTAAAAAAGCAGCAGTCCAGCTCTATGGTGTATTTTTTTTTAATCTAACTCCCTCATTAAATTAATGTTATTCCTAACTTTCCCAGCAATTTAGCAGCCTATCAGCCATTTTATCAAACCACAAGGAAACACAAAGACCTTTGGGGGGTAAAAGTATGGGACCTAACAGAGTGTTCTATGCTAACAAAGTTTTATTCTTCTTATTTGCCAAGTGAATGAAAGTCATCCCAGCTCTGACTCTCTCTTTAGCTTCATTGATACACGACATTACCACAGGAAGTAGATGAAATAATACATATGATTTTTCTTTTTTTAACCAAAGTGGAAAAAATCTCTTGAGCTTTGCACACAGAAAGACATGGAGGTGACCTATGTGATGCCTTTCTGAAAATCACCACCACCATTAAAAACCCAAAATCCTCATAGTCCAGAAAATTTTCAAGAAACTTGGCAGATTTTGGTCTTTCCATTCCCAGTGAAGATATAAGTTAGTGGAAGGGTAAGGTGAGGATGCCAGCTACCTCCTCTAGATCCAAAAACTGGTCCTAAATCTCACAGGAAGAGAGGGACATGATACACAACAAGAAAGAAAATTTGGGGTAATATTCCAAGGACATTGGAGAGGGTTAGAATCAGGATGGAAAATGTGCTCTAATAAAGCCCTGTAACATTATTACCATAATGACATCTGCACATGGCTTTGTGAGGATTTATTTCAAGTTATAAGGCGACACACAGGGAAGCAGATACTTCTGGATGCACAGGAATGCAGTGTTCAGCCTTGAGGTGAATCTGCAAGGTGAGCCTGAACCCTTCCAAAGGCCTGAAATTTCTGCCCATCCATACTGTTCCCATGTTTCTTATCTCTGTTATTAAACTACAGGATTTGACCTCCCTGCTCAGTCTTTTCATCTGCAAATTGCAAAAAGCAATATTCACCTTTCTTGCAGAAAAGGATTTTAGAATTAGAGAGATGAGAGTGCTGCCTCTCACCATGGAAAAACCCCAGACCAATGCACAGAAAAAGTCAAGGTTTTGATGTAGGACGGCCACTACTCCATGCACTGTGGAATGAAGGGAATGGTGGGCAGGAAGAGGTAGACACTTCTCCTGGGACCTACAAAAGTAGCTGTCTGAACCTGGAGACTTCACATCTAGAACCACACATGTGATACCCCTTCATAAGCCCTCCTGCAATTTACTCGTCACAGTGTCCACGACAGGTAAATTAACTTAATTACAACCATCACACACTTGGGAAAACTGGGACACAGCAAAGAAGCAGCTCATTGTCACCACTGGCACTACAGCCCAGACCTTTCTGATGGGTAAATCACTTGTCAGAAAACACCAATTCAAGCTTTCATTTCCCAACACAGGATTCAACCCAACACCCTGAGTTTAGCCAAGTGTCCCTGAGGTTATTCGGAGGCAAACCAAGGTTTGTTTTATTTGTTTTGAGTGAAATTACACTGCTGAAATGGTGCTGAAGAGAGAAGGGTTTTAGTTCTACAAACCTTGCACCTTGCAAGCTCAAGTAGCCCGCCCAGACAGTGTATTTTATGCTGTGCTGACATGTCTATAGAGGAGCAGTTGAAGCAAGAAGCCTCATATCCATGATTTTAGCAAGAACAAGAAGGATACTGTTCAGGTATGTTTGTTATACCCTCAGATATGCTGGTGGTGGTGTCACTATGAGTCTCCCAGGTCCAGGTTCCAAATGCCCAAATGAAAAGTGACTCCCCTGGACTCAATTAGCCCAGGTCTCCCCTTTCAGTGTCCAACTGGAGACCAAAGGATCTTGTCACAGTTGTGTTCACAGCCAGTGAGTGGCTGAGTCCAGCACAATGTCATTCATTGCCATGGTAAATGCAGTTTTCAGGGAGAAATTTGGGGCTGAAATCTGGGGAGAATTTTGGGGCTGTATCACCTGCTGTTTAGGAAATAAGTGATAAATTCAAGGTCGGGAAATATACAGCAACAAGCGAAGGTACAGACAAACCAATGTAAGAGAAGCAAAACAAGTTTTGAAAGTGACTTTTGCTTAACAACAGCTCCCACCCAATAGAAAAACTGCACTGTCAGTGGTAGGAAGAGATTAGGGAACACTTGCATCACCAGAAAGGTTGTCCCAGAGAAAATTGCTGTCTAGAGAACTGCAAAGGAGAATCCAGTCCTTTTCCTGCCCTGAGCAGATCAGGTTTTGAGAATTTTGTGCAAGGCTTGAAACTATTTCCAATGCTAAATGTTAACAAGGCTTTCGGATAGTCCTGGGATGTTGGGATGTAAAGGCCAAACGAGATCCGTTTACACAAGCAAAATGGATATTTAAATAGAAAGCAGCCACCATGAAAAATGTTTTTAAAAATGCTGTTTTGGTTAATGCAACATGCTGTACTTCTGCCAACAAAGGCAGTTTCTGATCAGGACATGCCGTGCTTTCCTCTGGAGATTTTGCAGGCAGGGTGGTCTTCCATGAGGGAGGGGAAAGAGCTTAGTTAACATTACACATCCTTCATATATGCAGGCTGGTAAATGTAAGGCATTGCAGCTGTGCAGTTTGTCACCAAAAACCAAGCTGAAAGGAGTCTACATGCGGGAGACTGACGGGAAAATGACCCAGTCACTCTCAACACCTTTGATTCTCCTCCTGCAAAATAAAGCAACTTCTCCTGCATTTGTGCAGCCTTGGTCTTTAGAGAGAATGGTCAGATGGGAAAGACGGGGGAAAAAAAGAGACAGTTCAAAAATACCCAATAAGTGATTTATTATTTTCACATAGAAAGCCTGCAGTCCCTTTATGCTGCATTAAGTTTATTTTGATAGGAAAAGGCTTTGGCATTGGAAGAAGACTGCACTTTGTACCACAGAGATCTAAATCCATTCTGGAGGTACAAGCTGCTCTAAAGACCTCAGCTTCCCTTGCCTTTACAGAGGCTTGTAGAAATCACTTCTGTGCAAAGGAGGGGTGTAGCTGGCAAATCAAGTGCATTTCAGTGGGATAACATATTGCTTCCATTTAAGAAAGCATCCTCAACCAGTGTGCATGTTTAAACCCAGTGAGACCTGAGCACAGCTAAGGCTAAACATGTGCTGAAATCTATTTGTGAAACAGATACATGTGAGGAAATCAGTTGGAATATGGGATTCATTCTCTGGTTCATACCCTTTTTTCCTCCTAGAATTTCCACAGTTTGAAATGTAAAGAATCCTTCTAAGTTAACAGGGAAATGTTCATGTAATTATATGTGTACAGCAGGTACAAAGAACTCATTTTAATATCATAAACATGTGTGTCACTTTCTAGGCTAAACAACTTACTAAGATCACTTGTTTTTATATTGGCAGATCTTTAAAAAAATCTGCAAATTGGAAATTTTATATCTCTCTTTGAGAGGTGAAGGAAAGTAATCAAGCCATACTATCTGGCAGGTACTAATTCCAAGAAAAAGGATATTGCACCAATTATCCATATAATTAATGTTGCTATTATTATTAGTAGTAGTAGTAGTAGCAGTGTTATCCATCCTGTGCAAGGCAAGCATTTGAAACAGGGCATGAATATAAGATTATTATACCATCAGAACCATTCTCCTTTACCTCTGTGATTAAGATTAGAAAGGCTTGGGAAACCCGTTTATCAGATTTCTTAAATTCCAAAGGTTTTAGCTGTAAAGATTCAGCTCTGGCAAAAAGGAATAATTTAGGAAAAGATGCCATCACTTTTTCTAATCTCAGCCAAAACTTATTCTGAAAGAATTTCCACTGAAATAGATGGGATTGTTCACAACGTCGAGCCTCTCAGCATACATACAGGAGAAGGAATGCTGCGCGCAATTTTGAGTCATTTTCCTACTCCCTTATTCCCAAGTTATAATGTAGTCAAGATGGCCACTTCAGCTTCCAGGCTCGCAGCTTGGAGTGCTGCTCCAAAAGCTGAGATGGGATCACCAGTGAGTGGGACCAGCAAATGGCTGAGCACGTACAAAAATGGACGCACAGCCCAGGCCATGGCTGATTCCAGTTGGGAGTTTGTGACCCACCACATTCCTGCAGAGATTGTGCCACCACCCCTCTTCCCTCCCACTTCCTCGGATTTGCCATCTCTTTTGGCAGAACCTCCTTCCAGCTGCAGGTTTTAGGGCATGAGTGAAGTGGTTGGGGTGGATCAGCAGAACATCTGCCCATGCACAGAACCTGGGCAGCAGTGCTGGAAATCTCCTGTGTGGGATCCAGCTGAGGGCACCTTCAAAGCTGCTTTTCCCATATGTTAGCAGCTATGAGGAGGAGGAATCACAGCCCCATTCCAAGCTAGGATGGTCCCATTTAAGGCTGAGGCATCCCCGCAATGTAGTCACAAATATACAGAGAGAGGAAGGATTTATAGTTTTTACACAACAGCAGGACCATCAATAAGGTTATAAACCAAGTGCTCATCAGTAACACCATGATTTTGCTCATTTAATTCAACCTAATTCAGGTCCTTCATGGCAGCCTTTGAGACATGATGAAATTTTATTTTCTAGCTCTCATTCACCCAAACTCCATGAGGTACACACCAGGTCATGCTGCAATGACCTCCACAATCACACTTGGCTCTTTGCACCTCAGGCTGCAAATCTTTCAAATCTGTCAGGTGTACATTCTGCACACAGGACAGAAAAGCCCCAAATCTTGTCACTGCACAAGAGTAACTTGCTTTTAAACCTTTATCAGGCATATACTTAGACCAGATGGCCTACTTAATGCCACAAACCACGAAAATCTATCTCGAATTTCTTTATAAAACACCTTAATTGCTGGGGCTTGTACCAAGCAATTGCTCCCAAAATTCTGAAATTAAACAATTGCAAAATCTATGTTACAACAATAACACGTGGTAATACCAGTTTTGGAAGATCAGAGAAATGGGGCACAGCTACAACCTAATCACCTTGGGCAGTCTTGCTGAAGCACTCATGTAAACACAAGGACACTCAAAAGGAACATGTTCATCACAATTTCCTGGAGGACAATTCTCAGACTGCTTCAGAAAACACCAAGATTTTGGGATACTCATCCAAAACATAAGATAGAGGATATGAAGAGATGTTACAGTGCAGAAAAGTTGTGCTTGGAAATCCTTGGTATTTTACCAGCCCCAACCAGGTAGTCCCAAAAACAGAGAAGGAACATGAAGGAAGAAGAAAGTCATGCTTGACAACAGGTCCTTGGTACTTAATAAAACATTAGCATTTGAGTCATATGCATCTCATGTACATATTCACATATTTCATGAGCCATAAATATTTACTATACAGGGATTTCCTCTTTGTTTTTTTTTTCCCTATATAATACTATTTCAGAAAACTAAATTAAAAAAACAAAAATGAAATTTTTCCCTCTGAGTTGTATATTGAAAAGAAGAAAAGAACTAAGACGTCTGACTCTCCTGCTTTCTGAGACTACTGTCATTACTAAATGAATGAAGTAATTTTGTGATGAAAACCATTTACAGAAGAAAAATATCCAAATATTAATATTTCCCTACCTTTTAGTAGGAATGGGTAATGTTAAATTTCTGCTGCACTGACTTCTCTGAAATACCAATGTAAATTGATAAAACCAGCCCAAACTGATCTGATTTGGTTCCCCCCCCCTTTTTTTTTTCTAGAGGGTGGAAATTATTTTTTGCTTTTTTCCTGACTCGTGAAAGACACCAGACTTCACATCACCAGTGATGTGAATGATGTGGTGAAAGCTCTGAAGAAAAAAAATCTACTTAAGTCAAGGAATAAGGGAAGTGGTCACTCGGCGAGGTCATTTTCCTGTGAGACTCTGTGACAGCTGGAGAAAATTAACCAAAATATCTGCATTCCAGAGAGGTATAAAAAGAAGAAAGAAAGGGAGGGGAGGGGAGGGGTCAAATATCTTGTGGAAACCTGTAGGAACAGCAATAGCATTTTCTATATGGGCTCACTCAATCTGGTTTCCTGACAAAATTCTCCAAAAATAGGAAGAGATTTTTAAAGTCTCAGAGGGTAGTCAGGCAGCCAGCTCCCTTAAAAGTCAGCAGGACATTCATTAAACTTGAACAGATTAGCTGCATTGGATCTTTTCTCTGATGCTGGCACAGGGGCCACACAGAAATCTTATTCCCAACGCTTTATTACCATTTAAAGCGCTACAGATCAGTCACACTTCCAGAGTGGAAGAGCTTGGAAGAAAGCTATAACACCAAGGTATCAGATGGGTTCTTTTGTTTCCATGTTTATATTTCAAGAAAATAGCCAGTGAATGCCAAATTCGTTTCTACACTATTTCTGAATTCCCAGCATTGCTTTTGTTTTGCGATAAAGTGAAACCAAAATTTTTTCAAACATTTTAAAAACTGATTCGTATTCTTTTAAAAAATACCACAGGTTTTTATGCCATATTTCTCCCAGGCCAAGAGCAAAATTGAACTTTAAAGCCAGAATCCTGTCAAAATTAGTGCGTTTTTGTGAAACATTTTGACTCTGCCACAGTTGAATATTAATTGAAACCATCCCTTCCTACCTCCAGAGCACTGCCATCCCTGGATGGATCCTCTGGTCATTTCAGATTACTCTGCAAAAAAAAAAAAAAGAAAGAAAACAAAGTTTCTTTGAGATGAAGCAGCTCACTGTTGCAATTTCAAGCAATGAAATCAATTCATGCAGGAGGGATTCTGAGGTAACAAAACTCTGCCCAAGTCCCTCTGCAGACCCAGGCTCAGCCACTCCCTCAGTGGGAACAAGACAGACAGAAGGACACAGGCAGGACTCAGGAGATGACATCCGTGACTAGAGGCAAATTAAAGGGACTCAAAAGCAGAATTAAGATATTTTTTCAGACTCCCAGGCATTACTGTTGAGGTGAGGATTTCAAAACAACACAGCTCTCATTTGAGTAACTAAATTTTACAGACCACTCTGTATCTGTGACCTCCCACTGCAAGATTTCCAGATTTCCCTCTGAAAATTCATCTGTCTCTTGAGGTTATTTTCAGGAAGCTGAGCCTTTCCAAAAGGCCAGTGCTAAAATCTTAAACCTTTCTACAACTGCTGAAAGGAGGCAGAAAGGCAAACAAACACTACAGAGAACTTTGAGACATCTCAACCCATACCAGATTATCTACAAGTGGAGAAGTAACCACTCCACATCTGCAGCAAGGCTGTGTTTTGTGGTGGGAACTGGACATTCCTGCTCACTGCTGGTTTCACATTCATTACAGCCAGGGTGTAACAGCATGACTTTAAGTTAGCAAAAGCAAAATCTGCAGAGAAAGCTGCAGAAGGATTTCACGTGGTCTCCAAAACCTAACTCAGCAACTCTGTATTCTCTCCATTGCAAAACACCACCAAGTGTCTGTTCCTCATAGCTTGACCACTTTGTTTGAAGCCTCTGTCCACAGTTATCACAATGTCACTGCTCTTCACTTAACCTGATTTTCTCAGGCAGTTTATCTGCTTTGTGGAGCAAAAAGAAAACAGTGTCTGATTAGGGAAGACAGATTCATTTGGTTTTGTTTTCTCAAAATTTATTTTGATTTGCCCATTCTCTCTTTTCCTTTATCCTTCAGATGATAAATAGCTGTGAAGGAAATAAGAGAGATCCAAAAGGAGAAAAAAATAAAAGGATGTGGAAGTTTGCACTACTAACTCCACTCAATGCTAACTTCATGTCGTGTTTGGAATCTGATATAGGTACTGTCCAGGTAGCTACAAAAATTTCCCTGACTATTTAAAGAAAAGATAATGGTTAAAAATAAGCATTAAATGGCCCAAAATCTGAACTTAACCAATTCAAAACTCAGGTAACTCTAAAACACATTGAATTCACTTCTTTTTTAAGGAAGTATTTAATTTGTGCACTTCTTGTTTAATTTTTAAATGGACCAGAAGCAGAAGTTCAAAATGTCACATTAAGCCTTGCTTTCATAAGATTGCTGCTTGAGCTTTACCTCAGTGAGATTCAGAAAACACCAGATAAACTATTCAGCTTGTTATCTGAACCAAAATGCTGATCATTTGAGGATTACTCAGCTCCCTATCTTTACCAGACACTTTTTTTTTACCCATTAGTGCCTCTAAGCCACCATAAAACCTCTCCCCACACAGGGGGGCTTTCCTGACCTGGTCATGGCTGTGTTTATTCCTGCCATGGAAGTGGCAGGCTTGCCAGAGCAGCTTTTCTCTAACTACTTATTGCTGTTCATAAGGAAGGAGAAGGGAAGTAGTTCATGAGAACCTTACTGGTACTTGTCATATTTCTCTCTCAGTGCTTTTCTGCAGTTAATTTGATAATTTTTTAAGAGGTAAATATTGAAATACATTCATTGACATCCCGTTATCTGTGGTAGTTTACAGATAGAGGACAAATCCTCTCCTCCACTCGAAGCCAAAATAAACAGATCTTGTACAGGCAAGTTCCAAACTGTCTGGGGGTGTTGGATTTATCACCACAGGCTGCAGAGCTGTTTGATGCCTGTACCCCAGGTATGGTTTTTTGCAAAGTTGCTGTGTTTCCTAGAGAATCTTCAGGCGCAGTTAGTAGCTTTCAGCCTTGACTGAAGCAATGTCAACTTAGCAACCTTTTATGTTTACATTCTTAATTAATACAGAGAAGAAAGACATGACAATGTTAAAAGAAGATATTTGGCCTATTTACCTACCTTGACTGTGAGCCTGAAAAGCACTGCAAAAGGCTGAGTGATCTGACTTAACCTGATTTTCAAATTAGCTAATTTTAATGAGAGAATGAAGCATGCAAAAGCCCTTCACACCTTTCTCCTAAGATGTGCAGTATCTTCATAACAGACAATTGCAAGGACAAAAGGATACTAAATTGTTTTTTAAAAAGTCACAGAATAATTCACTAACCAGTCTCCCAATTCTTCACTGAATTCTGTGTTTGAAAATCTACCAAGTCTTCCTCAAACAAAAAGAATTTGTAGTGAATTAGCCATCAATATATAAATACCAAATAATAGTGGCCTATTCAGGAAAAACCCACCACTTTTATGCCTCAAATTATTATATTTAAACCCAAATTTATCAATCTGAAAACACATATTTGATAGAAGCATGGAGAGTAATGTTGAATTCATATTAATCTGTGAATCTGTCTGCAGCAGAGCTGAAAACCAAAATAAACATACAATTAAATGTTACCAGCACTTATCATACAGGGTTATGTTCTGGTATTTGCTTTCAGGTAAGAACATTCCTCATCAAAAACTTATTTCCCCCGGATTATCATTTTTAAAAGAGATAAGAAGATTTTGAATTATTTCCTGCTACTAGGAAGGTGAGTAGATTATAACTATTACTGTTCCATGGACCAATCTCCATTGCTTTGCATACAGAGTAGACTTAAAATGTTACCATTAACAATTTACACCCACTTGCTTGTCATAAATGACTTTCTAAGTCCAAAGCAGAGGATTATAAAACTGCTGACTTCACTGCTGGAGCACTGCAGAAGAGAAGAAACTGGATGAGACAGAGCAAGTCCTAAATGCCTTCCATAATTAACAAACATGGCAAGACAAGTTATGAAAAACAAAAGCAGACTGGACAGATTTATGCTTGAAGTCTGGTACTTTTGAAGGACTGTCCAACTACAGAAGCCTCTTTTGATCTACATTAATTGAAAGCAGTTAAAATTCAATCACACGTTTACAGCCACAGGTTTAAAACCAACTCCTAATCTTGCATCGATCTGTAACTCACTGGTCAGACAGGAATGCCTTCCTTCTGCAGAGGATACAAGTCCAATGGCAGCTGTCTTCAGTTCCAGCTGGAGAGTTTCACAGCTGTGGCCTCAGAATTCCCTGATCTCAATCCTGAGTACATCCACAATGAGGATCATCATCACTTGTGGAAGTGATGGGGCCTCTGTAGATAAAGCCACTTGTTCCTGGGTTGGTTTCATCAGGTAGGAAGAGAAGAGGATTCAGCTGGGTCTGACACACTGCGTCCTGAGCTGGACTGAGATAGAGAGAGCAGCATCTCCCTTCTTTTTTTGGGAGACAGGAGATGGAGTTCACAGTTTGCATTGGCACTGGTGAGCAGAGTGAAACCACCATGAGCATGCCTGTAGGAGGATGCAGCCAGCCTCGCCTTTGACCAGCTAAAGTAAGGAATAAAGAATCAAGAAACCACATTTATTCCCAAGGTTGCTTTTAGATTAAAACCTGCAGGGCAAACCTGAAATGCCACCAGAGAGCAGGACTCCATCTCACACGACAGGGACGGATCAGAGAGCTGCTTGCCCAGATCCAGCAATCCGCACCAACACTGACTGCAGGAGCAACACTCAAGCCCAGCTCTGAATCTTCTCACAGGCCAAGCCACTTTTGTATGTTATATTCAAGATTCATGAACCCCTACCCTTTCAGATCTCCCCAAAACCACTGAGAGGTAAACAAATTCTGCTTGAATATTTCATTACGTTATGTACGAGGAGAGCTCTGCTAAAGAGCTTGCACTATTGTACTGTCTTGACTAATAGTTTGTGTGACATGCATAAGGAAGACCAGATATTTGCAAATTTAAGGATTTTTTTTTGCCCTAGGACAGCTTGTAAAACCCATTAACATGAATTGTGTCTGAGCCGATGAAGAAAAAAGAAAACACCAAATCCAGACCTTCAATATTTTATTGGTGTTTCTGAACTTTTATTAGCTGTACTTTCTTCCATAAAATCAATTTAATAAGGGGAGCAGTGTTTTGGTAATGTATCAAAAGCAGTTCTTCTCTTCAAAGGGCATCTTTTTCACTCAATCTCTCCTCTAAAGACAGTGACATTAGTTTTGTAAATTAATAAACAGGCCAGCATCTGAGGACTGCATGAAGCCTCCATCACCCCTTATTGTGCTTTCTCTTCTGACCCCACTTTCCAGTGCAGGGCCCTCATCTCGACAACAATACCCTGAAAGCCTGTGTGGCACTCTGGGATCACACTTGAAAAGGCCTTTGGCTGAAGCTGGCTTTCAAGGAGGGGGGACAATTGGCAAGAGGCCTGTGGCTATTCATGCAGAACAGGCAGTGAAAAATGCCTGAAGTCAGATTCAGGGGTGGGCAATGCCCAAAAAAGAAAGCCCACATAACATGAATGGCTGCTGCTAGGAGACTAAAACCAAAGGCATGCCACTAGCAGGCCTCCATGTGCCGACATCAATGGGTTCATCCTATCCCTATTAGGGGCCTAAAATGATGGAGAAACATGAGAAGTGACTACAAGCAGGAAAGGAAAATAATACCAAAGTACACAACGGTCAATGCTTATATTGTTATACTAAACACTTGGGAGAAGGAAATAATATTTTCGATGTTCAGCACCTTTTCTGCTGGCAGGGGTTGCATGGGTTGCAAAATTTGATAAGCAAAGGAGCCATGGCACGTTTTCTTGGAGGAAGGCGGCCATGCACTTTGGTAATTAGTTATTTCTCATGCCCATAATTAAGCATGATTATAAGAACATATTGGAAAAGCCAGGCCTGAGTTAGAATGGCTCCAGACCAGGTGCTGGAGCAGCTCCAGTCCCCTGGCTGTGCACACACAAGTCCAGTTTGGTTCCAAACCCAGCAGTGCTGGTCAGAGGGGAACAGGAGGTCTACACGTTTATTAAAGGAAACCACTTTAATGCACCACAAAAGCATTTCAGCAGCATACAAATGATCCAAACCTCAACTGTACTCAGGGTAAGGGAGGCTGAGAGGTGCTGTCTGCAGTGCCAAAGGCCTCCAGCCCAAAAAAAAGCCCACTGTGAAAAATTTACGTTGCTTTAATTCACCTCGTATCTCTGTTTTTTCCTCTTATAAAATACAGCTAACGCCTCATATTTACATCCTCACATTTCACACTGGAAAGCACAGGCTGATGATCTCTTTTGAAAGAAGGAGGCTGTGCACACCTTCATTAATTTCAGCATCATTCTGAAAATGACACAACAGTTTCTGTAGGAACAACCCATCATCTCTAAAATCCTTTCCACTTCAGTACTGATGTTGGCTCTTGGCTAGCAAAAACCTTGAAAAAATGAATTACAATGTCTAGTCATGTTTGGACCAATTTCTAGGCATTATCTCAGCTCTTAAAAATTATCATATTATTTAGTTTATGAGTAATAATGTCTGACTAAAAAAGATAGAAAACACAATGTGATACTATAATCAAGTGATTTCTTTCAAGGGGTGATGTTTATTATTTGGTGTGGAAGAAACCTCCCCATCTTGCTTTTTCAATTGTCTACGCCTGCAATCTCAATTTCCAACCCTTTCTGAGTTTGTTAACAACCTTTTTCCTTCCTGCACTCGTGGTACAGCTGCTGGAAGGAAAGCAAGACCCTCATTATTGCTATACTCTGCCCTACACCAGGGGTAGGAAGGAAATAGCAGCTCCCAGCCAAAAGAGGGGAGAGCAGTGGGACTTCCCTCATTTGGCTGCTGGTTTGGGTGCATAACTGGGTGGGCAGGTGGTGAATCTGACGCTCCTCTGGAGGCAATGAAGTAATCTGCTGTCCTGCATGGGAGTCACGCTGCAGCAGCAGAGCTGCCGTGATCTACTGGGGCATCAGGGAAGGCTCTGAAGCAACAATTCAGTGCTGTTTGTCTGTCCATCTGGATTAAAAATTTCTACACCCATGATGGAATCAATCTTAGCCCCAAGTGGGATCTCTTGTGTGTGTTTCTCTTGTATCTAAACTTGCTCCTGTAAATGACTACTTTTAACTCAGGTAAATTTCTACTCCCAGCAGAAAATCTGTGCCTGTTTTGTATCTTCTCATGTATTGACAAGCAACAATGCCTGACTGCTTTAATATTTGGAAAAGCCTCAAGACCATCAAAAACCTTATATAGAGGGACTTTACAGATTAAATATATACATATAGGTCTTACAGATTGAACAAATGGATGTGAGTAAGGCTAAATGCAGCTACACTGCTACTCTGCCAGAGGAACTCTGTCTCTTGGGTGGTTGTGATTCCTGTGGCCTCTCAAGGTTGAGTATTTGGGACTTGGTATTCAATCTATTCAGGGGAGAAAGTAGAGGTGTTTACGATATGTGGCCAAGGTCAATCCTGTAATCCAAGAAATTGAAAACTCTGTCATACTTTTCCCATATTTTGAGTCCACTGCTTCTCTTCCTCTCTTCTTAATGGATGAGCAAATAATTTTCCTCCCAATACAAAGATGAATCATTACAAGAATTTGTAAAACACAGAATTAAAGAAGTTTGTGAAGCACAGAATTGTATTTGAGAGATTTAAGTTTACTTTTGGAATCATAACGTGAAATAAAAGAAGAGTCAAGACCTGTAAGATCCAGTCTGGCCTCCTTTAGTGAAGTTTATCTACATTTCTAAGGCTGGAAATTTAAAAACCCTGTTCATATCTCATGATGGGTAATTACACGGGTTTTCTGTGAATTTAATGTAGATATATCTATATATCTATATCTATATTTCTATATATCTATATCTCTATATATATCTCCTCATCAATCCTATGGCAGGACAAACTAACTCTCTACCTATGTCTTTCTCTCTCCAGGAATTAAAGTTGTATTAGGTACCATAGGTAAGTTCCTAACATTCTCTAGACAAAAAAGTTAGACTGAATCTCTTCCTCTCCAAACAAGAGGAATTTTACTATCTTGGATTTCAGTTTAACTTGCATAGCCCTTTGAATATCCTTACCAGTTGCAAAAGGCATTTTTATAGTTTCCCTTATCTAGTTATATTGGCACACACAAAGTAATATATTCAGCACACATCAGATTTGTCAAGAAAAAATACCTGAATGTTTCAGGTTTTTCAGGAATCTTCAATGGATTTTGGATATAATTTGAGTCAATCAAAGGAGGACATTCCCAGCTTTGGGAGTTGAGAAAACAACCTTCCAAAGCCTGAAGAAATATATCTTTTTAAAATTTGTGAGATCTGAAAGGAGAAGGGTGGGTGGTCTGAGCCCTTCAGAAGGTCTCTGATCCTTTGACCCATTAGACCATTAGTTCACCTAACCCAACCAATAGCTATTTGAGTCTAAGGGTTTAAAGAAAGGTGGCAATAAAAATAAATTACTAAACAAAAGGAATAAAAATAAGCAGTTCAAAGGTTTTCTTTTTCCTCCTGTGAAATCTGAAAAGTTTATAGGTTGTTCCATTCTATCTATTCAGTCAAGATACCTACTCGATCTTGCCAAGAAAAAGTAAGATTAAACTACCATGGGTGCCCAACTACAGAAACAGGGTAAGTTACTGACATTAAGTCTGTGCTGTGTGTGCTGCTCCTCAGTTTGATGTTTAGCCACTGCTTCCTGCTCAGACCCAGGGGTTTTGCATATAGAAGCAGCAAATCCTACTTAATAATCATTGAACTGCATACACCAAGATTGTTGGGACAGAGCAGAAGCCACACATGGATGCCCTGGGTGGAGCTGCCCATTACACATCTCCCAGCTCCAGCTCCTCACAGAACAAACTGTAGCTCTCAGACTTTTGGCCAAGGGGCTCTAAAAAGTCAGGATCTCATGTAACTTGTTGATTCCTTGTGATTGAAAACATTGAGGAAAAGCCATACATCACCCCGGGTCTTACTTATCATCAGGTTTAGCCACCTGTGATGTTTTTTCTTCCTTTTTTTTTTATTTCAAAGGGCACTCTCTAAGCATCTCAGAACAGCAAGCAGAACCAGACAGCATGCGGAAAACAAGAATATCCTCCTAATACAAAAATCATTAGGCAGCTCTTGCTCTCTATTTGAAAACCAGAAATCAGATGATTTTTCAGTGAAATAGCAAACATCCACAGTGGAGTTCTTCCATGGGGTTTTGAGGCTGGGGAAAGACTCCCAAGTCTGAATAGAAATAAAGCATAGATGCTAAGGAAAAAATATAATGGCTGAAGCATTGGACTGGAGATTCTGCCCATGTTTTCAGATCTTCCTCATGCTTTTGGGTCTCTGCTCTTAATCTCTCTGCTAAACCCTTAGTTCCTCTGTGCAGAATGGATATCTTAATTGTCTTTGTTTGACTTCTAAGCACCCAGTGAGGGAACATATCTTAATATGTGTTTGTAAAGCACTTTGCACAAGAAAGTAGTAAAAAACACAGCTTGAGTATTGCACATTCTCACCAACACTGATTTCCCCCACCTTCAATTCCTCATTTTCAGTCATTTGTGGCATTTTCCCAGTTGCTAGATAAGAGGCTGACCTCTGGGATCATTGTTGTGAGCAACTGAATTAATGGCAATGCTGCCCATGAACAGGGAGCTTTCTGCAGTGTCTCCACAGGGATGGCACGAACAGACAGAGCCCTGTGCCTGCCACCAGCTCAGCCATGGAAAAGCTGCAGTGGAAACACCCAAGGATGGTGTTGGCTCTGGTGATGCTAGCAATGGGCTGCATTTCACCTACCCTGGCACTAAAGAACATTTCCAAATTGCCTTCATCTTTAATTTATAGCCACAGCCACACAGTGGCTTTATTTAGAGGATGGAGACCTGAAATATGAACCTCCCAAAGGGGAGTTCTCTGCTCCCCTTTGGATCCAGCATGGATCCAAGCACCACAGCATATTTCCCTGAGTGTAGCCATAGGACTCCCCACATTTCCTAGGTTGTCTGGTCATTTTTTGGAGAGTCTCATTGCTATAATTCTTTTTTACAGCTGGATACAGGCCTGGAAAAAAAGCCCTGAGCTTCACGCCAAGATAAAATATTACAAAAAAGAAACTAAGTGTTGTCTGCCCACTGAATCTATTCCAGTGACCCTTTACTTAATAAAATGTGTTTAATTGGTGTCAGTGGGTGTTACCTCCGCAATGAAGGCAGGACTGGGCTTACACAGTCAATAATTGCTTAAAACCTTGTTCTTGATGAATAATAATCAGTGCTATGAGGACTGAGATTCCAAAGGAATGGAAAAAATGTTATCACCTGAGTAAGAGATTGCAATAAAATGTGAACAAAACTGGATGATTGGACCTACTTGGAGAAGATTTGATAAACAGCCATATAGAAGCATTCTGGATACAGTGGAAGCACACTTAGATAGGGGTAAAACTTGAGATGCAGCATTGCTAATTATTGCTAAGCACCAGCACCACTGTTTCCCAAAGCAGACATTCTTAACAGTTCTCTTATCCAGTGATTCCTTTAGTGAAGTCTGAAGGTAACCAAGCACATCTAAGCATTTAACTGAAGCAACAAACTCAACTGCACTGCCCACAAGCTTGAAAAAAAATATTCTGAAATAACATTGGGAACCCTGAGCCCAGGACAGGAGAAGTAGTGGATCCTAAGCTGGAAGATGAGGTCAGTCCTTCCTCTTTTCCTCTCCAGATACAGCAGGGGGTTCCCTGCCATCCTTTCCCTGGGTAAGTGGCAGTCCCTACACTGAAAGGAGAGGCACGATCCATCCAATCCCTTCCCAGTTTGATTTCATGGCAAACTAGTGGAAAACTACATAGGGGATTCCATAACAACAGAAATACTGAAAAATAAAATCTTCTCACGACTTGTCTCGTTGCAGTTGTTCATTTTTCCCTGTTCCCCTTGTGTAATTTCCAGGGCTGGTAAAATTCTGCTTTTGTATCTACAGTAAGTGGCTGTGATACCACAGCAATGGCAGGTTTTTATTAGCTGAGCTGACATCTGAAGTTAGGAGGAGCTCACATTCCCTTTCTCTAAAGAGGAAGCTCTCACTCACCTACTTTTAAAAGACTTATTACATCTTACAGTAAATCTACTGAGTACCTACACTGGGTTTATCTGCTTCTCGTAACATAAAAAACTTACCTAGTGCATTCAAAATCTAAAAGCAGACATTTTTTAATCATCTATATGGAATACAGTCCCCCTTATTTTTCCACACTCAAGCCATCTAAAGCAGATCATGAAACCTTGCTGGAGATCAGTCCAGTGAAGGCTGCAGATTTCAACTGCTATTTTTAATTTAAGCATTTCAATATATTAAAATCTTCCAAAGAATAAATAATGTATGTATTATGACCCCTTTCATTTATGACCTTTTTTAAAATTTAGTTTTATCCCTAAAGATTAAACACATCAGATGCCAAAATCAACTAAATCCGAATGTTAAAGTCACAACACAATAGTTTGCCTTCCCAGCATTGCTATCTTCTTCAAATAAAACTGATCACACCTATCTTCCTGTGGTTATAGACCAAAAAATAGTGTGTTGAGGCAGGCTTTGACTGATCCATCCCCTGGTCATTAGGAAGGACTGATTGTGTCTAAACACCCACAGAGATGGCACATTCTCTGTACCTGGAGGCTTGTTTGTCTTCAGCCTCAGTGATTACAAAAGTATTGCCCCTGGTTAATTCTGAAGCCTCTGTCAGTAACTCTGACTACATCATATTTCACTTTATTCAATCTGACCCTCTCCCTAGTTTAAGTTGCTCTCTGGGCTATTTCTAGTTCTGCTGTTGCTGGGTAAGTGGCTGCAGTGAGGGGGAAAAAATGGGGTTTGTATATTTAATTTCGTGCCTTTGCTTCAAATTTGTGTACATATTCCATTTATGATGGGGCAGGAGGAATAGCTCAAGTGTTCAGCACCAGCTCAACAATCATGACCACTGCAAGAGATGAAATGTGCATCACAGGAGGTGGAGAACATTCCTTTCTGACATGGAATTTGAATTCAATATATTTGAATATTTATTTGAACTATTCATTCAATTTATTTGAATATATTTGAATATTTGAATTCAATATTTGAGATATTCAAATTCAGTATTTGAGATATTCATTGCTCGGTCACAGAAGACCAAAATGAGGGAGGTGGGAGGCTGAAGGAGGGTTCTGGTACTTTGTCCCCCCAGGTGTCTGCAGCCAAACTGGTACCCAACCTTTCCTTTTTAAAATGGTGTGTTCAGTTTTTGGAAAAAGCAAATAACACACTAGAAATTATTGCTTTATGTGAACCCATACCTTGGGAAAATCATATAAGTTTATAACTAATAAACCAACAAAATGCTTGAAATGATTGTAGCAGAGTTCTGTGTGCTGCAAGAGATCAGTTCACACTGGATGAAAAGCCAACAGCACCTATTTTTTTGGGGGGGAGTAAGAAATTGTCTTTAACTACCCAAAGGTGTTCCAGACAGCCTCTCAAAGGACAGCTGTGTGTCAAATGCTCATCTCCAGATGTGGCAATGTGGTCACTGGAGAACAGACCAGTCAAGATGCAGAAAAACAGATTTAGGGAAAAAACCCCAACCAAACAAAAAAAAATTGGAAATCAAGAGAAGCATTTGAATTTTTAGTTGACATCATTCTCAAAAAGTAAGCGTTACAGGATGTGGTTATTTTTTCCCCCCTTTCTATTTTAATTTAAAATGTCACAACCTGAGCACGTCCGTGTTTGGCTGTTTGGGAATTTGGTGGCCCTCCCTCTCTGGCCCCACATAAATTTGATTTGCCTGTAGCAGATCTGGGACAAATTTTGCTCTGATGTAACACTTCATGCCAGGTGACTCAGTTTACGTCAGATCCTTCCTTACTGCAAACTGGGAGACTCCAGGTTCAAGGAGGCACTGGGCAAGGCAAGGTGGGTGAGAGCTCTGAGGCCAAGCAGGGGACAGACAGAGACACTCTGGGCAGTGGCAGGCTGTACACAGCCACATTCCCAGGCTCTGGAAAGCAAAACAAACACAGCCCAAATGCTGTGGAACAATCCTGGGCCCGTAAGTCCAGGCTGAATGAAACAGAGCTCAGTGCAAACACAGTCCAAAGGCAGTGGAAAGCAAACTTAGGCAAATAAACTCCAGGCTCTGTGAAACAGAGCACAGATAGATACACTCCAAGCACAAGTAGGAAAGCAAACAGAGACAAATATAGTCTAAACTTAATGAAGCAGATACATGAAACAGTAGCTGTCTCACTCTCCAAGCAAAATCCAAGTAACTTAGTCCAAAATCACTAAGCTGAAACATTTGTGGCTCTCTTGCAGGCAAACTGGAGTGTTAACCTTCCCTTCTCATATCCTTCGTGCCTTCCACTCACATTCAGCATGGGAGGCTCATTCTCCATCCCTCAATGGCCCACAGTAACTTCTGTGGATCAAAAGCTTTCCAATTTTTGCACGCCTTCAGAAAAATGTGAAGACTTGCAGTGTTTCAATGCAACATTCAAATGGGGCAAGGACACCATACTCAAATACATATATATACACATATATACATATATGTATATATGTATATGTGTATATATATACACACATACATATATATGTGTATATATATATATACACACGTATATGTATATATGTGTATGTGTACAGTTTCTTTTGGATATTTATAATGTAGCTTCCAAAGGAATGAAATAATGAAATAAAGGAGACAGATTAGATAGCAATCAACACATATATTTTAAAAAATGAAAACCAGAGAAAAAGGGAACCTAAGAGCATCAGAGACATTTCTTTACCTGAGAGAAACGGGACTAACATAAAAAAAAAAAAAAATTCTGAAGCGTTTCAGAAACTGAGAAAGCTTCCAGTGGTTAATTTTTTTTTTAAAGAAGATAACATGGTTAGTGATGGAGAGGAGGTAAACACTTAATAAATACTAGAATAAAAAAGGCTAAAGTACTTTTCTCACTTGAACATGGCAAAGTACTTCCCACTCTGATAGTAACTGTAAAGGAGGGTAAAAAACATCAATTACTGATAAGTACTTTAAACCTGGCAGGCCATAGATTTTGTCCCAAACAGTCCAAAAGACCTGTCTGAAGAAAATCCCTGGCAGATTTTTGATGTCTCTTGGAAGACCAGGAAGATTCCCATGAAACAGAAGAGCACTATGTTTAAAAAGGGCAGGCAGGATGACACAGGCAGCACCAGGTCAGTGAGGCTGACCTAGGTCTTGGGGGAAAGAATGATTTCACTTGCTGCAGGAGTCAGCTAAGAGGGAAATAAAGAGAGGAAAGAGAATTCTTGTCATTCAGTGTGTTTAACAGGAAACAGGTTGTGTCAGACAAACCTGATTTCATTCTCAGTGTAGATTGCTATAATTCTGCAGATGTGATGTACAGTACAACACTATGGTTAAAAATAGTGCTACATGATGGCAATAAAGTACATGGTCAAAGCATTAAGAATGAGATGAGTGCTTTTTTAAAAAACCCATCAGTGGGGAATCACAATTGGCTTGATGGCATTTTTGGGGATTCCCCCAAATCAAAGCTTTTCAGTGTTTTTAGCAATGTTTTAAGTAATTTTAATGCATGTTAACATGAAAACAAAGCAAATGCAGCCACCTTATATCACCAATAAAGGCTTACAGAATAAAATGAAGGTCATTTGCACTGAAAAACTCCAGGGCAAGAGTTAATTGTGTTCTTTTGATCCATTAAAATATTATATCTGTATGATTCTATAATAGGCAAACCAGTGACCTGTAATAAGGAAAGCGGGGAAGGAAAAGAGAATAAATGGCTGGGACATGAACCCCACTCGTGTTCCTCTCTGGGCCAGCCCTCCCAGGAATCAGAGCCATTGGCAGAACCCCTAGAGAGGTGTAACATCCTGCCTTAAGGCTCAGTAGCCCTTGCACGGTGGCACAAGTACTGTGCCACTAAAAACACCCATTGTTTTACATGCAACTCAATTACCAGCTTCATCTACCTTCAGGAGTCCCCTCCCATGCTCACTTTGCCAGTTTCCTCTGGATTCAGAATGCTTTTGTTGCTCTGAAATAGCAGAGTAAATGCAGTCTATCCCAAGGGATCTATTCTGCCTTTCACCTACTAGAGCAAAAGAAATGCAAAGCCAAAGCAACTAAAAACCATCAATGTTCCTAAATAATGATGACAATGATGATAATAACAACAACAACACTTTAGTGCTTTCTAATATTTTCTAAGTTAGCTAGATACCATTTTCCTTATTCCAGGAGGTGTTTGAGCAGAAACTTTGAAGGAAACTTATTTTCTACTTCAACTTTTATTACCTGCAGTCTCTTTTTGAGTGCAGTTCCTGGGCACTCCTTTTTTCTTTGTAAGATATTTTGCATATTTTGCATTCAAGTTGTGTGGCAAACTGAAAAAAAAAAAAAAGAAAAAAGTTTTGTTTGTTTAAAGTTATAATTATAATGCAAATCATATGTTATTTGATAATGTGTGATAAGCCAGGTCCTCAGCTGATAGAAACTGGGACAGCTTCACTCCTGAGCTGTGTCATTTTTATGCACTGAAAGATAGACCCATTAATGAAAATTAAAAGGCAGTGCTGCTTGTTTTATATTAATAATCAGCTTGCTTTGGTTTTCTCTTAAAATAATCATTAGCTAGCACACAATTTTGTTTCCTCTACATGAGAAAATACAATAGAAAAAGAAATCTAGTAGCTGGTAGCAGATCTACTAACACAGATATAAAACTCAAGGTTTGTTGACTGAGTATCTTTACATTCACTGATTAATCTTCCCTTTTCATCTCCCTGCATAAATACAGGATGGCTGAATGATCTAGATAATGGGAAATACATTTCATAATCTCTCATAAAACGTGTGGAAAACATATTCCCTTTTGTATCCAAATGCCTGGGTTTTATTGAAAACAGAGAAAAAGAATTGCTAACTTCCTCCTTATGGCAAAAGGCACCTTAGACATTAATCTTCAAGTTAGGGAAAAATCAGTGCAATGGATGCCCCAGTGAATTTTGCAGGTGAGTTCCTGCCTATGCAGTCAATTGTCACATACAAACAATATTCACAAACAATTGTCACATACAATAATCAACTGAGGCACATATTCCTCCCAGCCTTGTATTCTCAAAAAACAACAATGAAGGAAAAAAATTTCACAACTTCTCCATGCTCACTTGTCTCACACGTTTTGTATTTGATCTTAACTTCATATTTAAGAACTATAATGATAAATAATCCTTTTATGGACACATTGGAGTTTCATTAGAAAGGGGAGAACAACTGAAAGAATTACCTCCTACATGTTACAAACAGACCTCAGGGCTCAAACTTGTTGAGCACAAAATGCAGAATTTCACAAAGGTAAAAAGGTAAAAGGTGAAAGATGGTAAGGATGAGGTAAAAGGTAAAAGATGAGGTAAAGGTAAAAGATGAGCTCTTTTATGGCCTTTCTTGTCATGGGGGCCACCTACCAAGTTTTGTGTGTCAAAATTCTAGAGCTTTCTATTGAGACTATTTCATGAAGCCAAAATATGGAGACAGAGTCTCCTGTCCAGGATTAGGACACTGCCTAAGAGAAAAGTGGCCTATAATTCAATGAATTCCCATCCAACAACTATTCACTATGAGCTGTGGGACCCAGTGCAGGAGCAGGAACCTGTGTTGGCGTTGACCACTGACAATGCAGGACTCACTTTCACCATTGGCATGCCTTCTCTTGGCTTATCTAGTCCAGAAAATTCATCAGGATTTCTGCAAATGCCTTCAACAGAAGGGATAAAAACTGCTCCAAGTGGGGTTTAGTGGTTAGGGGATCCTCAGGGCTCTTTGGCCATATGGGCCTGAAATCCAGCAAAGAGAGCAGGGAATGGCCTGTTCACATTCTGGGGTTGTGAACATGGCCTGAAAGGGTTTGGCAGCACTTTCTTGGCTATACTTTAAAAGAAAGGAATGATCTCCGTGGTAGTTTCCAAGAAAATGACATAAGTACCTTATTCCCGGAAAGGTTTCAGGGAAATACCTCGCTGCAGCTCCCAGGCAAGCACTTAAATGCAGGAGAAGGAGCTGCAGAGTTGAAGTCATTTCCTGCTGACCAGCAAAGGAGTCTCTCTGCTCAGGGATCTCACCACCATGAGGCCCAGGCTGAGGCAGCTCACTTTCCTCACTCATTTTACAAGAAGCAGGGATGCCTAATTCAAAGTCCTGGATCACAGACTCAAAATTAGGTGCATAAAATCAGCCTAAAAATAGAATCAAATAAACCAGCAAGCTCCAAAATCTGAAAGACTTGGCTCTGAGGAGGAAGGCATCCAGATACAAACAAGGGACTATATTCAGGAAATGCACCAGCAAATGTGTAACAGTGCACAATTTGAGATGAACAAAGGGTGCTGGATTTTGGAGAGCTCAGAAATGCAAAGAACACAGGCAGAAGTGTCAGAGCAAGTCTATGCTCCATTCCCATGGGGCATATTATCACCATCTGGGAGATGATTGATATTTATTTGTGTAGCTTATGCACACACACAGGCACTGCATTTTAGATGGAGTCTCTCAAGTTAAATAGCAAAACGAACAATAAGACAACCTGCTGACAACTCCAGCTCAGACTAAAAGAATCAATCAGGAATCTCACAGCTTAGGAGTAACTCAAAACAGTTATTCCCCCATACATTTTCACTCCAGTGATAAAATGGTGTGTTTCGCTGTTTATAAACTACTTAACTTGGTAGGGATGTGGTGCACTTTCATTCTGAAGACTCCGAGTGCATCAGGCAAAGAAAGAGACTCCATACATTATCTAGGAAAAGGAAGGGTCAGACTGAGCCCCTGTTTTGACCTTCATGTTATTGGTCCCACTTAAACCAAAGGAGTTTGTCCCACAGAATTTTGCAGCAGCTGTGAGGTTCTGTAGTTAGTTTATATAAGCTTTGCTGAGTTTATGCTTGGAGAGTGCTGAGTGGTTAGGGGGATACTACATACTAAACCCTTGCCTCTTTAGGGAAAAAATGTATTAAGCTGTCATTTTTGTGTGCATAAATAGGAAATGTTGAATCAACTTCTGGCTTTCTAGACATCTAATTTGTTTTTCAGCTGTCCATTCTTTTTTCCTTTTTTTTTTTTTTTTTCCGAGGTTCAAGAATTTTCTTGGGAACTTTGGACATTTGCAGGAAGCCACTGAAATGCCATTCTGCCCATTTGCTTGGGAGCAAATACAGATGGCACCCACATGTAAAGAAACTGGGAGACACAAAGTTTTGTGGGAACCTACTCCTCTTCTGCTTGCCAAAAGCAAGTAAAATGTTACTCATCAGAACTTGAACTGGAATTATTATATAAAATTATGTCTCTTGCCTGTTAACTTCTGCTTCCAAAAGTCACAAAACAAGAAACTATATCATCATGTTTTCTAATGCCTTGTTCATGTTTATTTCCACAGCTGCCTTTAGACCTGTCTCAATTCTGAATTCCAGATGCTGACCAGGAGACACATGTTGGAAGGTACCTGGACTTCTCTGAGAAATCCTAGTCCATCTCCATCAGCAAATACCACTTTTAGACAACAGATTATCCTGCAGCAGCTCCAGCATAGAGATGGTGGGATGAGTTCTCTGCTGCCAGCCACACTGAGGAGCCTTTTAAAGTACCACAAACATCTACCCAAATCCCACAATCCAAACCAGACACAGAGCTCTGTGCAGCTCCCTGGTGTGCTGCAAATGACTGAGCAGGGCACGAGGCAACGCAGAGCTGTCTCAGTGGGCAAAACAGTCCATTTTATGCTGGTGTAACTGCAGCTTTTTTCATCTGAGTTGCACTTGAATAAAGTCGGGCTAACGCAGTGGTGAGGCAGATCTGATGCTTCTACTGTGCTTTGTATCTATGATTACAGCCTAAAAGATCTGCTTCAAGTAAAAAAAGATGTTTTGATTACATATGCCAGCACAGGAAACCACCATTTTTTTTTCACATGGGTGGCAATTATTTCATTCTTGGAGGTTGCTGCTATGCACCTATCCAAATGAATATATAGCATTTAAATATCAGCAGTGACTCATGGACCACTAACAACTACAGAACCCCAGATGATGAAAAGTTGGAAACATGTTTTTTTACAGATCCTTTTTGTGGTTGGTATCTTTAATAATGCCAAATGATTTACCAGGGTCTCTTAAGAGTAAAACAGTAAAGACTCCCATCTGTTAGAGGGTTGATCCAGCTTGTTCTCAACTTTTTTGAGTCAGTTTATTATCATCTGGGAGTAGTTCTGCACCTAGTTGTTCTTCTTGTCCTCCTTTTTTCTTGTTTTGGGAAGATAGCACCAAAAAAAGTCTTAACTGGAATGGGCCCTAAGTGCTTGTTGATTTTTTTTTCACATAGGAATAGTTCTTTCAAGAATGGTTAGGTCCTAAGCTTCAGACACTTCCTTCTTTTTCTATCTTAATTTTTTTTGCTCCTTAAAATTTTAACAGCTTGAGAAAACTGAGAAAATTGGAAACCTGTATGTAGAAGATTTAAACTAAATCACAATGTAGCCTTTCTTGCCCAATCATTCACCTTCCACTTTTGTTTTCACAAGGTCATACAATTTTGGTTTTCCAAATCTACAAAACAAGCAACTTTGTAAAATTCTGCCAGGTAGCATGATTGATCCCCAAGAGGGTTTCATTTTAGCCTTGGAAAACAAGAATCCACTTTCTCCACCACCAGCAGCCTCTGCCAGGTAGGATTTTGGCCTGGACATCACTTTCCCACCACCATCAGCAGGTTGTTTTTTCCTGAGATAAACTGCCCCAGCAGCTTAACCCAACATCACCAATGTCTACAGAATTGGGATTATTTTCACAGGAGCAGATCTCTGATAGAAAGTAGGTAAAGGAGAATGAAGAGATGAAAGAGTTGTTTAGGGAAGGCAAATTGGGAGGATGTGGAAGAATTTTATGAGGTTGATAGAGGGCTCCCAGCAGTGCAAAGAAATGGGAGATGAGTCTGCTCAGATTAAAAAAAAAAAAAAAAAAAAAAAAAAAAAAAAGTAATTTGCATAGACTTTTTTGAATTCTTCAATAATAGTTTGGAACAGCACCTGTGAGGAATTTCTGAATAAACATGTGTTTCTTAAAAAATATCAACCTGTTCATTCCTCTATTCTTTATCTCCGAATTCTCATCAGCTGCATCCTTCCTTCACATTTACCATTGCAAAGTTACAGTGGGTTCAAATGAATGTCCTGCCCTGTTAGACTGCTAAATATCCAACTGCAGAGAGCAAAGCTTCTCTGCCTGAGCCTGAAAGCCAAGGCAGGTACATGGAAGTCTCAGCCACAGCTCTGGTCCAGGGCCAGCCAGCTGTTTCAACTGACAGAGAATCAAGCTATCATTTCCCCAACCACAAACATACTACATCTTATTCAGAGTGAAATAAGAGACGTGTTTCCTTTTGACAGTTTGGGCAACAGGTGGAGAAAATTACAGTGTCACTCTAAGCATTTTCCTTTGGGCTGTTACACACTGTCTGTGCTCTTGCAGCTTTTGTGAACACTATCAACATGGAATTTCTCTTATTAACCATGAAGAACACAAGCTTTACATGCAAAACCAGAAGCCTTGACTCTCCTTGTGTGGAGCAATTGCACATGATATCTTAGTACCAATTCCAGATTTTACCCACTTTCCATTTTCCAGTTCCTGGGGCGCTTTGGAGATGAAAGACTGAAAAACACTGCAGAGTTTAGATGATGGAGCCAGGTAGGCAGCAAACAAAATAAAAATATCATAGCCTGGCCTTAAAGAGGTAGGCAGAAAACTGCATCCTGCTAACAGCAGAATATCCGTGCGCAACTGGTAAGAATGTCTGTCTTGTTCCAAAGTTTACTTCCTTTCTGAAAAAAAAAAATAAAATCTGCAGCTTGAAGAAAATACCAGAAACAACAAAACTTCATTGATATGGGCCAGGCAATAATACAGGGTGAGAATGTAGTCCACAAAACTATTAACTTAGTCAAGTATTTGCTCATTATTAAAATAACGCTGTCTCACTGCTACTGCTCCAGTTCCTTCTAGTCTCAGCAAAATCTTACAACATATTTCCACAAGAAAATGTAAAGCATGAAAGTACAGTGTAAAACATCACTGCTGCACCCAAAACAAGCCTTAATTTCAAGATTGGAATCTTTCTTCCTACGGCATGGATTCTGCTCATCTTCCCAGTGCTCAGCCTGTGCCCTTTTTCCCTGTCTGCTCCAAGCCTCAATCCTCACCCCTAATTGCTTGGTGCTAAAAAGCCCACTCGGTGCCTTGCAGAAGGTGTGTTTGGGAGGCTGCCAGGTCAGCTCTTTACACTGCAGAGACCTTGGGGTTGGGGCCATATCTCCATTTACGTTTGTGAATAATCCAACACATGTACAGCACTGCGGGTCTGATCCCGTATATCATAACATCACTGATGTGGGACCAGATGCTGTATGAACAAATGGGAATCTGTTGCATTCATGTAGTGCCTTTTTTTTTTTTTCCTTCCAAGGAACTCAAAGCACTTTACAATCTTTAAGCCTCACCACATGCCCGTGGGGTACAGCGGGGTAAGTAGGCCCTGTAGCATTCTTTACAGAGCCAAGTACATTTATTCAAATGTAGCTGAATAATAATAATGCAACCATGACCTCCCATGACACTTACGTTCCTCGGGAACAATGAAACTGTCAGCCACAAGGGTGAGACTCATGAGTCTGGGTGACAAAACTTTTTCGGCAGCTGGCCCACGGCTGCAGGCCTCACTTCCGTAATAGATTAGGATGACCACCAGCTCCCCCATGCAAAATGCAAAACTCTGCTTCTTCACACTCCTTTTCCCACCCCATCAACAAATACCAAAACAACCTCGGTGGAAAACAAGAAGCCCTCTATGGGGTTTTGTGAGCCGTGCTACAGATTCTAATGGACAATTGCTGCTCTGCTAATAGGTCTGTGTACTTTGGGAATGACCCTCTTCTCAATAATTTAATCCTTTAATAGCTTCTGGAGATCATTGATTGATTTAAATGAAGCATGGTTATATCCTTAAATTTGCTTTTACAGAATTACTTTTGCAGGGGTGAAGAGGTGACGAAGAAAGAAATTAACCTTCATCTCATCAAAATAGCATTTCTACACTATTACAAACCTGTATACTGAAAAGTATTGCACTTTTTTCCCAATTCAATAATTTGGTTCTAATCCAATAAGGAAAGTAGAAGAGACATTTAACAAAGGCCATTCTCTTCAGAAAAATGAAAACAAATTAAAACCAATCTGCAGGAAATCTTTGGAAGTTAAGACCCCAGACTCCTCCTCTGTGAGTAGAATGAATTTTGGAAATCTGTGAGTCAGAGGCACAATTATCTATGTAAAAAAAAATAAATCTATGCCCTATTGATTAACCTTGGCACTTCAGACAGCACTGTCACCTCATGCATTGGAATGACATGCCACCACGTGACAAACTTCAAACTGGCCATTTCTCAGAGATGGCTGCTAAAATATAAACTGCATTTAATGTACCAATGCCTGTGTCATGTGCAGCACTTTGCTTTCTAACTGGTTTACTGTCTTCCAGAAACAACCCAGAGTGTTAAACCAGGCAGAAAGTGTTACTTTTAATCACACAAACCTCTTTGTCACCCACTCTGGTTTTGCTGAGATGCCATTTCCCCCCCTTGTTTCTCAGCCTCCTTCCTCTTTAGCGGGAGCTCCTCCATCCCCTTATGTTCCCCCTGTGCACCGGGTGAGGCTGGAGTTGCCACAGTCTCCTTAATGTCTAATCCTTTAACACTGGGAGAGCATTGTATTGCAGCCCTAATGCAAGGATGAATTCTGGAATGTGCAGCCTGGAGAGAGGCTTATAGAATAAGAAAGAAAGAAAAAGGGAAGAGGAAAAAGGAATTGAAAAGAGAAAGAAGTCAAAACCACACATGGGACAGAAGGAAAAAAAGGGGATTAGGTGACAATATCCGACTGCACTGAAGGGTCAGGAGAATTAAGCTTCAGAGCAGCTTGCTCAATGTG
Organism: Agelaius phoeniceus; assembly: GCF_051311805.1. Taxonomy (NCBI): domain Eukaryota; kingdom Metazoa; phylum Chordata; class Aves; order Passeriformes; family Icteridae; genus Agelaius; species Agelaius phoeniceus. Next base: position 8,449,589 of record NC_135270.1, on the reverse strand, counting down.
TGCTGGGATAAAAAGACTCTGATATGAATGGAGGTGGTTCAAGTGCAGGCACATTGTGGAATGCAATAGGAGTCTGCTAGGGAACATTTAAGAGAGTTGTGCACCACTTTCATGTAGCAAATAATATATATTGTTTGCTGGGCAAAGATCTGAGCCTCCCTGTCACATTTACAAGGTTGTTACAGAGGAACGAGAAACACAAGAATGGAATGAAATGGAATGAAATGGAATAGCTTTACACTAAATGAAATTATAAATCAAATAATCTGAGCATGTGCTCCTAAGATTTATTATTGCATATGATGTTTATATTGAATATAAACTTAAAGCAATAGATTCCTTGTCCAAAGAAAATCAGTGCATTTGACATCAATGGAGTTAGATCCACTTTTAACAAATATTTCAGTCTGATTTTTAGTACCTAGTTGTACTGCATGTGCAACTGAATGCATAACCTTTTCATCGGGCCAGCTTTGTGATCTTTCTAATCAATGTAGGTGCTGCATCTTGAAGGACACTGACTCATGATTTTCATACATGCTGGGAGTACTTCTACACAGCTCAACAGTTTAACTGAAAATATTACAGATACTTTAAATTCCCATGCAGTTTATTTTCAATTTCCTACTCACTTCTTGCAGACAAAAAAAAATTCACTTCTCGCAGATGGCCTCAAAGTGACAGTATGGTTACTTTATGAAAACCAGCTCTCTACATTTTCTTACAAGACAGGCACTGGGAGTTAAACATAGCTGGAATCTGAGAAAATGCCCTATGTCATTCTGACACGCTTTTTTGCCCCAACATGGCTTCCTAATATAAGATGAAATAACAGCCTGATCTCAATCTGGCATGACTGCCTGTCTATGAAGCAGAGAGAAAACTGAGAAACATGAGAGATGGAAGAAACAAGTCATGAATAATAAAAGAAAGTGATTTTTAACTATGTAAAGAGAATTCATTCAAGTCAACCATCTGGCACAGGGCACATCCTGCAGAGAGAGCAGCCATGGAAAAATTACAAAGTCAGTTCAGTTAATATTTCCCAAGATGACACCACAGGAGACAAAGCTGGAGTAGAGTGCCACATCCAAGTGACTGATACTAAAACTATTTTGATATTGGTTATGAAACACACCAATCCCTAGAGTCTGGTTCAGGAAGATCCAAAGAACTCAGGTATTTACAAAAAAACCCAAAATACCATTTGCTCATTTGTAATACTATTGCCTTTCCTCTGCTGCAGAGAGCTTCAGTTAAGCTGAAGGTGGCTATGTATGTGACTCACATGCACTTTGCTTTACTTTTAAAACAGAACAGAAAAAAACAAAAAAAAACACGAAGAGAAGAGAAGAGAAGAGAAGAGAAGAGAAGAGAAGAGAAGAGAAGAGAAGAGAAGAGAAGAGAAGAGAAGAGAAGAGAAGAGAAGAGAAGAGAAGCCCAAAACACTCCACTTCTACACAAAAATTGCTTGGACTGGAGTGAGAAGGACACATTTCCTTCCTCCTCCCCAGTGGTAACACCTATGACCTGACCCAGGACTTGACCTGGAAGCTGAGAAAAGAAGAAAAAAGACAGGGCTTTCAGGGTTCACGACAGCATCTTTAGAAAGCTGTGTGCCTGTACATGGGCATTATGGAAGTACAGTGTCATTCATCCCCTAGGGACACAGATGTGAAAGCATTGCTGATGTATATTTTGTGTATTTTCAACTAATACTTTCCTGTGACAGAGAACAGAAGAATTGTTTCCAGTGAATTCAGCAGCAATATTTTTACTGACTTCAGTGAACTGGAGCTTTACTCCAAGGTTCTAAATATATCACAAGAGTTCACAGCCATATCAGCAATTCCTCCCCCATTATCCATATCCTTAAAAATACATGTATGTCCTTTATTTCCTGCATCCTCTGAGTTATCTGGGTTTGTTGTTTGCCCCGTTTCAGTCCAAGGCAGCTGAGAGCCAAGCCCCAGAGCCTTGAAATCAAAACAACAGCAACACATGAGGCAGTCTGCTGTCTGCAGGGTATGTCTGACTAAGCTGGGAGTGATGTAGGAGCTGAAGAATCCATTCTCTGGTGCAAGCAGGCACCATGGCTGGGCAAGGTCTCTGTGCTGCTACGTAATGTACTCCCCTGATCTGTGTACTCACACAGACACAGACTATCCTGCCCAAACAGAGCCAAAACATTCATCTCAAATCCTACAAAAAGCCCCAAGAGAAACAAAGGCAGTGTTTTGCATGTGTTTTTTTTAAAGTTTTTTTTTCTCACAAGCCCCTCCAAAAAAGATAGCTATCTTAGAGTTGGATTTTTGCATCACACATTCTTCTACCCACATCCCTTCTCCTGCTTCTTTTTCCTTAATAGCAAGAAGGGAGAAGAGAGGGAAGGAAAGAAAAAGGCTCTCTTTAAAGGAAAAAAAACCAAAACAAAACAATAGAAATCAAGGGCAGTATTACTCATACTCATTAGGAATCATGCTATAGGTAGAGGTTGGGAGGAAAGAACAGAAATCACTTTCTTTCCTACCTTTGGACTTCCTAGACTGGCCTAGCACAAAATGTTCGGCTTTACAGCTGGGGTGGAAGAGGAACTGTTCCTCCAAACATTCCAGAAGCTTATTCCTCAGAGAGGCTGGGCTGGTCAGCACAGCTGGACCAAGGACTGTGAAGGGATGCAAGAGGTGTAAATCAGCCTCTACAAGGGCAGGACCTCAGAAAGGAAATGTCTCTCCTCAGCAGCCATGTGCTAGCAGGGTGCAGCTCCTTTCCACCCCGTGTTTCTGGTCCGTGTCTGGAACAAACAATTGAGCCTTAAATAACTTGACTTGCCATTGAACTTGAGCCAAATGAAACCTGTAAGAGTCCAAATAAAGTTCATATTGGATTTTGCTCTTGTTTTTGGTATGTCACAATGCCAGATGGAGCCAAAAGTTGTGGTTCCACAAGAAGACTAATCTTATATTGCTCTTATCAGGAGGAAGACACTATTAGAATCTCAAGACACAGCTCATTATCAGCTACCTGAGCCCATTCTGCTGGTGAGCAGGCTGTCTGGGCAGTGCAAATCAGTTCTGACAATATTCATACTGTTGTGTTCAAGTCTGAGCCAGAGAAAAATCACATATAGATCCGGTAAAATAATTTTCACCACAAAAGCTTTTCCCCCACCAATGTAAATTATTTTGAGATGTTAGAAAACAAAACCTGGTTTTGCATGATCTTTCCCCAAGTGAACCACAACCCATCCCTCAGAATCAAGCTTGTTTATCTGAGAAATGAAAGTATTGGGAAATGGAAGAGAAGAGCTGATCAAAACCTTGCCTGCAGTCAGGCAGAGGTGGGCAGAGATTGTTTTTGAGGCAGAACCATTGGATGCTGTTGCCTGCAGTGCTGAGGAGATGCTTGCCCCTGCTTATCTGCAATTCAGGCCTCTTAATCACAGCTGGTAAGGAAAGAAGGCAGCCTGGTGCTCAGGTGGTTTGTGGTGCAACTACCAGCAGGCTGATAACGTGTTTCCACTGCAGGGGAACCTGTCTCTTCCTGTGACAATACTCAGGGTTTGGGGGTTTTTTTTTGAGTGCATGAAAGTGAGTGCAACGTGCACTTCCAGTACTTCAGATGAAATGAAGGCTATCATTTGAGAAGAGAACACGTTGAAAAATATTGAAAAATATTCAGAGGTAGAAAAATCTATTTCCCTGAAAACTCAGAGGATGAAATTTAGGACAGAGCTCTAACTGCATACCACTTTCCAATCGGTTCCCAAATGCCCCACAGGTATTCCAGCCACTGGCAGCAGTACCTGTGACAATCACAGGTCTGCATTCACTCCCCAAACAGCCCCTGCCCAGGGGAATGCCTGGATTCAGACCAACTATTGTTTCCCTCACATTCAGCACCACTGCTGAAGCATGAAGGAAACTCCCACCCTTGTCCTGCTCTCCTCACCCTCCTTGCCCTCCCCCTTGCCCCACACACGGAGATGTGAGAAAGGAAGCAGATCAGATGAAAGCAGTGAGAAATGGGGTTTCTTCCTCCCACTTTGCACTGCCATCCATCTCCCAGCACGGAGAGCCAGGCCAGGGCTCCTCTCCTGAGAGCTGCTGCTCACCTGCCACAGCCTCTTACCCCTGCATGTTTTTCCACCTTGGAGCATCCAAGAGTCAGAGAAATGAAAGATGAAAGTGGTGGTTGATAAATAATCTTGTATCAGCACCTCCTTCAGAGTACAGCACATTTTCCAAAGGGGTTTCTGGACTCAAGCACATTTTCCAAAGGGATTTATGGACTCTGCCTTTCAAACCTCTGACCACAAATGAATCTGAAGATCAAGAGCCACTACCACAGGGCAGGAAAAAAGGAATAATATTTGCTATCAATATTTGCTATAAATTTGACCTGAACTACATGTTGAAGCTTTAACAAAAAATGTCCCATACAGGTAAAAGTCTAAGTAGAAATACAGACAGAAAAAACCTGAAATTCCCAAAGAGACTTCCTGGTATCTTAAGGACACCATGTATCCCTAAAAAAAATATGCAGTTCATGGTATTTTAAGGATATTAAAAACAACACTGGTTTTTGGAAAGTGCTGGCCCAATCAGTAGTTTGTGAGAATAATATTACTTGTGAAGCATCAGTCACTTAACTGGAGTGCATCACCACATGACAACTGCACTCACATTAGAACAATTCAAATAAAAGTGATTTAGAGGGAGAATGCTCATCTATGTGCTACAGAGCATCATGCAGACAGCCTTGAAAGGTGGCACATATCAGTCATTTCCCAGAGCCTGGCTCTCCTATAGGCTTCATAATTCCTTCACCAAGTGCTGTGTTGGTAGAGCTTTAAAGAAGAGAAGGTAGAAAGTTCTGTTACACTGGCAAAAACTGGAAAAGTCGGTGTCTTTTAAACAAAAAAAACCAATCAATGGGGCATTTAGACAAGATAAAAGAAAAAACTTTTTACCATAGGGGTGGTCATACACCAGAGCCCAGAAAGGCTGGCAGCTCTTCACCCTTGGAGAGGTTAAAAACTCCACAAGTCCTTGGGCATCTTGCTGTGACTGGACCTGCTCTGGGAAGGAGGTGGGATGAGACAGCCAGAGGTGTTTTCCCACAGCATCCTCTGTCCCTCAGACTCTGTCATTGGAGGTTTTCATTGGCTCTGGTGCACTGTCTGCATGTGGAATGTTGTTCTCACTGCAAGTGGATTAGTAATAAATGAATTAATGAATAATAACATGGGCAATTAATAACTAATCTAGTTTATCATACAAAATAAATAATAATTAATGTGCAATAAATTATTGGAGAGTTTGCAAATTACTAGTTTGCTTTCAACTCGTGCACATAATCACACTACTCATGTGCTTGGAACCCTGCTACTCAGGTTTTGCATGTTCCTAGAATCTACTGAGCTACCTGTTCATAAAATTCAACGTGAATGCTTTAGTCATTTTTATCTTTGTAACAGAGCAAGGTTTGTTTGGGGCTTGCTGGGGTTTTTTTCCACAGCATAACCCAAAATGAACCTTAGATCAAAGCCATTCTATTCCACCCTGAATGCTGTGCCCTTTGCTGCAGTGTCTCAGAGCCTCCCAGTGATATATTACAGAATGTGATTAACAATTGTCACGTGTTGTTTGTTTCTCACCATCTCCCCAGGGATAAGCTCAGCCTAAGTGTTTCACTGGCAGGAGTTTATGCTCGGTTTTGTTTTGAAATTTTTAAGAATGATCTGGCAAAGGAGTATTGCCAGGTCATTTTCATGAAGCACAAGATTGACCCTGAACACTCTTCCACCTTTCTGTTTCACAGGGAGATAAGGAGATAAGATACACGCTATTTAATATAAAATTTGAGGAAGAACTGCCATGGTGAGGTTTCACTGGCAGCTCACAAAGGAACCAAACCTACGATCCAATATGCCCAGAGGCATTGATACTGCAGTGTGCTGAGGATCTTTTGACTGGTGTTCCTTATCCTCACCTCTTGCTGGCCCAAGAGGTGTCGAGGCCACTGCAGAGCAAATCAGGATCTCCTAGGATTTGACTGACTGGCAGAGAACAGGTTGGAGTTAACAGGTGGACTTGGCTGGACGATCTCCCCATGAATAAAAGACCCCTCCCCAAAAAGGTAATCCCCCAGAAAACATCCTGCTAAATGCACTCACTTTGTTTATCAGCACCGTGCCAAAACAACAAGCAGCTCTCTCTGGACTAGAGATGTGGTGAAAATAACTCCATGGCTTCAGCTCACAGACAGTTCAAGTCAGCACGGGTTATGTGAGCTCATCAAATCCCAGAGGAATCTTGGCAGAACAAATGAAAACATCAATTCAGGCATTTTCAGCACAACTTTAATGTATATTTTTCTCAGTTTTGGCATATACCCCCTGTCACCTCCCCACCATCCTCTCTATGTAGCCCCAAGGGCCATTAATCCCGTTTTGAAGACAGCAATTTCTTTCACAACCCAAACAACTGCCTCAACATGTCTAGATAAATACTGCTTTTATTTTTTGGAGGAATATTATATTCCACACTAGTTTAAATCTTTCATTCACATTATTTACATGAAATTTATCACCTAAAAACCCCCAAAATCCAGGACTACAAAAGACTGTGAGCTCTCCTTGTTTCACATATGGGAAAAACAGGAGCTGATGCTAAAGGATAGTCCTTCGATGTTAATGCAACAAGTCCTGACAGAAAATAACCAGGGCATGCATACCTGAATGCCTCAGGTGCCTCTGTACAGTGTGACTGAAAGGAAAACTCTCCTGGCTCACTTAGCTCCTTTAAAATGTAGGGCAAAATCTAATCACAATAATCTGGAAGTTGCTCTGCTCTACCAAGGTAAATCTGCCCCATGAAATCCATGGAGCTTCTATCACATTGTGCAGAGCAGCTGGGCTTGGAGACTCCAGCCTGGCACTGCAAGGCAGAAAAGATAATTCAGGGCAGGCTCAGTGTCAGGCCCAAGGTCTCCTGAACTATTTGAGTCATTGCCTAATGCAAATCTGTGAAATAAAATCAACAGGACTGGGTGAAGCTTTACATCTTTACATGAAACCCAGTTTCAAATGTAGAAATTCCGTTTTCAAGCTCGTATTTAATCAAACTGTGCACTCACCTTTCCTGCGGGTTTTACAGCAGATATCACTGATGAGAAAATCTGGGTTATGCTGTGGGAGAGCAAACGTACATCATTTTTTGCCTGATATTCTCATCTCAGATATACATCCTCCTCACTTCACCTCATCCAACTCCCAGACTGCTTGGAAATTATGGGAAAAGATCCTGATGTAGAAAAACTGACTCTCTGATGTACAGCTTGGGATGAGAACCAAATTGGGATGAGAACCAAATTATTCAAAGTACTAATAGTAGGATGAAAAGCCTCCTGTCACAACACAAATATTAAAGCCTTCATCCTGTCATGATACAAGGATAAATTTAGGAGTACACGAGGGACTCATTTGTCATGAGGTGGTAACAGTTTGAAACAAACTCAGATTTTCTTTTTTCAGTTGTATCAGAATTTTTTTTACCAGATGAGTAAGAAACCAGTGTAACAATTTCATTCAATATTTTGTGCTCCAAACTACAAACTTACTTTAAACTTGAGTAGATCTGGCTACAAGCAATTTTTCTGACTTCTTAAACAAATGCTTTTTATATAATTTAATTTTTAATTTTTCTACAGTTCTCTGCATGGCTAACAAACTGTGTTTATACCCTAACAGGAATATTTGATGCTCTGTCAAAGCAAATCAATCTTCCCTCTCTCTTTCGATTCTAACGATGCCATCAATAAAAGCCCTCATCAGAAATGAATGTTCTGCACAAAATGCTATGCATAATGGCATGACCCCTCAGGATGCAGGGCATGTCATTTTGAATTTATTCAATCTCTGGGAGCCCTGCACAGAGCTAACTTTTGAGTCTTTGGAGTCTCCAGCAAAACAAGATCATAGTGCCCCACACAGAGTCAGGAACAGAAGAGCTTGCACCTGCAGGAGCCTCTTCTTCACCCTGCTGTTGGAGGGGCTGCTTGTTTCAGTGTTTCCTCCCCACAGCCCTGCAGATCTCAGTCTGGGAGGTGAGCTGGGGATCAGCTCCATCCCTCTCTCCTCGTGCTGCCAAAACATGCAGAGCTGGGCTCCTCGTGCTCCCAAGACTACGACAACATGTTCCATACACACCACAGGGTTTATATTTCATAAATCACTTAAATCCCACTAGGCTCCTTGCCTTTTTCAATGCTGATCACCAGGGAACAGGAGAGGTTGGATTTCCATGGATGCTTTTACACTTGGGGGAACCCGGAGTGCTTTAGCATGGATTAATTCACATCCTGGCACACACAGTGACCAAGAAGTTAAACAGAATAATCTGCAGAAATGCAGATTATTCAGTGACTCTCTTTTGACCTGAACTACATGTTGAAGCCTTAACAAAAGATGTCCCCCACAGGTAAAAGTCTAAGTAGAAATCTAGACAGAAAAAACATTTCCATGAAAGCAAAGAGAAGAAATGTCAGTTTGGAGAAGAAACAAACCCTCCAAGCCTCAAGGATTTGTTTGTTGGTTTGTTTAGGTTTCTTCTGGCCCAGAAAAAATTCATTCTTTGGTTTTTCAGTTTTTCATGTAAAAGATGAAGCCATGCAGATTTCACAACATTTTCTACAAAAAATACCAGTAGTCAAAAACTTCATTATCCACTGAAAACCAATTCTGACCACCCTTTGTGTGATACTGGGGAATTCAAAGGAAGGTTTGGGCTCCTGGTACATATTTGCATTCCAGATGAAGCAGCAAGAAAATACAAGAGAACGAGTGGGAAGAATCACTTTTAAGATAAGCCAAGAGGGAAGAGTATCTCCAAGTCATGCAGGGTTTCCAAAGTAAAAGACTAGGTTGAAGGTAGAGCCTCTGAAGGGCTCAAAGGCAGTAGCTGTGGGCAGACTGGGGAGTTAGGCTTGTGCATACTATTGAGGGAACCAAGAAATTCAGTACTCAAAGATTAAAGAGAGAGCAAGGTAGATAATAGTTTTCGTTTCAAGAGACCTCTGTACAGACAGAAGGGGGAAAAGATCAGTATTTGAGGTGCATTGTTTAAGATCATCCTTGAATTCATTTTTTCCACAGTCAGAAGCAGGAAAAAAAAAGGAGTATTCTCTTGAGGAAGCACAGGAACCACTTGAAAATGCCAGAGCTATTGGACACTGAATGTACTGATGAGGGCATAACAGAGCACTCTTCCTGCAATTAATTTCTGATGGGAGACCAGTGTATCAGAAATATACGTGGTAGGTACCCCCAAAAGAGGAGAACAGAATGACTCCTCAATGCCTTCTCAATTCCAATGAGACACAGTGTAATATTATGAGAAATGCCCTTTTAAGAGAGCTTTCCCACCATTTCAGTATCCTGGTGGTAAACTGAGGTTCACAAGTGCAGTGAGTCCCTCTAACCCCCAGCCAGCCCAGCAGCAGGATCAGACCACAGGCATCCTGACTCCCAGCCACTCCAGTGGATATCAGCAATTAGCAGACCAAAACTCTCCAGGCTGATGAGGCCTTTCTGCATCATGGGCTCTGTTTTCCAGGACCTGGCTCCCAGAGCACAGCTGGTGAGGGTTTAATTGCACAGGCATTTGCAAACACTGCTATTACACAGTGAAACATGGGGACAGTTATAAATAGCACAGAGGGAAATTCAGCTCACAGAAAACTGGTGTCTCACAGGCTTCCACAGACCTTCTCCTGGATGGAGAATTTGGCAACTGAACTAGTTCAGGGTCAAATGTTTCAGGTTGACCCCTGTAGCAATGCCCCTTTTGAACACTTTTCCTCCTGCCTGCTACAAAGGTTACAGAGTAGGAAATGCCCATTATTGTTTGACCTTGTGTCACGGAGACATTTTAAGGCCCAAATGTGAGGTTATTTTTAGTTGTGCTGTTATTTCAAAGCCAGGCTGGGGAGAGCAAAATCAGCAAAACTTCACAAAGAGAAACAATACAAAATGGCAACCAGCATTATCTTCCCTTTCAGCTTGACAGGGATATTTGTCTTGATACTGAGCTGTGCTGGTGCTGTGCTTCCTCAAGGAATGTTGAATAACTTCCACTCACGTTACACAAGCGCCTGCCCCTGGATCACTTTCCTGTGTTGCCACTTGGCTGCAATGCCTGCAAAGGCTTTGTAATCCCCAGTTCTATTATTGTTTCCTAAGGATGCATCCTGCCTGGAAAACAGCAAAGGAAGGGAAACTGTATTTAACATTACTTCCTAATTAAACTGTTTGCATCATTCAAAGCCTGTGATGAATTCCTTCCTTTTCTCTCCTTCCCCTCTTGTTTACTAAAATCAGGAGATACAAAAAGACAGCAGGAGAGAGACACAGTAAACCAGATCCTAATCTCCAGCACAAAAGGTATTGGAGCTTTTCCAGGTTTCTACCAGCATCCTGAGGATCAAATTCTCTGACAATTTGCCACTGTAGCCTTGCAGAGGACAATGTTCTGTGCTGATGTGTAAGCTTTGCCAGAAAAATTTAATTTCTGGAGTTATGTAACTGGAGATAGGGGAAACCTATTTGTGGTGGTTGGGACAGTCTGGAATGTGGTTCAGCTCTGGATTCAGTCTCTATCTATCTTATTTATGATTTTCCCCAAAATAATTTGTTTGTGTTCCTGTCTCTGGTGTTTACAGAGATGGGAATGAGCTCACACCTAGATCTGAATTCAGAACTGAGCTTCCCCAGGGTTCAGATATTTTTGATCCGGTGTCTAGATTTGGGCCCACCTCCAATAAATGGGGTCACAGTCCTGATGAGCAAGAGGGATCTCTTGGCTTTATAATTCATGCCTCTCAGAATACGGGATTTCATATTTTCCAAACACTCAAACAGCATTAACTGCTGAACACTGACATGAACTCTGAATGATCAGCCCAAAATGTAAAGACTACCACTCCCCAAATCAACAACAGCAATACTGAGAGGAAGAGGCATGAGACAAAACTCTTGAGGTTGCAGAACAGGGAAAAGCCTGGGACTCCTGGCTTCCCATCCTGACCTCTGACTGCTGACTGGGCAAACTCTCCAAAAACAAACTAATGCAAAATCAAACCTCTCCACAGACTCCAGGTACGTGTCCTTGAGAGTCAGAACAGCAAATCTGGTGTATCAATCATACACAGAGGCACTTCTCCAAAAACTCAAGCCTTTGCCCCAGACTACTTCCAGAAATTAGAGACTGCCTACAAGCTATGTTGATGCATAATTGATTTATCAATTATTCCAGATAAATAGCAAGATAACCTTGGGAGCTACAGGGTAGGAAGATTATTTTCACAGGCCACAGTGCCCCAACAGCAGCTCTGTTAACAATGTACCACATGAAATTCTCTGTGTGGTCAGCTCAGGCACCAACAGCTGCCCAGATGTGGCACTGGAGTTAACATTGCTTCCTGCAAGGATGATGTCACTAATGCAGGCAGCATTTCAAAGCAGGAACGTGCTGCAGGTTCCCACAGATCAGCAAACGATGCAGGTCACTAAAAATCACACTGGTGACCAGGTAAATGAGGTGAGGCAGAGGGAGGTGTTCAATCCTTGCCAGGCACCCTGGAGGACTCCCAGCCTCTCCTAAACCTCTCTAGGGGCCTCCTTCAGCCAGAAGAGTCCTCCTGAGCTGCTCTTGAGTCACATTCACCCAGCTGGGTGCAGCACCAGGCATTCATCCCTGCAAGCATCATTCATAACCCACAGCCAAGTGGTGATTGCCTGAAGAAGGAAACAAAATCCTGAGGTGTCTCTACGGGGAGAGAGAGAGAGAAAGGCAAGAGGCCACAGTCAGCTTCTGCTCTGGTTGTCCCCAGTGTGAAATAGTCCAACCTTACTCCTACAGCTACAGCCAGATTTGCGGATGCATATTTTCCTTCTCTCTGGTGTACCTGCTGACTTGGAGTTCCTTAAACAATAAAACCAAGATGTGCTCTGGACAAACTGCTGTTCTGTGAAGCACAAATATCTCATCTGTGTGCATTTACATAGAACCACCACTGACTGGGAAAATGGGTCACCTTTTCATCAGGGCCAAAAGCCACGTGGTTGTGCAACTGCTGCTTTTATTAAGCTGTGCTTCAGACACTCTTCAGACAGAACATGAAATTTCTGTAGCCTCAGTGTATGGAAGTTGTTATTTGTGGGTAGAAGCCTTCTGGGAAGAAACATGCTATTATATGAAATGATAAACTCTAGAATCTAATGGACTGTATTGCAAAGATGCACAACCATGATTCTCACAAGGTTCACGACAGCATGGAAAAAAAATGTCTGTTTTTCCATATCCCAAGGATTTCCTAACAGCTTGAGAGTCTATAGCTGTTGTTTGCATTTTAAAAGAAGGTCAAGTTTCTCTGCTGCAATACATGCAAGCATTGGCATTGTCCCTGCATTCACCCATGTGGGCATTTCAAAGGATCACCTATAAACCATTCCTTCTGCTCCAGTGAATGTTGTTGAAAAAACACACACAGAGATTTTGTCCATAAAAGATGGAATGAATGTAGAATGAATGCTAAAATGAATGTAGAAGAAAGAAATCAGAAATATAAAGAAGCCATTTAGTGCCCTAACAGAGAGGCAGGGTTGAACTAATAGAAATTATTAACTACAACCTCTCTTCCATAATGAAAAATACACGATTATTGTTATTCTCTTTACTATACTTAGGAGAAGTAACTTTCCACAGGCTTGGCCAAAAGGCAGTGGCGTGGGAGATGTGTGTCATTCAGGTGCAATGTACCAACAAGATGTAAAACAAAGATCCTGGTGACCACCAGAGGTCCAGAGATATTTTTGGTAAAGAAACCCTCATTGAGAGCTAAATAATATTCACCTGATTACATTCTACATTTCCTCATGCATACATCGAGCATCACATGCCAAGCAAGGCTGCTGCATCTCTACAGAAACAAATGCATTTCTGTAATAGATCACTTCCATGTCAGATCATGTTGAAAAATATTGTCTTTGAAATATCTGAGTGCCTGCGTGGTTCCCAAAGGTTAGAACCACGTGGCCTCTTTCTCTGCTGAAAGAATAGCACCACTGCAATAATCAATCATCACCAAATCAGGGCAAGATCAGAAAACGGATACAATTAAAAGAACAGGGGAAAATAAATAGTCTGTGCAACACTACTGAAAAATCTGCCAAGGGATGTCCAGAAAGCTGCCCTAAAGTAGTCTCTTCTCAGACCCTCTCATCAGACAGTTCCTCACAGCTCGGGTGGGCACCTCCACACTGCCAGTCAGTGGCTGCAGGCAGCAACTGAGTCTGCACAAAGGCACAGAATCCCTTCCAGTATCTGTGTGGAAACACTCACCCCGGAGCTTTACAAGCAGCTTCACACAGGAGTGGAGGAGCTGCCTTCCTTCCTCTGCCATCTGGAAGTGGTTTGTGTCCCACTAGTGGTGTGCACATCACAGCCTGGAGAGCCCTGCTTTGGACCAGGAGCCTTGCCCAGGGCTCCTCTGGCTGCTCTGCACCCAGAGAGGATGAAGACCCCCCAGAGCAGCTGCATCACTGTCTGTGAAACCTCATATCTCATGAGCAGCAATTTAAAGCCGCCTTAAACTCCGCTGGCTTGAAGGCTGATCTGGCTGATTTATATCTCGGTAAGAGAAAAGACAAACAGATTTTCCCAGCCTTTCTAGTCTCTTCTCAGGAAGGAAAATAATTTCCTCTGAGGCATGCCGAAGAAGAAATCCATTAGCAGTTACAAAGCAGGGCTGAATGTTATTGTTACATCCAAATAGCTGTAACAGCCTTTGATTCCACTCCTATTACTTTGAGAGGGAAACATGGGATTTTATGTGCATGCAACCAGTGTCTCCTAATTGCCACCTCCCTACCACAATTCCATTGCATTAGATTTAAAAACTAATAAAACAGGCTATTTTGTTTCTTTTTTAATAACAATCACAAAGCAGTCCACTTATATCAGTTTCTCTGAAGGGCATCCATTTGTTGCCCACTCACAAACATAACATTGAGTAGCAGGACAGTAATTTGGTGCAAATTCATTCCTTTAGGGATCACCTTGAGTGTAACCAGGGTGGGTAAAGCAGTACTTGAAGTATTTAAGCTGAAGGGAGAGCTACAGGAAACAGGTGATTCATGCAGGAAACTGCACATCAAGGACTGTTGCCATGACTGCATGGCTTGGGCACACTGTGACACCTCAGGCTCAAGGCAAGGTGTCCCCAGCCACCCAGGGGCTGGCCTGCAGTGGTCCTCTGGACAAATATTTGTCTGTCTGGGTATTTTTGAAGGAAAAATACATTAAAACCAAGTGCTTGTTCTTGCATTCAATTTCTATTGAATATTTCCTCTCATCTGGGATTTAGGATTTTCCCCTCCCCCCCCCATTTCACATGTAAGTTTCTCTTCTCATTTTAGAGGAGTGCAAAAAAATGGATTAAGGGAGAGCTTTAGGGCTTTCCAAGGTAGGTAAAGTTATAAAATAAAATAAAGGTAACTAACAAATTTGCATTTGAAGATTGACCCATTAAAGAATTACATGCAAAGGTAAGAAGAGAAGTAAGAGAAAAGAATTCTTGTCTATCAGACAAAAAGTCATTTACTACCATTTCTCTTGCTGGCAAGGAAAAACACACACATACATGGAAAAAGGAAGGAGAACTAAATGAACTAAAGTTCATTAATCATGGACCTGCAGCTATAAAGATCTTACAGAAAGAGGAGGGATAGAGCTTGGGTTATATTAAAATGAGCTGGAGCTCTGCATGAGTCACAGAATCTTTAGAAAGATTTTATTAAAATCTATATATATATATAGCAAAGCATCATATAGAGATTTATAGGAAAGAAAGCATGTGGCTTGTGAACAGAAATCTGTGGCTCATGACTGTAAATATAAACACTGGTTTTGAACATCTGCAACTATTATTAGACAAGGCCTGTTTGTTTACATGGCCTGCTCTAGCAGGTGAAGAAATGAAGAGGGTATTTTTAGTGTCAGCAGGTTTTAAACTTGAGGACTTTGGGACTTAGGTGATTTTGATTAACCTGTTTAGTTACTGGGCTTTTTTGATGACGTGCATATGAGGGTGGCACACTCAATTTTTAAACAAATTCAGATTAGCTACAATAAGCATATTTTTAATGTCTTATTATTTTGCAACTATTTATGATGCATATCATCCCAGCTTCCAGCTTGGGTGTAAAAATCTTTGTTGCCTGTATTCAAAATCATGAAAGTTACGTTGCATGGGAGAAAAGTCATGCAGGTATTTTGCATGAAGATTAATGATAATAATGATAATAATAATTATAAAGAAACCTCTTCTTTTAAATAGATTCTTCACCCTGGTTTTTCAACTTGAAAGAAGATTTTGGGAACCCTTGATTTTCTGCTCCTTTTTCTCCCCCTTTTGGAGTCTTGGGCAGGTCACTTCAGTGTTCATTGCTCTTCATCTGTCTCAGAGAGATGCACAGAGACTGCCTGTTTTAGGGGTTTCAACTCAATGCTAAGAAGATTGACAGTGACAATGCAAATGAAACAGAAAGAAAAGTAAAATAATTGCTGAGATTAAGAGTTTGAAGTGCCAAAACATCACCTTTTCAAGTCAACTTGGATTATATTTAATCCACAGAGTTATGACTTCATGTGTTTGCTGTATGCACTTCCCTAAAATAATATTAACACAAGAAAAGTCCACCAAACCCAACAAAAAGCAAAGGCATTTAGTTTTTGGGTGTTTTTTGGTCTATGGAAGTTTGGTATTTCTCATTGTGTCCTGCTCTGGGTTCTCTCTA
The DNA here is from genome assembly GCF_051311805.1 of Agelaius phoeniceus. Lineage (NCBI taxonomy): Eukaryota > Metazoa > Chordata > Aves > Passeriformes > Icteridae > Agelaius > Agelaius phoeniceus. The sequence goes on along the minus strand of NC_135270.1, from coordinate 8,433,730 downwards.
GAAGGAGCAGTGCCAAGACGCTCTGAGAAAGGCTATTCTTGTTCCACTCACAGCCCAGCAAGAAGCAGGAAGCTCCATAAATCTCACAAGAAAGTCTGTTTTGCCAGCAGGGCTGATTCTGAAGTTAACCCAAGTTGTGTCATAGCCTTCAACAAGGATCCAGCCAGGCTGAATTATCGCATTTACAGGAATCAAAGAGCTCCAGAAGGGTTTGGACAGAGATCAGGAAAGTATCTTAGCACCAAGCATCTAAGTAGGTCCCAAAATCAGATTCACCAAGCAGTTGCACAACAGGGGCAAGAGAAGCACCAGCAACACTGAAATCCAGCTCCTGATCAGGCTCAAGGAAAGTGTCAGAAGCAAAGCACCGGGGATTACAGAGAGAAATGACACAAGCTGAATGTAGGTGTGAGCCTCATTTTCTGGTAGATTTGTTTAGATTTTTGGCTAGTCTTTTTCTTTGCTGGATTTAAGGAAAAAAAAAAATCTCCCCTCCTGTAAAGATCAATTATGCCATATGCAAGATTGCCTAGCTGCATTTGCAGAGTTACACACGTTGTTCCCCACTCCATAGCTTGCTTCCCATGTGTTGGCCTACCAAGGATTGAATTAAAGAGCAATCAGGCCCTCAGTGGTGAAAGAAGGTTTTGTTTCCAGAAGTGTATGCTCCTTTTGGCCAAGGCAGCCCTCTCCTCATGGCTCTGTTCTTATTACACATATTAACTGTGGTCCATTTGACGTGCTATGTGAGTGCATGGGCTTGGAAGGATATTCCCAGTCAATATGATGAAAATTTCCACTATGTTAACACAGAAGGAACAATTGAGGTATCATTTACACGTTTCTGAATTCAGGATAAATGTAAATGAAAGAAAATCAATGCAGCTTTTGGCTGGAAATGAACATGAGGTCCTACTGGCAGGGCCTCGGGGTAGAAATAAGCAGCAAATTGTTCCTCTGCCCTTGAAAACATCATCAAAACCCCATTAAGGAAAAACTCCAGTAATATCTTGATGCATTTTTTCCCCAGAAAGAGAAAATTACCACCTCTGTCACATCCACCTCCAAACATCATAAAACAAGAAAAATACCATACAGCAAGTGGTTCCAAGGTTGGGTGTTATCCTAAACTGTAAGAGATTCAGGTTCAAGTAGCTACTTCCTGACCCTCCCTCCCCTCCCTGTCTGAAATATAAAGCCCAGCAGTATTCCAGAAAGACAATTATTTACCTATAGAAATCTAATGTCGCAAAATTTCTCTTGGCTAAAACATTAGAATTGGAACATTCCCACAACTCCACCAAAGACTGCTGGGTTAGCTGCCATTACATCACAGGATGTACACAATCCAGACCCTCCTAAACCACCCAGAGGTAGGAAAATGAAACACAGCAGATCCTAAAGATTCCCCCACATGCCCTGTGATGAGTTCTCAGGGAAAGCCAAACACCCTGCACGGGCCCTGTCTGCATTGATGAATGATAAGGAGCAGAGCACCAGCCTGGTCAGTGCTGCCCACACCATTGTCAGCCTGCTCACAAACGTGGGTTTGGCTCTTGCCAGTTCTCCTCTCTCAGATTTGCTTCAGCATGATCTGAGAGATAGCAAAGGTCAGTTGTTTCCACCAGGCAGCATGGCCAAGGTGTCTTGGCTCTTTGGGAGGGGAGGAGGGTGAGCTCAGCCCCATGGCTGAGTCATGCCATGCTCTTTGATCTCCAGGCCAAAGAACCATCCCTGGCTCTTTGTGTTCTGCTACAGACACAATCCTGACAGTCTGAGTTGAGAAGAAAACTGCCTGCTTCACTGCCTCTCCATAAATCACTCAGGACTTCTCCAGAACATGTTGGTGGGATTTCTGGGGTGATTTGGGAGATCCCAGTTTGAAGAACACTGGAAGCAGCCCGTTTTTCTTGTGTTAAAAAATGGTTCACCAAGAGTTCTTCTGTAAATCTAGTTCAGGCAGTGAGACAAGGGGATATTTCCACAACTCTGACCTTCAGTTTTGGATGAAGAAGCAATACATTGTCTTTCCAATAACTAAGACTCCAAAGGACTTGTAAACACTGGAGCCAGAGAACACCTCTGTGAGACAGTTTGGCCCATGCCATTATTCCCTTTCTATGGGGAGGAAAATTGGGTCACAACTTTGGTGAAATACTTTTCCAGGGCTTTTTCAGCATGCAAGTGGCACTGCTGAAAACAGGATGCATGAGTCACAAACCCTGGGCTCCCGTTTAACTCTGCAGGGAAAGGAGATGGTTATTTGGGTTTTGGGTGGCAGCAGGTTGCAGCCACAGAAAGGGATGTGCTTCCTGGAGTCACCTGAGCTCCATATCATTTATCACCTGAGCCAGGGGTGCCTCAGAATGGCACCATGGAGCCAGGCTGGAGAGCTGGCCCCACTCTGCCACAGCTGCAGCAGCACACCTGGGCCATAAACTCTACCTCTCAACACCAGGCAGCAGGGGGCTGAGAAGTCAGATCCTTCAGCACACAAGGTCACCAGGCCAAAGCCTTTTTATGGATTTAGCCCTCAAAACAGGATTTAATAGCACACGGTAAATAAGGCCTTGGGCCACACATGAAACAATGAAGATGAAACAAACTGCTGAATAGCTGCTCATTAGGAGGCCTCTGAACATCCTGTGCACAGAGGTAAGAGGCGTCTGCGGAAAAAATAGTATGGGATCAGATAATTAAAAAATGAATCATAATGAATTACACAGGCAGCTTTAATTAGGGCATTTCCTAACTTTTCCGTGCTTTTCTCTGTGACATCAAAATGCCCTTCCAACACCATTTTTTTGTGTGCAGAGTGTAGAGCTGTGTTCATTTGTGCTCCGAAGGCCACAGGAATATTTATGTTGCAAAGGCACCTTAGGTTTTCCTCGCAGGTATGTTATCTCCAAGTCACTTGCATCTCTTCCCATCCACACCAGCTCTGAGTGGAGGAGACCCTGACACTTCTACAAAGAACTGCCCCAGTAACTCAAGAGCAAGAACAGACTCAAGCCCTGTGTCTTTAAAAAGTGTCAGAAGGAAAAGACAGAGCAGTAGAAATACTCGTTGTACAACTCAGCTCTTCCAGCTACATCAGCTTATAACCATACCGGATTCCAGGGCATCCGTGGGAAAGTATTTATTTTACCTGTAGGTATAATTGTAAGCAATAAAAACACCTCAGACCTTGCCAGAAAGGGTGTGAATTTCTAAAAAGAAGGAAAAACTCTGAATTCCAATACCTGAGCAAACAAGTTAGTATAACAGAAAAAAAAAAAAAAGTAAATGAAACAGCGTTGCCAAAACAATGAGCTTATGGTTTGCCAACAGCTGGATTGCACTTTCACTTACAAATGCTACAAAAAAAGGCTCTGACTTCTTAGCACATTTTCTTTTGAATCCAGTAGATTTGTTTCTGAGTACAAAAGATGCACAGAGAGAATATTAGCAGAAGCTTTGAAAACCAAAATAATCCCCCCATATCTTTTCCTTTGGAAGAAATTTCACCAGTTTGCCAATAAAGAAAAAGCATGTCTTGCCAGCTTAAAAAATATTGGCAACACAAATATTGCTGTGGCCTTCAGGAGGTAGGAAGAGAGAATGGAGCTCCCCAAAATTCACACGCACTGAGTTAAAAACATGATCTGCAATGTTTTGATGCACCTTGCCAACTAAAAGCTCGACAGTTTGCTGTCAAACCAAGGATGCAAAGGCTGGAAGTGCTGTTTGTCTCCCAGCCAGCTGGTGACAATGCAGCCTGATTGCAATCTCCCCCTGTGTCATGCCCAGGTTGTCCTGTCACAGCCTCAGCCTCACAAAATGAATGAGGAGTTGGACTTGCCCAGCCCAGCACTTGAATTTGCAGGGACACGTTTTTCTGAACAAAATCTCACCAGACAAAGGTTTCCACTGGCAAGCTCTTGTGTTTCCTCATGCGCCACAAAATTCCCACTGCCTTCCTGACAAGTCTCATTTCCAGCCCTGAGTGAAACCAGAACATTCATGAAAAGCAAACTAGGTGGGAGAACAAAGTTAATCAACTTCAGAAGCCCTTCCAGAAGCCTGTTTTATAGGATGGCTTAAGACAGGAGTTATTTCAAGTAAGCTTGTTCGACTAAGCCCCAGCATCATGTCTTGAGAGGGAATTAGAATACCTAAAAATGTTACTAATTTTCACCTGCCAAATCTCTGGCCTTCAAGCTGACAATGACACTTCTTGGTCAGGTCTTTACACCTCTGTACTCGCCTCCACCTTCCTTTGGCTGCTCAGCCCTGCTGAGTTTTTCACACAGAGCTGACTTCTCCTTTTTGATCTCTGATAATCTGCTAAATCTCTTCTACTCCTTATCACAATCTAGTTTGCAGCTATTTTGCAGCTCTGCTTGGAGGGCTTTTTAGACAATATTGAAAATCCTAGAGAAGCTGCACCTCTCCTAACCAGTCTCTGCATTGTTATATGTGCACTTGCTCCTTTCTGCTGTGCACCTAGACAGATGCACAGCATTTCTCTTTTATGCCAATCGGCCCCTTACATCTGAAGGCAAAAAAGTGTGCTGTTCTAGCCCAGAAGGTCTTGCAATGGTGGAACTCACAATGGCAGCAACAATAACATCTGGCCAAAATGCTCCTTCTGCTAGATTTGGCAGAGTTGGCCATCTTTGAAAGGTATCATGCAGCAGTCTCTGTGTAAAATTCATCACATAAGGGAAAAAACCCCAGCTGAACCTTAAAAATGAGATGCATTTGTACTTGGCAACACTGGTTTTCTGATTGTTTTCTAATGGCAAACACTAAACAAGATGGCTGTGGCAAAGCAAAGGAGACAACTGAAAATGAAGGCAAAAACAAAAAACCTATAGACAACTCCACAATAAAGACAATTTCCATGCAAACTGCAACTGTTGAATTTCAGGCCTTTCAGCTGTCTGTCTGCTTAAAAGCTTTTTATTCAGCAAACAATTTACTTTGTAACAAACCTAGGTCTGGAAAATTTCTGCCCAAAACATGCTTCTTTCACAGAATCAGAAATTAGCTGATGACTTAATAGCAACACTTACTACTAAGCATTATAATAAGGAAGTATTTTATGTACTTGCCTTGCATTCTACCAAAGACAAAGATGAGAGACTTGCACTGTTCTTGTACCACACATATTGTGGATCAAAAGTTTGCCAGTAAGGGTCCCAATGGCGGTGTTCTCTGGCTTTTGTGGAAGGCTGAAACATCCCAGAAAAACCAACAACCAAAACTGGTGGTTAGCACTTGTGATAAAATAACTAAATGAGATTTGGACAGGGAACAGAGGCTTGTACATTCAGAGAAAGACAGTTGAAGAGATATGTTTGGGGACGAGTAGCAGAGCAATGTGTGGGTAACAGCCAATACAGCAAGCCCACAGTTCTTTACGGCATATTTGGGAAGTTACTGCCACAGAAATAACAGATGGAAACAAAGGAAGATGCAGTCATTTCCATAATAATACTTGGAGGGTGGAAAACAGACTGCAGCCCTCTGAATTTCTGTTTCAAAAGTCTTGTTCCAATCATACTAAAATCCACAGCATTAATTCTTCAGATACATGAGGAAGATGATTTGAATGATGTCTGGACTGAATCTGGGACCTGAAAGTCTGACCAAGTAAGAAAAAACCCCAAACCATCAATGTCTTGTATACCAAGTGTTAAAATATCTTGGCAAGACCTATCTATAGCAGATACAGGAGCTGCAGAATGGCCATCTGGCCCAGCATCCTGTCTTCAACAATGGCCATAAGCAAACCTCATGTCTAAGTTAAGAACAGGAGCAAATGTATATGACACTTTCTTTGAGCACATTCCCAGTCCTGGAATTATTTTATGCTCAAATGTTTCCTGAGCTTGGTGTGGCCTCTTGGGAACACCCAACAGAGCTGCCCCTTCCAAGTGTTTGCCTTGTCTCCCCTTAGAGCCACGCAGGCACTTTTTGCATCCAAAGCATCTGTTGGCAGGAAGTCTACCTCTAGAAGTTTCTTTTGAACATGATTCCTGCCAAGATCATTTGACAGCCCTTATTTCTTGCACCCTAAGAGATTGCAACAGGCAGCCACCCACCCATGCCACCAGAGGTTTGTAGACTTCTATCAGATCCTACCTTACTTCCTTATTTTCTGAACTGAAGCATCCCAGGAGGTGCAGTCACTCCTTGCTTAGACCTTTGGTCATTCTTTCTGCCCTTTCCAGGGCCTTTTGTAGTTTTGGGGTTTGTTTCTTTTACAGCAGAGGGGCCAGCACTGCACATGGGTGGAGTATGGGCTTGCAGAAGGACATGGTGGCAACTCTCCGATACTCCAGGGCCACAGCCCGCACGGTTTGGGACAACAAGTGAGAAGAAGAAACCTCTTCAAGCTGCAGGAGAAAGGGAACAGCACAATTCTTATGATGATTGTGGCTGCAGAAGTACCTGTCTATTCATAATGCAAGGATCTGAACCTCAGATGGGCAACAGCCTGAATGTTTACCAGTTACCAATCCTATTTACCAATAATATTACAAAATTGGGACTTGGTGAGCAAAACCAGATCTATTCAAAGGTATCATCTACCCACAGGTAGCACATTATTCAGCCCACAGAAAGTGACCATTTCTATATAAATATTTTGCATTACTTATACTTTTTTGTTACTTAAAAACGTTCAGAAGATGACTGGATTGCCAATATGTGCACAGTTCTACCTGTCATGGCCATCCTTAGAAGGTTCTCTGGATTTCAGGTCAGGTTTTGTGCTTGTGCTGTCTTACACACAAAACTACCTAAAATTTGAAATTTCCCTTGACCTCTCTCACCCCCTGACTACAATTTAGTTTTCTGCTTGGCACTTTTTTGATTGAGGTGTTGTGGTCAGATGGACTGACCAACAGCAAGCACAAAGAAGAACTCAAGAACAAGAATTAAGTTTGTGAATGGCTTTTTATGCACTTGAAAGCATCCCCCTAAAGAGCCCATATTCCTGAGAGCTTTCTGCAGAATGGTTGCCTGCAATTATTTTTTCTCATCTTTAAGTGCATTTATGTAAAGGCTGCAGCAACAATTGGCACATATGAACAGCAGATTGTCTGTGTTTTTCATTAGTGTGGCAGTAACATATCCTTTGTTTTTCAGTCCTGGGCTGAACGAAACATCTTCCTCAGAGACAAATCTCCACGATGATTAATCGTGAAGCATTCCATATGGATACTGATATCCCACGTGCTTTAAATGAGGCTGGGTGGGAAATCTGCTTCACTTACCTCTCAACCCAGAAAAATGCTGAAAGGTACCCACAGGTCCATTCCACTGTGATTTTTAACATCACCAAAGATTTGATTGAGACCAGGTTAACTGTGGGAGCCTTTGCTGTTACAGCACTGATCATTTAGTGGTGCCATTTTTTAGTTTAGTTTTGCCGTAAGGACAAAAATAGGGTTATGCTCACACAAAACTATTTTTTGCTGAAGTGACTTATTTCACTGACAGACCTTATGTAAAGCCACACCACTCAAAAGTGTCTTCCAATAGCATTAAATTCACTTTCACTGTGAGAGCTGAGCATGGGACAGAAGGCTTTGGCTGCTCTGCCTGCAGACCCATTTGATGTTCCATGGAGTACTGGAGTGTGGAACCTTCCTGAGATGCAACTGAACCACATGTGGGTTTATACTTCTGATATATTAATATATTTAGACATTATTAGCTTCCCCACATACTGCAGAGCAGTAACCTAAAGTACAGTCAAATTGTTCCATAATGCAATATATTCAGCACAATACTCTAGCCAAAATCAGCTCTAAAATAAATAGCCACAACTTAATTGACGTAATAGAGGTCTATTTGCTAGCTTGGCACTTTTCACTTATTTGACTTCAACTCAGAAAGCGCATTAAGAGCCTAATGTCCATTTTCCAAGTGGAAACAGAAGCAACTTCTTCCTATCTACACACATAAATTAAAACACCAGAAGTACAGCACAGTATTCTTTGCTTTATGAGTGTACCTCAGTCTGAAGTACAGGTTCAGTCCTGAGTTAATTTTTCCTTCTCCCAGACATATTTACTGTCCCACTTCCTCAGAACCCATTATTGATGACAGATTGCCTAATCAGTCAGTGGCTCTCACAACATTTCTTTCATCTCTTGACCTGCAGTGGTTTCGGCGTTGTTCTATAAATGGGTCTCTGCCATCACAGCATATGATAAAATCCCCAGGATTCTGAGCTTCAGGAGGCAGAGAATACAAGCTAAATCTTTAAAATAGTTTGCACCCCTTCATGAAGCCCCCTGGAACAAAGCTGGCTCCTGGGATGGCCTCTTTTGCTGTTGCTTTCTGCCATTCAGACAGAGGTTCAACAAACAAATGTCTAACAGTTGGATATCCGGATGCAAATTTTGGTAAAAATGAATCCACATATTAATGTCCCTCCAGAATCAGGGATAATTTGCTCATAGTATCACAATGTTGGCCTTTGCTGGGACATTTGAGTCATGACCCTCATAATCCAATCAGCTTCTGATACACCCATGCTTTCCAGGTGCCAGAATCACTAACAAACAAGAAAACCCTGAACCATAATCTTTTTCTTTCTCTTTAAGATTCCCATTGCAGCATACTCTCCATCTGGAAAGTCCAAAGGGCTTGGTAGGAAGACAGGTAAGATTGTTTTAACAAAAATCTTTTGAAGGACCAGCTCTTGCAGTGATTAATCTCTGAAGAAAAAGGTTTCTACCAACTCAAAGCAGCTTGAATGGAGGTGTATGTAAAATGAAACATATTTATGCTGATATTCAATTTTCATTTACAAATAAATAGGTAGAAGATATAAAACTGCCAGCTTAATCTTTGAAATTGATTAAGACATTTGAGCCAGCATTCAGAAATGTTAATTTTTTCTAGTTATTTTAAAAAAAGATAACTGGCTTCCTACCTAGCCTGTGGGCTAGGTTTTAAGCTGCATGAGCATAATTCAAGAAACACCCAACTGAAGTGAAATATGTTAAATGAGAGGATGAGAAAAGCAGCAACGTGCATTAATACGTTATTCAGAGGCTTCACAGAGCTCCTGACGTAAAGAATCAGTCAAATGCTCACCCAGCCAGGCCTCTGGAGAGCCAAGTGGCCTGCATTTCTTTATGCAGTGTTCTCCACGCCATCCCAATTATTAGTCTTGAGCTAATGGTGCTTTGCTATGAATAAATATGCAAAGTGGAGCCGACTGAATGAAATCCAAAAAGCCAAGGCACAAAGCTCCTCTGCTGTGTGCCAGCACCTCGCAGCTGCTGAGGCATGAGCTAGAAGACAGCTCTATTTCCCTGCTTCACTACAAGGCTCTGGTGTGGGCTCCATTATAAGCCAATATAAGATTAAAGAAAAGGGAAATCAAATCTTTCCATAAATCCATCTGAAAGCAAACGCAGCGATGCTGCAGAGACAGTGATTTACACTAGCATTCAATTTTAGGGACTAAAACATCCCATCTGAGCAACAAACAAAAAATTAACCTATTGTTAACAATTTTCTCGTTCATGATTTAAAACAGAAGCATTCACATAACTCAAAAGCGTATAAAACGTGCTATTTTTCTAATCACTGAGTACAGCAAAAATAGGACTTTTAACCATGCTGAAACCACAGCAGGGGCTTTACCACTGCTCATTGAAAACAACAGTCCAGCCCACACAGTAAAATTTTAACATATCTGTGATTTGTTTTGCATTTAACTGGAGCTCTGAAAAATTATACCAGTAAACAGCATTAAATCTTCTGTCTTACATGGAAGTCTGCCTGGATCAGCAGCTTTATTTTAGATTTATCACACTCCTTTGGTCCACATTTGAACTCCCCTCTCTTCCTGGCCCCACAGTGTATTCCAGCAATTTTTCTGGAGCTGTGCAAAGGTAGCAGCTTCTGGCAGACAAAGGTCCATCTAAGACATGAATCCAAGTCACCACCAAGCATTTCAAAGTGAATGCTACTTTCATCTGAAGAGGAAATGGTGCCTTTTAATCTTAATTATTTTGCCATGGCTCTTCCCACTGTTTAAAGGCTAACAGGAAAAGTAAGAAGTCTTATGAATTATTAAGCAAACAGAATTTCTGAATCACTGCATTCCTTCAGACACCACAAGAGTCCCAAGAAAGGTGACCTTCCCACTTCTGGACTTTCTGGAGTATAGCTGGAAGGCATCAGGCAATTTTGCCAGGGGGAGTTAAAATCTAGAAATTTGATGAGCATTGAAGGGAAATTCCTAGCACAGTGGATCAGTTGGATCCTCATCTGCAGTTGCTATCCTGGCACTCAAATTTTTGCCAGGACATTGACAAAAAGCTGTCAGCCATGGTGTTCCTGGAGATCCATTTGCCACACACATCCTGACCCTCACATATTCCCAAAGCATGAGCTATATAACCAGGCAGGCCTAGGAAGGGTAAAGGGATGAAAGACCAGACCAGAAGGGTGATCTTTCATCCTGATGTCCTGTATAAGAAAAGTTGTAGACCTTATTCCACTTAATTTTGAAGTGTAAAGAATTGCTTTTCCCTAGGAAAGTATAATCAGGCCTTGTTTAAGTAGTAATCATATTATTATTTACAAATGCTACTGATTAGCCAACTGAAGGCAGCTTTATATGTCTGCACCAACCAAAAATTCAGTTGATTTTATTTTCTTTCAAAACAACAACTTCACCTTCATGTCACTAGAGCACAGGGGCCTTAGGACAGAACTGCAATTGCTGGTAGCACCACACCAGCAGAGATCAGGGCAGTGGATTTGGCAGCCTTTTGGGAGCTATCAGTTTCCATGCCTCCAGCACAGACCAGACCACCAAGGAAGTGTAGATAAACATGGCAGGAGGCTGAGGACTGTGCTGGAAGCTTTGCATCCAAATGTTCCAAGTAAGATGTTGTTTAGGTACAACAGGACACAGTTGTGCACAGAAAATACTCTTTGCAATGGCTGCAAATGGGACCTGAGAGCTTTCTGCTGCTGCAGGACAGCAAACCCCATTAAACACAAAGAGAGATCCCGTAGATCCTAACAAATAAAGCAAGGTACAAATTCAGATGTAAGGCTAACTTCAGATCTCACAGTGAGCTCATAAGGCTTCATGTAACCTTGCACTCACACTGGCACTTACTTTAGGTCTGCTCCTTTGTTAAAACCACCACTGGCTGCAAAATGCTCTATCAAGTTTGCTCCAGCCGAATCATGGTAGAAGAATTCTTTCCTATTCCCTATCCTTCTTTACCAGTTTCTCTCTGCCACCCCTCTTTATCCTGATGTCCCTTAGATACTTTCCTGACATTGCCAGTCTGAATGTTCAGCCTCCCTGTTATGGATATCATGAAAACCTTTTGCATTTAATACAATCAGAGATGGATTTAGGCAGTTTCTGTAACAGCATTAAATATACTCAATATGTCAATATACTTACACATGTCTCAACAGCACAAATTGAAAAGGATGGACAGATAGAGCAGGAAGCAACTGAGAAAAGCACATGTAAAACAAGCTCTGTCCATTTGCTTAGATGACACTGACCTGCTCACAACTACCCTAAATACCCAGCTTGACCTGCTGTCAGTTTGTGACAGGAAAAAAAAAACAAAAACCAAAACCAAAAAACCCTGACCTCTGAGCTTTGTAGCAGCCACAAACAACAAGGATGAGCCACAGCATAACTTCATTTTGTCCAGATAATTATATATGTTCCTCTTCACATCAAGTCCTACCTTATTCTAGAAAGGAAAAATGAGGTCTGGTGGCTGTAATTTAAAGAGAAATGGAGCACCACTGACTGGGAGATCCAGAGATCACTTTGCTGGTAATACAGAAACACTATCAATCACACCATTCAAATGCCACTGACCCTTCCCTTCAGTAAAAAAAAGTACAGCTAAAAAGCAGAAGAAAGAGAGAGAGACCAAAGAAAGCAAGGGTGCTGATATACTGAAGAAAATTTCTTGAGTGTTTATAGGTCTTTCATTATCTGAATCAAAGGCTCTGTCTTGTCAAGAGGTGATTCTGGGTAAACAGGGCTTTATTACAGAAGTATGCCCACACATGGGATTTTCTTCCTATTCTTCAAACTTACTCTCCTAAAAGTAATTTCCAAGACTAGCCAAGTCCCTTAACAGACCCCATAAACACTGGGTTTGCTCCTGAATTCCTGGAGGATATTTTCATGTTGCCCCCACCTTTTGCACCCCGACAAAAGGTAAAGTTGGGGGGAGGATCTGCAGAATCTTCCCCCCTTTGGACTTCAGAGCCTGTAGATTAACAACTGGCTCAGGTGGGCAGCACAAATTAAAACCAGGCATGGCATGGGAGAAGAACAAATGAAAGAGACCACTATCCCAGGGAGGATCTGGCTGAAAGAACACAAGCGCCATGCTAAGAACTAGAACCATTAAATTAATGTGAGAATTCAGCCATACCTAAGAAATATGAATATGTCTCCCTGGGAAAGGTATAATGCACAAAGAGGGGGCATCAGCCTCAGGGAACCCCACAATTCCCAGCACTCCAATGTTTGCTTTTAGCAAAGCCTGCAGAAGGAGCTGGGTACTGAGTACCCTACCTCTTGGCAAGGAGCTAGCCCACCACTGCCTCTCTCTCACTGGTGTGCTAAAAGGCAAATCTGTGTTCTCACACATCAGAAGTCTATTTTTGCCATTGGAACTGTCTTTAAAAATAATAGCGGGAAGAGTGGGAACAAACACCAGCAAAAGGCAGGGAAAGGATTTACTCCTTGTAGCATTAATTCCTTCACTAATAAACCACAACTGCAAATTCAGTAACTCTTAATAGCAAAATTAGGTTCTTACCTGTTGCTTTTTGCCATTCACATGACCTTTAGTCATTGGAACTGGAATTGACTTGTGTGGGTGTAGTTTGGTATGAGAATTGAAGGCTCTCATAATTCTCAAACACACCTACATTGATGTAAGAGCTGCTTAGTGTTTCAATGGAAAAAAAGAAAAGATAAGTAAATCTTGATAATGTAAATAGTGTTCAAGCTTTAGAGATCATTTCCTGAATAAGCAGAGTAGGCTGGGTCAGGGGGTGGGAGGGAAGATTCAGAACAGATTTGCTATCAGGATTTCACAAAGCAGTTGAAAAATATGAACAGATTGACAAAAACTGTTGTTTAATATAAACTGAGGATAAAAATGGAAATCAACTGATCCATCCTGTCATGACCTGTGACAGTGCTTGGAGCTGATCATGGAAACACTCCAACTCATGCTTTCTGTTTCAACACAATATAAACTGGATTACAATATGATATCCTTTCCCTTAACATTCTCAAAAGTCTCACCACCTCTGCTTACTCCCAAACCAACAAGATTTTGCATTTCTCATCAGAGACTGATTTTTTTTTTAATTTTCCTCTGTGAGGCTTGTTTGTTTATCACAGGCTGAGAGAGCACACAGATTGCTCCAAGGCCTCCCCAGCAGACCTGAGTTAGTACAGGAGCTCTGGAGCACTTCTCCATCCATATAATTTCCCCATTATGACGGATAGTTTAATATGTGCCTTTAAATCAGGTTCAGAACAGCTTCTTATTGTTGCTGTTATTGGTTTTGGTTGGGTGTTTTTGTTAAAACTAACCTCATTAAAGATAATGCTACATCAGTAGGCTCCACTGACAATAACTGCAATGAAGTGAACCCTACTAACTTTTCACATGTAACTTTTCTTAATATGTTTTGGGCTTTTTTGGCACTGAAATCTGAAGGGGAAAAAATGCCAACAATCAACTTGATCTAAATCTCATTTTCTTCCCGTTCCTGCTATTGAAATGAGAAAGGATCTCCCCACCCTACCCATATACAAACTTAAAACTGAAAACAAAAAAGAACATATTTTTACTCTTCCCTCAAGTCCCCCTGTATGATAAAAGATTTTGGAGGTGACCTGGATGACCCTCAGAGAAGATGTCATTCATTCAGCAGGTGGCCAGCACATATTCAGGTCCCTCATCTGTGTGAGGGTTTGACTCCACACTTCCCACCTGAACATCCAAAGTTACATGAGCCACTTTTTTTGCTAGGAGAGTAAACATGAAGGGTTCAAACTCCTGATCTGAATTTGAGTCTGTGGTCTACTCATTGCTTCATTCAGCCTAAGCTCTGGCTCAGAGCAAGACTCACAGGGAGGGATTAGAAAACCACAGCTGATTTCTTAATGAGATTTTATCTCCCTGATGCCATGGCTTGTTTTAATCCCACCAGCTCCCTAACCTTCCAAAGAGTCTCCAAAAGAAAACAAGCTAGGACAAGGTAGAGAGAGGACAAATAATAACTTAGACATCTGAATAACTTGGGCATCTACATTTCATTTCCAAAAGCCAGTTGGACTGTAAGTGAAGTGAGCAGTATGAAAAAGGAACTTCTCAGGTTGAAAAAAGAATGTAGATGACAGCAGGGAGGAGGACACCACATGTCTAATGCTACCCCATGTTGATTCCTCTTTCCATATTTCCTTTCAGGTCAATGGAGAGAGGATGACTTTTCCTAAGTTTCCCACTTTTCCCATGCTGAGCACCTTGGTGAGGTGATCAAAAGACCTCTTCTGTATTTTTGAAAACTACTTCTTTTTTTACTTTAAAACCTAAACCTCTTAAAAATGCTCACTTAATCACCCCAAATGTCTTAATTCATTAGCAAAATACACCTTTTTATTTATGCTTTGGTTATCCTCTTTAATGTTCAAGCGTCCCCTTTAAGACTTTTACATCCAGTAACAAAAGTGTGAAGCAAAACACTGAAGGCTTTGAGTTTGGCCTGTGTAGACTTCAACTGTCCTCAGCTTTAAGGAGGAATCCGTCATAATACTGCACACAAGTGGCAAATAAAATTTATCAGCAGTGATCAGATATTTCTGGAATGCTGTAATACTTTTCCATGTTAGAGTTCCTTCTAAGGTGCAGTATATTACCTATAGAGACTCTACATAATCTCTTTGAGATGAAAAAAGTGCTCACAAATCAAGGTGTTGGCTGCACTTCCTGCCACTGACACCGGATTTTGAAAAAGAGATCTTGGAAACAGAGTAAATACACAGCAGTTTTCTCCCAGAGCCTCGGGTTCAAGTTCTTACTTAACAACAAGGAAAACCAACTGTGATAGCCTCCATCCCAGTCAGCACAAGTTATTTATCATCACCCACCCATCACAGACTCAGTGCAGCAGCCAGCTCTGGTCTGGCAGGAAAAGTTTTAGTCTGGAGTGACTGAAGACCTGCCTGTCAGCAAGAGAATCACAAACCCTGCCTGCTGCACCAGCATGGGCTCTTTTTCAGAGCATCAGTGCCATTGATGATATTAGTAAAAGGACATGGAACTGGTAGAAGTTGAAATTATCAAAATAGAGCTGCCTGGAAAATAGGAAGGGTTGTTGATTTTTTTTTTTTCCCTCTTTTTTCCATTACAGAAAACAATGCATTTTTACTCACAAAGAAAAACTGACATTTCAGGCACTGTGGAAATAGTCCTTGGAACAGAGGCCTGGGACAGATCTCCTGGCACATCTGGCCAGGGAGGATGATGCAGGGATCCAAGGAGCACTGTGTGTCTTTGGAAGTGACACCTCCTGGGCAGTCCCACCCCTAAGGGGTAATGAGGTGAGACCCAGCAGAACCAGCAGAACCTTTATCTCTTTCACAGCACCTACAGTGCTTGAATGGAGGGCTCCCAACATTTCCGTTTTCAGAATTCCGTTCTTCAACAGAATTGAAAATGCATCTCTCTTTGAAAAAATTCCTTTCTCCAAAGCCTAACAAAAGAAACAGTTCCAACAAAAAAGCTCAGTTTGATTTAATTGCTTCACCAAATCGGGAGAGTTTCAAGTTCCATTTCAACCCTGTCACTGGTGCTGCAAAAGCAGATCCCAAGGAGAAACACCTTTATAAATCAATATATATGATTTATATATGATTTCTCCTTGGAATCTGCTTTCATTTCTGGTGAAATGCTGCCATGAGATTTATCCCCCAGCCTTATCTTAAATGGGTAACGTGTGACTGGCAACACTACGAAAATAATTCTAGCTATTGTCCTCACACAGGCACTCTTCTGGCAGCCACAAAATAAATTTAGCTTAATCATAAACTCCAGTAACTATCAGGAATATCCATTATCTCTGCTGAAAATGTACTGTTGCTCTGCAAGTCTATTAATGAGCAGACATTTTCAATCCTAACTGTCCAGGCTTCAGAGAAGTGAAAGGGAGTTTATAGGCATAAAAAGCAGGGAAAAAAACCAATCTGACTTCATCTGCTGGGCTTTTATCAAATGTATATAGCCAAAGAGCTTAAGAAAAGCTGGAAATTACTGTTTTCACCTTCTTTGCTTGGATAGCTATCAAACATTTTTTATTTTTAGCATCAAAGTAGCTGAAAGGGCATTGTTAGAAAGAATGGTCTCCCTCTCTTGGCTCATGCAATAAACTTCAGGGAGGGGGGCATAACTTCAGAGACTGCTTGAAAAAATGGTGTTTTTAAATTCCCAATCTAGCTGAGCAAACGAAGTGTCAGTTTTGCTCCTCAAAGCTCATGGACTTATTTACTTGTAGGACATGTTTCCATATCTATGATTCTGTTCCTGTGGGTGAAATCAGAGGAGGGTAGTGACAGTATCTTCTAAGAACATAAACACCACTCTGTGTCAGACCAAAGCCATAAGCAGCCCCAAATCCAGTTGTCACTGGAGGATGCTTGACCAAGGAGCACGCTATGGGGTTGGTGTTGGCGTAGTGTTCGTGTACTCAAGAAAATATATTTTTCTCAAATGACTGTTGTGAGATGTGACTAGAAACACAGCAGAGTAGGCTTAAGCTTAGAAAAAAAAGGAAAAAAACTTTATGCAGCTACACTACAGTAAAGAAACACATAAAAATTAGAATGAAAACTTTGTAAAACATTCCTCTTCCCCCCACCTAATTTCTACTTAAGTCCAGTGAGACAAAACTTTGGATTCTCAGTCAAGTTACTACTTCTCAGATAGACAATTTTTAGTTTATTAAGGGAGAGAGGAATTTCTGTTGTATTATGGTTTACTACAGGAAACACAGTTGAAACTTCTTATGTTTTTATGCTACACATGGAGAAAATCTGCCATTGTGACATCTTTTTTTTATGTAGAGTGTTCTTACTACTGTCTATGGACTAAAATTGTTTATAGGGTTCTTTTAGTAGAGATCCTTCTATAGGATGCTCTACTAAGTACTAAGAAACAACAATTTCTCATTTTGGGACAACAGTTTCCCCCATTTTCACCTCCCCTGGGGCCAAGGGTCTTGAGAACAGAGATTTTCTTCTTTGAAGACAGAGGGTACCACTATCATCATCTTCTTCTGTTCAGTGAAACAGTCTCACTACTCTGAGTTCAGCAGCTTTTCACTAGAAGGCACAAAATAGCCAACAATCTCTTGTTACAAGGTCTTAAAAGACTAAAGTATCCAATTAAGAACTGAAACCTGGATTAGTCTCCCTTTTAACCCAATAACTGATCCCAAAGAACTGCAATGGGGACTTTTCTGCCCATTTACAGAATGACACCCAAACCCATGGAGATGAAGGAAGAAGCAGCATGAAGAAGAAACCCAGGGTGACACCCTGTGCCCTCCATCTTGCTTCCATCCACAACATCCTAAAACTCCCAAAACCTAAATTTCTCACCAAGTGATGCACCTGCACTGCTCTCTATAATCTATTGCACACTTTTGTGGATTCCAGTCTATCTTGAAGTCTGGGAAACTTTCCCCATGGATAAGGGTCAAAGTCAGTGCTGCCATGGGGGTCAGGGCACCCCAAACCGGACAGAGAAATATTCCCACTGCCCTGGGTTTCCACAGGCACGGGCTCTCTTTCCCTCTGAAGGGGGCTGCCCATGACATCTCAGTGTTTCTCCACCCTTGTGTCCTGCAGAGGCTGGCCCAGTTCCATTCCCTTCACCCCCTTTCTCTCTTCACTCACCAAAACAAAAAAAAAAAAAAAAAAAAGAGAGTTCCTCTGAGAGTTTTCTGCTTTTAACCCCCTCTGTTCTCAGAAGTGTATCCATGTCTCCAGTAGTTCCACCAAGTGTCATTATTTAAATCTGACCAGTAATTAGTTTAGCTATAACTTCCCAAAAAACTCACTTCCTTATCAACCTACGAAAAAGCACCACAACCAGGGCATGGAGAAAGTGCCCTGGTTTTTTTATTTGCCCCCTGGTTTCCTCTCAATTTCTGGAAATTAAAGATGCAGAGACTTCCTGACTCAAATATTGCTTTGGATCACTGTGCTCAATAGCTCTTTCATGGCATTGTGCTGCTGATAAGGAGGCTGTGATTGATGCTCATTTGGTGCTCTGTGAGGCCTCTTTGGTCCTGCCCTTCTTGCCACCTCCAGCTCCTTCTTTGAATCCTGGATTGGCATCTGAGGCAATAAAGCAGCATTTTCCAGAGATATTGATCTGTGAAGAGCAGATCAACAGCCTGATTGTTACAAGGCTGCTTGCAGAAATCCATTACAAGTGATTTATTCTTTTACAGCACTGGCTAGAAATCACATATGCCCAAGCTTCTTAATGCACTGAGTGATCTGGGCTGAGACCTCAAAACTAGGGGCAAAACTCAGGCTCTGCACTCTCTACATAGACTGGGCAGATCCTACAGAATTTTCTGCCCAAATAAATTCTTGCATCTGCCAGCACTAAAATATAATGACTCAGGCCCCTGCGTGCTGAAGTCATCTCTTCCTTGTACCCCAGCACAGCGGTGCCTCTGGCATAGCCTCGTTTGTAACTGGTTTTGGGGAACTCCTCTGCCTTGGTTTGCCACAGGATTTCCTGAAATTATCCCCTGTGATCAGCTTAAAGCAGGAAGGTGATCGTGCCCATTGTCAGATGCACTTCTGTGTGTTGCCCTCCTCTGCCTTCTCACAACCAACTTGTAATAAAAAAAGACTAATCCAGCTTTGAGCAAGTTTCGCAAACTTCAAACAAAAGACAATATTGGAAGCAGAAGCCTCAATAGTGCTTAACAATTACATTGTTAATCTTCATATAACACAAACATTAAATAATTAATCTCGGTGGCTGAAACTCAGCCCCAGTAAAACTCTGATGACTTCTGTGGATGTTTGCCAGGGAGAAATTTAGCCTGCAATTTTTCTTGTCTCTCCTTCTGGCAATCCTGGGAGCATTCTGTAGTTCCCACCCTGTCCGTGGCACACCTTTTGGCAGGAGCAAACTCCGTGATGTTCCTGATGCTGCACTGCCCTTCACAGCAGCTGTGTAGCCCCAGTAATTTCCTGAGGACAACCAGTGGCACCTATTTGGCCCTCTGTGTGCCCGAGGGAAGCATGAACCTGCTTACTGGGCAAACAAGAATAAGCCTCTTCCAGCTTTCTCAGTTCTATCTCACAGTTTAGAAACTTCTGCAATTCCTAATTCGCATTTCTCTGGGAGTGAAATACAAAGAACTATTTTGCCTCATTTCTTCCATTTCAGCAGCTCCCTCTTTTTAAATGTCACAGAATTAATGTCACTCATATAAGAAATTTTAAAGCAGAACTTAGAAAATGCTTTCCTTTAATGCCCAAACCTGCAGCAAATATAAACCTTTGTAAATGCAGCCTAATTTGCTAACATGCAGTGCTAATTTGATTACTCCAGATAAAGGTTTTAGTGGGACCAATTGGTGCTTGCTGCAGTGTGAAACTAGAAGGATAATTTGCTAAGAGAAAAGTGCAAGCTCTCTTTGGCACCCTGAAATGTGTTCGGTTGGTTTTGTGCTTTTGCATTTGAGTGAGTACTCCAGCACAAATTGGGCACAATTAGCAGCACATTTAAAAAAATACAGCTCAGTTCTGGTGCTAATTTGTCCCTGCAATAACACCAATTTCCCCTGTATTTACACTCAGTAAGCGTACAGAGGCTAACACAGAGGAAAGCCTTGGACAATTCCCATTTGTATAGCACAGAGCAAATAATTCTTTGTGCCCTATGTGAAATGAGTCGAATATCTCAGCCCACTTTCCAGAGAACATGTGTCTACATCACAAAATCTGCCACCACAAGTTGGCACTAATTGGCAGTCTCAGGAAAGTGGCAAAGGAATGAATGGCCCCTGGATACCGAACTAACATTTTTCCCCTACAGGTGGTCTTTTCAAGTCTTCAAGTCGGAATTGAGATGTACATTGTTTAGGCAAGGTGAAGTTTGTACTGCTGGTACATGTTTTGTTGATTCATAGAAGATTTCAGTGTATAGCGAGCGTTTTCATAAGCGTTACATTCACGCTATTAAAAAAATAAACAAAAACCTTAAATTGTATTAAAAAAAAAAACAACCCAAAAAAACAACAAAACAAATTCCAGCTGTCCCTATTTTCCCCCACTTTGTCCTCTCAAAATCCTCAGTATGTTCAAAGGCACGACCAAATCTTTTCAGCTCTCGTCAGCGTGTATTGATGAAACAGCTCCGTTAGATCTGATACCAAACCAGGAGATTAGGATGCCAGATGCTTTCATCAGGGCCCTGACTCTGCAGACTTCATTCACATAGAGCCCTGTTTGGGCCATTTTCTAGTCCAAACCTCACTGATATCAGTGGGAAGTCCCTAAAACTCCAGTGAGCTATAGAAAAAGTCCTTTGGTGAGAGGGGTGTTAAGGAGTTCAGTCTGCGTGGTCCTGTGTCACAGAAAGAAATGCCACAGAGGCTTTGATTATGGAGCATAATTATATTTACATGGAAATAAATCAGCTATTACAGAGGCTCTTCAGAGTGCCTGAAAATGACATCCAGATAGAGCAAAAGCAGAAATAAGTTAAGTTTTTTCCTTTTTCAACTAAGGAAAAGGCTTCCAAAGTAAACTTAGAAGTCACTGTATGTTGTCATTGTCAGGTCAAGGTAAAACATTTGTTCACATGATGTGCTTCAATTATCCTTGAGGACTCAGTGATATTTCCCATATTTTTTTAATATAAGCTCAAATCAGATGATCTGTTTTCATTAGCTATACTATAACTTTTTTTCCACACCTTTAGATATGCTTTCAAAAGTCACCCTGTTGTGCTCAATATGATGAATTTATTTTTTTGGAAGAACTTCCTACTTAAGGGAAGGGAGGGTTCCTTCTCCCCTTCTGACTCCTCATAACAGGACAGGTAACAAGCACAGGTCTGTGGCTGTGGTTTCAGTCAGTGAACTGCTTGTCAGGAACTGGACTGAAACTCTCTGCCCCATCTCACAGGCTGGCACAGAGCACATGAACACAGTCCTTCGGTACTAACAACTCAGCTACAGGTAGGAACAAGCCAGCTCTTATCTTGCACTGGTGACAGGGGAAAATGGAGTGTTACTCATGTGGGAAGGGGTCTTTTCCTGCCACTATTCATAAGCACACAGAGTCCCCCGGGCTCTGCCAGTCCTCCCTCATTCATGCATTCAAGGTGAGCAAGGATTTGCAACCTGTAAATCACAGCAGACAAAATCCTGCAGGCTGCTGCAGTGCTGCATCTTGGTCTCTGCTTGGAGCTTGTCCACTCAAACTGCTGAATACACCTGTCCTTTTGCTGATATAACCACCAGGCTAGTTAAAAAAGCTGCCAAAGAGAAGTTATCGTAACTTTAGGAATAATCATCCAACAAGCAAAAGGGTATTTCTATGCTTCTCTTGAGAACAGCTTTTCAGATTATCCAGAAAGTTTTTTTAAGCTGTGTGGGATTTTATAGCTTCTGCTGATCAGAAGCTATATAGTTAGGATGCAAAAGGGGAATTCTTTACAGGTTTCTTGTATTTTGTACCTATCTTACAGGGGTACAATTTGACATTATCAAAAATTGTCCCAGAAAAACTTTGACCTGTAACTCTCACACAGCTTGACTCAAGTTTTTTTCTTATCCAAGTTAGGTCAAGAGATTGGAAGAAAACAATACTTGGTTGTTTTCATTCCACTTTATCCTGTAGGTATAGAAATGGAAGAATCCCCTCTGGAAAGGCAGCTTAGTGATCCTGGTGAAACAACACATTTGGCACACTTCTGCACCACGCTTTGGAGAAGGACAGCGTTCCCTGCTGCAGGTGCTAAATTTTCTGTTGTTATTGCTTTTGGGCCCAGGTCCCAGGGAGCCCTGCTTGGCAATTAATTGGACTGTTTAGAGTCTAAACCTTGGTTATCCTCAGGCTGGTATGAAAGGAGCAACAGAAGGAAGAACCAAAACAAATACCACCTTGGAGAGAGAACAGAGCCTAACAAAGGTTAGGAAATTCAGGCACATAAAGCCAGAGAGGTCCAGCTCTGCAGGGCTGCTCCAGCTGCCCCCTTGCACTGACTTCTCCAGCCTGCCAAACAAACTTGCCTCCTTTTTAACTAATTCCAAAGATCTGCACAGGACTGAAAGAATGTTATGTTTTGTCATGAGTCAGTCCAGCCCCTGTTTTTCCCCTAGGCCCTACCTGTCTTCTAACCAAGCCAGATATTAGACATGGTAGCAGGCTCTGCTGACTGATGCGAGTGTTGAAATTAGAGCTTTGCCTGCTGCTACAGCTCATATTTGTTTTACAAAATTTGGAAGAAAATTCACTAAGTACTTTTGGACAGCAGGTCAGGCTGGTTAGCAGCATTTCTATATTTCTGTCCTGTGAGAAGATCTGGCTGAACAAGAAACTAACAGTGGGGATCACTTGGCTGATCTGGGCAACCAAGTTGCATTTGCTGCTTTCACTTAATTTGTCCTAAGCTATTTAGAAACTAATTCAGCCCCAGGAGTTTTGTATTTTACAGCATGCCAGGAAAGTTGTCTACAGTTTTTTGATGATCAAGGAAATGTCTTAGTTCAAATAAAAAATATTAATTAAACAACACTAAAATAGATGCAGATTTTAGAAAGCCAGATTTTAGGATGACAGGTGGTACCTGCTCTCATAGGTGTGACTGAATTCCATTGGAAAGAAAGAAAACTACAGCAAGAGCTGAAAAGCAAGCCTGAGGAAGCCTCCCTTATTTCACATTTAAATCCTAGGTGTTGGGCATGGTAAAGATATATTACCATAAATCAAAGCTAATGCCATGAGCCAGATGGTTCAAATTTGTGTACTAAGTGTTAAGCACTAACAGAGCACAACAGTCTGTTGTCTTTCCACAGGAGGGTTCTCAGTTTTGAGCAGCTAATTAGCCTAAAATTAATTAGGGCCAATCTGAACATTTTTACACACACACAAAAAAAAAAAAAGAAAGAAAAAGAAATTTGAACATATGCAAAAACAGGCCAAAACCCCTGTCTGACAAGAGCAGCAATGGCACTGAGAACAGGCAGGAGAGAATTGTATGAGGGAACAGAAGAGAAAAGAGCCTACACAGACAACTGCCACAGGCAGGTTAAAGGAAAGAAAGAAGAAAGAAAACAAATCTTTGGAGAAGAGAAACAGTCCATCTCCAAAGTTTACTTGGGAAGCTGCTGCACCGAGGGTCAGCTTGTCACAAACCTCGTCCAGATGGTTGGGATAAATATTTTACAGGTGCCACACTTTACATGGTGCTTGTGTTTAACCTGGTCTGCTGCTGTGCAGAGACTTGGAGGCAGTGACAGCCAATTCCTGATTCCCAAAGAGATGGCAAAGCTCACAGCCCTGCTGGGAAGCTGCAGTTCTGCTCCAGAGCAGCATTCCCCTGGGAACTTTGGTGTAAAAATGCTGACACCTACCCTGTTAGCCAGCAGACTTTCTGGATGACACAGATACCAAATCCCACCCCATTTCCATTTCCTTCAGGCACATAAGATTTTTTTTTTCTTCCCCAGATTGAAGCCTCAGCTCTTAAATAATACACAGGCCAAAAAAGTCCTGTAAATGCAGAATTATATTTTGGTTCTTTTTTCTCTCAGTGAGCAAACTTCATCCACTCAGAGGTGCTAGGCACTTTGGCAGGGCTGAGATCCGGGGCACTGCAATAATGTTTAATCCCATTACTAATGCTTATTTTAGAATCTGCTTGTCCTTAAAGACATGATAGAGATCTTAATTATTGTCTCCAACATGTATTTGCCTGAAATAATTATTATACTTCATTCCTATAGAGACAATGAGATAAAACCCTTATTTCATTTTATTGGCCCTTCTATCCATCAAGAAATTAGTTTCTTGTGAGAGCTTTGAAGTAGTCCCCTTCACGGATTAAACTCCTTGAAAGTACAAGAAGAGAAGGGCGGGGTGTGGGGGAATTGAAATAATTTACATACCAGCAGACATGTAATGGGAATCAAGAATGCAACCAGACCTACATGATGGTTGAGAGGAAAACGTTGAGACATGCTATTCAACATGAAAAAAATAAAAAAAAGGGTCCAGTTAGCTGCAGATTTTAGCTCAGGAGGCAGCCAAGGGCTGCACTCAGGCAGAGGAAGCAAGCAGCAGAGAGGAACTTCCCTGATCGTATTAAAAAAAAAAAAAATAAAACAATGAAACCCCGAACCCAACAACCCCCCAAAACACCCATTACTGGATAAAAGAACATCAGATGCTCAACTGTCACTTGGGTGTCTGCCAGGCAGGCTCCCAGCACCACTGTCAATATTATACAGTGTAGGAATAAATAGCACAAGCTCTGTCAGAGTAGCACCTAAGATCTGGTGTTAGATCTATGCAAGATGTTGTCTCCACAAAATATGAAAATTTTTGTGCTCTGAATTCCATAACAAACAAAATTCCAGCCATGTTTTTTTTTTCAGAAGACAAGGCTGCAAACCTGACTGCTGAGATTGTCCCTGTGTTTACTTTCAAAAAAATACAGGCCAACTTTTATTTCTGGTAAATTTCAAACAAGATAAAAAAATAAAGCCTATCCCTTAAAGGGAAAACTTTGAGCACAAGAATTATTATTGTATAGGGATTAATTCCGCAGAATCCTCTGAACTGTCTCCTGGGATTGAAGGAACAGTTTGGGCTGGTCCTGTAACACCTTCTTGAGAGCCAGTGCTTTCCCACAGAAAGCAATGGCATCCTAAGATTTTAGAAACTTGATTGCAATGGGTGCTCAGCATTCTGGCCTGGGCAGAGCAATTACACATGCTGTGAAATTTTATGAGTTATTCAATTGATCTAAATTTAATCATGCCTTTAACTCTTGAGTCTGACTGGAACCAGGAGTGCTGAGGGCCCTGCTGATCAGAAGCTCTATGGTCAGGAAGCTTTTAAATGTAGATCACCACACCTTCAAGCAAAGAAATGTGAGCATGTGAAGAACCTGCCCCAAACCTTAGCATGTTCAGGATAAAGGTTTTGCAGTGCTGGGCTGTATGTAGCACATGTGATACACAAAGCAACCCTTCCCAGTCACCTGCCCATCGTGGATGTAGCTACAAAACACTTATTTTCTTTTCCATATTCTGCATGTTTAAATTTCTGTCTACTATCCACACAAGCAGCTGTCATTTGTTTCAAGGCACAGAGGTGGAGACACAAGGACCATGCCAATTCCTCTTCTCCAATGCACACTTTTGCTTTTTCTGCCTTCTGGCCTGAATGATTCCAAAATAAAAATCTCTCTGTCTGACAGCAAGTGGCTGCTCTTTTTAGTGAGCCTTCCCACTGTCCTGCAGCCCTGATACCACTGTGCTGCAAGAAAAATATATTCACTTCCCAACACAACCTTGAAAGCCAAAACAGTGGGAAACCTCCTGCTTGGTATCGTGCCAAAGAAAGTTTTTGAAGAGAAAAATGGTGGTGTACAGACAATGGTATAGACAGTGTTGGTCAGAAAAGTCCTATATATTATTAGATTATCTCAAGAAAAGCAATGCAAATGGTAATCACATGTATGCCACGAGGGCTAAATATAAATGTGTCAGAGGCCTCCTGTATGGAGAAAGTCCAGCTGATATTGATAAGATTTAATGCTTCAGTTGATGATTGAAAGGTTTCAGTCCAGCTTAGAAGGTATGTGCTGACACCTTCACTGCAGATTTTGTAAGGAAAGGTTCACATCCCTTCATGAAAAGAATCTCAACCATGCAGACAGCAGAAGCCCAGGGTTCCATGCCCCGCAGGTTTTACAGCCCTGGGAATGTTGTGCAGCAACTTTCCAAGCTGCCATTTTTCAGATCCTAAAGCTGCACACACAAGAGGAACATACAGTCCTCTGAAACCATCCAGTTCTTCAAAGTAGGGCATATGATAGTAGAACTTCCTCTTTGCTGATTAATGTTCTTTAAAGCTCTCAGCACTGTTTAATCATGTGATTCAAAGTCACCCTTTCTGCTGCTATGTGAAGAGCAAAAGGCCAACTTGTCTGTCAGCTCAGTGCCATTGATGGCTTTTATAACATCAACACAGAAAAATAAAATAAATCACATCGTTGCATTTAGGAAAAACCCCAGCAATGCTGCTCAGGTGACACAGGGGCCACGCTGGCTGCCAGCCAGGATCCACCATGGGCTGTGACTTCCCAGAGAAGCAGCTGTGTCATCCTGTTAGGAAGTAAAAAGCCAGGCAGAATCCCATTCTCTATAATGTGGTTTCAGAAGAAGTGCCAAAATTGTTAAATTGATTGAACAATGGACAGAAAGAGGCAGAATTACATCAGGCACATTTCAAATCCCTCTGCAATTGCTGTTGGCAGCGGGCTTGCAGCTACAAGAGACTTTTGCCCTTAACATTCAGGGGCTTCAAATGTTACAAAAAAAAAGGGCAGAACCAGGGAATAAAACTTAGCCATGGGACCAGAGCTGGTCTCTTCCCTCCCTCAAATGATTGTCCTCACCTCTAATTTATGAAGCAAGGACTATGAGAGATGTCAGCCACAAAAGAAGCCTGGCTCCACAGTTTGAGGACACTATTCTACCCATGCTGTTGGCTCTCAGCCTGTGCCATGTTCCCAGGAGAACTAAACCTCCCCCAGCATTTCAGCCACTGCCCATCACAGGTGGGCACCTGTGCCCAAATTGCTCATGTGGGCAGGTGCACCCTGATCTGCTGTCCTGGGTAGGGATGATGAACCTCTGCCATGCTTTAGGAATAATGGAAGGGAGGAAAAACCGCCACCTTAAATACCCCACAAAAATTAACACTTGACTTTCCTAGTACAAGACATCTCTCTTTTTTTTTTTTTTTTTTCTTTTTGGTGCAAATATCTCAAGGGGCTAAATGAACTTTCTTACTCACAGACAGACATATAGATAGCAAATGCAAAAGCCAGGAAAATACCTGTGCTGGTATGAGCAACATCTGGTGTTGCAGTACTGGCTTTACAGCAGTTCAGTCCCAGCCAAGCAAGTATGATGAGAAAAACTGTTGCAAACTGGTAATTTTGAAACTTAGGAAACCCCCAGCTAAGCCAAAGCATTGCCAATGATTTCCCTCATAGCCCATCTGGTACAGTCTGGGGAAATCCTATACAGTGCCCACAGAAATATTTAAGGAGTAAACAGGACCGTTTGAGTGATTTCTTCCCTCCCCCATCCCACAGGAGCAGGGAAGGGAGTGGAAGTTCAGCAGAGGCTTTTTATTCCTGTGCTGTTACATAACTGTGCCTCTGCAGAACTCCTCCTCCCGCTTCCAGCAGCATCAAGCCCACAGGAGGCTGGAAAGGAGGCAGGGAAAAAAAGGTATGTGACTTGCTCAGGGCTACAAACCCATGGCAGAGGAGGGAGGGGAACTTGCAGGTCCCGGCAGAGCCACTGCCGAACCCTGCCGAGGCTCCACATTCCTGCCATTCCTTGCACACCCTTCTCCAGAGGTGAAGCTGCTGCATCACGGGCTGACCATCCAGCTCAAGGCACCACCTGCTTCCCAATCATCCCTCTGCCTTCCAGCATGCACAGACACACACTGGAGATATTCCCTAGTCTCAAGAGGATTTAAGGTCCCTGGAAATCATGCCCATCACATTCACTGACCACTGGTTTTTCTCTTTGGTAGCCTTCCCTAACCACAGGCCTCATTTAAGCACCACTGACTGAGTCTCCTATTCTTTCAAAATTCTGCAGTAGATTCCATTTGCTAATACTAACAGGAAATCCCATGAATCTGCCTCATGCCCTTTCACTGACTTCACAAATCCAATTGATACAGATAGAGCCAATTTCTGAAACTGCAGCTGTCCACACTTACAAAGCTCTGACTGTTAGATAAGAAAGTGCCAGCTGGAACAAGAAGTTTCTCCTACTACTGGATGCCACACTCCCAGCCAAGCAGGCAGCTGTCACTTGGGTGGTAGCAGAGCTGCTTAAATGGGAAACCCTTAGATCCAGTCCCTCGTGCTCACCCTAAAGCAATTGAACAGCCCCACAACAGGAAAAGGGAGCAAAGCTGAGTCCCAGAAGAATGCAGTTGCACTTGTTTTCAATCCCCTCTCCATATTATTGCATCCCTCACAGGCCATAGTAGCTGGAGGCCCAGGAAGGTGAAGCTCTGTTGGCCCCTCTTTGGATTTAAACAGTGCCATGGTCTCAGCCTCACTGAAAGAGAAGCTGAAGTTCTCCTCAAGTCTGAGCAGCATTCTGCACTTCACAAAGGTAACACCTGCTCTTGTGATGGTTTTCACTGCTGATTTTAAAACATGCATGAGTTTTAATCTGCGTACCATTACAGCTCCCAAGATGTTTTAATAAGCAGGCACTGGACTGGGAGGTGAGGGGATGGGCAAAGTGGCTGGCTCCACCTTCCTCAGCCTGGATGTGTCCAGGGGGAGCATGGATCATCTCCCATCAGAGTCTAACTGGATATGCACTCACCCCTGACACCAAGAGTGCCCTATACCTGGGAGGGGATTGCAGAGGGCTGACACAGGCTGGAAGTTCACTTTCAGCAGAGGTGGGTCTAATCCCCAGTCCTACACCATCACTGCACGGGGTAGCTCTGCTGGGTGCCACCAAGTCTTTCTGCAGCTATGGCTCTTGGCCACCTGCCTAAGTGTCAGGAAAACTATTTAACAATCCCTTCATGGATCCCTACTTCACCCACCCTTGGTCCAGTAGGGGCATAAGCATAAGCAGAATAAAAGAAATCCATGTTATTAATGACACTCGACAGATTTCATCAGTGCCTTCCTAAAAGATTCCTGTATTAGAACCAAAGGCACCTCATGGCTCACTGCACATCTTCAGTGAACCCTTAGAAGTTACCAGAAACTTTTTATTTCTTCTCTAAAATAACACAGCTGCCTACTGGAAAATGCCCATATGCCCATCCATTCTGTTTTATTATTTCCTTATTTCTTTATCATTAATCTACTTTTCTGGAGATATTTCAAAGCCAATTCCTCTCTTGCCTCATCCCCTCACATCAACCACTGAGCAGGAATTTTTAAAGGGGTTTGTAAGTCATACTATTTACATACAGGTTTCCATGAGATTTTTAATCTTTTTAACCTTCCTCCTAAATAAGGATGTTTCGAAAGCTTTTTTCTTCCTATTTGGTAAATCACATCAGTTGAGTACTGAAACAAAAATGAACATAAATTCTTCTGATAGGTTGGGAAGGACATTAAACCAGAAGCCTTTAATAACTTTGAATACTCCATGGGAAGCTCTAGTATGAGCATGAGGATAACTGATTTGATCAAATGCAATACACAGATAGACAAACAAGCATACATGCATCATTGCACCTCAGAGATCTTGAGCCATAAGAAAAAAAGAGGAAGCACATCAATTGTTCAGTCCAGAATTAATAAAATAAAGGGAAAATCCATATATATATATATATATATACACACACACATTTAAGCCAAGAAAATTTGGTTTTAGAAAGTAAAATACTGCTTGTGCAGATAAATACATATTTGGCACCCACAATTATATATTGATTTTGCTCTTTATCCTTACAGTCATCTTTATGGTGATTTCCTGAATGGGAAAAGGGCCTTCAGGAAAGAAAAGCTAACAGAGAAAGAAACAAATATCTAAGTAGAAATTAAAGCCCAAGCAGTAAATACAACGGTGGATGCTGTATTTTAATGGAAACTTTCTATATGGATCCATGCAAGTTACATGCATGGAAAGTTGACTGTGGCTTTGCGGGCTTCTTAATATAAATATCCTGACATAAAAATTACTGTTCTAGAAAGCTTTGTGGAAAGCTTGGAAAAAATCTCCTCATACACAGGCCTATGTAAACTGTTCAGTAACTAGGGAGAGTTTTCGGATGGAAGCCGCCTTCCCCACCCCCCTTTGC
Organism: Agelaius phoeniceus; assembly: GCF_051311805.1. NCBI lineage: Eukaryota > Metazoa > Chordata > Aves > Passeriformes > Icteridae > Agelaius > Agelaius phoeniceus. The sequence goes on along the minus strand of NC_135270.1, from coordinate 8,403,558 downwards.
AGACTCCTGTCTCATTTTGTGAAATTGCTTTGCTGTCTTTCAGAGGGGGCAGCTGAGCAATCCGTTTCAGTGCCTCTCTTTCCCATGGAACAAATCCCCCCCAGCCCTCCTGCTGCACCCTGACAGAGATGGCAGGCCTTTCTTTGCTGAATTCTTTCAATAATGCTGCAACTGCAACATTAGGAGAAACAATTAGGACTAAGGGGAGTTGCCTCTGCATGCCAGATCTGCTTAATAACTTAATTAAATAAACAGAAATATAATTATAATGTAAATATTTCCTTTCTTTAATTCCAAGGCATTCTTAGAGAGAGAACACTGCTGAAATGATACAAGATTATTGAAAACCTTTTCAGTTCCTCCACACTTAAAAACAATTTTGCTGTCTTCCCATGCCTTCCCACTTGTAGTATTTCACTTTTGAAATTTCAGAACCAGCTATCAGACAGAGAAAAATGCATCCTTGGAAATGAATACCCCAGATAGTCAAAAGTGTTTCTAATTGAAAAGGAACCATGAAGGAGTAAATTGCTCTGCAGATTTCCTTCCTCAAATTATTTTCATTCAGCAGTTTTCTCTGAGAACTTTTACAGTTTCAAATGTTTTCTTGAAAAAGTGCAAGACACACTCAGATCATGTTGTCTTTTGGCATGTACACAGCCACTCAGAGACAATGACCCTACCTTATGGCTTTACATTGAATGAATTCTGATGGCTTCAGTGCATTTACTCATGATTTACCTCAGTTCAGGATAAAATTTAACATCAAAAAGGTTGTTCCCCAGGTACTTACACAGGGAAATTTTCTTTAGCTTCACCACCACCAAATTCTGAAAGCAACCTGTTCCATCGAGCTACTTAAAAAGAACAATAAAAATCTAAGCAGTGGCAGTGACACCATCCTGAAACAACACATATGACAACACCCCAGGTCAAGTATTATGAAAAATCCCTCTAAAATAGCAAGCAGAGCAAGAATAGAAAAATTCCCCTGAATTAGGAATCAACTCCTACTGCTGGCTAGATCTGACTCCAAATTACAGCGATCTTAGCTTTGTCCTTTCTCTCTCAGAACTGCTAAAATTAAAAGTCAGCATGTAAATGTGCAAACCCACCTAATGCTGACCCCAGACCAGTACAAGCTGAGTATCCTGAGGATTCTTCATGCACAAGCCTCCAAGAGCACCTGGACCTAGGCAAGACACTCAAAACTTTGCAGGCAACCCAGACACCTGCAAGTCCCAGCTGCAGTAATGATGGCCAAACCAGATTTTCTGGCAACAGCTTCCTTCATTTCCCAGTCTGGACCCACGTTATTTCCCATTGACCATCTCCATCCCACACTCTTCTGTGGATGCACGTGAGTTAACTCCTTATGCCACAAAATTTGGATTGTTCTCTGCCTCCTGTGACTGCCCCAGGTTTGGCCTGTGGATGCTGTGCCTGCGAGTGGTTCTGCCATTATTAATTCTCTGCAGCACACAAGGCACAGGTGCGGGCTGGGAGTTTGGGAAGGAGAGCTGAGGATGACCTCATGCTGGACTTTGGAAGGAGGATGTTAAAGAGCTCAGGCAGCCAGTGCTGACAGAGAGACATGCACCTGTGCAGCAGGGACTCTGCCTTCCTCCTTCCTCTGTGCTCCCACATGGAGAAACCCCAGCCCCAGCTGAAGTTCAGAACCAAGCTGCAGGTTCAGGGCTTAATTAGAGATTACACCCACACCAAAAAGGGGTATGGAAGAGAAGAAACAGAACTGGTTTAACTGTATTAACTCCACTGTTAATACAGGCCAGTAGTACACTTGACTTTATGGTCACATGCACTTCTTCACAATTCCCTGTTCCTGTCGTCTCCTTGTCTTCAGAAAGTGACCCTGGGCTTGCTGCCATTGTTACTTACATCTTCTCTCTCATCAGACCTATTCTTGTTTCTACTTGGTGCTCTTAATTCCTTAAATATAAAAGTTTATATTTATCTATATAATTATACACACATATTCCACTCAATTTCCTCAGGATATGACGCTTCCATGCTGCATAAACTTCCTTCCCTGGCCTTCTCCAGCTCTATCATTCTTTTTGCTACTGTCCAGGGTGCAGCTGTCAGGGGCAGGAAGCCCCAGACCCTGCTCCTCACATCCAGATTGATCAAGGTCAGGGAAAGGGTAGCCAGTACCTGCTGCCTCCCAAACCCTCCACATCAGGACAAATGAGTCCCCAGTCAGCCCTGTGAGCTCTCAAACACAGAAACAGATGGAGAAGGCGGTGTAGGGAGGTAAAAGCCATGTCAGACAAGGACGTGAGCTTATGGCCCTCCCAGAGATGGCCAAAGGCTGAGAAAGGGGCAGGGGAAGTTCAGGTGAGCACCCCAGAATATAAAAACTGCAGTGGGTAATCATGGAAATGAGGTTTCTTGTGTAAGGAAGCTTCAAGGAATAAAATGGATATGCCTGAATATTGCAGTTGCAATGTTATTTCAAATAATTAATTAAGAATGCGATTAGATTATCTAAGTAAATCATCTACATTATTTATACAACCTGTTCAGCACTCCTAATTTCCAAGGACTTGCAGACTTGGATTAGAAATTGGATTTAATTTTTTTCTTAATAAATTTTGCTTTTGGGGTACAGAACTAGAGGATAAAAGTGTCACAGAAGACTTAAAGCAGATGAAATAACATGAGTTCCCACTAATTCTGCCAACATGCAGATGAAAAAAAAAAAATCACGTTGTTTTTACCCAAGTCTCTAAAATGTCACTTTTGGAGCCCTCCCATAGTGAGATTAGGAGAAACTGATGCTGAAACTGTGACTGAAAGGAAAATTTTGTGAGCAGCTTTGGAGTAAAAGGGTATAGAGCCTTTTTTGGAGCACGGCTATGCCGAGTGCAGAGAGACTGAGCCACAGAGAGCTCCATGAAACCCAAGAGAGTCACATTAAATCTAAGTGCTCATCAAAATGTTTCACATTAATGAACCACCACGGTTTCTGAAGGGTAAAAAATCACCATTCAGTAGAGCTGGGTTTGCACTGTGAAAGGTGAACTGGAACTGAAATGAACTTTCCCACGCTGAAGAAAATGCTTACATCCTGCCTGGCCAGTTTTAGAGAAAAATGTCAGCTACGACATCTGGATGTAAAACCAAAATTCTTGAGTCAGGGCTTCTCTAATCCAAGGCCTTCATTGGAACCCATTTCTGCAGCTCATGTGGCAAACCAGCCTCTGCAAGGATCACCAAGGACAGGTTCTGCAAGGTGTCTTCAACTCCCCATCAGTTTGAGGTGCAACCAGTGGGAGATAGAGACAGACCCTGCAGGACTTGACCCAGCTTCAGAAAACAGAGAACCACAGGTATAAAGCTACATTTAGCTGGATTCCCTTTTGCAGTTTCAAAACCCTAAGGAATGTGTCATTGGAGGAATGGGATAATTATTACAGCACAGAACTGTTAAAAGGAAAAATGTCCTATATTCCCCTTTGATGTTGAAAGAAGAATCATTAATTCAAAGGCATGCAAAAATTCATGGAATTTAAAACACCAAGCAAATATAGTCTAGTCTTGTCAGGGTGCCTCTTGTAAGACATTTCCTAGCTTGCCCAACCACAGTGGAGCCCCCACAGCTTTTTCAGATCTCCTCTACAGGGTTAGTTAGATTATCCTCAAATACAGCAAAATAATTAAACCACACCAATTAAAATGAATGTGACTTCAAGGGCTCTTCTCTAAAGCATTGCTCTCTGTCAACTATTTCATTCCAAGCCATGCAGAACCTAAAAGTAACATATATCCCAGAAAGTCAGCCGTGCCCTGGGCTGCACCAAAATACCCACAGCTGGCAGGTCTAGGGAGTGGTGCCTCCCTTTCACTCCGCTCTCATGAGACCCCAGCTGGATACAGCTCTGGGGCTTCCAGCATCAGAAGGCATGGACCTGTCAGGGCAAGTCCAGGGGAGGCCCCAACGATCATCAGAGGGATGGAGAACCTCTCCTATGAAGGCTGAGTGAGTTGGGGCAGCCCAGCCTGGAGAAAAGATGATTCCAGGAAGACCTCAGAGCCTCTTCCAGTACCTAAAGGACTACAAGAGAGCTGGAGAGGGACTTTTTGCAAGGGTATGGAGTGACAGGACAAGAGAGAATGACTTTAAACTGACAGAGAGTGGGTTTAGATAACATACTGAGAAGAAATTCTTTTACTGTGAGGGTGGTGAGGCATCATGACAGGTTGCCCAGGAGGAGCTGTGAATGCCCCATGCATTCCTGGAAATGTCCAAAGCCAAGCTGGATGAGCTTTGAGCAACCTGGTCTAGTGGAAGATGCCTCTGCCCACAGCAACAGGGGGAAGTTGAATTTTAGATCTTTAAGGCCCTTTCCAAACCACACTATTCTACAAAATGTGTATTTTTCCTTTGGACATAAGGTCAGACATAGAGTTAGGAGACTGTTGCCCTGTAATTAGCAAAACTTTCAGCAAACAAATCTAGTTTTTAAGATTTCACCCACCCACTGAACTGGTGCCTCTTCAGCAGCATCCCAATGGGACAATGGCCATTTGTGGTCACAGCAGACTTTTCCCTTCAGCCCTTATGGATACACATCTCACAAATGCTGCTATAATTTATAATTTTTAATATAATTTATGATTTTTATTAAATGCATGATTGGCATGAATAGAATGAGAACTGCTGAAACAGGACTCTTTCTTTCCTAGAATATTCTGAATTCAGCAAATATTACAAATAGTCCATTTCCATTGGGACAATCATATTTGCAATTTGAGTTACAAGTTTAGCACTTGACTCATAGTGATGATGATTTAGGCCCATTAATTATGCCTTGGACTCCAAATGGCTGTCAATTCATCTATTTCTCACCCTGTTTGTCTAACTTCAGCCTTGCAAGGACAATTGATGAAAGGAAAAGGTCTGAGTGAGCTGCCTCAGCCACTGTTTAGCAGTGGGGTGTGAAGCTTAGCCCAGGCTGGCCCTCCAAATATTTGTACTTCTCAGGAAGCATCTGCAGCTGCTGTTGTGCTCCATGGGTTTTTGTGACTGTAGCTTGGACTTGTCTCATTTCCACACCTCTCATCAGCATAAGCTGTGCCCCGAGCTCCCAGAAATTCAGGAGTTTAGCCCAGTTTTGGTCTTGGGCTGGAAGAGGTCAGTGAATTGTGGGCTTGGCACATAAAAAACAGCAGACATTTTTGACCTCCATTTCTCAAAGACCAAGTTCTTTGGCACTGATGTGCTTCCTGCTAATATGTACGAGACTGATATTCTGTACCTTTTGGTTTTGTTTGGGGTTTTTTTTTGTTGTTTTTTTTAAGCTATCCCTTCAAAGCTTCCTTTCTTTTCAGTTCAGGCCCACAGGTGCTATGGCTGCACTTAGAAATCAGCCCATTGACCAAAGTCCTGCAAGCACCATTTACCACAGTGGAGGCTTGTCACTGGAGACCAGCCATGACTCCTGATTCTGAGGACTACCTGATCCCCTCTAAGAGCCTCCTCCACTATTTTGTAATTAAATTTTCTGCTACACCTCACTAAATTTCCACTAGACCTCGCTAAACAGGACAACACGACAAGAAGGAAGATAATGTACTGTGAAAGCATAAAACAACAGCAGAGTTTTCTCTAAGGACAGCCACATAACAGACATGGATCATATTAGACATCAATTTGCCTTTACAATTTTTTTCCAAGGAACTTTCATGTTTGTGTCTCTTTGGGTAACTCTTTTAACTCTCTGGCTTGCTGAGGAATCGTGTAGAGCACAGGTTAGCCCAAACCATGCCAGGGGCTATTCTAACACTGTGAGACCACAAGAGAACAGAAATACTGATCAGTGCTGTGCTGTTTCCTGGTAAATAGAAGCCCTATGACACATTTTCCCCCTTAGAAAATGCCTATCCTTTATTCACCCAGGTTGCTTCAATAAAGAAAACACACAGTTAAAAGGTTACTGGTAAAAATCAGCTTTTTCAGGAGCATTAGTGTTCATGTTGGAAGCCTGCTTGTGAGGGAACCTCTTCCTTCAAATAGCTCCCATTACCACATTTTGATTCCCATCACACATCAGACTGAGAGCAGGAGCCCAGTTCCTTTCAGCCAAACAAAACTGAGATTCCTGCCTGTGGCTAGTCCCAAGGCCAAAGCCTGCAGAGTGGACAGCTTGGGCCTTGGCACCAGCTGGGTTGGTTCTGTAGATCTGTTCCTGTAATATTGCACTACTCACAAACAGAGATGAAGCCTCCCTGTGCAGGACTCTCCCATTAAACCCTTTTAAAGGGATTTAAGGCACTCAGGCCCCTGTAACTGCAGGGATAACCATATCTGACTCCAAGAGCTGGAAGTCATTTAGTCTCTCCAAACAAGTGAAGGACCACTCTGGATGAAGTCTGCAGTGCCCTCTAGTCTGACTCTCTCTTCATAACTGAGTAGGTTCAATTCCTCTGTGGCTACAGCTGGTTCCACACCAGACCAAGAGGTTACTGCTGGTCTTCAGCAGAACTTCCCTGACTGTAAATGAGCAAGTTCCCCTGTTATCAGAGACAACTGCAGCCCAGGCTGCAAACCCTGCACTTGGCTGGTTATAACTTGCTCCAGCACTTTGTCTTGCAAAGTAAAGACACATGACTTGCTCAGTGGTCACTTATAAATAAGCTCAGGACTGCAGTGATTCACATGATCAGTGTTGTTACTTATTGTGTTATATACAATGGACAGTGTTTTGGGGGGGATGAGGTGAGGGAGAGTTGCAAATACACACGGCACTTTCAAGTTTGCATGTCTTAAATTGACTTTAGATTTCCTTGCTCCTGTAGTACATATTTCCAGAATGCTTGGATCTGATTCAGCTTGAACAAAACAGTTTCACTGCTCAGAGACCAGAGGAACACAGTGGTGAATCAGGGCCTTTATTTGCCTCCAATGGCTCACTATCAGGCCCACTGCAAACTACCTATTGAAAGCATGACAGCCAGCACTATGCTCTATAGTGAGCGTTTGGAGTATCATGCCCTAAGTATAGGCCATATGAAGAGGTCTTTTGTTCAGGAAAGCAAACTGTACAGTGTTTAGTAAGCCACACTCCAAATATAGGATCGATAAAGCGCGGCTAAAATCAACTATTGCCTCAACAGGCATTCACAGATTTTCTCTGAATTAAGCACGCTTCAATCTTAGGGCCACAATGCCTTCACTCAGCTCTTTCACAAACAGTTCATGCAGAAATAGAGTAGGCTAGGACCTGGTATCGGGCAGTGCGCAAGAACTTGAGGCTCCAAGTGGGGAAGGGAAAAAAAAAATGAGGGGGAAAAAAAAAGAAAATAAAAATAAACCATATGGAATCCACACTCAGATGCCTTTAAAACAACCACAAACATTCTTGCTGCCTCAAGCTGCAAATGTCGTGAAACAATTACTGGGCTGGGGGACTTCAAAGGTTCACTGAGAGCAGCAGTTTTATTTTTCAATCAAACACAGGAATAGGGCTTTTTTCCTTCCCTCCCTCTCTCGCTCTCCCCTTTTTTTTCTCTGAATGAAACAGTGCCCAGGCTTCCTGATTTCAAAAACCCTGTTCGGCTTCGCTTGACCACTCCATAACCTTAGGAGAAGCTCAAAAACTTCAAAACAAAACTGTGAGTCATACTGAATGAAAAAGACATTCTTAAATTTCATTAAGATTGAAAACTGCTGCATTCCTTGTTTGTAAAATTTACATGAATGATCTTTAAGAGCTTGCAGCTGAATGCTGTGCAAAGCTTGAACTTCCATAAATTCCTGTTTACTTAATCATTGATTCTAGAAGGTAACTGACAATCATGTGCAGGGGTTAGGAGATGCACAATTCACTGTGCACAGAAACAGCTGGACTCCTTCTTGCCACTGCCTAACCTATTTATACTTCCCCCCCCCCCCCCCCCCTCACTTTTTGAAGCATCTATGCACTTTTATTTCTTGTTTTCATTTCAGGAAGGCAACAGTTTAACCTCACTTTCCTTGCAGGGGCTTTTGCAAAGGCTGCACTGTTGCTTACCTCGAGCATTGGCTCACTAGTAGAGGGAGCTGTGCTTAACATGGAGTTTTCAGATGGCTGGAAGCACAGGGCATGTTTGGCAGAGCAGATATATGGCCAGCAGCCCCAGCTCTCCAACGTTTAAGGAGCACACCTCCCACCACCTGGAGAATCCAGGCTGCTCCAAGAGGCCGGATCCCAAGGGGTTCAAGTTGGCACTGACCCCTCTGCAGAGAGTCATGCACACAAAAATCATGCAGAAATAACACGCTGCCCCCTTTGAAGAGAACTGAGTCAAATTGTTAAAAATGAAACTGACTCATTGTAGAAACAGTGGTCACTGGAATGGCATCTCCACAACTGCTGCGGTAAGAGAGGAAGCTGCCTGACCACAACTGCCTTTGTGCTTATTCTAGCTGTTTAAGTTCTAAAAACCACAAAACCCCATTTGAAATTCCACTGTATAGCAAGGTTTGTGTAATGAGGTTACAATTCATAATAGGATCATTGAAAACTGAAACAAGCAGCATTAATATGTGGACTGCCTGCAACGAGCTGGCAGCAGCGTGATGATGTCATTTTTAATTAAAAGTCTGTCCCTGTTTGATATGCTGAAAAAAAGAGTGCAAATCAGGGAATATGCACTGATCCCATCCATAGGGAAGGACTGTCAAGCAGCACAGTGGTATCACAGAGCACCCTGCGAGCCATATGGCATGGCTTTAATGGAACTAATTCCCACGTACTCTGTTTGTGTCACGCGTATCAGGATTCTGGTCCCACACGGAAAAGACATTAGTCAGGAAGAGGGGGAGGGGAGGCTCAGTGATACCCAGCCTGGTATCCTTTGTCATGTGCCATGCTGTAAATGCTACTGCAGCACTGCTGAGCCCAAGAGGAAATGGGCTGCAGGTTCATGGAAGTGGGCAGACCCTTCACTCCCTTAAGTCAGCGACTAACTCAACTTACAGCAATTGAAGTCCAGGACTTTCAGCAGAGGTGACCAACCAGCCCTGTGAAATACCAATTTAAAATGTCTGGTGCTTGTAGGGCCATTTATTAATCCAGTATTGCACTTTCACCCAAGACTGAGTGACACAGAAACTAAGAGATGCTCATCCACAAAACCCTTCCCTACCCAGCACCACTGATTCCCTTTCAGCCTCCTGTGCTTTCCTTAAGGCATTTAAACCAACTCTGGACTTCAGTATAAGGAGGATACACTCCTGTGAATGTCAGTGTCTGCTGAACACGCTGTCCACCTCCCAAACATTGGCACCAAAGACCCAGTCAGCCCATCCTCAGTTCTCCGAACTGCCCTTTTGGCTCATCTTACTCAGCTGGACAAGAGCTATAAGATGTTGGTAGTAATGAAGCTGGTCATGACTTGTGTGAAAGTAGCAGAAGAAAGATGACCAAGAGAACATTTACACTTCAATTAACTGCCATTTTCATGTCCTACAAATATTTTGGAGGGAATTTTGCCATTTATTTAAAAGTTCACTGTTGGGTTTCTCCACGCTAACAACTGGGTTTGGGTCCAAGTCATGAAGACTATTACATGCACATCCTTACACCAAGCTGGTCTGCAGACCTCCACTAAACCAGTCAAATTTGCTTTTCCTTTTTAAGATTTCTGTGTAAAGTTTGATGTAAGGGTATATGTGGATCTCTGAAAACATTGAGTTGATCATGAGTGTAAAAGAAATTTGGGGATCATTAGCATAAAGTTTTGGCATTAGGTCTTAGTTTCATAGAATGCTGCTCTCACGTAGGATACACCTTGCCATTATCATCAGGGGTATTTAGGGCATCATCAGGGAAATTCATTTGGTCTAGTACTTTTATTTCAGCCAGTACTTTAGCTGCCCAGATGGTTCTATACAAAAGGAAAGAATGGAGAAATCTGTGTCCTGTCCCAGGTATCCGCAGGCCTGCAAAAACCTTCCTCGATTTATATTGAAAACTAGAGAGATGTTTCAAAAGGTTTCAGCTTTATCCTAGCCAAAGAATGCTCAGTGTAACACCTGATACAATTGTGCTCTCTGAGGACAATCCTACAGGATTCCTTCTTGGGAGACACAAAGAGGCAGGACCTGTCTCTGACTGCAGCAGCTCCTCTCCTAGAGCCCCGTGTGTGGGTGCATGTGGCTGCAAGCACACACATGTGTGTGAAAGGGAGAGAGTGCTCCCAACCAACTTTCTAAACCAGTGGGAGGGAAGGATTACCACAGCATTGGACCCCACATGTTTAATTTTCACACAGACTTAACATGAGATAAGCTACAGCAGACCCAAGATAGTGGTTTTCCTATTCTTATTGACCCCGATCACTTAAAGCCTTTTGAGTGCTGTACTCCAGAGCGAATATTTAAATTCTACTTGGATATTGTTTCTTGTAGTACTGAGTGCAGTGTGCTTTTTGAAGAAATAGTATTTCCTTCTTGGACCACAATGAGCAAGTCCAAGGTCAGAAAAATCACACGTGGTAGAACAGGTTGCAGTGTGAAGGGCTCATAAGGTCACACAGATTTTTGCTTTTTAGCTCAAGGAACTTGGCTATTTGTCAGGGAAATACAGAGCCTATCTTCTCATGTTAATAATTGATGTAATTCCATATACTCATTACTGTGAAGCCAAAATTCATCAGCTAAAAAATTATAACCTACCTATCCTATAAAAGACAGATCATTACTCATACAAACTGAATTACAGCCAGACGAACAACAAAGAAGAATATTCAAATTTGTTCTCTTGTGTGGAAAAAACATTGGAGATTGGAAAAGTAAATGTAAAACTGTTCTCAGTGAATGTTAACCTATAAATAAAGCACTGAAGATCCCCAACATCAGTGTAAATTTTCCCACCCTGTTCATTCTTGCCTTACCTTGGAGGCATGTTAAGAAGTGAGACTGCTGGGATGTTTCTGCCCGATACCCTTTTTGTGTGTTTCACAGCTAGAAAGTGAAAGGCTCAGCAGGTTAAATACCAGCAGAGTAAAGTATTTTATTCAGATATCAGTTGCAAAGATCGGGGGAGGAGGGGGAACGCAGTGAGGCCTTTCAGCCTGCAGTGCCATGGGAGAAGAAAAACGAGACAGCAGAAGTGTGTGGTAACACAAAAAGAATGTTATCTCAGCGGAGGGGAAAATACTTTCAAATGCATAATTGCAAACACATACCCTCAGCAGCTAACCCAGAGCCCTTCTCAGACTGCACAGCTAAAAGTTTGGAAAGTGGCCAAAGTATCAGTTTTATTTGAGAGATCAAAGTGATGAAAGAGAGAGAAAGAATAGCATCAAATATGATTGATAAAAAGTATTGCTTTCTTTGATTGGTTTCTGCTCCCCCTCCCTTTTCCACCTCATTCTTCTCCCAAGTTCACTAAGAAAAATGTCAGATCTGTGGTCCATCCAGTAACACATGCGTGCACGTGAGATGTGCCTATAGGAAAACACCTGCTCACTGCACATACCTGCCTAAATCCCTGATGGCCACCAGGTTCCTACAGATTCACTGCAGGTAGGAGCTGTTTGCTGCAGTGCAGTCATTTGTGACCCTGCACGGATGGCACACACAGGCATTGTCCCAGGTGGTGATATTTGGTTACTCTGCACAGCCTCCCTGGTGCTGCTGAGCATCAAGGCAATCCCCACGTGGATTTCCAGGGACTCTGACCTGAGAGTGTCGCTGCTTCTGGTCCATAATTGTCCTCCCCCCCCCTCTTTATTGTGCATACTATCTTTATATAAACACAGCAAGGAAGATAAAAGGTTTATGATGGCAACACAGTTGAGTTTATGGTTCCTTTCACACACGTAGATGTTGCCTCAAGCACAGACCAGCCAGGATGAAGAGCTTGGAACTAAAGGGCACTTTCACATGTGATGAGTTCAAACCCTTCTAAATCCTCACAGGAATTGTGTCTGACAGGCAGGGACTAGGCCATGCTTAGGCTCATGAATTTAACAATATTATACAGGCCAGGACCTGCAAACAATGTACACAGTCACTTTATATGTGCACATGTGTTGCAAAATCAGTTCTTTGCATCAGGGTTTTGCAGCCCATGGGGATGACATTTACTAGAACCACTTACATGAGCAAGAGTTTATTGCAGGAATAAAAGGCAGATCACGCCACAGGAATTCTGAGAAAGAAGCTTGTGGAGGTTACTGATGAGTAATGAAATGGGGGGGAAAAAAATTGCAAAGGTATTGATTCCAAAGCAATACTGAGAAAATAAGAAATTTTGCAGAGAAGGAACAAGGCAGCTCTGAGCCATGACAGATATTAGGAGGTGAAAAAGAGCAGAAAGAGACCATAGCAGATGGAAAAGCAAAGAAATAGACCTGAGATGATTTGCAAAAGACCTAGATATTATCAGAGGTAGAGCAAGATGTTGTAGGTATTTCTGTGCTAAAGATGAACAAAAAAATCACAATAATTCAAGAGGGAGACAGGCATGATGATGAAATTGGCCATTAAAGCAGACCAAGAAGATACAGGAGACCAGGTAGGATATGACCAGGTAATAAACAGTTTTGCAACAAGCAGAGAGGGTAGGGGCTTTGTTAAGGAAGGAAAAATGATCCACAATAGTGAATTTGAACAACGTCCTTATGGATTTGATAAACTCATGCTTAACAAGATGTGGTGGTGAGCCTGGTTCATTAATCATTCAGCCATCTAGCTAATCCTGCATCCAATATCTCAAAGTCTGCAACAATCAGATGCTGTCTTGGCAAGCCTGAACCACTGGACAAACAGCAGATTAGGGGTGCATGATAAATGCATCACACCACATAACTCTGCAAGGAAAACAGGACACAGAGGCGTGATGAAACATGGGATGATTTGAGTCACAAGATAAACCTGTCCCTTAAAAGGGGAAAATACTTCAAGGAGGATGAAGAACAGGAATGTGGGCAAAAGGGTAGGGAAACTGTAATGTGGGTAATGTGCATGTGGTTAGGAAAGATGGAGAATGCTGAGATAAAAGGAAAAGGGCAGACACACCATAGAGGAGAAGGAAAAGAGAAAGTGTAAAATTGTGGGGTTTTTAAACACCTATCACCATGGCAGGACCAGATCAGGTGCACTGTGAAAGGAGAATGTGCAACTGTTCAAACCACTCTGTGTGCTCCTAATCTGAAGGATGGCAGCTCTTCCTTTCTTCCTCTGCCCACAGCACAGAATTGTTCCCCAATTCTCCCCACCCTTCATCCATCCACCAGTACTGGGGTTGCATCAAGATTTGTAAGCAAGCTGGCAAGTCAAGTGTCTCCCAGGATGAAAGTACACAGAAAACCATCAAGAAGTGCAGCCATCACTTTGGGGTGAATCCAGCCAATTTCACTGCTTCCTCTCTTGGTCCCCGGGTTGTTTAAGCAACATCTTTTCATTCCCCAGCACTAATTAGTGCTCATAACATGCCATGAGATACATAAACAATTAGTATTACCTCTATTTCACAGGGAAGAAAATTAAGACTAATAGAGTGAACAATTTAGCTACACCACAGGGAAGGTTAATTCCCAAAGTAGGGATTTAGACAAAATGAGTTCTTAACACTGTTCTCTGAGCACAGCAATTGATAACTTTGCTGTTCCTACCTGAGCACCTCAAAGCAAGACAGACAACTGCCATCAGACTTCAGGGCTGTTCCTGTTCTTTGTTCATTTTACACCTGATGGTTACACAGACTCAATTATTGACATGCCTGTGATCTGTATAACTCTCAGTAGACCAATACTTTTCTTTTTTCTGAAAAGCAGGCTTGAACTGCAAAAACTACCAGGTATATTTAAAATTAATAGAGAAGAAAGAAACAAAAGAACAGCAGACCTGAAGGACAACAGCAAATACAAAGAAAGTAGCAAATATGATACTGAAACCCAATGAGAAAGGTTAAATGCACAAAAAGAATAATGCAAGCGGAACCACACAAGGAAGTGCAAGGCTGTGAGCTGCAGGGAAATCTGAACTAACAGAGATTGCAGCACATGTACACCTGGGAGCTCCAGGCCAGTGAGGCAGCAGGATGCCACACACCCTGAGCTCCCCTCAGAGCTGCTGGCCCTGCTGGTTTCAAAGTCTAGCAACTGCAGCTACCGCTCAATGACGTCTGCAAAGCTCACAGCAGCACAAGTGCTCACCACCTCCACACCATCCCAGCCCAACAAACAACTGCTGCTCCCAGGGAGGCGTGGAGAGAGGTCAGACCAGCAAGAAGCACATAATTACAGCTAAACTGCGACCATCTTCTGGATTTGGCTGTCTGTGGGGCTCTGGCCAAGCTGAGGATGCGTGGCATCTCCACAAGCTCTTCCTACAGTTGCTCTCACTGGTTGTCATGTGCCTTCCTTACTAAACAAGAAGCATGGAGAAAATGAGATTAATTTGCCTGCAAACATGAGAAGAGGCTGCAGTCAGAACATGGGATAATACAGTCCCCTGCACAAGCCAACCTCACTGGCAGGGAGGTTGAAACAGAAGCCCTACCTCATTTTGAAAATGGCTTGGATGGCTGTAATTAAACAGCAGAGGCTGCAGCAGCCTTAAAATTCAGGATATGCACTGTCTGGCCTTTTCCTTTAGACCTGAACCCTCATTTAGGACACTCTAATAAATTATTATTAGAATTATTTTTAGGAGCTCCCTAAACAACTACTTATCTAAAGGTCTCCTACTTTTTTCATCCCATTCTAGCCCTCATTTTTTGGCTCTGCAGTGTGGGGCATCCTTCTAAATTGTGTGGCAAGAAATGGGCTAACAGTGTCCCAAACCCACCTGACACTTCCGGGCATGAAGGGTCTTCACATGACACCTCCAAAATAGTAGCAAAGGTACAACCAAAAGCTTTTGATTAAATCAGGTATTCAGTAAGCATTCCACTCATCTGTGCAGGAAAACTAAGCATCAGAATAGTGTGCAGTGAGGAAGAAAGCATTACATTTTTGGGGGGTCTCTCTGGGGCTTGTTGTTCTAAAGAATCAGTGACTGATAGGGAGTAGGTTGCTGAAAACAGGCAAATCTTTATGCAGCAATTCACAGCCAACCAAGAGATGTCATGGTTGAATTAAACCATCATTTTCAGGTTGCCTTTCTTTTTTGCTCATTATTTTTGACTGCTCATTATTTTGTCTGGCAGTTACTATAGTGGCAAAACATTCTCTCTAAACCTAAAAAAAAAAAAAAAAAAGAAAAAGGAATGGCACATGTAACAATGATTCAGCAGAGGCTGGTGGTGTGAGCTGTCAGCTAAATATCCTGTGAGATACTTTGTTGGCTAAACCTAAGATTATTATGGTAGAAAGATAAATGGCACTCACGCTGCTTCTGGGAGATTTTTCTGCCTCTTATTGAGATGATATGCACATGATCACAGGTTGGTAACTGCCCATGAAACAAATGCTGGTGAACACTGAGATCTATCATTTGCTCTGAAAGGAAAAAAAGTCACCCGTTAATTTTATAAATAACCAGGAAGCAGCTTTGTGCCCTTAAAATAGATCAGCAACAGCCTCTGCACCTCAGAGTTGATTCTGGGTGATGTTTCAGGCACATAAAGTCCAGTAAAGTTGATCCCAACCTAAAGAACACAGGATCATTTACTCTTTGAACAATAGACAGGGAGATTGAAACAGAAGCCCTACCTCATTTTGAAAATGGTTTGGATGGCTGTAAATAAACAGCAGAGGCTACAGCAGCCTTAAAATTCAGGATATGCACTGTCTGGCCTTTTCCTTTAGACCTGAACCCTCATTTAGGACACTCTAATAAATTATTATTAGAATTATTTTTAGGAGCTCCCTATATAACTACTTATCCAAAGGTCTCCGACTTTTTTCATCCTATTCTTGAACTCTTTTGACACATTAATAACATTATTGCTTTTTTGAACTGTGCAAGAGGAAAGTCCATTGCAGATGGATTGCAGACACTCATTTATGCAAGAAATTAACTCAATTTGGAACTGTCAGCTTAACTCAATTTGGAACTGTCAGCTCAACTCAACTCAAAGTAAAAGCAACATATAATAGCAATGTTCTACCTGGGTAGATTAAAAAAAAATAATAAATTTAAGAATCTGTGGGGCTTTAGTGATCATTCTTGCAAAGGACTTGAACAAGGACTCACAAATAATTGCCACCCTCTCAATAAATGCCTGAAAGTTTGTGGATCAGCCACAGGTGCAAACATCCAAACAGACAGCTACCAACTGGGCACTAACAAATTGGTATAAATTATCATCTAGTCAGAGAACAAATAGGAAAAAATGTACAAAATTAATCTCTTGCAAGTTACAGTTACTCTGTGATGGTGTAGCCACCCAGATACTTCACCTACACCAGGGGTGCTAAGTGCCTGGAGAAAGTGCTCTAGTGTTGACTGAGCATTCCAAAAAGGCTTTCACTGGAAAGCCAGCTTTGCTGAGCGTTTATTTTCACAAGAATTGTAGAGGCACTTTGGGCCAACCCTCTTAAAAATGCTCAGACACTCCAGAATTGACAAAAATTTCCACAACTTGCTCCCTCAGCAGCAGCTCCAGCCTTTGGGATGCATTAACATTCCAAATTACCCCCATTACATTGAAATGCCCTCCTGTGAATTAGCACACTGAGATGGGAATCACCCCACTGACATTTCATGTGTGTTTTCCTAATGCAGCCACAGTCGCAATTCAAGCCTTCAAGTCTTTGTCAGTTTGAGAAGAAAATAGGAAAAAAAGTGAAAATAAAAAAACTCTGAGAAGCTTCTCACTGGTCTTCTTCAAAACCCAGGAGTGTTTGAGATGTCTTCCCAAGGGGGGGGGAAAAAAAAGGAAAGAAGGAGCTCCTTGGAATAAACAATCTGTGAAGGGGTAAGAACAAGTGTCTTGGGCAGAAAGAGAACTCCATATAGCTGAGATGAAACAAATGTGTCCTGTGAAACAGGAGGGAAAGGGGAGGGGGGCAGTGGAGAGGGCAGCAGACAACTCTGACTTGCTCGCTCTTTCCAGGCTTTGTGTTTATTTCTGTCATGGATCTGAAAAGGCAGGCAGCAGACTTTGTAGAAGTGCCTTATGAAATGGGGTAAATAATGGACCCCAGATGCCCTTGTTTCCTTCATTATTCAGTCTAGGCCTTCAAAGCTGCTTTGCAGTGTGAGGTATCAGGGGGAGGTAGAGTGCTCTGTTAACAAGATTTCAATGAGCTTTGGAAGCAGGTCCAGGGAAGCTGCTGGAAGTGTTTCAGACATACAGTACTTTTGTGCTTTTCTGACCCGTATGCAGTGAGAAAACACAGGACAGAGGGTGCCCTGATTTTTAAGAAAACACCATCTAAACAATATGTAAACAACAGCAATGCTTTTGTGTGTATGTGATCCCTTCAATTCAGCTTTCTCAAAGCATCTAAAATATATTAAAGCTTTAAGAACACGGCTTCAAACTGAAGCTCAGACAATTTGGAATATGTATTAAAAAAAAAACAAAAAAAAAAAAAAAAGAAAGAAAAGCAGCACAGTAAGAAACTGGCCAGCCAGGGCCATGAAAACAGGGATTTGAACTCCCCATTTCCCTGGTCCTTCCCCATAAGGCAAAATTTCCTGCCCACTTAGCAACAAACTGCATTTCGCCTTCACTTTGAGACCCACCCTAAACATTTCTCTGTGCATATTTCTGAGATTCTTCATGATTCATCCTCAACCAGGAGCCACGTGAACCCAACTGACACATTCAAACCCTTCCATTTTTTTGGATGGGTTTAGCAGTAGTTTAAATCTAAACTCCACAGACCACACCCACTCCAAATAAGTGTCCTTTCCCTGCACTTTCTCGCTTTTGGTGATATTGACATTTAAAAGCCCAAAAAGAACCAAAAAAAAAGAATAAAAAGAAAAAAAAGGATGTCTCAAGTTGCCATTCTTTCAGCCCTTGCCCTCCCCATTGTTGACAGCAGCGGTTCTATATTTACTCTAGCAGCATTACATCCTGTGCGTGGGGATGGCTCTGCGCGCTCAGATGTTTCCGAGTCACCGCGGGTAGGAGGATGCATTGTGCGCCGCATCCTTTCCTCCATCCTGCCTCACCTTAAAAAAACACAATGGCACCACCTAAAGGGCACATCATGCACACAGGGAGCCTCGCTCGATGCATTTCCCCCTCCCGTGTGTGCATCAACAACAGTCCTGGCAACGCTGAGCCAGCCCTGCGGTGGCAATATTCATTTTCTTGGGAGCTGGCGCGGCACAGAGCTTATTCACCATTCAAATCATGCATACAGGAAGAGACATCCATATTTTTATAGTTCCTCTGATAAGGCTGTAACAGAAAGGACAACTGTTAAAGCAGCTGCCCCTTTTCTGTGCATTCAACGTGAATGTAGCAGGCATGCCTAACATAACAATTTGAGCAGTTTTAGGGAAGATTAAATATAGGAAGGAAGTCTCTTGCAAACAGAATGGTAAGCGATACTGCGCCATATAAATCTCTAAGAAAAAAAAATATGTGTCAGAACACAAGGAATTAAAAGGAAGAAGGGATAGGAGATCCTTTCATTCCATTGTATCTAGGTAATACAGCAGCATGTATATTGCTATATGTCCCCCCATATGTTAGGCAATGATCCTAATATCCCAGAAGAACAGGGGGGGTTTAAGAACAAGTTGGACTTGTTCTCCTTTCTCAGCATCAGTCATAGCTTTCATAGTTCATTCTCCTAGATAACTTTTGTGAAAGCATGTAAGTGCTTTCACAACTGAGGACAGGCATAACATAGGCTCTTCCTAACAAATGTATGAGGGCTTGATCATTTGGAATGTACATTTTTCCAAGGCAAAACCAAACTATTTCAAAGTTAATACAGGCAATAGCCTATTTGTGGTTTCAGTTCCATTTTATATATTCATCTTGGGTTGCTCCATTTACATCAGCAAAACTGAGGAGGAAAAAATAACTGGTCCTCTAAAATAACATTTATATATAAATATAACAGAGAGAGACAAAGTGAATGGCAACTAGTTTTCAAATGCCTATTACAGTGAACATACAACCCTGCTCTGTTCTGTGCTTTGGTTTTAAAGGGAAGACTAAGACACAATCAACTGACAAAGACTAAAGTTATTTTGAGGGGCATCCACCAGTTCCAAATGTTGCCAACAGACTCTGGAGATTTTCACTCGACAATCTGAAGTCTGTACCACAAGATAACATGCACAAAGCCTTTTAACTGCTTCAATTTGGTTACTAGCTGACAATATTGTATGGGAAAAACTGCTTCTTGATAAGTGAGGAGGGAGAGAAGCCAAAGACTGGTTGGGAATAAAGAACAAACTACTTCCTACCCCCCAGGTCAGCACTGGGTGGGGAATGGCAGGCTGTAATTGCCTGTAATGCAGTTCATAAATAAAGAGACTTTGGTCTCACAGAGAGCAAAACAAGGAGGAAATACCTTTCAAGGCTTGTGTTTTAAACATTGTTTCCAGAATAAAGCGAAAGGACAGCCTTTGAAAACATTTAATATGCCAGTTGCCCAAGAAGGATGTGCTAGCCTTAAACACAGCCGTCAGGGCCTGGATACTCAACAGAGCTCCACTGCCCACGTGCATTTCCAAATCAGATGACTAGATTTCCTGAAGCACTAGGCCTCCATCAGAAGTTTTGATTATTTTGGCATTTCCTTTAGGAGCTGAATTGGAAGTTGACAACAACTGCTGAGTGCTCAGCTCCTTGAAAAACCTGGCCTGGAGATTAATAGCTATGCAGTGCTGAGCATACCAGCTGCCTTTTACTCAGTGTCTCTCATAATTTACAGTATCAATTGCTTGAGTCTAACACTTTTGGGAAGCTGACCATGAGTTTTCCCACTTTGTAGGTAAAACAAATGCAAAAGTACCTGTTCTAAGAATAAATCTAGGGTAAAAGCTTCCACAGACTCTTCAGTCTCCTGTATTTGCATTAAACAGTACACGTAGAAAGGTGAATATTTTCAAAGACAGCAACAACCTAAGACACACATAAATGAAAGAAAGATCCTGCCATTCCCTAGATGATTTTAAAGCTCTATGCTCACTCTCAAGGGAGACTCTTCATTAATAAACTCTTCATTCCAGCCTATGGGTTTATTCTGACCCCTCAGTACATTCCTGTCTGAAGAGGACCTTAACATTACTAAAGGAAAAAGTTAATGGAAAATTTTGTGAAGGGTGTAGTAGGTGGCAAACCTACCATATAGGTGGGAAAATGGGGGGCAGTGGTGGTGTGCTCTGCATCTTTTTGCAAAGCATGAAAAGGAAAATGTCAAACCTCCTAAAGCTTCAGCTGTGTACTGCCACAGCCCATAAAACCAATTCCAGCCACATCCCCCAAGCACAGTTTTCCTAACATTAAAGGGCAGCAAATCAACTGACAAAAACTTGCAAAGGAGACCATAAAAACATAATTTTCATTTCAATTGGAAATGAAGCAGATAGTTAATAAAAAATTGGTTACCTCAAAGGACAAGGAATACCTGCCAACCTCTGTGTGGGATGGACATTTTTGTGCCAGTGCATTATGCATCCATTCCTGGCCTAAGTGGTTATAAAAGCCCATCAATTCAAATTGTCTTTTGAGCAATTTAGCTTAAGATCTCCCAATGAAATGGTCATCACCTTAGTGATATGCTCCTTAACTGTTTCTAATTGTCAACTCAGCAGCAGCTACACTGCCAAAATAATCTGTTAAAGTTTGTAGGATTTTGATTGAGTAAGAATCCCAGGATTTGATTTTCAAGTTATGTCTTGGAGTGCACAACGTGCAAAGCTGATGCTGCAAGCATAGAGTTAGAAAAATAGCAAGGAATTAAAAAAAAATTAAAATGAACTCCTCTAGTCACTGAGATCAAATGTTCAGAGAAAAGCCTCAGAAATGTTTATTCTCCCAGATTAGATGGAATTCTAAGCAGTGTTCATTGGAGAGAAGAGGTGGAGTGTGCTATGTCTTATTCTTGTTCCCTGTATCCGCCTTTCTCCTAAAAGTGCCAAGTAGCAGGGCTGCAGGGATTATGGTGCTGAGGGAATTCTTGCCACTTTCCTTCTCTCTCTCTCTCTATTTAAACACGACAACTCTTGGCAGGCCTGGGTCACATTGTTTGTGTAGCCAGGACAAGAGGGTGGAATTCTGGAACACGTTCCAGCCCACATTCCGGATTTTCCTATAACCTAGCCCCTTATTTTAAACACACGCCTCTGCGAATTACCTTTGTGCTGCTGTGCCATTTGAAAATCTGTTTCAAACACTCCTTGCAAATTAAAATCTGATTCAGCTTGAGCTCCAGTCAAGGTATTTCTTCATGGTGAATGATCGATGAAAAAGGCAGTGTTTGGTTTTGCAGGAAAAATAAAAATAAAAAAAAAAAAAGAGGAGAGAGTATGAAAGAGGAAGGACAAATGGCTCAGAATCAGCCAGGGAGTATGGTATTTCTCCCTCTGAATGAACAATTTTAATAACTGCCTATGTTGATTGCATAACAATTTATACAACTGTACTTTATTGCTTGTCTTGTCATAGGACTGGCCTACCCTTTTGTGAGTGCAATTTGCATATCTATCTTTTTTGCACCACCAAGTAACAGGCAAAAAAATTTCAACAATCATTTGGCTGACAATCAGATGCGTTAATTTGCAGCTAAAAAAAGTACAAAATGAAGGTCAAACTGAGGCAGTCAAAAATGCAGTCCCTGCTTTCTCTTACTCAGCTGACTGTTGCACAAAGATCAAGATTGCTCAATCTGGTGTGTGTACTTTCAGCTCAATAAGTGCTTTCATTCATCATTCACAACTTGCTTCATTATGAAAGTTGAACTATATCTTTAACACAAACCACACTTCCTTTGTCCTGAATGAAAGATCTGCCTGGGCACACGGGAGAACAGGCTCCTTGTTGATGCAATGTTATCACATGCACTGGGGCCAATATCTTACATCTCACAGCACAAATTGCCCGTGGAGAACAAACTTCCCATAAAGAAGAGACTACTCAAGCAGAGCATTTTTAATTAAATGATGGAGGGAAAGGAACTCTCTGTCTCTCTACCGGTGGCACCAGGTTTAACAATCCATTTGTCACAAAAATGTTCCTGCATCTTCTTTCATGAAGTTGCTGATGCATATTAGGACCTGCACTCCCTCCAGGCAGAGCCCTCCAGGATAGCATCTGCATACCCTATTAGAAACTCATTAACTGGCACTGGCGTAACTTCAGCTTCACATTTCCATGCCTAACACTTTCTTGTTAGTTTCTGTGTTCCTTCTCTTATAGTCCTCTCCTTTTAACTGCTTTTCCATCCTTGAATACTTGTTTGGAAAGGATATTGTGTTCCGTGTTCAGACACCCCACACTCTCTAAGGGAAAAAGTCAGAAACAGTAACAAAATATGGAAGTTACAAGATACCACTTTCCTCATTAGCTTATAACCTTTTCAGGTACTGAAAGGCACCAAAATCAGGCTGTCAGACAGGAGGCAGAGCAGGAGAACAGGGAGGGTGTTAGGAAAGGAATAACAAAGGAAAAAAAGACAAGAACCTACTTATAATTGTCAAGGCAGGCACCTTCTGTGAGTATGAAGGCTGCCTAATGAAGTTAGAATAAGTTCAAGAAATGCCTGTACTATCCATATGTAGAGCATGGATTTCATCTCACTGGATTTCACAAGCCACTTCTGACAACTGAGATAAGATATGTCAACACTCTCTGCTTGTAGAGTTTTTCACTCTTTTAGCACATCAAATGCATTTTGTATCTTAGCAAAATCTCTCTTCTTCCCGTTCCTCCGCAAGCATTTTTCTAAAGGTTAGCTGGAAGTGGTATTAAACACAGGACTGGGGAAGAGTGAGTGGAGAGCCACAATTTCAGGGTCCATTCTCACCCTGCAGCCAAAGGAGCCTGTTCTGGCTGATGGACCCAAAAAATGCCAGAGGCACTGAAGTACCCACTGCTCCCCAAGCTGGCGCTGCTTGGTTCCTGCCCATCCAAAGCCCCCTCCTGCACAGTGTCACAGCATGAATGCCAAGTGATAGCCTGAGAAAACAAGTCACACGTGTAGCACCATGCTGAATAATATCCCTGCGCCCCTCTTATCTCTCCTGTTCCTTTCGTCTGCTGCTGAGAAACCATTAACACACTCAGGGCTCTGAGAGGGAGAACAACAGCAGACAGGAGATGGATTTCAGGTGACCTCCTGAACTCTCCCAAGCTGACGATGAGCAGGCACTGGAGTAAACCTGAGGTGTTATCCAAGAGCAGCTTCACAGCCACTGCCTGATCCAATGTATGTATATCCCAATTTTCCAGAGAATTTCCATCCTCTCCCTGGCTTGGGTAACTCCAGTATTAGCAAGGTAGAGGAATGGAAGGCAGCCCTGACCCTCACTTCCAAGCACAGAATGAGAGTAAATGAGTAAACATTTTCTGGAAAAAAATAAAAAATAATTAAAAACAAAACAAAAAAAAACAAACCAAAAAAAAAAAAAAAACCCAAACAAAACACCCCCCCCCAAAAAAACCCAAAAAAAAACAAAAAAAAAAAAGAAAAAAGAAAAAGGAGTTCAAGTTTCAGAAAGCAGAAAACACCCTGTAAATGAAGGAGGGAAAGGTAAGAGAAATGGTATGGAAAATTTGGAACTAACTCTAACAACCTGCAAAAGAGAACCTCTAGTCAAATATGCACATTTACAAGATGAAGTAGTTATTAATTATCCACTTTTTGCAACTGAGACAACAAAAATCTTTGTAAAATCTTAAGAATATGTACAAATCTCGGACATTTGAGCATCTCATCAGAGAGGGATCTTGGATAACATTAAGCTCTAAATAAAGCCCCAAATTCTAGCTAGCTTCCTTACCAAGTCTGAGATTTTCACAAAATGTGGACCCAGGAACTTCCTATTTAATGGCTGACCAATTTATGATCTGCTACAATTTTAATACACTTCTATCAGAAACCTTCCAGCATTTTCAGCAATTCAAAAGACCCTCAACACCAGAAATATCATATGGTGGCTGCAGAAGATTGCCAGGTCTTAAAATATTATAACAGTTGCTATTTTTCATGTCACTGGATATATTTTCAGCCCAGCAGCAATGGCACACTTCTAGTAGCAAATTCTATATAAATGGAAAACACACAATGTACACAGAAGCTAAGAATATTCCAACCCTTGACACACAGGTATGCTAGTTTTCTCATTAAGAGTAGAATTATAAAATTGGCAGTTCCTATAAACAAGCATTTATCAAATAGGAATCTGTTTGTGTTGAGTAGGCAAAAGAATTTGTATTTAAATTTTCTGAATGTATATTTGTGTTTCATCATGCATTTGACATCAATCTATAATTAAACTAATTTCTGTAATCAAATGGCAAGAACTATCATGTTTAAAAGAATTGCAAAAGCTGTGAAAGATTCATGATAGCAGAGTTAAATTAATTTTTAATGAAGTCCTACATAAAGCCCCCTGCAAAGATTAATTTCAGTTATATACCCAAAGGTTACAGTCAATTTATATCTTATTTAAGTCATATTCCACGGCACATTTACAACCAGTCTTTTGCAGTGCTGATTTAAAATTAAACCAGACATTGCAGGACTTTTCATTTTAATTTAAAGAGCTAATGCTTTGGAAAAATGGTGGAATAAGCATCACTGGAAGACTTTAAAAGCAAGAGACAAACATCTGCCAGGAAGGATGGAGATATAATTGATCCCACCTTGGGGCAGAGGGATAGATTAGAAGATCTTTTGAGGTTTCTTCCAATCCTATTTTTCTTCATTTCCAAGGTGTGGAAATGGGAAAACAAAGAATCACAGAAAACATCTGAACAACTGAAGGAAAAGTAATTGTATAATTGAAACCAAATTGTTAACTGATTGCAACTTCCATGTTATATTTGGATGGGAATTAGCAAGAGACAATAACACAGATTAACTGAGACAAGGGAAAGATAAAAATGCCAGGGGAACCAGAACTCCAAAAGCTGCTGTGGAATTGAAGGCAAATGTTTGCTGGCCACACATGCCCCGTGTGTCAGCCCCCAGGAGCCTGCACAGGGCTCGGCTTTGTCTGGAAACCAGCTTGGATTTTATCCCATGTCCCGCCTCAGGAAAAGGGAAAACGAGCCACACATTTCCCAGCTTAATCTCCAAGGTGGGCACAAATGATAGATGAAATTTAAGCACAAGAAAAGTGTGTCTGCAAAGGGAGGGTCTCCATGCACCAATCAACCCCTCCTGCCTCGGTCATAGGGGGAAGGTGTGAGGGCATCCTTTCAAAAACCAGCTTCTTGAGCCTGTTCTGCTCCAACACTTCTGCCTCCCTGCAGATCTAAAACAACAAAGCCTCCTTTCCCCCAGGAAGGACAAGCCTAAAGCACTTTGTGTGTCTAGAGCTCAA
This sequence comes from Agelaius phoeniceus, assembly GCF_051311805.1. Taxonomy (NCBI): domain Eukaryota; kingdom Metazoa; phylum Chordata; class Aves; order Passeriformes; family Icteridae; genus Agelaius; species Agelaius phoeniceus. The sequence continues at coordinate 8,378,129 of NC_135270.1, read as the reverse complement.
TTCTCAGGAATTATTTTTGGGTTATTTTCCTTTACTAAATTATTTGATAAGGTCATTGTGCAATCAGCTGGGACTGGAAATTCTTTCCCACTCCCTCCATTTGCAACCACAATGTATTGCAAGGGTTTCTAAGACCTGAAATTGTGGTGCTTGTAACTCAAATCTGCCAAGCTCATGGATTTTTAAGAGCAAGAAATTCAACAGCCTATCTTGCTAATGCTGAAATTTCTGCCCTAAAATCCCAGCAGGAAGACAACCTTAAAACAAAAAGTTTCTTATTCTTAAAGTCAAAATCTTGCTGTTATTTGATCCCATTTTGAGAAGGAGGTTGTAAGAGGCAGAAATATGCATTAAAAGACAAACACAAAATTTATTTTTTCCTTAGAGCAACAAGGATATTAAGACATTTTTTCCATTTATTCCACACTATAGTCAGAGTTCATATCAAGGGGATGCAGAAACTCAAGGGAGTGTCCTTTAAGAATGAGAGCAGGCATTTAGAAGACAAATTCCTTTCCTGACTTGGCCACCAGATCCTCTGGGACAAATCATTTAACGTTATGAAACATTAGCAATTCACAAGCTGATGTGTTTTTACTCCCTTAGAAGTACAAATGAAGAAAAAAAAGTGAAGAATCAATGATACAAACTGTATGCTAACAGGTAGCTATAGATTTGATGGGACTTAAGTTTGGCAACCAACAGCTTTCTGCAATCTTTGAGACCACAGAAAATGTGTGCAATAAGGAGTGTGCAACAAAGCTTACGAAGACAAGGTGACTGTGCAGAGTCCTGCACACGTGGAGCTACAATGATGATGAAGAAGGGCTCAACAGTGAGTTTTCCTGTTGGAAAATCAATCTCACATTTCCCAGAAGGCCATTAGAATAGTCTGGACTGGTAGCACAATGCACACAGGTTCCCCTGTCACATCTTCAGTCTACCCCAAAGGCTACATTGAAAATGATGAGGATGATGGTGGCAGGGACTCTGGATCATCCAAAGTTTGTGTACCAAGAGCATCCTCTCATGGCTAAGGAGGGCTTGCACACGTGCTGTAACGTAAAGAAACAGGGAATTAAAGCAATGCACTGGGTGCTTTTGGACTTTTCTTCACCATCATTTAGTCTCTCCTCACTGAAACAGAAATAATTCACCAGCATTTTCCTTCTTCTGCCATAGTTACCACTATGATATCTCCATTACTGTACCAAAGTTAGAGTTAAAAACAAAGGAAAAAGTCTCTATCAGGTGGCATTAGTCAATAAATACAGAAAACCCAAGAACAAAGCATCCATACTGCACTTAATCTCCCTCCCTGCCTATCTTCATTTATTTTAGCCTACCGTTAGTTGTACTCTTTGCATAGGAAACAAGCACTGAGCCCTTGGAAGCAGAACACCTAGGCCATGGAAATGTCAAAATCTGACCAAAAAAGTGAAGCTGGCAATGTAACCACAGCTTCTCTCTCCACCTGCCTAATGCCCATCACGAAAAAAGAGGGGGAGAGAGAGGACATTGCATTAATGGACACGTTATTGTAGGAATCAAACACTGTGGCTAAAATTATCCAGCAAACACAAGTCTAAACTGTAAACTGGTCAAGTAAGAGGGGTTAATAAACCCTTTCTGTTGGTTGCAAAGTGGAGACAAATAGTTATTGGCTAGGTGCTCTGCACAGCTGTAAAGTGTGAGGGACTTGGGAGGCATTGTGACCCAGACACTGAGGGATTGAATGTGACTGCATAGTGGTGAATAACTTGTTTGTCATTCATGTGAATAAAATGTGGAAGTAGATCGATGCTTTTCTCCATAATATGGGTTCTCTACTAAGCACAGTAAATCTCCGTCTCACGACAATGGTGTGAGATCATTCATGCCATTAGTTTCAATAACACTGACTCTATACTGCATGCAGTTTTGCTGTTCTCTTTCCTCAGTATAACAAAGCCTGAGAGTGCCAGCTGCCTCTTGGGCCTTAAAAAGAAAGAAAGCGAGAGAGAGAGACTTTTATTTACCATGATTTTGATTGGTTAATTTCTCTCTATTATTTTGTTGCTTCCTCCCATATGAAAAAATGCATTGTCGCCCAAACTAACGCGCAGGAGAAAGGCTGCTCGGTGAACATGCAAAATATAAATCACCAGCCAGCAATGGCACTTTGAACACGGAGCATAACACCACTATCAGCCTTGATTTTTACCCCAAATATCACAGATTTTTTTTTCTCCCCACCTTTTACAGCTGGGGCTGTGATCGGTCTCATCTGCTGAGCTTCAATCAGGCCGCGCACGCACGCAGCAGTCAGGGTTTTATGAGTGTAGTATTTTAATTGTTGTAGTACATGGTTGGCACGTGAATGAAAGCCAAAGTCCTTCCAGCTACAGATATGACTAAGTTATAAAGATAACCGTGCAACAGAGGCATTTTCTGACCATTTTAATGGCCTTTACTGCAGTGTCATTTAATACAGCCATTTAATTGTGCCATGTTGGCACTCCTGCAGAAAAGATTGCCATGGACCCCCTTCCCCTCCCTGCACTGCCCTGCCTGGGGCTGCAGCTTGGCCTCTCCATTGTAGCTGTATGCTGAAACTTTGCAAATACCATGCCAAGTTAGGATGTTTTTCCCTGGAAAGTCAGAGTAGGGGATGATGGCAGAATCAAAGAGGAAAAAGATTATGGTGCACACACTTAAATTCAACTTATATACACTTAAATTCAAGTGCTTACATCCCCATAAATCTGGTCTTGAAAGGGAGACCAAAAATGTTCAGGTAGAAGACATCCAAATCCTGAGGGCATGTTCAAATGCACTAGGCTATACACTTTGTGTTTCAGATAATGCCATGGTCCACAGACCTGTGTTCCTGATGTTTTCAGAAAGTGCTTTCTGATCAAAAACAAGAACAAAAAGTTGTCTCCTTATCTGCTTGCATTATTTAGAAAAACAAGAGGGGGTGCGACAAAATATACAGAAAGCCCCGGAAGTTTTACTATTAGAAAACAACATTTTGTGTCCTCACATCAGGACCAGCTGGTTAAGCTTGGACAAGTTACTGCTTCTCTCCATATCCCAGATTATTCAGCTATAAAACAACCTGAAGAGTGAACAGCTACCTTAGCTGCAGGGATGAAGTGGTTAATGTGGAGAAAACACACATTTTACATTAGGTATGCAATACATTTATACTGTTCCTGATCTCCTAGAAGGACTTGGGCAACACTGAGGAATTAAAATGGGGACCTGGCACTGGTCTGACTACCCCAAGTGCTTGGGTGTGAGCAACAACAATCCATCTGTTCCATTACCAGCCAGACAAAGCCAGCATTACATAAGAACCACAGGGATATATTGGCTTATTAGGAAAATGCTTCCAGAGCCCATTATACACAACATTACAGAGCTGTATAAATGCATATTAAATAACAGCACACAGCTTGGCATGTGTTAGCTTTAAAAATGTGTGTACACTTCCAAAAAATGGTCATGGCAGCTGTTTCAAAATTGATATAGCCTTCTCAGTTAGAAAAAAAAAAGTTTAAAAATCAGCTGTTGAAAAAACCCCACCCTAGATACACATTTGCCCAGCATGCTGGAGCAGCATCTCCTGGGTAAATAACTCATGGGTTTTGACATTAGTACATGTTCAAAGTATGTATTTACCTGATGGACCATAACAGCCATGAAGGAGCCTGTCTAGCCTACTGGGTAATATCTGATGGATTTTTCTACAATTAGTATGCATGCCACTAAGCATCCTAAATCATATAAATAGTGTACCTTTTAAAAAGCCAAAATAAAAATTCAGACAATCCAAAACATACAATGCTTTGGACCACAATGCGTGGGCAAGCTTAATAGTTTAGAGGTTTGCAAAATAGAAGCAAGGACAGATAGATATTTTATCCTCAGTTCCACTGTAACATGAGCCAGAATTTTGAAAAAATTAGCAGAATTCTCTCCTGGTGCCAGAGACCCAGCTACCAACAATATTTCACAGGGTTTTGCAATAACCTCATGGTAACAACTCACTTAACCCACTGGGAAGAGTGAAACTCAAAAGCAGCCTCAGAGCACTTTGCTCCTGTGGTCTCCTGCTTCTCTGTAGCTCTGGTCTGGGGTCCTGTGGCTGGCCACACTGACAGCTCATGCCTCATCATGCTGAGGGGAAGAGGTGCCTGAGTGATTTCACCTTCATGCACAGAAACACAGCCTTGACAGGTGTCTGAGTGCTCCCAAACAAGGATGGGTTTCACCCCTCACCGGAGAGCCAGGGAAGGAAGAGGCCATTGTCAGACACTTGTGCTTTCCCCTCTGCAGGAAGGAGTTTAAAGGGAAGGGGACACCCATTACCGTTCTTCACAATGCTTACATTTGCTACAGAAAGAGTTTGCAGTTCAAAAACAAGAAAAAAAAAAAAAACCTTAAAAGGGTGTAACCTTTTCCTTTAATTATTGGCTTATTGTGTTATTGTGCTTCACATGCTGTTGTACAGTCACCTAAAGAAACTGTCAGCTAAATAGAATCTGTGGGCTTCACCTTTTCAGAAAAATACAAATATAAATCACTGAAGAACATTTTTGGTGTTATTTGTAGAAAGCCCCATGGGATGCAGATGTCTCGTGGTGAAAATGCCACATTTCAGGCAGCTATTCATGCCATACATCCCCCACAATTTTCAGATAAAGATGCCATAGTCATCCCTACCATTAGTATCCCAAATTGTATTTTTAGTGCAAAGTAAAGAATTCATATTTCCATATTAGCTACTGCTATATATGAAATTCATTACTATCTGCCAATCTATGATCTATGCTACATTTAAGTTCCACTTAACTCCCAACTGAGAACCCAGAGCAGGCTTTATGCCTTCTTTAAGGTCTATTTATCCAAGGAATACAATTCCACACTCTCAAACTTTTTACCATATTCCCAATAACCAGAAAGCTAAATGGGATTCGTTGTACACGTAACAAAATAAACACATCAGTGAATGGAAAAGATGTTAACAAGGACAGGCTTTTCCTTACTTGTTTTCCTTAGGTGATGAAGAAACATCACTTTTCCTAAAACCCCACTGTGGCTATGCAGAACTTCCAGATAGATCCAGTGCAGCCACAAGAGATGTTTAACAGCAAAACTGCACTGCTCTCCTCCCCAAGCCTCTGAAATCCAGAGCAGTGCTTGACCTTGAGTCTGAAAATCTAGCCAGCAATCCCAATGCTCAATCTGTGCTCCAGAATTTGTCTTTGTGTGGGTTTAGAGGCTTAATTTAAGTAGCACTCAATTAATAGCATTTCTATTAAAGATTTTCATAGGTATCTTCTTGAATTCTGACAGCATTTTCATTTTCACCACCCAGTATTAGGGCCAGACATTTGTTTTAACTTTCTGCATTTTTTTCATAAAGATCTACTGTCTGCTTTACTATAACTTCTGTAATGAAGTCAAGTACATACAACCACACAACTCTACAAGAAACTCAATCTGAGTGAAAAATGGACACATACATGAAAATCCCTTCAGAATAAACCTTTCAAAATACTAAATTTGTATTAACCATATGAATATCTCCAAATCTATTGAAGAATTTGAGATGATGGAAAAAAGTGCTTGAGGAACAAAAAAAGCATCTCTACTTCCTTTAAAATAAACTCTCAGTCTCATGATTTATTTCTAATTTATCATCAAGGAATGCAACTGGTGTGCTACCCCTGCTTTAGGACCTTGCAAGACAATTTTCACTGTTCAAAATTGGAGCAAATCCTTCCTGCTCTGCCCTTCTCAGCTGTCACTGACTTTTGGTCTTCTAAATCATGAACTCTCTGAAGCAGGAGGTATGTTGTTCGGAGTATTCAGAACCTACCTCACAAACATCAATACGATATTTGGAATTATTATTGTGAGACCAAGAATTGAGAAACTCAAAATTATTGACTCGGGATATTTTTTCAATATATTCATGAAAAATTTCATCAAAAAATAAAGAGCAGATAAAGAAAAGCAGATACATAACTGCAGCAAAATATTGGCCATGAACATCTCCTTCCTCTGGGTGCCTGAAGAACAGCATGAATAAACCTCAACTACTGCAGCACAGACTAGAAAAACTGATTTGAATGTAAGGCTCCTTTATGACTGGAAACTATTACCTCTAGGTTTCATTTTTTCATTTCAATAGGTCCCTAAAGGGAAGCAAGAGGCCCTTCCATGAGCACAGGCTCTGCATGGACAAAAGCAGCCTGCACTGACCACTCCTGCCATGTATGACAAAGCTCTTCCACCCGGATCCTGGGCAGAAGGGACATTTCCCAGTCTGCTCCTGGCCTGTGTTGGGCTTATAAAGCTGCAGTTGATTTTGCTGAATGCCCCTGCTGCCTCTGACAGGTCTTTGCAAGCAGACACATTGTCAAGGTTCTCATTATGCTTCCAAAAAAACCCAAAACAACAGCTGTAATAAATAGGGCTATGAGCTGCAGCAAAGGAGAGGCCACGTGCAAGCTTAAATTCATGAACTGCACCCCTGCAGCTGCCAGGCAGGTAGCAGGGAAATTGTAAATCACTTCATTTTTAGTCACAGGGGTGTACTAGTGAGAGGGAAATGAGGACAAAAGCAAACATCTTGGGTTATAGTTTCTGGAGATTTCATTAACACAATACATACTGAAATCAAACAGCAACTCTTGTGACAATTAGAACTCCTAGGTCAGTAGGAATTTTTGGATGAATGCTAGATTTGGTTGGGTTTAGGTTACAATATTTGATTAATCTATTTTTCTGCTCTCATAGAATGATTCGAAATTCAAAAAACCCCATAAGTGAGAAGTGATTATCCTCTCAAATTAAGAACACATATCTCATCTGTCAATGAAAACTCTGTCACTTTCTTCAGCTCCAAATGTTCATAATTAGTCTGAGGAGCCTGGTGCCATCCAATTTTCACCCCAGCAAAGACATTTTCATAGGTAGTGCCCTGAAGTTGGGATACCAGTACAAATATTTCTGCTTATTAATCAGAGCTTCCAGTTGGTCCATTGCAATTTAATCCTGCAAGGAGCTTGCTCAAGACACTGCTGGTCAAATGCTCCACATCATCATTACACATTTCCAGTCATGTTTTCTCCATAAAGTACACTTGCATTGTTCAGTCTGAACTCACAACAGTTGCCATCAACTTGAATTTGCAGCACATTATTATTATTATTATTATTTGCTTGTCTATTTATCATTTAGGCACTTTTTTTCCATCATCTCAAATTCTGCATCTTAGAAAAGGAACTGCTGGGTGAAGGACCATTCCTGGCTGCTACACAAGATTGGGGATCAGGAAGTGTTTCCAGTTTGTGCCAGAGGTTTCCTCTGTCAGCTCCAATCACTGATATAACTTCCCTCCCACCTTTGTGAGAATTCACTAATGTTTGAAAACATCTTTTATCCTAAGTAGGAAACTGCTATAAAACAGTTGACATTTTTAAGCTAATTTTGTTGGGTTTTTTTAATGCTGGGATCCATGAGATCAATTTCTTACACTGGAAGAGATCATTGCAAGGTGCCATTCTATTTCAATGGCAAATTCAAATTGTTACCTACATCAAATTCTTAATTATAACTGAGCTGCAGACAGAAGAATGGAGCAAAGGAAAAAATTGCGGGCTTAAGTTAACATTATAAGAAAGTTAAATTCACCAATATGCATTGGATGCTTATGCAGAGAAAAAGACCATTAAAGAATACTTTGGGCTAGTGACAGAAATATTTTAAGATTGCTTTTTTTAACCTAGAAATCATTCCAACAATTCCCTTTCCCTAAGACCAAAACTAATTTGAAAAGCATACACGTTCATGGAGATCTCTAGGTGTAAGATGGTCAAATGATAACCTCTTATTTAATATACTTATCACAATGAATCCTTTCCACATAACAAAATAACTGCTGTCCACTCAATATGAAGAAAATATTCTCATCGCTTACCTAGTGCTATGTCTCTTGCATATCTTTGTGCCATCACAAGATGTAACAGAGATAAGATGGGGAGAAAAAAAGCAGCCAATTTTTTCTGTGTGATTTCCCCTCACCATCCTTCCTGGCTCCCATTATTGGCCCCCATTGTTTATCTTAATCTGCTCTGTGAACTCATCTGAAATACAGGTATGAGAGAAAGCAGCAATTTACTTGCAACTCAACTTGCAGCAAAATCACAGAACTACATTTCAGAGAACAATCGGGTCTTGCAGGAGGGGAGAGGAAGAGGGAGGTGGGGATCAGGAGAGAGCAAGTGAGCAACTGTGTGCTAAGGTAACACTCTCTCCCCTCCTTGTGGTATCTAAAAGTTCTTGCTGCCTGAAGGAATAAATGTGAATCTCATGCAGTTCTTCATTTTAGAGTAAGTCTGCCCTCAAAGAGATGCAAATCTAATGGAGTTACTAATAGAACGCAATTGTATCTCAAAATTGTTTCTGCAAGGTGCATTTGTGTGCTCACGTATAAAGAGCAGGGAAGATGCTTGCAAGACACACTTCTTTAAGAGAAACAAATAAGCACATTTGGTATAGTTTACAAGAGCAACTGGCAGATATTTTATTATTAAGTAATTATTTTCCACCATGAAATTTGCATGGACAATACATCCTTTAATCTCTAAGCTGCTGTCGAGCTGTCGGCAGCTAGCAGAGGTATTCACTGAATTACGTAAAGCAAGTTTTTAGGTTTGTGCCAGTTCCCATTGGCAATTAACCACACTCACAGTCAAAGTGGCTTTTGGTACCAACCTGAGCAAAGATAACCGAGATGATAATGACTTATTCTACTCAAAGCATTCTGAATGACACTGGCAAGTGCAAAAACTAATGCTGGCAAGTAGAGGGGACGGATAGTTCCTGTCATCATTTTTAATTACAAAAGATTCATTCAGTTTAGTACCACATACCAGGATTACATTAGTCCATCTTAATTAACCATTCAATTTACATTTTACTTGATTATTTTGCGGCTACAGGCCTAAAAGAGGAGGCAAGCTCCCTGCTCTAGGGAATGAGCAGAGCTAGGGAGGGAACAGAGGAAGGGAAAGCTGAGAAAGCAGCACAATGTTTGATGCATGACAGATCAGTCCCACGGGTTTAGGAATTTGTTTTAGCTGCAGGCAAACACCCTCAGCACAGGAAACAGCAAGTTTGCAATGGCACTTGTGCTTTTTCTAAGCAGCCTGGCCAAGTGCAGGACTGTGAGTTATTAGCAGAGGAAACTGGATTAGGAAACAGAGATGCACAAGGTTATTTAGGGTAAAGAGTAGGAAGAGCCTACTAAATAACTCAACACATGGTAGTGAATTCATCCCAGCACATCAGCCCTAACACAGGCACTAGAATTCTACCAGTACAGTCAGAAAACAGCAGATACTGTCAGGAATCAGACAGGAAAGGAACAACATTCCCTGTTAAACAGCCCATCATGTGCCTACGGGTCAAATACAGCAATTTTGGTTTCCCCATCTTACAAAATGTAAAATGGAAAAAGAAAAGTCATAATCATGGTCAAAGGAATAGACCACCTTCCACACAATCAATAAGATAGTCTGAGAGTGCTCAGCCTGGAAAACAGGGATTTATGAAGAACATGTGGTTAAGATCTCCAAGGTTATGATGGGCATGCAAAAGATGAACAGCAAACAATTACTACATGTAGCTACCAATACAAGAACTAGCAAGTGAATCTTGCAGGTGACAAATGTAAGATTGATAAAAGGAGATATTTCTTCATACAGTGTTGTTTAACCTAGGGAATTCCTCACCACAGGACAGATCTACGTGTGCATGTTCAAAAAAAAAAGTAGAAAACTTTGAGAAATTAAATTTCTAATATTTCTTGTTTCTGCACTCAGGACAATATTCAGAAATAGTGTTTCACTGTAACACCTACCATGCTCTTTTTCTCCTCCATTACCACACCCAGAGTACTTCACTGAGGGCACCTCTGCTCCCCCTCTGCACACCACTTGTACACACATCTTGGACCCCAGGAATTTAGACATTTGAATTTCAACACTTTAAATTCCTGCTGGACAACTTGAATAGATTAAAACCAAAGCCTGAATCTTCATTAACTCCTGTAAGCTTCAATTAAATCATCAAGATTTTCCTCGGAGGTATTAGGGAAGGTGTCTTAAACAAACAGTTCATTTTTTCAGCACACTGATATAATGAAGTTATATGAAGTCATGGAGTTTCATGAAATGTTGGTATTTTGGTATGGCTAGTGACTCAATAAATAAATCAGTTCCATTCAAAGAAGTTTTTACCTTTATTTTTCTCCTGGTAAAACAATGATTAAAAATGTTTGTGCTTCAAGTGTCAGATTCCACAAAAGATATTATTTTCAGTCCATTAAAAAAAAAAAAAAAAGAAAATGGAGGGTTTGACTGGCAAAGCTACTAAACATTGGAGCTGCTCAGTGCATTCATCAATTCTGCTATGAAAACACTCAGGTCTTTTCATTCTCTCCTCTAGCCCATCAGAGCCTAAATTTAGTGGACCCGTGACCCAGGCAAATACCTTCACTTCCTGTGTTTTCCTGTTGCAGCCCTGCTCAGCAGTGACTGTGGTAGGTATCCCACCTCTGCCTTGCAGCAAAGCCCAGCCAAACCTTCCCTGGCTGTACTTTTAACCTTCAGAACAATGATGGCTCTGCTTAGGACAACAGAGTAGGAGCTGCTGCCCCACAGCACCCTGGAGGGGAGGATGATGGACAGTGAGAAGGAAAGAAATTCCACTTTGTCATGTTGATACCAATCTACTTCAAATATTTACATTATGGGATGAAAGTTAGAATCTGCGACTCCTTAAACAGCATCGTTGTAAAAGGACACATATTCCTTCTTTAAAATCCCCACAGTTTCCTTGATAACTTTATATTTACAATGAAATAGACTTAAAAGGAAGAATCAAATGTACCTCAACCTCAAATACCACTGACTTGGTGGTCACCTGCTCTTGCTGAAAATCAGGCTCATTTCCACCCCCCTGCTTGATTCCAGTGCACTGAACTATGACCTCCCATTTGCCAGAAAACATTTCCTACACACTAACCATTGGTATTTGATTTATAAATGATTTTTTTGTTAGGCCAAGGGATCACTGCGTCTCTTCTACTATGCTAGAGATAAAAACTGTTGACCCAATCTGTGTGCAGCCAAATACAATGAACCTCAGTGTTAATGACACCAGGAAACTCAATGCATGTTCTGGATTATTGCAATTCCAGTTGAGCAGCTTCACATAATTTCTCAGACTCAAACAACCAAATCCATTATGTGGCTCCATTCATAACCCTGCCGCACTTCATTCTGGTTGGTATCTCGGGGCCTGGAGATAAGATATCCATTTAAAGATCTGCATGAGCAGTTTTTATACTTGTCAAAATGGAAATGCAATAGCCAAAGAAGCCCTTTCAGACACTTTGGTCCCAGCCCCACCTACGGATAATATGATCCTGTGAGGACTGGTAGCAATTAGTTTAATAGGAAGCACGAGAAACAATTTCTATTGCTCCACCTCCTAAACTATTGCATTACAATGTGATTCTCAGTATCTGGAGTGTTTCACAGATAAATAGTTTATTTATTTAAGTCATGATTAAAGCAAAGCATTTTATAAAAGTAGAACAGCGGGTGAGAGGAGGCAGTCTGGTCTATTTTCCTCAGAGTAAGGATATCTTCAGAATAACTGGATGTCCTCAATCAATGCTTCAAATAGACCCTCACAAAAATTTATCTCAAGACTTCATTTTTTATTGCTCTCTGTTTTGGGGCACAGGCTTTGACAGTAAAGATCAATATATGGCAAGCAAATCCCCAAGCATGTGTTTTAAAGGCCAGGAGACACAAACCCTTTGGTCTCATTGAAACACACACAAGCTGGCAGGAAATGAAGGAAATTAACATAACCAGCATTCTCTTGAAAAAGGGACATGTACATGCCCACATAATTCTCATAGTCTCTGCTGCATGGAGCACTTCTTTCCTGACAGTTCCAGTGGGGTTTACCTGGAAGCAGTCCTGGCTTGTGGAGATGAGTGTTTGCCACAGTACCACGGGCTGCAAGACTCTGAAGAGTTTAAATAAACTTGATTTCACACTGAGCTATTCTCCCTGCAGGCCATGTACAAACCTTTATCTGAGTTCCCACCACACCTTTGCCTGGGAATGGTTAGCTTCCCCCCAGGGTCATTTGATATGGAGCCCCTGCTGTATAAATACAAACACCCACACCTTCATTATCCGTGTGCTTTACTTTTCCTCGGGGCTTGCAGCTCCCCCTGTCCCAGCGATAAGGATGGCCCGAGGTGCTGCAGTGTGGCTGCTCAGCTCAGGCCAGGAACAATGCACACCCCAGGCATCAGCAGAGGTATCAGCAGCAGGAAGAAGCCACCCAGCTGCCTGGCAGCCCTCTAACTCATCCCCACCCCCAAACCTGCTCTGGGGCTACGTGCCTTATTAAACAGAGACACCCTAACCTGGCTGGCACAGACCTGACCTGCCCCCAGCTAACCCTGTCCTGCTCTTTGCAAGCCACAGTGCTATAAAGTCTTCCACTCAGCATAAGCAGAAGCTTTCAGGACAATGACAGATGCAATGGTTTTGCATTCCCAGGAGAAGGTCCTGTTAGATTTCCTTCTGAGCTAACCCAGGTCAGATCAGCCCAAGTCGAGAACAGCACCTTCAATAATGCTGAAATTTTTCTCTTTGAACTCCAAAGTGCTATTAGTTTTAGACACAGAATAAAATGATCCATGGCAAGAGAGTCCATAAAAACCTGTGTTCAGTGACAAAAAGCCAGGGAGAAGATGAATCATGGAACAAGCTGGATGCTGTATTGCAGTCAGCTCCGGCAATGCCAATAATGATTTGAATTGTGATCACCCAGACACAAATTTGCTTCCTAAGAGTTTAGGCACCTCTTCTCAGAGTTTTATTTTTTTCTTAGTGCATAGAAGGAGAAAAGGTGAAACACCAAGCAAGCAGAGGTGTCCCTTGCAAGCTGTCAAAGTTGAGCTGCTGGGATACAGCAACAGAAGGAAAGGTCATCCCATGCAAGACAGTTATGCCAAGCATCAAGACTTTAAATAGAAAAGAGTTTATGTAATTGTGGTGCCCAAGTGCTTCCTCATGACAGTCTCTCTCAGCCAAGCCATCAAGGTTAGGAAGTGTTACCTGTTGCTTTTAAGGGGTTTTTTTAGTCACAGTGCAATTACATTAACATGTAAGGTATAACATGTAATAGTTGATGGATTTTTTTATGTTTTACAACAGGAGATGCAAACACCAAACTTATTTTCATGCTATGGTTTCTAATAGAGTAACAACATCTAAACAACATCATCATTCTGAGAAATTTTCATTCTACCAATCAATGCAGCAATTAGAAGTTTCTGTTGCATTTCCACTATGCCATTTAGAAGACAGCACAGCTGGGTTTCAGAAGACTGATATTTACTAAAAAGATAAGCTGATAACACCAATTCATTAATTTCATAAAAATACACAATAAGTTGTTGCTTTTTACTGGGAATTCCTCTTTTTGTCAGTAAAACATCAAGTCCTCCCCAGAAATCTAACATAAGAGATGCCTAAAAAAATATCTACCATGCTCAGGTGAGAAGTGCATCTATCCATGGTTTAAGTGTTGAAAAATTATCTTCACAAACTACACTCAGAATTTTTATTAGGAAGTACCTTATCACTATAATAACATGAGATTAAATAATTGAGAAATCCACCCTAGAACCAAGATAAACCAGAGCTGATATATCCACTTGAACTAAAATGTCAGATTTTGCAAACCAGATTAATCTTTCAGTCACTCTGGAAGGCTTATTTTAGGATGGGGATACATTCAATGCATTTCTGACTCAGTACAGCTGGGTATTAAATCTATAATCAAAGTGATTATAGATTACAATATGATGCATACCTAATGCACTGTGGGCCAGACATCTAAGAACACTTTCCTGATGGAAAACAATGTTAAGTCCTTCATGAGCATCTTCACATCTCCAATGAATTCCCAGTCTCAAGGAGCTATCTGCAGTTGAAATATATATTCATTTCACCAGAAGTGAAAGAGATACGAGCAGATTTGAGCATAAAAATCTATCAGTTCAGGTAATGCTATCACTGATAGTCACTTGTCTCAATAATAGCTGAGGCCACGACTCAGAATCAGCTAAGGTGAGCCATTCCATCCTTGTAGAAGCTCCTGCAGTCTGGGGCAGGGGGGGGAGGAAGAAGAGAACACCGACAATTTATCAGCTCCATGGGTCATCAAGAAATCAAAGCTCAGTCCATGGCAGCATTGGAAAAACCTCTGCCTTTATACAGAAGAAAGCAATCGGTTACTACTGGCTAAAAAAAAAAAAAAAAAAAAGTTGGCAAACTCAAGAACTGTCTTTACAGTACTCTTTGCATACCTTACATTTGTTGAATGGTTTCCAAAACTAAAGCTTTCCCATGGGAAGGCAAAGAAACAATAGCAATTTCTTCTGAATGAAGCTCTCCTAAAGCCGAAGAGTAAACATACAATATGTGACCTGAAAGTTTGCTTTTAACTGTACAAGTGGCCAATTACATAACTAATCAAAATACCTTCAAAAGCAATTCCTGAGGGAAGGCAAAAAAAAAAAAAAAAGAGAGAGAAAGAGGAAAAACCAGAAGGGAAAGAAAAAAAAAAAGCAGCCCAGCAGAGAGAAAGTGATTGATAACCTGCTGCACTGTATGAACTTGTATGTGTGTGCACATACATTCAAGCTTAATGATGTTTAAAGATTTATTGCACCTCTGCAGAGGGCTGTGTGACTCCCAGGAAATCTGCATTCCATCGGAGATGCCAGTGCCGGTTGAGGAGATGGATCCGTACACGACACAGCTCCTGCTCCAGGAGGGAGCACGAGCTGCTGACGTGGCAGCCATGGAATGCATTGGCTGCATGGCCTAGGCACACTTCTTGACGTCCAACGGTGAAATAGTTGGAGTCTCAAGACTTATTTTGAGAGGAGGACCTGCTTGCAGAATATAAATTGTCTCTTAAAAATTAGTGGGGGAAGCAAAATTTGTTTCTTTACTGGGGAGACACGGCATGCACTCTGCATTGCACGTGTATCCTCCACAGCCATATAACGTGGAATTAAACCTAAGCAGAGGCTTGGTTGGTATTAATTCTTAAAGAAACACGTCTTCACACCTTATAAACTCTGGGGCTCTCTGTTCTTGAGGCACCTGTATTAAAGGCAAACAGGAATTTAAATATTTTTGTGCATAGTCCACGCAAGTGCTGAATTACACGGCAACTTAAGAAAACGTGGGAAATGAATTTGTAGAAAATTCTCAAAACCTGACAGAAGGCTCACATAGATAAGAAATGCTGACTTAGAAATGCCATGGAATAGGACAGACATTTGGAGAGAGAAATTGAACACTAAAGTTTCAAAGGATGGCCTTGCAAAAAAGACTAGATACTTGAGAGAAAAAGAGCTATGAAAGATGCATTGTAGTAAGACCCACAAGGGGCAATTTTAGATGATTGGCTTTAAGGCGTTTACAACATGGTGTGGCAAAAACTGATAGGCCAAGAAATGCTTATAGTGTATTGTAATTAAGAAATAGTTAACTTCTGATTGCAATGGCATGAATTATAACACCTGTATTGTCTCACCCTTCACATAGACTGAAAAGGGAATAAAAGTTTTTAAAATGCCTTTCAGTTACCCCATCTCTAAGTCAAAAAAAAAAACAAACAAACTCAATCCAACAAAAACTGTCAATTTCTGTGCCAAAAATGGCTGCAGGTTTAGGTGTCTCAAGCTTTGTTCCACCACCACCATTCCTTGTGTACTGAAGGCAGGATTAGCTCAGGCATTCCCTGACCCCTACTGGTAAGGCTGGCCCTGATTTTTGCCTACAGAAGGAAACAGAGGGGGGAAATACACTTAATGGCTTTAGGAATGCCAAGAGGATTGTAGAAGGAACTTGAGAACCAGACAAAATATTTTGCAGGTAGAACAACCTTCTCTAGAGGCTATGGTAGGCTTAAAGTGTACCAGGGAGAATAAGTGAGTTGGGATCCTCTTTCAAATCCTTTCCTGACCAGAGGGATCTACCTGAGGTTTATTTACCACTGCTCTAAGAGATGAATGCAGCTGCCATAGACATAGCTCAAGGAACTTCACCTTGCTGCACACACGGTGTCAAAAGCATCCACAAATCACCAAGCACAGCCCCTGGAGGGGCTCAGCCCAGCCCAGGAGCTACAGGAGAGGCCCTGGTGCTCACCTCATGCTGCTCCATTCCCCACTCCAGGCTGGAGTGATGGAACTCTGCACAGGAAGAGCTCTATGCGACAGAGGCTAGAGAGGAGAATCTCCACAATGCAATGACTGCTTCTGCTCAGGGAGAAGGCTTGTTTCAGGAACTCTGCAGCAAAGTGCACCCAGTAAACTGATCTAAAGACCCCTCCTTTTCACAGTATGGAAGAGGATCAGCATTAAATTAGATCCACCCACTTCTGCCCGAATCCACCTCTCCCCTGCTGCACAAATGGACACAGCTTTGGAGGCAGCCTCTCCTGAAGGCACACGAAAACAGCTCAGTGATTCCACATGGCAACAGCTGAAACAAGCCCTGAGCAAATGCTATCTATAATGCTGACAGCAAGCTAAAAGTCATACTTGAGTTTTTTTTCTTTTCCTATTTAGGCAAATTTTCAAGGAGCTACTGTGAGTGAGTTCAGCTAGAGTTGGACATATTTTTTCATTCTAATGAAAAATCAACACATTTTCCAGTAGGCATTAAAAAGTAAAAAAAAACTTTTTGACCATTATATCTCCAGAAGAGCAAGCTAAAGTACAGCAATACCCACCTTAACTGGAATAAATCCATCTCCAGTTACTGAAATAAAATCAATGTTTCTCTATGGGACCGTTATTTACTAAGGGGTAAGTGCATTTAAAATCCTAATTCATGCATTTGCCTTGCAAAATCTGTTTTGGATTATTTCAACAACTAGCTGATCATGTACATTTAGCTGGAAAATATACAGCTTTGAAAAAAATATGAGGGGAAACCTGGAGATGTACAGTATAATTATGAAGACAGACTTGCCAGTACCTCCAACAGAACAGGCCAATGTCAATATCCTTAATGAACTGCATTTTCTTCCACCAGTGGCCAAAAAGACAGAAAAAAATATTTTTAGAACCTATTTATGTCCCCAAAGCCAATCTCCTAGACTCATCCCCCTCACCCCCAGCCCAAGGAAGTCTCTATTACATATATCCATCTTTTTGAGCAAATATCAAATCTCTTAACTCTGGGTTAACTAGCAGACATTCCACATTTTCTGACATCATTCTGACTTTGTATCAACTATATTTCCTGCTGAAAAAAAAGGCAAAAAATCATTTGGGAAATACATTTGTTGTCAAGACAACTTCCAGCACTGAATGCCCAAACTCCAACAGATCATATTTTTCTGAAGGTCTCTTTTCCAAGTAATGGAAGGCTTTGCTTACAGCATCTTCAGATACATCTTTTTGCAAAATCATAGAACCCTTTAGGCTGAAAAAGGCCTTTAAAATGCTCCATTTCCTGCTGCATCTACAAAAAACACTTCTCAGTCATGAGCTCCTCTGATGCCAGGAGACTTTGCTTCCCTGCTAGGATAGAATCTTTTTGCTCTGCTGCATACCACATTCTGGACCAAGAGCAAATCAGGAACAGAATCTCAACACTATAAATCAAGTAAGGTGGAATATTTGTGAGTGGAGAAAGCAAAAGCCTGGGAAAATTCCTCTTGCTTTAATGGGCCTTGAATTTCACCAGTTTTTGTTTCTGCCATGGTGCTTAGTTCATTGGAATTAGGCAAGCCACTTAACTTCAGAAGTAATAAAGACTTTTGAATATTTAACTCAAAAGCTTTGCTCTCCCCATTGTGTGTGCGGCCACGCGTGTTTTACCTTCTGGAGGCTGCCCACAAAAATGAAGGAGGGAATCACACTGGAAACAAAAACAAGGATTAAAATAAAATATACTCCCTGTGCTACAGCCCTGGGCAATGGTTTTTGTTCCTAAATGACCCACTGCAGCTTCCTAGCCAGGGGTCCAGAGGATCTGCATCCCCTCCCTGACTTTTTGGGGAATTGTTTCACATCCTCCCTCTCCAGCCTCTGAACTTACTGACGTGAGATAAACTTTATCAGAATCCATGTTGACCTTCCTCTCTTTTGAACTCTCAAACATTGATTAACTTGTAAGTTATGCAGCAGGGGGACAACTTCAATAACACCCTTATGAGTACTTTTCTCCTGACTGGCTATTTCAGCACTTATAACTCTAAAAGATATTACAAGGGCTAAAACTGACTTCCCTCTTTCTTCCCACTTGTGAAAACAGAAAATCTTGCTGGAATATTAAGAAAAAGGTCATTAATTTCTTGTAAGCGGTTAGCTGCTCCATGAGAATTGCCATTAGCAGCCAGTTGCAAAGAAGTCACTAAAGCAGGGCTAGCCACACTTCAGAAAGAAAGGAGGTGGCTGGAGTCATTCTGAGCAGAATTTTGAGGAAATCCTAGACGTTGCATATCACAAAAATAAGGTGCTCCAGTATAAAAAAGAACCAAAAAAACCACAATTCTAATACAGAAACAAAGCCTTGAATGAAAAGGAAAAAAAAGGCAGAAGAAAGTATCCATGCCCATAATCAGCACCTGTAGCTGTGCAGAAACATAAGATTCCACCATTTCCAGCTTGTGTTTGTGTCATACTGAATTACATCTTCATCCTCTCTGTCAGGACTCATCCCTGCACAGGCCACCAATTGTTGGTGTCAGTCCTGGCACCAGTTTATTATCTTACTGTAAAACTTTCATACCTTCTCTCTGTTAATTCCCACAGACAGCTCCTCACAACACTGACTCCTTTTCTCTTCCTTCTCCACGGCCTGCTGATCCCTTTGTGTCCCTTGCACAACCACCTAACCCTTACTGTCCCTCACAGCACATACTAACCCTTCCTGACCCTCATTGCTCCTCACTCCAAACTCCAACTCTCCTCTTGACCAGGTAACCCACTCTTTTATAACTCCCATCCTTATTGGGCACAGCTCTGTTACTGAACTTTTTGGTAATTAGTACAACTGCAACTTCTCAGGGGTCAGATTACCTTCAGCACTATCTCTATCCTCCTACAATTCATCCTCCCACAACTCCCCCTTTTCTTTTGCTTACAGAGTTGCAGCATCTCTAGAAAGACATGTCCAAGTAAATTGACATTACGACAAGCTCACATATTCCACTTAGGACTTGCAGTTATGCAAATGTTCAGACAACACATCACGGTAAGAATATATATTTCTAAGTTTTGATTTAGTTTTGCTTTTCACAGTATAGAGCATCAACCTAAGGCTTTTCATAAACTAATGTTATGTCTACTAATCTCTGCAGGGCCCTTTGCAGAGGACAGCAATCACAGTACAACCATCTTTGGTGTAGCTTCCATTTAACTCTTGAATGCATCTGTGAATTGAGCTTGATTCATTCTCTAAATTCACAGAGTACTTATCATCAAAATCTTTACACTCATGCTTATGGGATAATAACAAAATTAATAGCTGTAATTCATATGTTTCATCAACAAATAAACACATTACACTGAATAATAAAACTACTCTGTTTCCAGTTCCTACAGTTACTTTAACAAATTCTCTTGTTCTTCTTTCAGTTCTGTTGCTTTCATCTCTTGCAATTCCAGTTCTTCAATCTGCTGAAGCAAAGTCCCTGTCTGCTGCTTCTCCTCATGCAGTTTTCTACTCATTTTCATAATATCTCTCTCACATTGTAACAAAAAAAAGGAAGTTTTTTCATTTGGTCTCATTAACATTTCTTTTATATCAAATAACCAAAGTGCATAGATCCCACTCCTCATATGTAACACCCTTCTTCTACAAAATTCATAACAAACTGTCCAAAATGAATTTTTCTTCACTTAATATTTAAGTCCTCCTTTGCAGGATCCCAGTTGCTCAACTGGGGTCCTTGAATAAAATTAAAAAAAAAAAAAAAAGGCAGAAGAAAGAATCCATGCACATAATCAGCACCTGTAGCTGTGCAGAAACATAACTCTGACTTCATAAGTCATCTAAACATTCAGGCTCTTTGCTAGACTGGGTTCCACCATTACTGCTCTTTCTGCAGTTCTCTACCCAAATCACCACAGGATCACATCAGGGTCACCAATTGTCAGGACCCATCCCTTGCACAGGCCACCAATTGTTGGTGTCAGTGCTTGGCACCAGTTTATTATCTTACTGCAAAACTTCCGTACCTTCTCTCTGTGAGCCCCATGGGCAGCTCCTCACAATGTTGACTCCTTTTCTCTTCCCTCTGCACAGCCTGCTGACTCCTTCCTGGCCCTTGCACGATCCCCTGACCCTCACAGCTCCTTGCAGCACACCAACAAACTCCAACTCTCCTCTTGACCACCCAACCCACTCTTTAGTAACACCCATCCTTATTGGACACAGCTGTGGCCTGTTAAAGGCAGGGCTGTTGCTACTCTTTGGTAATTACCACAGCTGCAACTCCTCAGGGCTGTGATTGCCTTCAGCACTATCTCTATGCTCCTACAATCCATCCTTCCACAGTCTCCACCCCACATAACCTTGCTATTTTTATTTTTTCCTACATACTGAAGACTCCTTAGAAAACTGATTTAGTGACTAGGTCCAGCTATCAGGTACCTATTTCCATGAGGTGCAGACCAAAGGTCTGACCTGCGGGATCCTCCCCAGCAGCTCTAAATTATCAGAATCATAGAGGGATCATTTACTTCCTATCCCAGAGGAGAGCAGCAGGATTTCTCCCCAGCCTTGCAGTTGAATCAAAACCAGCTTAGGAGTTCCATTTTACATCCTGTTCAGAATCAGGGTTTCCAACAGCACAGCAACAGCCCAAAACCTGTGGGGAAACTTCAGTCTGCACTATTTTACTGAAAAGCTGGTGTGTTGTTCACAGCACCACAAATCCTTCAGCAATCTCTTGTCTCAGAAAGGTGCCAGGTTGACAGGGGAGCTAAGAAGACTCAAACACAAGCAGCTGTAGCTTGTGTGTAGTTCTAAAACACTTCAAAAGATTTACATGCAAGTTATCAATTAACAAATATTACACTCAGGGTCACCCCAAACTGTGTTATCATTCTCATAGTGCTGCAAGATTCTTTTTAAAGAATTATCTTTCCTTTTGCAGTTCAGCCATTTCCACCCTAATGCCTTTTAGTCCATCCTGGTTATAGAGTTGAAGAGATAATTTCTTGTTAAGAAATAAAGTCAGGACGAATAATGCCACCAGTGTTATTTATGTAGGGCTGGTACATTCCATGGATGTTTCCTCCAAAATTATTTCAAAGTGCTGTTTTGATATCCATGTTTCTCTAATGAGCAGAGTCTTGTGTTCACAACTAAAACATAAAAACAGTGCAAAATGTACAGAAACTTTTACAGTGCCGGCATCCCAGCTAACAGGAATTAGTACAAACACATTCTTTTAATGTGAGTTCATTTTTGGAGTTCAATGGCCCTTATTATCTCTCAAGGCAAGATGAAGCTTCTCATGATTGACCATGTGCACAATATGACAGCAGAATCAAAGGGAGGTCAGTTATCTACACCCAGTGAGTTCACCCCATCACTCTAATTACATTTTTTTTTCTTTTTTTTTTTTTTTCCTTTGGAGGATGGCTCAGGGAAATAGGGTGATGATACAAGGTAAAAGAGAAGGCAAATAATATTTTCACAAAAGGTACTAGTTCTTTTACAGTGTAGGGTGTCAAGCTAGTCATGTCAGCATCAGGTGGTTCCCAGCTACAAAATAGCAGATTTCAGAAACACTTCCACTGAATTCTGAATTTTACCTATGGCCACAGAAGAATACATTTGTTGCCTAACACATGATAGATTTGGGCTAGATTTTTTTTCCATTACTGACTTGGTTAGTTTTGATGTCTCTCTTCAAAACGGTCATGCACTATTTTTCATATAAAGTTGACTATAAATCCTTATTAGTGTACCAGGCACTGGGAGCAAAAGAACTCTCACAAGCCTAGAAAACCAGAAGCAGCTTCTTCCAGAGGCACAAATACTACTAGAGGGAGCCTTGCCCACCAGGTAGAACACACAGCCCAAATACTAAAGAGTCAGAGACTGTATCATCACCACAAGCAGAAGGAAAGTGAGGTATTTTGTTTGCACAGAGCTCTGAAACTTGGCAAGATTGACAAAGTGAGCAGATATCACTCTGCTGCACACCCTCCTGGCTGTCACAGCACCCAGTTTGCTGGAAGACACCTGGTGTGTTTATTCACAGGTGAAAGTAATTTCAAATATTTGTTCTTGATTAGGTATTATTTTCGATACTGCCATCTGCACCAACCTGACTCACCCATTCATAAAGTTTTTCTTTGAGAAGGCAAGGAAGTTATTGGGGCTTGTATCAATCATTCCAGCTTTATGAATGAAAAGCTTCTTCACTTCTTATTGCCACCCAGATGTTCAGGGTGTGAACCAGAAAACCAAAACTTTAAAAGAAAGCAAACCTGTGCATTTTTAATGGAAGAATGTAACCAAGAGCCGCTACTGAGTGACACGAACCAAAAATAAAAATACAGATGACTAAGCACACTCTTGCCAAACAACTTCTGAGACCAATTTAAGAATGAAACACAGCAGTGCCAAAGCTTTGAACTAGAGGAAGCAGATGCTTTTGCTGCTGTGACATGAATTTCCACCCAGCAGGTAGATGAGATGAAATCCGGTCTCATCAGGTCACTAACAAGGATCCAGGGCTAACAGCAGATTGGGCTAAGCCAGCAATAACAACACTTTTACATATGATTTCCTGATACATGGAAGTTGGATATTTCCGCTATTTCATCTTCTATTTTTCTTAGGACAAACTGCTGAAAACGAAATTGCCATGGAATGCAGGCATCTATTCTGATACACAATAGTTTATTGAAATGGACTGCACGGGAAGCATTCCTTCCCTGGATGTGTGTACCAACACCAGCAAGTGGGGTGACCACTGCACAAACAGCCAGAGGTGAAGGCAATTTGCTTGGCAAAAGTCAAGGTGGTGCAGGTGGAATTAATCCCTGGTTAAATAATTCTCCCTTCAAAGCCCACTCAGGAGAGTTACTGCTGTCAATCTAATGAGTTTTATTGGTTTATTACCATCATATGTTTTCACACAGTCAAATTTTCAGGTGTTTATGTTTTCACTTGGCAAAAGCAAGCTCTGAGTCAGGTTTGTGTGAATTAAACACAATTTTATTTTCTTTGTACCACTAGCAAAACGATTTGCTACAGCAGTAGGAATACAGAGGAAGGTTTGCTTGGGGAAAAAAAAAAAGTAATCCACTTTCCATGAGATATGTGTTTCATCCAGAAGTTGTTCATGCTACAGTCAGTTCCCATTTCTCTGTTTTTCTCCCCAGAGGTCACCAATGTCAGCTACAGGCTGCTTCTGGTCACTTTCCCAAGGGAAAGCTTTGTGTGGCATTAATGGCTGGAAAGGCAGGGATTGAGAGCAGCATGAAAATACGTGGAATATAAGGCTCTAATTACAGCAATAGTGTATTTTAAACTCAGGGTTCCCCAGGGTATTACATCAGTAACTCAGCTGAGACACTGAACCAAGGGAAGAACTCTCACATCATTTAACTATTTGCTATAATAGATGAAAAGAAAGAAGATATTTTGATTAAAGCTCCTCAACAGTGAAAGCCTAAAGCCAAAATCTCCCTGCATGAGCCCACTGACCTCACGTTTGCTCATGCAGTTCTGGTGCACTCAGAGAGGAGAGAAGTCAGGTAGAGCAGCATAAGCACAGGGGCCCTGCTCTGCCTGCACAGACACTTGCACAATCAGAATTTTTTTGATTAGAAGGGACCTCTTGAGATCTTGCAGTCCTACCCCATGTTCATTCATTCCTTCCCCCTGTCTGTGGAAGTACCACAGGCACGACCCATTGATCAACCACATGAAATTCCCAGCTACAAGCAGTGAATTTATGGATTTTTTTTAAAGATATTCATTTGCCAGGGCTAAACAATAACTGAAACAATTCCACAGTCTTCTGGAACATGTAAGTACCAGCACAGGAACGACTGCAGATGTTCATTTGCTCTTGTATTTCCACTTGTCTCTTAACCATCCCAGGTTTCTCCAGCTTACATGTCAGCATATAAATGTCTTTCTCTTGAGAGAGACCTGGTTATCCCAAGCCACAGACACACCAAAATTCCAGCTGAAGACAGGGAGAATGATGTTCATTCTGTTCATTATTTCTCGAAGACAAATTGAGCACTTCTCAAACTTCACATAAACATTTTAAAAGTCAGATTATCTGTCTAGTCTCAGACTTCATGACACAGAAAACAAAAATGATTATGTCTTAATATTCCACATTCAAAAGGGCCTAATTTCACTACAGGGCTGCATTTTTGTTCTGTGCAAAATGCAATAAATTGTAGTTGTGTATCAATGAAATATTGAAGAGGAAATTAAAAGTATATTCAGTCACGTTTCATTTTCACAAAACCATAAACATAGACAAGAGGGAATACAAATAGTGCACATTGGAAGCCTTCCTTATTTAAGTTGCATGTAGGCACTTCTTTCATCAACAGAGACTAAAGAAAGGAGAATTATGCCACAGATCACTTTTGTTTTTCTTCAAAGTTAGATAGGTAAAGATAGCAAACTAGAACTTATTAATAAGTGAAAGAAGGCCTTAAAAATCTGAAGAAATAATAAACTGATCCGCCCAGCTGTAACTCCTCCAAGTTATTCTGTCTCAATCCAAACACCTTCTACACTGGTCCTCTAAAAAGACCTTTTCAATCTTTCCTTGCCTTTTACAATACACCAGTGTTGCTCAATTCATTTAAGGCTTAATTCATGAATAAGAAACCACATTTACTCCACACTCCTGCTTGGGATCTATCACACAGCTGGGATGAAAGGGCCTTGATTCAGAAGTTGCCAGGAAGCTGGGTCACAGTGGTACAGGGGCAAAGTTTAGGCCAATACAATTAAGCCCACAAAAATTTGAGTAATATGCACTTCTCATCACAATACACAGGAACTTACACTTACTGAGTCCCACAAAATACTCCTTACAGATCCCAAAGGTCTCGTTAAAGAGAACATGAACAGAGACTGTGGGCATCAAGTATTTCTCACCCTTGGCTGAAAATGCTGGGATGGGGAAAAAAAGGAGATGGCAATTGTAGCAGAATGTAAAGCAGAGCACTGTCTGTTCTCCAGTGCTACATGGCTGCTGACCAGAATAAATAATGATTTTCCTCATCTGAATCTTAAGAAACACTTTGGGGATCACATGCATGTTGCACAATGTTTAGAGAGAGGGGAGAGGAAAGCACCCTCCAGTCTTGTACAGGAGGGCTTGTGAGTGGCTCCCAAAAAGCCCACTCATGATGCTCAGGAACACTAAAAGCATCTGCTCCATCAGGCAGCAGCCCCCTCAGTATGCAGTTCACATACAGGTTTACCTCCACAAGAGAAAGAAACATTCAGCACGGAGGGGGGAAAAAAATAAAATCCATTAGCGTTCAAAAACATTAAACATTGGAACAGAGTGTTTGCATCTTACAGAGTGTTTGCTGTGAAATTCTCAACTGCCAAATGAAATGCATCAGTGCAAAAAATAGCAGAGAAATACCAAACGATGCCATCATGTCCAGAACCGCAAGCATTTCCTTGTATTCACTATTCCCATAGCCAGACAGGGAGGTTCCTCCACCCAGTGTGACTGTAACTTCCCTTGTAGAAATACCATGGGCGCTGGAGTAAAGCATTGAATGTGGTTTTTAACACTGATGATTCAGCTCAGAAGTGGCACACACACAGCCAGGCTCACTGGAGCATCGTTCTGCATCTGCAAGCAGCAGTCAGAGACCCTGGGAGTATCCTCCACAATTGTTAACCAAATGGAAAGATTCCCCTTTATCCATTTCAATCGAGCCATTACACAAATCATCACCTTCTCTACCCCGAGCAAGGATCTGGGAACAGATGCAATTTGCAGCTGAATGGCAAACTTGGTTACAAAGGGATGAGTACAGCTCCAGCAGCAATGGGGCTCTCCCTATCTACACCTGCTCCTGCTGCTTTTGGAATGCTGGGCTGGATCCTCCTGCAGAACCACACCCAGTGCAAGCTTAAAACATGGAGATTAAATCTCCAGGCTCTTGATCAAGGGAATAACTGCTGAGGGTTTAATGCAAAACTCATCAGCTCATCTATTAGTAACACACCCCAGTTCCCATTCTGCCTCTCCTCTTCATCCATATCCCAGTCTCTCCACTTAGGAATGCAGAAGCCTCACCCTGGCAAAACCCCAACTCTCTTTGCAGTCACAAAGCTCTTTCTTGGTTCCTCTTGTGCCATCTTCTAGCTCCTCTCTAGCTTTTGTATCCAACTGTCCCCAGATACCAGGCTCCTTCTCGCAGTCCTACTCTCCTCCAGCCCACATCCTTCCTCAGACCTTTCATATCAACCATCCCATTGGTTTCTTATCACACTGCTCTTGCCTTCGACATCCTACCACAAAACATTGCTCTCTTTCCTTAACTGAAACTGTAATCTGTTAAACTAACATCCAGATCCTGGTTTCCATTTGTGTTCCCAGTCTCTGTGACCCACCTGCTTCCCAGCCAGTCTGTTTCTTACTGCTGTGCATGGACACCTCTTTTAGAGCAAGAACTAATACTGTTGTCCATGTTTAACTGCAATTAAATCTAAGAAAATCCCATTCAGTTCTTGACTTGAAGAGTCCAAAACCACTTCACGTACTTCAAGGAATGACCTAATGGCAGGATCACAAATCCCTAATAAGCACGTCCAGATTATGACTTAGGATTTTTATTTCCCCAGTTAAAAAATGTGTTCCATAGACAGGAATGGCAGAAAAGGGAAAAAAATAGTTCACAGGGAGTCTGAAATCTTTCCAAATTTTAGATGCTAACTTCAATCTAAGTTTGAAGCACCAACACAATTAAAGTGCCAAAATAAGATGATCAGAGTATTTTTGACATGGGCAACCAAATGTATTTTCATTCTCATTCTGAGAAACATCTGGATTCTTACTGTAACATGCCTAAAATTCAGCCTAAGTTCCTTACTCCAAGAAGAAACCACAGGCAACACAAAAACACACAGTCCTTCGCCCAGGCAAAAAAAAAAAACTGCAAATGAGCTAACAGCAAAATGTTACTAACTTTTCTATAATCCATGGTTTTCAGAAGCCCTAAAGACAGTCAAGTCAAATTTCATAATGGCTTGGAACATATTATACATCAAATAAATATTGGTGGGGGTTTGCAAAGGCATAAAGGCTATCAGAGTACCCAGTTCCCCATGAAATCCAGTGGAAAGAAAGGAGTTATTCACAGGAAAAAGGTAAATACTGCAAGAATTTGAGTGAATTTAGGAGAGCAGACTGGGAATCCTGGAAATCCTTACCTGAGCTGTCATCTCACTGCTGGTTCATAAATGTGGGTAGGACACATGCCATCAATCCAAAACCCTTCTCTGCACCAACACCCACCAAAGACTTCAGTCTTGACAGGGTTGAAGAATTCAGCCCACGTGTCACGGCCAAGCCTGGCTTGAGCCCAGACATTATGTCTTTTTTTATTTTCCCATCTGTACTGAGAATCTCCCACTTGGTGGATTTCCTCAGATTGTCTCATAAAACTCATTTGTACCGGTTACCCCTTAGGATTTTTTTTTTTGAAAGGGAAGAGAAACTGCAGTACCGATGTCCTGGATATAATTTATAAATTAGTTTATTTACTGTAACACTTGTCTCAAAGGTAAAAAGATAGAAGAAACCAGGGAAGATGGAAGACAAGAAAAAACCACAAATTCCAATCTTCTGTTTTATCCACTAGGGAAAAAAACCCCTTCAACATTTCTTCCTAACTACAATCCTGGTGCTAAGTTCTCCCTTCAGCAGTTCATCCTAAGCAGAAATCACATGTTTCCACATTGTTTAACCCTGCCCTGTCCCAGAGATAGTTCTTGAGTTTTGTCCCTCTTCACAACAGCTGCTTTCTCTTAACTTATCCAAAAGGTGAAAGGAGGAGACAGAGAGAGCGTGGAAAAAGGGCTATTTAGGACTGTCTTTTGGCTTTGGCCAAACATCATCCATGAAAGTAGGAAACAAAAAGACATGATGGGGTGAAGGTTCTTGACTGTTTACAATTAAACACCCAAACCACAAGATATTTATTGTTGCGTCTTTGACATGCAAATTTTAGGAATCCAAACTAGAGCTCGCAGAAACATTTTTACATGGCACTGAATTATGGTTTACAGTTCTGATGTGAAAAGAAAAAGAAATTACCTTGCTCCAAATGTGTTTGTGCTGACAGCTCTATCGAAAATCTATTAAAACCTGCAGAATGTTTTAAAAGCTGTTGGAAGGAACCCTGTTTCAATTTAATTGTGTACATTTATGGAGGGGTTTTTATAAGCTTGACAGATGCTATTTCAGCAGAACTCCCCCCTGACTGCACGGAGCTCGTGCTATACCTGGAATCCACAACACCTCTCCCTGTTCCTCTGTCATCTAAAAACTTCCTAAATTCCCACAGAGAGAGAAAGGGGGCTTTAACACACAAAGGGGGCAAAGGAATTGTTTCCCAGGGCTGGGAGTGCCATTTTTGGTATGATTTGTCTCTCCATTCTAGCAAACTTCTTGCTGCAGCTACAATTTCAGCTGGCAAAGGGGACTGAAGGACTTGCCTATTTCTAGGAGCATCGAGGATTAGGTCACTTGAAAGGCTGAGAGAAGGTTCTGTGAGGGAGATGCCTGCTGCATCCCTCATCAGGAATGCAGCTCTCCAGCTTCCAGCCTCATCTGCACACGCACACAAATGAAATTGAATTAAATGTGCCAAAAGAACACTGTGATCCCACGTAATATGCACCTTAAATTTTAAATGGAATTGCTTCTTATAACCATGTTTGCCTTAACACTGTAAATAAGGAAGGGTGTAACCCTTAACAGGCTCTTATCAGTTAACTATATAGAAATAAGAAACAGTTGGTGAGTTTTTAAAAGTATTGACTCAGCAGTTTACAACAAGAGATGACTTGGCTGCACTGAAAGAAAGGACTGGGGAAAAAAAAAAAGGAGAGTTCTCTGTAGGCAGCTGGCTCTCACTTATGCTCCTTTTAAGACTCTACATACCAAATTTCAGCGTGTTATGAAGAAGAATATAATTAGTTTGCTTCCTCTCCCTCCCCTTTATGTAACAAAATAGTGAATTATTTATGCAGTATCTGCTTTCCAGATTTTTGAATATCAGTTAAGATTTTGCCAATAAATAATAATAGTAATAAAAAAAATATCACAAAACATCATTGGTTTTTACAGGCCAAAGCATGGAGCATGCTATAATAAAACACAGCTTATCATCTGGTGAGCCTGATCTCACAAAAAACACACAGCATTTCTACTGAATTAAACAAGACTCTTCACTTGACTTCTTGCTCACACAAGATTACTAAACTGGAGCTTCAAGATTTTAGCAAAAGCTTTATGTGAAAATATCATTTTACAGGGGTATCTGAAGCAAGTGACAATTCATTGATCACAGACACATATGGGCCTGGCTAGTCACAAGGAAAAAGGAACTGGAGAAGGAGAACTTGCCTCTTTTTATTCAGGAGAGTTTCACCAACACTGACAAAAAACAGAAGAGCATGAAATCAAAATGACATTTGATTTACAGAAATGAGCATTTCCATCTTTGCTTTATCCTCTCCATTATTTTCAAACTACTGACCCTAAAAGCACCCAATACTGAGCTTATTATCAATTATTATTATTAGACTGTAGAGCTGAAATCTTGGGTACCTTATTTTCTGGAAACACTTCTACTGTCCCATAACCATTCCTAAGCATCTCTAATAATCCCTGCCTGAAGCCTTGCAAACCATTAAACCAGGTTTAGTCCAGATGTTTCAAGGAAAACAGTTCCAGGTAATGTCCTAAGTACTCCTTGAGGTCCTGCACACAATCTTGTTTTGACCTAAATGGTTTACAAGCTCTTAAGTACGGTTTGACTTTCAAAAGTGAGCCAGAAACACAAACATTTCTCATCTGTGGCACCTTCAAAAAGGGTTTACAACTAGTGAGTGTAGTAACAGCACTGGCAATGCCAGAGAAAGGAAGCTGTGGGAATTGGACAGCAAAAAAGGAACACAGGGACAGCAAGGAAGAACAGGAATACTATGACACAGCTAAGCAGAGCAGCTTAAACACTTTTTCTAGGTAGGAAAAAGGAAATAATCTTATGGTAAACCCTGGACTTATTTAGGCACTTTGATTGACAGCAAGGATGGGAAACATCTCAGAAGAGTCTTGCAGTATTGAACTCAATGTGTTTTTTAAAAAAAAAATCCAAATGAAACCACCCAACCATCAGAGTGTAACACACAGAGATAAAGCCAGTGTTCTACATCACCACAGTTTCATCAGAGCCTTTGAAGCCACACACCTTTGATCTGAGGCAAGTGATAAATGTGTTATGTTTTAAGTGGACTATTACATGTTCTGTTTAACACAATGGTAGGTCTGAGCCAGCACAGTCATGGTGCAATGAGGAAATAACCTGAATGGAACAGGTACAAAAAACAGAGGCATCTGCTCCATGCCTTTCAGATAAACAGGTACCCAGGTGCCCAAGAGCTTCTAGAGGCATGACAAATAACACCCACACAGCCTGGGGGATGAAGGACTGGACACAAACTATTTGCAGAGTAGAAGCCTTGCCTTTGTACTTCCAGGCGTGAGGAAGTGTGGCTTGTAAATATTTCCCAGTGCAACCAGGCAGGACTCAAAGGCAACAAACCTCCTAAGGGGCCCTTTCCAACATAAATGAGCCAAAGCCAGGGTATTTGTTAGGAATCTCTTCCAATTTTGGGACACACAAATGGAATGCCCATTCAGGCATCAAATGCCTCACTGTAAGGCCTTCATGCAAGCCCCAGTTTCAGTCAAAGGCAGAAAGACTGTCCTAAACTTGGCTACCTGAGGTTTTTTTCTGGGCAGACCAGATTTCCACAGCTCTAATAAAAACAGCTGTCAGACACTTCCAGTCCTCCAGTTTGGAATTCAGTTTCCTACCCTGTAATGGTTCTGAATCCCTTAATTTATCATAAAACTTAACCAGTTTCATTGTTTAAGAAGAGATTGGCTCAAAATACATTCTAACTTGATCTCACAATATTTTTGTGGGTTTGTTTGGTTGTTTTAACTTCCTACTCTGAGTAATCAGCAGTTTGCTTGTGTTTCTAGCTTTTAAAGGAAGAATGTTATGGCTGGGCTAATCTGAAGGCAACAAAAGCAGAAAGCAGACAAGTGTACTTCAAAGCGTTACAATGTCAGGGGCAGCAAGCTTAAAGAAAAACAACAAATCAAAAAATCTCCAAAAATAACACCACTTACTATCTGTTCCAATGCCCTGGCTTGGATTTTATGGCCCTCACTAGAATCTTCCAAACCAATAATTATGACACTATTCCTTTATCTCTTACACCTGCCCCTATAAACTATTCTAAGCTATGAAGTCTCTCTGAGCTTTTTCTTAGTATCAGTTCCTTTCCTGGCAGGTCAGCACAGTGCAGTTACCTGCCCAAAAAGTGACAAGCAGGCTGTAAAGGACTGATAATAAACAGGAAATAATTGTTCACAGTGGCATACTAGTGGCATATTTGTTAATAATACTGTACAAACAGCCACTCAACCCACAGAGCTCCTAAAATGGAAGAAGCAAACAAAAACCAGTGATTATCAATAGTCCAGTGAAAGGTATCAACCACAGGGAATCATGGGAATGTAAACCCAAGTGTGCTAATTCCAGTGTCTAAAATATTTGGGTTGAATGCCTACTCGGGATTTTTTTGTTGTTGTTGTTAGGAAAACGGAGGGGAGGGAAATTAAAAAAAAAAAAATCCACTTGTTATCCTAATCATATTTCTCAATATTGTCACTGCTTAGAGGTTAACTGGAGCACTCCTATTATTGGGGAAGATCCCACATGGAACAAAGGAGCTGTACAGAATCTCTCTTCTGGTGTGTGTTTGTCCTCACTTTATTTTTTTGTTTGTTTGTTTGTTTTGTTTTGTTAGGGAGAACAGTAACTTTTGCTGGATGCATTGTTTCCTCTTACTGCACATCTCTTCCTGCAGAATGAATCACTTTCTGAAAAAACCCTTGGCACACAAAACCCAGCTCCTGAAGCTGCCATAGAAGAACACAGCAATAATTTAGCTATACATGAGTAGTTATGATATTCTTATTTATAGGATGAATATTAGTGAGCAAATGAACGTGAGCCATAAAATGTTACTATCAGAATAAAATATACTTATTTTCATACCTAAAAGCCAGTGCCAATACTTATGCAGGTAAATGGACTTTGTAATCAGCACACTTTGTACAGCTTTTAACTTAACCCAGCCATGAATGCTTCTGATTTGCAGTTTTTCCTCATTATATATTGAGAGCAGTCTACAAAAGTTTAAACTCAGCTAAGTATCTTTCCATTGCTGCTATTTTATATCTAATTCTGTCCTCTATTTTTTTTAAAGTCACACTAAGGTAGTTCAGCTAGTTTGGGGTGTTTTTTTTTTTTACTTTAGCATTAAATATTATATTTAATATTCAATTAATTGGATATTAAATATCCCCCAATAATTGCATTTAACAGTAATGTTTGTATTTTGGGATAATACCCCACACACTTCTAATCTAGATATAGAGGTGAAGATGTTTATAAACTGGCTGAAGCACCTTTAAGAGCATTCTAGACATGACAACCCTTCCTCCTCTTCCTGGGTAACCAGAGAGAAGCACAAATGTCCAACACTCCTTTGGGACTTGGGAATTTTTCACATGGGATCTTCCAATAGGTAGAGGAGGGAAAGAAAACCCTCAGGTCATACTCTGTTCTCTCAGCAGCAGAGGGTCTGATAAAGTCAGGTGCTCCACAATTCCTACAAGCAGCCAAGCACCACTAAGCACAAGCATCTTAAAAGTGCAGCTCAGATGGGACCATTTTTAGTTCACCTCCACTCACAGTCCCAGCACTGAGAGCTTGGCAGCTGCTCTGGGTTTCTGCAGAATATTGGTTGTGAGGGTCTGGTGTCTGTGAGATGTGTACCTACCATCTTATAGAGACACTTCTTACACCTCCAAACTATGAAATGTTAAGGAACAATTTTTGACCAGCACAGATTGTGGCCTTTAAAATAAAAAAAAAACCCAAAAACCAACACTGCAATAGCACAGAAACAGCTCATAAAATTAGGTTTATTCTCTTTCATACCTCATATTTGTACAATTATACTACATGAGTTCTGAAAAATGTTGCATAGTTCTGCAGTGAGTGGATTTCCACTAATGGGATTTGGACACATATTGCAGCCCTCTCATCAGCAATAAGGAAACTGAATGTTCCCTGGTAATCAGCTCAGTACAGTCATTTTTTAACCCACAGACAAGGCATGGCAGCAAAGCCCAAATTTTCAACCTTGAGAAGGCTCTGTGAGCTGACCCTGCTGAGGGCAGGCAGAAGCCAGGGAGACTTCTTGTAGACAAGGGATGGAGATGCACTTTATCTTCTAATGAGAAAAGAAATTCAACAAATCTGACCCACTGCTGAAGCTACAAATAAGGAAAATCATCAGGCTGCACCCAAAACTACAGATATGGACTGCACACAGAGGTAACAGGAAAGGTTGTAAGATATCTTTAAACTCCATCAAAACTACAACACCAACAGGCATCAGCCTCATCCCTTTTTTTGGGAATGCTTCAACAACAAGGATAGGCAAAAGGACAAGAGTAAGTCAAGCTGCTTTGCACTGCAGGGAGGTTCCTTTATTTTTATTCTCACTCCAGACAGTGACAAATACAAAAGTGAGAGAGAAAGAGGTATCAGCTCCCACTAGGCTGCAGTGCAAGTGCTCTTTGAGCACGTCCCTGTGTGATCCTAGCTGGAGACATAAATACATCCCCAAAGGATGCAATCCAGAGACACCATTTGACACCAAGCAACAACTTAAATGTGGTCAGAACAGCCAGACAGATCAATCCACGTGGCTGCAATAAGATGGTTAAATTCTAGTGCATTCCAATATTTTTATTTCAGCAACCATAAAGGACTTTTCCATAAAGCATTGACACACCATTGCTTTGCACAGTTGTATTTGTGCTCCCACTGAAGTTGCTCAAAGCAGATGAGACGTACACAGTGTAACAAAATTTAAAAATAAGCCAAATTTGATGATGTGAAAAGGGTTATATTTTAAAGGAGACATTTCCTACTTCTACTTAAACACAGCAGGTGGACCATCCCACTTTGAGACAGAAGGAAAACACTGGCTGAAGGAAGAAGCATCCCTAATCATTGTCAATTCATGTTTCTGCAACACCAAAAGGTCTCAGTGATTTTTAGGTCTGACAACATGAAAAAAAACCCCACATCTACTTAATCAGAACTTGAATACTGACCAAAACAGCAAAGTGAGCTATTTCTAATTATTTATATATTTGGTTTTGTTATGGGAAACCTTGTGCCTAGCTTTAAACATGGGAATATTAACACGTGAAAAAGAAAAAATTTAATTTGAGGATCTGGATAGACCAGGAAGTTGCTGGGAAATGAAGTTTACTTGTAAAATCTCTGTAGATTTTACACTGCAGATCACCAAAGCTCACTTTAATTAGATCTCCTTTGACTAAAACACTAATGGTTACTTTCTTTAAAGTTAGCCCACACACATATTTGCACCCACACCGTTTCAAAGCCATGCCATGGGGGAAGACCTGGAGGTGGCTGCAGTAACCTCCCAGAAAGGCCAGGAGTGTGCCAAGCTGTGACTCCAAGCATCCTGCCACCTGAGAGCACAAGCCATGTTTCCATGTGTGGCAAAACCAGTTGCTCAGACTCTCCAGCAGGGAAGTTTGGCAAACATGTGTAATTTCTTACCTGCAGGTGAGGTTTGGTGCTAGGAGTACAGGGCCAGGAATTCTCCATCCAAATACAGGCTCAGTCAAAGCCTTGCCAAGTTATTTGTTCTACTTCTCACTTCTTTTTAACATTATCATTGATAGCCATATTTTTATGGTCTTGTAAGATTAGAATGGCAGCGTTAAACTAACCTTAGATAGACAAAAGTACAAAACCTTCACTTATTGCTAAAACTTAAGTATATTTTAAAATTACAAGAAAGCCAACCATGAGCTAGGCAGGAGAGCACATGCCTTTGCAAATCCACAGCAATTCAGTCATGCTCCAAAGCAGCTCCATGCCATGTGCCATAATGGTATCAATCATGCACTCCCAGCACAGCTAAAATCCAGCAGCAGCTTGCTCAGTAAAGAACGGGATGGGCAGTGGACAATCCCTATGGCAACTCAGCCAAATGCTTTTCAGGATCTATTTCACAGCAGGGAAAACAGACAAGAAAAAGTGATGTTTTTCAAGGTCAGGCAGCATCAGAGCCTGATCTATATTTCCTCTAAACCTAAAAGCTAAAATTAAAAAAACTTCTGTAGCCTAAAACTCTGGGCATGAGTTCTGGCAGTTGCCTCCAAATGTCCTCCAGAAGAGGCAACTCAGCCTTCCTTTCCAGAGAAGAGGTAACTGGAAACACACTTACTACCAGTGATTGGAAATAATTACCAGGGGAGATTACTTCCTACAGAGAACCTGGTCCCCTCAGCAAGCCCAAAACCAGCCAGCACAAAGAGCTTGTAGTTCAGTGATGGCAGTTTTCTATCCGTGATGCAAATCAATACGTTTTATAATTAACACCCAATTTATTCCCGTGGTTTTGTGTGTTCCCCTTGAAGTGAATTCTCTCGCCCTTTTTGATGCTAAAGCAGTCAAAACAATAAATGCTGCGAGTCAGCTTCTAAGGGAATGGGGCACCTCTCCTCACAAATAGGTGCCATTTGGATTCCCTTCATGAACAGGGGATTGCCTTTTAAAGTCACAGAACACTTTCAGCATTCAATGGCTGGGGCTGGTGCTGCTCAGGTTCCTTTTGTGATTTGTACCCCAGGGACACGAGCCCCGTGCACCACCAGCTTCTTCCCTTGTTTTGCACCCCACATTATCAATCTGTGTAAATAAGATGCACAGCACCGACTGGTTAATAAATAAACTCTCACTTTGATTACACTTTCAGTTTCCAAGTGCAGAGCTGACTTTACAACGAGGAATAAATGTGTTTGCGCTTTCGGTGCCCTTGCAAGTTTGTTCACAAATACGTGATTCATATCCGATCCTGGACATTAACACTTTCCTCATGACTCACACGTACAGTTAAACAATAAAACAGAAAGCTTACTGAGGTTTTGTTTAACATGCATAAAGCACTTATTATTAATATTTTTCAATTTAATTGTTTAACAATTCGCCGATCCTATTATTAGCTGCAAGGAGGGGATGTTTCCACTTCTGTCCCGAAATAAATAGATGCTTTTGAATTTACCCTGATTTATAATCTTTCAGCTACAGTTCAGAACATAAATAACAAAAAGCCATTAAGCACTGTATGGAGCAGGGTATGTACCTTACCAACCTGCCCACAGGACATTATTTGAATGGGTAAAAGGCAACTGTTCTGTGTTCCTCATTCTATAGAGCATGGTGTGTGCAACATACTGATCAACACACCATTTCCTCACATTGTTTTCCTCTCCAAAGTGAAGGATAAACCAGAAGATTTGTCCTTCCTCACACAATAGAGCCTTTAGGTCTTCTATCTGGTCCCTACATGTTAGGATGTTCGCTGCAATACAATTCCCGGATAAATTGTAATGAGCAACTGGCAAATCTGAAACCCCTTAAGAGTTCAAGTTCAGTTAAAAAAAAACCCTGAAGGGTTATTTTTAAAACTTTATCCTTCACTATTCAGTATTCTTTTAAAGCATGTAAAATCATCATCACTGGGCTGAATTTGCAGTTTGCAAAAAAACAGCTCCATGTCCACACATAGGAACCATGGAAGTGCTAAGCAGAGTTTGTAAGAATCATACTGTAATGTAGATATAGATTCAGGCAAAATATAAGATTTTGATCTCCAGTTTCAGCCTGCAGGACAGTTTCTTATCTTGGGACATGTATGTCTGCCTGAAGTGTGTATTCATGCTGCTTTCAAACCAGTTTCACAAACTTGCTCCTGTCTTCATGCAAGCTATTTCTAAACAACGACAGAAATAAGTGTTCCACTGCAGACAAAGTTTTTCAGTTTGCTCCACTAAGCTTTTCCAGGGGGTAAACTCTACTAAAATACTGGAGGACAAATTCAGGAAACCCACTGATGACACAGGACCATGTTCTGCAGCTGTTGTTCTTGTCAGTAACCCATGAAGTGATGAGTAAGAACCTCCTGGGCTCCATCCTAACCCTGCTGAAGTTACTCACAAAATAGTCACCCTGTAGGTGTGAAGCTAGCCCTAAATTCAGAGGCTGGCTCTGCCTTGAGAATGCTTTCAACTTGGCCCACAAATTTTTGCAATTTCCAACTGCTTCCTGACTCTCCATGCTCCTCACTGGTGGCAGTTGTAGTCTTGGACATGTTGTCTTCAGCACCTGACCTTGCAGAGGCAGGAACAGTGATTTGCTGGTGTTGACAAAGCCCCTCTGCACTCCCAGCTGTGGATGCAATTTCAGGATGGCTAAGCAAGGACAGGGAAGATGGAGGAGTTACTCACAAGCAGACACTAGGACCAGTCATTGCCCCCCCATGGCTAATAATTTAATCCCAGAAAACTACATTTTTGGTAAAATAATGTTAACACTTTATCCCTGCCTCACCAGCAGAGAATAAATAGAAAATCCTTCCCTAGGGATGAAGCACCATCCCTAGCTTCCTCCTCAGGTTTCCACAGACATAAAAGGAGAGGGAATAGTGCCATGCTTCTCCTGCTTGCTCAGGAACTCAAGTACCACATTTGCTTGAGGGGGATCCTCACTGCCCTGGCAGCTGGGCATGCTCCCATTATCTCTCATTAATGGTTTCATTCTCATTAGAGCAATGTCCAAGAGCCTCACCTGTGAAGGATTCTCTGGGAATAGGTGCCTCAGGCAGCCTCAGCACTCCCAAAGGACCTGCCCCACATAGCCTAGATGTAGATGCCATCTTAGGGTGATGCCATGCACCTCTTTCCTGGCTGGAAAGACACCTGAGGGTCCTGGAGTGCCACCTGAGGGTCCCTCAGGAGCAGCCAGGGATGAGCAGCCAGGGATTGACACAGCTGGGCATGGTGGGCAGCATTCCCGCTCAGCACCATGGCTCTGCAGACAAATTCCATGCATTCCTCCATTCCAGAGTGCCTCAGAAAACACAAGCCAGTTGCAGGTTTCACCATGCAGCTCTTATCTCAGCACCAGATGACCAAAAAAACCAAAGGGAAATACGAGCAGGGGAAGCGGCTCTCGGTGTTTTCGTGTGCCGCTTGTTGCTAGGAAAAATATTTCCTTCGTATCTCTGTGGGCTCTGCAAGTCAGCATCAGTGGAGCTCTGCTGGCTGCCAGAGAGCATAAAACAGCAAATGTCAGGAAAAGAATAGGAAGAAGAAGTAAAGCTTTAAGAATGTTGGTGAATCTCTGTCCCCTCACATGGTCAACGAGAAGACTCGGAGACCCACGCACCTCCAATCTTTTCTGGAACAAACCTTGGGAGTGTCTTCCCAAGGTATTTTGTCTAAGTTTTACTATTTTTTTTTTTTTTTTTTTTCCCTGTGGGTTTCTTCTTTTGTCTTTTGGTGTTTTTTTGTGGGTTTTATTTTTGGTTTGTTTTGGGGGAGGGTTTTGTTTGTTTTGTTTTAGAAGGTTGAAAGCAGTTATTCATGTCAGGGCAGCACAGGGTGGAGGGGAGCCCCTCTTTGCCTGGTGCTGAGCATTTGAAATGGGCAGGAGACAGAGGGTGGGAAGGGGCCAGGGCAGAGTATCCTCTCCCCAGGGATGGTGGGACCTGGGTCTGCCACCAGTGACACTTCTAGTCACAGATGATACCCCAGAGAGGAAGGCAGACAACCCTTCTGGTCTGGGCACCCCACACAGCTCTGAGCCCTGCTGAGACTGGTGACAGCCTCACAGTGTTCCAACCTTCCTAGAGGCCAAAGGATGACCCATTTCCGAGGCCAGCTATTCATCCATCCTTCAGCTGGGGCCAGTGACAGTGATGAGGGGCTGGGGCTGCAGAGTTTGAAGCTGGTTATCTCTCAGTTTGCTTCACAGGAGCTACAGAACAAGTCAGTGGATATGCTTGAGCTGGGAACCCCCATTAAACATTTTCCAGCCTCCACTGATCATCCTCCAAATTGTCCCATGTCTGCTCCCATTGCTGACTGCTTTTTGAGTTCTCACATGGTGCTGCTCTTTGAATTTTCAGTTTTTCACAATAAAGTGGTCTTCCCCACTCTCTTTGCATTGTTTTATAAGCCATTTGTTTTTAAGCAAGACTCTTTTTTTCCCCTCACAAAAAGAAAGAGCAAAACTTTGTCTGAATACAAATCCCATACCCGGCAGTGTGCTGACATTTGTGCACAGAGATGTGCTTTCCAGTTTATTCTATTGTGTGCTTTCTTTTTTTCTTTTTTTTTTTTTCTTTTAAAAGTACTTCAGTGGAAAGTTTGGATGATTCCAGGGGAGTATCCTTTAACACCACCAGAGAAATAGCTTGAAAAATTGGAAATACATATCAGTGTTGCAAGAGGAGTTATGTAGGGCTTGTAGGTTCCTTGCTTTTGCTTTATTCAATATACAAGATCTCAAAAAAAAAAAAAAAAAAGGAGATAAAAAATAAAAAAAGGACAACTTTCATTGGTAACACCAGCAGCTGTGCTTCTCTCCACCTGGATGTATTAATGCAAGTGCAGGGTTTCTGCTGTCCCAGCCATCTGCCTTTTCAGAGCCCACCACTGGAGTGAGCCCATGGCAGCTCCCGGTGTCCAGCCAAGGATTCTGACCCCATCAGCAGCAGCACAATTCCAGCTTCGCCTCCTTGCTGATGTCCAGCAGGGGCTGGGCGCTCGGGAGGACACCAGGACATGGATATTCCTGTCGGTCTGGGTTTATATTCCCACAGCACACTGATTGCCCAGTGGTGGGTTTGCCCCAGAGCACTCAGGTAAAGGGCTGAGCTTTATTGCACGGCGCCATCTAGCTCCCACCAAAGGAATTCTGTCCAGAGCTCTTTGCCCACATCTTCCCGACCCAAACGTTAGCTGATACTTGGCAGGGAAAACACAGAAGGTGGTAAAGGATGAGAAAGAGTGAACGTCACCGTTGTCCCTTCGTGAACCTCCTGGGAGCCGGGAGAACTGGAGCAAGGCAGGTCACCCCACCGTCCCTGCTGTCCTTCTTGGGGAGCTTTGTTCTCTCACTTCAGCAAGGACAAGTGGCTTGGCCCAAACAGGGGCAGGAAACCATTTTGGGTGCACAAACCATTTTGGGTGCACAAACCGTCCCCACCCTTTCATCCCCTGGTACCTCTCACCCTCTGTTTCTTTGTCACACCCCCGGGCCACTGCTCTGTAGCAGACAACAGCCAGAACATGCTACATCAATGCCACAAAAGCAAAGACATCAATTACTGCAGCTGGCCATTAATTCCCACTAATTACATATAACACATCATGTGTTATCTAGGTTTTTTTCTGGTGATGGCCACCATAGTTAAGCTGAGCATTTTCCATCTTAAATATTGCAGATTTCAAATAGATGAGAATTCAGACTCATTTCATAAAGAGAAATAAAATCTGAAGGCTGTTTCTTCTCTCTGAATATCCTTCACTCACTAGGCTCTCAGCCTCTAAGCCTGTTTACTAAATAGGAAGAGCTCTGTGGCTTGTCCTAAAACATTTAAGACACTTAAAATTGGGGTGTGCTTGTAGCCCAAAGGAAGAGAGAAGACAGGCTGAGATCACACGAACCAGGAAACTCTCAAAACTGTATGAAAACAGGTAATATCCAAGCAAAAAAACAAACTTAAAACTCCCAGTCTGCAGGAGACTTGCCAGCCTGTGAGTTAGGCTCCAGTGATGTATGGAATATATTTGCTCTGAGCCCATGCTCTGCTCTATGCCAGAAGCTTTTAAACCATCTTTACAAATATGTTCCCATCTTTTGCCAAGGGAATGTACAGTCTTTTTCCCCTCACGTTGGTATCTAGTGTTGCTCTTATTAAACTTAGAGATTTCTGAGGTTGCAATTACTTCTGAATATTCTTAAATACTTGATTGGTGTCTACCAAACTTTAGTGCTTTCTCATTTTGGCAAAACAAGCATTTCTTTTCATATTTACTTTGCATGCATGCTTTACAAAAAGACCAACAAAACTGCCTAAAAATGCTTCAGTGATCAGTGGTGTTTCAGCTCTGCAGACTGGCAGACTTGTTTGCTCTACTGCATTACTCTTGAAACAATGAGCTGTTTCTCCACTTCCTTCTGTGATCTTTTGTCCAGAGTGATCCTTTTTCCTCCCACGAAGCTGCCACGCTCTGTTCCTGCACCAGCAAGGACTTCCAGAAGCCAGGCCTGTTTTTTCTGCTGTACCCCTTTTGATGTTATACACAATCCTTTTACATTTCCCCAGCTCCTGCTGCCCCAGAGGAAAGGTTGGATTAGGCTCCAGAAGCCTGGAGATGTGGCAAGGACACAGGAGCAGGCGGAACCCACAAGTGGCCCTGTGCAGGTGGGAACTCTGCCATCAGCTCCTGACCCTGCTGCTCCTTTGGCCATGCCCTGACCTCATCCCTCCTCATCCTTCATGCTACAAACAGATTTGTGTTACAGAGTGGGCTGAAAGCCCTCCTCTCTGGATTTAAGCAACATTTGACAACAAAGATAGAGTTTGAAAGAAGATGAAGCCAGACCAGGTGTTGCTGGGTTGCAGGAGGTTGACTCCCTTCAAAACCCCACATACAAGAAGAGCTGACAGGAAAGGACCTGCAATTGCTTCTGTAGATTGCATTTAGTGCAGTCAAGTGTGGTCCTGGTGTTTGTTAACTTTTAGGCTCAAGTGCTTGTCAGACATGAATAAAGAAGATTTCTCCTTTTCTAGGGGTCGCAGCTGTACATAAAGTAAAAACTAAAATTAGAAACAATGACTTTCACTAAGGAATGCAGGAAATGTTGTGATGTATTTTCACTGCAACCACTTGAAAGCAGAATTGCTGTGGAAATAAAGCAACTCTAAACACACTGAACTTGATGACTCAGTTGGTCCAGAAAAAAAAATAAAAATCACAAGTCAGCAATTTGAAGCAGCAGCACCACCAAATGTACTGTATCTGCAGCACTGATGTAATGTGCATTGCAACATCATATTTCCCTGCATGCTGTGCTCATGAGTTTGATGAGCCACAGCTTTTTTAGATGAAGCTTAGGATTTGCAGCACATTACATAAGAGACTTTCCTTTAGAGCTGAGGCTGGTAGATGTTGGAACCACCCAGCTTCTAAAGGGAGCAATTTCCTCCAACTTCCTTCTGACCCTGATCTCAGGCACACAGCAAATTAAAAAGCAGCATAGGTCCAGCCAATTCTCCTAATGCACCCAGAATTATCAGCACTGCAGCATTTTCCATTCAAAACAGTTATGCAAATGATCTTCTATCGCCACATGCAAATGACTGAATTGATTTTTGGTAATTTTTCAAACAATTTCCTGGGTTTCATCAGTACCTAAGAAGTAAAATATTAAAATAAAAGTGGGCATCTCTTCAATTCAAATTTTCCGTTTAATGTTCTACTTTAATAATGGCCATAAGAAATTATTGGCAGCTGTTAAAAATCTCTTTTAAAAAAGGATATATCCTCTGGTCTATGGAAGGACAATAGAGGAAAAAAATAAACTATAGAGAGAATTGTGGAATAACAGTTCCTGCTTTAATATTACAATACATTTCTACATTCCTGAAGCTGCACACACTGCTATTTGGAAGTCTAATGAGCAGGAACCATGACATTATATGATTAAATTTAAGGAGGGTGACTGCATTGAAAATAGAGATTTAGAGATCATTTTATCTTTTGCACATTATATTGGACAACTATGAAATAGAAAGCAACAAGAAATTAAATGGAACCAAAAGAGGCCAAATGGAACCAATTTTTCCCCCTTTTTGTTTTGTCCTTCTGAAGTTCGCGCCTTGCTGCTTCTGTTCATGAAAACCCTTCTGCAAGAGGATTTTATTTGCTACTGCCAAAATCCCAAACTTCAAGATTTTTTTTGGTGCTCTGATGGAGTTGGCCACTCTTGAGAAATCTGGTCCTACCTTCTGCTGTTATTTTCTCTAACTTACCTAAGTATTGTTCATTGTCTGTTCAGAGCTCTCTGATCTTCTGTACCACAGCAATTGATTACATTAATTTAACCCCCACCATGGCCATCCCATGTTATACATCCTTTCCTGCTTCCACTTTCCTTAATTTTCCAGTCACTGGCATAACCAGGATCGACTGAGAAAGAACTAGTTCATAGGCAGACAAATATTTCTCCACCATGTTTAAAACCCTCCACACCACTCTGCCAAGAGAACAAGGCAAGAAGTAGCAAGACACTTTGAAAAAGCAGAGAGCACACAGAAAACTACCAGGATTAAAGGGATCCCACAAAATATCAGAGTCCACTTCTTAGAAACACTCTGCTTCTGCTAGAATAGAGCCTCTAGCCTTCATTTTCCAGGCAAATTGCCATGACTATGTAACCAGCAGAATGGAACAGCTTGGTTATTCTCAGAGAAAGCGAACTTTAATAATGGTGCTCATTCTCCCTGAGGAACATTGCTGGATAGAGGACACCACTGTTTTGCTTTTCTTGTTGGCAGTTCCCAGCCAGGCCAGGAGAGCCATGGTTCTCCCAGTCCTGAGCTGGAGCAATGCATCACTGAGGAGCAGCTGACAGCCCAAGGGTTCTGTGCAGCCACACAGTTGGGCTGGGGGTGGTTGTGGTCTCTGCAAAGGGAAAGGAATGTTCACCAGGAAAATTAGATGAAAATCGTCAGAAGAGAGTGGCCAAGGAGTTTTCCAGCTCTGATTTACTCGCTGTTCTTGGCTCATCACTCCCCTTCTCTTTTTCTGAACGATCCATCACCAAGCAAGTGGGTTCATGGAATAATAACAGCAATTAGTTGCATTGGAGTTACTTTATTCCACAAACTCTGGGATAACTGTGCTCAGACTAATTTCTCTCAAAATACTGAAAGCAAACTGGGAGCATCCCATACTTTTAATTCTTTGCATGACTGTGACCTTGTCTTCCAGTCTTGAAATACAAGGTAATTTAAGGTCGAAGTGGCTCCAAGAGAAAAAATAAAGACTGGAAGAAGAATACATTAATTCAAGTGACATTTAGGTCAGTGCAATCTTTGGTTCACTCACAAGAAACCAATTTAAAGTCCAAGAGAGTAATAAAGTTGAGTGGCAAGAGGCAGTTCCAAGCTACCTCTGTGAAAGGAAGGAGAGAAATCATTGCCCTAGAATCTTTGTTTCTTCTAATTTCAAGTAAGAGATGGAACA
Source organism: Agelaius phoeniceus (assembly GCF_051311805.1). NCBI lineage: Eukaryota > Metazoa > Chordata > Aves > Passeriformes > Icteridae > Agelaius > Agelaius phoeniceus. The sequence continues at coordinate 8,333,453 of NC_135270.1, read as the reverse complement.
CAGAGAAACTTCCTAAATTATTATTATTTGCTTATTTCTCCCACAGTAAGAGCCATAATTCCATGTCATGGCATGGACCATTAGCATGTTTTTTACCCCTGTTTTAATCCTTAAGTGGCCCAAGTGAAATATCTTCTGATATTGAGGGGTTACTTTTAATTGACATAAATCACAACTTCAGGTCTGAAGCTCATTTTCATGAACTAAAATTTAGACAGTTTTAACTTGCATTTTTTTGTTTCCCCACAGGTTATTTTTCTTAGCTCAGGACGGCTGAGGATTGTACCTGTATGAATAGAAAGAAATAATGAAAGAATCCTTGTGGTTCAGGTCAGTAAAAGAAACAGGAAGTCCTTCTGGTCATTGTGTCCATCCTTGTTACTTATATGAACTAAACCCTATTTCCTAGAGGGAAAATTAATCTTTTCACTTAACTGACTGTGAAGATGGGAGAGCTCCCAGAACACCCCAGAGTGTAGCTGATACAGGTGATAATAGGGCTACAGGAGGTCTAGCCAGGTACTGCAACCAGATTGGGAATTTTGAGCTTCCACAGACAAATATTCCTTGCCATGCTTTTGTAAGACATGTACACCTGTAATTTTCTCCTTTCTTACATGCATGGAAACATCCAAAAACTTCTCTGAGCATGGATTGCTCCTCAGGCATCCCTCACTTAGGGAACAGCAGAAGAAAATGGGCACTGGCATGAAACAGCGATAGAAATATTTGCATGCTGAATTCCTGGAACAGAACCATATCCCTGTGCAAAGTTTACTTGTATTCTTTCTACTGATTGTTTCTTAGGAATGACTGGCCAATTTGATTTTCACTCCAGCTGGTTATTCCCACATACTTTGGATTTTATTCAACCTGTACTCATGAGGTTTAGTGTTTGGTTTTTTTGGTTTGTTTTTTTTTTTTTTTTCTTGGCAGTATCAGCCAGTATTCAGGAAAACAAGGCTCTGCAAACCTAACCATAAAAGGTATGTGAAATTCAAGCTGTGAAAAAAATCCTCTTGCTCTAATGAAGAAAATTGAAGAATTTTGATACAAGGAAGCTGTGACCAGCATGCTGAACAAAACACTTATGCAAGTTAATTTTGCAAATATGGACATGAGCTATTTGAAGAAAGGGGGAACAAGAAAAGAAAGGGATTCTCAGGAAAATTTTAAAGGTGAGGTTAAAGATTTGCTAGGGAATTTCTGTGAGGATGGATATTTGCACATATGCTCCTTCATGCAAGTAAACTTCAGTGGAAAATGGAGCTCCTTGAAGGCATTCTTTGTCTAGAAGTACCAGTGGGAAGGAAAACAGTAACAGAATTTTTATAGACTTTTATAGATTTTTACAGACTTGCAGAGTTCAGATGATCTCCAAAAATCGATCAAAAATTGCAAAACTTCCAACAAGTTAACAGTTAATATGCTACAGATTATCATTCAAGGAAAACTTTTTAAAGATGAGCATTTTCTGGGAAAGAAGTGGTGAAAAATCAAACTACCTTTCTTAGGACAGAAACAAAGAAAATCACCTACATCGAAAAGCTGAAAGCAAATCAAACAAAGGATGCACTATGTTGAAGGGCAGGAAACCGTGCAGATTCTGCAAAAATGCTGAGATAATAGACAATTCTGATTAGTGAGCCTTTGTTTTCAAGGCAAGAAAAATCAGCTTGGATTTAGGTTTTTGAATGGGTTTGTTTGATCTGTGTATGAGGGCAATGACAGTCATTTAGTAGGAGACCTTTATTATTAGGTTTTGGTCATAGGTTAGATTTGTAACCAAGAGTAGAGCATAAATAATAAAATTAAAGTGCAATACAATCAGTCTGCAAAATGGTGGCTTTAACACGCTAAGATTAAGCACATCCAGAATGGCAATCCATGAATGCATCACCATGAATAACAACTAGCAAAGAGAAGAACTTTTCTGAGATTAAGAGCTGACAACAGCACTGAATGTTTGCCTCTCCCCTACTTAATATACAACACTTTTTTAGCTACTGTTGTAAGAAAGAGCTCAAATAAATCTGAGGGGGAAATTATGGGCAAGATGACTCTTTCCACAGTAGTTGGAAAGAAGAGGACATGGGTGCATCAGGAGCCTGAATATCATCCTTGACCTTGCTAGGAGCACTCTGAAGGAATCAAACCCTCAGCCTTGGCCTGTTTCACTTTCTGTGCCCAGGAAGTGACCACACCTCCATTAACACTTGGTGGCTTTTTTAGGAGTCCCCACTGCAGAAAGTTTAGGGTGGAGAGAGGCAGCTGTGCCACTGAGAGGTGGACTCCTTGTAGCAAAGGGAACCTCTGGGAACATTTGCAGGCTAGTGCTGGGCTGGAAATTTGGATCTATAGTGATGATCCCATCACATTTAGGAATTTTATCTTTGCAGAAAAAAGCCCTCAAAAAGCCCAGAAAAAAAAAAACAAAACACAAAAACCCAAAAACTTCTAAAGCACACAGCTATAAACTGTAGTCTGCCATTCAAAGTTTGGCCAGTATATCAGATTCAGTGAGGCCGTGTGATTCTGGCAGATGTAACTGCAGCAGTAAAATGCTTATGTACCTCGTGCACTGAAACCCTGTTGCTATAATACAGCATTATCTGGTCTAAGTGCTTTTCCTTAAGGCATAATTTTCTATCCCAGTTTAGGTGGTTCATAGCAACACTGACAAACATCAGAGTGTCAACCTATTCTGAGGCAAAGCACTTTCTGCTTCGAAAAAAAGATTATCTGTAGGTATTTTTGAGGTGTTCTTACACAGACCTCTAAATTGTGATCTTTCTGAGACTGAGGAAAGGAAAATTGCCTACTAGTTCTTAAGCTAAATTTCTCCTCCCCTCTCAATCCTGGCCTTTTTATGGAAGTTCTACTGCTCGCTGAAAGAAGCTGCAGAGGCAACAGGCTAACAACATTTGTTTACTGTGGATCTCCCTTTGAAGGATGATTACAACAACATCATTCTGCATATCCGGAGGGTGGATTGCTTATCTCCCTGAAGGAGAAGGAGAACAATCACATATTTGATAAGTTCAAACAAAAGTGCACACAATTATAGGAAGCCAAGTGTTTGCTGGAAGAGGGCAGTTTATACAAACCCCATTTTTATAACCTAATTACACACAATTATTTCATGACAGTTTTCAGGAGCAATGTTCTGCAGCCCTGCACTATCTTTCCCTTGCGGTGACACGTGAAATATTTTCCATTTGAAAGTTGACACCAAAGGGGAAGCACAGTACAGAAAGGAGTCACTGCAAGAACTTTGCTCCATGTCCACTTTCACCCCCACCCACCTCACGTTCCGAGGCAATGAGGTGATGGTAAAGCCATACAGGGCTGCCTTTCCACCTGTGGGAACAGTGGTGAGAGCTGTGAGGGCAGGAGAAGCATTTGCTTCCACCTTAGCTCCAGCAGGGACCCGCTGTTCCAGGCCCCAAAGGAGCAGCAGTGCCCAGGAATTAGAGGGAATTTGTGGTGGTGGGAAGGCTGCACTGACAGGACAGGACAGGGTTGTGTGGCTGCAGACATGGAAGAGGAACTGCTGGGGAAAGGCGCCACATTCCAAAGGAATTGAGTTCTTTGCCCAATATCTAAAAGGATATTGACAGCAGCAGGTTGGTTTGATATGTGAGTGACACACTCAGTGAATGGGTTCCAAGGAGCCATATGAGAACATGCTGCACTAAAGGGCTGGAGATTCAGGGAACTGGTGGTCTCAATGTAACTGGACTGGGGGGGAGAAAGGAATTTCCTTCTAGTGGAAGAAGGAGAAAGGAGAAAGGAGGAGAGATTTTGGTTGTCTTTAGCACTTTCTAAACACTCATAACTGGTCTACAAGCTAAATGACACTGTTGTCTAAGAAAATAAAATCTAGTTCTGTTATAAATGTAAATAAATAAATAAATAAATTTTTAAAAAGAAGGAAGGTAAAAAAATCATTTCCTACATGGATTAAGTAAGGAAGACTTCCTTGATGTTATCTGTAGGGTTTTTATAAAGGTAATCCTCCAGCCTGAAAATCCAGATTCCAGGAGGAGTGAGGAAGGTTTTCAGGATCAGATTGTAGAGTTTGTTTACAAAAGAATGCTAGTAAAGGGAAAGAGATGGGCACAAAACAGTGGATCTCAGTACAGCATGTAAATGCTGTAAAGATACTTTGGGCAGGTTACTGGCAAATCCAGGCAAAAAAGAAAATAGGTTACAGAGGACTCATCTGGGTCTGAATAACTTCAGATCTCTACAATTGCTGTACCTGTGTCTAGCCCTTCTAAAGAAGAAGAGGTCAGTGACAGCAGTTGTTCAGTGACCACAAAAAAAGAACATGTCCCACAGGCTGTTCAACCTTGAACATTTCTGTAAATAGAATTCTGCCTGGAATATTTAAGGCTTTCATCACAATTAGTGTATTCTGTTCATAGCATTGACTGGTTTATTACCTTAGCATTATGCCATATGTAATAAAAAAAGTTTTCACAGGCTTATTATCCTGAAGATTTGGGTGCACACACAGAAAATGGTTGTACATGTTTACAGAGCTAAGGCCAAAAAAAGACTCGTTTAGGAACAAATATTTCTTTTGCTGGAAAACTTCCATTTCTCTTTTTGATGTAATGCATAAGTGGCTGCCATGGAAATGTAATGCTGAGGCTCGGTCCTGATGCCACCAAGATAAAAGGCAAAATTGTCTTTGAGTTCCAGACATAGAAATTATTTTTCTGGACTCATTGGAAGGTTCAAAAAGTGAAGATATATGTTGCATTTTAAGGCAAGCATATTAATTTTCTTCAGACATGTGCAACTAACTGAAACAGAGACACCTTTCTTTACTGATTTATGCAGGGTGACTGGGAAAACAGTGCACAGAAAAATATCTTCCTTCCTACATACTTGGCTTCTTGTACCTCAGCATATATAGATCCAAGCAGTATTTTGACTTCCAAATTTTTAATGTTAATTATTTACTTCTAGTTACCTTTAAATATGGAAGATCTGGCTGCCTTTTCCAGGAAGAATAAAGAATTCTCTTTGATTGCCTTTTGTAATGCAACATTCTGCAGGAAAATGTAGCATCACCTTCTGCAGGTACAATCTCATGGGAGGGAACACAATCCTGTAAACACATCCAATTTTACATTTACTCTTTTTCTCCTTTCTTAGACAAAGTTTCCTTTACCAGGAGCTTTGGCATTAGAGAGGCTGTTGGAATAAATGAAGGGACAGAAGCGTCATCTGGTTAATACCCAGGTAAAAGCAAAAGCAGAGTCAGAGACATGAAAGCCATCAGAGATGTCCTACAGTTTATGATGTGAATGTAAAGTGTGCTTAAGGCAATGTGAATTACCCTCAGCAGATCTCTGATGTTACAAAAGTAATTGCTGAGATCTCTTCTGAATTGCTGATAACTCTATCTATCATGGCTTGGTTTGTTTGTTTTAAGTTGCATTCTTAGAACCAACAGGAACTCTTGACAATAGAGAGCTATAGAATTTTTTTTTTTGAGTTTAAAACATTGAATCATATCCAACAGGCCCTTAGCTCTGTTCATCAAAACAACAGTTGCTGGGGCAAAAGTCCACAAATGTGTGCCTTAGTTTTGATTCCACGTTTCCAGCAGCATGGAAAAGTTTTTGCTGTAGGAGAGCAAGGACAAGCCTATCATCAAGAACATTCAAACCCTACAAACTACATATAGAGAAAAATTCACAGGGATGGCTTTCGTGCTGATGAGAAAGCTGCCAGCTTGCAGGGGGGAGGTGTGTATAGCTGGCTTCATACCTGAAAAGGTGGGGATAATCACTAAAGAGAGCCTGTACCCCAGACAGCTTGTGCTTACTTACACAACCCCCAGAATTACTAGTTACCCCAGAGCATATTCTCCATGTCCTTAGGCGTAGGTCAAAATTCCCCCCATCCCTGCTGAATCTCCTGGTTTGGGAGGGGTTGGAGTCAGTTTGGCTCAGGTACAAAAGACACAGCATTTATTTCCTAATGAAAACCTGAATATATATTAAAAAAAAAAAAGCAGATAAAATAATCTTATTACACCTTTCAAAAAGCACTAGAAAAACTGGGCTGATAGGCCTCACTGTTATGCAAAGGAAGACTGGGTCAGGAAGAATGAAAACACAGGTTGGGGAAAACAAGAGTTGTTTAGAAAGTTCAATGAGTCATTAGTTTTGTTGTTTAGAAAGTTAAATGAGCTCTTAGTTTTAAGGAAAAACATCAGTATTAATAGTTACCTATGGGTTAGCAAGTCAGTCAGTGACTGGTACCTGCCAGTAACCCTACAGCTGAGATGAATTGCCCTCCTGTTATTGCTTGGTTTGGCAAAAGAGATTTCTTGCCACTAAGATCACTGCTATATCCTACTTAGACCCAACACGTGGCACAGAAGGAGGAGTCATTATATATTTAATATTTCTCTTTTGAGAACTAGAGGAAGCAGGATTATATTAGGGGCAGGAGTGCCATTGTTTTATCCTGAGTTTAACATAGGACATCAAGATTATGCAAAGTACAAAACCATTTCTTTGGAAAAGGAGCAGACATCAGAAGATCTTTGTCAGAGACAGAGCTACATAAATTGAAATCAAATACAAAACAAATCTCTACAATGTCTGCCAGCATGGTAGCTCAGACAGCTCTCTGTTTTTTCAAAAAACCCCAGTTTATATTAATAAAGCTAATATCAGGTATTTCCAGTGGTGTCAGGCAGAGAAGAACAGGGCTCCCCCAAGCTTCCTGCACAGCCCTGCCACACAGGCAGCACAGCTCACCAGAAAAGGGCATCACATTCTTCTCTGCACATGCAATTAAATTGTGTGAATCTAAGGCAAGTGTGCTGCATTTAAACAATGAAGTCAGCCAATAAATCTCACTGCTGTCCAATTCTTCCAGGGCTGCAGCCTTAGCCCATACCTCCAAGATAAATTATGATGTTCACCACCAAGTCCTGCAACCACAGCCAATAATGATCCTTCCAAAGAGTGATCCCACTGATTTCAGTCATGTTACTTTTAGCTTATTCTGACGTGAGTGGAATGCCCATCCCATTGACAGGAACAGCAATCTGCTCATGGACTTTAGAATATTTGCTGTCCTCTGGCCTCAACCATGAGAAACAAGAGTTTCAGAATTAATCACAGCTCCTCCTCCTCTGCCACTCACTGCAAGCAGAAAGGAAATTGCTTTTAACATATATATTTAAACAAGCTTGGTTGCATTAATTATCTCTCCTATGACATTCACCTCAGTTCTTCTTGTTATTGCATTTTAGACTGTAACTAACTCTGTGGTTTTAAGTAAATGAACTCATTTGAACACTTGGTCCTGTATTTTTCCTGTCTGTTAATAGCTGAGCCATTCAGTATGGGACGGCAGCACCCCCAGAATTCCTGAGAAAACTGAGTCATCCCATCATTGCTCACAGGAGGGTTGTACAGTTGGGTATTACTGCCACCTAGTTTTCAACTTTTATTATTATTATTACCTAGACTTTGGCATTTTCTATGGTAAAAATAAGTACATCTATAAAACCAGACAATTTTCATTTTAGTCATATATATATGTCTACATATCTATCTCCTGTGATGTCTTGAAATAGTGGAAAATTGACCAGGGATAAATTATTACTGAATAAAATCTGCATGCATCTAAATGCAATCTTGAAATTCCTATTTAGGGGAGATATTACTAATCCCATCTATAAACAAAGTGTGAAAATCCAACTTAAATTGGCTATGCAAAATCCAACTTAAATTGTTGGAGTTTGTAGATCTATAGTTGATCTTTTTGCCAGCTTACACAAAATCTAATAATCTTTATTGTGGATCTTTTTCAATGCAATGGTCAAATAACACCTTCCTGCTTAATACGGGTGCTATACCAAAGCCTTGCAGAAAGGCCTTGCAATATAAGACTCCTCATGGAGGTACCACGTATTTTTCATTTTGAAGTGTAAAAAGAGAGCTTTCATGTTGGGATAGTCTTTTTTAGACCAAGATATGAACTAAAAGCTTAGCAAAAAAGCAAACCAAAAAACCAAAAACAAAACAAAACAAAACAAACAAAAAAACCCCTACAAAAACAAACACCCCCCCCCAAAAAAAAAAAAAAAAAAAAAAAACCAAAACAGAGAAATGTGGAAAACAATTAAAGCAATTTTTGAAACCTCATATAAATTCCATTTTGAGGTCTGAGAAAGGAACTGTTGGGATTCTCCTTTTCAGTGACCTTTTTGCTTTTATGCTAGTTCTGTGGTTTCTGACTCTGACTAGGAGTGCCTGTGGGAACCCATACAAATGGGAGGGTAAATTCAGAACCCAGCTGAGCAACCTTTCACAAGATGTGAAATGGTAAATATATTGCCACAGGAAGGTTCCAGTTTTGAAAACAAAAAATTAAAAATGGCTTATAAGTGAAATTTAACTGCTAGAGCTGGGGCTCTGTTACTCCAAGGCAGAGCAACATGTTTTATAGTTTATCCAGTGCCATTCTACTGAACAAGATGAGGAGAGGGAAGTCTGCTCTTTGCTGCAACTGAATTTTGTCCATTCTTTTAACAAACCGCATGGCAAAAATTAGGCCATTTCATTGTGTTTGTGTGCAGCAATCACGCACAAAAGCTGCTCCATAAATCTCCTAAAGGAGCCTGGATTCTCCTTCATGGAAGTGAAAGATTTGTGTGGCAATTTTTCATGGCAGCAAGACCAAGTATACTGATGCTGTTGGTCTTTATTTTTACCGAAACAGCTTTAATGACTGGAAGTAAAACAAGATGTTTGTGAGCTTCAGACATGATGCAATTTGAGGAATTTGGCACGGTGGATGGGTTGACAAGGCACAATTCTGAAGGGGGCCTTTCAAGACAAAACTGAGACATCTATATTAAGACAGGTTGAGAGGCCACAGATGTCTCTAAGCATTCTCCCTTGTTTTTTAAATTGTTATTGAAAGACGAAATTCTATTTGAACTCAGGTCCCAGGCCCCTGGGCTTGAAAACCATATTGTGCACCCCCCACCGTGCTCAGGTTAAGTTCATTCAAACTATTTCTGCAGCTACAGTATGGATCACACTCAGTTTTCCTTTTTTCCCCTAACAGGTTTGTTTCTGGTCATAAATTCTCAATCAGTGTGCAAGCCACATTGTACGATTTCGTAAGTAGTGTAGTTAAAACATGTTTAAAGTCAAAAGAAAAAGGATCTGACAATGGAGCATTGTCCCCTTTTGCAGAACTGAAGTGTACCTTCTTTGATTCGGTAACCTTGCTGCACTTTGGTATGAAATTGCCCCTTTTTCCATCAAACTTGCATTTAAAGTGCCTCATTAGCATGTCTCACCAGATCAGTAACGATTCTGCAAACCCAACACTCATCTCAGTCAAGCCACCATGGTTTTTCTATCTGTTTAACATCTAAAACTCCTTGACAAAGTTCCTTTTAAAATTTACTCCTTTTGTTTCTCCTTGGGTTTTCTGCAAAGATCTTTAAACTTCGATGTACTCCAAGATGACTCCTGAACAAAAATCATGTCTAGCCCAGCTAGTAAATCTACCCTCCATTCAATGGGATTAAATAAGTGTTTCACGGCTATTGTAGAAGCCTCTAAAAAGGATCTTGCATCTTTAAGAGTTTCCTACAATAAATTAAACACATCTCACCCATTATAAAAGAAAAAAAAGAAAAAAGAGGAGACTTGATCCAGCACAGGGAAGCCACTGTAGACCCACAGTGATGCCATACTTCTACCACCAAAACACCCACAGATAACAGAGCCCAAATGAACAGCAACAGGCAATGCAAGAGGAATTTCATTTTTTAGGAGCTCAGCCTTGGGCTTCCCATCAGTAAAACAGGACCAGCAAAATAAGGAACTATGTAACATATCAAAAATCTAAAACTCTCGGAGCTGTTAAAAAGGAAATGTGGCAGGTTGCTAGTTTGAATTTGCAGTAGCTCAGCCAGGAAATTCTTGTTTCTTCTGAAATATGAAAGATCTCAACCTCAATGTTCAGATACTCCTGAGCCCTTCTTAAACACGGGCACAGGAGTAATCCCACTGATATTCTTGAGATTCGTGTCTTGCTTAAGGTTAATCTCATGTTTAAACTAGAGCAAACACACCAATTCAAACCTCTCAGATTTTTCTGCTCATTTATGAACTCATTTAGGAACAGAAAAAACTGGAGCGCTTTGAACCGAAAGCAGTATTGAAAAAAAAGTTTGCTGAAAAGGAAAAAAAAAAATCTGTGCAGAGAAATATCTGTGAAAGAGCACCTCAATTTGACATTAAGTCCTGGAGGCTGAGAACAAGCTACAAACCACAATCATCAGTGTGACTGTGACCTAAATTGACATTAATTTTCCTCAAATGCTACTGAATCATCTGAAAATCATCCCCACTTCAGTGTTGAACAACCCACCTGAAATGAACCAACATTCCAAAGTTGTGTTCAGAAAACACAGGAAAAATCCTGCCAGCATGACTGGGCACCAGTTTAGTACCTTTGCTGTAGCAAAGAACATAGTTGATAAATTTGGAAATACCTTTTAATTCTCACGTGAAGATAAAGGCCTTCATTGCATTCTTTCCAGTCATTACCTGCAAAGGGAAAAGAAATGTAACTCAGCAAGTTCAAATTCTCCCTTAAAGCTACAGGGCTAATCAACCTCTGAACATTAGCTGGGTGCTCTGTATTCCAAGTGGAAATGCAATGCAGGCAGTGGAAGCAATTGCCTCATTTCCTAGTGATCAAAGAAGACTGAAACAAAGTGCCTTGAGAAAACAGGGAAGCACAGAAGGAAGTGCTTCTTGTATAAACCAGGCAGGAGAGAAGATTGTTATCACCTCTCCCCATTCCTCTCGCTTTAATCTGTCAGAGTTTACTAATTTTATTTTCCAAACATTAAGGTGAACTTAGTTCTGAGTGTAAGTGGCACAATCCTCTTCTCCCTGAGGTCACCATCCAAGGTGAAAGAGAATCACTCACATTCAGTCACTTTTCCTGTCCCTCTGGATGGACAGAGTTAGGCTTCCCAGAGCTGGGAATTACAGAGTAATTTTGTGACCATTTTCCATGCAGCCACTCCTGCCAGCCTGGTCAGCCAAGTGTCCCCCCTGGAAGGACCCTGCTTCTGCAGAAGTCACTCAGAGCTATAAATGGCACCAATTCTCACAGATTTGTTGGAGGCTATTGGTGTTTTCTGAGAGTTCCTGGTGGTAGACTTTGGTCCAATAATAACTACCCTTACAAGTTTCCAAGCCTGGAAAACATTCAAACCCAAAAAACTGGCTGAGTCACAATACAGTCTTTCTATTTCTGAGTCAGTCTCATCCTTCCTGAAGGTCTAACTCACAGGTTTTGACCTCCTTGTGTTTGTGACATCCAACTAAACACCAGCTGATGTGCTTTGGTCCAAAGTGAGTTTTAGTGAGCCTTTTCTTTAAAACAAGAGCTTCTACAAGTTGGTGTTTTTGTATATTAATTGAGAATTCTTAAAGTACTCCTATATAATGAACAATATTTTATTAGTTATGATATTACTTATTCTTAACTTCCTGTGGTAAAAGCCACACTGATGATCTCTTTTGGTTTGATGTGTATTACAAATCTACAATATAGAAAAATTCACCATGGTTTGGAAAAAGGGGATGCCTGAAATGTGTCTGCCCAAGATTTAACTGCTGTACACATCATCCCAAAAGCTCACACCTGCCAGGAAAGGTTCCTCTATGGACAGTGAAGGCCTCTTCTCCCAGGTTAGCAAGTGAAAGGACAATAGGAAATTATGTCAAATTGCACCGGGGGGGTTTAAATTGGATATTGAGAAAAATTTCTTTGCCAAAAGGGTTGTCAAGCACTGGAACAGTCTGTCCAGGGTGATGGAGTCACCATTCCTGGATGTATTTAAAAGCCATGAAAATGTGGCACCTGGAGACATGGTTTAGTGGTGAACATGGTGGGGGAAAGACTGGACTTGGTGATCTTGGAGGTTTTTTCCAATCTAAACAACTCTATGATTCTACAAGGGAAGGAGTATTTCTAAAGAATGATTCACACTATCCAACAATAAATGTAAACTATTCATAAACTGTTGTATTTAAGTTATTCCTGATCCTCTGATAGTGATTCTGTCACTTCCCCACAGCAACACAATATCAGTCAACTAGTCCACACCTGCAGTTTTAAGCTGCAAATCTCTAAATCATTAAATAAGACCAGAAACTACAGAGTGGGGCTGCTCCTCATCCTGCTGCTCCCTCTTGGTTGCTGCACTTCTCCATTTCGGACACAAGCCCTGCCCATCCTCTGCTCTTCCCCTGCTCCCAAGTTTGGCTCTCAGACTCTGCAGGAAACAAAAACTGAGCTTTCTTTAGTGTGGCAGGACACTGGAGTTTACCATGGTGGCCTGAAGACAGGCCCTGTTCCTCCTGGCAAGCTCCAACAGCAATTACCAACAGGACAAAGTCATAGGAAATGGTTTGCTTTTTGTTTTTTGATTCCACAGGGTATGTCAAGGACAAGCTTTCTGTTTCTGGCCTTTTTATAGATGATAACTTCTGTGGCCACAGATTCTAGAAAAAAGAAGGAAATCCAAAGCTGTCTGCCAAACTACAGCAGATGTGGATCAAATGAAAAGTAAGAAAAAGAAGAAGAAACAGGAAAAGAAAAAGAAGAAAAAAAAAGAAAAAAGAAAAAAGAAAAAAGAAAAAAGAAAAAAGAAAAAAGAAAAAAGAAAAAAAGAAAAAAGAAAAAAGAAAAAAGAAAAAAGAAAAAAGAAAAAAAGAAAAAAGAAAAAAGAAAAAAGAAAAAAAGAAAAAAGAGGAAAGGAACTTGATACCTTGTAACAACAGAGGGCTGAAGATTTTGAAAATTCACAAGCTTTCACTGTCCATCTAATGCTGGCATTAAGGCTCTGTGCACCACAGAAAATCTGTTCAGAGACCAATTACCACAAGTTACAGCTGGAAAAAAGAAGGACAGTATTAAACATTGTTTAATAATAATATTTCAATAATTAGACTCTTGTGTTTCGTTCCAACACCAAAAAGCTGAATGAAATTTTGTCTTCGTTCATTCTGAATTTCTAGGTCTGATTTCTTCCAATCTCAGCCAGAAAAGATTTCAGAGCACTTGCTATGAAATTACAGCCACTTAGAGAGGTGGATCATTCAAATACACCACCTTTGCAATATTTTAACACAAAAGAGAGGCAGTCTATCATGAGGGACCTAAAAAACCAGACCAAATGCAAATTAAAAAAACCCAGTCAGTGTTTTCTTTTCCATGTGCAGGATGTAATAATAATTAACTATAATATCTTGTTCCTCTCTGAGCCTTAGTACAGGGAATCACATCTTCACCAGAAGCCTTTAACCAAAGTGTAATGTTCTGAAAGTCCCAGAGTATAAATTCATTAATTTAGTCAAACATCCAAAAGACAGGTAGATACAAAGGCAATTTGATAAAATAGGGGTACATTTTTCTTTCTCCTTTTGCTTTTTTGTTGCCCAAAAAGCCATTGCTTGGTTCCTTACTTCAACTATCATTCACTTCCACAACATTCACTGAAGTTATTGAATAATAATCATTATTCCTGCAAAAAAATCCTTCCATTGCCAAGATATGTGTGTATCCAAACTGGTCCTTCAAGGAAATAACTGCTACAGAATACTTCATCTCCATGTTTTTCATACTGGTTTTTGATTCCTGTTGCTGAATTACTTTAAAAAAACCAAAATCCTTTGTGTAGGAAGAAAGGTTTTGTACCACTTCCATAGAGAACTTGTAACCATGTAGGTGCTGGAGAGAGAAAGTCACAATTGTATTTCACTTTCCATGCCCACTTTGGAAATTTTACCCCAGAAAGAATAGGAAGTCCTGTTCCTGAAATGCAGATGTCACAGGGATGAAAACTCCTATAAAACCAGGACACCAAACAACATTTTAGGACAAAAGTAAAGATCAGAACAATCACATAAAACACACACAAGGATTAATTGAGAAGAAGAATTTGTTAATGTGGCAGAAATTGACTAATGATACACCAGCTCCTGAGGGAAGAAAAGATCATCTATAGAGGTAGTGAATGCAAAGTATTTGTCTGACCCTTAAGAAGAAGAGCAAATAACTTTTTAATAGGAAGTGCAAAAAAACTTATAAAAAATAAAGCTATCTTCCACTTTGAATTTGCCAGTTGTTAGGCCGTTTAATAAGTCAGGATATAGGATCTCTCTACTTGATGATGCCCTAATTCCACACCATATTGAAGCACTCATTTAAAAAACTCCACAATCATTTGTAGGTGAGAATTCTGTTGGGAGAAGATTGCTGAAACTATAGCCAAGCATAATTAAAGTTATACAAGTGCTGCTTCACAGCCCAAAATTATATTGCAGCCTAAACTTTCTCCCTGAAGAAGTAGGTTGATCAGGAAACATCTCCTTCCAGTTTGGGGTCATGGATTGGGAGCAGCCTGGACCAGATTGCCCCTGACCAAATGTTGCTCCCAACTGACAGTCCTGCAGTGATCCACTTGAAAAGAAAAAGTGGGAAGTTTTCTCCTTAATGGACAGGTGTTCCCCTGACACAAAAACCCAACCCATCAGTCCCATTTGGTTTGCTAACTGGAATCCTTATGCATAGCCTAAAAGGAGGACAATGGGTGGAAATGGCCATGGAAAGTTAATGACTCTTTCAGCACCACAGATGGTCACTCCAACTCCTCTAACCCCAGGAAATTGCCTAAAACCCCTTTATTCAATTAGAACCAAAAACCTAGAAAATCTCTTACGAGCAGCAAATTGGACAGGAGTTTGCCACGGGATAAATTGCAGGAAAAGGGACAAAGATTTTCTGATACCTACCCAGGCAGGAAGATTTTTATCACACCACAGAGCAGCCACCACAGGACTGTCAGGAAGAAACGTTTAAATTTTTTAATCATCTTTATACATTTTGACACCCACAAAAAAAATCACTGAGAAGTATAACCAAAATCAGAATAAATCTGGTTTGGTAGGAGAGGTCTCAATTACATAACTTGATTAGGCAAATTCCTAATTATTTACAAATTAATATTAATTCCATTTTGTTTAAAACTGTGTTGTATCCACATCTCCCAATTTTCAAAGAGCAAAATCACTGAGGATAAAAATTTAATATACTGAACACAGATGAATAGCATTCATGTGACAAATACTGACGTGAGAATAAGATCTTTGAAACAATGCCGGTATCTCCCTCAGAAATTGGACCAAAAGGATTTAGTCCACTTATCTCAGTGAATTTTAAAGATATCACTGTTCCTTCGACTTCAGCCATATCCCTCTGAGGTGTGTTTCTATCTTTGTAGTTAAAGTTGGCTTTCTGTGAGAGACAGATTTAAATTTAAACTCAGTGCTCTGGACATCCTTTTTATTTTCCATAGTGTCATTGTCTTTGTTCTTGCACTTTAAGAAGTGAAACTAGCAATTCATCATACTGCCCAGTTAACAAAAAGGGAGAGCCTGTACAATGGAAAATGTTGCTGAGGGTCTGCTTCTGTTGCCAAATTCTATCTAAAATCATTTCTTGATCAAGGTCCAACCCATTTTATTTTTATCTCTTTCATAACACAAGAGAAACAACTTGGCAGAAGTCTGCAAAAACCATTGGTGGAAAGACAGAATAGCTACCGGGTACCAGAGTAGCTGGCAAGACACACGAGTGTTCCCAGACAGAACTATCAGGAGCATGTAAATAAAAACATAACTTCCATATTGCACTGCCACAGCCTGAGTGCTTTTAAAATCCATCTCTGAGGCAGCATCCACTTGTGCCCGGTTCAGCCATGGACAACCGAGAGTAAAAGCACGACATTGCTCCCATGACTATCAGAACTGTGATCTGAATCCCTCTCAATATCCTCCCATTTGTTCACTGTGATCTGAATCCCTCTCAATATCCTCCCATTTGTTCACTGTGATCTGAATCCCTCTCAATATCCTTCCATTAGTTCACTGTGGGTACAAATCATTGTCAAATCCAGTCTGCACTTCGTCCCATTGGTTGCCAATATTTCATGGGAGTGAATCTCTGACCTCTGTGTCAGTGTGTCTGAAATGCAGCATGAAAACCAGTCTTGAGTGAACTATTTCAATGGAAACCAAACAAGCAGTTGCTCACATTGAACAGATAATACCCAAGTATAGAAAATTGATTACAGGTTGAAAGTGGTGCAGATAGTCAAGTACAGCTGGTGTTTTAGCCAACGCAAAAAAAATCACAGAGAAGGAAGCATTTAGTTTCTGTTGACCCAATCTATTAATTAAGGTAAACACAACTATTTTAAGTTCCAGGCAATTCATGCATGTTAGGCCTAGAAATGAGTAATTATCTTGTTTGTGACTAATCTCAGTAGGAAATTTATGAGGGCCAAGGGCCATTTCAGAAACACATGATCTGATGTGAGTACAGGAGGCTGGACTGGAGGTATTTTTCTGCTTGCAAAGAGCATTTTACAATTATTACCCTTGTTCACACTAAAAAAGGAAAGAAAGAACTCAGGCCTCTAAAACTACATCTGACTTTGTTTCTAAATCTAAGCAGCCTTCAGATTACCATATCTCACCCCACTCTCTGTCACAACTTAATAACCATTCACAGACAAAGACTCACAAATCAGCTGTGCACTCTGACAGCTTCAAAATAGGGAGAAACCCAGAGGCAATTTTTCCCCTCAGTTCTCAGCAAGGTATGATCCTGATTACAGGAAATGCTTTATTTTGAGCCTGACATCACATCTATGATCAGGTGCTGTGTGTACCACGTGGAGAAAAATGTTCAAGGCCAATTTAATCTACAGTAACAAAATTAAGCAGGTTTGGTTACCTGCTCTGACTGAGAGGACTGGTCTTTCCATGACACAAGCTCACATTTGTAAATTTACAGTGCACATTAACCAAATAGTTTCCAGAGAGATGAATTTCATGGAGCTTTCCAAGGATTCTGGGGGTGGTAAAATATGTTCCATTTGAGAGTATGCTCTGTCTGTGCCACAGTGCCTGTGGCAGCCCATACTTTTTATTCATCTACATCCAGATCAAAGCCTTCCTCCACAACAAGCACAACCATTGACATCTACAGGGGTGTTCCAAGTTACTCCAAAAGAAGAGGTGTCTGAACATTTTCCACAGGTGTTTGAACAGAGTAAACGATGATCTCATACAAAAATAGAATTAAGGAAAACCTAAGCTACAACCACACAGCAAAGCAGAATGTTTAGCTCAGAAAAAAAAAAAAAATCCTCCCTTCAAGCAAGGCAACTCCTCTTTCAGTGCCACCTACAGGATCAGCTGCAGAGTACTCACACAACAGAATTTTTCAAGCCTTTTCTAAAGCACTGTAGTGCACCTGGAAGATTCATGTTCTCTGTTTGCACTATCTGGATAGCTTTGATTCATGTACCACAGGATTTGTACAGAATCCAGCTGCTGCAAGCATAATGAAACTTACACATCAAATCTCTTCTCTGTGTTAAAGCTGCTCTCCAAAAAGGTTCTGGCAGCCCAGAAAAAAAAAAAAAAAGACTGTGAGGAATTTGCCAACTGTATGTTTTACTAAAGTTTAGAGCTTTGTATAAATGTGTGATATGTTGCAAGGCTCACCAATGTCAACACGTCTACAGTCAGGATAATTTTACCCTGTGCATTCTGTCCTTGTTATGAGCCTGATAATAACACACCCCAGATTTACCAAATCTATTAAACCTTTATCCAGAATGCTTGGCAGGGATCAGAGTATGATACCTGGTTGTTATTGTTATTATTATTATTATTATTATTATTATTATTATTATTATTATTATTATTATTATTAATAATAATAATAATAATAATAATAATAATAATAATAATGATAATTTTTAAAGGGTGTCAGTAAAATAAAAGGATTTAGGATAAAATCCTGATTCTCCTGAAGTCTGGGATTTTTTTCCCGCTGGTCTTTACAGAGCTAAGATTTTGCTCCTGATCCCTGTCATAAAAACAGCAACAACAACAAATAGTAATAATCAGAATAAAATGATAGACAGCAAAATGCTGGGAGGTTGAGAAGAGAGCATAGCAAATCCAGAGACAGAACTCCATGGTTATGCAAACTTATTATGAAACATCACCATGCTTTTTCCAAGCAAAAAAAAAAAAAAAATAATAACCCAAAATAGAAGGAATGGGATAAAGTGTCAGCGACTGTATTACCCTGTTTCATAAAAGGGAACACAGAGACTCACAGAGGCTTGCACTAATTCTTGGTTTTATGAAAACCAGATTACATTGCAGCTGAAGAAGGAATTTAAGAGGGAAATTTAGAAGCTGAATTTCTGAGTAGGAATTTAAGGAAGGCTAGGTAAGAATTTTGAAAATACAAACTTTTTGCCCAGTGTCAGTCAGCATTTTCTATGATAGGGTGAGGATTTTGAGCTGCTGAGCTCTGACTCCCAGCCCCACATTTAGAAAAGGAGGTTTTGAAACAGCAGGTACTCCCCAGGTGACATGGACATCATCTACCTGCCCTGGCTGTATCCTTGTGTAGGAAGGTGGAAATAGGCTTCTGCACAGGAGAAAGAACACAGAGAAAAGGAGAGGAAAGAGCACAGAGAGGCTCGGTGAGTGTCACCAAACTCCAACACAGAATTGTTCACCAAGGTCTGAGTTTCCCTATTGTGGTTGCGCCAAGATTTATTAAAGCACAGCATGTGTTCACTTATTTTTATCCAAAATTAACTGAAAAGGCACTTCACATCTGCTCTAAGAGTGGAAAAAAAAGTTTGCTTATTTGGCAAACTTTGTTTAAAAATCTGTTTCTTCCAAGGTTTGTCTCTTCAGTTCTTTTTGTTTGTTTGATTGGGGTTTGGGGGGCTTTTTTGATTTTGTCCATGGGCGTGTGGCTTTCTTCCCCTCTAGCACCTCTCTTCCTCCATCTGTTGACCTCACTTCAGCACATAGTTTCCCACTCACTTTGCCAAAAACGTATAAAACTTGGGGCATCTGCTCCAATTTCTTTGTGACCTGTAATTGTATCATTAAACTAACATTTGCTCTGTTAGTCCCTGGAACCTTAATTAGGCTCTTCTGCTCCGTTTGCCCTCGCTCAGGCACTCCCCCATGGAAGTGGCAGGGAATAGTCTTGAACAAATAAGCTGGGTGAAAAGCCAGAAGCCCCAGTGCTGAGTGTTTTACAGCACCAAGTACTATCCTTCCTGCATATGAAATGTTTTCCTATGCAAAATATTTTCCTTGTCTTGAATTTCCATCAATGCCCCCTTCTCTCTCTCCACCATTCCTGAATTCTGCTAGTCTGTGGACAATCATATTCCAAACCCTCTCAGAGGCCCAGAGAAAAAGGTCCATTCCTTAAAAATTCAGTTTTCAGCCATGGATATAGGCCACACAGCTCACCTTATTTTCATCATTGACTCTGGGTCTCTAACACTACTCTATTGCATATTAAGACTTGGGTGAATACCTTGAAATAGAAAGATTCTCCTGCATCAGAAGCACTAGTACAGGTAGGGAGTAATTATGTGGATACATGAAGCAGCACTTGGGGACATTTTGAAAGCAAGTTTCCACAACATTATTTATTACACTGAAATAAGTAAATGCCACAATTTTCAGAGTTAGAAATAATTTTGCCTTGTTAACATGATCCTTTACTAAATCTAGCGGGTAGAGACAGAGGAGATAATATTTTCTACCACTGCAAACAGCTCCCTGTTATTCCAGCAGCTGCACACTAGGAATCACAGAGTACTTCAGGGAAGATTCTTAGACATCAGATCCAGTTGTTTTGTTGATTTATATCTATCTCAGGTAACAAATCTCTTAGAAAGAATGTTTACAAGCTAGGCTGTTTGACATAGAAATCTGACATTGGTTTACCTTTTCAGTGGAATGAGGACAGCAATGTTTCCTCTTGTTCTCTGTGATCCCTTCCCATGACAACATCATTTCTTATTCACGTGTTTTGTTCAGCTCCATCCTGTAGGTGTTAGTGTTACAGCTGTCATGCAATAAAGCTAAATCCTTACAAGGTGTTCCCTTCCATTGCCACATACTTGGAGAACATTTGAACCCACATGACATCAAAAAAGAGAAGGCAAACCTCCCAAACCCTAATACTTTCATTTGATCATATTACATTTCAGTGTTGGCAGATGGGTGGATTTTCCTGCTACTCTCTCCAACTTCCTAGAGGCACAATGAATCCAGAAGTATGTTCTTTGAATCCATTGTTATTTAATAGAAAAATTATTTAATTATTTAATAGAAAAATTATTTAATAGAAAATCTCATTTCTTAAGGTAAAACATAGCTCAGCTCTGAAGCAGCCACTGTTCCAAAGTACAGTCCCCTCAAGACAGAGATCCAAGATGCAGTAAAGGTACATGAAAACAAAAAAAAACCCATCTTTCCCCTCCAAACCAGCACTGAACAGATCTAGGGTAGATCTCATGGAAAGGGACCTTCTGAAGGTTTGCTCCTCCACTGTGTTCAGAAGCATTTGAACATCACACAAAGTGTAAACTCAGGGGATGTGGTCTCCTGGCCCTGGGGAAAGCAGAGCTCCTCCAGTCAGGTGGCCTTGGAGGGAGTCCCCAGCCATGGTCCCTTCCCATCTCCAGGCACTCCAAGGGCAATCCAGTGTCCATCTTTATGAGCAGAGAGTGAAGAGAAGCACAGAAGATAGAAGTGGCACTGTCATGACAGAAGACTTTTTTCTGGGCTCTGGAAAGGTTCTAATAACCACCTTTGCCACTCCAAAATGCACAGAATTTTATACAACCATGATGCCTTAGAATTCCTGGGAAAACAGGAAATTATTTTGCTTTACTCATTTAATTATGAGTCTGGGTTAAAAGATATCTCCAGTATCTCTTCTTTCCTCCCAAGAAAAAGAGATTACTTAGGAGAAATAGATAGGTGTTGGTTTTTTCAATGACATACAGGAACTGATTTTTTATTTAATAAAAATATAGTGCTTTTAAATGAGTATGAAAAGTATATATTATCAAACCACATGAACTCCCCTCTGAAGTCCCCACACACAAAAAAGAGAAAAACACAATGGGCTAATTTCTAAACAAAGAGTTGTGCATTTTCCCATTTTAAACTGTTTATAAAAACTAAAACCCAGTCAAACTGTACTGAGAGTGAGAAACAAGGGCTTTGAATTCATCCGTGCCTCTTCCTTCAAGTGTGCCTTTCACCATCTAAGAAAATCCCAAACAATAACAACAAACTAAAGAGCCTAAACTTTTGGCTAAGTTTCCAGCTGCTAATTTTGTCTGTCATGAGCTGCTATTGTCAGTCTGAGGGAGGGATTATTCCCAACCTTAAAAAAAAAAAGAAAAGTAGAAGATGCAAAATATACTCAAAGTAACATCTGTGTTTTCTGATTTTATTAAAGCATTTTGTCTTTGTTAAACAGAAATAACAAAACACTGAGCCCTTCCCATCAGTATTCATGACGTCTGCCTTTTCATACAAAACCCTCTGAAAGAAAATTCCCCCTGGAAAAAAAAATACTCTCCTTATAAAAAAACAGATTGTGAGACAGATGATTGCATTGTTTAATCAAATTTCCATCTGAAAACTCTTTTCCTAGTTTTAGATTTAGCTCACCCAGTAAGGCGCAGGCACTAGGAAGCACGTGGAAGTATAAAGTAGCAGCTCCTCCATTTTATTATCTCCCTTGAGCTTTGCAATTGGCAATTGAAAAAAGGGGAGGAACAAAAGTAGCAGACATAAATTAAGCCCTGCTTTTTAAAGTTCAAACTGAATTTTCTTTATTTTTCTACAGCTGTCAGATAAGCAGGGTAAACCCACTAATGCATGTTTAATATATAAAAACTCATAATGTTCAGTAGTACGACCTCCATTGGAGACATTAGTTCAGGCCAGTGAACTTGGAGTAAGCCAAGTGTGGAAATGTGGAATTGGGCCAGTGACCCCCACCAGTGCCTGTCATATCTGCTGAAAGCAAACTTGTCAAATATAGAAGGGGCAGAAGGAGGACAAGAGTATCCTTAAACCAGGGAGCAGCAGCAAAGCAAAGATGCCCATCATCTATTCACAGTTGTCTGTTGTTCACTAAGGGCTCTGGCCGTCTCAGGAACAAAAAGTCTGGTTATAGCCTCAACCTTTCAACCCTGGCTGGTCTGGGGGCCTTTCATTTCACAGGCTCCCCAAAGCTGATGAGTGATCATAAAGCTATGATACGCTCCTTGCTGTTATCATCTCTTCAGACATACTCTGTACCCAGCAGAAGAGGGAGAGGGTATTCCCAGGAGTGCTAGCCTGCCATAATCAAAGAGCTACTGTTCTTCCCCTTCAGCTACAAAAACAGTCTTTAAAAATAGTTGATTAGTTGTAATTCCTTAGGATTTTTTTTTAATAAATCAAACCATTTTAAATATCTTCCTTACATCCCAACAGTGGTTTTAATTGACTCATGAATGCTTTTCCTGCTGCTTTGGCTGTACCCTGATTTCTTTTTGTCCCCTCAGATTCATTTGCACGGTTTTATTCCTCAGCAAAACAAGATGCAACTTCCTGGGGAAAATCCCCTACGAGCATTTGATTTCACAGGCAGGGCAACCACTGAAATCCTCACCATTGTCAACAGAAGACAGAGAACCTGCGCTGAATTCGTAAAAAAAAACCCAAAGAAATTTGTGGAACACTTTCAGCTCTATTAGCAACAAGCTTTGATAACCTTCCTCAGTGTTTATTTCCCATGTTGTATGCATTGTTTCCATGACCACTCTGTATTTCTGACTCTCCTTTTTGAACAAACATGTTGCAAGTGAGACGCCTGATTGTCTCTCCAGTGAGATACCAGTGATGGCCCTTGTGTGAAAACAGATCTCTGGGGGCTGTTCCCACCCATGGCTCCCAACAGGTACCTACCCTACCCACCCAGTGACACATCAGCACCTTTGTCAGACATGATCGAGCACAGTTCTGCTTTTTTTAACACAAAAAAATCTGCTGGTGCTTGCCATCTCATATTTTCCATTTTGGAGGGTGTATGCTTAAGAAAGCAAGCTGGATTGCAAAAAACCCCTATAATTTTATCCTCTTCAATACAGATTTCTGCCCATCAGATGAAAAGCCTGATGGTTCTTGCTGTACAAAGTACTTTTTGAGTATGTCCCCAGTGCCTTGCACCATCCTGCTAACATGCTTGGGTTTGATCACATTTTCTTATCCTGGAGATAAAGTTATACTGGGATAATTTTCAGACTTCTTATGCCATGTTCCTAAAAGATAACTTCTAGGACAGCCATTTCCAGGTTAGGTATTTTTAAGAGAGAGGTTTAAGGTTTTCAGGTAATCTCTCATTTTGTTTGCTCCATTGAGATAAGCTTTAGTGTCCTGAATGAACTGTGGCCTACCAAAACAAGTATTTACAAACATAAATTTGAAAAAAATAGGTACTACCACATGTATAATTTCTGGCTTCAGTCCCAGAGATGTAGATGAGGCAAAAGAATTAGGCTAATATACCTAGGAATAAATAACTTAAGTAACTTATTTTTACATGAGTGTCTCCTCTTGAGTTAATTATGCACACAGGCATTGGAAGAACATCTTTGTTTCTTCCAAGAAAGAAAAGCAAGAACTCTGCAAAGATACTAAAAAAACGATATTATTTATATAACAGCTAGATTTTATAGCTGGGAGTTACTGTTTACACTTAATAGGGTGAGCTAATTGTAGCTTCTGCTGTATCAAAGACAAGGGTTCAAATACAGCATCACACCAAATGTGTGTTCAAATACAGTATTACACCAAATGTCATTTAAGTGAGGTTATCTTTTCAATAAATCCTAAAGGAAAAAAAAACTCCAAACAAAAAAAAACCCATAAAAAAAAAGCCAACACCAAAACAAAACTCCATAACCATTGCAAGACTTTATATTACATAAAAATGGAGAGAAGTAATTTCATAGGTGCACAAATGCTGTATTCCTTATACATTCCTACACTACTTGCCCACAGTAACCAAGTCTACTTAAAGACAAAGAGGAAATCACTGCTAAGCCCATCTCATGAATATAAATCTCTGTTTCAAGGAAAACTCTCAGAATGTAATTGACAAAAAAAAGCTTAAATTGGAAGCTCTTAAAGTAAACTCTGTCATCATTCAGCCTCATTACTACTTCACAGCTTAAAATGAGGGGTGGTTATTGAGTACTGTCAAAATACTCTCAGCTTCACAAGCCCTGAGGATGATTCCTGTGCACTCAGCCTGGTGAGATGGGCCTTAATCTGCCATCGTTCCCTCTGAGATACTCAACCCTCTTGTGGGAAAAAAAATCCCCTAAGACCTGTTTCCAAATTCTTGCTGGTAACAGCATTATGAAGCTCAGTCTATCACTTATTATTTTACATGTTATTTATTAGAAAGCTTACAGACAGCCCTGAGAACATTTAAGGATCCAGAGATAGAAATCAGCTTATAGAAATGGCTAAACACAGAGATGTGAAAAGGATGGCAAGATCAAATCATCACAATTCAGAAAGCCTTAAAAGTCAGACTTAAGGCTGGCCACAAAACCTTAATTGAATGTGAGGAGTTTTGGGCTCAGTGTGCCCTCGTTTCCCTTTCTATTTTTGGCTCTGCCATCCATAGGATCAGAGTGCACTCTTAAACTGGATGGAAACCTCCCCACACCTGGGCAGTGATCCCTCTCCTTCTGCCACTTACAACACAGATGAGAAAGCAGAATTTTACTCCATCAAAAGGTCAGAATGAGAGCAAGTAGCACATGCAGATCAAGGACTTTTCCCTCACCCAAGAACTCCAAGTAGTGCAGTTTGGGAGGTTTAGGGATATTCTTCAGCAATTCACATTTTGCCACACCCTCCTTGCCCCCCCCCCCTTAGATTTGTTTTCAGTTTGGTTTTCTGCTTGTTATTTCTGGGGCAGAGGTGAGAAGCTCATGTTTGTTTATGGAGTGTTTGGCAGGGTTGGTTGCATCCTTGAGCCCTTTCCCATTACATTGATATTGAACATTCCTATAAACCCCATGGCCTTTTCCTAACGCATTCCTTGCCCATACTCCAGGTTTTACTCTAGTAACTACCACCTTTTTGTGCTACCTGTTCATCAAAACTGAAGACTTCATCAGCTTTTAAAAAAACCCTGTAGGCAGGCATTTAAAATATATGATAAAATGTGGTACATTTATAGGATTCCCACAAAATAAATTGGAAGGCTTGGAATTTGGAAGGCTTTTCACCATGGTGTTTTATGAGGAGGCATGTCTCAAAAGAGCTGCCACATTTGATTGAGCATCATTCCTAACAAGAGTTACATAATTTTCTTTTCCTGCAAAATTATCTTTAGTGGTTATTTTTAGAGTTTGGTTTTCTATCTGATCACAATAGATCACTTTGCAATTACAGTAATTTATATATGCTGGTTTTTTAAAAAAGACATCTACAGGTCCATTTCACTGTCAGATTTTCAAGACCTTGACTTGCAAACTTATTTATCTTTTATTTTATGCTATACACTGACAATCAAGTGGTAGGCAAACTTGCCTAATAAGAACATTAACATTTATCCACAATGCAAATGGTTTCACATGGTCAGAGCTCCTCCACATATTAAGTCTTTGCTCAATCTCTTAATGTATCAGCACTGCTCTGGGGTGTTCATTAAGAAACCAACTATCCCTTATTTGGAATTTTATAAATTGTCTTCCAGTTTTGGATGCACAATCACTGTTTTGATGAGACCTGCCTATCCCAAATCTCTTAACCACTTTCAAAACAACTTCAGATCTTTTCTCTGACAGCAATTCAAAACCTAAAGATGTAATTTCCCTTTCTGAGCACTATCTCCTCATTTGGTCCTCTCCTGTACCACAAACATATATCTCATTAGACCACATAACATCCATGTTTAATTATCCTTAGCAGACTAAAATTTGCCAGTTTCCATATGGCTGATCTGTTCAATCTGCCAGGTTTTTCATTATTTATTCAGGAAAAAGAAATGGCAATTTACAAAAACAAATTCTTTGTTTCCCCACAGAAAGACCAGTTTCTATTCTCTGAGCCAAAAAAACTAGAACTAAACAATATGTACAACAGAAGCAGATGTAGCCATTATGGTGTGGCCTGGTGCTTTGAGCAAGGGGACAGCATGGGTAAAATTAATGCATTAATACATTTACTTCAATGTGTTTAACCCCTCCTACTTAACACCATTTACTTCAGTGTGTTTAACCTCTCCTACTTAACATCATTCACATTATTCTTGTGAGTGCAGGGAAATTTAAACTTCTTCACCCCAGTTTGCTGCAATCCCACCACCAGAATCCCGGTTCTGTGGATCAAAAGGAAAACACTCAGAGACCACATTTCTAAATATAGCCAGTGCTTTCAGCTGGTGACCAACAGCCTCTGTGGTTGTCAAATTCAGCATCAAACCCAGGGATCTATTTTGTATCAACACACTGGAATTGGTTTTTCTGGATGGCATCAATGCCAGGGTCAGCACTGAGGACCAGGGCTGCAGCAGCAGAGCAAACATTAAGTTATTATGTCCCTTTCAGAGAGCATAAAAGTTACTCTAGCTTGAAGCCATATGGCCCAGAAGCATGTTGACATATCTCAGCAATAAAGGGTTGTGTTACAGAAGGGACCATGCCCAGGAGATCAAAAAAGCTGGATCGGCTACTTGACCAGTGTCACTCCACTGAACCCGAGCAAAGAGCTGGAACAAAGTGCCATGAACTCATCTGCACCGCTGTCTAGGAGCAGGGACCTTCAACAATGGCAGCACCTGCCAGATCGCTGCTCCCCTCCCCAATAAAGTCACCAACAGCCCCCTCACTGTTCTGTCATGTGCCTGGCACAAGGCCCCTATTGTTACCAGCCACTCTCACTCCAATAATTTCTCCTCTAAATGACACTGCACCACCACAGGTCATTTCAAGGGGACTGAAAAGAAAGATTTTGCATCTGTTTTGAGTTGTAGGCACCAAGGGGGAGGGGGCTCAAAACCCCTTGATAGCTGGCAAATGGTAATAGCAAAATGTCTCTATTGTTTGTGTCTGAACAAACAACCATACTACATGAGAGTTTTTATTGTCCTCAAGGCAATCTGCCACGATTGCTCCCCTTTGCCCATACTCTACAGAGAGAGAGAGAAAGAGAGAAAAAAATCTCCACAATAGTCACAGTTAGGAAACCTTAGTGAGAGTTTAATGACCAGCTACCAACTAATGGATGGTGAGTAACATATGGCAGAGCTTGGCCTCTTCACATATTGATTAAAAATAATTTAAAATTTAAAGCCAAGTTTGTTTGACAAGGTTCCAGCTTCTCAGCAGCCACTTAACAATCTGAATAAACCTAAAGGGGAAAAGCTTAAATTCTAACTAACCCAAGGCAAAGCAGAACAAAGTCATTGTCACATTACATAATTGAATCTATTACATTTATCCAAGATTAACAGCCAACACTTCACGGTTTTCTCCCTCTACCTAAAATAGTTGCTGATGCAAACAGCAAAGCAACTCTCTGCAATATTTGGTAACCTTTGTAGAGTGCCTTTATTAGACCCTCCTTATTAAAGACTAATATTAATGGCCATAACCAAGACCTGCTAGTCACATTTAAACTACATAATATTATTTATTGCAATAGAATGAGTCTATTATTATGCCCTTGAAGCACCACTTGAGTTCAATGGTCATATTTTTAGACACATCTTTGTATTCTTTTTAGATTGATGAATGTCAGAAGTTATAGCACTTGAGATAATTGTTCCTAGTGGATGGATTTAAATAAAGTCTAACTGGATTACTTTTTATTTGCTTTCAAAACCACCCACACACACTAATTAATTGATTAAATAAAAGCATGGAAATTACAGTACCTGTCTCTAAGAAGAATCAGATGTGCAGCTAAGAAGATTCCAAGTAAATGAAAGAAACAAAAACAAAAAAATGCTAATGATGAATTTTAAATGGTGTTTATTTGGAAAAGGAAAAAAAAAGGAAAAGTTCTCTATGGCTCAGCTATACACACAGTAAAGATCTGGATAAAATCTTGGGATATTTGGAAGCTGATATAAATTGGTGGCTAAAGAATAAAGATCTCAGTTATCCCTCAGGAGACTGCAGCCTACTCCTGATGTGGGTGCTGAACTGCTCCATAACCTCAGACAGGCCACTTTGTCTCCAACTTCTCCCTTAGACTGTTTTTAGTGGCTTCTACAAAATATTCTGATCTTTGTTGAGGCGCTGCCCATTAAGTCAACACAAAAGAGTCACCAATATAGGGTTCAGTGCTGAGAGCCCCTTCAGATCCACTGCAAACACTTCCCACACCTTGCAAAATAAAAAGGCAGGTATCAAAAAATTCTCCTTGCAAATGGCACACCCCAGGTACTCAGAGAACACCATCATTACCCTGCTTAAAGCAGCAGTGAGGCAGAATATCTGTCTCATTTATGATCCATGATTGCCATGGATCAGCTGAACTGGCAGGAGCTGCAGGATGTAGGGAGCACAAACACTGGGAGCAGCACAGATTCCTTGGTTCCTGTGAACCCTAGTCAGAAGAAAGAGCAACACACAGAAACTGTGCTGAGGGTGTTTTTGGGTATGAAGAAATGGCAGAGGATGTGTTAGACAACACATCATTGATGACATGATGGCATATAAAAAATGACAGATGATGGCAGAAATTGTGAGGGAAGAAAATGTGTGAACTTTTCCTGAGTAGCAGCAGCAGCAGCAATGTGGGGAGTGGGTAGCACAAGCAAGGAGATGCATCTTGGTTCTCAACCAAGAGGGTCAGTTGATTCCATATTATAGCAAAGTGACTTTAAAATATTTTAACAGTTTGACTTGATTACATCTGCTGATGTCTCTTTAATGGAATTGCTAAAATACACTTTAACAGCTGAATTTATTTCTAGAGATCTTCTATTATGCCAGCACATTAGTCCACGACAGAATTTTGAAAGGGACTAAGCTACATGTGGATGGAAGACAGAGAGATCCCAAAGTGCCACAGGAGTTAAGACCTAATTTGTTTAAATGCTTTTATAAGAACACCACAAAAAAAAAAAAAAAGACTGGATATAAAAATATCATCTCTGAGCACCTATAGATGTGTCAAAATCTGTCTGGCAACTATGTATTAACTGCAGAGTGCTCCTTAGAGGTAACAAAGAATGGCTTTGCATTTTACTGATTGGAAACTGGAATGTAGCAAGAGATTCTTCCAAGGTCACACAGGAAAACCTGTGTCAACACCAGGATTAGAAGTGAGATCATCTGGCTTCCAGCTCCATAAAATCATCCTTCCTCTCTAAAAAAATTACTTGTCTTTTCTAACAATAAAAGCAACTGCAGGAATGGGTGGTCCTCTGTATTTGCCTTTCAAGTTCAGAAATATAAGGAATGATCAGCTCTGGTCCTGCCCTGCATTTGGACTTCCTAGATGCTTCCCAAGGATGGCCAATGCACATTGAACATAGGAAAGAAGTGAACAGCTTCATTTTCATCTCATTCCTTCCCCTTTATGCTCCCAACAGCAAACAACCTAAATCAGGATTAAACAAACTAATCCTCAGCACACTCACTTTTCTTTCAGGTGTCTCCATGGGATCTAACCACATCCTAGCCTTTGGTGCATTTTTCAAATCTACAAGGCAGGAAGCACAGGTCTTCATCAAAAGAAGAGGAACAAAGGTTTAGACCAGGAAGCGGCTAAAAATCAGACAGAAGGTAGGCTTTTGAAAGCAGTTTCTTAATTCAAAGCTTAGGGTTTCACCTGTTGTATCCACCTGCATCCCAAAAGCCTGAAGGAGGTAACTGGGACTCAATGTGGATGCCAGTACCACCTTGTATTAACTCACATCAGCCAAGCATAAAACATTAAATGATACAAAACTAGGCTGTTACCAATTAGTTGTGGCATTTATTGTACATTTGAAGTGCAATATGTTACCTAGGTTTGGTTGATTTTCATATTTGGGAAAACATCAGTGTGCCACACTGGCATGAACACACAGAAACACCTTCTGCAGGACTGCAGCTGCCATATGAGCTTCTGGCAGGCCAGGGCTGTTGACCAAGGGTCCATTGAAATTATGTTCTCAATTTTATACATTGTATAAACAGGATAAAACTGAAGCCTGTAGAAGGATTCTAAATGCCTTCCACAGAAAATATGCTCAGAACACCAAGGGTGCCATCATTTCCTCTCAGGCAGTTGCACGTTGCCCCATAAACATCATTGGAGTTTATGTGCACACAAATGATCTCTGAACTATTTGTCGTTAAATTTAATTAAAATCTCCTGTCTGAAGGGAAAAAAAAAAAATAATAGGACCTGAGAGTGCATTTGGAAGCCATTATGGACAGCCTTTGTGCTCTGTGGAAGGGCACATCACGGCTGAAATAGCCCTGTGTCAGTGCAAGTGTGGAGGAGCAGGGAAACACATGGCACTGCAGAGGGGCAAGGGAAGGCAGAGGAGAGGGACTGAAGCCTCTGCACTTCCCAGGGACCTTGGATCTTTCTGCCTGACATCAGGATGCTGGAATTTTCATCATGGCAAACATTCTCCAAGAGGAAAGCAAATGAGGGTTAGGAAACCCTCATGGAACAGGTCTGATTGTGCTGCTCACTGAGCCCTGTGAAGCTGATCTGCCTGAGGAAGGACAGGAGGGCATTTCCAGGGAAGTCAGGGAAGCACAGGCTTTGCATCACATTTGCAGAAGCTCCTGCCACAGATATTTTTAGGGTCATGGAGGACTTCCTCCTCCCTTCCTCGCCCCCCTTCTGCAAGCAGGTCAAGTAAAAGTCTGCTGCCCTGAGCTATCTCTCTTAGCAATCTGATTAACATATGGACATACTCTGGCTTACTAAAAATGGGAAATCAATTTGAAAGGCAAGACAAATATTATGTGCTTTCTTCCCATCTGCTGTGATATGTGAACACGCCTGTTTTCAGCAGCGATACAGGATTATTGATTTAGGATATTTATAGTGTTTATGCTGTTATCAGGCCAGCTATCAGAAGGCTGTAGGAAAGGCTGTTTGACCCTACAGGCTATTTAAATATGTAGTTGCTTTAATAAAGTCAGATTTTCTTATTCAAGTTGACAGCAATACTATTTCATGTCGTGCCTAAAGATACCATTTCCTGCTTTGTCATCCACTTCTGTTTGATAGCAAGTCAAATTAAATGTAATTGTTAAAGGTCTCTCCTCTCTCCATGGTGACCCCAATGCACTTCCAGGCTGCTGCTCTGACCCTCTGGGTCTGCAAAAAACTGATTTTCACGACACCATTGCCTTTTTACCCATAATCAGGCTGAGTCACTTTGCTGCAGGGAGCACAGAAAGCCAGAGGACCATTTACCATAAGTGCAGACTGGCTTTTAAATAGATGCATTTTGAGAAGTTTCTCCATAAATAATCAAGCCAAATAATTGTGAAGTGGCCACAGATAACTATCTAAAAAGAGATAGCACTGTGGGCTTCCTGCAGTAGCCCAGGCCAAAATGCAAAATATCCAATTTGGATTGCTGCTGAGAGCTTATAATAAATATCTTTCATAACAATATTTCATCCAACACATAAACACTTCTCCACATTGCTCAAGCCTTACTAGAACACACACAAGTTGTCAGGAGGGCTGATTTTGAAATTAATTAATGAGAGCCTGTGCTCACAGAGCACATGCATGTAGCAACGTGTGGCTCTGTCAAGGGACATGGTCCGCACAGCAATTAGTCTCAGGAGAAAAAGCACCTTTTAGGACTGGATTAGGATGGCTGATGCTCATAGAAGTACTGGGTTATTTGTGTGACTATCTCTTGATCCTTCCAGTCTTATTTCTCTATCATTTTAAGTTGAAAATAACTAGAGAAAAATGCAATGTACTGGAATATAAGCTAAAAATTAATATACATTAGTTACTAAGTAAAGCATTTAATAACCAAGCAGACTTTTAACAAATATTTCATGTGTTATGCAGATAAAGCACTGAGCTGAGACTCACAAGAGTTGTATGTGATTCTTATGTCTCTCAAGGCCTTTCTACAGTCACTCCTAGATCTTAGACCTGGCTGTGCCCTGTGTGTTGTCATTGCATCCCAGGGCACATAGCTGATCCTGGAACAGGGATTCAACTCAGGTTGATGGAAGCCTGAGACAGGTCAAACAGGTCCCCAAATCTAAATTAGGGACAGAGCCTGTCATATCTTCCCTACCATGAAGGATTTGGGGACCTGAGGCCTTCACAGGAGAATGAGTATGAATAACTAAGGCAAAGATTACTCCAGGGATTCAGATAGGGCAAGGCAGACTAATGGAGAGAAGCACTGACTTAAAAAGCTCCATGGCTTGAGGTAACTCAATCAGAAATGCAAGTTTAGAAAGTAATTCTGTGCTTGGGATCTGGAGGAGCTACAAGGTCGTGAGAAAAACTCAGTTCAGTTCCACCACATCAGCAAACTCCCTTCTGCAGCAGGTGATAACTGGCTCACAAACATCTGGCTGCAGTTGTAGGGAAGTCCAAGGAGAAGGAATTGAAGCAGCAGCAGTGTATGAAATCATCTGGGGTTATATCATATTATAAGGTTACTCAAATGCAGCAGGAATGTTGGAAGTCACTGACTGAGCAGCATCCTGGCAGGACAATTCCATCTCTGTGCACAGACTGTTCCTGAACAGCCAAGGGTTCTGCTGGGAGTTAATCACAATATTTTCTAATAACAGGCATAATTTGCTTCAGAAGTTACAGAATTAATCTTCGGAGTCA
Source organism: Agelaius phoeniceus (assembly GCF_051311805.1). Classification (NCBI taxonomy): domain Eukaryota; kingdom Metazoa; phylum Chordata; class Aves; order Passeriformes; family Icteridae; genus Agelaius; species Agelaius phoeniceus. The sequence goes on along the minus strand of NC_135270.1, from coordinate 8,300,595 downwards.
GGTAACCCTCATGTCTCAAAGGCTCTAACACTCTACCATAGGCACCGCTCCTTCTGACCGGAAGAAGTGTTTAATAGGAAATCCTGACATCTGGAAGAGCACATCTGGCAACCATAATGTTTCCAAACTTGCTAAGGGTCCTTTTACATCAAATTATTACCAACTTCCTTGTGTCATGTTCTCTCTTTACAAGGTGGGCCTGCATCAACCCCATTTATCCCACACAGCACCAATTGAGCAGCATCAATTATACAATAATCACCTGTTTTTCTGTAGCAGAGTGAAACTTTTAAGACATTCCTGGTGCTGGTGAAAAGTCGAGAAGTTTACAGTGAGGTATCTTTTGGTTGTTCAGTATTACATGGCAGCTGAAAACATCCAGTCCAAGCTAATAAAAGGAGCACAGGAAGGAAAATAAAATCTCCCGAGTCAGGCCTTAAGCCAAGCTCTGCGTACAGGGGATGGGAAGGAGCCTCTTGTATTTTCACATCTACTTGACATGAGGTTTCTTGCCTTTTTCTCTGGAGCAGTCTGGGGTTCCTGCTGTCAAACATATCCAACAACATGTCCATAAAGGAATCCCTAAAATACTTTGAAGCATCTTCCCCACATTGTAGGATAAATTTACAGGGGAAAAAGGATGTCTCTGAACAGTTATAGAGTCTATCAAAACAGCATGGCACTCAAAAAGATGTTTTTGTTGCCCTTTTACGAATGTAAGTCTCTTTTGTCTCCAAAGACACCTCATCTGCTACATTGTTGTGACTTTCCCTCTGTTCAAGTCCTTTCTTGTGACCTTTTCCACTTATCAAACCAAGAGTGTTCCCTACTGACATAACTCAGGGACCCTCACCACATAAGGCCTTGGAGCTCCTACTCATCCCTCACTGCCTTCCAAACCCATCCTTTCATTCATTGCTGCTCTGTCTTGCCAGCACTTTGCAACTGCAACAATTCTCTGCACTTGCTGATTAAAATATTTTTGTTGGGAAACAGCTGATATATAAAATATCACATAGAAATTATTTCACTGAATCACAGAATCATTAAGGTTTGAAAAGACCTTTAAGATCAGAGATTACAACCCTTAACACCATCCATGCTCACTACTAACAATGTCCCTAGAACCATATTCCCATATCTCCACTGTCTGGTGCACAGCAACAAAACATACCATTATTGCTCCAAAAGTGTACCAAATCAGGTCAAATCATAATTGGGTTTCCTCACATTTTTTTAAACTCTTATTTAATAAAATCTGCTGTTAAACCAAGAACAAAGTAGAACCTGAGACTGGATGTCCCCATGTCTGGCCCAACAAAAATTATTTTTCTAGGATGGACTTAGCTTAGAGGAAAGGAGTTATATTTACAATATTCTGTGCATCTGTGCAAAGCTTACCTAAAATTGCAATAACTATGTGAGGCTCACTGTTGAATCACAGAGCCCTGAATCAAGTGTTTGGTTTCCACTCTGCAATCCCAGATAATTCTCCTCACACTTTACCTTCAAGTATCCATGCCTTGACATTTGAAGAAATACCAAGGATACTTTCCCTGACTCGATGTGTGTTCCCTGCACAGACAGAGGGCATTTCACAGGAGTCAGTGGAACAGAAACATAAACAAACCCCGGTGCCCTGGTTAGGCCTCTGATCAGGAATGCCAAACACCTCCCCCCCTGCTCCCTGTCACGGATATCTCCAGCCCCATGGGTCACTGCTGGTGGCCACAGCTTTGAATCACATGCTGGGCCTCCAATGATTTATCACCCCTTAACAGTTTTTGTGTTGAAGATTCCCAGTTGGGAGCTCCACTCCCCTTCCCCCCCATCACGAAGTATTACCCAAGAGCATCAAAATCCAAGCAGGAAAACACACTGTCCACGTGGAAGCAGAGTTAAAGCTCTTTAAGAAAACTATTTGTTACCCACAGACACTTTTAGCAAATAATTAGTGAAACCATAAAAGATTTTAGGAATTATGAAAGGTTAAAAAGTTAAAGACTTGAAATCTTGTAAATTGTTTCCAACAGACCACATGGCTGCCTGTTGCTCTCTGCACATTCCATTTAAAAACACAGCCAGTCCTGCTTTTGATAAATCCTTGCTATGAGATTCACCTTAATTTTCAGCTCCAGTTGCTTCTGTGGAACTTGCTTCAACAGTTTACCATGAACAGAAAAACTGTGCACAGGAAAAACTCCATCACTTACAGAGTGCCAGCATGTGATATGGTATTTTCTGGTCTGAGTACATAACCAAGATTTGTCTCACAGGAAACACTGATGCAGCTTTTTTCATCCACAGGTCTGCAAAGTTTCCAGCACCTTCATTCCAAAGCCAAGCTGACTTTCAAATTCACAATGTGGGATGCTGCCTGAACAAGCCAAGCTTTCCTAGTCTCCAGCAAAAAGGCTCTGGGACTGACCTACACATCTCTCAGGAACAGATAAACTTCCTGTACTTGATCAGACTCACTGGGCAGTAACAGTGATACCAAGTCCTCATGTCTGTATCTCAGATTCTGCCAATAACCCCTGCAGGTGGTGGTGCTGGCAGTAACGAGGATAATATTTGTCCCTCTCCTTCTGGTGGATCCAAACAATCCATCCAGTTACTTTTTCTCTAAAACAAAACAAAACAGTAGACCCACTATATGTGGGTTCTGAACACAGTTAAACTATTCATTGTGTACAGGAGCCACATCATTTCAGCCACTGAACAGAGTTTGACCATTTATTAGTATTTGTTTCAGTGGGAAAAAGGCAGGCCCTTTAAACAAATGGGTCACACTTCACTCTTGCTTCTCCCCCTCACACCTCTACTGTCAACTTAATGGTCTAATCAAAGACACATACTGCCAGCAACAGAAGAATCAAGTTGGAAAAAAAAAATCAAGTGATACCTCTCGGTGACACTCAGAAAATGAAGTCCAAAAGGCAAAAAATCCAACTCATCAGCCAAGTAAGTATCTTGGAGGGATGCATGGGAGGCCTCCTGTTGCCCAGGTCAAGGACACAGCTTAAGCACATCCCTTCTCCATTCCCATCCAGCTCTCATGCTTATGGAAAGCAGGGTGACAAGTGGGAGCAATGTGGATGGAGAGGTACAGCTCTCATGCTGGCATGGAGCTGTGATGGAGCCAGGGAACACTCACTGATGTGAGAACTGAGAAACACCTACAGCTGCCTGATTTTATGTACAGCTTTAGCAACTCCCAACATTTTATAGGTTCTTTACTTGTACAACATGCAGGCAGGAATTATTATGGGGAGAAGGTGTATTCTTTATACATTTAATCCAAATCTCCCCGGGCTAAGCCTCAATGATGCTGAGCACTCACAGCCATAATCAAAATCAAGCCATTATGAGATTATCTTCTGTAAACACAAGGCAACCTTGTAAATTTAAAGTTATAATCTGTAAAAAAATAACTCAGTGCATATCTAAAGATGTTCAAATAGAAATGTACAATTCATAAAGCACAGCCTGTAACACTACGTTACAAACAGGTAACTTACCTGGGAAAAAGGGCAATCCACCACTAAAACAAGGTTACAACACAGGCTCTCTTCCCACTTCCTTTACAAAGGCATGGAATGATAATAATGATTGTCCAACACAATTGCTAGCACACAGTGTATAAATAGTATTTCTGCATGATGTCACACAACTACCACTGCCCTACATGGCAACAGGTCCTTAATAAATGGGTGTCTGAGACAACAAGGGGCAGGCCAGAATCCTTACAAAGCAAATTGCTTCTTTCTTGTAGTTCTACCACTTGCCATAGACTGTGAGTAGAAGTATTAAAATCAAAAGCTAAAACACAGGAGGCTTGTTTATTGCATTGTATGAACCGAAGAAGAATTTCCGCAATATGACACTGAAGGCAGAGTGCACAAAAATTCCTCTGAAGTCTGCAGAGAACGTTGAACAGACCCTCCTCTGTATTAGCCTTTTTCTCACATATCTGTGTTTTGAATTTTAACACAGCTGTGAAAGAGAAAAAAAAAAAAAGCCCCACCAATAAGCTTTGCTAATTGGGCATTCAAAAGTCAGAGACAAAGGGAAGTTTGGGGAGGAGATGAGTTTGCTGTGGGCAGTGGCTGTCTCAGACAGCCAATGACATCACTGCCTGTGTTGTCTCCATCACAATTTTCCAGAACAGGATTACAGCGATGACAGATTCCATTCCAAAACTCCCAGGCAGCTCTTTACATAGATGTTAGCAGAACAAAAGCATTACACAAGATTTCCTCTCTCTGTTGAGCAGCATTTGATGTTCTCTAATGCTCACCTTGGGAAAAGCTCTGGAGAACCATATGGACTTTCTGAAATCACACAGGATGTCCTGTCTCATAGGCCAAACTTACGAGTCAAGGAACCTCTGTGGGGCAGACAGAGCAGAGGAAGTGGGTTTTATTTCCAAGAAGAGAGCAGGGATAACTTCCAAAATTTTGCACATCACCTCCAAGTCCAATGGCCACATGTTGCATAGAAAATTATTATGGTGGCTTATTTGGGCATAATGGGAAGTAGAAAAACAGAAAAAGCATCAACACTATGAGCTGCATTAGAGAATTCTTCAGTAGCCACAAATAAGTAACATAAATTTTTAAAATCCTTTCACTTTCATCTTTAAAAACTCAGTTCCCCACTTGTACAGAATTCTGAACACAGCTGGTTGTCTAAGAAAGTACAGGAAGTCACAGCTCTTGATACTTGGATGTAAGCTTTCATTTAAAATTAATAACCACCATTGTCATGTATTTCAATTAAAAGCCTGGTAGTTAAGAATTTATGTCCTCAATTAACCTAGTTCTCTTCTCTGATTCAATTATTTTTTGACTTTCACCATTGGCAGGAAGTTATTAAATTAATTTTTCCCTATTTTGTCTGGAAATTTAATCTGATTTGTATCTATTGCTGATTTCATCATCTTAAACAACATTATCAGCATCAACTCCCTTCTGTGTCTCACTTGATCTGAGTAGAAATGTCTTCTTCCTCACAGAAGAAAAATGAACAAACATTTTCAAAATTTGATGCATACAATTGTGCACAAAGCATTTATCTAATTTTCATGCTCTGTATATTAGAGGAGTTATCAGAACCTAAAAGCAGATAGAAATAATAGCATGCATTCTTTTGGAGTTGCCATTTTTTAAAATTCCCCATAAAATGTTATAGTTCTATCTTTTTCCAGCCTTCCTTATGCTTGTACCTCCACGTTGGTATTTAGTTAATGGAAAATCAAAGCAAATTTAAGAGGTGTTGTTGTAAGGAACCACTTACACTTGAGAGAACAGCTTCATGGTCATTCTCTGGCTTGTGCTTCGGAGCCACACTGGAAGGTTTGGACTTCTTACCCAGCTCCATTCCCTGCCCCAGCCAGTTTTATTAATGCCAGTGAAGACCAGGCACATGTTTCAGACAAACTCTGTGGAAGTGCCTCCTTCACAGCTACTCAGGCCCATCTCTGCTTGCTGTATGATTCCTGTGTTCCCTGCTGAACCCTGGCATTTCTGCAGTGTGATGAATGAATTCAGATGAAGAACACAGCTACTGACGTGCTGCCCACCCCAAGTAACTCAGGCACATTCAACTTTGTTGCTGTGACCTCCCAGGTCCCCAGGATTTACCTTTGTAGACAACACCATCACCAAAAGCATCAAAACGTGCAAGGAAGGTGCTGTGTTTCAGAAACTCTTTTTTTTTAACCTTTAACTGCAAGCATAGGGTTGTAATAAGAAAGTATTACATTGCATTACCAGGCATGTCACTGCAAGCAAAACCAGCTTCACATCTTGGGTAGTTTGAGAAGCAGACAAATACTGTGACTGTCTTTTTCTTCTTGATGTCCTAGGATAATTGATCTTGAGCTAGGAACTTTGCATTCCAGCAGAAGCCTGGATTAAAAACATAGACCAACAACAGTCAGCCATCAATCTTGAGGCAATCTATCCTGTCTGCAACCATTTGTATGAGCCATTAGCTATTCAGTAACTCAGGAAGAGATCATCTTTCAAAGAGAATAAACTCTCAGTGCATATCCCCATTCATTCCTCCTATTCTTTTGCTAATTCCCATCTATTACTCCCTCAGCACTTGCACTGAAATCGCATGCTCATTGCTTTGGTCATGTTCATATACCACATTACTAAGAATCAGAAAAGAAGAAATAACTGCTTTGGTTTTTTTTTCACATACAATTTCCAACAAAGATCTGAGAGAGAATTTTCCAAAAATGCTGCAGACCAGGATAAATTAACATCCTCCAGCATGCATCCATATCTACATGATTCTCAGTTTTATCTGCTTCTCCTGACATCATTCCTGAAGTGCAACGTAGTACCAGGAGCAGCAGCATTAAATTAAATTAAACAGCAGATCCTCATTTGTGAGGGTCCTTCCCCACTGCCAAAGCAGAGTAAAATGAGAGGTTAAGTAAGATAAAGGAGACAAAGGCTTTGTTTTCAAAAAGGCATCACTTCAGAAGGCATCTCCTCTTCAAAAGCTTTGGAGCTGTCTTTCCTGTGTCTGAAAATACTTCATTTTATATACATACATTTTACTGAGAAAACATTCAAAATTCACCTTGAAAGTCAGTTATGCTGCATGCCTGTATGGACCAAGGGCTGGGAGGAGGGATGCCAAATGCTGGATCTTTTCATTGTGCCCCTGCCTCTCCTGCTTCATCCACTGCCCCAAATCAGCCCCGTCAGGTGAGTTTCTGTCTGAAGTTGAGTCAGGATTGCAAACTCAGCCTCAATGTCTGCTCTGCTGTTCGTACATCAGTAGAGAAGAAGAAAGAAACAATTCCCCCTCCCTGAGCTGAGACAGACTGCTCAGAGCCCACTGGACACGAGCACATGGTCCAGTGTGTGTCTGCAGAGCACCAATCTACAGCATCCACAGCCTGCTGGACGTGCCAAGTAACTCCACTACTCGGGACAGTCTTCTTAATTGTTTAGGTAAATTTTTCTAATTGTTAGCACTCCTCTGGGTTATTCCCATTGGAATTCTTGTTCCTAAAGACCAACAATAGACTAAAGCAAATTGTATTACTTTGGGACTGTTGAGGCTGTTGAGGCTCTTGCATTGTTTTTTCTTCTTTTCAGATAGCAATTACAGGCTGTGAAGTGTTCTAACTTTTTTTCCCCCCCCCAGTACATTGCACTGATGATCTTCCTGACCACAAGACGATTACAATTAATTAGCTCATGATCTTTCACTTAGTGAACTTGGTTAACAACATCACATTCAGAACTCCAGCTATATTTCCAAGCCATCAGGTTCACAGCATTTTATATTAAAGCTAACAAATAATTTCAAGAGATGCTTTTTCACTTTTTATAAATTGAAGTCAATTTGATCAAGACATGAGCAATGCAATTTTCAAAGTCCAGGAAAATAGTTTGGTGCCTAATCATGGTAGAAGAGTCAACCCTTACAGACTCCTCTTTAAATTCCTAGTCTAAACAATCATATTTCTTAAGCAGAAAAAGCAACACTGGAATAAAAAGGTGTAAGCTATTTGAAGGGGTTTTTTTCTAATATAAAAAAGTGAATTTTTTTTTTTTTAATATAAGAAGCATGCATTTTCTGGCCAGCTTCACTTTAAAGGAATTTCATATGCACAATTAAGATATTAAACATGGGCCCAACCATGTTATGAATTTAAGTATGCCAGTACTGACAAATCATTGGCACTTAACAGTTCTGTCTTTAAAATCATCATAATTTGACTTCAGAGCACTGCAAAAAGCTATAAAAGGATTTTAAGAGCTGGAAAATGACTTTTCTTTCCAGACTGCTCAGAGAACTGTACATTCATTGTACTTTTGAAAGCAATGTGACTTGTGAAACTGGCCACTTTCCCACCCATAACATCTTAGAGATGTTTATAGCACATGATATTTTAATTGCCTGGTGACAAAATTATTTGGAAATAGATCAGTTTCACAATGCATTTGCTTTGTATTTTAAACAAAAAAGTTTGAATATTACTAAGGTCTGGACATAAGCCTGACAAAACAACACAAATGTTAGGGGAAGGTGTCCATAGCCCATCACCCTTAGTGCATCCATGAATCCATATGCACAAGCTTAGGTGTGGCCAACAATCATCTGGGTGCATCAGAGATTCATAACCCTCATCAAGTTTAAGCCAGGCCATGTCCTCTAAAGGATGGTCTTCGCAAGCAAGCAGTGGCTGCTCAGACCAGCACTTTTTTTTGTTTGTTTTTGGTGAATAAAACCTCAGTAGCTTCTAAACAACTACTGCTATACTGCTATTTGAAATAGAGAGCTGCTGGACAAAAGACAGAGCTACTCAAAAAAATGTATCAATTCATTCTACAGTCAAATTACAACATTGTAGTCTGATTTGCATAAACCAGGCTGCAGAATTCCATCCAGCCAACTGTTTGTTTTTTTGTTTGTTTGGTTGGGTTTTTTTGGTGCATGTATGGAGGAGTATTTTTTACACAGTCTCTCCCTGAACCTACAGGACTGATTGGATGTGAATGGGATGTCTGCTGCCTTTTAAGCCAGATTTTCCACCTTTGATTTGATGCATAAAATACGCAAACGGCTTTGGATACATCACCTGGGGGACTGGCTTTGACTGGATGTCACACCTCTAAACCTGGACTCTTTTTTTATAGAACCAGTATTGGATGTGGTGATGTAGCCAAACTCCTGCAGTTCTGGAATTTGTGCCTCACTTTCTCTAAGCCCATGCACAGAGAAAATTCAATCTGCCAAACACACACCAACAGATTTTTCTTAACATCCCACCTTTTTTAAGAGGTAGTCAGGAGGGTTGATTTGCTTGGCGACTACATTCAGCAGAGAGGGGGAAAATAATAAAGTGTTTAAAGGTTTTTCATTGTAGCTTTTTAATTTGGAAGCTCCTTTCATTTCCCAAGATTTTGATTTGTCTTATTTTTAAATTATCATACCAGGGTTCACAGGTAACCTTACAAGGCATTTTGAAGTTAAAAATCAGGGAAAAAAGTACTTCAGTACAATCCACAGTTTTAGACTGTTGAAACTGTGTGTGCAAAGGGTAAAGAATTTTCTTTTAATTTTATTTTACAAAGCACACAAAATATACACTGTACTTGACACGTGCACAACCCAAGGCACTTGATCCAAGTCCCATTTACTGCACTTGGTAATTTGCAAATTTAGGTCCTGCTGAAATATCTGAAAGGAAACCCTCTTATGAGCATGATTTTGATTTACAGCAGCTAAAGTTCCTAGCTGTAGATGAGTCTCTCAAATATTTGTTTATATGAAAAATGTGGTCCCACTCCTAAACTGGGATTTTACTGGAAGGCTGTGGTGGAAAAGGAGTTACACCAGCATTCCTTGCCATATTAGAGATAATGTTTTGTAAATGGGGACTGACCTTTAGCTGTACCAACACTAGTAGGTCTCACTGTAATTTATTCCTTCATGGGATTTCCTCTCTGGTGCTTCCCCAGCTCTGTGGCCTTGTTTGTCAGCTCAGCAGAGCCTGTAAGAGAACATCCCCACGTAATCCACGTCACATCCTTACCCGGAGCAAGGGGAGCCAGACACCCTGAAATATGGAATGTGCATTAGCCAGCATGCTCCATAAAATTTCAAAGCCTGAGACCTTTTCACAGCCTGACAGATTTTCCCATATAGCTTTCCACATTCCTGGCATAACCCAATACAGGCACTGCAGGCTGAATGATAAACAGAGACTCCTTCAGGAAACCTTGGGAAAGTGGAGTCTCAGATTATTATGCTTTGCTCTGAATATTCCACAGGTGACCAAAGGCTGCACAGCCCATTTTTTCAAGACAGACAGAAAAAGTAAAAATGGGATAAAAAAAGTAACTAAAAGTATCTGGCAATGACCTAGCACCACCTTCAAACACTATCTTTTGTGAAAAATAAAAAATACTTCAGTAGTTTCCGATCCTGGAAAAAGCAGAAGCAGCATTTCAGCAGACACGATTTTATATTGGTTTTGCATCAGGTGCATCAAGGCATTTTATTACAAATAAATAAAATTTAACTGCAAATCATGAGAAGCATGAAAAGACATTTCTGCTAATTGACTCACTTCTATTTTTTCTGTTTACCAGCTGTGGCTTACACATATATCCACTGCAGCCCCAGTCACAGGCAAAGTGCATCCAACACTCAGAAAGCACTCAGAAAACATGAGCCTTGCCACAGGCAGCACACACCCACTGAACCAGGCTCTGAGCAGCATTCAAACCATGCAAAAATATCCCAGAGTGGAGCCAGGGCAGGTACACACTGCCTGGCTCCTCCAGGTCACACCCCAGGGGAAAGCAGAGCATCTTCAGAGCTGCTCTGCTTCCCATCAGCTGTCAGGGGCTCCGAGCTGGCACAGGTTTCAGGCATTGTTGGGATGTTCTGGCCACACTCAGGGCTTTGCAGCCTGTGGAGCACAGGAAGAGAGGGGCAGCAGAGGATTGCCTCTCTCCCAGAGTGACTTCTGTGGTGCAAATCCAGAGCAAAACCTCTGAGAGCAAAGCCAGGAGCCCCGGCCAGGTTGAGTAATGAGGACCTTGTGTGCAGCCACTGCACGTAGTGAGAGCACAAAGTACAAACAAAATAATGCACAAAGGACCACGGACACTGTGCCTGTGTTAGAGCTGGGAAAGCTTCAGCTGGTACTGTTTGCAGTGGCTGTTGGGATCAAAAGAGGAAATGTGTCGCTCCCAATCTACAAAAACCTGTCCTATCTGTTATTCAAAATTAGCTGTTAAAATAAAACAAATGTGTAACCATGTTTCTGACCATAGATTTGGGCAAAGCACTGGACTGGGTCATACTTTCATCAGGTGATACCCTTGTTTGTGACTGGACAGCAAAAACAGATCCTATTGCCTCTGCTCCCTCCTCACACTACTCTGTGATGCCAACAAAATGACAGAGCAGTATTTCCACACTGCATCTTTAAGCAGGCAAAATCTGAAGAGATTTTGCCACTAAGATTTCTGCCATTCTTATTGATTTAAAGAAAAAAAATGTTTGCAGGAAATAAACTGAAATCTCATGTCATCAAAAAAAAAAAAATTGATTTTGTGTTCTTTAGCATTCATTTAACTTTAAATTTTATGCAAAAGGAGAAAGCAGGTTCATTAATTAATAGATATCAAGTGGAAACTTGATATCCAAATTTGATATCCACTCTGTTGAGGTCAAGGTGCTAAATGGCTAAGCTGAAATTCTAATACTTAGTGCAAACCATAGGCATGTCAACACCTGACTAAATCTGGGAAAATACATCCCCAACTACAGAACAAAACAAAGCCAAGAAATAAACAAAAAATTATGCTTTCCAGTGGTGGAAGTAAATATTGAGAAGTAACTGACAACTGAGGAGACCACATATTTTAGTAATTTTGCTCACCTACGGAATGGAGTGAGCTATGAGTTGAGTAAGAGCTGTCAGGATTTCCAGTTCTTCTATAAATTGAATCAGGGTGGTCTGAAGACAAGGAAACAAATACATCCAGGAAAGGTTTCTCCTTTTCACACACAACACAAGCAGCATTGATCCTAGCCAGTGAGGAATTTCTGGGAGACAAAATTCCCAGGTAATGGGCTGAGGGAGAACTTGGAAAGAACCACGACTCCAGTTCTGCTGAAAAAACGTTAATGAGAAAAAAATTCTTTTACTTCCCAAACATGTCTTTACAGTCTTGATCTAGAGACACTGATAGAGACACAGATTGCTCAGAACATATCCATTTCTACATATAATTATATCAAAAAGGTTATACATTTCAGTATACATTATCTGTAGAGCTTATTTTATTGTTAAGAATATTACTCTAACATGTAGATGACAGAAACTGAATTATTAGTGATATTCATCACTAATAATCATTAACTATTTTCCACCAAATGTAAATTTATCTGGTTTTAAGGTAGATCAAACAATATTTTGATTAAGTCTACATTTATAGAATCCAGCCTGAAACCTCACATTTTTTCCCAAAATACAACTATGTTAATAAAAATCTCAAACTAATCAGCATAGAAGTTACACATACTCTTAGCTAGAGAAAAATATCATGAGTAGAATTTGGGGGAGACTAATTCCCCCAAGCACACCAGAAAATTGGTAAGCATCTTTATCTTCACGTCCAAAAATAATCACTCTTGTGTGATGGAAATATATTTTAAATAGCTTTTTTTTTTTTTTAAGTTATCCACCACTTGAACTTTCCAATTAATCCCTGCGAGCCATGAAAAAATGCCTGATGTAACACTGCAATTTTAAAATCATCTGTGGCCACTGAAGCTGACCAAGCCACCATGTGTGCACACAATCTCCACCAGCAGTTAAAGACCAAGCTGCAGAACAGGTGATGCCACCATGTGGGGCCTTGACTGCTAAATGAGGTCAACTGACAGGCACTGTTCTGAAGGAGGGGGACAACGTGGAAAGAAGAGCCAAGGTTGGAGAGGAAGCTTTGGGAGGCTGAGCAGCAGCCTCACAGGCAAGCTCCTATTGTGCTCAGAAACAGAAAGAATTTGACATCTGACCTCTCCTAGGAGAAAAACCCAAGCAGCATCTCCAGAGTAGGCAGTGAAGCATGGAAGTGCACTGTCCACACAACAAAGAGCAGATAAAGCATGACACACTGGATAAACAGATAAACAGGGGCTTCCTGGGTGTCTCTGGGAAACCCCTGAAGATCCATGCTTTGAGAAACAGTGCTCAGATATCTTGTGAGAAGTTCTGAAACATCACAGACTGCTCTAAAACCCTCCAAATTCACAGCTCTTTTTAGAGTTTTGTGACTCACTTCTCCACAAGCCTGATTCTTGTTTCAAGCAACATTAATGTTCTCCTCTTCTTCTTTATCCAGGCAGGTGGCATTTTGCATTGTGCCCAATTGTGGCAAAACAGGCCATTTATTTTTCAAAAGAGCAGTTAATGAACATTCTCCCCCATTAGTATGGCTGGTAAAGGCCTCAGTCCAGAAGCAGAGGTGAAGCACTGATCACAGCCCTTCCCACGGCAGGGAATGAATCTCCATGACATCAGAATTAATCCAGAATGACTTTTTGCTCCAGATACATCCAGTGAAATGGGCAGCTTTGTTACCAAGAACTCCCCAATCAGACACTCCCCATTCCACAGATCTGCACAGCAGGGAATGCTTTACTTGTGTGGAACACTTACCACCACATTGCTCCAGGTTTCCTTCAAAGCAATTTATGTCCCATTTTGGGCTTCATCCATTGTGTGCATCGTAAGCTTCTTCTAAAAAACAGCTTGGGAATCTGAACTCTAAAAACAAATAATATCCGAGCCTCTGGAAGGCTGCTCAAGCAAATATAGTCAGTCAATAAAATAATCTCAGCAGAATTCCGAGTTGTGTCCTTGTCTGATTTTGGACCAGCAAAGAATGCACAATCAAACCCCATTACCCAGGGCTTTGAAAACACAGTCTTCAAAATGGGATGGATTTGAAATCACTGGTTTTCCTGCACCAATACCCTCACTAGTGCCTTCTGTCAATAATTAGATAACTCAGGGGCAGGTGAAAAGACCTGACTGATCTGAGACCACTAATGATGAATCCTGTCAGATGGATATTTTGTAATAAATTTCTCCTCCTTGCATTGTAATTCTCACATGCAGCCTGAGGAGAGGTAAGCAGGTTTTTTTTCCTTTTTTTCAAGTTGGCAGCGGATCTTACTCAAGGTCAGTTGCTTGGTGACAAGTTTCTCTGGCTACAAAATAAATATTCCACATCTGAAATATTTGAGAAAACACAATTTTTCCTAACTACATTCCACAGTACTTGGGCCATGGGGTTTCCCAGAATAGTATAAAATGTTAACAGGATTACACAAAGGACTCCCTCCAATTAGATTATTGCTCTAAGACAGACACAGATCCGTCCCCCAACACAGCACTTCTCACATATTCTTTAAATAGTATGTTAAACCTGCTCCAGGGTCTGGAGCTCATGTGAAGTAGTTTAACTGCCTAGGAACAAATTAGCTGGCTGGATCCTGTGCCCTTTTAAATGTAGGTGTGGTGGGAGACATTTTGCAGGGAATGAAAAACTGGAAGTCGCTGTGTTCAGTCTGAGGTGCCCGCCAAGGAAAGCACATCTAAGGAAAGAGACAAGGGAGCAAGACACAAACCCAGGTATCTCACCACCAGGGATGCTCCTGGAAGTCCCTGCTCTGGGATCAGCACAGACAGTGTGGGAGTCAGGTGTCTGCAGGCAGCTCCAGTTCTCCCTGCCATCCTCCTCTGCATCCTTTTTAGTACAGCACTGCTCTATCCAGGACACAGAAGCTGAAGCCAGTTCTTCCAAACCTCTCAAAACATTTGTCCCAGTGATCTATTCTAAGTACCATCACGGACAGATTCTTATTTTTCAAATGCAAAGAGAAATACTGTGTCCTGGACCAGTAGGGAAGAACCTGCAGAATCAGCTAACTCTGCACCTTTTCCCATCATAATGACAGGGGATGTCTTCAAAGAGACAAGCATTTAGTGATGCTTCTTTAATACCCTTTTCAGCTCTCAGCACTCTGTAGCATAAGAATTTCCTGCATTTAATAGCCCTTGATGAAGCCTTCTTCCATGAATTTGTCTTCATACAATGACTAGGAAGGAGAAACAACTAATTCTAGATTTTATGATTTGGTAATAATTCCCAGAAAAGAGCACCAATTATATGGAGTTTTTAAAAAACCTATAGCAAAGAAAAAAGTATTCCTGAAAGAGCAAAATAGGGACTCTCCACCTCATTAAGTATCAGTTAGAAACTTGGATGAAGAGTTTTAAGGCTGCCAGTTTTCAAAGGGGAGGCAGTCAGGAAATGGGTTTAAACTCACACACTATAGACATAGGTTCAATAGATTCAAGTATTCCTTTAAATAGAGGATCCAGGTTTCAAACTCACCTGGGCCTTTCAAAAAAAAGAAAATTTAGACATGTACCACTCATATGCAGTCTGGGGATCTAAGGTCAACATACAAAATTAAAAGTCTCCCACACATACCTAAATGCTGTGGGTGTTTTCATTCTAAATTTTTTTTGTTTAAATTTCTTCATACACCCAGAGCACTCACATCTCAGAGCTGGAAGCTCCACATCTGTGGGATAGTCAACTGTGAAAAGGGTCTGGACACTAACTACACATATCTGGGCACTCATTAACACCTTAGAGAGAAGAAAGTATTGGTTTCTTCTAATTCATATGGGGAGGTAGAACTTTTCCTCCATTTTGTTATATTCATTTGCCAAGGAGATTATTTTTCCCAGATGTTCCTGCCCCATTTGCTGGACAGGATGGACAGTGGTTGCTTTATAAATTCTCATGTTTTCTTCATTATCAGCACTCTGTCCATATTGTAGGAATTACTAATTTCCTCCTAATTTTCCTCCATAATGTGTGTGTTTTGCAGATGCTGATGAACACTTGCATATATCCGCATTATCTCATTTTGCAATAATAAAACAAACTACAGAAGAATTCCCCCTTTTGAATCTACTTATTTTACACAACTTACTTCAGATTCTCAGAATTTGATTTTTCAGTGTACTTGCTAGTTTGTTAAACTGGTACTAATTTATTTGTTAAACTGACAATCTGGAGTTTATGGTGATTGGCAAAGGCAAACAGCAAACTGGCAAATAAGCAAATTAGGCCCAGGATCTTCAGGTAAATAGCCACAAAGCAAAGAATGAGTATTTCTAAGTGTTTTCACTTAGAACTCCATGACTGACAAAGAATTAATTTCCTCATCACTACACTCAAAACTTGAGTCTTCCTAGAGCTCTGCATTTCATAGACTATCACTCTATTTCTGGGATATTCAAAGCATTGCTCCTGCAAGCTTCAGTCCCAGAGCACTTTGTCCTGTGCAACATATGAGTAAAATAAGCTGCCACAAAGCAAAAATTGCATATAAATCCTTAATTCTATTACTTTCTTAATGTTAGTGCTCAACTTTGTCACATCCTGTTAATACAGCACAATAGGTGCTCAGCATAAATTGCTCCACCAGCAAAACCAGAAATTTGCTGACAGCCAAAAAAAAGGATGTTACTTAGGTTTCAGGATTTATACCAATATTCTAAATGGATAGTGATCCAGCAAATGTTTTATCCCATTCTTATCCCTCTGACAGTTCCCTGGACTCTTTATTCCAAGTTCAAAGGAGTTTGCTAAATAAGTTTTAGCCTCCTGAGTCATAGAATCATAGAATGTTGTAGGTCATATATTTCCAATTCCACTTTTGTCCTGTCTGCTGATTGTCCAAACCATCCTAATTTCATCAGTGTCTCCACTCTCACTCCTGGAGCCAATTCTCTCTCCTACATGGTCTCTCTCTCCTAATGAAAGCAGTCCAGCTTGCCTTTCATTAACTATGCATGGCCCACTTATCCTCTCTAGCTAAAACCTCACCATAATTTCTTTTATTTCCCTGACAGTTTCCTTATCCTCATTTCCTCACATCATATCTGATCTTGTACCCCTTGAATCTGTAGTAGGTAGCTACATAATTTTCTTGATGTGAACAAAAGTTACATATCCCTAACAGGGCTGAGTAAAAATTATCTCCCAGAGTGGGACAAGTACATCTTTTCAGAAAAAAAATATTCCAGTATTTTTTTTTAGCATGGGAAAAACAATGTATTTTTTTCTAGTCTTGTTCTTGGAAGACATTAAACTGTTCTGGCTGAAACCTTCTGAAGAGAATTCAGACGGAGGCAGACACCAAATGAAACATGGAAAAATTTAGTTTGAAAAGCTACTTTGACAAAGTTGTGAGCAGCTGAAAATAGCCTTTAAGGGCTGGAAATGCCTGGCAGCCTTAGCAGTAGATGCTGTTACAAGCCCTGCCTGCAGTGAAAGGGCCACCCTATCAGGTCATCCGCTTTGGTGACAATCAAGCATAAACCCAACTGCATTTCTGGAGTAACTCCATGTCCCTGCCAACCAACCAAGACAGGACTTCTGCCATTTAATTGTCCAACAATTTGGTGCCTCCATGAATCCTGACAGGGGGACCCTCAGAACACTTCCCCACTCCCCAGGGCTGCGGCACTGAACACAAACTGCGAGATCTCCCCCAAGCCCCAGTTTCTGAGGTGGCAGTTCATGGCAAACAGCTGGTGACTGGGCCCCCAGCTGTCCAGATTCCCTCTGCCAGAGTCAGTCGTAGCCCTACTTGTGTCTTCAGCTTCCCCTCCCCGAATTTGGCTGGTAATGGACCTACCTAGGGTAATTAGGCCACCTGTTGCATCGCCAGATCCGTTTAAGGGAGTTCTTCAGCACTCCTGGTTACACGGTTTGACAGGAATTGTTTAAGTGGGTACCAGTGTAATGGCACTGCAAAGTGAAATCGTGGCATTATTTCAATCAATAAATATAATTACGTGCTCAGATTACTGTGAGTTGTTATAATTAGTTCTCCATACAGTCCATAAAATGCCAACTTGCTGCACGTTACATGATGAGGGATGGGAATGGCATTTGCAGATGATTGGGATATTGACAAACAATTGAGTTTTTACAGCTCGGAAAGATGTTTTATCCCTGCTTAAAAAAAAAAAAAAGGATCAGTTGTAGAACTTAAAAATGGCTATTTGTTTTGGGAGTAAATTTGGCTTTATTGGTACCATTGGTACCACAAAAAAGGTCACCATAACTTAGCACAGTCCTAACACAGACCAATTCTGCATCCACACATCAATACAGTTTTATTTTTGGTTTAGATGTATAAATAGGATCTATTTAATCTCTCTCTATATATATATATCTATATATACATCTAGACATATATTTATCTTCCCCCATCTTAGAGATTCTTTACAATAATGTCTTCAGGCAAAGAGTGGGGTTTCTTCCAGGTAGGTTACATGGTAATTTTGGCCACTGGTTCGCATGTAAATTATATAAACTAATATAAACATACCAAATATATTTATATATAATAAATTTTAATCAATCAATAAAAATACAAATAATTTTACATTAGCAAGGATTTTAATATCACAGTATTTCACTTTAATTTTTCTCTTTCTTTACACATACCTTTTTCATGTCTTGAAAGGGCACTCCACCCTGTAATCTTCATTCACTCTGTCCACTGCTCAAAACTGACATTAAGCACTTGTTTATTTTTAAATAAATTCTTAAATGGAAAAAAAATTCAACAGAGTATAAATATCTTTTAAATATCTAAATGCCAGCACACTGCTCCATAGGAAATACCAGTGGATACTTTCACATCATACCACACTTAAAGGGTTTAGATTTTTCTTATCTCCATGAAAAGAGAGAGGGAAAAGACCTACAGGGGTAAAGAGGAAGATCTCAATCTCCTTTGTATTTTGCACTCCTGAAAGTGTGATAGTCCTAGTTTTGTAATGCAGGATAAACAGGATGGCTTCCCACATCCTGCAGGATGGGATAACAACAATATGAATGCAATGAGAAATTAACCAAGTTGCTATTAAAACTGCTTTGAATGCATAAGGAGTTTAGTAGGCAACAAAATCTAAATTAACTCTTCAGTCAAAATTCTTATGATTATTAAATTAATTAAATGTGCCTCAAAACATGGATGTTCTAATAAACTGCTTGGGGTTGCAGCCAGTTTTACCATTGTAGGACACAGAGCAATATTACGCCAAATAATATTTGGCCAGACCACTCCTATAATCAGAGTGCAACTCACGTGGCTAAAATAAGGTCCAGATCAAATGTTTTAGGTACATAAGTACCAACAGATCCAGTCCATAGGTTATGGTCCATAACGACCACAAACTCTGATTTAGAGGGAAATCTTGAAACGCTGCCCTGCAGAGATAAAAAAAATGAAAGTTGTGAATTCCACACTGATGTCACTTCCAATATCCCCAGTAAACCACAACTTCACCTGTACAGCTTCTCATTACATCCACACTTTTAAACAATTAATACAAACAGTACACTGTCAAATGAAATTTCCATAGGACTGAAATAAAGAATGATAAGATTTATTTCTTAAAGGCACTATCAATTTCTCCACAAGCTTTGTTTTGCACAAAACAGCTCAGAATAGCAATGATTAACTGAAATAAGAAAAATGGATCGCTGTCACTATTTTTCCAGTTACTCATTATAAAAGGTATGTCAGCACATCAAGTAGACAACATTTTACTTTCCTTTTGTGGTTTGCTGGTGTTGGAGAAACAAAAAATGGACAGAACTATCGTTAAAATTAAGAATCAGAGAAACAGACAAGGGGTTAGTTACATCTACATATAATTCATTGTTGTCTGGCAGGATTTCAAGCCCATGACATGCACCTTCCAGCATTACAGGCTGTTTTGTAGATTGGTCATCCACCATAAATAAAATCTGGTCATCCACCATAAATAAAATCAAATCAATTGACCTGACATTTACCCTGCTTCACTGCCTAAGCACACACCAGCTCTCATGTCTGATTTTTAGGAGGGTTTAAAATACAAAATTACAAGGGCTGATGAGCAGTTACTAATGACAAGCCTGTAGGAGTGTGTGACTCAAGAATGGGCCAGAAACTCTGTATGGGAATACTGCAGGCTTTTACCTAGCTGAACTCTGATATCATCATGTGAGCTACCAAGAGATATAAAAATAAGTATATGAAGTGATAACCTTCCTTTTCACATGAGATAGAAAATGATGAAACAAAAAAAAAGAAGATTTTTAAAAAAATAATTTTTAAAGAGTGACTAGACCAAGGATAGTGCATTTCTTGGGCAAGGTAATACAATTTTCCTATCTTTACTGTAGAAAAATTCAGTTCTTAAAAGACAGTATTACACTGAGTTGCAGTAAGATTTAGGTTGTTTGACTTAATACAACACCTATTTTAAAGAAGTCAGTTCATTTGAAAAAAATTGCTTCCTTTTGCCAGGTAAGTTAAACCAAGAAATCCAAAGTCACTTTGTCCTTGGGCAAGTAGTCAAATTCTCCAGTGTCCTAGCAGGGTGCCTGTTTCAGGCTAGACACGAAGGTCACTTGCATGGCTTTGGTATCAAAACTCACTCATGTTGTCACCCCACTCATTGTTGGTGCTGAAGCACAGCCAGAGTCCATCGGACAATCTCTGAGACACAAATCTGTCTTCCATGGAACAGATTATTGCAGTGGTATCCACCTTCTACTGGTACTCATATACATCACTTGCTAAGAAATGTGAATATTTGGCAGGTCCTGGTCAGCTAAAATCATTCAGTCAGTTTCAGATCTGACTGGCTGGGAAGAGCCATGAGGAATTTGGTAACAAATCAACCAGCCAGGTAAAAATGTGCTCCTGCCAGCCCACAGCGTGGCATGTGGACACTGAGCACTCTTGGACTGCCCAGCAAGAGGGTTCCTTCCAGCTTGTTCACATCATTTAATTGGCAGAAGTCCACAAGTCTGTTCCCAACAGCAAATTCATGCCCAAGTTGGATAGGAAGTCATTTGACTCAATCAGTTGTCATTCCTTCCCCTCTGTCAGCATAGGGCTTTCTGAAGGATCTTCACTCAGCTGCAGTCTCAGCAGGTCATTTCTCTCTCATCAGATCCCAAGGTAAAAGCTGCTCTAGCTCCATTTACCCTACCCAGCTCTCCCCCATTGTCAATTCAAACCTGAACGAGCCTTTTGAAGTCTCTTAGTCCTCTTTTTTTGTGCCAGGAAACCTTTGGGACAGTTTATAATCTATATAAGCACTAAGACAGGACCACAAAATGAATCGTATTAATATAATTACAACCAGTAAAACCATCAAAAGGACTGATTCCATATTTAAGCTAGAATAAAGAGGTAATGTGAAAAAAAATACTCTGGGAGATCTAATTATATAATGCAGTATTCAGTTCTGCACAGCCAGCCCAGCAATTCCTCTAACATTCCAATCAAAGTGATCTCACTAGCATGTGAGAGAAGAGTCCAGCTGACAGATTTGGGACATGTAACGTACTATTTAGTCAAGAGGCCCCATGTGCTATTCATAAAGAATTAACAAACTCTTATATTGACAATGACAGTATTGTCAGAAGACCTTTGGAAGGGGGAAAAAAACCTCCATAAACTCCGTCTCTGTGAAGTTGGACTTTTTTTTTTTTGGCCCCTCTTTTCCAATGCTGATGTAATCTCCAAACATCTCCAGCAGCAGCTGCTCAGCGAAACCAGGCACCTTCTCCCTAGTCCCTTTCAGCAGCACACGCAGCACTTTCCAGCTCCCTCAAGACAATCAGGGCCTTTCTTTCACCAATTAGCTATCACTTCAAGAGTCCTGCGCTGTCCAGCGAGCTCTTAAGAATGGTCTTTGCAGGAAACAACACTGGAGGAGCTTTTTTTTTTTCCCCCTAGACAAATGAAAAGGGGAAGAAGGGGAGGGGGAAGAGGGGGACACAAAAAAGCACAAGAAAACAAATCAGAACACAGAAGCTGTCCAAAATGCATCGCTCATTTAGTACATGGACAAATGCAGAAATGTCCTCAACAGCCAAGGCTGGAGCAAAGCACACACACACACAAACAAAAATGCTCCTACTTTAGGAGATAGTTTGTTTAGTCGAATATGTTAAAAAGGTTTCATAGAAAGAAGTGCTCTTGTTACAGCAAGTCTGAGCCGTGCAACTGAAAGGGAATGAAACTCCTGTAAGATTATGCTCTGTTTCCTTATTTGGCTCTCCAAATGTAAAGCAGCATTATTTGAAGTAGGCACTATAGGAAAGAACTCGGTTTAGCTCACTTTAAATATAGATGGATTGATGAAATGAGTAATTACTGGAACTGTTAAGATCTTTTCAGACTTACTAACTAGCAAGTTCCTTTCCCCAGAAATAGCACTTTCTGTCTAAAAAGAAATTAAGGCCTGATTCAGAGACATAAGGCTTTGGGAATTCTACACTCTTTTTCTCTTAAATTCAGGGTACAGTAATACCTTGAGATTACGGGATACAGTAATATCCTTGGAGATGCCAAGTCCTCATCAGAACTAGCACAAGCTCCAGGACCCACTTCAGAAGAAAACAAGAAACTTCTATTGATGTTTAAGCTATTCCTTGCCTGAGCCTGGACATGTGGAATTATGATGGCAAAACTGGGAAGAATCAGCAGTAAGTGAAATGACTTGGATATGGTTCAAGCAATAGTCCTGTGTCAGAGCTGCTTCCTTGATTTTTAAAAATTCTGCATTAAACCAAATGCCATACCAAAATACTGACTGTCAGTATCCTCTCAAACTGTCACTTTCTGGTCAAATTTGTCCTTGATTGGGGTAACCTCATGGAAGTCAACATGTTGCCTACTACACAGCCAACAGAACCACATTTACACTGCAGTTAAAAAAGCTAAATAAAATAATCTGTTCCCTTTTATTGAATTGTGTATCAGAAGCAAAGCCCTGGACTTCGTAAACAGTTAAATGGTAGAGCAAAGCAAATACTTTCAGGGGTTTCAGGAGTTTGTTCACACTAATGGGTGTTCTCAACTACCACATGGATTCCTTAATGGAGGTGGAAAGTGTCAGAACTGATCAGATTGCTTAAAAGGCAAGAAAGTCTGACATACTGCCCTGCATGCATTTATGAGGAAATGGGAATCAACTCAAATTCCTCTGTTCAGGAAGGCTCAACCAAGGGATGAGTACACAAAATCAGGATTAAGGAGGAATCTTTGAGGAGGCACACCAAACAATGTCTTTTTATACCTACAGATTCCAAAAGCTGCTGAGTTTAAAGGGACTGCTCCTTTCAACTAGCAAAGACTTTGCTGAAAAAATGCAGCAGGCTGGAGAGAACAAATAAATACACATGTATGTATTACTAGGGTCACCTACAGCTACAGGAAAAAGGATAAAAGGGGCCCAAAAGGTCTACCAGCTTGCCCTAAAGCAAAATCAACTACATCATTCCTGACAGCTGTGTCTCTAACCTGCTCTTTTCTTTTAAGAGACCTGCACCCACACAGACTAGAAGAAAGGAAATCATCATCTCATCTGAAAGGGATTTCAGCAGGAAAAACAGTTTGACAAACTCTTCAGTGGCACCACAACCCCTGCAAGACAGGGGCTCCACAGTATGCACTCACTTGGGCAACTGGCTCATTTGGTAGCTGTATAATTAATTATTGGCTGAGGCGACAATACCCGAATTTTTTTTAGAGAAGCAGTATCTTTGTACCAGCCCATCTGGATGGCTCCAAGGAAAGTGCATCTTTTGTGACAACCCTCTTCCTCCAGCGTGGTGCAAGGCAGCTGTCTGTGCTCCATCAGCCTTGCTGAAAACCACTGATTTCAGCATGAGCTGCAATCCAGCACACCCCATACCTTGGCCACCAGCTCCAGCTCACTCTGCTAGCCCCGAGGAGCCTGGTGGCTACTTAAGGGCACACCCCAGGGATGAACTGGGGGTTCACTGCACTGCCAAGGGAACAGGTGCCTCCTCCTGCCTGGGCTCACGAGCAGCTCTCAGCTCCGGCGGTCCCTGCTAGGTGTCAAAGGCGGAACAGCGGCGGCACATTCCTGGCGCCTGGCACCGGGATGTGCCCAGGACAGGCTGACACAACTTCCCTGCCAGCTGCCTGGGCAATGGCAGCTCCCTGGCTCCACATGCCACGGCTGTCAGCTTGGCAGCCCGCTTTTATTTGCACACAGGAATGCTGCCCAAAATGGAAGGACATGCTTTCCTGCTTGGATTTTGCTCCTTGGGACAGATTTCCTCCCACGGAAAATTAATGGCACGGCATAAGCAAGGCAAATTTAAATGCCAGATGAAAACTGGTGTGGCTGGATTTTAGAAAATGCAGTTTAACATGGGCAGTTATTCTTCCCCTCTTTGCAAAGTATTTTGAGAACAAGTGAGGAAAAGGACTATGTAAAGCCTATACATTGAGCATTATTATTTGGATTTCCCCAAATTTACTTTTTCACACAATAGATGTTCCTAATGTCTGGCACCATTTTTAATGATGTGCCTTTTTTGAAGAATGTGTGCTTTATCACCCACAAAAGCATCCTCTCTGTTCAAAGTTTATTTTATTAAAATCATTTTTCAACCAGTCATCTCTCTAGGGAACAATGACATGATAGAACAGTATTTCTGATGGGCAATATTTTATTACTAACATGTGTTTTCATCACACAATATTATTACCCTATTCTGCTATAAATCCTCCAATTATTTATTAAAATCCTCCAATCTGTCGCTATTTCCAAGACAAATTTAATATTTTGCTTTTAAATTATCACATAATTAATTGTTCTGGTAAATGCCCATTGAAGGGTAGTTTAGGGGGGAAAAAAGTACATATTATGCAGTCTTGTTGACTTTTAAAATGTAAGGCAACAGATTTCACATCTCATTTTCCAATTCCCTTATAAAGCAATCTCCTAAAATATCACTACACTCCCAAAATTTTAAAATATCAAGTAAACTTACAAGTGGCAAAGCAGACAATACAACAATAATCCTAAACCACTCACTGTTATCACCAGTTTGAAGTATATCCCAAAAAAAGTAAATTAGAATGAAAAAGTAGGATATTTGACTTACTGCATTTTCCACACATTCAAAAGTCAGGATATCTACCAAAGGAAGCAGCGAGGAGTTGCAGGTGTTGGCAAGGCTAATAAGAAGTTCTGAGTTCTTTGTTAAAAAAAAAAAAAAAAAGGAAAAATTCAAGACCAGCACTTATCTGACAGAATCACGTTCCTTCTACAGTTATCAGAGTCAAAAAGGCACCTTGCTCCAGGTTACATATGTGAAACCTCCTGAGCAAGCATTCTACATCACATTGAAAACAAAGTACCACTTAAAAAGAGTCAGATCAAGACGTCACCGCTTTAGAGAACAAAAATCTGACATTCAGAGTCGATTATTGCTCCACCTAAGTTGTGATAACGTGCACATATCAAGATCATTAAGTCCTGCATTGAGTCAAAGCAAAGTCAACACCTGCCCCACGGGTTTTCTCCTGGAAAATCCCCAGCAAACACACTCCTCCTACTGTAATCAGCTCGGTATGCCCATTTCCATGATCAAGAACAACAAGGACAGACAGAAGATACTTCATTTATTACATGTTTCATCCATTAAGACTTACTTCAGCCTCCAAAATACCAGAAGTATTAGTAAAACTCCAGCTCATCCTGGAGATGTCAAAAGTGAGATTTAAATGCAGCAAAAGAGCACAAATCGCAGGAAACAGCAATAAAAGTGAAGGGAAAGGACTAGAAGGAAATGAAACAAAACCTTATAAATCAGTCTTAAAAGTGATTACACGAAGACATCTGTATTTCCAAAAAGACTTGATGAGACCTCTGCTGTCATTCCATCACCACCTCCATGTGCTGCTGGACGGGGCAATGGTCAGCAGGAGACACCTTGGTTCCCTTTCATTTACAGGAATTTCTTACCAGGAATGTGACCAGAACACGACCCAGCAGTAGCAGAATAGATCACATACAGGCCATGATACTTAATGGCACCAATCAATTAAAATATTAACAATGCCCAAAATGTCCACCTAATCATGAACAAATACAAAAATACAAAAATACTTTGTGACTCAACAGAAAAAAAACCAAAACAGGGATACATATTTAAATTTACATTATAAAGTTCAGAGCAGCATGTTATCAAATAATTATTATCTCCTTAGTGATCAGAGAGACCATACACAATTTGCTAAGTTTTCACACTCAGCTAGATGCCAAATTTTTGGGGTAGAAAGAACCTCAGGGTTTTTTTGCTGAGGAAATTAAGGAATTATCACCAAATTTGACCAGGCACAATGATCTAGCCCTAAATCAACCTTTTCTGGTGCTCTCCTTCCATCAGTAGATTTTTTTTTCTCCCACTGAATTAATAGAATTCACATCAATACAGCAGAGAA
Organism: Agelaius phoeniceus; assembly: GCF_051311805.1. Taxonomy (NCBI): domain Eukaryota; kingdom Metazoa; phylum Chordata; class Aves; order Passeriformes; family Icteridae; genus Agelaius; species Agelaius phoeniceus. The sequence goes on along the minus strand of NC_135270.1, from coordinate 8,274,666 downwards.
TTTAATGACTACTATTTTTGACAAAACAATGTTTCAACAAAATGCCAGTTTTTCAAACACAGAAAACTGGCATAATATGCTTCAGTTTTGACAAAGTATTTGCCAAGAGCTGCTTTCCAGAACCCTACAATTCAAGATCAGTACAAACCAGACAGATCACAGTCTTCAAACATTATGCAGTCAAGGCACTCATGCATAAAACCACAGTTTGAGCCTTTTGATGAGTGCTGTGGTCACCTGTCTCTGGCCTATTCCCAAGCCTCCCTTCACTTAAGATCCTTGTTTCCTTTTCACTGTGCAGAAACCAGACTGAGACTTTCAGAAATGTCACAGGATGGAAAACTCACCTCCCTCTCATCTGCAACTCCATGTCTTAGGCAGACCAGATCACTTGGATTATGCTCTGCCTGTGCTGTACCACAAAGAGTTCAGACCCAAACCTGCCTCTGGTTTACAATTAAATTTGGATGTCCTGGTCATCCTTTGTTTTGACTGCATGAACCAATAGCCCTGAGGTCAAAGTTCCAATGATAGGCCCCTGGGCCTCCACAAGCTGCCATTTTCCTACAAGGTCCACCAGGTGACAAACTTAACAACTAAAGAAAAATTCAAACTTTCTAAAACCAACCATAAGCAAAATGTGCTCTGGCAAACTACAGACCTTGGAAACGACTTGAAAATTATATCACTCCACTCATAAAATGCAGTTATTGAAAAGAACTGTTACCCTTTATAAGTGATAGAAGGCAAACATTTCACATGCTGCACTGACACTGCTCCAAACCTCGTTTTTTCTATTCAAAAATGAAAGTCGGGCTTTCAGCAAACTACACTGTGTTTTGAAGAAGTTTTTCATTCTACTAACAGGTTATCCTGCTTACTTTTAAAGTCTCTTTGCACACAAAAAGAAGGGGAGCTGGGACAAAGAAGGAAAGAAAAGAGTCCATTCGAAAAAATTACACTGCTAGATTACAAGAGTTGAAAGCTGGTATGTAACTTTGCTCCGGGTGATCAAACTGCTAATCAGGAATGCTGTTGGGAACAGAATGGAATTCCAAATAAATTAGCCATATCCAAGAAGCCAATAAAACACGGGATTAAGGCTCACAAAGAAAACAAATTTATTCAGCCTACTTTATCAGAATTCTTAATAATGTGTACTACTTTTTCTCATCGCAGTCTGAGCTCTTCCACTGGAACAGTGTGGAGAAGGGAAAATGAGTTACACTTCATAAATCTTCTACTTGTACAGACACCTAAAACTCTTACAGAGAGCAAAACACACAATGTCATTCTATATAAATACATATGCTTATCACAGCCATGGAAGAAAAGTGTAGATTTATTTCTCTGACTTCATTTCTGAGGCACCTGACCAAAGAAAAGATGCTACACACTTCTGGGAAAATCTACAAAGCTGAAGGAAAAGGTTAGAACTTCACTGACCTCCATGCTAAAATGAGGTTCAACACCATAGTATATATATTGAATAACTAGCTACAAAAATAAATCTCTCTCCTCTGTGACAATCCCATTGCCTCAAGTATAACAAGGAAAAATTGCAGTACTGTGGCTGAGGTACTGTCTGCAACTCAGAGCATTTGCTGTTTTCACCTCTGACAGCATCCCAGAGAAACTCTTCATAGCAGCTTATGCCAAAATCACAGGAACATTAAAAGATGTGCTTAAGCTGCCTCTCCTTGAATTGGAACTTTAATCTTTTTTAGGCTGGTTTTCCTCATTTGTGAAATGGAGATTATACTAGGCTCTTACAGCAGTTTGGAGACAGAACTAAATTTTTGAAGCATTTTTGTATTTAAAAAGGAGGTGAAATACTCACAAGAATTACTTCATTCAGGATCTAGAAACATAGAGAAATATCCTCCTGTGATAGAAATGCATGTATCATCTTGAATTCTGTGAGAATTAGGTGAATCATAAACATATTCTCACTTCAAGCCATACATTGTCCAATACACTTATTCACTGGAAAATAAGAGACTGAGGACAATACCACTTGCATTTACATGACTCTGCCATATTTCCCTGAGAATCTGTGCATGATTCTATAACAAAATTCATCAAGCAAACCACCAGTTGAGTGTGAGTGTTGGGGATTCATATGCCTGGTGGTTCCCAGCCATGGCAATGTCCTGCTTTCCAAATGACCAAACTGCATGAGCCATTTCATATCCATGGGTGGTATACCAGGTATTTTCTAAAGATTTTTTTGTCCCAGGAAAGGGGGAGTCCCTGTGAGAGACCAGTTGCATCCCTTCCCCTTCCTGTGATGAAACAAATTAAATGCTATTTTTATTATCACCACTGTATCTAGTATTTCATTAAAGCACAAAAGTATGTGTTTTATCAAGTGTGACTTACATTTATTTTGTTGTCAAGTGTTTCCTCCTCCCTGTAAGAAGATAAAAATGGAAAGAAAAGAATATATTTCCGAATCCTCTTCTCTGGAATTGCATCTCCAGAGAGTGAGGGTCAAATGATGAAAGCCATTGCTGTACCATCAAGCCATGTGACTGGAAGGGTTCTGTCTATATCTCAATGACTCCATTAAATCCACATTAAAAAAAGCTTGATTTGCACAAAATATTTTATATTAAATATAAGCTATGCTTTTGTTCAGAAAAATTAACCAAGAAAGCAATAAGCACAAAGAAAACTTTGCATGAATACCAAGGAAAAGCACTGATTTTCATTTTCAAAAGGGTCTCCTTGAATAAAAACTAATTTTTTATTATTAACTACTGCAAGAAAAGTTTTGATTCAGGGAACAGCAGAAAAGGATATTTTCCCAGAGATTTTGAGCACATCAGTAAATTGTTTCAAGTTATTTGAGACAACAATTGTGGCAAATGAACTACTGGTCTAAAAAATGTTACCTTGTTTTATCTTGACCTGCCAAACAGGGCTGTGTACACTCTGCATTAATGGATGATTTATGGGCTTGAGCTGAGCACAGGTGCAAGGGCTTGAAGACTTGGGGTGGATTTCTGCATTTCCAGGATACAGACCCAGGATTTCTGAGGGAAGAGAAGGAGGATGGCTGCTGGCAAGGAGCAATGATTCTCCACTGACTCGCTCTTGGCTGATCACAGGCCAAGGAGACGCATTCTGAATTACCACACTAAATATTTACCTTTACAAAATAATGTCACAAGTTACAGCTTGATCAGCAAGTGCACTCCTCTTGTACACTGAAAATTGAGGTACATCTGAAATTTAAAAAAAAAACAAAACAACAAAACTCAGAAAATAAAGCAAGTAGGTGAAAGGTAACTGTATCACTTTACAGACACAAGCTCCCCTCTGATTACAACTAATTAAGATATTCAGCAGCCTTAAAACAATACCGTTTTTAAATCAATGTACCCAGCCAGCATCCACAGCTTTTTGTGATGACAAATGCCCTTTGAAAGAGTTAATAGGCAAAGGTTTGTGCTGGCAATGAATAGGGCTACCTTTAATTGATCCAAGAGCCTTAGAGAGCCGTCTTATAGCATGATGATGTATTTGGGTTGCAAGTAGGCCAAAATAAGCATAAAGAAAATCTGTAAGACCATGAGACCTTTCATTTTTTCATTGCAAGGGGGGACAGCGGGGGAGAACTGCTGGGGAAAATGAGAGAACTATGATGGGGTTATCTTTGTGCTCTGGCACTTAAAATAGATAAAACGACAAATTTTGAGGAAAAGAGAGGAAGTGATCAGGCCATAATTCTTAGAATAAACGTCAAGATGTACGGAAATGTACAAAACAAGGCTTCTTCAGAATTAAAAAAAAAGCCTTGAAAAAAGAGGAGATGACCTAATGGTATAAAGAAACATTGATTAAAGAGATACCCAGAGGGAGAAAGATATTCCATCAGCTTTAACAAACACTCTATGGCCCTGCATTCCCTCTTAACTTCTCAAGTAAGGGGAGAAAAAAATGTCTGTGGAAGAGGCAGTCACATGGATCCATTTATAATTTTCCCCCTTATTCCCTGTTCATCTTTTGCATGGTTTTGTTCAAGATGTACAGGAAATGCGCACACTAAAAGCAACTCACAAAATTAAACATGATAGGTTAGTTGTGAATATTTTATCCTGAGTAGCCAAAAAAGAAACAAACAAAAAAATTTTATAAGGAATATAAAATCCATTAAATCATATATTTTCTTGATGAGACTGATAGCAGTTTATCCATGCTTACACTAGTCTTTCATCAGAACCTCACTTTTGGCAGAGTTCCTCCCTCACAAAGCAAAAGCTAAACAGATTTCCTTGAACTTCCACAGGTGCAAACTTTATGTCAAGGTAGAATTTTTCAGGAAAGTCTGAGGCAAATCAGACAAGAAAATTCCTAGTCTAAAATACTATTTTCAAACAGAATTACTGTGCAAGCATACTATCAACAACTCTGTAAAAAAAAAATCAAACAGCAAGTTGTTGGCATCTGAGATTTTCTTAGAAGACAGATATGGGAGGAGCTAGGAAAAAACAGTTGACATTGCTCCTAAGAAATAAAGAAGCAGAGCAATAAAATATCCTGCTCCAATATATGCATCCAGATGCATTAGGAAAAGTGTGTCAAGACCAGTTTCAACCTGAAACAGGGAACAGACAAGCTGTTCTCAAATTCCTGTTCATCCCAGAGCCATGAACAAGCCCTCTTCTAGCAGCCACCAAACAGAAAAAGGTACAGAGCCTTCATTGTGGTCTGGGTAAAAATGAGGATTGAACTTACCTCTCAAAACAGCGATACATTGCCTCACTAGGAATATTTGCCTCCTGTGAGTCTTCCCCTATGCTACAAAGCTCTGAGGAAAAGAACAGATAAAAACTTCGTGTCACAACTTCCAGACATTTTCCCAATTAACCATTCTAAGCCCACATCACCAACCACCACAGAATTACAACCACACCAAGGTGAGCACCAGCTGCATCCTTCAAAATAACCCCTCACTTCAGGGCACAAACAACAGCAGGTGAGGAGAACCAGGACATGAGGACTGTGGCAACCTGCTATGGAAAGTTGAGACAAGCTGTGCACATCCTCTCTTACTTCTGCGTGAAGAGACTCAAAATACTGTTTGTATTTTGTGTTTTGAGTTCCTTTCATTTTTAAAAAAATAAAAATAATTCTGAGAAAGTCTTCTCTCCTTGTTCCATTCACTTCTAATTCAGACTCCCAGAATCTTCCATTGTAGTTTAAAGCCAAAATATTTCCTTCCACCTTATCAGGCAACATGTAAATTCTAGCTACCAATGGGTTTTCTGGAAAAGCAATAAAATAAATAAATAAAATATTAGGATATACAAGGATATTTAGAGGATATCAAGTTCTTTCGGAGCAATTTAAAATCAACTGCTTTTTGTGCAGGGGACAGGAAGTGGATTGCCCATCCCAATCTCCCCAAGCATGGTGAAGCACCAGTGCTTCACAAAATAGAAGTCAATCATATCACAAAATAAATATGTCCAGTAGCTTCCTATTCAACAGAAAAAAGATGGCTTTAATAGTTTATGACATTTTTAATAGTCATAAACTATTTTATGATTCCATTCTATGGACTGGTACAAGCTTATTTCTAGGACGCTCCGGACTATTGAAGATTTCTACTGCTGCCCTTGGGGACAGCCTACAGAAAAAGAGCCAATATTCAGATCCTGTTCACACACATTCAGTTTCACAAAAGAACACACTGAGAAAGGCACTTTAATAGCAAATACCAGCAAAATCTGATCCATTTCCCTAAATGAAGCCTAAAGGGTGTTTACAGGTCTGTTTGTTTACACAGAGACAAAACGTGTCCCACCTGGAAGCACCAGTGGGAGCCAACAGAGCCCTACAGGGATGGCATCTCTCTACAGACTCAAACTGACCACCAATGCCTAAATAGTAAGAATCCCATATCCTCAGACTTATCTTTGACCAAGCAAATACTGTACTGATAAGAAACTGAGGCATGGAAAGGCTGAATAGAAATGAATCCAGATTTTCCAAGGGGTATCTATTTTAGAGCTGCCTCATAAAGCTAAGAGAAACAACATTTTTAAAGCCAGTTCATGTTGTATTATTGAAGGACTTTCTGTATTTGGTTAATTTTCACTCCTGCTTACATGTGCACATGCACACATCTAGAACAGCTAAAACAAAGACTTAAAGGTGGGGAAAACTGATGAAGAAAGAGAAATGGGTTTTCCAGTGCCAAAGATGGACTCAGTTTCAGAGAGAAGACTAAAACCCATCAGTTTTTGTCCCTCATGCAAATGCTCAGACAGAAGTTTCCCAGGTTCCTTATAAACTGAAATAACCCTCCTGAATAATTTATATTTTTCAAAAATGGTCTCCAGCAAGCTTCACCCAGGAGCTAGCTGAGCCTCCTTACAAAATGTGCTGTTTAACTGAGGTTTAACTAGACTATAATCTACAATCCCCAGCCCAAATACAGGAAAATAAAACCCACGATCTTTTCCCAAAGGAGGTAGAAGGAGTTTATACGCTGTATCCTGTAAAGAGGCAACAGGCACAGACAGATAAAATTGTGTTTTCAGCTCCATCAGAATAAATCCTCAGGAACTCCACATTGACAGAAACCTCCACCCTAAACTCTCCAAGGACTTTCCTCAGCTCAGCTGAGGATACTAAGGAAGCAAACTCTGATCCTCTTTTTTTCCTAGAAATCTGCTTGACAATTCAACATCTTTGATGCAAATCTTATAAAAGACTGTGATGGCACCAAGTAAGGAACAGGATGGGGGAAAACCTGTTTCCGACTCCTCTGTGGGGGGACCATTAGGAGGAGGGTTAATAGCCCTGGGCATGCGATCAAATTAAGGTTTGTGCCAGTTCCCCAAAGCTTTCCCTTGCCATCAGCAGCTTCCCCAGGCTGGGCAGCTCACCCTCATCTCCTCCCCAAAGACAGCTCTTAAACAGAAGCACGACAGTCTGCTGGGAGGAAGCGCAAAGATAATCACACAACTAACTTATATGGACAAAGTATGAAAGGGGCCGAGGGAGGGCAAAGAGGGAGGGAGCCTTTGATAGCTTCACCTTTGGAGCGATGCAAACCTAATGCACATTAAAAACAGAGGTGGGGGGAGCTGGAACTTGGACCTTCCCAACATGTGGATTGCAGCACTGAGGCAGCCCTGAGTCTAAACAAGGCTGGAGTTAGCATTCAGAGCACACAGGCCAGCAGAGTATGGGAAAGGGATCGAGCAGCCAGCCCAAAGAGCTGGCGCCATGAACTGACGAGCAGAGCGCAAGTGATAAAGATTTACTGCGAGAGAGGAGGAAACAGTCCGCTGGCCCGATTAGAGCTGTGAATACCGAGTTGTTCAGGGAGGATTTTGCAGCTGACTGATCACAGGCTGTCGGAGCAGGCCTTGGACAACAGCTGCAAGGCTTGCTGGGCTGCAGAAACAAAAGGCGCCTAGCACGGTGCAAAGAAAGAGTTGACAGGTTGTTGTTAGCAGTGGCAAATGTGTGAGGTATGTCACTGTGTGTGAGACGGGCTGGGCTGGGGTGCTGGGGAAGAAGGAGGGCAAGAAGCACAGGCAGCACTCAGAAAAAGAGGGGGCGTCGCGGGGGAGGGAGCAGGGACACAGGCTTGGTCAAAGCGTTTTCCTAAAATCAGGCCGGTGTTTGTAAGGAGGACAATCACAAGGTCTGTTTACTGCTGCCAAGATGAATTAGCCCATCGTCTCATTTATAGGACGAATCCGGTGGCACAGACTATAAGGTGCATGGCATTAAAGGGACTAATTAGACGATTCTGGCAAATCTGAATTAAGACCCTTTCTTTCTTTGAAAGCTGGAAAGCATTTCTCAGGACTCCAGTCAGATGGCTTAGGTTTTGTTGGGCCTTTTCTTTCCCTTCTGAGAAGGGATATCTTGTGCAATTCCCTAACTCACAAGGGTCTACTCTAAATTCTGCTCTGAGCTTCAAGAACAGTTGTTAGGAAGCTGTTGGCATTTACATCATATCTAAAAAGGTCCAAACGAAAATCCTGGATGCTGCAGGAATTCAGCTCCCAGGGACAAACTTTACAGCTGGTCCCTCCTGTTAAGAGTGGGCTAAAGCAGAAGCCCAAATGAGAACATACCTGAGCTAGGAGCCTGCAGCTGAATTCTCACTCACACACACAAAACAAGCGAGGTTTTTCAAAAGATGGCTTCTAATCTGACACCCACCCCCTTCAAATCCAGTGCCTGCAGCCAAGTGCTTTTCCCAAGCAGCTCTGAGCTTTCTGGAGCCATGGTTCACTAAGCATGTGAGTGCTGGGCAGGAATGTATCAATGAAACCCCAGAGATGATCAAAGACAGGAGCTGGAGAACGGGAGCCCTTACTTTCAGCTCCCTGTTTGGCAAGTTTAGGATTCAGTTCTTGAAGTCTGGCAACATTTTTACTCCAATTGTGACCAAAACAAAGTGCTCCAAACACCTCCGAAGCAGTGGTGCATGCTGTTTGCACACAACCACTATATTACAGTGGTCACTATTAAAATGGTTTACAAGCAGCTAAGGTTACCATGGCATTCACAGCATACTCATAGAAGGCAATACCATGAAAATCACAGAAACATCCAGCACTGCAAGCTGCAAATATCAGATGTTTCATAGTAATTAGTGACACTTTGTAAAGCAGAGGCTTCTTGCATTTTAACACACATATCTATCACCAACAAACAGGAGACACTAAGAAAGTGCAGCAGCCTTTGTAGTGTTCAATCAATTATACAAACAAACCTTATTTTGATTTTTCTCTTCTAAATGGTCTCTGGGACCCAGTTAGTCTAGTCCCAACGGGCAGCACTTGATACACTGTAAAGGGAATTCAGAACAAGAGGCATTTCAAGTCTTCTAACACAGCTCCATTCTCCCAATATATATATAAAGAAACCAACCCAGTGTGCAGAATACTCCATCTAGGGGCAGAAATGTGACTTGAAATTTCCTTAGCCTTTAGTTTGACATGTGTTAACCTCATTGTACCAGGTCTGAGTGCATGAGAAATAATCAGACATTTCACAGAGGTTCCAAATAGCTCTTCCTCAGTATGAGTCTATAGATTTTTACTTTTTTATTATTTTAAATACAGAGCTTCCAGCTTGAGTTTCCGCTTAACAGTGATGAAGAACACAGGCACCACTTTCATACACCTACTAGCAACTGGGCTATACTTTAAACTACAAATATTATCTTAGGGAAAATTAATAATCCATCATCTCCATATGCTCGAAGTTTTCAGCTAAATAAGGGTGGCCAGTGAGCTCAACTAAAAAGAACACTGAAATGCCTGAAGGACTACTTGTGTAACTATATTTTTGGATGTAATTGTGCTTCTGCTGGAGTCAAAGCAAAGTCTGAATTTAAGTGCAATGAGAGCAGAAATAATTCATGGCAGAGGTATATTTCTGAGTCACAAATTCTCCCTGTAGCTGGATAATTCAGTATCATTTATGATTAATGGTATTTGTTCACCAAATGTATTTGAGAGCAATGTATACAGTAGACAGAAGCAACAATTCACAGGCTCTGAGTAAACCCTGAAAATATAAAATAATCCCCTTTAAGAACTTTTTTCTTTTTAAGGAAAAAATTAGTTACAGAAGTGTATCAAGCCTTGCCTTCCAATGATGTTTTCTTTATAAAAATCGCTTTCAGCTGACAAGTCCTCACTGATTTTCCATAGTCAGCAATGGGTTACGGCTTGTCCATAATGTCACAGCTTTCCACTGCACTGTGTCTTGCTCTTTGTCTCTCTGGTACAGACAGGCTGCTTCTGAAGCTGTTGTAACACTTTGGAAAGTAATCAAATTACTTCCTACATTTGCTCTCCTTAAACACCTCTGCTTGATCCCCCTCCACTCTTCCTGTTCAGCCTCTCAGTCGCAAACCTCATACTTCATAAAAGCAGAGGTTAGAATTTTCTAGACACCACTTTAATTTTTCAAATAGCAATCCAATTACTGAGCAAATTGGCACATGTGCCTGGTTACATAGTGACTTGGCACTGCCTCCACTCGCTGCTGGCAGTGATGAATGTGTTTCCCCTTCAGCCCTCCTCATCTATCTGCCCCAGCCTCCGAGCCAACACCAGTGACCACATAAGGAGAGTGCCTGGCAGCTGCAAGCCTGAGGTGCCAAGAGGCAGATTGTGTTCTGTAGCAGCAGGATCTGGGGCTGTGACTGGCTTCCTGGCTAGTCTTTTGTAAGACCTTTTCCATGGCCTCTAGGTTGGCTCTAACGAAGCCTGTAGAAATGCCTGCAGGGAGCTGGTATAGAAGTGAGTTAAGTCAAAGGTTTAATTTGGTTTCTAAAGTGAAGTGAATGTATACTGGCCTTCTCTTTCCACCCTGCAATTATATTCCTGCCACATTTATGTGAAAATACAGTATTCAGTCAACAATAGGAGTGCATTCCTGGGTATGTCTGCACCACACATTGGGGCAAAGATCCCCAAGCCAGTCTCAATTAACTTTGCTGCAGAACCAGGAGCAATATAGCCGTGTTTGTTTGCTGTGACACCCGAGCTAATTAACTATGTATGGCAGTAACAGAGCTTTACTGTTTCTGGCACCGATGCTGCTGTCCCTGTGTGGCAAACTGCTACAGACATGCCAGCTCACTTGGAGGTAACCACAGGGCTCCCCAAGCCAGTGCTGTTTTGCACTGCCCAGATGTGTTTAGGAAAACTTCAGGAACTGGCAGGAATTTGTTGGCCATCACGTGAGAGTGGTGAGGCTACAGATGTGGTTACAGTAAATGTGGACTGTTCCATCCCAGTCACATTCTTTTAGTACTCACAACATGATGGTCACAGAGCATCTTTAAGTAATGTGTTGAGCATCTTGAGCAGCATCTGTCACATGTGCTGCTTTCTCAATATCTCACTTCCTCCTCCAGGGGCAAAAAGCTGGACAAAGATATTGTAAAATATTTCTCATATTTGCCTTCCCCCCTGCCCCCCCAAGAAATTTGGGTCTTATGAATAAGTGAACTTCTTTTGACTATTTAAAAAGCCATTTTTAATTATTGCAATGAAGCAGATATGAACTTTCCTCACAACAGGATAGCTTCCCCCCATCTGGGTTTTTTTTGATCCCCAAGAAATTAACTAACTTTCTTAAAATAAATGAGTGCAGGTTCCAACAACCAGAGATGCACTATGATCCCTGTAATTCAAACAGGCTTTGGTGAAGGTAAAAACAAAACACAACTTGCCAGCTCTTCCTCTTTTGCAATTCCACCTCAGGCATACCAAGAAGCCACTGGAGAGAATCAGAGTTATTTGTCCAGCAAATTTCTGATGCAGATGATAGTCTGGAAAATATCTGAGTGGACTATGAACTGCACACACAAGAATATTTCACTGAGTTTGCTTGCTTGGACTTTACTGTATGAGTTGCACTTTATGGGTACAGTTGTTTGTTACTGATGGAATTTTTCCAGTCCCTTTATATTTTTTCCCCTAAATCAGGTATTTTGACAGAGGTACTTAATGAGATGCACCCAGAAGTACTCAGCGAGTGGTCAGATTATATTTAATTAAATCATCTGCATTTATTATAACTCAAGAGCCTTTACCAGTGTTTATCTGTGGCTAGATAAGAAGCCCAAGGTCTTCTGTTGGCTCCCTAGACAAACAAGCCATGTTGTAATTCTGAGAACCACCATAAGTATATAAGGACTTTCTCTTCAAACCTAATCACAACAGCTCTCAAGACTGGGGCGATTGATCAAGACTTTTCACAAGGCACCAAACACATTGAAAAATTTTAACACACACACCCCTTGAGCTATCCCTCTGTACAAACACCCACAACTGCAATGCAGCAGCGTGGATTTTAATTAACTGTCTGATACCTGAGTGTGACGTTTCTCCTCTGTGCTCACAGTCTTTGCCACAAGTTTTTATAGAGTCACTTGAAACAAACACCATTAAATTCTGCACAGGCACCAGGCAAGGTAAAGTTACACACGTTGCTGGTAGGCTTCAGACCATTTTTCAGCACTCTGTACCTCTTTATTCCAGTGATGTCCAAGACAAGGATAAAATCCCTGGAGCTGCAGATGAAGTGCAACCCTACTGCCATCTTCAATATCTCCTATGGGAGCTGGACACTGGAGCCACTCTCCTGGCCACAGGCCTGTAGAAGACAAGGAAGAATTAGTTATCCAGAAGAACACACGAGCATGTGCCTCTCACCAGGCATGTGAATGTCCCAAACATGCCAAAGCTAGCAACATTGCTGTAGCCAAGCTGTGCTGGGGCTAAGCATGCACTTAAGAGCTTTGCTGGATGGCAGCCATTTACAGATGTACAATCGGTACAGAGACATGGAGGCACAGACTTCCTTTCATGGGTCCTCTGAATTCTCTGCCTGAAGACACATACTTGGTTATTTCAATTAACATGCTTAGAAAACCAAATACTTGTCTTCTGATTACATCTCAGACACTGGCATATCTATAATTTTTCCTGGAGTCCTTAATTTACCATGCTTCTCAAAGATTCAGGGCCAGACAAACAACTGAAAATCAAATGCACAAAGTAGCTGGATTCTGATAAGACAGAACTTTTCCTGCTCCTGTTTACCTCTTGCTTTATCCTTGATTTGTTTGAAGATGCTGGTGGGTACCTGCCTGCATGTAATGATAACTATTAACAGCAGCTTGATGAATAAGAGAAGAGAAAGTGGAAAAGAAAACAATAGGAAAGGCAGTAAGGGCACTAAGTCGTTCTTTCTGGGATGGGCATTAGGCATATGTTCACTACTTCAGTCTCAGTGCAATCAAAGCTGTCCTGTGCCACTGCCAAAAACTGTAACAGGTGCCAGAAGATTACAGCATGGGTTAAATCCACTCTACAGGCACCAGCTCAGGGACTGATCCAAATCCCAGGAGCCAATGAACATCTTCCCCCAGATGTCAACTGTTTTCAAATAGTTCCCTTCTTATTTCCAGTGGGATGCTGGGGAGGGGCAGGGGGATAAATAAATTTGGCTGCCAGGAAGCAATCCTCTGATTTCACCACCGACAGTCTGGCCAGGTGCCAAAGTCATGTACAGCAACTCAAACACATTTGTAAGGTAATTAATATTTTATATTCACAACAATAAGAGAGCTTCATTCACACGGAACTATTAAGACAGTTTCTCGTTCCATTCTTCCCAGCACATTACAATGACAACTCCATGCCAGCAGCAGCCACATGGCCTAAAGGTGCCAAGCTGGCAAGGATACTCTCTGTCAGCATTTGGCATCCAAACCCCTTGGCAAAGCCCTCAGCAGTTGTGCTTGGCTGCCTTTGGATCCGTCATGTGCTCGGGCTGCTGATAGCAGGGGAGGGTGCTGCGTCCCCTGGGCACCATTTCCCTTTAACACCTGTCTGACTCGGAGGAATGCGCGCACATGCACAGCGCAGAGATCCCTGCACAAATCCTCCTGCACACCCACAGCACATGCTCCAATTTTACTGAAAGGCCTCGTTTCCTCAGAACCACTGTGCTTTCTTTTTCTTTTTTTTGTTGGCTCTTTTTTTTTTCCCCTCTCTCCCCCCTCTTTTTTCCCTTCACATATCTGTATACAGCCCTTAGAGGGTCCTACATCCTGCCATGCATTCCACATGTGTTGGAGGTTTCCTCTGTGAACAAGGAATACAAAACATGGCCCTTTTGTATATAATGAAATCTCATATTTTACTGTGCTCGTATAAAGCCAGTTCTTTGTGACTAAGACTCTTTTTATTTGTGACATTTTAATGATCTACAAATGTTTGGTATAGATGAAAGGAAATTATTATTTCCAGGTCACCTTGCAGTAATACTTTTTGATAGGCACCATAATTCCAATTAAATTGAGTAATAAGGGAGGGCAAAACCCTTCAAACATTTAAAGTGCCACTGAAGCAGAAATACTTTTAGAGGAAAACATAAAAACAAGCACACATCCTTTACCACAAACTACAAAATATCAGAGGAGCACAGACAAGAAAACTCAAACCCCTCTTTCCTCTGGGGACCATTCAAACAAATGCAGACCATAAGAACGTGACACTGTACCCATTGTGTCACAGAATTGGGGCTGACTTAGGCACAAATTCATTGAAATACTCCCAAGTCTGGTCCCTCAGAGGTACCTGTCAAAAGCACAGCTACCACCCCAAGCTTGGCAGAGGCAGCTCCCAGGAGCTGTGAGAAGTGCGTTGAGATGTTGCAGAGCGCCTCCCCAAATCCCTGCCTGTCCCAAAGCACTACCCCCATGAGCCTGCACTGGTTCTTCTGGTACATTCTGACACCTTTGAGCACAGTTATCTTTGGGTCAGACACCCTGAAGCCTGTGAAACACACGCAAGCCTTGGGTTGCTAAGCTCACAGCACAGAATAGCTGCTATCGCTCGCTCTGGAGGGAAGGCTCCACGTGCCCATCCCACCCCAGCTGGAACATCCACACACAGGCCACGACCCCCGTGTTCCCCCTCGAGCCATACCCTCTGCCTGTCACCTTGTACTGTGATTTTTGGTTTGTGTCAAGCTCAGGGTCCACAGACACCAGCCAAGGCCTCCCTGTTCTAGCACAGAACACAAACCCTGCTGGCTGCACGTAGTATGTATCTCTCAGTACACCTGTGTTTACCCACATGAGCTTTGCTTTTTTAAAATGATTTTTTTAAATTCTTTTGAGGGAGCTGATTTTTGTTGTTTTGTTGGGCTTTTTTTACCTTCTTGAACAGTTTTTCACTATTCAGTCAGGTAAAAAACTTCTCTCCCCCTCTCCTCTGACACATGTTTTCTTCAGAATATTAGGGCAACATACAGGATGGACACTGGGCTCATGACAAATTTCAGATCCAGCATCTTGGAGACTTTCCTGGCCACAAGCCATACTTTTCTGGAATGGAAAAAAGCTTCTTAATAAGGCATTTTTGGTAAGAAATTCACTATTTAACCCTGGGGAGGTAAGGAAATACTCCAACCTAAAATTATTATTCAGTTGCATATAAAAAATGTTATTTTAGATCATTTTTAGGACTTGCTGTAATTGCATTATTTTCCTTTTTTTTTTCTCCATGACCTGGGCAGTGAATTTCATTGTGATTAAAGCACCTGGCTTTTGGAGCAAGGGAGACGAAAAATAAGTACCAAATAAACATCTAAAACTCTCAAGCAACATTCCTGGAATAGTTCTTCTGTAAAGTGCACGGCATGTTCAGAACACATGAGTTCCTAGTACAAAGATTTTATTGGCTTCACTGCTCAGTGTGATCATCTCAGATTCATGCCAAATAAACCTTCCACATCATATTGACATTTTATTTTTCATTTCTGGCTACACCTACTCTTTCTAAAAAGCAAGTTCCCAGCTCCTGCGGGATTTCCCAGGCTGAACGCATGTTTTATTATCTTCCCTTGAAAATTATAACCTAGAAGGCAGCGCTGCGTGTTACTCTTGGCAACTAAAGTGGAAAGGAGTAAGTACATGATTTCAGAAGATGCAACAAAAGAACAAGAGCCAGGGAGGAGGCTTTGCCTCCATCAGGTTCCTGGCACCTTATTTTGGCAGCATCCCAGTGCCTGGCACCAGGAGCAGACTTGTTCTCACAAGAGTGCCAGTCAGAGTGAACCCTGGGATCAGTGCACCCTACAGCATGGTTCATATACATGTCATGTGGAAGACCAAGGGAAGGAAGAAAAAATTGATGTCAAAGTCAGAAAAGCATCCAACTTTCAACTACATACACATAAACCTACATGGACAGACCTTGCCAGGTGTTTCCTTATCATAATCCACTTCCCCCTGTTAACGTGACTAAATAAATACAACTTACCCAAATCAAATCCCGACCATTTCCCCATTTTAAACTTAATGAACTTTCTCAGATTTATGCATTTTTTCAGCATGCAATGTAAAGTCAAGAGCTTCTTCATGAGAACATGCCAGACTGGGAAACTTATTTTTTCAGAACAGTTACTGTGCCATGACACAAGGGTAGAACACTGCTTTAAAGGGCTGCTGACTCTGGACAATTTATATGCTAATTTCAGAAATGATTCCTCCTACATTAAATAAGGAGCTGAGGAATGTTCCAAAGGTCTAGACAGACCATGGCATTAACAGATTGGGTAAATCAACATTAATACTGCCCACAGCATATTACACCGTGTGAACTTTCTTCACTGCCCGCACTTTACTAATTTTAGTTCCACGTGGTTCCTCAGCTGACTGGCCAAAATATAAACTACACCAGCTCCCTAAAGCCTCCCTGTGCCCATCTTGACCTTGGACTTGCCTTTAATATTAAACTTGAGAAAAAAATCCTGAATGGTCACACTTTTTTATTCAGGGTATGTTTATAAATGGTTTATAAAGGGTTAATAATGATTAATAGATTATGGAAATGTTAAAGAAGCATAGACAACTATAAACACTAAGAATAGCTGTTTGGCACCCAATACTAACTGATCAGCCATCTAGAACATACATTCTAGCCCAAACTCCATCAGTGTGAAGGCCAAGTCTGGCAAATAATTCAAATATCTTCAAGCTTGTTTGAGCATTGACAAGTTCTCCAGCATTTATTAGCAGTATTCTGAGGCTATTATTAAAGTACACGACAAACCTGTCTCTGAATTTATACTTGGAGTAAACAAGCTGTTATAAAACCTTAGACTGACAGAAAAATTTCCAGTTTTCATTTTACTTTCAATGAAAATGGTCTTTACACAGGTTCTCATACGTTATATGTAATGCTAATAAAACAGAATTGAAAAATTCAAAATGCATGCAACAAGCATCACCAGACAGATCACAAAGTACTAAGATCAACTGAATTTTTAAAACTCCTTCTGTTCCTGTATCTCAGCTTAATAGCTACACTGCTACAACAAGGCCCTGATGAACAGCATGATGCCAAGTCTAAGTGCTTAGCTGTCATAGAAAAAAAAAGTAAATCCCATTTGGGATGAAGTTTTGGATTTAGAAATAAATCAGCATGCAAAGCATTTACAGCATTTAGTGTATTATCAAGATGTGATGAGCTCTTGCAGTGTCACTTACTGGTAAACCCTAAAGCAGTAAATACTGTCAGGTACCTTCACATGACAAAAATCTGATTTCTTTGCAACTGAAGTTATAGCTGCTGATAGGCTTTTCTTTCTTCCACCCTCACCTCCCTCTTACTTTTTTTTTTATTCCTACTTAACTGAGGATTATACCAAATCCATGTGAATGACACAATCTCATCGCTTTCTTAACAGACATTGCAACATTTTGGGGGCGCAGAACTGAATATTAAATCAGAAGAGCACTGGGCAGGCACCTCCTCTCACTGAATTCAACAGCTGAACTTCCACAGAGTGCCAAGGGATTGAATTAGGTCTGCTTATGGTGTGGATGCCAGCAAACTCTTTGTGCTTCATCACACACACCCCCCTAACCAATCATTGCACTGGGACTTAATTATTTCATAGGAGCCACCTCTTAGCAAACCACAGCCAGGTATGGAGTGAAAAAGCCTTCTGAAAACCAGTACAAGCAGGACCCCAAGACCTGACCTAGGTAATAAATACATCACACACAGCAAGAACACACTTTGCTATATCTGAGACACCTCAGCCAAATGGCTCCTGATAATGATCGATGATGGCAAATTGGCAGCCAGGCTACTGGAAAAATTCCAAGCTTCACCTTCCAGCTACAGAAATGAAGAGGATGTAAGTGAATGTGATCTTTGGCAGGGAAAGATACATTGTTTCATTGCTGTGGGAAAAATGCTTAATGCCCCAACATTTCCTTAAAATAAGATTACAATGAAACATTAGAGGTAGCATTATTAAGCATAATCAACTTTCCTGGCTAAATGAAAAAAAAAAAACAAAAAAAAAAATCCAAAACTTTCTCCAAACCCACAAACCCATCTCCAAGCTGCAGGAAGAAAAGATATCTAGTGTTTCACCCCTCACTTCTTTCCTGAGCACTTCAGCAGAGATGCTACTGCAAAGAGAGCAGGCCTCTATGTGCTTTGGGTTTTAAAAATCAAGGCAGCTCCCAACTTTCCTGTTCTTTTTCCCCATCAATGAATGAGGAGGAGATTAATCAAAATTTTGGGGTCAGATGATAACACCTGATATACTGAAAACAACAATCCTCACACATCTCAAATTAATTTCTGAGTGGTGAACCTTGTGTAGGAAATAGCTTGTGTCTGAAAAGAGACACAAAATGCATACAGCTTTAAAAAGGATTGGGAGATCTCAGAATCCAGAGTTGTTCCTAGGCTCTGTGGAACAGAGAAAACCTGAAGAGGCTTTATAACCTTTGCATCAAAACCTAGTGTTAAGAATGTTGCTAAATATTCAAACGGGTATTCTTCCTGAGAAACCATCACAAGTGAAGCTCATGCAGATGTCTGCTCTTGAGTACACACAAATGTATGTGTAAAACACCCTATGCTTCTCAACAGGAAGGAAATAATTCCCAAGTCAGGGCTCATCCAGAGGCTCTGACTCATCCCTGTGCATCCAGTTTAGAGCCACCTTTGTCCCCTCCTTTCTCAGTCTTTTACCTCAGCTTCCTTCCAACATCCCTTACCTCCTCTGTGAAGGTTCAGCCAGCTCCTTTCCTCCACCAATCCTCTTCGTTTCCCCCAGAACATACCTTATCTCAACAGGAAAACACTGGAATTAATGTTATTTTATTGTATATTTACTTCTCTCAATGCCCCTCTCCTCATGCTGCCTCTTTTTAGGTTAAAGTTTCTTTATGACAGGGATTAGTTACTGTTCTGTGTACTCACACATCACAGGCTTAACCAGCCTCAAGGCACTGCCATAAGAAATTGAGAACACAAAGAGACAGCCTTTGCCCTACGTAAATGCTCTCCAGAGTGATATCAATCATATTTTTCCATCTTTGCAAAAGGAACCCCAGAAAGCACTGCCAAACATTATAGAACCTAAATCACCAGTTCTTTTGAAAAATATGTATTTTAAACAATTTCAATAGCATGAAATGGAATTACTTTATTCTATGCATCTCTGAAATATTAAACCAAGGTGGAAATTTTATTTTTGAGTACTGTTCATGTATCTTTTCAGGGTACTTAGGAGTAAATTTTACCTGTTCAAAATTACCCTTTTTTTCAATTCCCTTTTTTTTCATTTACCCTTTTAATCAATTCTCTACTCATGGAGCTACCTGAATACAATTAGAAGAACATTCAAATTGCAAAAATTTTCCTATGGAAGACCATGATTGGATATAGAAATATTTCAAAATACTCAGGAAAACACTCACAAAAACATTAAAAAATTGATTCTGAACATGTTCAGCATCTAAATTTTTTTTTTCTTATAATTTTACGGCAACCATGTACTTCATTTTCTCAGTGGCAAAGCTCTTGGAAAATCCAAGAGGTTGGGCTATAGCTACGTGGCCAATCTGTGTTTATCATAGAATTCTAGAATAGTTTGGGTTGGAAGGCACCTTAAAAATCATCTCATTCCAAGCTCCTTGCACTGAGCAGGGACACCATTCACTGTCCCAGGTTGCTCAGAGCCCCATCCAATCTGGCCTTGAACAATTCCAGGGATGGGGCAGCCAGAGCTTCTCTGGACAGCCTGTGCCAGGGCCTTGCCACCCTACAATAAAGAATTCTTTTTTAATATCTAATCTAAATCTATTCTCAGTTTGAATCCATTCCCCCTTGTCCTGTCACTCCATGCTCTTGGGAAAAGCCTCTCTCCATCTTTCTTGAAGACTCTGTTCAGGTACTGGAGGCCACAGTTAGGTCACCCCAAAGCCTTCTCTTTTCCAGACTGGCCAATCCCAATTCTCTCAGCTTTTCCTCACAGGAGAGGTGCTGCTTTACCTTTCACTCCAACAGCTCCATCTCCTTCCTGTGCTGGGACCCAAAAACTGGATGCAGTACTGCAGGTTGGGACTCACCAGAGGGAAGGGGCAGAATCCCGTCCCTCCCTCTCCCGCTGTGCCTCAATGCAGCCCAGGACACAGGTGGCTTTCTGGGCTGCAGTTATACATTCCTGGCTCCTGTCCAGACTCTCACCCACCAGCACCCCCAAATCCTTCTCACAGGGCTGTTCTGGATCTCTTCATCCCCAGTCTGAGTTGATACCAAGGGCTAACCCGACCCAGGTAGGTGCAGCACCTGCACTTAGTCTTGTTAAACCTCATGAGATTCCCATGGGCCCACTTCTTGAGCTTATCCAGGTTCCAGCACCCCATCCCTCAGGTGTGTCATCACCCTGAGCTTGGTGTCACCTGAAAATTTGCTTTAGGGTCAATAAAAGCCACAGTGGCAGTCCCTGTTGTTTACAGAACACATGCCAGATCTGACCAAAGGCCACTGAAACCAGAAGAAATCTTTCAGA
Organism: Agelaius phoeniceus; assembly: GCF_051311805.1. Lineage (NCBI taxonomy): Eukaryota > Metazoa > Chordata > Aves > Passeriformes > Icteridae > Agelaius > Agelaius phoeniceus. Next base: position 8,254,269 of record NC_135270.1, on the reverse strand, counting down.
GCTTTAGGTGGAGTTAGAATGAAGAAATAATTCACTCTTCTCCAGAACAGCACAAAGGCAACTTAACCACAAATTCTGCAGAGTAGGAGCTGAATTTCTACCACTCCTAAGGAAATGGGAACTCAGAATCTCAGTCTTTCCATTAGGGGGAAAGCATGGGGTTATTGCAAGGACTAACCCATTCTGACATGCCAAAAGCATATATTTTCTTTCCCATGAAGCTCAGGTTTCCACGTTTGGCTATGTTCTCAGAATACAAAGTTCTGTTTTTAACCCAAGTCAGCAGGGCATGCAACAAGGAGAGTGGGAGAACTTTCCTGAATGTGTACTGAGCAGTCAGCCAAGGCTTCTGTCTCTGATGGAGACATCAGTTTCAGATCAAGATGGGCCATTACAGCCACCTTATCTAATCATCATCACTCACACAGACCAGAAACCTCAGGCAGACCTAAAAAGCTCAAAACTGCACTTTCCAAAAAGGCATCCACTTATCAGCTCTGCAGTAAAACAGTAATGCTTCAAAATGCCACACTTCTTGAGAAGGGACATCTGACAATTTTGCTGTGAACACCACTCAGCTCTGGAAAGGATGGACCTCCAGGCTCAGCAAGGTTTGCAGCCCCTAACATGCATTAGCACAGATAGCTCAGATAGCACAGAGTGGCAAACTCTGGTTTGTGGCAAAAACAGCATAGTTTTAGTACTTTAGCTGTGAATTCAAGCTAAATTAAGTAGGTGATCAATCCTTCAGCCCTCTGCTGGTGAATTGAGGGAAACAGACAAAATGATTGAAACACTATTTTATCAACAATACATAATTATTTCATATTATATGTGGCCACATGAAATTCCAGAGGTCTGTGGTACACTGGAAAGGAGGGTAAACCCCTAATTTGAAACAAAATGTCCCAAATATGTATTGAAGATTTTGATGATTTTAGGTGCCCTCCTTCACAATGGTGGCACCTTCTCTCCTCTTTGTTTGCTCAAGAATTTGTGTAGGGTCTTTCCTAATTGCACATTCTGAAGCTTTCTAGCTAAAACAAACTCTGTTTAAAATGGGCAAGTCATTGAGCCCAAAATTCACTTTTTAAATATGTGAAGTTTGGATGCCAAATCCACAGCAGATCCAAAGACATCTCCTGAAATTCCTGCCAGTGTTACTAACAGGAATGGCTTTTAGTTGCAGTCACTGAGGCTGTAAGGGCTCTACAGTCAATGCTGACCTTACAGATGCTCGTGTTATTTTGTTAACGTGATTTGCCCTAAGATACATCCTTTGAAACAGGTACACATGGAATTATCAGCCTGTGAACTGCCCTTTTCCACCCACTAGAAACCATCAAGTATCTTGGACATGGGGAAGATGAACTGGCGGCTATCCTCTTAAAGTAACCTCAAGAGAAGATGAGGATGTCATTGCAAACTTGTGGTAAAAAACCAAGTTTTCCCATTGTCAGCATGCAAAATAGGCACAGGACAACAGACACCATGATTTTTCTGCAGTCAGGTTGGCAAATCCTTGAATGTGAAGAAAATGAAAGCCAGTGTGTTCCAAAGAACCCTTAATTAACTAAGGGTTATAAAGCTGAGATTTAGAGAGCTGACTCCTCAAAGAGACAGAAGCAGCACAGAGCCTTGAACAGAACATGAAACTTCAGTATTAGAACAGGTAAAATGGATTTCTCTAATAAAATAAGTTTTTCCAGTACAGCCTCTTTTCTCAAGCAGTGTCTTTGTCCCAAAGAAAATAAGAGAATTCTGCCACATGTACTGCAAATGAAAAAATGAGAACGTTCCCATTAGTCACCAACCAACATTTTCCTCCACCATAATCCCAAAGTGGCTTTTAATCAATTCCCTAGAGATAAAAAGATCAGATGTTATTTCTACCATCACATTATCACTGATGATTGTGTTCCTAGGTTAGACATTAGAGCCAAAGTGGGGTATCCTAAGAGTTTGTATATTTGCCCTTCAGTACCACAATTCCTGTTATTTCCTGTCTACCACCTTAAAGTTCTGCTAAAGATACACAAAGCATGGAAGCAAATAATGGAACACTGCATAAGGGGGCATTTCAACCATGTATAGGCTAATAAAGACAATACCAGAGCTGTGTGGGTGCAACAACTAACAAGGGTATAACTAATAAAAAAAAATATTCCAGAATGAAGTCAATTCACTGCAGCTAAATCACTGCAGATAGAACCAAGGTGACCTAATGAAATAATCTCATGACATCCAGTCCATATACAAGGAACCTTCTCACATTGATTCTTGCCTAATTTTCCAAGCTTTTCAAGACAAGGGACATCTGATGTCTTAGTCACTAGAAGGTGAGACATCATCAGAGAACCTCTTGCAGTAATCAGAACAATCAAAAAAGCAATATAATTTTAGACATACCTTTCTTCAGAGAGTTCCCAACAGTACTCACATGCAGTATAAAAATAGGCTTTATTAAGCTCTTCAGGAGCCAAAAGCCTCTGTTCCTTGAAGAGGCCATATGCCACCAGCAAACAGAGGTTTAGGGCTCCCAAAGCATTTTCTGGATTTTCTGGCGTTTCCCAGGGAGCTGAGATCCAGAAAATGCTGCCTCTTATTCATGCAAGACCATAACTTTTGGAGATACAGAAGCAAGCACTGGATCCTGAGCTCAGTGAGAGCTTCAAAACAGAGCAGCTCTTGTTCAGAGCTTGTTCTTGTTTCTGTGGATTGTGAGCCCTGGGACTGAACCAAACAGAAATCAGTGTAGTTCAGAAAAACCTCAGCATGACTAAGGCAAGATCTTTAGGCCAGCCTGTAAGGATTGGTACCTGACATCCGGTGCTCAGTAGGAGCAGTGAACCAGAGGTCCCTCCCTATTTCAGGGACAAACAATTCCCAAAGCCAACCTGTCCCTGACGCCTGAAGGAAGTCCATGAGGACAGTTTTAACATTCTTATTCCCAGGAGAAGTAGCAAAAGAAAGATATTAAATTCTTTCCAGTCACTGAGTTTCCACATTTGTAGTGACATTGCCCATAAAGTAGGAGATTGATGGCATTTCCAGGGTGGTGACAGCAGAATGGGCAGTTGGAAAGTAAGAGATTTACTTACAATAGCAGCAACTCACAAACAATTTTTAAAAAGCTAGCAAACAAAGATGTAAGTCCATAAAGGAAACAGGCATGTTTGTATGTATGCCTGCTGCAGATTGTGTTTTCCTTAAGGCCATGACACAATCCTTTGTGTGAGCTACGTGGTGAGGTGTTAAAGGAAAACACAAAAAGAAAACCAAATGCTCTATCTCTTCACCAAAATGAACACACCCAAAACACTCTTAGCTCCTAGATCCAAATATAAGACAGATTTTCAAAGCCTTTCAAGCACTATCTGCATTATTCAAAAAGGCAAATACTCACACTGAAGAATAAATAGGGAGAGGTTATCTTCTTCCTAAAGTAATAGCAAAGACTGTCCTGTTTGTAATATTTTTACTACAGAAAACCAAAAATTACTAATAAAAACTATCACTTTTACTGGCAGCATTCACAGACCCACTTGATTCTTTCCAGTAGAAAAATTAATTAGGAACTTTTACATGCTTTTATTGACACCAGCTCCAAGATGTATCTCTTGGGAACGAGCTTGGTCTGCTAGGGATATAGGATCTAATCTGGGAGCTGGTAATTCCAGTCATCACATTAAAGCTCCTCACTCACTATCACAGAGCAAACCTCACCTGCAGACACATAGCTTTTATGTCTGCATGCATACATTTATGTTTACATACATATTTATATATAAATATATATTTTTTACATATATACACAGACACATAGAAAAATGCAAACGCACTTTTGGAAAGAAATCTTGTGTCTCAAACACAACGACTGTCTCACCATAAATACCATTCTGAGATCTCATCTGCAGTTACCTCTATCACCAACATGCAGAACTGCAGTTCTTTCTGGCTCGATTTTGCTGGGATGCCATGGCAAGTGGTAAAGGCTCTGCTGCCACCCAATGACGTTTCCTGGGATTGCTCCTTTCCCAAGACCCTTTTCTCCTACTCTACAACCAGGTTAAAAAAAAAATCAGGTTAAATTAAAGGCAGCACTTAGAGCTGGAGCACTTTACATACCTGTGGTGCCTTGACCTCTGGGAAACACAGGACATCACCACCTCACCTGTATGCAAATGGCCCCAGTCCTTTTCATCATTCCGCCAACAGCGGCAAAACTTTATCTGGATTCCCAGTCACAAAACCATCATTGTGCCGTGGCAGTTAATTTTTACTGGTTTACAATGTGCTTTCCTGTGCACAAGAGATAATTCCAGCTAAGCAGAGCAGACCTTTCACACAGCTGTTACTAGGCTTTATAGGCCATCAAAGCGTTGATTTCGCAGCGCTGTGTCAATGCCAGACACGCTGACTCCCCGCGCTGCTTTCATTGCTCAGTTCCTTTCTTCACCCTCCTGACAAAGCACAATTTGTTTTAGCCCTTACTACTACATCTAAATTTAGTTTGCAATGCTGTATAAACACAAGTGGTAGCCTGTCAGGTTTAAGTGAAAAAGGAGAAATGCTGTAACGTGGGTCTTTAGGTTCACACCACCTATAATTAAGTCCTCAAAAGTTTGAACACTTCAGCTTTCCTTGCAGTAAAAATAGACATTTGTATGGTGTCAGTTTAAGGAAATCTAAGAAACTAGGCAAGTAATTTTTGTCAATATATATTTGCACACAAGAACAAGCTGCTCAGTTCTGAAGAACCTGTCCAGAATTCTAGGGCAATAACATGTGCATCTGCTCAAATTAGCCTAATTTAACATTTGTCAGCCCAGAGTATACAATGACTTACTTTAAAATGTGGTTTACACTTTCAGTTATCAGCTTGAGCTGATATAAAAGACCCCGACTGCTCAGGGGTGAATGCTCAGTTGAGAGTTTATTGTCACAGAGGAACCACAATTACAGGTTTAAAAGAAGGAATAAACCCAGCAGTGCTTGGTTTATTTTCACCTATTTCATTACTATTCTTATTTTGGCACACAACATGTAGTAGGATGTTCCTCTCACCAGAACATACAGGTTGTAGAATAATACACTAAAAACCAAAAGGAAGGAAGAACTAACTTCTTTGCCAATAAGCATCTACAAGAATATTTGATCACTGCATTAAAAGATAGAAGTTATTTCCAAAACATTCTGTCCACTGCTGTTCTCTGGGATTCTCAAAGATCAGAGATTGTTTTGAGGCTCATTAACAGTTAATGGTATTTAACTATGAGGCAAAAAAACCTTGGATCTGGCACTTTGTAAGAAGTGCCACTTTCTTACCCTTACATTTTCATACTCCAAGCACAGAGCAGAAGGGTTACAGATACAAATATCTTGGTACAAACAGATGTGTATTACTGATAATTTACTGCCTCAAAACATACCTTTTTATGTTTTGCCATTAAAAAACAAAACCTGATTGTATTCCAACCCCCTTGATTCAGGCCCCAGCCCTTAACTATGCTGAGAATGTTCCATTAAGTACATCCAGAAGTGCTGATCACACAGCCCAGCCTGCACCGTCAGTGTAAAACGGGGGCTTGAACTCCCTCTGCTGGCTAAAACTACTGCTAAAGAATAAAAAAAAAAAACCTCTCACGTCCAAAGATTGGAAAAGTACATTAAAAACTTTTTAAAAATAAATATAATCTTTATCTCTTCTTTAGAGATTTTCATCTTTTTAGTTGTTGGCATCTCAAAGCAATCTTGCAGTACCTGAAAGGAAAACTCCTGACCTCCACTGTTTGTTGCTCCCATGAAAGATTGGTCTGTGACTGGGAAGCTCTGCAGATGAGTCCTGCACAATTTCCTTCTTAAGCACTGCCAATAGATCACAGAGGACAGTAACTGTGATGAAACACCACCCAGTCTGTACAAAAAAGAGGGAGAACAGCTGGAAAAAATACACCATCAGAGTAGCAAATTAAAATGTATTTTGAGAAGGACCAAAATTACAACTTTAGGTCAAATTTACTGAGGAGAAGGGTCTACTTGAGATAACAGTGGCAAACAGGGTTCAGTCCCCAGTCCTAGGAGAATTTTTTGTGCTCCAAGTCATTTTTGCTTAGTTTCTTCCCTGGAAAGTGTTCCTCCTCTTGATTTATCTCAATTTCCAGAGAGAGGATTTCTGCCCCAAGGAACCTACAAAGCAGACTCTGTGCCTTCTGTGATAGGTCAGATAATCCATTTTTTAAAAACTCTTCCAAAATTATTTTGAGAGCATTGTGTCTGACCTACCACCACCTTGCATGGGAGTATTCATCCTTACATCACAATTAAGCAGCCAAGAAGATATTGTACAGTCAGAAGGACTGTAACAGCAACCCTATAAAATGACCTGAAGCATAAATGGCAAAGCAGCCTCTACTGGTCAGAGGGTTCCACTAACCCCACTGGTAAGCCCAGCCCAAATGGCAATATTTAACACATATTCTAGTATTTAACACATGGTCTACTTAAGCCTGATCACCACCACAAGTGGGATTGAAACATGCATTGATGGGTCACAAAACTTTCAATCCAAACCTCCATCTTGTGGTATTTGCTGGGTCCCCAGGATGAAGGAGGAATTAAGACTCTGACTCCATGTTCTCAGAAGGCATATTATATTATATCATGCTATACTAAAACTATACTAAAGAATAGAGAAAGGATACAGATATAAGGTTACAAAGAATGATAATGAAAACTCTTAACTGCTTCTAGAGTCCCAACACAGCCTGACTGTGATTGGTTATAAGTTAAAACAATTCACATGAAACCAATCAAACAACCTGTTTGGATAAACAATCTCCAACCACATTCCAAAGCAGCAAAACACAGGAGAAACAATCAGATAATTATTCTTTTCATTCTTCTCTGAGGCTTCTCAGCTTCCCAGGAGAAGAAATCCTGGCAAAGGGATTTTTCAGAAGATATGCCAGTGACACCGTCTTATCTCTGTAGGATTGGGATTTAATTCAGCTTTTCCTCATTTAATGAACTAGATGTGGTCCTCCCCCAAACACATGGTCATGAGTGTCTGGTGAAAAGCCAGGTAGCACCTCTCTCTGCAGATTAGAAACAACACACATGACAATTCACTGAAGAACTGCATGTGAAGTGCCTCAGACCTACCTTTCACAAGCACACCCATACAATGCATGTGTGTTGCAGCCTGAGTAGCAGCTGGTAAAGTCCAGGGTAAATAAGCAAAAAGGGCCTTTGCCTGGTACCCACAGCTGTTTTATTCAGCTGTCTGGTAAGATGTTCAGGTCCAAGGAACACACACAGAGGGTCCAGGTTTCTCTCTCCTGAGGGTTCAGGGGTGAACCTGATCTCTGGGCAGTACCAAGATGAGATCCAATCAGGGAATAGGGAGGGATGGCTCAGGGACATAGGAACAGAGAAAGGAGCCAATGGGGTCAAACAGCTTTGAGGGGAGCTTCTTGTGTCTCCCTAACTCAGGGGATGCTCCCCAGGGTCCCCACACATGTGAGCCTCAGAATATTTAAGCCTGAACCCAAACTTTCCTCATACCTCACTTTTCCATGTCTACACAATTAGGAAGTAGAGGATGCTGCTTTACACATCTCCAGAGGACTGCATCAGGGTCACTCAGGAGATGAGAAGAGAACCAAGGGCTTTGGAAAATGTCAGAGGCAAAAGTTAATAGTCACTGTGGAGGGTCTTAAATAAGCAGATGTTTCAAACATGTGCCTAATTTTAAAGTGCTCAGTTTGATGGCAGTAGATATTACAGTGGGCACCAACCCAAGACAGAGCTAAGAAGGAAAGGCTAGTGGACAAAACAGGAAGAAAAGCAGAGCATGAAAAAACATTTTTTCACATGCTCTCTTAGTCTGTGTAATCTACCCTAGAGAGGCCTCAGCAAGCAAGTTAACTTCAGACCTCAATTACAACACGTGGGCAACTTTATTGCCCAACAAAATGTCCATTAGACATTTATAATCTCATTTTATTAAATTTTCCTACTCGTGATATTTACTATGGGGTGTGTATGTGTGTGAGGTTAATACAAAAATCCATATTATATTTGTATATTAACAAGATTAAAAGCTCACCTGTGTGGCAGGTGTTGCTGTGGGCACATGCTTGGGATTATGGATTAACCAATTCCTATCAAAAACTGGGGTCTATCACCAAATCTAAAGCAGGGAAGGCAGGTGCTTTTCTTCCTGCTCATCTAGCTGAGGGCTCTGATAGAATTACATCAGGAAAGAACAGCTTTGCTTCCTTCATGGAATCTGATTACAGAAAGAGAGGGGTGACACCTCACACAAGGCAGTGAAGCTTAAAGGACAGCCTGTTCCTCTCTGGCCCCTTCTGCTGGCTACTTTGATCTAAGTTTTATTGTCTGGGCTTAACACCTTCACCTTTGATTTCACAGGGACCTTCTTTGGAGGCATTTTCCTACTGCAATTGTCCAAGTCTTTTCAGAGAAACCACCAATTATCCAGGATGCTGGGAACTGAACACTTGTAGTTTTGATGAAATACAAGATTACTCTCACTGGTATTAAACAGGTAAGGGAAGACACAATAAAGACTCAAGTTTTACTTTCTAAGAGCAGTACTTATTAAAAAAAAAAAAAACAAAAAAAAAAAAAGAGAACTGTCAGCAGGTCAGCACATCATGTGAGGAACCAATTCACTCCTAAGGGCAAGGAGACCTAACATAATAACACAGTAGGGGCCAGACTGGCTTCCCAGCTCACTCTAGAAGGATGCTCCTTGTACAAGGCCATTGTTACACCACCACCCAGCTCAATTGTATAGTGTTCCAGTTTTGCAGCAGACACAAAACAGCAGTTCTTTCCTGGGAGCTAACAAATCCAGTCTACTTTTGGCCAGAAACCTACACAATAACTCGAATTTTAAGCATAAAAATCAAAATCCCTTCTGATCTTACCTAATGTGACAGGCTGCGTAACACAGTCCTTACAATTAAATTGCAATTTCTGCATCCAGTCCAGCAACCTGTGGATGTATTAGAGGTAGTATTTCACCTTACACAGACACACACACCCCTGCTACACAGCAGAACTTGGTCTAGAAAATGCACTCAGTTTTCTATTTTGACATGAATCTCTACCCTCTTAAATGCTGATGATCCTTTGTCACTGAGACTGCAGAGAGCAATTGGCCTCCTGAGCAGTTTTCCAAACTCAGTATGATGTTGCAAGTGCTCAACAACTCTGAAAAAGACTGTTTACTCACCTTCAAGAACAAAATACAAAAAGTACAAAGTAAGATAAGGCAAAAAGCATTTTTGAAATGTGTTTCAGGCCCGACAGAAGGCTGGAGCTGGTGCTTAGGACGGTCTGTATTCCTCTAGTTTTTACAGCTCTAGTAATCCTCTAGTCATCTGTATTTCCTCTAGTTTTTACAGCTGAAGTAGTGACTTAATAACTATCTACTAACTATCTACTAGCTATTAACTATAACTAACTATCTAAGAATCTATCAGTTTACTTACACTTACCAAACTTCTAGACACGTGCTAGCCTCAGCTCATCCCTACAAAATAATTATAAATAAGATGGCAAACCAGCTATAGTTCTCCCTCCTCTTTGGATAAGATAGGAAATGAGTAGATTTAGAAGTTTAGAGGTTCTAGGATTTTTTTTTAACTTTTAAGCAAAGTAAAAAAGTTATATACAAGAACAGGCAGCAACAAAATTATAAACCAATTGATGTGGAAAAGTCAACATCATCTCCTAAGCATGCAACTGAAGCTCACAGCTGGTGCAAAAAACAAGAAAAAAAAAAGAAAAAACTAAAAAAAGAAGGCAGCATTGTGTGCTAGCAAAGGCAGTAAGCAGGGACTGCAGGTTTTATTCTTAACTCTCCCACGGATTTCAAGCTTGGCTGTGGGCAGATCACCAAATATCTCAGCTGATCATCTAAAAAATAAGGATAGCAATATTTTCCTATCCCAACAGGATGTTTTCAGAAGAGTGCTTGGGAGGCACTCACTGCAGTGATGGGGTCCATGAAAGTCTCTGCACAGAACAAAGACAACACCTGCTCCACTGGTTAGTGGGAAAAAGATGACTGAGACTGTTACAAGGAATTTCTAGCATTAAAGGACAAGCTACAATTGCCTCTGGCCTACAGTTAAGAAATTCAGCATCAGTGAACCATTCTTTATACAACTACTGTGGGAAAATTGAAGCATAGGACTAGACAAGAAAATAATGCAAATAAACTACATCAATGGCTGGAATTCCATATCAAAGGCAACATTTAGGTTTTCTCTTATAGTGGGGTAACATATATTGTTCATGACAAAAATATTCTTTTGCTTCCTTTGGCAAACAAGTTCATAGCTGATGGAGGTAAATGCATACCACAGTTTTTCCCCAAGGATTGCAACAACTTAGTTAACTAAAGACACTTTTGAAAAGCATTTCTTATGCCTTGTGATTCCATCTTATACATATTCTTCTCATATTCTCTGTGGGACATAATGATAGGTGGCTCTTCCAGTGGCTTGCGGGATATATCCCCATGTACTTAGTATTTGAAAAATGCCAGCTCAGCCTTGAGGTTTGTTTTTTTTTTCTGACCATCTTCTTTCGCTTTATGCTGGGAAAATTGTAGCTCTACAAATATAGAAGAGGTTTTGAGTTCATAATGAAATATGAACTTTAAGGAAGTCTGATGATCTGGTGTTTATTTCTGAATTAGCAATAGATTTCCTGTGACCTTAAATTCATCACTTAGATACTTCATGATCTATTTCATCTTTTAAAAAAGAGTGTATGTCTGCAGAAAAGAAATCAAGAAAGGCTTTGGATTCTACTCTGCCTTGGATCCAGGGAAACATCAGACCTATCTCAATTAACAAAATTAATTTTTAATTTATCATTACCTTTGGTAAGGTAAGGTTCTGTAATATTAGGGTTAATTACTACATCTTTGCTTTTTGTAAGGTTTTCTAGCTGTTCCTAGGATTTATGCTGCATCAGTCCCCTGGTATTAACTTTGGAATTCATTCACCAAACCAAGTTTGAAAGGAGAGCTGAAGTGTGAGAGGTTTGAATGTCATTTTGTGACATCTGGTAGCAGGCAGAGCAGAGTGCCCAAACTAAGCGTCCTCATCAAGGGAAAAATCAAGTTATCCAACCTACTTGGCTTGTCAGTGAGCCAACACAAACTGGGAGAATGGCAACACATGCCTTCCTCTTACCCAAAAAGCTAAAGGTTTTAGAAATGAGATTAAAGGGAACCCAGCAGAGCGAATTGCATGGAGAACTACAGGGAGCTAGTGCAAGGTCAAGTATCAGCCACACAGTACACACAGCTCAAGCTCATCTTCCTGGGTATAATGGGAAGCTGAAGGAGCATAATTTTGTTTTTGCTATCCCTACTTGTACAACACTTGCAGACTGTAAACATTTGTAAGCCATTAGACCCAGCAGAACATGCTGCAACAACAAAAGCTAGTTTTGTTACAGCCACGGGAAGCACAGAGAGGTGGGCGGGACAGGATCTTGGGAGCAGCTGAGCCACCAGCACACAGGGGCAGCTTCACAAACATCCACACAAAGCAGGTGAGTGTCAAATCCCTCCTGGAACAGCTCTCCAGCTAAGAGGAGTCTGCTGCCTCCCAGATACAGTGCTCAGAGCTAGGGAGCAGTCCCAAATCCAAACTACAGCTTCTCCTACAAGTAGCACACAGCAATTACACAGCATCAACACTTCACTCCTCTCAGCCGTTTACATATCTGAGTATTGGTTTTAAAAGTATTTGTCTATCTCTTGTTGATCTGAACAAATTGCTCACTCTTAAGTTCTTCTAAACTCACAACTTTCATATGTCTTAAGACCTCTGTTATTGTCCTGTAATGAACACCTTCCCCCAAGTATTTATTTTAAAATGCAGGGCCCAAAATGGACAGAGGGAGATACAAAGAGAAGTACTATTACAAACTACAGCAAAGCAATTATCTTTTGATCTCTTTCAGATGCTGTTAGCTCATTGAATTTGCAGTACAGTATTAGCCCCATAATATTTGTCTCCTAGTACTACTTTTCCCTGCCATGTATTGGTAAATTGTAACAGTGCATATTTATCTCAAATTTTACTTCACTAATTTTGGTGATTTCCCCCAGTTTATCAAGGTCATTTTGAAACAGCAACAAATAGAGTGTATTGCTTAGAGATGGACCACAAAGCAAATTTTATGTCTCCACCCTTGAACCCCAAATTATTCCTACCTGGAATTCAGAAAACAAATGGTTCTGCATGTTTATAACAACTTCAGATTACGTCAAAACTGGCTGATTTCTGCAAAGCTCCCAAGAATTATATACACTTTTAATTAGACAAAAATCTAGTGGAAGAAAAAAATCATTAACACCTACATAGACAATATAGGCAAACAGCTATTTTTATTTTGTTTTCAATAAAATCCCAAGACAGAGCACTGGAATGACTGGATCTGATGAAAGCACAGTGTTAAACTACAAAAGCTGGGGTTACATCCTGTATTACTCCTGTTATACAGGCAGGTGAAAAGAGAAACCATCTAGCAAGGTAAAAGATAGCTCTGAAACATGAGGTAAAGGTAACTAATCTATACCCTGCACCATTTTCCTATAGGCCCTCTTTTTTTCTTTTAGCTTTATATGTCCTTTTAAAATTTTTTTTCTGCACTGTAAGAAGTGCTGGAGGGATGCAAATCAATATTCTCCAAAATGTGTCAAATTCATAGCTGAGTGTGCCTGTGAGGTTCATCACTGTATTTCTGTATTTTAACCAAAAGAATCAAAAACATTTCAGTTGAATCCTTCCTCTCCCTCCACTCCTACATCTTTAAGCAATAAAAACTCATAGCAAATCAGGAAGGAAAAAAAATACATGAGGAATCTCAAATTAGTGTTAACTAGGTTATTAAGGTCTTCCTTCAGAAGGTAGAAAAATTTGATCCTGATTTAATAACACAAGGTGATCTTCTCTTTGCTTTGGCTTTCACATGCTTCACCTAAGCATCTACAACAACCACTGCCAGAGGCACCTGTTCCAGAACTGATTTTGTTCTGCCCTTGATAAAACCCCACCTTCTTCTAAACCACAATATGCTACCAAAGAACACCATGGACTCTGCTAAGTTATGTGCACAATCTGCCCCAGCTGAAATGCTCCGAGAATGCTTTTCCACCAGTCTCTTGAGGAAAAGAGAGATGAAGGAATACCTGGTTTGCAGAGATGGAAATGCAAATGAAAATCAACCTGCTCAAAACCATCAATGCTCAGTTCCAATGAGGTTTCACCTTTCACAAGTACCAACAGAGGATGCCATGTGCCTCCAGAATTGGAAAATAACAAAGCAATGTCCTTTAGCTCGGCATTTTGAAACAAGCACTTTTATCTCACTTGCACATAACCTCCATGGGCCCAGCCTTTAACTGGCAAAAACAACAGGAACAGAAATGTCTGGCACTGCAGAAATCAGTAACAAGGGAAAGGCAAAAACAAACCACAGGAATCATTTCAACACCCCAATTATTTTCATGGTTCAAGAAGAAAAAACTTTTTTTAATAATGCAAACCTCAGATTTTACCTAATGACGTACATTCATTTCCATGATTTATACAATTATTGCATAAGATTTGTGGTCATTTACATCTTCCAGTTCAAGTGACATTAGGTAGCACAATTCTGCATTAAATTCTAGTTACACTTTCAGTCAATTACACCAGTGTGAAACAAGATCAAGACAGGCTATTCCCTTCAGAACACCTTCTCCACATTTGTCCAGATGTAAAGATGGCATAATGGAAACAGTTGTGATGTTTATGGTAATTCCACACCAATTTGTGTTGCTTTGGTAGATTGTAGCATAACCTTGTAAAGTAATGGCAAAAAGAAAAATCAACCACAAAACCCCAAAGAACCTTAAGAGGCCAGAAAAAATAAACTTGTAAGCTGATAAGAACCAGACACTTCATTTTGGCAAGGCAAAGCTACTTCAAGTATTCAGAAAAGTGGAAAACAACTTTTTTTTTCAATAGAAAGGTAAAATAAGAGTGTTTAACCACTGTGTAATGAGTCCCAATACATTGGTGGCAGAGATTATACATCACACTAGAAGGAACAGAAACCATCCTGACATGAAGCCATACTGAACAGAACAAACTCAAAACCCAGAAAACCATGTGCTGATGCCTTTATCAGCTTGCCATGATGAGTGTTTTAAGTGCATGACTGAAAATAAGCATGATGATGCCACTGAAACCAGTGCAAGTGAGTTACTGGGTGGCTTAATCTGGAACAGAGACAAGAGACTGCATGCAGACAAGGGCATGGCTTAAGAGGCAGGATTACAGCAGCAAGAAAAACTGCAGGAGTAGCTCAGAACTCAGCTCACATTTGTCCCACACATATGAAAGCTACAACGTGTTTTGCTTCACAGCACAAAGAAAATACAAGCAGAAAGGTAAAGAAACAGATAAGGATCATTAAGTAATTTTTGAGGAGTGAGACAACAAGGCAAAAAAAGTTTTGACCTCAAACAATCATCAGCACCATCATCCTGGATAGTTGGCTCTCTTTCATGCAGGACAGAGAAAAATGGCAAACGATGAAAAAAGATAAGGAAAGGTACAGAGGACGACTGCTTGGCACTTCTGAAAAACATTTTTTAACTAAAAAAAGAATCAAGGGACTTATAAATAGAAGCCAATTACCTCCTCCAAAGCCTTTGCCAATGCAGAGATGACCACAATAATGTCTATTTTGGTGACAAGTGTCTCAATGAGAAGGCAGTGCCCCAAAGGGCAATTTCATTTTTACATATAAAAACAGTATTTGTGGTAGATTCTATTCTTCATAGCAGTTTACTAGTCATGTAAAGAGATTCAAGCAAAAACCCCTTTATAGAGGAACACTAGGGGATAGCAAAAAGCATGTGGACACAGCTTACTATGAATCCTCCACTTCAGATTCGTTGAGAAACTTACTTACCCAAAAAGTATTACCCTGGTGAAACTTAGTGGTACACAGCATGTGGTTATTAAGCCATAAAGGAATGTGATCCTGTAATACTGGTTGAGCACCTTCAATTCCCACAGGCTCAAATGAAAATTTCAACAGTTAAGTACTTTGATTATCCCATTCAACCTTTTTTTTTTCCCCTCTTCCCCCTTTGAGTGGGCAATTCCAGTGATCATGGTACATACAACGTTCCAGCCAAAGCTGATTCCCCTTAGCTTTTTCATGAAATACAACACAGTGTGGAGCAGGACTTGGAAGAAAGTAAGAGGTTCAGTAAAGAGCAACATGAGAATACTGACTCTGAAAGAGAGCTTAGTTTTACCACATTGAAAACCACGAGTGCAACTGCTCCAGTCCAGGTTCTAACAGCTCTCAGTGACCTGAAGGGCACAACCAGCATGAATCCCCCATGGAAAGCAAAGAAAAACAGAGGATGTGCAAAGCAGGCAGTCCCTGTTACCAAGCTGGAATTGATTGTGCTCCAACATGATTAACTCCCAAAAATTTGGTAAGATATGCTGGTGTCACATTACAATAAAAATAGTGTTTCAGCTCTCACTAGAAGAAGATTAAGGATTTTGTTCTGGTCCTGCCTAATCCGTTCATGAATTGCAGGGTGCAGCCCTTGCCACATTCGGCTGCCAAAAAAGGCAGCTCCATTTTCTTGTGCTAAAAAAAGTAGCAGTCTTAGTGGTTATAAAGTTCATGTTTTAAAGTGCACTGTCATTTTAAAGAGACTTTCCCTATTAAAAAAAGTAAATAAAACCTTCTGATATCAACACCCTATAAAAATAACAGCTGCAATACTCCTTCTGAAATTGCAACTTAAAATCAAGTCAGCAGGATTCAAATCTTTTTCAAAAAAAGACATGAACCCAAAATAAAAAACCTTTCTGCAGAGTATTCCCAAGCAAAATCTCACATAGTGTCCTACAAGCCCCTCTCCTAACAGCATCTCACAGAAAATCCATTCAGTTTCTTCCAGCTGACAACCTCAAGAAAACAGAGGTCTAAATAAATCAGTCCTTCCCACCAGTCACCTACATAAGTGCAGGTGTGGGTGCTGGTGCAGTTTTTCCATCAACTCCTCCTCTGTAGGTTCTTCCAAAACATCTCTACAAAGAAAAAGCATGAGTTGTTAGGGCAGCAAAGGGAGCTTCCCAGCATTTGTTTTTGCAAAGCTTAAACTGAGATGCAACGTGTGTTTGTTTCAGGAATGAAACAAGGAATTAAAATTACAATAAGCTGATGCTCCCTAAAGATGCATCTAGTTGCAAGTGATCCATCCTCTACAGATGTGTCATGGAAACCAGCAGCTGTTTTCCCACAAGAAGCAGGGAAGCAATTTCCTGCACACAGTACAATACAACTGAAGGTCAGTAGATTTGTTTTCCTGAAAAAAACTCCCAAATGAGAACATGCTCCCAATGCTACTATTGAGTATCCAACATGCACCACAAGTTCCACTAATGCACAATCATCAAGTATTAACTCACCACCCACAATTTCATAATAAGCCAAGAATATGCATCACTTCCCTCATCTTCCCTTTTCTTCTTTCCCTTATTTTTTCCTCCCTCTGCAGTTGCTCCCCTCACCCCTAGCACCTCTTCTCCCATCATACCATGAGCACAAAGAATATAAAAGTTAGGCTACCAAGTCAGCTTAAAGCAGGCCTAACTAAAGCACTTGCTGGATTTCTCCAAACTAATAGATGAAACAGTTTGCTCCAGAGGGAGGAAACAGAAGACATCTTGCAGCCAGCACACATTCCTTAAAACAAACAAAGAAAAAAGAAAGCTACATTGATTATCAAGTCCAGCCCAACTCACCTGAACATGAGTTCAACTGTCCTCTGGTATTCAATGTCTGAAAGAGACTCTCGCTGGCAGCGACGGTCCCACTTGTGAATAAAGTTCTGAAATGTAAAAGGAACAGCAAAAGATATAAAGGCTTCTTCTGATAGCACCAGAAAAGAGGTTATATCTGGTCACTGTGTTTGCAGATAAGATTTGGGAGGCAGGTGAGATTTCATTTTACATGGTGAACACTGATTTATTTAGGCATCAGCTTACTAACTTGCTGCAGGTCACTACTTTACTCAGGCCTTTGTTCAGCAATGAAATAACTCTCTCATCACAAATTGAAAGCAGAGCAGAAGTCAGCCCTCCTGCCTTCAGCTCCTAGCAAGGACTGCCTCCCCAAGACAACCACATGAACTACCCACAGGACTTCACCTGATATGAATTTCTTCCTCTTTAAAAACCCAACAACATATAAACATAATGCTAGTCCAGGTTTTGCCATGTTCCCTTACCCATTCTGAATAACTCTGACAGATGAATACCTAGGGAGTATACACACAGCTCAGGCAAATCAAAACAAAACAAAAAAAAAAAAAAGGAGAAAAATAGTGACATCCTTCTCTCCTGCAATGGAATGCTGCATCTTAGCTCTGACAGCAACCCTTGGCCACAGCCCTGCAGAAACAAGTAGGTAGATGATGTCCTAGACTGGAAGTTTGCCCTTCTTCCTACTGTAGTAAATTTCAGTTCTCAGTACACTCAGCAATGTCAAGAACGTGTCCAACAGAAACTTTCATAGGGTTTGAGATGGGGTAAAGTGCCCTCTACAGGCTGTCAGTTCCTTCCACTACCTATAAGAGAAGTCTACAATGGTGAACCTGGAGGAGATGGTTATGAATAGCATTCCCTTCTCCATCAGAAATTTGGATTTGCAGGAAAGCATGCCATGAGTAACTAGCAGAACCACACGTTCTTCATGGCATTGCTCAGGCAACTGCACTCCCACAGTTTCTCTGAAAAACTCTAGAATATGATCTTCTTGAAAATAATTAGTTCCACTTCTCTAGAGTAGCACTGAACAATGGTGGTAATTCAAACTGGGGTGGGAAGAAACACAGGAGAACCAAATAAAATAAAAAAAATTTAAATTTAAATTGCTCACTTGATTTGCTGATAAATTAAAATGCAAAAAAGCCTACAGCTTGAATAATTAATGCTGAATTTAAACAGTAACATATAAGAGAGAAGCCATTTTATAATACTTTAAATACTTCTCATCTTTATAATAAGGAGAGTTTTACAATGAAATTGTACATACCCAATGGACACAAGCAGTTTTGTGACAAAACTGCAAATCAAACATACAATTCTCTAGGAAAAAGAAAACAATTTCTCAGCTCCTTGAGCATAGGGCAGCAAGAAAGGTAAAGTAAGCACACACACAAGCCCAGCATAAAGTTGTCTGGATTCTTTTCATTTCCTGCACAAATTAGAAGCCATTTTCAGGATCTCACACCAAATAAACACACTTCCTTACCTCCAGAAGTAAAGCTACGAAGAGATTAACCCAGATGACAGAGGAGATCAACCACCAGGCTACAAAATAGATCTTTGCCCACCTGCAGATCAGATGAACAGACAATACATAAAGGAGGAGTAAATAAGCTCAGCCTGAGCAGAGCACCATGAAATCACATTTTTCTTGAAATATAATAGTACTACTTTCTTAATGGGAAAGGGGGCTTGAATCAAAAAATTAAAAATAAAAAATGTTTGCTTTTCATTAGGTTAGCTAAACAGACTCACTCTCCTAAGTTAACCAGCCAGGGGTCATTGAACAGCTCAACCCAGGCACTATCTGGTTCAAACATTCCCCATGAAGTCAGTAAATACAAATGAAAGCTATGTCCAAGATTTTAAGTCTAGAAAAATTGTGCATCCACATAGAAAACACAGAAGCATTAGATTTATTTTCTATATATCAGAATTGGTCCATAAGAAAGGTAAGCAGCACCCCTCTGAGCAGATGGCAGGAACTGTGCATACTTCTTATTCAGGCACAGTACAAGCTGGATTTATGAGAGACTTCTTCAGTATTACTATAGCTACTTACGGACTTGAATATCTTGAAAACGCATCCAAAAAGACTTGCCAGTTGTTCACCACCATCACATCCCAGAGGGTCACCACTGCTGCCTAAAGAACAGGAGCAGAACAGTGTTTAAGTGGTTGTACCACAGACCTAAGCCTCAGAAATGAGGAAGAAAGACAAGCAGAGAGTGCAAGAACAAGGGATTTTCATCCATGATCCCACTCACAGCAAAGTCATCAAAGTTGTTGGGCCAATATTCCAGCTGTTCATAGGTCCCACACTGCAGAGTGCCATTATCATGTGTGGTGTTGGCAGCACTGCAAGAGATTACAGGCTGATGTGAACACAGCTCCCTGTGAACTCTGATTTAGAATTCTTCTGAGCTGTGAAAGTTAGATTATCTCATATGGGAAGAAAACAAGGGAAACAGTTCAAAAAACATATTTCAGATAAAGCAGAGTTAAACTACAGATAAGCATTTCAATGCAGCAAGAAGAAACAGGAGTAACAGATAATGAAGCTGTGTGATTTAACATTAAAAGTAGGGTGGCTCCAAGAATGAAAGCAAAAAAAAACCCGAACAAAACCAACCACAAACAGCTCAGAGGTAAAAAGATGCAGATGCTTTGGAAAAACAGATTCTCTGAGCAGTGAGGTTTAGAATCTTACCTGGTATTTCCCAAGGGAACAACAGCACCTTTAAACAGCATGATGCCAGTTATAGCAAATGCATAGAAAACCACCTGGAAGGAACACAACCAACTATTAGCTTTGAATAGTTCTGTCACAAAGTAAGAAAGCAAAATGCAATAAACATGGAATTTATATTAGTACCACAGTTAAGGCAATTGCATCAAGAACAGTGCCTGAAGCTTTTAAAGCAAAAATACTTCTCAACTGCTTGCTCTTACTTTTTAAAATTCTACCTAATTTTCAGTTATTAAAATGCATTAAATAATTTTATCATCTATTTCACTTCTCTGTGTCTCAGACTGCTTATATTTAACTATAAACACTGCAGAATAGCAACTTAAAACCAAAGCTCAGTACCAGTATTTACAAAGAACAATTTAAATATCTGAGTTTTCTGCTAGAGTCAATGAAAATAAACTTTCAGTGAGCTTACCTGAAAGACAAAATGATGTCATTATTTTATATTCCATCAGCAACTTGCTTAAAAATGCTAATTAGTCTAAAAATAAGGTTTTGAATAACAAAAAGGATTTGAGAATTTCTGTCCTCTAATTGTTAGAAATGCAAACTTCTTTTTAAAGAGACACCTTTCAGTCTATAGCAGTTGCCTAGGTGATATTGCAATTTTTATCCTAAAAAGATGGTTCTAGAAATAACCTACAGCTTTGCTTCTCTGAGAAGGAGCCATTTATCCCAGGAAAGCTTGAAGCAAGGTGAGTCTTCAAACAAGAAGTGTGGTGTAGGGCTTTTTTGTTTGGTTGGTTTTGGTTTTTTTTGTATTTTGCTACAAAACAAATCCAAGAATATGAAGTCTGGAGAGAATAGAAGAGAGATGCCCTGGGATATCCAGCCTGGCAATAAAATTAATTTTATTCTTTGAAAAAATAAGTATTTAAATCACTCACTGCCTGAGAAATTAGCTAGTCAGTTACATTATTTTATCTGCATGTGTGTTCCATGCTAACATTAGGAAAGATATTTTGCATCAGCTGGCAATGGAGTCAGACCTGACTACAACAGAAGCTCGGTGAGAACTTCCATGTAGCCTCAAGTAAAAGCAAATTAAATTGATGGAAGAGGCAAACACTATGGC
Source organism: Agelaius phoeniceus (assembly GCF_051311805.1). NCBI lineage: Eukaryota > Metazoa > Chordata > Aves > Passeriformes > Icteridae > Agelaius > Agelaius phoeniceus. Next base: position 8,233,535 of record NC_135270.1, on the reverse strand, counting down.
AGACTTGTCTCAGAAGTGTGAGTTGTACAGCACAACAAGGTTTTTACCACCTTAGATTTGCCCCAACCAATATCTTTATTTCAAAGTGCAACACAAGCCAATTTAAGGCCTATCCTCTACAGATAAAAGCAGAAATTATTAGTGACAAAAACAGATTATTCTGGTGCTGTCATCTTACTGCAGGGGTTCCAAACAGTTGTCCCCTTATCACAAAAGTTCCATACCTTCTTGGTGTTTCTCGTGGGCAGCTCTCAGAGCACTGACACTTTCTTCTTCACAAAGCAGCCAACTGACTCCAGATCCCTTCTCACCCAGCCACCCCACTCTTTTATAGCACTCTTCTTCTCATTGCTTACAGCTGTGGCCTGTTAAAGTCAGGCCTGTTCCTAATATTTGATAATTGGCCCAGCTGCAACTCCTTAGGGGTAAGATTACTTTCTGCACTATCTTGATTGTCTTATATTCTATTCCCCCTACATTCTGGTTAAATTGCATGCTAGGTATATAGATTAGAACAACAAATCATTATCTTTAGCCATTCAAATTAAGGTACCCTACAAAAATCCAAGAACAATAGCAAAACCAAACCTAACCAGGCACTTCTTTACCCTACCAGGAAGGCATGGTTGCAAAGCCAGAAACTCAAGAGTTGGGAGAATTTATGTAATGGACATCACACATTGTGATCCACCCTTTAACCACATTTGTTGAGTCTATGTTCTACACAGACACACCTAAAACAGGATGGCAGAGGCTCTTAAAAAATCATGTCCAAACATGCCATCTTCAAGACCTTCTCAGCCAAAAACAATTTTAAAGTTGTTTTGCTATTTAATTTAACATATGCAAACCAGGGTAAGGAAAACTGATCTACTTTTAGCATGGATTAATTTTTAATTCAAATCCACACTACCCAAGCTAAGGCAAACACTCAAAGGAAGCTTTAAATAATCTTTTAGAGATACTCCTCCTGAAGGAGGCACTGTCACTGTGTGCTGGCTATCACAAACCAGCAGTTTAATGTGGCTTTCCAAGACATGCCCTGCAGAAGAACTGGCTGGTTAAGGTGAAATGTTACTGCTCATGGTGATTGTACAAGAACTCTGTTAACTTTGTTGGTGTCATACCCTTATTAAACTATAACAAAGGAAATTACAATCTTGCATCATTACTTACCACAAGGATTCCTGCAAAGGCTCTTAAGTTCTTCACCAGATCCAGCAGTGTAGTAACAACCAAAGCCATGAACTAAAACAGAGCAGAATTTTGTACCTGTGACATTCATCACACTTCCAATCCATATCAAATTTTTACTAAAAGGACAAAGAATCACGTCAAGAGAACTTGAGCTGGTTTCCTCTGGTGAGGGAGCAGGCAAAGGGACTGGGCAAAAGTCAGGACAGCTAGAGCTGAGCTATTCCACTCACGTGTTAGACCTGAAAGGCTCTAACAAAACTGATAGCTTGACCACCAAAGAAACCCAAGCTGTAGAGGGAAGAGCAATCACCTTCATGTTGGGGATAATCCGCAGGAACCTGAAGACGATTAACATGTTCACCAGACGCACCATATCCCACAGGGACAGCAAGCCCATGAACTCAGGCCTCCTAGAAGGGCAGAAAAAGGAACAAATCAGAGGAACAGCCCATGACAGAACAACACAGTTAAATCTACTGGGCTACAGGTAAATACATTGATTTACTTAGCAGCAATCTCAGCTACAGTAAACCAATAACTGATGAAGGAAGGAATCCCCTTTAGCCTGGGCTCTTAAATATGTACAGAGAGCTCTTTGAAGTGCATGTTTGTGTCTTGTGCTGGGGAGGAGGCACCAAAGAGGATCCTTTCAGAAAACAAATGGAATCAAAAGGACTGCTAGAGTGAGATACTTCAGGAACTTGCACAAAGATGGGCATTAATCCTTCAGGGCATGCCTGGCTGAAGAAGAGCTTTGAAAGCAGCACTAGGTTAAAGGATTGTCTTGTCAACCTTCTTCCTTATGTGTTAACAATCCATGGGAGATGGGCATACACTTCAAAACCCAGCCCTGAATTTTGGCTTTTACATGAGCATGCTGAATGCTTCTTAGCTGGAAAGGAGGGCAGGTGGTGGGGATCTAAAGCTGCCAATGACTTGGTAACACTGATACTAAATCATGATTTGTACCTTCAATATATTCAACCCCAATAATGAATCAAATCATTTAAGATAACACTGCATAGAAGGCATAGTCTAGATAACAGCAACATCACTGTCCTGCCCTGAAGGTGGCAGCTGCTTGGTCTGTGGATGTGACAGCAGCACACATCAGGACTCAGAAGGAATCATCTGCATTGTAACCTGCTTGCAGTGATTGACACAAAGACCTAACAAGAATTACTGGTGCTCCAAGATGACAGAGCAAGCAATTGCCTGCATTTAAGAATCAAAGGGCAGAATCAAACACAAATATAATGATAACATCAATAATTAACATAATTAGTTAACAGTCTGTAGCAATTACTCTTCTGGCAACTATCACTTCTAGGTGATAGGAATACAAGTGGTATTCAAATATAAGCCCTTCTAAAACCATAAGGTCTCATTTGTCTAACCCTGTTCAGAGATTCTAGTGTAAATTAAGAGAACTTCTTGATTGTTGGAATGTTGGGGGACATAAGACAGATGATGGACTTTGGACCTGGTTAACATAAGAGATTTGATAACAGGATGCCTTGGCAATAGCAAATGGAACTTTGAAAATTAGACCTGGATTGCAAGAAGATTAAATCAAAGGGGTTTACCAGAAAAAAAAAAATCCCATTCAACCCTGCAAGCAAGAGATGCTGTTATATGCATAAGTTTGTGTATGTGATTTTAACCTAATCATTGCAGTACACATTACTAGTCTCCTTGAAACAGTATATAAGTATTTGTATCCCACAATAAAATCAGATTCTGATGCCCAAATCAGTCTCCCAGTCTCTCTACATCACTGACACTTGATGGCAACATAACAAATATCCTGAAAAATCAGGGCATCTTAAGTGTGAGCTTGCATGAAGACACAAAGTAACAGAATGGTTATGAATCACTTGTGAAGATTCAGGAAACCTTCCAGAATTCCTTTGCTTTCCTCTCTGCTTGTGGAGACGGTTTTCAAATTTTAAGATGAAGCAATGATATTTATGTTTTTTACAATAAAAAAAAATCAGGGTAGCTATCCAAAAGCTGTTTGAACTTAAGAAAATCAAAAAACAACTGCTTGCTATTACAATACCAACAAAGAGTGTTAAGTCCATGTGAATTTTCTTACTACATTTTATAGCATGAAAAAAACCTCAGCCTTCAATCTACACACAGGGTTGAAGAGCTTTCATCAGCTGTTTGGGAGTTCATCTAACTGGATTAATGGACAAGCTGATACTGAAACATATTTGGTACCACATACACAACCTTTTTCCCACTCCTGCACCCCTGGTAAGCACAGACCTGCCAAGATATTATTTTAAATCACATTACAATTAAAACAAATGCATCCTTCTCAGAAAAGCGACACAGAACTCTAAAACACTAGGAAATAAGAAAGATTCTTTCACTTGTCCATATTGCATAGCCTCTAGTGACTACAAGGGTGAAAAATTCTACCAAATTTGGTAAATTGAAGACTGGGCTGATGATCACAGCATCATGACATGTATATATGACAATGGGTGTGTGTCCCTGACCCACCCCAGCCACTGAGCAAAGGGCAGCAGGTCACAGAGGTTACTCACCAGCCAGGGTGAGGAAATCCATACACAGCAAAAGTTGCAATCTCCAGAATCTTCAGTTAGGAAAGAAAAACCCAAACAAAATGAAAGTCAAAACTTTACTTCATAAATCTGAGTTCCAGAAATTATGTAAGCTTCTTGACAAGAAACATTTTCAAGAGCTTTAGGCCACTAATTGGACTCACTTTAAAGCTCTGAATTGTCATATTTGCCTAGTTATTCTCCAAACAAACCAAATGTACATAGAGCATCCAACAGTGACTCACAAAAGGATATACAGTGAATACCATTAACCATTAACTTGACCTCATCTGCCACAGGGGTGTCAGGCTTTGACCAAATAATTGTTACAATAGTCTGACAATTGTTTTAAAATTTAAAGAGAAAAGTGGTTTTAAACTATGAAACAGAATGCCTCATGCAATTATTCCAGGAGCTGAATTTTTCCAAATAAAATTTAAAAGTCTTCTCATCAGGAAAAGCACCTTTTCCATGGATACAAATAAGCCTATCTTCAGAACACAGACCCTAAGAGAACCATGTACCACCATGTAAACTTTCCAGCCACAGAAACCCACAACACTGGCTCATGTTGTTCAGCTCAGCAGATCAGTGTTAAAAAAAAGCAATCCCACCAGCTCTTGTAGTTCCCTAAACCTCCCTAGCCAACAAATCCAAGAATGTGTAAGCTAACAAAGCACTTACCAGCAAAATTACAGTCAGAAGTCCATCAAATCTATTGCTTGGGTAAGACAAGTATCTCTTCAAGCCCATTGCTAAGATTTTCAGCAGCATTTCCAGCAGATAGTACAGGATGAAGAAGCAGTTGATAGCCTTCACCCCCCCAGAAGAAAAACAACCATTAGAATTCCTGACATCTCAGGGAACAGCACTAACTGCATGGAATATTGTTGCATCTTACCCCCAGGAAGAAGTCATCTCTTTCAGATGGCTGCTTATCTGCATCCATCACCAAAACCACCTTAAACAAAAAATATTTTATTAATCTACTGCTTTACTGCTACATTAAACAGATTTTTAAGCGCAAGAACAGTCTTTCATGTTTTGCATAGACCTTTTCAAGCAGCTCAAAGTACATTTTTAACTGCAAGTTTTCCCTCTTAACACTTTGCATGGCAAAAGCATGCCAAAAACCCAACTGCTAGAAAAAGCAGTTATTTAAAGAAAATTAAAGAACAAAAGCAGAAATTAAATTTGTAGCAGAGAAAGACCAAAAAACAATGACAAAAAGAAAAAGAAAGAAAACCACTGCCCCACAAGAAAAAAAATCCTTTACTTACACAAATAGAAATAATGTTTGCCAGGGCTACCACATTCCCCAAGTAGCCAAAGTAGGGATGGCCAAAGGCAAACTGCACTTTCTGCATAAAATGGGATTGGTACTCTGGACTGGGAGGGTGCTGAAAAGAACACAAAGGATTTGCTGAGTCACAGAGCATAAGCATTTTAAAAATAATACAATAACTTTAAAACACACCCCGTCTCAGATTTAAAAAACCCCAGACAGTTTCAAAGCAAATCTTCAGGGCCACAGGCTAATTTTGACATTACATCAGGAAAATGTTTTCCAGCTGTGGCTACTAACAGCAAGAGAGCATTTCTGATTATGGCACAGCACAAGGTAATGGCAAAGAAGGAAGATAATCCAACCTCTCTCCAATGCCCCAAGCAGATAAATGAAACACTAAGCTACTCTTTGTATACATCCCTTCCCCATTTGCCAACATTTAATTCAGAAGTCTTAGATACATGCAAATATAGAAGAGAACATTTCTTAACCCTCAAATAATTCAGTGTTTTGTTTTTTCTTTCTCTCTCTCTCCAAGTGGAGAAAACTGCTTTCTGCCCATCTTCATCTGAACACAGAGAGAATCCACACTTTGTTCTTCATTCAGGGATTGGGGGAAAAAGACTTAGGAACTATTTTGCCTGAACAACTCACTTTCAGATGCTGACAGAATAAACAAAGATGTATTTTGTACATTTAGCACCACCTAACAATCCCAAGCTAATGCTGCAAAAGCCCCCAGAGCAATTTCGTCTGTGGCTATAAAAGCTGCTCACAAAAAGCTTAAAAATCAATGTGATCACACCTTGTGTTCACATGTTGCAAAGTTTGTTTATACACTTTATACTACAGTACTCTCACTTATTTTTCCACAAGGCCAGACAACTTCCGATGCTTTATAAATGATGATCACATACATACTTGCTTAATGGCATCTTTGTCTAGTTCTTCAAAGAGCTTCTGGAACTGGGCAGCTGACAGCTGGTCACAGGAGCACATTTTGAGTGACTTCACATGAAACAGAAACATTCAGATCAACATCTGCAATAGGAACATCTGCAAAGTTTGCCAAAACCCCTCAGACTACCTTGGAAATCAAGGAATAAAGATGTAATTCAAGCTGTTTGAGTAAGGTTCAGTATTGCTCTGCTTTAACACAACACTCCATGTGACTGGAGGACATGTCTGGCCTTTTCTGTTTTCCTTCTCTGGGATCACACGCTCTTTTGACTAACTTAAGTTTTAGTACCATGTAGTAGTGTCACTATACTATTATGATCCAAGGAATGCTGCAACAGAGAGCAGATCTTTGGATTTGCTAGTCAGGATTGATAGTCACCAACGTAAAGGCTTAGAAAATATTTAAAAATTTATTTAAAATAATATTTTCAAATATTTAAAAATAAAATTCTTACTCTCATGATGGCTTGCTTGCAGCGGGAATCCATCTCAGCTTTCTGCAGCACCTGTAGTAAGGCCCCAACACTGACACAGGACCTATGTGAAAGAAAACAGAATGGGCCCTGCTACAGATAAGCTCATAGATGGCAAAATGAGCTGTTCCAAATGTATTCCTGCCTCTTTGTTTTGAAAAGCAAACGAAACTAGAAGTAGGAAAAAGGAAACAGACCCCACAAGAGTCACGAACAGTGTGTTATGAACACCCACTTGCAGAAAAAATAAACAAATTAGACGAGCAACAAACTGCCATCTTCGAGAATGCATCCTCAGTAAATATATTGAAACAAAACAAGATGACTAAAAATCTACTATTTTTTTCTTTTTGCTAGATAATCTACTGTTTCAAGGTCCTTCACTTACTGTTGTGCGCTAGCAGGAGTCTCTTTCAGGGAAGACAGCACCTCAAATGCAGCCCGGATTCCCAGCCGCCTCCTGAAGAGGGAGGACTGAACTGATTTCTGAGCAGTAAAAACACCACAGAGGAAACAATTTACTCTCACTTCAGGCACTCCTGTGTCCTATGGCCAAATAATACACTGATCCTCGGGCACACATCCCAGATTTGTGATTAGAGATCAGAACAGGAGACTGCCCTAGGCCGCACTCATGGCAAGAACTCCGTGTACAAGGAGGAAGGAAGCAAGTAAGCAAACAAGTCCCTGGAATTCAAGTAAGCATGCAGGTTATGGTTTATTTTCTATTCTGGAGTGCATAGGCATATGCCTCTGCCAGAGACACTGGCAACAGCAAAGCTCAAGCATTCACAGAAATTCACACCAGCATGCAGAGAGAAGAGTTAGAGAACTTGTCCCACTCTAGCTTCTTGCCTAAAAGCACAAATCCAGAGCTATGTTTTTTCATGGGTTTTTTAATTACAGTAATCACTTTCAAACTTAGTTACTTTATTAATAGTCAGATTAATGCCATGCTCTCATGTAAGAAAGAAGAAAATTGAGAAAGAAGGGATGAAAGAGAGGAGGAGGAAAGGATTACTAAAAATCCTTTCTGCACCTGTTCTGTTTACACACTCTTCTGCCACAAGAGGGTGGGGGCCATTCATTCTGAGTAATATTGCCTTGGGCTTATTATCCAACAAACTTCACCTTCTCTCTGGAACTCTACTAGAAAAGCTACTGGGCCGGTCTGGGTAAGGCCTGGTCTAGTGGGAGGGAGGTGTCCCTGGCCATGAATGATCTCTGAGATCCCTTCCAATCCCTTAATATTCTACAATCTGCAACAGCAGCTATATAAACAGCACAGCAGATTTCCTTCACACAGTTTAAGTTACTCAGCCACTTGTCCTTGGTCAGTCATACAACAGTTCCTTTTTTTTTTCCCCTACAAATAGTCAAAATTGCAGATCCACAGCGTACTTGGAAATATGCAAGCAGGTTTTGTCACCAGAGGGGATCAAGCCGTAACAGCACATAAAGGGAAAAGTATCTTCATCAAAGAGCATTTAGTACCTTAAAACTGTATCTGCAACCAGAGTGGGAAGGGTCCTTTAATAACTTAATTCTTCAAAGGTTCAAGGTTATGGCAGAACACAGAAATTAGGAATGCTTTACTCACCAGAAGGTACCCTCGAAACTGGTTGTATATTATTGCTGTAAGCAAATTCATCAAAAACAAGTTGCCTGTTGGAGAAAAAGAGGCAGTAAAATTTACTGAAAAATATAAAGAAGTTTCAACATATGCAGTAAATCAAAAGCAAAACTTAAAGAAGGTTAGTTTTCTTGTGTTTGATTTCCAAAACATTTTAAATGTTTGAATATACTGTAATGTATATTCATGTTAACAAGAAACTCCAAACCATAAGCACCTTTCATGAAAATGATCTCACAGACACTTTGCAATAACTGGAAGAATCACAAAAGTGAGAAATTCATGATTAAACTTTCCTAGAAAAATAAAACAATGTAGATAGTATGCACAAGTGTCAAAGTCGAAGTGCATTAAAGACAAGAGGTAACTTACCTAATACAGTGAAGAGGATGAAGAAGATGGAATATGCTCGATTCTTAGAATATGCAGGTATCATCACTGAATCAAATTTAACAAAAATAGGAAATAATATTTTAATGCTTGAGATATACACAGTAGAGACCTCTATGAACTTTTGGTAATTGGTAAAAGCTCTCATACAGCTGGATTTTAGAGTGGCATATATAATTACACGACAGAAAGGCAAAAATCAAGTTACTAAAGGCATGAAAAACCTTTGCACAACCTTCCTGTGGCTGTATTAAGAACCAGCAGCTGAAAGAATGGTTACAGTAGTCTGAACAGAGCAATCTTGCTCTTTTGTTCTTGAAAAGGAGAGACAAGTGTTATTTCTGAAAAACTGCTCACCATCAGGATTATTTGCAGTAGTCAGCAGGACCAGCAGTGACGTCAGGGAATCTGGCAAATTCCGGAAATACACCACCCACTCCTTATCCTGCTGGTTATCCTAGGCAAAGATGTGTGCATTGTTGAGAGAAATACCAAGGAATCAGTGTCTTAGCAAGGAAGAGGGAAAAAAGTTTAATTTTTTTTTAACAATTCATATCAGTCAACAATCAATTTCTTACACACCTAATCAAATCTACCCCGTGGAGAAAGCAAAAGCGAAAAAATTAATAATTACACATTCTCTAAATAAAAATTAAGAGAATGTATAAGAACACAGAGCAATCACTTATTAATAGCAATAAAAAAGCACAAGTAAGAACAGGAAGCCCCACATGAAGTTATGTCTAGTTAGCACCTCAGACCCAGGAAGAACAACCACACCACAAACCCACAGTGTGGGACTCAAAACCTTCACCAAAAACACACTGGGAGGCTGATCTTGGATCCTTGGATCCTCCACATATATTTTTTTTTTCTGAAGGTCAAAAGAGACAGATAAAAAAAGATGCAGAGTGCAAACAACACAAACATGAGTCAGGCAGCACAGGACAAAGAGCTCTTGAATCTGCTGCAAAGACTGGAATATGTAACCCTAAAGGACATACACAAGACAATGCAGAGAGTCATGAATTTCATTAATAAACCTACTTTTAGAAGTTGCCTGTAGTATTTTGCCATGTTACATAAAATTAGTTTGTATGGATGTCAGAGCAGCACACCAAAATAGGAAAGTCCACTCTCTAATTTGTTATTTTTTACCTCAATGTACATGCAAGTGATTGGCTTAGGTACACAAATTATAAATATACATCTGTGGGGGAAGCTCATAGCTGAAATTAGATGTGACAAACAGAGATAATACAAAGGTCCAGGAGGCAACTAACAGTGGGAAAACAGACCTCTGCTTCTAATTCCAAAGATTCTGTAACATGGGAATTCAGGGAATTTGCTGATTGTGAGGAAGACTAGAAGCTGGCTTGAGTGCAAATTGCAGCAGAAATGAAGGTGCAAAACTGAGATTAAGGATGGGACAAAATTACTGGGAGAAGTAGGCAAGAAATTCTGTTTACAGTAACATACTTATGGAAGGCCTTAAAAAGTAAAAATGAAAAAAAAACCAAATAATCTGAGTGTGATAAATAGGAAGTCTAGAAGAGAAGGAACATATCAAGATTACTGTAACACAAAAATAATTTTAACCACAAAATTTCAATTTTGCTTTTCAGAAGCAAGAAGAGAAAAACAAGAGGAAAACCCAAAGGGATCAGAAACCAAAACTAGAACAGGCAAAAACCTACCAGGGTATGGCCTGGTAGGAATACCAGTATTGAAAAGTGAGAAAACACTGAAGAAACCCAAGTTAGCAAAAAGGTAGATAGAGAAGAGAAAAAAATAAATGAGTGATAATATAAATGAAAGAGTGACAAGAGCTTTGGAGACAGAACAACACAGAGGGTTTCAACAAAAGCAGAGAAAGTAACTCAAGGGATCAAACTGGGTAAATGTACAAGGAAGTCTCCTACATACATGATACCATGCACATGTTAAAGCTCGCCAAGTGGACTTCAAACTCATCTCAGCACATCTGACAACGTGACCTTTCTCAGGGAAAACAAGTTTCACTAGTTTGACTACAAAAGTAGACAAGAAGCAGCTGTGCAAGTACAGAAAAAAGGCACCCAGATCTACCAAAGCAGACAGAGAATTGATTACCTTTGTTCGAGCAAAGAGCAGCATGGCAAACATTGTGAAGAGAGACAGATGAACAGCCAGGAGTAGAAGAACACTGTTGGAAAGCAAATATATCAAAGTATTAACAGTAACTTGATCTTATTCTTAATATCCTCTTCTAAAAATGCAAAATTATGCCATATAAAGAAAACCAGGGGTGTTTTTAAGAAGTTATATGGAGACAACAGGAGGAGATGTGAGTTTTCATACAAAATAAAAATCACACTTAGATGCCTCAGTTCTTCCCTTACAGAAGGGCTTAGAAAAGCAGAATCAAAACCTCCCACTTGACTAGCATTAAAAAACCTATGTCAAACACACAGTCAGGTTAAAATCCAGAGATCCTGTACAGACTAAGGGGAATCAAAAAGTTACCACAACCTTCACCCTCTATGACCTGATCTCACTGAGCACTTAGCTACCCAATCCAGAAGGAAGCTGCTCAGATGCCCCACACTGGAACTCCAAGGATAACAACCTGCCTGCTCCCAGCCATCCTGTGAAAGGATGTTTTCTGGGCTATAACCCACCTGGCCATTTCAGGCAATGTGCTGTTGATACTTTTTAATGTTTTCTTCATCATAGAGGAATTCTGGAGGAGAAAGAAGGGGCGAAGGATTCTTCTTATTCTCACAGTCTGCAAAAAACAAAGGATCGGACACTGAGTTCCCGCAAGACTGGCAGCTCAAACATTTTGAATGCAAGTTTGTCAGAAAGCACTGGATACACACATTGACTAAGCCAACAGTGGAACTGAAAAAGAACTGAACTGGGCTCTTCTGAGCTCACAAAACACCAAAAAAGATTCCACACCTCATTAAAATGAGGAGAGATTGCTTTAAAAACACACATTGACATTTCAATAGTTTCATCAGGCCACTAATTGGAAACAATCTAACTTTACTGCTCCATAGACATAACAATCTGGCAAGAGATGGCATTTTTGCATTTTCTGCCAAGGTCCATCTCAAGAAAGGGATTAATAGAGCTACTTTCCATAAAAACAAACATATATTCTAAAAATAAGTGCTTAACTTCAATTTTCAGACTGTTTTATAACTAAAGGGCCTGGTAATTACTTAGCAATTTCTGTCTCTGACAAGACTCAAGCTGTAAGTGCTTTTTTCCCCCAGAAAACTGCAGCAAATTATCTTTTTGATTCTTGCAGTCAAGACATTTGCAAGCCTTCAAGTTCTTCCTGTCACTAATTTGCTACTTCAAGCAATCTTGCTACTTCAAACATCTTCAAGATGTTTCAGCATCTTGCATTTTAGGATCAGTCTTCTGTGGGCCACACTTAGCAGCAAAAAAACCCCCATAAAATTACTTTCTTTATTTCTATTTTTCTGTTCATCCATCCCAGCAGTTCAACTGCTCCTTCTGCCACTGCTTTGTGTTGGGAGACTCCTCTTCAAACTCCCTGTTCACTATCACACCTCAAGATTTCACATTTTAAGATCATGTCTCTCTCATTCACTTCCCAGAATTTTTACTACATTAGTGTTTTCTTAACAAGGATTGCAAGTGCACAACAACTAATTGAATGTAAATCTGTAGCAGACAAAACCAACTGGATGCAGTATTACATCAAGGAGGGCACTTCTAGAACCATTTCCAAACTTGATGTTCCTCTCAGGACACAACTGTTTTGAACGCAACACAGCTTCAGGTTAGAGAGCAGATGTTAAACTACCTAATTACCTTTTTAATTACCTTTTTCTTATACTTCACTACAGAGGCTTTGCCATTCACTCAAGTTAAATACATAATTCTCCAATTGCATTTCAAAATTGGTGCCAGGCAAAGAGTTTTCCCTGCACCCTTCAACTGCTGACAAGCTAAAGCAATGAGTGCTATTTAATTTTACCAACAAACACAAAACTTACATTAAGAATCAAACAGAATTCTTTACTAAGCTACATTACACCAAACTTTTTCTGTGCTTCAGTGAATTATCCAGCTATGAAAGATCAAAGTAAAGCTGTTCTTACCTCTTTGCAGAAAAAACTCAGTGACACAATCCAATCAGCAAGGGAAACAATTAATGTGAGTATATAAGCCATTAGCCATTTATTTTTCCAAAATTCTTTCCATCCAATTAAGTAACTCTGGACAAGGGAAAAAAAAGGAACAACCATAACTTAATTTAATAATAAAATCCAATACCCGAATAAGTCAGCACCAATTTTTTTTACCAAGTATCTGAAATTTTATATTAGTGCTCTTAAAAAGCTCTCCAAAATCCAAACAAAAATATGCTGTTGAGAGATTTTTTTCCTACAAGAACTAAATAAAAATCACACTTATGTGATTTTTTTCTGCAAGAACTAAAGGTCAGCAAAAGTAAAAGTTGCACAAAGGTCACAAGAGAGAAATCCTTTGAATGCAAGAAAATTATCCACTTAGTAAATATAAAAAAGGGATTTTCCAGAAATAAGTACCCTAAGAAAGGTGAGTTTCTGACAACTTTTATTTTGTGTAAATGAACTGACACATATTTATTATATACCCTGATTCTATAGCCTAATACAAGCAGCTAAGCCAAAACACTTGCACTCTCAGAAAAGTTTATTTCATTTTATTTCACTCAATTAAGAAAATTTGGTTTAAAAAAAGGGAATAAATGTCTTAATTAAGTAAATATACACTTGCTAATTTCTCCTGAAACGAGGCTCTAATAAAGCAAGGCAATTTCATCTTGCAAACTCAAGATTTGGAGAACAATTCTACCACACACCTACTGCTTCATTCAGTAGCAGATGAAGGAGATGCTCACCTTGACAGACACATCAACCACGAACACCAGGAAGCAGAGCAGCTCCACGCTCTCCGTGAGGCCGCAGGGAGGATTCCAGGCGGGAAGGCGGTAGCGCACATCAGATGTGATGGTGAGTGAGGAAGGCTCTTCAATGAAAGCCAAAGCCAAGATTACAGTAATGGTTAAGCTCAAAATCCTGTTTGGACAGAGATTAAATCAAAAATAAAACCAACAAAACCATAAAAAAGTATGAAAAAAACGCCACCCCAAAACAAACCCCATAATCCAGCCACAAAATGAGTCAAAATAATAACAAAATACTTAAGAGAAAAGCAATTTTCTTTGAAGAAAACCAAGCTTTATGATACCATATTTCACTCAAATGGGTTAGACCACAAGGCAGCACTTGACTAGCATGCTGTTGCCTGCACTGGAGATGTAACTGCTGACCACCAAATAACCTGAGGTGGTGTCCTTTTGAAACTGACAGCAGCAAACAATCTTGCTGGTATCCAACATGTTTAGAAACATACACTTTGAAAACTCTTAAGGCACAGTGCTTTAAATCATGCTAATTAGTCCATTCATGCAACAATCCTGTGGCTGTTTCCAAAGAGCTATCTCTGTCATCAAACTTCCATAAAATTTTCTCTTTTCCACTTCTATCATGCTCACATGTGGTCATAAGAACTTCCTTGCTTCCCAGAGTAAGTTCTTCTAAAGATAAAAACACAATTACCTAATTATCTAACAAGTAAGAAAGAGGAAGAGTAGTTTTTCAGGAAGACTAACTCCTAAACAAAAAAGCAAAGAGAATAACCAAGCTCTTACCACTGGCAAGTCTTGGAATAGTACCACCGATAAAGCCACAGGGATTTGGAGTCCACACGGTGATTTATAGATCGGTACTGAAGGCAGGAAGCAAAAAGGATCATTCAAAAGATCATTACATCCAGTCCAGCTCAAAAACAAACATCAAGTGACCAAAGCAGACCAAATTAGTCCATGTTATTAATTACTAAAGTACCTCATGATCACAGAGGTACTCTACATGTGTGAAAAGGGGAAGATTATAAAGAAGTTCTGCTATCTAAAGAGCACAGAGCTGCTCAGATGATCAAACTGTGTGCCACTCATCCCAAGCAAGCACTGTCATCATTTCAAATAACAGCATTTGTAATAATTCAGTGACTATTCTATATACTTGCGAAAATGGTCCACCCACTTAATTCCTCTCTCCAACATTCATTCCACTCATGGCTCTTCTTTTGTCTTTCTCCTCCAACAGGCCATAAAATGCATACAAACTAATTCTGAATAGAAGAAACCTCAACCAATGTCTTTGAATAAAATATGTTTCCAGATCAGGAAGTGCCTGTGATTCTTAAGGAATCCACAAAATATGTCCTTCCTCTGTGACTCCTCCTGGGCTGTTCTTACTCTGTCCCTGCTGAGTAGATGCTTCCAGAAAAGTGGCCACACCTTAAATACATCTGACCCCCAGAAATCTCCCAACCAAGCAGCAAGAGAGCTCAAGACCTGCCCTTCAGCATTCCCACAGCCTGGGAGAAAACAGGATCTAGGAACCTGCAGTGTTGGCCAGTAAAGGAGCAACAAAGAGGGAATCAAGACTTCAAAAGGCATAAAGTTCAGCTTAAGAGTTCCAGTTTCACACTTGAAGCCAGTCTTAAACTCTTGAGCTTTTACCAGCTCTTAAGATGGGCAAGTAGTCACATGGAGAGGCAAATTACAGAGTTTGCTCAAATCATTTCTCTTAGTTAGTCACCAGCAAAACATCCACAATCAAACCAACCCAAACAAATAAACAAACAAAAAACAGCATGAAAATCACTCCACAAACCAGCATGCCTTCTGAAACCCTGAAAGAGATTACTTCATTGTGGGGAAAAATATGTTTCTCCTAGGCAGATGTTCACTGAGACTTGCATACCACAGGAATTTGGAATTCTGATTTTGTTTTGTGAATCGAGATAGTGGTTTAAAAACATTGCCTGAACACAAAAGAACTTAAAAACTGGAGTGTGTGACAAACATCCAGCATGGGAAGCATAAAAGCTAACAAAAAAATTGTTACTTACTTGTATAGCATCTTCAATAAATACTATGGCTTGGTTTATATAAAGGTCATTATCAGCTCCAGCACCTATGAAGTAAAAAAGAAATAAGAATCACTTGCTGTATTTTGGATAAACAAACTTTGGATAAAACTGCTTATCAGTTAAGAGAAGGTGCACAATCCAGTTCTCATGACCAAGGGCACTATACACACACAAAAAAAAAAAGAGTTCCTGCCACATCTGCTCTGTCAGCAGCACTGTGCATTACCTTAAGTAAGTAATAATAGTATCAAACACATCAGGCACCATTCTGTGTTTTGTTAAAAGGTTCTCTTTTAGGTTTAAGTAGCCAGATTACACTGGTAGTTAAGTACCACAAAACTACACAGAGACAAGTCCTAACAGACAAAATAATGGAGATTCAAATTGTTCTTTGACAGACTATAGAGTCAAGCAAAGCCAGGAAAATCAGGCACTACTATTATAGCAATTTTTATTTTTGTTTAATAAAGATACTGTGGTTTTTGTTCTTCCAAAACCAGCAGGAATCTCCAGTCACATGAGAACTAAATTAAGTGCTTTTTAAATTTGTTCTGAGAGTTACTATTACCATACCAAACAGATCAGAGCTCAAGACACAGCAAGGGGTGAAAGAATACAGTTTGAAATAAAATACCACTAAATTAGTTACTATGACACTTTTTAAAACCCGTAATTAAGAAGTCTATGTGAAAATAGACACATAAAAAACAAAAGGGCAGCCACTTGTGTTTACTTGGAGTAAGACCTTTTAGGAACTTACCTGGCAATTAAGCCAAAAAGAAAAATAAATGTTGTTAGGGTCAAAATAAGGAAGGGGGGGGGGAAAAAAAAGAGAGAGAGAGAGAGATAAAAAGAGATAAAAAACTGAGGGGGACTCCAGATATGAAAAACATATGCCAGTGTAACCTTCACACCATCTCCACCCAGGAGACAGCAATCACAACCCGGGATACAACACGAAGGAGTCGATCCCAGCAGTAACACAATGCCCTCCCACACACACCAAGCAATGCCAGAAACACCACTGATGAGAGCCACAGACAATTTCATGTTCCACATGATTCAGCAGCATCAATTTCCTACAAAGACTGCAAAGGGTTTTTAAATGTCACCCTTTATCTGAGCATCAGCAACAGCTTTGTACTGATCCTGATACGAACCACGGCACAAGAAAGATCTGAGCATAAACAGGAGACAAGCCAGGCTCAGGCAGTAAAGACATTATTTTTTTTATGACATCTCACACTAGTGAGATAAAAACAAAAGTTGCTTAAAGGAACCATTAGGTAAGAGGAATGCAAGGACAGAAAAAGCTTTAGGTACTTGAAGCACACAGCAACCCACCAGTATTGATGCCAAGGATTTTGGAAGGGCAGAATCTAAGTGGCTACTCACAGTATAAAAATAAAACAGGGAAATTGGCCAAAAATGTTTACTATAGCAATTTCTCCATGCATTCTCCCATGGATATCCAACTTATTCTGCAACTCTTAGTCACAGCAAGTGACACTTAGTCACAAGTTATGATTAAAGCACTAGTGGCTCGCTTTGGGCACACAGAATCCATCCCAGACCACGCTGCACTTCTGAACTGCACAAAAGAGCAACCAAGTGCGAAGGCTCCCTTAGGTGATGCAACATCCTGAAAAGAGAGAACCTGAGGTCTCCAAAGGATTCCATCTGGGAGAATTGAGATGTCACACCTACAACAGTCACCGGGTTCGAGAAAACCTTGTCAGCACCTTAGAGGAAAACCTTAAAATTACATAAGGAACTACAGAAGCCTGGGGCTGCAGGCACCTGAACCCAGCGCTGGCGGCTCCCTCAGAGCCGTCCCCGCCACAGCTGCCGGGAGCAGCCCGGGCAGGGCGGCCGAGCCCCGCAGCACCCGAGGAGGCTTCCAGGGCTTCCTGCCGCTCCCAGGAGCGCCCCAGCTCTGCGGGAAAGGCAAGAGCTCCGCCCGCTCCAGCGCCCCGGGCACTCACCGTCCTCAGCGGCCGAGCGGGCACCGCCGCGCTCCCGCCACAGCCCGCGGCCCGCCCGCCAGCGCCGCGGGGGCAGCAGCGGCTCCGCCTCAGCACCGGCCTCCATCGGCACCACCGCCCGCGCTGCCGCCACCGCACCGCCGGCTTGCGATGGGGCAGGACGGGGCGGGAGGGGAGGGAAGGGGAGGGGAGCGGGGCTCGGCCCGCCCCGGGCGGCTCCGCCCGCCGCATGTGACGGGCTGCGAGCGAGAGCGGGAGCCGCGGCCCTCAGGGCTCCTCCCGCCGGGCCCGGCGCTGCCCCGGCTATCGGCCCCTGGGCGCCATGGACCAGGCGGGCTGTGGGGGAGAGAAGTGTCCGGTTTTCACATCCCACACGTCAATTATGGACTTTAAAAAACACATCCCCGATAAGGAGTTGCACCTTTTTTGCCTCAGGCTGGTTGCAGGCTCCTGGCTGGGTGCCTCAGGGCAGCTGCGGGGCCGCTTCCCGCATATATCACAGTCCTGATTAACCATCCACATCCCTGGTTGCAGAAAGTACTTAATTTGTATTTAATCACCTAGGCATTCCATGAGCAGCCGTGAACTCCACTCACGTTGCTTTCACTGTTAAAGATGCTTCACTCGCGCTACTCGCCCGCTTTTCTCACTCTCCCCTTCACACGCCCTTCCCCTGGTCACTTGCATAAAGCTGCGATTTCAAAAGAAGCGTCGGGACAATTTGCCAGCGCTTTTCTGCCGCATACTGGGATCTGTGGCAGCATAATGATGAACATGAGAGTGTATCAATCCCTCATTTTAGCATTCCAGCCTGGCAAGTAAAAGTAGACCCATCCTTTGCTATTTAATTGAAAGCTACATGGTGTTTATCAAACGGGGTTCTCTTTACTTCAGTGAATATTTTACACATTTATTAGTCAAGACTGTTATAAGGTGACTCTTAGTTTTAAGAACTAGTTGAATTGCAAATAAAATCATGGACCAGGGAGCAATGTTCACTGTGGACAGTGATGTTGTGATAGGCCAGCTCTCTTTCTGGGACCTAGTGGTATCTAGGGTTAAGAACAAGCTCATAGTCACGATGTGTCAAATCCAGCCAAATGACAAAAAATTGATTGGTCTCTAAGGGCCACCTTTATTTAACTCTGAGAGGAACATGTATAATTTTATATATGTTTGATAAAGAGCAATGGGGTAGCTTTTGCTTTCATCTGCACCACTGTTTAGTCAAAAAATAAGTTTAACACTGACTTCCAAATAACAGTAAGATCTAGCTGAAGATAAAAACGAGAACTCTATAATGTTATCTTTACCATAATGATTATGCAATGGATTGACCTGGGCTGCTCCATCATTCCCCTCCTCAGCTGGACATAGAGAGAAAATATGAATTAAGGACAGGGAGAGGTCACTCACTGGATACCATCATAGGCAAAACATAGCAAAATTATTTGAATTTATTACCAATCATAACGAAACAGGATAATGAGAAATAAAGCTAATCCTAAGGACAACCCAGCCCTCCCTCCTTCCTGGGCTTAAACTTATTCCTGATTTTCTACTCCTCTCCCTCCCTGGAGTAGTGAGGCAGGGTATGGGGTTATGGTCAGTTCTCGTTGCTTCTGCCACTGCTTCCTCCTCAGGGCAGAGTCCTTCCCTTCCTTCAGCCTGGGGGTTTCCCTCCCACAGAGAACAGTCCTCCACAAACTTTTCCAACACGAGTCCTTCCCACGGGTTGCAGTTCTTCAGGAACAGCCTGCTGTGGGTTTCCTGCAGTGCCACAAGTCCTGCCAGGATCCTGCTCCAGCATGGGCTCCCCTCTCCACATGTCCCTGCCAGGACCCTGCTCCAGCATGGGCTTCCCACAGGTTCACAGCCTCCTTTGGGCATCCCCCTGCTCTGGTGTGGGCTCCTCCCTGGGCTGCAGGTGGGTCTGTGCATCCCTGTGCCCTCCATGGGCTGCAGGTGGGTCTGTACATCCCTGTGCCCTCCCTCCATGGGCTGCAGGTGGGTCTGTGCATCCCTGTGCCCTCCATGTGCTGCAGGTGGGTCTGTGCATCCCTGTGCCCTCCCTCCATGGGCTGCAGGTGGGTCTGTGCATCCCTGTGCCCTCCATGGGCTGCAGGTGGGTCTGTGCATCCCTGTGCCCTCCCTCCATGGGCTGCAGGTCGGTCTGTGCATCCCTGTGCCCTCCATGGGCTGCAGGTGGATCTGTGCATCCCTGTGCCCTCCATGGGCTGCAGGTGGGTCTGTGCATCCCTGTGCCCTCCCTGCATGGGCTGCAGGTGGGTCTGTGCATCCCTGTGCCCTCCAGGGGATGCAGGTGAGTCTGTGCATCCCTGTGCCCTCCAGGGGCTGCAGGTGGGTCTGTGCATCCCTGTGCCCTCCCTCCAGGGGCTGCAGGTGGGTCTGTGCATCCCTGTGCCCTCCCTCCATGGGCTGCAGGTGGGTCTGTGCATCCCTGTGCCCTCCCTCCATGGGCTGCAGGTGGGTCTGTGCATCCCTGTGCCCTCCAGGGGCTGCAGGGTCAGAGCTGCCTCACCAGGGGCTGCAGGGGAATCTCAGCTCCAGCACCTGGAGCAGCTCCTGCCCCTCCTTCTCCCTGCCCTGGGTGGCTGCAGGGCTGTTCCCCCCACATGTTCTCACCCTGCTCTTCTCTGGCTGCAATTACTTCTGCACAATACCTTTTCATCCTTCTTAAATCTGTTATTAGAGGCATTACCCCTATCACTGGTTGGCTTGGCCTTGGTCCATCCTGGAGCCAGCTGGGATTGGCTCTACCTCTGCTGCAGGAAGCTTCTCAAAGAAGCCACTTCTGTAGCCCTCCCTGCCACTAAAACCTGGCCACACAAACCCAATACAAGCTGTCTCCAGTAAAAAGTGAACATCATCAGCTAGATGTTAGAATTATTTCCCATTCTGAGTGGGCAACAGTGCACTGATAACATTGGAGTTAATTAGTTGATAACAGTCAAACTAGGGGCATCAGTGAAAATTTCTGGATAGTAAAAGGCAAATAGGAGTGACCTGGTACAGTCTGTAGTCAGCATTAGCAGGCAAGAAATAAAATGCAATTTGTACAGATGCTGTAAATGCAATTGCTAAAAAAGAAAAGTGTCTGAAATAGTGTAACAACACTAACACTAACTGCAACAACACAGGAGACATATGTAAATATTGTGGTTTTGTGCTATTATTTTTTATTTGAATGAAAGCAAATGTCTCCTCTTTCCTCTTCTGTGATTGTCCAGAAAGAGAAACCAGTAACTTCCGGAGGAAACAAAGAAATAAAAAGTCTTCAAATACACAACAATTTTTTTAACTTCTCTTCAGAATTTATCCACTCCCTCTAGCTGGAATTGGAAGTGCCCAACTAACTATGAAGGAAGGCAAATCACAGCTGGGATTTTCCATTCTTCCTGAAGCATCTTTAACTCCAAGTGAATCAACTCCTGAGTTGTGGAAAACAAATGTGGAGAATGTGCCCTTTGTAGCAGACATTTTCTACTAGCACAATGTAAGACTATTTTAACAGAAGTCTCACTGGGCCTGAGCTCTCTGTTGCTACAGTTAAGAATACTGTTTGCCCAGAACTGCAGAAATGCATTTCTTGTTTTCCCTATTAGAAGTACACATTTATAATCAAAGTTTAAAAAAGAAATGGGAACAGCTAAACATTAAAAGGCAGAAATGGGCCTCAGACAAAGGAACAAACCCATCCTTTTTTATTGCTCCACGGCACTGAACAAATTTAAAAGATCAGTTTGAAGATATGAAGTTAAAAATTAAGTTTTTGCAAACTGTAGGTGGGATGTGGGTAACACTCTAATTGAGCTCAGAGGACACTGGTTTTTTACTTCATTCTGCAATATTCAAAGGAAGCAAGAAGTTAAACTCTAAATTCGACCCCAGTAACATGAAGATCATCCATCTGCTTCAAGACAGACATGCCTCCAACACCTCGCTGAGTTTGACTTTGTGGCCACTCAAAATACTGGGCCAGTCTACAAAGTCAGTGCCAGGTAAATAAAAAAACATGTAGAATAAGAACTGAGTCAATTAGCATGACAAAATTACAAGTTTATTGCAAAGTAAGGTGAGTTTTTAAATTAAAGGCAATTAACTCAAGAAGTTGAAGGAGATCCTTAATAAATGATCCCTTAGCCAACCTACAGTTTAAGTATATTGGGAGAAAACAGGGAGTCAATTAAAAAAATTGATTACAACAGTCAGCTCAAGAACTGTTAAGCAGGTTATCCCTGCTCATTATCACAATATAATCCAGTTTTGAACATTCTGTTTGGCAAATTAATTACCACAGTTAAACAAGACAGGAAGTCAGTCCACATCTTCAACTACAGAAATTCCTTCCTTTTCTTCTAGCTTGGACACCTGCAAGTAAAAAAGAAACCAATTCAGTAGCAAAAATAAGCTTCTTCTTCCATCAACATCTCCTACTGGTTGTAAAAGAGACACACAAAGATCAGGTTTTTATGAAGTGGACAAATCTTTTGGTTTGACCAAATGCAGCTAATCTTGTGGTGTAACACTGGAAAAAGCAGAGGGTGGTCTGCAGATATCTCATCCTTGCAGGCAGATTTGCCAGCTTTCTTCTGAGCTGCATCACAGTTCCTTCAAATTGTGGCAGCTATTAAAATCCCAGTGAGTATTTTGGCACCTGGAGTGCATCATTTGTGCTCTGACCACAAATCTTTAGTTCCATCACAGCTCCAAGGCAGAAGCTACAAAGTTCCTAGGGCTGTTCTAAACCCCCTCAGCCTGGTAGAGCTGAATGACATGAAGATTCCAAGAGCAAATCTGGTAATTCCCAGCAAATGATCTTAAATCCCTTTTACCCCTGTTCCTTCTACAGCAAATGCAAAGGGAATTTTGCACTAAAAATGAGTGGATAACTAAACTGGCTTGACTACATCCAAAGCAGAAAAGTACTTTCTACAAATCCAACAGATTTCTCTATCATTAGCACTCCAAATTGTTTCCATTCACAAATGAGCTTGAGCTGTAACATGACTCTCCTACAGGAAAACCTGGCATTACCTAACTAAAGGTGGCTTTTATGTCAAGTTTATGCCATATTTTCACAGTCCTGTTACTATGCCAGAAAAATTTTAAGTGCAGACTGAGTCCCAGGAGCAGAATCATCAGTGGCACACTGTCCTAGAGAGTGATTCTCTTCAGAATTACAATTGTGCTGAATGCCTGCAGTAAGAAACCCTTCCTGTATTCCTTTTCTTGAATAGGGCAGATTTGACTCAAACCACTGCAAGTTATCATTTTCCAGTCTTGCAAAGAGCTGCAGGAGCTATCAGTTCAGGTTACTCTTATCTACACAATAAAATCTTCCCTAAACTTGCCTCCTGGTTTCCAGGAATAAGTTGCAATGACCACTACCCTTGCAGAGCACAACTGCTATTACATACAAATCTAGTTAGAGAATGTAACAATATCTGCATCATTAAAAGATCTTAATCACATTTACTGTAAGCATAAAATAATTACATTTTGGCCCAGACCCTACAAAAACAATTTGCCTGACTCCCACTGAGACCAAAATAATTTTTGTCCTGGACTTCAGTGGAAAAATATCCAGTATGATGTAAAAAATCCCCCACTTTACATACTTTACAATAAAGTACTGCACATGGTAGCTTTTATCCCAGGTTTTAAGGTAGTAAAATACTATTACAACATGTCTGGCATTTCACAGATGAAGGAATTAGTATTTTATTACATGTATAAACATATTCTTAAAAGCAACTGGGGCGTAAAATCTCTGGCAGAAAAAACTTCAAGGTGCTAAAATTCTTCACCCCAGCATTTGTGCCATAAAAGAGGCATTAAAAATAAGTTTGAAGGGGTGGCTAAAAACTATAAAAGTTAAGCATGGTTCCAATAATCACCTGGGCCCCTCCCCATCTCAGTGCTCTAACTGAGCATGGTACCATTACTGCTGCTGTGTTTGAGCAAACATGAATTTGTGGGTCAGCTAACTTGAGATTCAAGAAAGGAATTGTTGCAGAAGGAGCTGAGAGCAGCACTCACAGTGAATTGCTGCCTCTCACACTTGCTCTCCCCACATTGACGTAGGTCAAGTCTTAATTCTGCAATTAAGCAGATCCCTTCAGACAGGTCCTGAACTGAAACCAAAACACAATGTCCTATGCTAATGTTTCTCCTATTAGCATAGGACTTCATGAGTCTGGGTACACCTATTACTTTCAGTCCTCAGTACATGTATTCTTTTATTTTTTCTTGTTCTTGTTTTCATAGCAGTATGACAAAAAAGAACCTAAACAGCCTACACTGAAATCAGGGGATTTCACCTCACAGTTACGTGAAAAGAACAATCACAGTTATTTCTGCAGTAATTTGCTAAATGTTAGTTGTCTTTTACTGGAGATTCACTGGAACTGGGCTTGACCCACTTTGAATAATTGAAATACAATCATTCCAGAAGCAGAAGGCATTTACCTGTTTGTCTATACACCTGAACTGCCAGGACCACGAGGTGTTGTAGAGGAAAGGCCTCAGGTCGAAGCGGTTGTCATCTGGACTGTAGTTTTCAGCGTGGTAGGAAGGAGTGAGGGTGGTCATTTTGTGCCTGTTGATTGAATACATTCTGAAGAAATGCTTAACCTTGGATGCCACCTGGTGTACAAAGAACGTAGCGTTGAACCAGATGAAGTTTCTTAGTATTTTAATTTAAAAACTGAGAGGAGCACAGTGTTTTGGAGACTGTTTTCTACTTTTACACGGTCTAGATATTCTTTCAAAGCAAGAGCCATTTTTTGTCTCAGAACACATAACCAAAGGCTTCAAGAGTAGTTGGTCATCTGTATTTTAGAGAACAATTTTCCCCAAGGTATAATTCTGAAGTAATTGTTTTCAAATTACTCAATTAACAATTGTTTTAGCAATTTGCAGCACAAGACAACAAGCTCCATTTAAGAGATGCAGGCCAGCTTTTCCAGCATATTCTGCTGCACCTGTAGAATAATCTCTAAACAAAATAATGAAACTATTACTTTCAGTTAAAAGGAACCTGACCTTTCTCCAAACATGCTCTATTTTGGCAAAAGCATTAAACTACTTGATTTTTTTTTCTCTTTGGTATATTACCTCTCTTGGAGTAAAAATTTCCTTCCATATATTAATCAGCTTACAGAACATACTGTATGGTCCAGCCTTTCCAATTTTCCTTAATTTTCCATAGATTGAGAGCTCTGCATATGTCATCCCCATATCTGCCTGAAAACACACACAGAAAGTCAAAGAAAATCTTAACTATGCAAATTTTAATGAATATTTTCATGGAGCAATTAAAATAACCCAGTTAAATCAAAGAAACACCAAAATTATATTGTCAATGTCAAAAAGATATACTATGAGCAGGAATAAAAAAACCCACTGGAATTTCTCTGAATTGGGAGATTGGAGGCCACAAAGGTAGTTCTATCAATTTTTGCTCTCCTTTCCAAAGGGACAGCAAAGAGAAGGATGTGGGGAGAAGAGTGCTTTGCCACCAGTCATTTTCATAGCAGTAAAGCCCTGACTTTCTTTTGATATTAAAAAAAAAAACCAAAAAACTTAAAACAAACTGCATTTTACAACACCCATCCTTCTAAGTGTCCAAAAATCTAAAATAATTCAAAAATGTTAATTTGCTGTTTTGGAAACTATTGTCAACAGAGATAGGGCAGGTGTGGGGAACCAATGCCTTGCTGGCAGCTTTAAGACTGGTTATAAGACACCTGTCAGTAAGCATGGTTACATACAGGAGTAAACAAGAGCTATGGGACAAACCCCAGATTTTGGGGTAAAGCTTAAAGCATTTTAAAGGCACTGCCCATTATTACCTCATCAGTCTGAGCCACCTGTCCATCCACCAAGGGCTCCAACTCTGCAGTAGGTGGAGCTGACATTATACTGTAAGGGAGAGGGAAAAGGAAAAACATGGATTCCATGCAGTCTTATGACTTTTTATGAGATTTTTGTTTTGTTAAAAAAGTGCTTCAATCCCAAAAATGAAGCACCTGGCTCGGACAGTTCCTCCAGTGGAATGAACAAACACAGTCACTGAATCATTGCTCACCTCCTAAGGGCTGTGAGCTGGAAGTTTTCAATGCAGTACTGAATGAAGCTCTTCAAATCAGTCTTGCTGATGCCACCAATGGGGTTGATATCAGCACTGGAGCAGTCATACTTGGTCAAGTAACCACGGAGACTGAGCAAAACAGGAAATTTTATACAGCAACAGTTACTAATAATGTAACTGCAGCATTATATATAACCCTTGACACTATAGAGAATTTATATGTAGCATAAAGAAAGGGAGAAACAAACTGCAGATTAGTAACATATTTACACCTAAAGGGCAACATGTTTAACTGCAGCAGGGATATCCTAAAACCCTGAAATTTCCAGAAGATGATACTTTAAACAATCATAGAGCACTGCAAAACTATCCATGTTGAGGCAATACGTTCAAAGCAATTAAAATACTGTGCTGACTAATTAAAACAATCTCAAATCTCAAAACACCCACACAACCAGCACACAGTACTCTCACAGCTTTAGAGGTTACCACTCCCACAATCTTACAGGGATTGCTTTAATCTTCAGATACTAGCTCTACTAACAGTACTCCAGATTTTAAGGTCTGCTTTTTCAGCTCAAAGTTCACATCTTCATTCCTAATACAGTAATTGAAAATTCAACAAATTGGGAAGTTAGCCTAGTGAATGCACAGGTAAGCTCAACTGAAAACAGCATTTTATGGGAAATGCTATAGCAATACTTGGGCTAAACCTCTGAAAAATGCACAATTTCCCATTCAAGCTGATTTAACTATTTTCATTAATTTCACTGTTACCAGTGGATTCTTAGGTTGTTACCTCTTCTGAGCAATAATCTACAGAGATATTTGGTAGAGTTGCAGGAAATGACAGTGACCTGTTCCACGTGGGTTTGGATTCCAAATTTTCACCAACCTTTCATCTACATTGGCTGATCCCAGCACCAGCAGTCCCCCTGGCATCCCACGAGCCCACAGTGTCAGCTGAGCAAACAGGTAGGCAAGGACCATTCTTATTCTAGCCTGCAGAGAAAAATGAAAAGGAAAGCAAAATTTACATAGCAGAGTGATTTCTCCCCAGTCACTTTTATTAACCAATTGTCTAAACAAGCTCATGAAGAACAAAATTTGGGCAGGGTAAGCACTGTCACTATAGGACATGAATGAACACAAGCACACACTGCTGCTCTCAAGGTGAAGAAAACAGGGAAGATTATTTTCTGACTTTAACATTTATAGTTTTCTAAAAGTGACAGTGGATTGGAGGGTGACAGTGTCACTCTCCAATGACACTGGACAAACCAACAGTCTGTCAAATTTCTCTTCTTTTATAAAAGAATTCAAAACAATGACTTATTTACAGAAAATGTGTGAGAAAGTTCGTTACAAGAATGTAAATATCAGAAAGCTTAGAAAATCTAAAAAAATTAGGGCAACAAAGTGTGACTGCAAGGATAGTCTTGTGGAGAAATTGCTGAACACAGTCAGGAAATCCAGGTTCAGTACAGGCTATTGCCACAGACTGAGGAAGTTTCTCCTGGTCAACTGCAGACTGGGGAGTAGTTGCCATTTGCTACCTCTGATAGCAGCACTAACAAGGATCCATGATGGATGAAGCATGCAGATAAACCATATCCTTTTATAGAGTAAATAAATCTCTCTAGTCTAATAGACAACATTTCTAAAAAGTTTACATTGCTTTTGTCCCCATCCTGAAACTCAGCTTTTTCTAAGGATGACAGCCATGCCAAACCAACCTAGGATCCAGCTCCAGCAGCAATTGTTGGTAATGTTAAGCAAATATCTACACCCCTCTGTGACTTAAACCTCTCCTGTTTCCAAAAAGTTGACAAAGAATTCAATGTTTGCTTCCAGAGCAAACAGCTGGATTTCTCCAGTAACAGAGAAAGATCAAGTCCTCAAATTAACAAAAACTATCAAACAGGATAACAACACTCGGAACTAAAGCAGAGTTGTTGGTGAGTTTGGAAAATGAAAAAAAAAATCAACCCAAAGCCCACAGAACCAAAAGAGTGTGATGTGATTCAGCCTAGAGGACACACACCTGCACATTCTGGAGTGCCAGGCTCTCTCTGCTGCTCCCTCCATAGACAGAAAACTGGGGAGTTCGACCTGTCACCACACTGAAGATCCCCACAACAACTTTCACAGCCGCATCGATGTTCAGGCTGATGTGGTAGCTGAGAAGAATTCAAGCACAAGTGACTCAGGCAGCACAATCTGACTAGATAAAATAGAAAAAAAACCACCAAAAATCCACCCATCATATGAGGTTTTAAGGTGCTAAAATCTCAGATCTGGTAGGAAGAAACTTAGGAAAGAATAACACTTTTCAGAGTCTGTTTCCAAAATTGCGTGTCCTTTACCAAATGCTTCTAAGTTGGCAGCACTTTAACACTTTAGTAATAACATCTGTAGCATTCCTACTTAACCCACCTCCTATTCCTCTCTTATTTTTTTCCCCTTTTCGAGTTTGAAGGTTTTAGATGTCACTCTTTGCCAGAACATGATGTTTTTTCCCACCACTTCTGAGCTTGTACCTGCCTATTTGCTCAGCCAGCAGCTTGGCCCTGTTGCAGGTATCCTGGGAGGAGTTCTCACTAGCCATGTAGCACGTGGTGAGGACACGCTTGCAGAACTCCCGAGGATCCTCAGGGATGTAGGTGCCATCATTCACAATCCTGCGTGCATCAGCCAGCACATCTGCATCTGAGGACAGAGCAGAAGAAACAGAACAGGAGTGGAAATTATTGTGCTCCTCCCTTTGCAGGATGTGCAAATATCTTGTACATCCCTTGTATTCCAATTAAGCTTTACCCCATGACAAATAAGACGACTACATCTAACTTCCCCAAAAAATTTTCACCTATCAAATAAAAGAATTACTGATTTTGCTTCTGATTTTGAGCACAGAAATGTTAAATCCTTTAGATCTACTAAAGAATTTTCATAGAAAACATGATCCAGTATGCACAAAGACTTAGCTAAATGCATGAAGTCTGCTTAAAGCCAGAACTTAAAGAACTTAAACCATTCCTAACCATGCTTTGTAGTGCTGCTTTTAATAGAAGGGGAAAATTCTCAGAATAAACTGAAGACTACATCAGCCAACATTTGAACAATAGTCTAGACAGAAACTAGTCTGAGTTCCACATCCAATTCTTAAACCCAAACCAGAAACTATTATGCCAATTCAGAGAATCTGAATTTGGACACACATTTTCACTGGAATTTCTGAAGAGATACAAAGGGCTCCATTAGAACGACAAAAATGGGTCTGCCATGAATAAGCTCTTGCAGCTACTGCACCCAGCTAATATTAACTTATCCATAACCATTAGTAAACACAGCTGGCCAGACACACAGATCTACTTACTGCCATTCTTGACTGCCAGGCAAACCTGGTGGCACATGGAATACACTATGCAAGCTGTAGCAGAGCTGTCAATTCCACCACTCAGAGGTAGGAGAAATCCTGCCTTGAAAACAGAGCAAGGAAGAGGTTCCACATAACAAAATAAGGAAAAAAATATGTATTGTACCACTCAGAAACACACTCCTGTAGAAGAATGACAGGCATTTTCAAGGCTTCATATTGCTCAAGGTTTATATTCTACTGGGTAGGAACAGAACAAACCACCCAGAGCAAATCCTCTGAAACTCTCATCAACTGGGTAATCAAGTAAATACTCCATGTAAAATCCTTTGCCTAGAAAAAATTCTAGTTGCCTTTACCCTGTAGTAAGACAGAAATGCTAATAAAAAGGAATACATTTTTCATACATACTTTACTAGTACACTGAATGACAACTTCATGTCACTCTGCTGCACTCAAGAAAGCACAGTTCCTAGGGGAAGGGTGCACAGAGCATACTGAAGTCACACTTGGAATACAATTTTTAAGTCTGACTGAGCTACCAGTGAAAAACTCAAACTTTGCACCTTGGACTAACATCAGTTTGGGTTACCAGCAGCACAGGAGAACAATTTGGATTGTGCCTGTGGCACAAAATAAGCTGTGTATGCCAAGGGAAAAACAAACCCTGTTGTTCTTACCTGTTTGCTGCGCCTTAAGTAGTCCCAGAGCCAACACGCAGGTCCAAGGCTGAAATTACAGAACATAATTGTTCTAAGAAGGTAAGGGAATAACACCTAAGCAAGTCAACATATTTACTGTGGTCTTCCAATGAGAGATTTCCTTTACTTAAATCTGAACATCTTATGTTTATCTCTTTGAGTTTTGTTCTTTTTTATTTTAAACCAAAATAATTTTCAAGCAACAGATTCAGCATTTGATTACCTGATCTCCTCCTCAGGACTGTGGTGTCTCCACTGGATTGGCATACAAGTAGGAACAGCTAAATCATCAGGACACGACAGAGCAAAGTTCACTTTTACCCTGGGATAAGGATTCACTTTACTTGCCTAAGCAATAGTACAGAAGAATTCAGAAGACACCAATTTTAACACAGTTTAAAAAAAATCAGCTCTCTAAGATACCGTGAAAATCAAGGCATGCAAATACTTCTTACATCCAATACCCATTCAAACTTGGCACAGTTTGCAAACACGAAGAGTTCTTACCGCCAGGTTACGAGATGAAATCTCTGCTCTGTAACTTCGAACATCCTCCAGGTCCAGAGTGGCAACCAGCACCTCCTGTGGAAAGGCATTCAACATGAGATCACTCTACACAAACAGATGAACAATGCTTGGCAAAAGAAATGCCATCAGGAAATGCCACAGCATCAGCTGCGGCAACGGAAAAGGCAAGAAACGTTACTGGGGAAAGAGATGGAGCTCGCACATAATGTGAGGAAAGCTAGATGACAAATCTACCACTTTCTGAAATCAAAGTGAAACCTTGTGTCCACAAAACTGGGTCATAATTAGAACATTGCAGTCTTTGCCCTTTCTTCCTTTAAATAAGGGAATCTCAATTAACAGGGTCTCAATTAACAGGGTCTCAATTAACAGGGTCTCAATTAACAGGGTCTCTCCTCCCCATGGTGATTGCATACAGAAATGTTTTCAGGAAGTTTTTCCATTGTGGCAGTTCTTCCTTCATCACAAAAGCAGGAGAGCAACTGTAGGTAATCTGACTAGGAAAACACTCAGATCTAGTTGAATAGCATAATTAAAATACACCCTTCTTAGTCTAGAGATGTGGACTTAGATCTGGAGTGTTTGGAAGTGTTGAGCATAAACGTCCCAGCAGCTATGGGGTGAATACATTACCACATCATCCAGGGAGAACTGGGATCCTTGTGCAACTGTTTCTCCATTCATGGAAATCATTGCACAGCCATCATAATACAGACGATCACCATCACAGCCTTTCTGGTTTGCTAAAATATATATTCCACCATTCTGCCAAGGAAACAAACATGCAGGGAAGAGAAAAAAAAAAGCTGTTCAGAATGTAGCATCTGACAGGATGTTGAAAATCAAAATGTTGTTTCTCTGCTCCTGCCCTTCTTACAAATTTCCTCTCCCTTTACATTGTGAATGATTTATGGCTGGGATTCTCTCTTGACAGGAGTCTCTTAGTAGCAAGAGTCATTCCCTCAACCCAAACAGAGAGAGCTGCACTTCTAAATTGAAATTCTGAGTTCAAACTGAGGTTGGGAAAAGCAGGAAGGCAATGACAGAAGCTGTGTTTGGATATCAGAAGAGAGAGCAGATACTGTTAAATATAAGCAAAGCACGCTAAACCATAATGGCAAGCAGCTTTTTCCCAGTGTAATGTACACTCATTACTTTATTTTTGTCCCCATCACTGTTAGATAGGATTACAGACCAAATAATAAGTGTCTACTCATTTTTCAAACACACAGAACTTTCCAACAGGAAAGCACACACCTTGGCTGTGGCAGAATTCACCAGATCCACCCGGGTGTGAGCCTTCCGCAGCACGTGGTGACTCCCAGAAGAGTTGGTGAAAATTTCCACTCCATCAAGTCCCATCTCAATGTGAGGGCTGTCAAAGCAAAAGGCACAAAAATAAATCACTATTGTGCTGTGAAAACGGCAAATGTCATTAAAAATCACTGACAAACAGAAACATTTATGTCACTGTCAGTTTTCTGCATGTCTTAGCTCAAACAAGGATAGGGCTTTCAAAAATATCTGTTTTCTTGCATTGCCCAGCTCTTCTGTCAAAGATCAGCAGCGGCTGCAGAGGTCAGGAGGGCTCTTGCTCACTCTGTTCTAAATAAAATGCCTTCTACTCTATAGAAGGCCAGATCTCAGAGAAAGAGAGCATAACATAATCTTGGTCTGAAAGGGTAACATGGATATACACTGCAAAGTCAGTTGTCCCATTTTCCTTGTCTCTTAGTAAATCCAAAAACAGAACTACAAGGAGAAGATTTTTACTGCTTTTTTTCTTTTTCCAATGTCATAAGAAAGGAATACTAAAAACAAAAATAAATCACATCTTCAACACACCACATCTTCTGCAGTTACAAGGAAATCAAAGTAACTGGGAGATTTGGAAAAGTATCAGGAATGTGAACACAAGAGTTACCTGTCATTTATTTCCTTAGGTCACTCTTTTCATTCTGCTTGTTTTTGGTATTTCTCCCCTACCTTCTTGTTTTGAGTTGATTTAGTTTAACAACCAACATTTCTCTGCCATCCTGCACTTAGCCTAATGAGGTCTTTCCCATGATGTATCTATTGCTCCTAATTATATTTTATCTTACTGGCACTTTCTGAAAGATAAATTACATAGAAGAATAATAAGCAGATCTCTTCAAACATTTATTTCATGCAGCTCCAGGGTATGTTTTAGATTACTTTTTAGTTCCTCTTCTCCTTTACCTGTTTGGTGCCCAGAGTTCTTCACATATTTCTGCCCCTAGGCAAGTATCTTTGGTTGCTAGCACTGCATCCCCAAAAGGAACAGTTTCCTGAGGAAAAACAAGAACATTCTTACACACATGCAGTAGAACAAGCTGTTCAATTCAAAAACTTGAACTATAAATCTTAAGAAAATATAAAAATTGAGTGCTTACTTATGTGAAATTAGTGACACAATATCAATCACATTATACCTTCTTTCACTTTATACCAAGTCAGATTAAAAAAAAAAACGAAAAAATTCTGAAATGCAAATTTCTGGACTGATGGAAATTTCATGTTTTAATTTCAGTAGTATTCAGATGCAGTGCTTTGCTTAAGGACAGGTATTAAACAATCTACAAAACAGAGACTGTCTGTTGCTAGGAATCACACTCATGCTTTAGTGGGAACTAACATCAATTTTAGATTCTGAGCAAATAAGGTTTAAATGATTTTTAATTTAATTTTTTTTAACCTAAAAACACATACTCATTTCTAGTCTCAAGCACAGGTAAACCTAGTACCAAAATTGTGCAAAATATGGCCATCAAGGTTCTGTATGTACAAATAACTGAGGCAGATTTAAATTTACTTGCTTTGCTGCCACATAGTAACATAAATAATGTTAAATTATGCTCTCATTTAATGCAACTTAGAACCACCACTGAAACATATGAATCTACATCACGACTGGCAGCAGAATTTTGGAGACTAGAGTTTTTAATTGCTGAATCTGGAAGATGCTAAATTAAAAAAGAAAAAAACAGCTTACCTGTCCAGTCACTTCCTGAATGAACCTGGGCAGAAAATATTCCTCCACATGCCTAAATCAAGTTAAGAGATTGTGAATACATAATTACATAAATCACAGCATAAAAACTGGTTCTCATCTCACTTTTTAACACTGGTTAAAGAAACCCTATTGAAGTTGTACAGGGCAGTGTGTGTTTAAAAAATGAAAAAAAAACCCCTTGATATTTTCTGTGGAATTAATCAGAAATGCTAACATTTTAAGATAGCAGCATCTGTGCTTCAGAAAGGCAAGGTAAGCCATGCCCCATCCTGGCTAGAAAGCAGACCTAACAATGAACACACCATGCAAGACAAATGCCAGGTGGAAGTTTCTCTTTTTGCAGGGTTACCGCACGAGCAGCACAGAACCAGCTGGGGCTCAGAGGAGGGATCAGAAGTGCTTTGCTGAGACCCTGGAGCTGGAAACATTCCCTGACTACAAGAGGAGTGCACAGCATCTGAGATGAGTGCCAGGAGTGTTCTGCAGCATCATAAGGTAGGCAGCTTTCATTTACTGCAGAAGTTCTGACAGAGCTCATCCATTTCAGTGTTTGCCAGTTCAGTTCTGGGATGCAGCATTCAGGAGACAAACACAGCCCCTCCAGTCCTGAGCTGGCTGTTCTTAGAAAGCACACACCAGGAAAATGACATTTTACACTGGCTCTAGGACCAAGCAGCCCCACTTTTTTCCTCCAGCTCAGCAACTCAGAGTTTGACTGCTCAATAAACTTCCTAACCAAGCTGCAACCACGTAGCTTGGCTGACTCTGTCCTGCTGCTCTCCCTGTAGCAGCCAATGAGGATTTGCTGTAGATATTTCAACCCTGCTGCTGTGGCTGCAAACAGCAAGCTGTGTTTTTTAACACAATTCCTAGAGTTGCCAGAATACCTTGCTTTGCTCCATGGGGTGAACCATCTAAGTTCCCTGTAGTTTCCTGCATTTGCCAGTGATATTTTTGGTCTGATCAGAAGAATCTTCCTTAAATAAAACAAAACAGAAAAACTGAGTTAACACAGGATGTACAGCCAAACAAGCCTATATATGAACACTGATTAGGAACAACTTCTTTTTTTCTTTTATAATGTAACATTTTTAAAGTTTCTTGCAGACTCAAGGGGTTTTTCTGAACTTTTCCAGAAAGCAGTGGGAATTTAGTTTCCACAAACCAGAAAAGAAAAAAATAGATCATGAGAAACCTTAGTTGTCTCTCTCAGAATTTAGCAAGTAGGAAGATACATCCGTCACTCTAAGTAGCACTGAGGAATCTTGCTTGAAGGCCAGACTGGTGTCTGAAAAGATAATGTGTTGCCTCACAAAACACATCAAGAACTACTCACTTATTTAAAAAGATCACTCGACAATTGTAGCGAACATTTCTGTGCAGAACAGGCCTGTGAAAATAAGAGCCAAAATCAGCAATGACTACATTCACTAAATGAAATTATAAAAAGCTACAGAATCTACTTTACTGCAAAAACTATTTGGAAGACCTCACTGGAGGGAATCAAGCAAAACAATATATGAAGTTTTAGCTTCTAATTTTTTAGTTAAAGTAGTAGCTAGAAAAAATCTGAGTTACTGACTGTGCTGTCAATCTCAGATATATCAATTATTACCTAGCCTTAGGAACATGAGCACACGAGAAGATTCCCCATGGCTGGGCCAGGTTATTTAATCAAATGTGACCTCCTGTGACACTGCCAGACCAGTTCAAAATCAAACTAGCTTTACACAATTATATCAATACTAATACATTAATTTTACAGCTATAATTTATCCCCCTTCCGTGTCAGCACAAGGTTTACAATGGCTTCAGTGAGATTCACATACACTTATGTTGTCTGTCAGTGAAAGCAGCCCCCACATTCCCACAAGACAGTCAATTTCTAAAATCCTTTGAGTGACACCTCACACAAAGTCTGACCTGTGGCAATAATAAGTACCAGACATTAAGGTTTCCAATATATAACTGTAATTATCCTATTTCTCTCTTGAAGGGATCAGCCACCAGCAATCTTCGGAAGGATTATCTTTTAGAAAGTGTTCTGCACATTGCAGTCCTGGTCATGGTAGTTAAAAGGGGAAAAGCAGTGCAGTTCCTAAGAAATGTTTGACAGTTTGGTGCAGAGCCCTCGCTATCCAGAGCATGGCACAAGCAGCATCCCCTAAGGACTTATCCCTTTATCCCTACAAAAAAAAAAAAAAACAAAAAAACAAAAAAACCCCAAATAAAACAAAACAAAAACAAAAAAACCAACCAACCAAACAAAAAACTTACATTCCCACATCACAGATAATATCTTGAGTGGCTGGAGACTCCAAGAGCTTTTCCAGAACTTGAAACGAATGCAAGAGTGTGTCTGACTCATAAAAGTGATCTGAGCAGCCATAACCACTGTGTATAGAAACAAGGAGAAACCAAAAATTCAGCCAGATCAGCACCAGAGCCAAAGAACCGACACTACTTCAGACAGGGAGCATTTCACCCACATAGGTAATTTATATAAAAAATGAAGAAGCAGTGCTGTCAACACTACCCCTATTTACAGCATTTAAAACTCTGCAGCGTTCTATATCAACCCATGATATTCCTTCCAGGACAGCAGGCAGAAATCAAAGGACTACAGCTCCCCTGCATGAAAACTCACTGAAATAGGTTAAAAATTATCGCTTCCAGTCAGGTTTCCAAGACAAGAGACCCCATCCTGTGCTCACCACCGCAGTGCTTTTCTTTGCCCCGACGGCCGCACGCTCCAAGCACGGCTCTGGGCACTGCAGCACCTCGGGGCCAGTGCTCTTCCCGACTGTTCTTGCACAGTTCACTGGAATCGCACCAAAGCAGAGCCAGCAAAGCGCCCTTACCAGATTTCGAGCTCTGGCCCAAGCCGGTACCGGGCTCCTTTGCTCTTGGCGATGTCGATACCTGGAAAAGTGTTGGGAGCGCAGTGCGTGAAACGGGCACGGGTTGCGCTGCGCCGCCCGCCCGCGGCAGGAGGGAGGGCAGGAGGGAGGGAAGAGGCTCCTGATGGCCAGGGGCAGCCAGCCAGCCATCTCGGCACTCACTTCTGAAAATCCTCTCCAGGTTGCCCTCAAAGTCCAGAGCCCACTGGTTCAGGGCGCAGGTGGCCACGGTCACTGCCCGGCCCATGGCGGCCCCGCCGCCTTCCGCGCTGCTTCCGGGGCGGGGCCGGGCCGGGCCGGGGCTGCCGGTCCCCGCTCCGGTCCCTCCTCCGGCCACTCCTCCCGGCCGCTCCTCCCCGTCCCTGCTCCGGCCACTCCTCCCGGTCCCTCCTCGGCCACTCCTCCGGCCCCTTCTCCCGGTCCCTACTCCAGTCGGTCCCTTCTCCCAGCCCCTGCTCCGGCCGCTCCTCCCGGTCCCTTCTCCCGGCCCCCGCAGCAGCCCCTGCACCGTCAGTGCTCCAAGCACGGGCTCCATGCAGGGCCGCTGCCCACCCGCGCTGTGGCTCCTCCGGCGCCGTGCGCTGCTGCACGCCCTTCCGCACTTTCCGCAGTTTTATCTCCCCAGAGCCCTGGATAACGGGAATGCAGCCTTAGCCCGCTTCTTAACCCTGCAGCTTCTTTTAAGAAGTGTCCTTCAAACCGAGTTCAGAGTGCGGGTGCTGAAGGTAACTGGAACAGGGTGCAACCTTCTGCGTGTTGTTCTCATTTCAGCATCATCCTAGCAGCTCTCGGAGTGCTGACCACAGAGAGGCTGACTTCTACAAAGTCCAATCTCCTCTCTTATGTCCCTCATCACATATTTGGCTGCTGTGAGCCACCTTACACCTGGGATTCTAACTTCTTTCTGTACTAGAATAAGAATTATTTAGGTTGGAAAAGACCTGTAAGGTCACTGAGTCCAAACATTAATCCAGCACTGCCAAGTACACCACTACAGCATGTCCCCAAGCTCCACATACACTCGGCTTTTACCTCCAGCAATGGTGACTCCACCACCACCCTGGGCAGTCTGTTCCAATGTCTGCCAACACTTTCCATGAAGAAACTTTTTAATGTCTGATCTAAACAAGCCTTGGCACAATTTGAGGCCATTTCCGCTTTTGTCGCTTGTCATTTGGGAGAAGAGAGTACAGGCTACAGCCTCCCTTCAGGGAGCTGTAGAGTGTAACATTCCTTCCTTGAGCCTCCTTTTCTCCAGGCTGAGACCTCCATCCCCCCTTCCTCCCCCCAGATCCATTCCCTTCTCTGGACACACTCCAGCAACTCAATGTCTTGAATTAAGGTGCCCAAAACTGACCCCACAATTCAAGGTGGGGCCTCAGTGGTGCCCAGAATAGGGGGATGGTCACTGCCCTGGTCCTGCTGGCCACACTACTGCTGACAATGCCAGGATGCCATTGTCCTTCTTGGCTCCCTGGGCACACCTGGGCTCGTGTTCAGCAGCTCTCGGCCGGCACCCCCAGGTCTTTTTCTGCGGGACCATTGGAAATCGCACCGAGCAGTCAGCGCAATGTGGAGAGCTTAATAACGCCTCAAGGCAGCCCAGTCTGTCTTAGGGGCTCCATGTTGTGACTCTAGTGCAGATGTAACCTATTTCCCTGGACACCATTCACCCTCCATCGGTGCTCTGGGGTTTATTCGGCGCGCTGGGGTTTATTCACTGCGCTGGGGTTTATCGGTGCGCTGGGGTTTATTCGGTGCTCTGGGGCTTATTCGGGGCGCTGGGGTTTATAGGTGCGCTGGGGTTTATTCGGTGTGCTGGGGTTTATTCACTGCGCTGGGGTTTTTTTCGGTGCGCTCGCTCCCGCCGGAGCGCAGGTCCCTGGGCAGGGGGCGGGGCCCACGACCCTCGCGCTCCTCGGCCCATGGGACGAGCGCGCGCCACCAATGGGAAGCCGCGGAATGGGCGGAGCGCTCCGGGGATTGGCTGAGACCGTGGGGCGGGGGCGGGGCCCGGAGGGGCCGATGCCGCCTGAGGAGCCGCAGGTGCGACAGAGGCGGAGCCAGGGTGGCCCGGGTGGCCGTGGGGAGCGGAGTGAAAGTGATCCCCGGTCAGTAATCCCCGATCAGTGATCCCCCATCAGTGATCCCCCGTGAGAGAGCGGCCCCGGCCCCGCAGGTGAGTGCGTTCCTTCCTTACCGTGTCTGGGATCAGGCCTGGAGGGGAGCGACGAGCCGCCTTCCCCTCACATCGCTTCTGAAAAGAACCCACGGGGGGAGGACTGAAGGAAATGGCCTAAAGGCGAGGCAGTGGAGATTGGGGTTTGATGCGAGAGAGTTTTTTGTTTCGCTGTTGGTGTGGTCAGGCGTGGGAACAGGTTGCCCAAGAGGAGGTGGGTGCAGAGGGTAGGGCCTAATTGGATAATGGGTTAATGGAATTATTATCCATCAGATAACGGATCGGGTTCGCCGTGATGAGGCACATAGAGCTGGGACGTCAGTCCATAGTGCCGATTATAGGGTGATGATCTTTAGCATAACAAGTGTTTGATCAGAATGAAAGAAAGCAACAGTGCATGTTCCACAGAGTTGGGTGGTGCCGAGTAAATCATTCTCCATTCCCACTGATTTTTTTACTTAGATGGGATTATGTCTTGTTTTCTATGGTGTAAATGGCCTA
This sequence comes from Agelaius phoeniceus, assembly GCF_051311805.1. Lineage (NCBI taxonomy): Eukaryota > Metazoa > Chordata > Aves > Passeriformes > Icteridae > Agelaius > Agelaius phoeniceus. The sequence continues at coordinate 8,194,690 of NC_135270.1, read as the reverse complement.
TATGGAGCAAGGACTCTGGGCAAAAGTATCCAAATGACAAGGTCTCGTCTCTCATATTACAGCAGTAGCAATTTCTCAAATTAAAAGAGGCAGTTAAGTTACAAAGGTTTAGGACAATGTGGTGAAACTTTTTTTTTTCCTTTTATATCTACATGTAAGTAATAAGCAATTTATTATCTATGCACCTTAAAAGAAATTTCCAGTTAGTGAGAAGTTTAATGGATTACTTTGATATCAGTGTTTTGATTAGGTTTTGCTGAATGTAAGCTCATAGGGAATTACTTAGTGAAAATTTTTTGCTTCCTGTCCTCCACCCCTAAATTTTGTGTGGTCTGAAGTCTACAGAATAGATTTTACTAACTTTTATTTGTGTTTCTCTTGTAGAGGTACAAGAATTATTGAGAACCAGCTGGAGTAATGGGATTCATATTTTCTTTCCTACAGGACATTATGGGAGCCCATCAGGAGAAAAAACTTGTTGAAGAAAGAAAATACCAAAACATGCAAAATGATACTAAAACGTCTCAAGGCCAGTGGGGAAGAGCCTGGTGAGAGAAGTCAATTACCCCAAGTAGTCCTTGTATTTCCGATTGCTTCATTCTTACTCTTAAAGATGCTGTATTCCTTTTAAACTTCCCTCTGTTAGTAACAGATTTTTGTGTTGCCCTGCTCTGGAAACTCATGGGTAATTTGCTGTAGCAACAGGTGCTGAAGAAAAGTTCTTCACTTTTTTTAAGGCAGAGAGTTTGCCAGACGGTTTGGGTTAAAACACACACCTTGCAAAAAAGAAAAGCAAATCATAAAAATTGGTAAAATTTCTGTTTTTTTCAAGGAAATAAATATTTCCTGAGGTTTGGAAAACAGGTGTTCTGGCATCTGTGGCTTTCCCAGCTGACAAGTCCTGCTGTAGCAAGATCTATGACTCATGTCCCAGTTCCCAAAGAGTTGGGCAGGTATTAGTAGGGCATTGTACTGCAGCTGGGAGCAGCAACAGTGGCACAGGACATTCAATGTATGGCTGTCCAAGGTCTGTCTTTTCCAAGTTTCCAAGCTTTGCATAATGTTCTTGAGATTCCATCATCACTTCCAACTGAATACTCCACCAGTTAGAGCCATGATTGCCATCAAAAAACGTGAAGTCTGTAATAATAATCTGGTTTTTGGAGGGGAGATTTTATCTAATCTCTTGCTCTGATCAACTAGCATAGTTTTAGAGCAGTTTGTGGCAAAGTATGTTCCTTGCTGAGCTTTCTATGGCTGTTTGACCCCCAGACATGTCTGTGCCCTGAGCACATTTCCAGTTTTCATCCTGTTAAGTCTAGAAGGTGCACTGAAAAAACTGTCTGATATAACTCATCTGTGTGAAACCTGGGGAGACAAAATGCTCTGTTTTGGATTACAGGGAGGTGGACTGGTTTTCCTTGGCAAGCATCCTTTTCCTGCTGATGTTTGCACCACTGATTGTGTATTACTTCATCATGTCCTGTGACCAGTACCAGTGCTCTCTGACTGATCCACTCCTGGACTTGCTGACTGGGAAGAAGCATCTGTCTGACATCTGGAACAGGACTCCCATGCTGACCTACAGGGCTGCTGCCATTTATTCCCTTTGGGTCACTTTCCAGGTACATTACTGACCTATGATCTGGATGCAGTGTCTGCTTTCTCCCACAGCTGTTGGATGAATCCTTTTACACAAAGGTTGCACTGGCATTTACTCTTTGGTGTTTCACAATTTCCAAGGTGTTTTGGAATCCAAGTGAAGCCTATGTACTTGGAAAATAAGTATAATGGGAATATACAGAAATATTCCTTGTGTGACATATTCCTTAATGAGGTTTTTAAGCAAAAGCAGCTATATAACAACAATACCCATTTGTTTTAAATTAGTACACAAGAAATAAATCAAAGGACAAGGATCTGAATGTAGTTACCAACTGTCCTACCTCCCCACCAAAAGAGGATTACAGCCTCACATGAAATACATCTTTAGAGCTGTAGAGTAGCTTAGATGTATTACTGGCCTAAAAGCACAACAGCTAAATATTGCCATTTTGGCTTACCCAATACTTACTGGAAACTTAGGAGAAATGTTATATTTGGTATTAATGTGTGAGGGGTTTTGTCTTGGCTGTACTTACTGTGAAGACATTCTCTCTCTTTTAGGTGTTTTTGTATGTGTCCATTCCTGATTTCTGCCATAAATTTCTGCCTGGATATGTGGGAGGTGTACAAGATGGTGCTGTCACCCCTGCTGGTAAGGTTTTCCTTGGAATACATGCACACCATGCAATCTTCTGAAATCAAAGTATTTCTGTTCTTAGAGTCTTTAATAACCCACATGTAACCAGAGGAAACATGGACATAAATGCTCTCACCTTCCTCACATGTTCAGTTCAAACAAAACTAGAAAGCAATCTAGATCATCTGTTAGAATAAATCTGGCAGCCTCAATGTCACAGATACACCCATCCTAAAAATAGTTAGACTGTTCAGAAGTGTTACCAAGAGTAAACTTGGGCACCTCTGAAATTCTACAATTTAGGTCTGTTAATGTAATACTTTGGTCGGGTCAGTTTGTGTTACCTTGCACAACGTTATATGGTTTTATGATTTTTATTATCACTACATTCTTAATCTGAATTGTGCATTTCTATCTCTTATAATTAATAAAACTTCTGATCTGGTAGGCATCACACCAGCAATGGAAAAGTACTGGTTGATAGTTTTGGCACTTAAAATTGTCAGTGGACTGTTGCTGGTATTTGACAAGATAGTTTTACCTGCTCAAGCTCCATTAACCCAAGGGACTTGGACAAAATGTGTGATGTGAACTGTTACTGGTGGCTTGTTACTCTAGTCAGCTGTGGTGAAAGTCTAAATTGAGTTTTGTGAGGAGAAAAACTCAGCACAACAAAGCCTGATGGGTACAGCAGAGTCTTATGGAACTTCCAGAAAATTAAATACCTTTCAAGGTATTTAATTGGGCGATGAGAAGAGAGAGGTTATTTAATGAGCACTTGATTGAGCTTCTGTGTATTCTGTGCATATTAATTAAAAGCTGTATTAATGCAGGGTCACTAACACTCCATTTTTTCTTCATATTTTAGGTGCTGTGAATAAATATGAAATAAATGGACTTCAGGCCTGGATCATTACCCATGTGCTTTGGTTTGCAAATGCTTATTGCTTCCACTTCTTCTCACCTACCATCATTTTTGACAACTGGATTCCTTTCCTGTGGTGTGCCAACATCTTGGGATATGCAGTGTCCACCTTTGCAATGATCAAAGGCTACTTTTTCCCTACCAATGCAAAAGACTGGTACGTGGATTTTAGTAGTGAGAGAATACTAGGTGTCAGAGATTAAAATTGTTAAATAAAAATCAGGTATATAAATTGGATGACAGAGTATATTTCACTGGCACAGAGAGCTAGGCCACTGTATGGCAGTGATTCATTGCTTCACTAGCACCATCCCCTATGTTTCATGCTCCACATCCACGGGTCTGGCAGCCTCAATGTCACAGATACACCCATCCTAAAAATAGTTAGACTGTTCAGAAGTGTTACCAAGAGTAAACTCAGGCACCTCTGAAATTCTACAATTTAGGTCTATTAGTGTAATACTTTGGTCAAGTCAGTTTTTGTTACCTTGCACAACATTACATGGTTTTATGATTTTTATCGCTACATTCTTAATCTGAATTGTGCAGGCAAAGTAGCAATTACCTGTATTTGTATATAACTGTGTGCATAATTTTTTTTTACAGCAAAATCACTGGCAACTTCTTTTATGACTACATGATGGGGATTGAATTTAACCCTCGAATAGGCAAGTGGTTTGATTTCAAGCTGTTCTTCAATGGGCGCCCTGGGATTGTAGCCTGGACTCTTATCAACCTCTCCTTTGCTGCCAAACAACAGGAGCTGTACGGTGAAGTGACAAACTCCATGATCCTTGTCAATGTCCTCCAGGTAAATTCTGAGGAGGAAATTAAGAAACAAGTTGGGAAATAAGCTAGTATAAAATGAAGAAAAAAACTCCTTCCATGGAAATGAAATGGAGGCATTTTTCCTGGCCTGAAACAAGCTCATTCAGTGATGAGACTTCAAGGTTGAGATCATATCACGAGGCAGCACAGACATTAAGCTTATGCTGTTAAACAGGGTAACTGGTGACAGCGCTCCATTATTGATGTGAAATTATTCTGTTGCAGGGTATTTATGTTCTGGACTTCTTTTGGAATGAAGCCTGGTACTTGAAAACCATTGATATCTGCCATGATCATTTTGGATGGTATTTGGGCTGGGGAGACTGTGTTTGGTTGCCTTACCTCTATACTTTGCAGGTAAAAATGTGTACACTGTGTATTTGGGCTAACAGGAGTGAAACTTTCCAGAAACATTCTTTCTAGCAGTTGAATTTGTACCTGAAATGTTTCTGTGTAGTCCCACTGTTGAGTAATTATTGCAACATTCTTTGTAACAATTCTCCTGTAGGAAGGCTTCGTGTCCCTGCATGGGTTTGACATCTTTTCCTCTCCTGCCCTTCTTTTGTGCCTGGTTTCTGTCATTGACAATTGTGTCTGCATACTTTTCTAGATCCTTTCAGTTTCCTTTCTTTTTACTCCTGCTTGTTGAGGGTCTTTTGGTTAGTGGTGGTTTGTTTGGGTTTTGTTCCTTGGGTTTTTCCTTCTGCCCGGTTTGCATCCTTGCAACTTCTCTCTTCCTGTTTCATGAAGAAGTGCAATTTTGGAGACAGAGAAAGAGAGAAGGAAACTCTAGGATGCAGAGTTTTCTGAAAGTTTTGTGCAGTTTTACTATTGCAGTAGATTTTTCTACTCCCTTCTTCTGGTCTGTTGAGGATTGCTGTAATCAAGGAATTGGTCTGGCATGTTGAGCCTCTGTTGGAAGTAAATAGCTGATTGTTTTTTTGTGCTCCCCAGGGTCTGTACTTTGTTTACCATCCTGTCATTGACAACTGTGTCTGCATACTTTTCTAAATCCTTTCAGTTTCCTGTCTTTTTACTCCTGCTTGTTGAGGGTCTTATGACTAGTGGTGGTTTGTTTGGGTTTTGTTCCTTGGGTTTTTCCTTCTGTCCAGTTTGCATCCTTGCAACTTCCCTCTTCTTGTTTCAAGGAATTGGTGTGGCATGTTGAGCCTCTGTTGGAAGTAAATGGTTGATTGTTTTTGTGCTCCCCAGGGTCTGTACTTGGTTTACCATCCTGTCCAGCTGCGCACAGATTATGCCTTAGGGATCCTGATGTTGGGCTTGCTGGGTTATTACATCTTCAGAATGACCAACCACCAGAAGGACCTGTTCCGTCGCACCAATGGCAACTGCAGGATCTGGGGGAAGAAGCCAGAGTACATTGAGTGCTCCTACATGTCCGTGGATGGCACCAAGTACTACAGCAAGCTGATGACCTCGGGATTCTGGGGCTGGGCACGTCATTTCAACTACACAGGAGACCTGATGGGCTCGCTGGCCTATTGCCTGGCTTGTGGCTTTGAGCACGTGCTGCCTTACTTCTACATCATTTACATGACCATCCTGCTCACCCACCGCTGCATCAGGGATGAGCACCGCTGTAGCAGCAAGTATGGGAAGGACTGGAAGTGCTACACTGCTGTAGTGCCCTACCGGCTCCTACCCGGGGTATTTTAAGGCTAAAATAGGCAGGGGAAAGAAAAAAGAAGAAACTTGCAGGCATACCATGTTTAAAGTAACTGAAGTGAGGCACTGAACTGCCCCATTTTTTTAGAAGACTCTTGTAATTGGAATACCCCTCTGAATCACCCCATTCCCAAATTAACTTGGAGATTAAGAAAAGATGCGTGTATTGAGACTCCTGAGAAATCCCAAAGCTGGGAGGTGGCCTTACCCTTGGTGGTAGCAGGGTTCTGGAAGCAGTTTGCAGTGATTCAGGAGAGAAGAAAAGAGTTCTGTCACCTCTTTAGGAAAGAGGTTTTCTGATGCAGCTGCTTGTGGCCATCAGGACCTACAATTGAGAACAGCTACAAAGGAGATATGATTGTTGGTTGCTTGTCAAGACATGAGCAGTGAAAATACTGAAGAAGCTGGTCTGAAATAACTGTTATAATCTAAAACAAAAGTGAAAACTGTCATAAATGAGTGCAATTTTCAGCATCTGACAATATGGAACATGACCAACTGAATTTTATTTTGCTACTGAAACCAGACTTTGTGAAACTACTGAGCTGAGCGTCTTGGGCTGGAGTAGAGTTACTTTTTTTCCTAATAGCTGCTATGGGCAGTTTTGGATTTGAGCTGAGACAATGTTGATAACACAGGGGTGTTTTCACTATTCCTGAGCAGTGTTTACACAGCATCAAAGCTTTTTTTGCATCTCACCCCCACCCACCAGGGGGTGGGCTGAGTGAGTACAAGGAGCAGTACAAGGGAGGGGACACAGGCAGGACAGCTGACCCAAGGAATATCCCAGGCCATATGGTATCATGCTCAGCACATAAAGCTGGAGGAAGAAGGAGTGGAGGATGTCAGGAGTGATGGTATTTGTCTTTTCAAGTCACCATTACATGTGATGGAGCCGTGCTTTCCTGGAGATGGCTGAACATTTGCCTGCAGGTGGCAAGTGGGGCGTAGATCCCTTATTTTGCTTTTTTTGTGCGCAGTTTTTCTTTAACCTATTAAACCATGTTTATCTCAACCTGTGAATTCTTTCCCTTTCCTGATTCCCTCCCCCATGCCACTGTGGAGGAGGGAGCAAGGAGCTGTGTGGGGATGAGTGGCATTCACATTCTCTGAAAAACCCCTTGGCCCAGGATTTTCTCCAAGGAAGCTGAGAAGCCTCAGAGAAATAGGAAAACAATAATTATCGCATTTGCTTCTCCTGTCTTTTGTTCACGTGGAATGTGGTTGAGATTGTTTACCCACAAGTGATTGTTTCATTGGTTTCTGGTGTGAGTATTTTCACTCAGTGGCCAATCAGTGCAAAGCTGTGTTGAGACTGGAGAGAGTCAAGAGTTTTCATTATTATCTTTTTAGCCTTCTGTAAATATCCTTTCTACATTCATTAGTATAGTTTAGCTTAGTATTCTTTAGTATAATATAGTATCTTAAAATAACAAATGAACCGTCTGAGAACATGGAGTCACACTCATCATTCCTGCTTTCCTCTGGGGGCAACACAAATACAATAGTGGCAGCCTGAGTTGGGGAGACATCTGTGCTGTGCAGAATTTCAGGAGGTGACCGTCACCCTGAAGTTCTGCGCAATGCCGGAATCTCAGGAGCCAGACGGCCACTCCGGGCCAAAGGCCCCTGAATACCCCCAACAGCCTTTTCCCTGGCAACCAAAACTCACCAGCCCAGGTTCCTGATGGCAGATTGCAGGAGCCACTTGGCACTGTCAAACCAGCCCAAGTTCCAGCTGGTGCCAGCTTGGGTCTGGGAAGCATCCTGCGTATCACAGAATTTCAGGAGCCAGCCGGCCACTCCGGCCCACAAACCTCAGCCCTTTTTCCTGGGAAACAAAACTCACCAGCCCAGGTTCCTGATGCCAGATTGCAGGAGCCACTTGGCACTGTCATACCAGGCAGCTTCCAAGTGGTGCCAGCTTGGGTCTGGGAGGCATCCTGCATATTGCAGAATTTCCAGTACGACTAAACTATTAGGCAAAAGAATTCAGAATTTAGATCTCTGCTATAGATAGTAGCTGGATTCTAGAAGTTGAGCAGAGGGTTTTCAGGCACAAGCATAAGTTTTGATTTGCATTCAGTTTGTGTGGGTAGTCTGACCCTTTTCCAGTTTAATTGGATATTGTGCTTATGGAGGCATTACAGGAATTTTACTTTTTTTCTTGTGCAGGACTTCATGTTTCCACTGATGAACAGTCTTTACCATTATTTGTACTCCATTCTGCTCAAAGCGATGGGTTTAGTTATATTTAAACTGTATGTTAAGTATACAGGACAAATGTAAATGGATCCAGGTCTAATAATAGTTACCAGTTACCAGCTACTAATAGTTATTTGTAACTAACAATAATGACTTTATATCCGTGTGCAAGATGTTATGTGTGAGATTAGATACAAGCCCAAACCAGCAATCAGTTCCATAAAAGCTTTTAATAAAAAGAAATTTGAATTAAAGTGTGCAGAAAAGTATAGAATACAAGTGGAAAATATCTCTTCCCTATTAATGACTAGTATAAAGCACAAGATGTCTTAACAGTTATAAATTGCAACATTCACTCCATTTTTATATGGAAAATAACACAGTTATTGCAGAGCATTATGAATGTAGCTATTAATCTTTCCTCAGCTTTTCTCTCTTTTATTGCAAAAGCAAAAAAAAAATTCCTCATGTTTCTAGAATTAATTATTAAAGAAGGCACTGAGAGATTTAATTACCCCTAAACCCCAATTTTGTTAGACTATTTAATGAGGTCATAACTTTGACATTAACATTTCACTATTTAATAAAGAGGACTACATTCAAACTGCCCTATGACAAAAAGGCCTAATCGAGTTTTATCTGATTATTCAGCTGATATCTGTTCTTAAATGATGAGCAGGAGCTATGGAAGTGTTTGCAGGCTGATTTTAGGTCATAGAATCATAGAGTGGACCGGGTTGGAAGGGCCCTTAAAGGCCATCCAGTTCCAGCCCCCCTGCCATGGGCAGGGACACTGTCTGTCGTCATCGTATTGCAAAAGTTCCATACCTTCTTCGTGGTCTCTCATGGGCAGCTCCTCACAGCACTGACTCCAACTCTCTTCTCACCTAGCTAACCCACTCTTTTATAGCACTGATCCTCACTGGACACAGCTGTGGCCTGTTAAGGGCAGGCTTGTTCCTAATCTTTGGTAATTAGTACAGCTGCAATCCTCAGAGTGAGATCATCTTTTGCACTGTCTTCATTTTCTTAGATTCTATCCCCCCACAACTGTCCACTAAATCAGGTTGCTCAAAGCTCCATAGAACCTGGCCTAATTTTAATTCTTTGGTTATTTAATTCTGTAGTTGTAGTTCTATTGTGTTACCCTTCCAAGAAGAGACTAGGATTTGTTTGACTTGGAAGGGACAGTTTGAAAATACAGAGTTGAACAGAAGGATTTGGGGGTGGAAGAGTGGCTGTTTTGTCCAGCTCACAGCATGGTGAGAGGCATCCTGTTAACTCTGAAGCTATAAGAACAGTGAAAAATAAACTCAGTGGACATGTTGAGTATGAAAACAAGTACTTTAAAATTCTTTCTTTTTCCATTTGGTGTTTGAATGTAGGGAAAGAACTCCACTACTTTGGCTGCAGTCATTTCTAGATTGGATTCTGAATAAAAATCACACTGAGTAGAGGAAAACATCCTAAAGACCTATTGGAGGTGGGTGTAACAAAAATGGATTTGGGTTTAGTTGCCACATTTCTGTCACATGCAAAGTCAATTGCCACTTCTGCTTTGTAGTTTCTAGCCACCAAGCATCATCAGCATTCTTACTTTTCACTTTACTAAGACATCTGCTGTAGAGACCTTATGTCTGTAGATGGCCTCTACATTAGGATTTCTGATAGGATTTCTGATCCTGTCTGTGACCTCTACACTGATAGTGATTTATCTTCCTAATGCAGAGGAACATTAATATGATACATTCTTTGGTAGGTTTATGATTTCTGAGCTTATAGACTTGGGCATGTAAGAAAAATTATTTGTGGCTGTGATAATCAAAACATGTGCAGTGGGATATAGAGAATACAGCCTCTGTTCAATGACATCATGTATTACAGCAGAGTCCTACCTAGAAAGGTGTGTATTTAAAAATAGCATCATGGCAGTGTTGTGGGATTTTTTTGGTTAGTGAATTTTAGTTATGATCTATGCAATAAAGAATGCAAGTCTGAAAATAAAGAAAGGTGCCCATTCATAACAAAATTTAGTTCATGATACTATTTCCCTTTTACCTTTCAAGCCTTCTTGGGAGGGCAGGTAGATATGTAGAGGCAAAGGAAGGCATTGTGATCTGCAGTCAGTCCAGTGAAGTGATAATCTTTCAAGCCACTTTGCACACTGCTTTTATAAAAGCACATAAACTTACAGACATAGGAATGTATTTCCTAGATTCAAAGACTAGGGCACAGATAAATCTTAAATTTTAACAAAATTTATATGAACATAATCATATGAACAAAATGTTTCTCAGCTTATAGAAACCAGAAATAAATTTATGACAGACTCATAGAATGGTGTGGGTTGAAAGGGACCTTAAAGACCATCTCATTCCACCCACTCTGCAATAAGCAAGGACACCTTTCACTGTCCCAGGTTGCTGCAAGCCCCCCCCAGCCTGGCCTTGAACACTTCCAGGGGCTGGGCAGCCATAGTTTCTCCAAGCAACCCGCTGCAGTGCCTCAGCACCCTCACTGTAAAGAATGTCTCCCTCATGTCTAATCAAAACCTACCCTCTGTCACTTCAAAGCCTTCACCTTGTTCTGGAACAAGCCCTTGTCAAAAGTGATGTCAGTTTCTGAAAAGAAGACTCATTTTTTTAATATTGCTGTTGTGATTGAGGTTAGATAATCTACGTTTTGCTCATTCTAGTTAGGAGAAAGCTCAATCCCTCTTCAGAACCCTTTTCCTGAGGAGCTGGAGCCTTGACATGACTACATCCCAGTCTGCATAGGCACCTTCCAGGTGCCGTGTCACTTCTGGACAGGGTGGGTAGCCTTGGCGACCGTGGAGCACACGCCAGTTATCAAATGTCAGTACATCTCCTACAATGAGATTGCACAAAGGTCAGTAGCTGGAATGTTACAGTAGATTCCTTCAAAAAACCACAGAGAAAGATTGATATCAACAGTTAGTGAGGAATATAACAGCTAGAGATACACAGCAACAACACAGTAATTTTAGCTTTCTCAACCAGAGAGGCCAGTTCCCTTTTGATACCTCTTTCATTTCTTGTATAATGAGGAGTTAAAAAGCAGGGTGGTAGAGTAGTGCATACTGAGAAAATCAAGCCTTGAGGAGAATGCAGATCCATAGAGGTGAAATAAAATGTGTAAAAACCACTAGGATACATTTTATTTGAGCAGTCTAGTACCAGTTGTACTATACACATACATGCTGTCCCTGTTAAGAGATTTACATGAGAACAAAGTTAAAACACTGAGAGTTAGGAAATTGCATAATTAATGCTAGAATACCAATTTCATTTTTCTCTCTTGTGTGTCTCCATTATGGTACATCTCGAATGAAATAAACTCAGTCTTTCTTATCTTCTCCTCATTCCCCCTACCACCATTTGCATTAATCAACAAAATGGATTGTATGCCACTAATGTAATGTAAGGCACTTTGTTTTTCCATTAATGTGATCTTACTCATTGTTTTATTGTCTGCTTCCAATGGAGAGAGATTAATTTCCTCACAGACATTTTAGACACAAGTACCATAGTATCTGAGGCAGTCAGATACAAAGATGAATTTACTTTTGTAATATCTCTTGAGAGATTCATATATTTGTTTTAATGCTGAGGAATGAAAGAACAGAGATTAAGGCCACACATGACATCACACATAGGATTGCCAATCTATGGTGCTATTGATACATCAATTTCCAACATGCTATGTAGCCTAAAATGCTGTTTTGTATTTAGTTTAGAGATACATTTGGCTAATCTATAGGTAGACTATTCCTCCCTGCCACTTTTTTCTTCTTTATAGTGTAACAATGGCAAAAGAAATCTACGAGATGAATGCAAGAAAGCAGTATGAAATAAAATAGGTGATTGAAAGACTTGAAGTTCCTCTCAGTACTAGTGCTAGTGTTCAAGTATTCTGACTGTCAGGAAAAACATGTGAAAAATTGTTGTGAGGAGAAGGAACTTACTGACCTGGTTTCATCTTGAAAGTAAACTTGTGTTCTGCACTGTTCAATAAATCATTAAATTCCTTTAGAGCTGCATAAAATGGCCTCACTTTTTCAGCTGGTATATCAAACACTGTGTCTCTTGTTGCATTATTATAATTGATCCGAATTGCTTGGCCTCTGGAATCCGTGCTATAAAACAAAGAAAAGAGGAAAAAAAAGGAAAGGAAAAAAGAAAAAGGAATGTATTCTGTTGTTACTCAAACAGTTCAAGATGATTAAACAATAACTGAATTCTCCTGCTGGAATATCAGTATGTTTCTATAGTAAAATTCAGATTGATATTGGATTGGATTTTGCTAATTAAGACTAACTAGGAAAAGGGATAACCAGGAAAAAGTGTAGACACTTAATTTGCTCAAAGACCTGTATTATATACTCTTTAATTGTAAACTTTTTTTAGTAAATCATAAACTTTTTTTTTAAATCAGAAAAGAATATGAACATTTTCATTTCATCTTCTAATAGTATATAATTCTTAATCTAAATGTTTCAAATTATGACCTCTCCTTGGCATGATATATATGTGTACATTGGCTGGCATTTGGCTGTTTGCTAACCCGTGCCCAGGAGTTAGGAGTTACTCTAATTACCACCACTTCTTGTTTGTGTGTGGCAAAACCAAGTAAGTGGCACAATGCACAGAACAAGTCACACATTTCCCCAAAAAAACAGACTAAAGATCCCAATCAATCAACCACAAAACTCCACCCAAACCTAGAACTACAGACCAAGTTAAACCAGTGTTTTCCCACAAGGTGGCAGGAGCAGACCTTTTCCTACCGACACATCATCCACCAGATGACAGGGATTTTCTTTTTAGGCGTTGTTGAAACTACTCACTCTATAATCCTTTGTTTACAGTGCACAGCAAAATCACAGTAATCCACCCCAACATCAGTATAGTCTACAGCAGTAGAGGACAGGATCTGATATGCTTCAGGATTTTGTTTCTTCAGCTTGTTGGATACATGAAATCCATCTACAACTTCACTTTCACCTCCTGCAGCTGTTTGCTTTATACAATGAAGAAATTGAACCTGGAAGGAATTAACAGCTCTTTAAAAAATAATTGGCTTGCATATTTAACAGCTTATTAGTATCAGTTCTCTCACATCTGTGGTTCTTTTATTCTGGTTGTTTGGTTTTTTCCCAGTGACAGACTGAGCTCTCATTTACTGCAGCTCACAACACTCTGCCACCAGTATCACAAAGGCAGAAAATTAAAATAGCATGTTCATAAATTCATCCCATTGGGACATCTTCTAATGCTTGCAACCTGTGAGTCAGTGGCAAAGAGGTCTTGCTTCTTTCCTTTGAGTCCCTCTTTTTCTTCCTAATACTTTCCAGTTCTCTGGAATGATGTGAGTTATGTGGATTACACTTTGATATGACAGGAACCAGGTGAAAACATCTTTTCTGTGGTTGTCCAGTTTTACAGAAGGGCCCTGATTTTTTTTCATGAAAGGGCAGACAAGTATTTATCTTTTACCAATTCACAGAAAACAGAACATACCATCTTAATTGTAATTCTTTCTCTGTTACCCTCCTGAGCTGAAGAGATGAGTCCTAAAATGTCACAACCTGACTATAGCATTTAGACACCTAACTTTTGTAAAGTAATGAGAACAGTACTCACAGCATATAGAGAACCTGAAAGTTTCCTCATGTGGCAATATTTTCAATACTTTGTGAATTTAATTTAAAAATTATGGGGTATATGGGAGACTTGCTGAATTTATATCATACTGTATAAATTGTATGCCATATGTATATAGATCAGCATATGCAGTATAATATATTGATATTTTTACACTGCTCTTTTAAGATGAAATTCAGAGCCACTGATCACTAACCATTTTTCACACTACAAGACCATTCCCCTTTCTCCTTTTGTGGAGTGAAAAAGTCAGTAAACTCAACTTACCCCAGGTGGATGCTGCAGAGCAGGGTAATCAGTGTGAAAGCAGAGTCTCTCACTTGTGTATGCTACATTGTTAGCATCTGCTTTGTCCTGCACTTGCCAAGTCGGTCTTTATAATGAAAGGGAAAAGAGAAAACACGTTAGAACATCCAGCCCACATGCCAGACAGGACACACTGAAACTGCGAAATCACAGCACAACAGTCACTTCATCTTTGGACATGAAAATATTCTAACATTATAAGAAAATAAGGATTTAGCAGTGTCCCTCCAGATAAATAAATTTAGCAGTGTCCCTCCAGTGTGTCAAGGGACATCTGGCATCAGGACAGTACCTAGAAGAAGGATGGCTTTTCAATGGTGGCAAAGGCCAGCAGAAGACACTAAACAAGAGGCTTCTGCCAGTAGAAATCATCCTACTAATGATGCTTCAGAAATAAGTGAGTAGAAGCTGGCCCATTTCTTTTTATCAGCCTTTCACTTTACCATTGCCACGTGGAGCACATTATCAGTGAAATGCAGAACTTGTAAAGGCCATGCAATTTTCCCCAGAAGTTATTTTTAAGGCTTCATAATCTTAGAAAATATAGAGTATCCTTTACAGGGGGATCTTTCCTGTAGGGTGAAAATTTGCTTCTGGAGAAAAATGTCTTGATGAAAGACTTTGAAACTTCTTTCCCTTCTATGACATCCTTGTTGAGAACTAGCTCTGTTTATTTTATTACATAGTTTCTCCCTTGGAATTTGGCACAATTCAGTAAAAAGTTTTCTGACAACTGCAGTGAAAAAAGTCACAGCTCTATGACAATGACATGAATGCCTCATGCTGCTGCACAGAGAAAATGTGTTTTGAGTGCCACACCATGCAGGAGAATTTGAGACCCAGAACCACAGGTTTTGTTTACACAAAGTTCACATGATTGAAGACACTCCTCAGCAGATGCATGTTATAGATCCAGATGTTTGTCTGGAAAAGTGTAATTTACCATACAGAGATGATATAATTGCACGCACATCAGTGACCAAAAAGAAATTGTGAAACTCATTTTCCCTTGTGGAATACTATAGACAAAATATGTTCCAGATGGTGTGTGCCTAGTTTTACTTCTTAATAACAGTTTAAAAAGAAAATAGGCTAAAGAACATGCAGATAAATTATTTATATATAGTATATAAATACTTTTGTTCTAGGAGTGATATTTAGTATAGAAATTATGCAAAATGCTAAAATTTGATTTCTGCAATTTCCGGAGGGAAAACCCTCTTGAGTATTTGCAAATGTGTTTAACTGTCTAGGAGAAATAGTTTTTATTATTTGGTATGGCACATATTCATCAGTACGTTACTTGAGTAACAGCACATATTCATCATCACATGACCTCAGTACTCAGTTATGACAATTTCAACCATACTTCCACAGTCTGACAGCCAAAAAACAGCCCCTTTTTATAATTCCTGTAATTAAGATAAAAATCTAGCTGAAGGCAGCTAGATTTGCTCAATCTTTAATTTAATAAGCTGTGGTGTCACTTGATAGTTCTAAAACAATTTAACACATTTTAATCATCTTATTTAGATGATTAAAATTTTAAAAATTAAAATTTTAGATCTTATTTAGATGATTAGATGATTAAATTTTAAAAATTAAAATTTTAATCATCTTATTTAGATATATAAAATTGCTGGAGTGATAATATTTTATAGAATCATCAGAAGTTTTTGTAAAAGCAGTCGTTGCTTTTGTATTGTCAGGATTTGCAAGGGAAGCTGCTCCCCAGGAGCTTTCCTTGCACACAGTGAGCTTTGCTGAAAGCCCAAGTTACTGACTTGAAGTCAAAGAGGCTAATGGGGAGCTCAGCATTGCATATGGAAAAATCAACCTCACTTTGTCTAAGTCTAATCTGAGCTGAAGCATCAACTTGGCCATGTTGGGGGCACAGGTAGTGAGGGTATGCCAGAGGACTCTGGGGCCTTAAGGAGAGCAGAGTGGGTTGGAATGGTTTGTGGTTTAATAATTAGGGTCAGGTTTCAAAGCCCATTGTTCAGGCTGTTTGATAGAGTAGGAAGATTGGCACCAAGCAGGTGTAGCAATTTTTTTGCATTAGATAGCAACATGGGTTCAGTCTTCATCAGTAGAAAACCAGGCTGTCTGTCACCTGCTTAGTCCTGCCAAAGTGCAGCGCTAGGAACTGAAGCCACATTTGAATCATTTGGTCTTACACTTCATTAGAAGTCTATGTCTTATATGTATGAGATTTAGGACATGTGTCCTTCTCTTGCTACTGAGGACCTCCAGGTGACACTGATGGATTGGCTGTTTGCGTGGCAGTGCTGCAGCCCCAAAGGAATGCCTTCACACCACACCAAGCACTGGACAAGGCTTCAGAACAGAGGAGGAACACAGGGTCTCACAAGCTGAGAAGTTGGAGAAACAAATAGCAGTATGACTGGAGACTTCATTAATGCAGTTGGGTATCCATAATAGAAAGAAAAAGGTTAAATTAAAAAGGTGGAAACTCTTGGTGTTGTTATATGGCTGATATGGAGAATGTTTCCACTTTTTAAAGCAATGACATTTTAGGGAGGTCACACCAAGCAGATATCTAGACAAGAAGAAAGGCTTTTTTCTTTCATGTGTTAGAATTATATTCATTGCTGTTACATTTTGGTTTAAAATTCAGGGTTCTGTTAAGGTAATGTTTAATTTCGCAAGTTTGCCAACTCCAGGTTTATCCTTTTATTTCTCATATTTTGTAGGCCATGTATTTGGCTCCCAGTAAAACACCAGGGAAATAATAACCCAAAGTTATTATTTTATTACAGTTGTAAAAGCCACTCCAGAACTGGATGCCAGTAAGAACTGAACTTCTGTTCAGAGATGAAAATTATGGTAAGTACTAGCAACAAACATTTCTTCTTAGTTAGATGGAGGTCACTGTTTCAGCTCAGCAAGATGTGAGTTGCCACCATGGTTTGTCTGCTCATTAGTAGGTGTTTGCAGAGGTAGAGCTTCAGTTTGCCAGCTCTTGGCATCAAAAGGATAATTTACAAGTGCCTGCTTGTGCTCCTTCAAGCTGAACTCTGCTTGTTGGGATTGGCTATGGCTTTCCAGAGCAGACTCTGTTGAAAGCAGGAAAATGGGTACTCAGCCCATCTTTTTTGGTGAGGTGGGCCACGATACCATCATCAAAGTCTTACCTATAGCCATGACTCAAAATCAGACTAAGAAAAAGTTTCAGAATAGATAACTTCCATTGTTCAGAACGAGACTGGATTGGAGATTCCTGGTTTTGTTTCATGGTATTGATAAGTAAGACTCTCTCACTGTTACCCTATATTCAACAGCAGTTAGTGTTATTTCTGCTCTTCTCTACATACCCTACTTGTAACAGCAGAGCGATTCTCTTTTACAGTTTATGAATTTGATGCCAAATTTTCTAATATATAGAGAAAAAAAATACACCTTGCTTTAACATATAAATCCTCAAAAGAGATATAACAAGCTTAGACGAAAAACATTAGAGGTGATTACAACACTGGCAAAACAAAGATTTTATAAAACAAACTCACCCATAAAATGTGAGACGCAGGAACCCAATCCTGTGGCCAAGTTTAATCAATTCTCCCTGCCTTGTTGCAGCTCCTGTCAGTAGAACAATTCCTACTTTCTTTAGGGTGCACAACCACCTGTATGCACTTTCATCATTGTACATGATCTCTTCAAAAGGTATTTTGGGAAGTTGAAGGTCTGAGCCCCAGTATTGATGTTCTGAAAGGGAAGAAATAGAGAAACAAGTTCTCAGCTGTTTTAGCATCAAAACTCTTCAGTTTACTGGCTTGTATGCACAAACATACACACACATTCAAAGATAGTGCACAGTAATGGGTAAAAAGGACAAAGATGTTAATTCTTAATTTTTTTGTTTTGTGTAAAGTTAGCATTGATTCTAGTTTTTTTGCAAAACTTGAAACATTACTGGTTTAAGTCAAGCATTCTCTTAAATATTGAATCAGGGCTTTTATACTTACAGTAAAGACATATTCGTTTTTCCTTGCTATTATATATTTAATCTGAAGCTGCTATTCTTAGAAGAGTGTACTATACAGCATGAAAAGACTTAATCTAGAATAATTGTTTTGTTTAAATCACAACTACCTTACTTGGTGTTTTAATATTCAGATAACTTGCCCAATCATCAATCACACACTAGAAATGAGACCACATAAACATTTGTAAAATTATGCAGGTGGCATCAATTATAAAATGCCTGTATCTCTATTTATTCCAACATCTCTTCAATGGACAGGACAAATTAAAACTACAAATTCCAAGGAGCTTTCAGAATTGAGAACCCTGGGTAATTTTACCTGGTGACTGAAGGATATACTATAGTTCAAACAAATGTGAAGACCAAGTTTGGGCTTACCCATATCTTTCTAGATATAGGTAGGAAACACAAAATACAATGTGGTCTTAAACAAAATTGAACTCAGACACTATAGAGTTAAAATATTTTTCAGTCAGTAGTGTTCTTCTTTCATCTGTTTAAGGCTACTTAGACAAGGTCCAAGAACCAGAACACACATTCCCATATATGACCTATCCACAAAGACCATCTTTCTGGTCTATCTGTTTTTCAAAGAAGCAGCAGTGTGATTCAACAGGCTGTTCAATTTTGTAACACGTTCACAAAATAAAAAAGCGTAAATCTTGAGGAGACATATAATCTCACATCATTAAATTTCTTTTTGATACCACTCCATGGTCAGTTACTCACCATCCCACTGTATTTAACTTAATATACATCTTTTCACACGTTTGAAAGATGGTGAAAAAATAAAATAGGAATGTTTTCCCTTTACTCTATTAGAAGTTAAGAAATTATATAGACTTATGTATTTTTTTATGTTGTATAAATATGCTAAGAAAATCCTTTGAAAGACAGAGCAGGTGAATAACCGTGTGAAAACTAACAGAAGATTTTAAGTTTCATCTTTTCCATCCTAGTTTTCTTACTGACTTGCTAATAAATATTTTCCTAATTTTCCAGAAACAAGAAGTAGAATTTCAAGGAATATATCAATAGATTTTTCTTCACTTTGGAAAATAAATACATGCACCTAGAATTGAACTGCAGCTCCAGGAGTCCCAGGCTTCCAAGGGTACATGGACTGTAGTGCCCTCTTGTTCAAGCTCCCAATGGCTCTTGCCAGAAGTTTCACCTGTTATGGGATGACCCTTCTGCAGCAGGGTATGGCCTGTGGTGTTGGGTTTTCTGGTGGGTCTTTTGTTGCAGACCTGTGCTTTGTCACAGCACTGCAGAGCAGCACATGCTCAGCATAGCAGGCTGGGACTGCCTTGGATTTTGGCATGACAAACCTGTCAACCCCTACAGCTCCCTGTGGAACCACCACCCTCCACCCAAGCAGACCGGCAGCACTGGTGCCCGTCCTCTGGCCTCACATCCAAACAGCTGTGGAGCCAAAGGGAGGCAAAAGCTAAATTCAAAATGTTTCTCATATCACTTAACTTGAAGAGAAATAATTTTTTCTGGGAATTTAGCCTTTGCCAGACTCTGAAATGTATTTGGGAATAATACTATAACATTGCCTGCTGACTGAAGAGATATTTAACCTCTGCAGTACTGCTGCAAGGTGGAAATTGCAAAGTGTCAATGAAACTGAACTCTACACCGATACTCCTAAAACAGCTACTAAAACTGAAGAGCTTTTTTTCTTTAATGTTTTACCACTTTGCATTTTAAAAACACCAACAAACCAAAATAGTTGCCAAACGCCAACAAAACAAAAAAGCTAGAGAGTAAATATGGTTCAATCCTGCCATGCAAGGCCATCAACTCTTTTCCCCAAAGCTTCACTTTTCTCATATGAACTCCCTTCCAGTGACAAATGTAGCCAGCATCCTTAATGGTTTAGGTTTGTCTCTCTTTTTAAAGGTGCAAGCTGGTACACAAATGCATATCAATCCTACCTCAAATTTCAGAGAAGAAAGGCTCCAAGTTTCCAGCCCTTCAGTGACATGCTGATGCAGTCAAGAGCTTGGCCTTTGAGCTACTGCAGGAGCAGCATTTCCCCCTTCACATTTGCCAGTGTACTCCATAATGACACCATGGTAAATACACCAGAACCTGAAACCTTGCATATAGCTCCAAGTGGTAATATAAATGTGACCACACCATTTAATACTGAATATCCCAAAGAAAATGATTAATTTTAGCACAGGATCTCTAGCAGACTTTTTAATCTTTATGCTTTACATATTAGTATTTGTGGGTTTTTTTCAGAGAGCTCTTAGAGCTTGATTTAAATACACTAGTGCCAATTTTGATCCTTCTAGTAGTTCTGAAGTCTAATTTCTGACACTTATGTCTGATATACACATGAACTGCTTTTAAACAAAAACTGCTTTAAAACAAAAAACAGTGAAGGAATTCTCCTGACTGGTCCCAAAGAGCATCATAGTCAGGTGAGCACAACAGCAACAGGTGAGAGAAAAGTCATAGGTCTGTGCTAAAAGAAGCAGCATTTACACCTTTGGCTCTGGATGAAAATGCTCTATGTTGTCCAATATTTACAATTTGACAGATTACCAGGTCCATAATTAATTGGAAAAGGGACAGGAAAGCAAAACTCAGAGAATGGAAAAAAGATCTTGTGGTATGCAGATAGTTACATTCTTCCATTTAAAAGTGTTTTTTAAAAAGGCTGCCTGAAAGTCTTAGAAAACTGTATGCTCCCCATGGCATGTTATTCTTCCACATACCAAACAACAGGAACTTTCTACCCATTTTTATTCACAAAATCTCTTCAGCCTGAAAATCTCTCAAGGAGCTGCACTGAACTGCACAGGGACTGTACTCTTTGGCAGTATTTCTTGGTGGAGCCCACTCAGGCACCTCATTGTTTTATCATGTCATCATAGAACAATTTCTTCCCCCTGCTAAGGCAGTAAATACAGTTTCCATTGTACTATAGCAGAAGTATTAGAACATATGCTCTGAAAGCTGAAGGGGTAAGAAAGATAGGAATGAGTCATTAGTGTCTGGACAGCCTTAGGTTTCACTTGCACAGCACAGCTGAAGTTGCCAAATTAAAAATCTTTATGTTTGCAAATCACAGAATCAGCTAGGTTGGGAAAGACCTTTGTGATCATCAAGTCCACCCCATGACCTGGCACCACCTTGTCAACTAAACCATGGCACCGAGTGCCACCTCCAGCCTTTCTTAGACATCTCCAGCACGGTGACTCCACCACCTCCCTGGGCTGCCTGTCCCAATGCCCAATCTCCCTTTCTGGGAAGAAATTCTTCCTGAGGTCCAGCCTGAACCTCCCTGGTGCATCTTTAGTCCGTGTGCTCTTGTTCTGTCGCTGGTTGTCTGGAGCAGAGCCCGAGCCTCACGGGGCCACAACCTCCTTTCAGGGAGCTGTGGAGAGTGATGGGGTCACCCCTGAGCCCCCTTTTCTCCAGGCTACGCAGCTGAGCTGCTCTGCAGAGCACTTGTGTTCCAAGCCCCTCTCCAGCCTTGTTGCCCTTCTCTGGACATGCTCCAACATCCCAATGTCCTTCCTAAAGTGAGGGCCCAGAACTGGACACAGCACTCCAGGTGCTGCCCAACAGGGGAGCAATGACCTCCCTGCTCCTGCTGGCCACACTATTCCCAATCCAGGCCAGGAGCCATTGGCCTTCTTGGCCACCTGGGCACACTGCTGGCTCACATTCAGTCTGCCACCAGTCAGCACCCCCAGGTCCCTTTGCTGCCAGGCTGTTGTCCTGTCACTCTGTCCCCAGCCCGTAGTGCTGCAGGGGTTGTTGTGGTTTTGATGAAGCTCACCTTGCTGGATTCAGCCCATCTATCCAACCTGCCCAGGTCCCTCTGCAAATGTAACTGAACAACTCATACAGGATAAAAACAAGTCTTACAGAATTGTTTTGTATCTTTATGGATAATTTATATTATGACTACTAAAACCCCAGATCTGTGTGCTTTTCAAAATGGGAAGAATGAAACTCTTTTGAAAGAATTAATGCCTCTTTCAATCATTTCAGAACAATAATTTGGGGGGAAAAGAAAGGAAAAACAAAAATCCCATTTCTTGATCATACCAGGTTAGTCCTAACTACATTAGAGTTTGCATAAAAAGAGAAGATGCCCTTCGTTCAGTACCTGCAGATGGTGTGCATGCATCAACACTTGGAATTATCCAGCATTTGCTACACAACTTGGGACAATGCTGATCAAATCTTCTGGAGTAATAAAAGAAAGTCTAGACACCACTAGAGTAAATTACTTCATCTAAAATTGTTTTGCCTACAGCATGTATTTTAATGTTTGTTGAAAGCCAAGTGTATTTTTGATGTATTGTAAGTTATGTATACAGCAGCCTAACTTGTTATTAAGCCCTTATTAGTTATTACTGCAGGATAAATTCAAATGACCAAACTTTTAAAGTAAAAAACTACTTTTAACTTCATCCTCCTAAAATTATCATCTCTCAGGACCTAGCAGAGAAACTGAAATTAGCATTGATGCTATTAACATCCTGATTCAAATTTATGGAGCTGGATATAAACATTCAGTATCATCACATTTTAAAGAATTATCATCATTTGAAACCTTTAAACTGCTGTTTAAACATGAACCTAACCTAAGGTTAAAAATATTAGGTACCACTACAGACTAGCTCTGCAGAATCTTCTCTTTCACCCAACAGGAAAATATGATTGTGATGTTATCTAATTCCCACCCCCCACCCCCCCAACTCCCCAACCCCATCCTATTGTTGGAATGCCAGCATGTTGGAAAATGAGCCTCAGCAAACACAATGGAGTTAGATACTGGATACTGGCTTACTCAGTGTGTCTCACAAGCACCCTCTACTACCCCCAGCATCTGAATTACAGACATGGTAAATCATTCCTGTGACATCTGCTGTGTAGAACTCCAGTAAACAGAAAGAAAAACGAGTATCTTTGAGACACCACAGCTGTAGAAGTGGAATATGGCTCTTTGGCTGTTCTTTTGGGAGCATCTTGTAAGCTGGGCTGAAATGAGCCTTGATATACACAAATAGCAGATTTTGATTTTGCGTATTGCATGGAGAGGATCTGGCAATGTTTTAAAAGAGAAATCTTGACATACTGCCATAGAGCTATTTATAGTCACTTCATCATGCTCTGAAAATCTGACCTACTCTTCTTTTTGGGCTTGACACGTCTGACATCTACATTTCTTGAATCAGAAACTATGATGGAAAAACTTTTTTTTTAAAGCAGCACTAAAAGCAAATAACCACTTGCAAAAGAAAAAAAAAACCAAACAAAAAAACCCAGCCTCAGCTGTGAATGTCAACAGTGAAGGTTAACCTTTAACTACAGCAGTCTGGCAAGCTTGCATTTCTCTTTGTTGAAGCAGCATGCAGGGCTGGCATTTTGTACCATTGTCTGTAACATCATACAGCTGGGCTATGGTTAGCTGCTTAAGGGCATGTAATTTGCAGTGTGCATCACCACAAGGAAGTGTGTTCTAAACTTACCAAAAAATACAATGAAAAACAGATCTTAAACAGCCAGCAAGCAAACTCACAGCCTTGTTTTTTGAAACTGAAACCTGGGGAAAACTGCAAGAAGGTGTCAATCGTAATGAGCCAGGGAGTTCATTATTATCATTGTCTGAGAGCATGAGGAAGAGATGAATGACGCCACTTAAATAAAGCCAGTTAATTGGTGTAATGTTCATACACAATTTCTTCAGACCAACCATGTGAACCAGAATTTGAAAAAGCATTGCCCAAAGAATGAAACAAATCTTTGGTGTACATTTTTACCTGGATGGCCCAAATGGAGAAGAGCAGTGGCAGAGCAGAGAACTGGCTTCCAAAACATGCACTGTATTTAGATGCCAAAGGTAACCACTGTGCAAATGCATGCATGTGAAGGCAAATCACAGCCAGTTAAGACTTCATAATAGGTGAAAAAGGTAACATTACATCTGAAATTTTGAAATCTCAGTAATTAATACCTTTGCCAATTAACACAACCTGAGACCTAGATTATTTTGCCTGGGTACTAGTCAAAGTAATTTATGTTGATCCCTTTGAAGACTAAAAAACATCCTGCTAGCTTTCATAGGATATTCATTTTCACAAATAAAAGTTCTTGCCATCTGAAAAATCAAGTCTAGGTTCCCTGAATGAGGTCTGTATCTTCACCATATTCACTGTGGAAGCATGCCAAACTCTTCAAAATAGTAAACACAACAGTTTATTTTTTGCCAAAAGTAAAGTAGATAGAAACTTTTATATTACCAGGGGAAAATAGATTCATTCTGAACTGTGAAGAGTTTATTACAGCATCCACTGAAATGAATGGAGATATTTCTTATCTTTTAAACCAATAATGTCCTATTTTAACAGATACTGTCTTAACACTGAACACAGATGCACAGCTTTCTGCAAGAGCAGATCTCACAGGAACACTGTCAAGAGCAATCACAGGCATCCTCCAAGCTTTCACACCTCCATGCTCAGTCTGTAATGCTGTCAGAGTAATGATGAAATGCATCATGCCAAACCTCGTGGGTTTATAATTATCCACTTTAAAGGGTAAGTGATTTGTACAGGGTAAATGTTACAAAGACAGTTGTACAAAATACTTTGTGATCAAAAGACAGTCTACCACTAAAACACGCACGGGAAGCAAAGCAAACACAACCTGAACTTCAGCACTACACACTGCCAGGCTACACAGTTACTTTTTAACAAGAAGGCCATGAAAAAGGGGAAAAATATTTCAGTTTTAACTCCCTTGCAATTCCTAATTATCTTTCTTTTTAGAAAAAATTAGAAAAATTTAAATAGAAAAAGTTTAAACAGCACTCACACACTTGCATAGTCACAGACCACTGGTGGTCCATGGCTCATGTATGAGACCTACTAACACTTTCTGGAAAGAGAAGGCTTTTAGGAAAGTAACTGCAGCCCAAGTAGTTGTACTCTCTCAGGTACAGAAGGTAGAAGAGGGAAAAGATTACCACAGGTCCCTGTCACACATGCACTGCCTGGCCCTGGGCACCAAGGGCTGTCACCACGGCTTCAGCTGGGTAGACCTGGTCCTCACACAGGCACCTCAGCCAGGAGTGTCAGCGTCAAACCCCTTGCACTTGTCACAAGCATGGCAGACATGGATTTAACTCCTACCTGGCAAAAATAAATCTGCTCGCATGACAGCTCTGGCTTCTTCAGAGAAGCATCGTTTTTTCAACCACTCAGCTTCATATTCACTTGTGTGCTCATCAGGCCATGTAACGGAGATCTGTCAACACAAAGGAAAAGGTGAGTTCAGAAAAAAAAAATTTGAAAAACATCATCTAGAACAACAAAACCCCTTAGAAACAGCAGAAATTGTAATACTTAGATCAATAATATCAGAGTTAAACTTTCCTTGAAGCATGATAGCAAACAAGTAATGAAAACCCAACTGAAACACCATTCACATTCTGCCACTTTTTATCAATGTTCATTTTCATTTCAACCCATGACCTAATTTGCTGGTTTGTGTGGACTGTTTCCACTGTGGGAGCTGCACTTAAGAGAAAGAAGAGAATTGTAAAAACTGGCACGTATCACTGGGGAGAGCACTTCACCCCAGCTCAGAAGAGCAAAAATTTCTTGCAAAACACTGACAGGTCATGAGAAAAGAAAAAGAACAAGACAGACAAGGACCTTTTGCCAGGAGAGAAATCCATCTCCTACTTTTGAAGTCTTCTCTCTATCAAATAAAATTTTAAAAAGTGTTGAGTTTTTCAAATTCCTGAAAAAAAAACATGAATAGAAAGCATATGGCTTTGCTTGTCATGAACTGAAAGAGCTCAGTCTAGCACAGACCTACAGCTGAATTTTTAAGGTGGATGAATAGGTATCACTTCCCAATTCACATGACTCTGCTCATTCACATGATGGTAAAACACTATCAGTATCATTTTAGTATTAGTGCTGTGCTTTTATCAGTTTCTGAATATAACTGGAAGCAGACAATTCCTAATTTTCCTGATGAAATAATGAATTTACATTGCATTAGTTTTGTCTACAATCAACTTGGGAGCCCAGAATTCCTCACCAGAGACCCTTATCCTGTGGCTGAGCTACTCACACATGAGTCAGCCTCTGCAAACTGCCCCTGCAGCGAGGCTGCCCCATCTGACCCAGGGCTGACTGCTGCATTTTTAATATGTTTAAAACACCTTGAAGTATAAAAACCAAGGAAATTAGTTTGCCAAAGGAGCCACAAACTGTTTTTAATAAAACATAAAGAAAATCTAAATAATATACTAGGATTTTATATATCAGGAAAGGTTGACATTCATAAGGAGGGCAGCTCCTATCCTCTCTTGCTTGATAGCCTTCTATTTTGCAGGAAGAAATGTTAGAGTAGATAAGTAGACAGGGATACAGACATTAGTCCAATTCTGATTATTGGCTTTAACTTTGGTTTGTGTTCACTCAAGATAAAGGTTATTTTGCATTGAAAGTTTGCTAATAAAGCTGATATTTTGTTATAGATTAAAGTAATCATTTTCTTGTTTTTCAGATTTTCAAGCCATTTACTCAAAGAATAAAGAGAGGAAAAAGTGTAAGTGTGATTAAATGGGCAAGAAATGTCTGTATTTTCAACAACTAGTGATGAAGAAGCATATGGCAGAATTTTGAAAAGCATTATTATATGAAAATAGCTGAAGCTTGGGTTTATGCAGCCTCTGCATAACATCCATACAGTGAAGTTTCACATAGAGGTGGAAAGATCTGAATTCCCCAAAATGCGATTCTTCCTGAAAGCTTTGCAAATACCTGCTAAGGTTTGCAAACAATCAAACTGTCATTAGGGCGCGACTTGCAATTGTCTCGAATTCAGATTAATAAGCATCGTTAGACAACTTTCGCGAGAGGGTGAGCGACGGTTCGCTTCAAATACCTTTTTGCTATCCGCCAGAGCAACCTGCTTCGCCACGATGTCCACATCCAGGTCCTCGAGGCGCAGCCTGCGCGCCCCGGCGGAGGGCAGGAAGCAGAGCGGGCACTGGCAGCTGTCCCGCAGCCACACGCACGGGTAGCGGCTCTCGCTCCCGTCCTCCCAGCGCACGCACACCGAGCGGCCGCCGCCCGCAGCCCGCACCGTCCGCACGGCCGCGCTCATGCTCGGCCAGCCCCGCCGCGCACCGGGACCGCGCACCGGGACCGCGCACCGGGACCGCGCACCGGGACCGCGCACCGGGACCGCGCACCGGGACCGCGCACCGGGACCCGCGCACCGGGACCCGCGCACCGGGACCGCGCACCGGGACCCGCGCACCGGGACCGCGCACCGGGACCCGCGCACCGGGACTCCGCTCCGCGGGGCCGCCTCCCCCGCCTTCTGCACTCTGTAGCCAAAACGTCACCGGGAGACGTCAGAGGGAAGTCATGGGGCTCCTGAAACCATTTGCCGTTTGTTTTTCAGAGTTTCAAGCCGTTGACTTAAAGAGTAAAGAGAGGGGAAAGTCTAAGTGCGATTAAATGCGTGAGAAATGTCTGTATTTTCAACAACTGGAGAAGCATATGGCAGAGTTATAAAAAGCATTATTATATTATATAGTGGGTTCTACCTTTTGGGTTCTATAGCAAAAAACATCAGAGGGAACTCCGTCACGGAGCTCCTAAAGCACCACCAAGAGCAGCTTATTACTGAAGAAGCAAGAACAGCACAAGGACACTGTTACAATGATTCTCCCTTCCCTTCCAACTACCTAGACTTCAGGAATATTCATTATATTGTGAAAAACGGCATTTTAAAAAAATGTTAAAAGTTTAATAACAATAAAATGGTTATAAAAATAGCAATATAATTAGAGTAATAATAATTTGGACGATTTGGATTAGGACGGCATGAGACAATAGAAACAAAGAGTCACGGATGTCCATGTACCTTTTTCTGGGCAAAATAAGCCCGAAAAAGGACACCCGTTAACAGAGGATTAACCCTTAAAAACAATGACCTGTTGCATATTCATACACCTCATACATAATGCATAAATTCCATTCAAACAAAGGATTCTCTCTGGTCAGTGTCAATTTTTTCCTCCTAATCCTAACAGCATCTTCAGGGCTGAGCAAGGCAGGAAGAAGTTTGTTTATTCTGATAATGGAGCAATAAATTCTCTTTCTCTGAAAGATTTAGGCATCCTGTGGCTGCTATCTGGTGCAAGTACCTCATTTCTTTCTTAAAAAAAATATCCCACATACATATTTTCTATTTTAAAATTATGTTATAACCTAAAACCATATTTAACACACTACTTAAGAAAATTAATACAGCATAACCTTCTAACATAACACATATAATATTCATTTCAATATTTGCGAAAAGCCAGTCATAAAATAGGCATTTTTCACAATATGTTACTGACAGAGGGTGTAGTCAGACATATCTATTCAAAAATCCCTTCAGTTTGATCTGTCATCTTGGCTGTCTTTCGTTGCCATGCCCTCTGACCAGAGATGATGCAACAGCCCTGAAACCTCCTCTCCCCTTGGTTGGGGTGAGGGCAAACCTGGCCTCAGCAGGTGAGTCTGTGGGCTCCCCCACCCTGGACACAGCCAGAGTGCATTTTCAGGACAGATGCTGGGTCTGGCTTTCTTGTGAATACCTTCTTCTTCCCCAGCCTTGTTTACTTCTCCCTAGCCCTGAGGTAACTGGACAATCCTGTCACTGTTATCTCGTGTTCCCTTAGGCAGCTGAACTCCCAGTCCAAAGTTCCAGTCAGGAGGCACATTCAGGAAGGGGTGGGCTTTGGTGGTCACAGTTTCATTGTGCAGTTTTGCCAAAAAGGGCAACAATTCCTTCATAGCAATGTTTGAGCCCTTAGCCATAACGTTTCAGTCTCAAGACACCTCAAAACCAATTCCACAAACCAAAAGCCAGAGCTGCTGCCAACCATGTTCAAAATCTAAAGTATGAAAGTACATACACCATAACCCCTGCTGTGGATACTATGGAATAGAAAACACAGAATCCACCTCCCTGCAAGGAAAAGCTTTGTAAACATGACTCTAGCAACAGGGTTTTGTGAGAGTTCCTCTCTCCTTTCACAGCCAGACCACTTTCTATGGATATACTCTTTTATTTAAAGCCAGATGCATACTTTCCTGCAGAACGATGGTGTACAGATCCTAGAATTAGAAAAGCTCTGGTCTAATGTTTTTGCATATTCAGAAAAATTCAGGGGACGCTCCCTGAATCAATAAGCCATTACATACGTATTTTAATGACTTTATCAATGTCAAATATTGCATATTTATTATCTTCTCGTTTTGTTCTTAAACTCACAGGGCAACATATTGATGCTACCAGGACCAAAGTCTTGCCAGCTCTCTTTGTGCACGAAAAAATGTCCTGGGCTTCAGTATTTTGACTCACAAAGGCCTACTGGAGTTATCAGATGGTTTTTCAATATTTTTCCTTTGCTGCAGTTTAGAACAGGACCCTTGGCTCTTCACAATCCCGGCAGCAGAGCGATTCTCAGCTCTCAGCCCGGCAGCGGTGCCGAGAGAAAAGAGGCTCGAGCACCATGTGGCAGGTTCCACAGAGTGCAGGCCTTTATTAGAGCAGGGCCTCAGTGAAGGGAGCCAGGGACAGCAGCTCCGGTTTCACAGGGAAAAACAGGGGTTTATATCGGGAACTGGAGGGCGGGGAGAAACAAGGAACGAATGGGATACATGTAACTTGGATGAGTAACAAGGGAGAATCCAATGGGGTACAACAATTAACAGAGAACTGCAAAGGATCATGCGCGGGAGAGGTTCCTCACCCTAACTGAGGTGCGCCTCATTCAAGGCTTGGCTCTCCAGGGGAGAGCAACCACTCCTTTGCTGGCTGATTCCTTGGCCCCACAATAGGCAGGGAGAGACTAAACTTCTTCAAACCCCCACTGCCACACCGTACCTTTTCAGAAGGCTGCAGATGTCTGCCCATCTTGTTCTTTAATCCAGCCTTTTGTACTCTTCATCTTACATGCACTGCACCTGTGTGCCCTCTGTTACTGTGCAGCTGGTGAGCACCCGTGGGCACCCCATGGCTCATTGCTGTCAGTGCTGCTCCCCTGTCCTGCACAGCTGGAGCCACTGGGGATGAGGCTGGGCCACAGCCCCACTCCCAGTCACCACAAACTGTGTGCCCACATGTGCCAGTGTCTGCAGAAAAACACTTGTCTGATGCTCTTACCTCACAAGCCAACAGCAAATATGCCCCATAAAGGCACAGAGCCCCGTGTACTCACCTTCCTTCATGGCTGCACAGCACTGCAGTGGAGACACTGCCTGAAAACCACTTCAGCCTCCTGGGAGGAAGAGGGAATGGTGGTGGTGTGTGGAAAGAACAAAAGAACCTGGGCTTTTAAATACTAGATGTAATCTACATCTGGTAGATTAGATGAAGATGGCCTCTTGTTTATTTGCTCTTTTTTTCTAGGATTACTCTTCTTAAATTAGAGAGTATGTAAAATACTATTTAAAGTCACAAATTTAATAGCATCCTAATTTATATGCAGATCCAGTTATGAATTATGAATTAGCTTGCATTTGGTTGTACCTCTGTTTGAATCCTGAGTATAAAGTGCATTACTTAAAAACAAATCTCAGATAAATTACATTAAATTAGAAACAAAATAATATTAATTAAGAAAGGACAAAGTCTGCTACTAAGAAAAATTAACTGCTCTTCATTAACAAAAAACTGTCCACACAGAAAGTGTAAAGGAAATAATTCTTAATCATTACCCCAAAAAAGGCACAAAAAGGTCTTAGATAAATCCAGCTGAGAAACTAAAAACTATAAGTCTGCTGAATTGATTTTCGTGGATTAAAGCCTAACACAAAATTAAGAATCATAGTCATAGTATTTTGGAGAAGAGACAACAAGTAGACAGAAAAAAAAGTTCTTGCAGTTTGGAGTGTATCCAAATTTTTAGTGTAAATAATAGTATTTACACTATATACCAAATATATAATACCAAACTATTAGTATTAATAATAGTAAATTTCTATTATAACACTAAAACTACTCTATGGTTTCCCTGTCACAGGGAAAAAATGGCAGAGTGGAAAAATGTATGGAAAATATCACACAAGTATATATCTTTTTTTTGTCATCATACTCTTCACAATATTCACATTATCCCCTTCACTGGATAATGAATCTCTTCCCTAAGCCAACCTTCCCCAATGACTTTCCTCCCCGACCCTCCAGGAGAGTTTAGACACGAACAATGACCACTAAACAGTTTCTAAGCACCTACAAGGAGTGTCTGCAGTCTAAGTAAGGTTGTCATCTGAGCAAACACGATACTCTTGGCATTGTCTTTTCTTATGAAGGAATGTTAATGGCATGCTGGAGACTGCCAGCAGTACCTCCCCAAGGTAAGGTAGTTTTCAAGGAGGAATGGCTCTATCCAAGCCACATCATTAAAAATGTAGTGGTTATGGAGACCATATGTTTTCCTTGTTACAGACGTAGCCATTAAATTCTGCCTTTTCCAGTGATAAATTGATCTTGTAGGCAGGATGACAACTCAATGAAGAAAATAAAACAGGCAGTTTTAGTTTTTTTTTTTTACATATATGTTCTAATAACAGCTTCTTAAAGAAGCATGTAGCACAGTCAGGTTTTTTTTTGCCAGTTTCACATATTATAGGAATGAAATGCAGAGCCACAAATTGAACAATGTTTTGCTAATGGCTCACCAAAAAAAATCTAGGTAATAAAAAAACAATTTCCCCAATGAACTGCAAGTAAAAATACATTTTAAAAGACAGAGAAATTACAGATTTTGAATCCACAGGCTTACTTCAGGAATAGTGGCTGTGAAATGCACTTCACTCACAACACTTCAGTGTTAGCTGAAAATTTCTTTAATCGTCACAAAATTGATATTCAAGAAGCATGAGCAAAAAAACTGGTAAAGCAACATGAAGGCCATCTAAACAAACAGCCGCACCAACAGTAATAGACACACATCCAATAGAATTTCTCCACAAAATACACATTACCTAGACAAGATTATGACCAGAGCTCTGTAGTTCACAAGGTTGTTTCTAGTGACTAAGCCAGGTATTTTTTTGCTTATGAGGTTTACATCTTGCCAATCTACATCTGAGTACATGACAACCTATAGGAGCAGCAATTTAGCTTCAGACAATTCATACAGCCCAGCTTGGCACACATAAGGTTTTTTAAAGGCTTACCAAGGTTTGAAAGCTTCCCTTGACTTCTCTCCGTGATGATGGTCCTGGGTAAGTCAGCCTGTGAAACTGAACATTGCAGTTTTGAAATCCAGTTTGCACACTCCCCTCTGAATCCCCACCCATTCACTTGGCACAAGGCAAGCACACTTTTCTTTCTTGAGATTTTGTTAATGGTTTTGGGCATGCTCTGAGCTTCTGTTCTGTGTGTATCAGTGGATGTGAGAATGCCCACATCAGAGCACTGCCTTCAAAAGTGAGCTACCTGGAGAGAAGTGCAGGTGAGTCCCTTAGTGCCTTGCTTTGATCATAGAGCACTTTGAGTTGGAAGGGATCATCTCAAAGATCATCTCAAAGATCATCTCATTCCAATCCATCTGCCACAGGCAGAGACACCCTCCACCAGACCAGGCTGCTCAGAGCTCCATGTAGCCTGGCCTTGAGAACTTTCATAGGTGCAGCATCCTCACCTTCTCTGGGCATCCTGCTCCCCTTGATGAGAAACTTAACTATTAAGTGAGCTCTCTGTGACTGTTCCAGCTGCAGCACTTCCCCCCCCACCCCAGAAAATAGCCATTTGCTCTTCAGCACCATCAACTGTTTAATAAATTCAGAAATAATACATGTTTTGAAAATCATCAGAAAACTACAAAAAGCCCCACTGTCACCTCAATTTTAGCTCGAACTTCTGCATTCAGAAAAAGAAAAAAGAATCTAGTACCAATATATTTTAACATAACAGAAGAACATAATGGGGATTACTGCTGCTACAATCATCCTTTTAAAGCTCTCTGCTTAAAAGTAATTACCAAATTTTCAATGATAAAAGGGCCTTTACTATTTAAAATAGTCTGTATGAAGAGCCAGAAGATTTTCATACCTCCCAAACAAGTAAGTTTTATCAGATAAAAAAGCAAAAGCAAGATATTTATAAGATTGCAAAGAGTATTGCAATATAGTTTTTGTAGTTTTTAAAGAAAAAAATTGAATTTAAAACTTTAAACTGTTGAACATCACTAAGCATTTAATTCTTGCAGGCAGCTCTATAAAAACCATTTAATGCATCAGCTCTGACTCAAAAAAATGATATATTTAATGTACACATTTGCTTAGGTCAGCCAAAGTTATGTAAATCAAACTCTAGTAGATTTAAATTTCCTAGGAGATTTTTGTATTGGCTTCATCAAATCCACATAAGATTGACCATTTGTATTAAATGTGTGAACTTATACACAGACCAGACTCAGATATCTTCATTTTCTCCTAGAAAGGACCATTTAAAGCCTTCCAAAATCAATGCTACTAAAACAAAATCAGAATTCTGCCATATTTACAGTAGAAAAATGGTTATATTTTATTGAAACATAAAAAAAGTCAAGAATTCATACATGATATGAAACATTAGTGTGGACTGTAAAGTACCACAGTCTTGTTTCATTAGATGACAATTTAGAGGGCATTGGGTGGAATGAGTTATTCTGTAAATACTCACATATCTCCTGCTTTGAAAAGTAAGCATTCTGCAAACATTTACTCTTTTGGTATGCTGCATACACTGGAATAGTTTCAGCTTGACCAAACATCTGCTACTGCAAACAGCATAGTCAAGCTGTTTAAAGGATATTCAAGAAGCTGTTTTATGCTACTATTGCTTTTTATATATATATTTGAATTGCTTATATATATATATATTTGAATACTGCTCTCATATGTCTAAAAAATAGCACTGTCATGCCATTTTTGTTTATTTACTAATGTTGTAACAAACAGTTTGATGTTGTAACAAATGCTGATGTTTATTTACTTCATGTTATAACAAATGACTCAAAGTGGGTAAAACACAGGCTTAAACTTCCTTTAAGAAGCCTCTGGGCACAAATGGAACTGCATGGCATCCTCAGGGGAGACTGGCCTCAGGCACTTCTGGAGCTTGGTCCAGCCCAGAAATGCTATTATGTTTTGCTAAGAGAGTGAGCACACAAGACTCAGTGACTCTGCTCACTCTTCTGTTGTGCCATCCGTCTCTAGTGGCAAGGAAAGTATCACCAATAAATTAATTTTTAAGAACTAGAACTTGTCATATAGTTTCTAACTTGAGAACAGAAAAATAACATTGAGTGGTTTCACCAGAGTCAACCAATAAAATGTTTCCTTTTTTTTTTTTCCTCAGCAAATCTTTAAAGATACTGAGGACTTAAAGATGCCAAATGACATGTAAAGTATCTTGCCAGTAGGCTACATTTCACTGCCTTCAGCAAAATGAGCTGTCTGGTTCTGTAAGCACCTACCTTCATGAGACTTTCCTGGTGTCTTCAGCACTCTAGTCCAAGCTGACTTATGTTGAGCCACTGCACTGCTGAGTAACTTACCCACTGAATGGTTTGCAGGCTGGACTATAACTAAATGGGAGCAGGGTTAACAGGAACAGACCTCAGAAGTACATCAGCTTCTCTTCCACGGGTGCTTAAAAACTCAAAGAAGTCTGCCCCACAAGGCCTTTTGTATTGTTGCTTTTAATGAAACTTGATTACCTCATAAGTCTGTAAATTTTTATTTGTTTTTACTAAAAAGCAAGTTATTTCACTTGGCAAGGGCTACAAACTTTCAATGTTTTGCTGAAAAGACATATTCCAACAGAATGTTTTAAAATCAAGAGCGTCTTGGAAACTAATAACAAAAATGTACTTTAACATTGTTTTCAAATATTTATTACAACAACTTAGAAACTCTTTTCATCCCAACAGGTATTCTGC
Organism: Agelaius phoeniceus; assembly: GCF_051311805.1. NCBI lineage: Eukaryota > Metazoa > Chordata > Aves > Passeriformes > Icteridae > Agelaius > Agelaius phoeniceus. The sequence goes on along the minus strand of NC_135270.1, from coordinate 8,159,815 downwards.
CTGCAGTATCTGTAACTTAATAGCCACATTACCCAAAATTGTCAGTTAAACAGCAACGAGTCTAAAAACCCCACCCTCTTTCCCACCAGGCACTTTTGCTATTGTCCAGGACCACAAAGTTATATTAATAACTTAGCTAGCAAAAGTACAAAGGCACCAACAAGAAAAGTCAATGTGTTTGCACGGACAAAACCTTTTAGTCAGCTTTAGAAACACGCTCCTGGCTCTCAAATCTGGGATCCAAAACTCTAACCAGTGCTAGGGCTCATTCTTTTTGCTATAAAAATCTCTACCAGCATTCTCAGGATCTGACATAAGCCTTTTTGGCTGCTTCTTAGGGTTATGATAGCTTAGAGTCACAGATAAGCAAGCCTGGAAGTACAAATCCTGCCAGAATAGTTCCCATCTTTCCAAACACAAATAAAAATCACAGCTTAACGTAGTAGAACAACATTTAAGGAGCATATAATACATATCGTTCGAAAGGAAGTTAACAGAGGGCCAGAGGTGTCACCCTGAAGGGCTAACAACAAAAGCAATTTAAGTATTTGCTACACAGGAGTCTGGAAGGAGCTGGCCAGCACCTCACTTCAGCTACACTTAGGGCAGGTGAGTCACAGCAGGGCAGGTGATACAAAAAACAAAAACCAGGGAGTCAGACATGAGAAAGCTTACTTCACTTTGCAACCAAAGGTGAATGATATAACAGAGGGTAGTTTTTTGAATATGGGATATTAACTTAAACATACCTCGGATATTAACTTAAATATACCTCGAACCTCCTGGTTTATACAATTGTGCTATTTGTTTGGAAGGCAAAATAAATAAGGTTTTTTTTCCATGAAGAAGAATGTATTTTGCTTGAGTTACTATCCCTGGAAGCGTTCGAAAACGAGCAAATGTGGCACTTATGGTTTAGTAGGCGTGCTGGTATTCAGTCAAGGGTTGGACTTGATGATCTCGGAGGTCTTTTCCGAGCTTTATAATTCTAGGCTTTGTCCAAGGAGGTGCTCCTTCCAGGCGGGCGCCAGGGCCGTGCCTTGCGGGGGACGGGTGGTCGGGATGGCGGGGTCCCCAGCAGCCGGGGGGCTCAGGAGCGGAGACGGTCGTTCTTGAGGCGGCTGAGGGGGCTCAGACGCGGAGATAGTCGTTCTTGAGGCGGCTGAGGGAGGCTCAGACGCGGAGATAGTCGTTCTTGAGGCGGCTGAGGGAGGCTCAGACGCGGAGATAGTCGTTCTTGAGGCGGCTGAGGGGGCTCAGACGCGGAGATAGTCGTTCTTGAGGCGGCTGAGGCGGGCGCCGTGGCTGCGCACCGTCAGCGCCAGCAGGTCGTACTTGTCGCGCAGCCCGCTGGAGACGTGGCGGGTCTCGCGGAGCAGGGCGCGGGCGTGCAGCAGCAGCCCCAGGAAGCTGTCGCCCAGGCGGGATTCCTCCCGGCCGCCCTGCTCCTGGCCCTGCCGGAATTTGCCCTCCAGCTCGCTCAGCGAGCGGTCCGAGCTGGAGTAGGCGTCGCTGATCTGCGCGGACTCGCGGCGCAGGTAGGCGCCGTAGCTCTCCTCCCCGTCCAGGTCGTAGGAGATGCTCCTGCCGATGCCCTCCAGCACCCGGCCCGCGTCCTCCACCTGCCGGCCCAGCACGGTCAGCTCCTCGCGCAGGCTGAGCCCGCCGCCCGCTGCCGCCGCCGCGCCGCACCGCCGCTGCTCGCTCACCCGGAACAGCAGCTGGCACCGCTCGGGGTCGTCGTTCTCCTCGTAGTCCCCGTCGGGGACGAAGTAGTGGTGCAGGCTGCCGTTGGACATCTCGGGGTACAGCGGCCCCTCGAAGTAGCCGCGGCAGAGGCTGCAGAGCCCCAGCAGCCACGCCAGGCGCACAGGGAGCGGCATGCTGCGGCCGGCGCGCAGCCTAGGGCCGCCCGAGCCGCATGGGGCTGCCCGCCCCGCCGCTGCCGGCCTCGCCTCGGCTGCAACGCGGGCCGAGCACGGCAGAGCGGCTGGCGGCGCTCTGGGGCCGGCCCCGCCGCGCCGCCCTTAAGAGCCGCGGCCCCGCCGAGGGGGAAGCGGCCCCGCGCCGAGCACGGCAGGGCCGGGCCGGGCCGCCCCCGCCCCGGGCAGCGGCCGCAGGGCCCGCGAGCACCGCCCCCGGGGCTGTCACACGGGCAGGGAGGGAGCGAGAGACGTACACCGCTCTCCTCTCGATAGAAAACCCCCTAAACCTGAGCTCCGCTCTTCTTCCCGTTAGAAGTGACTGCTGGGCTAACAGCCTGATCTGTGCAGCGCCTCAAATGCACGGCTTGGGACAGAAGAACTTCTCCAAGTTGCTCAGGCCACATAGTTGGTCATTGATAAAAAACTTGGATGGGAAAAAGATGCAGGATCAAGTAGAAACTGTAAAACAATAAAGCTTGATAGGGTAAGATGGGAAAATGAAACACAAAATTTGCTTTAAACCAGATGTCTGATGTGTTCAAGGAAAACCCCATTATAGTGCATCCTATGGGGCCGACTTCATAAGAAGCGTTTCTTTTTCATGAAACAATATTTTGGGTGAATCTAGTAGCAGAATTGTGGCACAGCTGAACCGTGCACATAACTTTTAGAAATCTGTCTTTACCGTTTTTGAGTTGTTAAATCAAGGTGGGATCACAAAAAGAAAGGGTCTGTAAAGTTACCAACTCCTTTCATATCATTTTTCCTCTTTCATGGAAAAAAAATCACCACCTAGCAAAGATTATACCAAATCCTGCAGTCAGGATTGGGGGAAATTTACATGCATTGCCTCTATAAAGTAAGTACTTTAACTATCATCTTGACACTTTCTGCATGTTGTAAATAACTATGGTGCTTACAGCTAATTTAGTTGGGAAAATAAGCCAGACCAGCTTTTTTTTCACTTTTACTCTGGGCATTGTAGATTAAAGGTTAATGGGGCTCAGAGGCCTTTGGGTCTACAATTTCTTATGCTGCCATTCATTTTAGACACCTATAATTCAAACACAGTCTTGAGCCTCTTCCCTCACATCAGCTTCTGTAATCACAGGCTATCTCTGGGCACATGTGAAGCAAATAACTGCTGTAGAAACCAGCTCTTCATCTCAATTTCAAGTGCACTGAGCTCCACAAGCTGCTCCCTTCTTTGCTGACTGTTCCTTGAGGGAAGGCACCTATTCCCATGTGTCTGGTAGGTTCCTGGGAGCTCAGGGATGGACTTAACTACAAGGCCAGGCCCTTTAATGTGAGACACATAGTTATTGAGAGCAAGCTGTCACTTCTGTGTGGCCTTTAATAAATACTCCATGGTAATCTGTGATATCAGTGTGCCTGGGTATTGACTTCAGAGCCTACTGCAGCACTTCACACAAGCTCAGATGGTCGTAAGACTAACACCAAGAGACAAAAGCAAAAAATAAACCAACTAGTCAGACAACCAACAAAAAACTAACCAGAGACTGCAAGAGCAATAACTGAAGCCTTCATTTACTGAATTGATTTAAGGTAGTCTCTCCAAGTTCTGGAGATCACAAACCTTTGAGATCACAAACACCTCAAGATGAGAAATATTTTCAGTGTCTAGGCAGCTGGTGAGAAGCCTGGCTAGACAAGCTATTGTAACAGAAGCACTCCACTCATTTGGAAACATTTTAAATTTGTAATTAAGTTCACAAAACACTCACATAAATAGGTTGGATTAGGCTAAGTCCTTTCTATAAAATGTTTAAAGTTTATTCAACTGAGGCTGTTTGGTATTTGTCCTTGGTCTCTGCTAGCCAACAGGGGCTCCTTGAAACAATTTCCATTCCCAGGGTGCTCTTGTTTCACCTAATGTTTTGTTTGGATTCCTGTTCTTTGCCGATCATGGTACATTGTCTCCATCCATTTCACCCAGGCTGGTATTACTGACAGCTGGTTTGGCTGGTACTTGGGTTCTAGTGGACTCCCCTTTTGATGTCTCCTCATGGAAGTACTGCACTGTAAATCACTCAGCTGGCTTTGTCAGCATGGTTATGCTTTCAGCAGTGCCACAGAGAGTAAAAAAAAAAACCCTAGCCTTAGTGAATATCTTAGTGAATATCATCTCTTTGTACATTTAGAGACTAAGAGTATGTGCTGTTCCCTGCTACAGCTGCTGCCTGCCACTGCTGTTTTCAATTGGGCGCACATTATCCAGGTTTAATTTAAATTTTATATCCAAATAGTCTCACCCCAATGGAAAGCAGACGTGGAATGTCTATTTTTTAAGGAAATCTGCAATTCGGGATCTGCAGTCTTAGTGATTCAGTGGGCAGAGGTTTGGTAAAAACTGGAACTTGATGAAAGGTACACAACAGCCTGATACAAGGCAATACCTTTTACAAAGCAACAGAATTCTAAGTTTTAACTGAAAAGCATCAAATGGTGGAAAAGATGAAGGCTCACACTGACAGAACAAGACTGTGAATGAGTAGCCACTATTCATTCCAAAATCACACCTAAAGGCAAAGGTCTCAAGACTGCAATGAGATAATCTAATATTAATACCCTTAAGCTGTCCACAAAACCATGAAATGGTACAAATGAAAGTCAGGTTATTTTTTTTCTGAAAAACATGCACTGAAAGTAACAATTACCTTTCTCTATCAAGACTTGAGTTGAAGGGTCTGAAATCTTCATCACAGTTAACAGCAGCAGGCACACCACAGCAAAGGCTGAAGGAAGAACATAAAAATCAGTCAGTGTAGAACTTTGTAAAGTAATTTCTGGCAATAGCTGGAAGTTTAGAGGACAATTAAACTGAAGGAAGACAGAAGGAAATTGATCAGGAATACCAGAAAACTGGGATGCAGAGAACCAGGGAAATGAGCAAGCCACTTTCCTGCTGAATGGTGCATTTTCTGCTGGGAGTCCGTAGGGATTGCTGCATGACATCAGATATCTGGGGAGCTTTTGGGATGCATCCAAGAAACAGATCTTCCTTGTGGCACGCTCCCATGAAGGCCCTCATTTAAATCCTGGCATTGTCAAAAGACTGCTTGATTTCAGTATTTTATCCTCCGTGCCTGCTTGGAGGATAAAAGCATTTTAGGTTCCTTCTATGTAAATGAGGAAAAAGTAGAGGAAACAAAAAATAAAGCAGCATACTGGTACTGTTGTCTTACAAATACTTGGCATTATATACTCTGCTGTGGTAAAGCCACTGTTTTTCCACTGAACAACATTTTAAACAAAGTTTAGAATAACATAAAGAACTGCAGAATTTACTTTACATAACCTACTTACACAGCACCAAAATCAGCCTCCAGCCCAGAAATTGCCTATAAATGGATGGCAAATGCACAGCTCAGCACTGGATTTCAGGTGATTTCAGTTGTATACATTTTCTTCTGCAAGCTATGCTTCATCTTTGGTTTTTGGCTCACATGTAGTTGCTGTTTCTGTTGTAGATCATGGTAAACTTTGCACCATCAGAATATTTCAGCTGTAAATGGCTGTTTATTTGGAGAACAGAAATATGTTATGTGGGCCTAAAGGCCCCACAGGCTTCAGAGTATAAATGTTTTCTGACTACTGGCTTCTGTTTTCCTCCTATGAACAGTACTATGCCTTTACATAAAGAAACCTTGTTTTAAAACAAGACTAAAAAGTATGTGTATGCAATTTCTAATTGGAGGGTGCAGTGCTAAATGCTCAAATGGCATCAAGTGAGGGGGAGGCGTGAAATAGTCCATGAAGGAGTAATGCCAGGAGTTTTTGTAGGAAAATTGCCATAAGAACATACCAGAAATTCTGTAAAGTGAAAAAAAGGTTTGGGAAATGAAGCTTTTATAACGTATTCAGTATAACTTTGCAGTACAGCAGAAATTCAGAATCAGTATGCTGAAGCACAAACCCTACTGAGTATTCCAGGATCAGAAGAATGTCTGGGGTTTCACTGGAATTTGAATACATTTTGAATTTCTCAAAAAGGCATATTTAATTCAGAATTGGAACAGCTGACCAACAGATATCTCAAAAACAAATTTATAGAGAAAACAACTTGAATGTTAGCTTATTTAAGCTAACTGATTATGATAACCCTTTTCTCCTTCACGAGCTTCAGGCTGAAACCACATCTGTATCTGGGCACAGAATCCTCTGAGTCCATCAGCACTGGCCTGTCTTGGATAAACATTACAGAAAACCAAATTAAAAAAACACAAGTAGCTATAGAAAGATTGGGTATGAGGCTGAATGTGAATACAACTAATGGAAAAGGTCTGTCAGGCTGTTTGTCTCAGAAGAGTTTGCAATTAATATTGAACCTACTTCAGTTTTAGCCAACACCAAAATGACCTTGGCCTTGGCAAAAAAATATGGAAAAAGATTTTACCACAGCCCTTCTCTGTAGTGGGTGCTGGTTTACTTTATGGAAATATAATTTCCTTAAAGCAGAGAACAGAGGCTACGCTCAGTTTGCTTTTATAAAGTGAAGCGATGCATCTGGATGCTTCCTAAGAAGGGAAAAGGTTAAAATAGAGTTGAAGCAGGATAAATATGTACTGGTATTTTAGTAGTGCAATTTCTTCCTGTTGATGAAAAACCCTGAACCCCAAAAGGGATATTGCTAGCTTCTCTTCAGCAGGGTTCCTGAAGTGGAAATAATAACACTTCCTCATTGGAAATGAAAACACTTAAAAACATCATTGCTGGCCAGCCCATGGAGAAATTTTCCAATTACTGTAAATGTGGTTTGTTACAGAGACAGCATATCATGCTTTTAACATGATGGTTTGATTTTCAATCCTTTCTGTGTTATTTTTAATGTTCTCTGTAAGCATGAAAATGCTACATGTGGAAACACATACTTTGCAGTTGTTACAGACACACAGTTCACTAATTATTCATAAAATATACTTTCTCCTTGAAATCTAACCTGTTAGGAGTAAAATAAGATTTTAAAATCACAAAGGTTCTTTTTTCTTCTCTCCCTGTCTCATAAAGTAGAGAAAGCTTACAATCTGACATGTCCTTCTCAGGCAGAGGTTGCAAAGAATTTAAATAAAAGCCTTGGAAGAAATCTAGGAGAGTCTGGTGAGGAAATGCTGATGTCATCTCCAATGGGATTAATCCATTTATACAGATTCTCAGGTTTTGTAGACCTGTGATCCAATGTATTCATTTGAGGCAGGATCTTGAGGACATAAATTTTCTGAAAGCTGGATTTCACCAGGTCTGTTCTTTGGGTCAATTCCCCAACAATTTAAACACACTAAAGAATTTCCAGTCTTACCACCTTTGCAAGGACAGTATTTTCTGATTTATAGGTAATCTTTTATATTAAGATCAGGCATGAATTCCTGAATAAAAGCAAGATCCTGACATGTTTATACTGGTTATTGATCAAATTTCCTCTCCTCACTAATCTTTTAAAGTCTTTGCTTGTGAATTTAAAGGGGGAGCCTACCTGTTTAGGCTAACCAAATGCATGTAGTTTTATTAAACATGTCTCCATAGAGGATTAGCCTTCCTGCCTGAGGTAAAATTCAAATATATGTAATAGTATCCCCCGTGCAGATAAAAGTAGGATGAGATGGAAAGTGTAAAAAAATTGGTATGATTTAACTAGTTTAATCTCCTCTCAGCCATGTCTTTCCAATTGTAGCGTAAAAAGAATAACCCCCACCCCATGCTTCTATAGTAAAATTCATCTGTATTCACAGATCTATTCTTTAGGAGTTGAAAAATGTCCTTTTTGTATCCTAACACATTCACTCAGATTTTTATTTAGTTGTTTTTAACAGTGTATTAAACTTAAAACTAGTCAGACCTTGTATGTGAGCAGCATAAACCCAGACATATGGTTTCAATTCAAATATACCAAAATCTCTGTGTTAAAAAAAAAAAAAAACCACAAAAAACCAACATTCCCTTTAACAAACATTTTTATAAAATTCTACTTGAAAAAGCAGGTGAAGGAATGACTTACAGTCAGCTGTATATTTATTTTTGTGCAGCCATGGTTGACTATTCCACAGGTTTTTAATGACTCAGTGCACACAGAGCGCTCATTCAGCAGCCTGAACAGTGTGTTATTCTCCCATGCTTGAGGCTGGAGCAGAATGTCAATATGGAATTTCTGCCTCCTACTACAATTTATGACTTTTATTTGGAATGGCATGGCTTAGGAATTGGCATTCAAGGTTATTTCCTCATGGCTTTGCAGATCCTTCAATGGATGCTGGTGAGATTTGCCTCTGCAGCTCTACCCGGAGCCCCGGCATGGTTGTTTGCCCTGACTCTGAACCACAGTGTATGGGATGCTTCTCAGAGCTGCAGGAACATGACCTGCCTGCTTCCACATTTATGGTCAAGAAGCAAAGACCTATAGTTGGCTTTAAAGTCTGGGAGCTAGTTTAGGCTTAGGAAATATTGCAGCTCCTCCAGCTTGGTTGCCTTGGATGAGAAAGCCCCACTGGGTGTCACTCACAGCCTCTGAACATCATGTTTGGTCTCACATATCAGTTTGTTCAGGTTCTTTAATCCCACTGTGGTTTATGCTCCCAGAGATTGTGCCAGCTGTGCAAGCTTTCCCTAGGCAGTGTCTTTTCTAGCTGCTGAAAAGTCTGAGGCAGCAGTGCTGTAGTACCTTGATGAATTTGGAAGGGTTTCCCACAAGATTAGATAGGTGATGCCTGAGTGTCAATATGCAAAAGGGTCTCCCAAACCCACAGAAGCACACAGAAAAGTAGATTCCCTTTAGTAACAGTATGCTGCTGTTTCACAGTAAGCAGTTTTGGAGGCATTTAAACAATTCCTTATTGACAGCCCTAAGAAGGTTCAGCAAAATCAAAGCAATGCTGTGGCAACTGTTTGAAATTAAAATTGAGAGGGTGTATTCAAAAAGTATCTGGAAGGCAAGACAGGACAGCCCATCCTCTCCACAGGAGTGGCCCGGAGTAAACCTCTGTGGTTAAATGCTGTCTATCACACCAGAGGCTGGGTTGGAGGGGACCCTTAAAGGTCATTTAGGCCAGCCTGCCTGCATGGAATAGTGACTCACATTGCAGCAGTTTGTGGAGAACTGTTGCCTGTGTCATGGACTTACACTGGAGAAGTCTGTGGATGACTGTTTCCTGTGGGAGACAGCACCACAGAGCATTTTCTACCATCCACGGGTCAGTGCAGGGATAAAGTGCTGGCCGTTTCCTTTGTTCAGCAATGTCCAAAACCAGCTGTATACAGCTTTCAGATCTGAAACCTGACTTGATCCACCTTGTCCCTTGAAAGCTTCTGGTACTCGCTGTGTAGGTCTCCGTATAGAAGTTTTCTATTTCTAATGTATTCCTACAGTATGTCAGCAACCACCAGTGAAGAGAGTGCATCGCTATTTGTATTCTGGCAGCTGATTACGTGGTGGGGCACCCCCAGCACATGTCACCTTCTCTTCTTCCTCTGATGACAACAGTCCGAAATTTCTACCTTCAGGCCAGTTTGTGATGAATTCCAAGATCCCTGGGCAATTGGAGCTTCCAATTTAAACTTGCTGTGTGATCAGCACGACTCACTCCATGTAGCATGAGCTGCACAATGTGCAGAAGGGACTTCCTTGGATTTTTTCCAGTACACTTGGGTTTGATTATTTTGTTTTGTTTGCTGGCTTTGAGGTTTTTTTTCAGGAAACTACTACTTACTCTATCTTGTTTAAACTTTAGTTTAAACTATTGTATTTCCTCAAATGATTCTTTCTTACGTTTCTTACATCAAATCAATGTTTTGAATTACTCTACCACAGCTTCAGGCTCATGTGACCAGATGTGGAGGATCAGGCATAAGCATGTAAGAACATTTTTTCTCAAACATTCTGACTGACAGTTCTGACTGGAAAGTTGTGATTGGATAAGAGGTCTCCCCTCCAGAGTAGGGGTAGCACTGTGCTGATCCAACTTTTTTTTCTGCCTTGAGGCTTATGCTCATTGCATCTGTATTAACTCTCCCCCTGCCAACCCAGTTCCTGGAGTGCTTGAAATGGCTGGTGTGGACCAAATGGCATGAAAAATCCAGTTTGCATGAGAAGCATGCAGCAGGTTAACTATAAAAGGAAGTAGATCAGTCCTCCTCTGTTTTTCCTCCCTTTCTCTTTGTCTCACTACCCCAGATCTGGACCACCCATGCAGCAGGACCAACACAGGATTTAAGACCTGGTGATCCTTTTTCTTCTTTCTCTCTCTTCTGCATTTATTTCTCTCCTGTCTCGCTTTGTCTTGGAAGTGTGGCTATCATATTATACCCATGATTTTATACAGAAGTTTGTTTGTGTTGGGAGTTGGGATCTTGTTGAAATGTGTTGTAAAAATTAAGGGCTTGTGAGCCAAGGCTTTTGAGAACAAGTAGTGGGCTAGCTGCCAGAGTTAAAACAATTCTACAGTAAAGCAGAAGATTCCCTGACACATGGACTGGTGTGTTTGTTCAACCTGACAAGAATATATAATGAACATCGTGCCCCCTATCAAGTGGGTCACGACACCAGGAAATAAAGCTGTAGCACTCTAGCTGCATAATAAAATTCCCTATAGACATACAAGGTTGTGGTAACACTAGTATTTCTAGTATTTCCTTTCCTTTTTTTTTTTTTTTTTGCAGTTATTGTCATACCTATACTTGACCAGCTGTAGTAGATGCTGGCAGTTTCACTATGCCAGTGCTGCTGGGATACAAAGCAGGGATAAATGGAAGAGGTAAAGACTGGACTACTTGCCATACTTTACATATCAGGGAAGAAAAAAAACCCTCAAGGCAACATAATCCTGTGTTTAAATCCTCAACTACAAAGGACAGAGCTTCAGTAAACATTCAGCACAAACCAAATGAACAAAAAGTGTCAGGTTGAGGTCATATTATTTTTCTAAAAGCACGGAGGAATGCTCAAGTTCAGTTTTCCCAGCCTGTCTCTCAGTGGTGGCAGCTTCCACTAGCCAGGGATTGCAGAGCATTTTTGCTTCTAAGGTCAGCTAAGTTTCTAAGTTTCAGGGACACAAAGTCAGTTTTGTCCCAAGATTTGCTATGCAGTGTTTGGAATGCTGAGGATAGTGTGAGTCTGCCAAATATCAGGAGGCTCAGAGAGCCTTCAAATATATAAACCCCCAAACTCTTATTTATTCTTAGGCTTAACAAATTCTAGCAATTTTGGTGTGTGCAGATCCCTTGATCTTATCCAGGCTACCAAAGAGCATCCCTATCTCCTACAGGGCTTTGGCTCTCTGGGTAGGGCAGTGCAGGTCAGCATTACAGGCACTCATATTCACAAAAGAGGTTTGTAGCTGTGAGTCTCAGCACAAAAAATGGCATTATGTGGTCTAGCTGGGAAGACATGAGTCAAAAAAACCTTCTACTTCAGCAGTTTGCACCTGAATATCTTTCCTCTTTATACAGAACAACTCAAAATTGGCTCCAGACAAACACCCTGACGCAAAACTTCTTGTCTCAGTGAAATTTTGTGCTTTGATAGTGCAGACACACAAAAAATTACGTCTTTTTATCAGCAAGATAACCTACTAGTGCTACTTTGAACCCTACTTCTGCCATATTTTGCAGGAAATGTTTAGTCTGTTTGTATCTGTTTATGGAAAGAATAGGAATTTCCACAGAAAGAGAAAAAAAGAACAGCAAACTGGGAAAAGGCTTTCTTTGTCAGCACTACAATATTAATAGTGCTTGCCCTTTCACTCAGCAATAAATAACAACCCGTTTGTTTCTTAAAAACAAAAGGCAGCAAGAACACACCCTTAGCCAAAGCCATCCTAGGCAGAAAGGCCAAATTTCCCTAAGTGCAAGACCACATTGATTCTACGTCTAAACAGTCCTCAGCATTTGCAGAAAACAACAGATCTTTTTCAGAGAGTTACTTTTATGTAAATGACAGTTACTATACCACAAAAGTTAGGACAGGCAAAACTTTCTCATGATTTTTACCATCAAAATGCCCAAGCACTGGCAAAACAATTCTATTTAAGTTTGCTGCAAGCATGGGATGTACTGAATAGTTGCTCACAATGTCAGCAGACTCCTTCTTTTCCAGAAATATTAGGTACCAACCCACAGGGGTTGAAACCTAATGACATTTGGCAAACAGATGTTGTAATACACATATCGAGCTTTGGGACTAATGTCCATGTTTGTATTGATACCTTTTTAGGATTCATAGTAGCAACAGGACACAAGGGTGAGAAATCAAGAGATGCCACCCGACATTGGCTCCACGCCTTCAGCACGATGGGTGTCCTTCAGCAGATAAAAACAGAAAATTGGCCCCATACATCTCTTAAAACACAAGAATTCTTCCACACTTGGGCTATCAAACACATCACAGGTATTGCCCATTCCCCAACAGGGCAAGCAATAGTCTAAAGGACACATTTCACATGAAGAAACATGCTACAAAAGCAAAAGAGGGGGAATCTGATAGGCATGCTCCCTCAAGAGGCATGCAGCCTGACAAAGCAACCTATGTTTTAAATTTTTTGAATCTCTCCAGTAGAGATGCCTTAACTGCACATAAAAAGCTTCTGGGTCAGACTGCTGATTGAGAAGGAGTTCATCCAGAAGTGACATACAAGGACGTCACAGTGATCAGTGGAAAGGTCCAGTTTCACTGTGAGCCTGGGGAAGAGGTTATGGGTGTGCTTCTTTACCTTCAGGACCATACTGGCTTCCAGCAAGATACATCAAACCCAGCCAAGGACGACAACAATGAACCTCTTTGTCTTTCTACTTCTGTGCTGCCATCAAATGGCAGAAGGGACAACCTGCTGGGCCCACATCATTTAACCTCTGCTGTTCTGTTTCAGCCTCTGACTTGGTGGGATCCAGAGCCTCCCATCCTCACCAATGGAACAGAATGGGCAGGAGGAACTTGGCTTCCTCCCGTGGGTCAGGATATTGTAGATACATAGAGTATTAACACTACTTTTGTTACTGATTTACTGCCTATCTGCTTAACATGCAATCAAACAAATGCCTCTTGACCTTTACCTTGTGCTAACTTTTCTGTGCAATTGCATTTAATGTATGCACACTCAGACAATGAAAGAAAATTGACTGCTACTACATTGCCAGCCATTCTGTCTGCCTCCAACTAACCTGTGGATGCCCTCCACCTCATTTCCCCAAATGTCATTTTACACCCATCTCCAGTATAAGGCATTTGGAATGGACATCATGCACAGGACAGCAGCCACAACAGCAGTTCTTATAGTACAGGAGGGCAACTGATTGGGGACCACATGGTATCTTGAAAGACAGTGGGACCAATACAACCATTCCCCCATCCCAAAAGGCAAACCACAGTATTGTTTAGCATGGTGGGGGGATGGCCAGATCATTAAATCAATATTATTGAGGTAATAATCAGTCCCATGTGCACAAACAGTTGTAGAAATGCTGTTATCTGCTTTTGGCAATAGGATATACCAAGTAAAATTAGATAAGAATGCTACAAGTGCTACTTCAATACAGAAAGAGGAGCAATTACCAATGATTTGTACTGCACACCCGTATGTTTTTGCTTTAGCTAATGATTTCTCGATAGAATATAGAAATGGTTTGGGTTTTTTATCTGCTGATTCTTTTGTTTTCAACTCATGCATAACCTATGGAGATATGTGTAACTATTCTGTCCTTCTTCCATTTAAAAGAAGATTTGGAATTTGGGTACCTGTAAATCTGTCGGTCTTGGGAAGGACAGGATGGTCTCTCACAATTGGCTCGACTAGTCCAAGAGGAAATTCAAATGAGTTTGCAAATTTCTGAGTTGGTTAATCTTTGCTATTGTTTCTGCTGCAATAATATTAACCACAGCCTCTGTGGCTGTCACTGCCTTAACTCATTCCATTCAAACTTTTCATACTGTGGGACAAATTAACTAATATCACAAAGCAGTTACAAAGACAAGAAAACATTGATAAAGAAATAATGGCCAGATTAGATGCCTTGAAAAGTGCTCTTATGAGGGTAGACAAGAGAGTTGAGGCCCAAAAATCTCATCTATCCCTGCACTGTGATTAGGAATATATCCATAATCCTTATGTGTCAATCCCTTTCCATGGAATGACATGGAATACAATTGGGAGACAGTTAAAAACCACCTCCAAGGGGCCTTTGATAAGGCCTTACAACAGAATACACAGCCACTTCACACTCAATTAAAAGATCAACTCAGAACTTTACAAACTCTGCAGGAACAAAAGGTGTTGACAGATCTGAAAAATGATCTCTCTTGGCTAAATCTGAAAAATTGGTTTTCTGGGATAAATTTACAAGTTTGGGTTTTCATTGGACTGAATTATTTAGCAATAATATTCTTTTTAATCTTCTGTCTTGTCCTTTTTAACATAATCAGAGCTGTTAAAAGTACACAAAAACAAGTAATGGTTACCTTAGCCTTAACTATGACTTCTTTAAAAAGAAATGATGTAACTGGAATTCAAGTAAAGAATAACATTGTGCTTTACTAGATTCAGAATTCAAACACAAATGTAACACAGGAACAGAATCAGACACAAATATAGAAAAGAAATTGGACCTGAAATGCTTCATTGGAGTGCCTCATCTTCAACATGTTTTCAGTGAACCCAAGGCAGGGATTTGTGGCTCCCCAGAAGAGCAGTTTCCCAATGCTGTGGCAATTCTTCCCAGGTGAGGTCCAGATGCTACAAACAAACATGACTCATTAGCAGCGGGTTTAAGAATGACTACTCCACTGAGCATCTGAAAGAGCCACTTTGCTAAAAAGAGAGCTGAATTTAGCTTGATTTCACTCAAGGTCCACTTTGAGGAAAATATAATTTCCTGGAAGCTTGAAACCTGGCTTCTCAGGGACCTTCAGAAGGGAATTTTGGATCCCTGAGGAGAGTCCCTGGCTGCTGTGGTGGCTGATGTGTGTAATCCTTTCCATTACCTGACTGCATGCCTGCTTTTGCAGGATAAAGCTGTCAAAGAATGACATCTCAAAATGTTTTATGAAGAATTTCACAGGAAATTATATTTTATTAAATCCTCAATCATAGTATCAAACTGTCTAAATTTACTAATAGATCACCCTTCAAAGGTAAACTGGTTTTTACTTAGTTCCCAGAACTAATGGAACATTTTTATCCCTAGTTTAGGTCTACTGTGATATTCCATAAAATACCTGGAACATTCTGCTTATGAATTTCTGATATTTCCAATTTCTGATTGGGCCACTTTTCCTTTGTTAATTTTCTTAATGCAACCAGTGGAGACTAAAAGAAAAGAGTCCTTTATCTTAAAGCATGTAAAAATTGAAGTGTCACTTAAACTAACGAGTACAGCAGCCAGATCAATTCACTCAACTATCAAGTATTTTTGCATCTCTACAATAAGACTGCTACACTGTATTTCATTCTTTGATTAATGCTGTTCTAATAACACTTGGAACACTACAAATCTTAGAACCACAGAATGGTTTGGTTTGGAAGGGACCATAAAGATCATCTAGTTCCAACTGCCCTGCCATGGGCACGACACCTTTCACTAGACCAGAGCCCCATCCAACCTGGCCTCAAACACTTCCAGGGATGTGGCAGCCTCAGCTTCTCTGAGAAACTTGTTCCAGTGGGTCACCATCCTCACAGCAAAAAATTTCCTCCTAATATCTAACAAGTTAGAGGAAACGTAATACAAAGGTGTTGTGGATTACAAAGATATCTTTTCGTGCCAGTAATGACTATTTGACAATCCCAAATATGTTACAGTAATGGCTGTTAGTTGCCATCAAAGCAATGTACAGAGCAGGGGTAAAATTAAAGAAAAAAAAAGTTACAAAAATTGCAGTCAGCATTGCTGAGGGGGGAAGAAAATGGAGGATGGAGCAAGGTTGAAAGCTACAGACATAGTTATAACAATATTTAAAATACCAGGGAGAAATTGCTGTGGCTACTCCTAGGATGGAATGGGGTCAGCAAGCCCAACTTCCCACACATAGTAGATGCTGAGGGGGCCTAAATGGAGGGTGGAGTGAAGTGGAAACACCAAGCTCAGGTTCTGCCAAAATTCTTGCAAAAGGGATGCTAGGTGATGCCCGGTACCTGATTAGCCACATAGCACGTGTCAAATAAGGGAGGAAAAAGATTTCTTGCTGTTGAACCAGCAGCCATGGTGAGATCACAGACACCAATGCCCATTCCCAAAGGTTATCTCAGATGCAATGCAGATGTTCCCCACCTCCAAGGCACGACCACCCGGCATGGAACATGATATACCACCAGTAACTCAAGCTGTACCAAAACACAAAAATTAGTATCAAAGTAAGTTTAAAAAGTGGAGAAGATAGGGAAGACTCAGTTGATGCTTCTGGCATCAGCTGACAGGCAGAACATATCTCCTCCATCCCAGGGACCCCAAGAACTTCAGTCTGTGTGCAGATCACTTAGCTCAGGCTAGGTTTTTTAGTAATTAGAGCTTGTTAGTATATTGCTTTGAACAGATTTTTTTTCAGCGAGATACTATCACCTTCAATCTTCAAACCTTAACCTTAACAGTTTTCTGTTATATTAATAAGGAATGTTCCATAAATTGTTTTGTGTGAGTACTTCAAGGGGGCTACCAGTTGCCAGCAGTAAATAACATACTTGACTGTAGAGACCTGGGAAGAAGTGTCTCTGACCCTGAATCTTCCCTGAGGCACCACAAACCAATTAAAGGTGTGGAGACTTGGGAGGAGGTCCTTCTGTCTCCATCTGACCCTGAACTGCCCTCCAACCCACCAGACTTTTTAGTGAAGGGCCCCCAAAACTGGACTCTAACAGTTAGGTTGTGCACAAGGGTCTCAGCTGACCCAAGGCACTGACAGACTAATCAAACACAAAGGGTTTGAGAAAATCTCCTCTTCCACACGACAAGATCTTTGAATGTGCATGACACAGTTCATGCAAACGTTATAGTAACTTCCCAGAAAACACAATAATAGCCAAGATTTAAATAGTGAAGATAGTGAATTGGAACAAAAAAGATTGCTAAGAAGAATTCATCCTTTAGAAACAGCCAAAATATGTAGCTCACATATTACTGTTTTCTTCAAAGGTAGGCATAATAATTCAGTTTTGAGCTAGGTCTTTATTGATCCACTTAGCTAGACTAACATATGTCTTTAGTACTTTAAAGTACATTGATGATTTTCTGATATAAACTAAAGAACCCCTCATTTTCTTGTGATTTATTAATTGTCTATAAAGACAAAATATACATCACTGATGAGCATCATCCACTCCCCCTCTCTTGTGAGATGATGCAGTTCAGTTATTGCAAAATCTATTTATGTGACACCTAATAACTTAAAACTGTGTGAAGAAATACATGTTAAAACTGTCTCCTTTTACTGTGCATTTTAGTTCAGTATGAAAAAGGGAGAAAGAACACACTTTCATTGTCCAGAAAGCAGATTAAATTCTCATTAATTCCTCCTCCTTATATTTTAAGCTAAGTTAAACATTTCAACTGACCTAAATCCTGAAACTCAAACCCAATGAGATTATCAAGAGTGAATTTTTAATGATTGTGACAAGCCCCTTGCATGCACTTAACAGAGCTGGAAAAATGCAGGATCTAAACTAACTTACAAGGATGGCAGATTTCCACTACAAATAATGTTTTTCTTAATGACTGATGTCAATCTTGCTTTATGGTTCCAACAGAGTCAAATTGCTCAAACCCTCCACATTGTGATTTTGTAATTTGTTACTGTAAGAAAATACTTATTAATGATCTTAAGGGAAAAGTCTTACCTCTAAAGTAATCAGCAAAGATTATATAATCCAAGATAAGTCCTCTCCTTCCAGAAATGTTTAAGTGTTGCTAAGGTGGAACACCAGGTGCTTCTATTGTAATAAAATACAAATAACCATCTTCAACAAGATAGCTTATTGAGTTCTTACAGAGCTGTTCTTGGAACCAACATAATTTAATATTTTCATTAGTGATTTTGCCACAGAGAGCCAGAGGATATTAACTAAATATGATGGTGCCCTAAAACAAGAAGACATAATTAATATAAGGAGGATAAAGAAGAATTTACAACTTGCAAACAGAATTAGTATAAAATTTGGCAAAAATATGTGCTCTGGAACGAAGAGCATGAATTTCTGTCTTGAGCTTGGAAAAAGCAAATTAAAGGCAGAAGAGGAGAAAAATCTTTGGATATTAATTGATCACAGGATAACTAAACCACTCTATTACAGCTGTGGAAGAATCTGAATGGAGTCCATTCTATTTCAACCAAGATATTTGGGACAGAAATAAATATTAATGTGATTGTATTAGTTGGACTAATGTGCTTTGCCATGTGTTAGCAGAAATTTCGTGTTTGAGTAAGATAATTTCAAATTTTAAAAAAAAGACACCATAAAACCAGAAATATCTGTCTTATGACACAGACTGGAAGACATTGCATTAAGGCTACTAAAATAAAGCCTGGGAAGCAATATAGTTACTTTCTATAAATACACTATGAGCTCATAGGAACATATGAGAATGATTTAAGCTAAATGACTATATATGTGCACATACATACAGCAAATAGACATAAACTGGAGGGAAATGAGCCATCAAAGAAAAAGAGTTCTTAAATATCCTCCCATTAAATCACTGCAGGCCAAGGACTGATAGAAGTCAGAAATTAGGTTTGAGCAAATAGTGGAAGTAATTGTGTGCAGTGGCTGACCCTCAGAACACGGCGCTGCTTTCTGTGAGCAAAAGGGCTCACAGATGGACACGAGATCCAGGTGTTTGCTGAGCTCATTTGGATGAGTAGAGAAAAGCTCAGGAACTAACCAGCACAATCCACCAGCTCAGGAAGACTCACAGTGGGTGCTCATCAGGGAAGCAGCTGTCCCAGGGCACACGGGAAAACCAGTGGGGAGCTAGGTCTTTATTGACTCACTTTGCTAGACTGACATATGGCTTTAATACTTTAAAGTACATTGATGATTTTCTGATATAGACTAAAGGCATTCTGATATAGACTAAAGACATTCAGCAATTTTAACCACTGCCATTCATCCCTATAGACTAGGGATGAATGGCAGTGGTTAAAATTGCTGAATGCTGTGACACTGCTGGGTGGGATAGTGCCACATGGACTGGCACACACAGGAGGGGCAGGAGGGGACTGGAAGGGGAGGCAAGTTACAGCTGGCTGGAAAACCAACCAGAAAAGGGTATCTGCCAGTTGTGCCTTTTTTTTTTTTTTCCAGCTGCTTGACTTGGAGGCCTGGACTTAATCTTGAAAATTCATGCACTTAAAAAACCAACTCTAAGATTTTTTTTGCACTGAGCACTTCAAAATACTGTAAGTTAGGTTCTCAGACCTCAGCTGGCTTCAGTCTTCAACTGAAAGCAGTCAGCATCTTCTATAAAAAACCTTCACATAAATGTTTCATTTCCAGTTGAACAAACATTTCATTTAAGGATGCTACACTAAAGATTCACACTATTTTCAGCATTTCCCTAGTAAAACACTACCTGAATTCCTTAAGTATACTTTGTTTCTTGGCCAACTTTTCAGGAAAACCTCAGCCTCAACATACATTATCACAACTGAGGTATCTATACCACATATATACAATGTCTAATTTAACTGATGCCAGTTCTTACTTTCAGTATCAGTATAGGGAGATAAGTCACTCCTTTTCAGAAAATTACTGTTGTAGGTGGGGTTTTTTGGTTTTTAAATATAGGGAAATACTGAAGGAATCTGTTTCTCTGCTGCCTTCTGAAAGACCATGCCATGCCTTATGTATACATACCTACTTCCAAATTTTTTTCCCCTTGCATATTCATTGTCCACTCAAAACAGCCATTACTGTAGTTCTTTCCAAACTTTAGGTCAGAATTTATTTGGTGCATCCATTATGGTGGTTAGCAAAACCTCTCAATTAAAAAGTCATGTAGACAAGTAAACAGTTATATTTCTATTTGTGGAGGCAGCTTAGCTGGAAAATGGCCAAAAAGAAAACACCTGCTCCACTGTATTTTACAGTGAAAGAAGTAATTTTTCAGAGAGCATGTTGTTTTTTGAAAGGTGGATGCATACCTGTGAGAGGCTTTGTGTTTGCAGTGCACCTGGAGTGGAGTCCAGGGCTGGTCATGGTCTGCATCCACCTAATCCAAGGCACATCCAGAGCCACAGATTCCGTGTGCTCAGTGACATCTGCCAGCACTGGGGGAAAGCTTCTGAAAGGCGTGAGGAGTGTGATTACAAAGATATCACAGAAGATGTTTTATGTATTTAGAAGATGCTGTAGCTGAGAAGTTGGCTGTAAATCCCTTGCTGAGTGCCAGGTCCCAGAGCAGAGAGGGTTTGCAGGGACAGCTTGGGGGGCTCAGCTGGGGAGGGTACACAATGGCTGTCAAAATAATTGAATTAACACACAAAAAGTGCTGCCTGGGAAAGAAGGAAGTGACAAGAGAAGCTTCAAGAAGTGGAGAAGCAGCAGTGAGCAGCATCACCACTGGTGGCAAGAGGTGAGACCCTGAAGCAATGTCTGAGTGTCACACAGGTATTCTTTGTCATGCCTGCATGCTGAGGGCAGGGGGAGATGGCTTGACCTAGAAGGAGGCACACAGATGGGACCTGGACAAGTTGTAAACTTCCTCAATAGCTATCTTGTAATGCAGCTAAAGCTGGCACAACTCCCATCTACAGCCGTTGCACACTGGCAGCTGACCAAGCTGTTTCAGCCTCACTGTCCATAAAAAGTTCTCTGACAATATTCAAACACAAGCCAGCTTCTGACTGCCCAAGTAAGTGCTTTTCTGGGTGAACACAGACCACAGAAAGACCTTGCAGGAATTTTGAGAAGATTTAGTAGTGCTCACTCTCTTGTCCCTGTCATCACCTGAGCAGTTTTTTTCCTTGGCAATATCTTTAGACCTTTGGAATCTGTACTTTGCTTGGGACTGAGCACATAGGTCCAAAAAGCACTTGTGCCCTGACTGTCTGCAGTGACCAGACTATCCACAGTCACCAAAAGGGATACAGCTAGAGAAGTTAAATCCAAATCTCAGAAATATAGTGATAATATATTAGGAATTTATATGTAATAGAGCATTGTATGGTATTATATATTACATAAACCCATCTCAATATCAGTCCCCCAATTTCTCGTGCCTTCCAAAAATAATAGTAGCTCTAGACAGAGTTCCTTATCTTTCCCAAGAATGATTGAACAATCCTTCATTGCTCCTTTTCTACACTGACTTTTTCTCCTCAGGAAAAAAACCCTGTCCTTGGTTAAAATTATCAAATAAATTACATTGTTTTGATTTGGCCTTGTGTGCTAATAATTAGGAATTTGGAGTCTCTTTTGATAAAGTTTGTTTGCAGCAATGAAAATGTAGGACTGCCACAACTAACCCTTGGCTGCAACTTACTTTCTGTAATAAAATGTGGAGTGATTTTGCCTCTCTGGTAGGCTTAATTAATTGGTTGTTTAAAAAACTATGTAACTATAACTAAAATTGAACATAAGCTTTACCAATGAATCCAACTGGCTGAATTTCTTTGGTTGTTCTGCTTGAAAATCCAGTTAACACAGCTGGTTAGAAACTTCTCTATGTGTATTTGCAAATGTGGTTTGTATTCTCTATGTGTATTTGTGCAAATGTGGTTTTAGCTAATTTCTAGTTTGCATGATTTTAGTTGAAGCGAGGTAGTCTATGGTGTCTAGAACTTCTTTCCCACATGACTCCAGTATGGATGGTTTTGACCAGCACTATCCCAGCCTGTGTAATTTATACATCTGTAGTGTATTTTCTCTGCATGCAGGCCAAGTTCCTGTGTAGATGGATCTCTGCCAAAGAATTTTTCCAGTCTTGTTTGATCACTCAAGCCATGATTCTAATACCAGTTCACTTCTTACTACAAACCGACAGAAACCAATCACAAATTTGTTAAAAACTATCCACTGAAAGTAAAACAAAATCATCTTTCTTTTTATTGTTCTGGTTTTATGCTTTTTTTGGTATTTTAAATTTGCAATGAAATCTTATTTGTCAAGCTATTTCTCAGTGCTAGAAGAAGAAATCTTTTCAATTTCTTAGCTTCCTTTTGATTTCTTGCAATGGCTGTTGAAACAATTTAATTGAAATGGAATATATGGAACGTGAGATGGCAGTTTGTTTCAGGCAATACTGCACAGACAGTTTTAAATGTATTGCCAAAAACAAACATTCTTTAAAAACTGATTTTAAAATAAAATATGAATGATAATGCAAGTCTAAACTCTAATGTCATCTCACCTGTAGATTTTGCCCATTTTGGAGAAATAGTATTAAACTGATGGACTTTTTAAAAAGTAACACAACTACTACTACTGGATTTGCTTTAGCCTGAGATTTTGTGTGCTTTGATTTCACCTTGGGCCCACTTAAACAGTGTGGAGACAATGTTTGATGACCAAAATACACAAAGAATATAATCCAAAATATGGTTGAAAAGGAGATCAAATTACTTCAGCCTTAGGGCTTGGTCTTAACATGTTTTTCAGTAGTTCATTCAGAGGGACATACTGCATTTAATTGGCTGAGTTGTGACCCTTGGAAACAGGATTTAAGTCCTGTTGGTGCCTACCTTTTTAGGATCCTCCTGTAACTCCCATAGTACCAGTAGCTCACAGTGAAGCTCATTTTCATGGGCTGCAACATTTGTTGTTAATAGAGCAGCAGAACCACTTTCTACTTGATGTTTCACCCAAAAGAAAAGGAGAAAGGCAACTTACATGATGCTGAAATCATGTTCCACTTCCAGGGTAGTGACTGCTTGAATCATTAGACAAAGACAGAGAGAGAGGCAATGTGTGTCTGAAGATATATTTGCTGTGACTCCTTTCCCCATCTCCAGAGCCAAGCACTGCATTCCAATCCTAATGTGCCTTGCTGCATTTTATCAACCCTTTTTGCCAAATCTCTGAAGCTCCTCTGGGGTTTCTTGAGTGGCTCAGGATGCTGAGGTACAGCAGATATCTTTCCTGTGAGATTTCCGCTGTCTTTTGACAGGCTTAGGAGCTCTGAGCCCTATTAACCCTTTTTTGCTCACTGTGCCCTACCATCCTTTCAGCCTCTGTGAAGGACCAGACACAAACATGTGTTTGATTTGTCTCAAATGTTCTGTTAGGACAGGAAAGGTGTGATTGGAAAAGAGGGTCCCAGGGAGGGGGGCAGACCTGTTCTGAATCAACATCCTGCTCCACCTTGGGACTCCTGCTCAGGCCACTGTCCCTCTACTTGCTTCCTGGAGAAAGGTTCAAAGGGGCTGTCTGCACACGGGCAAACAAAACAGCAAGAAAAATCTAGTTTGCATCAGAGGTATACACCAAGGTAACTGTAAAAGGAAGTGGATCAGGCCCCCTTGTGCTCTTTTTCTTCCCTTTGTCTTTGACTCTTACCCCAGCTCTGGACCATCCATGTGGCAGGACCCATGTAGTATCTAAAGACTGGTGATATTCATTGTTGTCTTTCTCTCTCTTCTGTCTTTATTTCTGTCCTTCCTTGCTTTGCCTGTGGAAAGAACAGCTATCATATTCTAGCCCAGACTCCATCCTGAAGTTTGTTGCTAGAGTGGGGAGCTTGTGGAAGTGTGCTGCAGTTTGTTCCAGTACCTTTGAAAAACAGTGTTGTGGCTTATGTCAGCACCTTTGAGAAGTGCTGTAGTGTGGCCTCTTAGCCAGCAACTTTGAATTGTGGGATTGGAGAGCTTATTAAAGTGCAATGTAAAAAGTAAGGGTATATTAGCCACTGCTTTTAAGAAGTGTTAAAACTTAAGGGGTTGATAACCAATGCCTTATGTGTCTAAGTAGTGGTCTGGTTGCTGAATCTAGGGCAGCTATATAATAGAAGCATCAGAGTTCTTTGACACAATATCTGTTCAGCATGAGGAGAACCTAGAATGAACATCATGCCCCATTCCAGTGGGTCGTGACAGCCTCCAAAGCAGCCCTTCTGCAGCATGTGAGACTTCATTAAGCTCTCAAACAGCTATTTCCTATTTCATGATCTTCCTGACACCAGTATCAGCAGCACTAAGTGGTCCTGGAACAGGCTTTTCCAGGAAAACAGGATTAGTTTCATTAGCCATCCTCATTTCAGCTTCAGGGTGGCATGTGGAAAATCCATGTCACTAAGAAGGCTACAGAGCTGCTGCCATGGATTAAAGAACTTGTTCCTTATGGATATTTCTTATCTAACCTATTGTACTGCTGGTGCAGTTTTCCAGCCATACAAAGCCTAAATACCAATCTCCTCCTCAAATCTGCTTTTCAAGACACGCTTTCTGCTCTTGGGATTCAGAAAGAGCCACCTGCATCTTGATGTCTGAGACTGCTATGTACTTATATATATGTACATGCGTGTATATATATATATATGTACTGTGTATGTGTATACACAGTTATACATATATATACATATATATAATGCAAAACATCATCCTGCAGCCATCCCCAAATGGAAATATTCTGATAGCTCACAATTACTGTATTAAAAACCACAAATGATTTAATTTGTATTTATAGTCACAAACATATTGCTTCACAGCAGAATTACAAGCCATGTTTTTCATGATATGACACATGAAGGATGAGCCATATGTCTGCAAAACAAGGCATGTAATTTGCTATGTAGAAGCAGAATCTTTAATTTTAAATATGACTCACAAGAATTCTTGTGTACTTAGTCATTCCTAGCCTTTCCTACTTGGAAGCAAAACACACTGGAGTCAGATTCAGCCACAGCTCAAGATAACATAACTCACATTAGTTCACTGTGGTTACATTAGTGGGGACACTTTTTGAAATCTCAAGACAAAAGCTTGTAGTACAGATTATTTCAAGTGATAAACCCCACTGTACCGCTGTGTGGCATGCAGGAACAGAGCTCTTTCTCTGCTGCAGCCACCCACCCTCCAGCAACTTCTCCCTTGCTAGAGAGATCCATGCAATTTCCCCATTCAGGTGAAAGTTTATCCCTCTTGGCAAGTCATAAAACCTTCCTCCTCTGGGGCAGTGAAGGTAGTTTGAAACAAGAGGATCCTTTCTTTTCCTTTGTTTCAATGATAATATACTCCTTTGGCACAAGAGGAAGGCAGTCTCCCTGTGGCCCCACAGCTTGTCCCACCGGCTGCACTTAGAGACAGAAAGAGATTTCTTCCCTCTTGGTGCAGCACCAGCTAAACACAAGGGCTGCACTATTAGCAAATTTCTCTTTTCCACAGATCCTCTTTTACTGTTAAGTCCTCCCTGGGGTCTGACCAAGGTACCATTCTGGACTTATCAGTTTTTTTATAGAAAAGATAAAAACTGCATTTACAGAGACAACAGATATTCATATAAATGCAGACTTCCAGATATCTTTGGATGTCATAGAAAATGGAATTCCTTCCTATCTTGACCTGCCTCCAAACTTGAAAATAGTTTCCAGAAATAAGGAAGTTTTTGGTTATTCTACAAACTTGTAAGGTACAACCACCAAAGTAAAATGAACAAAGACTCTACTTGAGAAAATGTGAGATCATATTTTTGTGTGTGGCCCACAGAGCCTTGAATTTGCGTTACCCTTAGAAAGGATTTATCACTCATGCCAATGGAACAGCCTCAGAGTCTGGATGCAGAGAAATCTCAATGCCCATTGCAAATGTACTTTCTATTAAAATTAGTTCACTTGGGAATTCTTGTTCTCAAACAAGTTAATTGCACACAAACTGTGAAAACATGCAGTTCAAGATAAAACTGAGTCTCAAGCACCAAAGTGGTTAAATTGCACTCAGAGTGCCAGTGATCCAATCAGCCAGAAGCAAAGGGATGAGGCTTTAATCCTGGTCTCAACCTGTTTTCCTTCAGTGGACAGACCAGTGCCAGAAGAGGCAGGAGCATCTGTAAGAAAACAGTGACAGCCTCAGAGCTGTCACACAAGTGACAAGACTGTCCCCTCTCCAGCCCTTTCCAAGGGAGGGGAGAACCATTCCTCCTCAACAGCCCACCTCCTCAAATCTGCCCCTCCTTTCTCTCAAGACAGAAAGACACCAAAAGCCAGAACCACTGGGGTACTTGTGTTGTATTCCATTCAATGATGTACGGGGGATGCCACCTGATGTTAGAAACGTTGTATCATATTAAGCCTCATTGCAAGCCACTAGTCATCCATCAGGATGGTACAGCTTCACAGCAGATCAAAGCATACTTGTGGCTTTGTAATTTAAGCCTAGGTTTATAATAGCCTGATCACAGCCTGAAATCCCAGGAGTGTCAACTCTTCCTCCTGGAAAGAGAAGATTAGTATTTTGCAGGCGGTTTTCATGCTCATTTCAAACAGGATATAGCTTTAAAAATAAAAGGTGTCTTTATGCGTGCGATTCCAAAGTACTTTCTTTAAAAGGGAAGGAGACTGGCTTTATTTTCACCTTCTACTTGCTTTGAAAGCTGAGATGAACAAATAATTGGGAAATCTAAACAATCCCCCAAATTCCATATGCATGTACATGTTTATACACAAGTATGTGCATGCATGACATTGTATTAACACTCCTTAAGTTATTGTTCCTCATGTTGAGTAGAATAGGCAAGACTTCAATACAATACTTCCAGGCTTCAAAACAATACTTCAAGGCTTCAATACTCGTGCAGATTAGACAGCAATTCATTTGGGATCAAGTCCCCAAGAGTACAGAAGGCCTTGCAGATACTGCATGACCCGTGTTGCAATCCTGTGCAGGAGTCCAAGTGGACATTCAGACTCTGCATACTTCTCCCTGAGTACCAGTTACACTCTCTATGTTCCTTTCCCATTAAAGGATCAGGACCTTCCCTGACAAGGTCCCAGCCACAGCTCTTGGATATGTGAAAGCAGAAGTGGGAGACGTCAGAAAGTCTGAGCTCAGTTTGTAGGGGCTTATCCATCTGGCAGGCAGCCTCACCCTAATGGGAAATCATCTCACATTTGGCCAGCAACCTCGGGGGCAAGATGCCAAAGCACAGAGGATATTTCCTCAGCAGCAGATAAGCTGATGGCTGCTCATAGTCCTTCCACTGCCAGCTCTTCAGTTGTTTCATGTCTTATAAGAAGAGCTCCCACCGCTGCCTTGCCCTCCTATTAGCTAGGTGGCTGACTGACACTCCATTATTTTGCAGGAGAATTTAATTCAGTTTCCTGACACAGAAGCTTTTGTCACTGAAAAGTAGAATGTGCTCATGTGTCCTCCTTTCTTTTTATCTTCAAATTTCAAGGCAGAGTTGTAGTGCCTGGTCAGCCCTACAAATCCCTTTTTTTTTTGAATCTACCTTTTTGCATACTCATCTTGCACAAACAGCACTTTGAACACTGTTGTTGAATTGTTGCTCAAATAAAGGAATTACAGAACAGAGTTCTAGTTCCCCACAAACATAAACATTACTGCACATGTAAGTGAAGGAATTTCCAGTCTCTCATTTATTCTTACATATAAACTCCACTTCTTTAAGTTGCAAGTCAGAATTTAAAGGGCTGAAACTAATATCAAATCACTGTTTTCCCTTGACACTGAAATGATATGTTATCTGTAATGCACTGAACATGTCACAACATGAAATTTTACACAGGGCTGCCATACATTATTCATTAAGGGCTGAAGTTTCTAATAACATGAGTATGTGCACTTCTATCATCTTTTCTAATGACACTAATTGTCTGAAGGCAGTAGGGCAACTTCACAGGGTAAAATTTCATATATCTTTGCAGTTTAAAGGCCTAATTAATTATACAAATTTCTAAGTCCATAAAAACAAAGAACTCGAACTTCCATTTACTTTTTACAGCAACCACAGAGCATGATCAAGATCTGCTGGTGTTACTTGACTAGATTCATCCCAGCTCCCCTGTACTGAGAGATCCCTGAGTACATCTCTGATGAAGGTCTCTGGGACCTTGTACAGGATGGGACACAGAGCTGCTGGAAGAGTTTGTATTCCACAAGAATGGAACTCTGTGGGGCAAACTGAACCTCTCACCAAATACCAGTGACTTCCCACCACCCCCTGTCCAAATTGCTATGACTGTGTGAGTTAAACTTGCTCTCTGTAGGGTTTGGGTACGTTTGTTGTACACAAACTTATCCTAAAGAGTAAAGATGGTGATAGCAATTAATTTCCCATTGCCTAATATACTCTTTGGGGGTCACAACATAATAAAAAGACATGAAAATATTCCAAACCCTTTAAAATATTAATACTGACTTTCTAACAAACATTCTGTCTCTCAGTCTTGGTTATTGGCCATTTTTGTGACAACCTTTTATGAAACAATGCAGGAAATGTCCCAAACTATCTCCCACTTGTCAGGAAACTCCTATTAATTAAAATAGGAAAATTTCACAGAAAATAGCTATCTCACTACTTATGCAGGACTGCTTTAGATTACATTAGATTACAAGTTGCAAATAATTGATAAACTGTACCAGCATCACTAAACCAGCATCACCAACACTAATCAAACAAAACTCTCATAAAAGAAACTCTCATGCTTCTCACAGAAGCATGTACTGTTGATAGGTGTAATTCCTGGAATAGATGCAGAAATAGATGCAGAAAAAATATCATTAATGTGTCAGGTATCTTCCAACAGCTCAATTCAACAGCAGAGTGTTTGATTCCAGGTTCCAGAGCAAGAAACATATTAAAAAGTGCTGGTTTCAGTTAAAATACAGAGATTTCATTACATTCCACTACCTCAGTACATTTATAATTATTTTAGGGATTATAGATAGTATTCCCAGGATAATTCAAATTTCCATACAAATTTGCATTCAAGGATTTTGAGCATGACAGACCTCAACAACAGTTACCACATTGTACTCACTTTTACACATTGTTGACTAATCTTTCTATTTATGATTGCTATTGCAGGGTCAGCCAGACCCAGACCATATGAGTGCTGTCCAAGAGCAGGCCAAAAAAGGTCCCCTGCCCAGAAGGCCATGCTACCAGCAGATCTATCTGAAAAAGACAAGAGAGGCAGGAGCTCAGCCACCATCCTGCAAGGGAAAAGCAATTTTCTCAAAAGCTCAGAGCACACTGTGGATCTCCTCTCTCTGCCTTGAGCTATAGGATTACATTTTCCGTGGTGACAGAATGAAGTCTGACAGCCTAAATCTGAATAACCCTGGCCCCAAGAATCACTTACGTAATTGAGAACAATTGAGAGTACAGCATCATGGGGTTTTTTGGGTTTTTTTCATGAGCTGTTTTGTGGTTAAGCAAAATGTTTGCCCTGCTCCAGCAGTAAAGAGCACACACGAGTTGCTGCCATGACATCTTGTCTAGGCAGCTGAGATGCTTTGGGAAAACACCTGTGATGCAAGTACATGTTGTGCTTGTGAGCTTTGCCAAAGTAAACCTTTAATCCATGTGAACACTGCACTGCTCAGTCCTTTCTTCCTTCCCATCTTTTATTACCAGATCCCTTTTCTGCAAATTATAGAATAAGAACTAAAAGATGCACTTAATCTCAATGCAGCCCTATAGGCAGGACTTGCTAAAAAAAAAAAAAAAAAAAAGAAAAAGAAAAAAAAAAGAGGAATAAACATCCTGTTATTCTTTTGCTGGTTAGCAAAAATGGAAACAGCTTGAGCACAGGCTGGTGGCAATGAGCCAGGACTGTGATATTCTGCAACTGGAAACACTCACTTCTGATGTTCTGAACTTTAATAACTCTCATTACTGCTGTGTGGTGGCAGCTTCTTGGGCAACTGCTGGGCTTTACAGAGAACATTCCTCCTCTTGTCTGAGGCTGTCATGGGAAAAAAGTGCTTTTAAGTGAAGGCTTCAAAAGAAGACAAAGGACTGTCCCTTCTCTACCATGGAAGACACTAAGGATGGTAAACTAAAAATAATAAAAATAGAGCATGCTCTGTTTTCAGGGACTACTGTACTACTCTGTACAACACTGATATGAGGTGATGATGCCCAATTTTGCCAACTCTTTGCAACTCGTCTGCCATAAGACAGCATCTTAAACTCTTCTGTATGCCAAACAAACACTTACATCCAAAGCTAACTGCTACAGCCCCCAAAAAATGGAAGTCAAGAGCTGGCTTGTGTATTTATATTATACTTAAGGTAATGACAAAACCTAGAAATGTACAGAAGGTCAGAATTCAGTCATATTAAGCTGGCAGGAAAATAAGAAGTTTAAATTCACATATTAGTAAAGGAGCAGTTGGCACATGCAAGGAGCCTAGTGTGTGTAGCAAGAAGGGAGATGTAGTTTGTGGTAATTTTTAACAGATTGAAGCAAAGAAGGAAAAAAATACCTTTGAGGAGGCAAATACTATCTACATAAAAGTATCAGTACCAGAGATTTTAAGAAGAAATGTGAATGTGAGAGTAAGCATGAAGAAGTGGAGAGTAATAGAGGTTTTCACTTAGTCTTCAAAAAATCCTGGTTTGCTTTTTCTGATGCCTTTGTTCCAAGTAAAAGGGAGCTGGGAGCAAATGGATACATGCATGTTCTGAGGACATTTCCTCTCTCATTACCAATGCTTTTTGTTATAAGGACAGTTTCATGTAAGGCTCAAGACTGGAAACTTTCATCCTGAAAGAAATTTGGTTCCAGCTTCAAGATTCTCAGTTTCTTTGTAAATAATAAAACATGAATATAAATTTACTTGGCACCTTTTTATTTGCGAAGAGTGCTCTACCAAATAAAAAAGGGACAATATAAGGGCTTCTGAAATAAATAAATAAACACTTTTTCATGTGTTTGTAAAGGAGATCCACAGGATTCTGTCATGGTTGTATCCATTGCATTTTGGGTTGCATTTTAGTGATGATGTAGGTCTAGAGGCTTTTGCTCTGGCCACCTCAGTCTGCTCATCTGTTGCACCATATTACTCGCTAATGTAGACACAGCATATTTTATATAAACCTCAGACTTTTAGAAAAAACCCCAACATATAGATCTGAAAAATGATCAAATTATCCCAACCAAGTTTTTGACTAAATTGGAGTCTGCAACTTTTTTATCAAACAGTGAGTGTCTCAAAAGATGTGCTGCTACTTGCATTTTGATTACCACAGGACCCAATTCAAAGCTCATTAAATCACTAAAGGAATTCATCCACTGGTCTGTAGTGTCCTTCCTTTCAGCTCATTTCTATGCTTGGCTAGGTAGAACCTAACCAACACCATTTATTTTTTTTAGGAGAAAATAATCAAGTTTTTATGTTTGTGAACAAATGAATATCTGCTCTGACACCAGTTAGGTATCTTTCAAATGATAAAAGAATTCCCCAAAAAAGCAAGTTTTTGTTCCACAAACACCCACAGCTGTAAAGCTCTGATCACCCTCAATGCCTGATACAAGTTGGAAAACAGTTATCGTGGTACATGTGATGAAGTCCTACATTTGCCATTTCATTAAAAATACCTTGTGTATGTATCTGACCTCATGAAAAAGTAATAGAAGATAATTTACCAAAGGAAAATGAAATGAATTTTTATTTATTTTAGTTATTATTCACAAACTTTGCATCACCATATCAAAAACCTCATCCTGTAAAGCCATTTCAGTATGAAGGAGCAAGTGGAGTTTTATGCCTGAGGAATGGTTGTAATTATGAAAGGACCAATTTTCAAATTTATAAGCAAATTTATATGTGCTATTATCCTTCTGTTATGCAACTGTGTTTTTTCTAATGACACAAACAGCCTCAGTCTTGGCAAAACATGATCCCAGATCTTTGCATGAATAGTCTAAGACATTACCCTTGATTTCAGTAGAGTTAGTGCTGAAAATTTTACCACTGCTGAAAAGTTTCTCTATTTATTACATTAAAAATAACTAAACAAAAATGCCATTTCAAAATAACACAAGACTTTTAGCCAGCATGCCTTTCTTTCTTCCTGCCACAGAAGATCTTGCAGGTTTGTGTTACAGCCACAGTCACTGACACGCTTCAAAGGCTACCAACATTAATTTGGCAGCAATAGCCAACCATCATACCAAAGCTGACTACAAATCCTTGCATTTCTGCTGTATTGTTTAAAGAAATATAACTGAAGAGTGAAAAAGAGGGATTTTAAATTGGAGCCACATATCCACAGCTATTGCCAAATAACTTTCAGGCAGCCCCTCCCCTGGAGGCACAGAACGTTTATCATTACCCTTGCAAAAAAAGCCTGAGCATGCAAAATGCCAACAAAAACCTAAACAAAGGAAGAATGAAAAATTAGCATTAAATGCAGCAGGTTTAACTTGTGGAAATGCATATAATTTGTTTTGATTATGATGATGATAAAATGTGTGTTTAAGAAGCTGCTCTTGCAAATAATAACAATAGTGAATAAATGAAGCACCGAGCACAAGTGCCAAAGAAAGAAAACAGTGATATTCAACAGAGGCAAACAATTCAGGAGGAAAGAACTCTGCTCAAAAGATGAGATGTAATGACTTCAATTGCATATGGGCAAACAAAGTCTTTCTGCCTAACTTTTCAGGTATACCCTTCTGTGAAAACTTTAAACACATCACAATGACAGATGTAGGTTTAGTTTCACAAAGAAGAGCACTCCCTCTGACACTGAGATGCTCCCATGCTGCTAGAAATGTTTTCTTTGCTCCTCCTTCATGCTGTGGATGTAGAAGTTAGCATTCAGCTCAGTGTTGTCTTAAGTGGGGAACACTCCCTTTTGGTGAGGGACAGTCAGGAGAAAATGGGTCAAGAATATGTGTGACTCCATGGTGCTTAAGTACAGTAATTGCATGAAGAATATATGGGGCCCAAGTGAAACACTGGTTAAAATGGTATTAAAAATAGCCATGGGCATGTGTTAAAACACTTAGCTGAATTTGCAATTATACATAGCATTTGGAGGAAGTTTAGCAAAATTCCAAAAGCAACACTGATGTCTTTAATTTAAAAAAAGCCACCAAAAGCTAGTATTTCAAATAAGTTCTAGAAACAGCCTGGAGAGGTTAATAAAAAATATCTCCTCTTGATGTCCTGTTCAAGACATTTCCAGATATAGAGTTTTTATTATAAATGGTTAAAATTGCCTACAGCAACATACCACTGTCTACCACAACTCAGGTTTTTTAGCAATTGTACATATATGCACACACATTTAACACCAGACTCTGGAGGTGAGACCATAAGTGCAGGGTACAGTAGTTTATATCCACCACTCCAGCACTGTGTGGCTGACACACCTGAAGGACAGGACACTGTCCAGAGGGACCTGGACAAGCTTCAGAAGTGGTGCCATGAGAATCTTAATGAATGCACCAAAAAAAAAAAAAAAAAAAAAAAAAAAATCAAAAGTCAGTACAAATCCAAAGCTGAGTGTCTGAGCCATTTTCACCCCACCATGAGGACAGATAGAGATATTTTGCAGATATTGGCTTGTACAAATTAGCAAAATCTAAAACAGAGACTGAGCTGCTTGTATCAAATTTAAATGACCGTGTCCTCTGTTGCTGTATAGACAAGAAAGGGTGTGAATAAAAAAAAGCCTCAGAAGAAGAAGTATATACAGGGAAAAATGCCAAAGTTCAGATTAAAAATATTATAGTAGGCAATCCTCTTGCATACCCCACCTGAGGAAGCATTTGTGGCTACAAAATCATGTTTCTTCTGAACAACATATGTGTGGAAGGAGCTAAGGGTTCCACTTTAGGACTGCATTTTCAGAGAAACACAAGGTGACAAAGCTCAGGCTCCTGCTCTGGCCTCACTTCACACTGAGAACTTTTTGATATAAAGCATGGGGAGAGCTGCCCCCTCTGGTCCTCTCTCAAAAGTATTTATAAACAAGGGATGCAGCAGCTCCTTCTAGATCATGGCAGCTACTGCTGTGCTTTTAGTGCCTGCACAGTCCCAATCTGCCAACTTCACGTTCATTTAAACAGACCTGGCAGCCATCAAGATTTGAATCATACCAGTCCAGAATAAATAAAACCTTGGAAGTTTTCAGAAAAAAACCCCCAGACAACAAAAACAACCAGCCAAAAAGAACCAAACCAAAACCAACAAAAAAACTCCACCCTGAAATTTCATATTCTTTCAAGTGGATTTTTCTTTCCCCCAGACTGGAGCTATTTTTAAATCCTATTTCCTTAGTGTTCTTTCCAAAGCAGAGCAAACTCTCTCCCTCATACCTACAAGTTAAAGTTGCTTTCTCTTTATTTGCACAAGCCACTAAACCATTCCTATGTTCCTTAGGCTTCAAAAATTTCAGCTTGCAGAAGAAACTATTATATCTGGGTTACATCAAGTAATGTTCACTCTGGTTCACAGACAGCAATTTCCTTGCCAAGTTTTATATTATTAATCCCCTGGTAAGCAGAAGGGGAAAATATCTGGTTCTAAACTCCTCATAAAGGGAAGAAGGGAAATCCACCCTTGTGGGAGGAGGGAGGGGGGAATAAAAATCTCATCTGTTGAATTTTAACCGTATTTATGAACAGTGCTGTTAAAAGTAAAAGAATAAAAAAGGTTGAAGTAAATTTCAGCTCCTAATAAATACAATTAATTAAAATATTTACAACAAGATTGATGTTTTTAACTTAACTGCTAGGTCATTTTTAATAAGAAAACACTAAGGTAACTCCAGACTCACATCTCTTAAAACATTAATTTTTTCCAGATATTATAGGTATTACCTTTCCTCTATATATTCTAAAATTTATTAACTAAACTTCTCTGGCTGAATCAGCATAAACCTGATGTAGATGTATGTGGAAACAATTTGCCTTAGGTGAAGACATTCCAATACAGGTGTGGAAAAATGTGGAAAAGTGCTTAATGTGCACCCTTGCACTTTATGACAGGAGGTAACTCTTGCCATTTCAGCCCCCTCACTGCTGACCTCTGCATACAGCATCCTCACAGGCAGCCACAAAGGACACTTTCTGCATGGATTACTCAAAATGAGATTACCCTGTAGAGCTTATATATAATATTTTACACATTCTTTATAAGTTGCTTAAATCCTTCTGAAAATGTTTGTAAGAGTAACCCACAGGGCAAACACGTTCTCAATAGGGACTTCATGAGCATTTTTATGTACAAATTAGGAAACAGCTAACACTTCAACAAAATGATGTTTCATTGTTGCTTGCTGCCATCAGAATCCCAGGTAATCCGTGCTGGTGGGGGAATTGCTGCAGTGGCAAACAATGGGAGCAATTCCACCATCCCAGTGTGCTGCTGAGTGCAAGTACAGCAAAGCACAGCACAAGGCAAAACCTGTTCCACTTGGCACCAACCAGCAGGGCAGGCTGGATGCTTGAGCTGCACACAAGCCAAAGACAAACCACCTATTCAGCTGCCTGGCTAGTTGGCTCCAGTGGGCTGTGAAAATTCAGGTTTACATACTAGAATACAGCACTCCAGTGTATAGCATTTCAAGAAGAGTTCATTTTTCCTGGCATTTACTTTTCCTCCATGTTATTTCACTCCCTCAAGAAATCCCTCAAATATCCTTTGGTGTGAGCAATCTATCTACCAAAGCATTAGCAAGAAAACATCTTTGCATGAAATGGTATGCCAGAAGATTTTGGATAATCCCTTCAGGGTTTTCTTGATGGTACTTTGTAACAACAGTTAGAGCAGCTATATTGAAAAAATATCCAGATGCACAAGATTGCATTTCACACATGTTCCCATTGTTATGATGCCCCTCCAAGCTCCCTGTGTAAATACATTACCTTACCTCTTTGAAAAACCAGTAAACCCTTTTAACATGCTAAGTTCTTTGAAAGAAAACAACCATCAAATTGTTAATAGAAAAGTAAAATAAGCTCAGACAGTACTCAGGTAGCCAAATCCCTAAGACTGAACCATGATTTGAAACCTTATTCCACATTCCCTGCACACACACAATATATTATTTTCATTGTCACAATAGACTGCTAAAGCATACATTTAAATAAAAGATTAATTTTCCAGATTTCAAAACTGTGCAAACCACTAAAGAGACATAGGCATATGGCAGCATCCCTGTGGGGCAGACAATTAAACCTTCACATTGAGGTGAAAGCTATGAAAATTCAAAATATCAGTGAGGTGTGGTGTAACTTGAGAAGGTCCTCAAGTTCTCTGAATTCCACATCATAACTCCTTATCATAAACAAAATGTAATAAAGTACTATGAGGATATTAGCCCCATGCTCCCCTTCAGGCAGCCCCTCCACTGAGCATGTCTTTTCCTTCATTCAAATAATCTGAGCAGAATATGTCCTTAATGAATATGAGAGCAAATTTTAAGGTTTTATCAGATCCTAATAAACGTTCTTTCAGAAGCCTGAAGCATATAGTGTACAAAAATAAGGTGCAACAATGAGAGAAATAAAAGCATAAAAGGGGAAAAATATAACATAGTTGTTATGTAATTAACTTGAGCTGATCAGAAATTTTTATTAAAGTAGCTTTCCTAAGACCCGTGAGTCAAGCCTGTTTAACCTGGTTATGGGTAATAAGTTTTCCACAGTATTATATTTTGTGTTTGGATACTCCTGTATCTTCTGCTTCTGCTATCTTTTACATATTGCATTGAGATTATTCACTCCATAATAAATGCCTTTTCCACCCCCAACTAGATCTAAAGCAGAGGTATTCTTGTAGATTTTGTTTTATACCACATTTATACAGAATTATCTTTATGTATGAACTCAAATGAAATATTCTAAGCTAGTTCATGGATATTTGCAGAGCAGATTTGTAGGGCTGTTGCAGAAAAGAATGCAACAGCAACCTCATACACAGTGCTACACAGCAAAGGTGAGAGATTCTCATGCCTGGTGTGCTTCAGAAATCCCTGGATTTCTATATGAAAAAAAAAATCAAAACAGAACAAAAAAACCCCTTCTCCAGCTCTGACACAGCATTTACACCACCTGACAACCATTTAAGTTTCCTGGACTTGGAATAGGCTTCACTTTGCTCACAATGCAAGCCATGGCACAAGATTAAGAAACAAAGCTCTTTGCTTCTACTGGGAGTCTCCCCATAACCATTACAGTTATTGTTTCATTTGCCTCACAAGCTGTGCTTACTTAAATGAGAAGAAAACAGAAAAGAATGATGTTGTATGGATTGACAGAGACTGGAAAGACATTTTGGGATCGTGCCTGCAGCACTGCCAGGCAGGGACAGAGGTTCCAGGGTTGCTCCACTCTGCCCTAACCCAGCTTCCCAGTGGCCAAATGACCTCAAGTCTCACCTGGGGGAAAGGCACAGGAAGGGCAAGGGATATTCAAGGCCCAACAAGAGGCAAAGCATTTCTCTTGACCCTACCTTCATCTTGGAGTTTCTATCTGAGTACCACTATATGCATGCTTTTCTGTATCTTTTCTGTCTTCCCCTCTCGTCACAGCATATATCACAGCATAAGTCACAGTGGAGACAGCCCCAGTATCAGAAAGCTTCTACCCATAAAAATAACATCTTACCTCTTCAGAAGGCTTCAGGCACCTGCCCATACAGAGTCACACCACACCTCTTCAGAAGGTTTCCACTGTCTGTCAATGCAGAATAACCTCATGTCACTTCAGAAGGCTGAAAGCATCTGCTCATCTTTGTCCCTCAGCCCAACCTTTTATGCCCTCCTGTTGATGCCCTGCCCCTGTGTGCCCTCTGCTCCCTGTGTGATTGCTCAGCACCCCTGGGCACTCCATGGCTCCTCACCTTCAACAGCATTCACCTGTCCTGCACAGCTGGAGCCCCACTCCAATCACCACAAACTCTGTGCCTATACCCTCTTTCTTTTCCTTCTAACTCCCTCTTCTTGGAACTCTTTGAGTAAAATAACACTGAGTGAGTTTCATATTTGCTAAGTCAAATAGGCCAAGTTAATGCTCTGAGAAGTGTTTTACATTGACTGGATGTTGTACTAAATATTTTATTAAAGCTTCCTGACTTTCTAAAGTTTGCCAGTAAAGTTGTTTTGACCTCTTGAGAGTATCTGGTTGGTATTTCTCCCATGTATCCTACCCAGAGTTAAAAGAACTATTGTAACCCTGTTCAAAATTCTCCTTGAGGAGGTGATTGAGGCCTTACAATGGATATTATTATTTGTTCATTTCAGTACCATCCATTTAACAGCAAACCCATCCTTTTCTTTCCAGTCTCTATCTTTCACATGCTAAGCCCTGCCCCGGCATATCCAAGAATTAGCTGCTTAGGGTGCAAAATTTGAAGCCATATAAGATCTAACTTTCTCAGTTAGGAGTTTAAAAATGCCTATCTGATTAAGTTGTGGTCTTAAAACAGTTGTTAATGCACCAAAAAAGAAAACCCAAACAAAACAAAGCCAAGCCAAACAAAACAAAACCCAACAACAACAGAAACCCCAAACAAATTCCAAAACTATTAAATACAAATACATATATAGGTCTGTGCTGAGAGAGGAGAGATGCATCTTATACATAATATGAACATCTGCAGTTTTCAAACATGTAAACTCACAGGATGGGTCTGAAAGAAGAGTTCTTGGAAGAGTTCTGTGGGGGATGCAGAGATCCACCCACAGCCCATGGAATCCATAGGGATGCAGAGATCCACCCACAGCCCATGGGATCCATAGGGATGCAGAGATCCACCCACAGCCCATGGGATCCATGGGGATGCAGAGATCCACCCACAGCCCATGGAATCCATAGGGATGCAGAGATCCACCCACAGCCCATGGGATCCATAGGGATGCAGAGATCCACCCACAGCCCATGGGATCCATGGGGATGCAGAGATCCACCCACAGCCCCTGGCAGAGGTGCCCACACCAGAGCAGGTGGGTACTGGAGGAGGCTGTGATCCAGTGGGAGACCCAGTGGAGAAGGGGCCCTGCTGCCAGGCTGGAGCAGCCTGTCCTTGGAGGAATGCACCCCATGGAGCATTCCTGTGACCCACTCACAGAAGTTTTGGGAGGGCTGTGTGCCCATGTAGGGAATTCACATTGCAGCAGTTTTGGGAGGACTGCGGCTGGTGAGACTGGAACCATGTGAGTGAGGTTTGTGGAGAACTGGCTCTCCTGGGAGAGACCCCATGGTCTCACAGGGAAACAATTTCTCTTCCTGAGCCAAGCAGAAGAAAACCTTGGGTAATGAACTGACCAAAACCTTACCCCCTGTCTCCCTGTGCTATTGGTGGGAAGGAGGGAAGGGTTGGGGAAAAATGTTTTGAAGGGCTTATTTTAATTCTTATTATCCCACTCTGATTTTATTAGTAATAAATTCACTTTGTACCTCTACGAGGAGCCTGTTTTGCCCCTGGAGTGTTTTCTTTGGGTCCTTATCTCAACTCATGGACCCTTTGTTCAATTTTCTCTCCACTGCCCAGCTATGGCAGGGCGGGTGAGGAAGCAGCTTCCGTGGTGCCTGGTGTTGGGCCAGTGTCAAACCACAACAGCTTCTAATCTGCAATACCAATTTCAATTAAATCTGTGCTGCAGAGACCCAGATGACATTTCCAATCCCTCTTGAGAGAACAGAGCTGTTTGCTTCATCTTCTCCTCTAAAAGAAAACAGAAGCTTCTCCCAGGCTTCGTTAATGTGACAGCTGTAAAGAGGGGCTGTTCAACCACCTTTTGAACAAACAAGAATTGAAGTTTACTACTAAAAAGAAATTTACATCTGTACATAAGGAAAATAAAATAATCAAATAATCTCTTTAGTCATCCTTGCCTATGAAGTCTGATCTTCAACCCTTCTTTAAGCCCTTGTAACAAGCAGAAACCCAAATATCCCCCCACAAAAAGACATCAATAAATCTCCACCAATCTAATTGGGATTTGCTTATCTAGTACAGCAGGAGAATCAAAGCCCCAGTGTGCAGAAGGAAACTCCAGCTCCCATCCACGAGACTCAGGCAGATTGAGAATAGTAACACAAGTAGCTGGAGTACTGAAAAAGTGATCTGCTTCTAAACCTAAGGAAAATACTCATTTCTACATCAACACACACACTCAAAGGTTCCATGTAATTGAAAAACCAGGTTATGTGATCCCCACACTAAGAGCATCCAGCTCTGTGTCAGTATTTTTTCCCATTTCTTTTGACTTTTTGTTTTCCAGATGAGGAGTGGGGTGATGGGAGCTAAAAAAAAAATAAAAATAAATCATTCTCATTCTGAAGTCGCCTCTAACTAAGTTAACATCAACTTCATTTTTCAAGTCCCCACTGCTTCTGATTTACTGTTTTTCTTTCTACCTGATTTATTTTCCAGATGGAGAACTGTAGAAGGCAGACAATTTTTCAGCACGGTGTCTTATTTCCTGCTGGGTTATTTTGTCTGTCCAAGGAGCTCTTAGAGAAGAGAACAGAAAAATGGATTTATGTTGCTGTACCTGATAAAGACACACATTTTTTTCAAAAGCTTTCACTGAAGATTTCACAGGCAACTACATTAATAATAGGCACTGCCTGCAGCAAAGTATAACAAAGCACCTCTACTTTCTCCTTCTGTCTTCCACTCCCTCACCACCCATTTTGCAACCTGCCTGGCAGGGCATCTTACACACACATACACACACTTCACACCTTTATTTATTTATGATGACTCTGACAACACCATCTGTAATACCAGTTTCAAAGCAGCAGCAATGATGGAAAATAAGCCCAGTGAAAGGTATAGAAAATAGTTTCACAAAGTGTAGGTCATATCCATTCATTTTTTTAGCAAAACTGCTCTAAAACTTAGTACTCTTCCAAAATTAAAAAACAAAACCACATAGATCAAGACCCAGTAATACCTAAACTCCTTAAGCACCTGGTCAGCCTATTTTTCACCATTCCCTACCTTGTATTTATTGTACCTCTCAGATACCTGCTCTTATCTTGATCCACCTTCTTTTTTGCCTTACAAATGGCTTCACGCAGAGTGTTATATGGACAAAAATGCACGCTCTCACTTGGAAATACTTTAGCCCAGAGAAGCTGTGGGTGCTCTGTCCCTGGAAGTGTCCAAGGCCAGGCTGGCTGAGGCTGTGAGAAGCCTCCTGTCATGGGAGGTGTCCCTACCCACAGCAGGCGATCTTTGAGGTCCCTTCCAATCCAAACCATGCTATGATTCTCCGATTGCTCTTGAATGTGACTGTACAGTTATAGCCAGGAGTGAAGCCTTTCTTCTGTGAGAAATAGCACTGCTTCTCTTTCCCAGAGCATTTACAACTCTTACAAAGGCAAAGAAAAGAGTGGGGACAAGCAG
This sequence comes from Agelaius phoeniceus, assembly GCF_051311805.1. Classification (NCBI taxonomy): domain Eukaryota; kingdom Metazoa; phylum Chordata; class Aves; order Passeriformes; family Icteridae; genus Agelaius; species Agelaius phoeniceus. Next base: position 8,118,628 of record NC_135270.1, on the reverse strand, counting down.
GAGATGAAGGAGTAGGAGAATAAAGACAATGTTGTAAAATGCAGAACCTTCTTCATTTGCCCCAAGGACTTCCATCAGGGTTTGATTTTCTTCATTAATACAAGATTTAGTACCAGGAGTTTTCATCCACTGAAAAATTAAACATACCACATTAGTCTATGAAAAATACTAAGAATTAATATATAGCAGATGTGCTATATTGAGCATGAGAAAAGTATGCATTTGTGTGAATGTATTTCAGCAAAATCTTCTTCAAAGCATGGTGATACCACTGTCAACTTGATCTTGTGGGTAATGCCAGGCTTTTTGGCTATTCATTCAGCAAAAAGTGACAGAAATTCTCCATTTTTAAGTTACTTATAATGAGAAGACCATTAAGTTACTTATAATGAGAAGACCATTATAATGAGAAGACCATGTAATTAATTAAAATACCATTTTTTATTAATCAAAACAAGTTATCAGGAGAGGTATTGTGGCACTGAGTAGAAATACACACCACTCCATGCAATTACAAAGCAATTGTTTCCCAAATGTTTCCTACTGATTTACATAGGATTTCAATTAAAACAGAATTTGAACTACAACAGTGAGGAATTTATGAGATTGGGTGATTTTTCATGTAAAGAGGTTTATGAGATTAGGCAGCAGTATCTGATTTTTGAATTATCTTGAGGATAACATGTTCCTCGTTTTTTCAAACTGTGATGCTATAGAAAATTAACATACGCAGGTTTTTATTTCCTCTGAACATTATCTAAGGTTATCTTTGGAAATAATTTTTCTTTCATTTCACATCATTACATGGTAAATCTAGACAGCTGATTCCCTGGAAGGAAAGCAATCTATTGGCATATTCTGATTTCTGTCCAACAAAGTGCATGAAGAGGTGGGAGCAGCACCTGCTCTATTCCAGGAAACTTTATACAGAACAGCAACAAGCACATCAAATCTTTCAGTAAGCATCAAAAGCATGTTTTACTTTACATTATCTTAGCATTTACTTTAATATTTAAATATTAAATTCTATTATATATTTTAGAAGAATTATTAATAATAATTTAATATGAGGACAGCTTTGTTCTTGGAAAAAATCCAAACCCCCTCTTTTTCAGCTTTCTTTGTGCGGAAATGTCCTACTGAGATGGTTGCAACACCTGTATAAGCAAGATTAGGGAGTTAAAAACATGGAGGACAAGAGTTATATTGGACTTCTGGCATGGAAATAAATATAATTATTCTAAGTCTTATACAATACAAACATAGTATAATTTAATGTATGATAATATATAATACCATATAAATAAAATATAACATAAAAATAAATATATAATATCCATCAGTAAAATTATACTATGTGCCAAGTAGATTGTGAACCTTTAAAAAATAACAAAGAGGTATTTTCTTAATGCTGATTCATTCTCCTTAACAATGTGGGAAGTTGCTAAATTTGCCATTCAACTTATGCCTATCTTGAATTATTCCAAAAAACAGAGGAACCAATATCAAAGCTCAATGTGGTTTTGAGTTCAGTATTCTCTATTTATTTATTATTTTCACACCACCTAAACCCACACAAAGCCCAGAAATAATATTCACTTGAACACAGACTAAATTGTGTTGGTCTAGGAGTTTTACCACAATTATAAAGGTGTTTACTCAATAAATTATGTACAATCCTTATGTCTTTTTTTCTAAATTAGTCAACTCCTAAAAAAGTAAAGTATAAGAGTGTTACTCTTCCTACGATTTTTGTTACTAATCATTTGTAAGCAAGATGTTTAATCACACTGCCTATGCCTTCATCAATATAAAAGGAGAGCAAACCCTGTACTACAAATTTCACTCATAGTTCCAAAGAGAAAAAACTGACTCCTTCCAAACTACTTGTTTTCAAAACAGTATTAGTCCAAGCCTTACATACAGTTGTGTTCCAAATTCTTTATTCCTATTTCCAGTTTATTTCTATCTCATTTCTTCTCCAGACTTGTCAGTTCTCAGCTGTTTCTGTGTCATGGAGCTGTGCCTAGTCATCATGTCTTAGGAAGAAAAATGATAAAGAACTCTGCATATTGCAAAATGAATTCACACATATTTAATGTACACTCCGGTAGTCAGGAGAAGTAGTCCAGTGAGGGGTCTTTTGTGTCAGCGTAATTAAATTACCAGGTTAGATAACATTTTGAAAGCAAAGTGTCCTACAACTTGTCCTAGTTCTAAATCAAAGATTACAGCCTGTAAAGAGCATTTAGGTCAGAACTACAAACACCTGTCAAATTATACTGGTGGAGCTGAGGAAAGGCAACTCGAGTATTTCTGCATTTGTGAGGGGGATCCCAAAGGGTTTCCCCCTGCAGCAACATTTGGCTACCTCTTAAAAAGCTGATTAGCCAAGTCATTTCCAACAGCTCCAGTTCAGCATCTGATCTTTTTTATTTTTCTTTCCTATGGAAAAAGAAAATGAGAACTTGAATCACTAACCCAGAGCTGTGCAGCCAGCTGGCAAGAGCTAGGTATCCCATCAGAGGTCCCACTTCCAAGACTTCACCCACAGACAAAGCCTGCTCAAAAATTAAGTCTAAAAAAAGACTGCTGCCTTTCAGTTTTCCCTTTTCTCCTCTAACCAGAAAGCAAAAGTTAATGTTCCACAGATGTTACAGGGTGAAAACAACACCAAAGATAAAACTACAAATATGCTAATTCAAAAACATCCAACAAAAAGCCAAAGCAGAAAATCCCCTAGCCAAAAAAGCCCCAGATTAAATGCAAATGGGGGAAACCCCACACAGTAGTAAAAACATTATCCAAAAATTCAGCAAGCTACTACTCTGCACTGGGTGTGTTTCATACAAGAAGGCAAAGGAAGATCAATTGCAAAAGCCAAATGCTGAAAAACAATTCCTTTCATTTTCATGTCAAAAATTCTTTCACTCTGATGTTGATTATCAACAGCAAGTGATTTACCCCGAATTTTTCAGTTGCCCTGTCACAGATTTAAAAGTAATCTAAAACAGAAGCAAAATAATTGATCTATTCTCAAGCCTGCAGGGGACAGGCAAGATTTGTCTCACTTCTGAGTTTTCATTCCACCAAGGCAGCATGGAATAAACATGAAATAGAGAGATGGCCTGTTTACATGTACATTTACATTCAAAAGAAAAGAAAAGAACAATAAAAACAATAAAAAACCAATAAAAACAATACAAGACAATAAAATAAAATAAAGGAGAAGCTTTTCATCTTAGAGAGATGTGTTTCATGTGTTCTGTCAGGACTAAACCCTCATCTCTCCTCAACAACACAGACTACATCAAAAGTGCAGTTTTCCACCACAAGCCTTCACATATAGCAAAAATATTGGTTTAAAATTTATTGCTGAATGGATGCTCATTTGCAATATCCCTAATTTTGATGTGTTAATTACTGTCATTCCTAGATAGCATTTTACTATCATAATATTTTTCTTTTACATGTATGATTTCAGGGATCAGCCTTCCAAAACAGTTCAACATGTGTACTCAGAGTCAATTTTCCAAATGGATGCATGACTCACACTGCATAAAAATAACACTAAATTCTCTGCAGCTTAAACAGAGAAAACCACCCCAAAGTATTTTGTTATACAAGGAAAAAAGTGAAATCCCAAACAAAACCAACGTGACTAACAGAAGCTCTTCCACTTGATTCTTTCAAGCCAAATATATTGTGCAGTTGCAAACAAAATCCTATTTATTCACTTATTTTGATGGATTATTTTAACTATTACTAGGTCTTTATTTTTTAACTTTATTCATTTTAAGCCAGGGGAAAGAAAACAAGAGATCATAATTGAGGGAATTTAATGATAACAAGCTATATAACAAACAGTTCAAGAGAAGCTATTCTCTGCAGAAAAATGCATAAAAACAAGGGGGAAAGCCAGCTCAGCTCCTGCACCAGGAAACTCCATGCTGCTGCTTCACCATCTGCTCCACCTCCACTTTTGGCACTACTGGAGTGGATGCTATTTCTGCTAGAGATGAGCTCAAGTTTCCTCATTGTATACCTTCAATTTGAAGTTAAAATTGAATATACCTTCATTTGAAGTTAAAATTTCTTTGTAGTTCTTGGGATCTTCCAGTTATTCCTTATATACAAAGATAAGGATGTGAGTACATAAGGAAACTGAAATTATGTAGGCAAAACAGGATTGAGATCCTTCTGAAGTACACTAAGAATGAAAACTGAATGTGACAAAATAAGCCAATAATGATTAAAGATGATTAATCTCCAAGTCCTACTAAAGAAAGTGTCCCTTTAATTTGGATTTTCTGTGATGAGGGAAAACATACTTTTTATAACACAAGTACGCTGGAGTGCATGAACCATCTTATCTGGGGGAAGACATCACACCTCTTTAAGTGTTAAACATCTTAATTCCACAGGGAGTGTCAGAATTTCTCCTTTAGGTTTAGCAGAGTACCACGGTGGCGAGGGGATGTTTGTGATCCTCAGCTCTGCTGTAACCAAGGATGCTCATTAAAGCTGCTCATGAACAGCACAGACCTTCTCCATGGACCCTCAGCTGCAGTCCTGTGAAGGACATCTTATCTGTCTATCCCTAGGATTGCTGCCTGACTGTTCCCAAATGCTTCTTTTGCAGGGTTAAGGTGGAATGTCTATAACTTATTAACAATTCAAGACCAAATCAAATGACTTTGGTTTCTGAAGTTTTGAACAGCACAGGAATAGTGAAGTGCACATTGCTTTTTCATTCTCCTAAAGTATGTTCTGCTTCTTTATTCTTAAATCACCTGCAGTGAGATCTCACCCCCCTATTTCCTTACTAGTTGCTACTACTTTCTCCCCAAAGTGCTTTTCAATTCATGTATAAAGTGCCTTACTTTTGCTGTGCCTTTCCCTCATTTTAAAACAAAGCAGAACTGTAATGCTGCTATTTTGTTCAGTCCTTGACTGCCTTCTTTTGCTGAGGTACACTGGAATGCACAGCTGGTCCTTCTGTCAGTCCACAAGTTTTACAACCTCTTGGCTTGTTCAGCAACTAAAAAGTCAAACCAAATTTAACAGCCTTTGTCTGCAAAGCTGTAAGCCAAACAGAAAATAAGTCATGTTTTCTCAGAAATAAGTTATGTTTATCCATTAGTGGGTAGTAAAGAGCAGTATTCTACTCTTCCCCGTAAGGATCTCAGATGGCCACTGCAGTGAGTTTCCCCAGTGCAGCCTAGCCCTGCCTTCCCTCAGGCAGCCTCCTTCCCTCCTCTCTGCCATGCTCAGCCTCATGCATACTCCCTCTCACAGAGTCTTCCATTGGCAAATCAGCAAAAAAATAGAGATGACCAAAAGACAGCCTTACCTCCTTGGTGTCCACACCAAAAGCACAGCAGCCTTCCCAGCCTGCTGTGTTTCACCAGCAGATCTGCACCAGCTGTTTCCACACCTTCACCCACTCTGGTCTGTTATGAGCTCTGTCACTTGGGTTATCCAGCTTGTGATCCAACTGGAATAGCCAATCATTGATTGATTTTGGGTGATATTTGGATAGAAACATCTTTCTACATCATACCTGTGCCATTTCTGGAAAATTACTCATTTGGTTGTCTCTATTTTCCACATAGACACTGTGGCAAATACTCCCTGAAAGGTGGGACTGGGAAATGTCCCATCCTATTTTGGAGCACTCTCCAGCCACAGTGTCAGGATGTGATGTGTCTCTTCCTTGCTCTGCACTGATGTATGCCTACTGGTGCAAGTTTATAGGCTTCAGAGGAAGATAATTCCTGGGCAGATGAGCAGCAAACTACTTTCCTATATCCCCCTTTCCTTCCCACTGCAGGGAAGAAGCAGCTGGGAAGGCTCAGGGCCTTGGGAAACTGCAGCCACAAAGGGACCCTCCACTACTGCCACTGCCATATTTTCTGTAAAAATCCCCTTGCCCAGGATTCTTCTCCTGGGAAGCTGAGAAGCCTCAGAGAAAAAGGAAAACAATAATTATCTCATTGGCTTTTCCTGTGTTTTGCTGCTTTCAAATGTGTTTGGAGATTGTTTCATTGGTTTCATGTGAATAGTTTTAACTTAATGACCAATCACAGTTAAGCTGTCTTGGGACTCTGGAAGGAATCACAAGTTTTCATTATTATCTTTTGAACCTTCAATAAGTATCCTTTCTGTATTCTTTAGTATAGTAGAATAGAATAGAATAGAATAGAATAGAATAGAATAGAATAGAATAGAATAGAATAGAATAGAATAGAATAGAATAGAATAGAATAGAATAATAAATTAGCCTTCTAAGAACATGGAGTCAGATTCATCATTCCTTCCTGTCTGGGGAACCCAACAAATACAAGACACCACTGCAGTAGTGGAGGGATAAATGATAACTGATATATTATTTTAAGCTGGTTTGGTTCTTTCCTTGATAATATGGCTATTGAAAATCCAGTGTTTCAGATTGTTCCTTCCCATCCAACTTTCTAGCTGTCTTTGTAGAAGAAAATCCAATTCTCAGTGAAAACCATGCATTTTTCTCCTGAAAAATGCTCACAAAGTAAACAATTGTGTTTGCAAGCAGCTCCACAAATTTTGCATCCTACAATGAAAGTAGAGGGAAGCAGGACTGGATGGGTCCTGACCACTGGCCACAGAGGCCACTGGGTGCCCTGATGTGACCTGGCACTTCCAGGGAAGAACAATCCCACAGGGAGGACTCTGTGTCCCCAGAGAATGATCTATTTTGAAACTCTAAGCAATACCTCCAGTTCCTCATACTACTGGACTATAATCATCTTTTTATAGATAAATGAGCAAACTTTCTGAGCCAAGAGTAATCATTAAAGAAGAGCCTCTTAAGAAAAACCAAAGTCCACTGTCAAGGAAAGACAACAACCCCTAAGTTTAACAGGATTTCTGGAAGACATAGTTTTCACTGCATTTCTTTTGCTCCAGAAATTTACTTTTTTTCAATAAACTACTTAGCACTTCTTTTTCGCCTATCCAATCAAATGTGACTTAAATCCTCCGGTGCCTATTTCTATGAATTTTTCACAGCTTGATATTGAAAAGTATTGAAAAGATATAAGACAATAATTTAGCTATGTATTAGGATGCAGCAAAATAGTTGGGTATTTTTAGCAAAATATATTATTCACATAATTTATTCTACTATCTGCATTTTTAGAAGGAAAAAAAAAATCCTTCAATACTGCACAGGTATTTATTTACCTGACAGTTGCACTTTAAATGATTTCTAGTGGAAAGCAATATACTAAACAGAGAAATTTTCTGGCCTGGATGTTAGAAATCTTTTCCTTACAGAAACACATGTAATGTTTATTTTTTGTAATAATATTTAGAGGCTGTTGCTGTTTATGGATACTATGGAAAGTATACATATGTGAGGAAATCTTAATTTTGTAAGTTAAATCAAGTGTATTTTGTATGTATAGATCTAAGCATTTAGAGTAGCACCAACAAATGGATATCAAATTTACCTCTGAATTGATATTATGTTAAAGAATGACACATTTATAACAGTGGACACATCTCAGACTCAAGTACTGGACTTCAGCATCAAAATAAGAGCAGAAGATGAAAAAATAGTAAGTAATTTAGGAATTCAAAACTAACTTTTCCTCTTCTCAGTACTAGTGACCAGTCAGTCTTGGATCAAGGGTCAGGTCCTGGATCTGTTACACATGACAAATCTAGCAGATTAACTCAGCTGAAGCCAGAAAAAACGTTCATGATCTGATCACTGACCATCAGACTACATGATTCTAGTCTGGCTTCACACAGGGATGATTCTATCCTCTCAAACTGGCATTTACTCCAAACTGAAAGCTCTCACTGCAAGGAGAAAAAGAAGAAAAAAGGACAAGAAAAAAGGGCAACGTAGCTGTGGGGGTGAGAGCATTAGGCAGAGGTGTCTTCAGCTTCCTCCTAGGGAACTGCTTGTAAATATGCACCATGTACACATACAGCATCACTTTTCTGCATTTTAGGATAAATTATTTTAATAATATAAATATAAAAAAGTATATATAACTGCATTTTAGGATAAGGCAGGTGTGTCTCACAAGTGCTCAACTCTCAAGCCAGTAGAATGGAATAAAGGTTTGTCTTTTCCCTGCCAAACTGAAAGATGCAATGATATATATATATATATAGAGAGAGAGATATAGATATATAGATATATATATCTATATATAGATATATTTCCCCTCAAAAGGCTTATGTTCCCCACAGACAGGGGCAAAAAGGGATAGCAGCTCATGGAAAGGAGCATTCCTTGCAAGTTTTCCTGCCTGACTGCAGCAAGTCAGGCTGCAGCTCATTAGTCACACCCTTAACTTTGCTATCCTCAAGTGCCTTTTTCACATGTTGAAATGGGGCCTGACATAGAACCTCAGATGCATAGAGCCTGGAGTGGAAAAGTGAAACACTCAACTTGGAATTTCTAGTCAGATTCTTGGTCAGATATTGAAAGAGGTATTGAACCTTCAAAAAGTGAAGGTTCTTCCTTGGGTTACCCTGGCTAAAAATTAGTTTCACAAGAGTTGGCATAAATAAATTTAAAATAATCTTATTATTTCAGGGAAATAAAAATATCAATTATTTCCACATAAAGAATAACATCATGACAGAAAAACAAGTGTTTCCTTATTATTTAAAAATATTTTTTCTACAGAAATTTTATATCTAAGTTATTTTATTTTTTTCTGTGTGAGATTTAGCCAAAATTATTTTTCTGAACAACCCCGTGACATGATCCTGAAAATGTGTCAGAAGACTATGGCATGATAAATACACAAATTGACATTCCTAGCTTGATTTTCAGTTTGTTATTCCATTATTTTTTTCCTACTTTATGTAAAATACTACAATTTTAAAAATCCCCACTTTTCTGCTGGAAAAAACATTTGTAATTTTAAAAAAATTTCTGCAGGCTTACATTTATGCCAATAGGAATTTTTACACTACACTTATTTTCCTAGAATGGATATTACAGGGATCTTCCACTTACAGTTTCTTTGGTAACATGACTAGGAGAGAAACCTTCTGACTCAGATGATTATTTTTTCATTTGCTTTATATTTTCATTTTTTATCCCAGGCTTTAGACACAGTTTCCCCAGTGCAGAACTCAATATTGAGTTCTCTGCCCACTCAACATTGTAAGACTGATGAGGTCTTATCTAAATAACACATGTTCAGCAGCTCAAATTTAAGAAGAAATACCCTCAAGTTTGAGGGTATTCACTTGATGTCCCTGTGCTCAGGCCAGATCAATCTATGATTTTCCTACAAACTGCATACAAACACCATTAAATTAGCATCCTGCCAGACTGGGTTGATGGTTGACCCTAGAAACTCCATGTTGTAAATGGCATAGCTCTTGCCTGAGACATTTATTAATAAGACCCTGTAGGCATAAAATAAAACATGCAGAAAATATCCACATCCACACTTATAAGGAGAGAAGAGCAAAAAGCGGGGGGGAAAGGTAAAAAATCCCACCCTCTCAAAAGAAGAGGAATGCTTGGCTGTTTTTTTGAGAGTGCAACACTCTAAGGCATTTGGTCTGTACAAAAGAGAAATATTAACTAGTGATGGTTGCATACTGGGAAGGAGTTGTGTGAAAACTCTCAGCTTGTAACCTGCACTGACTCTGATCCACACCATGGAACATGGTTCACTGCTGTCTCCTCTGGCCCCTCCATCTCACCACCCACAGGTCACAGGTTACACAGTGGTGTGCCATAGCAACTGCTACATCCATATCCTGGCTTTCACACATTTGGGGTCATAGGTCCCAAACCTGCACTTCATATTTTTAACTTACGTGGACTAAAAGCTTTTTCTCTGCATGCAGCAGTACCTTTAAAGAAGTACCTTTGGTTTGGATTTTCTGTTTGTTTTTTTCAGCTCACATTTGGCAATAAAAGGGGAATTTCAGCTTCCCCCTTCACACTCAGTCTCATCAAAATCAACTATAAAATTGCACAATCTCTACTGCACACATGGGCAGAAGAAGTCCATCTGAGCAACGGATGGGAACAGGCAAGACTTCAGGTCTGGACACATACTAAGTGGCTACTGACACAGCAAAACCACCTCTATTTACCAATGACTTAAGAGATATGGGGGTCCATCCCCCACCAAGACAAGGCTGAAGAAAAGAACTTCTTCTATTTAAAACTCTCCCAGGTTACGTAATTTCTTTTTTAAAATTTTCCTCACAATACACTCTCCACCCTTCCTTCAGGGTTGTGACTGCACACACTACCTCTCTGTACAAGTTCATCCTTCAGGATGACAAGTAATTTCCTGCTTCTTTGGGAAATGTATTGTTATGGCATTAATGGGGATAAAATGAATGTTCAATTATTTAAAACAAAAACACAAAAGGAAAACCTAGTAATTGAAGTTTAAAAATTATGCCAAAGACATAGTTAAGATAAATGTTGCTGTTCAGTCTGGTTTTCTATGATTCTGTAGTTCTGTAAGTCCAACCAAGTTTTATATGGATAAATAAAATAAGTAATCTCTCACATGAACCCATAGAAGCTATATTGTCTTTGGCATAAGTTAGTTAAAAATTAGTTTCTAACAGAAACTCACCCTCAGACAGTGCAGCACAAACCACACATCTGGAGGTCCACTGGGTTTCCAAACACACCAAGGCTGAACTACAGCAGCTGGGGAGGAGCGCCATAATTAGTTTTAACCATTAAACACTTCAGTTTCTTATGGCCACTGTAAGTTCCAGAGATTCTACCAAGGAGCACACTTAGCATCTCAAAGGACAGCTGCAAAGCCTATTGCTGGCATTCAGGATCAGTTTCTAACCATATGAGGAAACTGCTTCTCTGAAAATGAACTCACTAGTGAGACAACAGGTTTGTACACTGAGCTTCCCTTCCTTTCTCTCCCTTTTTTTTCTCTATTGCTCTCATTTCATTATTTAAAAATGCTGAGACGTTAGAAAAGCCTTGGATCATGTCAATGTGCCAGGCTAATGTTTAACCTTAAACTTACACATTACAGATAAAAAGGGACTGTACTACAGATTTCACAGCTAACTCCCTTATTTCAACTTGCCTGGCAGAAGCACCCACAGTACTTGGGTCTACGTGTATTCCTCCTTAACTCATCCTTAGCTACCTTTTTTTTTTTAATTCCTTAGAACAGAACTGGATTAGAAAAAGTGTTCTGGCTGAACACTCTTCCAGTTTATTTTTTGTCATTGCTGAGCTACAGATAAGATTCAGCTTTGCTGTCAACAGAGTCAATCTGGTCAGAGCAGCAGACACAGTAAACCAGAACCTTCCATCAGAGAATTATACAATTGGTGCAATGCCAAACTTTGTAGCTCCAGAAGTCAAAAAATTTGTGACTTGGGACTATATTGTTTTTGCAGCACTATTTTTAGTCTCTGCCAGCATTGGAGTATTTTTTGCAGTTAAAGAGAGGAAAAAGAAAACTTCAAAGGAATTTTTGGTGGGCGGTAGGCAGATGACATGTGGACCCATAGCTTTTTCTCTTACATCAAGCTTCATGTCAGCAGTGACAGTCCTGGGGACACCCTCCGAAGTTTATCGCTATGGGGCATCCTTCGTGCTCTTCTTTCTTTCATATACACTTGTCATCATTTTTACTTCTGAACTTTTTCTACCTGTTTTTTATAGATCTGGCATCACAAGCACTTACGAGGTAAGTAAAAATCATAAAATAAAGGCACTATTTATCATATATTTTTTTAGAGAAAAATCTTTGACAGAAAGCTTTCTGCGGTGTTTTACAGAAGAAATATATTGATATATGAATTATTTTTAAAATAATTTGCATTATTTAAACTAGTTATTTATATTGCATAAGCTGAAATCCCAATCTAAGGGTCAGAGCTCCTTTTACGCACATATAGCACAGACAGGATATGGGTTCACACACAGCACCAAATTAAGCTACAGCTGGAAAATATTTAAGCGTATCCAAATGCTTCTGGTCTTTGAGTATTCTGCTCTGGTTTAGAGAGGCAGACTTTAAGAACAACATTCAATACTACCCAATTCAAACTTAGTCTAGATATGGTAATTTTGGCCAGTTACTATATTTAAGTAGCTGTGGTGGGAAGAAGAGAAAGAAGGTGGCAGGCTTGTTCAAAAAGATAAAGAAGAAAAAAAAATAGTCAGGGCTGGAGAATGAATTCAAGCATTCTCTAGGTAAAGAAATTAATGACTTTTGAATTTTTGTAGAGTTTTTTGCCTGGCATTTTCTCTGGAACACATTTTTTCCTTTATAACACAGTTGAGTAGCAGCCCTTATAAACTGCACATCCACAGGACAGTTACTGACATTTGGGATGGCCTATTACCTCAGTCAGCTCCTTCAAGTTTGGTTGCTCCTCTCTGGGCAGTTTCAACTAGGCATGAATTGGATGACGAAGCTGGGTTCCTTCACAAGTAACCTTCTGGTAACAGAAAGGCTGCTTGAGCTCACTGAGCCCAAACCCAGGGAAGGAAATTTGGTCAAAAAGATCTGCCTGGGTATTTGGAAATACTTTCAGGTCAGTGAAGAGCAAAATTGACCATTGCTGCAAGTAATTGCATTTTCTAGCTGGTTTTGATACAATGTCAGAGAATGAATTATTTTTGTCATGTGAAGCAGCAAAAGGGTTATTGTAAATGGAGATACCCTTCAAGCATGCTGCAAAGATGACTGTTGGCTTCACAAATTATTTTTAGAAATAGATCAAGTTACATAAATTAGCCATGTATTTATATGGCAGACTGTGGGGTTTATTACGCAAGAAACACAAGATCAGCATGAGAAAAATGAAAAAGAAAAAGATACTTTGTCAGTAGGAAGTGCACAGCTAAGAGACTTGTAAAAGAGAGAAAACTTGTACAGGCCATGCCTGGTGTCTGGGGGGCACATGGGACTGTGGCCCAAGAAGAGCCTCCCTGCATGGGGGCTGCCATGGGGCAGAGAGACTCTGCCAAGACCCCAGGTAGTGATTCAGCCTTAAAACCTGGGCTTTTGGGTCTAGAGATCCATTCACATCTGAAGTTCTTTTGAAGGTGGCAACACCTCTCCACATCCTTGAGCCTGGAAGTCCCTAAGATCCTCCTTCATGCCTCTCCATAGTGGTGATGTGCAGATTTGGCTTTAGGCTGAGACAAAACAAGGGAGAAAGCCAGCTCAGCTCCCGCACCAGGAAACTCCATGCTGCTGCTTCACCATCTGCTCCACCTCCACTTTTGGCACTACTGGAGTCGATGCTATTTCTGCTAGAGATGAGCTCAAGTTTCCTCGTTGTAGAGCTGGAATATACCTTCATTTGAAGTTAAAATTTCTTTGTAGTTCTTGGAATCTTCCAGTTATTCCTGGTGCAAAGAAGGCACTGATTACTGCAACCCAATTTAGAACTTCACCTGGTAGAGATGAGGAGATAGATTTCTTAAATGTAATTATCATTCTGTCTAATGACAATCTTGCTCTTCTCATTAGCTGCTCACAGCAGCAGGGCCAGCTGCCAGGAGTACTTGCACAGTAAGGTGTCACTTGGGGCAAACAGAAGGGTAACAGCTGTGTCACAGATGCTACATGTGCACTTTACTGAGATCACGCTTTTTCCTAGTATTTGGAGTTAAGATTTAACAAGATTGTCCGTCTTGCTGCAACACTGATTTACATCCTCCAGACGGTAAGACAACATTGACTCTTTTTTTATACTAATTTCACTCAACATTGATTTTCACAGACTAGTCCCATACACCACATTTTTTATAATGAGATGTTTTAATGAGTACTCTTTTTTCTTAGTTTTTTCACTTGAACTATGAATGCTAAAAAGAAAGTAAGATTGTATTTTTAACTGTCTAACTGCCCTAACCTTTCCTGTTTAGTATTAAGAATGCCATTTTAGTCGTCTTTAACACTCTTTAGCAGTATTTAACACTCTTTAGCTGTCTTTAACACATGTTGGGCTGTATTCTCACAGCACATTCTTGGTCACATTACGTTCACTGGAAGCCTCTCTCTTCCCAAACAAGTGGATTCTGTCTTTCTTGAGAAGCTGGTCAAGCTTCACTGGGTATGTTTAGTTACCCATTCATGACACTGAGGTGAAGTGTCCTGTTTGAAAACTGCTGTACGAGGTATCCTGGGCAGATGCCCTGCTAGTTGTGGTCCCATGATGGGCACTGCTCTGACCATCTTGAAAGATTACATTATTTGTGTATTTAATGGAAAGATAGGACTTGATGGGAGATTAGGAGACATTTTCATCTGTATTAATTCCATTTTAATTATTCCCAAACCTTTGGCAATAGATCTGAATGCTTAGTGACTTTGATGCTTTGTTTCTCCATCAGTTCTCTCAGATCTTACACTTAAAAGGTATTGAATCAGTTACTTTGAAAGGGATTGAATGGGAAAATGAAGATTTAATTTCTAAGATCGACGCAACTTTATTTCTGTATCACTATTTGTGTTATCTGGAGATATCCTTTTTCTATTTCATGAGGATATTTTGTAACATACTTGTCTTAGCAGTAGAGAAACAGGTAATATAAAGACAAATAAGGGTCCTCCCCTCAGAAAGGAACTAAACACAACATTTTAATTTTTAAGGGCTGGAACAGAAAGCCATAGTACAATACAAGCTGATCTAAAGAAACCGTAGATCTGGTATTTTGCTCTGAGCCCTACTCTAAATACAAGTTCTATCACTGAGCATTCAAATACATCATTTTTCTCCTTCAGATCCTTTACACAGGAATAGTGGTCTATGCTCCATCACTGGCACTCAACCAAGGTGAGTTCTTATGCTGCACTACACTGCTACCCCAAATAACCACACCAGAGGGACTGCTTGACTAAAAGAAGTAACAAAAATAGATAAAAACCCAACCCTGCTCAAAGGTGCTATAAGAAGGTTTTTGCCTTCACCTCGTAGTTCCACATTTCTGACTCCCGAGGTTCCTCTCACACCCAAACATTAGCAGGAGCCTCGTGGTTGCTCTTCTGTTCTCCTTCCCACTCAGTACCGCCTGAAGAGACCTGAAGCAAACAATTTCCCAACATCCTGACAAAGTCCACAGTACAAGCTGATGATCCAAGACCATACTATGCACTTTGATTGCCCCCGTTCCTGTCTCTTGTGTTCAGGTTTCCATGGGAATAGCTCTTTTCCCTGCAGCCAGAGATGAATGCTGTTCTGCTGTCTGCACCTAGACTTCTTCAATTAATATTTGCAAACTAGGAATAAAGCATCCATCACCATAGGTGGGATTTGTAATTTTGCTGTCATAGGGCACAAGGAATCATCATGGCCCAAATCCTGATTTTACCAAAACTGACTGGGAAGTGACTGTGAAGCTTTTTTCTTTGTTCATTATCTGAGTTGCATTCAGACTGATCCCACTGCTCACACAGTGCCAAATTTTCTAATTTTCTTCCTTTGTCACTGAATTCCATGTGAAAGTTCTCATTCATTATTACACCATACTAACTTTGCTAATAAGAGAACCTTTACAAATAGCTTTCAGTATCAGCCAAAACAAAATCTGTGCATTTTGTGTAAAGAAACTTTATGAAGCAAAATGAACACAAAAATTTGTTTTAATGAAGCTCATTTTAGCATTAAGTCATTCTTAAATGCAGGTAATGGAATTTCTTAGGGCTTGGGTTTTTTTCATCTTAGGATTTTTGGGAATCTCTGAAGAACTTGGTTTCTCAAGACAAAGTTCTGGACTAAGAACAGAAGTGAAGCATTGCTTATAAAGCTCTGTCCCGTCAGAATGACATTTTTGCTTTATGCAAGTATTCTTACTTTTGCTTGAAAGTTAGTTAATTTCAATTCAAAAGAAAACAACAATGAAAAACAGTACCCAGAAGTTCTACAAAACTTGAACAATCCAGCAAAGCTCCTAATAGACACGAAAGATTAAAGTTAGTAATTGCTCCTATCCTTCTAAAGCTAAAGGATTACAGCTCTTCTGCTACCTTCCAGATGGCTCACACCCATTTCACTAACAATTTTGTTTTCATTGGTTTCACAGTCACTGGATTTGATCTCTGGGGCTCTGTAGCTGCAACAGGAATTGTCTGCACTTTTTACTGCACTCTGGTATGTAACAGACATAACTGAATACTTGGAAGACAGACAGTTAATTCAACCATCCTTTAAACAGGACACACTATCAGAGAAGGATGGCTCCTGTGGAGAACACAGAGATAAATTTCTTCCACATTCTATGTTATAAGGAAGTCTATTTGGTGGAAAAAAAAATCCTCTCTAATTCTCTGCTGTATGTCTCTATGTTTAAACCAGACATCTTGGGACAGAGCCCAGATAAGGAGGCAATATGCTTCCCCTGTCTTCTTTTGAGAAGATGATTCTTATCTTTTACAAATTATAAGCTGAAAAATACTGCAATGAAAATTGTGCTCAAGAACAAAGCACTAAAACCTAGGAAGGATAATCAACAGGTCAGCTTTACTTTTAAGTGGAAGCAACGTGAGACTCCAAATTCCAAACCAGATATATTGTATAGATATTTGCAGCGAAGCAGCAGAGCCCTGTGGCTCAGGACACAAACTCATTGCCATTCTCATTGCCACTAAAGATTTTTTTCAATATACCACTCCACTCCTGTTGAGAACACTTATTATGTGCTCTAGCACTGATTTGATCAAATATGAAAGCTATGGAAGATGAATAGCAAATTTTCTGGAGATATTTTTCTGCGTTGGGCTTATTGTGGGCTCTGAGAACATATGGAGTCCTATGGGATGTAGGAACAGGCCAAAATTCCCTAAGTTCCACACCATCATATGTTCTTCAAATGCATGTAAAGGAGGCAGTAAAAAAGCTTTTAACTGAAAGTCAAATATTCTTCTGTGCCTGTGAACAAACTATTTAGGCTGTGAAATTTTCTGACCTGCAAAAATACACACTTTGTGGGAGAATACAGAGCCCTGATTTGCTGGGTGCTGCACATACAGCTCAGAAGCTGTCAAAATAAGGAGACTTGATACATTTTTTCAGTACTTGAGGAACAGGAAAGAAGATTGGGGGTGTACAGTTTCTCTTTGTTCTAGGGAGGATTAAAAGCTGTTGTCTGGACAGATGCATTTCAAATGGTTGTTATGGTGGCTGGCTTCGTGGCGGTTCTGATTCAAGGCACTAGTCTGAACGGTGGAGCAACCAAAGTCTGGGAAGATGCCCATGAAGGATCTCGGCTAAACATATTTGAGTAAGAAAAAAATTATGCAAACCATTCCTCTCTGCATATTTATTGTTTAGAAACCATACCCTCAGTAAGCCAAAAATACACAGACTTGCTATTAAACAACCCTGGTAACTCAGAGAAGTCCATTCCTCATCTCTTCAGCTACTGGCAGTGCATTTAGGAAAGCTTTACTCTTTCAAGAAATCAAAGGTCTGCTGAACTGAAGGGGAGATTTGCCATTTTTCCATGTGTAGCTACAAATGCAGCCCAATTACTCCTTCCAATTTCATACACAGAATATTCTGAGTTGGAAGGGATCCACAAGGATCAACAAGTCCAGCTCTTAAGTAAATGGCCCATAAAGGGATCAAACATGAAACCTTGATGCCATTAGCACCATCTTCTAGTCAACTGAGCTAATCTCAGTGGCTAATTGTATATATCTTTCATTTTCTATTCATAACAGACACTATGTTTACTTGCACTCACCACAGCAGCAGGCAATAGTGCACCAGTGCACTGGGATAGAAATCTGATCCTCCTTTGGCTGTTTGGGGCATTTGTTGGTTAATCAAGGCAAGTCAGTGACAGAATCCAGCAGCAAGGTCAAATGTTATCTACTGTCCCAACCAAGATAAGGAAAACTGCAACGATTACACATTCAAGACAGAAAAATATGTTGTACAAGTTAGACTTGCAGAGTAGCAGAATTTTGTTAGATAACACAGCAGCTGAAGTAATTTCTTGTAAAGGAAGTTGTAATTATTATTATTAATTATAAAAAATTAATTACAAATAAAATTATTAATAATTATTAAAAATTATTACTAAAACTGTGCTGGATTTTTTTGACTTTGGTAAGCAACCTTGTTCCTTACAGAAGATGGGGTCCCAGACAGGACAGCTTGTAGGTGCTACAATACGACACAGGTCGGATGTCTGAGCATAAGCACCCTTAAAAATTTGATTAATCTGAATTAAGTGATCCTCTGACTATGTCTGAATGATATTTGTTTATCCTGTCTTGAATACAATAAGTTCCAATATAAAAGTAAAAAAACTTCCAAACCTGAACACATCGGATGCCGTCTGTTCTGGAAAACCCTATTACCAAATCAGAATTTTTTGATTCAGGGGGTAGGACATGCCAGATAGTTCTGAAAAATCACCTACCCCTTGCTGAAAAAAATATGTTTAAATAAAAAAAATTAATTGCTTCTTTCTTTCTTTCTTTCTTCTAGCTTTGATGTTGATCCTTTGAGACGACATACCTTCTGGACAATAGTTATTGGGGGAACATTTACCTGGCTAGGGCTCTATGGAGTCAATCAGTCCACAATACAGAGATGCATTTCCTGCAAATCAGAAAGGCATGCTAAACTGTAAGCTACCTGTCATTAACCTATTCCTGCAATCAATTAAGAATTACACTAAGTTTGTCAGCTATACTGAAAACATATATTTATATGATAAATAAATATTGGGATGCCATTAGGTGGTAGTAAGTTAATTTTGCTCTGACAGTCTTACTACCTTTGGCTCAAAGTGACTTAAGTATATGCAGAGGAAAAAGAGAAATCTATCTCTTGCAGCTTATCAATTTATGATCAGGCTGACAAACTAATCCTCAGAAAGAGAGTATGGCAAAGATGGCAACACAGAAGTTGTGCTATCTACAACCTCATTGCAAAAATGTATCTATTGGAACTGTGTTTATGTTATACAGGATTAAAGATTGTTATTGATTTAGTGGAGTACTACAGTACAAGGTATTACCTAAATAAAAGTAAATCTTAATTTCTTAAAATTCTGCAGTGTCAGAATAATCAGAATCAATGAAGAACAAAGTGAATCTTCACAATATAGATAATACGGGTCTCCAGCTTGCTACCTGCCTCAACTTCAGCAGTAATATATTCATTACTAGACATATTTTACTAAACAATCAGATTTTTTTCACACACCTAGGGCCAATTGCTTGCAAATGCAGCTAAAAAATAAAGGTGATCATTTTTTCCTTTTTCAAACAGTTAGCTTTTTTGCTGACTGTAAACCCATTAATTTCTCTGAAGGTCATGACTGTCTATATGAATTCATCCTGTAGATAATTTGGTGTCTGAAAAGCATTTAGAAGTCACACTAGGGAGAACATCACCAGTAACAAGTTGGGTTAACCTCTGTTTCCTGGTAGCACACTCTGAACTGTGTGCAATAGATCTTGTGCAAGGTGTGTCCAAACATGATGTGAGCTCTGTAAATCCTGGCAGCTCTCAGAACCTGCAGGATTGCTGACCCACAGCCATACAACCTTCCCAGCAGAGGCTGTCACCCACATCCATTCATGGAACACCAAAAAGCCACCAGGACTGTTACTGTGCACAGTAACATTGGAAACGATATCCTGTGTGCTCTAAAGGGAGAGCAGCATCAGCATCTCCCAACAGGCAAACATCTGTTCTTACAAGGGACAGGCATTACAGACCCAGTCCTCAGTGCAGCCCATTCTACGTCGAGGTTACTTGACTCTCCCAGCTCTGTGGAGTTGCTTGGAAACTTTATCCTTGCCCTATAGCATAAAGCTGGTGTACTTTTCCTTTTTTTTCATCTTGCTTTGAATTATACAGCCAGTTTGAATTATATAACCAATAGGGATTAAAAGATCTCCCGAAAAAGTTCAGAATAAGTATCTTATAACAACTTTTTAAATTATCTTCCATTAAACAGTTTCCCTCTTTTGCTCTAGGGCACTTTACCTGAATTTATTGGGACTTTGGACAGTCCTAGTGTGTGCAGTATTTTGTGGATTGGTGATGTACTCTCATTACAAGAGTTGTGACCCTTGGACTGCTGCTTTCATTTCAGCTCCCGATCAGGTACAGATGTCCATTACAATAGTTAGGAGCTGCTTTGGGCTCAGATATAGCACATATCAGAACAGTTTAATTTTATGCAATGCTCTATGTCCTTTCAGCACTCAGGGACTAAGGTGGGTGCCAGATCAGGGCTATAACTATCTATTCTGGCACTCCTGCAGTATTATTCAATTGAGTATTTTTCCCAAAAGATATTCCCTTTGCTCAAAATCTGAAACCATGTTATTTGCGACAACATCAGAATTTAGCAACATGCTAATAAACATAAAATACTTTGTTTCCATTACCTTAATTAATTTCTTGTGTTGCTCTCGTGCTCCTTCTATCCCAGCTCATGCCATACTTTGTTATGGACATTTTTTCTTCAATGCCAGGAGTCCCAGGACTGTTTGTTGCCTGTGCATTCAGTGGAACACTAAGGTTTGTGAATCTGAATTGAAATTTTAGCTGTTGATGATAATTTCTTGAGGATCCAGAATGAGGTCAAAACATGAAACCCTAAGAAAAGCCCAGCGGTTTCTCTTAGATCATTCTAGGAAGTAGCACTAGTTCTTTGTTGAATTATGTTACATCCCTGGAAATATTTGAAAGACATTTGGAAGTGGCACTTAGGGGACTTGGTTTAGTGGTGGACTTGACTCTGCTGGGTAAACAGTTGGACTCTGTGACCTTAGGGGTCTTGTCCAACCTAAATTATTCTATGATTATGTTTATGATAAAGTCTAACTCCACATCTCCAGTATCTTTTTATCCCAAATACATTTTAGAATAATGTTACCTAGAATAATGCTACCAATATAAAGAAAGTGTAGAAAAACTGAGTTTAACTTCCCAAAATACTCTCGGGAGCTGCTCATGGTGAAACTATCTTTACTTAAGGTATCTGCCACAATATCATAGTCAGAGGTATAAATATTTTCAGTAAGTCTATCTGAACTGTATTCACCAACAACAGGCTCACTCACCCAGCTAAAAGAGTTGGGCCATGCATGGAGGACCAGGGTGGCAGTAGTGGTGACTGCACATCCTTCAATTTGTGAGGGAGTAAGGTTTTAATTCTGGAATGTGTCTATACTTAAGGTCTTTGCAAACTTGTAAAAGGAAGGGTCAGTTAGGATGTGTTCTTATCTTGTTCCATGCCAGCACGTAGCAGAGCCCCCAGCAATTGCAGAAGCAGCAGGAACCTTCCCAGTTAAAGTAGCACATATGAAAAATACTATGAATCATACAGTTCTTGGGGAACAGTAGTGCTGAAAAAGAGGAAGCATTTCTATATAAATACAACTTGATTCCAGATTATATTGCTTCCTATTTACTTACCATTCTTCTCCCTTTCTACAGCACAGTAGCTGCCAGCATCAATGCTTTAGCAACTGTTACCTTTGAAGACTTGGTCAAGAAAGGTTTCCCTAACATCTCTGAGAAGATGAGCACGTGGATCAGCAAAGGCTTGTGTGGGTACTCCAGATGAGACCCCTTTCTTTAGCAGCAAAGGGCACCGAACAGAGAGACTCCCTCAGAAACAGGAATGTAACACTTTATAAACCCCCCAGGTGAACATCAGCCTGAGGCCTTGGTAGCATCATCAGCACCATATGGCAGAGGAACAAACAGAGACTAGCATGAACAACCCCCACTCAAAATCCTTGGAAAAGTTTGGTCTACTGAACGTATTGGAAAACACTCTTCATAACACAGAAAGAATGTTAATGTAGTTATTACCATATTACTCTATAGTAGTATTTATTTAGAGTAATACAGTAGATAATTTATATTCAGAGTATTGCATAAGCAGGTTATTCAGCTTTTCAGAGAACAAAATATGAAAACAAAAAAATAAAAAACCCCACGAAACATCATCAACATATCAAGCATCCAACATTATTTTAATTTTTACAATATTTGTTACAATTATTGCAGTCAGATCATAACCCTTTTATGAATACCATAATAATACCATAAGAATTTTATTAAAATTCATTAATATAATGAAAGCACCAAACCCATCTATTTTCTCTCTCTCTAACTGCTTCTAGTCGTCTCCCCTCTTGTTTTTCCACTTACTACTTAGTTTTTTCACTCTGGACCTAGAAAGATAATTTTTATGTCTGAAACCAGGTGTGCTAGCACAGAAGTTTTGGCTGGCTTTACTCAAGGCTGCTGTATACAGACTTTCACCTACCATAAAATTAAAACTGGTGTCAAGGGAAGAAAGCCATGCTGTTTTATCATTTCTCAACTCATTTATGAGATTTTTCAAAAGTGATACTTAAAGGCAACAGACACATTCCTATATGAGGCATTACTTCTAAATTAATTTCATTGCTATTGTTCTACTTTGTAAGAAATATCAATCCACCAAAAACCCAACGAGACTTCATACAAGCCACTGCTGGGTGTGTATTGGTCTACTCTAAACACCCAATAAGAAGTGCCAATTCCTCTCTGCTGGCTGGTCACCTCAGACACTACTGAGCTGGAAGCCATCCCCACCATTAACCAGCACTGAGAGCCTCCCTACCTTACCTTTTCCAGGTGTACTGTACGGTGTCCTGTGCACTTCCATGGCTGCAGCAGCATCGCTGCTGGGAGGAGTCGTGCAGGTATTTCTTGCTTCAGAAATGCAATTAATAGAATAGGAATGAACACAAAATGTAATGAACTGAGCAAATAATGCTGCCAGCTCTGATGGCTACTAGATTACCCAAACCATTTCTGTGGACATTTTGCGGAGAGGAATAAAAGTAGGGAAAAAAAAATCCCCTAACTCCTTCACTATTGACTCACTGCTAGGAAACAATACTGAGCACAATTCTCTCTTTAACTGTGCCCTGAAATTACTACCTCTCCCTTCTCCCTCACCATTTTCCCAGAGAAAATTACAGATCAAAATCAGAACTGGGCATGCTTCCCCTCAGCTGCTGGCCTGAACTCCTCTTTTTTCTCTTCACCCGCAGGCTTCCCTCTCCATCCACGGGATGTGTGGGGGGCCCATGCTGGGATTATTTACTCTGGGGATTGTGTTTCCCTGTGCTAACTGGAAGGTAAGTAAACAAAAATCCTGATCTAAAAGATCAAGTTGTTTTTTGGTTAAAACTCAATTTTGAAAATTGTTTAAGTCTTTGAGCAGCTTTTCAGATTTAGTGCCTGAGGATCTAAGATCTATTTATATGTGCCTTTTCCCTGCCTAAATTCATCCTGCTGAATTTAAGTCTACCCAGTTGTGGAATAACTGGTTATTAGATTCACAGATTCGCACTGGTTATTAGATTCACATGAATCCAATAACCAGCTTTCTAAATTTTTTAAGCTTTCTAAACCAGCTTTCTTATTTTTTTTCCTGAGTTTCATTAAGAAGAAAAAATTATTCAATACTTGCCCCAGCTTTGGGATGCACAGAGGGATTTCAAAAGCTTTGCCTTCAATCTTTCACTCAAAACAGAAAGATTGAGCTCATTCCATATTGCCCCATCAGGATTTCCATCAAGGCTAGCAGAGGTAAAAGTAAAATCTGTATCACAGCTTTAAGCACACTTCTGCTTTAGCTTTAATGAACAGAGAGCACTAAAAAACCATGTTTTATAGCTTAGTTGAGAGAGAACAGAATTTATTTACACCATAACCCATCATTACCTACTCCTGGCTAATTCACGTTCACAGAAAAGCACTTTGCACATACCATCTTTAACAGTATCTTTCCATACTTTCCAAGGGTGCTCTTGGAGGCCTCTTAGCTGGGATCAGCTTGGCTTTTTGGGCTGGTACTGGCTCTTTCATTTACCCTGCACCACCAACAAAGTCCATCCCTCTGCAGCTGTCTACCCTCAACTGCACCCTGGCTAACAGCACCGAGGCACTGCTAACAGCAGCTCCCACGCTGGCTCCAGAGAGGTATTTTTCCTATTGTTACCACTTGAGCCTATGCTTTGCCAAGTGTGCCCCCCAGCCTGCAGCTGGGGTGCAGGCAGTACTGACAGGGCAGGCTGGAAGTGCAGACTGGTGCCTGCAGACTGGTGCCGGATGTCACACCAGCTGCAGCTTGAGCTGCATTGTGCTGGCTCAGTCAGGCAACAACTTAAACAGAACTGATGCTCGTCACTAGCTGCTTTTGTCACCTCTTCACAGGCCTCTGCTGGCAGACACCTGGTACTCCCTGTCCTACCTGTACTTCAGTGCCATTGGCTGTGTGGGCTGTGCCATCACTGGGCTGTTGATAAGCTTTATAACAGGTTGGTGTTCTAAACATACATAGACATATATATATTCACACATATATATAAACAATCATACCTCTGCATAAGCTGACTCAGTTGTTAAAAAAGCTTTTTAAAAGTTTAGTAGGTGACTTGAGACACAGACTGAGGGCACAGGCTCTGATCCTGCTCCCCAACCTCATGGTCTGTGGTCTGAGGTTCCCAAGGCTCATAGCCAGCTATCCATGGACTCACTTATTACTATTTTCTTTTTGCAGGACCTAGTAAAGGAGAAGACATCCCACCAGTGTTAATTAAGCCAGTCTGCGACTTGTTTTGCTTTTGGTCCAAAAGACTCAAAATATTTCTCTGGTGTGGTGTGCAGCACGACAGCCTGGAGGTGAGTGCTGAGCCCATCAGGTCAGCCCTGCTGTGGCCCAGGAGCCACAGGAACACATGAGGGCATGTGCCCATGTGAGGGCATGGGCTGAACAGAGAAATAAGCAGCCTTCAACAGCTGCCCTTGAACTTCTGCAAGGGATGCTGCAGAAGCAGCACAGACTGGAAATGAAATCAGCCAAACCCTGGTCAGTAGCAAGTTACCTATTGTTCTCTGAGGTTTTTTTCCTATTGTTCCCATTTTCATCAAATATGGGGACTCAGGCCCTCAAAAAACACAGAGACCTCAGGAAAGCCAGGAACTGATGCCTTGGGAAGCTGACCTAGAGCAGAGGCTGGATAGAGCTAAAGAATAAAGCAGGGATTTATTCAAAGGATCTCCTCCATGGATCCACCTTGGGCAGCACCAGAGCCCAGCCAGGGCTGCACCCAAGATGAACCAAAATGGTCCCAAAATGCTCATGGGGTCCCTCACTTTTTTAAGTTCTGCTCCATTTGCATATTGGAGCTAATTGTCCAATTACAGCTTTAGCCCATGCAGTCCCATCCTGCTTGTTTTTCTCTCTTCAGTCCTTGTTGGTTGTGCTCTTGGGCCTGAGATTTGGATCATTTGTCCTTGGTCCCAAGGTAGAAAAAGAATTGCTTTGTCTAGCTGCTCTGTGAAGAGCGCTTACCAACACTTCATATGAAGCTCAGAACTACACACTAAAGCAGTACAGAATCTGGAAGATATAAAAGCTAAAACCCGAGGCATCAAAACAGGGCCTGACCTCCCTCTCCCTGCTGGGACAAAACTGCACCTTACATCCTACACAGTTCACCAAGCTATCACCTTCCACCAAGCTCAGAGGAAAGGACTTGAGAACTGACATCCTCATGAAGCTCTCTTGCTGCTCTCATCCCCATCATCACAACCCCTGAGGCTTCTGCCCTCCAGAGCAGCACCAGGGAGCAACAACCAGGCAGTGCTGCACTCACCAACATCTGAGCTGCTCCTTCCCAACCTCCTCCTCCTCCACAGCACCAGGGCCAGCTATTCTCCAGGTGTCCCAAAGCTTTGTAGCTCATTAAAAAGGCATACAGAATGAACACCTTTTTCCTTCTTGTGCTGTTTTCATAATTTTTCTTTAATCAAAGGAAAAAAAGCAGTGAATACAGGCTTCAAACTACAAGGGTATTTTCTTTCTTTTTCCAGATGGACTTTGAGAAAAAACTGCCTGAAGCTGCTGCAAATAAAACCAGAACAGATAACACCTTCAAGAACAATACCAACAAAGAAAATAACCACCAGATCCATGGTTACAATTCTGAGGAAAATTCATATACAAATATAAGCAGAGAATCTCGCCTCTAGAAGCTGAGGGACAATGGACATTTAATCAAACTTTAGTTCTTCAGCTTCAGAAATTAAAAACTTCTTTTACTGCACTTACCAGCTTGTAGGTGACCAAGAGGGAAAAGCTGCTCTCTATAGCAATAAAGGCCAGATTTTTATTCACCAATCTCTTGGCAGACCTGGGAAATGATGGGACAATCAGGTTTTGGAAGCACTGCTATCTCAGAAGAAATGTTCCATGAATTTTGTTGTGGAACCTCCCACTCAGACACAGCCGCAATACATCTGCATCATCAAATGCTCTATTCAGCAACTCATCATTGGAGGGAGTGTGCAAAGGTGAACTTGAGATAAATTAAGACTTTGGAGAAGTTTGTGGGATATCTCACTAAGGTGAGTCAGTGAGCTGCCCTCTGATGGAGGGAAAGAAGAGAGGTCAGGCTGAGCCTACACCCAAGTACCACAAAGAGTCTCCTCACAGGAACCCTGTACAGACCAGACTGGTCTTTCAGTCACCAAGATAACTGTGTTTGCTCCCTCTGGGGAATTCAAGTTTTCTTTATAGTTTCTCATTGTAAAAGATATAAAACAGAGTAACAAATTTTACTTTGAATTCAGGATAGTTCTTTACCTGCGTTAGTTTTCACCTCGAAAGGATCAACTTTTATGCAATAAAGAAAATAAACCAACATTTAATGATGATCATGCCTCCTAATTGATAATTCATGCTGAATTTTGAAAAAACAACACAGTCTGACAAAATAATCTGTCTGGTACACTGTCTTGGAAGCAGAGCACATTCAGTGCTCTATTCCAGTGAAACATATTTCTTTGAAAACTTGCTGGTTGAAAATAAAAGCCAACAGATCATCTCTCACCTTGACTAACTTCTGGATATAGTTTTGCAATAAATACATTTGTTTTAAAACAAAATTCACAATTGAGTGAAACAGACTGAATGAAAATATCAAAGACAACTCACGGACCCACCTGAGACATTCAGCTTGTATTTCTTTGAAGAGCCCCTCTGTTGCTTTTGCTTTAGCAGTGACCATCTTTATGATGCAGATATATGTCAATCTGGTCCTTGAAGCTACTTCCCGTGTGTGGGTTCATGCTCTACCCCTGGAAGTGGTCCCAGGATTTTAATCAGGGAAAAGAAACAGCAGCCTGTAAATGATACTCCCTTGCTTGCCTGGAACAGTTTGTCAAGAAACTGAGAACCAAGTCAATATTTGTGTTAATCCTCAATATTTGTGTTAATCCCTTTTACAGTGCTCTTATAATCTCATTAAAGCTTACAGCTGAGTCTGGCTGCAAGGCAGCTGCTTGCTGTCTCATGTGGCACGCTTTCCCCTCCTGCTTCCACACTTGGGATTGCCAGCAAGGTGAAGAGGGAAACTCAGTAAATGCTACTGGACCATTTATATCTCATGGGCACACACCTTACATTTTCAAACAAACAAAACTAAATCATATCTTTTCCATCAAAATAAACAAACACTTATACAAATATTTCACATTTCCAAAAACCATTATTACTACTTACCTTAACTATCAACTTATACAACTTCTTGTTTCTACAAAAACTGTTAACCCTCAAAAATTATAAACTTAACCTTACAACTATAACAAACAAATATTATCAAATACCCATCTTTTATGAAATTCAAAAGCATTCATGTATCTAATAATACTTTTTCAAATATAATTTTTACTTCTACACACAAAAAAAAACCAATCATACTTACCAACACTTTCTACAAACTTTTTCTTCATTAAATATACCCCCCAAAAAACCAAACAATAACCCCACATACACAAGTCAAAAATTAACCACATTTTTAATAAATTAAAATATTCACCACACTTTTAAAATTCCCAAATTGCCCACAAATGAAAAAATTATTTTAAGAACACACCACACTCTAAAACACATTTTAAAGGAACAACAAAAAATAACCAAAACAACACCTCAAATAACATTAAACAAAACTTTATATATCTTTAATTTTTTTAAATAACCCATTCACAAAACCTAATCCTCCAATTTTAAAACACTTTTCAAATAACACAGAAATGAAATTTTTAAAAATCATCCAATTTTAATCAAAATCCCTAAAACAAAAATTAAAACACCATTTCCATAAATAACTTAAAATAAAAATTCTATTTCCACAAATACAAAACCCAAATAAATCCCTACAAAAAACATAAAACCATATCACACTCAAACTCACACCAACAATACCACAAACAAAAAAAACCCACACAAACATAAACCACACATAAAAGCTACAATTCATATAAAACATTCCCTATTCAACCTACAAAAACTACAAATCTTAAATTTTATATTAATATTTAGACTACAAAAATTAATAATATCATAAAACTCTTTATCAAAAAACATAATATCCATCATAATTTTAAAAATCCTAAAATATATAAATGTATAAAAATTAAGTATTAAAAAACCAACTTAATACCTTATAATTAACCAATCCCTAAAGAAATACTAAAAAATTTACTCTCCACTTCCTGAGCCATTGATCCTTCCAGAGGCAGATCTAGCCTGTCCACTTTGGTTGAAAAACTGAGATTATGAAACTAGGCACAGATAAATCCTAGAAGAGATTAAATTTAAGAAATTGTTAGTCACTAGTAAAAGCAGTACAACATAAATGACTGAAAATTTGAAAACTCAGTCTAGCTGGGCCTTGAGGCCAAAATAATTGATTATTTAATTGTTATAAATTCCTAAGCCAAGTATGACCCTGAAATTACTTTCTTACAAGACTATGGTTTGAATGCTCATAAGCACTCACTTTTCAAGCATAAAATTACTTTTAATTATCTTTCACGATTTGGAATAATAAAGCTCACAGCCTTTTTCAAAGATATCCAAGTTTATTACTGAAAAAAAAAGTAATAATCAAATGTGCATGATACAGCAAGTAGTTGCATTTGTAAATGTAAACCTTGATAAAGTAAACAGCATCCCAAAGACAAATTTATGCCAAAAGTGTCTTACAATAGTTAATCAGATTTACAACTTTTTCGTCAGTGAATTCTTTTACTTCTGGGGTACATAGCTGCTTGTAAAAGCAATCTTAAAACACAAAATAAACTGAAAGCTGACATGCTGGAGGAACTTACAGCTTTTGCACAGAAAAGTAGATTTCTCCAAAAATGCTCTCTGATACTGTAAACTTGTTTCAAATATTACTTACAAAGTGTAGATTTATGAGTAGAAAAAATAGCTGAAATTTTGTTCTTACTGCTTACTTAGAAATCAAGTTGTATTTAAACATTACATAAATTTCAAATATATACACATTTTAAGAAATCTGTTACGATCATGATATTGCAAGTTAGCCAGGACTATCAGAGTAAAAAAAATGACTGAACTATCTTATTCAGTTAGATTTTACATGAGATTATTTCAAAGAACTGAAATTTCAGTGATACTACTCTAGGTAAAAATTATAGCCAACAGTTTGGAAGATTTTCCAATACGAAACTCCAAGTCAATTAAATAGAACAAGAAAAGAAAATGTGATCTGTTTTTTTTATTATTATTATTAACAGAGAAATCATTGTGTTCTCAGTGGTTAAAATCTCTCCAGCTTTAGACTCCATTGGGTTTAATCCTAATTTCTCACCCTGTTGCATCTGAACAAGTAGCTCATGTCAGTAAGGATGCAAACTCCAGAGAACAGCCAGCAATACAGAGGTCGTATCAAGAAGACAGAATGAGCCAGCAGAACTCACAGAAGGTCATTTTGAGTGCAGTGCAGAGGGAATACACCATTACATTTCAAGACTACATCCCAGTCCTGGATTTAAAAAGTTCCTGTATACCATGGAGTAGTGCAGTGATTTCCCTACTGTTCCTTGTTGTGCCATTAGAACTTTGTGCTGTTGTGGTAACATTGTGCTATTGTGGTTATGCCAAG
Organism: Agelaius phoeniceus; assembly: GCF_051311805.1. Lineage (NCBI taxonomy): Eukaryota > Metazoa > Chordata > Aves > Passeriformes > Icteridae > Agelaius > Agelaius phoeniceus. The sequence continues at coordinate 8,088,632 of NC_135270.1, read as the reverse complement.
CTTGTGACAATCCAGGTTTCTAGTAAATGTATTGGCAATGGCAAGATCAGATAAAAATTGTGAAAAGAAATCCATTGTAGAAATTTAAAAATTATACAACTGTGACAGTTTCCAAGGATTTACTGAATTCATCATGAGGTTTGCCTTGCTTCCAAATATCCAAAGAAGGGCATTTAGGATCTATGTGTAGAAAGAGACATAATGGGAAAAGACTGTGGTGCTTGGGGAAGTGACTAAAAGGACAGGAACAGCACAGGGAGGGGTGCCCCATACTTCCTCATACTGCTTCATCCCACCAAGGCAAACAGATTTGTAAAAAGCACCAAACAGACTGCTATTTGTGCACTTTCTGCTTTGGCATCTCTGTCAGGGACATCCAAAAACAGCCTGGAAAAAAAAAACCTGCTTTTACAGAATTGCCCTGGAAATGGGACTGTCACCCAGAAGGCAGTGTGCAATAAAACACTGAGGATAAGCAAAGAATGAGCCAACAGAGAAAAAAGAAAAGATCAGGAGGCCTGTCCCCATGCTTCATCCTCAAACCCTTATTTTTCAGAGCCTGTTGCAATTCTGGAGCAAAACTTGCTGGGGTGAACAGGAGCCCTTTGCTGCCTGGTGCTCATTCTCACCCTCCAATGCTGGCTCTGAATTTGACCTCAGAGAAATGTGTGTTTTGCAAGCGTGAGGTTAAGTATGAAAGGACTCTGGGAATTTTTGAAGCTGCTAGATTTTCTACTACAGGAATATAGGTTAGAAGTCACTAAAACACTTCCAAAAAGTGTCATTGTATGCATCTTAGTCAGACAAAGTATGCATTGGAAGCAAGTAACAGGTCTGCCTAGAAGGGGAATTCTATTTGAATTCTAAAATCAGTCTTAACATAAAATAATTATTACAAAATGCTGCCCTTATATTTGTTTCAAACTTTGCCCCCAAACAAGCAACATCAGCATTTTATGAGGATTCCAAAAAAATATAATGCATCTGGAAGTACTACTGCATTGTAAGTGATTACTGACACCACTATTTTCTTCTCTGTTCATTTTCTTAATAGATACTAAATAGAAAATGTGGGGCTTTTTTATTTTCCATCAACTTTATCACATTCATAAGTAGCTGGTTGTATAAAATGAGCTTTATTGATAAGGCTATTACCCAGCATATATAAAAAAAAATCTAGTTTATAATAGTTTTAATGAAAATTGGTGACATTTACAGGCTAACTATGCTAATTTGCCTCCAAACAAATTGTTACATAATGCAAAAGTTTTCTAAGTCCCACAATGCCATGTAGGACTCGGCAGGTAACTCCAATGGACTCCATGGCTCCAGAAATTCTCTCTGGCAACACATCCCAGTTGGAGTCTGCAGTAGAGGAAGCCACAGCAAGGATGTGCATTACACATATGATTAGACTGATCATCTTAATGGCACATTAAGAATAAAACATCACCAAAACTCTTGCCTTTCCCCATATTAATACTTGCCCTGAAGCTACGTTCCCCAAGTTATTTTTCCTTCTGTAGAACTTTCTATGAAGGAAACTCCTGGAAATTTATTAGTTTTTCCATTAAGGTATTTATCTACTAACCTATATGTACCAGTTTGTCTAGACATTTTCCTTTTGAGCTTTCCACAGGACACAACTGAGCCTAACTGTGCCTCAGAACACAATTTATGGCAAGTTGTTGTTGGAAAAGGCCACAGCTGATATGTATTTCATACTAGTGAATACATGTACTTCCAAAGAAGCATCTAACAAAAAAAAAAAGCTCACTTAATCACTATTGAAATTTTAGCCCTGTCACCATTTTCTCAAATCCTTGAATGAAAACAGTTAGGAAAAAACAGAATCATTAATGCTTCATTATGCTTTCATTAATCATGAAAACACCACCAAAGGTATCAGGTCCAATCTTTGACCAAATATCACCATGACAAATCACAACACTAAGTGCCATGTGCAGTCATTTCTTGAACACACCCAAGGATGATGACCCCACCACCTCCCAGGACAACCTGTTCCAATGCCTTCAATGAAAAAATTCTTCTTGATATCCAACCTGCACCTCACGGTGTTGCAGCCCGAGGTTATGTTCCCTTGTCTTGTCCCTAGCTGCCTGGTAGAAGAGGCTGACTCCCACCTTGCTGCAATCTCTTTCCAGCTAGTTGTGGAGAGTGATAAGACTCCTCTGAGCCTCCTCATCTAACTAAACAACCACAGCTCCTTCAACCAATCCTTCCTATGACTTGATCTCTCCAGATGCCTCAGCAGCTTCACTGCCCTTCTCTGGACATGCTCCAGCACCTCAGTGTCTGCCTGGAACCGAGAGGCCAGAACTGGACACAGGTCTCAATGCATGGCTTCACCAGTGCCAGGTGCAGGGGGACAATCAGTGCCCTGCTCCTGCTGGCCACCCTGTTTCTGACACAGGCCAGGATGCCATTGGCCTTTGTGCCCACCTGGCCCGTGCTCAGCTGCTCTTGGCCAGCACCCCCAGCTCCTTTGCCACTCTTCCCCCAGCCTGTAGCAACTGCAATGGGTTGTCGTGATCCAGGGACAAGACTTGGCCACACTGAGCACTCCACTGACCTGAGCCCATGGATCCAGCCTGTCCAGGTCCCTCTGCAGTCCCACCAGTCAACTTAGGATTGGCTGCAAACTCACTGAGGATGCCCTTGATCCCCTGTCCAGATCATTGATAAGGACATTAAACAGAACTGGCCCCAAGAGAAGTGGTTCCCCCGGGGAACCACACTCCTGACCAGCTGCCAGCTGGATAAACAGCTTTCACTGCCACCCTCTGGGCATGGCCATCCAGCTTTAACCCAGCTAAGAGTGCACCTGCTGCCATCTTCTCCAGGAGAATGCCATGAACTCATCATGAGGTTTGCCTTGTTTCCAAATATCCAGAGAAGGATGCTCAGTGTGCTGTGAGAGCTGAGTTCAACACTCAGGCAAGCCTTAGCACCCAGTTGTGAATACTCTTAATGCCTCCCTGATTGTAGAGACAAACTTAGGGGAATCTCTCATTAGGATGGGCAATAAAACAGAATTCTTATCTTCCTTTTTTTATTCGTCAAAATTCAGATCTCACACATTAGGCACAAATTAAGAATAAAAAGTTGTAAGAAATGAGGTGCATCTCATGTATCTGGACTTTGTGCCATTTCTGAAATGGAATTTTTTTGTCTGAATCAAGATGCAGAATTTGGTTAAGAATAATTAACACATTTTGAACAAATACTTCATATATAAAAAATCTAGTTGCTCATGCAGTCTCTCTAAGGGCGCATGCATAGAGCAAACTTTTCATAGATTAGATCTGCAATGATCTAAAGCATTTTTGCACAAACTGAGGTTCTAAAGCTTTATCAAATTTCACAAATGCAGCCTGCATGCACAGTCTAGTCATACTAGTCATTTGTTTGAAAAGACAATATTTAAAATATTAAAAGATCATTCACCATTCAAAAAATACATTATTCCTGAGGACAGTGTGTGCCTTATTCTTTAGGAAAATAACGTGCAGTCAATGAAAACAGCATACTGAGCAAAGTCCAGCAAAAAGGTTTCTCAGCTTAAGCAAATGGCTAGACAGTGGCAAGATCTTTATGCACCGTTGATGTCCTCCAAAAGTAAAGGACACACAGAGTGTTTCTCCAAACTTCTTGTCCTTTCCCAGTGCATAAAATGCACCATGTCAAATCTACATACTTGCCTTTCATATGCTCTTACATCCCAGTGTTGAAAAAAAATTATAATACCTATAAATGTAAATCTCAAATACAAAAAGATTGTTTAATGTGGTTTTTGAAGTCCAATTGGAATTTGCCTAGGTATGTATTGACATATGCCAATATCAATAGCAAAAGCAAAAAATATAAAATAATGTTTCTGATTTTTGCCTGATTTTACCCTGTATCTTTATAACTTGGGCCAGCCAAGACATTTTGTTTTTAGAGAAAATATTACATAAGCTCATTTGTGGCCTTCTGAAGCATTCAAATATTATCACAAGGTGTCACACAAATAAAAACTGTGACACACGGTTACTGCTGTCAAACAGCGCTTGACAGTCCACAGAATGAGACAGAGAGGCAATAAATTAAATCAAACCTTGTGACTGTATTAGCACTGAAGAGAGTGCAGTAATTTTTTTTCTGATAATAACTCCTGAGGAATTTAATGCACAACCCAGAAGATGAAGGAACAAAACAGCCTTTCCAAAATATGGCAAGCTGAGTTCCATCTGCCCTTTATCACAGAATGAATGGGTAATGTACCTGATTGGGCCAGATCTTCAAATTTCTTTCCTCCTTTCATGCAGTACTATAGATACTCCTACAAGTGCCTTGTCTGGTAACAGAGCTGAAATTAATCAAGAAAGCTCATGAATGTGGTGAAACAACTGAAGAACTTAAAAGTATGATGTTAGGCTCTCTGGATACAACAGATCCTATTTACCTACTTTGATGGGCTCTTGACTCTTGAAATTAATTTCAGTGAAATAAAATAAAATTATTGTGCTAATAAATGCAAGTGAATACTCAAATCAAACTTTTTAATTACACAGGATTAATGTAAATGGAAAAAATTCAGGTCTTTTCATATCTGTCAGCATTGATTTTGCTGCAGCTTTATCCCTAAAAATAAGGTCAAAATTTCTAGACTTCGTAGCTATTGTGCTTTGCTGACTCTTTGTTTTTAACATTTTTCTCATCCAATACAGAAAAGCATTATTAAAACTGTACGAGAGAAACAGAACAACTGTAACTCTATCCATTCCCTTCCCTTCAATGCATCCCTTAAATTTGTTTAAACTTTAAGTGCTTTTCCTGTATTATGAAATGCTAGTAACAGACAATTTCATCACCAAAATGTGACTATTAACCACAAGCAACACTGCAGTATGCTGTTTGCACATAAAAATTGAAATTTGATTCTTCAAATGAACATCTACGTTTTTAGTGATTTTATCAAAAAAATCCACCCCAAGTGTAAGAAGGCATACTAATAATAATAATAGTAGTAAATACTGTGTGTGTATGCATTTATATACAATCTGTATACATATTTGCCTGTGTCCAGCTCCAATGTTATGATATATTTAGGCCAATAAAAGAAGTGTACATTACTGCAACATTTACTATTACAATAAGAAAAACCTTGTTACAAATTGCTCTTCTTCCCTGAACAAGCAAGCCACAATGCTATACTGTATGTCTCATATATATTGGCAGAAGCTTGCATACTATAAAGATATAATTGTATTTGAAGAGAAAGTCAATTACACTGCATGGGAGCATTTCAAGTTCACACTCTGTGAAGTCATGAAATCATTGCCCAGGCAGAGCAAGAGGAACAGTAACACAGTTAGCATGAAAATGACAGTTCTTTCATGCTGGAAGCATGTGGAGATGGCCTTTCACACACAAAAGTGCAAGGACAACTCAACAGCTGTGTAATTTTCAAACAGAAAATTACCCTCTCCTGGTGCTGCTGTTTTCTTTCTGAATTTGGACTTTTTGGTTTTCAACTAGATGATATATTAATGACACTAATGTGCAAATCTTAAACTGCATAGTATATATTTAGCAGCCACAGACCCCTTTTTTAGGGTAGGACCACATCCACAATCTCAACAAGAGACTAGGACAAACCTGACAAAACAGTAAGCCTGAAAGATCAAGTCATGGCCACAAAGGCAACAACTGCTCTTTTCTTTAGAGGCATTACAGATGGAGCTGAGCAATCAGAAGCTGTAGAAGTAGTGGATATCACGTAAGTTGGTTTTAGTCATGCCCTTACTCTATAGGTTCACAGGTAATTTTCTGTTTTCATCATGCTGAGAGTATCTTCATAAACAGCATGAAAATCCATTGCCTTTTTTAAAACAGCATCCAGATTTTTACTCTGTCTGCACATCTCTGAATGCCAATTGTCACTGGAGCTCATCACAGACCAGTTACAGGTAAGGCTTTTCATTGACATCACTGGGAACATCCATTTCTCGATGCCCACCAAAGTATGCAATTGCGCTGCCTAGCAAGAACATAAATATACCACCACCAAATCTCACACTGATGCCAGACTGACTTCAGTTTGTAACTTCACTCTCCAATTCCAAAGTGGTTTTGTTGTAGCATGGTAATGACTAAGGCCATTCATGGTGATACTGTTTCCCATTCTTTTTCCTTTCTCTTTGCAAATGTTCCAGTTCAGCCTCATACATCATTTCCTGGACTAAGTATTTCTCTCTTCTCATTCTGTCACACAAGTCTTTGGGTATGTCTGGAATTAGGTAGGCAATGAAAGACTTTATTCCAAAAACAAGGTGCTGAAAAGAAAAACAAAAATAATTGATTAACATATCAATATGTATTCCTTTGTAGGACAATTTAGAGCCCAAAAGTCTGGCAAAACTGGACACCAAAGATTCAATTTGTGACTGAAAGGCAACTCCTTTGGGTTTTTTTTAATAAAAACACTCCTATGGGAGTAAATGAGTGAACTAAAAGAAATGGGCAAATGCTGAAGTTTTCTAAGGAAAAAAAGTATAGAGTTAGTGACTTAAATGAAGATGTGACTACAGGATATGCTAGTTTGATCAACAAATGCCAATGCTACATACAAGCAGGCTTTGTTCAGGGCTTATCATGGAAATAGGTGATCAGAGTGCTAGGGGAGTATGCAATAGATACTTCAAACTTAGTATACATGTTTCAACTTCTATATTAAGCTAGAATCATGTATCATTTTCCTGACACACATTCTATCTTGTAGTAACTGTGCCTAATAGACACAAAACTTGCACTTCTTTTTCAATAAAATACGAATGATTGGGCAGGGAACCAACATGATGTATAAGATTACTTTTAAGGAAATATGATTTTATAGGCATTCTACAGCAAGTGCATGCTCTGTCAATTCTGTTTGAAGTGGCTGATAGTCAACAGTTTGAGGAAGAATTTTTTTTTCCTCAGTCTTGACTGTACTGAACAAACAATTGATTAAAATGACAATTTTGCTTATAGGACAACTATAAAGAATCAACTCAGACCTATAAAAGGTAGAAAGGGCTTGCTCCCTTTCACAACTAACCTCAAATACTATGATGAAGGCCAGCCGTGCTGCCAGGACGTGCCAAAACTGCAAAGTGAATTCATACGGAGTCGAGCTCCATGGTGGGGCTCTGTAGTCTCTGTACCTGCAGAGCAAAGAGAAACCCAGTGAGTTAAACCCAGTGTGCTCTCTTGAGCAATTAAAACTTTTGACATGGTCAAGGGCTCTCTGGTTCATCCCAGATCTGGCTAAAAGGAGAGAAACTGAAGTGAAAGCAGACTTCAAGAGGAGTTAAACTGAAAAGGAGATCTGTCCAGAATACAGGCTGTTAAATAAAGCTGTTTATGAGACAGTACTTCTTGCTTCCAAAAATCCAGAGCAAACGGTTCCTTTTATTGTTACAAAGCTGGAGTGTTAAGTGTGTTGATTCTAAATTGGTTCTTATCTTTGCTTATAAGCACTTGAGAGTCTCCAGACAAAGTTTGCATAAATGAAATATGATTCTAATTTAAACTAATGCTTACTGCAAACCTAAGACAGAAAACAGGAGTGCGCTCATGTCCTATTTCATTTTTATGCTGTATTTTTTATATTCATCTTGCATAATTGTTTGCAAGAATTGTAATCTCCATCTGGGTTAGAGAGGTAACAAAAATTTTAATTGTGTATTTTAATTTATTGACTTCAGAATGCTTAACAAAATTGAAATGTGGATTTTTACCATTCTTGGCAGCTGGTAAAACTTTTAAATTAAATAATTCATAGAGACATGAAAGATAATGGCTTGCAAGAGTCAATGTATCCTACCACACAGTATTTGTACCCAAGGACTCCATGTTGAACAAACATGAACTCCAATGCTTTTAAGAGCAAAAAAGAAATGCCAGCAATTTCAGCACTTTTAATTTACTGTCTGCAATAATGTCCATGCATGTATTACAGTAAATGGGAGCAAGGAAACATACCGACAGTATCCTGAATATCCCATCCCAAGTTCACTCAAATCAAATACTGACAAGCTGCTGTTGACATATCCTTTTAAGCATCTGAAAGAAAAAGCCATATGGGCAGCATTTTCTTCATAAAGTGTTTATACAATAAACATGTGTATGTAAACATATTCTGCTATCAGAACTGTGAGCATAATACTTTATTGATTTATCAGGACAAAAGCAATTCTGAAATTCATGCAGAGAAGCAAAGTTTACTGGAAAAAAAAAAGACTAACAACTGTTTCAGCTATAGCACTGTTTAGAAGTCTATTTTCAGCACTTCTCATGCTTTTGCTTCTTACCTGCTGGGAGATATAAACCAAAAATTGTTGCTACATTCTTTTTAACTGTCCTCTAAAATTACTGATCTTTGAAAGACGGATAGAAAGGCAGAGAGCAGTATAATTTAACACCCTTGCAGAATTGGCCACCAATAATGCAGCATATAAAAAAAATAACAGGTTTTATGTGTTTTCATCAACATGAACAGTGTATATATACCAAACAGTTATATTAAAGGCAAAAATATATTACTATTAATTACAGAAATTATATAAATAAATTGATTTATGATTGTAGGAGTGAATTTTTGCTGTTGCTTGAAAACCACAGACATGAAAGATATCCTATCTTCTTTTTCTCGATATCCTATCATCTGTCTTGTAACTTAATTAAAGCACATTTGAAAGTCAAAGAAGATATAAGAAGAGATGCATGAGGAATCTTTTTATAATCCTGGATCTTCAGGTTTGCTATAATACCTCAAACCACTACTGACAAAAGAAGAAATAGAATTACATAGTTCTCTCTTAAATGGGTAGAGTGCATCAAGCACTAACATTTTTCTGATACTGTCTCTTTTCATCCTATCCCACCTCACTATTTTTGCCCTTAAACTTTCTTTTCCTGTGACAGCTCAGGAAGAGTAAATCACTATTTTGGGAGCATATATGTGTATTTGGGAATGCACTGGGAGAAGACAGCATAGACCTACTGCAGAGAGGAGGAAAAGCTTATTTAGAAAAGACCTGAGAACTGATGCAATGTACAGACTTTTTTGTTTGCATTCAGAAGGGAAGAGATGATTTTCCACTTCTATAAAGAGCTACTTTGCAAACTCTTTGGAACAGCTGACTTACTCGCTCTTCACATCTGGGAAGGTTTGCACAGAATATCAAGAAATGTATCTGATATATGTTATCATAGAAATACAGCAGTAAATTGTGCTTCCACTCAAAAATACATGTATATATAAAGAATAGCCTAATTACTTTTCTTGTCTGTACCCTTGATCTGTACAGGGACCATATTTGTATGCATAGACAAAACGTGGAATGTAATCAGAAGTAATGGCAATAACGAAGGCATTGGTGATGACAGCCAGAACTCCAATTCCTTCCAGAATTCCATACCAAATACCTAGAAACAAGAGAAATTTGAACAAAGTAGTCAGTTCTTTATAGTCATATTAAGTCATATAAAGTCATACCAGTGATAATAAAGTCATTAATAGTCATACAATTTTCCTTTCTTGTTAAGAATGAGTTATGAGACAGAAAAACTAATCAGATGAAGCCATGTCCCCACATTGCAACCACCACCAATGCCACCCAAATGAAATCTTACAACAGTGCACACCCTGCTGAAAAGATACAGCCAAGGAACAAAGACATAATGGTAATTTTTTGTTATGAAGGCCAAATAGGAGGTTCTAGAAAGAGATTTCTTATTTAATTAAATTTTAAATTAAAATTTAATTCAGTCCTTTTATTTAACTTCAAAATTCAATTTATTTTAGACCTAGAGTTCCACAAATCGGAAGCCTGAAATGCTTTTAGCCTGTTCCCAATATTCATGATTATAATGAATTATAATATATGATGTTATTATAATGATTCCTTATTGTAAATGGGAAACAAACTTGAGGAATCCTCTTTGCAAATCAACCAACTATCCTTTCATTGCCAAAAAGGAAAGCTGTCACTGAAATCTGTTGGTTATGTTACCATCCTGACACATGAAATACTTTGGGGGTGCAGCTGCTCTCAAGTGGAAAACCCAAAGAGATGGTAGCTGGCAGTGGCAGCCACTGGCTTCTCTCACCTATATCTGTGGCTCTTGCAGGCATGGGTCTTCGCCACTGAGTGACAAACTTGTATGCATCTAACCTGATTTCTATGATGTTGTTGAGCAGTGCCAGGAGAGGTGCCAGGGGGAAGGCAGCCACAAAGATGGTGGTAAAGCCAAACTGTAAAACTAGACAGGCATTTCTGTGGTTAGAAATTGGAAATTCAAAAAGTCTTTTAACGTGCAACATAGTTCTACCTTCTGAAGAAAACCAACACCTCCCAGATTTGCTCACCCATCTCTAAATATTCGTCCATTAAACCATGGAGATTCATAGGTTGCAGATTCCAATCTTTTTCCCATTGAGGTAGAGAAATTTTATTCTCCATTGATTGCCCTCTTCTCTTCATTTTGCGTCGTGACCACCAATTCTGTAATAAACTTTATGAGATAAAGAGAGCAATAATGACTGTATCTGCCCACAGATTTAAAATATGTTCTGGTACTGTTCTGAAATAGGCAGGCCTGTTTTAAACAGCATCTGGATGATTACTTAAATATTTTATGGAAAATTTTACAATATCTTCTTAGATCCAATGCAAAGAACTTATAAAAGATCTCATCATTCTGCATTATAATTTTAATTGCCTTTAATGTAGCATGTTTGACATTGTAAAAATAAGCTTTTCAGAATATGGAATATGCTTACATGGACTTTTTTCATTTTGGTAGGATTTACCTGAATGACTAAATAAAAAAAATTTTTAAAAATCATGCATAGCAAGAACACTAAAAAATAAATAATGCTTTATTTCAATCCTGTAAAAGACAAACCAGGTCAGTGGAATTCAGTAAGAATACCATGGTAAAACACACTGAGGAGTAGAATACATATATTTTGGAACAAACCTAAAGGTCTAGATATTCTACAGAATATTTCTTAAAGTAGGAAAAAGCATTTAAAAAGGTGTTGCTGTATGTGGAAATATTTAAGACTATTCTTCATAAAGCTGTGCAAAATCTTTTCACAGAGTAGTCATAAATATTAAGGAGATAGTAGGCTCATGAATTAAAATGTTATTTAAATGAAAAATATTATCTAGTACTGACACATGGACCAAATAAAGACTACTATTTGTTTCTAGATAATATGGAAGAGAGACTAAGGATGGGAAATATCTTTCTTGTAAGTATTTTTATAAAAAGGCTGCTCTTTTTTCTCTCAAGCTAATTTCGTGTTTGGCTCTTGATCTCTCTTGTTACTGAAAGAGAAGCTTTTGTTTGTTTGAAAGATAAACTGTTGCCTATGTTGCAAACAATGGTTTTGTAAAACAAAACATTTATTTCTGTAACAGAATATAAGCATGTTCTAAAATAAATTTTAAACAAGGTTAACATCCTGCTTGGCTGAGAAGACAGGAAGCCTGGCAGTTAAAGTAGGTTTCTCAATTCTCAATTTCAAAAATCCTCATTCCACAACATACAGTACACTGTCCCTTGTGCAGAACAATTGCAATTGCATATTGTGAGCAAAATCCTTTCTAACATATTTTCAAGGTTGAGACTTCAATTTGATCAATATTTGATGATCCACATTTTACAGAAAACATATTACAGTTTCAAGAGAAGTGTAAGACTCTTAGCTCATTAGTCATTTCAGAGGCTGAACATGTCTGTATTATGGAAAATGAAATCCTAATAAACAACTGAGATGCTTAACATACCCTGAGAATCTTTATCTCAGAGTGGAAGACAATGCTTTCCTTGGGAATAAAGTGACAATATCTGAGGTGCAATGAGTGAAAACATTCTCCAAACATAAAACCATTTCTCCTTAGAACTGAATCATGCTAACATGTATTTACTGTTTTTATAATGAACTTTAAAATCCGAACTTACGGATAGCCTAGTTCCATGAAGTTGTTCCACATTTGTTTTAAAACCATAATAACTCCCATTTGTAAGCAGAGATCTATCAAGCAGCCACTAGGATGACACTGAAATGAAGTGGAAGAGATCAACAGCTAAAATCAGAGAATTCATTTATTTTTTATTTGTTCTGAGTGCAAAAAAAAAAAAAAGAGTTAAGTATGTGTGTTGAAAAACAATCTCCATCTGCAGAAATATTTATTTCAGTAACATTTATTTTAATATTAACAGACTTCAGCTGAACAACCCTTACACATATAGTTAAATATTAGATATTAGATAATATTGCCCAATTTAAAGGTACGTGTGCTAGAGATATGATAAATTATATAGACCATTTCACTTAGACCAGTAAGTACTTACTCATTTCAAAAAATGGAGCAATATTTCATCTGCAATAATCTAAGTCTAAAGAAAGATTTACTAGCAGAATTTCTGATACTGGTATGTTATCTATATCTATCTATCTGTGTGTGTGTATATTTATAAATATATATGTATATATATATATGTGTGTGTATGTTTGTGTATATATATATAGATATGTACTGCCATATTAAAATGTTAAGTAATTACAGAACTATTTTTCAATTAATTGACTACAAAGTTATAAAATTTTACTCTGTGGCTACCAAGATTCAGTAGAAGAAATCTGATTTTCAGAGTAAAGAGGAAACTTCAGCATACTGGTGAGTTGCAAGTCTAACATTCCTGTTAAATTTTGAAAATATTCTTTTTCTTCTTTTAGAACTGTACAAAATTATCAATTATTTTGGGATGGAAAGGATCCCTTAAGATGATCTAGTCCAAACTTCTGCCATAAGTATGGCCATTTTCAACTAGAGAAGTCCCATCCAACCTGACTTTGAATGTTTTCAGGGATAAAACATCCATCACCTCTCTAGAAAACCTGTCCCAGTATTTCATCATCATCATCATCTTCATCATCATCATCATATTTTAAAAATCTCTTCCTTACACCTAGTCTAAATCTAGCCTCTCTTAGTTTAAAATCATTAATCCTTGCCCTGTCTCAACAGGCCCTACTAAAAGTTTGTCCCTTTCTTTCATTCAAGCACCTTTAAGTACTGAAAGGCAGTAATAATGTCTCCTTGGAGCTTTCTCTGCTCCAAGCTGAGTATCTCCAACTCAGCCTCCCTTCATAGGAGAGCTGCTCCAGCCCTCTGATTCATTTTGTGGCCCCCATCTGGGCCCATTCCAACAGATAGACACATTTTTTTTCTGTGCTGACAGAAATTTATCAAGTTGATTAAAAAGCTGATGGCTTTATATTTATGTCCTCTATCCAGGAGATTCCAGTCTCAGAGGAGTCACAGTGCATGTGAGGTAAGGGACTATTACTGATGGCTTTTCTCTAAGACAGACAGAAAGATCTTGTGTGCCTTGGGCGGAGTCACTCAGCACACTGGAGAACACAGAAGGAAAAAACCATCTCCTGGATCCTATCCTTTGCTATAAATAAGAGTTTAATATTTGCTGCGCTTGGAATAATAAAATCTTTAAACTGGGCTTCAGCCACTTCCTTTTTACTCATGGAAATATCACAGGAACACAAGATAGGATTGTTTACCTCTTCCAGCCTCCATCTGTTAAAAAGCTTGTTGTACTTTCCTGGGCGGCCTGCAAATCTGGAAAATAAGATTTCTGTTTCTCAGTGGACATTCCAGAAATACCCTGTATCAGTAGTTGTTTCATAACATCCACTGAATACAGGAAATATCAACAGAATAAATCACACAGGCTTAAATCTGGTGTCCGTAGGATATGGAAGTTTCAGAATGCAAACAAAGACCATCATTTTGCAAGTGATCCTAAACTTTTATTATGTCCTGAATAAAAATCCTAGCTTCAAAGATTTTAGATGTTAGCTATTCAAACTCTAATCTACTTCTAAGAAGACAAGCAAGCCACCACGACTAATAGGAATTAACTGCAGCATAGGGATCTGCTTGCCCAAGTGAAGTGTACACTTGATTTGTAAAACAAATCCTAGCTCTTGATGACCTCAATGAAAGTTATAAAAGAGATAAAGAAACCCATGCCTGGTCCTATTAGATAGAGGAGAGAGCAATACACACAGAAATTTTGGTATCGTATGGTGAATACACCACTGAATGCAACAAACAGATTTTCACCAAAAGTCTTTACTAGGCTTTTATTGTTTCTTTGCTTCTTTGTTTTTTGTTATTTTTTTTCCAAAAAATCCTGAACTGAATTTATACTATACAACTTTATAGAAGATACCCCAAAATGTTCTCTAAGTTCTGCAGGAAAGGTAAGTGTGACCATTACAAAATTGAACTGAAGATGAAGCAAGCTTAGATCTGTGCTCTATCTCATGCTCTCAACTAACGATACACACAAAAACTGGAGCCAGAATTTATGCTTCCTGCTCTTGTATAAGTTTTGCCAGACAATATTTACTATTTACAGAAATGCATTATTGGAAATGTAACTCAAGGGGAATAAACCAGAAAATATTAATAAAGGCTATTAACACAACACTAAATACAGACCCACATCTAGGAAGTGGCTGCATTTTCAAAAGTTCTGCCTTCTTATTTAATAGGAAAGTAATGTACACTCCCATAAAAAAGTAGAATTTTTACTCTCTAGTTTCATGAGTAAATATTTCAATGGTCCAACGCTTCCACACATTTTGAAATATTTAGTGTTTTAATCATGCCCAGAAACCAAACTCGTACCTAAACCTTACAGTTCAAATTGTCCCTGTATTTTCTTCAAATCTATAAAATTACTGAACATTTTGAGTTCTGTGCAAGTTTTCTTTTAATGCAACTGGCAAACATAACGTACCTGCCAAGAAAAAAGGCAATGTAGAAGATGGAGCTGTTCAAGTTGACAAACTGGAAGAGGAACATTTTCAAGGCAAAGCTGTTTTCCCACTCAGATTCTGTTCTAGGGTGCTCTTCAGAAAGACACAATATATATTATATAAACAAAAATGAAATTGAGTTATGCATGTTTGCTCAAAAAAATCAATCAATATTAACAAAACAAGTGATGGTTTTAAGTCACAGTGTCCCATCATGTTGCCATTGATTTCTTCTCATTGCCCCAGGTTAGAGTGCGTTGTTTCTATGTGGAAGCAGGTGATAGGAACCCCCTGGTTCAGAATAAATCATAACACTCTGGGAAGATACCTGTTTCACTTCTATGAAAAAAATTGGAAACCAGTGTGAATTTTTTATCTTTAGATTAAAGATATCTTGATTCAAAGAAAAAAACTCACCTCAAAAAACCCCCACAAAACCCAACCAAACTCCAAAACAAACAAAACCCAAACCAACCCAACCCCCCAAAAACCTGAAAGCACTTGGAATCAGTAGAGCTGCCCAGGGAAGCAGAGGTTAAAAGAGTCACATAAAAGCTAGTTGATTTCTCATCCAAGCTTCTCACCCTCTAAATACTTCTGTAAAACCTTTACTTTATCCTCAAGAGTTCCCTTTCATAAAGCTTGAGGAGTGCCAAACAGTTTATAATTCAACAAAAGGAGAGAGGTTCTCTCTTAGCTTCTTTTGGAAAGAAATGTAGAAACGTGTAGTAGGGCTACACGTGCTCTGTGTGGGTCTGCACTGCCTTGGATATATTTCCTTAAGATTTTTTATGTCTGAATTAGAATTTAGTGGTAATGTTTACAAATTAATTTTTACAAAATCCATCTTTGATGGACATATCAAACTTGGAATACAGTACATTGGTAAAAATTTTAAAGCACATGAGCTGTAAAAACATATGAGTTGTAAGTCTAAACTGCCTGGATTTGTCAGTTAAAATTTGTTCTACTTAACTACTCTGGTCTACTGATGACTAAATTTGGATAGAAATATACAGGATACTACTAGCTTTGCATAGGGACAGTTGTTCCCAGAAGGGTGTCCTTTTCTGATGTAAAACACCTTAGCAAGAAGAATGAGCTACCTATCTGAAACACCTAATGCTGCTTGATATTTAATTCAAGAAATCTTTTTTGAAAAAAATTCTTTCACGTATTTTGGGAAAAAACTGCTTAAACACAAACAATTATTTTCTTTCCCATTCTATGACCAGTAACAATATAAAACGCTTTAAAAGGAATAGAAATAATTTTGATATGAAAGAATACTTTAAAATATTTTAAGAATTCAAGTAAGTTGGCCATAAATTCTGAATATTTCTAGCCTGTTCTACTGCCTGTTAGGTGAAGCACTATAAAGCTTTGAGCACCTCGTTTAATACTTCAACCAAAAGAGGGAGCTGTGGAATTTAAGCAGCCAGCTGGCATTTAACCAAGACAAAATCACTTGCATATGTTGACATGGGCTAAAAGCGAGCATGTAAAATGAAACACTAAACAGTAACGCATTGACACAGCCAGAGATCCTAAATTCTATCTTTGCTTTCTTGTTTTCTATAAGCTAGAAAGCTTTATGTCTGTGATTGAATCATGACTAGAGGCTTCAGTATAAAATTTTCATATTACAGATTTGGAGCTACTATAAAATTCATGACTCAACATTTTTATCTGGGACAACTTTATTTTATCTTAACCCATTTTTTCCATCTGAAAGATCAAATTAAAAATTAATAAAAAACAAACCAAGCATTTGGGGATAATAGAAAAAACCCTTTAGCATGCTAAGAAAGAATAAGTTTTGACTTTCACTCCTAAATAAGATTACTATTTTTCAATGTATACCACGAAATATTAAAAGTTGAAGTATAAGAATAAATTCCTTAGTTTTATTTTATTTCCTCACTGAAATACTAATGTATTTTCTTTCTGTGATATTTCTCACTTGCTTAGGAAAATGCCAGAAATGTACTTCACAGATCAAGTTTTCAAAACACTTCTTTAAAGGTAAATAAAGTAGTATACTATAAAGGCATATGCCACAGCCAGCAAGAACCATACCATTAGTAAAGACCTACATACCTAAATCTGTCAGGAGATAGGCAACTTTTTCATACACCTAAAAAAGAAATGAAATGGTGTAAGTACAGGACATCCTGGCTGTAGTGATGACAAATCCACATTGAAAACAAGCATCAAAGCATGGTATTCTCTTGCTCTATAGCATCAAGGTATCACAGTACAGTTTTCCTTTGCTGAGGATATCAGCCTTGTACTGAAAACTTTTCTCTCTATATATTGACCATCTCAAGTCTTTATTTTAAATGTCATTTAGCGCCAGGTAGTTGCCAACTCTGGAATATATTTCCTTCAGTATACTACAAATAGCAAGTTATTTTGGATAGCTTTGCTTGTTCACTTGAATGTACATTGTATGATGTGGAGTGATCATGCATAATAACAAAAATAGCTAGAGAACTCTGATTGGAAGGATTATTTCTTATTGCAGCAAGTGCAACTCCTTAAGAGAACTAAAAGCCAATGTTTGCTGGGTTATTACTCCTTTTTATCTGTTCATGCTTGCATGGGAACAGAAAATGATAAATAATAATGCAGCTGAAATAATAGAGTTTCTGTCTGTGTAATGCTATAAGAACAAATGATTAAACCTGTGCTGTTACATGACAGAAAAAACCTAACACCAAAATCATATATCACAGTGATTCCAGGACTGTGCCACACTGATATAACAGCTGCATTTTAATAAGAAGTCATGAAGCAAAAAAAACCTAGAAACCAAATTCTCAGTCAAGAAAATAATGTAGTTCATATTACAACTAAAACTCCAATTAGAGATCTACTGCAAAAGGTAATATTAAAAAAATACAAATGTAAAAAGCAGCAATCTCTACTCTTGTAACCTGGTGACAGAAGCGAGGATGTGCAGTGACAAATTAAGGAGGATTTAGAGAAAAACATTAACAAACATTGTATCAGAGGAGAAAAATCCACTGCAACACTAGCTTCAGACACTGCTACCTGGAAAAAAGCATTACCATGTATATATCTAATACATGGGTAACTCAGTAAGCTTTTAAAAATTACTCTCTTAAATTAATTGCTTCTTTAAAAGAACAGAAGACTTACGACATTGAGTGACATGATGATCATAAAATTGATACAGACTCCAGTGCCAGATGTTGCAAACTGCCAATACTTCTTGATGAAATACCACTTGAAAGAAGCAAACTGTTCCATGGCTACCAGTCGATACACCACAACTGCAAATACTGCAGTAAGGACCAGTGAAATCTACAGGTATGTATTTATGAGCAGAGGTATTAGAACAAAAGAAATCACATCTGAAATTATATCCGCTGAAATAATAAAACAAGTGTTTTAAAGATTGATATTTGTTTTGGAGAGCAGAGTTTGAGAGAACAAAAAACCAAGATGAGTTACAACATTTTTTTACTGTTCTTTTCCAATATAACTATATTCCATCTTGGGAAACAAAGAGGTCCCTGAACAAGCAGTAAGACAGACAAGCAGTTTTGCTTATGTTACGTAAATCCACTAATCTTAATGAATGCACTCATGCTGAGTTGCTATTTACATCAGAGTAAGATGAATTACAACACAACAGTTCTAATATTATTAAACATCACCATGAAGAATATTCCTGAGACAGACACCATCAGTCGACTGAGCTTATCAGGGAAAGGCTGAAAAGGTTCAGGTTTTCCTGTGATGGGATTTACTCTTTCCACTTGGGAATATTTAGCTTCAAACTGGGGGCGCAGCTCTTCCTGGAACGACAGGGTGGATTCCATTTGTTGTACTACTTATTTCTCTCAAGGATCAGACATACATGTAGAACATTATACTGATACAGATCATTTTTCATAATGCTGCAACTCAAATACCTAAATAATTTGCTCTTTTGAAAATCCTCGGAAGCAGTGCCAGAGAGCAGCAAAGAACAGAAACCACAGGAGCCTTCCCCACTATGTGAGAGTGTTAAAAAGAATCATGGGTCATATGGCTGACTTAGACACTGGATTGTCTGTGAAAATTGGTAACAAAACTATAAATTAGGGCCAGTTGTAATGGTGTTGCATGTGTTGTGACAGCATTTATTAAAAATAGCCACCAGCTTCTATCTACCCATCCACAAAAAGCTGTAAAACAAGTGAAGTCTATTGACTTAAAATGCAATTAAGTCAACAATATAGGTAAACTACAGTTATGCGGACTAGTAATTTATGGAATAAAAAAAATTATTGCTGATGCTGATTGCAGATTGTTCAAAGATAAGCTATGCCTCTCCAAGGATACAAAAGCTAGTTTCTCTCTTGTTGCTTGTTTTGGTCCTATTTTTATGCAGGATCAAGAATTTCCAGAACAAGACACCATGGAACTGAAAGGCATCTGTGCTGACATCAGAAACAGCTACTGTCCTCTGTACAGGAAGTATTTGCACTCAGTTTTTCCCAGGACACTTTTAATAAATGTACAATTATATTGGAATTATAATGTTAGTTGCAAAAAGCAAAGTATCCTTGTACAATCTCAAGCATACCTTTGTATTCTGCAACTAGTGCTATAAATACAAATATGATCTGAATGACAAACTCAGATGACTGACATACACAATTGATACCGAGACTTTAACCATGCTGATAGCATGGTTTACATGTAAACTTCTGTTTCTTCTTACCTCTTCATCTTCCCAGTCTATGAGGTCCCAATCATAGGTCAATACAGCCCTCCGTCTTTTCCAAAACTCCAGAAAGACTGTTGCTGTGGAAAACAATTGTACTTTAACTACAGGGGGGAAAAGGGTCATGCAGATCTTAAGAAAATCAGAAATATAACATATCATTAGCCACTTGCTGACAGTTTTCCTCATAGAATCTGAAAACTCCAAGTAGCTTCAGGATAATCCCTGTTAAATTTAAAACAGTAGTTAACAATGTTTATCTAGGAAACATATTTTTGCTGTCTGCAGTAGCTGTACAGAAATAGGTACCTGTCAACATGAGACACTGCCATCCCTTTAAATTCATCATTTTGCTTTTCGTTTTATTCAACACATAGAATCTTCTCTTGAAGAAACAAGGAAGCACATACACAATGATATCTATTAATAAAGAGCCAAGAGCTATCTCCTTTTATTCAGTTCAAATAAGAACCTCACTTCATTCCCAGCTACACCAGTTTTACACTGTAGCAGTCTTGCTACTAGAATAATTCTTTAGACAATTATTTCTAATTATTCTTAGGTATGAGACCATAATCAGATTTTCCATATACTTAGGGGTTTGGATAAGATAATTACACCTAATAAATTACTCCAAATTTCCAAAACACTGTTGTCTGCCACTGAGGATAGGTAACCTTGCTTACAGCGTGACTCCTGACAAAACATAGAATTGTCCAATTGTTCCTTGAAAAACAATGAATTCAAATAGGAAGTAAGAAAATTTGCTTCCTTCTAGAAATCCAACTGCTCAGAAGAAGGATTTCTAACTCAAAATAAACAGGAGGGTCATATATTCCTACCTTTATCTGTATTTCTGTACTACGTTTAATATTTTTGGGTTTCTATACATACTTGATACCTAATTAGTTATCATAATTAGTTATATGTATTATACCTATATCTACATAATTATACATGACATTTATCTAATATATGCTCTTCACATTGCTCTTAACAGTGTTACATACAAAGATGCTAAGCTGGGGATAATACACAACTCAATAAAAAACCCCTAACGAACAAATTAATAAAACCTGTCCTTAATTCTCTCTGCTCCCTGCCCAAAACAAAAACAACAACAAAAAACCTAAAAAAGAAAAAAAAAAGAAAAACAACAAAACACAAACCATCTAAAAAATCACTCATGGGGAAAGCATAAGAAAGTAGGAGAGGCTTGATGACAAAAAAAATAGTTACTTTTTTTCAGATATAAATCTCATTCAGGTGGTGAAGTACCCACATACATGGACATACAAATAATTAATGATGCTGAAGAATAACTAATTATAGAATTTACTGTGCTGTCATATGAGAGCTCATGTGTGGGAGTTAAAAACTGGATCATCCCAATCTGTTTCATATATAGAAAATATACCAAAACCTCACTGAACAACATATGCTGAACAGCAGACCTGCTACAATCATGTGACTTCAAGGTGAGGTTTTCTCATTCTTCTTAATTTGAAAAATTAATGCCTAATACACAGTTTACAGTTTTGTACTGCAAAAGAAGTTTGCACACAAATTCAGCCTCATTCATAACCTCTGGACTGATTTAGTTTTCAATTTGCTCCTGGCAGCATTCATATGACACTCACTGCTCAAGGCCACAAAATATTATCCATCAACTTTCCAGGTCAATTGTAAAAATTCTAATTCTTGACAAGGCAGCAGAAATCTTTAGCATGCTCTTAGAATTGCTGTCTGCCCAGAAAACACTGCCTTGAGAACACCATCCATGTATGTTTCATGATCTCACTCCATAGCAACGTGGATTTGAATTATCAACATGGTTTTTAATTATTCCCTTCTGAGTAAGAGGTCTGTTTATAGAACCATGGAATTTTCTTATGAAATGAAGCTTTTGTTCCAGAATCATGAAATGGGTAAGACTGGAAGGGAGTGGATCATCTGGTCTAACCTCCCTGCTCAAGGAGGGTCATCCAAGAGCATATGGCACACAACTGCATCCAGGCAGTTCTTGACTATCTCCAGTGAGGGAAACTCCACAGCCTCTCTGAGCAGCCTCTTCCAGAGCAAGCAGGAGAGAAGTCCTTCCTCACATTCAGGTGAAAATTACTGTGCATGAATTTCTGCTCATTGCATCTTGTCCTATTGTTTGGCACTAAGCAGACTCTTAACACCCTCCCTTTAAGATACCCAGGTATATTGGTGAGATCCTCTCTGTCATCTCTCCTCAAGGATGAACAGGCCCAGCTCCCTCAGCCTTTCAACAACTCCAGAAGCTCTTTGTCTTTTTTGACATGAGGAGCCCAGAGCAGGACACAGTGCTCCAGATGTGCCTCACCAGGCACTCACTCCAGATGTGCCTCACCAGGGCTGACCAGAGGGGTAGGATCACCCCCCTCGACCTGCTGTTCTCCCTAATGCACCCCAGGATCCCACTGGCCTCACTGCCCACAGGGCACGCTGCTGGCCCACGGACAATTTGTCATCCACCAGGACCCCCTGCTCCTTTTCCACAGAGCTGCTGCCCAGCAGGTCAGCCTGTACTGACCTAGTGCATGGGTTGCTCCTCCCCAGGTGCAGGACCCTGCATTTTCCTCCGCTGAATTTGACACAGTTCTTCTCTGTGCATCTCTCCAGCCTGTTGAGGTCCCTCTGAAGGAATGCACAGCACATGAGCTACCCTACAACATCTCCAGCAGCACACTGAGATCAATATTGCAATGATATTGATCAAGATGAGATCAATTTTGTTGATCATCAATATTAATTTAGGTGATTCTTATGTCATTAACACTTAGGGACATAACGTTTCCAGCATCAACAAGTGATAAATCAGTGAGGTTTCTATTGTATAACACTGACTTATTTTACCAACTTATTTGGATCTTCAATGAGTAACTTGGTTTGGTTATATAAAACTATTTTAAAAAGTGAATTTCTTGCAGGTTCTCTATAAAATAAACTTTGAACTCAACACCATGCAACCCTCCTGTGGAATGACTCTCATTTTTCTGCTTTTAAGACAGCAATGGAACAGAATTAAGACTGAGGCTGGAGAAGTAAAAGAAACAAGCAAAGGAAATAGTTCAATTACAAAAAAAACCATCACTCTCCAGTACAGCTAAATTCACAGAGATTAGTTCTGCATATGACTACCACAGTAAGTCCTTTCACCACAAGTCACGCTCCACCAGCAGCTGCCAATATCAAAGAGAATGTATTGAAAAGAACAGAAATTATCAGTGGAGCAAAAAGCAGATCCCTGTGGCCCTCTGATGGCACCACCTTGTCTTCAAATGTGTCAAAAAAATTGGAATAACTCAGCCACAAATATCCACAGAATGTCTTGAGCAAAACTAGAACAACAGGTGACTTTTCTGAAGTGACCAAAAGTGTTGCAGCTACTTTCCTTCCACAGTGGCACCGAGTCGTTCCACAGTCATTCATACCATCCCCGAGGGCTTTAGTGCTCCCAGTGATAACTCTTCAGTCAAACCCACCACACTGTTCCCCATCACTGTCATTCTCACATCACCCATGGTGAAGCAGGACAGTCCTACCCCAAATTTCAACCCCATTCAGCAGACAACAAAGCTAAATCATAATTCCAGCAACCCTCCTACTGCATCACCAAAAGATGCCAATGAAGGTAAGAATCTAACTAAAATCCAAGTGGTTTAATAAAATTATGTAATGCTGAAATAAAGCCTTTTTTTTTAAATTGAACTGGAAGCTTTATGAGACATGTGAATTTACAAGTGACCTAGTACAAACTAAAACTGAAGTTCACCCAAAATAAAACATGTACTTTTCAAATTATTTACACTTCAATTAATTATTTAACACTTCCCAGAGTGGGAGAACCTAGTGACAGATATTGCCTGTTTTCACTGGAATGGACCTTCAAAGCAGATATGTAGAAACTAGATTTAAAATATACAGCACATCAACTTATTAAAGTTCAGAAATTTTTGTGACCAAAAATGACTTCTCATAAACAGTTCCAAAGGAATTACTCATTGTGCATTTAATTACCAAGTTAAGTATGCGTGGGAAAACAATGGAACATAAAATTGTCATTGCACTTTTCTATCCTGCTATTCTGAATCAGGTCTTCAGGAAAAGAAAAGATTAGAAGGCACAGTAATTTTTAGTATTAATTAGCTTTCAAGCTTTTAACACAGGACTGAAAGTACAGTTTGTACTAAGAACTGAAGGATCATCAGACTTTCATGTTTCCCATCATAGTTAATACATAGCTAATAATTACAAGGCACCTGATTTTTAGCTAACATCAACTGAAAAGGAATTAGAGTTGGAGAGCACGTTCACTCCCAAGAAAAACTTGAAGAAAAATCTTGAAGAAAAGTCTTATGAAAATTGAGGGAAAATCTTGAAGAAATGCATTTATTCTGCTAATTAAACAGGTGCATGAAGCATTACTGAATTTTTAACTTTGCACACATAGAAACTGAAATTCAGAGGCTGCAAGTAATCCAAAATTAACTGCTGTCTAAAATGCTTACAAATAACTGCATTCAAAAAATGATTACTGTTTTTTTTTCTTTAATTAAAAAATAGTTGTGATTCAGTAATTAAAACTGAAACCTTTGTATTTGATTAAAAACTAATTTAGTGGCTTTTTTCCTAAATCCCCGTTATTCCCCCAAACTTCAAGGATGGAGATGTCTGTTTTCATCTACAAAGGCAGAAAGTTTCTGCAGATAGGCTGGTTTACTTATAGCTTGCAAAGTGTTTCAGACCCTTGCTGAAAAGTCTCACTCACTGGTTTTATAGATTTATTATTCCTATTCAACTGTTTCATCTTTGTTTCTTTTTCTCACAGAGAAAAACAAAGAAGAAGAAAGAGCTGGCATCTCTGCAGGAGCCATTTTGGGATCTGTATTAATCGGCCTGGTGGGATATTTTATATGTGCTACAAAGAGGCCCGAGTAATTTTCCCACAGAAAATTCCTATTTCCCACAGACATCTCTATGCTGACACAAGGAGTGACCCAGGTAAGGAACAGCACAAGTGTTTTGCATAAGTGTTTCTTATTTCTGCACAGGGCTGCTTAAATTGTCTCATCTTACTGAATTATTAGGATATCATCGACTCCAGCCCAACTAGATTTCAACTGACATTAATTTATTATTTAAAAAATTTAGCTTAACCAGTATGTCTCTTAACTCTCTATCTCCTCCTTACAAGTTATTTCTTTAAGCTCTGAAATATCAGGAAAATAGTATCTAGCATCAGTGAACCTGTTCAAAGAATTGTGGGCAAGTATAAAACTATAAAAAAAAAAGCTCTCCCAAACCTTGATTAACTGAAAAAAACACTAGACTCTTTAGTGATCCAATATCAGTTACAAAATTAGGGACGAAGCTACATCTGTTTTCAGAAGCAAAAATATTTTTAAGAGGTTTAAAAAGATGACTGCTTTTGTCTTCTCCATGAGTATGTAAAAACTTGTACTGAAGTGCAATCACAGTCCAAACATCTATATCATGTTCCTGGTCCTTATTTTTAAATATTTAAACAATTACTGAGAGGCCAAACACATCTTTTTTTTCTCATAGAAAATAAAATCAAAATAAATTTTGGCAATATGCCCTTTTCAGCTTAAAAGCAAGAGCTGAAAGCTGCCAGAACATCAGATTAGGAAGCAGCTTTGAAAGCTGACCACCCATGGGAGTGCTGAATGGGTGTTGCTAGAAGGACATGAGTTATCTTCAGAAATAATGAATCAGGGCTCTCATCTCTTCCTCTCCCCTATGTTAAAAAGCATTTAACTGGACTTACATGTGATACATGTGAGTGACAGCTGAATTAAACCACGAGGTAGTGATTCAGCAGATAGTGATAAACCCAGCAGATAGTGATTCAAATCTTTCAAGCACATATAAAAAAACCTTTTATGTTATTCCTTCAGTTCTTCACTAAGACAACTCTCTTGAACCATATAATAAGAATCAGAGGTGCCTCACAGCAGACAAGACAGAGGAAGACAATGCAGGGTGCCCATCTGATGGCATTCCAATGGCTGACATCACACCATCCCACCTTTCATTGCAAAGCTTGCTTCAGATTATATTCTTGCCTGTTATCTACATCCCTTGCATTTTTCGCAAAACAACCTGGCCGTTGTTACCATACAGCCATTACTGTGCAAACAATGTCTTGAAAAGTTAGGAAAAATCACAAGACACACCAGTATTCAAGAGGCAGGGTTCAGTAGCAGAGCATCACTCCTCTACTTTGTAATTAAATGATCAACCTCTGCTTTTCCTGGAAGGATATTATACTTGCTTTCTTAGAAATAACAAAGAAAAAGAGCACCCAGGTAAGATTCTGCTGTGTAACTTTGGTCAACAATGTAACAGAGAAACATTTGACTAGGACTACAATGATATTTTAGTATCAATACAAAAAAATCATCCACAACTTCACTACTTTGAAGTGAAACTATTCCATCCTAATATAATTTCTATCTGAAAAACGACTCAGGTCATTATTTTCCCAAATTTACATCTGTACCTTCTTCAGTGAATATGCCAAGATTGATTACGTTTACTTGGATTATTTAATTTGGATTACTTGAAGTTTGCTGGGGAAGATGGAATTACTGAGTAAAATGAGCTACATCTAACCTATACTAGATTACACTGACTTACTATCACCATCAATGGGAAAAAAGATTACAAGCTTCTATTCTTCCATCAAACAGATCTGTTGTTTGAATTGCAGGCTGGATCTGTAGAAATTATTTAAAACGTGTCAATACATATTAGATAGAAGAAATACTTAACAACAGAGGAAAGGAATTATCTCTGATACATATATAGGTATCCTAAAAAGCATGGTCCAGTTCTTTCCAGCTAAAGAGTAAAACTATGGCAACATAAAGCAAATAATTGCATAGATTATCTGCTTGCAATTACCAGATGTGTCTAAATAGAAAGAATGAATATGTAAAAGAAACAACTGTAAAGGCACAGAACAAACAAAATAAAGTGCAGAGAAAACTACCCATCAGGGATATGTCCTGGTTATTATGCTCTGCTAAAACACTTTAATTAGTGTGGAGACTGTGGATCACACTGAAGGAATGGAATTATCTCACTGTCTGTGAATGATGCCATGAGGTTTTATTCAATATGTGAGTAAATTACATGCACATAACACTCCAGAGAGAAACTATGTCAGTCATACTGAATATGAGCAAACCAGGTATTTATTTTAAATATTAAAGATTTCAGCCCATATATGCAATTTTGCCTTTTTTTTGAGTTCAGTCATAAAAACAGCATTATGTCCCATCAATGCCAGGACCTGATTTCTAACACAGTATGCAGCATGTTTTGAAGCAGACTGAAAATCTGAGACAGATTAACCCATATTACACAAGAATATCACTCTGATGCTTGAAATGAAGAAATATTTAATCCTCAGCTTTCACCTTCCTTAGCCCACATAATACCATCTTTCCTGTGGTAAAGCAGTGTCATATAAGCAAATTACTCCTCACACTTCAATCTTGCCCTCAGATGAAAATGCAAAGAGCTCTCTTGAAGGAGAACTTAGAGATGAAGAAATGCTAGGAAGCTACCTCTGTTGTCTGCACTGCTAACTATATAATTAAATGAACTGTATTTTAGGAATTTTTCAAAGTAATCATTATTAATTGGAAGACAGTAATAGCAAGATTAGCAATAAATGAAGTAGTATGAATGAGGAAATTAATCAAAGTGTGCCCTTTAGTTATAATATGTTAATTTTTAGCAACCCAATCATAATTCTTGCATGGATGGGGATGTGCTTCTGTTCTCCATGTAACTATATGATGTTTTGCTGTTGTTTGTACATCGTTACTTGCTTTTAGCATGCCAGCCTCCAAAATTTGTGACATTTGTTCTTACTTTAAATTAGAGTCCTTAATACTTACTCATACATGTTACATAAATAAAGATGTTGTGTACCATTTAATTCAAAACTGTGAAACTCTGGCTTGAATGCAGACAGCTCTATGTGTGTGAACTAGTGTCATTTTCTCAGTGTTTACACAGACAAACATGTTCATTGGTAGAACCAGTTATCTCTGGTTCTGTCTTCTTCCCTATTTCCCAGCAGCAAAATCCTCTTAGCTGCAGTGAAAGCTAATTCTACTGAGGATTTAATGCTGGGCCCATTAAATCTGTCTTTTATGGCACTATTACACTGAGAGGCAGGACTGTTTTTGGTAACTCCTGCTCAGTAGTGTCCTCTGTGGATGCACCCCTGCTTGGCTTTGAGCTGCACAACACGATGTGTGCGACGGCAGTGGGAACATAACAAGAGATTCAGACTGAGAATTTCAATGGAAATACCTTAACTGCAGTAAGCACTTAACCTCAAACCTTTCCTATACCTTCCTCTAATTAGTTTCCATAAAACCATTCTCATTTATTCTATAAGAACCCTCTACAAGATGTGTTTTTGATATTGGCTCAAGATCAGTAACACTACCCACATGTTTTCCTGCAAAAGGACTTTGGCCTAACCAATATAAAATTCAGGCTTAAAGACATTTAGGACCCTAAAGACAATCATTACATTAGGTGTTTATATACATACATTTATATAAAAGGTGTTACCCATTACTACCATGGAAATTTAAGTTAATGAAAATGAAAAAAATTTCGTTTGTGTGGCAAAATCATAATCCTTCTGTAACTTTTATCCAGAGCTAAAATCTCCTTTGTCAAGTAATCATATAAAAGGGTCAGGTGAACTAAAAATAAAAAATAAACAACAAAGTAAAAATGTACTTACCCCAAATTGCCATGAAAATTGCAAAGAAGACAGTCCCTCCATTATCAAACAAATGTGTAACCTGAATTAAAAAATGAACACATCAGGAAAAAACAATACTGCCACCTCATCTTTTGCCCCAAATAGTCCCAGAGTAGACAACTGGCATCAGAAACCAAAAGCTAAGCTTTCTCATAAGTAGCTCTACTAGCATGTTTCTTCTACCAAGGTTTGTCAATGTCACACTCTGACTTCCTGTATAATTTGAAATCTGCTGTTCCAGACTATTACTTTATGCATCACCAGTCATTTTGTTTCACAGACACTGAGCTGTTTTGTCCATGTCCAGACAGACTAAAATTTCATCCAGAATTCTTGTCATATGGTAGGTCAAACTTAATCTCAACCATTTCTATTTTAAGGTTTTTTATGAGCTAAAAAACCTCTTCACTTTTCTCCATCTACATATTTACTGTCTCTTGATTCCATTTTGTTCTTCTACCTAGGTATTTTGCAATTTCTGGTGTGATTATTTAAGTTTGAAGAATAGATTCTTGCAGCAAAATATTTAATTGTATAAAATCTTCGCATTAGTTTGACAGACCAAAGCAGGAGCAAAAATTCAAATAGAAAGTAAGCAAAGGAAACAGAGTAACAAGATAGTTACAGAGAAAAGTAGGAAAAACCTTACAAAAAGTTTAATTATGAAGTCATCAAAGAGGAATTAATTAACTTGATGAAAATAATATGAATTTATTTATAAGAAAATTCTCACAGAAAGGAATTTTAGAAAAACCCCAGATCACTTTAGAGCACTCCCACATTAGAAAGATGCATTGCAAAGGCTGAAAACAACATCTGTAGAGAAAAAAAACATGCTTTTTAGGAAACTTGGCAGAAACAAGGGCAGCCATTTTACAACCACAATCATCTTGATTGCAATAACACAATAATTACCTTGGCATATATGCAGCTTTCGTTGAGTTTTTGTAGTGTGCAATTGCGTTCACACATAGGGCACATAATGGTTTCATTTGCCTCGCAGATCTCTTTGCTTTAGTATGAGAGAGGAAAATAAAGGTTATAAAAACACTTCTAGCATTCACAAGGTTTTCTGAGCTATGCCATTTATATTTTCTGTTTGTCAACAGTGCGTGCACCACAAAACTGGGCAAATAAAATAAATTAAAAGTGAATATTTGGCTTGGAAAGCCTAATCCCAAATCAGGAACCTGAACACTATGGGCCATAGAGTAGCATACAATATTTCTGGGCATCACTTCTCACACTAGCAAATTCTCTCCCAAATATCTCAAACAGAAAAACAAAAAATTGCTCAATACCCTTCAAATGCATTTACAGCCTATTTTTCTAAATTATTATAAGATACCAACATTCAGAGGATAGACAACACTGGTACATCTACATTGATCTCAATCAAATGACATCATTTGTATGAAATTGAGCAAAGAAGAGAGACACTATGACAAGAGGCAAAAGTCAGTATGAGAGGGGGATATTTGCACCCTTTTGGTGGTACCCTTCCTTCTTCTCCATTTCCAACTTGCCCATGGCAGCAAGAGATATGAACTACAGAGAGAATCTTCTGATACACAGAGGGCAGTGACTCATGGCCCTGTGCTGAGATGAGATGGGCTCCTGACATAGGCTGATACATATATCTATCTCTCACATATATTTACATATTATATTTATATCATGTTTTTATACAAATACATATATATATATAGCCAACTGCTAGCAGACCCTGAGCATGGAGCACCACAGGCAGACACTTGGACAAGTCATGAGCAAGACAAACTAATTCTTAGATGTGATATCATTCTGCATCACCCTTGAATTACTGCTGCACAAAACCTATGGCTGGCATGGTAAGCAAGGTTTGGTTCCATGGCAGTACATGCTCCTGCATTTGCTTATTACTTCTCTACTGAAACTGTACTGGATATCTGGAAAAAAAAGAAAATTATTGTTTCCTGCCTGGAGCCACTAGAAGTGGGCTGATGGCAGCTTTCTGCACCTGAGAGGTGAAGACACATCACTGAGCAAAGTATCATTCTGCAAAACTGATTTGATCATCTGTTAAGTTCAGACTTTGTAGTACAAAAGACAGATAAAAAATAGGGCTTTGTGATGGAATTTATCATACTTAAATCAACACTTCCTAACAGCCATGGATTCCTCATATCAGGCATTATAAACCTGTTTCACATGAAACAGTGTTCAGCAGAAAATACTGAATCTGGGTCAACATGCCAGTTCTGACATTGCCATAATGCTCTAACATTGTCTTTCAATTTCTAATTTCCACTGGGTTTCCTGTGTTCAGATTTTTTAAGGTAACATATCCAATTCTGTTTCTTCCAGATTGCTGCTGAAAACTGCATTTGTGTATGATGATAGCTGAAGTGCTTAAAATCAAATGATAGATTTTAATACTCTTACAAATGCTTATTTAGAATTTTCTTTAAAAGAATGCAGAAACACCAGATAAATAATCTCTCAATCCCAGACTACAGAAAGAATAAGAACAGGTGTGCAGTCCATCTACCTGCTAATGGATGACTCCTGTCTGCTCTAGGTACAAAGTTTCTCTCTAATCCTTACTTACACCTTCCAGGCTAAGTAAAAAAAACACAGCAAGGATATGGTAACAATATCTGTTATCAGTAGCCTTTAGAATTGCCTAAGTACACAAGGTGATACAGAAAACATCTACACATATTTTATCAGGCCAGGCATAATCAGCTTGAGTCACACAGTTCACAGCTGCTCTTACTAACACAGTTGTAGCAACACACTGACAGGACAGTGCTGTGCCATGACTGACCAGAGGAACTGCACACATTCACACAATCAAAGGCAGGTAGCACCTTCTCCACACAATTAACACATCCAGATGGCAGATGTGGGGCTGCCACAGAGCACATGGTTGGGACTTCTGCCATAACCCATCCTCTGACAGCATTGTGAAATGAACACTGGCTAATGATAGCTACAATAAATATATGAATATTCACCTTCCCTTGCAGGCATGCAGGGCTTATATGAGGGTTTACCTAACTTTGAGTCTCCTGTTTCTCACACAGAGCACGGAGGCCTGGGGCACACTGGCACTCTCAACACTGAGGTGCCTCACGATGAGACCCAATAGAACCAGCCCCACAGGAACACACTCAAATGTGCTTTGTCTGTGTTTTCTCTGCAGCTACTAAGCAGCAGCCAAGGGAAAAAAAATGAGGACAGAAACCCTCAAAAGCTAGCCTACCTCTGTGCTCATTTACAACACCCTGCAACCTTCAGCAAGGAAAATATCTGCATTTTTCTGTTAAAAATGAGTTGTACCTGCAAGTCTTCCTGGGAGAAGCATATGACACACAGGAGGTGATTGCCCTGTTCTGTTCTGTGCTGGTGCAGCCTCACCTGGAATATGGTGTGCAGTTTTGGGAGCCACAATATAACAAAGATATAAAGCTCTTAAGAGAGTCTCCAAAAGAGGGCCACAAAGATGGTGAAGGGCCTAAAGGGGAAGCCATATGAGGAGCAGCTGAAATCACTTGGCTTGTTCAGCCTGGCAAATAGGAGACTGAGGGGAGATCTCACAGCAGTCCAACAGCTGGAATCTAACAGCTGGAATCTAACAGCTTCCTCTCCTTCTGGTGACCAGTGACAGGACCAGAGAGAACGCATGAAGCTGTGTCAGAGGAGCTGTAGGTTAGAGGTTAGAAAAGGGTTTTTCAATCACAGGGCAGCTGGGAACTGGAACAGATTCCCCAGCAAAGTGGTCACAGTACCAAGATTGACAGAGTACAAAAAGAATTTGAACAATGATTTCAAGCACATGGTTGGATTGTTGGGGCAGTCCTATGCAGCCCCAGGAGATGAACTTCAATGATCCTTGTTGTGAATCCCTTCCAACCCAGGATATTCTATGATTCTATGATATAAAAGCACATAATAGCTTACAGTTTGAAAGAATGAACTTATTAGAAATTTTGTTCCTTCTCTTGGGCAGTTGCCAATGACACATCTTTCTCTTCCCCAAGGAAGAAATACTAAGCTATACCTTGATAATAGGAGATTATGGCCCCTTGTTCCCCCTTTGTTGGAATTGTGCCACCGTACATGAGACAAATACAAGATTGACAGTTCAACAGCTGTGGTCTCTGTGCTCTAAGAACAGGCTGATCCTCGACTTTACAAGCACTGCATTTTGAAGACATTTATGATGAAAAACAATCCTAATACAGTATCTTAAAGATAGCATCATTTCCTGGCTGTTAAGTTTATTGCATTTAACTGTATTTAACGTGGTTTGAATTAGTACAGTTTCTCAGGAGTTTGCTGTACAAAGCAAGCTTAAAAAAAGTGTTCATGACAGCACTGTAGAATATAATAACTCACTGTGAAATAGAAGTTAAAGAAAACTCCTTAGATAAAACATAATATGATTTTGCTTAAAGCCAGAGAAACAACATTATCTATTAAATCTGACTCCAAGTATACATACAGCCTAAGCACCCAAACTGCTTGGAGCAACAGCTGCAATTGTAAGAACAGATACTGATACTGTCTGGTAACAG
Organism: Agelaius phoeniceus; assembly: GCF_051311805.1. Taxonomy (NCBI): domain Eukaryota; kingdom Metazoa; phylum Chordata; class Aves; order Passeriformes; family Icteridae; genus Agelaius; species Agelaius phoeniceus. Next base: position 8,055,570 of record NC_135270.1, on the reverse strand, counting down.
CTAATGGAATACTTTGCAGTACAGGGGATCCTCAGAGAGTTCCCAGAAATACAGTCAGCACTTGAGCACCCTCATCACAACATCCAAACTGACACAGAACCCCTCCCAGAGTAAAATTACAAAAGTGAGAAACTCGAAACTTGGTTCATTTTATGTGGCTGCAATCTCCCTGAAGCTCAGTCTCCTGGCTGCAAGTTACATCGACACAGGTAAGAATTTTGTTAGAGTCCAAGTTTGCCACTATTAATGAGGAAGGAAAAAAAGCCATAGGCTAAAGTTGGAGTTTAGTAACTGTACTACACTCTGGAAGTTATAGGAAGATGGAGGTAATGACGGAATATGGCTGTTTTTTCACCCATTAGCCTTAATTAGATCAACAACTACTGCAGTATCTGCAACATGAGCATTGGTCCTTATAGATTGGTCTGTTTTTCCTTAGTGGGAATCACTGCAATGCAGTGATAAGAATGGCCACTGCCAGCAGTACATATTTGCCTTGATGCAAAACAAATGTACAAAGTGTAAATACTTGACTCAACAACCCAATATTCTAATAAGGTCATTCTTACAGTATTACCATATCTGCAAAACATTTAAAAGAAGAGCAATCTAAGTTGTGCCAGACTGTGCTTAATTAACAATAGGCTGTTACATATTATTAAATAGAATTTTACCTTACTTGGCTGGAATCCATTGTAAATAATCCATAGAGGAAAACGAAGAGCCCAACCAGGGCAGCAGGAATAAGCATTCCAGTATACCATCCCAGCCAGGCAAAATACAGTCCAATTTTTTCACCAAAGTATCGCCTACATGAAAAGGAAACACATATATTGTTTAAAACTAAATTTTATGGTGATTTCTCTCTATCTCAACTGTCACAGTAGTAGAATAATTCTAACAAGGAACTATCATTACAAGTTTCTGGCAAAATTGTCACTTTACCAAACAGGTTTTTTTCAGGCTAGCGTAATATTTTACTGACACTAACTGCAGATTTATGAGAACAAGGATATAACTGCAGAGACTCTGTAATTGCCATGTTCTTGCAATGACTAAGTAGATGGAGTAGTAGCAACATTATTAAACAGAGGCTAGACAGACAGATGGATGTACACAGACAGAAAAAAAATCTGGAAAGGGATAAGGTAAGTTAGTATGACCTAAGTATTCAATTTTAAAAAACATTTATGATAGATAATCATACATAGATAATATGACATATTTCCAACTACTATTAGTGAAAACAATGCTCTGAAAACACAAGCTGAAGACTGCACTTTAATTCTTCAAAACTTGGGTATCAATTGCCAGAATAGATCAAATAGCAGTGATCAGAAAGTCAATCAAGGATGAAACAGCATAAAATTGCCCCATGGCACATGCTTAGCTCCACCAATAACCAGTTATGATTCAGATCAGGAATAAAAACTTACAGCAAGGAAAATGAATTACTGGTATTCAATGTCAGAGGAGAAAACTGTGAAACCCAAACATCATCATTATTTAACTTAAATTATATGTATTTCTCTATTTTACATTTGGTAACCTATGACACTAAGTCTAAGACATAAATAAGAGTTATTTAAACCCACATGGAAAGGTTAAAATTGGATTGCATTTTAAGTCCTCTGCATGTGGTAGCTCTGACTGTCCATGTGGATAAGAGTCTGCTTTCAAAGGTGCTCTCACAAGGGGCAAGTGTCTCTCATCAGCAGACCACATTATGGGTTTGTATTTTAAGTTTCACACTGCAAATTGTTGAGCAATTGGAAGTACATGTTCTTTAGGCAGACTCATTTGGAATTAATCTACAAAAGACCACGCAAAATAAGCAATTTCGAGAACTCCAGCCTACCCAATAATAGGGAATATCTAAATGTTATAGGAAAGCATAAGGAATTGATGAATATAGTTAGCACACTGTTGCCAGGCTTTTTGTACCAGAGAAAATCTTCCAAGTACTAATACCTGATTAAATCAAGAGGTTGGTATTTGTACCACATTCCCCACCGTGCCCAGCGCTCATACAAGAGGTGTCTGTGATTCTGTGCTCCGTGTGTTTTGATGGGATGCCTGCTTTTGTGGCTTCCCTGAAAAAAAAAAAAACACAAAGAAATGTAAGTACATTATCAGGCACTATGGAAAATGTATACCTTTCTTAGATGCTTTTTATTATAATTTTAATAGAAATGTTTTTTATATTTAATAAATAGGTCTCTTATTCTGGGCACATCTGGAACATGTCATCAGGAGCTAAGGCAAGCCTGACATGAGAGGCAGGGTTACATACACTTCTGAAATGGTCCATTTCTCTAATAATTAATACTGAAACATAGTAATACAAGACTTTAAAGAAGTACTCAGCTCTGGTTTTATTTCACTAATAGATGCCTAGTTGTATGCTTTTGCCTATTTAAATATTTCAAGAAATGCTTATGGTATATTTTTATTCCTTCTAGAAAATTTTAAAAATTTCTAGTATGTCAGCTCTCTTCTCCTAGATTTTTTCTATCACTTTCTTTCACTACTGTTGAAGGTATAGAAAAATATATTCTTTCTGTGGTACATACTTTCTAAGATGAAGGAAACAGAATTGGCATTATTTTGAAACTACGTAGGACTCTTGAGGCATTAAAAGCAAAACAGTCAGTCTGATCCAAAAGGAGTCCTTCCAGGCCATGTCTGACATTTATAGACCACCAAACAGACTAAAAGAATAGCCTCATGCTTGGCAGTCAAAAGGTATCACACACATTTGCTAGAATCATCTTGAGCAGAACTCTTGCATTTGTAATTTTGCTCCAATTCTGAAGCAGGATATATCCCTTAGTTGAACTTTTTCCCCAAACAACTTCCATCACTCAGCAATGGTAAAGAAAATATTTCATCAATTGTTGACTGCAAGTGAGCCAAGTAATTCTTATAAGGAGAGCAGAGTTCTCCAGCACCCACCTCAGTGATCAGACAGATTCTTGACCCTGGTAGATGCAGGTAACTAAGGCATTTAGATTTTTATCAGATATTTGAAATCTTGAGCACTCCTCAAAGTTCAAAGAACACCATCAACTTGTTGCAATCTGCTGGTTCTTTGACTTAAGAATGAGTTAAAAACAAAGCTAAACATAGCAAAAACTCCAAGTCCACTCTTTTCTCCTTACAGTTAGCACAGCAGCATATCAAAGATGCCAACACTGAGTGTGACCTTTGCAGCACCTAGGAACATCCAGGAAGAGCACATCAACTTATTCTCACAGCAGGCTGGATAAATTACTTCAAAGCATTACCCAGAATTACATATTTTCATTTTTTTTCCTGATTCTTCCTGCACTGTTACCCATAAAAGAGTTAAACTCAGCATTCCCACTGGGATGGAATTTTCACTCTTATTTGTTCATGTGGGAAAGAAAAAAAAAATTGAGTGTTCCACCACTAGTCCTTAGCATCAGTCAAGGAGCAATTAAGGTAAGAGTGGCTTAAAACTATGATTTCACTAATTTTAACTGAGATGTAGAAACAGTAGCTTATGCCATAACAAAGGAACATGTAAAATGGATATGACAGCACGGCTTTGATGCTAGAGAAAGCTTCACAGGCTTTTATGGTAGTACAGCCAGCTTTTCCCTGAAGTCAGTAAAGCACAGCTGAAGCATTAACAGTGATGTTACATTATTTATCTAAAAATACTCCTTCTCTGTATTCCTAGTAATTAATTATTAAAACTAAAGTATTTAAAAATTAAAAAATTACTCTCAGCCATTTGTAAAGTCTTTGAAACACGAAACCAAGTCACAATATTCTGCTGCAACACCCAGAGTTCAGAGCTGCAACCACCATGTTCCTAAGTGTGGAATTTGCAGACAATCGTGACAAGGGAAGAGATGACAATCTTGACTTCATGTTTCAGAAGGCTAATTTATTATTTTATGATATATATTAAAAGAAAATGATATATTAAAACTATACTAAAGAAAGAGAGAGGAGACCTCAGAAGGTTACAAAAGAAGGAATGAATAATAAAATCTTGTGACTCCTCACAGCCTCAACACAACTGGCTGTCATTGGTCATCAAGTAAAAGCAATTCATATGCTGGGTAAACAATTCTCCTAATCACATTCCAAAGCAGCAAAACAGGGAGAAGCTTCCCAGCTTCTCAGGAGAAAAGATCCTAGTGAAAGGATTTTTCAGAAAAGACATCTGTGACACCTGAGAGCATCTCAAAGACTGAAGATGTGAGGCTTGCTTCTTCTTTTCAACATAAGAGGGTTTTCTCAAAACCCTCTTAAGTCAAACATAGGTTTTTAGTTCATTTTGTGGGTTTCCAGTCTTCAGTAGAGTTTTACACTACTGGAAAAAGCATTGTCAAGTGTAGCAGCGTGGGGTTTAGATGGTGGTTGCTGCTACCTCTATCTCATTTCCCAAACAGCATCTCCTGTGGAAAAGCCACTTGGGTGAGCATTCAGGCAAGGCAGCCAAGTCCACACATCACACTCACCACAGCTGGCTCAGCAAGAGAGGCAAGAGGGCCTTCTGTAGGGTCAGTTCCAGCCAGGATTATTTCAGCACACCGAAAGGGAACAAGGGACAAAAGACCAACATGTGCTCTGCACAAGGCTTTTATGGGGGGGGCCTATGGGGGTGGTACCAAGGGAAGAAGGGGCTGGCCATAGGGATACCCCAACCAGTGAGGAAACAGGGAAAGGAGAAACCAGGGAAAGTTGGGACAAATGGGGAAATGGGGATCAGTGTTGTGCAAGACTCCATGGGGAAGTCTTTTCTGTCCACCCAGGTGCAGAGAGACTCTATGCTAAGTCTCTCCAGGGGAGAGCCCTGGGGATTTCCCTGAGGGGGAAAGATCTTGAGGATTCCACAACTACTCTGTTTTTCATATTATGAAGACTTCCCCTACGGACATCTGCAGGCACTTAAGAGGGAAACATAAGTAAAACAATAAAAACCAAATCCAGCTCCTTCAACAGCCTGAATAGTCTTTTTGAGAACCATATCTAAGTAATAGTCAGTCTCAGTGCATATTAGAAATTATCCAGAACTATCCTGAAAATACTGAACAGAAAATAATTAAGCAGTCTCCCTAACCGTGATCAACTGGCCAAGCTATTAGAAAAACAAATCCTTTTGTAGGTGGCAAGCAAAAATAATTTAATAAAACTAACTGGAACAATTTGGAGCAACTGATACTGTGCTTAAGGACTCAACAGGCAATGTGCAGTTCATAAAAATCAGAAAATAATTATATCCTAATCAAACCAGAAAATGTTCCAGGATGTCACTAAAATATCCAAATTATCCAAATACAGAAAATTTTAAAAGCCAATATCAAAGTAAAAGCTATAAATAAAAGAGGCATCAACAAATTACAATATGAAATTAAAAGTTTGCAGGTCAGAATTAAAATAAGCACTAGTGGAAGCTATAATCTAAATATGAAACTAAAAATCAAATTAACACCAGGTTACCTCATGTGGCGGAAATGCTGCTTCATATGTGCCATTATTTAGTAACCTATTAATACCTAAAAAAAACCAAAAAAGCATTAGCTCTGATATAAATTTTTCATACACATTTTTCAAGTCACATTTGGAGAATGTAACTTAGCGTTAAATGATAAGAATGCTGCTGAAGATGACAATCAATAACCCCACCAACTACTTCAGCAGGTACTGCTGATGCTTTCAGATTTCTGGCTGTGTCAAACTAGAGAGCCACTTGCCAAAGCACCAAAGCCTGAAAACCTTCTCTCAGGGCTGAGTGCTTGTACCAGATTGATTGTGAGAAAATAGTTACATTCACACTGTATTCCTCAGAGCATATAATTCAGATTTTATGGGTGACCAGATGATCTGATATACAAAGTGGTATGGATAGATAATCCTTGAGGTAGTGAGACCCTTGCAGGGTTAAAAGCTATTAGGTAGCTATTTAGCTACCAGCTAAAACTGGTATTTTTAAATATAAGCCAGCTGACAATTTCATATCAGAGCAGTGCTCTGTGCCAGACTGACTACTGCATTTTGGATCCGTTCCTAGAGCCATCCTAAAACCAGATTTGTTGTACTAGCCCAGCACATTATAAAAATCAAAAAAATAAATAACCATTGATAGGTACAACAAAAAGATTCAATAGCTTTGAAGAGCAAATCTGTAGCCAAAAGTTTCCCCAAGAAATAGGTACATATGGTGGAATACAGATTTGTCTCTTCAAATATACAAATTATACTAAACTAATCTTATAATGAAATTTCCCATCATCAACTTCAAAGGTGCTAAATATGAATACTTATTCTTCCTGTTTTTCTTACTACTGCTTTTGTTGAGAAACTCAAGCAACAGTTTTCTGTAATTGAAATCATCCAAGTCTCTGAATATTAAATCTTTAATTTAATTCCTGCAGAAAATATAGAAAATCATGCATACATTCCCTGGTCATTCAAAATGAAAATAGGTAGTTAGACCTTCTAAAAACTAACACTGTATTATGAGTGTTGATATAAAGCAAATTCAGTCTTAGATCAGCTGTCTCTGAGCTACATAGACACCTCAAATAAATTAAGTGTAGCATACATTGATTCTACTGGACTGAAACTGATGGACAGTAGCTGAAACACCAGGATCAGTCATTGAAAACATTGTCAGCTTTCTGAGGTATATGTAACCCTTACTGCGGCTCTCAATAATGAAAAGTTACAATAATCCCTCCATTTTATTTTAATGAATGAGTAATTAAGTGAAAAATACTGCAAATTTTCACAGAGATATTTAGGTAGAAAATGATGGGACATTGTTTCAATTCTGTTACTGTGTGAAAGAAAAGATTTCAAGAATAGGAAAAAATTAATTGAGTTTATTCAAATGGTATTTCTCCAGGCAATTAAAGATAAACAATTTTATAGCTTTGGCTTAGGTAAAAAATACAACATTCTTACCCATTTTGGATTTTCCATCTTCATACTTCGTTCTCTGTAGCACATGATGCACAATTCTACTTCTTGTGGAATTGCTGAAGAAGCTGTCTTTGTTGTTTATCGTAAAACTATTAAAATAATGAATGTCTTAATATTCATAACAATGCACACACGTTGAAACATAGCTGTTCAAGTGTTTTCTTTTTACAATGATTTAGTGGATGTTTACATTCCTTAGACATAAGGTTATACAAAGTTACAGCAGGTGCAATGAAGTTATCCTTATCACAAATTAAACCAAAAATGTCCTCCTATCTAGTTAATTACTGTTCTGGATATAATTAATTAAATAAAGATCTTCAGTAACAGTGGTGGTCTTAAATTCAAATTAATTATGAGTTGACTGTTGTCTGTGCAGTGGAACCACCAAAATTACTATTAAAAAAAAAATCCACGCACTAGAGGCTTGGGAAGAAACTCCACAACCATTTTCCCTTAGAGGATCCCAGGATGGAGCCAAGTAAAGCAGCCTTGGCCAGATGGCTCCATTCTGGACACGAGAAATCTGATATGCAGGGGTTTCTTCCTGCTCAGCTGTGCCAAAAGTGGTGCTACTACAGTTCATTACATCAGCTAAGCTGATTGAGGAAAAAACACCAAAACCAGGGGATTGATCCAGTGCAGTATGGTAAATTACTGGGAAAAAAAAAAAATTGAGACTATAATGCACTTACTCTGTTTTTCTGGGGTAAAGTCAGTTCACTACCATTTAGGTTCTTTACTGAGTGGAAAGTCCTGTTTATCCTAATTCATATTTCTACTTGAAATTAACTTTTCTGTTCTAAAACAGTTATCACAAAATAACTTTAAATTAAGAAACAGAATTTTAAAGCCTAACTTTATAGGTACTGAAAAAAATATATCACATTTTAAATATAGCATTGTCAACATGCTGATTTGAACATATAGTTTTGTTGTATATATATTTGTATTTTCAGAGGCAATAGATCTTTTTAAATGCAGATCTGGTAAGAGAGAAAAAGAAAATCATCACTGGTCTTAGCTTGCTTCTGGTGTTCCAAATCTCAACAGGTTTTTGCCTATGTAAAGCAAGTAATAAGCACAGAAAACTTGAGCAAGTGTTTGCATTTTGTAACGTAAGGGAACAAAAAACCAAAAACTTCTAAACTAAAATGGCAACATTCATCTTCCCATCAAATTTCAGATGATGTTACTGAGTGACCATCAAGTAGCAAGTGACAAAGAGCAGATTTTCACTTGAAGAGAAACACGGTACTTGGTACTGCCAGTGACCATCTGTCAGCAGCTCCCTCTCTGGCCCTTGCTCAGAAGTGAGGAACAGAAACCCTTGTGGTGCGTGGCGCTGCCCACCCACCCACCCCAGCACTCACTGGTGGATGCGCGCGCGGCTGAAGGGGGCTGTGTAGCAATCTGTCTCCTCCAGATCAGGCAGGGCCTCCTTATCCAGCTTCATGGGATTTCTGGGCAGCCAGCTTTTCAGCTCTCTGATGTTCCTCTGCAAACTGAGACAAGAAGAAGTCAGGTTGACACGCTATCATTTCCTCGCCATTTCTATCAGCAGCGCTGCATATTTATTGACATTGTTCTAGAAATGAAATTAAATGAAAGCAGGAAACTTCCACATTAAGTAAGCAACAGAAAATAAAGAGTCAAAAAGCAAAATGAACAACATTTATTTGCAATCCATCTTGAACACTTTACTTGAGTAAAACTCATCCTAAAATTAGTGGGATTGCGGCTCAAAATGCGACTGTGGTACTGAGTCTGAGAAATTAATTTTCCAAGGTAATTCATCTGGCAGAACTGTAGATGCTTATGCTTTAGCTGAGAACATACCTAGCTGCACTGAACAAAGCAAGTGAAACTCCTCCCCACTCTCTTGCCTGGCAACGTGGACACTAAAATTAATAAAATTTTTAAGTATATTTGAGAGTGCTAAGGATCAGATTATGGTTTTTCTGACTGCAACAAAGATTTCCCCTGCAAAATTTTCTTAAAAATCCAAGAGCTGATATTGCCTTATGAAACAGTATACCTAAATATCAAATAAAAAAATAAAGGATGTTACACTAAAATGGTTATACAGTATTTAGGCAAGAAAACCCCTAAATATGGCTTCCTCCAGATCCTTAAAAATTGATACTACAGAACACAAACAGAACATCAATGCTGTATCTTCAATTAAATTACATACTGGCAACATAAATGTTTTTTTTCTCTACTGGCATGTTGCCTAAATGATGTCTCAGGACATCATTCATACATGTGTAAATCCAGTCACGTGCAGTTAATTTTTTAAGTGAGCAAATGAATTTTGCCCTCCTTGCTCACCTATACCTTTTCATATTCAATTGCAATGCAACATGGTTATTTAAGGAATTGACTTCAAATTAAATGTGCTATATCATGACACAATAAGCACATCAGAGATTCAGAAAAAGTCTAAATTTGAGAAAAACATTCCCCAAAGAGTATTTTTTTTTGGTGGAATTCAGGTTCTACTCAATGAATATGTATGTATGATATATAAAGCATATATATTTTACATCCACAAGAAGTGTAAAGCTAAGCAACAAATTCTTTTCTCTGAGGTGAATACCTCATTGCCTGGGCTAAGCAGAAGCACAGCTATACATTTCATAATGTCCATAATAAAAAGTTACATTTCATAATGTTATTTATATTTCATAATGTGAATGCAGCTATTTTCATAATGTTCCTAGTAAAGACTATAAGTGATGATGTGGTAAATTGCTCTCATGCAACAGAGTAACCCTTATGAAAATACTTATTATCAACATCAACAAAACCAGAAAACCCCCACTTCGCACAGTATCAGATAAAAATTTCAGCCAAATGTGGGAGAAGGATTTTACAGTTACATTTAAAATTCTCAAAATATCTTCTTGCTATATATTGCAAGATATTGGTGCACATTCTGTTGTAACTGATACTGCGCTTGAGGGACACCACTTGTGTTCAACACCAAGCACTGTAAGCCAAAGAACATCAATATGTTCATGAAATTGGAACACAGAACACAGTTCAGAGGCTGGTGGATTCTTTAAGTGTCTCCTTAATAATACCTCAGTGAGTTGATTATCTTTATTAGTTCCAGCAGAAGCTCTCTTAGTATAGTTGATATAAATGCATTTTCTCCTTTACTCTCTTGAACCCTTTTTTTCTGTTGTACGCTTACTGACTTTTTAGTCAGAATCCAGAATTCTTTTTTAATGAGGAAAATATGCAGATGCATCAGGAAGAAGAGAAAAACAGTGCATCTAGTTTCAGATTTTTTCATTATGAAAGTACTTTAAAATTGGTTATGGGAAAAGTCTTGATCACTTCTCCCATACAAAAATCTAAAAAAAAATTTGATAAATATTATGTTAAAAAAAGACAGCTCTTGTTTAAAATTCATGACTGCTTCTTTTAACATGAAAAGCAGCATTGGAATAAATTAATGCTTGTGTCCCCATTACATTTGCAGTTTCTCTTCTGAGAAAAAATATAATGCCTTTAGTACTAGATAGCATAGAATATTGCAACGGAGAATGTATAAAAATGATCCAAGAGAGACATTTTTCTTATGTTATTTTACTGTTGAAGAAGAAACTGTATTTTCATGGAGCTTGCCTTTAAATACAGATTTTTCCCTAAATCATAGGACTAAGTATTAGCATTTTTACTCAGAATGACTTTCTAGATTTAAAGTAGCAGTTTAAACAGATTCCTGACTTAATCTGCTCAATGTATCCTATTTAGCTACAGTAAAAGCAGAGAGAGCTGCTCTGGGGAATTCAGGCAAGGAGATAAAAAATGTCCCAGTGGAATGGTGCTGCAATGTTATGGGATACTGATTCAGGTTTGCTTTTACTGAAGCCACTCCAGCTGGTGCTACAGGAACACCTCAGACCAAGGGACAGCACTCTGAATTGCATGTGCATTTCATTCTTAGCTATACAATTTAATATTTTATGAAGACACTTGTAATTTCAGCTTTGCTCGACTCCCATTCTCAGTTTTACCCATCTGATTTATTTGGTTGGTTAGTCTTTTTTTGCAGAACAAGCTCACCCAAAAATCCTTGCAGATTATGCTTACTCAACAGACTGCAATGCAAAGAAACACAGTATATAGACAATTTTAGCATTATCTGATCAAACTCATGGAATGAGATACCAGAATTAAGCAGCTTCAGCAGTCATGTTAGGCAGCTTTGATAGCAATCATCACCCAGCAGTTTGCTTGGTGTTTGTGTCTCTCGAGACTGGCCAAGTGTCAGCTACATGCCACCAAGTTACCTGGGCACAGTGTATTTCCATGTAATGGGAAACATGTTAGGGTTGACAGATTCAACATATAGACACAATCATCACTAAAAAAAAAAATAATCATACCTTTGTTTACTGGAATGATACCAACAATTTCACTTCAGTGTGCAGACTGAAATCCCAAAGATTTTAAGTCCTCTTGCAAAGCAAACTTACTGTGGGTCAGGTGCTGAACAAAGACATTTTTTGTTCTCTATTTTTAGAAGTATTAAGTGATTTTAACATTTCAGTGGGCAGAGTGCAGCTGCAGACTAAGACAACTATATTTTCATTTTCTTTTCCTTGACGCCATCCTTTACCAGCATGAAATCAGCAGGTCCAATGTGGCAATTACAAGACAGTTTTACTAGATTATTCAGTCTTCAATCTGAGAGCTCAGACAATTTTTGATACCAACCCTATTTATAGGTATATTTCTTTCCTTTGAGAAGAACAAGTCTTTCCGAATATTGCTCATAATGAATATGATAGATTTATTTCTATAGTGGGATTCTATGGATAGAAATCAAGCTTCATAGAATTAAACACAATGTCAAGGCTTTTTAAAGGTGTGTAAATAAACAGACCACATGGATACCACATAAAGGAAATTAAGTATTACATTTTTCTTGTCCTTTCATTAATGCACCTAATAATCTTTTGCAGATCTTTTAAAGAACATTTATAGATACACATCTACCTATCATATAACTGTGTCAATAAAGTTAGAGAAGGGTCCAGGTTACAGCAGGTCTAATATACTAGAATTATACTAGAATTCTTTGTTTTCTTAAATCATAGAAACTTTATAAACTTAATATTTTGATATAAAAGAATTTTAATATACTTCTTCACTGTAGCTCTTATAAACTCTAACTTAGAAATTTTAACAAGAGATTAAATTACAGAGAAGCAGTAAAGTTTGAAAAGTTGCAAGATGCAAGGTAGCAATGACAGTTGTAGAAATAAAAGTATGCATGTGATGTGTATGTCAGCAATTTTAGAGTTAGCTTTCAACTTTAAATATAGCTTCTTTCTATATTTCTTTTGTTTCACACAATTCCTCTGTGCACTGAATTATATAAAGTGCCAGAAAATATAAGCATAAAAATATTTATACCCAAATTCTCACAAAATAAATCACAAGTAAAAGCATTTATCTCAAATACAAAATCAAAATGGCATGGAAATTACTCATTAGTCAATTCACAGGTACTGTGCAATTTCAGTTGCATCTTTCAGACATCTGTCCTTCTAAATAAAGAAAACAAAATTTATGTAATACCCAGGACCCACCAGATGGATTATAGATGAAACAAGACAATTCTGAAGTAAAGCTTGTTGATTCTGCCTTTTATTGCAAGCATTTCACTTAGATTTTTCATAATGCATGCTAAGATGGAGCAAGCATGGGAACTGGGAAGAGGACAAAACGCAGTTGTAAATCTATGTTATAAATTGGTTTACTTCAACATATGCTATCAGCTCATATGTTTCAAGTTCTCTCACTTTACCATTCAACATTCTGCTGTTGTTAGCTGATCGTCCTGGAAACTTATCGTGAGACTCCCTAAATTGCTCCAGAGAAATGAGAGATCTTTACCATCTAAAGTGACAATAAGAGAACTTAAATCAAAAGTGAGCTCATCTCAAGATCCATCTCAAGAAAACCTGTGATGGGGAACTCTTTCAGGAGATTTCCCTCACCTGAAATATTTCCAGGTATCTTTTCTGATGGGGATTAGGATTTACAAGACATAATTATTTCTGACTCAAGTGATGGGGAGCAACTACAGCTCAGTGTCCCCCATTCTCACTCCCTAGCACTCCCAGGCTCCTTTCCCCTGCCCCTATAGCCTCTTGTACCCTTCTTCTGGCTGACAAAAACACCAACAGCAGCAGCAGCTAGCTACAAGTGAGTTTTGCAAGTTACTCTCCCAGCTAGCAAACAAAAATTCAAAGCAGCCTTCAGCACGCAGCATTAATTTGTTCCTGATCAGGAGGACACACAGCAGAAAAAGTCTGCTTGCATATCTAAGGAAGTAGCTGACTGCCTGAATCTGAGACACACACTCAAAAGCATCCTTGATGCTAAAGAGGTATGCCTTGGTGTCAGCAGATATAAGGGCAGAGAGAGATCCAGTATTAAATCCTTGCTGCAAAGATAAGGTCTCTTTTTTTGTTTGTTTCCCTGGCATAAACATCTTCACATTTCTAAAATGACAACTGGCAAAGCTTTAAAGAACTGCACCTTGTTGCAGATGAATATTTTAGCACTTTGAGCTGACATATTTTGAGTTTTCAGGAAAATAATCTAATTTTCCAAGTTTCATGGATAAATTTACAACTGCGAATGGGTTTTCTTTAGCAGGGTGACTGACTGACAAAATTAGAAGCTACACATCACCCACCAACCTGCCCATGGTTTTGCTCCTCCAGTCAGTGTAATAACATTTTTTCCTGAAAGAACAGCAAAAAATCAGCTGAGATTAATCACATAGGAGACAGTTGAAAGGGACATATATGTTAAAAAAGAATGCTAGACATTTAAAAACATGCATTTTCATAGACCAAAACATGAAAAAACACTTTAAAAAGGAAAGTGAAATAGAATAAGTCATTACAATAACATAGTTCCACTTTTCTCAAGTTTGTTCTAAAATTGCATTTTGGATTTGTAGCTACTGACAATAATGATAACCGATCAGTAAGTCACTTAACAGTTCTTTTCTCTGCACCCTTCACCAATTAGAGAAACAAGACCAGAAATTCCCAGTAGAGTGTTCTGAGAACAGTTATTTTGAAACCAAATGGAGACATATTTGCTACATGGTTATATTTCCCACATCTAGTTTCAGGCTTTCAGGCTTTTTTTCTGGCCTCCTCCTTTAATTTCACATCACATTTCAACCACACAAAAGCCTTGATATTGCAGATTCCTCAGGAGTTAGGAAGATCTGCAACTGCACACCTGGGCAGTATGTGAGATTTATTAAACTACATTACTTACATTGAAGATCCACTGCAATTAATACCTTAAAAAGAGGGTGAAAGGCTCCTTGTCTAGAAAATACATGGCCATCTGAAAATTATGTATCTACCAATCTGCAGACTGTTGGCAGCCTGACACTTGGTACTGCTAGGCAGCATTGTAAATGAAGAAATGAAGGGTATTAAAGGGTTTTCAGACTTTTTTTTAACAAAACCCTTATTTACCCTTAGCTGTTTTGCCCAGATGGAGTTCAGCTGTTACAAATAACTTATTAACTACAAAAAATAATAATTATATGTTGCAAGATACTTGTAGACAAAATTAAAGCTTTGCCTCAGTTCTAGAAACACATAGTAGTTGTATTTCTACTGACAGACCATATACTTAACAAAAATACCCATAAAAGTTTAAAAATTGTAATTCAGTCATGCCCTAGCTTTGATGCTTACCCTGTTTGAAACCATGTACATGTGCTTCCAAATAAAGCAGCATTGCAAAGTCAGCCATATATACAAGACAGCAATGATTACTACACACTGTCCATTGAAATTTTAGAAAAATTTCATTCTGCAATTGAGACACTGAGATTCCATCTATATTACATATATGATACATATTATATATCTGCCAGCACATTTTGGTATAATGCCATGCTAAAACAGCTCTGGGGTATGGGTGAATCTCCAAAGTATTTTTACTTTTCAGAAACAGAGAGAAGTACCCTGTGTGATAATAATTCTTGATTGTGTTGATTTTGTTTAGATTCCTGGATTGAGCAAAATGAAATGAAAAAGTTTGAATTGAATTCTTCATGTGTTATTCATATATGATATTGACATATGGTATATTTAAGTGACCATAACTAAAAGTCAAAATTTTGCAAGACTGTGCAAGAGCAAACAGGTATACTGCACTAGAGTACTGCAGGGAAGGTTATCTGTCATCTTTAACTTTGTACTAGAACCAGTCAGAAACCACTGATGAAACAGATAAAGCCAATGAGAAATAACTTGCTTTTCAGAATTACAGAATATCTCAAGTAAGAAGGGATGCACAAAGATCATCAACTCCAACTCTCTTTTCCCCTTAGGCCTACTTAAATCTACCTAAGGATGACCTAAAACTTTTTGGGAGGAAGATGCTCTAGTTCACTTAGTAATCACTAATTGTGGGAGAACTGCAGCATTTGAGGTTCCTTTGTCCATTGAATGGTTACCTCAGGAAAACAACATACACCATCCAGGTAGGAAACATTTCATTAAAAAAGGCAAGTTCAACACTTCAAACAATTGTTCCTAACAGAATATGTAATAAAATTAAAAAATGTGCGGTCACAGGATGTTGTTACAGGAGTGCAGGTTTATATTTCTGCATCCGTGAAAAAGCTATCTGGGCAAATGTGAACAAAGATGAAGACTTGAACTCTGTCTCAGCAAGTTTCTAAAGCACAGCCTTCTAAAAAGAGAGAAGGAAGGTATCATGAAAAACTGCCCATCTCCTGTAGGGACACTTTAGAAAGGCTGCTGGCAAAGCAGGGCAGACCATTCCTCAATTCTGCTACATCCAGCTTGTGTTTGCAACAGAATTGTGTTGAGTTTTCTATTTTAAAAGGTACAGAAATTCAAGAAATATACTAAAATAGTCACACAAGTTCTAGACTGCAATTTCATTTAAATTCCTATTAAAATCTTTTTAAAGATAACTGAAATGTTGACCAATTTACTATTTCTCACAGTTCTATTATGGAGGTAGAGGTGGAAAAATTTCTTCCCTAATAAATGTACTTCATTGTACAACAAAACTACCAAAAAGATGAAATTGAAAAATTTAGTATTTCATCTACTTTTGGTTTTGAAATAGATTGTTATGAATTAGATAACAAGAAGCCAAAGCAACAGTCCAGCAATAAAGACACTTTGGGGGAAACACTAAGAGAATATATTTACATGGCATTTAATAATATAAAAAACAAACATGACTTAGAATGCCTTCCAAATAAATCAGGACTGCAAAAGCCAGCCTTTTTTGTCCTGAGAGCACTATAGATCTATGAAATAACTAAAATTATGAAGAATTCAAACCATTGCTAAAACACAATTTTATGAAGTAAGGTATCAAGAGGAGGAAAATATAATTTTTAATTGCAATTTTGATTATTTATGTGTGTATACCCTTAGATAAACACTTCTATATTTAATATACTGGCAAGTATTTTTTGAACTAGGTAAACTCAAATAGCACTATAATAATATTTTTAAACATATGGAAGATGACTATTACAGAAAACATTTTTTATGGAAAGGCCTTTGAAGGCTTAATGGGATGATGTGAAAACTCACTACAGAACTGAGTATGTGGAGCAAGATTTGAGCAATGATGATTCACAATCACTGTTTCTGTCTTAGGACCAATGCAGGAGACCACAGCCCCATAGCATAAAAGACTGAGCACTTGGCAGTTTGAGTGGGAAAGGAGTGCTGCAAGGACATTTTCCATGGGTCACACAACTTTAGCACCTAGTTACCACTTGAACTCATGCACAGGATATGCTCTTCTCTAAGAGCATTGTTAATCAATTTGAAAAGGCACATTTTCTCCTTTAAAGACTTAGGTATTGTTGCAGAAAATATTAACCTGTCCCACAAATTAATAACAAATATTAATCTGATAGAAACTTGTTTTGCATTCAGACAAGGAAGTCAGTTCAGGACTAAAGAAAGCTACTGGACCTCATTTTACTCAAATTGTGACAATATGTGTTATATTGGAGACATGGAAGACATTTTCTGTCATTTCACCTGCCTTTCAGTAAGACTCCAAAAAAAACCCTAAAATCATGGAGGACACTCAAGCTCAGATGGAGAATTTCTGAAACTCTGCCAAGAACATCCAAAACAATGCGTGAACTACTGTTTTCTAAAAGACATATGCTCAATCTGATGTAAAAGGCAAGTTTGAAAACAAATAACACATAGTATACATGTAAAAAGGAGGAAAGAACAGCACTTATTATTTGTTTCTCCTCTCTCCCTATCACATCACTAAAATAAATATGAGCACACCTGGTACAGAGCAGTAAAGGTTGCACTTTTAGACTTCAGTAAGTGATGAACTTTCAATATTAAGCACTAAATCATAGGTTTCTTAAAATAGTTTCCACAATACCTGAAAGGCATCCTGATGTTCATTCTTTCTGCATATTTGCACAATGTCTCCCACGGACAGTGAATTTTAACAAACATGATATCACTGTTGGTAACAGCTGGCTGTAAAGAGCAGTAATATGCAAACACATATTAATAATTTAAACCTACAGCAACCACCCTTCCAGAAGCATTCTTCAGGGTCAAATTCTGATTTAAGGCCTGAATTGGGCATGCAAATCTGAAAATAAGTGCTCTTCAAGACAAAGGAAAATCAGTAATCTTTTTCCCTTACAAACTCTGTAGTATGTGTAGACAAGGGGGACAAAAGGCATCTGTAGGGAAAGGTCTGTGGTCATGAACATAAGACTTTATGCAACACCTTTTTACATGGAATAAATTTTACATGGAATTAATTTTAAATCTCAAAAAAATCACCTTAGTCAAGCAGATTGAAGGCCATTCTGTGTGTCTCCCATTAAAGGAGAACTGTGGTCAGCTGCTAGAGACATGAGAACAGATGAGAGAAGGCTCCAGGTTGCCAAAATGGTAACTCAAGGGAATGGTTCAGTAATTGAGTTACCTGCTGGGAATTTTCAAATGTGTATGAACTGGGATGGTTTTTTGTTCAAATTACAATGTGTACTCTACACAGTTTTTCATCACTAATTTATTTATACTTAAAAAAAGAGTTTCAGCCTTACAGATTTCTATATTCACCTTCTCTTGTGAACACTTCAGTTCCCCACCCTCTTCCCAGATGTATTTGCTTGAGATTTTATATTGAGTTATATATATATTGAGTTAAGTCTGATTAAAGCCTCCAAAAGCCTGACTTTGCAAGGTTTGGTAAGTAAAGGTAAAAGAACATGCAGTTAAACTTAAGATGTTTCCAATTTTACCTACCCATTCCATAAATCATATCACAGTTCCATACTACCGCCTCAAATATTTTACTTTCACCAAAGATGTGGATAAAATACAATACTTGTGGAAAACAAAATATTTCAGATCTTATAAAACCATTTGTTTCTGAATGTCAGTAATTCTGAACTGACAAAAGCTAAGATTTTACTATTTGTTTAAATTGGAACAAAACTAGATATTTTTACTACCATACTGTAACAATTCTTAAAAGCCTTAAATCCAAATTTTAATCAGGTTAGCTATTTATGAATATTCAACATGCTATATTGTGAGCTATATCTTGCAAGCTCATGGCTTAAACTCAACATGCATTACAATTCTACTGAGATGAAAAATCAAGATGAAAGACACATGAACAATAGGAGCTTACATCAGAATAGACTAAATATATACCCATTCTGCAGGTCATTCATGAGACAGCAAAAATCCAGGGCAATATTTCCCTGGCTCCATTTTCTTTCATTTTTTATTAATACTACTATTACTAGCCACAGATGAACTAGAATAGTGACAACCTTAACCCCTTGAGAAACAGTGAGACATTTAACATCAGGCATTCTGCTGAAAGACTGAGAGGTTATATATTAAAGCAACACCATGGGTTACTGAAGCTGCTTCTGTTCTGCAAGCATGAGAAGCTGGAACTTTTCCCCCTGTACTGCACTACACTTCTGTGTACAAGTATGTATCTCCAAATCATTTTAAACACACACTATCAAACTATTCTTCTTATTAGTTTAATACAGTTAAGCAGATGATGAGAACAGTCTGACTGGAAAGGCTTGTATTTTTGTAATCTGGAATCTTTTATCAGTTCAGTAAAGTAGGATAGTATTATAAAGGGGCTTTTTTATGCCACATAAGCTACAGGACTCACCTCCCGTTCTAACATCAGCCCTTCTGCTCTCAAATTCTTCTCAAATGTGCTTCTTTTTTCTACCTGTGGGCTTGATTTCTTGTAGACCAAGATGTAGTCAATGCGCTTTTTGCCATCTTTGAAGAAGAGTCCTGATGATGCCATGGCGTCACTCTAGCAAACATAAAAGAAAAATACTCTAAATATGACATCTATAAAGATGAAGAGCCCCATTATGAATTGTATATAACATAGCACTTTCTAAACCATGGAAACAGCCACATATCTAAAGGATGATGAATATGAAACAAATTCAGAAGAACAAAAAAGTGATATGCATCAGTTGCTTAAGATTTCAAATTAATTAGAACAAAACAAAATAAAATAGCTTTGCAGAGCCCATATTCCAGTTATTTCAGCTATGCAAAAACATTAAAATTCTTGAGTGGCGTGTATTGATATGAACTTTTATTTATCCCTACTTTTAATTGGGAATTAAAAAGAAAAAATAAAGAAGTCAATTAAAGAAATTTTCTCAGCTTTGTACCTGGGCAAATTTTATAAAACAAACATACCTGTATTTTCTCCAAGACAGAAATAAATCTAAAAAATTAAAAAAGAATGCTATTGATTGGAATGTTTGCATGGCCAGTCTAGTTGAAGTGCTTTTTCAATGCCATATTAGCAATGTTCCAGTCTTGACTAGTTCCTTCCCACCATGCTTTGAAACACAAGGAATTACCTGACCTTGGTATGGAAAACGCTGCTTTACATGCTGCTGCTAAGGAGCTATTTTTGCATTCTGTGCTTTGCATGCTTCAGAACAGAGACCAAACCAGCTGGTGACGGACTACAGAATGAGTAAAATCATTAGGTTAGGATGGACCTCCAAGATCGCTGAGTCCAACCAAACACCACCTTGTGACAACTAAATCATAGAACTAAGTGCCTCATCCAGTCATGTCTTGAACACTGCCACAGATGGTGACCTTGCCACCTCCCAGGGCAGCCTCTTCCAATGCTTAACCATTCTTGCAGTGAAAAAATTGCTCCTCGTGCCCAATCTGAGTGTCTCCTGGTGCCATTTGAGGCCATTTCCTCTTGTCCTGTTGGCTGGTAGAAGAGGCTGATCCCCATCTTGCTACAATCTCATTTCAGGTAGCTTTAGAGAAGAGGACTCCTCCAAAGCTCCTCTTCTGACTGAACAACTCCTGTACCCCCACCTTATGAGGTGTGCCACTCCTCTTACGAGGAGTGCCTCGTAAGACTTCATCTCTCTGGCCCCCTCACCAGCTCCACTGCCCTTCTCTGGACCCACTCCAGCACCTCAATGTCTCTCTTGCAATGAGGGGCCCAGAACTGGATGCAATACTCAATGTGTGCCCTCACCCATGCAGAGAGCAGAGGGACAATCACAACCCTGCTCTATTTCTGATACAGGCCAGGTGCCATTGGCCTTCTTGGCCAATTGGGCACACACATTCAGCCAGCTGCTGATCAGCACCCCCTGGTCCTGAAAACTTTAAAATCTGAAAAGGTAAAGTGAGAAACTATCATCATCCTCTGGTGAATACAGCGCTCATTTAAACATGAACCATCCAGAAGAAGGTTAGTTTCCAGAAGTATCCATTACACCCATCATGAATGGGTCCAAACATTTATGAATGCTGCATCTTCTGAAAAATGGGATGATGCTGGTCTTAGAAATTAATCCTATTTGGATTATTTAGATATGAAATTTATAATACTCAGTTATATCCAACGGGGACATTCTCTATTCAAAACTAGAACCATGTATCAGTGCATGATATCAGCATTATAAATACTGGATAACAGCTCACTTGTATCTATGTGAAATGTTTTTCCTACACCCACGTCTCTCACTGCCAGCTTTCTACACATTTAGTGCTTCTGAGAAGTCCTCAGTCTGCAAAACCTAAAGCATTCTAACAAGATTCTTTCTCTGTCTTTGCTTTTTTAATTCCCAAAATAAAAAACAACCACAGTCTGTCTCAGACCATCTACCATTACAAAGGAGTGCACCTGGGAACATTATTTAAGTACATTAAGCTTCAATTTAGAATCATAGACCTCTAAGATCATTGAATCCAACCATTAACCCAGCACTACACCATGTCCCCAAGGGTCACATTACACACCTTTCAAATACCTTCAGGGATGGTGATTGCACTTCCCTGTGCAGCCTGTTCCAATGCTTGACCACCCTTCCAGTAAAGAAATGTGCCCTAACAGTAGATCTAAACACATCCTGATTTAACTTGAGGATGTTTTATCTTGTCCTGTCACTTGTTATTGAAAGGCTGAATCCCACATGGCTAAACCTCCTTTCAGGTACTTGTAGAGAGCAGTAACACCTAGTCTTTTCTCATTTTTTTTTTCTCCACACTAACACCTCCAGCTGCCTCAACCACTCCATGTAAGACTTGCACCCTGGATCCCTCTTAGAACACACTCCAGCACCTCAATATCTTTCTTCATATTTAGATAAATAATAACGCAAGTCCAAATTAAGGTAGTAAAGAGTGTCAACCAAGACTGTTAGTGTTAGTGAATATAGGGTCTGTCACCCCTTCTAAGAATTCTGAATGGGAATAGTAGTAAAACCATTGTTTTTTATTATTTTTTATAATGTGATAGATTTTATGATCTAAATCTATAAGACTCAGAGGTTTGACGGTGAGGTAGCAGACTGAAGGTTCGAAAGTGCAAGTTTGAATATGCAAGTTTTTAAAACACAAACTTTTTCAGGTTCAAGACATGAACAATGAATCTCCTCTGGTTCATGAAGCAGGCACAATAAGATACAAAAAGCCTGGCCAAAACTCCCCCAAAGGGGAGATCTGGAACTTCTCTAAAAGATTTTCTGCTCATGCAATTTCCCTACAGGCATGCTGCAAATTACACCCACCTTTTGTAATACACTTCTACTGCCTTTCTTTGGATTATTATTTCTAGTCTTTCTTTCCTCATTTCTGAAACATCTGATTTTCTTCATTCTTAGAAAAACATGCTTTGTTTCTCAGATTAATGACAGTATCCAAATATGAGCTCGTATTTATTAACATCAAACAGAATTATTTGGGGTCAATGTTAAAGACATAATGAGCAGTGAAGACAGTAGAAAGAAATCTCCTATCCAGTTTATCCCAGACCACTTTCAGAGAACACCCCCCACATGGGGTTTAGAAGTGCAATAGTGAAGCCACTTACCACACTCATGCAGTGAACCTGGCCTATATTACACTGATTTCATGACTGATTCACTTTAATGCTACTGGCACCATTAGTTTCACTTTTGTCCTATTCACACAAAGCAATGTTGACCACCTATATTAGCAGTAATATAATAACTACTTAACTAATTAAGTACTAGTAAAAGAATTTATATGGTTGATTTGTATGGATGATTTAGTTGGGTCTTTTCAGTGGATCTGAAGGAGCTCCATAACACAAAAGGGCAACAGGGAGCAGTAATTTCAATTAAACATATAAGTCAGGGTATATAATCTATATCTAGCACAAGGAATCAAGCTGTCAGTACAGTGGGCATTCAAGGACAGATCATTTATTATTTATCTGCTGGTTTAGACCACTACATTAATTTATTCTTTCACCTTTTTAAAGAGAGAAAAGGATCAGAAAAGGAGAAAAGCATCAGAAGAAATATTGCGTACAAAAACCTTACTCTCCTCCATTCTATTAAGATTTCCTGTTTCACCTGAAAAATGTGTATAAAAGGACTAATCAAAATTCTCTCATCCTTTCCATTACCTAACTCCTCCAGATTTTCTGAAACAGTATCTATCTGTTAAGCTTTCTTACATTTACACACATATGAAAACTCATTTGTTTGGAAAAACTCCTTTTAGACTACTGCAATATAGTTCAGATAGTAAACTCAACAATTTAACTTAACCTTGTTCTTTCAAAGTCTTTAAATAGGAGAACTTCAACTGTGAGGCACCACTTTACTCAAGCTTGTCTATTATGCAGAATCATAATACACTGGCTTGCATCAGAGGCTTTGATACCATAGATCTGCTGCAGTTTCTTGGTTTTATTATATCAACAGTTTTGGTTGCTTAGTAGTTTGTGGTAAGTATAACAAATCACATGACATGCTGCTTTGAAGTCTGAGAGTGTAAAATTCAAAATACTGCCACTATATTCAACTGAAGTTTATACAAGGCAAAACACATCGATTTAGCCTAGAAAAAGGAGTTTTGGCTCAATCAAAAAAAAATAAAAGGTCAAAGTACAATGAAAATATTTAGCAAAGCTATAAAATAAATAACTTATATTTCCCTTCAAATGTATAAGAAGAACTTCCTTGGATTTAGCCAACATGGAGGGATTTTTCAATAAACTATTTTCCAGATTCTAATTAATTAGAAATGCTCTTTTTACAAAGTGGGAACATCTGCTTTACTGGATCTTTCTCTACCCAGTTAATTTAAGTAGCAAAATTCACAGTAATTGTAACTATTTCAACTTCATTTATGTCTCACTACTGGTCTGATCTGTAAATTAAACTTTTATCATTTTTTCACCCCATACACAGAAACAAATATTTCTAAAGAGTGAGTTGAAACCATTCTCAAAACAGGAGCAAATTTTAGATTCATATAGTCACTGTATCCTAATTTAGTAGTCTATTTTCTTTGTTTTCTACCTTATACTGGTAAAAAGTTTAAGATAGTGAATAATATACTCTACCTAGGTGAATTTAGAGGTTAATGAGAACCACACATAGGTACAACATATATGTTGTAACCATCTTTTTCACCTTCAGGCCACCACTGGCAACTCTCCCCAAAACTAACATAACAGCAAGGCTTAAACCTGAGAAAATTCTCTATAGGTGTTTACATTTTAATAGATTTTAAGAAAATTCCCATTCCCTTGTTCAAATAGTTGCACCTTAAACTGTGCGACAGCTAAATACAAGTAATTCAAACCACTATGAAAGGCTCTAATTTGTTTCTACATTAAAGGTACTGCCTAGGAGAGAGCACATAACTAAGAAATGTAATTAATTACTTCCCTCTACCACCTGCTCAGGGTTCAGCCAGTGTCAGCTCAGATTTCTATGTATTTAGTAACTTTCTGTGACATTCAGCAGCCCTCAAACCCATATAATCTTTAAAAACCCACAAGATCTCTGATAAGGATGTCCACAGCTCATTTCTGGGAGAACTGCTTGCTATTCCTTGCTCTGAATTCAGGACAAATTTGGTTTTTTGCAAAAACCACAAAAAAAAAAAAAGATGTTTTATACATTCATATGGTATCTTAGAGCCCAAAAAGGTTGGTATGGATTGTCATATATCTACATATATTTATGTGTATTTGTGTGTATATATGTACATATATACACTCTCAAACGCACAGATATACACTCTCAAACACACTTGTAAGGAAAATCAGCTAGGAACAGAGTAAGAAGAGCAGAAAGACACTTAAAATGCAAAACCACACTAGTTGCCAGGTGTGTCAAGGAAAAGCAGTTTTCTGTGCCTCTTCATGCTTTTAAGACAACTTTCAGAGATAATAAGGGATTAATTCAGGGCTATTATATAATGAAGTAAGAAAAAGCAGCCATGGAAACAATTTGAAGAACTAGGGCTGGAATTTTGACAGAGGTCAAGTCTGATCTGTTAACTTCTTCAGCATGGCAATTACCTGAAACTGAAAAATCTTCATGAACAGCTTTTCTGTTCTATCTCTGAGAAGAATGGCTCTCTCTAATAAAAGAAAACTTTCTTCCAATATAATTTAGTGATGATCTTGATTGATGGATTGATCATCTTCATAAGAAGCTAATAGGTTGAAAAATTACTGGCTGATGAACGAAAACCACCCCATTTGTTTAGATTACTGATTCTCCCAAACACTGTTACCATGATCTTGGCATTAACATCTTCAGTAATACTCACACCAAAGGATGCCACCATTTAAGTGGTGAGTGTCCACAGCCACAGCTTGTGGTTCATCTTACACCTTAAGTATTTTCTGGAAATAAATACATCTTTAATGCTAATTACAGTAGATTTATTCCCATGAACAACATTAGGATACCTAAATAATGCTTCCTTTGTTTCATGATGTTTAAAAATCAAAGCTGGGACTTCAATAAGTTTTAGACTTCTTAAGTTACTTGAAATTAGCTGTGAAGTGTTTTTAAATAGTACAAGACCCATTTTTACATTCTAAAAAGATACTCTGATTAAGAATAATCTAAGGTGTGCTTTATGTGAAATTTTCTAAGCACACATCTAAGTTAGACTTCATCTAAGTTAGACTTTTGTGTTTGTAGGAATGGATAAACCATAAACAGATTAACTAGAATCGTCCTTTCAATTACTTGATTTCAAAAACAGATTGATGATTTTAAATGTATATTGCTTTAGTGTTCTTGTGCAAATAACCTAGGAAAGAAAATTTGGGACATATTTGCATATGCAAAGACATCCAAATTACCCTGGGCATCAAAGACAACATGACAGGCTGCCATATTTACCCACACTACTGCATTTCTGTGAGATTACACTGCTGGGCAGAACAAAGCTTTTTTCTGTGGAGACAAAGACTTCCAGAAATATCTGACCTTCCTAATTAAAATGCAGTTTAACCTTTTAGGATTTACTAGTTTAGCAATTACTTTAGCTTCTTCACAGAGGATTTTTTTTTCCATTTATAGTCTACTCAGACTTCTAGAGTAAGCATGAAAAATGCATTTGTATATATTATGAAAAACATATCTGACTTCAGGAAAGGAGTGGGTTCAGTGATATGCAAAATTTTTAAAGGAAGTCTGTTCAATATTACCATATGAGGGAGCAGTAATGGAGGATGTTTGGAGACAGGAGGAGGCTTTTTTATATTTAATCTCTTCTAATTTGCTCTTGAGGTCTAATAGGGATGTCTTAAGAAGCATACTAACATAACCACTGAAAATTCTTCTGTACATGTTTCTTTTCAAACATTTTTGTCTATAAGTTGAAATTACTTGCTACTTACCCCAAATTTCCTGAAATATTTTCTGAGCTTTTTTTGGCTCTTTTTCTTTAATCTCTCTCTTTCTTTCCTCACAGGAAATGAGAGTCAAGCACTAAAAGCACAAGCATGAAGTCAACTTTTGCTGCAGCTTACCACATCCTTCCATTCTGGGATAATGATTTTATCTGTTATCATTGCTTTTAGGCTTTATTCACGTCTGTGTTATTAGAGTGCATTTTTGGACT
This sequence comes from Agelaius phoeniceus, assembly GCF_051311805.1. Taxonomy (NCBI): domain Eukaryota; kingdom Metazoa; phylum Chordata; class Aves; order Passeriformes; family Icteridae; genus Agelaius; species Agelaius phoeniceus. The sequence continues at coordinate 8,029,108 of NC_135270.1, read as the reverse complement.
ACCAGAAAAAGGCAGTCAATTAGGCTATTGTATAGGTAGCATGTCTTCATAGTTCCTGAATCCACAGTGATAATAATGCAAACCTTGTTCCAAAAATTATTTCTTTACCTTCTCAGACAGCAAAATGCATTACCTAGATAAAATATTTACAAGATCAAAGAGAGTAACAGTGATGTAGTGAATGAAAGGAAATGGAAGAGCAATTTCTCAAATATTCCTATCTTGCTACTATACATGCAATAGCAGTAGGTAAAGAATTGGCTGCTACTGATTTTGCCACTTCTCTGGGAAAACGTTGCCTTCCACTCAAGATAAAGTCTGTTTTATCCTGCTTCCCTTTCCTAAGGAAACAAGAGCATTTCAAGTATCAGCCTTCCACCCAGGGACCTTCTTATTTTCTACATTTCCCTAGCAAAGCAGGTACTACTAATTTTTGCTCAACAGACACTTTTTGGCCTCATTTTTCCTTGTGAGACCCCTTGGCAGAACCACACACATAAAGTGATACTTTCTGTGCAATTTCAAGAGCAGCTGGTGATGAGAAGTTGGCAGAGATGGATAATGATGACAGCTTTTTCATGGGTCTGAGCGACTCACAATTTTTCAGTATGAAATCTGTGGATTCTGAAATATACCAACCTACACTATAGGAAACTATCAGTTATAAATCATAATCATGCAAACAAGAACAGTAGACGAATACACTGGCATCTGGTTGCTCTAAGAAAATTCTCTGATTTTTCAAAGCTTTAAAATGTTACAACAAGAATCAGATTTATGGAGCTATCATGCATGTAAGCTGAAAACTAAACAATTCCTGAAAAAAAAAAAAAGTGTATTGGTTTTCATCATGTCAGCAACACATGTTCACTACTGCTAAAGTATCCAGGCATCTCATTGCTGAGAAAGATAATGGCACCAAGAAGTAATTGCAAACAATTTTTTTTGCAATTTTCCCCATAATCTCTCAAGAATACAACAACCCTTCTAAAACAAGCAAAAATTAGAAACATTAAAAAGAAGAGAAGAAGAATGTGCTTTTATTCTTGTACTCCTGATCAATGCAGTGTTTCTCATTCTCATTATCTGGTCAGACTGAGAAGACTTTTTTATTGTGACAGATCAGTTTAGACTTCAAATATGTGAGAGTACTTACCAGCTGTAAAGCTGTACTGCAGTATTCTGTATTTTTAGCAGTCTCAGAAAGACTTAGAAGCCTTCTTTTGCTAGCTTTATATCAATTTGGGGAAGAGATTTTCCTAAGGCTTTCTAAAATAATTGCCACAAAGACTTCTATAAAAATCCAAAGGCAAAACCTTTCTAAGACTAAATTCCTTTCTAAGACTAATCTAAATTCCCCTTGCCTTTTTTCTGTGGAAGCAGGCAAAGATAAAGGGAAGGAGAATACTGCTTGGTTGCTTCAGTTGTGGCTTTTACTGGGATAGAGTTTATTTTATTCACAGTAACTGGTACAGGGCTGTGTTTTGAATTTTGGGTTTAACCCAGCTAGGATTAAACCAAATCACCTCATTTGCAGAAACAGTCCTTCTAAATGGAGAAGGAAGTTTCCAGAGTAGTTGTTGTGATAAAAGGAATTGTCAAAGTTAAAAGCCAGAGACACTGTGAGAAGACTGTTTTTAAACTCTGAACCAATTTGCTCAGTAGATTGGTACATACAAAGATTGTAACATAAAAAGTGTATTTTTGTTTAAACTTAATACAAATATAAAACTTCTCTTTAAACTTTGAAAGAATGTTAGCTTACTTGCTGACTATGAACTTCATAACCATCCTGAATGCAGGGCTTGGAAAAAATGCAACTAGTGATTATTTTCTAATTCACATAGAAATAGAAAAAACACTATTTTGCTTTAGCGCTGTGAAATCCCTGTTACTAGACAGACAGTACAGCATCTGTTACTAGATTGTTTTGGCAGTAGCCCTACCTATTATTAAAACTATTTAGTGCTCAGTAACAGGATCTAAAGTCTACAGACTCCACATTGCTTTTCTGCCTTTTCAGCCACAATTAACATAAAAGGCTTTGTCTATTTAATCAATGAAATCAAACAAGAACATCCATTATTATTTGTCTTTGTTCAGCTAGTTTTGCAGAAACAGACAAAAAAATCTTTGGATACAAGAAGTTCTTATTGTAACAGTTTAGATTAAAATGTAACCAGTAAAGGTCACTTATATGACTTACATATATACAATATATCATCTCCAAAGTTTCATTTTCATGTCACAGATTTCCATTCTGTAAATACAATTTCCTGTAAGCCTTTTTAAAAATTATTACATAGCTACTACTATAAAAGATCTTTCTAAAAGCATCCTATGAAATGAAGCCTCAGAGGACACATCTACCTGTGTTCCAGAATACTGCAGTACTGCAGTAAAGATGATGAGTGTGACAAGCACTAGAGCTGTTGTAGGACTCGTGAAGAATGCATTCAATGCCAAAATCACAAAGTGCCACAAGTACCATCCATGAAACAACTCTGGCACGGTCTCCTGAAGAGAATAGCACATGTGCTGTGAGTGCAGCAGAGAAGCTTACAGTGATTCAAGCATTACTAGAGATTTGTAACCCAGGATTACGGATGCCTACAGTGAAAAAACCCTGTGCTGCAGAATTCACTATTTCCACAGTGTGAAGAAGAAATTATTCAGAACTTCTTGAGGTTAAGTCATTTGTCATATATATGCAAGCAGTTAGGCTTAACGGAAAGGAGAATTCAGGGTCTCCTAGTTGAAAGTATGACTAAAAAATATACATTTTGTGAACAGAAAATCTATCATAATTCTTTGACATTACGGTGGATTAACTGCTGGAGAAAATACATTGTGATAAATAGTATAATTATACAATTACTAAGCAAGATAGCATGCCAGATTTATCTGGTAAGATGAGATGGCTTTTCCAGTGCTTGAGTTGAGGTTCCTGACAATGCTCCTACACTCACCTACACAAGTGAGTTTTAGCTCTCATTCAATGGGTCTAGATATCATTTTGATACTGCTTAGAAGGAGGATCTTATACTCTATCTAGATCACTCTTGACCAACCATTTGCTACATGAACATACTTCTTCTACACTCTCAGAATTTCTGAGGTCTCCCAGATAACATGAATTCCACTCCATGTTCAGAATCCTATATCCTAAATTCTGTGCAATACAAATTTATTGAAAGAAGGCTACTACCTCTTAGATGAGTCAATAAAACACATAAGAATCTTTGATTTTATATAATTTTGCCTGATTTTAGTACAGAGAATTCCATTCACTGATTCTGTCACTCAAACGATAATATTGTTACTAACACCTTCCAAAATCATCAGGATGAATAAAATCCTCTAACACTGCCTTCTTAATGTTAGCAAGCAAGGCAAAATTCCAGCCTCCAAATAAAAATTTGTACAAAACTTTTTAAACTATTTATACATTTTTAGCAAACAAAGAAATTTGTGTTCATCAGTTCTAAATTGCATCATTCTCTTTCATTAACTAATATTCTATCCTCAATTGCTTATTTAGTTCTCTTGGAACATCCTAATTAGTCCATATTTTTAATATCTTCTTCCTCCAGCACACAGATTTAGTCTCTTCTTTATGTTCTGGTTTCTGCAAAATGACCTTGTGACCCAAAAATCTTGCACACCTTGTACCCAATTTCAACAATACATCTCTCTTCTCCCAGGCTTTCTTCATTGAAGCATATCAAGTTCAGTTTAACAAAAGTAATTTTTCTTTAACAAACTAATTTCAGTAATTTTATGCAATTGTGTTCCCATAATAGCAGCTCATGACAATTTTGCTAAATGCTAACTAAAAGTGATTTAAGACTTAACACACTGCTTATGATTAATTAAAACAATTAATTAAAAGTTATTTAAAACCATTAACTAAAATTATTTTAGAAGTTTTATCATTTCCAACCATTTGGGAGCCACCTAAATTTCTTACCATGAGACGCCTATTTACTTAGTCTGCAACAAGTGCTGCTTTAGAAATTGCATTTTAAAAATATTTAAGCACATTCTGACAGTTGATACAATTTAATAGAATTTTGTGTCCATTACCTTTAAAGAAGATTTAGTTCGAGGTTCTGTTTTCTGCCTGGTGAGCTTATTTTGAATAAGCAATGACTGATCTGTACGAGCATCATAATTCCCATGTTCTGAATCATCTGTGTATGTATCTTTGTCCTTGCCTACATCTGAAGGAAAATCAGAAGAAAACAATGGGCTCATTTTAGATTATAATGGATAGAAACAAACAGCATTATTACAGCCACAGTTGAATATTCATTTTATGCGTACACATTTTAATAACGCACTTATTTTCCTGTTAAAGCTTTATACTTGAAATGTTACAATGTTCATCTTAAATTAGAAGTGACTGCTATTATTAGTAGAAGGTCGATAGAAATAGTTTTTCTATTAGCCTTCAAATAAAAAAGTCCATAACTTCCTTTACAGTAGTTCTAAAACACAAACAAAGTAATATGAATATTCAACTGATTGACTCACAGTTGCTGAGGCTCAGGATGTTTCACCAAACAGGCGGCACAGCCTGCAGACCAGACCAAAACATCTCATGTTTTAAATCTAAACAAGCAACTAAAATTCCCAGTTCCCCCACACACATGCAGATATTCCATTTGAAAATTTCCACAGAAATTGCAGTAAGTCCCTCAGAACACTTTTTAACAGGTGTACCTGATGGTGGTAGGAGGTAGGAAGTCTTCATGGAGGAAATGTTTACTTTCTCACTGGATTAGGTTTTAATTGCTCAGATGAAGTTTTTATGAAAACTTAGCTGAGTACCATATGAGAGCTGCAGGAAACTGAGGACCTCCCTCAGAGATCACCCATATTGTCCATCAAAGAATCATGACAATTCTTGCCCTACACAGCCAGAAGTAGTAAAATGAAGGGCAATCCCTATGCAGTGCTGGACTGTAAAGTTTTAATCAATGTTGGAAAATGGCTACTCTTGAAAAAATGTATTAAAGATTAAAAAGATGGAATAATCATCGCCACACAATTTTATCTTGGACAAATTGGAAAAAGAAACATAGTCAGACAAAAAATTTACCCACAAATCCTGAGTCAAGTTCCCACTCTCAGCTTTCACATCAACATGGGAAAAGTCAGGTGGACTAGGAACAGCATTCAGCTCAGTAATTCAAAACCCTAAATAGAAGCCAAGAAAAAAGTTGTGGTTGCTGTGGGAACCACAATCTTGAATTTCATGGATTTTAAATTCATAAATGTTCATCTGAAACATTTAAGTGTTTTTCATTAAGTTATTCAGTTAAATTCTCTACGCTAAGTACTAAAGAAATTAGGAAAAACAAACAACCACAATTATCTCATGCACCCTAAACATTTCACATATTAAAATATTAAAAACCAGAACATTTACTGAGCACCATTTTTTCCTCAATTAAGTTACTACATAATGATTATACAAAATGTACCCTTGATAATTTCTAACACTGATATTAACCATGGTAAATCTGTGATGGGATTTCTTAATGTACAAACCAGCTCATTTTAATTGTCAATGTGCCTGATTCAGGGGTTTTATTTATTTTAAACAATGATGTAACTTCATATACAACTTACTCTCTGCTCAACAAAAAATCAATGTAGTTAAAAGAAGGCTTCAGGTAGGTATATAAAGTAGGAAACAGTACTTAACTCTGCATATTTGACTTATGCCTAGGTTTGAGCTCTTCATTTTAAGAGCCAGTAAAATGAAGAGGCAGGCCTATGAAACCTAAACTAGGTCATTTAAGCTGAAAGAAAGACTATAGTTATATTAAAAAGTCTATTTCAATGAGGGAAGCTTTAGAGGATTAGACATTATGAGTACACCTAGTACTAAAAACCAAAAAACATTTGCAAAACTTTTGTAACTTTTTAAATTGAAGTAATTTGAAGTTATGAATAAGATTTCCCTCTGTGCTCAACACACTTTACCAGCTAAATATTTTTATGCTTTCAAGGACACATATTTCAAATTGCAGCATCTCTCTTTTGTAAAAAAATCTTTCACCTAGAGACGTCCCCTATTTTGCCTGAAATGTAGTCAAAATTTTTTTTAACAAAAGAAAAACCCATAACAACCCTTAAAATTAAAGAAATTTATAAAGAAATGTATTCTAAAATTCAAAGATACTTCCTAGTCTATCTTTCAGCAGTTGATGACTTACTTAATACATAGAAGCACTCTCCCACTACGTAATGCTATTAATACAGTAAAAAGGGAAATATTATTTAGCACTTGAACAAGCCCCTTGAGGCTGTAAGCTGCTGGTCCCTGCTCGACCACGGACCTCCACAGGCTCCAGAGTCACAGCCTCACCACGGTGCTCACCAGAGGCTGCAAGAGAATCTCTGTTCCAGTTGAAGTTGCCCTTATGTATTTTTTCTCCCTTCTCAAATCTGTTACTCCAAAGGCACTTCCACAGCTACTGATGAGTTCAGCCTTGCCAAGCAGCAGGTCTGCCCTGGAGCTGCTGCCATTGGCTCCACCAGACACGGGGGAAGCTTCCAGCAGCTTCTCAGAGAAGCCAGCCCTGCAGCTCCACTGCCCACACAGACCCAACACAGCTGCAAGAGTCTCACTGACACAAACACAACGTGCATGACCTTTACAAGACCTCTCTGTGTGAGTCTCCAGAGCACCTTCTAACAGCAGAAAGATTTAAACATGAATCCTTTTACCAAGTCTTACATCTCAAAGACCATGTTCAGGGGCTGTTCTCACAAGAGGCTCACCCCAGGGCAGCAGAAGCAGATCTGGGCTGGGCTCTGGAGCAGCCAATTCCCTCCCCTGCAGCCACCCCAGCCTTGTCCTTCACCTGCCCAACTCCTGCTCTCTCTCCCCCCTCAGAGAGAAACTCTGGAACAAGACAAGTGCAACCAGATGCCTTCCTCCCCTGAGGCTTGGCCACTTCTTTGGTTTTCCTAAGTACTCAGTTGTTAATGTGTCCTAGCAACTTATGGGAAAAAATTCTATAAGTAAAAAGGAACAAAAGGAAAGAAACTTAACCCCCAACAATCACAAAAATTAATCAACGCTTCCTGACATATAATTTGGCAACACTTAACACATGACAGTAAGATTTGCCCTATAAGGTCACTTACATGATAAAACATTTAAGACAATTTCATTTCTGGAAATTCTTCACACAATAATGCAGAAGCATTTAGTTTAGAGATAAATAGCTAAGTCCACATTTTGAATCTTTCTTTTTGGGTCTTCTTAACTGCTTGGCTATCTTTCTTACTATCAGACTTTTCTGAAGGGCCAAAACTGCATTTCAATTTTATGACAGGGAATAAAAAGCAGTTGTTCTGATTTCTCTGTACTCTGAAATCCAGTGATATATTTTATATATACACAGTAGTGTCTGGTAGCAAATGTTTTTCAATTGAAATGTGGCATAGTTATGGAAAGAAAAACTAATATAAACATTCCTAAATTGTTTCTGTTTCATAAACTTTGATACGACAACTCTACTCAATCCTTTAAGCCTTTACACATTTAAGGATAGGTTTTGCAAAGCTTTAGTAAGAAAGAGATTATTGGTCAAGTAAATAATCCCCTTTTGTCCTAATTTAAATCCTAGGAAAAGCATGGAGAAGAACATCACTAGACACCTAGATAAATGACATTGTGATGGATTTAGGTCTTATTTTATTTTGCTGTGCACCTGGAACACGGTCTTATACAGAAAACATAGAAAGGTTTTCACCTACCTGTGTATGTATATTTAGATATGAAAAACCATCATAACTACCAGAACAACATTGGAGCCACAACTTACACCAATGAAGGCTTCAAGCATCTGCTGCTTGTTGCTCTTCAGCCCAGCCTTTTATGCCCTCCTGTTGATGCCCTGCCCCTGTGTGCCCTCTGCTCCCTGTGTGATTGCTCAGCACCCCTGGGCACTCCATGGCCCCTCACCTTCAATAGCATTCACCTGTCCTGCACAGCTGCACCAATCTGGGATCAGCCACAGCCCCACTCCAATCACGACACGCCCTGTGCCTACACACAACAGACAAAGACTTTCCTCGATGTACAATTTCTTATGAACTTTCAGACTGTGGTAACTGTTACACAGAGTATTTCTAATTTTTTTAAAAGGGAGCCAGTCATATATTATTGCTCTTTAGATGAGTTAAAATGGTGCATAAAACTGCTTGAGGCAGATTAAATGCCTAAAGCACATCCATATTTTGGACTGCATATTAAGTCCAAAGACTAATCCTTATTATGTTCCCACGAGCACTGAACAGATTACATAACTTCTACATCCATACTGCCAGCTCTCCAGGAATGAACAAGCTCCAATATAGGAGCTGGACAGCTCTGGGTACAGGAAAAACTGTTCTCATGCAGCTTTTCTGTCACCTCACTACATAACAGATTTGACACCCTTATTTATGGAGGCACTGACCACAAACTTAGGATAAAATTATTCTAGAAGGCATAATGGAAACAACACATTTCTGTTGAAGCAGAAACTGAACCTGGTTTCCTTGAATCATATCTTCTGTTATCTTTCAGTCCCTCTTTTTATATAAACATTGTATGTACTGCACAGGTTATACATATATATATGCCCATTTCAATTTATCATAACATCACAAAATTGACTTACAAACACTTCTATAATTGAGCATTGAAAAGTAGTTTTTATCATGCAGTTATTATGATTCTTTCTTGGATTGTTAGTTTTGGTTCAGCTCTTCATTTGTCACTTCCCTGTATTGCAGCATAGAATATAAATACATTGGTTTTTATATATAACTTCTGTACTAACCGGATTCAGGATACATTCAGAATACAAGGTATCTGTCACAGCAAAATTGTTAATTATCTAGGAAAGGTTTCATGTCCTGCTAAGAAAGATGAGTTATTATGCACAAATCCTCATAATTAATCTAAGGGGGAAAAAAACAGAATTGAAAAAAGAATAAATTAGTTTGTGATGTTTTACTTGCTACTGAGTGTTACTTTTGTTCTTATTTCAACGCAGTAATCTCCACCTTCTGTGTCTCCCACCAGAGGTGGGAGGGGATTGAGTGAGTCAGAAAGAGGGGTATTCCATTATGCCTGAAACCTCAAAGTTCACGTTGTATGTTACAGAAGCTCAACAATTATCACTTGGATTGAATGTACCACTTCCTCAAACTAAAAACACTACTTACCACCTAAAACTGGCAGAGGAAAAATAACACAAATCCATAATGTCCTTGATCCCATTTATCCCATTTATTTATGTGTAATTAACAAAGGTGTAATACATTGACTTTTTACTTCATAAATCAATTAACATCATTAACTAAGCTTGACTGACAGATTTATGGCCTCAGCTATAGCCAACTGAAATAAAAGAGAAGCTTTCCACTGAAGTCCTTTATTTGATGCCTGTTAATCTCCTTCACTCAAGAAAATTTTGTCTACAAACAACTCAGGAAGAGGAGAAAGCCATTTGGCCTACATTTCTACACTGCCTAATTAAAAATTCACCACATTCACTTAATTCCACTTTCTTTCATGTTCTCAGGAGAGCAGTTTGAAAATATTCACTAAGATGATGATACCCATTAAACAGCCTTCTTTTCAAACTCCATGAAACTGCCAGAGTACCTACAAAAGCATCGGTTTAACCTATCTGGTGATCAAAGCTGAAGCTGCAATATTCCTTTTTCAGGTTTATTTTTTACTTCCCCTCCCCATCTACATCCAGACTCAGGATTAAACTGAAAATTTTAGACTTGGAGACAAATTCTTACCCACATAAACACAATACTTAAGGACCAACAAACTGTATTTTGAAGGTATACAGGCCACTTTGTCACATGCACCTTTTAACTGTCCCTTATTTCTCTTCATGAATCTAACAGATAATGCTGATATAAAAATAAGGCAATTCTTATTACTGACCTCTGGCAGTACTGTTTTAAATACTGTTTTCTTTCTTGCCTGTAACTGACTAACCTAATCAGTTACATTTCTATAACTTCTATAACTGCGAATAACTTAACAGATTTCACTCATCTAATTTGGGATTGACTCAACATAGGCAAATTCATTAATCAAGTTAGTAAAGGGCAACTCTGTAAATACTTTATCTTCCACGAGCATAGCTGTAGCCAGAAGAGAAGAAACATCCACACCAAAATGTAACACAATTTTGAAAACTCAAAAGAATCAATCTATCTTCTCCTGTGTTGCCGAGCCCTCCACGTATCTTTTCAGGTTAAAACTAAGTAATGGGACTGAAAACCAGCATCATTTATTATGAGAAAGAATTACTGCTGACATATATAAATACACAACAATATCAGCATGCCTATGTGTAAGCAATTCACATACATAATAAAATAGAGCAATATATTAAAAATAGAGCAGGGTATTAAAAAAAAAAAGAAAATAAGGAAATTATAACAGTAAAATCTTCTAGTATCCATCCTCGCCAACCAATTACGCTAGGAAAGGGCAGCAGCTTTAACTGGAATCTTACTAAGACTTGATTTTCTTATATAATCTTCATGCCAAATTTTTGGTCTGTGCCATGATTTTGGAATATCTGGTTTTGAAGAAGTGTCAATTTCACTATTTCCAGTAGTTACCTACTCAGGAAACCTTGAGAAGCCCTCTTATCTATCATGTATTTTAGGCATCAAGAAAATTCAATGCTAAATTATGTGAGAGGTGAGCAGACCTAGCTTTCTGAAAGAAGATATCTTGATATCTCTCATTCAGCATGAAGATATGATTTCTAGTTTGATGTTCATCAACTGTAAGCAAAAATATCTTTCATAGTAGTTGCACAAGGGGCAGAAATATCTTTGTGTCCGTATGGGTAACATAGATGGCAACTACCTCATCCTGGAACTTGTAAATTACTACCCAAGTGTGTATTTACAGATTCAATTTGCAGTTATGAGATTATTCCAAGAATAACTTTTTTCCTACTTACTCTGACTTAATTACAATGTCAAAATGGTAGCAAAGCAGTACAAATATGGCTATTTTCTCCATTACTTTTTTTTTGCTTCCCAAATTGTAACACTTTTTGTATGTAAACGTCTAAAGCAAATACACAAAATATCTAAAAATCCCAACAATAGAACTGCAGCCACAATAATAGTGAATGACATGACTGTATAGGAAAAACAAGTGAATAATAACAACTTTAAAGGAATTTCAAGTACATTGTTCAAAATTATTGTTTTATGAATAATTGTTATGGGAAAAGGATACACTCAATATATGACACTTCTCTGTCTTCCATCCCTACTTTTAGTCTAAAAGGTGAGACAGTATCAGGAAATTTATGACAGCACACATTTCTTTAGTCACATTTAGTCTCCTCTTTAAAAAAAAATGGAAGTTCAGGGTAAGTATGGCCTTTCCACACTTAAATACTGTGAGAGTAATCAAAGAATCAGTAAATTGTCATTATTTCAGTTCAGACAACAACTTACCTAAAAATGGATCACCATATTCTGTATTAGACAGCTTAAGCAAGTTGCTTTCCAAAGTCTCCATCACTTTAGCTGAAATAAATGCAATATCTGTATCAACACTGACATGTATTTTCTAAGTAAAAAAATCTTTACTGTAAAAAAACACTTTTCAAAGCTGTCAGTAACTCAAATAAAACACTTAGGACTGAAATTTTGAAGAGCATGTTCTATCAATAGAAAAAAGAGCAATATCACTTTAATGAAGACTTTCTCTCTATTACTAAGAGAAGTTTAACTCAATAAAATAACTCACTAGAACAACAATTAGTGCCTAGTGTCTATCAACATTAAGGAAAGACTTATCAAAATCTACTACCAGATGAGTTAATTTATTCTACAAAGCTTCACACACATCTGGCAATAGAGGATGGCAAGGGTTGGCAACAGGTGACACACAGTGATTGGGATTCCAACTATACTAGTTTCTCTGATAAGGCATGTGTATCTGTTAAATTAGAAATCTTAAAATAAAAGTAGTTCCTTATCCCACACGAGCTAAAATTCAGAAGGATTTTCTCCGTTCATTTTCATTCTTTCCATACAGCTCTTCCCTGATTCTACTGTTTGTGAATGAATGCATCCCCTTCTACATGTTCATATATAAAGACTTTTTTTTGCCTAAAGCCTAATATTTATCCTTTCTTTCTCCTCTAGGACAGACTACAGAAACCTTCATACTTTTCTCCAGCATAAATGAGCAAGACTTTCTTGTCTTATTACCAGTGAGAAGGAAATAATGTCATCATTGAGAAAAATAAAAATTAGTTTAAAACTCACTTCAAGCATTATAAAGATCCACTCAAGAACCTGTTAATACAGTATGTGTAGGTGTTTTCTGCAAAAACATTTCTTCAACAAACCATAGATATCTAAATAAATCAGAGTTTATCAGAGCTGGAGCAAACCCCTGAAAGAGAAAAACCTCCTACCTCGTTCTGACACTACATCCACTGCAGCTGCCGACGTCCCTGCACTCAAAGGCTGGGGCTGGAGCTGCGGCTGCACACGGTTGGGCTGCAGAAATGAGGAATGCTTGCTCAGGCTCTGAGGATGTGTTTGGCTCTGGGCAAGGCATGGCATAGATCTTCTAGAAGGTTTTAATGGGTGCTCTTTCACTGTCTCGCTCTTGCTTGTATTCATACCTGTAGTAGCCAAAAGAACAATAACATAATAAGCTCTAGCATCTTGGGCCATGACAAAGAAAGATGGCTAATTATGAATCCACTTAATAAGCTACTCCTCAACTAAACAAAAATGCTGTGCTAAAAGGTTTGAAGTTATCAAAAAAACAATGTAATGAACTAAAATACAGATGGTAATAGTATTCCATTCTGTAAATTATTTACATTCTCCTTTCAAAGCTACAAAAATTTCACCTTCACCATTATGGAAATAAATTAATGTTCTTAATCCTTTGACCTGTTGGGTAACCTTTGTGAAAAAACACTGTAGAACTGTGGTGGTGTTTGAGGGCCCCCAGGACAAGGGAAGAGATGAGAATCTTGACTCCGTGTTTCAGAAGGCTGATTTATTATTTTATGATATTATGTTATATTAAAAGAAAATTACATACTAAAACTATACTAAAGAAAGAGAAAGCATACATCAGAAGCTAGAAAAGAATGAATAATAAAATCTTGTGACTGTTCACAGCCTTGACACAGCTGGTTGTCATTGGTCATCAAGTAAAAACAATTCACATGCTGGGTAAACAATGCTCCAAATCACATTTCAATGTAACAACACATGGAGAAGCTGAAGCTTTCCAGCTTCTCAGGAGAAAAGGTCCTAGTGAAAGGATTTTTCAGAAAATATGTCTGTGACATAGAACAACAAACAAATGTGGCAAAAAAGACCCTAAAAATTCCAGGGTCAGTTAGAACAAAGCAGCTGTGACAATGATTTGTCTCCTAAGAGTTGTTTCTGAGAGACCCAGAAATTAAGCAGCTTTCCTAAGTTTACATGGAAGAAAAACTCATTATTGTTATATACCTCCTGAATCAATACAGAGCAATGACACACAATCCTTGTAGAAGTTAATTCAACACAGAGCAAAACCAAAGTCCAGTAGTGTAGTCAGTCTCTTTCACTGTACTGTTTCTCTGCTCGACAGAACAATTTACTTCATACACAGGTAAGCATCTGTTTCCTCAGAAGATACCATAGGTCTTTAAATAAGTATGTGCAAAAAGAACTCTGCTTCTTAGTAAAAAGGCTGCTTTGTGCCAGCAGAGAACACAGCAGGCACTGGGCCTTGACAGTGCCTTGTTCAGAGCAGAGCAATGCCTCACACGTCTGTTGTGCTACCTGGAAGGTTTCCAGGGAGTCTCCTTTATAGTTCTTCCTAAATGGACATTTATTAGACAAAAATCTGCAGCAGCTAGACACAGCAATGGGTAATACAGAATAACATATAAAGACATATACTTCGTAATTGTTCTGGAGAGTTTCAGTGATCGATTTCTTAAGCAGGGATAGGCTGCCAGTAACTATGGACCCCACTGCATAATTATTAGAGTTGCCAAAGAGAAATGGTTCTTCTATCTACACTGGAGTCAGTATGTGTGGCAAGATGAATCACTGTTACCAAAGAAATTTATGATAATGCAAATAACACATACTGACATTCAATTTTAACCCAAATTTAAGTGATACATATAAAAAAAAGAACGTAATTATTTTATGACATAACGCCTCAATTCAAAAGAAAATTATTCCCTTTTGCTCTCTCTTACTCTATATTTCCCTGTGTCTTTTCAAATAGATTCCCTAATATCGTGCTGCTTCTGCTTGAAGAAAGTGAATCACAGCAAAGTAATCTCACAGCAGATTTGCTGTTATTGGTATGAACCACCTTAAAATTTGGAAAAGTTAATTCATACTCTGCTACTGTGCCAGAGTCCAGTTCTGTGATATGCTAGTTTTGATGGCACTTGCTGCTGCATGCAAATGCTTACCCAGCATGAATAGCATGTGGCTGACATCCTGAACTGGATCATGAAATTGAGTTACTGAAATTATTTTCATTCCTTCCTCTCTTTTCCACAGAGTAGTTTTCTAGACTATCTATTTCCAGCTAGAACTTTGGTACAGAGTCCTCGCTTGTTCAGGGATCTTTTCATCTGCAATAGTAGACATGTATACACTTAGCAGAAAAAGCCCAACAGACTTGTTTTTCTATAACAATTTCATTTATTCCTTCTTTTCCTACATAATATTCCTCTGGCAGCTGGCATGAGCATGAAAACAATTATAGCACGAGTGTAGAAACTCCTCATGTTGGCAAAAAAGGTAAAAAACGTTTATGGTTTAATTAGATGCTGCCTTTTTATTTTAGCACTTCTGCCTTGGAAAGTCTTCTTTCCAAGGGGATGCTGGGGATTCCTGTTAAGAGGCAAATCTCTGTGTGGCTCAAAGCCAGAAAAGAGAGCTGCACGACAGCTGTAGAGCCAACAGAGAGCTGAACTACCCAAAGCTGTCTGATAGGTCAGGCAGGAAAGATGGAGCTAGAATATGACAAGCTTTTCTGGTTTTTAAGTTAGTATGCACAATTTAATTGCATGCTCAATACTATACCAATCTAGAAAGACTCGAAATAAAGCAACTTCTCAGAGGCCTTCAGGTTTTGGCCACTAGAAACATAAAGAAAAGTTTTTCTATGCCTCATTCTGTGAAATACAAACTCAAATGATTATTTTGGTACTGTTAAGAAAAGAATTGGTCTTTCATTTGCTCCTTATTTTAGATGAGGAAAGTTTGGCAGCTAGTCCCTATTAATTGTTAACTCAATGCTGGAAGCAAGGCTGGATCAGTGCTAACCTCATAAAGAGCAGCCCAGTAACTATTCCCCATTTAATCCAGCATAAATCTTAGCATCAAAAAGGAGTAGCTTCTATAGAAGCCAAATCATAACACCAGCTTTTGGCCAGTTAATGAGGTACACATCATGTGTGCTGTGCTGCTTGAGGCCTTGCCCTGAACAACATTTGTTGATGATCTACTGACAGAAACAGAAATCGCTTATTTTGGTCACTGCATTTTCAGTCATAACCAATACTGCTCTATATATTTCCTGTTAGATCTGAAAAAAACACCCCTAACCCTCCTCCCTCCCCTCCAACCCTATCTCCACATTTCATTTACAGAGACAGACCTATTTGTGGTTTATAACAACTGCCAAGCTCTTGGTCGTATTATTCAATTCCAGTAAGGTTGATTATATTCAGCTGAAAACCTGATGCTAGCAAAACTTCAGTGGAGAATTGCAGGTAGGCAGAAGGTACTCAGGACAATGACCTGGCTAAGGCTTACAGTATTTCCATGGGAAAAGTGCTGCAGTAAAAATGAATAAAAAACTGAGTTTGTGCCAGAAGATATTTCTGGGGGGGGATAGATAGGGGATAGAAAGATATTCTTTTCCCTGTCACAGGGTTATTTGAATGCTTAAGTTATATTTTTAAATCTTGAAAAACTTCTGCAGAAAAGGTGCATGCATTTTACTACTACTTTCAAAACACTCTCCAGAGGGTTTCAAGCATCTGAAGCCTGAAAGGGATCATAACCTCTGGCATCACTAATGGCTACACCAATCAAGTATCTCATTAAAATATTTATTTCTCCTAATTATTAATTTCACTAATTTAAAGTTTATATTTTTTTCACAGTCATCTCATTACTGAAAAACAAAGCACACCAGATGGTTAAAAATGTTTACTGAACAAACAAGGCATCCTAAGGAGCCTCAGCCATATAAGACTTCAGTTGTTCTCAACCAGAGATCTTGGTATCCCCTATTCAGTATGAGCAACACTACTTTTGTTGTGTGGGAATGGCTTTGAACAAAACAAGGAAGAGAAATTCCTTCAAATACTGCAAAACACACTGTGTTTATGTTCCATCAGATAGACTGTAGCTCCATCTGGACCAAGATAAAAACTTAGACTATTCTAAATCTTCACATGATGAAGCAAGCTCAGAATCCTAAGACCAGTATCTTGAAATTTCCTTATTTTACAGATCTACTTTTCACTGTGAAACTCTAGTGTAACTCCCAAGCTTTTTAAAATGGAAGCTTTAAAATTGATCCCTTTTCCCCACAAAGTCAGCTAGTACCAAACTCAAAGCAAAGTAACATGATCTAGAAGCAGAGCCACAATCCATTTCTCTCCTAAACGCATTTGGGTGAGACACAGGTCAGGATGACTTCACATCTGAGGTTACAGCCAAGGGTGAGGAAGAGGCACGCAGGATGCTGATGTGAGACCCAGAAGAACTGATGAGTTGGCATGCCCAGAAGAACAGAGGATGCTCCTTAACCCCAGCTGCCAGTTTGCCCTGGGACAGCCAGGTTTTGCTCTCACACATTTATTTGCTCCCACAAACAAACCGAGGTGCGATTTTGTTGCCCACAGCCAGGTATGAAAGTCACATTGATTTTGGCAGCTTGTGGCTGTACAACTATTGCTCACCTGAGAACCCCTCTGCACATCCTTAGAGCTCTCAATCCTGAAGAGCTGAGCATTTTTTTTGTGTTTGAACTGCAGTGCAGTTTCCTGGTAGCTTTAAGTGACTGCTGAGAGTCAGCATGTGACAAAGGCTGCTTGGAGGAAGGAGCAGGATACAATGGAAAGCCTGATAAAAAGCTTTTTTTTCACCTCCTTCAGCAACCTTTGTAACAAACTCAACTCAGCCACTTGAACATTAGGCCCACGTAGGCAGCTCAATGCTGTGGAGGTGTACAGAGCTATTTTAAAAATCTGTAATTTTACAGTTGTTCTAAATTACAGGGAGAAAGTTGAGATTATTACTAAAGTACTTAAAAACTCTAAAGGTTAAATACCTGAAAAAAAAGTTACCCATGCTCTTTGAAAGCTTGTTATTTAAAGAGAAAATGATATCCTTTCAACAAACACAATTAAGCAAAATGTACAGAACTATGTAACTCTTCTATGTTCATCTTTGCACCTGATTAAGATTTCAATATTACTGGAAGATATTTTTTCTTTGTTCTATATGAGCAATTCTGTAACTTCATTAAGTTATAGAACATTAATGAAATGCATTATGCATTTCATTAATGTTCTATAACTTAATGAAGTTACAGAATTGCTCATACAGAACGCAATTCTTATCTCTCTGCTTCAAAATTAGATGCAAATGCATTTCAACCATTATTTTGTCACTTTTTAAAATATACACTGCATCTCCTTTCATAAAAACATGGAACAGCCTTCCACCAATCTCTGACCTTTGGTGGAAAAATATTTAATTTGCAACAGGTTCATTAGAGGCTGCAGAATAATGCATCCTGCAGGATACATGTCTTAATACATACATATACACACAAGAATTTAGGAGTGAAAAAAGGTCTTTGCTGACAATGCCCTTTGCTGAACACACACCCCCATCACAAATGCATTCAGATTGATCTCATCTTTCACAAATGAAGCATCCTACTGAAACTATCAAGCATATTACAACACTTTAGTGAGCGTTATGAAATACCAAGATGACTCTGATTAATTAAAATTCAGTTAAATCAATTAGATCATCTGAAAGAAAAGACAGGGAATTGCATTTAACAGATGTTATTAAACTCAGACCAACTTATTAATTAGAAATTTGCAGCTTTCATTTCAGATTTGAAAATAGTTCTTATATGCTAAGAAGCTTATCTGACTTTTCTAGTTATGGCAGCAATTAAAAGATACTTTCTCTAGCACAGCAAAACTTGGCTCACCTCCTTTCTTAGAGCACTGTCCATAAAATTATTAAGATTATGGAATTATTAACATGTGGAATTAAATACAAAGGAAACATTCCAACACAAAATCAGAGTCTAAGTTAAATCCACAAAAGATTTTTCTGGAAGTGATTATTGACCTTTTTAAAATTACTTCTTCCATTTCAGGATTTGAAAACCATGTCTATATATGTTAATGCATAAAAGGGGGAAAAAGTAAATACTTTCATTTTTCTAAGGATGTAAAACAAAAATGAATATAATATTAAGAATAGCTGGCACTAAAGAGACTGCAAAAATTGTAATTTGCAATTAACTTATTTCATTTAACATGGAGACTCATATCCCTATTAATTTTTTTCAAAATTTCCTGAAGCACAACTCAGAACAGTAAAACCTGACTCTAAAAAAAAAAGCCCACTCTAAACACCAAGCAGAGCATGTGGGCCTAGTGACCAACCTTTGAAAAGTTGCTTTAGGAAGGGTAAGGATTTATTCTCTTTGTTTTGCTACTAGTAGGACACACGACTTGATTATAGTGCTTTTATTGCTGGCAGCTTTTTAGGCCCAATTAATTCAGTGTGTTGGGTAAAAAGTAAATTAAAATAGCACAGCTCATCTACAGCAGGTGATCTGCCCTTCTTTAAGTCATCTATGCCTTTAGGATCTTCTAATAACAGCCAGAATTCCAAATTAGCAGGCATTTGGTATTTGGAGCCTTGAGACCAAAGTTTGGTGATGACCTGTTACCTATTCAATACTTTACAAGCTTTTGCTTGTAAGGACAAACTGTAAACCTCTCCAGCAGCAAAACCATCCATCACTCACACCAACTGACAGAGCCATGCATACTTCTTTTGAACAGCTGCCTCCTCACTTTGCTGGTGAAACCAATAAAGCAATTTAATTTGGGAATTCATGGCACTGGCTATTTGCTGTAATAACTGGCACTGCACTTCTCAATAGGTTGACTCCCAGTGGTGTCAGCAGTGAAGCCCTTGCAGAAACAAAGGCTGATTCCTTCTTGAGCTACTTTGACAAGTGTGAAGCTAGGAGGTCGAGGGAAGAGATTACTCCTCTCTAGTTGACTCTCCTGCAGCTACATCTCAAACAGCATCCAGCTTTGGGGTGCTCCTGGTAAATAACATGGAAAATATAAATTTTCAGTCCCGCTGAAGTTCCTGAACAGAGCTTCAAAACTTAGGCACAAAAAAGATAAAAGGATGCAAAGGTACGTGCACAGGATGATAAATATAGCTGGAACCAGGGGAGAAAAGATAAGGAGAACTGCGGGGGGGTTTGGGGAAAGTTATGTAACAGGGAGCAACTGCACATGCCCAAAGAAAAAGTTCAAGGAAAGGTTGCCTGTAATATCAAAGCATTCAGTGAATACAACCACCTTGAGAGGACCCCCCAGGGCCATAAAAGTAGCTCCAGTAGGAGGAAGATGCGTGCAAATCGTTTCTAGGAAAGTGATGTTTATGTATTAGGTAGGAAGCACATTGTAATGAATGTGCATGATTATGATGGATAAATACCTAGTGGTGAAGTCTTGTCGCACACATTGGATTGAAGGAGGCAGCCTGCTAACATGTCCTGCACTGATAAAGAATGCCGGCTTCATAATGCTTCCAAAGTTTATTTTCCAGCCCCTTCCAGTATCAGCTCTGTACAGGACACCTCAACATACTGAAGGCAGGGCAATGGAGGGTTACAAAGATGGTTCAGAAGCCAGAGGGCATGGAACGGAAGAGCAGCTGGTGAAGCAGCACTTGACCAGCACAGCCTAACAAACAACTTATCTGCACCTCCAGGCCGCTCTGAACATAATCGCCACCTTAAAAACGAAACTACAGAGACAAAGGAGAGCAACATAGATGCCTCTCCCTATTTCCAAATAAAGTTACAGAACTCTTCTGTCTCCTTTTTGGACATAAACCTCTGACATCATGGATTAGTTTTCCTGAAAAAAGCAAAACAGCATAGAAAAGACACCACGTAGCCAAAACTACATTAATACACATTTCTAGTGGAAACTGTATTCAATAATCACCTAACAATCAGTAAAAAATAATGACAATAGTAGCAACAAAATGGTGTTGCCCCTTTCCCCTCCAGCCCTTGACCTCTGGAAAACAGTGCAATTCAAACGGAGAGAGAAAAGAAAAAGAGGAAATTACCCTAATGAAGATAAAAGAGGCTAAAGTAAACTAAAAGTCCCACAAAATGTACATTTTATGAAGGTATGTGCTTGGAGGATATTCTTGAAGAAATCTATGGAATGTTCTGGACAAATCTTCTGATTTAAAATCAGCTGTTATAATTTCTTTTTGAATATTAATGCTCCCATAATTAGTCTTCTAAACAAAAAATTTGAAAAGGAAATTTGAAAGTGTCAGAGCTTAGCACTGGTATAAATGCTTTTCAAAATTAAAGGGGTAGTTGTTTTGAAAGCATTTCTTATTTTTATCCCTTGTTAAAGGGAAAAAATACTGAAAAACCATTTTAATCCATTACTTGGTGCCTTGCTTTGCCTCCTTTCCATTCCAGGCTGCAAGAAATTTGAATTCCTTCTGCTTGGGCAGAAAAGACTGCCAGGAAATACCTATGATGGCTACAGGTATGAAATTAATAATGTTAATAGACTGTACATGAACTGAATGATGGCATTAGTAAGCCCCTAAGATAACACTCCAGAACCAACATGCCAAAACTGAACAAACAGCCACAAGGGGCAACCAAGAGGGAAAACAGCCCAGTCAGGCTGACAAACAGATCACTGTCACCATGACATGAAAAATCATTTTTCTCTCTAAAGAAACTCCTTCCATTAAAGTACAAGCATTTATGAATGCATATTTCAAAATTAAATTATTTTATGCCTCAGCTTGAATACAAGTCAATCTCAGGTTTATTTTGAGATTTCCTACAATATAAAGTAATAAAAAGTTGTAGATGCTCCTTTCCAACACCACAAAAGAATAGAAAGTTTTGATTAGTCTCTACCAACACATTTTATTTAATTCAAAGTAATATCCTAAAAGGTGTTTGCCTGTGGTTCTGGTTGGTGTTGTTGCCAGGGTTGTTTCTCTTGTTACACATAAATATACAATAAAGAACTGTTATTCCTTTCCCCATACCTTTGCCTGAAAACCCTGTAATTTCAAAGTTATAATAGTTTAGAGAGAAGGATTTCCATTCCAAGGGAGGTTCTCACCTTCCTTAGAAGACACCTGTCCTTTAAACCAGACAACAAAATAGCCCATAATGAAGAACAGACTTCTCCAACAAAACAAAACAAAAAACCAGACAACAAAACAGCCCATAATGAAGAACAGACTTCTCCAACAAAACAAAACAAAAAAAAAAACAAACCAAAAAAACAACAAAAAAAAACAAACCAAAACCAAACAATAATAAAACCAAAACAAACAAACAACCAACCAAAAATCCCCCCAAAAAACCCTTAATGCCTCAGGAAAACTAATTCATTAAAAGCACTATCTCCATTAGTTTAATGAACCAGAAAGATAAGAAATATTATATAAGTTAGAGACCTTCTGGATTATAAAGAGAATTGATAAAGCTACTAAACAAACAGCAAGGAGTACAGAAATTTTTGAGCAAGACTAATTCTACTGAAGCAGACAGGCAGAGAATAGAATATGACATCTCAAACATATTTTAACTCCAGAGCTTGCCATCACCACAAGAGCTCTCTGGAGCATACGTGACTAGCGACAATTCTTGTGTAACTGTGATGTACTTAAAAATTTTTCAATGCAGATTTGAGTGAGCTCTGAATTCCTTCATTTGCGCATCCTTCTTGTGCTAGGGTGCTGTGAAACTTTCAGGCAACCCCAACAAGGGAAGAGATGAAAATCTTGACTCCATGTTTCAGAAGGCTGATTTATTATTTTATGATATATATTAAAAGAAAATTATATATTAAAACTATACTAAAAGAGAGAGGAGACCTCAGAAGGTTACAAAGGAAGAAATGAATAATAAAATCTTGGGACTGCTCACAGCCTCGACTGTGGCTGGCTGTCATTGGTCATCAAGTAAAAACAATTCACATGCTGGGTAAACAATTCTCCAAATCACATTCCAATGTAGCAAAACATGGAGAAGCTGAAGCTTCCCAGCTTCACAGGAGAAAAGATCCTAGTGAAAGGATTTTTCAGAAAATATGTGTGTGACAGGGTGCCACACAAGAATCCATTAAGAGCAACAGACAAGATGCAACAAAACACGTGTTGGCCATGTTTTTACTGACAAAATCAATGAAAACCCTATGAACAGTGGCAATTTGTTGTTCAAAAGGGATTTCTGCAGATACTCTTCAAAGCACACTTCCTTCTCCTGAGTTACTGATGGATTCTAACTCAGCAGGCTTTCACAATATCTTTTTTCCCACTCCCAAGATCCTACCTTTAAGCAGAGCAAACAGTTACATAATAGTAAGGTTATTTGCCTGATGTATGAATATTAGACAGGACCCAAAGGGAAAACCTAATGTACCAGTTTCTTCAAAACCTCACTTAAATCCTCAAATATACTGTCAATTAAACTGTGACTTCACCAGTCAGAAAAATGAACAATTCTTCCCTTAAGTAACTGTGCTGGCTAAAAGCCCTCACGAGACCGATGAGAATCCAAATTGAGGCAGACTCAGACTCTCTTTCTGAGAAAACAGTGATGAATTTGCATTCATTGTAGCTCAGAGTTGTTAAAACAGATTGCTGTACACTGAAGTTTGGTGCTAAGTTCACCTGTCTCTAATAAATAATCTACTGTAACATAGGCTGTAGAATATATAGAACTGACCTAACTCCAGAACCAGTGTGGTAAAGATTTGTAATCTGGGTAATACATATACATATATATGTATAATATTACAATGCTTTCTGCAAATGTCCTTGCATGTTTGACTCAAGACAACACAGACACTCTCTTCAGTTAAGACAGGCCAAAGCAGAAAACAAGTAATGTCCATGTTGCTCAGCAAACTTGTGAATTTAGCACATCCACTTTCTGCTATCATGCTATGTCTAAAATATGGATGGCTGGGGTTTTTTTCATTACTTTCCCAGTTTCTACTTAGCCATCTGCATTAACTGTCATGCAAGGCTTTTGGTACTGTTAGCTAAGACAGTGTTTCAATTTCTCACAGTTATTGGAACTTCAAAATACCTCTAATCATAAAATATGCTGACTAGTCTTGATTTTGAAACAAAAAATTATATATTCAAAATGCTACTACAACAGAATATAAACTGAAAGGGCTGTTTCATTTATACTCATATAGCAGATTTCAAAAATGACAAAAAGCCGAATAAATAAAGCAAAATATGGAAACTTCAGAAGATCAGAAACTTGCAACTTTGTGGTATACCCAATGAAATATAACTGACAAGGGTTCTAAAGAAAATGAGTGGTGGCTAGGGTTGCTATTTTCACAGGTCCTTACTCAGGAAATTTTGAAAAGCTGTGGAATAGGTACAAGGTTTGTCCACAGATACAACTATATCAAGCTATACTTAAAACAGAATGTAGGAAGTTAATGCCCAGACATCTAATCACAGCAACATCATCATCTTTAGCTATAGAGAGTTATGCAACATCCCAAAATCTTCTGATATCCTTAAGTTTCTCATTTCAAATATCCATTCAGTGAAAAAAAAAAAGTTACTTTTTTCTACAGCACTCATATACCTGCATAATATAAAGTTGAATATGTCATGTTTAGTGATTGTTTTCAAAAAGCTCTATATTTTTTCAAGTTACAACCCACAACAGTATAATCTGGAATAAAAAGACATACTATGGGCCCTTCAAAGGTGTCTGAGTGAAAAAGATGGAGTGCATCCTAGGCTGAGCAGTTTTATCAGGCAAAAGAAGTGAGAGAAAATATAGCCTTATTAAACATTGGACCTTGCCTTTCAGTGCCCTGAAAAAACATTTTAAGTAACACTATTTAAATATAGTATTGTTTCAAGGGATTGTACTAATAACTGCATTGCTCTCAGCTTTCAGAGTCAAGATGAGTATGGCACTGAAGTTTTCTCTGTGTGTTAGTGCTCCTTGGAATGGAAACTGAAGAGCTGAGGCCAAAAAAATTGCTTCATTCACACTGACATGAAAACTTGGCCTTTCTGCTCTGAAGAACAGTGGCAGAGGGTCACAGTCTGTCATAAATTTTTGTGTGACAGAATTCCATCTTCTAGTAATTTCAGCAGTCTCTTCAGATTATTAAATTCACTAGGTTTACTCATGCCACAGAAGCACCAAACATTCTTGGATTAGTCTCCATGAGATTCTTAATCACAAGTCCAAGTTCCTGAATACTGAAAACTCTGGAGCAATATAAAATGTGATGTTTACAAATTCTCATTGAAATTCACAAGAAATGAAAGTCAGTTTCACGTGCTGTTATATAAAGAATGCAGGTCACTAAGAGCTTAAAATCTGAGTAAAGGAACCATAAGGGAAAGCTTTACTCCACAACAACAGTGCTTCTCAAAGTAGCTCCAAGTGATTTAACAAGAGAGTCCATGAAGCAACAAGCTTCCCAGTGAAGGCAGAGCTATTCAAGATTCTCCATCCTCAATCCCTCTAAATCACACTACAACTTCAAGTAGCAATATATAAATGAAACAAAATATTTGGCAGAGATAAGAATTGGAATGCATCTAAAAATGCATCTTTTATGAACATGCCTGATTTCTTCAGAAGTCTCAATTCAAGTTATTCCAAGATAAATCCTTTGAGAGGCTAAATCAGTGCTCTCAAAGACTTAATGAGTATTGAAATTGATGAACTTCTTCCTGCCTCATTGAACCAGGAAACACTGAGCTCCTTGACCAGACACCTGAGAAGGCACCAGATTTCAATCTGCAGTCCACATTCTAAATCTCATACACCAAGATGAAAGCAACTTCATTCTAAAGCACAAAACACGTTTTATTTTTCCCAGCATTGAACTCCTTCATTAAAAAGCTTTGATAGAGGTATTAAAAAAACAACACTATTCAGTAAAAGCACCCTGCAAAGTATGCAGGAAAGTGTAGTCTGTGTACTGGCATAAAAGTGCTAGACATTTAAAATTTTAAGCATAGCAACTGCCTTGATCTACACCTTAAACACAGGTTTATTCAAACCCACCCACCAAGTATCTGTTACCAGAGCCCATTGCAAATCATGTTGCCTTTCCTTCTGAAGAACTCAAGTTTTCAGTAGAGTACCCTAATAAAACAAGCATTTGCTTGGCACACACCTACTATGGAAAGCACAAAAATCTACCCTAAGGCTGCAGTATATTTTATGTCCTACATGTCAAAGATTATAATTCCTAACTAGCTATCTTTCCCTGGAATTTTGAAACTACAAATTACGGTAGAGATTATCTTTGCTCTTATCAACATGATCTGATTTCTCCTTTATGAATAACTATTAATTACTTACTAGTTTTAAACATACCTGTATATTAAAGATGTATATACAATAAAGTACTGTATATATCACCTGTATATTAATCTGTAAGGATGAACATTATTCTTTTGTAAACATGGTTGGGAAGAAATCCGTAAATAATAAAAACCTCTTTCCCTTTCCTCTGACATAATTCCTAAGAGGCCGTAGGTTGCATCAACTTTTGAAAAAGTACGAAGTATAAAGGTCTATATTCACTAATATGGTTTTTATCTGAGATTATTACTGAGGAAAATAATTTCAGAAAAACCAGTTTCCGCCAAAGCAGAGGTTAAAAATAGCCAGAAAATACTATACAGATGGCTAAACAGATCTAACACACTGCTGTGCAGAGACACAGATTAGTCTACCTCTAGGACACTGCTCTTCTCCACAGACATTATCTTTGGATACACGTAGAAGAACAAGAATTGCGGGGGTGAAGAAGAATGAGATTATTTTTTTTCAATCCTTTCTGTGTCTTTTTATAACACTATACTGAGTTCTGCTGCAGATTTTGAAACTGAGGGTTTCACTCTGCATACACAATTTGAACAAAGAGCAAGACAAAAAGATGGCAGCAGCCTCCTACTCTGAACACCTCCTCACTTTGTCAAGAAGGGAAAGATAAATCAAAGAAAAACAATACCTAAATTCTAAACAGTAACAAATCCTCAGGATGTAATTTCATTCTTTCTTTCTTTTTTTCCTTCATGTTGAAGGCTCCTAGATACCCACGAGACTGGAGAACTTAATCTTCTTATTCCTCCAAACCTTGTAAAAACAGCTTTGGTACTGAAACCACAACTTCTCAGCTAGAACAAAGTGCTCAGAGTAAGTAAAAGGAAAAAAAAATGCTCTCTACCCCATTCTGTCTCCCATTTTAAAAGTTAGTCCTCTTTAGCAATTGAGTTTGAATATTACGTTACCTAGCAATAGGTAAATTCTGTTTCTGAAAAGTTTAAAATTATCTTCTATTTGTTTTCAGGAACTATGAGACTTGCTGATGTGTATTTTTCCTATATGACTGAGAGTCCACATAAAAATAATGTCCTTTCAATGCCCCCCCAAAAAATGAAGCTTGGTCTTAATGCAAGTGAAGCATACAAGGCACAGCTGTGATGGGCATTTGGCCATTTCATGAAGATTACCCCTGATTCTGTAAAGAAAGGGAATTTAGGGCACAATTTAGTGAGCAGCTGGAAAACAAACAATGCATTTAGTCAAAATCTCAGCAACAGTAAGCCAGAAATTACAATAAGCAAAATATTAAATTTTAAATCAAGACTGATATAAAATACTAAATTAAAAGGAAAAAAGACACAACATTTTTTGCTGCTGAGATCAGTGTCCATGAACTTCGGAGTACCAGATGCTCAGCTTCTTCTCAATACCTCATGGTAAGATGGTGAATTCTTGATTACCATTTACGTTCACTTAGTTTTGCTGTAGCCTTTTGCTCAAGATTTCATGTTATCCTTCCCCGTTCCTAAAAGTTTTAGGCTGAGAAAAGCAGTCTGAACTCAGGTACATTTTGTACAAAGCACACTGCATTTGAGAACTCTGGGAAAGCCACAGTCATGTCAGTCAATGCTGTACAGGTTACCCAGCTCCATAAAAGCATCATCTCCTCCAAAGCCTGATGACTGGCAAGGTACCTCAATCATCAGGATTTCTCAGGAATAAGGAGATGAGAACAATAATCTTCTCAAAAAGTAACTGTCAAAACTCACTTAGTTTTTACAAAGTTTTATGACTTGTGCAAACACAGTTTCATAAATCACAAGTCAAAGAACCTGAACATAGTTAAAGTTGGCAGACATTGTTGAGAGAGAAACTGAACACTAAACAAGTTTCAAAGGATGGCCTTGCCAAATAAGACTGGATACTTTGGAGAAATAGAACTATGAAAGATGCATTGCAGTGGGACCCACGAGGGGCAGTTTTAGATGGTTGGCTTTAAGACATGGTGTAGCTAAAGCTGACAGGCCAAGAAACACTTGAAATGTCTTGTAATTAGGAAATAGTTGGCTTCTGATTGTGATGGTATCAATTATAACAGCTGTACTCTCACCCTTCATGTGAGACTGAAAACGGAATAAACGTTTTTAAAATGCCTCTCAGTTGCCCCATCTCTGGGTCAGAAAAGGGTATAATCTGACAAATGAAAGTTGGTTTTGGGGTTTTTTAAACATTATTTCAGAACAGCTGCATTTTTTCCGAAGAGCCTTGACAACAATTCTGGAGCTTGCTAATCATTGCCATAATGTAAGAAATGTTGTCTTATGAAAAAGGACTAACACTGTAGCTTCGAGGCTTCTAATGCTTTTATAAATGTAGACTTGACAGCTGAAAAAATACATTTTTATACTAATTAATTACCTTTGAGCCTGAATAAACTAGACTTTTTACAGTCTGAGACAGCACCACTCATTATTGCACACAAGTCTGGCATTAAATGCAAAACCTCTACAGCAAGGAAGTAAATTTATTATGGGATTACCAGAATGGAAAAAGCACTTTGAATTATTTATTTTCAACTAACCAGTCAAAGAGAAGCACTTGAATGAGGCAAAATCCAATACGTGACCTCATGATTTATGTATAAAGAATACCATTTCCTATCATAATTTATACCATACTGCACTATAAGAATTTTTTTAAAAGTTTGTCAATAACTGAAAGAGAACAAAGTGAGAGAAATCTTGGTTCATCTGATCCATTGAAGTAGAATTAGACATAAAAAATATAGAAAAATATTGGTGCCATGGTCAAGAAATAAATAAAAAAAGTTCATTGAGAGAATTACCTTTTTTCTAACATGAACACAATACAGGTTTTATGGTGATGGTAATCACAACTGGAAATTCACCTTTATATTTGCTGACCAGCAAAGAGCTTCTGTTTGGCAATTAAAATCCCAGACAAAAAAAAGTAACTCAATACACAGACTGAACCTAAGTTGTATCTGCACCTACAACACCAGAGCCCTGCTCACAATTACAGCTAATATTCTTCCTCTACTTTTGTACTTGGCTAACAGGATGACACGAAGACTAAAACCTAAAAACAAACCTACTAACAACCGCAGTGAACTCTAGAGGCTGAACGACCTGTCCTATCACGCATGTAGGCATCTTTAGACTCACCTGTACGGTGAGAACCAAAGCAGCACCTCCCTTCGGCAAGAAAAACTTGGGCGGGGCCGGGCCGGGCCCTTGGGCCCCCAGTCCCGGGGCGCGGACAGCTCCGGGCTCGGCCCCGCCGCAGCCGCATTGACGCCCAGCAAAGCATCCGAGAGCATCGGTGCGCCTCCGGAGCAGGAGCGGCCACGGCCGCATGCCGGCACCCCGGGCAGGGTGCGGGCACACACACAGAACGCGCCGGCACCCGCGGGCGATCCCGCACGGACACGGCGGCCAGACCTGCGCGTCCCCCCTGAGGCTGCCCTCCCTCAGGCTACCCCCCCCTGAGGCTGCCCTCCCTTGAGGCTGGCATCCCTCAGGCTGCCCCCCCTGAGGATGCCCTCCCCTGAGGATGGCATCCCTCAGGCTGCCCCCGCTGTGGCTGGCATCCCTCAGGCTGCCCTCACCGCAGCTGCCCCCCCTGAGGCTGCCCTCCCCTGTGGCTGGCATCCCTCAGGCTGCCCTCACCGCAGCTGCCCCCCCCCCCCCGAGGCTGGCATCGCTCAGGCTGCCCCCGCTGTGGCTGGCATTCCTCAGGCTGCCCTCACCGCAGCTGCCCCCCCTGAGGCTGCCCTCCCCGTGCCCCCGCTCCCGCCGGGCGGGCAGGTGCGGTGGCCTCCCGATGGGTGCGCACGGCGGGGCTCGTACTGACCTTTCTGCTGCCGAAAGGACTGGATGGAGCCCGAGTGGTGAACCATGCTGGCGGAGCGCAGCCTCCCAGCTGCCAGCCCGCCGGCTGCGGCGGCGGGGGGCGGGCACCCAGCGGCGCGGCCCGGCCCGGCCCGGCGCGGCCCGCCGCGCAGCGGAGGCCGGGGGAACGAAGGGCCCGGGGAATGGCGCCGGCAGCGGCCGCGGGGGAGGCGGTCACGCCGGGCCCGGGGGGCGAGGGGCGGGTGCGGAGCCGGGGCTGCGCCTCCGCCCGCAGCCCGGGCCGGGAATGGTGCCAGCGGGAATCGGTGGGAAAGGCTGCGCGCACCCTGCTGAGGAGGAGCGCTGGCCGCAGCCCCGTTATCCCTATTGCCTGGCTGTGCCCTCGTCTCCCTTTTTAGAAGACATCAGGTGTTCCTATTGAGGTGAAGGGCAGCGAAGTAAAAATTGCATCTCCTTTACGCGGCTGCGTTTAAATCTCAAGGTTGTGAGTTAAGTTGCTGTTACATCGCCTCCATCCCCATCCTCACACCGCATCCCTAAGTTGCATCACAGCTTTTTTATTTCTATGTATTTTATAAAACTTAGAGTCTCAACCTCACTGCAGATGATTTTTTACATGATACTAAATTACAAATTCAAGCCTGATGTGGCCCATTTCTATGCTATTTGTATCATAATTTCCCCTTTCTCTACGGTGTGTGCCAGTAGCTCATTCTAGACAACAGAAGATTCAAACTAAAAAGGGTTTTATTTCTTTCCTTGTTGCTCTCTGCTCACATTATTCTCTCTGGATGCTGAATAAGTTCTATGGTAGCATCCTTCAATTCCTGTACAATGTTTTGGGTTTCTTTTTTAATTTTTTTTTTCTACCACAATAATCTGGGGGGTTTTGTCCTCCTAAATTATTTCAGTCAAATATTCTAGCCTGCATCTAGGAGTATCTATATCCTCTTCTCCATTTAGGGATACAAGCATTATTTACTCATCAGAAGTTAATTCAATCACCTAACTAGCTCAGGTTACTACAGTATCCTTTAAAGTCTGTGGCTCCATTTGTGTCCTGTCAGATTTCCTCTGACAGTAAAGGCAGAACTTCCCCATAGCTGACTGGGGCTTGTCATGTACAATCTGCTAAAAAAATTACATAAATGCCACCTCGTACTATGGTCTGTACTATAAATTGTACTACTTTGTCTATATGGGTGTAGTTAACCAAACAAGATGGATACACACTTTTTTTGTGTGTGTAAGAATGTTTTTCCACTATGAAAACATATTAAACAACCATATATAGACCAATAAATCCATGCATGTAGAAAGGCAGGCAAAATAAAAATTGCATCCTAACTGGTGAGGTATTCCCCAGCACTTTTTTTAGAGTACAACAGATATTGCTCTTACATAACACGCAGCTGACACATCCATAAGGGGAAAAAATAAACTTACCTCCTCAGGATAGCTGACCACATTTCGGGTTGCTTTGCAACATTTGCAGAAGGTTTCTTGTTAGTTTAAGAAAAGATGCAGAAGCTATAGTGCTATAGTATGCATCTTACTCATTTTTTGGTCTCCAGTGGCAGCCTGCACAGTGAAGGTAACAGATGAGGCATTCCTCTGCACTCCTGCAATTTTAGAAAAGCTCCTCAGAACAGCTTTTTCCTGCTGAGATACAGCACTATAAATGTTGCATGGCAGAATAAGTCAGCCAGCTGACTTGCTGATCAACAAGTTCTGGCAAACTAAAAGCAAGCTAAAAAAAGAGGTAGAATAAAATCTTTGTTGTTTACTTTCAAGCTTTAATGTAGACATCAGAGTGGATTCATAGAGATTAAAACCAAATCTATACCCTGAAAGTCAGCCAGAAAAAAACAAAAATAGAATATCATAAAAACTATAAACTTAATAAACATATTCAATCTGTAGCAAGCAAAGGTAGCTCTTCCACTGTAAGGGTCTAAACCTTTGTCAGGTTCTAGGACAGATCTATTCTTTGGGAAACCTTGGCTGACACTTTTTGACTTGCCTATGAAGTAGAAGAGCAGTGTGCATTGTGCTCCTTCTCTTAGCAGCACAAAATAAACGAGGGCCATTGCTGGCTCTCCAATGATGGCAATTACAAAATGCAGAGGGGAAGGAGAGGGGCTCCCAAGTAAAATTACAGAGGAAAGAGATTATCATAATCAGTCTTGGAAAAGAGGCTGTCAGCTGCCTGGTATTCAGGGCCATCCTTCTAATTTCTGGTCCACAATCCACAAGGATTTACAGAACTCCTGAATTCAAGCAGATTTCACTGACACTGGTAGATTTCACTGACACTAGTAGATTTCAAGTAGATTTCACTGACATAATACACAAAATGATGGGAAGGCAGGGTAAGGCAGTGCTCAGAAATCCTGTACTGGATTAAATGCTGAGACTAGAAAATTATAAATTATATAGATTATAATTATAAAGCTCTATTTCTAACAGTAGGTGGTATGTATGCATGAAACTACAGGTAAGACATTTGAGGCTAAGGTCTGCAAAAGAGAAGAAAACCTACCTCTACAAAGGTAATTAATTTAATTTTTAAATTAAATCCTTCACACTGTCAACTGACTAAACTTAATAATTGTAAAATGTGATCATATAAGGATCTTGAAATATAGTCCTTTGGTAAGTAAGGAGAGTTTGAAGATCTTTTTAGAGTGCAGATAACAGAACAATTAAGAATTGATGGCTAAGATATGTAAGAAATGCATACATTCGTAGGCTTCATATGCCTTGGCTACATTGGCTTTGAAGGCCATTGAAATAAAAATCCACCCTCATAAGCACTGTCTAATGAAATATTTAGTGCTATTATGCTATGTCTCACAATTATCTCTTAGTAAGTTTTTATAAATCACTTCTAAAACCAATGAAAGACGGAGAGATCAGGATCAAACAGAACTAGGTTAAAATCTTCTACCTTGACAATCAACAGAACCAAAATCATGACTTAAAAACTTAAGGTTGATCACACTGAATATTTAACCAAAGTTTTAGGTTTTTAGTTTTGACAGTGAGATTAATTCTCTGTGAGAGACATCATTTTTCATGAGATATTTCCTTATATCTTCTGACAAAGACTAAGATTTGGTCTTGCTTCATCATAATACATCTGGCTTTGTGAAAATCTGTATTATTTGAGATCTGCAAAACTTGGAAATTATAAGAACAGGAGGACTGAGTTGTTTTGCCACTAGAACAGGCTATGAGAAAGACATGCTTTAAATTAATTTTTGTACTTTTACAGTGCTTTTCAGAAAGTCAGATGAAATAGAACCCTAAATTAAAGCCTAATTCACCTGTGGTGTGTCTTTGCCAATTATTTCCTTAAGAAATATAGCCACCTCAAAAGTTGACTATAGCCAGTGTTAAGCATTGCCCAGAAAGAAAAGGGAACTTACTCCAAAGAAACTCATGAGGCTCAGCAAGTGCAAAATCCTGCCCCTGAAAAATCCCCATACATAATTCATGCTGAGCAGCAGCTCTAGCAGAAAGGACCTGAACTTTATGGGAAGCACTACCTTGAACACCAGCCAACTGTGCACTTCCATCATAAATAAAGAAACCTTAGGAGAAATGGAGCCAGCAGATGAAATTGGTATTAATCCCCTTTACTTGGCATGACTGCAGCTGTACCTGCAATTTTGTGTCTAGCTTTCCCACTTCACGCCCATTCAATTCAGGAAAGGTATTAGAAAATTGGAAAAGGTTCATAAAATGTTACTTAAGAAGGTCAGGGGTCTATAGTAAATAAACTGTGAGAAGTTGAATAAACTAGGCTAATTTAATATGAAAAATAAACTAAGGAGTTCCAGGAGCCTACCACTACTGGGAAACCACTTGCAAAGGTTACAGTAATGAACCCTTTATAGTCCTAAATGATCTGCTTAGTGACAATAGCCACACATCATGGCATGGGAGGCCCAGACTGAGCACTAGTAATGAGTTTTTACACATTGGTGAAACATCATCAGAGCATGTAACCCAAAAAGAGGTGAAATACCTGTCCTTGAAGGTTTTCAAAATATGCCTTGACAAAGCTGTGTCTGACCCAGTCTTGTGATGGAAATGGTAAAGCTGCAGAACAGGAGGTTGGGTCTGCAAGGGCTATAATAAAGGATGTAATAAAAATAAAATTCAAAGGAGTTGGAGCCAGATGGATTCAAAACAGGAAGTAGACACACAATTCCAAATTGTAATTAAAATAAGTCCTAAAGTTAATTTTTCATATCTACAGTAAAGGATTTTGTTGACTATATGCTTATGCAGCTTTTCAAAGGACAAAACAGTAAGATGATATTACATCAAATATCTAATTTCTTAAATTCTTGTGGAGTACAGTTTCTTATAAATTTGCAAAAAAGGTTTTAAGACAGGATGATTCTTTAGTGTAAAATGTTTGAATAAGAGCATTAAATATTTACAACAGCACCCAAATTTACTTATTTTTTTATCAATTTTTATCTAATACATTTAAATAGTATGAAAATCAGTGTTTACAGAATTGTTGAGTCCACCTCTCAAGAAGAACAGCTCTGTACTACTTAATCTTCTGCAATGCAAGAATCATCTTGTTCAAATATTTGCAGGAATGTTGTTCCCAAATTTTTTGATCTTACTGAAAACAGTGAGAATTTTGCCATAGAGAGTAACACAATGATTCTCTCATGAAGCTGTCAGTCACTATGGAGAAGGTCTAAAAAGCAGATTTGCTAAAGAATGTGTTGATTAATTAAAAAACTGAACAACATATCGATAAAGATTTTACCTTGTGTTGCTAAGACACAAACTCTTGAAATCTCACTGATTTCCATATTTTAATATTTCATTTCTATGGTAATTTAAGAGACATTTTCTCCTGGTATAGATAGAATTTTCTTATATCCATGGAACTGTGTTTTCTAACTGATATAAAGTGTTTGGGATTCAATTCTGTAGCTCACTGCAATTGCATGCTTACTTTAAAGCTTGTTGTTTACTTTTATACATTCACATTTGCATCCTGATCATCTCCCTGAATGGAGTTACTTTTGCAGTATGAGATTAATTTATCAAGCTACCACAAAAGAGAACCAAAGAAAGGAACTTCACAGTCCATATTTTTAGTAAAATTTCATTTTCCTCAGCCAAGAAACTCAATTTTCTGGTTAAATATTTGGGTCAAACACTAAACTGGAATTGTATAGAGTTCCTCATTCTTGTGCCCAATATACACTGGAATCCTTGGAACACACCTATATAGAAGTGAAAACATGAATGAATTTTGCATTGCTAAAAACCCTTATATCATAATGCAAAAAGATTATAAAGAAAATATTAATGTCAAGAAACATTAAAAGGGTTAGAGGAAAAACTGAATTTTAATAGCAGCATCCAATTTACGTAACTATCCACATTTTTCAGGTAGGAAAACTTCTATATTGTGATATTTTTCTTTTCTATGACACATCTCAGTTTTCTTATTTCATATTTTATCATCTGAAGCAAACAGCAAGATTATTCTCCTCTAGCTCTGCAGTACCAGCTATCAAAATGCTGCAAAATATTTTTGAATCACAGCCTCATTTTTCAAGTAAGGAAGAAAATAATCAGCTAGAGTAATAAAAATCACTGTCAGTAATGAAACTATCCCTCCTCTAATTTGTTTTCACAGTGTAGACCTATTCTAGAAATGTGCCCATTGTTTCTTGAGTATCATATTCTTAGTACAAGGAGCTTCAAGAATTACAGTGCTAAATACTTTTAGAAACAAGACATTGACATAGTCCTTAGCTGCATAGTCTAAATTTACTGTTAAAAAAAACCCAAAAAACTGCAATTTAGGTATTTCTTCCTAGATTTAGGAAAATTTTCTTGTCTTGTCTCTAAGAAGATCTGGTCTCCTGGGTAGTCAGTTCTTTGGTTTAGAGATTAACCCTCTATTGCTGCTTAGTGCAGTTTTGACAGCCAAGTCTTTCATCACCTTCAAGCTAGTTCTGTGCAGAAAACTTCTTAGTTCTTATTATTTATAATGGATTTAAATCCATTTCCTATTTGCTGATGGCTCATGGGAAAATTCAATGCAAAAGGAGAAAAGAAAAAAACCTTACTTATAAAACCATACAAAGTATATTCATGGTTAGAGCAAAATGTTACAAAGGCTGAATAAGCCTAAGAGAACAAATCTAACTTGACAATTACACAGAGTTAAAGGCTTTCACTGCTCCTTTAAAAGTTATGTAGTTCTGCCATCACTTTTTTTTCTCCATATCCCTAAAGAAAACACCCATCATACTCTCTGTAAACTGACTGTCCTGTTTGTAATGTACACAAAGACATACAAAAAAAGACAATAATCCCTATTGCTACAAGTATTATGTACCCAGACCTCTTCCCTGGTGGTGTCTGGCAGGAAAAATGGAATAACACACATTATCTACAACATTGAAATATTAAAAATTACAATGAACAATATTAGTTCATCTTGACCCTGAGGAACTGCTCTGCAGGAAAGGAGACACGATGGGGAAAGCATTTATGCTTCAAAAAGGAGCCTGTGTTTGCAGAACAAAGCAGCAGGTGAGAACCTGAGGCAAACCAGGAATGTGGCCTTAGATGGTTGAACCTTTTTCTGTCTTTTATTTCTGTCATTCTGTCAGTTCTGGAGAAATAAAATGTGTGAAACAGTGCTCAAGGATGGTGGGAGGAAAATGCTCGCTGATACTTCTTTGCAATAACTGTTTGAATATGAGGCACTTGTCAGTTTGATGTTGATGCTTCAAGAAGCAGATTTTGGGAGAGGCATCAGGAAAAGGAAGCATGCTGCAACTGCCTGCAGAGCTTTGTATTTATTTCAGATAAATCGGTTCATTATTTATCTGAGTTATTTATGCCATGGGGTATTTCTTTCACTGTAAGAATTCTCAAGGATAACTGATAAAACTAAAAAAAATTGAATGCTCACAAAACAGCTCACAGGTTCTGTTCTTCCTCCTTCCCAGGGGATTGCTCACACTAACTCTGTGCTTGTGGAGCTGTATCAGCCTGGCACCTAGAGCCTCTTATGCACAGAGATAGATTTATTCTCAGAAGAGGTAAGAGACTTGAAGTACCCATGAAGTGCATTGATGTAGCCTCCCTTACAGGCCTGGATAGAGAGAACAACAGAGATGCCACAGAGGTATGGAACATTAATATGGATGTAGATTTTACATTGCTAGGAAGCAGACTATTGCTTGCAGAAGGCAGTGGCTGGCAGGAGCTACTCCAGCTTTTTTCCTTTTTTGTTTTTTTTTTAACAGAAGCTGTTGAAACTAGAAAATAATCCAAGTTACAAGTAATTGCAAAGAACAAGTTAAAAACTGCATACTGTTTTCATCCATGAATTTTGTCCTCTAGGGGTCAACAAGGCCCTGTTTTAACTATCAATGGAGTAAGGGAGAGATAAGATATTAGGCATATTAAAATTAAAAAACCCTCAAATGTTTCCTTTCTGAG
Source organism: Agelaius phoeniceus (assembly GCF_051311805.1). NCBI lineage: Eukaryota > Metazoa > Chordata > Aves > Passeriformes > Icteridae > Agelaius > Agelaius phoeniceus. Next base: position 7,991,986 of record NC_135270.1, on the reverse strand, counting down.
CCTTTCTGGCCTTGGATTTATCTATCTGCACCCTACCCACACCTGGGCATTCAGTCCTAGGTTTTCCTCCCCTTTTCCTTGGTTGTTAATGTAACTGCATCTCCCAGTACCAAAGATTCATGGTGAAGGTTCTGGAAAGTCTAAGAAATAATTCAAATCTCTGCTCTCCCAAAGCCCATTTCACACCAATTGAATATTTATGTGACCACAGGGAAGGTATTTGGATGTCAAGTCATTCCAGCTGAGTGAAAATCATTGCTGTGATAAACATTTAATAATTTATACAAAGCAGTGTCTCCCAGAATAACTTCTATAGGAGAAAGAAAAGAAACATCTGGTAGATAGGAGACACCTGGATTTTGAGAGGTTTGGTATACTCTGTATGTGACATAGCACTGCCACTATCACAGACAGCTATGGCAGCTTTTACATCCTTCAATTCTTGGCCAGGACCCACCCAGCTGCTTTGCTAAAGCCAAAGCATTGATATGTTCATGCCAAAGGCATGAAGAAATTCTCCTGAGGAGTTGTGCTCCGTGTGAGTTACACTCAGCTGAGGGGTTGAGTTAGCATTCTGACAGGACCAGGCTCCAGCAGCCAAATAGACAAACAGCCCACTGGTAGGGCTGGGGTTGATCTGGGTAAGTCTGCTCACACAAGAAATTTTGGCTGGATTGATACCAAATGTAGTTCTGAAAGATCTAGAAAGGATGTTAGCTTCCAATTTTCAAGTTTCTGCAATACTTGGCAAAAACCTTCCTTGCATTTCTCCAAAGCCATTTTTCCTATAAGTATCTACCAAAAGAAAGACACATTTGGAAAGCAAAATAAAATTAAGCTACATGAGTATCAATTGTAGTTACAAGCAAAAGTTAATTATGTATTCATGACATGCGAGCTTGTTACATCTTGTAAGGCTGAAGAATTGAGTAAGATGCAAATACACAGGCTGTAGTTTACAAAGGGTAAGAAAAAAGAGTGGAAACTATAGGACATTAAATATCAAAAAGCATGAAGAAGAAGCTAAATACTTAAGAAAATAGCTTGGGAAGCAATATGTATATATACATATATATATATTTAAATATGAAAGGTACTTAAGGAGTTTTTCTCATTATCCTGATCTGATTTTGTTCGTTTGTGAATTCACTTTGTACCTCTAAGATGAGCCTGTTTTGCCCCTGGAGTGTTTTCTTCAGGTCCTTATCTCAACTCATGGACCCTTTGTTCAATTTTCTCTCCTGTGCCCAGCTGTGGCAGGGGCAGGCAGGTGAGCGAGCGGCTTCCGTGGTGCCTGGTGTTGGCCAGTGTCAAACCACAACAAAGCTTTTCCCCTCTCTGGCTCCAAGGAGCTGCAGCAGTAATCTTTCAGCTGCTTTGAGGGAACTGAAGCCCACTTGCTAGTTCAAGACCAGACACCTGGGACCCATGGGAGCAGCATCACCCCATGCCAGCCCCAAGCCTCGGGGAGCACCTGTACACTGAGACAAAAGGCCAGCAAGGTCATAAAGCTGGAATTCAGAAATATGGTTTCTAGCTGAAGCAGACATCTTCCTGTTTATTTGTGATTAATTAGTAAAATCATCATAATGGCTCACACAATCAAAAGCAGAAGATCTTCACTATGGACTATGAAATCCCATCTCTTACACCCCGTTGCTCCATGGTGTAAACAGCTATGTTTGGTTTAGCCAGAGACACTACAGACTTTTTTATTAACTCAGAACAGTGCTTGCTGGAAGTGTAATAATATAACTGAAGTTCCTGTGATCTCATTTGTAAAATAGTGTTAAGCAAGTACTGCGCACCAAGTATTGTCAGCAAAAAACTGCCAAAGCTGTAATTGTTAGAACATAACAACAGGTTATTTTGTAGTATATCTTGACTTGCTTTTTGTTTTTTTTTCTCTGCACATAACTGATCTTGGTTGTACTCTTCCTCCCAAACATATTTACAGCTTTTAATGATAATGGCAGAGAGAAATATTTACACATCTTCTCAAAGGCAACATGTACAAGTTGCCTTTGAATCTGCAAGTCATCATGCCAGCAAACTATCAACAATACCAGATGGCAGGGTATTTCTTTAATGCTTTCCATTCCACCATCAGTCACTCCCTGCTGCATAACACATCTAAAATCCATTGAAGGGTTTAAATACATTTGGGCATTGTTTGTAGAAAACCATCTTTTCACCCCAAGTATTCTTACACCACCAAGAGGTAGCATACTTCCCCAGAAGGGAAGTTCCAGCCCGGCAGAGGACTTTGTCCTTGGGACACAGTGCTGCTGGAGCACCAAGTGACACTGGGACAGTGGCTTAGACAGGCAAGGTCCCCTGTGTTTGCAGCCGCAGCAAAAGTTGGTTTGTAAGCTCGGGTTTCCAGCAGGCAAGAAGAAAACAGTGCCCTCAAAATTATCTGTGCCTTCTACACCCTGTGAAAGAAAGCACGTAATTTTTCTGAGAAATTTTCTAGACAGTTTGTAACCTCAGGTTTGAAAGGCTAACGTGGGGTTTACATATTATATAAACTGTTAATTTTATTCAATTCTTCCCTTCAAGAGCTCAACACAGAGGAGTTTGTTTATTTGAAAAGTAGAGACAGCATTTTCTCAAGTGTTGACATGCCTGCTCTTTGAAATATGACATCTATCAAGCCAAGTCAAGCTACACCACAGCAAGAACAATTCTTATTTGTTCCATTCTGGCATCTGGGCCAGGAAGAACTTGAGGAAGACACTTTTTCAGCTAGTTCCACCATTTGTTCCTTTAGGCTACTACCCCATTGACTCCAGAAACCTGAAAATAGTTGGTGACATCTGCTCAAGGTCTCTGCTGGGTTAAGGACAAGGGCACTAGCTGGGGTGTCATTCAGCCAGCCTTTCTTATGCCACTTTCATGTTTCCAAAGCAAGAGAAGAGAGAAAGCCAAAAGAACAATCTCAAGGTAGTTTATAAATAAAGTAATAGCCTTCAACCTAACTCCTCTTTCAAAAATTGAACTCTATTAAAAAAAAGAAAAAGCCAAACACCAAAACCACACAGCAGCAAGCAGAAATATATTCACGCTATATGAAGCAAATACAGAACTTAAAGGCATAGAACTTAAATGCAAAAGAATAAACTTTAACTGCCTTGTGCCTTACTGGACAGGGAAAAAAAAGTTTGTGTTAGTAAAAATAATGAAAAATGCTTTTCTGACACCGAAAATATTTCCAAAGATAATTTAGTTTTCAATCAAGAAAATCAATCATGCACAACCAGAAGTTCTCAAATGCCTTTAAAATTTTGAAAATACCTGCCTAATGTTTCATGAGACAGACTTCTGTGCAGTTCAATTTACAAAAGATAGCATAAAAGGTAAAAGATAACATTTTATCAATTGATTATTTAATCAAGTTACACGAACCAGGAAACCAATTATTGCAATAAATCAGTTACTTAATAAAGCACTTCTTTCTCCTTTTAGAAAACGAACTCCTCAAACTCAGAAAAATTTCAGCCAGCAAAGAATTGCAGACAAGATTCTGTCTTTTGCCATGTCCTTATAAGCCACCATCAAGTTTAACACTGACTTAAATGACCATGTAGTCAGGGAATACCAGAACTGTGGCCTGCACTTACCTTGCTAAGTCTAAAAACTTGTTCATTTTTTTAGCCCAAAAAAACCACCTCTATTAGATTCTACTTGGCTTGGATATCACATAGTCCAAATTTGAAGCTCATTGTCCAAAGATTTCAAGGAAGCACAGGCTGAGCTTTTGTTTCTTACAGCATTCATACAAAGAAGTGAATCAATGATTCTGTGAACACAGATGCAAAAAAAGCCAAAGCACATTTTACCTATTGATCCGTACAGTCACACATCCAAGCACAAATCCCCCATCAAGGTAGTTAAGGAGAAAGGGAGTCAGAAAGGTTATTCATGGGAGAATACACAAGACAAAAATAAATTAGCCATGAAGCTGTGCCTAAAAATCAATTTTATGTTCTGCAGAAAGACTGCATGATAAGAACAGAGGCAAAGTTCTCAGGACCACCATGTTAACACAGTAATTTCTGGCAAAGTAAACCAAAGAGGAATTCCAACACCCAAAAAAGCAAACAAAAAAAATTACCTGGATATATTTCATTATCTAAGTAACACAATGCTAATCTATTTCTAGTGATTGATTCCAGAGTCCATCAGTGACATGCACATGCCAGAATCATATCTTTAAAGAAACTGTTGGATCATGTTTTCAGTGTTGGAGATGGGTTTACTCACCATCAACAGACAGTAGCTTTTCCACCACTCTCCAGTTTTTGTCCTAAAAATTCCACATGGAGCTGCCAAGTTCTGCCAGGGCAAAATCCTGCATTCTTCTTGAGTAAATTCACTACTTAGTTTTTCTAAGTGTGTTGCTTAGTGTGGAACTGTGGTTTGGATTTGCTCTGAAAAGAGGATTGATAACGTGGAGATGTTTCTATTACTACTGAGCAGTACTCAAACAGTGTAAATGACTTTTCTGCTGCTCCCTCTGCCCCAGCAGAGTAGGCTGGGGGCACACAAGGAGCTGGGAAGGCACACAGTGAGGGCTGCTCACCCCAAATGACCCAGAGACATCCCACACCATAAAGAAGGGGAAAGAAGAAATGGGGAACAATTGGAGTGATGATTACATTTGATGCAGCCCTGATTTCCAAGAGATGGCTGACCACCTGCCCATGGGAAGCGGGGAATTAATTCCTTTTTTTTGCTTTTCTTGCATTCACTGCTTTTGCTTTGCTTTTTAAATTGTTTTTATCTCAACCCTCGAATTTTCTCATTTTTATCCTCTGGCTTTTCTCCCCCATCCCCCTGGTGGCTTTGTGGTACTTAGTCGCTGCAGAGGTTGAACCACAACAAAAAGAAAAAAGAAAATATGAAAAAGTTAACTTTTGCTCCAAGTCTTACTTCCAAATAAAGCAGAGACAGGGACCACCTCTATGACTTCATCTATAGTGCAACTGTAAGACTATGATATCTATGTTAAGAAAATACTGGAAACTCCAGTCTCAATACTGGTCATGTCTGATTTTTTTAATTAGCAACATTTTACAAGCAATCCTACGTTTGTATATGTCACTGTCATATTTTCTGAAAAATCCCTTTGCCCAGGATTCGTCTCCTGGGAAGCTGAGAAGCCTCAGAGAAAAAGGAAAACAATATTATCTCATTTGCTTCTCCCGTGTTTTGCTGCTTTGGAATGTGGTTTGGAGATGGTTTATCCAACAGGTGATGGTTTGATTGGTTTCATGTGAATTGTTTTAATGACCAGTTACAGTCCAGCTGTGTCAGACTCTGAGGAGAGAGTCACTGGTTTTTCTTTATTATCCTTTAGCCTTCTGTCAATATCCTTTCTCTATTCATTAGTATAGTTTTAGTATAGTATTCTTTTATATACTGTCATAAAATAATAAATTAGCCTTCTAAGAACATGGAGTCAGATTCATCATTTTCCTCCCTTTGTCCAGGGGACCCTGAAAATACCACATGTATACCTTCCCAAACACTGTCAATTACTCTGCCTCTGATTCTAGTACCCAAAATCATGCCAAACAACATGCAGTGAAAAGGCATCTTGTAATTTATCAGTACCTACTTCAAGAAGTACAAGAACTAAACCTTCAAGATAACAAGATGGTCTAAAAGGAATTGCAAAATGACAAATGTTGACAGATGATTGCAAACTGAATACAGTGCCTCCACAATTAAGTTTTTCCTCTTTTAAATGTGAAAATAGTAACAAACATTGAGCTTATTGGTAGCCTTGAAACACCATGAAAGGGGCCAAATGGGAAAGGCTGAAGAGTAAACAAGGAAGTCAAAACTTAAGGTCCTGTTGTTTTCTAGCCCAAATTAGCACAAAGCCTTATAGTTTCTATGGAAACTTGTCTGTTTGGCACCACAAGAAAAAGTTGCAGTCTCAAAATGAGAAATAAGTCAGAGTGCTAAAAAAGTGATGAAATTAATGTTAAGGTACTGAAAGCTACCGAAAGGTAAACTGCCGGTCATAAGGAAGAAACCAAAGATGCATGTTTAAAATATATTATGCTTACAAAAAATTGTCACTTCAAAAGTGGAAAGGAATGAGAAAACTGACTTTAAAAACCCAAACCAAACAAAAACAAACAAACAAAACCACAAACAAACAAAAAACTGAAAACAAAAACCAACCAAAAAAAAAAAAAAAATCACCTTGTAATGTGAAGCAAAATTCCCAAATGAGATGAAACCAAAAATGTTGATGGGCAGATGAGGCAAGTCACTTTTGTGCAAAGGCCAGGAAAAATTTAGCAATTTGAGCAGAGAGGAAGATTGTTTCAAGAGCATTATAATGAGTAAAACAAAAGGAAGACAATAACATTTTCTTGCTGAGAAGAAAAATGAGAGCAACAGACCTTGTCAAACTTTGAAAAAATGAGATATACAGAAAGAAAGGGATCAACACTGGCAACAAAATGGGAAAAGAAGATTATGAGTCAAATTCCTAGTGTTCTTAGTGTTTTCAGGGATAATCATAAGATGATCAGTTCTAGAGAGCCTTTTTTTCCTCCCAGACTCATGTTGCACCCTTTACCCCAGGCTGGAACTCGGTGAAGGCAGTGGTGTGGGACCATCTACCTCAAGTGACTGAACTCTGCATTTTCCCCAAGATGGGTTCCATAACTCTTGCAGTGCTTCAATGCTGCTCAGTTGGAACAAGTGGTAGGATATCTTTGAAGATAGAAACCTGAAAACCTGACCAAGATGCTTTCCTGTTTTCCTCTCCTCTGAAATAGTGGATACTGATTGTTGCCACCACAGGATATCAAACAAGTGATTTTTGACCTGAGTCTTTATAGGAATTCCTTTGGATTATTAGGGCAGAAGAAGGTAACAGTTCCCTCCCCATTATATGTGCTTTGCTTTCCCCAGCACAGCAAAGGAGCTCAGAAGGAAAACATGTGGAAATCAGAAGAGCAGAAAACAAAATTTTATAAAAATAAAAGTAATAGGCATCCCATTTAATTCTACTGTAACAAATACTATTAACAGAAAGAGAACATGCCAAAAAAATGTGTTGTATTAAACTCGTGCGATGTGAATTTTGAGGACGACAAGATGTCTATAAATAAATTAAGAAAAACTATTTGTACTTGTTTGAATGACCCTCACAATTTCCTTCCTGAGGTAAGTGAAGAAGCCAGTCATATCCTGTGTGAAAACTATGTACAAACTGCATTCTTCCAGAAATGAAGAAAAAAGGTGAAACCTCTGAGCATTTGTTACATCATTTAGTTAAACTAGCCAGAGGACAAGGTAAAATCACTCTCAAAAAGAATAAGATGTCATTCAGCTTATTTTGATTACCTGTGAATTGAGAAGGTTTATGTTCTCCTTAGGTTTTTATTAAGAAAAATAAAAAGAGTGCATAAACATAGAGTTCATTATTCCTACCTGGAGTATTGAATTACTCCAATTTCCATCTAGTTTTGACAGAACTTTTAGTCAATTGAAGTGAGCAGCAACAACTGGCAACTGATACTAGCTGTTCTACAGAGTCTCAAAGAGCAGGAAAGCCAACCATCCTAGCAAATTCATATTCTATTCCTATTGTTCTTTATTTTACGAGAGAAAACTTTCAGAGTTTTCTCCCATAAAACAGAGTTCATGGATTTTTCAAGACAGACATTTCTAAGAAACACACAGGTCAATATATTTGCACTTTGATTCATACACTCCAGGGACTGCCTTTCTGAAAGACTGACTTTATTAAATCCAGTCTTTATTCTGTCAAAGTGAGTTTTAAAATAAGGCATTTTGCCTTGCCAAAGCTGAAGGGGCAAGAACCTCTATTCATTAGTATTTTTCTCTTTAAAGCCACATTAACAGAGCTTGCCCTAGCCAGGATCCTGGAAGGGAAGGCATGCAGACCTGGGACAAAAGAGAATCAGGCAGGAGGAGCATAGAGTATGGCAACATGAGGTTTTGATGGTGGTTCAGTTAAATAATTCATTTGTTCACTTAGGTTCAGCATAATGTTTTTTGGGTGAAGGAAGGATTGAGTAAACTATTACTTCTACAAGGGTGTTTTTCTTGGATGTTTTTTGAGTGTCAAAATCAAAACCTTTAGAATATAAAAGGCAAAGGTGTACCAAAATAAGATGAAAATAATCTAAAATGTGGGCTGACTCAAGTTAATTTAGTGATTTTATGAATTTCTGATATTTAGTTCTTTCTCAATGCCTAGGTAGGGAAAGCAAAAATCAGTTTTGACCTCCTACTCATGGTCCCAGTGCCATGCCCATTATCACTAGCCTGTTAATCCTTATTAGGTCAGGAAAAGAATGGGAGAAAAACAAATTAAGGAAAAGAACAGTTAGTGCACCTACCAGAAGAAGACTTTGCTAACAAGAGAATTTATTTTCTACAAGGAAGCCCCAGAAAAAAAGTTTTTTCAAGATGTTCAAGAAGGCACTGTAGAAATTAGCATGTATCTCAGTACTCAGGTAGGACAAACAGTTCATCTTCAACATACATCATTAAGTGCTTTTGAATCAAATTTGGCAAACAATTTACTACCTTTTTGGTTAACAACACCTTAAAAAAATTAATATTGGCATCTGACTACAATCTGAGTTTACAGAAAGCCTGTTGCATTAAAACACAAAAATATAGCAGCAGAACAAAGAGGACTATCGCTTACTTAAAAGATTTATGATACATCATGTAATTTAGGGTGCTGTTTTGAAGTGCTATCTGTTTTCTTTTCATACACAAAAGAATATATGCATTTTAGAAATAATAATCCTAAATAGTCAAATCTTCAAAACAGAAGCCTGAGGCTACCTGGTCCCAAAAACTATACAGCCAGACAGTTTTGACATAGCTGTCCTGCCACAAGAGGTCGATGTATTTGGATCTGAGTGACTCCAACATGCCCTCCCTCTTCCCCCGCAAAGGCAGGAGCACAAAATGAGAGAGATCTAAATGATTACAAATACTTTTGCATATAGAGATACATAATTCCTCAAGATACCATTCCCAATTTCTCTTACCAGCAAAACAGCACACTTTAGGACTGTGGTTAATAGGCAGCCAAATCCTTTCTCACCATATTCTTCTGGAAAAAGACACTGGAGTCTGCCAGTACCACTCAGAACTTCCTATTTATAACATTCAGCTCCTGCACAGAAAATTCCATATAATTCTCTCTCTCCCATGATGTCCTTTCTAAATTTTACTAAACTTGTGTTTTCAGGAAGAAAAATAAAAATAGGGGTTTTTTTCTTTGCTTATTATTTTGTTTTTTTTAAATCAGATTAACGTAGGTAATATTACAATGCTGGTACAAATATCACAAGGGTTTATAAAGTCTGCCAGAGTTTCTATACATTTTTGGTACTGTAATACTGAAACAACCCATATTTGGGGTCTCTAACACTGCAAGCAGGAATTGTATACAATGTACTAAGTGGCATTTGTTTCCTGACTGCATATTGTCTAGACACAGCCATCAGAACTTACAGTTAATTCAGTGTGTTAGGCCTCTCTGCTACCTCTGAATTATTCTTTAGATATGGGCTCATTTTGTGTATTATTAATGAAGTTCTAGTTCAGAGGGTAGTGCCAAAGAGTGATTGACCTTCCAGTTGGAGCTCATCTTTATTCCATCCCTGTATGAGCTAATATTCTCTTCCTCCTCCTTTCTCTTCACCTGCATTCATCATAGAAGATGCCCCAAAAAAACTCATCAGTGAAAGAACCACATTGAAGGCAAAACCCAGCAGGTGTTCTTCTAGCCTTGTACCATTCTAGTAAAAGTCACAGAGTAAAAGCCATGTGGTTTCCTGCATTTCTAATTTCAGGACAATTTGAGTGCAGTACCCTGACTTGGCCAATGAAGATTTAGGTCAAGTGTTTTCAGTCTCTTCCAGACTAACAAGAGATGAAGTGGAAAAGCAAATATCAGGGATAATAGGGTTTAAATCTGCACAAATATTTACATCTGCAATATTCAGATAAGCTTTGTTGGCTGTGAGAAGTCTGAAGAGCAAACAGACCAGGTCTGGGATGAAATTCTACTCACACCAGTACAACAGAGAAATGGTTCTCTATTTCCGTATTAGGAACAGCCTGTTTGCCATTGCAAAGTGCTGTTCTGTGACACTTGCATTCATGCTATATGTTGTAATAAAGACTCTTCTTTGCAGAGTAAGTATCTTAAAAATCAAGATGGGTTTGATTTTTTAAAGATTGCTCAACATCTCTAAGATGTCAATCCCTCCCAACCCCACATTATCTGCCATGTCTAAAGTGTCACTGCTCCATTCAAGCTCTCCCCCAGAGAGAGTCCAGGTAATCTGAGCAACATGGAAGTCTCTGATCTGTTCCTGAGGCATTCATCAACTGATCTTGGTTATACATTTCATTCCTTAAACCAAGGTCTCAATATTTTTCTGCAAGTGATAAACACCTAAACATTTCAATAAGGCTCTACATGGGAAAAAAAATTCTGTACTCTGTACTCAGAACTTATCAGTACTTGAGTTCTTTTTCTTCTTTTTGTTAATAATCTGCAGTGTATTTTGATGTACATGCAGAGCACCAAAAAAAAAACAAAAAAAAAGGCTCAGGATTGATACTTGCATCAGAATTGAAAATAATAAAAAAAATATGGTTAATATTTTTCTGTCACAACAACATTTCCTGAACATCAGAGTGTATTTCAGGATGCCACTTTACTTTGTCAGTGTTCACTTTTTCTAAGTGTTATGTTTAAAATAGCAACACATCAGTACATGGAAAGCTTTTCTTAAGTGAAATCTCTCTATATTGAATCCTCTGCTTTATATACCAAGAGAATTATATGACAAGCACAGCATAATAAATTTTAAACTATAACCTCTCAAACAAAACAATATTTTAAACAGTAAATTGAACAGAAGAACAAGGACGTGTTCTCTGTCACTGCATTTCTAGAGGTTAACACTGAGTACTTCATGTTTCCACAGCATTTCCTGGTGATATGAACAATTTTATGTGAGTCCTTGAAAAATTATTTTCAAAACAAAACCAGTTTAAAATCTGAAATGCATTGCCACTAAATATAGAGATTGCCAAGGCTGCAGGTGTGGAAGTGCAGTCCCCTGGGGCAGAGAAGCCAAACCTCAGGGCAGCACCCAGATGTAGGATGTCCATTTCCCTGGAGGTTTTCATATTACCATTTGAAACAAACCCAAACAAACAAACCACACCAACCCAAACCTCAATTCTAAGAGAAAAATTTCTGTCAATTACCATAGCTTGAATTCTTTTCTGCCTGACAAACAGCATTGTTGGTAAATATCTACTGAAAGAATTAGGGTCCATCATTTTAGTATAACCAAGAGGTCCTTATTTTTATCAATAGCCATGGCTGAGCAAGCAGAAGTTCCTTTTAGGAACTTCTTTTTAGGAAAGAAGTTCCTTTTAGGAACTTTTAGGAAAAAACATGTGGAAGCCAAATAGGAATTGTTTACACTTCTCCGTGCAGACTTCAACCAACACAGCACCACACTAGAAACTACAAAGGGCTTGCCTAAAGACTGGTAAAGTAAATATATCAAGGAAAACTTTACAAAGCAAAAAAATGAGATGGCATTTCCTTCAAGTGGTCATTTATAACACCCAAAAAAACTAAGACAATTCATCAGTGTTCATTTGATTCTGCTCACAATGCAAAATATAATCCAAGAAAATATCCATACTCAGACAAAACATTTGTCAGAGATGTTTGTTAGCACTCTGATTAGATGTTTGTTATTTTGCTTCAGGAATATTAAACAGTGTTTCCAACAAATACTCACAAGACAAAATCCTTTTTAAAAGAAAATAATATTTTTTCCTGAATGGAAGAGTCAAAAGAGGAAGTGTCTTTTTTTATTACCTTCTTTGCAAAATTCTGAGAAATAATATGTTGCTTGTACTGGAAGTTCATTTAATTCTTTATCAACAAGACAGGCTAAAAAGGTTACTTTGTCATTTAAGGAACATAGCTCAGCAAATCACCTAGCACACACAGAAGTTCTTTAGTGACACTTGTAAGGGTAGGAGAGGTATTTTGAAAATTATGTAATAGTATCCCAGAGGAGCAGACAGACACCTAATTCCTGACCTTACAAACCCTGCTGTCATAGAAAAGAAAATTTCAGAAGTGCATCGACTATGAAAATTCTGTTTTACAAAAGTTACTGAAGGCTTTAGAGAAAAAGAAATTAGAAAATTTCTATTAAGGAAAGCAAAAGCCATCTGCTTTTCTGGCAAAGATCCCAACCATTTGACCATTTTAATGTGCAACAACTGAATTTATAACTAGAAAATGTTCCAAACACATGTTGCAAAGTTGAAAATATCATTTTGATTTATTTGATTCAAATCTTCACCTACTTCAGCCAGTCTGAAAGGTGCAGACTTGCACTGCACTTCAGTTGTCCTATTACAGCATATAGAGTGTCAATTACATTCAGATATTCTCCACTTGCCAAGTCTGTGTTTTGTTCTGGGCAAGGGAAAACATGATGAAAATAAAATTACTCTTTGAGAGTTGTGAAAGCCATAATACAGATGTAGTCCAAAAGAAATCAGAGTAGCCATTCTCAGAAGGGGTTTCCCATGTGAAGAGCTGTCCAATACTTAAGAAGATGTGTAGGGATTAACTGAGATTCCATTAATTAAATACAGATGTGTCCCCTTGGTTATATTAGATAATCCAAGGCAGCTACAGTCTGTATTTTTCATGACTAGGAATTTTTGGAAAAATTTAAGTTTCACGATGCTCACAAAAATTGACATTTTTGTGAGTATAACACCTGTACATAATACCTGCCCAATACAAAAACAAGCAAAATGCATTTCCCTCTTTACATATGACAAAAAAAAAAAAAATAGAAAAAAGCAGTCAAGGAGCCACAGTGCTGGGTACCAGAGAGCACAGCTGACAGACACACTTGGCCAAGTCTCCTCTCAGAGCAGCAGCTCAGGCTGATCTAACTTACACAAAAGCTGTATCATCTCCTATGGAAAGCTCATCCTTCTGTAATGCCAAGGTTACAGGCTCCTGGACCACCCCTGCCACATTCTAGAGAGTTCAGGAGACACAGATTCTTTTTAAACAATCATTTGTTCCCACCATTGATCTGAACTAAAAATTAATTCCTATAATGCTTGCATGACAGCAGCAATTCCTATGTTTTCCTTGGTGGGTCTTACAACTGAAAGTTTAATTGCCACATGTTACATGAGTAAATAGACACAGATTTGAGGAAATAAATAATATAAATGCATCCTTACCAGCTGGTGCAGAATGTGAGCAGTGAAGCTGAAATCCATGATGATGATCAACACATGATTGACTGGATTTGCCTTGCTTCAAATCTGGCTTGGAATCTCTTTTGCTCTCAGTCTCATCTGACGAAATCTTATCCAGTTCAATTGTAACAGCTGACATTTTGATGGCTTCAGTAGACATCAAATTAAAAAAAAAAAAAAACTGAATAAAAGAAGTGAGTTTTAGTTCAGCTTGCCCAAACTTGCAGTCTGAAAAGAACTTCCTATCATAAAGACAAAAGCACAAAAAACCAGACTGTAACAGTGCAGAAAGTCAGGTTCTTTTTTCTTTTTTTTTTTTTTTTTTTTTTTTTTTGTTAAATCAATGACAGAGAAATTCTAAACTCTATTTCCATGAAGCTGTTCTTCCATTTCTGGAGCATCTGCTAAACACTGCAGCTCATTTCTAGAATGGAAAACTACTACTTTAAGAAGTTCTTCTGTCCTTGCAGCGAGAACCATATTATGAATAGCTGCCAGAAACACAGCAAGGGTAAGCAGAGACATTTGTATGCCTGCTAAGTTGGGGACTTCCTAACTTTGAGAGTCCAACTCAGATTTTGTTCCTGGGAGGGGCCAACACCAATGGGAGTGAGTGCATCCCAGGCCAGCCCATGCTGGCACCTGTGCCTTGTCCCTTGTGCCACAAGTCAACACCAAAGTCATTGCATGGCATCTGTGTAGGAGGATAAATTACCAAAAGCTGTGTAATTCCTTGAAAATGAGTAAGAAATGCATCACACTTTCTCTGGTCATTATTTTAGAGCCTTGAGTTTAAAAACGTGTCTTTCTAAGCATATATTAAGTAAGAGTAATATTAAGGAAAGTGGTTTAATCTTTCAAACTTTTTAATGATTACTTTTGTTTCCGTAAATGCAAGTAAATCTCAACACAACTCAAGGCATGAAAATGATCAATCACTTTCTAACCTGTCCCAGCAATCTGAGCACTCTGAAGAAATGAATAGATCTATTTATCAGTGGGATACTTCTTTAAATATTTAGAGATATTTAAATTTCTATGAGATAATGGGACATGATTGCAGCTAGGAACCCAACTGAGGTAAAAAGGCTAATACTAATAAGTAGAAAAACATGGAAATGGGACTGTAAAAATCAGTCAGAGGGGAAGCTTTCCAAGGAGACCAGAAATATGTGACAGTTTTGCTTTCATTTCCCTTCAATTAATGCACATCAGGGGCAGGAAAAGCTTGATGCAAGTGTCACAACACTAAACAAAACTTTAGAAAGGGTTATATAACAGGAAAAACAAGTGTGGTTTTTGGAAGGCAAACCCAGCATGGCTTACATCAAGAGAAGGAAAAGGCAAAAATATCAGACAAAAAACACTGCATCTTTTTTAAAAATAGCCCTCCATTCCAATACCTCATAAGTATGTAAAGTCTACTTGTGTAATTTATGCTGGCTGAAGTAATCTTACTTTGTCTTCTGAAAGAAAGTTCCCCAAATGAAAATGTTGGCTGCCAAATTTTTCAGAAATTTACAGGCAGTACAGCCCTATCTGTTTATTCAAAAGAATTTATTCAAAAAAAATCCATAGCCTTAATTGCTCTTTGCTGCTCATAAAAATTTAAAACATGTATTTTACATGGAGGTGCTACATAAATGAGTCCAGTGTAGTAAAACTAGTAAAGAAAGAAGCAGCTTAATCCTCTAAAGGCAGAACACCTCAAATGCCCAGAGGCTGGATAATTTCTTCAATATTCAGTGTCCCAAGAACTTTATCTTAGCTTTTGCTGGATTCTTGTAACTTTTCCTGGACATGTAAGCAATTTCACTTCCTGTACAAACCTTTACCTGAAGGGTTTGTGTTTCTCCAGTAACATTAATGTCAGCGTGACTGAATTATTTTGCTTTTTTTTTCTCCCATTACCATGTTGCTGTTTAAACTCTGAATATGTAAATCAGTCAAGAGCAGTCTGTGACTGTGTCCCACCCAGGTCACTCAGACCCAGGGCTATACCGAGGGTGTTTTGCTCTGGGTGGGTGCAAAGGAGAAAATTCCAATATTCTCAAAAAGCTACACAAAATTTTACTGGCAAACTATAGAAAATTAAGGAACATTGGCAAAAGAGTAAATACAACACAACATCACTTATCAGAGCACAGACTTCAGCCCACTGAACACAGAAAAACCTTAAACTCATTTGATGTTGTGTTCCTGGAGAAGAGAGCTAGAAGAAGAACAAAGGGAGAAAAACAGAAAGGCAGGAAATTTTTTTGCAGCTAATTTTGACATATCTTTTCCATCAGCCTGAGTAGGAAATGCAGGGAAATTCAATCCCCCCCTTGGGCTGCACAGGGAACGTTCCTGCCATGGGCTCAGCTCCACCCAGCACAAAAGCTGGAGCAGGAGAGCTGGATAAAGAGTGTCAGGGAACTGGTGCACA
Organism: Agelaius phoeniceus; assembly: GCF_051311805.1. NCBI lineage: Eukaryota > Metazoa > Chordata > Aves > Passeriformes > Icteridae > Agelaius > Agelaius phoeniceus. Next base: position 7,976,205 of record NC_135270.1, on the reverse strand, counting down.
TGACAGGAACCTAAAGCAGGGTGTGCAAGGCTCTGCTGCTGCTCGGGAGGAGATGCTGTCATTCTGCACCTGAGGCACCACCTGCACTCCCAGCATGGACACCTGGAGTTTGGCAAGGCCTGGAAATGCAGGAGGGGTTATGGGGCAGCAGCAAAGGCACCAGGCAGTGCCCCCTGCATCCCCTCACACCTGGGCAATGTCAGACTGCACAGGAAACTCACGCAGTCCTGTGCTACTCACCACTTGGAAACAAAACCTGAGACTCCTCTGACTTGCCAGTCTGATTTCTCACCATTATTTAAGCAGTTTGCACACAGTTACTGTTGAGTCAGTTGTTGTTATGAGCCACAGGCTGATGTGCTCACCAGCACAGTGACACTGGAGGAAACAGTCTCCCTCATGCTGACATCCAATGGGAGAATGCAAAGGAAAACTGCTCCTAAACTTCAAGGGTTAAAAGAGAAGAAAATAAACCCATGATTTTTCACTAAGTATGAGACACTTTTCAACTATAACTATAATCTGTCAAGTGACTGGTCTAAAACGTTTATTAAACCAAACAATCAAGAATTTTCTATAGTAACACTAAGATTTTTTTTACAGTGAGCTGAATTACTACTGAGTGTAAACAAAATTACACTTTACCTTTTCAGAGTTGCAGAATACCATAAGAACTGAGAAAAGCCTTTTTTACGTATGAACTCTGGAACTATTTGTTTCCCAGTCAAAAAAAGCCAGCTGAACAGCTGTAGATATAGGACATGATCTACTCTGGAGTAATCATAAAATCCTAGAATAGACTGGGTTGGAAGGGAGTCATAAAGATCACTTGGTTCCAACACCCCTGCCATGCACAGGGATCCTTTCACCAGACCAGGTTGCTCAGAGCTCCATCCAAACCTGGCCTCCAACACTTCCATGGATAGGACATCCTCAAATTCTCTGGGCAACCTCATCTTGTGTCTCAGCACCCTCTGAGTAAAGAATTCCTCCCATATATCTCGGCTAAAGCTACTCTCTCTCAGCTGGAAGCCCCTCATCCTTGTTCTGTCACTTCATGCCCTTTAAAACATCCCACCTTTCCTGCAGGCTCCCTTCAGGTACTGGGAGGCTGCAATTAGGTCACCCCAGAGCCTCCTCTAATACAGGCTGAAAAAAACCCAATTCTCTCAGCCTTTCAGTTAGGCCCTAAAACCAGAGATTTCACCTGAATAATAAAGGAGATTAGCTTTTGATGCCATGCCCCTTATGTTAACTTGTCACCCCATATTCTCTGCCAGCAAACAATTACCAGCCATTCCTAGCAGGCTGACAGAAGGGAACTGGATGGCTAGCAAAGATTAATAAAGCATATTGTTTGCTGTTTGCACTGGACATGAGCTTTATACAATTATCCCCCCAGTTAGTATGGAGTGGGCAATTATCCTGGCAAACAGTGGCACATTGAGGGCAGCCAGACAAAGGCAGCTCAGAGCCCCTCTGAATTCCTCAGTGCTGGCTGCCATCCCAGCCCCAGCCACGCTCCAACAAGGCTGCACAGTCATGGGGAGCAGCAAGGGAAACAGTTTTCCTGACCTGGCAGCATTTAACAGCACAAACATTTTTCCTCACCACAAAAGGAGTTGAAATCTGGAGGGAAGAGTGTGTGTGTGTGCAGCAGAACAGAGTGGCTGGAGAGAGCAGTTTTGCTTCCCATCCTTCTGCAATGTTCCTGTTAGATTTTCACCTCCTTCAACCAAGTGAAAGCAGCATTTCAGCAGTGGAATGGAACAAAGAGAAGTATAAAAATTGGAATGTCAAAGGACTTTTTTTTCGTGACACCAAGTCCATATAGCAGGAGCCTCAGCTAGCTGAATCCTTCTTGGCAACAATTCCATTTCAGTGCATTTTTACTCACTTTGTCAGGGGAATTGTGAGCAGACACAGCCCATGGCTGACACAAAACCAAGGAATGACACAGCAGGGCCATTGCCATGGCTGTTTTTCCAGCAGCCAGGAGTGCTCAGGTCTGGCAGGGAGGGCACCAGGCTCTGCAGGGGCACTGCTGCACCTCCTGCCACGCCAGACCCCAGCCAGGCCTGAGCCACAGCAGAGATCCCTGGCAGCCAAGTGGAATCTGGGACAAATCCTGGGTGCTACCCAACCTGCACAGCCCTGCCAGCACAATCACAGAAATGACAGGAATTGTTCCAAACACTGACACTGCCTGTTTCTGAGGCAGGTGAAGGCTGCTCTGAGGTGCCCTGGTGCCTGCTGGATCCCTGTTAACCCAGGACTGCCAAGATGCCAGCAGTTGAGATTTAAGTCATAATCTGGTCAATTCTATTTAGCCTTAATGCTTTCTCTTTTGCACCAAGAAAAAGGATATTTCTCTTATTATCTGAACACAAATGAAAAGATGATTTTGACTGCAGAACGTCTCACACTAAATCTTCAAGTAGCTCCTACCTTATGTACTTAAAACCCCAAATCTTCAGACAGAGATTGAATATCTACAGCAAAATTGATCTTTAAAGTCCCCACTACTGAAATATTTCAAACATTGTCTCTCTAGCAATACCTACAACCAGTGTCTTGAAGGAAATCAGAGCTGAAAATATCTATTGATTATTCCAAATTCACACAGTGAGCCCACTGTGAGAGCTGGGGCTGTGCAGTTGTGGACAATGCTTATTCCAGCCTGAATAATTTCACTACCTTACTGAGGCATAAGTAAAAGCTCCAGCAAAATAACCTCATGCCTCAACCAAATTGAAAAAGGGACAAATTCTCAGTTTAGTGGATCCAAGTTAAGAATGAAATCTAAAACTCAGTGATTTCTATGAATTTAAGTTGCTTTTATTCTGTTCATTTCTTTTTCATTCTGGACACTTGTAGCCACAGACAGCTCTGTAACCCTCTTCTCCATCCAGTGCAAATATATACTAAGGAAATAAGAGTTCCCTCACTCTAAGGAAACTCACTACATAGGCACATTTTCTTCCAGAAATTGAAGAAAGCTGGTATTTATCTTCTCCCTTGGTCTTTTTGTGTTTGATTTTTGGTGGAATTTCTGAAGGTAAAGAAATACGGCAAAAGATAGGAAAAAATAATTTTGAATCTGCTTCAGTTAGCAAAATACACTGGAGAAAACAAGAGAAAGGATCTTCACACTTCCACACTTTTAAGCAGGAAACAAGCAGAGGGTGGATGCTTTTTAATGAGTGTGATGCTGTTTTTACCTCCCTGTTCTCTGAACACCTGTATTTTGGTTTTGACTGATAATAGCAGGTTTCCTGCCACTAACAAGGAGGTTCCTGTCCCTTCCCAGCTCATCTGGCTCTGCCCAAGGTACCTGGGCCTACACACACCAGGGCTGGCTGGCTGCAGAGCCCTGCAAAAGAGGTGTGCTCAAAGCACACACCAGAATATTTCCTGCGTGCTTCTCCTGCACTTCTGGAACTCCAGTCACACACCAGAATATTTCCTGCGTGCTTCTCCTGCACTTCTGGAACTCCAGTCACACACCAGAATATTTCCTGCGTGCTTCTCCTGCACTTCTGGAACTCCAGTCACACACCAGAATATTTCCTGCGTGCTTCTCCTGCACTTCTGGAACTCCAGTCACACACCAGAATATTTCCTGCGTGCTTCTCCTGCACTTCTGGAACTCCAGTCACACACCAGAATATTTCCTGCGTGCTTCTCCTGCACTTCTGGAACTCCAGTCACACACCAGAATATTTCCTGCGTGCTTCTCCTGCACTTCTGGAACTCCAGTCACACACCAGAATATTTCCTGCGTGCTTCTCCTGCACTTCTGGAACTCCAGTCACACACCAGAATATTTCCTGCGTGCTTCTCCTGCACTTCTGGAACTCCAGTCACACACCAGAATATTTCCTGCGTGCTTCTCCTGCACTTCTGGAACTCCAGTCACACACCAGAATATTTCCTGCGTGCTTCTCCTGCACTTCTGGAACTCCAGTCACACACCAGAATATTTCCTGCGTGCTTCTCCTGCACTTCTGGAACTCCAGTCACACACCAGAATATTTCCTGCGTGCTTCTCCTGCACTTCTGGAACTCCAGTCACACACCAGAATATTTCCTGCGTGCTTCTCCTGCACTTCTGGAACTCCAGTCACACACCAGAATATTTCCTGCGTGCTTCTCCTGCACTTCTGGAACTCCAGTCACACACCAGAATATTTCCTGCGTGCTTCTCCTGCACTTCTGGAACTCCAGTCACACACCAAAATATTTCCTGTGTGCTTCTCCTGCACTTCTGGAACTCCAGTCACACACCAGAATATTTCCTGTGTGCTTCTCCTGCACTTCTGGAACTCCAGTCACACACCAAAATATTTCCTGTGTGCTTCTCCTGCACTTCTGGAACTCCAGTCACAAGGTCCCCCAGAGCAGAGTGAAATCCATTTTAATGGGGCTTTGGTTAAATCAGTCACCTGAGTCCTTGCTGAGCCAGGCAACCCTATGCAGAAATACATCCAAAACCCAACCAAAATAATACAACAAACCAAAAAACCCAACAACGCCAAGCCCAACGGAAAATCCACTCCTGTTTCTGTTGGCAGACCTAGAAAGCAAGGCCAGAGGATGTTTGCAGTTGTAATCCCTTGCTTCACTGTCAAGCTCATCAGCACTACCCAAACATGGTGCATTTTGGCTCATTTTGGCAGCACTGCTCAGTGCCTGCTCCTCCTCTGGGCTGCTCCACACTGGGAACAGCTCAGGGAAATAAGTGCTGAAAGTAAAGCCAGCGCTTCTGACTTCCACAAACTCAGTAGTGATGTCTCCCTCTGGTGATGACACATTCCAGCAAGGAACAGAGCTGAGAATTGCAAAGGAACACATCCAAGCTGAGTAAAAAGAAAGGAAAAACGTGCCTGTATTCCACCAGAACATCAATGTTTTCATCTCTTGTTTCAATCTGGTACTGTAATGAGAGAAGCCCGAGCTGTAAGAGGAGATGTAAGAGGAGCAGAATGGCATTATGCTTAATTGTACTCTAGAAATTTTAAGATTAGTGCACAGAAAAAATACCAAAGAAGTGAGATGTCTTAAAAAACTCATGTTATTTGTATTGTAAACATCAATCATCACACATCCAAACTCCTGCAAGTATGATAAATGCACCTCACCCAATTAATGCATGCTTTAATCAAATTTTAATTTGAATTAGATTACAGTGACAAAAGAGGCAAGTTTTGTGAAAAAAGATGGCCAAATTCCAGCCCTTTGTATTTTCATGTGTATTTAAACAAAATCAGTTGCACCAAGAGAGTAACAAAGTGAGAGCACACCCTTCCTACTGCAAGAGGAACAGGCAGCCAAGGACATGCAGGAGACAGTGGAGAGGGACCCTCCCCAAAGTCTGATTTTGTACCTTCTCACTGAGTATTTCAGTCTTCCATCGACCTTGAGGTGCAGCCCTGTGAGATCCAAACCCAAACCAGCCACAAGCTTTGGGACTGCAGCACCAAACTGGTGTTGAGCAGTTTATTTGCAGTGTCTGATAAGTTTTTTTAAATCCTGCCACATTCACCAGGGTTTCAGGCCTCCACACCCACAGTTCCTTGAACAACTGCACATTCTCTGCATCCATGTGCATTATGTAACACCATTCTCTGTGACTTCAGCACACATTGCCTCAGGTCTCCCTTGCCTTTTGTATTTCTACATCAGCAGCCTGAGCTTCTACCAGTCCACAGCTACACAAAATGTGCTTCTTTCATTCTGGCATTTCATCCTATTTTCAAAAACATTTTTAGGAATGTGCCCAAGATTATAAATAAATTTTCTCAAGTACTGAGCAGTTTCTGATTTGGAAAATCTTAGCATGTTATTTAGATGGCCACCTATGAGCCCCTAGGCAAATTTTCAGTACTGTGAACAAAGGAGACACTCTCCTTTCAGCACCACCAGTATTTAACAGCCTTATACATTTTGAAATTAAGTCCTTGAAATTTTTGCTCTATCCCCAGGCACTCTTTAAACAAAGGGTGCCTACATTTACTGAGTGGAAAGATGATAGGAAAAACTTCTTACAGTGAAAACCACAGAAACAAGGAAAACACCAGTTTTAATTTTGAGGCACAGCTGGCAACCAAAGGGTCAGCACCTCCAGCAGAAAGGAATCCCTCTTCCACCCCTTTCCTTATTTATCCAACTAATTCCTGGACTTCACTTAGACAAGAGCACCATTTCTCCACTTTTGGTTTTGTTTGCCTCTAAATTCTGAGTAGTTTAGCAACAGCTGGTCTAAGCAAGGAAGTTACTAAGGGCTGGTATGACCCTAAATGCCTCTGTTTTCTTTGTAGCTCTTTTACCCAACCACCAACACCAAGCTCTGCTCTTTCCATTACCCATAACGTTGACACACTATATTCAGATTAAACAATCCCAGTACTTTCAATTACTCCAGTCTAAAAGCAATCACTGCCCTCAGCCTTTGTGAACTTTACAACTTGTTGGATTTTTCTTGAAATGGGTCTGTTCTCAGAAGCCAAAGCCATGGAAAAAGAACTGAAACCAAAATCCACATGATCGAGCAACCATAACACACGAGAGCCCAAAAACAACAGGAGAGGTTGTAGCCATGTCTGACCCTGTGAACCTGTTGTTCTTCTATTATTTCTAGAGTCCCATATTGTTGTTATTAGATTTCCAAAGTCCATACCTCTCTGATGTATTCTCATGGCTGCAGATCTTCACAGACTCCTTCTGCTGCACACTGTTCTCTCTCAGGTCAGGGCTCCTCCAAGGCTCTCCCTGACTGGCTTACCCGCCCTCTTTTATCCCAGTCATCTTCATTGGTTACAGCTGCAGCCCAATTAAGAACATCACAGCTGCAGCCCATCGAGGGCAACCGGGACCTCCGGGGCAAAGCCTCTATACACATATTCAAACACATTTCCTCTACTATATTTCCCCCTTTGCTTTTACTTAACAGTTATACAGATGTTAAATTACAATACATGCATTTCTCATGACTCACAGGTCATGCACAACACCCACATTTCCCCATGACTCAAAGGCCATGTACAACCCACATAGCTCCTTGCTCTAAGGCCATACTCTTTCACAGCTCCCTGACCCAAAGGCTATGTTCCATCACAGCTCTCAGCTGTCTTATCTTCTGCTAGCAACCACCACAGCTCTTGGCTGTTCCGTCACAGCTCTTGGCCACCACAGCTCTCGGCTGTCTTATCTTCTGCTAACTATCACGTTGGGGTCCCCAATGGTTGTTCCTCTATTATTTCTAGAGTCCCATATTGTTGTTATTAGATTTCCAAAGTCCATACCTCTCTGATGCATTCTCATGGCTGCAGATCTTCACTGACTCCTTCTGCGGCGCACTGTTCTCTCTCAGGTCAGGGCTCCTCCAAGGCTCTCCCTGACTGGCTTACCCGCCCTCTTTTATCCCGGTCATCTTCATCAGTTACAGCTGCAGCCCAATTAAGAACATCACAGCTGCAGCCCATGGAGGGCAACCAGGACCTCTGGGGCAAAGCCTCTATACAGATATTTAAATACATTTCCTCTACTATATTTCCCCCTTTGCTTTTACTTAAGTTAACAGTTATACAGATGTTAAATTACAATACATGCATTTCTCATGACTCACAGGTCATGCACAACACCCACATTTCCCCATGACTCAAAGGCCATGTATAACCCACATAGCTCCTTGCTCAAAGGCCATACTCTTTCACAGCTCCCTGACCCAAAGGCTATGTTCCATCACAGCTCTTGGCTGTCTTATCTTCTGCTAGCAACCACCACAGCTCTTGGCTGTTCCGTCACAGCTCTTGGCCACCACAGCTCTCGGCTGTCTTATCTTCTGCTAACTATCACGTCGGGGTCCCCAATGGTTGTTCTTCTATTATTTCTAGAGTCTCATATTGTTGTTATTAGATTTCCAAAGTCCATACCTCTCTGATGTATTCTCATAGCTGCAGATCTTCACTGACTCCTTCTGCTGCGCACTGTTCTCTCTCAGGCCAGGGCTCCTCCAAGGCTCTCCCTGACTGGCTTACCCGCCCTCTTTTATCCCGGTCATCTTCATCAGTTACAGCTGCAGCCCAATTAAGGACATCACAGCTGCAGCCCATCGAGGGCAACCGGGACCTCTGGGGCAAAGCCTCTATACACATATTCAAATACATTTCCTCTACTATATGAACCTGCACATGGCCTGGAGCAAAGAGCTCAGAATCTCATTTTATTGGGCATACTGCTCCTGCATTTGGAGCTAAACAGCTCAGAATCTCATTTTACATGGGAATACTGCTCCTGCATTTGGAGCTAAACAGCTCAGAATCTCATTTTACATGTGGCATACTGCTCCTGCATTTGGAACTAAACAGCTCAGAATCTCATTTTACATGTGGCATACTGCTCCTGCATTTGGAACTAAACAGCTCAGAATCTCATTTTACATGGGCATACTGCTCCTGCATTTGTAGGTCAGAAGATCTCCATTTACAGGGCCAGGATTTTACAACTTCATGGACTTGCTTCAGATGCCAGAAACTCCTTTACATTTGGAATAAGCTTAAAAAAGGTCACAGTTGAACTTCATTAGCTTATATGATGAAAACCAATTAAGCAGGCAGTTTCAATGGCTGCAGACATTCCCTCTATCTCCTACCACGTTTCCACCTCAAAAAGGAAGGGGCCTGAGTGGATTTTCTGTTCTAAATCTCTTTAAACACGGAGTTACTCAGGCTGACGTGAAAGTAGCAGGTCACAAATTTTTATTTAAAATATACTGGCAACACAAATTCAACAAGAAGTTTCTTACAGAGGTATCATCAGCCTGCTCAGATCTGCACCCAGCCCTTAACTCTAATAATAATAATAATAAAAATGTCAATCAGTTACACTCTGATCATCCCTGTACAAACTGAGCACTTGTAGTCCCACAAATAGGACTACAAATAACTTCTATAACTACTAACCAAACACACAGATCATGTTGCTGCTGACAAAGATATCAGAGCCCTTCATTTAGATCCATATATGCAGGGCATTATTGCTACCAGTAGCCTTACTGACAAGAAATAGTGATTTTTGTGAAGGTAAAGGCCCCATGAAATGTCAATAAACTGTAACTTCAGGCAGCAAAGCTTTGGCAGCTTTGCTGGGTAACAGCCCCCTGTATAATTATCCAAATTACGTGTACAGGCACTCAGGATGTTCAGTAGCTGTTGCTGCTATGAGCTGAGCTAAAACTCAGTGCAAACCATCAATGCTGTGCAAAAGTACAAATGCTACCCCCAATCCAGCCTAAATATCTGAGATGCAAGACAAAACCAAACTGCAGACATGCCACCTTCACTCCAAAGTAAGTATATTCAGGTTTTCCCAGGAATTAATAGAGATATTTCCTGGGAATGGTTTTTAACAGGCTCTGCAACTGTGACACCAGGAAAGGAAAAACCAGGGGAGGAAAATCCTGATCCCCTTGGAGCTGAAAGTTTTTCTCCAGCTGGCAGCAGCCCAGGCCAGATTTTCTTCATGAACAGACCTTTACTTAATTAAAGAGTTTCACTGGAGTACAGAGAGGAGCCTTACAAGATCTATGCACAGTATTTTCCTCTCTCATCCTCCTAGGAGTACAGACACACTCGTACACCCATCCTCACAGGCCTCCTGCAGCAGAAGCTACCAAAGATCTTGGCACAAGTGCCAAATCAAGAGGTAAAAACCACCAAAACTGTGCAATTTGCTATTCTCTACTGCATAAATAACTACCTGAAATAGGCAGTTTTTTGGAAAGAACCCAGTTTTGACAACAAAGTGAGATGTGGCAGCCAGACCACAGAGAAAATAAATGTTCAACACGAAAATAAAGGAAACTCCTGTACACAGACAGGACAGAATGGCCAGAGGAGGAACTGTTAGAGCAGCTGATTTTGGCAGGGATCCTATCCTCTGTGCTACCTCCTGCAGGACCCCTTGTGCCAGAAACCCTGGTGGCCAGAGCCCAGCCCTCCCTCTGCCCAGCTCACTGAGCACCAGCAGAGAGCACTCACACTGAGAGGGAAAGGGGCAGATGGAAAACCTGCATCGCCATTTCTTCCTGGCCCCACAAAGGGACCCTGCCCTGGCAGGACCTTGTTCAAAATCCATGGAAGTCAGTAAAGTGGATGTTTGTAACTGTCAGCAGGGATGCTTCTATTTATGTTGTTTGGGGTTTTTTTATTATCATCCATCAAGAACATTCAGGTTTTTTTTCTTCTCTCTTTGTTACAACCACAAGAGAGAAGATGAACACAGGGAACTGAGAGTGATTCACACAACAATGCCCAGGGCTGACCCCAGGTGAATTTAGCTTGTACCAATACACTGTTTCACCATCCTCCTGTGCTCTCTCTGCTGTTGGCAGCATCCATAATGCTCTCATCACAACACTGCAAAATGGAATTTTGCAGAAATGTAACTCTGCAGGCAGAGAGAAAGAACAGTTGCTGCAAAGTTTTTCTTCTAAAGTATTAAATGGTAATGAAAAGTCCAATAATTTAATATGATCAGGACAGATATCTTTCAGCTCTGACATCTGCCCACTCCTATGACACAAAGGATGATCCTGATTTTTCAAAAAATCTCTCTTCATCTGCCTCCTCTCCCACCCTTTCAAAGCACCAAGTTATTCACCAACACTTGTATAACTGGAAGAGAAAATGGAACCAATTTCAACATCCTCAGCTTCAAAAATGATCTTGTTCCCTTGTGCTGTATCATTTGCTCCCTTTGGAATCCTGATCAAGTACAAACCAGAACACGCATGAGCTTTGCTTAGCTCCAGTTTTTAATCCTCAGGCTTAATTCAGGGCTTGAGCTCAAAGGCCTTACTCCAGAACACTGAATTTTAGAATCACCAAGGTTGGAGAAGTCCTTGAAGATCAAGTCTGACTGTCAACCTACCAGCATCACTGCACCCTCTAACCCATAACACCCAGGAATTTTTACCTACACAAGATTTTAAATGCGGTCATTCTGATTTCAACAAAATATTGGAACTCCTCTGTACACTGTGCCCTCTTTCTAAAAATAGCTTGAGCTTCTTGTCTCAAAAAATGGTCTGGCTTCAGAAACTGAAATAGGATAATGCAGAAAATTTCTCCTCCCGTCATCTGGCAATTCAACAAGCGCTAGAGGGCAGCAAATACCAGTGCTACTCTTCATAACAATTCTCATTACAGCTACATCCTATGAAGTAAAAATCAAGAAAAATGCAGATCAGTCACACAATGACTCTATTAACAAACAAAATACACACACCTTTATACATGTTTAGCAATGTCCTGTCCTGGACAAGATGATTCAGGGAAAGAAAAACCAGTCAGGTTTAGCCCCATCAAGAAACACTTACTGAAAATTGCCACAGTTATGCTTTTTCCTGAAAGATACAGCACGCCCCAGATCAGAAATGCATGGTAATGTGTTAACATTTGGCTTTGTTGACTGCATTTGAAGACAGCTTTGTGATTATAGAAACTATCTTGGAATAATTCTGGCTTACACACTTAACAGCAGCTCAGTCCTTCCCTTCCACAACTTCCTCCTGCCCTGCCTGTGCCTGGTTTCTGTGCATTGGTAGAAAACTGTCTGGCTGCTCCCAAATCACCTGAAATGAGCATTTTTCTGCCTGTACCACCTTAATTACAATCCTAGAAGGGTTTGAATTGGAAGAGTTTTGTTGCAATCCCCCTGCTCAGAGCCCCATCCAGCCTGGCCTTGGACACTTCCAGGGATCCAGGGGCAGCCACAGCTTCTCCAGGCAGCCTGGTCCAGTGCCTCAGCACCCTCTGAGTAAAGAATTCTTCCAAATATCAAAGCTATATCCACCACCTTTCATTTCAAAGCCATTGGCACTGGCTCAGTCACTATAGGCCCTTGCATAAAGTCTGTAGGAAAAATCATCTTGTCAGGAAGGGGGAATCTGCAGCTCAGGAGTCCATGGCAGAGGTACAGCTCCCCTAAAAGGCAAAATGTCAGAGCAGACTCCCAAAATCTTTGCTATGAATCTCTCTTTTGCTGAGGTACCCCAGTCTCAGCAGTCCTGCACTTCAAGCCTTCCTCAGACACCAGCTATCAAAAGTGCTGCCAGCACAGGTGTCAAAGGCAGCACCCCTTCCTCTCACTCTGACCATTTATCTTTTTAGCAACAACAAATTCTTTTCATGGATTTCTGTGCCTACTTGATGACAGGCCTCCTGCAGCAGAAGCTACCAAAGATCTTGGCACAAGTGCCAAATCAAGAGGTAAAAACCACCAAAACTGCAATTTGCCATTCTCTACTGCATAAATAACTACCTGAAATAGGCAGGTTTTTTTACGGCAGTCATGCTTTACGGCAGTTACATTACAGATTACAGTCTCACATTACACATTACATTACAGATTACAGTCTCACATTACACATTACAATCTCACATTACAGCATTTACTTTTACAGCACTTTACAGTTTGGGGTTTTTTGTTGGGGGTTTTTTTTTAATTATTTATTTATTTTATTATTTTTTATTATTGTATTTTTACAGTTTTCATTGATTTTTTATTAAAAAATAACTTAACCTTTAAAAAATAAAATAAAATAATATGCTTCAAAAATAGAAAAACTGAATTATTTTTATTTGGTGCTGCCCAAAACCGCTCCAGCCGGTGACTGTGGTGGTGTTTGAGGATCCCCAGGACGACAGAAGAGATGAGAATCTTGACTCCACCTTTCAGAAGGTTGATTTATTATTTTATGATCTCTATTATACTAAAAGAAAATGAGATATTAGAACTATACTAAAAGAGCAAGGCGACATCAGAAAGCTGGTGAGGAATGAATAATAAAAACCTGGGACTGCTCACAGCCCTGACACAGCTGGACCATGATTGGTCATCAAGTAGAAACAATGCACAGGAGACCAATCCAAGATGGCCCTGTTGCTAAACCATCTCCAGCCCACACTCCACAGCCAGCAGAACCATTGTTATTGGTTCCATTTGTTCTGAGGCTTCTCAGGAGAAAAATCCCAGCGAAATGATTTCCATCAAGCATGTCAGTGCCAGGTGATGGCACAGGCAGCATTGGCTGGCTGAGGTCACTGTGTCCTCCCTGCCAGCCCAGGTGTCACAGCAAGGAGGAGAGAGTTCACCCTGTAATACAGAGCAATACAACACAAAACACATATTAACACAGGATGATAACCTTTTTCTGTTTTCATTACATGTTGATTTATTGTTACAGGAAATCCAAAACAACAAAAGCACACAAAAAACAACACTCATCTACCATTAGCACCCCCCTCACATCACACACAAACTCACCATCACTCTCATCACAACTGCTAAATTACACCCCAGCAATCATTGGTCCTTGGAAACGTGGTTCCCGGGAGCCTCCAAAAAATCCTCCAGCCTGACGAAAACCCTGGTCCCTGGACAGTCCACACCAAAACTGTGGCGATGAATGATGAATGTCACCTCGCCGACAGACCAGGACTGAGGAAAAAAGCCCAGCCGGGGAGGGGGGAGGGGGGAAACACCCCAGCGGGGGATTTTTTATCCTAAATTTGAAAATGAGTTGAAAAACCTGAAAAGCAAAGTCACAGACACAAGGTTAAATCCAGTCAGCATGCGCTCCCACACGCAGAGACAGCGGACACAGACACACGGTCTCACACACACAGACTCTTCCCATTTTCCCATTTACACGTTCACAGCAGCCCTTACTTGACATGCTGAAGAACATGCTTCGACACATCTTCTGGCCGTTACTCCTTAATGTCAAATGGTAGATTCTGGGGAAATTCTGGGGAAATCCTCGGGGACCTGTGAGACGACAGGAAGTGGTCAACGAGTGGCTATCTGACAGCTAGGACTTGTCCCCGCTCTGGACCAATAAATTTTCTACCCAAAATCCCATAAAAGACAGATGAACAGTAAAGTTTTTATAACTGTTCTACCTAATGTGACTACGTGCCACGGCAGGGCGGCTCCGATCATAAGTGGTACAACATAAGTACACACAATATAAGCCAATGCATACAGTGCAAGTGTACATAGAGTGTAACTACATACAGTATAAACCAGCATAGGTACACACAATGTAAGTACATCCAATATAAGCCAGGACTTGAGATAACTCTCTGGAAGATTAATTCTTGAGCACTATACCCTTTGAGAAGAAGGAACCTATAGAACTACTGCAGTCACGTGAGGAGGGTGTAAGATGCTCCCTCTAGAAGTCCAAGAGAATGGCATGGAAAAAAAGGCACTACCAAAGCTGGTAGCGAAAAGGAAGACGGATGAGAACATCTTGTCCCTTTGAGACATTCCTGTCTCAAAGAGTAAAAATGTAAAGATGCCGGAATAAGGGATATCCGGAAAGGAACGTGAGTAGAATACGGCCTATATGGCACGGAATAGTGCTGATAAAGCATCGAGACGTAACAAAGGCCTATGATGTGGAAGACAATGGACACAGACTACATAACACAGACACAGACAACATAAAATAGACACAGATGACAAAACGCAGAGACAAGTGGCAACTGCCTGGCACTTTCCCCTTAGGAACCCGAGATTCCTAGCACAAGATGAGCCAGAGGCTGATGATGCCAAAGGAAAGGAAGCCCTATGACCATGCACATGATGATGAAATGTAATTTGTTAAAAGAGGTTAGTGCCAAAGCAGCTAAGAGGATGCTCGAGAGTCTCAGCAAGCCTAGAGAAGGAAGTGGACTGCCGGGTGACCGTGGCTATAGCTCCGGACCTGAAGGCGAGCTCCTCGGGGGAAAGATCTGTGACGAGGTTGAGTTGAGGACGGCGGACGACGCAAAGTTCACGAGAACGTGGAGATGGGTCGGAACTGCCCTGCCCAGCAAAGGCTCTGGTGAGGCTGAGGGGAAGCCCTCTCCCTTTACTTCCAGACAGCCTGCCCCGCTACAGACCTCTCTGCTAAGCTGACATCAGATTGCATCCTGTGATAGTAAAGGTTTTTCCCCTTCTCCCAGCCACTGGCCCCGACTCCAGGCTTTTGGAAGAAGAGCAGACAAAATCCGTCCTCGGTCGGACGTGGACATTGAGATGTTCTCCGTGTGTCACAGAAAAGCAAAAAGGGATCATGGAGCTAGTACTGAACATTGAGCACATGTTAAGCTGCTGCCCTGGTCATTTCTGTGTGGCCACCTAAGCAGCTACAACATGGCAAGTACAGCTTAAGTATCAGAATAGTATATTGAAAACAAAGGGCAGTTCTTTCATTGCTTTAAAGCAACAGAAATCCTTTTAATTCAATAAAGAGCTGTGAAGGCCGCATCAGCTGAAATGCAAATTTGACATATTTATATAAAACATATTTTACATGTCACCATAACTCCACTGGGAAAAATCCCACAAACAGGGTGCTGATGTCACCTGAGCAGCTACATCACAACAGATTAAACAATGACCCAAACAATGAGCCCAGGACTGACTGAATCAGTAGCCATCCTAAGAAATCAGCTGTGAATCAAACTGAGGACAGCGCAACAAGAAATTAGGATTGCTTACATCCCAGGCAGAATAGAGCAAGGACTGGAGTCTCCTGACTAAACAGAACAAGCAGCAATCAAAAAGGCTTAGGGATGTTTCTGCTCCTCAAATATTTCTGAGTAGAATTAAAAAGCTCCCTCAGGTCCAAGTCTGCAGTGGGCAAAGGAGGAAAGGTTCCTGTCGGCTGCACCAAACCTCATCAGCCTGGCCTGAGCTTTGATGTACCCAGTTTGTCAGTGAAAGCTTACAAAGAGTTGAAAGAGTAACTGTGGGACAGAGGGCAGCAAGTTAGAAGGAAAGAAAGGGGTTTGTAACCAGATTGAAAGAATTTAATTTTAAAAGATGATGGGAATTTAATTTCATTTAGCAAAGTGCTTCACCTAGGGACAAACCAAAAGAAGGAACTGGATATTAAATGAGACAACTGTACTGTAAAGTTGGTGAAAAGAACAAATGAGGCTACCTGAAGCCATTTCCATGAAGTTACCAGCACACACTGACAATATAAAAAGGAAAAATGGGTACAAAGGTTCTTTGCCCACAGAGAAAAACAGTCCCAAAATACTGTTTTGTAACTGTCAAGACAGCTTTATATTATTGCTACAAGAATTTCTGGGAAGTACAATCTGTGTATCCTTACTCATACTTCTGAAGCTTTGAGGGTCAAGCAATGACTGAGGTCAGAGCTCCAGGTTTTCACAGAACCTCACGTAGACAGGAATCCTACAACTACTCACCACAAAATCAAGAAGAAGGAGAACTTTTAAAGTATCCATCCTGTCTCCCAATTCTTATCTCTGTGTCAAGGAATGTGGCCTGAAGCACTGTAAATAGCACTATGCAGAAATTAGTTGTGTTTTACTTGTCAAAACATCTTCAGAGGGAATGCAAGTCAGACTTATTTTTTCACAGCAAGAATTCCACTGGAACTATAATTAAATATAGAAGAAGCAAGATACATCTGCCACTGGCACCAGGCAAAACTCAAAAACCATACAAAAATAACAACAGAATAGAAAAAGTGGACATGAGTCTTCTAACAATGGAAGAGTCTTTCAATGGACTGGGGAGTATGTTCAATTTGCTGCAAATGATAGCCCTGATAGAACACTGCACATTCAGTAACAGCATTGAGTGGCTGCTACAAGAGGCATCAATTGTCCCCAAGTGCCCTGTCCTACAGCACTGCCAATCAACGTGAGTGTCTCTGAGGCTCTCTGGAAAATACCATGAGAGGAACAGGCACTGCAGATTGCTTGCGCTGAAACAAAAGCAAAGGCACTCAAATAGCAATAACAGCCTTGATTTGCGGCATGAGCCTTACCATGAACAGTGCAGCTTAAGGAATTCTATGAAGACCAGAAGGGTGTCACAAAGTTTTGGGACATTGGGATGGGGTTTTTTTGGTTTGTGGGGTTTATTTGGGTTTTAATTTTTTTTTTTTTTTTTTTTTTTTTGTGGTGGTGTGAATGGCTTTTCTTTGTTCAGCTTTTTTTTTTTTTTTTTGGTTGAATTTTCTTTGTTTGCTTTTTTAATTTTTTTTTTTTTGGGGTATTTAATATATGTATTGCAGCAGCATCTAAAAGCTTCATTAGAACTTAGAGCACCATTAGACTAGCAAAGCAAAACATTCCAATAGAAATAGCTCCCTGCACAGTTGATTTAAAAGGGAGCTGGGAAGCGGCTCCTGTGAAAAATGTCGTAAAAGCAGTTCCAAAAAATTAGTCATAATTAATCTTCAAAATACTTCAGATGATCATTTAAAAGTTGCAGATTTCACTTTTGGCCAAGGCTTCTTTAGCAAAACATTCTAAGTATGCAGAAAATATTTGTTTCTAAAAAAGAAGTTCTATACTTATTCACTACTCAAAAATATGTAATCTCATTAAACACAAGATAAAATTAGAGAATGGAACAAACACTAGGAGGCAGACAAAAATTGCTAACATAACTACTGAAGGTACTTAATCTTTTGAGGCATCTGTATTTTAATATTTGCCTTGTTGCAGCCTGGGTTTCTCTCAAACTGCTGGGCTCTCAAAGACCAGCTGTTTCTAACCAAAACCCAGTTCCTCTCAGAGCAAGCTAACTAACCACATAGAATAATCATTTGTACAACAGAATAAAACACATGAGCAGAGCAGAGGCTGAACATCAAATCATGATCCAAAGCTTTATCCGAACATGAAGATTATAGAGAAAGCAACCAAAAGTCTAAATGCTAATGACTCTACTCTTACAAGCTTTTGAGAAATCTACATGGTAAGGAATTGAAATACTCTATATGGTATTTTACCACTGAAATGTCCTAATTTTTTTAGAAAAAGGTTCATGCTGCAAGCAAAAGTTTTGTGATTCAAAAAATCCAAGACCAAAAGCTCCAAAGACTTAACAGTCTGCACAATTTTATCTTCTGACTGTATTAACATAGTGCTCTGCACACATAAAAGAACAAAACCACATAATAGTGAAGAATATTGATGGAGAGATTTAATTCCTTCTATTCAGTCTATTAACTCAGCCATTATCCCCAGTGAGAATATACACTATGTTGTATAAGAAAATGGCAAAAATGTATTCCATTACTCTGCAAGTGGGAATAGTTCTCTTATCTCAGGGAGAATTGAAATCATTTTAATTCATTCCAAATTGTGCCAGAGGCCAGCTGCACACAAACTGCTGCACAAATCCAAGTGCCAGCCCACCAATGCTATCAATTCCTTACAAACCTTCTATCAGGGCCTTGAGTGCACCACCAGCCCTAAAATGACTTGGGAGCTGCAGCCCCAGAGGCGCTGCCCCAGGGCCCAGGGACTGCCCTGGGGACAACAAGGGACTGTCCTGCCTGGGCCCTGGGCCCTCTTGGCTCCTGCAGCATCCTCCCTCATGGCACAGCCCACACCTCTCTGCTGCCACATTTCTCCAGAACAGAACTGCTCTCCTCAGGAAGTGAAAAGGCAGGCAAGTACCACCCACCCATCTGCTTGATCTCAGTGGCCAAGGGGTCAGTTAAAAGTCAGCAACAGGATTCCATCTTTCACAGCTACAGCAATTTCCTTTCTCTACAATGAAAAATTTGCTGGCCTGTTCACTCTAATTAAATCACCAGTTCATCTCACCCCCCACTTTAAAACACTAAGACAGCAAGTTGGAAATCATTGCAATAAAAGCAGAGAGTGCAGGCAGTGCCAAGGCCTGCCAGAGGCCAGCCAGGCACTGCCCAAGGACAGAACTGCTGCCCACTGCAGCAGGGAGGAGACATCAGCTAAAGAGCACCACAGCAGCAATAGAATAAGAGCAAAACATCTGGGAACGAAGCTGATGCTTCAATGATTCCATGACAAATTATAAGAAGAAGCCCCCAAATTACTGGTTGAATTTGGCCCAAGTGTCAGGTAGTATGTTCTTTATTTCACAACAAGCACTTCCAGCATTTTCTTCAGACTGAAACTCTTAGAAATGTTTCTATATCACTGTGCTAGTCTGTGAGGATGCCAGTGAAAATGTTTCATTTTACAGACCCATTCACATGTAACTCTAGGGGACAAAGCTAAGTAGGAAGAATGAAGTGTTTTAATAAAATTAGGAGACAAATGAGAAAAAAATTCAGTAAGGATTAAACTCATCCTTAAAAAAGGAAGGTGAGATTAAAACACTACCAGTATATTGCTGTCTTATTTCTATCTCCTTTCTTACCTCATTCAAGACCTAAACCACTTTGTAACATTTGCTTAACAGCATCTTATTGTTATGTAAATTACCACCAAATTGTGTTCCTGAATTAAAGCATTTGGTTTGGGTTTTTTCAATTATCCACAAGCATATTCAGAATGCTGAAAAGTGATACATGGAATGAGTCTCCAGTGACGCCAAAATGTCTGTTTCCTGGCATTGTACTCAGTCATTCCACTACCATGGAGGTTTCAGAAGGTTTATACCATTAAATTCTTAAATTCAGAAGGTTTATACAATTAAAATATTAATTGGTTTTCTGCTATTTATTGTACTTTAAGAAACCCCCCAAATCAAGCTAATAAAAGCAGAAAGCAGCTACAGTTAGGGCTGCTTTTCCCATGCAGCCATTGCAGAACACGTGCTGCTCTCCAGGACAGTGGTGATACAATGCTGAGGCTTGGAAGGGACCTTCTGGATCATTTAGATCCAACCCCTCTGCCATGGGCAGGGACACCTGCCTGGTGACAATGAGAAACAGGGAGCTTAAGATATTAACTTTCATTCCAGCACAGAATGCTGGAACTTGGTCATTAGTGTTTGAATAAGGATTTTATCTTTCTATGAATTTTTCCCTCTCATTTCATCACAGAGGAAATAATTTGGTCTTCCCTGATGTAGCCACAATGGAAATGAAATAGTGACAGAAACATCACTTTTCTGTAGGATTTAGGAGGGAGGGGAAAGAACAGGCTATCAGAAAGGAAGCCTACTTTTGGAAATCCGTATCTTCTTTAATGGAGAGTTCTTGCACCAGACAGCAAGTAATTTTATTTATTTTTGTTGCTTTGTCTGCAAGTTTCTTCCATTTCCAATTTCCCCTTTCAGATGCAATTAAAATAAGTCCAATATTCAACAGACAGCAAACTAATTGCTTGATAATGACCTTTTAAGTGCCCAGATTAATGGCTTTAAGTGGAATTTTAATGAGTTTTTCTGAGTATAACTAATTATTTGCTGTTTATACACATATACATGAACAGAGTATTTTTGATTAAATGAAACTTCATCATAACTGTTATTCCAAGCTGCATTCTTTGCACGGAGCTATACCATAGGAGAAGCCTATCTATGAATATATTCACATAAACTTGTGCTCTGGCTCTACAAGCCTGTCCAGGGGCATGGTTTGAAACAGGGGATCCATATTCAAGTTCATGCCCTGCATGCCTCCAGGTAATGTAGGATAAAGTGCTCTGAATCAAGAAGAGCAGAGATTTAAATCTAGACCTCCCACATTTTGTGCTACTGCTCTGTGCATGATACACATATTGGTGATAGTCACACAACATAATTCCCAAAATCAGCAGCTGAAATTCTGACTTGGACAACACAGTTTCAGGAGAACAGCCAAAACATTTCATACTATTCCGGCATAAAAGAGGGAAACAACTTGAAACATCAGGAATTCCTTAAAAATAGGTGTAGAAAGCATAGATTTGCACTACAGCTTGAATTAGATTTGCATTACACTTGCATAGTGCTTTACTATGGAAGCCAAAAATTGTTTTCTGCAGGAAGGAGGTAAGGAAGCCAAACTCCTAATTTATTGAGCCTTTTAGTCAATTGACAAGGTGAAGACAGGTTTGTTTTGCTTTTGATGTAGTTTTTGTTTTTTAAAAGACAAGCAATGTTTATTTTACAACTCTTAATTTCAATGGACGCAACTCCTAGGGTACAAAGATTGAGGGACCTGTAAAATTTACAAAGGACAGAGAGGAGAAGGGAGCATTCTAAGTTGGCCTACAAGCCTGGGATTGAGTGGATCAACAATTAATATCTTGAAATATTGGCTTCTTTCACAGGCCCATAAAACCAGTGCTGATATGTGCTATGACATGGCATAAACTTGGACATAACTACTTGTACACTCGAGTTTCTGCTTGAGCATTTATACATCTTCCAGACTGCACTGTCAAATGAACTGCATCCATCTCCATTTCAACAACTAGAAAACTACTTTTCAAAATGTTTTAAATAGGTTGCACAAAACTGCCTTTAACTGTGAGCATGTCACTCAGCTATAGTGGAACTTCAGGATAGAATACAAAACCAAAGTACAGATAATAATTGAGTTCTTCTCACTTGGTCTTAATTTGGATTAATTCACTCTTATTTTGCTTTTCTCATTAAAAAGTGTATCTCATGTTATATGATACCTGCCACCTGAGATGTTCATATACAAACACAAAAAGATCTGAAATTTACTTAGAATATCTATAAGAAAGTGTCTTTTTCCCATTTGTTTCCCACATGATAAAATGAAGGTACTTACCTGCCAAAAAAAGCCACATTAACAAAAATTAGTAAAAAGCAAAGTTACTTCTTTATCCAAAAGATGGACAAAACAAGCTAAAAATCTACTTTTTATAAGTGGATTATCTTACAGGTTTTCAGGAAGAAGATAGCAACTTCAGGAATCCAGGGCCAGCAAAACACAGAGTATCTCCAATAAGAGAGCATTCAGCTTTACCTTTCGGCCAGACATTAACTTCCTTGTATTTTCAAACAACAAAGAAGCCAGAAATGGCATTCAGCCACTGTCCTTCACATCCTCACCTCTTCAAAGCTCTCTATTGTAATTATTTACAAAAATATTTGGGGGGTGGGGGAGGGTGATTTAATAATATTGAGATAAAAAGTGAGATATCTTGAGACATACCTACCATTATGTCTCACTGATGTCTCACACTCTGCTAAACCCATTAGCAAAATTCCCTAATAAATCAGTGTATTGGGTCTGACCGAGGTAAAATAGCTTTTATGTGCCAGTCTGTTCTTCATTGTAAAGCCTCTTGCCACATTAAGCCAAAAGGAAATCATTTCCCCAAGACTGGGAAACTGAGGACACCAAAAGAGAGTTTCCATGAGTTAGTACACTGGCACAGCAGAACCCAAATATTGTAAGGGCATGGAGCAGATACTCCTGGAAACTGTGCTGAGGCACAAGGGAAATAAGGAGGTGACTGGTGACACTCAACATAGTCACACCATGGGCAAGAAAGCTAAAAAAAGAAATTTCTTATACCTTTAGGTAGCTAATAGGAAAACAAAGCAATTTTAAGAGTCAATTTAAATAGGTTCTTTATGATAAAAGTCAGCAGAACTCCTCCAAGAAGCAGTATATGCTATTACACTGCTGTGTCTTACTTCCCAGATGTCAAAGATAACTTTACCCTCAAAAGTTCACTGGATAAATGTGTGTACAGAATCTTTTTCTTAAAGTAATTAGAAGGATATAAAGCAATACTGCCTTTGCCTGACTGACAAGTTAATGATCTGCACTTCTCACACATCAAGACAAGCTCAAGAAAATTGAAACTAGCAGAGGGCTTGAGATACCCATCACCATCAGTAAGGGGTTTGTTTCCAAATAAGTACAGAAATTCAAGCTTTGAGGAGTTTGGCACAGAGTGATGCATTTGCCATTTAAGCACACCATAATCCTCTTGTGAGAGATGTTGTGTGACACACAGGCACATGGCAAGTCTAAATTATAAAGCACCAGCTCTTCACTGAACTGGCTCACAGTTATTGGCACCTTGGTAAGCTGCAATCATTTCATATTTCCAGGAGAAAAGGAAGCAGAAAATTGGTGTGACAGAAATAGAGAAAATGGCCATGTGCATTATGTGCTTCCAGGAAGAAAAGGAAATGTCAGCTGACCATTGGGAGTGCAACCAAACTCTGCTATTTCACCCTCATTTCCTATGGGGCCCAATGGGATTCATCCCAGGGTACTGCAAGAGCTGGCTGATGTGATTGCAGCACCTCTCTCCTTGTTTTTGAGATGGTTTCATTGTCCACAGAGCTTCCACCCGACTGAAAAGTGGCAAAAGTTCAAGAAGGGTGAGAAGGAAGATCCTGGAAATTACAGGCTTGTCAGTCTCACTTCAGTGCCTTGTAAAATTAGAGAGAAGGTTATTCTGTCAATCTTGGGATCTTTCTCATCAGATTCCAGTGTTTCACAATTGGGATGTATCCCACGTTTGATCAGCAAGTTTGGAGAATATGCTCAATCAAAAGATATGAAGCAATCTGCTCCTGATTCAAGGTTTCTTCCTAATTATCAAAGTTCACAGCTGTGCACAGTCACTCAGAAATTATCATACTCTAATGCCATTAACCTCAAATTCTACTTACTGTAGACAATTTCAGTTTATAAAATACAACCTTTGAATAGATTTGTCCCCCCCATTACATTAAAGAAGAAAAGTTTTCTACAATCATGATATAAGGAAAGCATATTTTAAACCAAACTTCCCATGAAATACAGCTGGTGAGCAGAGGAGGACACAGCTGGCCTAAAACCTAGGATAGCCTAGGTCCTCAATCACATAGAACCTATATTTTCATTATAACTGATATATCCTGATATCCCTAGGCTTCAGCTGGGCTGATTATAATGTTGAAACAGTCAGTGTGTATTTTTTTTATTTGGAAGTAGAAAGGCAAAACACAATTGAAGAAAAAATTCCTATTGTTCATAGAAGAGCCCAGCAGTCACCTATGAAATATAAAGTTCAACCTTGATTTCTCCTCAGAATGAGGGAGCTCAAATCCATGTCTTCCATTTCCCCAAAGAATGCATTAGGAAGCAAGCTGGAAACTATTCTACCACATTCAGCAGAAGCTGCATTATTACAAGGAAAATAATTCAAGGTTTCTTGGGCCCAGTGGAAGGATCACATTTGACAGAGCAACACAGCATCTCATTCATGATTCTTATATTTGTTATTGGTGAGAGAAATTTTACTGGAAGCCAAAACAAAAATTTGAAGTATTCTTCATCTCAGACAGATGCTATATTGAGTGGAATAGAGAAATAGCACTCATTTTCTTGATGGCATAAATACAATTACAAATGCCTTGAAATCTGCTATCCACATATTTACTCAAAAGAATAACGAATCCATTAGTTTCTAGTGCTCAGTTTGTCAAAATTGAGAATGTTTTAATCATACTGAGGAACTTTCAACTACAAAAACAAGCAAAAAATGGACTCCACATGCCAACAGAAAGCACTTGCAAGCATTTTCAGAACTGCAACTTAGACATGTGACTTTGACCAAAATGATGCCTTTAAACATCTGATCTTTTGGGAGTTTCAATAAAATTCAGGCTTTTACTCTAAAATACTGAAAATAGAAAAGCAGAAGACAGCCATGAAAAGACAAAAAGCATAAAATCCAAAATGTTTCAATATGCTGCATTCTTCCACCATCATCTTCTGACAGTGGGTTGGTGCTTTTAAGGGATTAAAGGTCAAATAAGGCCTGCAATGTTTAGCAGAAGTGAAGACAGCATGCCAGGAAACATGTTACATTATTTCTGCCTTCTCTAGTCTTACTTCCAATACACAATGTTACAAGGAAACAGACCTGGCATTTTTTTCATGGTTTTACCCATTCAACACAATCCTCCAGTGTCAACTTACCAGATAGAAAGGTGGAACCAAACTGAGATCCTCATGTAGATGCTGAAATGTCTCATTTCTTCCTCCCTAATACAGCTTCAGGTATGAAATCATTCCACAGAATTTGTTATCATCTCCTGGATAATGGTATTTCTCTGCCTTAATGGTGGAAAGGATTTTGAGGCTCACTTTTGGGAACATACAAATTAACCTCACACCTGACTACAGCACTACATGAAGTGCAAACTGATCTGTTCTCTCTACCCCTCACAGTTGGCAGCTCCAACAAATGAAAATCTTGTTTGTGAAACACTTAGCAGAGAACTTTACGCCTTGCAAAAACAGCAGCACTTGACATGAGACCATGAACAGACCTCCTAGAGAGGCCATGGGACAGGAAGTTAATTTAAAAACTCCCCCAATTACGTGTTCTTACCCCAGGTAATTAGTTAATTGCCTGAGTAGTAAACATGTCCTAGAGAGTAATCAAACAATTGGAGTAACAAGGAGACAAATACTGTCCCTGTTAAATGGAAAGTTAATTTAAAATCAGCTGCTCTATCAGCAAAACCTGTTTTAAGATGGTGTGTGATACCAGTAAATGAAATACAAATATCTGGCATTAAACATGCTCAAACTGTTCATACTGCACAGTAACATTCTTAATAAATAACTAAATAAACTTGAGTCAAGCTCAGTCTGGTGCCTCTGAGAAACTAAAGACTCATTACCAATATCATGATCTAAAACTAATTAGTAGTTGGTGATTGTAGCCTGCTGGCACTAGGAAGCTGATGAACATTCCTCAGAAACAAACAAGCTGGGGGAGGAGAGGGCTGGTTCCCTTTTGCTTCAGACTCAAAGAACAGAAAAGGAATTCAATATTTCATACCTGTGAACATTGCAGCTCAGTTTCTTTCATTAATCTGGATAATGGGCTGGTATTTGATGTGCTTGAGGCATTTTCATTGCTTGACATATGTTGAGTTCAGAATTTTTTGCCTGGTTGGATGACAGAAATAGAAATCTTAAAGTGCAATTAAATATTTTATTACCATTGTTTAATTAAATAAATACTGGATTAACTTGTCAAAGCAGACTTCACTGGCATGCTAGAACAGCATTTTCTTTTTTGTTTATGAATGTAATCTTTGCCTAAATGCTGTGATGGTTAGTGTCATTACTTTTAATAGTACTTGATGCATTCAGAGGGATGGACTAATTACTGAGTATTCCACAGAAAACAGTTCTTTTAATTTCCCTAATAATTTGCTATGTGACCCTTCTCCTTTGTTTTAAATTGAAGAATGAATCCATTTAAAAATCCTAAACTGAAGTTCAGGTCAAACTTCAATTCCATACCAGAAGAAAGCCCTGCATTGTGTCATAAGTCCAAGTTTCTAATTCAGTGGACATGCTAAGGAGCAAGATCTGCAAGTAAACTTTCAACAAATGACATGTGTGTATTGGAACATTTTCTTTCTGCTACTATCCAGCCACCTTGTAAACCTGTGTTGATATAAATAATCCATGTCCAGTGGAAGCCCGTGACCCAGTAAAAGCTCAGATGAGCAAGGGGTGAAGCTTCACTTGTATCTGCTGCTTTCCACAGAGTGAGATACACATTCCTGTACAGATAGATGAATATGCACAGACTCAGATCAAGTATGGAAAGAAGACAGACCTGTTGACTCTGCTGAAAACAAAGCAGGGTTATTTTTCTGTCCTTGTTTTGGTTAATATTGTGAAGCACTACACTGAGAGCTAAGACAAGACAGTGCACTGCTGACCTCCAGTGAACTAGGTACTCAGCACCATGACCAAAATCCTCAAGGCTGCTTCTTCAGTTTCAATATCTTCCTTTGTCTGGCTGGGAGATTATCCCCTCCAACTTAATGAACTGGCAGAAGACTAACACTCGTGCAGCCCTAAGTACACAAAAATATACTACATCAGCATTATAAAGAACACTAAGTTTTGACAGAAAAAGAAAAGTTTTTTAAAGTAATATGACACAAAGAAAAAGCAGGATGCTGTACATAAAATCTTTCTGTCATAGCCTAAATACAAGTAGTAGACACTTGATTTAAAGTCATTTATTCATAAGATTAATCACAATGCTCACATAATGTGCGCATCATTCAAAATGTGCCTTGGTGCAAAAAATACACAACTAGGACAAAATGCTTCTACAAACTAGTGAGCAGTACCAGTAAGACTAAGATGAACAAATGGAAAATGCTGAAGTTTCTTAAGCTTTGGATTTTAATGCAGATGATCATGAGGCTGATCAGCAGAAATGTTCACTATCCATATATAGCAACTGAAACAAATTACAGATTAGGTATTTCTGATTAGAGCAATAGTTTACTACAAGAATGGCACCTTTTACATAAATACATGTCTGAATGCTGAAGAATTGCACAGTTTGAGTACCTGCATTCCATAACTCTAACCTGGCTTAGGAGGACATCACGTGGCAGAATAATACATGAACAGACACTGCAACCTTCCCACACAAAAACCCCTTCTTCTGCAGCTGCTGCCCCTTGCAGCCAAAAATATTCCATACTGTGGAGAGACTCAGTGAATGTAAAAGCAGTGTCCAAAATTGGGTATCAAGATAAAAGAGATTATTATTAAAATAATCTGCAATTCTGAGACAAAGGAGGGGGTGAATGACTGGACTCAGGAGGTTTCCTCAGTTACCAAGCCCTAAGCAGCCATTTTCAAATTTTGGAAGCACACAGCCCCACGTACAGTATTCAATTTCCCCCTTCTCTGCTCTTGGATCAAACTGCCTTTGCCAGAGCCCTACCAAAAGCAGGAATTTGTGCAAATGTGACCTGATGGCATCAATCAAGAACTCCAAGGAATAGATGACAGAGCCCCATCCTACTTCATCAATAAAATCTCTCATGAACAACTCCATGATTACTAGCACTTGAATCAAAAAATAGAGTTCTAGAGAGCTATTTCTGGATTTTTTGTTGCATTTATCTGAAAATCCATTTGATTTCCCTTGCCAGAGGCTGATAGTAAATTCTGATATTCTTAAAATATCAGACAAAGATGGAATCTACTTACACATTAATTTTAGCATTTAAAAATAAAGTAATCTGCTTTAGTTATAATACCATTATATAAATTATGGAATCAATTCAGAATGTTATGTTATCAGTCCAGGAAATAAGAACTGAAAGGAAAAATAACAATTGAATGGCATGGTTAATGGTGGACATAGTTAGAAATTCACCACTGAAGACAACAGAAGTTGTGAAGGAGAAGAAAAAAATTTGGAAAAGAAAATTTCAAGGAGATCAGGATCCTGGAGTGAGGTCCACTCCAGGCAAACAGCTCCTTCAGAACTTCAATTTACACAGGTACTGCTTAAAGCATCTGTACTGACACCTTCTACAAACACCACTGGGAACCAGCAGCAGCAACAACCACCTTCACCTCCACCAGGGTTTAACCTGCCAGGAGCAAACCAGGTAAGGCTCTGGCTCTAAGAATAACCCCCACTGGTAAGAGCAGCCCAGAGAACAACTGGGGCATATCCTGAACAGGGCCAGGAGCTGGACTCAATGATTCCTGTGGGATATTCTACAATCCTTACTATGCCTGCACACAAACACCCCCTTGGCCATCCTGGGGGTTTGGTTTTTTCCTGTGTCTGAGCTGTTGCCACCCCTGTGCTCCTCCACCTTAAGTTTAGTACTCGGAAGACATTTGAGAGTGGCTGTTTAGGATTGTTTACTGTTACACCAACAGGATTAGGTAAGCAGTGGAGGGATTACTGCGGGACCGGGTGAGGACAGGACAGGATTCAAGGGCTGCTCTACACAACCCAGAGACACCCAGGGAGGGAGTTCTTGGCTCTGATGGACCGAGCAGGCTCCGTGTCCATGCCGGGCCAGGCAGTGACAGCTTGGGAACAAGTGTCTTTTTAATCGAAGGCCACCTCCCTTTCTCAGAAAGGAGTGTGCTGGCTCATTCTCAGCAGATAAGGGAAACAAAAGCACTCTGGCATTATTTTTATATAATCCTGTAATGATTGGGTTGGAAGCGACCTTAAAGATTGTCCTGTTCCACCCCCTGCCACGGGCAGCGACACCCTCCGCTGGACCGGGTTGCCTTGAGTTCGGAAAAGCCCCAAACACGTCCCACCGTGGTGTGGTGCTTGAGCTGGTCCAGCGCTGATTCCATCTTCTCCCGCTTCACGGGGGACACCAACATGTCCACAGCTGTGGGGGCTCGCGTGCCTATAAGGGACGGCGCGTGCCCGGAGGGGACAGGCCTGCGCGCACACCCGCGGCCCGCGCGCTCCCGCGCCAATCCCAGCCCGGCTGGGCGGCAGCGACCAATCAGGAGCGCGGACACGAGACGGACGCGGCCGGGAGGAGCCGGGGCGGGGCGGCGTAAGGGAGAACGATTCTCATTGGCTGGCTCGTGGGCCTGGGGGTCGGGCCGGGCGGTCGCTTTGGCGACCCTGACGCCGCCATTGTCCCCAGCAGAGCGCGTCCGGGGCTCTGCCGGCCCCAGGACCTCCCGGCACCGGCATCTCTGGTCCCCAGCACCACCCGGGGGACTTCCCCACGGCCCGAGCCGCCCCCAAGGCACCCGCCCCCCGAGGCATCCGTCCCTCGCGCCGCCGCCGCCGCAAGGCGGGCCCTGAGGGGAGGCGGCCGTGAGGGAGAGCTCGGCGCCGCGCCGGTGCTGCCTCGCTGCAGGAGCTCAGCGCGCTGTGCTCCCTCCTCTGTCGTCGTGGCAAGGTTCGAAATGGCTTGTCGGGCACAGCTCCAGCCGCCGAGAGAGCCCCTGCCCCAGCAGGGCAGGTGTTTTGGGCTCTTGATTTGCCGAAACTCTATTTAGGCTGTAGAGGAGGTGATCTTGTTGCTGTGATTTTTCACCTGAGACAGAGGATGGCTGGAAATGTCGGAGAATCTGTTGCTTGGTTGTGTCATGGTGTTATGCTGTTCCCTCTTTCTGTATTGTTCCACTTGGGACAGCTCAGAAGTTCCCCTTCCTGATAGGTAAGAATGTGTTTTTGTACAACCTTGTCATGCTTTGCCCAGCCCAAGAAAGAATAATGCAAAGAAGCTTTAGGTTTAAGTGCTGTTTGAATTGAAACAGGTTCGTACTGTCTCTGGTTTCTTTGCCATGGAATAGGAGAACCTCCCTTGTGAGTCATGGAATCACAGATTCCCAGACTGCTTTGAGCTGGAAGGGACTTTAAAGACCATCCAGTTCCACCCCCTCCTATGGGTGGAACATCTTCCACCAGACCAGACAAGGAAAGGAGTTCAGCTTGCAGCTTTTCTGGGACTTAATTCTTATGATGTGTGAGATTTTCACCTCTGTTTTTAAAACACAGCTATCCAGGCCATAACACCCTTCCTGTTGAATGTCAGTCCCCAAACCCAAAAGGAAATGTGTGGTTTCAGACCTTTTGCTGAGTTTCTCAGACTGTCAGTGACAAACCATTATGAGAACCCAGTGAAAGAGACAGACATGGATTTATAAAACCCGGTGAAAGAGACAGACATGGATTTATAAGTATAACTTAACTATTTTAATAACTCTTGTACAGTGCATGGTTATATCATTGTCTCCTTCGCTCAGTTACATCAATGTACAGTACTTTATAGCAGTGTCTGCAGGCAGTACAAACAGAACAGATGCACAGCTCAGTCGCGTGGAAATTTGCAAAAGTGACCTCTGCAGTAAGGTCTGCTGAGATATTTGTTTTGGGAAGTGCTCCTGTGGCTCCCAGCTTTACAGAGCTGTCCTGTACACTCCTGTTAAAATCCCAGATAACTGTAATTCCCTGTGATTTGCTTTCCTCTACACCCCAGGACTAGAAGGTGGGGTGTTTCCTAGCTCAACATTTGGTTTTATTTTCATTTTAGAAACTCCTTCACCTCCTGTGCTTGCCATCCTGCTTCCCTTCACCCTCTTCCAGAGCCAGGGCTTCTCAGGAGGATTGTCCTCTTCATCCCTCCCTGACAAGGTGAATGCCCTTCTCAGATCCCAGCAGGGCTGTGACTAAACCCAGGATCCCCCCCTGCCTGCACCCTAATTCTGCTGGTGCCAGCAGCGTCCTCTTTCAGATGAAGAAAACAGATTATCCATCAGAGACAGTCAGGAATAAAGCCAAAACTGAGGTGCATTGGTGCTCTCAGATTGAGACACGAGTTCCCCAATGCTGTGTTAAAGCTTTTTCCATTAGATGTGCAAGGACAGACACAAATTTGGGCAAAGACTGAGCAGTGCTGAGAGAGAAAAGCCAACTGTCCCTGGGCTGTGGGCAGCTCTGGAGCTGTGTTTGCTTCACTGCTTTGCAATCAGGTTGGTCTGTCAGTTAAACAGAGATAGAAATGCAATGTGCCAAACTTGCTGTGGACAGAAACTACGCTGCTTGCTTGAGTTTTGAAATTCTGAGTAAATTTTGGAAGCATAATCACTAATTCTGCCTCTAGGGAGAGAGATTTTCCTCACCCCCTATTTACAGATTGTTATATATCAATGCACATAACTTTATGAAGGAAAACCGGAAGTTGAGAGCAACCGAAAGTCGAGTGCTAAATTAGATTTTTTTTCCTTGTGCCCATTTATTTGGAGTTAAACCTGCCTTTCTCAGTGTGCTTTGGGGTTTCAGCTATTTGGGAATCATTTCAGCTGACTTTCTACAGTGAAAACGTGAAGGTGGGGACGAGTGACCAACACCCTGGGAAGGGCTGTGGGCGTGCCTGGGACGGGAACAAATGGTCAGGGCTTATCTTCTCCTGGTTTGAGGCCGAGTTTGGCAGCCCCACAACATTGCAGGGCAGGATCAGCAGCCCAGGGAAGGGCTGCACAGCTGCCCTGAGCCCAGGCCTGTGCATCAGCAGCAGTGGGCAGGTGGAGCTCACCTATGTCCACGTTCAGATCCCTTTGTCACTCCTGCTCCTTTCTAGGCACTGAGAGCTCATTTCAGAGACAGCACCAACTGGTCTGTGGATTTAAGGAAGCAGCCAGACTTTGGGAATGGGTGTTGCCATTCCAGCCTTGTCCAGTGAGGGGGCACAGGGGGACAGGAGGGGGACAGGGAGTTGTCACCGGGCTGAGCTCATGGGCTGCAGGGGACACCTGCACTGAGGAGGAAGTGGAAATGGGGCTGCCTTAGGCTGCCCAGAGGGGTCGTTACTCCCCATCCCTGGAAGTGTCCAAGGCCAGGCTGGACAGGATTTTAACAACTTGGGCTTGGGAAAGGCGTCCCTGCCCATGATGGCGGTGGGGCAGGATGAGCTTTAATGTCCTTTCCTTCAACCCAAAGCACTGCAGGGTTGTTCCTGCAGCCTCATTCCCGTGGTGCAGGCTCCAGGCCCTGAGCTGGCCCCTCCTGAGCTGTGTGCCAGGCCTGCTGTGCCAGCGAGGGCTGGGAGCAGGGACAGCCCTTGGAGAAAAGCTCTGGGGGTCTTTGTTTGAATCCAGCCCTTGTCGTACATCCAGCCCGGTGGGAATCCTGCTCCAATCGCATGCACAGAAAATTTCAGTATAAAATATATAGTTATAAAAAAAATACTTCATGCAAAATTAAAACACCTTTCCCAGTGGGATATGGTCTTATTGTCAACCCTTCCCAACAGTGTTTGAGGAATTGTCACTCTGATGGCAGCTGGAGCCCAAGGGGAGCTCTGCTGCCTCCGGCCTGGAGGCCTCTGCTGCCTTCTGCTTTCGTTCCCTTTTTTTCTGCACTACTTAGGGCTAAGAGCTGAAATAAAGCAGAGAGACTTTAATTAGCAGAATCAATCCTTTCCTGGTGGCGCTTCATGATTTCTTGGAGCTCTGACTCCCCTCTGCTTTTCTGGAATGGAAACAAAACAGGAAGTTTGGATTTGAACTTCAAGCTGTAGTTAAATTACAGTATTCAGTGAATGCTCTGGGAGTAGAGCTAGTTTCAAAGGGATGGGTGATATCAGTAAAAAGCAGATTAATTAGTGGAAACAGGGGGATCTTATGGATTTGGGGCCTTTTAGCTTAAAAGGCACTTCAGAATTTTTATGTGTCTTTTATTGCTTGTGTAGGTTTGGTTGCATTTTTTTTCCCCCAGTTATGTTTCTTAAAATGCCTGTTTAATGAGCTATCTGACACTGCTGGTACAGCCCCCTACTCCAGCAGGAATTATCCAGAAAAATACTCACCTCCAGCTGGTTTTTCTCCACCGTGATCTTGCTGTACACTCTGTTCCCCTCATCACCACACACCTTCTTCAGCTCCTCTCTGCTGAGGGAGAAGAGCTGAGCTGCGGTGAGGATGCCCAGGTGTTCCACGGTCCTGGGGAGACACAAAGTGGGGGGTGATGGTTGTGCTGCAGTGGCCTCGTGCCAGAGGTGAGGAGTGGGAGATGGGAGGCTGGGAGCTGCACTGGGGTTGTATCACAGGGCCCTGGGGCTGTGCCAGGCTGGCAGCTGTGATTTCAATGGCATCTCAGGCCGTGGGTTTGATTTGTGGATTGTTTTTCTCCAAGAAAATGTTTATAAGAAAGAAAAGGAGTGAGTTTGGGCTCTGAACATCCTGGTTCTAGAGCTTGGGTTTAATAGGGTTGAAATCTAATTTACACCACAGGCTCTGTAGGTAAATCCCAGTGACTTGTCCCAGGTGAGATGGTGCCAGCAGCTTCCCCAGCTCCTTCTCCAGGGAAGGACGAGCGTTTCATGTGGCAACAGAGCAAATCTTACTCTTTGCTGAATGACTTGGCCTCTAGC
Organism: Agelaius phoeniceus; assembly: GCF_051311805.1. NCBI lineage: Eukaryota > Metazoa > Chordata > Aves > Passeriformes > Icteridae > Agelaius > Agelaius phoeniceus. The sequence continues at coordinate 7,942,770 of NC_135270.1, read as the reverse complement.
CAGGCTTTGACTTCTTCAGTGCTGGATTCAAAGGTGAGGGGCACAAAAACTTGCTGAGGCTTTTCCACTTTGAAATTCCTGTGGGGAGGCTGAATTTTATTGTTTGTGATCTTCTTTAGCAGCTCGTCATTCAGCTCATCCATTTGGTGAATAAGTTCTGCAGAAACAGGTAGGGAATGAAATCAAATCTTCAGTCAAAAATCCCATTAAATGTGTTGGTGGGGAAATTGTAAGGAAAATGGGGGTGTGGTTCAGCATTATTATTAAGTCTGTAAATACAGCCCAGGAAAGGGCTTGCTTTTGTATTTTAGATCTGGCAGAGTCTTTGCTCCCAGTGGTGCTCTCAAGTGGTGACAAGAGACACTTGTGGGGACAAGGTGACATTCCCTGAGGGGTGTTGGTGTTGGGGTTCTGCTTCAGCTTGTCATCTTCCTGGGTTTGAGTTATTTAGCTCCCTTTGGGCTGGTGACATAAGGGAACTGCCCTGCAAACTTCACAGCAAGAGGGGAAACTCCCAGCCCCCGTGAGGCAGCAGAGGTTGGGGGGATGGACTCTGTGTTTCCGAGAACCCTGTTCCCATTTTCCTGAGCCCCTGTGTTGCCATTTATTTTCCTCCCATCACCCTTTGGCTGTTGCCTGATCTGGAAGGACAGATCTGTGAGAATCTACAATTGGAGAGTTGGGATTGAGACCTTTTCAGTCCTCTCTGCTACTTCCAGTCAGTGATTTGCTGATCTCAGAGCTCCAGGCTTTGCTCCACAGCGGAACAGAAGTGGCAGGAAGCCCAAACTGGGAGTGAGGAACACACTCATGATGAGATGAGCTTGAAGGTCCCTGTGATTCTGGGAAAACTCCAGTGACACTTCATCCAGTGTCACTTTCCCCATGAAACTCCTGAGGACTGTGGAGAATAACTGGGTGTTATGAACAGATTGGTGTCCAGCAGGGGATGAGCAGAGCAGGACAGGGAGTTGTTGTCCTCCCTCCTCACTGTGGTTAGGATGGGACCGATGTGTTTGAGCTGAGGAGGTGACACAGCCCAGCACAGGCAGCCTGTGCCAGCTTGGATTGGAGCAAAGCTCTGGGTCACTGCTCATACACCACCAAGGGAAATGGGATTGGTGCTGGCTGCTATCCTGAGCTCTCTGCTGCCCCTGGGAAGGGGAGGGGACACACCTTTCCCAGGAGTGCTCACGTACCTCCAGGATTTCATCCTTCAGCACCGAGAGCTCGTTGGCGTTTCGCGCAGTGAAATCGTAGCAGATTTTGGCAAATCTCCTGGGCTCAGCCACTCCCTGGGCCTCGAAATTCCTGCAGGAGAGAAAAGCTGGAGTTTTAGTGGAGGCCCATCTGATAATGGAACCAAAGGTGGGTTCACTGATGGAACAGGAGTGATGGTGGCTGGGAGTTTGCATTTGGAGGAAGATTTTCTTTTGAGGAAGATTTTCAGCCCTTGTTTCAGTCAACTCCCTTGGGGCTGGGAACAAGCAAGCAAACCAAAGCTGTTGGGGTTTGATATGGGGCCTTCCTGGAAGGCTGTGAGGCAGCTCCTGGAAGGGTGGAAGGAAATGCTGCTTTAGGGCCTGGGGGGGCTGACACAGCAGGACCCAAAGGCTGTGATTGCAGGTGCTGGGAAAGATGAGGTGTGAAACCCTCCCTGTCCTGCCCAGTGGAAACAACTGCCCTGGATGCCACAGCAGGGAGCAGCTGGGGGAAGAGGAATTGAAAGTCCAAGCAGGCAGAACCCACTGGAAATCTGTGGGGTTTTTATCAGGCAATGCTGAGCTGAATTCTGCAAGTTCCCAGGAAAAGTGAGTTTGGATGTTTCTATGCTAAGATGTATTTGGGCACAGGGGAAGAGAAATGCATTTATGTGTTATCTTGGGACACCAGAATATATGGTTTTCAAAGTTGAATTGGCTTTTGTTTGAAGAGAGACAAAATCAATATGGTAGACTGTTAAAAATGGTGAAAAAGTGGAATGAAACGTTCTTTTTTACCCAAACGGAAAAGTTTTGCTTTGTTTTGTTTTGTTTTGTGTTGCCTGGCTTAGGGAAATTTAGCAAATCTCATCTTTTTCTTCTCCAGCTGAGTGAAGTGCTATCTGTTTAATTTAAAAAAAGAACATTTGCTGTATGGAAAAACAGTCTTGCCTTGTGAAAGGAGAGGTAGGAACAATTTTAATGCACTTCCCAGGGATCTTTTTCTTAGGAAATGTAACCTGCACAGATACCTGATGCCATATTCACAGGGGCTCAGGTTCTCCTTCAGTTTAGGTCAAGCTGTTGTAACTCAGGGCAATCAGGGCTTCCAGCACTGCCAGCAGCTCTGCTTTTCCCTTTCTGACCTACTGGCTTTGGCCAGTGGTTTGAAATCCATGTACTGGGGAAGCTCAGTTCTTTGTGCACTGTAAAACCTGGCAATGGAAATTGAGCCCATTGTGCTTAGTTTAAATTAATTTTCCTGCCCTCATTAGCTGTGTTAGATGGTCAGAAGGAGGTTGAAACCACTAATTTAGTGCTGGATACCACAACAATGGTTGCAGGGTTGTCTTTAGCTCATGTGATTTGGGACAGCTCCTGGTCTGGTTATACCCCTGTGGAACATTTCAGTTGTAATTCCACAGTGGTGGAGAGCTTGGAGGAGTCAAACTGAATCCAGCAGGCCAGGGAGGGAGAGCTGCCTTTGCCCAGCAGTGCCCTGAAGGCCAGGAGGAGAAGGGAATCCCAGTTAGGCTGGAATTCCTTCTTCTGTGGCATTCCAGAAGGTAACTGAGTCAGAAGGGAGGAGTTTGGGGCTTGTGTGTGCTTTGTGTGCACCTGGACTGTGCAAGGGGACCCGTTCTGAAGGTTGTGCTGCTGCTGGGGCTTTCAGGGCCCTTCTCTGCAGCCAAGAGCCAAGCTGTAAATAACTGTAGTACTGAGGGGTGGCTCTTTGTGCAAATTAATTTGGGGTCTCCTGGCTGGAAAACTTGGTCAGGCTGCTCTGAAAAGAGCAAGAGCACAGCAGGAAAAATGTCTGTCCCAGGGCTGTCATCCTGGCAGATTAACAATTCACTTGTAAGTTTGTTGTTTTTTTTATGTGTTATCCATAAGGAAAATTTGCTGTTGAGGGTGTGGAAGGTAGGTAAACAGGTACAACACCTATCCCAGGAGAAAGGAGATTCTGCTCTCCTCACTCCTCTCTCCTCTCCCACCTTGGTAGAAGGCACCTGATCATTTCTGTTTTAAGATTCCATCCCGCTGTTCATGGTTTGCCTGTGCTGAGACAGGTGGAAATGTTTCCTCACGTGTGTTGTCTACCAGTTGTTAAAAAGAGACTCCAATCTTCTCGTGTAAACTAAATTCCTTATTTTTCCCAACCTCACTGAGAAAACCGGAATTGGAAAAGAGAAACAATCCTCATTCTTTCCCTGCTCCACACTGCACCTGTACCACTTGATGTTCCTACCAGGGCTTGGTGCAGCAGAATCTTGGTGGCCACAGTTGGGAACTCAGTGAATTGGAAGCAAAGCTGAAGGGTTTGTCCACTAAGAGAAGCAGTGATCTATAAACCAAAGCAGAGTGATATTCCCACCAGGGCTTTGGGATTGGTGATGGTCCCAATCCATCATCTTTCTGTTCATTTTCTTTTGGATGCAGCCTGCTGGGCTGGGGGAGCTGTTCCTTTGCATTTAATTTTCTGTATTCTGTTAATTCTCCATGGAAATCTGCTTTTAATAAAAAGGCTCTTGATGATGTCCCCAGGTTCCTGGGATTCACAGGTGTGTGTTCAGACCAAGGAATGTTATGGCTGGCAGAAGCTGCACCAATCTCCCAGGAATCTCAGTCTGGGTTTGTCTTTGCTCCCAGTTCTCCTCAGTTTGGGGTGCAGTGCAGCCCTGCCCTGTGGATCTCCTAGAAGGATTTTGGGGTTAAAAAGGTTCTTTCCTATTCTGCAATGTTTCTCTAGAATTCAATTAAAAAGAATAAAACTGTAGCAATGTGCTTTTAATTGGTTCATTTGCATTGATTAATTAAAGCAGATAATTGAGAAGGGGCTTGAGCAGCCCTTGATTGGAGCTGGCAGTTCTTGTCTCTTCATTCTTTGCATTTATTTTAATTATTTCTTAAGCAATTCCTACAGTTAAGATACACAGTGAGGAGAACAGCATTGCTGCCCAGCTGGATTGGGAAATCCAAGTGCAATTCCTTGGAGAGATTGAGGGGATGGGGAGCTGAGCCTCAGGCTGGGTTTTGGCAGCAGGAACTGGCTGAGGAGAGGGGAGATCCCCCAAAATTGGCTAAAGCCAATTCTGCTGGGTTTGGGTGCTCCCACCCCAAAAAAGGGTCCTGGTTAAAGGGGACTTGAGGAAGCAGCGGGATGTGCTGGGGGCGCTGTGCTGGAACCCCCAACCCCTGGCCAGGATTGCTGGGCACTGCAGGTTCACAGGGACACTATGGAGGGGCTGTGCTGGGATCCCCAAATTCCAGCCAGGAATGCTGGGCACTGCAGGTTCACAGGGACACTATGGAGGGGCTGTGCTGGGATCCCCAAATTCCAGCTAGGAATGCTGGGTGCTGCCAGACCTTTGGGACACTGCCTGATCCAGGGAGATTTCCCATTGTGTTCTCTCGTGCTCAGCACCTGGCATTCCATTGGAGTCCCACAGGCTGGAAATGCCATGCGAACAGCTGAAATCGCAGCCGATCACACAGAAGCCAGTCCGGGGGAGGAAATGAGCTGTTCCACAGATGGATTTTTCCCAATGTGTTTTAATTTAAAGCGGAACATCGCCCGCCCCTCCCACCTACCTCGACCCCATAGCCTTTATTTTTGGGGTTTCACTATGAGAATTATCTGCCTACGCTGGATAAAAAATTCCGAAAATATTCCTCCGGCGCTGCGGGGACCGGCGGGGTTCGGGGGGTTCGGAGGGTTCCGGGGCCATGGCGGGACCGCGCCCGGAGCCCGGGCAGGGCCGCAGCCGGAGCAGGAGCGGCAGCGCCGGGCTCCGCCCCAGCGCCCGTCCCGGAGCGGCTCCTCCCGCCCGCGGCGAGCCCGGTCCCCATGCCAGCCGCAGTCCCGCCCCAGTCCTCCGGCCCCGGGACCCGCAACGGACACGGGCCCGAAGCCCCGGTTCCATCGCCGGGGACAGCCCCGGTTGGGCCCAGCCCTGAGGGACGGGCCCGGCCCCGGTGAGAGGGGCGAGGCCGCGAGCGATGGTCCCGCCCTCTCCGCGGGCAGGGCGGGGCTCCGTGAGGCGGGGCCGGAGCTCCGTGAGGCGGTGCCCGGGGTGGGGCCGGGGGCGGTTTCAGGGGCGGGGCCGGGCCCGGCTCAGGTGCACGGGGCGGGCCTGGCTCAGGTGCGCGGGGCACCAGCGCGGCTGCGCGGGGCGGGGCCGAGGTGATTTAATCCCCGGAAATCGCCTCCCCCGCCATTTGCTCACCCGGAGCTTGGTGCTGGCGATGTGTCCGTGTCCGCCGTCCTCAGGTAGGGCGCAGGGGCTTCGGCCTCGCCTCCTGTCCCCACCTCTACCCCTCCTTCCTTCTCCCCGTGCTCCCCTGCTTTCTTTCCCTTTCCCCCTCCTCCCTCTCTTCCCCAAACCCTCCCCGCCTTTCTTCCCAAACCCCCACACTCCTTCCTTTCCTGTCGCAACCCGCTTAATCCCTTCTATTCGCACTCTCTCCCTCCTCTGACCACGTTCCTTCTCTTCCCTTCTGGCCTTTCCTTTCTCCTCCCGCTTTCCTCCGTACCCCGATCCCCCCTCCCTACCCTCCTCATCTCCTCCATGTCTCCTCTCTCCCCGTCTTTCCCTCTCTTCCCCTCTCCTTCATTCCCCCGCAGCCGCGGGGCTCGGGGCGCTGCAGAATAAAGCCCAGAGGGCCAGAGCCGGCGCCCCCGCTGTCCCTGGAGCCCCCACCCCGGGCCGGAGCCGCTGGGCGGGTCCCCCCATTGCAGTGCAAAGCACGGCCCGACACCGCCGGGGTTCCGGCTGTCCCTACATCACACTGGGGGTCCCCGGCAGGGGGGTTGGGGGATGGGTGAGCCAGGGCCCCCTCCTCAGGAGGGGATCCCGGGGGGGAGAAGGGAGGAGGGGTGTGGGGAGGGTTGGGGTGGGCAGAACGGGAGGAGCCGTTTGTCTGTCCGGTGATCTCTCTCTGTGTACACGCTGCAGAGTGACCTGACCCCCTCTGCTTCCCCTCCCCGCCCCCCTCCCCTTGACCCCCTCCTCCGGAGGGGGCCCTGCCCCTCCCAAACTCCCCCCCACCCCTCTTCCCTTCTCCTCCCTCCCCCCCCCGGGACCGCCTCCGGAGGAGGGGGCCCTACCAAACCCCCGCCCCGCTCCCCAACAATTTTTTTTTGTTTAAAAAGCAAACAAAGATAATTCAACCAAAAAAAAAAAAAAAAAAAAGCTGAACAAAGAAAAGCCATTCACACCACCACAAAAAAAAAAAAAAAAAAAAAAAAATTAAAACCCAAATAAACCCCACAAACCAAAAAAACCCCATCCCAATGTCCCAAAACTTTGTGACACCCTTCTGGTCTTCATAGAATTCCTTAAGCTGCACTGTTCATGGTAAGGCTCATGCCGCAAATCAAGGCTGTTATTGCTATTTGAGTGCCTTTGCTTTTGTTTCAGCGCAAGCAATCTGCAGTGCCTGTTCCTCTCATGGTATTTTCCAGAGAGCCTCAGAGACACTCACGTTGATTGGCAGTGCTGTAGGACAGGGCACTTGGGGACAATTGATGCCTCTTGTAGCAGCCACTCAATGCTGTTACTGAATGTGCAGTGTTCTATCAGGGCTATCATTTGCAGCAAATTGAACATACTCCCCAGTCCATTGAAAGACTCTTCCATTGTTAGAAGACTCATGTCCACTTTTTCTATTCTGTTGTTATTTTTGTATGGTTTTTGAGTTTTGCCTGGTGCCAGTGGCAGATGTATCTTGCTTCTTCTATATTTAATTATAGTTCCAGTGGAATTCTTGCTGTGAAAAAATAAGTCTGACTTGCATTCCCTCTGAAGATGTTTTGACAAGTAAAACACAACTAATTTCTGCATAGTGCTATTTACAGTGCTTCAGGCCACATTCCTTGACACAGAGATAAGAATTGGGAGACAGGATGGATACTTTAAAAGTTCTCCTTCTTCTTGATTTTGTGGTGAGTAGTTGTAGGATTCCTGTCTACGTGAGGTTCTGTGAAAACCTGGAGCTCTGACCTCAGTCATTGCTTGACCCTCAAAGCTTCAGAAGTATGAGTAAGGATACACAGATTGTACTTCCCAGAAATTCTTGTAGCAATAATATAAAGCTGTCTTGACAGTTACAAAACAGTATTTTGGGACTGTTTTTCTCTGTGGGCAAAGAACCTTTGTACCCATTTTTCCTTTTTATATTGTCAGTGTGTGCTGGTAACTTCATGGAAATGGCTTCAGGTAGCCTCATTTGTTCTTTTCACCAACTTTACAGTACAGTTGTCTCATTTAATATCCAGTTCCTTCTTTTGGTTTGTCCCTAGGTGAAGCACTTTGCTAAATGAAATTAAATTCCCATCATCTTTTAAAATTAAATTCTTTCAATCTGGTTACAAACCCCTTTCTTTCCTTCTAACTTGCTGCCCTCTGTCCCACAGTTACTCTTTCAACTCTTTGTAAGCTTTCACTGACAAACTGGGTACATCAAAGCTCAGGCCAGGCTGATGAGGTTTGGTGCAGCCGACAGGAACCTTTCCTCCTTTGCCCACTGCAGACTTGGACCTGAGGGAGCTTTTTAATTCTACTCAGAAATATTTGAGGAGCAGAAACATCCCTAAGCCTTTTTGATTGCTGCTTGTTCTGTTTAGTCAGGAGACTCCAGTCCTTGCTCTATTCTGCCTGGGATGTAAGCAATCCTAATTTCTTGTTGCGCTGTCCTCAGTTTGATTCACAGCTGATTTCTTAGGATGGCTACTGATTCAGTCAGTCCTGGGCTCATTGTTTGGGTCATTGTTTAATCTGCTGTGATGTAGCTGCTCAGGTGACATCAGCACCCTGTTTGTGGGATTTTTCCCAGTGGAGTTATGGTGACATGTAAAATATGTTTTATATAAATATGTCAAATTTGCATTTCAGCTGATGCGGCCTTCACAGCTCTTTATTGAATTAAAAGGATTTCTGTTGCTTTAAAGCAATGAAAGAACTGCCCTTTGTTTTCAATATACTATTCTGATACTTAAGCTGTACTTGCCATGTTGTAGCTGCTTAGGTGGCCACACAGAAATGACCAGGGCAGCACCTTAACATGTGCTCAATGTTCAGTACTAGCTCCATGATCCCTTTTTGCTTTTCTATGACTGGTTTTAGAAGTAGGCCTGTTTGTTCACTTTCCAGACCGCTTTCAATTATAGTGAAACAACAGCAGGCTTTTGACAAATTCTATCAAAAAGCAGATTATACCTCAATCCTTAGTATATTCCTTGAAGTGTACTAGATATTAAGGTTGGTATATTTTCCACTGAAGTCTCCCAACAAAATGAAAGTGTAGTACAAAGAGAGTAAATGCCTCTTCATGCAGCTCTAGCTGCAGGACTGAGGGATAAATGGGTGGGAAAAAAGGTGACAATTTGCCTTCAAAGGATTCATTAATCAAGAATTGCTTTTCTCCACTCTACTGAGAAAAAATCAACTTATAGTGTACCCAGGCATGCCTTTCTATTTTTATCCAAGTTGTTTTCCATCTTTCCCATCAAAATGTTCTCAGACTTATTATCATTCTTAATAATTATAGCCCCTGTTTATATCTCTGAAAGATTTTTCTATATTTCACACTTTCAATCCTATTTGTGGTTTAACCAGCTCCATCTACGATGCATTAATGAGAAGATCTACATGCTTTCTATTTGTTATAGGCAAATAAAGATTTCAGAGCTCTGTTTGTACTGTGTTTCCTCTGTCTTGCAGTATTGTTTGGTTATGACATGTACTCCCACAGTTGGTTGCCCATTTGGTAATTCCTAATATTACACAAAGGGCACATCCTGATCAGAAGGGAGATTTCTGTGTCTGTAGATGAGCTCCTCATCTGCTGTGTCTTTGAGAGGCTGGTCTTTTTTGGCTTTAAAACCTACTTTTATGGAGAGAAATTCTGCTCTTGGATAGTGCCAATGATCATCTGGTTAGGCTTGCTTTACTCCTACTACTCTTAAGGACACTTGGAATGAAAACAATTTTACTATTTACTGATGCAAAGAGTATTGTGTAGGGTGATTTAGTCTGAATAATGAACATTACTCACACACACACTTATGCTACAGTACCTAGTACTATACATAATTATTGTTAGAAAAACTATACATCATTTGATACAGTAAATTTATACATCATTTTTAACATATTCATATTGTGTTTTTTTATTGTTATGATTTTTATAAAAACTTATTTCAATAAATTTATACATAATTTGTAACTGTAAATTCTCTTTTTATAAAAAGAGAATTTACTGTTATAAAAAGAGAATTTAATTGAATGAAGAGATTGCCAGTACACTAAGCCCTAACTAAACTCTCTGAATAGAAAGCTAAGCACTGGAAAGGTGCCTTCCTTAAACTAAGGTGCTCTTGCTTTTATTGTCTGAGAATTTAGAAAAATACTCAACACTAATTACTTCAGTATCTTTTTATAGATGCAATCTACTGCAGAGTGCTTAGAGATATGAATGTTATCTTTTCTTTATTAATGCTTATTTGATTTGGAAGCCAGGGAATATATTGGAAAAAGTACTTGAAGATGTGCTTTGGAATATTGTAAAGATGAATACCCCAATGGAAGAATATTTCTGCCATACCCTGCAAGTGGTTATTATGAAACCTTGGAGTGGAATACTACCATTTTTTCTTGCAGAGGCAATATTTCATCAGTTCAGAGGTGGTGAGCAGCTGAATAAAAGCTCCTGATTGTGGATTTCAAGTTGCCTGGGTACAGAACCATGTCTGGTTATAGTTAGTATGGATTTGCTTTGCAGCTGGGATCAGAAGTGAACATTCTTTCAGGATGACAGGAATTCACCCAATCACCATGTGCTGATTTGCCTATTTTGTCTTCTCTCAGTGCCTGTTATCAACTGAGTCCTTTCTTGACAGGGCCAGGGAGACTCTCCAGCACCAAGCAGATTTCTGTGAGACTTTGATTTCAGTGAGTTTGCAGAGGTGAGACCTGGTATGGTAAGAGCCATTAGCTGCAGGCATGTGATGGGAAGCAAAAGCCCTGTTTTCCCCAATCCTTTCTCTAAAGATGGGTTGAATCTAGCATGAATCAACATGAGAAACAGTGCAAATGGAGCCAGAGGACTGGGAAGCTTTCCCCCCAGTCTGCTCAGGGAATAATGGAGTGAGGGCCAATGCGTTGGAGCTGCTGGGAGCACCTGAGAAGGTGGGGGAGAACAGCACCATGGATGGCTGATCTCCCTTCCTGGGGCTGAAAGAAAGTGGGAAAAATGTTGCTGGTGACATGGAGCACATGTCCCTTTGCTTAAATACTCCCATCTCCCACAGAGGAGAGTATCTGTGACTCTGAGATGGGACTCCTTGGGCTTTTCCTTCAATCCAGAAGGGTGGATATCCAAAGAGATGAATTGGGGGAACAGGTTTCTCCACATACAAGGGATTTTTTTTCCATCTTGCTTTAAAAAAAAAAAAACCAAAAACAGTTTGTCAGCCTTTACTCAGTTCAGCTCCATTTGCTCAAAACAGCAGCTTCCATCATTATCTCTCTTAGCTCATAATATTTATTGCCATTAGGAAATTTGATACAGGATTACCAAAGATAGCTTCATTATCAATGACAATAAATACCTATGCAAATGTAGCACCAGAGGCATGGGGGGGGGGTGTTATTATTATTTAAATTTTTTTTTTCTGTGCAAAATCTCCCTGGTTTAACAGTGAACTCTGAGGCAGATAATTTGTTTGGTAAACCATTGATTAAGAATTTTCTCTCTCTGACCAAATGAATCAGGATGTGGCACAACTGTCATCTCTGTGGAAATCCAATAGTACTTTTCATTCTTGCACACCTTTGCCTTCCCAGTGATGTGTATAATACAAGGCAGACATTTCTTTCTGAATACTTATAACACAGATGTGATATGGTTTAATCTGAGCTGCAGCCATCAAGAGGATGTAAACTCTATTTCCACTGGATGTCACTCTTAGCTTAGGTCTGTGGGAGCTTAACACTAAGGGGCTGTCTGCATCAATCTGATACCTGTTGGTTTGTTTGGATGTTTTAAAGGTGTTTATTTCACCTCATGGTTCTAAGTGTATTTTTTTAAAAAGAAAGAGTGCTAAAGATGGTAATGATGATATGTTGAGTTAGTTTTTACTTGTGTGATTCTAGCATATTTCTGAAGGGGTAATGAATTTGTGAAACTTCACAGCGTAGAGATGCACTTGGATAAAATTCTCAGAGAATGTATTCATGAGTCTATTTCAAACAATTCTCCTGTGCTTGGGAGACCTGATACTACTCTGCAATAAATTTCCTTTTTTAAATATATTTGATATCTAACCTTTCCTTATTTAGTTTCTTTGCTTTCAACTATGTTTTTTTTTGGGGGGGGGACAGGGTTTGTGATTTTTGGGATTTTAAAATGTTTTTGGTTTTCATTCTTTGGGGTTTTTTTTGTGAAGGTTTTGTTTGTTTGTTTGTTTGTTTGTGGTTTATGTTGGTTTGGTTTGGGGTTTTTTGGGGGGAGTTTTTTTGTTTGCAATTGTACTTTTCCACAGCCAAGCACAGAAGTAGCTGGCATGGAATGGACAACATTGCATTCCTTTCCACCACTTGCTTATGTAAATTCAGTATACAAGAGAGACTTGACCCTGGTAAATACACTCTCAAAAGTCATTTTGGGTCATGCCAATGAGCTAAACTGCTTATTAATTGATGTTCTGTAACGCTCTACTAGAAGCAGCAATTTAAAATATATCACACATAGGTTTTATATGTCACATATAGGTTTTGGTTGCCTATGTTTCATTAAGTTGTCACAGGGTGCTCCTGATTCTGGGATGTTTTATTTTGCACTTCTCTTCAGGGTTGCACAGAACAGCACAAAACTGCCCCTCTGTAATTACATTTCAATGACACGGCTCAGAAATGTGGCTCTTTATTTTGACAGCCACAATGTCATAATATATTGGTCACAAACAAGCTTGGAAATTAACATTCCTCTAAAGTGAGTTGTGAAGTTCATGTCTTTGATACTTAAATGTCACCTGACTTTGATTCAAAGTCAGAGCAGAGGGGATCAAATTTATATGGATGTGGTAGCCTCCCTCTCCTCCCTGTATCCAGATCACAGGAAACACTTATGTGGGCTGGAAGGGAAGTGCCATGAATGAATTTGGAAGTTCTGTTCCCTGCTGGCTTTTTCTCCCCCAGAGCTGGTGCAAGCAGCTGATGCAAGCCTAAAGAAAGATGTTAAGTGTCCCAACCTGCTTTAACTTAGTTTTTCATTTGTCAGTGACATTTCCTCTGTGTATGTCCCAAAATGCCAAATCAGGGTGTTTGTATTCCAGCCTCATCTGAGAGTTACTGAACACACAAAAGCAGGCCTAAGTTATTGCAGCTTGCACATGGCCCTTGGCAGCCCTTCCTTGGTCTTTTAGACACTGACAAGGCTGATTCCTTTTCAGTGTCTGCTAAAGGAGAGATGACTGCTCATGCAGGGGCACCACATACAGCCTCTTTGGTTTTGTGTTACTCCTATACAGACTTTGTTCCTGTTAGGAAAAATACACTTTTAATATTTATATTCAGTTTTCTTTGATATTTCTATTGAAAATGTTGGCAATAGTTATCATTAATGTATTTGATGGTAGTATCTGAGTATTTAGGAATCAAAATTACATCTCACCTAGAGTCTGAGTCATTTTTGGGAGACTATAGGTAATTGTTGCAGCAGTGTTTTCAAGCCTGGTCTTCTACTAAAAGGAGTTTTCCAGTTTAGAGGTAAAAGTACAAGGTACTTTTAAAAAAATGTTCATTTCCGTACTTGTATCTATTCATTTTCAAAGTTACATTGTAAAAAGCAGAGCATTGACATTCATTTAACTCTCCAACTTCTGCTAAATTTTTAAGTGCAAAATAAAATGTTTGTCTTGAAATAATTCTATTCTGCACAGTTTAAGCCTTCAGAGTTATACTTAGGCCGTGCATTTGAGTCATTGACTACAAATGAGAAGCTGACACAGTCTGGTCAAGCAGGCATTTACAGGTGAGAATAGACATTTGGAATATTTAGGCTTTTATGTACAAGTGGGAAAACTACCCCCTCAGGTTTCTTTCATCAGATATTTAATAAATAGAATAGGAGACCTAAACCCCTTTTCTGTGTCTATAAATAATTGACTAATTTTTAAAACTATGGGTATTCAATTTTGTCCTGAACATGTTTGTGTTAGGCACTGAAATGTGAATTAATTGGTTCAGTTGTGTGCTTAGCTCATAGTATCAGTCAGCATGATTTTCCTCTTGAAAGGCAGAACTTGGTCAATGTGATCTCCCCTGCTTTTCTCACCTTCCCTGTGCCAAAAGAGAGGGACATGAACTGAACATTGCCCATTACAGCTGTTCAGAACAGGTGTGGTACCAGTGTTTATAAAGAAAAGCTCTCAAGGGTCTATTTCTGTTGTATTCACAAGACTTGCTATGGTCATTTATGTGCACATTAAGACTTGTGAAAAAATTATTTCTTTACCTATATTACATTGAAGGCAAAATTGTGTGCAACTTATGATAAGGAAAAATTGTGTGATTTGAGGATGATCCCACAGATTGTGATTGGTATTTGTTTCCATGCTGGAATAGCATCCCTTAGTGTGTGAATCTTGTCTGAACCTTGCCTGAGGGAAGCCTGAGGACCTGACAGAGTCATGCAGGCTTGGAGCTCAGCTGGAGATAGAGAGATGCTTTCCAGTGTGATCATGTAGATCAGCTGTTCCATTGAATACTTCTGGTTTGTTAAGTTGGATTATGCTTCAGGAACAGGCTATTTAGCATTTTCTTTAGATGTGAACTGATTGGTTGTTGTTTTAAACTGGAAAAAGCTGCACCCTGTTTTCTTACATTTGGGAATACATCTTGCAGTGGTTTTGATTGCAAATTCAGATGTAGCAGTAGCAAGAAGATAAGTGGTGTCTATCATTGGAAAAAATTAGTATTTATTTGACAGTTTCTGAAGAGCAGCTGCTTCATCTAAACTAACCAGATAAAGGCCTGGAAGAGAAAGGAGGCTTAAATATAGATTTTAAAAGGTTCACAAATACATACTTCAAGGAGGGTAAACAACATATATGAAGGACTATGTCTTATCTCCTACCCTGAAAATTAATGGCAAGAATCTCCCTGAACAGCAATGAAAACTATGTTTTTCCCAATCCTCTCCTTGAATCATGCAACAATTCATAAGGAAATTCATAAGTGGCATTTGGATATTTTTAGGTAAGATGTGGATTTTCCTCCCACAGGCAGGGATCCAAACACGGATCAGGAGTGAATCTCTGCTAGTACAGGAGTTTGTTGCTAAGAATCGGACTGGAAAATATTGATCCCAAATAGTGTCCCAATTCGTGGTGGGAATGATTTTAAGAGTGAAACAGACAAGTCTAGGAGAAATGGTTTGGTTGAAGTCAGAAGAAAATATTCCTGTGAGGAAAAGCAGCTGAGTGTTGCTCCCCAGCCCTGTGCTCTTCACAGCAGGCAGAGAAAGGAGGCAGCTGCAGTGGTAGCTGGAGCATCAGGTAATTTCCTGAATTGTAGGTGGGCACAGATGATCATGGAAGCTCCAGGAACTGTGCAAGAGCCAGACACAAGGAGCGGGTGTGTTCGACACCTCAGGGAGGGAATGTAGGCACTGAATTTATTTATAGCACATGTCATCCTGGTCTGACTAGCACCACTCTTACTGACATTTTTAATGACTTCACAGGTTAAACTATTAAACTGGGTATAGGTGTCAACTTAGGAATCCTCTCCCTGGGCCAGGATTGAGATCCACGGGTTAAATGAAATCCCTGCAGTCTAGCAGGTGATAGTTGTGTGAAGAACTGGAGAAATTCCCTCTCCATGCTTGGCAAATCTAGTACAATTCACAGGAATGAATCTTATATTTTTTTGAACTGAAACAGGAAATACAGCGATACAAATCAATCTATTTCTGTTTTATTGAAACTGTCTATGATATTAAATATAGTTAAGAGCACAGGAATATGTTACTGCTAAACAACATAAGCCTATAGACACTTAAAGGAGGGCCAGGTAGAAAAAATAAAGAATAATTAATCAGACTCCTAGTTCTGCTTGTAGGTCCCTAAAGAGATGGAAGGGTAGGACATTTTGCTTTAAAAATGGTATCTACAGCACAATTCTGTGTTTTAGTGAATGAGGTACAATGGTTGGAGTCTGTTCCATGTTAAGGAGCTTGGAACCTTGCATTACAACCAGCCTGTCACTGATCCAACTTACCTTGACTCCCCTGAGGCTCTCGTGGCATTTAGGGATTCTTGTTGATCAGAGATGCCCTCTTTTATTTGTTCTTGTATTTAAAGTTTGCATTTTTATTCCTTTTTATTGCCTTTGCATGCATACATTTAGAGCCAATCTGTTTTATTTGATGATTCAATGGGAGCAGGGTTTTGGGGATTTTTATCCCACTCCTTTTTAACCAACACTTGTTGCTACAATTCAGGGTTATGATTTCTGTCTCAGAAATGCCCTAAATGTAGAACTGACTTATTTTTACTTCATTATTTCACCTCTTAAGGTACATTCAGTGTCTTACTGGGAGTCCTGAAGATTTTCTTGTCCTCAGGAAAATAATTGGCAAGCTACAAATCATTTCCTGCTGTGGGGAAGCTGACAGTGGAAAGAAGGTAAGAGGAAACAGTTTCTCTGGTTTGAAATGGATGAAAGAGCTATAAGTGACCCTGCTCTACCAATATTATTTTCTTTTTGAAGATAGGGATTTTTTTCTTCCTTAGGCTTCCAGTAAATGTGGAATTAATAAGACAAGGATGAAGCATTGCTACTGAATCAAACACTGTAAAATCAGTTTGCTCAGTTTTCTGTCCATGTTGCATTTCCATTGTTTTCTCCATAAGGAACACTTTTGTTTTTGCTTTAGTGTGTCATTTATGTTGTTGCTTTGCTTCATATGTTCTGCAGGAAGTTTCTCAGCTTTTCTCTGTAGCTCTTGACATTTAAACACTGATCATCAAAGCAGTGTTGTGGACTTAGGATGTAACTTCAGAAGTTTTAGTGTTTGCTGTTTTAGAAATGCAGAAATACCAATTGACATCAGTTCAGAAGCTTTTGGCAAAGCTGTCAACTTTTGACATTTCTAGTCACTTTTCTTCCCCCAGTTCAAAAGGAGATTGATCCTTTCTTTTTGCAGATCTCTTGTTGGTGTTTTTACAACATTATTCTCAAAGAATTCCAGGGAATGATAGTCTTGATTTGTGTGGCTCTATTTTATTCTAGATGACTCAGTGCATAAAAAGAAAGGGCCATTGTTCCTAGGCAATTGAGTCAAAAGTCTACATCATCCACCCTGTCTTCATGGTAGAAGGATCTAAACAAGTTATCAAAACAACTTAGATATGACCTATTTTTTGTTGGGTTTTGGTTTTGTTTGGGGTTGTTTGTTTGGGTTGGGGGTTTTTGGTTTTTTTGGTTGGTTGGTTGGGTTTTTTTGCTAGTTAGGCACAGGTGAAAATTTACATTCCTATCTTGTGAACCTTTTAGAAAAATATTTATTGCCCTATTGTTTTATTGTTTTTCAGACAGCAATTTTCCCATGGGCACCATGCCCTCTAACCCTTTGCTGAGTTTATCTCCAGTTTTTAACAAAAAACTATAAAACTGAAGATTTCCTGGAGGAAAAAAAAAATCAATCACTGCTTGATATATGATGCACAGTGGAAGTAAATGCTTGGATGTAAATCCTGTTTAACATTTCTCTTACATTTTGAGAAGATTATTTCTTCACTGAGCTCCTCTCTTGTACACTGAGCTGTTCTTTTCATACCTTTAACTCAAGTATTTCAGTTGTCTGCTTTGTACAGTGACTTCCCACACAATTCCATCAGCCCAGTGGAGGCAGGAGTGAGCGTGGGTCAAAGCTTGATGCAGAGGGCTGGGAGACATTTGAAACAGAGGAGAAGCCACAGTCTATACCCTCCCATGTACACAGGAACAAAATTTCTCCTCATACACAAGGAAGGCCTTTTTTGACAGTAGCTGCATTAAAAGTATGAAAAACCCCTCCGGGTTTTTCCCTGTGTTTCACCCCTTGCCCCCAAAATATTTCCTGCTGATTTTTTTTTCTTGCTGAAAGTTTCGTAAGGATTTTTAATACCAGCTTTCCAAAAGAAAATTTGTGTAGTGCATGATGTTTATCAATCAGATGTAGCAGACCTTTTCACATGAACCAAACTGATTGTGTGTAATGTAGTACTGGATGTATTATGTACTGATGGGCAGCAGGAACACTTTGAAGTTTTTGTGGTGCTAACCTGTAAATCTGGGTACAGAGAGGAACGTTTGTCATGCTGAGGGGTAAATCCAGTGTCATTGCATGGATTCTTTTACTGGGTTTAGTGGGGACTTTTTCTCCAATGATCATTTGATCTGGATTGTGAACCTGGCTCGTTGCATGAGGATATTTGTGAAATGGACATAACTTAATAGGATTTGTAAGAGCTCCCACACATGGGGAGGAGGATGTGCACCAACCTCCCTCTGGTGTAACAGCCTCTGTTCACACTTGACCTAAGGAACCTGGAAAATTGGAATTGTGAACAACAATAATCAAACTCTTTAAAAAGTTGCACCTTGAAGTTGTTGAAGTGCACTGGGTTTTGCATGAATGTTATATACACCAACAGGTTTGCAATGAGCTCCAAGAGAAACTCGCTGCCAGGAAGGTTTTGTGGATGTTCTTGTGCACAGTGATGCTGGCTGGATTATTGCTAATGCTGGAAGAAGTACAACTGAGTCAGCCTAAGTTTTCCTAGTTCACTGAACCAAGGGACATAAGGCAAGCTTGCCTTCTGACAATAGCATTACAAGCTCATTT
This sequence comes from Agelaius phoeniceus, assembly GCF_051311805.1. Classification (NCBI taxonomy): domain Eukaryota; kingdom Metazoa; phylum Chordata; class Aves; order Passeriformes; family Icteridae; genus Agelaius; species Agelaius phoeniceus. The sequence goes on along the minus strand of NC_135270.1, from coordinate 7,924,675 downwards.
TTCTCATTAAGATTTAACAGTATTTGTGTTTTCCTTGCTACTTTATTAATTAAGCAACTGTGATGGTGCTCAGGCTGCAGATCAAGTCCAGCAAACAGGAAAGAAAGTGAATCATGACTGGACTATTAACTCCAATGAGAGTCATGAGGTGTTCTAAGCCTATTTTCTGTTGGAGTTTTGGGCTTTGAAACTCATGTTGAATCAGAACAAGGCTGAACTGTAAGCTATGGCCTGATTCAGGTAATTTTGATTGCTGTATAGAAATTCCTCAATCAATGAATGCTATTACAGGTAGACAGAACAGCTGGCTTGGATCATATTGCTACATTTTCAGATGTTGCCAAAGGTGTGGATAGAAAAGCTGTAGTTAGAAGGTGCAGAGTGACTTGGAAACTGCAGGCACCCAAGAAACTCCTTGTGACAAGAACAACCTCCTTTGTCCCAGATAAGCTCAGAAGGGGCCACAGGTACAAGTAGAACTCTGCATGGAGCTGATCAGCTCCCATGTCAGTGAAGTTGAATCAGATATAAAGAGTGTGGGCACAGTCAGGTGAGTGTGGAAACCTTCCTTGAACTGGTGAGATTCATTAACTTTGGTGCTGTGATTTATGGTGCCACTGACACGAATGACACTACTGGGATCACTGAATTTACCTTTATAGGAGACCTTGTACTGAGCAATTGTAAAGAGTTACTGAAAGTTCCCTGTCTCCTACTGGTTTACAGTGTGCATAAGTAGAAAAAAAAGGTTATGCTAAACTCTTATTTTGATCTGGATTTCCATTGGTGATCCTCATGCTGCTTTGATGGCTGTGCATGTGAGCATAAATCTTTGAATGATCAGTTTTCACATAGTGTCACCTGAAATACTTTTTTAAAAAATATAAGTAGTTGAGAAGATGCTAGTTATATTTGACAGAATAAACTCCAAATGTGGATATTTTCTGATACTTTTACACATGTGAATTTAATTGTCTCTTCTTGTTCTGCTACCTGAGTTGTTCTCAGTGCTGTTTTCTCCATGCTGGTTTTACAGGACATTGAGGACTTAATTGTTAGTGTGCAGTCACTCATTTTTCATTCAATCATGTGGTCTTGGTGTGATAATGAAGGAAATGGAATGGAAGGATGGGGCCTAATATATTAAAAAAACGCTTCAGATAAAGGTTTGTTTTTCAATGTGACAATTAAAACTAATTAACCTTTAGACCAGGTTTGAATCCAGTGAGATTTAAAAGTTTCTTTAAAGAAATCACTGTAAGTTAAAAATGTGTTTTGTTAATGTAATGGTTTAATACATTTAAATTAGCTAAGTAATTTGAAAGAAAAATACTTTGCCATCACTTTGAAACTTGTTTCCATTGGTTTCTAGTGGGACTTGAATTCTTTTCCAGATATAATCTGTTTCATGAGGATGGCTTCACGTTGCAATAATCCTTCTCATTACATTTCTAGGAGTTAACTCCTTTACTTCTTAATAACACTCTTGGCAACTAGGACAGAGCAGTTTCCTGTTCCAGGAGTACTCTGCTTTTTAAAAATAGCACTAAAGCCCTGTGAAGTTTGCCTAGGGGCTCTTCTTGATGACTAAACTGAGGGTTATCAAATACCTGCAATGTTTCCAACATGCAGAAGAGATCTCAGAATCTCTGGGTTTGTTTGCATTTCCTGGTCCCAGTTTGGCTGCATCTATACCCAGATCTGGCATTTCTGATGCATTATTACCTAGATAATCCCAGTCTTTTGTGCTGCTACGGTGCAGTTACACAAATGCTGTTGGCCTCTACTCTCCAGAAATTCCCCAGTACTCTCCTTCAATTATCTGTGGAATTAATCTCTTTTTCATGTAATTTCCACATTCCTACCTGTGAAGCCCAGTTGTTCTTTCATTTCTGCCGTCTGTCCCTCTTCTCCCCTGTGGCATTTTTCCATGCCATGCTCAGCAGATTTCCATGTCCCTGCAGCCCTAGTAGGTATTTAAGACAAACTCTGTCCTTCTGCCATGCCTTTTCCCAGGTGGAAGAGCTTCTCTGGGCAAGAGCAGGTTCTTGGATCATTCCAAATGTCTATAAAAGGCTTTTCCCTTGCCCAGCAACCCAGAGAAGTGAAATAAAACTGCCATGGCAGGACACTGAGCACTGAAACTGAACTGAAAGGTTCTCCAATACTTCATCACTGCAGTTTAGTTATTTTCAGAAAAAGCTTAAATATTTTGTGACTCGTGGGCTTCCTGATGTCTCAAAAGTTGTGCTGTCATTTCTACAGAGACAGAGATTCTTTTTCCAAGGTAGCATCAATAGGTTTCCCAGGCTAACATAACGATTCTCTTTGGTATCCACAAGGATTAGAAGTGGTCTTTCAGAATAGCAGGTGAGAGAAGGATCAGTTATATTACTGATCAGATGAACTGGATAGAATAAAGACACATTAATATTTAGAAGTCAAAAACATTATGTAAATATTAATAGTAATAATAGTTAATATTAATACTTTTAGTTAATAGTTAATGGTAATAGTTTAATAGTTAATAGTAATAATAATCAGTAATTTTAGTTTAATAGTTAGTAGTAATACTTTTACTCACATAATATCCTTTTTAGTATCTTCAAAGGAAGCAAGAGGAGTTTTCTTTAAATTATCTCACTTGGAAAGTTTTTTTCTCTTAGGCACAGCCTCTGGGGTTTATGGGCACAGAAGGGAATTTCTAGCAGGAGCTGAGGCGTTTCCTTTGCTCTGCCCAGCCCCAGCAGGGCTGTGGGAGGCAGAGGATGTGGGAGCAGGAGCTTTGCCCCCTGCCCCGGGGGAGTCTCTGCTGTCCCAGCCCCAGCAGAGCAAACCTTTGTGCTTTCACATCCCGTTCCAAGGAGCTGCCCAGGCAGGAACGGGGATGGGCGCGGAGCAGGGACGGTGCCAGGCACAGGGGCACATCCAGAGGTGCCACCAGCCCGTCCCTGCTGCCCAGGCTGGCATGAGCAGGCTGGTGACTGTCCCTGGGTTTGCTCTGCAGGGTGAGGAAGCCAACCCTGGCGAGGAGGAAGATGAAGAGGTGTGGGAGGATGGAGACAGCAGTCCCCAAAGGCTGGGGAAGGCCCAGCTCCAGGTAGGAGATGCTGCCTTCCAAGGAGAGGGACTGGTCTGTCCCACTGGAATTTGGGCTGGGAGGCCAATGGAACAAAGGGGTTGATTCCATTTGCGTACGTGGGCCAGGGTGTGTTTGAAACAGCCCAAGGTAGCAGAGAGCTGGAGTCATTTCCTAGCAGGGAACTTTATTTGGAAGCTGCATTCCAAACTCTTGTCCACATTTATGTTATCTCCCACATGGAGATGCCTAAGGAAGGTGGGGTGTTTCTAACAAGAGAACATCCCAATTCATCTGTGGCAGAGGGCTTAAACTTAAAGTGTGAGTGGAGCTGCCTTTAGGACACTTCAAATTCCTTAGTATATGAATGGAATTTAAATTAAATATCCAAATCCTGACAAGCTTGTGTGAACTCCAGAGCCTCTGCAAATGTTTTACAGCCTGGGAGGGAGACAAGAGTCTGGAGTCTCTCCCCAAAAACTGGCTGCTGTTTGTTTGACCAGGCATAGGAATGACTCTGTATTCCCTGGGGCTGTCCTTATGGAGAAGGGTTTATTTATGTGCCCTGGGTTTATTCAGGGTATCTTCACCATGATGGAAACTGATTTCATTGAAATGCCAGAGGTGCCCAATGCTTTCCCCAGCCAGAGCTCAGAACCAGCCCTGTGGGAAGGGGTTTAATGCCCATTTTCCCAATCCTTCCAGGCAGCAGCACTGGAGCACTTGAGCCAAACATGGCCAAGGAGGCAAATCCAGGGATTGGACAGTGGGAGTTTGCACTGCTCCTGGAATCCCAGACCTGGAGCTGTGCTTCAGAGAGCCCAGGAGCTGCTGCCTCACTCAAACCTCATTTAAAGCTCAGCATCCTCCCTGCTCCCTTGGGAATTATTGCTGCTCCCTTAGCTGCTCTTCCTTAGTACTATCCTTATTGTGTTATTGTTATTGATGTTATTGTTACTATTATTGTAAACTCCCACTCCCTGTCTCTTCCATAGCCCTGTGCTTCCCAGAGGTGGTGCTTTAGGAAACCCCTCCAGCCTGGGAAGGGCTTTTTGCTCCAGACACGTTCCCAGTGCCCAGGAGCAGCAGGACCTGTGCTGCTCCCAGCAGGTGAGGCACAGGTGCCTTTCCTTCCTTCCCTGCTGCACTTTGGCTTTTTGAGGGGTCTCTGGGGGTCTGAGGGAGAAGTTCTTTGTCACTCCAGGGCAGAATTAGCCCTGGTCCCACTAAAAGCAGGAGAATCCATTATATCCTTGGTTTTAGATACACATTAGATGTTTTCTCTCTGTTGCTGACACCGTGTGGTGAAGCAGCAGCTCCCAACCTTGTCAGTGCTGCTCCCTGGAATAGTTTTTATCGGTAGAAGCATGAATTCCCTGCTGGAATCCAGTCACAGCCCCCAGACCAATGTGCAGTTGAAGATCTTACACCCTGATCAGGACAATTTCCTGTCTCTAGACATGGAAAATGGGGGAAAACTCAGGCTGGAGTGGAGCCAGAATGCAGAATGGGGGAGTGAGGCAGCGTGCTCAGCCCAGGCTGGGGTTGGCACAGGGGCTGTTCCCTGTTGGATGACACCCACGTGGAACAGATCCTTCTCTTCCTTTGTCCAAAGTCCAATGGCAAAGGATTGAATAACTCACAAGTGGGGCCTGGAATGAAAATGGTTGTGTTAAAATTAGGTAAAGAATGTGATAAGAAAAAATGGGCATCCTTTTTATGTCTTAAAATAGTAGGGAATAAAATGATGACAAGGAGCACTTTTATTTGGTGTCACCTTTCCTTTTTTATGGATATAATCCCATAGTGAACAATCAGAACAGAAGGAGGAAAGCCAGGACCTAATTTCCATTTTCTCCTCTCTTTCAGGACAGGAAAAACCACTTAACTCATCCCGTTTTTGCCCAGAGCTTTGGAGTTTGAGCAGCCAAACCCAATGGGCTCCAGCTGCACTGGAGGGTCCCTGGTCCTGCCCATGGTGTGGGGTGAGTCCCCAGCTGTCCCCAGAGTGTCACAAACCCAGAGGGCTCTGCCCTGGTCCCAGGCTGTCCCTGCCCTGCTCCCTGCAGTCCCCAACGCCTGAGAGACAGAGAGAGCCCTGTCCCAAGGGACCTTTGTCACTTTGTCAGGAATGTGGTGGCAGCCCCGGGAGCAGCTGGGAGCTGGGGCAGTGTCTGGCACTGATCCAGGGCAGGGCAGTGCTTCCCTTGGGGGGGTTGGCCCCCCACGCTGAGCTCAGGCAGGATCAGGGTCACAGATGCTGCATTTTGTGCCCCTGAGAGTTTCTGTCCCCCCTGGGGATTTCCTGCCGGGATGGGGCAGCGCAGGAGCAGAATTGAACCTGCAGCTCCCGTGGCCATTGCTGGCCTTGGTCTCTCTGCTGTGCCATCAGACCGTGGCAATTTGCTACTGCCACTGCCACCCCCCTGGGGGCTGTGTCCTCCTGGCAGCCCTTCCCAGCCCCAACAGGAGCTCCAGTGGTGCCTCTGTGCCTGTTGGCAGTGTTTGCTGGCAATGTGCCTCACCCCTGGCAGGATCCTTTTGTTCCAGAGCAGGCAGACTCCAGAGCTTTTGGGCTTCTCAGCTGCAGGGCTGGATTGCAGAAGTCCCTGCAAAGAAGAATAACAATGAGGTTTGTCCAGGTGGTGCTTTCAGAGCCCACCTGACAGTCTGTGCTTTGTGCTGGAGGTTATTGTGCATTGGCACTGCAGGGAATGAATGTCCCCTTCCCAATTCAGCCCAGCAGATCCCAAAGGCTCTTACAGGAATATTTATCCTTTACTTCCCTGTGTGATAACTTCATCTCCACCTGCCGTGAGCCATTCCTTGAGTTCTCCTGGAGAAAACCTCACAGCAGAGGAGTTTGCAAAGAGCCCAGAGCTGTGCTTGGAGCAGAGAGAGCTGAGAGCTGTGTCTGCCTGCGCTGCCCCAGCCTGGCAACATCCACATGGAACAGCCTGGGCAGATGGGATTAGATGGAGCAAAATCCCTTCATGCAAGAGGTTTTCTCCTGTGCAGATCAGGCACGGGGCAGGCAGTGAACTTTGGAAATCAGCTGATTTCCCCAGAAAGCATCACTCCCATCAGCATCAATGACAGGACCTGTGCCCACTGCTCAGGAGTCACCCAGCCAAAATCAAGGGCAAAGCTTGGTTTGGGTCTGAGAACTTGAAATAACTTGGAAAGAGAAGAAATGACCTTTTTCTTCTTCCTTCCTTTCAGATGCTGGAATTGCCTCTGTGGATGTGCACTGAGCCCTCGCTGCAGGGAACTGCCAGGCCTTAATGGTGGTGAGCTCATGTTCTTCTCACTGGGGAATTGGAAATAATTATTAATTAGTAATTGCAGAAATGTTGTCTGAAACCTTTCCCCTTTGCTGGTAGATCTTCTCATTGTGGCTTTGAATTTACAGAATTCCCTGCTGTCCTTTGCCCTGCCTGAATTCCTTGCAGCTCCTAACTGGGAAGACCTGGGATAACTCAGAGGGGACAGAGGTGACATTTTTAGCTGAAAACCTGGGGCAGTTGAGAGGGGACACAAGAACTGTTTGTGTAGGAAAATGTGAGGGGATGTCAAGGGGAGCAAGGTGGCATTTTGAGGGGAAAGCTGAGGTGATGTTCAGGGGAGAGAATGCAAATTTCAGAGTAGAAAAGAGCTAATCAATATTGTACAGGAAGGAAAATTTTGGGGGTAAAACTCCATGTAATCTGTAGGGGACAGAATGAAGATATTGGAGTAAAAATGAGGTACTCAGTAGCAGACAAGGAAAATTTTGGAGGCAAAACTTGACAAAATCTCAAGAATAGAGAATGAACATACGGAGGGAAAAATGAGGTGATGAGTACTGAGCATACAGTTGGGAAAATTCGGGGGCTAAATCTTGACAAAAGCTAAAGAAAGTAAATAATGTTGAAGGAAAAATGAGGGAATCAGTAGGGGACAGGTAGGGGAATTTTGGGGGGAAAAACTTGAAATAATCTAAAGGTTGAAAATTAATATTTTCAGGCAAAAATGAGGTAATAAGTTATGGACAGTTACAGAAAATTTTGGGAGTAAAACCTGAGTAAATCCCAAGGGAGAGAGTGAACACTGACATAAACTGAGGCAGTCACTGGGGGCAGGCAAGTAAATTTTGGGGGTAAAACTTGGGAAGATCTGCAGGGCAGAGAATGAACATCTTGAGGGAGAAATGATCAGAAGTCAACATTAGGTAGAATTTGGGGGGCAAACCCTGAGGTAATTATGTAGGAACAATAAGTGATTTTGGGGAAAAAATCTGACATAATTTGCAGGGGACAGAATGAACATTTTGGGAGTAAGAGACATAACCTGTGTGGTTTTGGTTTTAAAATCTAGTTGGTAAATAGGGGACAAAATGGACATTTTGTAATAAAATCTGAGTTAATCTGTAGAGGAAACAATGAATATTTTGAGGTGAAAAGGAGGTAATCAGTACTGGGCAGGTAGGGAAAAGTGAGGGCTAAAATGTGAGATTATCTCTAGGAGAGAGCAGGGACATCCTGAGGTAAACTGAGGGAATTGCTGTGGACAGGTGGGTAAATCTGGGGATAAAACTTGAGGAAATCTCCATGAGAGAAAATTAATATTTTAAGGTAAAAATGAGGTACTTAGTGGTGGAGAAGTAGGGAAAATTTTGGGGTAAAATCTGAGGTGATTGGTAGCAGAGAGGATGCACTTGATGGGGTAAACTGAGGTAACCAGTTATGGACAGGTAGGGAAATTATTGGAAGGGAAAATTGAAAGCATCTGTAGGGTAAAGAATGAAAATATTGAGGTGGAAATGAGGAAATAGGGAGTGGACAGGTAGGGAAAATAATGGGAATAAAGCTTGTGGTAATCCCCAAATTAGAGAAAGAATGTTTTCTTGTAAAAAGTGAGGAAATCAGAAGGGGACAGACAGGGAAAATTTGGGGGAGAAATCTCAGATAATCTCAAGGTGAGGGAAGGACTGTTTAGAGGTAACCTCTGGACTCTCTGTGTCCTCCTTCCCTGGCAGCAGCTGGTAGGGAAGGGAGAAGAGGCCTCAGGCTGGAGAGGGGCAGGAGAAAGGCCCTGTGGGCAGAGGAAGCCCCTGGTGTCACCAGGGCACCCATGGGGAACAGAATGGACACTCTGGGAGTAAATGGAGGTGATTGGATTGTCCCTTTGGGGGATGCTGGCATTTAGATTATTCCATCCATTTGGCTGCTGAAATTTCCCAGCCCAGGGGCTTTGGCTGGCAGGGCAGCACAAAGATTGCTCCCTGTGTGGTGCCCAGATTTGGGGTTCATCTTTGCAGTTTAGATGAATTAAGAGCTATAGCCCTGAATTCTCTGCTGGAATAACCTCCCAGTGCCTCATACAGCATGGATATCCATGGATATCCTCATGCAGCAGGGATATTCCCACACAGAGCTGCCTATCTGACACCAGCTGTGCCAGGAACCAGCAGAGGCTCCAAGGAAGCTCAGTGGGATCAGGACAAGGACAGGTTGATACTCGATAGCATTTGCTATTTTTAACCCTTGGCTATTTATTCATCCCCCAGCCCCACCCATGTTCCCGGGGGCACTTGCAGAGTTCCCTGGAATTCCGTGGACTCAGTCGCCTCCGACCATCAAGACTCTGAGGACTTCTACCCTGGCTCAGGCAATATGGAGCATGCCCACTCTTCAGTTTGAACTGTGTTGTGTACTCCCATTTTCTTTTTTTTTAAAACAAAAAAGGGGGAGATGTTGCTGTTCGTTTTGGGTTTGTCCTGTTCTCCCCCCATTGTCATGTTGAAGGGTCCTGTCCTGATTCAGTTAAATGTCAATCTCCAAACCCCTCCCCAGTTTCCATAGTTGCGGTATGTATCCTTTTAGTTCTCCATCCCCGGTTGCCTGCCTGTCACTCGGCACCCCTGCCTCTTTTTCCAGAAACTTCTGGCCAGGGTGTCAGGTGATTGGCTCAGGGACCAGGGCCCCTCCCTTAGTTATGTATGATTGGTTTTGTCATTATGTCAATCTTCAATGTATCCTTCCCTTCTTGCTCCTGATTTTTTACCACCCTCCCCTCCCACTTTCCTTATAAAACCAAGGTTTTCCCCTCCTTGGTACTCTCAGCCTCGGGATTTGTTGGGGGTGTTTGGTCCCTCTGGGGCCTAATAAACCCAATTGCACCAAGAGACTGAGAGACGCCTCTTCTTTCTCCCGCGGGTTGGAGTTTCTGCGGCCAATGTCCACAAGGCAGTTTATTGCCTTAGGCATGGTACCTGACTTTGAGTTGGGGAAGCACCCCATCGGCTGGAGACGGGCTGGTCACCTAGCCTGGGCGTGCTCTACTGGCCACACCGCTCCACAAAACCACAGAGTAATATTCCTGTTGTTAAAAATTTTATCACTGAAACATGAATCAATAGATTATCACTGGACTGTTTCAATCAAATTAATTATGAGTACTGACAAAGGGAACTGTTCTGGAAGAGTAGTTGATGACAATCCTATCACTGTCTGGGCCTGCTTTTTTATTTGTTTTAGAACCAGCCAGTGTTAGGAATCCACACAGGTAAAGTTTCAAATCCAGCTGCTCACACAGCATGCAGTCATGGTCACTGCACTTGATTCAACATATTAACACAGTGAGGAGCATAACTGTGTGTCAAGACTTCCTTGTGAGAGAAAAGCAATAGAAAGAATTACAGAATCCCATGCTCTAAAAATAATGAATGACACTAACAAGAAAAAAATTAGTGTAAGAATACAGGAGACATGTGAACTGGGTTTCTCAAAATGTAAAAAAAGTGCCCATGAAGCAGCACAGGAGACTGACCATGCTTCAGGAAAGGACTGTATTAAAGTTGCTGGTCTTTGGAGAAGGAAGATCTCCTTGTATGGTTCAGTAGCATGTACCCCAGTAAAACAATAGCAATAATCAATTATCCACTACCTGATAAGACTGCTAAAAGGATCAGTGTTAAGAAAGATTGATTAAAGCACATGCTGCAACTGCTGTTAACTCGAAAACATATGCAGTTGCACTGTATTAGAGAATATGAGCCCCAATTTAGCAGCAAAGCAGGCTCCTGAAAATTAATTCAAAACAAAGATTATCAGATGTTTACAAAAGGCATTATAGCAGAGGAAGGGAAAAAAGATTTTAAACAGAGTTCTGGGGCATGCAGATAGAAAAACAATGATAACACAGACCATTATCATTTATTAAGGGCTGTAGTATGGAGATACTAAAACACAGTCAGAAATATTTAAAACTAACATGGATGTTTATAAATACAAGGTAAAAGAGAAATACTCTTCCTGTTTCAGCTTTCATTTGAGCATGACAGGAAATGTATTGGGAGTGTTGTGTTGTGTTATTATGCTCTCCCGGTTTAAGCTGGAATGTTCTGTTACCCCCTTTTTCTATATAATGGTTCTGTCTGGAATTCCCCCTCTTTCCCAGTTATCTGCCCATCACCTGTTACCCTGGAAACTCGCGCCCTTTCTGTCACCCCACAAATGCTCCCCTTTTATCCAGAAACTTCGGTGCTATACATGGAATTATTGGGCCGGGGACCGGGGTCCCACCTTTGAGCTCTCTCGGTTGGTTACCCGTCTTGTCACTCTGAGAAAGCCCGCGCTCAACCGTGGGCCCCCATTCGCTGCCTGTCTGAGCTCTCCCCCTCCCGTCTCTCCTATATAACACGGGTATTCCCTCCCGCCGCCGCCCTTCGGTCCGGCGGCTTCCCCTGGGTGTTACTCCGCGTTCTGGAATAAAACCTGGACTGGCCCCGGTCGGGGGGACGCTCTCCCATTCCCTGTCTGTGGTGCCGTGCCTTTTTGCCCGCCTCTGGCAGAGCTGAACGCCGATCCGGCGCGCCACTGTCGACGGAGCGGCTCCCGCCCGCCGAGCCGAGAAACCGCGCACTCCTCCCGCTCCGTCTGCTGGCAGGCGGGGACGGCGGCGCAGGCGGGACTTTTAAAGCCACGGCTACCACATGGGAGGATATCAATTTTACAACTAGAAACAGAGGCAGGCCAAGGCAAAGTTAGCTGATGAAGATGGTGCCTCGCTGGCTAATGATTGATAACAGCAGCAATTACTGACAGTTCTAAAAAATGTCATTCCATTTTAGTTCTCAATGTGTCAGACTCAGGAAAATTAAACAGACGTATTACTGAAAGGTCAACTTTTATGAAACTTTTCCTCAAAAGTTTTATTGAAGAGATTAAATAAACCTACTCCATTAACTTGAATCATAAAAGTTTTAGGGGAACATCAGACAAAAATGGACTAAGAACTATTGCACTTAGAGACACTAAGAGACATAAGGCTTTGCCTCTATTTCCAAAGATCGCTTGGAAATCAAAATGTAAATGGCCTTGAATATTCATATAATTCAAGACTTTTACCAACACACATAGACGTGCTTTAAACTGAAAATGAAGTAGCATCCTTTGCCTTAATTCATGTAGGAATGGTTCAGGAAAGCCAGTGCTACCCCTCCTATGTAATGTCACATTGACTCCTCTAATGCACCCTTTGGAACAGATAGGGCAGGGGATGAGTGAATTCAGAGCCAGAACCAGTCCACTATACTGGCAAGTCTTGGTACTGTATCTTCTTCAGTAACCCACAGAATAGCATGGAGGAAAATATGATCACTGACTCCTTATGCAACTGACTGGTTTTAAAAGCCCAGCCAAAAAGTGCTGTCTGTTTTATCTTAGCTCATTTCTTGATCCATGCACAGTTTAAAAGTGTGAAGCCCAGACTATGTCTCTGAGAAGCTGTATATGATTGTGCTGTAGAACAGTGAGAAAACTGAGGTTTGATAAAAAAAAAAAAAAATGAAGACTTGTCACCATCATATTTTCTGAAAAATCTTTGTTCAGGATTTTTTGCCTTGGAAGCTGAGAAGCCTCAGAGAAAAAGGAAAACAATAATTATCTGATTTGCTTCTCCTGTGTTTTGCTGCTTTGGGATATGGCTGGAGATTGTTTATCCACCAGGTGAATTGTTTTGACTTAATGACCAATCATGGTCAGGCTGTGTCGGGACTCTGAAATAGTCACAAGTTTTCATTATTATCTTTTAGCCTTCTGTAAGTATCCTTTCTGTATTCTTTAGTATAGTATTCTTTAATATAATATAATATCATAAAAAATAAATTAGCCTTCTAAGAACTTGGAGTCAGATTCATTTCCTTCTTTCATCTGGAGACCCTGAAAATACCACAAAGATTAGATTTAAAGTTCTAGATTGGGGCAAAAAACAACAGGAGCTCTTGAAAAATAGACCTACTATTAACATACCTGCAGTATGTTAACAAAGCACAGTTTCTTTACCAGATTATACAAATATCACTTTCTCTACAATACATTGGGCTATCAACAAGTACCTGTCTGCTCATCTTTTATGTTCAAAGATAAGGATAAGCAGTAATCTCAAGCATTTGACAGGTACACCAATATTGGTTATTTTAGCAGACTGACTTACCTGAAGATACAACTCAAAGGAAACCACCTAAAAGTACAGGATAAGTAATGAATTCAGCAATCAGGAAAAATCTTCAACACTTAACACAGTAAGACTCGAGGATTTCAAAATTTCAGAAATTATCCAATTAATAACTACCATGGTATCTTTTTGACTCTTTTCACATTTGAACTGGTGTGAAACAGTAGAACTTTTAAAATGAAAGAAACAAAAAATTACAAATGAGACTCTTCCTCATATATTACACAATTGAATGGATATCCAAGGGGGAATAGTTAGAAGGCCCAACTAGTTTGTCTTCTGCTAAACAATACCATTTACAATTAATGAAAAGAACTGTATTACGGACAGTAGCAATGATCTTAAGAAAAGAGATTTGACTCTTATTAGAGATACATAGCTCCTGTAATGTATTCAGCCAACTGACAGCAAAGGAGAATTAAAATTCTGAGAGGCAGTCACTGAAAAGATGTTCAAATGGCAAATTGGCTCTACAGATACTACAGAATTATGTAGTAATGCTGGCCTCTTTGTGTTACACTTTGGCTTTCCTACCTGAAGTCAGAGGTAAAGAGCAAAAGAAGAAATTTTATTGATGGTACTGTTAGGCCTCTTTGAAAGGAGATGAATCACCTTGCATTTTGAGGGCTTTTAGGTATTTCCCTGAAATTTTAAATTAGCATTTTAATATTACATTTTTCTCATTTACTGCTTCTATTCTTTTTCACTCCATTCCTCACAGACTCTGCTTCTTTCTGTTTAGAATCTGTACATAAATTATTAGGTTATATTGATTTCATTCTGTTATTCATACTTCTGATCTTAAAGTACTGATTTTTAGATTTTTTTTTTTTTTTAATTTGCCACCTTACTTTTTGCTCAGTGTTTCCAATTCTGTTTGATGTGGCTGAGGGTGCCTGTGTGTTTAATGACTCCTGCTGCTCTGAGATGCTTATCATGTTTGCAGAGCTCTCACAACTGATCTGTATGCCCAGGCTGAGCTCTGTACAGGATGGACAAGCCAGCTGGGGCAGCCCTGACAACTCTGCCTAAGGGTCCCCCCTGGGTGGGGAAATAAGTGCTGCATTAGTCAGACAGGATCTGGGATAGGTTTCAGCTGTGGCTAGGGACTCGGGAAAGGCTGGAAACCATGCAGGCCTTGTACGTCACACGGTTGTGTGGAGAAATTGCCAAAATGAGAAGGAAACTGAAGGGCTGAGGCAAGCAAGAGCTTCCACTGTCACCAAGATATTTTCTGAAAAATCCCTTCACCAGGATTTCTTCTCCTGGGAAGCCGGGAAGCTTCAGCTTCTCCCTGTTTTGCTGCTTTGGAATGTGATTTGGAGAATTGTTTACCCAGCATGTGAATTGTTTTAACTTAATGAGCAATCCCAGTCCAGCTGTGTTGGAACTCTGGTCAGTCACGGGTTCTTATTATTCATTCTTGTCTAGCCTTCTGTCTGTATCCTTTCTCTTTCTTTACTATAGTTTTAGTATATCATTTTCTTTTAATAAAATATCATAATAAATAAGCCTTCTGAGAACTTGGAGTCAAATTCTGATCTCTCACCTTGTCCTGGGGACCTCACATCACCACAATACTTCCACTCCTCAGTTTTATTAGAACGAGAAACAAGACTTGTATTGAGCAGTACTGGATCAAATCTGACATCAACCATCATCAGAATTAATTTATCTCCTGTGCTGCCTTCTAGCATGTATCAGCATTTTGACATCCACGGGGATACAGGCCAGCACAGGCCAGACAGCAGCTCCTTAAAGCTGTGTTAGGAGATGGAATCAGCCAGTGCACAGCCCCAAGGCACTGGGAAAACCTGTCTGTTTGGGTAGGGTAAGTCGTTGCAGAAACACCTTAGTCACCTTCCTTTTGCTCTATGACCATCCAACAGGCTTCCCTGAGTTAGACAGCCCTACACACCTTCATCTTGCTTGCTCTTAGAAATGCTATTTTTCTCCTTGTCTCTAATCTCCATAGAAAATGGCAATTTTTTTTTCCTAATTTCTGGTTAGAAGTGCTACCTGTAAACCTATGACTAACCACTCTGTAAGATAGAGGCCTTTGCAGCTTCATGTCTCTGCTCTTTCATGGGACAAGGAGAATGGGACTGATGGCAAAAAAGGTGAAATTTGGAAGCTGCATGAGGTTTTGGAGGATGAAAACCTTCAGCCAAGGCATTGGAGCTAAATTGCAGTTTACTCAAGAAAGTGAGCTGAAAAGACATACGTAGCTTGATAAATTGATATCCAAGGAGCCAACATGGAAAGGATGCTTCCTTCTTTTATGTTGTTCATAGGAGTGCTATATATGTGCACTGCAATAAATGGAAGTTTTGAAGACCAAACATAGTCTGTATCAAACATACAGAATTTGACAGTCATTTATAACAGCAATGTGAAATATGTTCTTAAAGCTCATATTTTAACTATTGCTATAGCTATCATCTCCTCCTGGAGAATGGTAAAAACAGCAGAGAAGAACAGGATCACTCAGTACTGTCCTTATGAATAGACAATCACTTGTATAATTATTTCTGTTATTATCACCAGCCTGCCAGCTACCTAAGTTGTGCTTGAATATTGCAAAAAGTAACTTACTAAAATGCCTACTGAGGGGTTTACCTTTTTCAAGAATTTTTTACCAAAAAGCTGATCTCTTTATATAATTTAATACACTTTGTAATAAAATGTGTAATCAAGGACAGATTAAAACGGGCATTTATGAGAGATTTATAAGTCATTAAAAGCTGCGTACAAGAAATTGTGGTTAAAAAATTTACTTGTGACGACAGAATTTTGTGTGTATCTCTTATGTAACTATAAGTTTTTCATTCTCTTTTACTTTTATGGAATCTTTATCATTCAGTTCTGCTTTACTGTCTAAGGTATTAATGCACACTGAACTAAACTGATTTTGTTAATATTTTTGCTAGAGCTACTGAGCTCCCTGCATCCTTTCAATGCTCTAAATTTTACATGTCAGTGACTCACTCTATAATCCTCTGTGTTAAAAAATACTGTATTTGACTTTATTCAAACTAGCTATCAGGTTGGGATAATCAACAGACAACAGATAAAAAACCAAAATGAAGCATTAGGTGCTAGCATCCCTATTGTCACAGGAGAAAAAGCCATCACCACCAGAGGGCACTGAATCCTGAGAAACCAAACTGACTAGAAAAGGACGAGCGAAAATCGTGATTTCACCAGAACGACACGGGAATTTAGTAAGATGATGCAATTTCTTATCTTAACATTGCAATTTAAGAGCCAGAGTGGCCTTCTCCCAACCCCGCCCTATTCCGTAATCTGTTCTGTGAGTGTACCTACATCCGTGCACAACTCATCACAGTTAAACACCAAACTCCACTTATGTTTAGGAGCAGTTTAGCAAAACCAATGGAACTACGTGCATGGTGACATGCCGAGAGGGTAATATCAAGCCTCACACTTGATACTTTTTACTGGGCTGATTTTGTACATATTCAACCATCCTTAAGAATCTCTCTACCAGCAACAAAGAGATTAATTCTCTCGACTCCCCAAAACACATCAAAGCATTTTTTTTCTTGTAGGGTTGGGGTTTTTTTGTTTGTTTTGGTTTTTTTGGTTTGTTTTGTTGCTTGTTTGTCACAGACATATTTTCTGAAAAATCCTTTCCTTAGGATTTTTCTCCTGAGAGGCTGAGAGGCCTCAGGAACAAAATGTAAACAATGGTTATCTGCTGCTGTGGAATGCAACAGGTGGATCTGTGATTGGTCTCATGTGGTTGTTTCTAATTAATGGCCAATCACAGTCAGCCGGCTCAGACTTTCTGTCCGAGCCACAAGCCTTTGTTAGGATTCTTTCTTTTTCTATTCTTAGCTAGCCTTCTGATGAAATCCTTTCTTCTATTCTTTTAGTATAATTTTAATATAATATATATCATAAAATAATAAATCAGCCTTCTGAAACATGGAGTCAGATCCTCGTCTCTTCCCTTATCCTCGGATCCCTGTGAACACACACTTGTTTGGGAGTTTGGGGTTTATTTGGGAGTTTGGGGGTTTTGGGTGTTTTTTGTTTGTTTTGTTATGTTTTGGGGGTTTTTCTGGGTTTGTTTTTTTGGGAGAGTTGTGGGGTTTTTTCGGAGGGTTGTTTGGTTTTGGCGGTTTTTATTGTTGGGGGTTTTTGAGCGGTGTGGGCGGTTCGGGCTGATGGGAGTTTTGGGGCATGGAAGGTGTGATGGTTTCTTTGAACCACCGCTTTAAGAAGGCTCTGATGGCAGCTGTAAACCGGGCAATCCAGTTAAGGGAGTGTAACTGCGAGATTCCAGAACCAAAACATCTGCCTGTTCCCAAAGGGGGTCCCGGCTGCGTTCAGCTCTCCCGATCCTCGGCAGCCCCCCCAGAGCGAGCGCTGCCCTCGGCCAGCACGGCCGGGCTGCCCTGGTGCCACGCCCAGGCGCTTTCCTTCCCCTGGGGACACCGCAAACCGAGCCCTCGGTTTTACTTCTGCTATTGTTCCGGGCGTACAACTCTGGCCAAGAAAAACAGTTTCTGTAAAGGCATCTGTTTGTTTAGACACAGTAAGTGTTTATGGGTGTCTGCGCTGCGTTCTGCGATTTCAGCTGACTGGAAAGTGATGGCTTAGAAAAAAAATGTAGTGACTAATGATGAACTTTTTGCACACTTAGTAAAGTTTTTGCTTCCCTTGAGAAGCGTTGGCACTCTGCCGCGTCCCACCACAGTTCTTTGTGACACTCCCTTTCCGTTTCCTGAGGGATTTAGGGCGGTGCGGTAGCAGGAGCAAAGAATCAGCTGTCTCTCGATACACAAATTCACATGCCCATCAGCAAGCCTTGCTGTGCTTCTCCATACACGAATTCAGATACCCATCAGCAAGCCTTGCTGTGCTTCCCCATTCACGAATTCAGATGCCTCACAGGGAAAGGACTCCTCTCCCTGAGAAATGGAAGAAAATCTTGGTGATGAACCAACCAAAACCCCGTCTGCCTGTGCTGTCGGTGGGAAGGAGGGAGGGGTTGGGAGGGAAGAAAAGGTGTTTGACGGGCTTATTTTGCTTCTCATTATCCTTCTCTGTTTTGTTAATAATAAATGGACTTTGTTCCTCTAAGTTGAGGCTGTTTTGCCCTTGGAGTATTTTCTCCTGGTCCTTACCTCAACTCATGAACCCTTCATTAAATTTTTTTTCTCTCCTCTGCCTAGCTATGGCAGCAGAGGGCAAGTGAGCAACCTTGGTGGGTGCCTGGCATTTGGCCAGCATCAAACCATGAGAGTTTCTTCGTGGAGAATGTGGGCATTGATTCTGCTACCTCTCACAAAAAAACTCAGGTTATATTTTCACAGATGCTTCAGTGCCAAAAGTTTCAGATAATCCTCTAAGTAGAATTTTTAAAGTTGGCATCTCAGGTTGTATGTTAAGATTTCTTTTGAACGGCCTTGGGCTATCTACCTGAGACAACAATAGACACTGAGATATCTTGAAATCTTTGAAATCTTGTCCTCCAATCCCACCAATTTTGTGTTTAATTTTTTTTTTTTTTTTATGTGAAGGCCTTAAAGTCAGTCGCATGGTTTGGAAAAGGCAAATCAATGGAATGGAAGACTTATAAGAGATACAAACTACCTGTTCTCCATTAGCACAAAGGATTACCCTTTGCCACTGAATATACTAAGTATATTCACTGTCAGCAATTTTGGTGAGGCTTGCTACCTTTACCCACAGCTTTCTAGGTATTTTATTATTTTTTGGTTTATGTATGCACTGTATTAGAAATAGTGTTTGAACTCCCAAAGCAGAGATATTATGGTGTACTTGGCTACTGTATTAATATTTTAGGAATAAAATTGTGTGATTTGCCATCTCTTCCTTTATTTTGGCCTTACCTGTTGCTTGCAGTGATTTGTGGAACTGAAAGCCCCCCAAAAACCCCAAACCATGATTATTTGGTTTAATAGGTTGACATAAGTCGCGCATCACCTTATCAGCATTCCTTATTCAGATTGAACCAGGAAGGTGGGAGGGAGAAAAGGTGTGTGCCTTTGGAAGGAAGTGTGGTCCTAGATCACTTGGGCAAACTGTGAACCCACCGAGTCAGACAGTGGCTGGTTCAACTCTGAATATGCAAGGAAATTCCATGCTGAGTATTGCACAAACCTCCTGTGTGCCTCCACAGATTCCTCACTCTGGAGGAGCATCCTTCTGTCCCATCCCTACCACAGGCCACTGTGTAATTTGCACAAAGTCAGTGCTCAACACACTATCAGCCTGTGCAATTACAAGGGTCGTTGAAATCTTCTTTGGCATTCTGGCTGAGGCACTCACACAGCTTTAGGTATGGTTGGGTTTGCTGTTGGGTGGAGCTGGAAACAGCCAGTGTGCAATTAGGAGAAAAACTGAGCAATGACCATGGCACTTCTTGCTGTTTCTGGCTCTTGTTGAATAGCAACTCTAATTGCATCTTCTGTGGGCATAAACACATTTATCCAAGATATGTAGTGCTAGGAGGAAATTAAAGGCCTAGAAGTGCAGCTCTGAAACAGAACCTTGTGATCTGGTGCACTGTATGCAGTCACAGGCTGTTTCAGGGCACCCTTTGGTGCACCAAGCCCATCCTCTTTGTTCCCACCATCCTGCACTCGGACATTAAAATCCTGACTAAACATCTTAGGCTTTGGAGAGCAACCAGACACATTTTTAGGTCCTGCTCCTGACTAAAAATATAATCCTTGAAGCAGTTATGTTGCACAAATAAAGGCTTAGTACTGTATATAGATCTGAAAACAAGCCCAGCAACTCAACTGACTGACTTAAATAACTTTCTATTAAGAATTCCGTTAATTCTTATTGGTCATGAAAGTGCTGTTGTGTGACAGTTGCCTAAGTAACAAAACTCCATCAGTTTGGTGTGCAAAATGGTTACTCAGGTAGTAGAAGATGAATAAACAAAAAGTTCATTTGAAAGAAGGCCTGAGCTTATATTAATGAACAAAAAAATGTATTAAATACATATACTGAACCAAGACTGTTGGAAACTGTTTCAGATGATTGAAGGAAGGAATAAGAAGCTGGGGCTGTTAGACATGGCAGTGGTAGCAGCTCCAGGAGCAGGGACAGCAGCTGTGAATGGAGACTCACGAGATAAGAGTTAAATTTCTTCATAGCAGCTTTTATGAGCGTGAAAAACACCAATCACTTGTTTTTAAAATTTTAAAAGTTTAATAGTAATAAAATGGTTATACAAATAGCAATATAATTAGAGTAATAAAATTTGAACAATTGGGATTAGGACAATACGAGACAATAAGAGCAAAGAGTTATGGACAGTCTGGGTGCCTCTTTCTGGGCAGCATAAACCTGAAAAAGGACCCACGTCAACAGAGGATTAACTCTTAAAAGCAACAGCCTGTTGCATATTCATACCCCTCATACATGATGCATAAATTCCATTCAAACACAGGATTCTGTCTGGTCGGTGTCAACTTCTTCCTCTGAATCCTGACGTCGTCTTCAGATCTGAGCAAGGTAGGAAGAAGTTCGTTTCTTCTGATAATGGGGCAATAAATTCTTTTTCTCTGAAAGATTCAGGTGTCCTGTGGCTGCTATCTCGGTGCGAGTCCTCTCTTTTAAAAAACTATCTTACATAGCACAGTTTCTATTTTAACATTATGTTAAACCTAAAACTATATTTAACACACTACCTAAGAAAATTAATACAGCATAACTTTTTAACACAACACGTATAATATTAATTTCAATATTTGTGAAAAGCCGATCATTAAATTCGCATTTTTTAGCTAGGTCTAAGTTTTGGCTTTGTGACAAGAACAGCGTTGCTAACAGAGGGCTGTTTTAGATACCGCTGAGCAAGAAACTCTTGCGCTGCCACCAGGTGCGTTCTGCTCCCGTGGTGCACAAGCAGCGTGGGAGGGGACACAGCCGAACCCAGATCACACATACCATGGACCCTGCTCTCAGGCACGCTGCCGAATTGTTGGGGTTGTCCTGTACAGGCCAGGAGAGCCCTCGCACCGCAATTCCGTGGGGCACAGCTCCGCTGGGTGGCGGCTGCGGTAGCTCCCCCGGCCCGGCCCGGCCCCGCCCGGCCCCGCTCAGCGGCTTCCCCGGCCCGGTAAGCCGGGCACGGTCCCGCTGGGTGGCGGCTGTGGCGGCTCCTCCGGCCCGGCCCCTCCCGGTGGCGACTCCCCCCGCCCGGCCCCTCTCGGTGGCGGCTCCGGCGGCTCCTCCGGGCCGGCCCCTCCCGGTGGCGACTCCCCCCGCCCGGCCCCTCTCGGTGGCGGCTCCCCCGGCCCGGCCCGGCGCGGACCCGCTCCGCCCCGCGGGCAGTGCGCATGCATGAGGCGGCCCCGCCGCCCTGAGTCACCGCTCGGCTCAGCGGCCGCTCCCTGGTAGCAGCAGCGGGAAGGCGGCCACCATGAACCGCTTGGGGAAGAAAGCCAATGAGACCCTCATCGAGATGGCTCTGTCAGCGGACGGTAGGAGAGGACGGGGGGGGGGGGGGAAATCGTGGTTCT
The DNA here is from genome assembly GCF_051311805.1 of Agelaius phoeniceus. NCBI lineage: Eukaryota > Metazoa > Chordata > Aves > Passeriformes > Icteridae > Agelaius > Agelaius phoeniceus. Next base: position 7,903,564 of record NC_135270.1, on the reverse strand, counting down.
GTTCCGCCCTTGCTCCCCGGGGGACGCGGAGCGGAGGCGAGCGTGGTGTGGGGGTCTGGGGGGCTCTGCTTCCTGCCCGGGGACTGTAGGCCGGCGTCTGTGAGAAGGGCTGGTCCCGGGTGAATCCTCACCTCTCCCGCTTTTAATCCTTCGGCTTCCACTTGAGAAGAACAAAACTGCTTCTCCATGAGCACGATCCAGCTGTGATTCGATCTTTATAATTCTCAAATCAGTCTTGAAAATGGAGGTTCTTGTATCAGCACTCTGCCAAGAACAAAAAAACTAGAGAATCCGCTTGGTTTTTATCTTAAAAGATACAGCAGATACAAAGATCTCTCTGCCGGACAGCAGAACCTTCCCCGGAGCACCAGCTGGGATGGGCGCTGGCTCCGGGGAGCTGAGGCTGCCCCTTGCGAGGGGGCTCCGAGCGGACCCCACCTCACCTGGGAAGGCTGAGCAGAGCGGGTCACCTCACTTGGGAGGGGTGAGCAGACCCCACCTCACTTGGGAAGGTGTGAGCAGCCCTCTTCTCCTCTTCCCCTCGCCCCATCCCAGATGCGCTGGCACCCCTCAGCTTCGGACAGACCCTGGGGCAGGGCATGTGCAGCCAGTGGATTTGTGTCGGGGCCTTGCTTTTTTGCTGTAGCCATGTTACAGTTTCCACTCCATGTCATTACTTATAATAATTGTGGTCACATTAATATTTTGTGAAATAACATGATGCAAGTGTGTGTTTATCAGCACCTCACCTGGCAACGTGAATCAACAGGCAGAAGTAAGAGAGCCTGTTAATATTTTCAGAATGAGACTGTATAGCTTTTTTTTTTAAAAAGGAAAATGCTGACCTAGAAAAATTACTTTTTTGGGAATAATGCTTTGCCATCAGTCCTAGAAATGAAAGTCTTAAACCAGGAAAGAACCACTAAGTCCCTGTGTTGGCTTCTCGGATTATCTGTTCTCCTTCACAGCTTGACTGCACTGTCTCTTTTAGAAAAACATATATAGTGCCATTTTAAACGCCTTGAGCACTAGCAGCAAATCATGATTTTCAAAATATTTGGCAGTCTTTTTTCAGAGAGGTATGATGGCAAAACTGACTGTGAAGTTATTCAAAAGAAGCTCTTTGTAGTGACAGCGAGGAGGGGTGTCCACTGCAGGGAGGCACACGTCTGCAGCAAGTGTCAGACGAAGGTTTGCCCTCTCTGGAAGGTCTGATGGAGCTGGCAGCTCCTCAGGAACCCGAGCAGATGGATATTACAGCCTCCTGGCCAGCAACCCTGTTCCAGAGGGGATGTGAGAGACCTGAGTCATCGCCCATCCCACTGCCTGGGAGCCATGAGAAGTGCTGGGACTGAGCTGCTCTCTCCATGGGTTATTCTCCTGAAGTACTTTGAGACTAAAAAATATTTACAGAACACACAAAATATTCCTATTTAGGGAATGATTCTATGAAGTCAGATTTGTAAACTTCATTCCACGTTATTCAGTTTTCCCATGAGCCTTGTGGGGTTTTTATAGTCATAAATAGTGAATATAAGGAGATTTGAGGGGTTTCAGTGTTCAAGGATGGTTAAGAAGGATTTGCCATATAGTTGCACATAACTCTCCGTACAAAATCATATTCTAATTCAGTTCAATTTTGTTAATCAACCACTTTTCTTAAGCAGAACCAAATTGAATATGGAGTGAAGTGAGTAGGCTTATTAAAAGTTACGTTAATTTGTTGCCCAAAAGTCTCTCAATGTTAAAAAAAACCCAGAAAATTCCTTCAGTTATTGTTTAGAAGAGTTAATGGTGTACATATGCTGCCAGCAGGACTCCTTATAGATCTAAACATATGCTTTGTGCCTTTTAGGAAAAGCCTCTTAAGGCTCTGGATGTCTGATGTGTACAGGCAGGGCCTGTGTAAGTCAGTAGGAACAAGGCAGGAGAGAAAACATCTGCTACTTATTTTCTTTAAAGGTGTGTTCATATTTGGATAGTATGTGTGTATTTAATTCTGGTTTACTACTGCTTTTCATTAATCTTGAATGCTGGGGAACAGGTTATGGGGTGCAAAACTGTCTACCAGCAAGAGAAAGTTTTACTTGCCTGTTTAGAGCCTAAGTGCCAAAACTTTTACCTTGAAGGAAGCTTCCTGCTGAATTACATCAGTGTGAGGTAAAAAATTCCATTTTTGTGTGTGGGATTTTGCTTTCTGTTGGAAGCTGCGTGTCATTTACCCCAAATATGAAAGTCTAAGAAAACTGAACTTGCAAAATCGGAATGTCACTTTCAGAGGAAGAAGACTGCAATGTGTTGCTAGGATTATTTGTGTCTACGTTCACTTTTAGTAGCTTTTTTTTTCCCCCAGCATGTAAATGCTGCAGTAGCTGTGTTGTGGGATATATCCCAAGCCTGCCAGGTTTCTGGAAGCTTGCTGTTGGCTCCATGCCATGATTTGAAGTATGCTGCCTTTATACACATGGCTTCTCTTCCAGAACTCCCAGGAGCCTGCTTTGTGCTCAGAACTAAGTGATCTGAATTCAAATGCTTGCTTAGTTTGGTTATCATCTTGTTTGTTTCCCTCCCAGAAAGGTGGAAAAACATCCGTGAAAGCCAACAGTGCTTGTGCCACAACAGTGCTTGTGCCAGTGTGTTGGCACCTTGCAGTACCTCAGCATTCAGGGCCTAATCCTGCTGTCATTTAATAAAATGATACTGAACTTACTTGATCAGAATTCATACCATAACATAAAATACAGGCCTCCGTTCAAAACTGCATCTGTCTCTAATTACTGTCAGGGTGAATGTAGTAATTTCTGATCTATTTGTGGAAACATTGAGTGGGATATCATATTCCCATAGGCCTAAACCAAAGGGTTTGTTAAGAGGAAACTGTTCCATAGCTTATTCCTAGGTAATGAAATAAAAGCTCCAAGAAATTTAGACATAGTTCATATTATAAAAGGCAGGGAAGAAAATACATTCTCAGCCCAACCAATGTCTGGTTTCTGAGTGGAATTTCTTTATTGGCTGCCATGAGTCGCTGCAGGGGCACAGTGTAAATACAGGTTGGTTACTGGAAGTTAAACACCTTTGTAACAGAAAACCTGTTTGTGGTAGGAAAACCTGATTTTGGGAACTCATCCCAACAACTTGTGTCATATAGCTTGTATAGCTGTGGTGCTTTTAATGCAAAAATGAAAATGTCAAGCCCATTCCACTGCAGCTGTTAAATATGGAGTTTTCTCCAAAGATTATGTCAATTAAAAAAAAATTGCTCTTGGACAGCATTTTTATTTTAGGTGAGCACCCTGCATATGAGATTAAACTCACTGTCTGCAGTTCAGTGAGTAGCAAAGGAAGGATTAAGTACCCTGCATGCCATTTGAATCCAGTAGCAATTATGTGGGATATTCAGGCCACATTTTGGGAAGCTGGGAAATAAAGGTGGATTCATAAGCTCATTAAAGTTGAAAAAGACCTCTAAGATCCCTCAGGTGCTGAGCTGAGTGATGGTCTTGCCATCACAGATGAAAGCATTTTAGTCTGTTTGTAAACGAGCGGCCTACAATTTCACCTTCTTGCTCAGAATATCAAAGAAAATTCTCTGCAGCTGTCTCTCCCTCACAATAGCTCCTGGAGGAATGATTTGGCTCAGTGGTGGGGCAGAAATTTTGGATTGTGAATGCCAAATAAACAGCAAGAAAGGCACCAGCATCTCTTCTGGTGTAAGGCAGAGTGATGTTCTCTCAGTGATTCCCTCTCCATCTGTTTGCTGCTAAGGCATTGCCTGGTGTGCTGTGCTGTTCTGAGGTGTTCCCTACAGAAATAAACTGATAACTGTATTATAAAATGGAAGTACACTTTAACCTTTATGTACAAAGATTTAATAAGTACTGTGATACAAGGGGACACCAGGATAAGATAAAAGGGCATTGATGAAAATGTCCTTCAAAAATCGTGCTTGAGAACTGTTGGCATATAATTTGTAAGAAAAACCCCAAACAGAAGAACCAACAAAACCACCAAGAACCCAAATACCATGTCTTGATATTTTGTATCTTTAAACCAATGAGTTGCATATGCACATGGAGGAGACAAATAGTCATCTAACATAAGCATGTTGTCATGAAGGTATGGGTAATGTGAAAATGTGATCAGATGTTAAGAGGCAAGGTAGTAATGCAGTGAACTTTTGCACTAGTTTTTATTGTGATCTGGGGATTGAGCCAAAGAGCAGTGTAATTACCAAGTTGTATTTTCTTATCTAGCAGTAATTTTATTATATTTGGTGATAGCTTTCCACGTGCATATATGTATAAATGCATAAAGGGAATGTGTTATATTGCTAGGGATAGTTCTTGCAATTATAACATAGTTATGGAGGGATTTACAGTTATTTGCTGTGCGCTAAAGCTGAATAACATCAGAAATTATTTATAGATTAAACTTTGTGTGTAGTTACACACTGTGTAACATTTTTTATTTTGTTGTAACAACTATAACATTTTGTGTTAGATTAAACACTGTGTGGGAGAGGAGCTGAGTCTATTAGGATTTGTTTACTTGGATTTTATATAGAAAAACATGGATTTTTACATGGATTTTCATATGGAAAAACATATATATATTACAAAGTAGATAAAGGTTTTTCATTGAAACCTAAAGCTGTTAAAGCTGTGGTGTTCATGCCTTTGTTCACCAGTGGCTCTCAGTGAGGACCAGTAGACATGGTGAAGTTCCAAACACATTTTTTTGTTAGTTAGACTGCATGAAGGGCAGTCTTCTAACTGGAAATCCCAAGGGATTCTCGTTTTCTTTACTAGGCTCAAAAGGGTAAATATGAAATTTGAGGCCTTTGGCAAGATAGCATAACCCCAGCAAACCATGTGGATAGGACTCATGATGCAGATGGTTGTCCTTTCATTTGCTGTACTGGCCCTAAATTAGAAAGGGCCCTGTGGTTTTGTTATTCAAAGGAGTTGTCTTAACTGTTGGGTAGGAAATCAGAAAGTCTATGTTTGCACCATTTATAGTGTGCTAGAAATATACTATGCCAGCAAGTCATGGCTAGCAGATGTGGATTTCAGGCCACTTGGTTCTTCAAACCACTTTGCCTACCTCAGTTCTGTTAATTGACTAGTGCTTACATAAAAAAAGTTTAGGCAATGGAAGCCATAGCCCATTGCCCTGATCATTTTCTTGATTGATAGGAACAGTTTCTCTTTGGGATGAGTATAGGAATTCCAAAGATGTTCCATCATTTTTAAAGTAATTTGGACAAAAATGCCAAATCTTGCAATTCTTGTTAGTCTTGCAAATCTTGCATTTGTTCATAAAACATCTTCCTATACTGGTATATTTTTATGTTGTGTAATGTGAGAAAATTAAATACTCAGTGAATACAGTAGCAAAATTTACAATGATGTATTTCATTGGAAGCATAACCAGAAAAGTACTGAGTGAGGTAGAGCATAAAGAACCAGAAGGAACAAAAATTTGCCTTTTAAATTGGCCATCTGAAATTAAATGTCTGGATAACATGAAATTGAGGAATACCACCAGAGGACAGTAAATTTGAGGTGATTTTTTTTAAAAAAAATGTGTTGCTATATTTGCATCATTAGTTTCCTAGCTTATGCATCCCTTTTCATTTACAAAATCTGTAGAAGATCTCTCATACAAGGGTAGGAATGCAATGTGTGTGCACAGAATGAATAGTTCAGTGGGCCCTTCAGTACTTTTGGACACTTGTGTATTACAAACGTGGAAAGAAATTGGAGGCTCTGTTGCCTAAGGGTTTACAGCACTGATTTCAGTGGAAGTTGGAGAAATGCATCAATGAATGATGCTGTGAGGTGTTCAGTGTATCTCTGTACACACCAGGAAAGCAAGGCTGTGCCCAACACTTGGTTCCATTGGGCTGTGATGAAAACCATTCCTGCAGTTCCTCTTTCTTCATCGCTTCTTGAAGGAGAGCCAAGAGCACCTGGCACTTCCATGGATGTGCAGGGCCCTTGCTGGAGCTGTGTGCTTGCCTCTGCACTGAGACAGTGCTGATGGAATCTGGCCCTGAATATATAAATACTCCTCAGGGCAAACAAGCACAGCCCCAGGGCTTCATGATTTGTCAGAACTCCTGCAGTCTGGTGTTTCTGCCACCCTGTTCTGCTGAGATTTGTCATTCTAGTCCCTCTAACTTGCATGCATGTAAATGCCATGCAGTTTAAAATACCTGATTTTATCCAGCTATCGCTAGTCTTGGCTTTCTTTTTTAACTGCATTTGAACCTAATAATCAGTATATGTGTGTCACGCTGCAGAACAATGATACCTGGGTGGTCTGAATGCTCACAGCATGCTTTGGGTCTTGCCTGTGCTAGTACATAAAATACAGTGATGGTTGTTACCTGAATTGCATTAAAATGCCATTCAAGTTCTCTGTTACAACACTATGTTTGTGGGTTTTTTGCTAAAAACAGATTTGCACAACTTCTCTTTTTGTTTAATGTATTCCTTTTTTGCTATCCCAGTGGCTTGTAATCAAAAGGGGAGGTGGTTTTGTGGTTCAGTAAAAGGGAGGCAGCTGAAGGTAAATGTCCCATTTTGATTTAAAATACCCAGTTACTATACTGGAGATTAGGACTAGGACTACGTGTCTTTTCCAAATGCTAAATGAGATTTTCTTACTGTTAGGAACAGATTTCCAAATATTTATCCCTATGTAAAATAGTTACTTTTCTTTTACTTCTGATGTGTTGATAAATACCTGTTCTCTGGAAGTACTTGTTTAATAATGAAACACATGAAGAAAAGTAATATGTCAGTGAAGCAGCCTTTACTTGAATGCAATCTTCTTCTTTTTAAGGGACTAATAAGATTCTTGGAAAATATTCCCAATAGATTTTCTTGGATTCACTGAGAATGTTTTCATTGTTAAATAGTTTTAAATTTTTAGAAGCATCTCTGTGTGCATGAATCACCACATCATTTTAGGATTGAACCTTTGGCTCAGCAGCACAGTTCCTACTCTTCAGACAATAGCAGCTGGATATATAACATTATCTTGCTTTCTTACAAGTCAGCTGGGTGGGTTTCCAGTTCCCAGTGGCAACTCCATTCAGCTCTGGAGGATGTGATCAGTATGTGCATCAGTTTAGTTGATAAGTCATTGTAAAGCTGCTTTCCTTAGATCTGGAAGCACTTGCAATAGTCTTACGGTGCTTACTTGGAGGCAGTGACTCATTTCTCTTTCCTGTTGGCCAGGCCCAGTCTTCAAATGATGTCAGGGGGTTTATTAAGATGGTAACTTCAAGACATCTAGGAATAATGTTTTCTTTCATAGCATGTTTAAGATGAATATTGGGAATTTTCTTCATAGTACATAGTAGCTACTTCATAACAACTGCAGTGTAAGTTTCAGGATTTGTTAAGATTGGTTTATTTGTTTGTTTTCATTTTACCTGGACCATCAAAACTTTGCTCTAGGGATAGGCATGTGTATAAACTAATATGCCAATGTGTCAGACAGATGTAGAACAGTGTCAGTGGTCTAAAAGCTCCTTGCTTGGTTTTGTTGGCTGAAAAGGATGCTGTTATTGTGTCTAAGAAAATTGTGGAAATAATTGAAAGCAGAATTTTGGAAACAATACTGAAATAGCGGAATCAATAGTAATACTGTCTTACTGCTGCTAAACAATGCAGTTTATCAATACTCCCATGAGAATCCTGTCTGTGGCTTTTCCTTTGGAATAGCTCTATCACAGATCTTAGGTGTGCAAATGCAGATGATTTTCTAGTATTAGTAGTAAAACAAATTTTGATCCCTAAAAATGTCTCTTGGTCTGCCACCTGATTTTGGAAGCACCTAATATGTAAATGTTTTTAGTGGTATAAATTATCTGTCAAGAGCTGTACTTGGTGCAGATGAATTGGGGTTATAGAAGTCAGAAGGAATACTTAAAAGCCTTCTCTTGCTCATTTTTCTGGTGCAGAGTTGCTCTGAACTGTGCCAGACTGCAGCATCTGCACACCAGCTGTACCTCAAGTGCAGCATCATCAGCCAAGCTCTTTTCTTTGCCATCTCCCAGCAGACTTGGACTTACTGAGGGTGCTGAAGTAAAAGAATTGTCATCTTCCAGGGAAATTGCAGGTTAGGTACTGTTAAAGGGGCTGGAGCATCCATGGCTTTGACTGTGCTCGTTATTATAAAAGCCAAGGATTTTGTCATTGGCTTTTGAAGATGAGTAGCGCAGTCCAGCCACACCTGTATGGCTAAAATCCCTTCTCTCCCTAGCAAGGCAGATTTCTCTGCAATACTGTTTTGGTGACCAGACTCCAGAGTCCTCCAGAGTGTGCTTCTTCTCCATCTAGGAGAGTGCTGGAAGCTGAAACCATTCTCCAGAGAGCACCAGTAGTTGAGTGAGAAGTCCTGTGCTTAGGTCTGTCCTGGGCTTTTACTTGCCTAGTTGGGGCACTGCTGTAGTGGCCAGGACATGACCTGTGACAGGTTGTGGCACTGCTGATGTGGCCAGGACACCACAGGACATGTGGTGGCCTGTGACAGGTTGCATTTCTCCCAGAGAACGTGCAGTTCCTTTTTTGGCACCACTTGCCTTGCTGCAGCTATTATCAGAAACCAGGGTTTGTGGGAGGTCTACTTTTTTGCAATAGCACTGAACATATGCACTTTTACCTTTTCTTAACTCAGCAGTTTTGCCATGAAGAAAAATGATGATTCCAGCACTGTGAACAAATTTGAAGTATTGTAGAATTTCTGATTGTTTAATTACACAAGAAGCCATGTTTTATGCTTGTTACAGAAATCATAAGATTATAGTAATGAAAGTACCTGTTTTGTGAGTAAACTACTTATATTTTAAGAGGTGAAATCTATCTTGATTATATTCTTCAGTAGTGAATGTTAATTTGTGTTGTGGGCTACTGTTGTTCTCATCATTCAGGTCTGTAATTGAAGTAGAAATGGTCTGTAATTCTTTACCAAAAGTTTCTAAGTAGGCTGCCTGTGGTTGGGTGTAGTTTGGGACAGCATATGTTACCTTATACTGCAGAATTATAGGCCATATGAAGGTTGCTTATTTACAGCAACGTGCACACTGCCAAGGCATGTGTGTTTAAGGGGTTACACATAATAGCTGTGTGAAGAGTTGTAAGGCTGGTGAAGACACCAGTTACATTGGGAAAGAGGCATTTCTTTTGGGTAGGATACGTGCACTCCCATGAAGGCCAGTGATTTGAACAAATACTAAAATGATACATTTCTGAAATAATTTAGTGGGCTTTAATAGTCATGGAGTTGTACTGCAGTAAGTTTTGAACAAAAAACATTTCAAAGAGTTTCTGCTATTAATACAAATTTTATAATAAAGAGCCACTTAGTTTCTGCTATTAATACAAATTTTATAATAAAGAGCCACTTAGTCTACTACGTGTCCTTGTTTGTTGTTCTTGGTGTGCAGGTATTTCTAGATCTATATATATACATAAAAGCATGTAGTGTTGAAGAACAAGGACATACCCTTAAATACAGAATTTTGTCAGAATATTATTATTTTACTCCCATCTTTAGATATGAAGCAGTAATTTCATGAAGAATTTTTAAAGTATTTAAAGTAGAAGCTATTACGGTCCTCCCTGCTGCTGCTAAGGAAAAGTGGCATCCTTGTTTGTGTTGCTGAATAAGGTGCCTGGACAAAAAGGTGAATGTTGGTGTTCCAAGAGGAGCCCGTGCCATGCTTTCTGTCTAGGTCATAGTTTCTGGTGTCCAGGGCTTATTCTTTTGCTTTATTGTAAAGGATAGAGGAGAATTCTGAAATGGGTTCGTGTTAAAGTGAATTTTCTTCTGGTTCTTACTGAAGTGTTTTTTCCTTTCAAAGATGACATTGCTGTTCTCACCAAGTTCAAGCCATCACAGTCAGAAGGTATTGTACTAACCCATATTTTACCTGCCTCACGTTTGTTTGTTTCCTCTGTCCTTTTTTTTGTTTGTCTGCTGGGAGCCTCTTGCAAATCAGTCTTCGCTTAATGTGAGTCATTGGTGTCACATATGAGCCAGGCCTTTTGCAATGTGATTTGCAAGTCAGTTGTTGGCTATCTGTTGGCAGCTCTCCTGGTTAAGGTCTAACTGTGCATTTACGTTCATGGTGCTTGGTGCAGTTCTGGGCTGGGGCCTCTTTACACCTTCCTACATGATTTGGGTGTGCATTGCTTGTGCTGCTCATGTTCAGGAATCTGGTGACATGTTTTACAAGGAGTGGACATACTGAGTATGTTGTACTTTTCAGTTAATACATGTTTTGCGTTCTCTTTTTACCTTCTCATGTGCTGCTCTAGGGTTATTCATGTTTATTCCAGTGGAACAGAGATATCAAGAGGATTTCCTTCCACAAGTTGCATAAGTAATCAGCTGTGGTATTGGGAAAGCACTTAAAATGTGGAACTCTGAATTATGTTGTTCTGAGGTTAGACTTTCACAATTACAGAGAGGATAAAATCCAGAACACCCCCCCCTCCAAAGCTGTTATAGGCCATTGAATCAGTTCAAGTTCCCTCAGCAGTATAGAAAATAGAATGTTCCTGCTGCAGGGACAAGATGCCAGACTGTTTCTGGCCTGGAAAGGAGGGTTGTGTGACAAAATATTTGGGTTTCTACTCCTGGGCCCTGGGCTGGTACATTTGGCCAAGTCTGCAGTAGCTACCTGCCTCCCAGGGCTTTAGGCAGCACAGGTAGCAGAGCGTTGCAGGGATGCTCCCATTCTTTACCCTGGTGTTCAGAGTGTATCTACTAATACAGATTTCCCAGGTGTAATTTGCTTTAGCAGAATAGCATGCAACAGTGTTAACTGTCTTGGCATTCAGAAACTTATTTGTATTTTATATAACATTGCTTGGTTTCTCATCATATCATGTGTATAGTTAAAATTACAGACACTGTTTTCTGTAAGTGAATTTTGAAAGGGAAAAAATTGTAGGAAACAAAATGCTCTCAAGCTGTACTTACGTAGCTTATTATATATATTTTTAGAAACCACTTTATATCCTGCCTGGATGCAGTTTTGACATCGAATATTTGCAGATTGCAAAAAGAAAAGTAGGCTTGTTTTATTGGCAGAAATAATGTAACTGTAGTTGTCTTAACAGTGGTCCAGTGTAAGTCTGTCCAGTCTAAGCTGTACTCAGCAATGCTTCCTTAATGGAGAAAGAAGTAAGATGAATCCTCTTTTCTGAAAGAAAGAGACACCATTTTTCAGTGCACAGTCCAGATTTTGATCAGCTGTTTTCAAAACTGCTTATCCTTTTCCAGTGGAGTGATTTACATGCCTGATTGAAGAGATTGTTGTGCCTGATCAGCAGAGATGGTTGTTTACAAAAACCTTCTTGGAGCAGGAGCCTACCTTATGGGCTCAGAGTTGTTCTGCGTAGGAAACTGGTGACATTGTAAATTCAGAGGCACAAACCCAGCCAGTCTTGATTCAATTTTAGATTATGAAGGGACTGAATAGGATTTTCCCTTTAGCATTAGCATTTTAGTAACAGTGTCTTTGGTGAAATTACTGTATTTGTGGGAAAGTCATGTTGGAATTTACTACTGTCATTAAAATGAAGGCAGATTTTTTTGTTTGGTTTATTTTATCAGTTGTTTTGGAGCTGGTTTTTTTTTTTTTTTTTTGAGGTTTGTTTTTTGAACAAGAAGCTAAGTAATTAAATTCATATTATTATTTTTGATCCTGTTGTCATACTTCCATTACATGGGCATTTGTAATCTTGGGGTTATGCATCATTGACTCCTTAGCAAAAAACCACACCCTGATTTGATCTCTAGCAAACACTTCCACAGGTAATTGGACTTCCATAACCGAGGGACCAAAGCTCTGAGTTGAAAGCTTCTTAGACCTAGCAGATATTTGAGACAAGAAAGCTGAGTGATGACAACAGATTTTTTTTCTGTCACAGTTAAAAATACGTTTCTGTGTATGCAGAGTTAAACCAAGGTAGCACAGACTGAGTATATTGTGTCTTGCAGCATTTTTTCTCCTCCAAAGAACCATTCTTGAAGATTTTATGTATTATGAGTATTATTTTCCACCCTTTACTTGTTCATAGTTCCATGCTTTCAAGGTCCACATCATTTTCACATACAACAATATTTTAAAAAAAGGGATGTGTTTATGTGAATCTCTTTTTCAATGTTCCTTAGGGGAAGAATGCAATGGACCTGAAACTATTTCAACTGCAGGATCAGAAATCCCAAGCAGCTCTGAGGTAAGGTACAGCATGAACGGTGTTAATTAATGAACTACTTGGTAGGAGGGAAGAAGAACAGTTGTTGTGAAAAAGACAATTCATTTTCAAAACCAGTATTTCTTTTAGATTGTCCTATACCTCCTTTTTATCCATGTAAAATTTTTCTTCCTGTATTGTTTTGAAAGAGCAAAGTCATGAATATGACATGACACTCACTGAGTCTCAGAAGAGACTTACCAGTGTTAGTGCTACATCACAGTAGTGGTAGAAAACAGTATGAGCCCAATGGTGTTTCCTGTATCAGTCTTGAGATGAGAATCTCACAATCTTTAAATGTTTTGACAGTTGGAAAAACATTCTGTTTCTGCACAAACCAGGTACTTTGTTTTGTGCTGCATGTTGCTGGCTTGCTGGGGAAGTCAAGGCACACTAGGGTTCCATGGGTCTAGGAACCTTGTGACAGTTCAGCAAGATTGATGAGAAAGCAAATGAAGATTTTAATTACTAGAGTACCTCATATGCGCAACAGGAAAAGCATCATCAGCTATCAATTTATTAAAGGTGCCTCATTGTTTAATATGTACAGTACACATTGTCTTGAAGAGGTAGCAGTGTGTGGCCAGTATTCAGTTGAGAAACTGTCATTGAAAATATGTCATCTTTACCTTGGTATTTTATATTCCTTCCTATTGTCTGATTTCTTTATTGTTGTTACATGCTTAGAGGAAGATAGGAAGTTTTCGATAGGAAAAGAAGCAGCTGTTCTGTCATCTCACAGTGGCCGTGAGCACTGATCAAAAATTATGTCTGTTGAATTGAGTGTTGAGAAACTGCAGCTGTTCTGCTGAGCTTCTTAAAAGTAAAACATGTCCTCAGGATCTTCTGAGGACCAAATCTGGAGAGGATCACATGAAGACAGAACTCAGAAGGGCTTCCTAGATTACACAGATCTTTGTCTTCTTAGAACATTCAGCTGTATTATCCCAATGTTTTAATAAATTTACCAGTTCCATTTTAACACCTGTTCATATGGTCACCCTATTCTCTTCTGAATCTGTTCTAGGAGTTGTAATCATCTTTTTCCCCAGGAAAGTTTTCAGTGAATGGCCATATCAAATGCTTCACTGAACAATGGCCATCATACCATGATAAGCTGATTATGAGCTACTTACATCTGAGTGGATGGAGATGACCTATTTGACCAAAGATTGGAAGAAGTCACTTCATGACTTAGGACATATGAAAAGGCAGGAAGCATGGGAGAAAGAGTGCAACATGTGTCATATGTGTAGGGAAGTGGGATTTGAACCTTGTTTGAAGGATGAAAGAAAGATTCATGATGAGGTGGGAAAGGAGGAGGCTTTGATCGTCAGCACATTCATGTCTGGGAAAAATTTATCTGGTTATGCTCTCAAAAATCTGTCCTTGGTAATTTCATGCAGCCTTTTCTCTTGTTCTCTACTTACACGTTTCCTTAGATAATTATTTTTCTTTATACTTCATTATTAAATAGCACAAAGTATTGTGATTGTCAAATTAGCAATAGCAGTAAGTAGTTGATAACTTGGGGGTTTTGTTTTGTTGTTTTCATGATTCCCTCTGAGAGAGGAACAATGTTTGGCCTTCATTTGTTTCTGCAGATCAGGTATTTGCTTACATTTAAGTTAGTACTTTCCTGTGCTTTGCCCTGTCCTACCCAAAGAACCCTAACACATTGTCATTTATCTGATTTTTGCTTTCTGTGCATTAGCCAGCCATTACAAAGTTACAGAGTTACTCTTCATCTTCTTGCCTGGTTTCACACTCTTATCAGCCGTGACAGGCTTAGTTCTTGATGATTAATGTCCTAGAATTCAGCTTAAGTCTATATTTAAAAGTTCTTTTATTAATTATTTGCAATAGTAAGATAACCCCTAGTATTTATGGGATTTTTTTTCATAAAATGCTAATCTTTTTATCTTCATGTGTTGTCACAGCTTCAGTTTTCTGTATAAACTGGAAGAATTTCTATTCACTCAGTTCTTTGCTAGGCTGCCTTTAAGATCCTTGATGCATTCCTGTAGGAATTCAGCAGGATCTTCTATCCCAGCATGGTTTCTCCTCCTTTCACCAAGGCCCTTCTCAGGTCAGGTCAATATGCTTTGTTCTTGGCTTGACAGGTAGCACATTTCTCTATTAAATGATTTTACCTCTGTGATAGGCTGGTAATTTTCCTGTCACTTAACAATGTTTCTTCAGTTAAAATATACGAACATTTGGAATTCCTAAACCACTTTAAGTCAAGTAATTTTAAAACAGAAATAGAATTAATTAAAAAAAAAAACATTGGGAAAGAGTTAAATGAATTTCCATTCAGGTCACTACTTCATTATCCTCAGGCTGTCTTCTGTTTTAGAAGAGAAAAGACATAACATCCTGGAACAGTATGCTTTTGTTTAGCAGCACAGAGAAAAAGCTAAGGCCTTATTGTTAATTTAGCAATAGAGGAGGGAAAAAATAAATTAGATTTAATATGGAGAGCAGAAACATTACCCACCCATAATTCAGTGGTTGGTTGTTTTTTTCTTTCTTTCTTGTGTACTCTGCGAAGGAATATGTGATTTGGATATAAAGAATGATGCAAGTAAAACAAAAAGTGAAGAACAGTCTGTAGTGAAGCCTGCCAGCATATATACAAAAGTTGGATGAAGTCCAGGACTCAAAAGGCATTGGAGCACCAATCAGTGGTGCATTTTGTTCTTCATGATTTTGCATTCTTGCCTATTTCACCCTGGATTTTTTCCAATTTTTTTAAAACTGCTTCTTCTTGGGACTCATTTTCCTTATTCTTAAATTTCACACAGGACCAAAAGAAATAAGATCACTTGGACTTCATCAGCTTTTCATATTCCAAGACTTATAGCATAAATAATTTCTAGATGCTTTGTCATGCAGGGAGGCAAGGAGATGTTTTCCACAAACAGCAGACTGGAGAAGGGGAAGAAAAAAGGATATAATGGGGGTATTTTCAAATGAGTTCTGCAGTGGTGACTGCTTCAAATTATGTCCTTGTTAAATCAGTAATACATAGCCACTTCTGTTAGGGATGGGCAGCTGTCTTCAGTGAATCCCTGTGCAGAATCTACCTGAATCAGTCCTTATGGAGTTCCTGTTCCAAGAAATACATAAATGCCTCTGAAAGTCCTTTCAAGCAAATTGAAAAATGAATTAAATAAAACCTGAGAAACTTTTTTCCCTCTCTGCTTTCTATTTGTGCAGAAAACACACTAGAAAAATATATGATGGTGTGTCTGCTCAGGGATTGTAATTAGTTGTTCAGTCGATAAGTAAATGAAATGAAACACACTGACAAAGCAGAATCCCTGTACCTGAGAGGAATGAAGATCACTCAGTTATTTCAAGATTGGAGGAAAGGTTAAAAATTTGAATTTGTATTGAATTTTCTGTAAGAGTTAGTAAGATAGTAAGAGTTCAGGCCATTCAGATGGGATAAATGTAAAATTAGTACAGCTTTTGTGCAAAATTGAATCACCGGTTTGTAGTTTATCAACATCTGTAGAGGTCCATCTATGCAGAGGACTATTTGTTATTCCAATGAAGAAGCACATTAGAGATGTTTGCTTGGTGTGCATGTGGACTCTGCCTCACAGAAGTCAGGTGATTGCACTACTGTCTAAGACTGCAGGAACTGTGCCTGTTCTATCTGTAAGGAGAGAGGAATTGATTTTGCACAGTTATACATTAAATTTTCACCTTTGTATTAATTTCACACCAAGAAAATGCTTACTAAAAATTAATCAGGATTTTCCATAATATAACTTGATCATAAGAAAATCTGTGAGCAAGCTGTCTTTTTATTTAAGTCAGGTTAACAGAAGTAAATTGGCAAATTTATTAAAGCAATGCCTTTTTACCACAATTACGCTTTGACTCATAGGTTGTCTTTTCTTCAGAGCAGCAGGTGCTGCAGGTGTTCCAAATTAATTGGTTTGGGGTTTGTTTTCTGAAGAAACACCATCACGTTACTTTTCATACTTGTTCGTTTTTCAGTTCAGACTGGTGGATCTTCAAGTAGAGAAACATAAAATACCATTGTTAATATTGCAAGGATGGACCAAATTGGTTTCAAAATTTAGAAAGAAGTAAAAAGATACTTCTTCCAAGTCTAACAAGGACACATGAGGGCTATTTTGGGGAGAACTAGAGTGCATTAAAGACTTAAGAGAGTGGATTCCAGAGTGAGAGGGACCAGCCCAAATCTGCTGCCACCACTGCCAACCCTCTCAAGTTTTCATCTCAGCAAAGTTGAATGGATTATTTGAGTTGATTCTTGTTTTGCATGTCATGTGTTACCAACACTGGAGCTCCTTTGTGCTGTACACAGACTTTGGCATATCATGAAAAAGCAGTGTGTTCCTATCAGAATGCTTGAAATGTGCAGGAGAAGGTATGAGCACCAGTTTAAAAATAGTTAATCCTAATGACTTCAGCTAATTAATTTCTGACAGTTACACTGAGCAGGGTAAGATCCCATGACTAACAGGAAAGCATTTAACAGAATGCACAGGAAAGTACAAAGGCCTTTGCCAGCTGTGAGTCTTCACCTCACAGCTTTGAGTTTCACTAGATGTAGTAAAACTCTGTCTCTGAGTGAAGCGATGTGGGCAGTAAGGTGTCTAAAGCCTGTATTTCCATCTAACCATGGAGGAGGTGGTGAGCAGTGGCTGGGAGGAGTACGGGATGGAGAGGCTGGATAAAAGCAGACGGAAGGGTATCCAAGTGGATGGGGGGGAATTTGTGCAATGGAGAGGTCAGGAGCCACAGGGCAGTGTTGAAAAGCAAGGCTGTGCTTTCAGCAGTTTAAAGTTTGTACAGTACTTTCCATGGCAAATGTTTACGGTGTATAATTGGAGAAAAACTTCCCACTAAGTGTCTTAGCTCTTAGTTCTGTACTAAAGTGCAAATTTTTCCAGTAGCACCAGTGACAGGAGGATTAGACCTCTAAACCCAGTTCAGACTAACAGTAAGAGCACAGTGCAGCTATTTATAGTTGCACTGTTTCTCAGGGGGATTCCCTGCCAAAGAACAGTTTGATCTTTCTGTTTATTTTACTGCATTCTAAAAAGGACATTTTTGACTTACTTAGATAAGCAAATACCCAGACATGGCATCATTCAAAAAGAACGTAAAGATGTGTGTGTTACTTTATGTTTAACTGGGACAGGAATGGATGTTAGTGATTCCTCTGAAGAAAAATTGTAATAAAAGTGAAAAACATTATTTAAAAAATAATCAACAGTACTTTATGAAAATTGCATTTGGGGTAATAAACTTTCTGTAATTTTACAACTCCAAACCAGTAAATGATACAATAATAATAAAATGCTGTTAATACTCTACTTCTATTCAAAGTTAATTTAATTCCACAGAGAGCTATTGCATTTTCATAATGGACTTGCACTGTTTGGTTGCACTGTTTAAATCTGTCTGTGGTTTGTGTTCAAAGCACGCAAAAGCAAGACAAAACAAAAGTGTAGTAACATATTGACTAACAGAATGAGATACTGAGGTATTGTAAGCCGTTATTCATTGCAATAGCAGCACCTGATCTCAAAGTCATCACTGCTGCAAGGCCCCAGTGGTGGGTCAGGAGCCCAGGGAGCTGATGGCCATGGGTGTAGGGTGTGCTCTGCAGAGGATGTGCTCTTGGTGCTCCTCTCTGTCACACCTGTGCGGAGTCTGGCCTGAGGATGTTGCAGCAGCCTCCACCCCAACATACAGGAAAACAATGAGCACCCAGATGTTGTACAATTAAAATCAGGGTAGGGCCTCACTGGGTGTGGATCAGAACTGGTGTCTGGGAAGCCCTCACTATCTCATTAGGTATAACTGCCATCCCTGGTACCTTGTCTCATTAGTCTCATTAGGTATAACTACAATTACTGGTACCAATTTACCTTGTCTACACTGTGAGATGAGGGATTTGGCTCAGTGCATTTGTTTTCGTTCAGTGTACACTGTATAATTTCAGTTTGTAATTAAAAAATAACGAAGTAAGAGGCAGCACATTTGTTCTGAATGCCCAGTCATCTACGCTGTGTAGGTTTTCTCTCTTTGGGATCAAAATAAATAAGAGTACTATTAACAGTTGAACTTCACCAGTTCATAAGTGGTAATCTATACCAACTTGTTTAGACTGTATTTTTTCCTAATGGAAATGATGAGAAATACTGTTTAACTCTTATCAAAAATTGTAATTATTAATGCTTAAAAATCAGTATGGACCATGTAAAAGTTGGTTAGGCTAGAGAGCAACCTGCTCTGCAGAATAGAGGTTGGTTTAAACTCTGACTATCTTGACTGAAATCCATGTATCACTCAGAAGAGCTTTTCAGCAGCTTACACCAGGAACTACACTGTTTCTTCTGAATTAGCCTTTACTTTTAAATCTGAATTAGCCTTTGCATCATCGCTAACAACATTGTTTTTCCCGTGATGCCACTGGCAGGGCCTAAACAGCACTGAGACTACTTTACTCATCCCTGAACATCAAGTGGTAAGCAGTGAGAAGTATTCATGCTTCCTTGCATGAATTTGTGTGGCGTCTTCTATTAGAGTATGCCAAAACGTCCCTCACCAGAAAATTTTCCAGTTTCAAGGATGCCATCCTTCTAAAACCAATTTTTTCCATCCTTCTAAAACCAATTTTTTCTAGTTGATAAAAATGAATGTGATTTTGCAATAATTCTTAGAGACGACTTAAGAGATAAATTCAAATAAATCAAAAGGATAATAGACAAAATTGAAAAGTTGAGATTGGTGGAGAAAACTGGAAAGTTTGCTTTTTTATCATTGTTTTGGTTTGATGGGATTTAGGATGTGTTCTGACTCTGGTGTTATTAACAAATGTTGGTTTCCTTTTTATCATGATGGCCTGAGGGTTCTGTGAGTCAGCATGATACTTTAACATGTTTTAAAGAGCAAGAAACAAACAACTGACATCATTTGAATATGTTGCCTCTTTTTTTTTATTGTAGTAAATAATAAGGAAAGGCTCAGGATAGCCACTTACTGAAATTCACAGACAAGATAACGATATAAATTCTCAAATATATCAGAAAACTTAAAAGAATCATTATTGTTTGATGTAGAAAAAGTACAAAAAGTCATTTAAAATAACTGAAGAAGTACATGCTGAGGTGTATTAAAACTGTCTGCTTGCTTACTTTGGGCTCTGGTGTCTTCCATTAACACATATGCTCTCCTAGCTTACTTTTTATTTTTCTTGGTTCTGTTCTTGTTTAATGTATTCTTTTATACTGAGAGGCTTTTCATGTGCATTTTTATTTCAGTGCAAATATCTTGGTGTCTTAAACTGCATGTTTTCAAGCTTTCAGATTTTAATGGGGTTCAGAATTGAAACAGGAGTGAAGGTGAAAAAAGCAGCTTGCAAGTTTTAGCTACAAGAAATACATGGGATTTTGTGTTCCTTTGAATGGGAAAGGTTATAGTTTTGTATGCAACCTTATAGCCTGCATGAAGTGTAACTGAAATTGGGATGGGTGGTGTTAAGAGTTCTGTTAATACACAGCTTTAAAGTGAGTGAGCTCTTCAGTTGCATGAATTTCTTCAAGGAAGAAGAATGATGAGAACTTCATGGAAAGGGTCTCTGGTAAAGTGCATGAAGCAGAAATATGCCATTTGGATTTTCAGGAGAGTTATCTGTATATTTGTGTATGTCTTGTAAATGTATTTCCAGGAACATTTTACTTTTGGAAATACATTTATATAATTTAGATATGTATTTATAAAGTTATGCTTAAGTTCATACAAATGTATAAATATATATATATTAATATTTTGTGTAGCAACACGTAAAACCATGTTTTTCCTGTAGCATGTTTTAATTCAGTGAATAGGACTGTAGAAATATTCCATGCAAACTGGGGATCTAAGTGAAGGTGATAACTTTGTTTTTACGCCATTGAATGTTTCCTACCCTTTCAGTTATGGAGACTTTTCTTGCATTTGATTCAGCTTTCAACCTTATATTTTTGTCCATTTTTGTACTCTGAAAGTTTTTCTGCTGCAGATTGCTAATTCATAAATTACCTAGTTGCATTTTAATGTAGTTCTTCAGGGTTTTTACAGTGCCTATTTAACATCTAAATTGCTGTGTGATTATCAAAGGTATGCAGTTAATGAAATAAATATTTTGGTTCCAGACTGTATCTTTTAAGCCAGCAAAGTGTTATAAATCAGTTTAACGTTGTAGTCCCAGATAGGTTTTTTGCCTGGTAATGTACAACTATGATAATGTAATTCCTTGATGTGCTGATGGGGGATCATAAAAACCATTCCATGGTATTAATGTAACATCTAGTATTTCTTGTTAGTCACAGCCAGAGGTGTCGCAGACATCTTTTTCACTAAAAATCCTTTTTTTAGGATTTTCCCTTCTGAGGAGCTGAGGCCTCAGAGACAGAATGTAAACAATGGTTATCTGCTGCTGTGGAATGCAACAGGTGGATTTTTGATTGGGCCATCTTGAATGTTTATAATTAATGGCCAGTCAAGACAGAACTATCTCGGACAGAGTCCAAGAGGGCTGCCTTTTGTTTTCATTCTTTTTATTCTATTCTTAGTTTAGCTAGCTTCTGAGAAAACCTGTCCTTCTATTTCTTTTTAGTATAGTTACAATGTAATATATATATATATATATATATCATAAAATAATAAATCAAGCCTTCTGAACATGGAGTCAACATTCTTGTCTCTTCCCTCATCCAAGAACCCTTGTGACCACTGTCACACACAGGTGCTTCCCTGTGCTGTAATTAATGAGGCTAATGGGTTCCTCCATCTCTGCTTGGTATTGGTTACTGCTTTGGTACTGAAAATGCTGCTCTAAACCACTTTCCCACAAAAAAGATAAAAACTACAAAAGCAGAAGTGGAAGGGTGCTCAGGTCTGAGCCTGCAGCCCCCGCTCTGTGGGGTTGCACACTTGGGAAACCTCGAGGTCCGAGGCACTGAATTTGGGAAGGGTGTTTCTGAACATAAGGAGCTTGCAGTTTTCTGACTGAATAATAATCTGAAAAGTATTGCACTAGGACAAGTTTCCCTGTCTTTGAGGTGTGGACAGAGAGGGCTGGGATATTTAGTAGCAGAGTGTATTTGGAGGAAGCTCCATGCCAAGGTGAGAGCTGTGCTAAGTGAGCTGAAAGGATACATTTCCTGTTGGATGGATAACCAGAAATAGAAATCCCTCAGAGTCCCATAAAAACATAGGGGATTAAATCATTAAGGTACAATCTGCAGCGCATATTTGTGTTTTGGATAGTGTGATACCACTAACCCACATGGGGTAGCTGCCACACTGCCCACTGTCAGAGTGCCAGGGGGCAGTGAGGCCACAGGGACATTTACCAGGCTGCCTGTGGCTCAGCCTCAGCCCACAGCTGTTCCTCTGTGCCAGGGCTGGTGGTTGTGCCACTTCCAGCAGCTGGTTTACCTCTCCAGCTCCCTGGGCCCCTGAGTAGTTTGCCTTGGCCCTGGAGAAGTGTCTCAGGGGCACCTGTGGAGCCAAGGACTCCTCAGCAATCATGCAGCAGTGCTGAATGGTGAGTTTAGGTGCATCTGTGTCTGTGGGGCTGCCAGCCAGCATTTATACACTACGCCCAAGCCAGTGTGGGCAGAACAGACCCTGGGCTCTGACAGCCTTGCTTCATCCTGAGCTGGGCTTTGTTTCCTTGCTGACATCTTGGTCTCTCTTATAGGAATGTGCCCCTTGTTGACGGAGTGACAGAACTATCCTTTGTCCCCTCAAAAGGAAAGAAGCCCAGAAGTTTCTCTCCTCAGTTAGGTGAAAAGACATCTTATAGGACCTGGGGGACTTCACCTCAAACTTAAGGATACCCAGTCGGACAGGAGCCAAAAAGTCTTGCCTGGGCAATTTACTAGAAAAAGAAGAGAACAAAGAAATTAATCGCTTTTGTGAGGTTTTTTACCAGGAGCAAGAACCTCTTGCCCCTGGCTCGGTTTTTCTCTGTAAAGAGTTTTGTTATTTTGCCTTTTATTAAAGCCTTTTTGTTTCCAACACTACCACAGAAGCCATCCTGCTGATTTTATGCCTTCTGAGGTAGCTGAGCTATCTTGGGTGTGAAATATATCTCCAAGAGCTTATGAGATCTGGCTCAAGGACACTCATATTTCAGTCTCTCCTGTCTCCTGTCCTGTAGAGTCAGGGTTTCCTACTGCAGGGCTTTGGATTGTGTCTGAGGTGAGGCTTGCAAGCCCAGGTACTTGGAGGGTTGTTTGGTTGGACATGGCCCAATACCTCAGCCTCTGCTGGGTGTCTAGAGAGAAATCATCAAATACAGAATTACTATAACTATTGGTATAATACCATATGAATCCTGTTAGTTTGCACTTATGCCACATGAAAAGAAAATTTATCTCTTCATGATAGGCCATTACAGCATTCAATTAGCACATCTGTCCACAAGCTGAATGGTCACAGTTCTTAGAGACATAACTAGACTAATGAGTCTGGAAAGCTATTACAGGATAACAGGAGGGCATTATTTGTGTTTTGAACAAGTGGGGTTTGTAACTTGCTTTGTAGTTGATGGATTTATTTGGCATTTTGAAAGCCCTGGTAAATGCTGAATGTTTGCAGTAGTGGGATTGCATAGAATCCTACAGTGAACCTGGATTGGAAGGGACCTCTGCAGTGCTGGCTTCAAATATAGATCAGGTAGCACAGTCAGTGCAGATCAGTCCTGGCCTAGCTTAATCAGGCTGTGTTATCTCTGAGGATGGAGTCACTCTGGACAATCTGTTGTACCCATTCCCACTCAACCACAGCCTCTCATCCAGGAGGAATTTCTCCTGTTGTGACTTGTGGTTGTTGCTTCTTCAGTTTTCACCAAATGCCTCAGGGCTCCGTCTCTTCTGTAGTTCTCATTAGGTGTAACTTAATTACTAAAAAACTTCAGCTTGCTATCTGTACTGTGTTGGGAAGTTTTAATTTGGTTACTTGTATTGCAGGAGGAAGACATTTCAGAATATTTTCTGTGATGAGGTGTACCTTCATTTAATAACTGCAGGTTCTCAAGGATCACTAACTGCATTTATGCAGTTCTGGAAAGAGCTGTTAAGAAATAAGATATACAAATATTTAATAATGCACTGATAGAATCAATGCAAATTACAAACTTCTTATATACATTAAACTTGTAGGCACACATGTATGCACAAATCCTCATGAATGTGTAGGACTGATCTTGTTCTCCTTGTGAAATCCAAATGGAGCAAAATGGAAAGGAATAATTTATGGGTTTAATAAGCAGGCCTGTCACTATCCACAATGAATAATCCTATGTCCCAAAGGATGATCTCCAGAAGGAGAAAGAAGTGATAAGTATTCCCCTTCTAATAGCAGATCTGACAATGACTACTGCATCTTCTTAAATTGATAGTCAGACCTTTAATTACTGAGGATTCTGACACATCTTAGACCAAATTTTGATGACAGTAAAGATAAAATACTTCTTCAATTGTATTGAATAATTAATTACAGCTATGCAACCCAAACAATTTGGGCTGCTCCTTCGGTAGGAGCTTTTTTTTTGAAGTAAGTATTGCTTATTGTTTTATTTCTTCTTTGTGTATATAAATTTAGTGCACTAGAACAATTTCTGTGCTTGTGAAGTTACTGTCTTTTTTTAATCAGTGGTTGGGGCAATTGCTAACATTTTAAGTTGTTAGAATGCACTTTGGGGTTTACTTACTGTAATGCTTAATAATTACAGTACTGTTGATTCTATACAGATGTTAGCATGGTTCTGTGCACTGTTTTAACTTGATTCACTTAGTATCTGAACTTGCAGTTTGCATTTAGTCACAATTATATTTGCAAAGAAAGACCTAAACCTGTAAGTACAAAATAGAATAGAAAAATGCTTTTTCTTTTCTGCTCTTGGATTCCATGATTTTTGTGAACCATGTAATCATGAAAGATGAGGTACTGCATTTGGAAGCAAAAGCATTTCTGAGGTATCTGTCCTGATTTCAGCCATACAAGGTATTCTAATTGATCTGCTGTAAGTATTTCTCAGGAAGATAAACAACAAAAAACCTTAACAGAATTGCTGAAGAGGAAAGGCAAAGAACGGATGGTAGCATTTTCAGGAAGTAATTTCTTTTAGCTTTTTTTTGTGCTGCATTGATTTGAAACAGTGTTTTGTAGCTCCCCAAGGGCTAGGATAAGAGCCCAGGAGTTCCTGATAATGCAAGGCTGCTTCAAGTGTCCAATTTCAGCAGTTACCAGTGTGTCTAATGAAGATGCATAAAGTTGTGCAACACTATGGAACAATAGGATTTTCAATTATTTTTATTTCATTTCAGCCTATTTAAGATAAACACATGAATTATGTGGATATTATTACTTGTAATTTTGTCAGCTCTAGAATTACATGGTTGCCATTTGTCATTTTATGTCCCAGTGAGTCTGACCAAACGTGAGCATTACAGAAACACACATGTCCTATGCATGAGGCAGTGGTTTGGTACCTTTGCTCTACACTCAAAACCACTCTCTTACTGCTCTTTTTAAAATCTGCTGAAGTGTTGGAGCCCAGGAAATTCCTCTGGCTGCCCTGGAGGGCTCCAGCCCCTGCCCAGGGAGCATAGAGCCCAAGACCCCTGTGCCTTTGATTTAGCCCTTGGAAAAAACAATTACCAACCTTATATGAAGAATTACAAGCCATGAAAGTTTAAGTAGAATGATAGTGAATTTATCACAGGGTGAAAAATAGATTTTTTGGGGTTTTTAGAATGGGGGTTCAGGGGACAAGATGGAGGAATCTGGGGGTGTCCAACCTTTCTCCTTCTTCTTCTTCTTGGCCTCCATCTTCTGCTGTGATGGTGGCACTTTTAGATTGGTTTAGAGTAGAAGCTTGCTGTCTAACATAGATGATAGGTATTGGAAAGTAATTGTAAATATTGTACATGTAGTTTTTAGTATAAAGACATAACACTGCCCAGGGGCAGACAGAGTGCGGACCTCGGCAGGCCAGGAGAAAGAATTTTATAGATAAGATACAATAAACAACCTTGAGAATGAGAAATGAAGAGCTCTGACTCCTTCTTCCACTTCCAGGCTGGGAAAAGAGACTTTAACCCATCTCAGGGTCACTCTGACCAGCAGCAGTCTTGAGACTGAAGT
This sequence comes from Agelaius phoeniceus, assembly GCF_051311805.1. Lineage (NCBI taxonomy): Eukaryota > Metazoa > Chordata > Aves > Passeriformes > Icteridae > Agelaius > Agelaius phoeniceus. The sequence continues at coordinate 7,878,086 of NC_135270.1, read as the reverse complement.
ATGCAAATGATAGCAAGTAGTATTATAGAAATTATTGTCTTAAAACATTTTTACTGTCCAAACAGATTCCAGCCCAGCTTTGCCTTTAATTAAAAATACATGATCATCACATTATTTGTGGGCACTTGTGTTTTTCTGATGTTTGGAGGCTTTTCCTTGCTTTAAAGGACATGGATTTCTTACTCACTGTAGTTGGGGTATATGCTTGAAGCAGTTGGTTCTTGGAGAGGAACAGTGGGCCTGCTAACTGCTTGTTGGTTATTCCAGCAGAGTGGAAGGAAGTATAATCTGTTCCTGAAGCGGCGTCTCAGGGTAAAGCAGTGATCAGTGCTATTGCGAGTGGCTTGTATGCTGCAGTAATAACATGCTTCACTGTGTGCTGCCTTCTGTTAACTGGGAGCAAGGGTCACAGCTACAAAAAAATATTCTGTGCTTCTCAGGGAGCACATGCATCCTTGCATGCCGTGAGAGGGAAAAGACAGAGACATAATACTCTGGTTTGTTCCTACTCTAATAAAATAAAACCCCAGTTCAGCCCAAATACAAATACACTTTCACTGATAGGTGTGGTTGAAAAAGTAACAGCAACCTTCCTCTGCACAAAGTTACATTTAAACTGGAATATTCACTTTGCTGTATGTCTTGTATGTGATTTGATAGAGCTGAATATTGATACGATAACAAACAATATTATCTAATGAGTTAATTTCCCTAGGAGAGTGGGGTTACAGTCTTTTCTTTGCCAAACATTAATTACTGTGGCCTAATAGTGAAAAAGGTGGATGTTGTTACTAAGACATTCTGGCATGTCAGTAAATTAAAATATGACCTTTAATAGATCAATTGGAATACTAATTACTTGTTACGTTGATATCTTTTATTAGGTGTATTTTTTTTCCCATGAAAGTAAATACTCAATGTTGAAACTTTACCCCTGTATTTTTGTGAGCTATTTTTATGTGTGGTCATTGCTGGGACATAGGTCTCTGTGGTGGTTGATTTAGTGAATGTTGTTTTATAGAGAAAAATGCATGAATTTACATTTTGCTACCTGCTTCAAGTATTCACAAGTATTGCTACACTAACATATATATATTTATTTTTCCTGTGTCAGTTATTTACATGTAATGCTTGCGGACATATGTGGTTAATTTTGAAATTAATCTAGATGTAGCCCTTGTTAAAACTTGCCCAGATGTGTCTTCAGCTGTAAAGAAACTGAAGAACTGTGGCAATATGGGGGAACTTCTTTGCCTTCTGTGATATTTTAGAGAAACAGCAGTGCTTGTTTTTTTAATTCATATGCCTGTATCTTCTGCAGATTGATAAAAGACATCAAAGCAAAGATTCTATTTTCTTCAGGGATGGTGTCAGGAGAATTGATTTTGTTCTCTCCTATGTGGATGATCTTAATAAGGAATGGGAAAAGAAGTTGGTAAGTTTGTCTTTTTGAAGTCCTCTTAATTTTTATTTATAATTAGATGAATATTAGTTACTAACTCTTTTGGATCACTAGATTCATCTGGAATAGAATTTACCTAAAAAAATCACATACATCAATGTAAAAGGCAATCCCATGTATGAACATTTCTGTGTAATTTACTGTTGTTTGTCAGGATCCAATTTTATTAGATTCTTGTGTCTATGATTATTGAATTGATCACTCTTCATTTCTTAGGCAGAGCAATGTATTATACAATGGAACAAAGTAATCCGAATTATTTTACTTCTTCATTTAACAGTCTAGCTAAGACCATGGAGAAATATTTGTGAATACTTGCACCTGTAAATACTTTCAAATGAAGGATTATTCTTCTAAATAAGCAAAGGTCATCCAAACAATATTTAACAAGGACTAATTTTTCATACCCTTTGATTGTAGTTAGAGGAGAAATAGATTCTTAGCTCCAAGACTCAGTGCAGTTTTTCTTTAATACTTTTGAGACTCTTTTCTTGAAATATACTCTGAGTAACACAAACACAGCATGTCCTTCTGGAGCTTTTCCCTGTGTTTGACCTACTGTCTACATATGTGTGTTCATTCTTCTAGAAGAATATTTAAAGTGGCTTTGAGAAGAGCCCTCCCATGTAACAGAGCACAAAAACAAACTTTCTCTAAAATGCCAGTTAGTGATTATTCTTGAACTTGCCAGCAAGACCCTGAATGGTAATCATAGATCAGATGGAATCAGTTAATGACACCTGCTTGTTCCATGCTCACGCTGACACATGAGGTCTCACTTGGCTAACATAAATTCAAGCTATACAAAAAAATCCAGTACAATGAGAGGCAGTCAAGACAACAAATTTTATATAAAGCACAATATTTTTTAAAAATGAGGATTTAAATTTGTTTTTTCTCTGTATTCGCTACCTTCTTTCAGAGTCAGGAGAGGTTACTTTTACAAACTAGTCTCACCAAAATATAATTCCAAAGTTTATTCATGATCAGAAAAATTTAAAAAGGAGAGAGACACTAAAAAATTACATTCTCAAGTAGTCATATTTTTCTGAAAGATAAGGGTATCTGAAAAAAAACTAATTACACCAATGCTTATAACAAAATCATGATCAAAACTATTAGTCTTTGAAGCAAAGAACAGTTGCAATCTTTATCTTGTCATACTGAAGTAATTTCATAATTTCATAATTAAAAATTCAAATTTCCTTTGGAAAAATACTGCAAGATTAGGCTGTTAAAAAAAATTGCATATTGCTTTCATTCTTTTATGAAGAAAATACTGTTTTCATTAAAAACTTCTACTGCCTGTCCTTGCATCCAAATACAATCTAGTGTAGAACCCCTGCTGCCTGTCCTTGCACCCAAATACAATCTAGTGTAGAACCCCTCTATCCTACTCTTATTACATTAAAAAATCCAAAAATTTGTCGTGTCTCTGTGGCATACTTTTCCCAGATTAAGCATCTCAGTCAGCTTTGCTCAGCTATCCACATTCAAAGATTTTTTTGGGAGACCAGATTATTTGATAGATGATGACCTGTGATGATGACCTGTGATGATACCATAGGTTTATATACAAGCATACTTTTTCAAACTCACCCTGACTCTTTGTTAGGCTGTACTCCTGGCTAGATGCTTTCTTCTCTCCTGAAGCAAAATTCATTTCAAAAATAAGGAAGAAAAGGCCACTCGACGTAGAGAGAAAAAAGATACCCATGCAAAATTTGTAAAAGCAACTCTTACACTTTTCCATTAGTCATACTGTAATTATTTAAAATGAGGGAAGAAAAGAATACTGTTTAGGTTATGTTCAGGTGGGAAGGAAAATGAGTCAGATAGTCAGTCTAGTCACTCACTCATGTTGTGTGCACCAGTTTCCTCCTCATTGATTTATGGCTCATTAAGGGTAGTAGGAATCTTTGCCAGACCAGAGCCCATGTCCATGGGCGTCATTATTGACTGAAGGATTCACATGGGAAAGAGCCCAAGAGTTAGTAGCTAATATTGTCCTTCCTCTTTGACATAAAAATGCACTTCCTGGGAGAATATCTCTGTCTTTCAAAAGGCATAAACATCCACATTAAGTCTTGTGATATTTAATTCTGTGTATATCTGTTTCTTGCAAAAGAGTTTATGGCCTCATGGAGGAAGGTCAGTGGCCCTGTAGATAAACTCTGTGGTCACTGGACAAACTGTCATGGAGATACCAATTTTTTTTACACAGTTTGTGGGGCATCTGCATATGCCCTACAATTATGTTCACCATAGATCTTTATGCAATTAGTATGTCCATAAATTAGTGCAGACTTCTTAGCATACAAATACTGTGCTGTTGTCTTTGTGGTAACAAGATTTAAATCTTGATGAAGTGCAGCCTCTGGAATTTGTCTGACATACACTGTACTTGCTATTGTACAGTTATTATAGAAAGAAATGTTTCTTTTATGGTAGTACAATGATGCAGTAAAATGGAACAGCTGAGAATAGAAGTGTTTATACGAGGAGAATAACAGCTGTGACAAAGGGTTTTGTTTCCTAGTCTCAAGGAAACAGCTTTATTCTGCATTTCTAAGAATGGGATAAATAACTTCTTTGTGTGTTTCAACATATCCCTGATACAGATGTAAGAGACAGTCTGTTTATTTTCTCCCTTAGTTTCATGCAGAACAACTTTTAACATTTTTGATATTCCCAGATACATTCCAGGTTCAAGTGGAATGCTGATTTGAACTAGCCTTCAGCTGTTTTGAACTTGCCTTCTATAAGCTACATGAACAAATCCAAACCACAAAGGCATCTGAACAAAAATTAGGATTATGATTTTTTGAGACAGTATTATTCCTTAAAGCCTCCAGCACACATGGAAATATTTCACCAACACATGAAATGTATGTGAACATGAAAAAATAAATAGAATTTATAAAAATATCTAAAGTATCAAAGTATTGATGTATGATCATGACATAGTCTTTATTGTCCATAAGCATATTTCTTCACAAGAACTACAGAGCCTTAGGACTCATAGATCTCTGTGCAAAGTAATTCCACTCCTGTGTTGACTGGAAGCAAAGTCCCTCTGTCCCCCGTGGGATACAGAGATACAGAAGGAAATTTCAGTAAGTTCCTTTCCCAGTTTTTATCATCTCAGACAGAAACCTCTGCTTTCTTAGAGGTCAGGCCAGGCCAGAGTTAGGGAGCCAGGGGCAGCAAGTATCAGATGCTTGATGCTGCTGTTAGCCCTGCACCCCAGGTCTGCAGGAGTGGCTGAAAGCTGGGCTCATTCTGAACTCAGAGCACACCACACAGCTTGGCAGGAATTTGGCTGGTAGTTGCAGAAGGAATCACCGCATATTCTGCTTTGGAAGGGACCCACAACAAAGTTCAATGAGTTAGCAGTGCCCTGCAGCCAGGAGGGCCAGCCCTGTCCTGGGGTACATCAGGCACAGCCAGGAGGGCCCACCATGTCTTAGGGAGGCATCAGGCACAGCATCACCAGCCAGGCAACAAGGGATTGTCTGCTCTGCTCTGAGCTGGGGCAGTCTCACCTTGAGTTCTATGTCTGATTTTGGGTACCACAATATAAAAAAAGACACAGGTTGAGAGACTGTCCAAAAGAGGGCCATGGGGCTGGTGAGGGGCCTTGAGGGGAAGCTTTATGAGAGGCAGCTGAGGGCACTTGGTTTGTTCAGCACAGAGAAGAGGAGACTGAGGGAAAGCCTCATCACAGTGTACAATTTTCTTGTGAGGGGAAGAGGAGGGAGAAGTACCAATCTATTCTCTCTGGGACCAGTGAGTGACAGGACTCAAAGCAATGGCATGAAGCTGAGTCAGGGGAGGTTTAGGTTGGGTATTAGGAACTAAAGGTTTTTTACCCAGAGGGTGGTTGGGCACTGGAAGAGGCTCCCCAGGGCAGTGATCACAGCACCAAACCTGGCAGAGTTTAAGAAGCATTTGCACAACACTTTTAGGCACACAGTGTGTCTCCTCGAGTGTCCTGTGCAGGGCCATGAATTCACAGATTTAAAGAATCACAGAATATGCTGAGTCACAAGGGACCCACCAGGAGCTGGACCTGCGTTGTTACCTGTTGTTGTACCAGCATTGTTATCACAATTGGGTTTATAGAAGTTATCTCTCTTCCCTAGCTGCCTGATTATGCAGTATTACATTTGCTTTGGACATAATAGTGCTGCTGGACTTTGGATCTTGTTTTATTAATCTTAGCGGGATGGTTCCTTACAACTCAGCAAATGTTGGATGATAAAGTTAGTCTGTGCTTATCCCATATTATGTGAGCTATCCGCATAATATGGTGGATGTGATGACTTACAGAGCTTCCCTCATGCCTCTTTGACTGCATATTGGCATCTACAGCCAATCTACAGAGTCAGAAATACATGCACCAGGGATGGTTTATCAGGTTTGGGGCAGTAAGCTTAAAATTCTAAGTACAGATTAAAAACAGCCAGCTCTGTTCCAAGGATACATTTTGTCCATTTTAAGCCTTTGATGGTGACATGAAGAAATCCAGTATTTGACAAGAAAAGGGGGAGGATTTTTTTTCCCCCCCAGCAGATTGATTTCCTTTAAAAATGTTTCTCCCATTAACTGGAAAGTACTGTACATTGCATGGGTTTCAGGAGGGGGCTTGTGGGAGAAGAGCAAGGTGGTAAAAAGAGCATAATTTCTATTAGAGCACTGCAGTTTGTCACACTAAGTGTATTGCAAGGAAAGATAAGTAGGATGGGGCCAGACCCTTTGGCTCTGTATGCTCCTGAGCTGCACAGTTGGAGAGAAGCTGGCTGTGTCTGCTGGCAAAGAAGCCTCTGAGCTGACTTGCTTGGCTCTCTTCCAGTGTTTGCTGGAGAAAGAATACACACCCGTGTGCTTTATTAGGAGAAAGAGTAATCCAGAGTAGCATATAGCTTTGGATACTAGGCTTGAATGTCAGCTTTTCTACAGCATCTTAACATACCTTCTGAAATCACCTTTTAGTTGTGTTGTTCTCTATCTGATTATCATGTCAGCAAACCAGAGTTCTCTGACATGTTTATACAGGTGCATTTAGGCAGGTTTGTAGGAAAAATAGTGCATGGAATTGCTTTTGCCCCCAGCATGTGCTAGAACTCAGAAGTTTTCATATTCACAATTTCATATAGCCCAGTGTCTAATTTAATATCTAGTAATATTTGGCAAAATCAGATGTGGCACACAAAAATGAGAGGCCACTAACACAGGAAAACATCTGAGGGCTATGAAAGCTATTCTTCAGTCTGCCTTCATTTGTCTAAGTTATGCAAAATGAAATGCAAAAATGGCAGTCTACTCCTCACTGACATGCAGGAAGAGAAAACTGGCTGAAAACTATCGTGTTCTGGGGTTTTTTAAGTATGTTTGAAAACTGTAATTTAAGACTTTTCAATAGAAGAAACATTAGACAGCATGGCAAGGTTCAGCTAGAAATAAATTTGTGATCTAGCTTGTGCATTTTAAAGAGGGTAGGGCTTAATATTTGGCTTAATTTATTGTTATTCTGGCAGTTCTTCAGCAAATTTTATATAATTAAGAGGAAATTAATACAGTCTCTCAATAGGAGCAAAAATTATACAGAGATGGAGAGGAAGAAAATGTTCTTACCTAAAGACACAACTTAGGAATTACTTTGCAGAAAAAAAGAGTTCAAGAAGAATATGAAGCTCACACAGGTCACGCAGCCACCACACACTGCCATGGGCAGGTTTGTTATCTCTGCATGAAGTCCGTGCTGACTTTATGCAAACTAAGCACATGCAGTGATTTGTTGGTCTTACCAGTGATGTTTGTGAAATGCTGTTTGAATTGTCTGTAATCAGTACTTGAATGTCTCTGTCAGGCATAATTGTATAACTAAATATACAAAAGAAATAGATGAAGCTGGAAGCACTCAGTCTTCCATGTGCTTCCAGAATTTTTCTTTTCATCTTTCTCTTAGAAATAGAGCTAAACTTGACCACACCCCACACAGCAGCCTCCTTGTGAAAAATGCCAATCACTTATTTTTAAAATTTTAAAAGTTTAATAGTAATAAAATGGTTATAAAAATAGTAATATAATTAGAGTATTAATAATTTCGACAATTTGGATTAGGACAATATGAGACAATAGAGACAAAGAGTTACAGACAGTCCGGGTGCCTTTTCTGGGCAGCACGAGCCCGAAAAAGGACCGACGTTAACAGAGGATTAACCATTAAAAGCAACAGCCTGTTACATATTCATACACCTCATACATGATGCATAAATTCCATTCAAACACAGGATTCTGTCTGGTCAGTGTCAGCTTCTTCCTCTGAATCCTGACATCGCCTTTGAGGCAGGAAGAAGTTCGTTTCTTCTGATAATGGGGCAATAAATTCTTTTTCTCTGAAAGATTCAGGTGTCCTGTGGCTGCTATCTTACTGAGAGTCCTTTCTTTAAAAAATGTATCCTACATAGCATAGTTTCTATTTGAACATTTTTTATAACCTAAAACTATATTTACCACACTACTTAAGAGAATTAATACAGCATTACTTTCTAACACAACACATATAATATTCATTTTAATATTTGCGAAAAGCCAATCATAAAATACACACATTTTTCACACTCCTGAAGTCAGAAGTGCTCAAGACACAAGCCATCAGTTGCTTGTCTGATGAGCCAGGTAGCCCAGACCAAGGCTTTTCCCAGCCAGTGGGTGCCCTGGGGCTGGTCAGTGCCCTTCCTGCTGGGTTCCCATCACAAAGCTGCACTGCCAGAAAGTGCCCTGGTGTGTGTCACTGGTTTTTGTCTGCTTGCTTTGAGAAGGTCACATAGCCTTAAGGGGTTGTCATCAGGGCAGCTGAGAGAAGTGAAACCCGGTGAGTCATCGGTTAGTGATCAATTAGTTGCTAACTTCATCAGTTACTAAAGTGTCTTTGTTTCTCTTCAGGAAAGGAGAAAAGAATTTGAGAGCAACCTGCAAAAGGCTGGTTTGGAGCTAGAAACAGAAGACAAGAAGGTAAAAAAAAAAAAGAAAAATTAGGACCAGAAAGAATAGGACTTGCAAATCAATAAACCACTTTCTTTCTCTGAGAAAAATTATAAATTATATTCGTGTATTTCAGTGGAGTATGACTAATTTAGGGGAAACAAGGTTAATATGTTTATTTGAGTGCTTTTTCCAGATACATTAGTAAGAATTGTGGAAGCAGAGTAATTTTGATTCAAGAGGAAGCTTTTGTTTTTGCTTTCATAACAAGAAGGCAAAATAGCTGTGTTTTGGTTCATATCCACATAAATGGGAAATGTGCTTACAGCTGATTTTAATTCTACCTAACAATGAGTAACAAGTTTGGAAGGCAGTGAATGAATTAGTTATGCCCACTGGATGTTGTAATTGTGAGGAAGGACCCTCTGACCTTGAGGATGTTTGGTTAGTGGTACTGTTTGCTGTAATAACTGGAGGATGTGCAATTTTGACTGATGGAGTCAGCATGCCAGAGGCTGAGGTGAGTAAAATAACTCTTGGTGAAGTTCAGGCTCTGTAACATCCATAGGTAGGGAATTCATTGAGCAATATTAAAAACCCTTCTGATTGCCAACTTCTACTGTGAATGCAGAGCAGCACTGGAAGAACATACATGTTACATGAGGCCTATGACAAGATTATTCTTTGTGTTTCCAGTGTAATGAGAATTTTCAGGCTTCAATGTATGAGAATAATATAGTTTGAAAAGCCTTGTGAGCTTGTAGTAGTGGAAAGGTTATTTTTATGAACAGCCAACCACTCAGATAAGCTTTTCAGTAAATATATATATAAATATATACACACAGAGAAAGTCCTATTCCCTCCTACTTCATTTTTAAATCCTTTAAAAATATGTAAAAGGCAATACATTTTATATGAAAAATATTCCCATAAATCTTTAAATAAAACACAGTTTGGTCTAATGTCTGATTTAACCTTTCTGGAATAGGAATCTGAAGATGGCAAGATTTTTTTTGTGAAGATCCATGCGCCATGGGAGGTTCTGATCACATATGCAGAAGTGCTGAACATTAAAGTTCCCATCAGGGAAAATGACATTCCCCCCATGGTGGAGAACCCCCTGGACTGTGTGCTTTTCCCACTGAGGCTGCCTGAGAAGGTGATGCACCCTGAACCAGATTATTTCACAGCACCATTCAGCAAGGACAAGCAGGAGCTGTACCTCATTAATGATGAGAGCACTTTCTTCTCACCATCCATGAGAAACAGAATAGTAAGTATGGGAATTTAGCTGCTTCTGGGTACAGTAGATTTACACAGCCCCATCAGAATATTCATGTAAGGAAGGAGTGGGTATAGAAACCTTGGTAACTGAGGTAAATGCAGAGAGGCCTGGGTACCTGTGCATCTTGCTTAGAAATATAGAATAATTCTTGGAACTCATCTTCTGGATGTCTATAAGGCAACTGTGCCCCCAGTATTCTTATAGGAGATAAGGCCTTCTGAAGAAATACCTTCTGCTTTTGCATGTTGTTCCTGCAGATTATACACAGTGCATATCTATTATAGGTTTCTATTTAATGGCCTTAGAATTGGAAAGGTCTGAAATTGTCATTCTTGAATCTCAGGTTAATTATATTCTTACTCGTTGTCCATATGGAACAGAAGAAGGGAAGAAAAAATTTGGTATTAAGAGACTGCTGAACAATGGCACCTATACAGCTGCATATCCTCTTCATGATGTAAGTATTTCAGCTTTCTGCTCCCTCGAGCATTTCCCAATGTTTGCACTCTTTTACCTACTGTGACATTTGCTGTTCTAGGAGATAGGAAAATATACTCAAATCTTTCAATTTGTCCCAGTAATTGATGCTGTTCTATAACACACAAGACGTAGCTGTCAGCCCTACTATTTGGCTTTTATGTGCTGAAATGTTTCTTCCTACAGATGAGTTTTTAGAATATGTGTCAGTCACTCATTTCTTTAAAGACTTACTCCATCATATTCCTGTAATGCTGATGGCACTGACCACACAGTAGTACCTTAGATTATAACAAGGAATGAATTTCCACACTCAGCAATGTGTGTGCATAGGGTGTGCACACAGACATACTGTAGTTACACACTAGTGCACACTAGCTGTAGTTAGAGGAAAACTCTTGGGATCATAGGGACTGAAGTCAGAGGAGTTTCCTGAACCCTGCCAGTTTAGCATGGGGTGGTGACTTGTCCATCTCCCAGTGACCTTTGGGTACAAATACTGGAATACTGGAAATGTGGTAAGGATAATAAATACTATGTTTAGTTTTGCTGTAAGGTCAGTTTTTAATATGACATGTGTGACATTTAGTCCTGAAATTCCATGGAGAAAACAAGAGAGAGATGGGTTACAGTGTTTTACATGGGGTTTTTTTACATGGGATTTTTTGCATTAATTTTTTCCCCCTAAATGTTGTGTTTAATTTTTTGCTTAAATTCTCTGTGTTTTTAAAGGTTATTTCAGATGTCACTATGCTTTAGTGAACTTACTCTGAATTCTACCATAAGACATTTTAAAATACTGTATATAGATTTATATTTTAAAATATTTGAAAATATTTTATTTTCCTTAGGGAAAAAATAATTGAGTGAATGGACATTCCTTAGGTTTTCAGGAGGCAAGTTTGGCTGATTAGGATCTAGAATGCTAGTCTAGGCTGGGAGGCACTTTATACTATTGGGATTACCAAAACCGCAGACAGTAAAAAGCAAGAATCTCTTCTATACAACTACAACCAACTTTAAGTGCTAAGAAATCTTATGAAAAAAAATATAAAACTTGTGAGACAGACTCAAAAATCTTTGTCTAAAAATAATTATTTAATCTTTCAGAATATTTTCAAAATGCAAAATTTATGTTGCCTAAAGTTCTATTGATTGCTTCCTATTTAGAAACCAATTTTCATGCTTTTCTTTGTGATTGAGAGACATTCAGAAAAAAGGAAAACCAAGATCACGAAGTGAATAATTGACAGAGTGGAGAAGCCATTTGTGCCACAGAAGTGGAGCTCTGTGGCACAAAATAAAATTGAAAAAGCTGTCAAAAACTGTGGCTATTTTACACTGTTTAATTTCTAGGAAAGTGATGAAGTTCCAAAAGTTTTGTCTTTGACAGTTAAGATACCTGATAATGACCAACAGCACAGTCTGAAGAGGGGTGCATCATCATTGCTGTTTGTCTCATTCAGTGTAGTATTTGGGCCTGTTGATGAGGTGTGGATGCCATGGAATGGGAGAGAGAAATGGCAAGAGGGCTTGGGAGAATTTTCAGGGAGTTGTAAGGATGTGATAACTTGTTAAGTGCAGGTGGTGTTTTTCTGCTTTGTCTTTCTGTTCTTCTCAATGATGGTGTATGAGAAAGGTGTTTTTGTTAGCTGTGAAAAAAGCCAATCACTTGTTTTTGAAATTTTAACTGTTTAATAGTAACAAAATGGTTATAAAAATAGCAATATAATTAGAGTAATAAAAATTTTGGACAATTTGAATTAGGACAATACGAGACAATAAGAACAAAGAGTTACGGGACAGTCCAGGAACCTCTTTCTGGGCAAAATAAGCCCGAAAAAGGACACACGTTAACAGATGATTAATCCTTCAAAACAATAACGTGTTGCATATTCATACACCTCATACATGATGCATAAATTCCATTCAAACACAGGATTCTGTTTGGGCAGTGTCAACTGCTTCCTCTTAATCCTAACCGGCATCGTCCTTCCCAAGCGAGGCAGGAAGAAGTTCGTTTCTTCTGATAATGGAGCAATAAATTCTTTTCCTCTGAAAGATTTAGGCGTCCTGTGGCTGCTAAAAGTATCTTACATAGCATAGTTTCTATTTTAACCTTATGTTATAATCTAAAACTATATTTAACAAACTACTTAAGAAAATTAATACAGCATAACTTTCTAACATAACACATATAATATTCATTTTAATATTTGCAAAAAGCCAGTCATAAAATACACATTTTTCACATTAGCCAATCAAATAGAATCTATCATGTCACTCTATAAAAACCACGAGGTTCTCTTGAATAAAGCTTCTTTGCTCCTTGTACAATCCTGCCTCCTGCCTGTTTCTGTGTTATTCTTGGCACAAAAGTGACAATGAGGTGTTTTCCTCTTGCTCTGCTTTGCTCTCAGTGCCAGTACTGGAAGAAGGCCAGCGACCCCAACTGTGACAGTGAGAGGTACACACTCTACATGGAGTGGGCCCGCTTCCTGCGCTTCTACAAGGAGCAGCCTTTGGTCCTTATCAGGTGAGATACTGCCTGGGCTTGTTGTGTGCCCTTGCTTTTCACTGCCATACAGTGTGTATTCATCTCTAGCTTGATCCTACTAGCAATGATGCCTTGAGAAGGCTGACCTAGGACAGAGGCTACACAGAGTTAAAGTAGGTGTTTACTAAAAAGCCTTAATGGATCCACCTTGGGCAGCACAAGAGCCCAGTCAGGGTTACACCCAAGAGGAACCAAAATGGTCACAAAGTGCACGACCGCTCACCAGGTCTCACACTTTTATAAGTTCTGGTCCATTTGCATATTGGAGTTAATTGTCCAATTATAGCTTTAGGTTAAAAAATCCCATCCTTCTTGTTTTCACTCTTCATTCCATGTTGTTTATGCTCTTGGGCCTGAAACTTGTATCATTTGTCCTTTGTCCCAAGCTAGAAAAGGTTTGATTATCTACCTACTCTGTGAAGAGCACTTACCATTGCTTAATATGAAACTCAGAGCCACACACTAAAGCAGCACAGAATCTGAAAAATATAAAAGCTAAAACTTAAGGCATCAGGAAATCTTTGCCTCTTTTAAGATCCAATGGATATTAATTGGGCACTATGTCCTGGGAGGACATGACAGAGCTTTCCACTGAGAAGGGGCAAAATGCTTTATCTCAAATCAAGCCTCTTTCTATCTAGCCAGTCCTCCTGGTGGTAGGTATATTACAGATAATTCAGCTGTTAAAGAAACACCTACATAGAATACCTCAGATTTTTTAATCAATCTCTGCAAAAAAAATGTTAAAGGTTTATTTGAAATGTTGAAATTTCAACACAGACTTGAAAAAATACTGATAAAATCAGTTTGGAAGCTTGATTCTTAGTTCTAACCCCAAATTTAAACTTACTTAAGATCTCTTTGATTCAGCTGATGTGATACAACAGAATGCTGCTTTGTTCACAGGTTACAGTTCCTTGTTTGTACTGCAAGTGGTTGTATTTCTGTGGATTACCTATTTGCTTTAACCATATGGTCAGAACTGTTGTGCTGTTTCATTTGTGTAACTCCTTGGAAAAATCAGAAAGTAAATCTTTACCTACACTATTCTGTAGAAAAGAGAAAAGGGCGATTTTAATGTTAGTTTCTGCCAGGAGGAAAAAAGGGACAAAAGAAGCCATATTTCCTGATTATTCACCTGGTTCTTACAGCTTGAGTAACTTCTCATGGCCAGTTTCAGCCCTCATGTTCCACAGTACCTCAAGGCATTTACTCTGCTGTTAAAAGTGAATTTTGCCAAGTATTTCACTTTTACTCTGGCTAGTTTGCTCTGCTACAGTTCTAAATTTTGCTTTGTGTTCCTGTTAATTGCTTTTTTATTTTTTTTGTATTCAGAAAGTACTATGGTGAGAAGATTGGAATCTATTTTGCCTGGCTAGGATTTTACACCGAGATGTTATTCCTTGCAGCAGTTGTTGGCTTAATCTGTTTTCTTTATGGCTTGTTTACAATGGATGAAAATATGAGCAGGTAAGTATAACATTGAAAATCTCCTGGGCAAAAGTAAGCAATGTGAAAAAATTATTCTTGCCAAAAAAAATTTATTCTTGTTGTTACTCAACAGGTAACAAGCTTTTAAAGCTTGTCAGAGCAGACAAATTTGTTCTTCAGCTGTCTTTATTGACTGTAAAGGTGGTGGACCACTAATGCAGAACTTGTGACTATCAATTAGTAAGACTCAGCTTGTAGGTGAAAAGCAATATTTTGTTTGCCATAGAGAAGCTGAAATATATGAAGTCCTGAGGGTACCCCTTAGATCTCTCAAAACTGTTTGAGTGTTTATTGTTGCCTTAAGCTTGTCTATTTAATCTGTCTTGCAGAGCAGTCTGACCTTTTTGTATAGGGCATCATTTGTACTAACCAAAAGCATGAGTAAAACAGATCAGCAGTTCTCTCATCAAAGAGGCATCTTACAAACCACAATTTGGTGGGTTTTTTTAAGTAAGCATAGTATTTCTTTTATCAGAAGTCCAAAGATTTATTGTTTTCAGGGATTGGGGGTACTCATTGCTTACTGTTTTCTGTAAGAAGGTTTCTATAAAATTTTGTGTTTTAACTATAAAAGATGACTAACAAGTTAAAATTCTCATCTATTCTGTTGAATAATGTAATTTTGAGACTTGTATTTTAGCTAGGTTAAGAATTCATCTGGGAATACTGTTATACATATTGAGATTTCTCTGGATACCAAGGACTATCATAGAATTCTAAATTTTACCCATTGTCATTAAATTGAAGTAGCAAATTTTACTGCAGATATCAAAGCTGAAGTGGTCTCTGCTTTTAGAAAAGGTGTTTTGATGTCATTGCTAACCTGATGAGAAATAACATGGTTTATGTCTTGCCTGAAAGCAGTGCATTTACAGTACAGCTCCTGACAGACTCCTGATTCATTACTAGTAGAGCCAAAAAGCCCTTCAAGAGAGTTTATTAATTCTACTCCTTGTAGCAGCTGCTTCATTCTTGGGTTAATACCAGTGACTGTGACAAGATGTGGCATCTTTGCTGTGAAGCTGCAAATGTTGAGCTTTGAGCAAATGAAGCTCCTATTAATTTTTTAAATAAATTTCATATAACAACTTTTAAGATGCTGTGGAAACAGATATTTTACAATGTTTTCCTGCTTAGCAAAGAAATCTGCGACCCTGCAATTGGAGGAGAGATCATCATGTGCCCACTTTGTGACCGAGACTGTGAATACTGGAGACTGAACACCACCTGCGAGTCCTCCCAGGTCTGTGTCTGGTTCTGCAGCCCACTGCTCCTTTTTGTTCATCCTGAAAACTCTCTTGGTACTGACCTGTTCCTGGCTCTTCTCTTGCAGTATTCCCATTTGTTTGACAACGTGGCAACTCTTTTTTTTGCCATTTTCATGGGTATATGGGGTGAGTACATTTGATGAGTTTATGTCAAGCAATTAAGGAGATCTTGGCCAAGCTGTTGAGGGACACTGAAAGTGGGAAGAAGGGGAATAATGGCTTCACCTTAGTATCCGGCCTCAGATGCTGAAGTGAATGAGTGAAAATAACTTAAAGTTACAGAGGAATTAAGAATTTAAAAAACCCAAGTAGGCATCTAGGATACCATAAGAATAACCTAAGCATTGTGTACTCTTAACTGCTAATATTTGATTCTTTCCTTAGTAACTCTTAAAGGGGTCCAACCTTATGCAGCCAATGTAAGAGTCCTCTCTGCTCAGCCCTTCACATCATCAGTGTCCCAGTGGGGGAGTGGGGAGTTCTGTGCCCTTTCACTGGATGGATGGTGGTCCATCACTGCTGCTGCATTAGCTGTACTTTTGGGATGAGGAAATTCATAGGGATCCACTCGAGTGAACCTCATGCACTGTAGTATGTTTTGATGACATAGAAACAGGTGGATTTCTGGCCTCTATATGTCACTATGATATTTTCTGAAAAATCCTATCACCAGGATTTCTTCTCCTCTCCTGAGAAGCCTCAGCTTCTCCATGTTTTGCTCCTCTGGAATGTGATTTGGAGAATTGTTTACCCAGCAAGTGAATTGTTTTTAATTAATGGCCAATTACAGCCAGCTGTGTCTGACTCTCTGAGTCTGTCACAGGTTTTTATTATCATTCTTTTCAAGCCTTCTGATGTCTCCTTTCTCTTTCTTTAATATAATTTAGTATATAATTTATTTTAATATAATATATCATAATATAATAAATCAGCCTTCCGAGAACTTGGAGTCAATTTTCATCTCTCACCTTGTCCTGGGACCCACAACACCTATAATCATAGTTTCACACCAATGATACCTTTTCAGACTTTTAGGAACATTGTGTTGAACACATATTCTTTTCTTCAACTCTATGAAGGTTTATAAATTCTGGACAGCATAGTTACTGCTTCTTATTTCCTTAAATACAATTCTCTTGTTTCATGCTGTTTGTATGAAATGTCATCATTAAATGTTCAACTTGTACATAGATATTTCATTAACTCGCAAAGATTCTTGTGTGCTAATAGAAAACCTGTGTATTTTTTATCAGAGGATCTAATCACTCACTTCTTTCATGTAGAATTATTATTTAAAATCTAATAAGGTTTTTGTTGTATGGCTGTTTTACTAAACTTTTCTTGGTTTTTAAGAACTCGCATTTGTGTGACATGGATTAGTCATTCAGGAAGTACCAGCCAAAGAGTTTCGAACTACAGAAGATAAGGTTTCCTGTGTTTCTCTAAGCCATAAAACTTCCCCAGTTCAGATAAGAACAATCAGATTACACAATGTTTACATTTTAAAGTAATTTATTAAGGGCTCTAAAGATGTTATATAATATTATAAATTTTATAGTTGTTTATAAATTAAATCAATTCCCTCTAAAGTCTTAAAAAATTCTTAGGCCAGCCCAACTCTTGATTGTGTAAAAATCATCAGACATTCACTGTCTTTAAAATGACTATGTGTCCTGGTTTAGAGGAAATTTCAGAGAAAACCTCCAAAGGGGTCTCTCTAGAAAGCAAATTCAAGTGGCCCCTCCTCCCGCCAGTTCAGGAGACATAAACCTCCTTTGAGAAAATTGGAAAAACCTATTTAACAAACAAAATATTCACAAGCATAAAAATTGAATAATATTAAACAATGGAAGCTCTCATTGTTCTGAAGAAGTGGTAAATTCAGACAGTTCTTTTCAGGGGCTGTGGCTCAGCTCACTCTGTCTCTTACCAGTCCCTCCTGTGCTGCAAATGCTGCATCCCAGGCCCCAGTGGGCTACAGCCATGAGCTCCAGGTGTTTTTCTGGGTTTTCAGTCCAGAGCAGGTTGAAAAAGTTCCAAGGATAAAAAAGTCACAGTCCAGAGAACTTTTCTGCCTCAGCTAGCTAAAAAAAACAACTAAAAGCCAAGGAGAGCTTTCTCCTGCTCCCTGTCCTTGCTGCAGACAGCACAGTCTGTGAGACACAGAGAGAGCTGAAGCTCTTAGCTCTGTTTTTTGAATACAGCTGTGAAAAAATTACACCCCTTTTCCTTCTCCCCTCCTTTGCTCTCAGATCTAGTTTTAAAGGCACAAAACTTATTTCTGGGCTATTGTATTTGCTGGGACCCTTGTGTCAGGAAGGAATGATGAATCTGACTCCGTGTTCTCAGAAGGATAATTTATTATTTTATGATACTATATTATATTAAAGCATACTATACTAAACTATACTAAAGAATACAGAAAGGATACTTACAGAAGGCTAAAAAGATAATAATGGAAACTTGTGACTCTTTCCAGAGTCCTGACACAGCATGGCCCTGATTGGCCAAAGAATGAAAACAACCCACAGCAGAAACCAAGGAAACAATCACCTGTGGCACACAATCTCCAAACACATTCCACATGAGCACAAAACACAGAAGAAGCAAATCAGATAATTATTGTTTTCTTTTTTCTCTGAGGCTTCTCAGCTTCCCAGGAGATAAACCCTGGGATTTTTCCAGAGAATGTGAATTCCACACTGGGCTAAACAGACAAATGGGCATACAATTCAGTATCATAAAGTCATCCTAGGACACCATGATATCAAATATGCCTCAAAAAAGCAACAGAAGTGTTTGACCATATTACTTGAAAGCTGTTATGCTTATTTGTTGTAATATACACATTAGTTGAATTATCAGGTTCTTTTCTTAATTCCATGTTGCTTTTTGCATACATAGAGTAGTTAATTGAACATGGTCACCATAACCATGGAAATACCCCTATTTTCTCTTGGCATCTTCCTTGTCATCCACTTCTGGAATTCAATTAGCTGATAAATCACTGGCTCCATATTGTGGTCTTATCTGTGAACCATAGTTGGTAGTCAGTAAAAATAAGTGAGTCACACTGTAATGATTAACCACAGAAAAGAAGCCAGTGCAGATGTTTAACTTGGTTCATGAACTTGTTCACTTCTTCCTTGACTGTATTCTAACATTTGCAAATTGCAGTTACACTTTTCTTGGAGTTCTGGAAGAGGCGGCAAGCAAGACTGAAATATGAATGGGATTTGGTTGATTTTGAAGAGGAACAGCAACAGCTCCAGCTGAGGCCTGAGTATGAGGCAAAATGTACCCAAAAGAAGAAAAATCCTGTAACTCAGGTATGAACGTGCTGTGTTGACGTGTGTGCAAATCCAGTTGTATGCTGAAAGTTTTTGTAACATGGAAATTGATATATTAAATCAGGAAAATCAGGGCAAAGTTTATAGCTTTTATGTCTTTTTACTGCATCTTTCGCAATTCAGGGTCCTGGTCTCTGAAACTTTCATGCCTTTAAAACCATTCATTCTTTTATCCCTATACAACATATGAAGAAGCAGTCACTGTGATCTAAAGTGATAAGTTGGTCTAGCTGTGGTGTAGCTTCTGATACACAACCACTTTGTTTGGGGAACACCAGAGGGATGAAGGTGGCCAAAGTCCTTTCTCTTGAATGTAATTGAGATACAATCAGTGACCCTACTTAACTCTGTTAAACAGTCTATATAATTATTAGATGTTAATTGTTTTCATTTAAATTTATTTTAAGTAGGAGTTATTTGACAAATTTCATGATCAGCTGGCTGCATTCCAACACAATATCTACCACACCCATTTGATGTATTTTTAAGTCATCTTTTCCCTTTCACAGAATTGTATATAAATAGCTTATTGTTGCTAATCCTAAGTATACTTAGATAACACAATATTCAGAAAAAAAATAGAAGCTTAGCCAGAATGTGGGAAGAGTCTGTTCTAAAACAATAGCCTTGTCTTTCAGGGCTTGTTTCCTTAATCATTAGGAAATACATCTACTAATCTTATTTCTCATGAGAGAGTTTTTCCCCCTCCACATACACAGCATTAATTCTGCTGTTGTAGCTAGTGCTGTGTACTTTGCACAGAGCTCTTTGATAACAGTGCACAATGTTTAATGCTCTGCTGAAGCATTACTTTCTGCAGGTTCAGGAAAACAGGTTCAGGTAAATAAATTTTCATTAGTTAGTTCTACTAACTGAAAACACATGCCTGCCAGTTATGTATTATTTGCTGGTTTCCCTGTGTATCCTCAGGCTCAACCCCCCCACCCTTCTGTGGTAGCTTCTGGGTCACCCCATCATCGGGAAGAATGAATGAATCTGACTCCACGTTCTTAGAAAGTTAATTTATGAAATGTTTTTAGAAAGTTAATTTAATTATTTATTTAGTTAGTTATTTTATGATACTGTGTTATATAAAAGAATGTTATACTAAGCTATACTAAAGAATAGAGAAAAGATACAGACAAAAGGCTAAAAGATAATAATGAAAAACTCGTGACTGTTTCTAGAGCTCCGACACAACTGGACTGTGATTGGTCATTAAGTCACAACAATTCACGTGAAACAAATCAAACAATGGCCAGTTGGTAAACAATGTCCAAACCACATTCCAAAGCAGAAAAACACAGGAGAAGCAATCAGATAATTATTGTTTTCATTTTTCTCTGAGGCTTCTCTCTTCCCAGGAGAAGAAATCCTGGCAAAGGGATTTTTCAGAAAATATGACAGTGACACCCTTCTATGGCGGCACAGGGCCCAAACCCTGCCAGACTGTGGTGGTTGTGCTGCAGCTGAGGGAGAGAGCAGGGGGAGCTGTGTCCTGCAGGCAGCTGCTGGCCCTTCCTTGTGCCCTGCAAGAGAGGGTGATCATGTAAGGACAGGCTGGCTGGTGAGCACTGGTTGTGTACAGCATGGACCAAAACCTGTAACCTGATGAGGTGAATCAGCTGCACCAGAGCACAGCCAAAGGCTTGTACACTGTCCTGAGGGAGAAGATTGTTCTCCCCCTAAATTGATCCAAATCCCTTAGGTGAGATAGGGGTTTGTGAACTTTATTGTGAACTGTAATACATTCCTTTTATCTCAGTGTGAGATACTGCTCTCCTCTGTACTTTCTAAGTATGCATTAACAATTGCCATAAAAATTCAATGACTGTACAAGCCTTTATATTATGACATTTCAATTTACTGTCTCAGTGGTTTTTCAGAGGCTTTTTTGCAGCAGGATTTATCAGTGATTCTTATCAGTACCCAATTAGTTATGTTAATTAATACTGTACAGGTAATAGTAATTTCCTTCTGTTAGAGCATGTCCTATAGTGAACACATGAAAGGCCAGTGCTTTAAAATAAGGTAATTCTGCAGGAGCAATAAGGTTATGTGGGTACAGGACAGTGACTTTGTGTCCCACAGCTGGTTTTGCTTCACTCAGAAAATTATATCATCATTATTCATGATTCAAAGTTTTAAGTGCACTGAAACCAAAATTGCTGATCTTGAGGCTGTCATTAACACACTTGTTCATGCTTCTAAACTGTCTAACTAGAGCATAGCTAAAATCTGGGTTTGCTGATTACAATAGAATTGTAATCTATATAAACAATGAAGCATTTGATTCAAACTTAGTCTCTGTCATTGCACATTACTGCCTATATTACATTTGGGATTGCAGTTTCTGTAGTACTCAATGCCACTTTGCTCAAGAGGAGTCTAAGCATTCTACAGTGCCTTGTCCCACAGATTTATCAAATCCAGGTATATCTTCTTCCACTGGCATTAGTTCTTAGAGAAGATTCTTTCATAGAACATGTACTCTGATATTTAGGAACTAGAATTGATTGCACAAGCTACGTGAGCATTGAAAATTGCTTGTGTGTTGTCTGGGAATGCTGGCATGACCCAGTTGCCTGGTGCTGCAGCAGAGCTTGGCAGCTACATTCATAGTCATTACTTCAACTGAAAGAACAAATAAAATTGAAGGAGTGGAGAAAAGCACTGTCTGACTGGTACATCCAAATAACAAGTTTGAAGGGATCTCGGCATGAAGAATTTATAAAACTGGAGTCCCATTGTGGACTCAGAGCTGTTTGACAACTAACCTAGCACTACAGTAGCAGTTGTGGCCTGCTTATCTCAGGAAGTTGGGCTTTTTTCCTTAACTACTGATTGATTTGGCAAAAGTTTAACCATTCTTTTCAGGTACTGTCTTGTAGCAGTTTGATGGCCGCTTCTGTCCTGATCTTCTTGCCCTGCCCCACTCACCCCACCCACAGCACACTCAAAATTATGTTCTGTCTGCCA
Source organism: Agelaius phoeniceus (assembly GCF_051311805.1). Classification (NCBI taxonomy): domain Eukaryota; kingdom Metazoa; phylum Chordata; class Aves; order Passeriformes; family Icteridae; genus Agelaius; species Agelaius phoeniceus. Next base: position 7,856,227 of record NC_135270.1, on the reverse strand, counting down.
TCTGAGAGGGGAAGGGATCTGGATGGTTTCCCTTGGATGTGAGCACTTCTCACACAGTTGGTGAGAGCTCTGTGTGCTGCTTGATGTTAGAGTGAGATGTGGGAATAACATGAACTGTGCTCTACTTCACTGTTTCAGGAGATGGAGCCTTATTTGCCTTTAACTAGCCAGGCTGTGCGATTCTGCATCTCAGGAGCCACAGTGTTGTTCTGGGTGAGCACTTTTTTGAGTCATCATTTTGACATGTATCAGAGATGCTGTTCATTACTAATCATCACATTAACACAAATTAGTTTCAATCATGATGATAACACATGCTTTTATTACCGTTCTGCAGATTTCATGCTGTCATTTGAAGTGCACTTCAATTCTGATATTTTTCTTTTTTAGAAAGGGCACTGGAAATCTGTCATTAATTGTCAGGACCCAGGACATTGCTCTGGCTGCCCTGGAGGACTCGAGACCCTGGCAGGGGGCTCAGAGACTTTGGCACGGAGTCACAAACACCTGTGCCTTGGATTTTAGCCCATGGAAACAATTACCAACTTTGTGTGAGGAGTTACAAGCCACAAGAGTTTGAATAGAATGATAGTGAATTTGTCACAGGGTGAAAAAGTAGAATTTTGGGGATTTAGAATGGGGGTTCAAGAGGCAAGATGGAAAAATCTGGGCATGTCCTGTCCTTCTCCTCCTTCTTGTCCTCCATCTTCTGCTGTGATGGTGACACTTCTGGATTGGCTTAGAGTAGAGACAGACTGTCTAACATAGGTGATAGGTATTGGAAAATTATTGTAAATAAAGTACATGTAGTTTGTAGTATAAAAAGCCAACACCACCCCAAGGTCAGAGACTGTGCCACAGCCCAACCTGCTGGACAGATCTCAGCAGGTCAGAGAAAGAATGTAACAGATAGGAGAAAATAAACAATCTTGAAAAGCAGATCCAATGAATCTCAACTTCTTCTTCAGTCACAGGGCTGGGAAAAAAGAGACTTTCTAGCACCTCGGGAACCATTTCAACCACAAAAACCCAAGAATTAATTAGTAATTTGATTGGACATTTTAGCATGGGGATAACTTTTTCTGTGACTTATTTGATGTTAACAGAAATACCAAAAAAATTGTGGTTGTGCAAACCAAATAAAGAATTCACAACAATGAATGCAGAGTGAGTTCAGAGTGACTTTCAGAGCTGACAGTTTAATCTAACTCGTCCTTTCCATCTCCTGTCTATATTTTTCTGCACTTTCTCAGATATTGGTATTAAGCTGTTGGCTTTTCTTATGTTAACAAAATAATTTTGTTGGTTTTAATGTACATCATATAACAAAGTATTTTTGCTTGCGTATTTTGCATTTCAGTGCTGCTGAATTCATACCCACAAAGAATAAAATTTAAAAAACATGAAGCACAGTGGTTTACATTTTGTTTTTAAAGCTGCATGCATATAGTATGTACACTACAGTGTACAGCTCTACATGCATATAGAACTGTACACTACAGTGTACAGCTCTACTAGGCTGCAGGTGTATTTCAGCTGTCCCTCCTTTGTGCAGGTGTCCCTGATCATAGCCAGCATGATAGCTGTGATCGTGTATCGCCTGGCGGTGTACGCTGCCTTCGCCAGCCTCATGGAGAACACCCAGACCCTGCAGCCCATCAGCGGCGTGCTGACCCCTCAGCTGGCAACCTCTGTCACTGCCTCCTGCCTCAATTTTGTCATCATCATGATCCTCAACTTCTTCTATGAGAGAATAGCCATCTGGATTACTGATATGGGTAAGCAGGGGGACTTGAAGGCAAACCTTGGAAGGAATAATTGAAAATTCACACCATCAAGGTGTTCCATGCTGTTGTTCTCAGCTCAGGCACAGTGGGAGCTCCCATTGCAGCAATGACTCAGGAGTATCCATGGCCATACTGAACATTTTCCCTGCATTTCAGTAGCTCTCATAACCTAGTTTCTCCTCAAATAGGGCTTGTTTATATTAGAGCTAGTTTACAGAGACAGTCACAGACCTGAACATAGTTTAAAATCATCTTGAATCACCAAAGCAACATCAGGCTAACTTGAACTAGCAATATATCAAGTAGAAATCCTGAAAATATATTTGAAAAAATAAATCACAGCTATCTTTACAAGAAAAAAAGACTAAATAAGCATGACTCTTAGTCTGGGGGAAAAGATGGGCATTTTCCATGTTGTTTCCTTTAGCTCTGGCTGTACAGATTTGGAGTTACAAAGATGGAAGGCAGAGGTTAAGCAGGATGAGAAGCTGTGCCCAAGATGTGTTATTGTGGCAGTAGCTATTGATAGCAGTACCCCCATTGCAGAGCTGGAGGCCCAGGAAGAGTGTCTACTTTTGTAGTGTATTTTATGTTTGATTTCTGCTTGCATGCTGGAAATACCATTCCTGAGAGCCCTTCTTAGACTTTTTTTTTTTAATTATTTCATTTTATTTGTTCTTAATGATTTAGAGATAGAAGTCCCTGATGGTGTTTAATAGAAAGAGATAATTGTAGAATATATTTAGTTTGGGGAGGGGAGCTGAAAATATTAGGTGCTTGCAGTTTGTGCACTTGTCATAAGAACAGTTGGGTGATCTTTTTTTTGTGAGATCTTGCAAGTCGAGTCAAGAGTTGAAAAGTGTTCCTTGCAGAATCTTAATGGGATGTTGCATTTGGTTTATTTTCATTTACCATGGACCATCTCTGTGATCTGTATTGCTTATCTCTCTTGGCCAAATCAGACCAAACTGAAACAGAGCAAGTAGTAACTAAAATTGCCCCTAACAAGCACAGAAACAAACACAAAATCATATTTTTTTAAATCTTTCTTGAGGAGCAAAAATTGTAAGCGTGAAGGCTCAGCAGTGTTATTTTGCTGATTTGCAAGTGTGGATGAATAATTTCTCAAGTGGCAGCACTACCTCGTCTGTGGGTTACAGGGGGAGCATAACAGTTCAGTGGTGTGGGGAGGACTGCTGCCCCCCTTGGGTGGCCTGGGCTGTCAGAAGTGTCTGCCCACACTTTATTCACTCTTTGAAATGCTTAGGCCAGATTTGGTGTTCAGACAAGCAGGTATAATCTGCCTCTGGTGCTCTGAACAATATGTGCCTCACATCAATATTTTAACAACTCACTGAAAATAAAAATATTTTAGGGACCAGCAAGCTAGGCAGACTGCCTCATCTGAGAGCTGCCTCCTCTGTCCTACACTCTGATGTCAGGTTCCCAGTACATACCTCATGTTCTTCTGGCATGCAAACTTACACCAAGCTTGGAAACAGTTTACTCAGTTATATGAAACAACTTTACAATAAGGCACATGAGTTCAACACATCTGCCAGGTCCTCACCAATTGAGAAGAACTTGATGTGGTGTATTTTCTTATGCTGCTTGCCAACTTGAATTGGTTATATGTTATCATTTAACAGGACTTTTGACAATAATATGCTTAGGGCTTCCTGCTGCCTTCCAAAATATAAATGTGATAGACAGTGAGCAGCAAAAGGTAGCAAGACCCTAAGCAAAGGTTTGGTGATTTACAGTAGCTCCAAGATGCCCCTATTCTTCTGCCCTTTATGAGCCTTGTCTTTCAGAGGCACATGGGCCATGCAGCTTCTGCTGATTTTAATGGTATTCACATACAGTAGGTTGGGGAAAAAATACTGTAGCATACTTCTCTACCACAAAGAAAAAAAATAATCGTTTGTTGCCAACAGTGAAATCTTCATACTACAGAAGATCTTTCTAGTTACTGTTTGAGATTCATCTCAGATCTCCTAAAATAGTGTAACATTTGGGGATGGAAAAGTGCTAATGGACAGGACAAATAAGGGGAAATTAAATTTTATAGAGGTTTTAAATATGAATTTCCTTTGCCTACCTGCATCAAACATTGCATTGTAAAGTAAGGGTAGGGTGTCTGAAAGCAGGAACTCCATCTGCTGAAGTTGTTCTTGAAGGTGTTCTTCTTTTCTTTTTTTTTTCCTTTAAGATCACTGTGCATGATGAATATTTGTGAATCTGTATCCTTTTAAAGAGAATAAAGGAACATAAAATTATTGGTTTTTGGCTTCACAGAGATCCCCAGAACTCATATGGAGTATGAGAACAGGCTCACTATGAAAATGTTTTTGTTCCAGTTTGTCAACTACTATTCATCCTGCTTCTATGTGGCCTTCTTCAAAGGGAAGTTTGTTGGTTACCCAGGTGCCTACACATACATGTTTAATCGCTGGAGAAATGAAGAGGTAAGATTTTCTTAATTGAGGTGAATTGTTCCCTTCAGTCTGCACAGTTGTAAATTTCCAGCTGCAGGCTTGGTCTGAACTGAGCTGCACCTCAGCTGGCTATCCTAAAGCTGATGCTTCCTCAACTGACTCTTCCTGCTGTTGCTAGCCAGGGCAACACCAGCAGTGAAAATCTGTCAGCCACAAGAGTGAAAAATCATAAAGCTTTTCTTGGTCCCAGTTCTCCTGAAATACCAGTGGGTCTCACCATGGGTCTTAAAAAGAAAAATCTGATGCTGAGCTCATTGAGTGCAAAAGATTCACCTTGCCTGAGGGGTGTGTGCTGCACACAGATCCTGCTGAAGCATCTCTGAATTACATATGGTTGCTATGTTTTGGTGTGTGTTTTGTCTCACACTTGAAACACTTAAAGCCCTTCCTGAGAGAGTGGCTTAGCTGGCAGTCCATGTGGAAATTAAGTATTGTCCTCACAAGTTTTAAGACCTCCTTTCTTGCATTTATACAATAGTAAAATATAGTTTATCTGGGTGATAATACCCATTATCCATGTCCATTGACACTCAGTTTGTCTCCTCCAGTGTGATCCTGCAGGCTGCTTGATAGAACTGACGACACAGCTCACTATAGTCATGGCTGGCAAACAGATCTGGGGAAACATCCAAGAGGCCATTGTTCCGTAAGTTCTCTCTGGTACAGAGGTGCCCATCTCATAGCCTTCAGCTGCATCAAGGGAAACTGGATATCAGGAAAAAGTTTTTTACAGAAAGGGTGATAAAGTTCTGGAATGGCTGCCCAGGGAGGTGGTGGAGTCACCATCCCTGAGTGTATTTAACAAAGCCTGGATGTGGCACTAGGTGCCAGGGTTTAGTTGAGGTGTTGGAGCTGGGTTGGACTGGGTGATCTTGAAGGTCTCTTCCAACCCAGTCATTCTGTGATTCTGACCTCACAGAATATTCTGAGTTGGAAGAGATCCACAGGGATCAAGTCTAGCTCTTAATTGAATGGCCTGTACAGGTACTAAACCAACAAGCTTGGTATTACTAGCACTGTGCTCTAACCAAGCAAGCCAATCTGATCTGCTTCTCTCATTGTTAACATTTTTCTGCACATACAGCTGGATTTGTAACTGGTGGGGTCGTCGGAAAGCCAGAAATAATCCTGAAAATTTATACAGTCGCTGGGAGCAAGACCATGATCTGCAGACATTTGGAGCCTTAGGCCTGTTCTATGAATATTTAGAAATGGGTACGTTTAAAATTACACATTTGGAATTGAGGACAGGACACCTTGTACTGACACTTCCAAAAGAACATTTCCTCGATTAATTGTTGTGGGTTGATGCCACCGCTTTCATCTGCATAACAGGACGATTAACTGCAGGGAATCATTAAATAGGTCAGCCCAATTTTAAAAAAAAGCTATCTTTGCATCTTGAACTGCTGGGAATTTCACAGAAACACTGCAAAGACTTTTTGTTTTCCTCATTTGAATGGGGAACATTATTCTCAGTGCAGCCAGCTGCCTCTGTGTCTGTTCTTTTCTCATTCCAAGCATATTCTTAGCTGATGTCAATGGAAATTTTAAGTATGGGATGAGTGCCAAATGTGCTGTAAGGATGGGTGCTGCAGACATGAGATCTATGAACTGGCTAGAGGAGAATCCCTTCAGCTTTAGTCTTGCACTGCTCAGTGCTTCACTTCAGTCTGTTAGACCAGTAGAGGGAGTGTGGGCAAGAGAATATGGGTTTGCAAAGGTAACCTGAACATGTCAGCTTCTAACAGCAGTTTACAACACTGAGAAACTGACACCAAAACTGAAGCCAAGCTAAATCTAAAGGATACTTTAAAGAAGTTAATATTTGGTTATTACAAGGATACATTTTGTTGGAAAATGAACCTTTGTATTGTTTTATTTCTGTAGAAATAGTTTGAAGTGTTCTAGAGATGCTTAGTGTTAGTATGACTTTAATTTGATACAGGGCTGTGGTCTTGTGAAACCAATACACTCAGAATACACTGTTGCCAGCCATGTCCTTGCTCTTCCAGAATCAGAACTATGCTCCAGCACTGTCCAAGGGCTGCTAAGCTAGCAGGAATTTTGTTGCTTATCTGAGGTGAAGAACTTACCACTGAAATCATGGAAGAGTGAATGACTGGTGTATGGGAATTTATTTTATATACTACCTACACCAGAAAAAAATGTTCTATTTCCTTTATTTGAAACAAAGTGGCAGTATTGGCTGTGTAGTGAAGATTATCACATTCTGTACTGAGATACTTAATTTTGGTAACAACAAGGATCATTTGTATATTCTATTCACAATTCTTAAACTAATGTCACACTCCCCAATGGAACTGTTGCACATAGAATTATTATGGATATTTTGATTAAATCAGTAACAATAGGTGGAGATAAGGTTGTGAGGTGTGTAGTTGATAAGTAAAAGAAGAACAAGAGGGTACGAACTGCAAGAGAACAAAACTGGCCTGATAACAATTGAGAAATTTGATGGATGAATACATCCCAATTCCCCTACAGTTATACACCATTCATGTGAGAACTGCAGCACCCTGAAAGGATTGGTATCCAGCACTGCTGGCAGCACCATTTCACAGGATCCAAATGCTCACTTCTGTGGGTGCTGCTGAATGGCACCTGAAGGGATTGGAGAAGTCTTGGGACTGGGGCTGATTGTCACTGGGGCTCAGGCCAGGGCTGAAGATGACTTGTGCAGCTTGGCAGGAGTTTGCCATTTGTCTGCTAGTGGTAGAGCCCCATCACTCTGAGGATACTTCTGGAAGGGCAGATTTTTACACATTGTTTTTATCTCTTGTAGTCATTCAGTTTGGATTCATTACTCTCTTTGTGGCATCCTTTCCTCTGGCTCCCCTTCTTGCTCTGATGAATAATATCCTGGAGATTCGTGTAGACTCCTGGAAATTGACCACTCAGTACAGAAGACCTGTGGCTGCAAAAGCACATAGCATAGGAGTGTGGCAGGAAATCCTCAATGGGATGGCTATCCTGTCTGTTGTCACCAATGTAAGTTTGTTAATACTTATTTACTTACTTAGGTATGTGATGTGTTAGCTGGGAAATCTCAAGCTGGAGAACCAAAACCACTGGGCTGTGCTACATCAACACTGATTCTTCCATGTACTCAAAATGTGAAGAATTAAAAACCAGCTGATGCTTTTTCTCCTTCATAAACACTGTATCATGTTAACCTACAAAGATACCATCAAACCATTTCAGTGGTTTGGCTTGTCCATATATTGGCAGTGTGCAGCTCCCCATCCAAATTTAATTTGCCATAACCTTTCATTCAGTTGTCTGTGTTTTCCAGCCTTTTGGAATGGCATGGGCCAGTATGAGGCTTCGTCTGATGAATCACACTGATTGCCCAGAGGGAACTGTAGGGGACAGGAAAGGTGGATGAATCCTGTGGCTCAGATGCATTTTTGTCCTTGTTGCTGTGAGGCCTGTTCAGTGGGAATTCTGCTCTGCTTCTGGATACCCCTGTGGGACCAGTGGCTCCAAGTATTTTTTATAAACTGGTAACTAAATGCTATGCCAGTATTTCATTGGAAACATGCTGTAAAGCAGCCTACTGAGCACAAGAGATGCTCTTTTTAGTGTGTCTCAGGCAACAAACCCACTTGCAGGTACTGCCATAGTAGCACAAAACCTCGGCACCTTGAGTATCTCAAGCTTCCAGGAAAAATGTGCTGAGGCTGCAGTCAGCATCTTTTACCAAGGTGAAGTGCCCCAATCATGCTTCTCACCCTTTCTTAAAAGATTTTGGGTAATACCAGGGTCACAGAGCCTCAACATCTTTATAAATCTGCTCCCAAATTTTGTGTGCCACTTTCCTTATTTCTTTTTCCAATTTCTTTTCAGGCTTTCATTGTTGCGTTCACATCAGATATGATTCCTCGTTTAGTTTACTACTATGCTTATTCTGAAAATGAAGACTCACCAATGTCTGGATACATAAACAACAGCTTGTCAGTGTTCCTAATCTCAGATTTTCCTGAGAGAAATGAACCTAAAGAGAATCCAGAAAACTTTGTCATATGCAGGTTGGTGTCACTTTGTGTAGAATACAGCATAAAAAATCAATTAAGATCTAAGTGTTCCATTAGAAAATAAATTATTTCATTCTCATCATTCTAAAGTGTGAGAAGTAATATTTAGACTATTGATAAGGTAATGGTTGAGGTGGTAAGAGATCAAGCCAGTAACAAAAACAATCAACTAAAAAAAATCACCACTAAAAGTCTCATTGCTAACTTGAATTTCGCTTTTTCTTCATTGGATTTTTTGTTTACTTTAATTACACTATTGATTTTTGAGTGAGGAAGGAGATTTATGTCCCTAAAGTTGCAAACTTCAGCCTATATGTTCAGAGATTTTTAGGCTGAATAAGTGGACAAGAAAGCAGAATAAAGGAGACGCATAGATCCCAAAGCTGAAAATGGCATATGGTATTTAAAATCAGTCCTTATTTTGCTTGATCGGGCCAAAATCAGACCTATCCTTCTTTCATTTAAAAAGTAGTCCTTTCTTGCTAGCATTGGAGATTCTAGAATAATTGCAAAAGAACTTTGGAAATGGTAAAATAAAAGTATTGATTGGATGAAAAAACCTCAAAGCAAACAAAAAAAACCCCAAAAAAAAAACCCCAGCACTTTTGGAAACAGCTACATTTGTTTGGTGGTGTAAAACATGCACTCTGTCCTTTCATGAAGCCCTGCATCTGTCCAGGCCATAATCTGCTCGTGTGTGTCACATTTATTTAGTGTCCATTACCCTGTGATCAACCCCATCACCTTGTCCTGTATTATTTGAGCATTGCCTGAAAAACAAGTAACCTGTGGACCAAATTTCACATCACACATCCTCATCCCTGCTCTGGTGCTGTGAGGGTGTTTAAGCAAACACAAGAGAGAAACAAATTGAGAGGCAACCTTTTTCTGCAAAAGGAAACAGACCATTTAAAACAAGAAAAGGTTCCTTAAGTGACAGCTGTACTTGCTTGTAAGTGTCACTAAGCTTGTAATCTGTCCCAGGCTGAATGTGACATTTGACCTTTGCATGTCTGTCATTCCTACAGGTACAGAGACTATCGATATCCTCCAGACCATGAGAAGAAGTACTTACACACTATGCAGTTCTGGCACATTCTTGCTGCAAAACTGGCCTTCATAATTATCATGGAGGTATGTTCCCTACAAAATTTCCTTCTGATATATATTGGTACTTTGTGATTTGTCTAGATAGTTACTAATGTTACAGAAAACAGAATTGCTGGGAGCATAAAATAATTTGTTCCCTAGATAATACCAAGTACTCATGGCCTAAAAGATTACTGTCACTGAGCCTTTTAACTTCAGAGAGCTGACCTCAGAGTAGGAAAAGTGAAAATGGCTGAGGAGACTGCAAATGATGATCAAAATAATCAGAAAAATAAAAAAGGTCTCTTTTGTCAGTGTAAGAGATTAAAGCCTCCAAATCTAGCACTTCCACTCCTCTTGCTTTCATTAAGGAGCTGTATGTGAGATGACTATGTTCAAAATCCAGACAGCATTTTGCAATGATGTATATTGGTTAAAAACAGCTAAATTAATAGTTTGGATAACTGGCACATCAGTGTTAAACTTTGCAAGTTACGAAGGGAAAAGGGAGTAAGTTCAAGTGCTAATCTCATCACTTTTCCTGCTGTGTTTCATCAGCTCTCAATAGCTAAGTGTTATCAGCACAGCGGTGTGAACTTTCTAACCACACAGAGGAGTTAAAGAGTGATGGTTGAGATTCAGGCCCTGACACGTTCCTTTTGGGTTTGCTAAGTCATTAATGGTTTGGAATTAAAATTTCTGTATAAGAAGATGGGTTTTGATCTTTGTGCACATCTTAGATACACATTAATTTGGTGTGTATTGCTCCAAGACAGCCAAATGAATTGTATTTTATTGTGAACAAGAAGTGACCTATTTGGTCAGATTAAACAAGAGGTGCTTCTTTTGGTAATGTGTGGTTTGTTTGTTTTTTTTAGCACGTTGTATTCATCGTCAAATTCTTTGTAGCATGGATGATCCCTGATGTTCCTGCAGACGTGAAAGCCAAAATAAAACGTGAAAAGTATTTAACACAAAAAATCCTACATGAGTATGAACTTGAAAAACTGAAGGAGAGACTGTGCCAAGGTGACAAACGAGCCACAGAAAAAGAGTTCATCGCTACGGAAGGGAGAATGGAGCTGTCCAGAGCAATGTAACCAAAACCCAGCTGTTTTGGGATTTAGCTTGTTCTAGCTTCTTTTATCTGTGGTTTGCTCAGTATGCATCATGTTGAAAGCTGTAGGAGAGTTCAACTCTACTCTTTCAGTCCAAAGATTTTCGAGTTTTCTTTAAAAGTTCTACTGAGCTTTCAAAGTTTAGGAAATCTACTGAACTGTATGATTTCAGCACTGGTTTTTATTTACCCATGACTCTGAATAGTAAATGTAATTCTGTAATCCTAGAATTTAAACTCCTGGTATAGGGACTGTTAACATCAAAGGGCTGACAGAACATGTTAAAGTCATTTACCACCAAGCCATCTCCCTGTTGCTAATTGCAGCATTCCAGGATGTATCCCAGCTGGCTGAATAGGATACCACAGACGACCGCTGCTGTGGAAAATGCTGAAAATTATTATTTTTATTATGTGGTAATTTAAATAGAACACTCCTGATACAAGGATTAAGGTTTGGGGCTTTTTTTAATATTCAGTATGTCTTATGAAGCATTTGTTTGAACTTCTATACATTTTATAGAAGGAATTGATTTTTAAAGATAGATTGGCTTAATTCCAATTGGAATTATTTATAGGAACTAAATCCAGTTAATACAATAGTGAAGGGAATAAAAAAAAAGTGAAGGGAAAAAAAGCCATAATTTATTTTCCTAAATATACAATTTATGGAAGAGTTTACTCTCTAAATGCAGATATTGTGGAATCACCTAATTGCAGTGGGTTTTGAAAATATGTGTATGATTTGGAGAATAACAGTTATTTAATTTCTCATTCTCAAAAACTGTCATTGGAAGATTATGTTTGACTTTTTTTTCTTTTGGCCAAAGCCGCTTGTTTATTTATTTCTTTGTTTGGATTCTCAATGAATGCCAGCAAAGGGCTAAAGCTGTTTGTCTGTCCTCAGTGCACACTATGGAGTGTGCCTGCACTCTATGGCAGTGGACTGGGAGCTGGACCACCATTCCATCTGGTTTAGCTGAATGGTTTGATCTTGGATTTTTATCCAAAAGATTTTAAGCATGCCAAATAATGTATGTTTATGCTGTTATTTTCCTTATACATAGTATCCTAAGGCTTGGGGGTTGTTCTCTTGGGGTTTTTTTTTCTGCCTTTGAATATTTGGGAAGGATTTTTTTATTTTCTTTTTTGTTAGGAGGCTTTTCTACAAAGTTACTGAGTTTATAAATATGTAATAACTATTGTGCAAAGTAGCTTCCAGCTGTTTAAGAATGTGCCCTCATTTTCTAGTTTGAAGCAAGTAGGCATTTTTGTGATTTTGCTGTATATTTAAAACATATCAACGCTTCCATGCTCAGTGCCTTGTTTCTTTGCATTTGGCAAGAGGTGTGAAAATGATCTCTGCAGGGCAGTGCCTATTTCCAAAATGTGCTTGCAGGCATTAGCATACAGTGAACCTGCAGACAGAGCTGTTCAGTGTTAGGAAACCATGCCTGCCTTGGCACACCTCTGTTCAGTGCCATGTGGACTGTTGGAGAGCAGTTCATGCCTGGACTGCAGACTCTTGTAACACCAGATTGTTGAGTTCTTTCATGCTGAATACACAAGGTAGACAAGATTATAAAATTTTGCTCTATTTGCACTTTGAAAGTTATACTTCCTTGCAAGTATACACATAAAAATTGAGATTTGTATTCCGTATCAGTGAGTGATGTACTGTTTACTGCTACCACAACTTAGGGTATTTGGTTTTAGCAAACCTCGCCTGTGTCTTGGAGTACTTGGTGAGTAACCTTAATGTTGTAAGGGTTTTAAATCCATGTCCTGAGTGGAGCTGTTGTTGTTAGCAGAAGGATTAAGTGCCTACCTCGAGCACACATCACAGTTCGGCTGCCAGTCAGGAGTTGATGCCGATGTACATTTCTCGTTATTGTAAGTTATTCACCTTCATCCTCTAAGGTTGCTTGGTCAATCAACATGTTGGCAATTTGTGTTCATGATGAACTGATCATGTTCTTGAATATTCATATATATTTGAAGTGATGGATCTGTTGGAGGAATGCATGTGTAAATAAATTAGCTCTGCTACTTAATGTGTAAGCCAAAGAAGAGTATCTGCCATCAGTCGTGATCACATATCAAACACCACAATTTGCACAATGAAAGCACTGTGCTGCATCTTGCACATATACTGTTAATTAAACTGCTTAATTTAGATGTTGTGGAGTTGTTACTGTTTGCAGTGCAGACAGATGCTTCAAACAGAAAGGTGATGAGATGCAAAAGGATATTTCTGTGCAAAATGTACAACCTGGCTGAAGCTGAAAACAGATTTGGAAATCCAGCATCAGATGCACTATTTCTGCTTATGGAAGATTAGTTTATTCAAGTAATAAACTGTCTTAATATACTACCCTTAAAATAGGTGTGTTGTGAATAAACAATGTTATTTAAGAGCAAGAGGGAGGAAAATAAGGAAATACATGTGTTTGGGATACAGCATTGATAAGCAGACCCTGAATTTGAATTGATTTTTTGACTCCTACTTTGTACATCTTATTTTTTAAGATCACTTGCTATTTAATGGAGGACAGATGTTTTGTATATCTTGTATCATGCAATAGAAAGTGGAAAAAACCCTGGGATCAGCTTATTTAGAAAGAAATATGTATCTTAAAAACAAGTCATTACACTTTGTAGCATTACTTCTTAGTATACAAAAACTGTTGAAAAGAGAATCTGTTGTCATACTAAAAGCTAATATCACATAAAAAATTAGTCTTGACACCTTTTTACATAATAGTTTGCCTTTTACTTCCCATTAAGCAGTATTTTGAGTAAAGGTATCAGTATGGTTGGGTTTATAATGGTTCACATAAGTTTCCTGAGGTGTTCTTAAAAAGCGAGAAAAGTAAGGAAGGTTTGGTCAGTTTGGAGATGTGCTGATTCTTACTGTCAGAATAATTTATTTTGATGTGATTCAGTATCTAAAAGTGTCCTTTAACCAAAGTGAATAAAGTTTTGTGTTGCCATTACTGTAACTTAAGCAACAACAGATTGCCATTAGAATTAGTTACACAAAATAAAATTGACCTTTCAGGTGTAATGCAATCAGGGATTTTTTTTTTTTTGCAATTACAATTTGGGTTGTTTACTTTGGGAAGGTTTAGCGTCATATGTTCTAAGCAAAGGACTGCAAAAGAAGAGTGTTACTATGAGACACTATTGTATTTTTTCTCAACATTTTTTTACTGTGCTTTTACTTTTTTATGTAGTGCTGTCAGTTTGAGGCAAGAGAATGGAGTGAAAATAGATGGAGTTTCTGACTATTCTACATCTACCACTTGTTTGACTTGTACTGTTGTGTAATCTGAGTGGTGTTTTTGTCTGTTATGGATGTTGCTGATATATATGATACACTAATGTCAGAATAAATTTTTTAAACATTCTGCTAACATTTAATATGCACATTTAATAAGATCTAAATCTAGCAAATAAAGCTGTGTTCATTTTTAATGTGCTGTCACCTTGTGTGTGAAAATTCCCAGAACTGAGAGAGGAGCTGAACTACTAGAAGTGAAGTACCTGGAGCACCTCCTGGAAGAGAATATTCCTACAGGTTTCTGCAACTCACAATGTCTGTTGTGTTCATACAGATCCATTTTCATCCAGGCTGCTTTTCCCTGCCTTATCTGGATACAGTTTTTATTCCTGCAATGCCAGGACCTGAGGTACCTTCTCAAGTTCTCAGTCACACATGCAGTTTCCACACACAGCAGAAGTGGTTCACATGCGTGCACTTTAAATAGCTTTAGTACATATCCTAGCAAAGATGGCAGGGCTGAAACTTTCCCAAGGCACTGGGCAAGTCTTGCAATACATATTTTAATCTTTCTTAAAAGTCATTTCTGGGACCAGTGAAGGGCTTTGGATTAAATCACGGGGAATCTGGCTTGAAGTTCCTGACTTGCTCTCAATGCATGTTTTTATCTCAGCATGTCACCTTCCCTGTTGTATCACCTTGTCAGGATTCTGGGAACAGGATCACCTGCCACACTTGGTAGGTCATTTCCTTTCTAACTTTGAAATTACAAACTAAGACACATGCAATTTGAGCAAATCAAAGAAAGGTTTAAGATGAATAAAAGAATCTTTGTATTAAAAAAGAGAGAAGAAAAAAAGACCAAAACAAGCAAGGAGTAATTATATAATATGGTACCTCTACTGTGCTCACTAGCATACTTAATTAAGTATGAAAATAAAAAAAAACATTAAAAGGAGAAGAAAATAGTAGCAAAAGAAAGAGAGGAGGGAGAAAAGAAAGATGAAGGAAGGTGCTGTTGATATACAGGATATAGGGGATATTTATATTGTAAGTAGTGAGTTTTCAGGTGCATTCCAGCTTTGCTCTTGGAGGTTAAACCTTGCCTCCACCAAGGCCTGTAATAATGGGTAATTTAAATTTAAATTTTAATTGGGGATACAATGTCAGCCAAAGTCAAGCATATTTTATAAAAAGGAGTAGCATGGCAGCTTGTGAGAAGACATTCACAAATTCTGGTACAAACCTGGCTCTCCACATGATTAGAAATTGTAACTACCCTTCAAAAGTCATAATTCCTTCATTTAACTTGTGCAACACAATTCAGTGGTTCTGCTTTCTGAATCAGAAAAATAGGTAAGGCATCTATATGATATGTCCAGCTTAAAGAGTATTTCTAAAAAATAACTCCGTGTTTATTCTATACAAAGAAAAAAAATTATAGGGAGCACTGAAATAGAAGACATTTTTCCAACATTTGCATCTCAAATGGTGCAAAATATGCTGTCTTACAGGAGTAGAAAAATAAGCAACCCATTCCCTAATCAGTGGATTAGTGGGAAAGAACAGCAAGATGTGGGAGAAACAATATGCCGGCATCTGAAGTCTGCAATTTGTTTGAGATGTGTAGGCTGGGAAACAAATAAAATCTTGTATAATATTCCTCAAAATGTTCAAAATTAATTTTAAAAACAGTGTTTCTGAAAATACTGTCTTAAATGTTTAGGACACACTGCTGGGAGGCACAGGGAAAGGGTCCTAACATCTGGTGTGGCGTGAGATTGTGTCCAGAGAGGGTTAAGAGAGCCCTCACAAAGGACTCCTTTAAAAAACCTTCCTTCCCTAAACAGATGGAGAGAAGTAAAGGGGGAAAAAGGATGATCATTGCCATATGAAGGATAATAAAATTATTTCCAGACTTGTATGAATTACTGTGCAACCTCATTAAGCCACAGCCACATTTTCTTGTCTGTCTGCTTTCTTAAGGGTG
The DNA here is from genome assembly GCF_051311805.1 of Agelaius phoeniceus. Lineage (NCBI taxonomy): Eukaryota > Metazoa > Chordata > Aves > Passeriformes > Icteridae > Agelaius > Agelaius phoeniceus. Next base: position 7,840,405 of record NC_135270.1, on the reverse strand, counting down.
GTCATAACAATTTTTGCCTTGGCATCCTTAAAAAGGAGCAGCTAAATTAAATCTCATTCTGGTTTTAAATAATCATTGTCTTAACACAACACTTACATCATTCAGATGCAACTCAGGAAGGGTTTTTTAAGCAAGCACTGAGAAATCTGCTGGGAGATGATGAGTAGGATGTGAAATTCAGCAGCCATATCAATTTTTGGAAGGTGCATACGCACATTCCCCTGCAATAATTAGTGACTATGCTTTCTCAGGCAGAAATGACTCAGTCTGAACCATTTGATAAGGGTAGGATTTTTTTTTAATTATTCTTTTTGACTCCTCAACAAACCAGTGCTGTTAGGTCGTCAGAAATATTTGTATTTAAATCACTGACTGACCTGGCTTGGCCCCTGGGTGTTCAAAGCATCTAACACTGTTCAGCATTTCAGTTTTGGTGCTGAAAGATGCAGAGGCCATAGTAACTGCTTCTGTCATCAGGAGGCATTAAATAAATGAGCCTTGTTGTTATGTTGGCCCTTCCTTAACCACAGTCTGTTTGAAACCCTTGGTGTTGTGGGTCTGTCTGGCCCACACCATCCTCAGCAGTGAAAAGTTGCAAAGGTAGAAAAGCTCTGGCTCAGATGGCTCCTAGATCCTTGCATCTCCCATGCTGGTGGCTTTTGCTTATTTCTCTCAGCTAGTGCTTGGTGAAATGTAATACAAACAGTGCTGGAATGTTCCAGGACTGCTTGCTCAGTAGCTCTTTTAATAGGTTTTTCAAAAAGGGAATAGAAGTACTCCAGACAGAAGGTTTTAGCAGGGAAAACTGATAGGAAGGCCACATTCCCTGCCATGTTACCTCTTCACAGCAGGCAGTTTTGCTGTCAAATTAACATTTCTGCTGGCAGGAGCCCATTGCTAGTGCTAGCAAACAGTAATGCTACAGGTAAGTCTGTTCTCTGCTGGTGGCATCTATGTATTATTCTTCAGCTAAAATTCTGTCTCCCTCTATTCCAGTGTAAAGCGTACCATTATTTTCAGATGTGGCCAAGATTTCAACATCTCTGTAACAAAGATCCAGGTGAAAAAAACAAACAGATGAAATAGGTAGGCCAAGAGATTTATATATAGTAATAGCAATCTGTTAATTTTCAGGTATCTAGAGCTCCTGCTGCTCTAAGAAAGCCACTAATGTACCACCATCAGGAAGGATTCTCTGCTTTCCCCTTTCACACAGGATTGCTTTCCTCAGTGTCAATGACAGCTTTTTGGCTTTCTCAGAAGCAGCACAGGAGGCAATAGCAACAAAGTCTCATATTTTGAGTAAGGGAGAATGATCCTGTGTGTTTTATGGTAAGCAATCAATGTTTTTTCATTGGGTTTTTGTTTGCATTTAGGTGGAAGTAGCAAATGATTCTGTGGTTGCAACCCACCTGTCACAATGACTCGTGTTTGAATTCAAAGATGCCACCACATATTGAGTCACCAGGTACCAACATCCAACTTTTTCATCAACTACAAGTACTCTCTGTGGGACTGGTAAAAAGATTATGATCTAGTTAATGGGGTCACTGCTGTGATTAGAACTGAGGGGGGTGACATGGGTAGAGGAAATCCAAGCAGAAAAAGAGCCTGCTTCATACTTTTGCTGTAAATTCAGAGTGCTGGGTTATGTGCTGAACATGTGGAGGGCACTGAAAATAGGAAAGAACTATGATGTCTTTATTAATTAGTTTATCTTCATAAGGAGAAAGGTGAATAAACAGAAGTGTAAGGCCTTACGAACTGGAGAAGACAGAAAAGCTGAGGCACCAGACAGGCTTGAAAGCAGCACTGGTAGAGAAATTTTTAATATTCAGCTGTACAGAAGAAGCCTTCAAATGTAAATGCCAGTCTGTCAGCAGGTGTCCCTTGCCCAGGAGAAGAGACCCAGGTGTTAGCAGCTAATGCAGGAACTGGAAGGGGGCATCTGAAAGGTTGATTCTGTTGAGAAGGAAAAGCAGGATTTTCTTTGCTTTTGCACCTGGAAGAAATTAACTGCAAAGCAATCCTTCATTTTCAGTGCTGTACAAACTCTGCTTCAATTGTCCACCCAGAGCACCCAGACACCCCATGGTGCACAGAGCATCCCCCCTTTGTCCTGTGCACATACCACCTGTCACATCTCTGTCACTTCAGGCTCTGAGCTCATTCCTGGGCACAAGGACAGTGCTGGCAGCAAGGTGATGAGGTCTCTGGTGTAGAGAAGACCCCCAGGTGTTGGAAAGTCTTTTTCCCAGCTCCAAGACTGAAAAAGAAGACAGAATTCCTTGGCTCTAGTTCTCAAGGTTGTTTATCTTTCCTTATCTATAACATTCTTTCTCTGAGGTCTGTCTGGCAGGTTGGGTTGTGGGGTTGTGGCACAGTCCCTGCCCTTGGGGTGGTGTTAGCTTTTTATACTAAGAACTACTGTATTTACAAAAATTTTCCAATACCCATCACCTACGTTAGTCTGTCTCTACTCTAGACCAATCCAGAAGTGCCACCATCACAGCAGGAGATGGAGGATAAGAAGAAGAAGAAGGAGAAGAAGGACAGGACTTATTAAAAAATTAAAAATTAAAAAATTAAAAATATAAAAAATAAAATAAAACTAATAAGAGATAATAAAATAATAAGAATAAAATATTAAAATATTAAAAATAATTAAAACTTCCATTCTTAATATTTTAAAATATTCCCCAAACATATTTAATAACCATTTAGAAAATTTCCAATTATTCAAAGCTTTTTCAGTTAAAAATCTGTTGCCCATATTCCTCCATCTTGCCTCTTGAACCCCCATTCTAAAAACCACAAAATTCTACTTTTCCACCCTGTGGTAAATCCACTGGCATTCTACTCAAACCCTTGTGGCTTGTAACTCCTCACACAAAGTTGGTAATTGTTTCCATGGGCTAAAATCCAAGACACAGGTGTTTCTGACTTTGTGCCAAGGTCTCTGAGCCCCCTTCCAGGGTCTGGAATCACCCAGGGCAGCCAGAGCAATGTCCTGGGCTCTGACAGCTCTGAAGGCTCTTCCCCAGGCTTGAGGTGTCTGATGAGGATGGGGCAAATGCTGAGCAAGGGAACTTCAGTTCCTGTTGTGGTGAGAACAAACACAACTTCCCATAAGGCTGCATTGGCAAGCTTCTTCATTCTGCAATAAATGCCAATTGTTTGGTGCACATTTGATGCAGAAATTCACAAAATTCAGTCATTCTGAAACTTTTTAATTAAGCCTCTAAACTGAAAAAGGATTGATGTTGTTTAGCATAGGAGAGTGACAGATCATTGTTATTTTAACAAAATTTTTCTAAAGTAGAATTTTTTCATTAAAAACAAATACCTATATCAACAGATTTTTAACTGAAAAAGCCTTGAATAATTGGACATTTTCTAAATGGTTATTAAATATGTGTGGGGAATATTTTAAAATATTAAGACTGGAAGTTTTAATTATTTTTAATATTTTAATAGTTTTATTTTATTAATTTATTATTTATTAATTTATTTTTTTTATTTTTATAATTTTATTTTAAAAATTATTTTTAATTCTTTTTTGTTATCATCAAAGACAAAAAGATTACTACTTCCTGCAATTCTCAGTCTTTCATCTTGTTCTGCAAGACTAAGTTACCAGTTACCACACTCAGATACATGTGAGAGCCGTTATGACCACAGTATCAGACAGATTATATTGTGAACATAGTCATATAGTAATATATATAATATAACCTATTCAGATTACCTGGAGAATTCAACTCAGACTAATTAATAAATAAAAATCCTGAGTAGTATCAGGTATTTTAATACTATCAAGAAGAAAAATTTACTGCTCATGCTCAGTTTGCTCAGTCTTCCCTCCTGATGCACAAAGAATTTCTGAACCTGATTTATGTGCTAACAAAAGAGCAGCTACTAACAAAAAATGGGATTACACTTTGGTCAAGTATTAATTAAGGGTATTAGAATAGGGCCCAATGTTTAGCAATATTAACAACTGTTTGGAATTACATTAATTTTGTTCATTATGTTGTCCTATTTATGTCCCTATAACCTTTTGTGGAACAGCAAGGAATGAAAGACCAAAAAGCACAGAGAAGGAGGTGATGGAGCTGACATGGACATTGCCATCCCACTTGTGCTGGGAAAGGGACATTCTTCCAATGCTGGGATCTGTAAAATGCTTTTTATCCTGCTGCAGGGAAAGGGGGTAGATGGAGCATGGAAAGGGGGTAGATTTTGAAAAATCATAATATATATGTGAAACAGAAATTGCCTCCAGCCCCCTCAGAAAAGCTTAGTGAGGGTTTGCTCCCAGGCTGATAACCTGCCTGTGGTATGGGAGAGGAATTTCTGAACAGGAATGATTTGTGAGATTTCCTGCCTAAATGCTGGCACTCGGGAGAAAGTCCTGTTGTATTTAAAGTCCCATTCCTTGAGATTGGGTTCAATAAGGGAAACTTGGCTGGTTTGCTGTACTCTCTGACCACCTCTGTGCCTCTGAGAGATTTAAGAGAGGATCCTCTTCTCTCTTTCCCTCACTGCTGATGCTTCTCCATCTCCTCCAGGTTTTGTGGCTGGTCACCCATCCTTTCAGTGAAGAAGAATTAATGAGGATCATTTTGAAATCTATTAGGAGTGCTGGAGAGCACAGGGCAGCTTTGGAAGGACAAGCAATCAATTCATGAGGCCTTTTGGAGAGCACTACACAAGGTACCAGACATGAGTGAAGGAAAGGTGCTCACGCAGATGGGAAAAGCCTGAGCTGGGTGCAGCACTCAGGTTAATGCTAAGCAGCTGCCAAAGTGCCTCCCAATGATTTATGGTGTGTCCTGATGATGGGGCACACCCTGATCAGAGAAAGATTAATATTCTTGTCATAAATGGAAAGAAAAGGGAATCCTGCCAGGGAAATGTGTCTGTGAAAGCAGCAGAACATCTCAATGCACCAGAGTGACTCAGTAACATGAGACTGATTTAACACTTGGATTCAGTGGAGATTTTTATTTAAAACAGGATTCCTCTAGGGAAATGTGTTTTCATAAGCCAGTGAGGCCTCATAGTAAAAAAGGATTAGGAAGTGAAGAGGACATGACTGACAGAATAGATTTTTTGGGGTTACTTACTTTCCAGCCATTCAGTTTGGAGATATGCATTTATTTCAGAGCTTTGATTTTTTGTTTGTCACCATGATATTTTCTGAAAAATCAGATTTTCTTCTGCTGGCTAGATGAGAAGCCTCAGCTCCTCCATGTTTTGCTGCTCTGAATGGGGTCTGGAGGTTGTTTATCCAAACATGTGAATTGTTTTTAATTAATGACCAATCACCATCAGCTGTGTCAGACTCTCTGCATTAGTCACAAGTTTTTTATTATTCATTCTTGCTAAACCTTCTGATGTCTCCTTTCTCTTTCTTTAGTATAGTTTTAGTATAGTATTCTTTTAATATAAAATAATATCATAAAATAATAAATCAGCCTTCTGAGAACATGGAGTCAAATTCTCATCTCTCACCTCATCCTGGGGACCCTCACAAACATCACAATTATTACATGATTATTCCTAACAGAAAGCCAAAAAATATTAAGCCTGTTGTTGTAAAGGCACTAAATCCAGCCTTTGTAATTCTTCTGATGTGTTCAGCACTTCAGAAGCCAGAACATATCCACAAAAAAAAAAAAAAAGGAATATGTAACATCATGGTAGGTGTGAATTGTGGATGAATTGGCAGTCTCAGACCAATTACTAGACACATCAAAACAAAACAAAACTAGGGAAAACTAGTACCTAAAATTTAGTCTATCATGATAAGGAGAAAAAAAATGATGTGTGCAAAAAAACATTCAAATCACTGTAATAAAATTTGGGTTCTTTTTTCTGAAATAGCAACAGTGATTTTATTGGAATTATGTACAAAGTAAGACATACAGTGTGGAAATACAGGAAAATATTAAGTGAGAGAACAAGAAAACAAACAATTAAATGTAACAACTTAGGTGTTGCAGACATTAATTACCTGGCTGTAGCCCCTGGGGTGTGAGCTCTGGACATCTGGCAAACAGCAACAAAACTGTGCTTGCAACCTCCCTTTTCTGACATATTTATTCATATCTCATCTTGATCTTTGCTTGGCTGTGGCATGGTGGACATTTTTCATGGATAAAACAGGCTTAGCATCTAAGAAATACCTAAACAGGGCTTCAGAACAAACAAATGGTGAGACAATTTTTTGAGAAACTGGCATTACTTCTGAAAGGAGAGCATCTGAAAATTCTAGAGGATCTGAAAATTCTGTGGAATCTTTCTCAGCTGGTAGAATGCCATGGGCACATTTAAATTAGTTCCATACAGATGGGCAGATCCAGAATTCCTTTGCATATTATTCCTTTGCATATTATTCCTTTGCATATTCCTCTGAATATTATGCAGAGATGTTCCTCTTGCTCTCCTAGGTAGGAACACAGTCCAAGCAGAGACTTTGGCATTTGTCTCTTTCCTCCTTCCAGCTGTTATTTTTCTGATAGATTGAGAAGTTTCTGTAGCACTGGAACAGAATAAATAGCATTGTCTTGTCAGAGCTTTCTATCTGCACTTTAGTATTTGGCTTTGGCAAACAGAGTGGGATCCCTGGATCACACACCAAGCAGACAGAGTCAGCACTGATGGAAATTCTGATCACTCCTCACACAGGGACAGCACAGGAACTGCTGCTGAGCACTCCTCCAGCTCTGGAAAGGGAAAAAGCCAGGGAAGAAATGTCCATAAAAGAGGGTCCTTTGGGTAGAAAAAGGGAAGCAACAGCAAATCTTTGGCCCAAGAGGAGTCACAAAACAACTCAAGTACAGAATGAGTTGTAATAATCAGACATAATTCAATAAAAGTCCGTGGTGAAGGCCCAACAGATGTCAACTATTAAGATGAGGGTTGTTGGAAAGAAAACCAAAATATAGAAATGCTTGTCCTGGATGAAAACAGCAGCTTAAGAGACAGACAAGGAAACCTTGAGCCTGGGAAGGGATGAAGGTTCAGCACAAGTCTCTTCAACTGTTTGAACTTCCAAGTCTTGCAAACAGGGCCCAGAACAGGTAATTAAAATTCACCTCCCCCACAGAAGAAACACTGGAATAGCTAAAAATGTTTAAACTGGTCACACAGAGACTGAGTCACACAAAAATCAGCAGACTTTCTCCAGGGGAATCACTGAGTTGATCTACCAGATCTGTGATGATTTATTTATAACAAGCAAGAAGAAAAAATAGTTGTAAAATATTTACGCTTAAACACCAGATTATAAAATTAAATGTGTATGAAATCTGAGCTCAATGCTGGCATTTAGAAAAGATGTCTGAATCGAGAACTTGATATTTTTAGCCACATTTAGAGATCCCAGGTATTTTTAAATGGATAAGTTGAGTGCTTTGGCCTGAAGTAATCTCTATGTGACATCCTCATCTTCCCACCTCCCTCAGTGCAACCACCACTGAGGTCATTAGCAGTGCCCTGAAATAAAGCAGATGTTTTCCTGCCCTCTTAATTTATGTGCTGCTCTAATATTTCTGGGGGAGAAGGAACACCTTAAGTATTCCACATATCAACAATAACAGCATTTATGTCTTTTGATTCCCTTAAAATCTTCTACAGTCTTTGGTTTTCCTTTAAGAACAAGAACACTTGGACATTTCTCCCTTCAAACCCATGGCCATGCTCTCCAAAGAAGATATCTAGCACTTCTGAAGTATTTATGGAAGAGGTAAGACCTTGTGGTTTAGAGAAGACACACACATTGTCCCTCAAAAGATGCAGCAATATCAAAGATTGCTGCTGCTATTAATGAAACATGAGATCAACACAGCAGCATCTAACACTGATGGGTTCAGTCCTATTTTCTAAAAAAATGAGACTTACATTTCTTTGTGTGTGTGTGTTCATTTCCTTTCATAATCACTATTGAACCCACTTTGGTCCCATTTGGCAGAAATATGATTATGTCAACACTACAAGCTCCCTACAATTAAAAAAAAAAAGAATAAAACCTTATCAAAAGCAGTATTCTAAAGGAAAATAAGAGAGGCGCAATAAGGAAGAAGAAAAAGGCATGTTGATGACATGACAGAAACTAAGTTTGCTGACAAGAAAGCATTGGAGAACATGCAGGGGAGCACTGAGATCTCCCAGATCCTGACCAGGGTTACTGAGGACAGGAAGCCTCAGAGAGTCAGATGCATTCATTAACAGCTGGACTCAATTACCTTAGAGGTCTTTTCCAACCTTAATGATTCTATGATTCTATGTTTCTGTGCTAATATCTGATTTTGTATTATGAATACAATGATGGGGTGTTTTTAATAAAGTATTAGTCATTTGAAGACATGGTAGCATTGTTAACGTGGGTTAGTGTTATCTAATGCAGATGCAAATGTTTGACATGAGAAATCTGCACAGATTTCATATTCTTCTCTTTTGGATCCATACCGGAGACAATAATTTTATGATTATCCCAAGAAAATTCAAGAGAATAAATGAATCACTTTCAGTCTTGACTTTGTGTGATGGTTGTCAGCTTGTCAAGAAATGAAACCAAAGAAGAAAATATGAGATGGATGAAAGTCTCCCTCAGATTTCTTTCTTGGGAAAGCATGACAATTATTTTCTACAGACTCCACTAACCACAAACATCCACTAAACACGTATTTCCTCCTTATTTAATTTTTGCTACAATGAGCTCTGCTCATTGTCTCAATATCCTTCTACAGAGAAAAGTTATGGCTTAGATTTGAAAATACACAATTGTCCAGTAGTAAATTATTTTTGTAGATATAGATTCTAATATGTATGTCTTTCTCTTTAGGGAAACAACTCTATATGTAAAAGAATCTACACACAGTCTTTCTACACAGCATTTACTGCATTTTGTAAATGTATTTTAGTCTACTGAAAAATCAATATTTATCCTAAAGAAGAATAACCCCCCAAAAATTGAGGCACATTAAAGCTGAGTGACAAATTTGGGTTGCAATATCAGTCTCAGACCCAACATGGGAGTCCAGAACCTGCTCCACCATCTCAGATATCAGTCTGCTGTTGTACTAAGCACAATTATTTCCCAAATATCTATTGTGAGTTTTCTTGGGTTGTTTTCCCCCACCAGGAATAGTTTCTTGATCAAATTATGTATCTGATGCTGCTTTTGGTATCTCTTGTAGTGTTCTAGCAAATTAAAGCATACAGTAGATTTAAGCCCTGTTCAGATCAGGGCAACTTGTGATCTGAATCAATGGAAATTCCTCCCCAAACTTTTCTTAATACATTTTAAAATAATGTTAAGAGACAAGTCAACAGAAAATGGAGGACTACTCCAGCCTTATAAAATCTGCTTCTGATTTTCTAATTCTTGCAATAAGAAGCTACCATAACAGTCTTCAATGTCTACATTTCTCACAAGGTTTCTCATGCAATGAACAGAGACCTGACTGTCACTAAGACCAAACTGACTCTTGCATAAAAGCTGTTAAACAACCCAGTGATGGTTATCCTGGAATAATAATGTAATGACAGATTAATGGTATTAACCATTAATCATCATGGTAATAAAAGATAGGATAATGTGCTGCAATCACAAATCCTTGGCTGAATTTTGTGATGGGTAATTGCATCCCACTCATCAAGTGTTGCATATTTGTCTTGGGCACTGGGAGAGCTGTGCCTGAGCCCCAGAGGTGGGAGCATTTCTGTCTGTGCAGAATGACAGATGGCTTCCAGCCCTTTGGGATCCTCTGCATGTAACTCATGGAGCAGCACTGGAATTCAGAGGAACAGATGTTCTTGTAATATATAGGAAGAATGTAAGTGTCTCCATTTACTTTCAAGATAAATGTATTCAATGCTGTTAAATTTGTCCACAGATATACCAGAAAAAATAATAATAAAAAAAAAGTATTATCGTTGCTTTCATGATTTAAAAGGCATTTGCTGTTGATTTTTATCAGTTTGTTGGGGTGTTTTTAACAATAAAAATACTGATACTAAAAATGAACTAGGCTTTAGACAGGAAAGGCAGGATGGAGGAAATAAACGAATCTTTTTGTAACACAACAGAAAGATTTCCAGCCATGGAGTAGTCCTATATAGTAACTACAAATCATCTAGTGATTTTTTTTTCCATGGTGAAATCTGCAATGCCAATAGAACGTAAAAATCGACTGCAGTTCTAGTCATTTACCTAAGTCCTTTTACCACTAGAGGGCTGAAGGAACAGCTTCAACATGAGCTAGAATATCTGATAATTAGGCACTATTAGAATGATAGTTACATGCTTAGAAACAAGATTTTCCTAAATTAAAAAACAAAAAACAAAAAACAAAACAAACAAAAAAAACCACCAAACCAAACCCTGGAGTTTGTAACATATCTTTAGAATATTTAATAATCTCTGTTAGTGCAGAGATCCCTGAGCAAATTACCTCCAGTTTGGTTTAAAACTAGAAACTGCCCTGGAAAATGTGTGAAACTCCTGTACCCTATCACATTTCATTTCTGGTGCTATTAGACCACTGTCAAAGCAACGTAAGAACATTCTAGCAACTGCATAAGGGCATTGAAAGGAGTAGCCCAATTTGCAAGCACTAAGCTGCCAAATATCAACCACAGCTGAAGCAGTGGAAAAGCTGCTTTGCTTGACAAAGTCCACAGCCACTTTCATGTTGCATCTGTGGCCAGCTTCCTGCTGGATTTGTCCATTTTTCCCTGTGATGGTAGCCTGAAATTCCAGATTTTTACTTCAAAAATGCACAATCTGGTTGAGAGGGAGCATGTGAATGTGTAAGTTCTGCCCAGACACATCCATCATTTAGCATGTTTCAGCCCAAGCATGTTCAGACACAAAATAAGAAGGATAATTGTGCTGCTGTGGAAATGCAGAGCCAGAATCTGATCCCACAGTTCAGCTTCTGCCATGTTTGTTGTATGACACACAAATCAGCAACCTGGCCTGCAGTTCAGGAGATTAAAGCACCACTCAAGATGTAAATATCACAGATTGTGAGGAAGGAGAAGGAAGTTCTGTGAGTGTTGCAGCAGGTAACAGCTCTTCCTTTTGACACTGGTGTAAAACACTTCCCACCAGGACATCAGAACCACTCTGTGCTCAAGCCTGGCTCTGTAGCCATATGCACAGCCCTTTTCATAAAATATAGACACTGATGGACAGGCCTCCAAAAGGCAAAATTATCTATAAAGTGTTGTGAACCCAACTTCACACAGTTTTAACTTGGATTCAGGAATCTTTACAGCTTGGCATGCAAAATTCAGCATAGACACCTCTTTAATATGTCAGCTCATGGACACAAATGATGTATTGGGCAGTTTTTTCTAAATCCTCAAATGATGTATTGTGCAGTTTTTCAAGGGATTGTCCAGCAGTGAATGGTCCTGACTCAGGAGAATAAGAGAAATCCCACCAAAGTTGTTCAGGAAGTAATCCTTGCAAATTTTCATGGAGAATGAGAAAATTCCTGATTTAAACCAATCTTTTGGACACATTTTTCTGCGTCTTAAGTCAAGATTTGGCTCAAGATTTTATTTCAATCTTTTCTTTTAATGGTAGAATTTTTTTCTATTATAAACAGTTTATATAAGCAGTTCACTAAAAAAGAGTTTACAAAGCTCCTGCTTCTTCCAGAAAACCTCCTTTCTGGTGGCCTGTCAAGCATGATGATTATTTTGGCTTTGCTCTGTGATTTTGCAGTTCCATAGTCCCAAAGAAGGTAAAAAATTGCTTTGTTTTTCAGCTGACATCAAATTCGATTGGATTTAGTGGACAGCTACCATAAACAGGAGTAATAATTAGATCATAATTCATATTTTTGAGGCATGTTTATGCTATCCTCAGTACCAGAGGTATGTATTACACACAGGGGTTTAATGGCATAACTAAGATTTTGAGCACATGATTTTTTCCCTGAAGATGACACTGTATTATTGAGAGCAATATTCTGTCACCTTTCTCTCAACAGGAAGAACAAAATGTCTCAGACCTTGTACGTATGATCATATGAAGTTAAAGTAACACATCTTTTTCTTGTTTTTCAGAATGAATCATAAAATGAATGTCCATTTATAAATTATGCTTGCATGACACTTGGGAAAGAGAAAATTCATTTTGCAGTGAATCAACAGCAAAGATAAGGTCAAAAATAGAATTTAAATAATGACTGTGTTTAAATCACTGGTACCATGATGAAAATTTTAGCTTACTGTGTAGTTTTCTTCAGAAAGACTAAAACTTAAAGAGAAGGTGTTTATATTGGAGTATTGACTTTGAACTTCTCTAAGAGAACTATACAATATTTAGGCACTATTCTGAGGCACTATTCTACTATTATTGTAGAAAATTTTGAGATTAGATACATAGCAATAAGAAAAAATGAGCTAAGAACCCCATCTGTAATTCTTCACCACTGAAAGAGATTAAATTCTTGAAATAATTTGGTTGAAAATTTGCAAAAAATATCTATTTATAGAAATAAAAATACAGGTAAAGATTCAATCCTTTAGCCTTCACATGAGCAAGAGTTAAAGAAAATCCAATGACATGAAGCAAATTGTGTTTAATTGCAGGATTTCAGATGAAACAATAAGTTTTCTGTTCTATGTGAAAAACACAGACATCTGCAGCATCTTGGATTGCACCATGTCATCCCCCAGATAGTGTTAGAGCCATTTCAGAACCACAGTTTTTACTCAGCAACTTTTGGCTGAATTTCCTTCCCCCTGGTCAATATGGGAACATTCAGCAGTGATCACCTGGACTAGAATATTCTGCACAACTTCCTATTTATATATATATATTTTTAATATATATTTATATATATATTCTGCATAGCTTCCTATTTCCCTTTACCACTGACACCAGTGGAAGGACTCAGTTTGATTTCACTGAAGTTTGAGTGCACTTTTGTGAGTGGTCTGTCTAGGACAGGTATTAGTTATAAAAACAACTACCAATAACAATTTTGATTAATGTTATGTGCTGTTTCTTCTAGAAATGGCTTATTCTACCAAGGGTAAATACTCAATATATTACGTTTTAAAAGCTGAGAAGACTGTACAAGTTATGTAGAACTAATGAGATTAGTTCACTGCTCTCATGTGAAGCCAAACCAGCTGAGATTGATCAGGACATGACTCAGTAATATCTGGATGTACCATCTGATAGACAAAAAATTTCTTTCTCAGACACCTACAGCATCGGAGCCTAGTCACTATAGGATTTCACTGTATCAGGGTTGCTTGCTTTTTTACATATTTTATGCCATTAAGGACTATCTAATTTTCCTCTAGTAAGAGAAATAAGCAGGAATGTGCCATCTGGACTTCTCTTTTTCATTTTGGTGTGATATAATAAATTATTTATCTTTCTCAAATCAATCATCATTTATTTATTAAATGCTATTGTTTTGCTAATACTTAGTAGCCATAGCATCAAAGCCATGCCAGGGATGAGCTTTCTAAAAAAAGGGCCAGAGCTCCTTGCACAGCATAAATAAACAAAGCCCAGCAGGCTTTAGAGCCTCAAATTCGAGCTCAGAAAAGGATTCAGTACCTTTCTGAAAGGCTTGAATTACAGAATCCAATCCCATTTAATGCATCCCTGCGAAACAATATTCTGTTCCTGCTGCCTCTCAGGAAAATCTATTAATCGGGGTTTCCTTTGAGCATCTGCAATGGCACAGTGGAGCCATGAGGCGCTGGGAAGAAGTGCTTATGTAACTGTGCAGCTTTTCCTTTTTCCTCTTCTGGGAAAAACCTTCCAGGTTTGCAAGGGCTGTGACAATGCTGCAAACCACATCCCATAGCTACTGGGATGCAGAAATCAGGGCTGTGCTGTGATGCTAATTAGCAACGTTTCCATTTCACATGGTTTATTTATAATTTATTTTCTATTCTAGTGCTTTGTAATTCTTTTACTATTTTGAAAGGAATTATTGAAATTCTACGTGGATCAGCCATTATGGGAATTTCAATATTAAAATAATTGGTCTTGTATAAATGTGCTTTGGCGCTGTTAAACTTCATTCACCCTCCAGCAGAGGGCAACATCTGAAAGAAATATTTCTATAAACCCAAAGAGCAGCTCCCTTTCAGAAATTGCAACTACAACATATGTTTTCATCAGGGAATCTTCCTTTGAAAATACAGTTTGCATTTGATTACCCATTGGGCAAGTGAAAGAGCTTAATAATATCAGAAGGACTTGCTTAAAACACATTTTTTTTTTAAGTAGCACATTACAGAAACTTTAAAATGAAATAAGAGAAATATAATGGCTACGACTTAGAAATACTGATTTTTGCATCTTACATTTTCTTCAAAGAGATAAAAGTTTATTATTATTAGATTCTGAAAGGAAAAATAATTCTCTTCAGAATATGCTCAATTCATTCCAGTGCTGTAAACACCACAGACCAAGATTGAGTGTCACAGTGGCCTACTCAGAGGCACAAAAACAGAGGACCAAAAAAGAGGTGGAAAATATTAAATTGCTTTTTAAATGTGGGTACAGAGGTAAATATACCCATATAAACCTGTATCTATATACCTATATAAACCTATACCCATATACCTATAAAAACCTGTACCTATATAAACCTATACCTATATCTGTATAAACCTATACCTGTATCTATATACCTATATAAACCTATACCTGTATCTACATACTGATATTAGCCTATACCTATAGGAACCTGCACCTATATCTATATGAACCTATACCTCTATCTATATACCTATAAAAACCTATACCTGTACCTATATACTCATATAAACCTATACCTATATCTATATAAACCTATACCTATATAAACCTTTATCTATACCCATATAAACCTAGACCTACATAAACCTATACCAATATATAAACCTATACCTGAACCTATATACCTATAGAAACCTACACCTATATACCAGTATAAAACTATCCCTGTATCTGTCTAAGCAGACAGCGGGTGTTATCTATTTATGGCACCACAGCAGCTTTATTGCGGCACTGCCCGCCGCGCCCAGGAGCGGGGCTGCCTGCACAAGGCCTCGTTCTGCCTGCGCTCCGCGCTGCCCGAGGGCAGCAGGGCTGTACTCGGGGCTGTACGCAGAGCACCGCGCTGTACGCGGAGCTGTACTCGGGGCTGTACGCAGAGCACCGCGCTGTACGCGGAGCTGTACGCGGAGCTGTACTCGGGGCTGTACGAGGACAGCGGGGCTGTCCTCGGAGCTGAACGCGGAGCGGGGCGGGCGCGGCGCTGTCCGCGGTGCTGAAGGGCCAGAGCGCCCGGGAATAGCGGAGCCGCGGCCGCGCCGGGGGCAGCGCTGCGCGGACGGACAGACGGACGGAGGGACAGACGGACAGACGGAGGGAGGGGGCAGCGGGCACGCCGCGGCTCCGCTCGGCTCGGCGCAGCTTGGCCGCGGCTCCGGGGAGTTGGCAGCGCCTGCCTAGGGCGGCGAGCGCACCCCGCCTCCGCCAGAGACACGCAGCGCCCGCACCGCCTCGGAACGCTCCGTGCCGGGCATGGCTCTGCCTCCGGCCGAGCCCTGCCAGGCCCAGGAGAGTTTGTGACCGTGCCCGGCAGCTCCGCGCCGGCGGAAGCCCCGGGGCCGCCCGCAGCGCGCCCTCCCCGCCGCCCCTGTCGCTGCCGCACACAGGCGCGCTCCTCGCCCTCCCCCCCCGGCTCCGCACGCCGTCTCCACCTCGCTCACTCTCACACACACACGCGCACTCTCCTCTCGCTCTGCCTTTAGCCGCAGGTGAACCGATAGTCATTGAATGAGGACGAAAAGTTAAGAGGTTAAACCAATATGAACCATCGTTGCTCGTAGCGGTGCCGTATCCAGAGCAGAGCATTATCCGGCGAGCATCCCCAAAGGAATGGAGTCAGTAAAACAAAGGATTTTGACTCCCGGCAAGGAAGGATTGAAGAATCTTGCTGGAAAATCCCTTGGTCAACTCTACAGGTAAGAGCGATATCTCTTACAGGATTCTACTTCCCAGAAAAATTTGGAAGCTTTCCGTAAGCGCCCGTTGCTGCAGGAGGTGGAATGCTTTGAGGTTAGTGGTGGCAGGGCTGGGAGCTGTTCTTATTCTGCTGGATATAATCTAGATCCTGGAAACTAGTGCTGAAGCTGCTCAATATGGCACCCTCGTAACTTCCCTATCTGACTCGTAGATGGTGTCAGTAAAGATGCAGCAAAAGATTACCCCACCTTTCTTCCACAAAAACGGGATCCCATCTTGAAATCCTAATCAGGAGAGAGCAGCAACCTGTATTTTTGTTCCATCTTATTTTCCCAATGCACCTACAGGATCTTGCCTCCTGCCCTTAACAAATATATTTTTTAAAAATTCTGGTTTTGATTAGTCCTTTGTCTAATTCCTCGTCGGATGAAGGAAAACATGGAGATGTATAAATAATTGATATCCGAACGATTTTTTTTCTCCTGAAGCTGAAACATATAGAGGAATGTGTTTAATTATTTATCCATCTGCCTTTAGAAGCATCTGCTTGTCCTATAAATTATATACAGCTGCAATTGCTAAACTCAAAAGCATCACTTCTCTATATTTTTGTGTGTAAAGAACATTTCTATCGTCGTCGAGCCTTGTGCACACAGATAAATAAACCCAGATTCTTGCATACCTATGAGTGCATGCACTAAAGTTCACACATCGTTCTCCACCCAATCTGGTGACTTTAGTGACCTCCACAACGTTTGAGAATAGTCTGTGAAATTCCAACAATTTTCGATTGTTCCGTCTGCTAGAAATGACCCCGAAATATTTGGCTTGGGGTGTTTGGTTAGTTTGGTTCGGTTTTTGGTTGTTTGTTTGGGTTTTTTGTTTTGTTTTGGTTTAGTTTTGGTTTTTTTATGTTTGTTTGGTTTTTTTTTTTTTTTTTTTTTTTTTTTTGTTTAGGGTTTGTTTTTTTTGGTTTTTTTTTTCCGAATTGCAGCTATAAGGTAACTGCGGATTTGTCTGCCCAGGGTAGGTCACGTAAAAATCTTTTTTCCATATCTATGCGGCACAGACACCAGGCTGTTTCACAGCATGAGTCACAACTTCTGCTGCCATTTTAAGGGAAGAGGACATATCAGTGAAGTGATATAGACAAAATTAAGCCTTCCATTTTCATAGGAAGTGTACCATTGAGAAAAGCCAAAAGCAAAATTAAAGTCATCGACAAGGCAATTAATTTCCTACGGTTTTTGGTTTATATTTAAGTCATTTTCAATAGTTGAAAATTAATAATAATAAAAAAGGATAATCCAGAATAACTGCTTAAAATATAATTTAGGAAATACACCTTCTTTTCGTTCTTATAGAGTCTACAGCATTTAAATAAAACTATTATCCCTACTACTTGCACAGTGAATAATGAAGAAACGGTGTTTGTATTTTCCAGCAAAACTCCGTTTGAATTCACACCTCGAGTAATAAACGCGTGATTTGCTAATCTTTTTCAGCTCGCGGCAATTAAGTACTTTGTTCATTTTTCTTAGAATCTAAACCATTTTCTTGTCTCTTACACATTGATTTCCAGTCTATTTCCGAAGACAAGACGCCCATTCAGGGAGAAAACACTCCTACCCTTTATCCATACGAACGAATTTTAAACAGAAACCTACGGTAGTTTATTTTATTCACAACTTCAACACATTTCTTAATGCCGCGATCTTTAAGCATGGAAATAACACGCCCAAAAAAGAAAAATCAGGAGAATTTCAGCTGAGTAGTTTATGGAGAAAATCCCTGTATTTTCTCCCGAACACGGATAACCTTTTAAGCCTTATTCTGCTAATTGTTACTGCCCTATCAGCCGGATGAGTTAACCTGAAAGAGATGCTCCTTCGAGTGGGAAAACGCTTCTACAGCAGAGTTGGGAGGCAGCGGTTGTAGAGTCCAGAGTGTCACGTAATTGCTTCTCAAGACGACAAAATTGGTTAGCTTTTCTGGTTTTTAAATATCTCAGTGATTTCAGAAGAAGATTAAGGGATTCAATATGGGATACTTGCTCTATAAACCTGATTTTCTTGCTACCGACCCAGCATTTAAAAAGATGAAAAAAAATCAAAATCTGAATGTTCTAAATCACCTTTCGTGGTATTTTCCAGCTGATTGGAAACAGCTGCAAACAACCTTCAGATTCCTTCAGATCGTTCTCTAGGAGACACAGTTTCTAAGTAAAACCGAGGGAGTGAGGGCAAGGCGATAGTGCTTAAAGCTGCTCTGGGAAGGTTAAACCTGCTGAGCGCTCACACGCTCCCAGCGTGCAGATCTTTGGGGAAGCCTTCTCCGGCGATGCCAGCTCTCGGTCCTGTTTTGTTTTTTTTTCACTGACAGCCATTTTGCAAATGTAAAATAAATAGCAATATCGCCCTCTCCTCCTCGCTCCTCCCTCCCGTCTTTCTCTCTTAACATTTCTTTTGTTAGCAGACCTGGAGCGAGGTGCGCACCGAGATCACCCCCTTGGCGTTTCTAGCACAGCGAGGGGGCAATAAAACCTCCAGGAGGCAACAAAACCTCCTTTTTCTGTGTTTGTGCCTCTGGCTGCCCAACATGGCGCCTCTGCAGTGGTTACAGATGATGTCTGCTTGGTGCGCCCTACATATTTCAGCAGAAGTCTTTAATGATAGATGAGCAATTCCCAGCCAGAGCTCCTCCCTGGGCTGCTGCGGAGGGCTGGGGGGAGCTGGGGATGACTAATCCTCACTCCCACAGGTCATTGCTAAAGAACAGTTGAAGGTGAATGGGAAGCGAGGAATAAATCCTCGAATCAATCTCCAAGCCAGAGGAGCGAGGGGAACGGTGAATTTTAAGCCTCCAGCTCCCCGAAATTGTTGTGCCTTCAGGCGGCCGGGCCTTGACTTTTCCTTCTTGTGTCGGGCAGAGTCCTAGAGAAGAGGCAGAAGCCCGGGGACACCATCGAGCTGACGGAAGATGGGAAGCCCATGGAAGTGCCCGAAAAGAAAGCCCCGCTGTGCGACTGTACGTGCTTCGGGCTGCCCCGGAGGTACATCATTGCCATCATGAGCGGACTGGGATTCTGCATTTCCTTCGGGATCCGCTGTAACTTGGGAGTGGCCATCGTGGATATGGTCAATAACAGCACCATACACCGAGGAGGAAAAATTATAAAAGAGGTGGGGACTTTTCCCTCGTAAATCCCACGTCCTCCCCAGTACAACTCGCAGTCAAACACCTGAGCACAGGTGGGGACGGGCTCTGGGTGGTTCCGCGGCATTTCCCCACCTGAGCCCCGGTCCCTCCTCCTGCCCGGCCCCGCCGCTGCCCCTCCAAGGACGGAAATCCCGTTCCTGACGCAGAAACAATTTCTACCGATTATTTCTGCTTTTCCATTTCAGTTCCTAGCCCCAGTTTGTGCTATTATTGTGCGAGCAATTCGCCCCACGCCGTGCCTGTCCCACACAGCCTTGAAAACCGCAGATATCTCCTAAAATAAACGTAGGGGATGGGAGAAGGAGGGCATCGAATAAGGGGCTCTTAGCGGGTGCATCTCTTCGTAAAGGAGGGGGGGAGGTTTAGTAGGAATGTTTGAAAACACCGGGGCGAATTGGCTTTCTCAAAAGGCGTTAAATGATCATAGACGGTTAAAAGCGAGTTAAAGAGCGGTGAGAAAGATGCGGCAAACGCGGATGAGTCTTAAACACCCAAACCCCTCGGACGAGCCCCGCAGGGCTGGCAGGAGGTGAGTGCGGGCTGTGCCAGCGCTGCCCGGCTCTGCCCAGCCGTGCCCATCCGTGCCAGCCGTGCCCAGCCGTGCCGATCCGAGCGGCTCGGGGCTCACGGGCCCCTCTGGTGTCCCCGGAGCCAAGGGCAGTGCTGGTTCCATCGCTCTTCTGGGTTTGTTTGCTGACCTGGCATGGAGGACTGGGACACCTTGGATGGCGCTGCGGGTGAAAGCTCCCGAGGGGCACAATTACAGCTTCATCTTGTCTTTCTCTCCTTCTGTCCCGCTGCCTTGCGTTGGAAGAAAGCGAAGTTTAATTGGGATCCTGAAACGGTCGGCATGATCCACGGTTCTTTTTTCTGGGGGTACATCATCACGCAGATCCCCGGAGGGTACATCTCATCCCGGCTGGCAGCGAACAGGTAACAGCAACTAAAAATAGTGCCTAAAGGGGATGCGAGAGGGGCTGAGCCCGCACAGCCGGGGCTCCCCTGCACCCCAAACTCAACCCCGCTTAGGGAGGGAAGGACAGCCTGCAAGCGATCCGGGAGCTCCTCTGTGATGGTGCAATGCTTCACATTTCATCAATATTGCTCAATGCTCCTTCCAGCAACCCCCCGGCTTTGCGGGGGAAATTCTCATGTTGGTTTCCTTTTCCTTTAGACGGTCACTTAAGGGGGTTGTGGCAACGATATTCAAACAACACGTGTTCAGAGGCAAATTCAAAGATTCATTATTTCATCAAAGCTTGAGAGAGGTGTTTTTTTTTGTTTTTGTTTTTTTTTTTTTCTCCTGTGACTGAATTAAAGAATTTCATGATTTTTGTTTTAATGAAAAGGAAAACCGTCAGCGGGAATTTTTCATTAAAGCATAAATGAATTTAGAATGGTCGAAAAACATGCTTAAATGAGACTTCCACAATGAAAAGAAAGTGCAGATGGTCCGGGGACTTAAGGACTCGTTTCTATGGTGTCTGGCATTTTTTCAAGCACCCAGGGTGCGATTCTACCTGTTAATTAGATCCACTGAGTATTCGAGACACATGAGGCTTTCACATCCCTGCTTAATGCCACAGGCTCATCGTTTGCAGAAGCAGCAAAGGTCCTAGTGCCACTCTTCAAACCAGCACGGCACTAAGTGCAAATGGATGCTAAACTCAGCCATATATGGCTTTAGCTCTTCTCGGGAGTGGGCAGCATGAAGGGTAGGCTGCATGGGGAGAGAGGCTCAGCCTGGTGAACAGGATGGTTTGGGTGTGCTTGAGACTGAGAGGAAGGAGAGAGTGTGGCTAAAGCAAAACATGGTCTCCTAAATAAATAAATAAATAAATAGCTTTTAGACAGATCTACAGTAGAAACGAGTATTTACAAACAGAGAGATGCTCTGTAACTGAGGAAACACCAATATCCTACCCTTAAAAACAAATAAATCAAAACATATAATTTTTAAACTGGGGTGTCCATTGTCTTTCTGTTTACAAGATAATGGTTCAGAAATCTAAAAGACTTTCTCAAATAGCCATTAACAGCCTTTTAAAGGGTTATTTACCTTTTTTCCTCCTTTAATCATTTTCGCATCTTTACACTGTCTGTAACTACTCAGGATTAATTGGAGTTTTGGTTGAGTAAAGGCTGCAGAATCTGACCCAGAGAATCAAAGCTGTCTTCATTCCCCCAAACAACACCAGAACACACCCATTTGAACCAATTCAGATGTAAAGTGATGCAACCACAGAGATTTGCAAGACAATGGTAGGGACACTGCCAGGAAAAGTCAGTAGCAGAAGCACACAAGTTGTCATATCAAATCAGATTTTTCTCTTCTTCACAAACATTTACATTTATGACAGTAACTAAGGACTACTCCAGTTAAGGTAGGTGTATTTTATCTAGTTAGGTATTATTCCTGTGGAAGCACTCCATGATTCAGGTGTATTTTATCATTCCTAGGCATCTCACTGCCCAAATATCCTGTGGGGAGCCCAGGTTACCTGGGGTGTCTGCCCCACGTGGGGTGATGGAACACCTTCTCTTCTTTTTGTGTTTTCCACAGCCAAGTCAGTGACTGTAACTGGACTAGTGATGTTTTTCACGTTGGGAGACTGATGATTATCTGATCATCTAGAGTTTATGAACCTCTCAAAATTCAGATTCCATCATGATATTGCTGATACTTGCTGTGGTCTTCACATTTCATCATTTGGGGAATAAGCAGAAGTGTTGATAAACTTGTGGGTCCCAAAGGATCCAGTTGTTCAGATGATATATTAAACTTTTGGTTGACTGAATTCTGTTCAATACTTGAGTGCAAGGTAACATCAGAGAGGGAAGGACCCCTCTGAAAAGGAGCCTCACTGAGTGGGATTTTGAGCCATGTGGGAATAGAAACACATCACAAGCTTTCAACATGACTCTACTGAAGTAATCAGTGTCATCCCAGAATGTTTATTTTTCTTTACTTAGTGCAATGAGTGTATTTAAGTCAATGATGTTGGCCTTGGATGTTTGTGGGTAATTTGGACACATTCATATCAGTATGGGTGTGGAAAAATTAGAGATTGCTTTAGAGATCTGCAATTGCTTTTAAAATGGCTTATGTGTGCTTGAGACTGAGAGGAAGGAGAGAGTGTGGCTAAAACAAAAATGGTCTCCTCAAGATAAATAGCTTTTAGACAGATCTACAGTAGAAACAGTATACAGTAGTAGTATGGGTGTTGAAAAATTAGAGATTGCTTTAGAGATCTTTAATTGCTTCAAAAATGACAGTATAAAGCAATGCCTAGTGAAATAAACAGCAAGAACTATGCATTCAGGATACATGTATATAAAAAGATTACTAGGAGGTAATCTGATTCTAAGTATGCATAATAATTCCACTGGAAGAATTGCTTGGTATAAGTGTATGCTTTAGTCCTCTGGAAAGAAATGACAAGAATCAGCAGTTGACAGCCATGCAAATGAAAAAAAGCTTAAATAGTAACAATAGTGACTACCACCACTGGCCCAACCAGAGAAATTATGTTGTAGTCTTTTTCATTGGGTTTGAAATTCCTATAACGGAAGTTATGTTTTAGCTATTGTGAAATGTTTGCAGTAGAGGGATAAGCAAATAATAAGGGAAATAAGCAAATTATAAGGGATAAGCAATAAGCAAAATATAAGGGATAAACAAGTGTTAAGGGCTGTTGCTACAATGAATTTTAGGCTACATGGTCCCATAAGTAATCACATGTTTTGTTTATAATCTAGAAATTTAATAAATTGAAATTAATATTCCCTATTTCACATTCATGCTATTGCAGCTGTCTGTGAATAAATTATCTGGTATGCTGTCACACACATATGGGAAGGTGTGAAACTGTGCTCAGTTTTATCACCTCATCTCAAGATAATTTGACTATCATTATATTTTAAATTTCTGATCCACCCTTTAAATATCCTTTATGTTGGAAATCTATAACAAACCCCTTGCCCTACCAAAAGCAGTACTGAAATGCTGTGGCAGTATTTCCTCACTGATTTCCTAAGTGAGCTGTTTAAAAATTTGCTGTAAATCAGGAAAGATTCTTTGAAATTAATAGGGCATTGTTAGGTTATGCAATAGAGAATCAATTCCCAATGCAGTTACAAATTTAAAATAGAAATATCAGTTTTGACTGTATGTGCCAAGCATTTTTTCAAAAGTAAATCTGCAATAATCACAGGGTATTTTTTACACAATGAAGCTGAGTAACCATTTTAGCTCATTTGTGTGTACTCAAACATGAGAACCTTCTGACACAAAGAGATCCAAAGGGCAGAATAGAATGCCAATTTTTTAAAAATTAAAATCACCTGTGGCAATGACATATATTTCCTATTATCTGTCAAATCTCAAATCCTGGCAGTATTCACATTAAAAAATGTAACTACATGACTATACTGCATTTCTCCACAATATAATTATCTCTCATCTATGCTGAACTCTTAATCATTGTCATTCTAATCTGAATGAAATTATGCAAATTAACATTTCACTTCAAATTAATCTTTGTTTCTGAAGTGCCATTCTTCGTGTTATTAAAGGCTAAGTCCTTCTTCCCAGCAAGTAATCTGATAGGATTATTTGTATGAATTAAATGAATGATATTTCAGAAAACTGTCAGTGCATCTTGTCTCAGAGTCCCACAGATTTTCACTGAAACTGTCATTGGCATGTCAGTGAAATCAGAATCTCCCTAACTCTGCCTTAATTACAACAGCATAAACATTTAAGGTAAGGTATTGTTTTAGAAATACAAGTAGAAAGATGTCCAGAAGTCCACATCTTTACATTTCCCTATTTTAAAAAGAGAAATTGTTCCATTCTTTTAGCAGGCAGGTGTATTGTGTGTTTTCTGATTTGCAAACAATGATTAATTCACAGCATGAGCAGGGGATTAGTGGCTGATTAAACAAGTGCCAGCTTCTGAACTTCTGAGGACTTGAGCTGACCTTGCATTGTGAGGGAACCCACAGAGCTGCACTTGCCAACCCCACCTTTCATATCCAGCCCCAAATCCTGCAGACTGAGCTGCTCTCTGACCCTGGCACTGCTGTGGGGCTCATCTGTTCCCAGGCAAAGAAGCCAAAATTGCACAAAAAAACCCCCAGGATGCTTCTGTCACCCTGCTGCATTGCAGGCTCCTTTGAGTCCCAGTCTGTCCAAGAAGGGGACTGGGGAAACTGGTGCTGGTGCTGCTGCTCCCTCTGCCATATGGTTCAGGGACCTTCCATTTTTCTGTCATGAGTGATGAAGCTGTTTTCACAATTTAATGATGCAACAAGGGATTTGCGTGGGGGTTTTGCTTGATAAAAGGGGGCCTCAGATGTGTGACAAAAATTAATAATGTATCCAAGCCCTTATTAAACTGGATTAGATGGCGGGAGGTCGGCTCTTACATATTAATGCTTCATGAAGGGCTCGTAATAGGATTTAGTGTGAGGAGCACAGAGACACATCCCCCTCCTCCCATACACACATAGGAATGAAAATAACCTGCTTTATCTTGATTTAAGAAAGCCAAATAAAGCTGTTCTACTATGGCTTCTGGCCACAGACTGTTTTTAAAGAAGTTCAGTTTTAAGCAATTCTCCTACGAAGCACGTTCAGCCTAGGGAACAAGTGTTCATCTCTAATGGCAAAGGTAGATTATTGTCTCTGGTTTTTTGGGTGTCTGAGTTCATCTACCACTCCAATATTCATGGCACAATCCCAGTTTTGTTATCCCTGTGCTGTTTTATGCAAATTAAAGGCCCAAATCAGAATAGAACACTGCATTCTGTCTATCATCTAGGAAAACATAAATTGTCAGGGTGAGCATTTCACAGGGAGATGTTTACAGGAGATGGGTCAACAGAGTCATCAGGAAAGAGCCTGTACTAGTCAGAATGACTGTATGTGCCACAGAACAGCTAAACAGCGTCTCCCCACAATGGCTTCAGTTCTACTTAGTTAATTTGAAATATAAACATAAGTAAAAGTTAATAGAAGCAGGGTTATTATCACCAAAGGGATATTGGGACAGCCAAAGGTGATACAGAGACTCCATCTTCAGGAGGCATGAAAAGACACTTTATTATTAGAAATCTACAGTTCTTATAGAAACAATGGTGGACCTAAGACCTGATTGGCCTTTAGGAATCTTCTCTCACACTATTGGTGAACTATGAATAGCACACTCTGGAGAATCATGTCACAGACATATTTTATGAAAAATTCTTTTGCCAGGATTTTTTCTCCTGAGAAGCTGAGAGGCCCCAGAGGAAAAGAAAAACTATAATTATTTGCTGCTGTGGAATGCAACAGGTGCATCTTTGATTGGTCCAACAACTCCAGTAAGTTGTTTCTACTTGATGACCAATCACAGGTCCAGCTGTGTTGGGACTCTGGTCAGTCACAAGATTTTATTATCATTCCATTCCTTTCTTTGCTAGCTTTCTGATGTGTCCTTTCTCTTTCTTTAGTATAGTTTTAGTATATAATTTTCTTTTAATATAATATATATAATAAAATAATAAATCAGCCTTCTGAAACATGGACTCAAGATTCTCACCTCTTCCCTCATCCTGGGACCCCTGTGAACACCACTAGAGAATCATATCTATAAACAACAATTACAGAAAGAGAGATAATATTTTTTTTTTATTTCTTTCCCTGAGCTTTCTCCCAGCTTCCCAGGAAAATCCTGGGATAGGATTCCAGAGGATATGTGATTACCACAGGGTTCTCAGAGTGATTACAGACTGAAAAAGACTAGACTAAGACAAATATTATCAGGAGTATTTAGGTTACAAAGGAACAAGTGAGATGATAGGTATATAATTTAAAAAAATCAATACAGGTAGTGTGAATCTTCCAAATGAGTGGCTACTCACAGTTTGCAGTCAAGGAGATGAATATGAAGAAAAGCAGAAAATGCATGTGGAACAGCTGAAGAAAAAAAAGAAAAAAAGAAAAAAAATCACACTATTATCAAGAAAAATTAATCTTTTCACAGTCAGTGAAAGATTATTTTTCCTTGATTATTTATTAAGTAAAAATAACCTTTTCAGAGTCAGTAAGGGTACAGTTTATGTTTACCTACGTTGGAAACAGGTAAACCATCATTAATGGTGCTTAACTTTTAGCTTTCAAGGCACCTCATGCAAGACTTTTATAGGCTAAAATGTTATTTTCTCTGGTGCTGAGAAGCAACTATATAACACTGCACTGACAACTGTGGAATTTTGGAACTAATTAAATACAGAAGGGAAGTAATCCTCATGACACAAAATGCAGAGAACCACATTTATCCTTGACTAATTTTTTTCAGGACTAAATCTAAAATTTTCTGAATTTAACCCTCCTTGTTGAGTTATAGCTACAGGAGTAGGGTTATGTTTGAAATTTGAGCTTATTTTTTACATTCCATCCTCCATTGATGAAAATGCTTTGAAATCTTTATTTGTATAAAATCCACTACACAGTTTTCATAAAATTACACCAGATACTTTCAGAAAATCCTAGAATGGTTTGGGTTGGAAGGGACCTTAAAGATCCCCCAGTTCCAACCCCCATGTCAGAACACCCCTTTCAGAACCAGCTGATTAAGAAACTTCTTATTTATTAGGATTATATCATCCAGATATGTCAATGCTGTCAAATAACTTTTCCCCCAGTTCTCTTCTGGTCCCAAGTTTCCACAAATCCTCACTGCATTTACAGTGGTATCTAATAAATATAATAATAATAATAATAATAATAATAATAATAATAATAATAATAATAATAATAATAATAATAATAATAATAATAATAATAATAAGAAGTCACTGAAACAAAACCCAGGGATGCTTCTGAGCATTAATTGCACACACTCTGTGCAACAAGTATCCTTAATCACCTCTATTTGCTTTGTTACTTCAGTCCAAAACAATTTGTACACCAGGTTTGATGCAACAAAATGTTATTTAGGTTGTTTGCATAAAACCACTAATGTCACTGTCATTGTGCTCTGAAGGAATCTGCCTTTGCTCTGAGAAGTCCTGATACAATCAGCTGTAACCTGTGCCCCATAAATCAGAAAACACCCCAAAAAGCAGTACAGATGTCCAGCTTTTGAGTCCAACACATAGTAGTTATCCTTCCAAATAACTCCACAAAATATTTTAAAATTAAACCTACAGGTGATTGCTGTGATAAGTGTGTTATATATCTCTAAATCAGCAGAGACAGTTGAACCACAGCTGTGATTGGTAAGGTGATTTGAAAGAGATAGTCCTGGTTTGAAACATTATTTAGCAGATTACATATTTAAAGAGCAAGCTGTCCCAAAGCTAATGAGCTAGAAGGAATGAGTCAGAGCTTTATCTAAACATATATAGATATAATGAGCTGTAAAACAAAACCACAGGTTGAGAGATTCCCCAGCTGAATTCAGACAGGAAAGAGAGGATTAGCAGAGTGAGCAAATGAATGAAGGAAAAAAGCAAGACAAGATCTAGAGGATCTGATTTGCTTAGCGATGCAAAAGAAAGAAAACAGTATTGAGGTTGTGGAAACTGAAGAGATTAAAATAAAACAACAAGGGTAGAAGACATATACTGGATATATATCTTTTGTGTATATATATATATATATATATATATATATATATGTCTTCTATATGTAGGAGATATATACTGGATATATGAAGTGAGAAGTTGAAAAAGAAAAACTACTAAGTAGGCCAAATGCTTCTAACTTCTCAGATGGAAACAGATCTCTTTATGAAAGGATAATGTAAATGCACTTGCTGGTAAGAACAATAATTTGAATTTAATGACCCAGGATTCTTTTACATTTAGCATCCATTCCAATGATGCTGTCATCCAACAGTGCCCAAGTTTTTATAAAATATACATTGACATATCAAAAACCAGGCCTGTGAACAGGCAAGGGAAGGCACAGCCTGAAAACTGTTTGTGGTTTTGGTATGAGTCTGTGGCATCAGTGGGGTTTGAAGAAGGCAGAAATGTAAAGGACTTCTTCTGGCTTGCTGATATACATGGATTTAATCTTTGCATGGCATTTCACATCAGTGCTTGATCCAGTCCCTTGAATCCTCTGTTTTGCTAAAAATCTCATTAATATTTTGGGATTTTTTTTATCTTCCAACCTGGCAGATTGAACCATAGCAAATTGAGGTCATCAAAATGCACATTTTCTGTATCAAAGTCTTAGAAGGCCCTGATCATCACACCTGGTACAGGTAGAGATATGCTTTGTAAAGAGGGAAATATTAAGTGCCAGTTAAGCCCTGAAATTTCCGTAGATTCAAAGAAAAATCTAAGTTGAGGTGTGGATCACAAAGTGTCATTGCCAGCAACATTTACAGAAGAAAAGATTCTGAAAAGCTGCTGTAAGCCCACAGACATTCCAGTTAGGTCCTGTCTTTCTTCTTTCTAGACATTGTGTTTTACTGGACAAAATGAAGCATTTAATGCAGCATTAAGTACCTCTTGCAGTACCTCTCAGACAGAATATGATTTGGATTGCGTGAAAATACAGCAGAGCCACGTCTATGTTGTATTGCTGCCCTTTGCAGGAGAAGGTGTGTCACAGATGAAAGACAATAGGTAGAGTCAAAGTAAAATAATACATTTTAGAAAGCTTGAGCTGACAGAATAGTATAAAAAGTCGCATTATGTGATACATGTTCTGCTGCTCAGAGCTGCTGCTGCACAAGGACTCTCCCAAAAAATCACTGTTCAAGAAAGAACAGCAAAGGAGAGTCAAAACCCAGCTTTAATTTTTATATCTGTTTCATAAAATAAGTCTTTCTTCAACATATTTCATGTGATTTCTGTAAGGAAAATGGCAAACCAACTCACCAGCTTGAATCCAAATAAATTACATTTATTTTATAATGGCAGGTTTTTTAGTCTAAACTTTAAACTAGGTTGGGAAAACTTCAGAAGAAAACTTGTGTTTTCAATCCTCTTTGTTTTCCACCCTATTTACCTAACAAATTTACCTAATGAATTTGTAATTATGACTAGGGAAAATGTTCTATCACTGTTTAAAAATCAAGTATTTGATCAAAACACACACTTCATCCAATGAAAATAATGTCCTCTAGAATATGATCAATATTCATGTGAAATTGTTCAAATCAGAGGTTTTTCAGAAAGGACCATGGTTTATATTTTCCATAGGTTCCTGTTTACAGTCAGAATGAACCAATTTATAATATTTTGAATTTAATTTATTGTAGTGGTGCAAAATGCTTTCACACACATCCCCACACACCCACCCACACCCTATGATTCCCTAGAAAACAAACAAAATAATCAAACTTTCCTATTCAGCAGATAGATCTTCCATGAAATGATGATCAGTGGCACTTTGGAGGGAAAAACTATTCAGTTACAGTCCTGAGTTAATTTTCTATGGAAGCCATTCCATACCTTTGTACTTTTCTGTAAATCTGTTTAAATACATGCAAATCTGTTTAAATACATGCAATGGTGTTTTCTAGTTGTAAGTGACCAAGACTTACTGTTCTTTATTGATTTTGAATTGCAATGAAATTATGTTAATAATTCACTGAGACAGCATATATTTACACATCTTAAAACTACAGAATTTTCTTGTTTAAACAAATGTTTAAAAATTCATTTTAAATATACAGAGTTATATTTAAATATATTTAAATATACAGAGTTACTTTTCAATCTTTTTTAAAGGACAAATTTAGTTAAGGTACTTCATATGCTTTAGAAAAGATTCATTCTATTTCTATTTCTAGACTGAGTGGACTCAGTCCCAAAAATCAGCATCTAACATTGATCTTCAGTGTTTTGTTATTATCCAGAGAATAGAGACATCAATAATTGTGGTATTTATCAAATATATTAAAAAATTGGCATAAATAAAAATACAGGAGGCTCAGATGAGGAATTGATTCCACCACATACACACCTAAAAGGACCTTTAGTTTTATGTTCCATGAATCCTTTGCAGGAATTTTCATTCCCAGTCCCTGGGGTAAAAGGATGCCTCTAATGAGGACTCCTCACTTTCAGTTATCCTGTGTGTAACTGGATATGCCATCCATCTGCCTGTGCTCTGTGCTCAGATCACTTTTGGAGTTGACTCTGCTTCCAGCTGTGTAACAATATCTGTAAAACACTGCAGAATATCTGTAACACTGCAGAATACTCATGGAATGTGAATTTCCTGACAAAGGTGGATGACAGTAGGGCTGCAGCGCAGATGCAGAGATTAGAAATCCAAAAATATACTTATTTTTCTTTTGTTTAAAAGAGAAAAATGAGCCAACTGACTTGGAACCCAAACAGATTAATTCCCCATGCAACGTCATTCCATTCTAAGCACTGCTCCTGAGCTGTCAAAGTAATTTTCTTTCTCTTCTCCTATCCCGAATGTCTCGCATTGAAATATGATTTTGCTATTATTACTCCTTATATTGCAGGAGGATTAAGTCATGTTCATGACCTTTGAGGCCAGGGTCAGCAAAACACTGAAGATCAATGTTAGATTCTGATTTTTGGGACTGAGTCTACTCAGTCTAGAAATAGAAATAGATAAGCTATAGAAATAGAACTACTCAGTCTAGAAATAGAAATAGATAAATAAAGCATAATTTCTTGTTTCAGGACTGCTTCTGGTCACTTATGAGGACCAGAATTTATTGGGGTTTTTCCCATCTCTTTGACACACTACTACTGTATTTATTGTCTTCTTCTGTATGTGTTTATTTTCTTACAGATGTAGTTGCTGATTTTGAGTCAGAAAGGAATTTTTTTGCAAGGCTAGGGGCTGCTGAAGACATATCATGACATTTTAATTCCATCCTAATGCAAGGGCCCAGAATTATGGCAGTGCCATTGGGCTCACCTGCTCTATCTCTGTGCTATAACTCCCTTTTCCCAGAGTTTACCTTCAGTCTGCTAAAGGTTTTACTTTGTGCCATGGCACTAAAACCTTTTGTGGGGTTTGGAGTGTGCCCAGAATGAAATGGATTTTCAAGGATACCTCAGAATGAAAGTGCAGCCACTTGGATTTCCAAGGCTGAGCTCAGCCCGGGGACTCCCTGCAGCAAGGCTGGGCTCACTCCAGAGCCCAGCTGTGCAAACAACTGGAGAGGTACCAAGGGCACAGCAGCTTTAAAAATGTGTGTCCAACAAGGGCCATAGCTCTTCACTCACTATGATACCAAAACACCAAGAGGGCAAAATGGCACTTGTATAAAATTGTACAAGTAGAAAGTGTACAATTACACTTGTAGAAAATGGTACAAAAATGTACAGACTGTACAAAAACGCAGTGGGGTGTGGAGAGGAACAAACACTCCTAAACAAGCTGGAAATGACAGTGGAACCACACACACATTTAATTTGCTGTGGCAACATCAGAAATCTAAACTTTCTAACCCATTGCTGGAGTTAGTGTTGAAGAAAAATTGAGCAAGGTGCAGAAATTAAGCATAAAGGATCATAAATCACTACCTTAATAGACAGAAAAAATTTAAGCAAAAAAAAAAAAAAGGATTGCACAATTTGAGGGTTTGATGTGTGAGTCAGCAAAATAGTTTGAAATGCCCTAGGAACAATCAGAATGTTCCATTTCCCAACTAAATATATTCAAATGTGAGCTGCATTCAAATATATTTTGATTGACTGTAGCTCAAAATAAGTTTTATTTTATATAAATAATAATAAATATTGCTAAGTGAGATATTTAAAGCAATAAAACAGTAAGGTTTTATAAAAAACACCACTATATTACAGTATTTTGTTAGGTAGAATTTAGTATTTGTGGAAATAAACCTAAGAAGATTAAGGGGCCTTAAGGAAAAATGCTTATGATATTTATGATTGTGTGCTGAGAGATACAAAGCAAATATAGGAAGATTTATTTGCTCTTGATTGAGCTATAGAGGAAATGGACTCACTAAAATAGCCATGCATGACATCACTTCTAATAGGGACTCACAAAAAGCATAAAAAAGCCATTTCTTGCAAGAATCATAATTTAACTCTAACTTATTCTACTTTTAAATCCTTAGATTTTTGGGGAGAGAGAGGAAATCATTCTTATGAAGCATAGTTCAGACAGAGAATTGGCTCACAAGTGATGCTGCAGAATTATTTCATCATGTAATTGTGGTGTAACTGAATATTCACCAGTGCTTGTGTGTCTAAATGCAGGCCAGATTTCAGTCTGGAAGAAGCATGTCTCTGATCATTCCTTCAGTTACATTTTCCTTGTCTTGAGAAGGACCAGACTCAAGGAAACAGCTTCTCTTCAGTAAACATGAGGACAGAGGCAGTTCTGGGAAAATTAGCTTTCAGCTGTGTGCAAGTAGAGGCTGATTTCAGATACAGGATTAAAAAACTGTTCCTTGAAGGAACAGTTACCTACTGCAACAATTTTGTAAATCTCATCCTTGTAAAGAGATGGCATTTTTTAATATTCTATCTTCACGTGATTTTATCAGGCCAAGACACCACTGGAGTTTATGTGAGCATAAGGAGATGTTAAATTGTAAGAAAATGAAGTGCATGTAGTTTTGGAGTAGAAACTTACACATTAGGAAGTCAAGAGTAGAAGACAATTCAGCTCAAAATAGTCCTCACAATGCAACACAATCAGGCGGCCAGTCAGTCCCAGCAAATGTATTGAACATGCCAACAAGCAGAGCCAGAAATATGCTGTACAGACAGATAAATGTTGTTTAACTTGAGACAGAGATCAAAGGGAGCACAAAGAGGAGAGGAGATTTAGGGCTTTTTATTGAAGATTCCTTACCATGTCCTTTAATATGGGTCAAACAAAAGTGGCATATCCTCAGTTTGCTATTTGAAGATTTGTTTCAGACTGTGATTCTACATATATGTGAAAAATGCCAATCGCTTGTTTTTAAAATTTTAAAAGTTTAATAGTAATAAAATGGTTATAAAAATAGTAATACAATTAGAGTAATGATAATTTGGACAAATTGAATTAGGACAGTATGAGACAATAGAGACAAAGAGTTACGGATGTCTGGGTACCTTTTCTGGGCAGCATGAGCCTTAAAAAGGACCCACATTAACAGAGGATTAACCTTTAAAAGCAACAGCCTGTTGAATATTCATACACCTCATACATGATACATTAAATTCCATTCAAACACAGGATTCTGTTTGGTCAGTGTCAGCTTCTTCCTCTGAATCCTGACAGTGCCTTCGAGGTGGGAAGAAGTTAATTTCTTCTGATAATGGAGCAAAAATTCTCTTTCTCTGAAAGATTTAGGTGTTTTTTGTTATAATCTAAAACTATATTTACCACACTACTTAAAAGAATTAATACAGCATTACTTTCTAACACAACACATATAATATTCATTTCAATATTTGTGAAAAGCCAATCATAAAATGCATGCATTTTTCACAATACAGAATATGGAATATTGTGTCTTTGAGGAGGATTTTCATCCTGCATCTTTAGCCCAAGGTCTGTTTCTCAGTGACTTATGGCACTGTACCAGTTTCTGAAGAACACAAGTGGAGGTCAAAGGTTTCTGTCAAATCTGTTCCACATCAGATACCGTGATGTCATATGTCATCAGATTTGTATTTGCATTATGCAGCTTTAGACAAAAAAAAGACACAATAATGCTGGCAAAAGGTTTCCTCCTACAAGAGGTGGATATTAATCGAATCAAATAAAAATCCCATCAAATCAGTGGAATTGAAAATAAATCACCACTTCACGCATTTATTTAGACTTTGTAAGGTGCTTTATTTCAAATTAGGGGGCTGTGGAATCAAAATGAGAAATTTTCAGTGAGTAGCCTCTGAAAAAACAGCAGTAAGAATTATCTGGTTTCTACAGATATATGTTTCCAGATTGATTATCCCTTTTGTCTAAGAAAATCCCAGCTCTAAAATTCCTCCCCATGCTTTTGGCCTGTATGAAAGTGAATTCTCTTCTGCTTTATAAGGAGTAAATGTATGGTGTCACTTTCTTACAATTAAAGCACATGAGAAACTCTTTTACTGACAATCTCTTTTAGCACACCCTTTGCAGACAAATTCTAACTTTGTTTCTAGAGGGTGGAGAATTCAATCAGATTTGGTTGAAATTAGTGTGAAAATTAAAGTGGGTGTTTATAGGGAAATTAATATCTATACCTGTGATTGCATAAGATATATTTCTTTAGGAAATGATGCTAAATAGATGAACATATCCATGTTTGGTCTGGGTCTTGCAAAACAGATTATTACACTAGATGGATGCAGACAGTTTTCCAGTGCAGTCAGTATATTCCCCATATAAAGAACAGTATAATATCTATACCTGTGATTGCATAAGATATATTTCCTTAGGAAATGATGCTAAATAGATGAACACATCCATGTTTGCTCTGGGTCTTACAGACAGATTATTACACTAGATGGAAGCAGACACTTTTCCAGTGCAGTCAGCATATTCCCCACACAAAGAAGACATGTAGGGAACAACTACATTGATACATGAGCATATGTATGGAGAACAAATCAGTTGGGAGAGCACTGAAGTCACTTACTTTCCCTTTTTTTGCTGCCTTTGCAGAGTGTTTGGTGCTGCTATACTGCTGACATCTTCCCTGAACATGCTAATCCCATCTGCAGCCAGGGTGCACTATGGATGTGTCATCTTCGTGAGGATCCTGCAGGGCCTTGTAGAGGTATGGAAAACTGTAAAACTAGTGAATGTCATGGTGTTAGTTAGCCTTTAACTAACAACTGTAGCTCTGCAAGGAAGATAGAAATGCTTTTAAATTTATTACTGATGTTGAGCGTAAAGGATTTCAATGTATCAATTATTGCTATTTGGTTTTCCTTCAGCTATAAAATGTAATGGCAAAATGAGAAGCCAGTGAGATATGCATTTAGCATTGATGTTTCACTGAACTCCTATACTGCATAAGGCTTAGACTAGTGTAATTCTCAACAATTACTTGTTGGTCAGCATCACAGAGTAAATATTTAACAAAAACCTAAGGTTATATCTTAAGTCCTGACCATGCCATGTTTTTGTTGGAATGAATAAGAGACTTACCATAATTTAAAAGAGGGAAAAAAATAATTGAGCCTTTTTCCTTTTTCCTTTTTCCTTTTGCCTTTTTCCTTTCCTTCCCTTTCCCTTTCCTTTTTTTTATATAACCTTTATATAGGTTATTTTATATGACCTATATAAAAATATATATATAGTGTATATGCATATACCATAATTTCTAATCACAAATCTGTGTACTTTTGGACATCTTAATCAGAAATTACTGTATATTTCATGTAACACTTTTAAAAATTTCAACACTGCAGGTTTAATTTTTCTATTGCTAAGTTAAAGGCTGGTTTTGAAGAGAGATCTAAAAGGTAGCTGGTTTAAAATAAAGTCAAATAATATAATTCAAATGCTTACTTTATATGCTCAAGTAGGTTCATTAAAGACAGAGTGAAAAACTTCTCTAAAGAGCATATTTCTAAATGGTTATAGATCTTATTTTCTAGTTTTAGAGCAGTGTCACTTTAATCAGTATTTCCTAAATTTTCCTTTAAATCTTAGGTTAAAAAAAATAAGGGCTGGATAAATCAGTCCTGCATTAGAAAGACTTCAAGAATCTGTGTTGTCATCCTTCCCTTCACTCTGGTTCTTGTGCACTAATACTCTAACGATTTGGAATTCTTTCCTGGGAGGGGGAGGGGGAACAAAAAGAAACATGTTTTATATTTGTTTCATACAGTCTCTGTAATGATTTGAAGTGATACACAAAACCCAACTTGAATATTGACGTTTTTCTGTGGCTGTGTTCAGATTTTGCTATAAAGGTGCAAAGCATTCTTAACCTCTTATTTATAGCAATTAAAGACAAAAGCTCATGCAAAGACAATTAAGTGAGTGCCTGACCAGCTTTAGCTAACCTGTGGTACCCCCATTTCCCAGGGGGTCACCTACCCTGCCTGCCACGGCATCTGGAGCAAGTGGGCCCCCCCATTAGAGAGGAGTAGGTTAGCAACCACCTCCTTTTGTGGTGAGTAACTTTGTCTTTCTGTCTTCCCTCCATGTGTAATGCATGAGTGATTTTTTCCCCCCTGCTCACCCATATGTCTTGTTTTGTAGGTTCCTATGCAGGAGCTGTGATTGCAATGCCTCTAGCTGGGATTCTAGTGCAATATACTGGGTGGTCTTCTGTGTTCTATGTGTATGGTATGCATTTCTGGTCCTCTCACTCCAGGATTGTATCACCTTCCTCTACCTTTTCTAAAAATGTAACAGCTACTGTTAAGAGGACAAAAAACCCCAGAGAAGTGGGACTTTTAATCTAAAAATACAGTCTAGAGAAAAGAGCAATGAGAGAATAGAATTTAAAAAGAGTATGTAAGAAAGCAAGATAATAAAATAAGAAAAGCTAGCTCACCTTGAAACCTCCATTACTTTTAGCACAAGCAGTGAAAACTTCTGGGGCAGATCTATGTATCTCTGCTCACATTAACGTCTCTCACACCGGTAAAACTGTAAATTTAGAGTACCTGCCCTGAATAAGTTGTCCTGATTTTTACCTGAAGACCTACATAACTTTACCCACACCACTTATGTTAACCTACACTGACAGAAAAGAATGCCCAAAGGGAATTCAGTCTGTGTTTATATGAATTAAGTGGAAGCATTATAGAAATTTAATAAACTACTCAGGAAGTGCGTTGCTATGCTGAAAAAGTTGGCAGAGTCCTCTATTCTGCAGGTAAAAATTTAATGCAGTAATCAAACATCAGCATCTTAAAGCTGGATGGGCCTTCATTTACAGTTTGGTGAAATGAAATGGAAGCTGTTTCATTGTACAAATTGATGTTAAGATCAGTGAATATTCACTTGCAGTGAAATAATTCTGTAAACAAAGCAAAGACTACTTCACTGTGCTATAGTTCTGCATGCATTTTGCACAAGTATTATTCACAGGACCAAACTCTCTGTTGTAGAGTTATGTCTACTGAGAAAACTCAGTAAAGAAGCACTGACAACAATTGCCATTTAAACTTGTTGTAATGCTTCACAGATTTTTCTTCCTTGTTTGCTGCTTTACTGTGCATTTCTTTTTTAAGTCTTTCTTTCTGTTCCAAAGGGAGCTTTGGTATAGTCTGGTACATGTTTTGGCTTTTGGTTTCATATGAGAGTCCTGCAAAGCATCCTACAATCACAGATGAAGAAAGGAGATACATAGAAGAAAGCATTGGAGAGAGTGCCAACCTCCTAGGTGCAATGGAAGTAAGAACATTACCCACACACTGGTTTCCAATGAGATAGTAAGAAAAATAAGCATCCCAGCAACCAAAAAAAGACAACAACAAAAAAATCAAACACTCACCTTAAGATTGAAAAGTGCATTTTGAACAATTTGAACAAATGTGTTCCTGGGGGATGGGAAGTTCTTAAATCTGCTGGTGGATTTCTGGGTAGATTCTGCTTTTGCACTAAGAGAACACAGTTCTTCTAGCAGATGACTCATGGAATTTATGCCTCTTTGTCTACTTCAAATTATAAAACAGAGGTACAGCTACGTTTGAAACTGCAACTTTATTTAGAATTTTCTTATATCTTGAGCTGAAAAAGTCAGTTTCCTTCCTATATAAGTAATTTATGGAAGGTTCTCCTCTTCCTAAAAGCAAACTGCTGGAAAAGCACTGCTCAGTGTCTCTTGAGGTCCCCAGAACACCATAAAATGCCCATCATTATTATTTTATGTTTTGTCTGCCAGAAAAACTGCAAGTTGCAATAGAGCATGCTTTGAGATCCATAAGAACATTTCCCATTATTGCAGGGGACAATTCAGAACAATTCCCTTTATTTCTCATTTTGCTGGAGACATGTTATCAAGCCTCTCATAATCTTAGTTCTGTACTGGTTTAGTTCTCACGAACCATGTATGACCTAAAAACCATGTATGAACTCTGAATTTTCCAGCCACTTAACATTCCAACTGTGCTAACTAATAATCATCTTATTTCTGTAACTGCTGAAAAGTTTTAAAGAAACTATTGGCATGTTTGCTCACTCACTCAGGAAAATAAAAAAAATTCTTTAAGCCTCACTTCATCTGCTTAAATTTTTACACTACCCATTCCCAGTAGACCCTCATTATATTTCCTATTTGGTCAGAACACTGGTTCTTGACTGAACTGAGGAATTAACAATTTTTGACTTATTAAAAACTTGGTTTAGTATTAAATAAGCAACTGAAAATATTAGAGTCATTTTTTGATAGCTGAAACTTTTGAGTGTTATTGAGGGCCTGTCTCAGTTGATATTCAACAGTATCCAGTAGGGCTCATGGTTTTGAAAATCTGATGTGAAATGAGTTACTTTGAAGGATGTCCATACAATTCTAATTTGGACTGTACAATTTCTATTTTTTACTGTGGCTTTTTAATTAAACATTTTTTTTTCCAAAGTGATTATCTTGTATCAATAATTTAGTTGCTTCTAAAATATTTAAGCTGAAATTCTTCCCATACCATCAAGTTAGATTTTCTGGCTGGCTTCTCAGTAATTAAGTCACTTAATCCTTACCTCTCACTTAAATGTAATTTAATAGATATACAAGGTGTTGCACATATCTATCTATAGGCTGGGGTTTTTTGGGGGGTTTTTTTGTGGTTTTTTTTTTTTTTTTTTTTTTTTAAGAAAAGCCAGTATTCAAATCAATAGTAGACTGAATTCAGCCTGAATTCTTGCTGAAGTGATTTTCAAGCAGTTATCTGGGTATGGATCCTGTGCTTGGATCAACACAGATG
Organism: Agelaius phoeniceus; assembly: GCF_051311805.1. NCBI lineage: Eukaryota > Metazoa > Chordata > Aves > Passeriformes > Icteridae > Agelaius > Agelaius phoeniceus. The sequence continues at coordinate 7,801,341 of NC_135270.1, read as the reverse complement.
GGTGGAAGCCTGGGCTTGTGGACAGGTGCTGGGACTCAGCAGGGTTGTCCATCTGTCTTTCATTTTTTTTTTTTTCTTTCTGAAATTTATTTTAAAAATAAAATAATACAAATAAAAAATATATTGACCAAGTAGTTTCAACTGAGACTTGATTAAAAAAAAAAAAAGAAAGGTGGAATACTGCAATTAAGATTTAAATGCTAAAATACCTGTTTGCAGTAAATCTGAAAGGAATCATGTAGTTAGTGTCAAATCTAACTGTTTCCTTACATACAGCAACATTTGCTTTTAAAGACATTATTATTTAAAGACATTACTATTTTGGTCTTATGTCCATGTATATATTTATATGACTGAGATAAAAGCACTTGTACATGAGTGTTCTGATACAATTAAGTATCACTGAGTTTCTCCATTTGTGCATTTTGTGGTAACATTTATATGCTGTGCAGAGATATGCTTGTTGGACCACAGCTAAAGAAAAGGGTAAGGAAAGATGGAGAGTTGATAATGACCAAGACGGTAACTGGATCCCCTTTCTGTGTTTCAGAAATACAAAACACCATGGAGAAAATTTTTTACATCTATGCCAGTCTATGCAATAATAGTTGCAAACTTCTGTAGAAGCTGGACTTTTTACTTACTGCTAATTAGTCAGCCTGCTTACTTTGAGGAAGTGTTTGGATTTGAAATAAGCAAGGTATGTAAAAAGAATGTGAAGCTTTTATCTTAACTAAGTAAATATCAGAGCTAGTATTTGTAGTATTTATTAAGAAGTATTGTAGTAAGTATTGTAGTATTACTACAATTAAGTATTGTAGGATTTATTAAGAATAGGAAAGAAAAGTGTTACACATCTTCAGCATGGATTTACATCTTAAATCTTACTCATCCCAGTTCCTGTTTCCTTGACCAGCATGAATAAGTGAAGTAACAACTGTGACAAAGGATGGGATAGGGAAAGGTGGAAGCAGGGTGAGATTTAGTGATGATTTATTTGGGGCTACATTGCAAGTTGAGTTCTCAAAACCAGATCATGCTTGGTATTAGAAATGTGTCAGCAGACCCATCACACTCTATCCCTGATGCCCCAGGGGTTGCAGAATCCCACCAAAGCTTATAGAAATCATTGACAAATGGATTTTTCCAGGTGCCTTTAAAAAGCAGGGCCATCTTGTTCCAGGAAGGATATTATAATAAATTTGTCACCTTTCTATATGCACCTTTAATGCGGTGAGAGCTGCTCCCCCCTTCTCATTCAGAAAGGAGCAAAGACAGAGGCAAAGTGTGAGATGTAGGGGTGTTCTGAGGCTCCATGGGGTTCATGTGAAGTTTGGATCAGACTTGGGAGGTAAATATGAATAATCTATTGGAGAAGAAATCTATAAAATCTATTGGAGAAGTCATCACAAAAGAACTACCTCTTGTTTTGCCATATATGCTGAGCACTTTGAATACCACCAGTGAATATTCAGTATTTTATCTTTCACTATATACAAAGCTTTTCACACACATCTTTTGCCCACATACACTTTGCAGCTTGGTCAGAAATCAAAGAAAAATGGCCATTGTGCACATGATGATGATCCACAGGGAATCTGTCTGGGCATGTGAGGCTTGCTGCAAAGCTGCACTAAACACTGAAAGAAATGCAGCAATTCAGTTTTACACTTTTGATCGTGAATTTTCTGAAAATTCTGACACGGGGACTGTAAGTGAGGGGAAAAAGCCTTAGCTTAAATATAAACTATGAAAACAATCTATAAAAAAACAAGTGTCATGGCATCAGAAGTTCTTAAAAATTAGCACTGTACTTCATAAAATAAAATAAAATAAAATAAAATAAAATAAAATAAAATAAAATAAAATCTTCAGATCACATTGTTCATTTCATAGCCCAAGACTTTAAGCTTTAACACAGAGTGTGACATTGAAAAGAAAGAATTAATTAGCTGCTGAATGCTTCAGAAAATGAAGAATCTTATGGTTTTTCTTATTTTCTTATGATTTTTCTTATGGTTTCTTATGGTTTATTCTTTGCTAATTCTAATTTTAATTTTAGGTGGGTATCTTATCTGCTGTGCCACATTTAGTGATGACAATTATTGTTCCTATTGGGGGACAAATTGCTGACTTTTTAAGAAGCAGGCAGATTGTTTCAACGACTAATGTCAGAAAGATAATGAACTGTGGAGGTAAGCCTTTCTATTTTATTTAAATGTTTCTTGAAGGGATTTGATGTTCATCTTGTGTTCTGTATAGAATAAAGAGACAAACTGCACAGTTGTATGTTCTCAGGAGGCAATACTTTCTGCATTTTTTATGCAGTGCAGATGTGGTTACTAAATAAAAGAAAACACAGGTGCTCTCATTGGCCATTTCCATAGAGTTATTTGGTATTTGGAAAACCATTTAGACTATTAAAGAAATAGATGAGGTTTTGGAGGGGAATTTGCCTACTCTTAGCTACTTACTCAGCCTTAGCTCCTCATCTGAACACCCTCTGAACTAAGAAAGCCTAGACAACAACCTGAGATTTCATCCTTGACTTCTGAGGTGTCAAAGCCATATTAGCTGTGGTAAGGGCTGGAAAATTCACAAGCAGGTTACCCATGGGAGTTGACTGGATGACCTAACCCCATCACAAGTGTTTATTTTCATCTTAAAAATGACAGAAAGTGGCAATAAATTAGCATATAAAGAGTAAAATAAGTATCATTTGAGAAAGGTAGAACATGTGGTTTTTAGAGATGACAGAAATACCTGATTGTATCCCACTCTGAGATAGTGTTTTATTTGTTTTCCTATAGAATATCATGGCATCCTAAGGCCTGCAGTGTTTGAGAGGGAATGTAACTCAATGTCTGGTTTATTTATTATTTCACCAGGTTTTGGTATGGAAGCAACTCTTCTTCTTGTGGTGGGATATTCACACAGCAAAGGAGTGGCTATTTCATTCTTAGTGCTTGCTGTAGGCTTTAGTGGATTTGCCATATCTGGTAAGATTCTATTACTATTAACACTAAACTATTTTATCTTAGGAGACAAAACATCTATCTTTGCTTTTATTCATGGAAAGTAATTAAAAAGCCTACTCACTCTGGAATTCCCAAAGGAAATTATTTATTTAAATATATATAATATTTAAATAGATATTATTTATTTAAATAGATATTATTTATGATCATTATAAAGGAATGTACATTTGGTATTACAGATTTTATATTAGATTATTTCTATTCAAATACTTCAATCTTTTCCATGTTCATTGCAGTAAATTAGACCCTCTTCTCATTAAGATGCTAATGTACATGACAGATTTTTCTTGAAATCAAACATAGAAGACAAATGGACTGGTATTACATAATGATACCTAGATTTACATAATTTTGTTTAAATAGAAGTCTTTTATTTTTTTCCACTGTATACTGGTTATTTCTTTGTTAATATTGTATTATCTTATTAATTTGGGGCCTGTTAGTATTATATTATTTGGGGCCTAACTACTAGGATTTCTTTTCTGAATTAAAGTTCAGCTATTCCCCTTTCCTGCTGATTCATCAACCCCTTGCCTTTCCCCGTCCCAAACACAAGTCACCTGGCCTCCCCTTGTTTTCCCACTGTGATTTTAGTATCCTCTCCCATGCTGGTTCCTTATGTCTCAAACAGGCTCTCTTTCATTTGTGCCAAACATCTAAAATCTCCTCTAATCAAATCTGTCCTTAATGTCACGCATTCTGCAAGGTATAATTCTTTTTTTGTACAATTTGGGAAGTGTGTTGCACTTTCCCCAAGCTGACCATATCATACTGCCTGCCCTTTCCATTATACCATCTGTATCCAAAGGTTTGGATTCTGATTTCACTTATTTAAGTATTTATTTCGTGAACAATTCATTCTGTCTCTTTAGATTATTTAAAAAGTTACTGCATACATTTTCAACAGAATTGTGCTGCTGAAAATGCAAGAGAACAAGTAAATGTCTTTCAAAATCAATTAGTAATTCAGTTATAGATACTGGTTTTTTCTCCAATTTAACACTGAAGAATAGAAAATTACTCCCTTCTGCTGGTCTGTGTGACAAAAAGAAAAATGTGGGCAATAGGAAGAGAAGATGTTACATACTGGAAGAAGAACAGACATGCTATTTACAGCATGAAATGGTCATGGAAGGGACTGTGAAATGCAAATTCTTTCCCTACCTAAATATCTACTGAGTTCTCTACTCCACACAGACACTGCTGGGAGGTTTTGGGGTTTTCTTAAACTGCAGTTTTGGGAGAAATTTAACCTGGTATCCCTTTAAAATATTTTCTTAAAAGAAAATGAAAACCCAGAGTCTCTCTAGGAGTATTTAAGCATTGTAAGTCTTTTAGAGATAATGAAATGCAATTAAGCAGCCCAGATATGTTATAGTAAAAATGTCATGTCACTTTTCTCAACTGAAGTACTGCTCTGCTCTTGGTGTGAACACTCACTGACCTTTCTATTGCAGGATTCAATGTCAACCACTTAGACATTGCCCCAAGGTATGCTAGCATTTTAATGGGCATTTCTAATGGAGTCGGGACCTTGTCTGGAATGGTTTGCCCTATAATTGTTGGAGCAATGACAAAGAACAAGGTAAATGGAAATACCATTTTCAAATCTTCCAGTTTGGTACAACTGGTTTCAAGAGAAAGACCTTTCTATAATACAACTTGCCAAGATATCCATACTGGAATCTGGGACTTGCATCCAGGGATGCAAATTTTAGGCATGCTTCACTATATGCCCATTAGGTTGATGCTTTTGTAGGCTGATAAATTTTTCAAAGAAAGATGCATATAAATATTTCTGAAATGGACACATGAATGTTTTAGCTGTGCTCTCACAACCTCAATCCATAATTTAAATCTTGCAGCTCAGAAGAATTAGGTAAATCTATGTGCTACTCTGATTGGGCAAATTTCCTCTTTACAGACACGTGAAGAATGGCAGTATGTCTTCCTCATTTCTGCTTTAATTTCTTCTTTACAGACACGTGAAGAATGGCAGTATGTCTTCCTCATTGCTGCTTTGGTGCACTATGGAGGTGTGATCTTCTATGGCATATTTGCTTCGGGAGAGAAACAGCCCTGGGCAGACCCTGAACAGACAAGTGAAGAGAAATGTGGCTTTATTCATGAAGATGAACTTGCTGAGGAGACAGGGGACATTACTCAGAATTATGTAAATTATGGTACCACCAAGTCTTACGGTGCTACAACCCAGGTCAATGGTGGCTGGCCTAATGGCTGGGAGAAAAAAGAGGAATTTGTACAAGAGGAAGTACAAGACTCATACAACTACAAGGAAAGAGATTATTCATAACAAACCTAAATATTTGGTATATTTTGTAGTGTTTGTGATTAAATTCATTGTGATTGTTTGCACACAGAAATAAAATGTGGTATAAACATGTAAACACATATCAAACAGGAAGGTCTTACTGTAAAAAAAATACATCAAAGTGCAATCTGTATGAGTTGTGATGTTATCACTTTCATTAAGTTATATTTGTTCTATAAACATTAGAGTTTTAAGGGTTTACTGGTCAAAACTATAGAGGCAAGTAGATACTTTACAGTATACAAGAGCTAAAACTCATAATTACAGATTAAAGCACAACTAAGCAACCAAGTTGGCACATCTAATGCTCTTTTTAGAAGCCAAAATTACTTGATCATTAAAAATGCACTTATATATTTGTTACACTGTATTGAGGTTGTGTTAAAGACACACATTTACTCAGTGCAATGTAGGAGTTGTGTGTTTAGTCTAGGACAAGAGCTTTCTTGAAGAAGAAAGGTTGAGTCCCAGGTGTTGATGAGGATTGATCCAGTTCCCTTACTGGTAATTGTATCAAGCCTAAAGAACAAATAGGGCATATTGTATGTTTATGGTGATTACATGCTGCAGGCTACTCTGTGATAAATAAAGGAATTATTTAGGAGTTTTATACTGAATGTTTTGGGCACAAATCCTTATTTCTATCCTTTACAGAATCTCATGAAAATATAGGCGTTGTCATGTTCTTCCCTGCATTTATCAACTAATATAAAAACAATATAAAATATTGAGTCTGACTTTTCAGGCAGTCTGGAAAATCCTTTTATCAAAATACAAGCTTTATTATTCTAGTCTTTGCAGTATATTCTGAATTTTTACTCGTGTCTTTAGAAAGATAAAAAAATACCCCAATATAACATAGAAAAGAATATAGTCTTTTACAAAATTCCAAAGAGAAGTTTACTATGAACAAATAGCCCTATAAAAAGGATAAATTTGTTTTGCAGGATATTTTGAAACCAATAGAAGAAACAGAGAATAATTTAACCCTTATTCTTCCCTTAATAGCTTTCATATTTTTACACATTGTGCCACAATTGTATACATAGATATGTTTATTGAAGATACTGTAATTATAGAAAATGTTGTTATTTTAGAAATCCCTGAAATAAAAGATGTATTTGTCTTTCAATCAAACCTAGTAATAATAATGGACACTGAATATGAGTAACCTAAAATCTCACAATAAACCAAAGTGGTAAATAACTAGTGTTGGGTTGAAAGAAGCCAACAAGCATCACGCTTGTCCTTTGAGCATAACTCAACAGTGACTGAAACATTAGTGTACCAAGCAATAAGTGCAATGCATTATGAAGTGCATAACCTTCTAGATGATATATTAACCTATATTTAGCTTGTTGTATATACTTGGGGTTGTTGGGATTGAACCAAACTGAACCAACTGAAGTTAGCAACACCAGACCACTTCTTAATACTCTAAAATGACAACAATGATCCATTTCTTAATTCAACCAAATGAATATTATTGTATGTAACAATCCATTCTGGATTCTTGGTCTGTTCATTGTATTGTGCTAGTGATTGGAAACCCTGCTACCGCAATATACAACTTGAGGATTGTTTTTTCTCCTTTTTTTTTAATGCAAATCATACCTTGACCTTAAGAAAAGAAGTATTTTGCTTTGTGCCTCAAAGTGATGTAAAACGTGACCATAGCTTTTGCTGTGTTTAATGAAAAAGATGTGGACTTTGTCACTTTTGTTGCTGCAAAAAGTGTTAATAAAATGCTCTATTTATCCTTTTATATAAAAAGGACCACTAGAGTTTCTTGTAATTTTTAAATGTGTTTTAATGTAGATGACTACAGTTATAGTGACTGCAGAACAAATTCTGCTATTGACATGGAGAGAGTGTCTCAGCTGGGAGCTCTGCTCCACACCCAACCTCTCACATTTTCTGTTCTTGCTGCAGCCATGTGGTGAGAAGGCACCTGTCTGCAGATGTTTGTGCTCTCAGAAGTATGGCTGGCATAGATGTGCAAGGGAAAGGAGCAGGAGGATCAGTGTGAGAGATGCAGTGAACCCAGGAAGGACAGATTAATCTGTGTTAGTGAAAAAGATGGCATAAATGAAAGAAAATTAAAAGGTACACATTGCTGTTTATGGAATTTTTCCGTTTCTTGATTATCTAACAAGGTTCCTTAAGTGAAACATACTACTTTCCATCCATTTTTTACATAAACCCCACAGCAATCAGTAACTTTAAGAAACCCTATATTAAATAATAAGTATTTTTCTAATAAAATTTTTGCTTTTCAATAATTTTCTTTCACCAAGTAGAATAATTCAGAAACATCAAACTGAGCAAAAGGCTTCAGAACACTAACCAGAGCAGTAACAGGCCCAGTGCTTTTCACCTGAAAGATTCAAAAGTAGGATAAGTAGGATAACAAGGGGCTTCAAAATTACTGTTGTATTTATTGGGGTAAATGGACAGCTCAGAAAATACAAACTAACTAAAAATCAATTCCTCTTAATTTTCAGAATCTTACAAGTTCTCTATCTTAGAATTATTTAAATAATTTCCTTTCATTAAATATAGGCAGGGTTTTTTTCTTAGTTTGAGACCTTTGAATTATGTAGAACAAAGGAGAGACTTTAATCTAGGCATTAGACACTGCACTGTTCAGCCAGCTACACCTCAGTAAGGACCTAACAATTGCCTATGAGTGCTACATTACTCAAGGAATCTCCACATTCTTATTTTAGCTCTCTGCTTCTGCTTTGTCTCCTTCACTTCCTCTTTCAATGGCAGAGTAGAAGAATCCATTCTTTTGGGAAGAAGAAGGAGCATGATAGGTCCTAAGGTTTTTGCTTCTTCACAGACTCCTATTCATGTGAAAATGCAGGAAGCAATTACCAGGAACATGACAGAGAAGGAAGAAGGGGGAAATGGAGAAAATAATTCGGTGCTTCAACGACAAGCATCAGCAGCTCTGTCTGCTTTAGGAAAAAGGAGAGTTGAGGGGACATGACCCTTCATCTAAACCCCTATATTTCTTCTCAGTAAATAGGTTTATGTTTTTCTCTTGCCACTTCATTTTTTATAAAGTAGCATTGCTAAAATGTACCTCTTCAGCCTCTTCTGAGCTGTGCTCTTTCTGCTCAGAGGTTTCTTTTCTGCAGAGGTTCAAAGGTTTGCTCTGCAGGCCTGTTGCACATGTGTGGTGTAGTCCTCCCCTTTTGGAAATCTCAGAAGCTCAAATCCCCCCTGTTTGTCAATCAGACCATGGTTACAGTCACTTCATGGTTTGGTCTTGTCACCAATTTCTGTTCTCCTCCCCATCTGGTACTCCCTGCTCATTTAATATGTTAAAAAAAATGGAATTGTTCCTCACATTTTTATTTATTGCTTGGTTATCTTTTCAACGAGGTAAGTAAAAAGAAGGGGTGGAATCCAGGCTCCATTTAAATTGTTGGGAAACTTTGCATTTAGATGGGCTAGAATAACACCTCAGATGTTCATCTTCATGTCCTCAAATGATTCCATATAGACAGTATCAGTCAAATTGACAAGTCTTAAAATATTTGAATCTCCCTCAGTGGGATCCCTCCTGTTAACACATACTCTTTGTTGCAGAGATAAAGCTATCATAAAGTGTTCTTTACTTTCAAAAGTGATCATGAAATTCAATTGATCAAATTTAAAAAAAACTTGCCTAAGGGGAAAAAGAAAGCCTCAAGGTAAAGGTTGAATAAAAGTTACAAAAGAATATCTGCAAATATGAATTAAATTCTCTTTCAGCATGAAGCTAGGAATAGGAATGAGGGTGAAAGTCAGAATAAATGTCACAGTTCAAAGCTGTACCGTAAGAAAGATAACATCAGTCTCAGTTGCTGCCTCTGAGAGATGAAATGCTTTGTTCCTTTCATGATAATCTGTGAAGCAGTTTAAAGGCTATTATAAAGCAGTATAAGTCTAGATTAACTACTTAACAGCAGCTGCTTTTGTACCTACCTGAAATTTGTGTCTTTTGCATTAATAATTTTCATTGTGCTGGGAGATGTAAGAGTAAATAATTAAAGGACCTAGAACTGCAATCAGATATTTTAATTAGTTATCTATGGATGTCCTCTCTATCCAGCTAGTGTGTCTTATGTTGCTATTGTAGCTTTGCTTGATGTCTCTTCACTCAGCTGTAACCCCAAGCACAGCAAAAATGAAAAGTATTTTCTGTTTACTTATGAGCCTCTACAGAAGCCTGTGTGCTTAATTATACTGAGTCAAGTGCTTAGACAAAATCTGCCATGTTTGGGAATTAATGTTCAAAATTATTGTTGGCAAATGTCTCATTGGTAAAATTTTAACATTAGAAACATATAATCCTTGCAATTTTTGGTTCAGGTGAAACAGTTTCTTTCAAACACCACAGGTGAGAGGTTAGAAAACAATACAGAAAACAATACAGAATTACATTTTTAGCAACGGTTTAACCTGTGACAGGCTCTTATCTGTAAGAAAGTAGGTAAAAAATAAGGATAAAACAGACTTAAAGTCAGACATTAAATACATGGATAAGTTAGAAATTACAGGAAATAAAGCATTGTAAGAAACTTGAGGAAAAGCTTACAGAGGAGCCGACAAAATTCCTCAGTTTTTCACAGAGAATCATAGAATGGTTTGAAAGGGAAGGGACAGTGAGGAGAAAAAACCTGAGTACAAAGACCTAAATATCTGGTCACTCTCTCCGGAGGTTAAGGGGGGCTCAGAAGTTGCCACATTCTGTGGCACCCAGCCTTGTGTCTGACACATTTCTGTGCCAGGGCCACAGGGACACTTACAGACCTTAACTGCCCTCAGCATCTTGCACTTGCACCCTCTTCAAAAATAATGCTTGGAAGCAGAAAATGAATGATGAGAAACATATAAAAGATAAAGTATTGCATTGTTAAGATTGGAATGTTGCCATTTAATTAGAGTTTTCATTGTATTATCCATTGAGTGTGCCAACACTGGCTAGATGCCACCAATGGGCCTGCACTAAAAGAGTTTGTGAGGATAACATGACAATTTTCTTCAAGGTAAACATCAGAACAATCAACAAAACTCTTTTTATTTTCAATCTAGAAAATTCCAATATTTTTCTTTTTTTGTAAATGTTGCTTTGTGGAATTAAAATTGAATCAAGTAAAGGTAAGGTCAACTTTCTTCTCAGTTGTGTTTTTCTGTGGAATTATGTCTGATCATAGAGTCAATAAAGCACAAACAGTTTATCCTGCATAGAGGAAACATCAAATGAACTGTGATGCATGTGATGTGCAATACACATAACGTGTATGTGTATATATGTATATGTGTATATATATATATAGTGTGTGTATATATATGATGAATGCATGTATAAAAGATGCTGGTTGGCACATACGTGTATGTATGGGTTTTTTTTCACACAAAAAACCGCAAGACAGCACTGTAGGGTTAACACTGACCATCTGCCTCTGCTTAGGAACCCTGAAGGTGATGGCTCTCAGTGGCTTTTTCTTGACTGCAAGTGTGATGGGACTGTGAAGAAGTGGCTGAGCTTTGTGAGACAGTATTGTCCACTGCATGAACATTAAAATACTGTTGATGTATGCTCTTTAATTACAAAAATATAATAATAATAATAATAATAATAATAATAATAATAATAATAATAATAATAATAATAATAATAATGTCACCCTGTTCTTCTAAGTTCTTCTAAGTTCTTCTAAGCCTTCTGCTGTTTACATTCTTGTAATGAACTTTCTCACTCACTTTTATGTATATTATTATTGTTTAATTTAATTATTCCCCTCTGGAGGAGGAGAAATTTGATGGACTGTTGTCTTGTCCAGTGTCATTGAAGGGGTGGCACTTTCATCCTCCAATGCACTGTCACTTTTGAAAGTCTATAAATGTTGGAGTCAGAAAGTAAACTTCCCTTCTTCTTATCTTGGAGGTCCAGTGTCCGCGTCATTTTATTTTGTGTCCTATTGTGACAATAAAATATAATTTTAAAATATAATAATAAAAAATAAATAAAATATAATAATGATTATAAAAATATAATAATAATTTCAGACAAAACTCTAAATTTTTTTGGCTCATTTTAAATAACCTGAAAATGAAATACATTAAAAATGATATACATTAAATCTACTTCCCAAATATGTGTTTGAGCAAACATACTTTTGATTTTTTTCCATATATCTCAATCATACTCACCCAATTATAGACACTTCTCTCTCATTTTTATATAGTGAAGCCATTCAGTTTTGAAAAAGACAGAAATGAAAATCCAAGAAATCAGAATTTAATTTTTAGGCAAATTATTTTAAAGGACATTTTTGTGTGTCTATGTGTTTCATATAAGTAAAAAGAAAAGGTAGTTTTCTAAAAAGCACTTTCTACTTCATTTATATTCTTGCCTTAGAATATTTTTATTAGCCTAGAAACTTGCTCATACAAGGCCAGCCTTATGCAACAGTAATTCACTGTTTATATTACTAAATGTAAACACTCCACTTTTTGTTTAGAATAGAATCCTTTGGGCCATCAGTGGCTTATTTGTTCTTGTGCATTAATTTAATTTGAGAGGACACAAAAACTACTTAACAGAAAGCATACAAGCTGAAATAATTTGAGTTGTGTTGAAATAGCAGCATTTCTAATGCTAAATAAAACATATATATTTATTTTATTTTATGTATTTATCATAATGTTAAATAAAAAATATTTAACAATAACTATTTAACATTTAACTATTGGCACTCATTTAAGATCAATTCCCTAACTGATACTACATTGCACAGACTATGACACTTTGGAGAATCAAGTGCTATTCCTCTGCCAAAATATTCACTTCTGCTCCTATGGAAGCAATGTGTTTTGATGTCACTACAATGAAGATAACCCAAGTTCCTCAGAATTGTCCCTGTCACACTGAGCACTGCTGGAAACTGGCACTGGGCAAGCTCTGAAATTCTGTTCTAGAGCTGTCATCACCACCTAGGAGAGTTTCCACAGTGCTTCTGCTCACTAGAATTCACTCTGCGTTCTCTTTTAACAGAGAAGAAATAGAGAGAAGGCCCTTACTATATATTTTCCTCAAATTCAAACCCCCTGGAATTAGTTAATTGTCTGTTAGAATGGAAGATTTATTTTCACAGGACTTCACAGTGTTGAAGTTCCCCTGGGCTGGGGCTGTGGCTGCAGTGAATCCAGAGCCTCAGCTATCAGTCTCTCATACTCCAAGAAATGTTCAAATCCTTCTGTCACTGAATTGATCTTCTGCAATCTCCTGTCTCTACTTAGCATGAGTTGGTGAGAGCACCTGAAGCAAAGAAAACAGAAGTTTGTGTGACACAGAGCAAAAGACGGCAAGGTATGGCTCTTGCTCACCAAGGGATGTATCCATCTCCACTTGCCATGGTGCCCAAATGACAGATGTTCCAGATGTTTTGGTTACAGCATCACTTAGGTAATATGCCTTAATGCTCACCTAAATTTCTGTCGGTAGTAAAAAAGGTAAGTCATGCAAGAAAGACAATCCCATAAATAATTAAACGGCCCAGAGAAATATCAGAAAAAAAGCCTCCTGGTTTGACTAACAAGTGATCTGAAGGCCCTGCCTGGAAATGCTTAATTTATTATTTTGTTATTGGTTGATTTAATCTTGAAAATATATCACTTTCGATTATGTTATAAAAATGAAACAGGGAGTCATAAACAAGTTTCTTAACAGCAGGATGTTGGTAGCATGGCTTAACCATTCCCTGTGGAATTGCTTCTTTCATTTCAAGCAGCTTTGGCTTCCCTTCCTTTACAATGAAATCTCATAGCATGTGATTCTTCCTGGAATAATCTCACAAAAATCTCACAAAGAAATGCAGAAAAAGGAAGGTGTGAGAAAGAACAGGACAGAAAAGATTACTCCAGATGATTCAGAGGAGAGATTTAAATGTCAATATCAAAACAGGATGCAAAACCAAACATCAGAGAAGACAATAAAATCAATTAGTAAAATTCTATTGCTGATTTTTAACTATCTTAATAACAGGGTATAAACCTGTCACATATTAAAACTCTTCTGGCCAACTTCATTCACTTCCAGAATAAGAGGTCCATGTAATTTTTATTAGGAATTAAAATTTCTTTAAAAACCTTTTTTTGATGAGCATACATTACAGTATGTATGAACAAAAAGTGTTTACAGAGTAGGTTGAAGCCTGGTGTGACAATGTGGCTTTGCCTCTGTTGCCTGAATGGACAATGCAGGAGCCACCTGGTGACATCTGAAATGAAATTATGTGGATCTCCTGAGGAAAAATACTGCAGTCCCTCACTTCATTTGGTGTGTGTGGCCATTAACAACAAAGTACAGGAAGAAATAGAGATTAATTATTGATCTGCTTTTGGGCACTAATAAGAACAAGTTTACAGTTTAATCTCAAAAGCATTTTTTATCTTGTTGCGGTAAGAAAAACAAATTTAATTAAGCCTCTGTTTTTCTTGTGATCAATAGAATGTATGACAAAAAACCAGCATCATATTCCTAATAAGGCATTCATGAAAGGACACTTTGGTTTGCAGATGTCATTTTCCTCAGTCTTTATCTGTAGAAAGAACATAGATTGTCAGTAGCAACTTTGACAGTTATCACAGTTTGGGGTAAATTTTGCAAGATGCTGATATTATATTTGCAAAAGATAAAATGCTTTACTTAGAAAATACAGGCATACTTTACCATTAAGATTTGATCCCATGATTTGAACTAACCTGTAGCAGGCCACATTACCAAGTAAGCAATCCTAGACTTTACATCTTTCAGGAGGATCCTCTTTTACCAATCCTACCTTCACAGTCCCTGGAGGTGTTTAAGAAAAGACTGGATGTGGAACTTATTTCCATGTGGAAATATGGGAATGGAATGACATAGAATGACATGTCATTCTATTTCCATATTGGAAATGACACGTCATTCTACTCCATGGAATTCCCAGTGGAATGACATGGTGGTGTTTGGTATTAGGCTGAACCTGATGATCTCAGAAGTCTTTTCCAACTTAATTGATTCTAAAAGCAACATATTTCAGGTAATCCTCCACTCTTTGGTAATCCTCCAAAACTTTTGATACGGCACAAAAAATATGACATAATTTATGTATTAAATGGAAGAAATGAAAATGCCTACATGAAATAGCAGTTCTGATTTCAAAACTCTATTAATTCTAGTTGAACTCACCTTATGCCCTTTGCATTAGCACTTGCAATTGCCTTACTACTTAGTGTTGTTGAATTTATTATAATCTAAAGAAAATAAAATCTCGCTTTTTCCCCTTGAGGCTTTAAAGGAGGTTAAAGTCCACAGACAGAAGAATAAACCCACCTTCTAATTCCTCCTGTCTTCTGCTGCCCCCAGATGATGCTCAGACCTCAAATTGAGCATGTGCAACAGAGGCACTGGAAATTCTGGTTACTACTCTGTATGCTTATATGCGTGTGTGTGAAGACTGAAGACTGTAAAGGCAAGTGCTAGCAGTCAGGAAACATCAGAATTAAAATTTGCATGTACAACCTTGACTGGTTTCTTTTCCACATATATGATGAAAAAATGCACAATGAATTAATATAGTTTTTCATGTCATCTCCATGTCACTCAGTATACAAAGCAATAGCATAAACTAATGAATATGTTTTCTTTTCCTTGTTCAGTGTCATCAGCCCATTTAAATCCTAATTTGAAGACAGAATTATTATTTTCCATGATTACAGTTCAGTAGTACTCACCACTACAGTGTCCTAGTGCTTGATCTACATTTCCTCAGCGCCTATGTACCCGGAGGGCCTTGACTGCATATTTAATAGAAAACAAGATCAAAACACAAAAATTGTAATTAACTTATAGGGCATTAATTTGAGAGCTTTAATTGTGATGTTTAAGAGCAATTTGTGATAAATTAAATTACTAAAGTTTACAACACAGACCCCATATCAGCTGCAGTTACAAATGCTCTATTGCCATCAATCAGATGCACCCTATCACCAAAATCCAGCTGCATCTTCTCAATCATGCCAGAAATAAGAAATACAGTTATTTAATATCTATGAGGAGTTTTGCTTCTGGTTTTTTTTAATGGCTTGTTAATTTTCAGTCTGGAAATTCTGGAATAAGAACAAAAGGAAATCACTTAATTGGGGTGGCATTCAACCACCTCAAGTAAAACATCGTCCCCTTTTCCTAGTAATTTGCTGACAATCTTCTGCCTCAGCCAAAACACATTTGTCAATTAATGGAACAAGTTGGTTTTTATTCATCTACATGAACTGTTTTCAGTGTAATCAATTAGCCAATATGATCTTTATGAGAGCAGCAGTGCCCAGTTCCCAACTTGTGCTCCTTGACTCACTGCCCAACAGACCAAATCTGCAAAGTGCAATCACCAGCCCAGATCTATGATCTCGGCTTCATTTGATTCCTTAATCCAAAGAACCATTTGGACAGCAAAAGGTTTGCCTCTAATCTGTCCATATGTCAGTCTTTTCTGTGATTGGTGAGAGCAGCCATAGTGGTCTCCATCACCCATGGAATCTTTTCCATGCAGAGTCTTCAGGAGCTGGAACTCTGCACACAGATAAATGTTTGTGCCTTGGAGTACAATGAAGTGGAGCATCTTTTTTCAAAATTTCAGTAGACAAATGTAGTGATTGTACATGCGACTCTGGAGCCCAAATATTTCATTGGATACTTTCAAAAATTTTGAGGTTTTAAGTATTGCATATAGATTTAGCTCTCTAAATTAGTAATTATCAATTTCTGAAAGGTTTGCTTTCTATTCTGTGAAAGAATATTGTCATTTTTTCTTGTATGTTGCAGAAACGGGCAAAAGGGGATGGGGAGATGTTGACAGAAACAAAGCAGCAGAGTTGCAAAGAGATATTCATGCAACTTTGATAGAACAGCTCTACTCTATTCTGGTGACTCAGGCCAGGTTAATAAGTATAAGTGCTCCATACATCTGTAATTTAAATATTGGAAGATTTCATTTATGCACATTTTTTAATGAGTTAACAAACAATGAATAAAAAGTCAGGGAAAACCCCAAGTAACAAATCAGTTTAAAAATATATATCATGAAACTGCTGAACTACTTTATAAAGAACTTCTGTCTTCAAATATTTGGGCCATTTTTCCTAGCTATTTACTTAAGAATCAAAACTTCTATATACATTATAGCAAATGTAGAAGAAAAACCCCTTAAACAAACAGTGAATCATGCGCAGTTTAGTCTGAAAAAGGCAACTCCACAAGGAGCCACTAGAGTATAAGAAATTTCACTTATTTGTAAATTCATGAGAGATACAGTTAGTCAAATTCAGGCAATGAATTATGAATGGTTCTGAGCAAAGAGGGAAAATTGTACATACTGTACACCTGACAAAGAGTAGTTTGACATCCAAATACTGAGAAAAATACTGAATATCAAATTAATAGTAACTGAGAATATAAAAATATTTTTTTATCTCACAGCAACCAATATAGTGATGAAGTATAGAGTTTGAAGGTGTTGCCCTTTGTTTAGATAAAACATGAAATGTTTGCAGGAGTATGAATTTTGTATTCTATCTTTCTCTGGTATTTCTGAGTTGCCTGCCCATCTTTTAGCTAACAATATCTCTTTTTTCAAACACCTGTTTTTAAACTAGCTCCATTTTCTACTAGCTACTAGCTCCTACTAACTACTAGCTAGTAGCTCCATTTTCTGAGTGTACAAAAAATAGCACTGTGGCTACAATATTTGATAACATCAAAGAAGAGCTGGCAACATGATGTGCCAAACTGTCCAAAGTCTAGTTGTGTACTTCTAGCTATTCACACTTTGCATACTTTGACTTGTGTCTCATATCCTTTATCTCTGATTCCTGAAGGTTGCTAATCTACTCACTCTGGGTCAAGCTGATTAGATACAGAATTCCATATACTAAGAACGAGTACCACGACAGGGGGGCTGGAACTAGGTGACATTTCAACCCAAGCCATTCTCTGTTTCTATGATGGGAGCTTGACATGGCAACTATTAAGATTTTCCTTTCAGAAAAATTAATTACTTTTGGGATTTTCAGAAGAAAAATATTTGCCTGAGTGAAAATTTTAAACAGAATTCAACATCAAATATGGCAAGTATGAGTTTCATTTTTATTCTCTCATGAACACCTGTTTCTGCTTGTATCAGAAAAGCTTATTAAACCAAATCTTTTTCCCTTTTCTCCATTTCAAAATATTTCTGTCAGGACTCCGGCACAAAAAGGCCTTGCAAATAAACAGCAATCTATTTTTTTTTTATATTCACCACCAAAGTTAAGCATGCATACATGACTTTTTCCCTGTCCCCCTAGTCATATGCTCTGCTCATGTAACAAATCTGGCATTTGGAGGAGAAAGAATTAGTCACTGGAGCAGTGAGGGAGAACTAAGGATTCCTTACAAAAGCTGTGTCTTCAAACCTGTATCTGCTACTCATCACTCCCTTCACATGAGAATTTTAAAATACATGGCATGTTTTATGGCAAGCTGCCTTTTTAAAAATAAAATCATAATAATGGGAAGGGTCTACCATCTGCCCCACGGCTTGGAATATGAATACTGCTCCCAGTGGAGGCAGATGTGAGGACAAAATACAGATGAAATGGAGAAACATGAAAGGTTATTAGCTTGAGACATGTATCTCCAAAATGCATCTTGGAGATCTTTATGGCATAGCTATGCTGTTACATGTACATCACTGTTTCAGTTTTGGTTGGGTGCTCTTTAATGTAGCACTGGTGTTCTTATAAAGATCATTGGCTAATTGATTACACAGAAAACAGTTCATGCAGATGAAGAAAAAACAACTTTTAATTAATTAAAACCAACTTTTAATTAATTAAAAGTTCCATTAATTGACAAATGTGTTTTGGCTGAGGCAGATGATTGTTAGCGAGTTACTAGGAAAAGGGGATGATGTTTTACTTGAGGTGGTTGAATGCCACCCCAATTAAGTGATTTCCTTTTGTTCTTATTCCAGAATTACCAGACTGAAAATATGTAAAAACAAAATTACATATTTAATATATATTGTTGGACCTGAAATAACATTTAGCAATCTTTAGAAAAGGTTATGAAACATAATAATAAAAAAGAAAATGTCACTAGTATGTGATATGTCATGGCCCTGAGATGAGCTCAGTTGGTCAGAGTATTGTACTAATAACACCAAGGTTGTGAGTTCAGTAGGAGCCATTCACTAAAAGCTGGACTTGATGATCCTTGTATGTTCCTTCCAACCCAAAACATTCTGTTAATATTCTGAGAATATTTTCTATTAGGAAGTAGATTAATTACACACAGAGGAAAACCTTTGGACCAAATTAATTTCCTTTGTTCATAAATTTTTTTTTTTATATTCTATATATATATATATTTCTATATTCTTTCTACCCAAAGCCTGCACTGTTATAAAATCCTAATTTTTTGCTGCAATCTTTTCTTTTCAGGAAAAAATACTGAAAAGTGTCATAATTAGCCAACTAGTTCTACTATATGGACAGTGTGCAAACAGATATGCACAATCACTCCAGCCATATCAGATACTGTACAGAGAACCTGTAGAAACTGCTGGAAGCCACTGTCAAAACTGGGAAATAGGATATGCTGTGAGATCATCAGGAAACATTTCTATCATTTCGTCATCTGATGAAGAACATATGCAAAGCAGCCATTTCTTACCTAGCTTGGCAGAGCACAGTTCCTTCAGCAAGACATGAAGAAAGCTGAATGCCTTTTGGCTCCGATTGAGCCCCTTTCAGGATTACAACATACAGAATTTTATGTTGTAATTTTTAGTGGCACTAACATACTGTCTAAGGATTTATTCCCCCCTGACAATGTACAAGGCAAAGTCTGCTAAAACCTCACACAATATGAGATTTTCTCGCCTTTTTCCTTTTAAAGATACCAGATACACAGTAAATATATTGTAGAAATGTTCTTAAAAGAATGTTTCAATTAAGCACTTGACATTTAGGAAATAGATGAGGTAGACATGCTTCTGGAATGTCAGTGTGTATATCTTTCTATACATGTATGATAAGGTTTTTTTAAGGATCAGTTGATACATGTGGTGCTGATTTTGCCCACAAAATGTACAGAAGAACAACATTGCTAAGAGCTCTAAAGGTATTTTAAGTTCTGCTTTTTCAAATATTTTAAGTCCTAAAACAATCACTATTTAAACAGTAATTTTAATATATTTTTGTTTGGTAGTTTTTAATTTTTTTTTTTTGGCAGTGTTTTATAATATTCAGTAAAAGCATTTCTGTCCAGAGAAGCTTTTATCACTGTGAACCTCCCAAGAGGATCTGCAGACTGAGAGAATGATCAATACTGTAGGAAACATCAGACACATGGAGCTTCCTTTTTCCCTTTAGAGCATTACCACATAGGGTATGCAACTTGATGCTCAAATACTTCCCTTTAGGTCACTATCTCTAACAATACTTAAGTAGGAGAAGAAGACATATATTAATAAACTAATAGTAAAATCTTTTTCTCCAAATAAAAATCAGTGCAAGTTTGGAAAAAAAATTCACAGAAATAAATACAGAGTAGAGACCCCTTGAGCAGAGGCAGTTACTGTGCATTGCCGGTGAGTACTGTGAACATAGATAATTTCATTACTGGAACTAACTGATGAGAAAACTCAGTTGATTATTGTCTTATACAAGGAGTGACATCAGCTCATGGCTCAGTACTGGAAAATAATGCAGCTTTGTGGGGCTTTTCAATCTAGCAGGTGGCAGACTCTGATATTGACAGGGAGAAACACTGGGAGCAAAAGATAGTTTACTTTTAATGTCAGAATTCTTTGTTGAAACTCAGGCAAGTTGTAATATTTTGTTATTTCATTTTCTTTGCCCTCGCCTGTTTAGAATTTACATGGAGGCAATGGTTCTAGCTTCAGATGTGGCAACTGTGGAACCTGTGAAATTTAAATTTTATTATGACAATATCCTTCAAGTAGCATATGTGAAATTGTAACAATCTTGATATGAAACACCAGTACAAGCACAAATCACTGTGAAAGCAGCATTTATCGTGGGTTGGAAAAACTAAGTTCAGAAAACTGCAAACTGAAAGGACCAGGACAAATTTATGTGGTAGGCAGAGCTAGAGACAGTTCCCAGTTTCTAGCACTAGAAAACTATGTTTTTGAGGAAGAAGTAAATATAGACCCATATTTGGATTAATTGGATTGAAGTTTGATTAATTTCAGTCCAATTTAATTATTGATTCTCATAGAGCGCTTGACCCATTAGAGCTGCAGGGAAGTACATTCTCTACACTCATTTCTGTAAATGGGACTCCTGTAACATCAGGCTGTGAGTGCTGAGTATGTTCAACAATTCACAGGACTTAAAACCAGTTCTAAATAATAATGTAATGGGGAAAATTATTTCTCTATCTCCATTTTGGAGCCTCCCTTCTAAGGCACAGATTTGTTTTTCCATTTATATTTTTATTGTTCTCCTTTCAGCAGTGAATTGCAAGAAACAAGATTTCACTGGGCCCTTCAATAAACCTCTTTGAGCTTAGCTCTGCAGATATGGAGTGAGTGAGTAACAAATGCTCCTTGAGGGATCAGAACAACTGCCAGTGAATGAGATTACATGCACAGGCTGCTGCTCTGTCCTGGTAACACTCACACAAAACAACTCTTACAAGATATTAAAATTATATTATTAGGGGCATATACAGCTATTATCTCCTAAAAATCAACTTGTATTTCAGGTTCTACACCTCTCACTCAAAATGTAGCATTTCAAAGAAAAATGCTTTATCAAGCATGGTAATCCTATATAAGAAAATGCAATTTTACTGAATTTTCTGTGTTCATATTTCTTAAAGAGCATTAAACATGAAATATTTCCCTTAAGGAATAGGAGTCTGTGAATTCCTTTCTTGAGAAAGATATTCATTTCCATACAAATGCTGCAGAAGACTACAGAAAGCCTAATAGTTTATCCTTGAGATTAATGAGCAAAAGACCTCTTCACTTTCTCTTTCTTAAAAGCAAGCAAATGCGTTTCTTGGAGCCATAAATCACAAATATACAAAAAAAAATCAAATTAATTTTGCAATAAAATATGCCTAATTTGGATTTCATGCATAGAACAGAAACATTCTATCCTAAGATAACAGCAATACTTTTATCACCGTGAGTGATAAAAGGTCTTTACTACACAAACCAAGGGTAGCAGTAACTTGTGTTGCCACCAAATTTCACAGCTTTTCTTACCTTCTCATTGTGCTGTACAATAAAAAATGCCTCCAAGCAGTTACCATGGTAATTCCTGCATCACATGATAGTCAGAAACTGTTGCAGAGATACAGAGCATTTCCTTAAAGAGGCATGCATGGATGCACACAATTAACAGATAATAATTTTTAGATAAGTGTCCTTGTACAGTACATCTTTAATTTCATCAGGTGTGAAAGTGTTAGCAGAGAAAAAAATCATGTGAAGACTTCTCAAGCTGTACAACTGTAACAGTGAAAACACATTTGCACATAACTAGTTAAATGAGCAGAAATGATTAATTAGATTTTAAAATTTTAGGACAGAATTGTTTTTTCTTTAGCAGAGCAAAGAGCATTGCACATACCTTGAAAATAAATGTAACAAAAACCTCCAATTATTTCCTTTGTAAAATAGGCCTGAAAGCACTTGACAGACATGGTAAAAAGGTATCTGCATGTGTTAAAATAAACTCATTCAGTCACAGAGAAACAGCAGAATTAATCTGATTTTGAAATTCTGGGGGTTTTTTTCAAATGTGGAAGTAATAACTTTCATTAGCTAATGTTTTTTAGTCTTCAGTGACAACCTAAACATGTGTGAAAAAATCCTCCCAATTATTCAAACAAAATATAGCATTTCAACCTAAGGGATAGCCCTTGCTTCACCATCTGAGAACAGAGCTCTGGTCTTCACCTGTGAAGCAATCTTTTATTAGAAAACTCTCTCTAAACTTCTCATTTGGGCTGATCTGAGAAAATGCCTGGTGTGTGACATGATAGGACAGACAAAATAAAAAATGCTTCATTGAATATTTGCTTACATGTGTGGAAATAGCTGGGAGAGAAGATGAAGGAGGCCACCTATTCACCCATGTCCCCACATGTCCTGTTCCACTAATGCAGGTATTGAGCTTTGGCATGGCTCACAGCATGTGGAGCACCAAAGTCCATAGGTAGCCTTTTGCTGCTCTCTACAAAGAGCCAAGGCTGATATTCTTTTTCAAGCAAAGGTTGGGAAAGAAAAATAAAGCCACTCTAATTAGGGATAGAAATTAACAGTATTTTATTCTGTGTACAAACAACTGTGCAAAAATTGGAGAGCTTCAGCTTCTACCAGCAACTGAAGACAAGGAGGGTCATAAGCACTACACAAATGCTTTTTCCAGTATTTGAAACTTTTTTTTGGCATATTTTCTTTGTCTATTTTCCATATCAGAGCAGGCCCCATTTCTCCTGTTCATCACCATAAGGTACTTAGAGTTACAAAACTGAGTCTCAGGAAATGTCAAATACAACGAAGAAGAAAGAGAAAAAATTAGAAAAGAGAAGAAGCTGGCAACAAGTTCTCCTGTGGGTCACATTCTCACAGTTTTGGCAAGTTCTTGTGTTTCATCCACTAAAAACATGCTACCACCTCAGCTGCCCCTGCTGCTGCCATTGCTCCTCTGGTGTGTGCCACCAGGGCATTGTCCATGAAAAGAACACCTCCTACAGCACTGCATAATGTCACTGCCAGTTTGCAATGTGAAAAACCTCCTCTGCTCTTGAAAAACACCTCTGGAGGTTTGCCCCTTTCTTTCTTAACCACAAAGCAGATTGTGAAAGAAATTGAATATAATGACTTTGATGAAGAAAACACAAACTATTTACTATTGCAATGAGATATTCAAGGATAATTTTGAGGATATTAGAATTTATAAGTTGGTCAAAAACCTGAGAGTATAATAAAGATGAGGTCCTCCAATAAGAACAACAACACTGAGAACCCTCAGTGAAGGGGAAATGCTACTGGCATGTCAGATATAATCAGTATTTAATTCCAGCTCTTTGAATGATTGACAGACACAAATTACCAGAATAAAAATTATAGTTATCATTAAACATTAAACTCGTAGGGAATTGACAAAAAAACCCAAACCAGAAGGCATGTCAGTAAATTTAAAATACTTTTTAAAGTATTTTAAAATTGTGTGTTGATTCTGTATGTTGACAAGAACTGGTTTACACCTAGTGAAAAATTAATTCTTAAAAGAATGGAAAAAATAATATCAGTCAGATCACTACAGAGATATATCTTGGAATCTCCATGAAGATTACAAAGATTATAAAAAACACAAGATTTTCAAATCAGCCACAGTGAACATTAAGGTACTAAAGACTGTAGGAAGAAAGTGGTTAAGTGTTTATGTTAAAAATGAGTGTAAATGGGATCCTCCCTTCATCACTTACTGATGTTTAGGAATATATTCTATCATTGTAGAAATCTGAAAATCTATCGTATCTCAATATCCTTTAGCAGCAATACAAATCTGGGAAGTGTCTGAAGCCTGAAACAGTGCAAGATAAGGATTAAATTATAAACTAGTTTATATTAATAGAAGTTAATCAATTGTCCAACTATCTGACCAACAAGATACTAAAGCAATTTTCTGTATGGTTGTTGAGGGAAAGAAACCTTAATATTTTTAAGATGAAGCTTGATCATGTAATGGAAGTGAGTATGCAATGTGTTTGTCTGAAGAGCACCAGAGTACACATCTGGATTCACAAGTTTATCTCTAGTCCTAGCAACATGTGAGATTACTTCTAAAAGGAAAAAGATACTTTTGGGAAATATTCTTCATGCAGGCTTCTCGACATCACATCCACAATGTGATGCTATTATTGTTTTCTTTAGTAAACTGGATTCTGCTAAAGAAATTATAGTCTTTGGCTTTCTTTTACAGTGAATTTATAAGGCAGAATTCCTAAGAATTAATCTTCAGACTGAATAGGGCTTGCTCCAAATGTTTCTCACCAAGTAATTATTAAAACTGGGTCTGCTTGTGCTTTGGAATCAATGTGTATGCCTTTATTTGGATTTCAGGTCCACACCAAGTATGGTAACAGCAGGCAGCTTTCCATAATTGCTGATTCAGACTGGCAGGTACAACAGTATCTGTTCTCTTTTTTGCCCATATGTTTTCTGGTGGTGAAAAAAAATTTAATCTCTAAATAACCAAGTGCATCCTCTGAGTTTCAAGAGTATGAGAAACGTCTGTGAGGATCAAGATGAATCATTTGACCTACACATATTTCAACAAATCAATGGGTGTACACCAGAAAGTTTTACTGCTGTTAGCTTTTAGGCTACAAAATTATCAGGTAACAAAATTATGTCATTTATTCCACAGAATTTTCAGCAACAAACTCTGCTGGACAATGACTAAAGAATTATTCTGAGATTTGAAAGATTGAAACTGAGCTCCATAGAGTTATATAGGCTTCTTGTGTGTTCTTGTGCATGTTCTGAAGGTCATTGAAGTGTGATGCAAGACATCTACCCTTTCTTTTCTGGCTATGAGGATATTTTTTCCAGTTCTTTCGTCTTTACTCCTGAAGCAGATCCATGCTCAAGGAAGATCACAGAGGACAGGAATTGCTGTCCTTGTCAGACCACATCTTACTGCTTCGACTCCAACAGTGGAGAAAAGTGAGCTCCTGTGGAAGAGCTCAAAGAAGGCAGGAATATGCAGTAATTCCCCTGTTCATACTCTTCTAGCTTCCAACAATTTTCAGCTTGGAAAATTCCCAAAGCCTGCTGGTATTTGTCCACTTAGTTATCATCAATTAATCTCCCTCCCAAATGCTTGTTAGTCTCCTCTTGGCAAAATACATTTTGTCATCCAAGATACCCTAAAGCAAACAATTTCACAGGCCTAATACAACCATGACTTCCTTCTTGCTTTTAATGTTTTGGGATTTTTTTGTTTGTTTCGGGTTTTTTGTTTGGTTGGTTTTTGTCAGCCTCTCCCACCCCAATATGATGGTCCTGATTTTCTTATGTTGGATAAGACAAATGACAGTTCACTATCCTACACATGATTTTGAAGACTTCTGTCTTGATTTAGCTGCCCTAATTTCCATGTTGAAGGTCATTGTCTGCTTGAGTCATTCTATTCTTTAGAATTCCTTGTCTCTGAAGGTTTTCTAGTTCCAGTATATATTTTGTGAGGTCAGAGGACCATAACTGTCCATGACACTTCTGGTATTGAACCATGGATGTATTCAATGGTTTAATACTGTTTTCTTTCATTATCTTTTCCTATTAATGTAATTTCAAATGTTTGATTTTCTTTTTGACCTTTGCTGAGCACTGGACATAGCATGCATCTCTATATTATGATTCCAATGCCTTGTTCCTAAATGGTAGTGCTGATCTCAGAGCCCATCATAATGTACATGAATGTGGAACAATCTTCCCCTTATGTGTGACACCACATAAATAAACTCAAAGTCTCACAGGCAGTTTATATATATAAATAATTCACTCCAGAAATGAGGACCAGAAATAGTAACATATCAGTGTCACATGGAGAAGAGACATCAGGTTCCTAATATCTACTTCAATAAATAATTAAATTCTTATATTACTTATTGATTGGAAAGGAGTAGCAAATCTCACCCTCCCTGACTTAATGCTCTCTGGACTGTAGGCTCTCCCCTTGTCTCAAACCTGCCTTCTCTCTTGCAGACCTCCATGAATTTTTAATTGTTCAGCATAGCTTGGGGCAGCAAAGGCAACAGATGCTGACAATGGATTATTGTACAGGGTTTTACTGGCTGGTGGCTAAAAACAGAAGGGAGGGAGGGAGAGAGGAACAGAAAGGGGAATGAGAAATGGGAAGCAAAGAGAGGGATGGAAGGAAGGAAGGAAGGAAGGAAGGAAGGAAGGAAGGAAGGAAGGAAGGAAGGAAGGAAGGAAGGAAGGAAGGAAGGAAGGAAGGAAGGAAGGAAGGAAGGAAGGAAGGAAGGAAGGAAGGAAGGAAGGAAGGAAGGAAGGAAGGAAGGAAGGAAGGAAGGAAGGAAGGAAGGAAGGAAGGAAGGAAGGAAGGAAGGAAGGAAGGAAGGAAGGAAGGAAGGAAGGAAGGGAATTCAAGTCTGTAGCCTACATTAGTAGTAGTTATTAGATTAATTTTTAATACTAATACTGAGTTATTAGATTAATTTTTGAGCACCTGCTTCTGCTCTGTTCTGAAAGAAGATTGGCCTCAAGTCAGAAAAAAAAAGCTGCAATGCTTGATTCCCATGGAGAGTTCAGGACTGAACTGCGGGAAGCAATGCATCAGTATGCCTGTCATCTTTTTAATTCCCAGAAATGACATGAGTTCAAGCTATGTCTTTCTCATCATGATTTCCTCTTGGCATTTTACAGCTCCTTGGTCTACTATTTCTGCCTTTGCACAGCACATCATCACTAAGCCTGACTTTTTTTGTGGTGTGCCAGTCCCAGGTAACTTTGTGATTTCCACACATTGGCAAAGAAAACAAGTTAGGATCTGCCAGGCTGGCATCATGAGACCCAAGGAACCCTTGCCACTGTAGTCTCTAAGTGGAACTGAATATAAAATGGCTTTCTGTTGAACAGTGAAGATGTCAAACTTATTGGATTCCTCTTAAATAGAAATAAAATGGCTCATTATTTTTAAAGTAAACATTTTTTTTACATGGCACCTAAATTCCCAAATGAAGTAAATCTTGGCACAAAGGATGAAGCCATAATAAGTATTTTTAATATGTGGTGCTTTCGGAGCCTCCACAGCAGTACATGCAGTATCCCATATGTGAGCTTATCAGGGCAATGCTTTCATTCATGTTTCATTTCTGGGATTTTATGCTTTCTTGGGGGTATGGTTTATTCTACACTGTATGTACAATTCTTAGTGTAGGGGGTCCTAATCACAGTTACAGGCTATAGTAGCTTTAGCAATGTAGTGACCACTGTTTAATTTATAAATGAGGCTTTTTAGTCACTAGTATATACTTTTAAGATATTTTTCTGTCTTACAGAGAGAAAAATACTTTCAAGATTGTGGTATTTCTGGACACCACTGCTAGTATCCTAACTTCAAATATTTTCTTCCCTAAATGGGAAAAAGAATCATGAATAAGATTAGCAGTCCCTCAAGGTGCTTTAAAAATCCAGGCCTTTGGCATTTATGTGTTCATTTGCAATTTAAATAAGAAGGATATAGTCAAATACCCTGTGCAACTCTGAAAACTATATCTTAAGATTTATGGCAATGTATAAAAAGCTGAAAAGGAAATTGTTTCCCCAGCAATAGTAAGCATTATTTATCTGTGTATTTAGCTGTATTTTGATTTTACAGCAAAGAAATAAAAGTGCTGGTAAGCCTACTGACTTTATCATTGAAATTCCTGTCAAATATAGGACTGTTGTCATGAGTGGTAAAACTACTTTTGCTCAGCTATGTGTTGTGCATGCTGTGCTGAGCTGTAATGCAAACTAAAAGCTTTTTTTAGGTATTTAAAATAGTTCATTGTTACTAACAGTTACAAACAACCAGATTTAGTTAAAGAAATATGGCTGGATTTAAAGATCACAAAGCCTCCAAAGACCTAAAAATAATAAATTCTTTAGGGGGTTCTGGAGCTTTTAAGTCTGTTTCTGCAGTACAGAAATCAGATGTGGATTATAAACAGGAAACAGTGCCCTAATAGCTTACAGTGTTATTTTGTATAATGAAATTGTGCAATTCAATGTGTATAGTGCATAGTATAGTGCCTAAATCTGCCCTTCTACAGGTCCTCATCGATTTTATCATTGTTAAAGTACCTCAAAACACAAAGAAAATGACTTTAAATGTTTTTGGGCTATAACATACTTCAAAGACATGTATAGTATAAGAATATTCTATGCAACACAGCAAAGTTTTCAAAGGGGCCCAGTACACCTTTGGCTCCAAAGATGGAGAGGCCTTCTGGAAATGGACCAGGGCAGTTCTGCTAAAGGAAGGATTACTACTTTTGAGAACCCTTACCAAATTAAGGATCATTGCATTTTAGCACAATGTTTGAGCATACAGAATCAGAGGATCCAGAATTTAATATTTAATCTTTAGCATTCACAAAGCATTAGTCAAGCACGAAAAACTGAGTGTTTTCAGGGAAAAAAGTAAAAATTTTTGTGAGTCAAATATTAGTTAATCAGCTGTTTGCCTGTGATGAGACTTCACTTTTAACTTTCTGGGCCATAACAATGCCATTACATTATGCTGTCCAGCTTTCTTCCAGATGTATGGGGACTTGAAACTGGCATTTTATTTTCAATAGAAGTTGGTAGCTCTCACAGAACTGTCTGAATCAGAAGGCTTCTTTTTCAGCAAAACTGCTAAGCATGGTTCCATTTTCAATGCAGACAGTTCAGAAGAAGGCGTTCAAATGAACTTCAGTGCTGCCTCTTGCAGTTTCCTAAGGTAAATGGGCTTAGGCCATACCACTTTCATTAGGGTTCCACCTCTTCTTGGTCACCCTGAGATGAGACCTGAACTTCATCCAGTTTGGGTGTTCCCAGAGCTGAGTCCAGAGCCTCTGATGTATTATCACATCTGCCTTCCAGGGTGGATGTCTGATATGCAGCAAGCTGTAGAAATGCTAGGACTGGTAAAAGGTTTTTACAGAGGGAAAGTTCATTATTTGCAGAGTTCTACAGAGATGCTTCAGGACTGCAGCTTTGTAGGCAGGCAAGCACAAACAATACATGTGGAAACCCAGGGCACCACAGGGAATACTTCTCTGTCTGCTCTGGGGTGCCCTGACCCCCCAGGGCAGCACTGACTCTGACCCTCATTCATGGAGAAAGTTTCCCAGACTTCAAGATAGACTGGAATCCACCAAAGTGTGAAATAGATTATAGAGAGTAGTGTGGGTGTATCACTGGGTGAGAAATTGAGGGTTTGGGATCTTTAGGATGTTGTGGATGGAAGCAAGATGGAGGGCACAGGGTGTCATCCTGGGTTTCTCCTTCATGCTTCTTCCTCCTTCTTCTCCATGGGTTTGGGTGGCATTCTGTAATTGGGCAGAAAAGTCCACATTGGGGGCTCTGTGGGATCAGTTATTGGGTTAAAAGGGAAAATAATCCAGGTGTCAGTTCTTAATTGGATGGTTTAGTCTTAAAAGACCTTGTACCAAGAGATTGTTGGCCATTTTGTGCCTTCTAATGAAAAGCTGCAGAACTCACAGAGTGAGACTGTTTTACTGATAACAAATAATAAACACCTGAGTCCAAACATGAATTACTGTCTCAAGTGCCTTCAATCCAGACCCAGAGAAACTGATAAATACAGAGAAATTATGCAGTCCTTTGAAGACACCTGCCACAGAGCCTTTCTGTGGAGTCAGACTCAAAGTTTTTTCAGCTTGCTTCCAATAGCAGAGTCTGGACATGACAGAGAAGGGATTTTTTAGCAAGGCCAACTAAACCAAATAGAAATAATACTGTCTTTTAAGAAAAAGAAAATATTTTTGCCTTTCTCAGCCAAAAGCTGGAATACTCTGCTTTCATTGAAATATCATTTAGTTAAAAGTCAAAAGAGGTGTCAAGAATAAAGCAACCTGTTTTGGCACTTCTGATCTGAAAGTTTGTGGTTTTTCTTACACACCGAGTGGAAACAAAATAGAATGTTTCAAAATATTTGTTTTCCCAGGATTTTCATTTAAGAAATTCTGAATTTTAGATACATTTTCCCTAAATTGAATAGGAATAACTGCTGAAGTCTCCATTTTTCTGCAGGCTGAATTTTCAGTCTTCTGTGTAGCATTTAGAGTGTTCCACCTGCTCAGAAAAGAACAACCATCTTTGGTCTACAACCTCACTGGACTGGTGTGCTAAGAAGTAATTAAAAACCTGTATTATTGAGCTGCAATTTCCACTCTCCTGGGAGCATGAAAAAAAAAAACCAAAAAACCATTAAGGCAGTAATAGATCCAGCAGAGTCTCAATAATACTTTCAAAAGTGCTGTCACATAAGGTAGTTGCAAGATCTGTGTTATATTTGTTGTTTGGCAGGCCCAGGATCAGAAAACAAACAAACAAACAAACCCACCAAGTGATGATGTCTTGAAATATTCTAAAATAACAAGACAGATTTAGCAATCTGAAGAGAATCATTGTATAGCTTCATGGTATCTTGTAGTCAGTTCTTGCACATCTTCATCTTGCTCACACAAATAAAGGCAGGCAGCTTAAGGAAACCTTTGCCTCAATGTATAAAGAAAATATTAAATATGTATACATTTATTAACCCAGCTTGTTTGACCACACCTATGATTTCCTGCTGTTTACTGCAAATGCAAAACATATGTAAGGAGAATAAAAATGTATAGATTTGTACACACTGTATGTTCATACAGCTAATAAAAAGAGATTTGTGGTTGAACATTTATTTAAAAGAAATATAAGTCAGTATAAAATAATTTTAAATGAAATTTAAAATAATAGATGTTCTAACATAAAAAGATAACATAAAAACATAATATTCATAAAAAATGAATATTAAAAAACATCATTTGCTGTAAAATATTAAAATTAGGTTTGCTTTTTGATTAGGCAGAGAGATTTCGGCAATATTTACTTATCCTAAGTTTCCTGCTTTTATGTGGGCAGCGTAGGTACAAAGCATCAGAGCCACAGAATCCCCTCCTCTAAATTCCTTGATGCTGGCAAGCCTTGCTCATTTTTCAGGATGCTCTCTGCTCCACTTGGTTTCACAGTGGCTGTGAAGCCAGGCTCCAAAGCCATTGCACAGCACAGATATTTGCGCATATAAAGGGATGGAAGCCAGAGAAAACTGGGAGAGGGGGGCTGGCTGTTCCCATCTGGAGCTATGAATGTGGAGCCTGACTCTGGCCCACAGGGGACATCCACCCCAGTGTAATAAGGTTTCCTATACATCTTGTTAAGCCAGCATTAGACTGAAAAATGCCAGTTTTCATCCACATGTCACCATCTCCTGAGCCCTAAGCTTGTCCTAAGATCTCATAAAATACTTGCTTCCACCTGTTTCCACCAGTATCCCCTGGAGTTCACCATGGATTTAATTGCCTGCCAGTTTTTATGTCTGCTTAAACTACAAGACCTTTAAATAATTTATGTCCTAATTACTGTTCATCATTTTTTAACTAGAAGGTTCTATTGCATTCACACAAAAGAAAATTCATGGGATTGATTCTGGGGAAATACTTTCAAGGAGCCATATAAAAATAGCAAGTGTGATCACAGTTTTGAAAAATGAACTTAAACTTGCTCAAGTAAAATTTCATAAAAACATTAATCATTCCCTTCTGATATGGATCATATTAATTTTGGCACAGATTTTATTGAATAATTTAATGTAAAATGTAATACCTCAGATTTCTGGGAGACCTTTGTCTGTATTGATCATCTCAGTCAGGGCTACCATTGTGCTTCCAATTTATATTCCTTTTTCCCAAGCAGCAGGATTAAACCCAACTAATGTTTCAATCAATCTCTACTAACACAACCCCAGGCTATCAAATTCATCTAAGATAATTTAGAGCAGAAGCCTGCAATGCCTCTGAGCTAAAGTTCAGAATTGAACTTCTCTTTTTGGAAGGGGATCTTCATTGTTTTTTTCAGGACTACAGTACTTTCAGGAATAAGCTAGTAATGCTTACAGTTGCTCTATGATTTGTGACAGGGCATCTTAGGGAGAGGGGAAATCATTTTAATGGAGCATTGTAAGTTTCTTGAGTTCAACAAGTTAATGGAAGACACATGTCTGGAATGATTTTACTGTTAGCATTTTGTCTGAGATATATACACAAAGGAGAAAGAGAAGATGAAATTATAGGACAAGGGTAGATGAATGGCTTTTTGAAGTTTTACTGTTGCTACCAGGAATAGCTGTAACTCTTTTACAGTTTCTGGTATTTCTGTTAAGCATATCCTGGCCATTATGTTAAAAAATCTGATTGAGTATCCATACACAATTGCTTCTCGGGTTTTGCCCAACTGGGTCTGTTTAAGAGAGTTAAGGCCAAGAATTCCAATGGTCTATGCAACCAGAAGCTCTAAAAAATTAATTCCTTGTGAATTTGAAAAACACATGCCTTTGTAGACAGAATTAGGTGTTGCAAGAGACATTTGGTTATTAAAATAATCACTTAAGAAAATAAAACTGTTAGAAGCTGACCACTTGAGAAAAAAGAACAAAAATGACTGCTCAGACATATATTTTTATAACTTTACTTAAATGAGTAGTACAGCATTTATGAGTAAATTTGGCAATATGTGGATGTCTTTCCTATGTTTGCGTGTTGGATCTGACTCACCAGTGTTGTTCAACACCAATCTCCAATTCTTTCTTCCCTGGAAGCCCTTCAGGCCCAACATGTCTGGCCTTTAGGGTCGTGAAATGCCACATTCCTGGACAGAACAGGTGCTCACAGCATCATTAAATGAGACTGTTTAAACACATGTATTAATGAAAATAATTGCATGTTTACTATTGCATGCCCTGGTGTCCATGCCCTGCATGCTGGTGCCTGTCTGCATTAGGCCACATAACAAATACCCTGTAGGCATGGAACTGGGGAAAGAGGCTCTTCAATACATGGCTCTTCAATATTTTCAGGACAGACTATTGGCATTTCCTTATACTCAAAAGATTATGCAGAACTGTCAATGTCAATCCACTCAGTTGTGGAATTATAAGTTATATAGGAGATAAAAAATTTCCATCTGATTTTCTGTATACCTTTTGGAGCAAATGTGCTATGCTCCACCCTCACCCCTCCACAGAAAACCAAAAACCAAAAACCAAAAACCAAAGCAAAAAGCCCAGTACTGTCAAAGACTGCATATTTAGATTACACAACTAATTTCTCAGTTGCCTACATTGAGCTTTTTTTTACTTAATACCTCATCACATCTGAGCTTGGCCAGCCTACTTAGGAAGTGTGGTTCAGTTTTTCATCTAATACTGAAAAAGGTGGCAAAGATTTCTGAGCCAATTTTCTTCCTCTGCCTTGTCCAAAGGCCTAGCAGATATTCTGGTTTTTCCCTTCAGCAGAGGCAACATATGGAAATAATACAGGACAGATATCAGTCCAAGCCATTTTTATGCTGTTTGAAACCTGACTGTTCAGGCACCGGGAGCAATTCTTGACACAGTGCTCTCAGCTGCCGTGTTCTCCTTGTCCAAGCAGTCAATTCCTGCAGCCCAGACAGAGAAAATACAGTGACCCACATACTCTGTGGCCTGACAGATCAATGTCTCTGCCATCCCCAGGCAAAGAGCATCTCTGTGGGTATCTGTAAGGAACCAGCACTGAGCCACCCATGACTATCACTGTGATATTTTCTGAAAAATCCCTTCACCAGGATTTCTTCTCCTGGGAAGCTTCAGCTTCTCCCTGTTTTGCTGCTTTGGAATGTGATTTGGAGAATTGTTTACCCAGCATGTGAATTGTTTTAACTTAGTGACCAATCCCAGCCAGCTGTGTCAGACCCTCTGGTCAGTCATGGGTTTTTATTTTTCATTCTTTTCTAGCCTTCTTTCTGTATCCTTCTCTTTCTTTAATATAGTTTTAGTATATGAATAGAATAGAATAGAATAGAATAGAATAGAATAGAATAGAATAGAATAGAATATCAAATCAGCCTTCTCAGAACTTGGAGTCAAATTCTCATCTTCCACCTCATCCTGGGGACCTCAGAACACCACCCATGGCAGCTGCATTCAGTGCAGTGTCTGGGCACTGGGTGACACTGAAGTCTTTTAAGGATGGCTCAATGTCACCCTATTTCTCTTCACAGAGAAAAGCAAGGCACAATTCTTCCCAAGAATATTTCTGAGATTCACATCCTCTGAACCTCAGAGAAAGGGAAGACACAATTCTTATCATTTGCTGTGCCTGTGTTGTGCCAAAGCAGAATGCAACATGGAGATTGTTTACCCACAGTGATGGTGTTTTATTTCCTTGGCCTGTCAGGACCAGGTGTGTGTGTGTGGGTGTGTGTGGGGACTGTGAGTGACAGCCACGAGATTCTGGGCAGTGTGAGCAGAGTTGAGTGCTTGGCAGATTCAGTTTAGATGTAACATAATATAATGTAACATAGTATAGAATAATATAGTATAATAAAGTAATTAATTAGCCTTCTGATAAGATGGAGTCAGATACGTCATTGTCTCCCCCTCGTCAGGGGCAAAAATATGAACTATAGCTAAATTCTTTCCACCTGTTCTCAGAGAAACAGACATGTGTCAAAGCATCATCAGACTCCCACTTCCACATCTTCTGCCCAAGCATGGAAGTATTCTGCCTTGCAGAAGCATGTTTTGCATGGTTTCAAGCATACAGCGGGATAACTAGAGCAGTCCTTAAAGTCAAATAAATAATTTTATACGAATTCATGTACGCACATTTTCTCTCTCATAATTAAAATTAAAATGAAATAGGTTTATTGTCAAATTGCCTCAAATACAAGAATTTTGCTTCCACCGTATTTTTGGTTCAAAATCAGATAACTGTATTCACTACTGAAGGTACTGATGTGTATTAATGAAAGGAATGAAAATATGCAACCTCGTTAGCAATGCTAACATTGCTTTGCCAAATGCTTCATCCAAATAATTTTTATATCAACAAGGGAAGTTCAGAGGATGTTGCTGTAATAAATTATTCTTCGTGAGGGAGATTAAAGTCCTCTGACAGTGCCCCATGTGTTGCAACAACTGTGGTCTGTAACAGTTTCATCATGCTGTGGTATCCCTTGTTGATTTATTACCTAGCTAATGGTCTTCAGAGGGGAGACTTGTTAATAATTTTAATTCACTCCACACTCAGTTCAACACAGAGTGTTATGTGTACCATCAAATTGTGAATTTTAACAGCTCAAAAGCCTGACTGAGCACAGCTCTCATTTACAAAGAATTAATCAATAGCTAAAGGCAGGGATCTTTTTCATACAGAGAAGCACCCATTAGGATCCTGAGTTGTGTCTCTTAAAGCAACACAGACTTTCAAAATCCTTTATTAGTATTTTACAGGACATAAGGCGTCACGGCATTTCTCACACAGCAACAACAACAAAAGCCTAACTAACTAGTTAAAAAGACAGAACCCTCTTTGTTGCATGCTAAGTCTTTTTTCTTTCCAGCAGAACTCTTCATAGAACAGTTCATGAGCTGCAGAATAGCAATTTCTGTGAATATTTAAAAAAACCATAAAAAATCAAGTATGTGCTTAATGTTTATATTAAAAGTAGTGTTGTGTCTTGGGAAAAAAATTGTTAATTTGTGCAACACAACCATGGAAGATATAAGGGGGTTTTTATTTTCCTTAGGTGAATTGTGCTTAATCACTGACTGAAAAGAAGACCATTCACTATGAAAAGAACTCACACATTTTACAGGAGTTGTTCAGGTAGATATTCTCAGAAGTGATTATGAATTCAGGGGCCCAGCTGTTAAAAGAAACCGCTAATAATGTTGCCGTGTAAAAAAGGGGGAAATATATATACATATACATACATACACACACACACATATATATACATATATATATATACTTTTAATAGCATAGATTTAAGTTTCAAGTTATCTAAAAGTTAATTTTGATTATATGCTTGAATCTGTCTGGGATTAAAGCAGAAATTCTATTGACTTCAAAGAGCACCTAAAACCAAGAGCATTGATTGGAACAAATTTAGCTTCAATAAATACACTGGATTACACTGTAAGCTTCAAAATTAAATCCTGCATTTTATCTCAATACTGGCATTTTAAAGAAAGTACTGAAACCCTAATGTGCAGTGAGAGTTGGCAGGAGGCACAAGTACACCTGTAACATATTTGAACACTCTTATTTAAATTGCTGATTACTATTAGATACTAAGTAATGAGGATTTAAACATCTATTTCATCATCTACTTCTCTCCACTGAAGGAAAAACAGCAGCAGAGCATTAAGATGTTCTAATCTCCTTTGCAGGATGAATCAGATTGGAAATGTATTTGGGTTGATGAGATACACATCTTCATTCCTATTCATTCCAAGTAAAGGATACAGAAAACAAAAATGCCTACTGGGATTCCTGAGCATGATCAAAATGGTTCTAGTGTGGCAGATTTGTTCTCATTCTAGTCACACTGCTGTTTATAGGATACAGGAAAAAAGCCCTTTCTGCATTTAGTCTAAGAATTTCAGGAAGAAAATTGACAGAAAGACACAAGGCTGTGTACATCCTAGTTATAAGGAAAACAAAAGAAAATTAAAAAGCACATCTGAAACAAAAATAAATCAGATTCTTATCCTTTACTGCTTTTTTTCTTTTTCACAAAAAATCAGTGAGTTATTAGTTTTGTAATAGTTTTGAGTTTTCAAGTCTTGCTCTACTATAAAAGTAGGTAGAGACCTATACCCATCTAATACCAGTTCCCAGTTGTTTTTTCTTGTCACTTAACCAGATTTAATGAATTTGCAGACTTATCTTCTTTTGATACAGAAAAAATATTTTCCTTTTAAACAGATGAAACTAAAATGAAGCAGAGGAGAAAAAGCAGAACATTTTATTACTCAGAAGGTATTTCACAATTGTCTGAAGCATTGCAATTCAATCAAACCCACTAATGTTATTGGTAGTCTCATCCGGTGTTGATTGAATCAGGCTGATACAGAGCAGTTAAAATCAGGGCCAGTTCAAGTAGCTTCCTCAACAATAATTTATTTTCCTTGAAGCCAGACATTAGTTTCACACCCTTTGACCCTTCTGATAATGAAAACATTGATAGCTTGGTACAGTTGTGAAGAACAGATGTGTTGGGAAGGATGAAAGCTTGACAAGGAAGTCTCACAGATATGGATGCTTGGCAGAAAGATTTTTGAATGTAGAATCTGAAGAAGGAATAGAAATGGAAGCAAGTTTTAGTATAGAAGAAAAGAATTGCTGAGCCAATCTTACTGGATAACCAAGGAGGCAAAGGGTGTGTTAGTTAGAAGGGGGTTTTATGGCTTAGAGCAAAGGACAAACCCACCTCAAACAAGAAGATGTTTTTACCAAGCACAAAGACAGCACAGGCAAACAAGTCAGCAAATGTTGCAAGTAGAAAAAAGGTCTCAGAATTTTCCACTGCAAGAAAACTGAAAAACAACTTCTAGCTTAGACTGTAATGTACTGACTTTTAGTGATTGGAGAACAGTAACATGAATATGGTAATTATAGGAGTTATGATAGGCTATAGGTAAAAGTTAAGGTATAGATTGGTTCTACTGTTTTAAGATGCTCAGCAAAGAAAAGTCTATAATGCATTTGTAACCTAAACTAAGGGTGCAGCTGGAGCTGCCAGCTGTAGGCACTGGCTCTGTCCCCCATGACCCTGGACTGCTGTAACATCTTGGATACAATAAACTGCATTTTGGAGAGCCCCTGGAGTCCCACATCCCTCATTCAGGCTCTTACAGATGAATTAAAGCCATGGGATCA
This sequence comes from Agelaius phoeniceus, assembly GCF_051311805.1. Lineage (NCBI taxonomy): Eukaryota > Metazoa > Chordata > Aves > Passeriformes > Icteridae > Agelaius > Agelaius phoeniceus. The sequence continues at coordinate 7,763,363 of NC_135270.1, read as the reverse complement.
GCCTCTGCAGATACCTGCAGAGAATAGGCCACTTCTGAGGGGTACACAGGAATCTGAGGACAACCCTAAATTCTGCTGCTGGCAACCCAGGCTGGGCTAGAAAGGACCTTTGTGCAATGGGAGAGGGGGGTTCTGAGGACAAACAGAGCACAGTCAGCTCATCCACAGCACGGACAGTGACTCTGGGCTCTGTTAGCAAGACTGATCCAGCAAATTGAGCCAAGGGATGCTGCTTCTCTCTTGTGGCAGGCCATCAGGAGCAGTGTCCATCTCGCTGTTTCCATGGGTGACAAGGACATTGACGCATTTGAGCAAGAGGCAGCTGCATGGGCAGGCAGCTCACACATGTTATGTTCTAGGAGAAGGTGGACAGACTCAGAGGAATGGAGATGCCTGAGGGTGGATCCTATTGCTACTTTCTATCACAGACATACTTTCTGAAAAATCCTTTCCTTAGGATTTTTCCTCCTGAGAAGCTGAGAGGCCTCAGGAACAAAATGTAAACAATGATTATCTGCTGCTGTGGAATGCAACAGGTGGATCTGTGATTGGTCTCATGTGGTTGTTTCTAATTAATGGCCAATCACAGTCAGCTGGCTCGGACTCTCTGTCCAAGACACAAGCCTTTGTTATTCATGCCTTCTTTTTCTATTCTTAGCTAGCCTTCTGATGAAATCCTTTCTTCTATTCTTTTAGTATAGTTTTAATATAATATATATCATAAAATAATAAATCAAGCCTTCTGAAACATGGAGTCATATCCTCGTCTCTTCCCTCATCCTCGGACCCCTGTGAACACCGTCACAACCTTCCACTGCTTTTAGGAGAATGGAATTGAAATCTTAGGGATATACACTGGTGAAACAAAGGGAAAAGTTATAAGTGCCATCACGTGTGAAATTTGGTTTCACCATGGAAGTTGCTAAATACTTGAGAGAGGTTGCTTAGAGAGTCTGTGAAATCTCTGTCCTTGGAGATACTCATAACTTGGCTGGACAATCTCCTCAGGAAGGAAAGCCAAGTCTAAACTGAGCCTACTTTGTGGGCAGGGGGATTGCACCCAACAATCCCCAGAAGTTCCTTACAGTTTGTATTATTCAGTGTTCCTATGACTGCATTGGATTACACCCCCAGTTTGTGGCTCTTCCACAGATACATGACATCACCATCACGTTTCGTTCAGTCATTGCATTTACAGCTGCAAAGAACACTACATTTTCTGTTAGTTTTCTCTCACCAGGTGCATGTTTTGAAGCACAGATTTCTCTGGCTTTAAATTTGGTGACTATCAAGTACAGTGGGGTTGAAATAATGATATCATCTTCTCTATACTTCTCAAAATTTGATTTGAAGCCAGTAGGAACTATCAAGATAAAAGGATAATAAAAAGTTACTGAGTTTTTATTTGTTGCATTTGTTAAGTATCTGTGTCATGGCTAACTTATTTCCATCTTGGTTGTAATATTTGTTTTTAAATACCCATGATTGGAGCAGTGGCCGGTGAAAAGTGAAACGCCCAGGCTAGATAAGTGTCCAGCCAACCTCCAGCCAGTAAGGCACTTCCCCAACCCGGAGTCAGGGCCTTGTGCCTAAGGCGATGTCAAGCCTTGCGGACGTGTGGCCGCAGTAAAGAGCTCCGAAGTCGCAGGATGAAATGAAGAGGCGACCCTCAGTTTCTTCGGGGGGGTGGTTTTATTGGTAGGGAAACGTGGAGTTTTTCGGTGGAAGAAGCTGAGAGCCCCGAGGCAGGCAAAAGCCTCGGTTTTACAGAGGGTGGGAGGGGTGAAAGATAGCAAATCAGAGAGGGATACATTAAGGATTGGCATGATCGGAGAACCCATCAAACACAGTTGCGGGAGGGACCCTGGCCCCTAACCCAATCACTCGACACCCTGGCCCGAACTCTCTAGAAAAAGAGGCAGGGGTGTCGAGTGACAGGCAGGCCGCCGGGGGTGGGGAACAAGAAAGATACATTTGGTAACCAAGACAACTGGGGAGGGGTTTGGGGATTGACACAAACTGGTAACAGGGCAGGACCTTCTGAGAGAACAATGGGGGGAAAACTGAACAAGCATAAAACACACCACAACACATGATCAATGTGTGACAAAAATTATACTGCTGCTTCTTAAAACACTATTACTGTATTACATATTCAAATGTTAACACTAAACCTTAGATCAAGTGGCTTATTCACTATATCCTCCAACTTGCAAAGATGCATTACATATATGGTGATGAAGAAACAAGACATATATAATACATGTAGCTGAAGTCTATTAAATATCATTAACAGTTAGCAAAGAAAAAAACAATGTAATCCAGTAAACAGCATATAAATTGAGGAGATGGCCACATTCTATTGTGGTCTTTGTCATATTTTCCTGAGTAACCTTATCATGCTAACCAGCCCCACATTCACATGGCTTCCTAGTAAATTTTATCCCTCTCTTCAAAATTTTAAACTATCTATTAATTGTAGTACAAATATGATTAGGCTTTTGGTGTCAGAATGGATATAAAATTTGAAGATGATGTCAATCTGCAACATCAAACCATGACAATATCACATTCAAAAAGGACAACAGGATGCCTCCCTTCTCATCCCTTTCTTTTGTTCAGAAACATCCCTCCCCAAAGTATTAGGAAATATGTTTTCATTTCATTGAGCATCAAAAGTGAAAAAAGTAGATTCAAGGAGGAAGGAGCAAGGGAAGACAAGAAGTTAAAGAACAACTGATGGACTGCAGTACTTCTAGAAAGATACAATGGAAGCAATGAGTAATTTAAGATTTATAATATCAAGTGAGTTTATGCTCTCTATCTTCATGAAATATTTTCAGGAAGATGGTGACATTGTAATAATACTCCCGTATTTATCTGATCTAAAATTCACTAAAGTTAATGGAAATATTTTTATTAATAGGGATAACATGACTGATTTAGAAGGTAGTTTTGTCTCTATGAATTGAACTCAAGGAAATCTCTGAAAACAGCATAATTTGTTTCAAAATGATGGAAAGTTTAGGTTCTAAGGGTCATTTACTATTGCTGTGTCCCTGCAGAGTAAGTAAAAATAAATACGACTAATTTCTACTAAAATTCTAACGAATTTTTCAATGGAGATGAAAGGTTAATGCTGCATGTCATGCTGTATTCTATGCTTGTTGAACTCTCTAGTTCTGAAGTGAATTTTGCATAGCTTGAATTCAGCAAGGCTTTGGACTCTGTCTCTCACCCTCATAGGCAAGATCAGAAAGAGTGGGCTGGATGGGTGGGAATGAGGTAGATTGGGAAATGGCTGAGCAGCAGAGCCCAGAGGGTGTGATCAGGGGCTGGTTGGAGGCATGAACCTGGTGGTGTCCTCCAAGGTTCAGTACTGGGCCCAGCACTTGTTAAATTCTCCATCAGAGCCCTGGACCAGGGGACAGGAGCCTCCTCAGTGAGTGCAGCTGGTGACACTGAGCTGGGAGGAGTGGCCAACACCCCAGAGACTTGTGCAGAGGGACATGGACAGGCTGGAGAGATGGGCAGAGAACTCCCTGAAATTCAAGAAAGGGAAATGTAGGGTCCTGCACCTCATGTACCTGAACACACTGAGGGCTGAGCTGGGGGGAAGCAGCTCTGTGGGAAGGACCTGAGCATCCCCATGGACAACAAAGTGTCCAAGAGCCAGCAGTGCCCTGTGGCCAGGGAGGCCAAGGGGGCCTGGGGTGCTTTAGGGAGAGCTCTGCCAGCAGATTGAGGCTGGGGATCCTGGCCCTCTGCTCAGCCCTGGTGAGCAGCCCTGGGGAGGCACATCTGTGAGAGCCTGAATGAGGGATGTGGGACTCCAGGGGCTCTCCAAAATGCAGTTTATTGTATCCAAGATGTTACAGCAGTCCAGGGTCATGGGGGACAGAGCCAGTGCCTACAGCTGGCAGCTCCAGCTGCACCCTTAGTTTAGGTTACAAATGCATTATAGACTTTTCTTTTGATTACAATGCATTATATACTTTGCTGAGCATCTTAAAACAGTAGAACCAATCTATACCTTAACTTTTACCTATAGCCTATCATAACTCCTATAATTACCATATTCATGTTACTGTTCTCCAATCACTAAAAGTCAGTACATTACAGTCTAAGCTAGAAGTTGTTTTTCAGTTTTCTTGCAGTGGAAAATTCTGAGACCTTTTTTCTACTTGCAACATTTGCTGACTTGTTTGCCTGTGCTATCTTTCTGCTTGGTAAAAACATCTTGTTTCTTTGCTCTAAGCCATAAAACCCCCTTCTAACTAACACACCCTTTGCCTCCTTGGTTATCCAGTAAGACTGGCTCAGCAATTCTTTTCTTCTATACTAAAACTTGCTTCCATTTCTATTCCTTCTTCAGATTCTACATTCAAAAATCTTTCTGCCAAGCATCCATATCTGTGAGACTTCCTTGTCAAGCTTTCACCCTTCTCAACACATCTGCAGGGCTGTGTCCTGTGCTGGGCTCTCAGCACAGGGGAGCTCCTGGAGTGGTGCCCATGGACAGTGACAGAACTGATGGAGGGATGGAGCATCTCCCTTAGGGGAAAAGGTGAGGGAGCTGGGCCTGTTCAGCCTCCAGAAGAGAGATGGGACTGAGAGGAGGAGCTGCCAGTGTGTGCAGGGAGGTGTCAGAGGATGGAGCAGGCTCCATCTGCTAACTGGTGCCAGGCAATGAGAGGCAATGGGCAGAAAGGGATGCATGGGAAGTTCCACCTGAATATGAGGAAGAACTTCTTTATGATGTGGATGACCATACATCAGAAGAGACTGCTCAGAGAGTTGTGGAGTCTCCCTCACTGAAGATATTCAAGAACCCCTGGGCTGCAATCCTGTGCCATGGGAATACCCTGCTTGAGCAGAGAGGTTAGACCAGAGGAACCCCTATCCACTCCGTGATTATACAAATCATGTTAAGAATCAGAGAGATTTTGTGCCAATAAAGCTCAATTCTGTAAAGTACACCTCTAAAATTTCCAAATGAAACATTCATTAGAATTCAACATATAACAAAATTAGAAGAGTAATATTGACTAGCTGCAATTGAACACTAATTGCTTATCACAGTGTGATGGATGATTTTGTTATATACATGATTACATTTATATAATATCCTGAAGCACTACTGTTCTGTAATGAAGAGTCTGATTTTCTGGGGAAATAATATAAAATAATTTATAGCTTAATAATATGAAAAAGCCTTGCATTGATCACTTTAAAATCGTAGCAGAATTATTCCCTATGGCTAATTGTGTATTCTGATGTTCTTCCAGTTTTACATCCCTCTGCAGAGCTTCCATGAATCTTTAATTCCCGTCGAACGCAACCATGCCAGAATCACTTTCCATCATTGTGTCCACTCAGCTGAATTCCAATCATCTCCACAAAGCAGAGTATCAAAACATCTTTCTGAGATTGTTTGCTTCACAAATGATGAGCTATAGTAAACAAACATTAAGTTTCATTACCCCACATACTCTTGTTGAAGGATTTTCAAGTAATATTTCCTCTGATTTTTCCAGCTGCTTGAAAGTATAACAATGTGGATAAATAAAAGCGCTTTCAATACCAAAACAGATCCTTTTGAAAAATTGTTTCTGTAAACCTGATAATTTTTAATAAGTTATTTCATTGTAGAAGTATTTCACTAAAACTGTAGAGAGAAATGCTGTTATGCATAATGTGATTTTTTTCTTTTTGATGAACATTATCTTTTGCTGTTTGGGACCTCTCATTTATTACTTAGCTATGCCATTTTCTTTTCCCAATTTTTCTTGAATTTTAGCCCTGTAGTATATTTATCTTTTATGTTAACAAGTCATGTCCATAAAATTTCTTCTCTATTTTCAGATAAACTTCCATGTTGTTTTCTTCACTGTTGCATTGCTTGTTCCTGCTTTATGAAGGAGAGACATGCAAGAGCAATGCAATTTTACTTTCTGTTTGCTATATCTTGAAACCAATAATTAAAAAATATTTTAATTTCCAAATTTTTCCATAATATTACATTGTTTCCTTAAGTATCTTACATTGAAAATTAAGTATTTAAGTTTTAAAAATCTAGACTTTTAAAACTATTTAAAGTCTTTCATAATACATTTTATATTATCTGTATTTTTAATAAATATTTATTCTAGTGCTAGAAAAAATCCTACATTAAATAGTGGAAAGTATATATTACATATGTTGCATATTTTACTTTGCAGAAAATATATGAGAGATATCTAACCCTCATGATTATTTCTTTATGACCATGTTAAAAGCGCCTAAACCTGTAATTTCTCACTTTGAGTGGCCCAACTTCACCTTTGACTGTAAGACAATGTGTGATACTTACCTTCATAAGTAAAACTTATTATCAGCTGTTGGTACTATTCTCAGAAATAGCAAAGCAGAGAAGGTGCAGCACAATTCTACTGAGTCATATGGTACAGCTGGTGAAGATCTTAATATCAGAGAGGGAGCAGGAAAAAAAATTGAGAAGAATATAAATGAAAAATAAATCATCAACAAACTCCTGCCTCCACTGAGGAAGGTTTGCAGGAGGGGAGAGCACATGACTCCATTGAACCCAGGAGAATTACCTGTAAGTCCATCATTCTCCTGGTGGCAAGGCAAGTGGAGCATTCCTTCCATTCTGGCTCACCACAGCTGACCAGCATGGGATATTAGAGAAATTCACCCCGTTTCCTGCTCTCTGTGCTGCAAATTAGACCATGTGCATGTCCAAGTGTGTACTAAATGTAATCAATAGAGCAGAATTTACAGGAAGTGCAGTATGTCAAGCATTTCTTTTGTAAGGTAGTCTGCTTTCATTAATAGATGCAAAGTCCCCCTTTTTCTTTTTTTCTTTTTTTTTGTCCTCTTTAGCTCCTCTGTTTCTTAGTTTTATACAGAAATGACCAGCTAATGATAGTCTCTATATCAAGAATACACAAAAGTAGGGCTCTACTATCTACTGAATTATGCCATACATGAGCTCAAAACCAGAAGTGAATCCCAGCAGTTCAACTTCATCATTTCCTGAGACAGTTCTATTAGAGCTACAGCCAATAAACAAATTTTTCAATATGGGGCAGTGGACCCTGAAAGCATGGTGTGACCAGATGGGTACAAGGATGCAGACAAATAAATAATTAAAGATAAGTGAGGCTTCACAGCTTCTGCAGGAAATGAGTGACAGATCTCATGCTCAGAGCATTAACATGACGTGAATTCAAAAGGCCTGAAATTTATGTGGACCACTAACACTGCACACATGTGCACAAACACATGCAATTTCTTAATCAGCGCTGGCTCTGTTTTCATATACCAGCCCTGGGTCAGGAAGGGTGAATGCCTCCAATCAATATGCAGTTGTTAGAGTAACAGCCATGTCGGTTCTGGATGGCTGAGCGGGTGAAAACATGTTTGTTCTACTTAATGTGACACAGTCCCGTCAAATTAACAACCACAGGAGCAGGAGCAGCCTGGCTTAATGGGCTGGAGTCAGTTCCACAGAGAGTTATTGCCAGCACTGAACCGATAGATCTGAAACCTCATTACTAAGGGTTTATTTGCTGATAATAACTAAGGGCACACTTTATGTACATAAGTGTTGTCTAATTTTAAAGATACAGCATGTTACAGTACTTAGTAAACAGACTGTCTTTAAATTGACATAACCTCAAGATAACATCTGTATATTATGTGAGTAGTAGAGTTATTTAGACAAGCCTCCCCCATTCAGTTAAACTACAATAGATACTAACCTTGTAAATGCAAAGAATTTCCTTTTTCTACTGTGAGTCAATGATAACTGTACAGGGCATGCAAGAAAGCTGAACCCCAATATACAAACTGTAACCAAGGTCTGAAACACAAATTTTAGCTCTCCTGTGAATTGCTAGAATAGAGTTACTGATAGTGGTTAAAAGCCAGATGCAGTCTGGGGCAACATCTTGCCATAGGCATGCAGAACTCCTTGCCATTCTGATAGCTGGATTCACAGATCCTCTTCCCTATTCCATTACTAAGAGACTGATGTCTAGAGGTAAAAATAGGAAAGTCAACCACAGTCATTCAGAAAAATGCCTTTTAATCAGAAATGTCTGAAATTTGTCTTACTTGTAGCAGTTGGTGCTCAGCTATGAGAGATGCAGGGATGCAGCCCAGGTAATTCTGCTATGCAGAAGGGAGAGTAGGAAAGACAGAGGTGCAGAGCTGAGTTCACTCTTCCTTTAGGAATGGAAAAGTGAAGATGGAAAATGATATTTGTGGGGGAATAATTTTCTTTCCAAAGGGGGAGCCTAGCTTTCTAGAGCTCTCAGCATTTTGTTTTCCTCAGCTATCTGCTGCCACTGCCAAATGGTTCCTTTGCCTTCACACAGAACCAGCCCTGAGCATTCCCATGTGCAAAGGATAATTTTACATAGCTCGTAGCCTTGACCATTCCTTGTTGATTTCCACTGGGAAATCAAAATTCAGCAGATTGCAAGATTAATTACCTCCCACATTTCAAAAAACACACTGTAAACTACAGAATCGTTTAGAAATGCATATGGGAAATTTTAATATTAGTGTAATTCCACCTGAAATTACTCTCTGTAGTTTTCATTTTTTATTCTAAATATTGTACATTAAATTAGTACTCTAACACTAAAAATCAATCAAAATGAAACATAATAATTAGTTTATGAGAAGATCTAATAAAGGAAAATGTTAGGCCCATATATTAAATTTCCTTGTAAGTAGATTTGAAGGAAGCGTTTAATCAAAATTATTCAGTAGAAGACCATCCAAATTATTCCATAGAAAATCTTATTTTCAGGTGTTTTTATTGTTATTATTCTACCTAAAAGGTCTGCTTACTACCAACAGCTCAGAATTCTAAGTGGGAAAATAAAACCCCTTAGACACTGGAAAGCAGGAATGTTTTGGCTACAGCTAAACATTCTTTGATCAGGAGATGCTGCCACTTAAGGATGATAGGATTTAGAACACAGGTGCTTTTTTTGTGAGGTAGTGAGGAGGATGAGACACAAAGACACAGATCACATGCACTTAGTAGTGCCTGTATTTAGGAAGAGCAGAGGTATGACCAAAGGGCCTGTAAGAGATCTATAGTTATTCCAGTTTCTTTATACATTGGAACAAACTGCTAAAATATTGCAGTTCTGCCACATATGCTAAAGAAGGTATAATTTTGAAATCTCAGAAAATTTCGTGAAAGAAGTCTAAGATGTGAGAAGGTGTGGGAAGGTTTAACCTACCAGTGTCTCACTAATGCTGTTTGTATTTCCACTATGTATTTTGTATAGAATACAGTTTTCTATAAGAAAACAAAGTGATCAATTTAATGAATCAAACAGTCAAAGCTTTGGCAGCATCTGGAATTTACAATAGTCAATGAAGGAAAGCAAATAAAGCTTTATTTAAGAGATGATTATTCTAACATTTGGCACAACTCTCTAAGGATTTTTTCCTTAAATTTTTGCTGCTAAAGATTTCTATACCTCCTAAATCCAAAAGTAATTATCTCTCTGCCTGCCAGACCTTGGAAAACATACTTTCATCTGTTTTGTTAATTTATATTTGCCTTTGAGTTTTTCAGCAACACCCTCCCACACATTGTGTTCTGAGGAGCTATCAATACTGCCCATTTCATGAAAGAGAAGTCAGATAGGAGAGAAAAAAGGAAAAGAAGGAAAAAAACCCTTAGTTTCTCTGATTTGGGAGTAAACTGCATGAACATATGGAGGTGGGCACAGTTCATATCTGTTTTAGAGGGCTTTTGTGGTTGAAGTGTAATCCACATCCAACAATTCGCTGCTTTATATGTCTCATGGTAAATTTCCAATTCTTCAGGAATTTCAGGAAATTTGAGATTTAGGAAAGGGTGCATGGAAAAATGACTTAGGGTGAGATCCTGGCCTCACAAACTCAGTCATATTTTGTTACTTATATAGGAAAAACCAGAACCTCTTCTGTTTTGTTCTGCCATTTTCTCTGGTTGTAGCCTCAGCTTCATGCCTTGCCACACATCACAGCAACAACAGCCTGTGATCAGAAACTGCTAAAATAAATTGAGCTTCAAATAGTTTAGCCCATAAGTAAAAAAACTAACTCATTGGGATTTCATGAGAAAACCAAATGAATTGTAAAGCATTGTGAAATGGGGGAGTGTCTGTTCTGGAGGAAAGGAGAAAAAATCCTGCTGTTCTGTGACATGTGTCAGTCGAAAACCAGGACATGTTTAAGAGATGACACATACTTGGATACCTCTGCCTGGTAATAAAACCCTCTAAATCTATCAGCACCAACAACTTGGCTGCAAAAAACACAGAGTCATAATCTTCTTCTTAAAAAAGAAGGCATGGGGAAAAGTATAAGACAAGCATGTGTAGGATTTGGGAATAAAAAAATGTAACATTTATTTGCAGGAATAGTCAGTGGGGTTTTTTTTAGTTTTTTAGTAGGATTAGCTTTTTAATTAGGATTTAGTTTTTTATTAGTTTTTTTTATTTTTAGTAGGACTCGAGAATGTAACATTTAAAAAATGTAACATTTATTTACAGGAATAACCAGTAGTTTAATGTATTTTCCTTTTTAGCTTAGTAAAATATTTTTAATGAGTTGTCTAAAATGACATATTCATTCTAAGACTGCATTACAGAGTGCTGCCAGCAGGTCAAAGGAGGTGATTCCTTCTTGCTGCTCAGCACTCACAGGACACAACTGGACTGGTGGCTCCAGTTTGGGCTCCCCGGTACAAAAGAGATGTGGACACAATAGGAGCAAATCCAGTGAAGGGCCACAAACATGACTGAGGGATTGAAGCATCTCTCACATGGGGAAAGCTGAGAGAGACTGGGTATTCTAGACTGGGGAAGGCTCTTGGATATCTCATCAACAGATGGAGTGCTGGGTGGTGGAGAGGGGAGAAGAGATGGAGCCAGACACTTCTTGGTGGTACCCAGGTGTCCTGGGGCGCCTTTGTGATGCTTGTATCCCCAGTTTTCTGTTCTGCTTATGCTGGATATTGAATTCTGTGCTTTTAAAACTAGATCTAAGAGTGAAACGGGGGCAGAAGGAGAAGCAGTGGAATGTCTGAGGCATCTTATTAAAAAAACAGAGCTAAGAGCTTCAGCTCTCTCTGTCTCACAGCCCATGCTGTCTGCAGCAGGGACAGGGAGCAGGAGAAAGCTCTCCTTGGCTTTTAGTTGGTTTTTTTAGCTAGCTGAGGCAGAAAAGTTCTCTGGACTGTGGCTTTTCTTGGAGCTGTTTGAACCTGCTCTGGACCTAAAACCCAGGAAAACACCTGGAGCTCATGGCTGTGGCCCACTGGGGCCCGGGATGCAGCATTTGCAGCACAGGAGGGACTGGTAAGAGACAGAGTGAACTGAGCCACAGCCCCTGAAAAGGACTGTCTGAATTTGCCACTTCAGAACAATGAGAGCTTCCATTGTTTAATATTATTCATTTTTCCATGTTTGTGAACACTTTGCTTGTTAAATAAATAGTTTTTCTACTTTTTTTGAAGGAAATAAATGTCTCCCAAACTTGTGGGGGGAGACGCTGCTTGAATTTGCTTTCTAGAGGGACCCCTTTGGAGGTTTCATGCCAACTTTATCCTAAACCAGGATACCAAGCACGAGAGAAGAGGCAATGGAAAGAAATAAAACCCCAGGAAACAAAATTTACAATGAAGTAAAAACCTGATTACGGTAAGAGTGGTCAAACAGTGTAAGAGGTTTCTCTAGAAGATTGCGGAGCTTTCAATGCTGCAGATTTTAAAATCCAACTGAACAAGTTTCTGCTGTAGAATGAGCTGACCTAGAGGATTTACAACAGTCTTTTCCAAAACAACATTCTGTGACTTTGTGATTTTGTAGGCTGAGTTTACAACCACCTTTATGTATAATTGCTCTTACAGGGAGGAGGTCCAGGTTTCCTAATATCAGAGACCACACTGTGCTCAGACCATCTCCTGAATTTAGATGACCTCAGGTCCAGAATCTATCATCACATGTAAGAAGGTGTCTGCTCTTCAACTAGATGGAGAGGATATTAAAAGAGCACAAAAGAAAGCTGGATTCAGTAAAATGGGCAGGAGTTATTTGCAGAGGAACATCAGTGACACATTTCCCAAAGTTAGTATCTCTCTAGAAGACCTAGGAGGCACATGAACAAATTTAATTTCATTTAATACAGAAAAGATTTGCCACTGATTTTTATTTACAATATATTAGATTATAATTTTTAAATTATTTGTTTCATATATCTTTCTAAATGCTGGCTTCCCTCTTGTGTACTTCATATCAAAATAAGGTTATAAATATCACAGCTGTTTAGTGCAGAAAGCACAGGTGTGTATTGGTTTCAGCAGTCATGCAGGACAATTTTTTGGACCATAATATGTGAATTCAGTGAATGCTGGCAGCAGATTGAAATGATGGCTGCACATATGTACAAAAGGGTACTCAGAGCAGACATCTGCCATCCTTATACAGAGGTACAGCATCAGAGGAAAACAATGAAATGCATCTTAGCACATACATGCTTGAGAGAAGGAGCTCTTAAGAACGCCATCTAGAGCTCTGGATGTAAAGAGTTTTCTGTGAAAAAAAACCCCTCTTTTTGTCTTCCCTAACATCTCAACTTATCCCTAGGAGAGATGAAAAACAAGGGCTGTAACCAAGCAACAATATATAATCTTTAAGACTCCTTCTCTCTTCAAAACAAAACAGCCTCATCCCACCCTGCCATCCTTTCTTCATCAGTGTAGGCAACACAGAGCACAGCTTGGACACAAACAAACAAAAGCCTTTGTGCTTCATTGTTCCTCCAAAATAAATAAGATTTATTAAGAGATTAAGGTCTTTAAATATATTTGTAAATCCTCCTTTCATCTGAATATGATGCAATGCTGACAGGAAAACTGCTGGAAAACACAGACTTTTCAGACTAAAAGCACATTAGACAGTCATAGACAAAACTTCTGTTGCAGAATCATGTATTATTCCCCTGTACAGTAAACTTAGACCTGTACAATCAATTGAGTTGCTGGTTTATTAGAAAGAAATAAGTCTTAAAAATAAAAATAAAAGTAGTAATGAAATAGAAATAGAAATAGAAATAGAAATAGAAATAGAAATAGAAATAGAAATAGAAATAGAAATAAAATAAAAATAAAATAAAAGTAAAAATAAAAATACAAAAGTAAAATAAAATAAAAATAAAATAAAAATAAAAATTAAACATAAAAATAAAGGATGAGATTCTCAAATGATAAAGAAGTCCTCACAGTCATAGATTAAAAATAATTAACTATATGAAACTAGGAGACATAATAGTAAATCTTTGGAAAAGTCAGGTAAAACATTCAAATAGTTGGGGGGGTTATGTTTATTTTCCCATTGTAAAAAGCTTTTATTACTTTGCAAATGATTTTTATTTTCAGTGGAAGAAGAGAAGGGAGGAAAGCATCACTTATTATTAACTTTCCTAATAGCCAGCTTTATTTATAACATGCTGACTTCCAAATGGATGCACTACAGCAACACCTTCCAAAGTAGGACATTCCTACAACTAAGTAAATAAATGCAGCTAAAAAAAGGTGCATCCCTTAGGTAGCTCACATCTTTTCCACTTCAGTTGCTGAAGCACATAAGTTACTCTGACATTCATGCTACATAATAAAGTGAGAATGGCTGTAATTTCCAACTGATGATCAATGCAGCCTGCTCTGTACTTGACTCAACAGTTTGCCATAATAACATTATCAGTTACAGAGTGGCATTTTCCTTCTCCCACAATTAACTTTTAAGTACATCACAAGATATTCAGTGGGCATTTATAACTGAAACATAAAAACCCACCTAAAATGAAGGTTAATCTCAGGGTTTCAGTACAGCCAAATAAATGTTGTTAGGAGAAACCCTAGCATGTTCTAGAATTTCTTTCTTAAATTCTCTCCCATAGGACAGACACAACTTTTAGCTGAAAGAGTAGAATCAATGTGATGAATGACAGGCCAACAACTTAATTTAAAGATGTACATTTGTTACTGTCAGATATGCAGCTTTACCAAAGTCACATCCAACCCACACGTTATCTCAGGGAATCACTTGCAAGCTGTCTCAGGTGAAATATGTCATAACCATCAGAGATAAGATAAAATTACAACTAACCTATACTGTTCTAAGGTTTTGCAGTGCAGATTCCATGGAACATAACCTGCTTGTATTGTGTTGCAATCATATTAAATTTTATGAAAACTGTGTGGCAAGCAGTTGGTATATGGCAGGTGTCTGGGATTAGATGTATTCTACCCTGGTATAGCCCTTTTTTATTTTGCAGTTGCCTTTTGTAACATTTTGCAATCAGGATATGATTCATGGTGAGTAACTCAACAGATTTAGGCAATAGATACAGTACCTACACAAGGGCACAAGAATCTGTCTTTCAGGAGTACACAGGAGAACTGGCGCATAAATATACCTTTTTGCAGCAAATTTGTTTACAGACATGTAAGTGTGCTCATTATTTGAAGGTACAGACTGTTTGAAGCCCTTTTGCTATGATGATCTGAAAGCACCACATTGAAAAATAAACAATTTCTGAGACTATTAGAAGTAACTACATCTATTCATCAAAAGAAATCATTCCTATTCCTCACGTAGATGTGCATAACTTGAGAATTCAGACAAGAATTTAACAGCCTGTGCAGCTTTACTGGGCATATGCTGATGTCAAATGGGTGGTCAAGAACTCTGCAGACAGAGTTGTGCTACCTTTGAACTGTTCTAAGCACACATTGCAATGTGGTTGGGGAAGCGCTGAACACAAAATACCTCCCAGCTCTATGTAAAGAGGTGATCAGCCCAAGTTTGGTTGTGTGCATAGTACTCAGCCATCTAAAATTGTTGATTGTCATGTAAGCATGCTCTCAGAATTAGTCAGAGGAACACAAGTGCTTTGTGAGACTAAAGAGGGTAGAGAGTGTGACTAACTTTTCACACTTCCTTATGAGCTTGATTTTGGATGGTAAAATAAAAACTTAAATAGAAGGCAAATTTTCTGTGGTTCCCCCTGCCTTTCATGCCTCAGACAGTCTGTGGGAGTTGGCATTGACTCATTCTCTAGGAATTTAGTTCTTTTGCATGACTAATGTAGCAGAAAAGGTCACTAGTGCAATTAATGCCCATTAATATCATTAATATCCATTAATATCATATATAAGCCTATCTTATAAAGGGCTCCACAAAATAATTAGAAAACACTATAATAAGAGATCTTTGGTCCAAAACATTACTTTTAGCTATGTATGTGCATAAACTCTCAACCTCTGTCTGATAACTACAGCAGAAGCTTATAAAAAAGATTTCAGATTCTGAAGGTATTACCTGCTTGAACTCAGTCATCAGTGGATGTGTAACTTTGCATTTTAGTTTGCAGGTTTACCAACCAGAACCACATTATCTTTTCTATAAGCAGGAATGGCAGACAGTGAGTGCAGTGTAAAGATTGGCCTCCTGTTGTTGTTGTTCACCACAAAAAGGCAGATCAGCTTGGCAAGCACTCATGGCAGCTGTCATGTATCAGAAAAGAAATAAATATCCCAAAGAAAGGGACAAGAGGGCCTTAGCACTACTTATGGGCCCAAGCATGGGGGGAAAGTACCTGTGGAGAGGGACTGATGGGGAGAGCACTGGAAGAAGGGAATGGCTGTTGGAATAAAACAGAAAATCATCCTCAGCATGTTAATATTCTATACCATCTTTTTATCTTTGCTTGAAAACATGTATCTGTTGGACCAAGTCCAGAGAGATGGATCCCCTCTCCCATGAAAACAAGCTGATGGAGTAGGGGTTGCACAGCCTTGAGAGAGCTGTGGGGAGATGTTGGAAGCCTCTCAGTCCCTAAAACGGTACAAGAGAGCTGCAGAGGGACAAGGGCATGGCACAAGGGGGAATGGCTTCAAACTGAGGGAAGGGAGGTTTAGATTAGAAGTAAGAAATCCTCTGTGTAAGGGTCACACTTTGCCCAATGGATGCTCCATTGCTGGAAGTGTTCAAGACCAGGTTGGACCAGAGCAACCTGGGATAGTGGACAGTGTCCATGTCAGGGGAGGTTGGAACTAGGTGATCTCTAAGACCTCTTCCACCCTAAACTATTCTATGATTCTGTGATTAATTTTTAAAGTACAGAGATAACTAATAAATATAATTTGAAAGTATAACATATGGTACAGATTTTCTCTAAGGTGTCTCAAAAAGATGTAACAGTGACATGAAAGTAAAATGACTAAATGTTTTGGGACTCAAATCACCAGATGCTGCCTGCAGAAGTCAAGAAATATGAAAATTCAGAAGCAATACATGTATTTTCTCACTCTGATACAAGATCTTATGCTTTTTTTGAACACTATATAAAAAATTGTGGTGCTGTTCACAGGGGTCCCGGAATGAGGGAAGAGACGAGAATCTTGCCTCTATGTTTCAGAAGGCTGATTTATTATTTTCTGATATATATTATATTAAAAGAAAATTATATTTTAAAACTATACTAAAAGAAAAGAGAAAGGAGACATCAAAAGGCTAGAAAAGAAAGGAAAGTAATGGAATAATAATAATAAATAATAAAATCTTGTGACTGACCACAGCCTCGACACAACTGGCTGTCATAGGTCATCAAGTAAAAACAATTCACATGCTGGGTAAACAATTCTCCAAATCACATTCCAAAGCAGCAAAACATGGAGGAGCTGAAGCTTCTCAGCTTCTCAGGAGAAAAAGATCCTGGCAAAAGGATTTTTCATAAAATATGGCCGTGACAAAAAATAACACAATATATTAGGTGACACTTGGTTCTATGGAGGAAGAAGCTATGTACAAAAATTGGTGTGTGCCTATCACTGCTTACACACAGTGGCTAGAGGGCACCAGGATCTTCTTGCCCTCTCAGAAGGCTTGCCACAGTGGCTGTTGAATACCTGTCCTCCCTGGATTACCCAGAACTTTTGAATATCACTAGGAAAAAGAGCCAAGAGCAAAAAGAGCAGTGCTAATTCACCCCATCCTCCTACAACTGGGGTGACTGGCTCAGCTTGACCTGCAGCCACACAATGGCTGGGATGGAGGCTCAGGCATTTTCCCAGATTGAAAACACAAATTCCAATTGAAATGAGGAGAGATCCTCACAGAACTGGCAGTGTGCACCTTTCTGCCCTGGTATATCAGTCTTCCATTTTCCTATAGAAGTAATAAACATATCCATCTACCCTAGTACACACTCATGTGTGTTATCAATTACCATCTGAATGAAGCCAGGAAAAGCCACATGAATATACAGTCATTATTCTCTGAGAAAAATACTAATTAATATGATTTTATGAATAGGGTATTGATTCAAGAATCTATTCTTTTTGACCTTGCAGTGGCTTGTCTTCTATCTGTAAATGATTTCCTTCCTCTCAACCTCAGCTTTCTCTATGAAATAAAACAATTATTTTCCTTCTTTTTGCAAAAAATTCCAAAATCTATACATGAAAAATGGTTTCTAAAACCCAAGTCTTCATTTCAATGAACTTAAATTATAATTAATGTTTTTTGTAAAATATTTCAGAGGATATTTTAAATTGTGAATTAATGTAAATGCTTAATTATTTATTTAAGCCAATATCAGTTCTCAAAAGGATTTCTTTTTTCTTTCCATAATAAAGATTTCTTGCCTGTATCTGTCAGGTGCACAAAATAAGTTCTACCATTTTGATTTTCAGGATAATGAAACTAGAGGATCATTAACTAACTGAAACATTTTTGGGGATTGAAAACCCTGGAGTTTTTTTCTTTGTAACAGCAGGCTAAATAGAGCCATGGTCTCAACTGGGAGCTTCTTCCAGTTCATTAAATAGTAATTAATTACACACATAACAGTTAATTTAATATTCTCTATGGTTGTCACAGAAAGAATATAGTTTTGATTATATATTTTGTCCACTCTTGAGGTAGATACCACTGTTCTTTTCTATGAAATTTTAGCATGAGTATAATGATGCTATGTTGGGAAGAAAATGTATTTTTAATCCCCTTGAATTAAAATTCAATATTTCTTGACCAATATAATCCAACAGGATTAAAAACAAACAAACAAACAAACAAACAAACAAAAAACTAACACAGAGCTAAGGCAATGGAATATGAAACCAGGAATGTCCTGAGACAAATTACATGGTTTGAGCTTATCACAAAATTTATACCACAGAGTTATGAAAAAGCCCAAATTGTTGTTGTTTATATGTAAAAGTTTGTTTATATGTAAAACTTTGAATATATGGGTACTTTCATTCCTTTAGGAACCCAGAAACAAAAAACTACAAAAACTACAAAATTGTTACATTTTCTGTCTTAAGTTAGACAAGGTAAGAGATAACTGAACTTTAAGTATACCTTGGAACTGTCTGAAGAACTCAAAAAAGGAGATGTATTTTTACATCAATCAGGCAGAGATGGAAAATTAAAATCATTCATGACATAGCTACATGTATTTTGACTTATGTGGAATGAATGCTATGCTGCTCAAAAATTTAACAAATTTTGCAAGACAATGAAATGCTGATTCATAAATCCTCATTCTGAATCTCACCAGGTGAGATTATGGCAGATCATGGTTGATTGTTCATCTGCTGTTTGCAACTGATGGGCTGGATAATCAAGAGCCAGTTTATGATTCATAAAAAGTAAACATATTTTTAGTAGTATAATTTTCATCTACTCCTTCACTCCTCCAGAAATGGGACAGATGCTCATTATTTGGTATTGTCTGTTATTTCTCCACTTTTGAAGAAGATGGTCATCTGAGGGAAAAAAATTCTTAAATTAGCACTTCTATACCACTAATAACAGATTCTTACATGCTGTATATCAAATTTATTCTATCAATTTAGTAATGTGCACAATGAGAATAATTTACAAACAGTAAACTAAACTCTTGTAGGTATGATCTGTATGTGGTGACTACAGGAGATGGTTCACAGGAAGTTAGTTGAATTCATGGTGTGGTGGTTTGACAGGAAATGTGTTTTTCGGGATGCTATGGTTGGGCCAATGGATGTTCAGATTTTAATATTGGCATCTAATATGGCCATTAGGACATGGATCCGCCTCTGAGAACACGGGGTTAAAAGCAGAGCTCTCCCCTGGGAGGCTCTCTTGGGTTCCGGTGAGGAAAGAGTTTGGATCTCTCCCCTGTCCAGCTGCTGCTGCTGGGCGGGGGAGGGGAACCATGCGGCTGGGTGAGGTAGGCCGAGGCTTGGACCGAGAGGGGAGGTGAAGAGGCCCCCGAGAATGGAAGGGTGGGAGAAGTACCCGGAGGCACCGGGCAGCCCCCCCCCCCCCCCCCCCCCCCCCCAATAGAGAGATAGAGTACAGCCTGTGCTTGGGACTGTGTTACCTTGAACCTTGCTATCATGTGCTGGCAGCACGGCTGAGAAGGAGAAGTGGAGGCGGGGGGAAGATGCAGCGAGAAGGTGTCCAGCCGCTGTGGGAGTTCCTGAGAAGGCAGAGCCCGAGTTTTTAACCCTTTTCGGACAATGAAAACTTTACAGAACATTGACCTTTCCTAGAAGAGAGATAGAGTGGAAGATGAGGAAGGAAATGGGCAAGTGTGAGAGAGGTCTGGGCGAGTGAGAAGTAGTGGAAGAGTAGAGAAGAATCCTAGTGGGAAGAGATGATGGAGTGGCTTTTGCTGGACTCTTTTTGTATAGCCATGGACAGAACCATGTTCCTTGTGATACAGAGACTGCATCTAGGGGGAGGCAATGCCTCAGAACCAAGAGGGTTCAGTGTTGGTGCCCCTCGGCCCCAGGGGGTGAAAAAATATGGGGGGGACAGGTGTCCCAAAGGTGAGACTGTGCTCTTTTTGAAACAGGACAGAGCATCCTTAAAAAGACAACCCTAGAAGCAGCTCTGGTCCGTGTTCAGTGGTGAGAGCACTGGACATGAAAGGAAGAGGTCACGACGGCAGATGTACACCGGGCGGTGCCACGAGTGACACAGAAACACACGAGCTGTGTTTTCAGGGGAAGCCCATGGTACGAGAAGGACTCCTCTTCTCTTGGTGAACTGAGGATTGATTGTCTGAAGGGTGGTGCTGGACCAAGAGTTGGTGATTTGGGGAATAGATGTATTGTATTGGAAATTTGGTAGGGGAAAGAGGAAATGTATTTGTAAGGTTTTCATTTTTCCTGTGTGTGTTCCTCTTTACATATAGTTGTAGTGTAGTTAATAAAGTTTTGTTTTCTTTATTTCTAAGTGAGAGCCTGCTTTGCTTATTCCTGGTCACATCTCACAGCAGAAACCTCAGGGAGAGGGTATCCTCATGGGGGCACTGGTATTGTGCCAGTGTCAAACCATGACAACAGGAAGTGAAATCAATTCAGATACATTTTAAAAGTAACAGTCTAAGACAACAATAATTTGAACAGATGTGCTTGAAACAATCCTTCAGAACAAAAATACCAGGCCAAGTGCTTCAATGATTGCCTTAAATGCTCTAAGGGCTGTCCTCCTAATGATAGCAGTTGAAAAAATTAAAGGAACAATATAAAAGCAAAATATACAGTGAAAATCCATTCAGGAACTTTCCATGGAATACAGAGGAACACTGCTGAACTGCTGTGATGATCTATTATTAATTACTCCAGCTTAGGATCCGGATCACCCTGAAACAATCCGATGTCAAAAGTGGAGAAATGCATCAGGGGTCTGCTGTTTGTATTTCTCTCCCAAATTGCATCAAATTCTCTCATTTCAATAGCAAACAAAAAAAACCAACAAAAAACCAAAAAAACCCCAACAAACTAAAATGTGTTTTGCTGAAGTATGAAGAAATAGAGTTTTGAACGTTCTTGAAGTTCTTTCATAAAGAAAGGAAAACACATTTTTCCTTCTCTTAGACGTGTTCCAACAGAGAAGCTGCTCACTCAAAATGCCATGTGCATGGTGCCCTCAGGTGCTTTTTGAGGAACAGCTGGGGGAGCTGGGGGTGCTCAGCCTGGAGAAGAGGAGACTCAGAGGTGACATTATCACTCCCTGAAAGGTGGCTGTGCTCAGCTGGGGCTGGGCTCTTTCTCAGGCAGCACTGACAGAACCAGAGGACACAGCCTAGAGCTGCATCAAGGGAAATACTGGTTGGATATTAGGAAAAAGCTTTTCTATGGAAAGGGTGATAAAATTCTGGAATGGCTGCCCAGGGAGGTGGTGCAGTCACCATCCCTGGGTGTGTTTAACAAAGCCTGGATGTTGCACTGGGTGCCAGGGTTTAGTTGAGGTGTTGGGGCTGGGTTGGACTCAATGATCTTGAAGGTCTCTTCCAACCCAGTGATTCTGTGATTGTGTGTGAACTTTAAAACAATGAGAAGGAATGCACAATTTTTTCTTACTGCATCCACATTCACAGCTTTGGATTGTGGAGAACACAAACACAGTACACAACAACATGTCTTAGAAAACACAGATCTGTGGGGAATGGTTGTACAGGCTATGCCCAGAGCAGTCACACGTGGCAGGAGGAGATGCTGTGCTGGGAGAGGCACAGAGGCACCACAGAAAGCAGAACCATGGCTTGCTCACAAGTAGAGACCTGGTGTGTTCATGGCATTATGTTATTTGGGGCATCTGCCAAGAGCATGAATAACCTTTAAGGCCAACACCATTGAAACATTTCTTGGAAAGGGTTACTGTGGTTTGCTGTAGCAAGCCAAGTTTAGACTGTGCTGCATTTGTGAGCACATGTGTTGTAGTAATCTTTCAGGGTAATGCATTGGCAGCAGTGGGAGACATTTTATTTTTACAATTGCTTGTGCAGTAGAAGCATACTCGTCTGCACTTAAATACACTTTATGGTTATTCACATTAGAGGCAAATTTTCAAAGAGCTGCTAAGGTTTTTGGCCAGGTGCACCAGTGCTTTTATTGAGAACTGCATGTGTTAAACTGAGCAATGTGCTTTGAGAAACAAATATATGCTTTTTTCCTCTGAACATTCAGGAATGTATGATTTTTTTTTTCCCCTAGATTGTTAACGCAGTTTGAAAGCTGTACTGGGAGAACTTGGATTCTCTGGTACAGCTGAGGAAAGATCAGTGCCACCTGAGGATCATCTTCAGCCAGGGAAAGGCTCCTGTGGTGGGGTGCAGAGGTCTTTGGCATCACTGAAGCAGTGCAAAAGCCAAAGGGTCCAGTTGTAATGGTCAAATGTATGTTTTAGACTAACATGATATCCTTTTCTCTTTTCTGTGTTCAAGTATGCTGTCTGCCTTAAAAAAAAAGGTCAGATTTTTGTTTCAGAGTATTTTCATTACAATTTGTATGCCTGAGAAAGAGGTCTAAGCTCATGTTAAAAATGTTCTTTTCCAAGCTGGACATCTCACCACCAAGAAACCAGGAGTATAAATTTCATGTGTGCTCTTTGGGGCTCCCGTTGGCTTCAGCCCTGCAGAAACCCTGTCAGCTCCAATATCCCTCATCCCACAAAGGCAGAGCCAGCCAGGGAAGCAGAAGGACCAGGGTAGGGACCACATCCTCTGCAAACCACATATGGCAAACCAGCAGACACCACAAGCTCAGAATCATCCCTGTGCTTGCCCAACATCCACAGATTTCCCTGATTATGAGCATGTTTTGTGCAAAAGGAATGTCAAATCTTGTGACTGTTCCTATAAAAGGGATTAGAAAATATTTTTTATTTATAACAATTATAAAATCAAGAGAAACATCATGAATGGTATTAATTCAGTCTATAATTTAATGCATACTCTGCAATTTGGAATTATAATTTGCCTTCTTAAGATGTAGAAATCTACTTTAGATGTCAAATAGAAGATGTTTGAAATACACCTTTATACTTTTTTGAAAACAAAAGTGCACATTATGCAAAACATTCAGACAACAGTTCTGTTTGCAGAAAAAGTGAGGTGCACATTCTGCATTCTCCAAGGTGCTAATTCAATGTGTTAATTACTGTTAGCATGGATAATGATGCTGCTCTAGGCAATTTTCACCCAGCATT
The DNA here is from genome assembly GCF_051311805.1 of Agelaius phoeniceus. Lineage (NCBI taxonomy): Eukaryota > Metazoa > Chordata > Aves > Passeriformes > Icteridae > Agelaius > Agelaius phoeniceus. The sequence continues at coordinate 7,740,297 of NC_135270.1, read as the reverse complement.
TGGAGGAAAAATTCAGTTTTAATCATAATCAACTAAAGAATTATGTAAAACTGATCTACAGCTACTGCATACTTCACTCAATACACATGATGGTGTTGGTTTTATAAATAGATTAGGATATGTGTAAGAGTCTACTAGGCTTAGGAAATTGTTTTTATTACCAAAACCTAATAGAGCAGCAGATGGTGAGCTGGTTCTAAAGAAGCTGCAGAATATTCAGTACCCTTTTTTCCAGCTTTGCTTTTTGATATGAATCAAGACTTTATCTTGGAAGAAGAGGGTGGAACAAAATCTATTTTCTCAACTAGTCTTTGGATTAAGGGAAGGACAGAATAAATAAATTATATTATCTTTCATCTCAGAAAATATGCCAACCTGAGGAGATTCTGAACACTCTCTAAAGGCAGAATAATTGTTTTTTCTTCTCCAAAAAGGAAGGGAAAAAACAAATGCTACTGGGGCAGTCATCTGCAAAGGCCACAGGTTCGATATTGAAAGAAAAAAGTAGTTGAACTTAGCAATCCATTAACCATTCCAAAGATTTTTTTTTTGTCTGTGGTGATTCCTGGATTAAATCCACATAATTTAGCCCAAAGCAAGGCAGAGAGATGAGGCAGTTCAACATTTTTGAAGTCTGCATTTGTAATACAATCACACAGTGCTAACATTTGCCTATTTTCACTCATCCATCATCAATATAACTGTTGATATAATAAGTTATATTAGATATATGTATAATATGTATTATATATATAACTATTGATATAATATGTACTATATATATTGTATGCATGTGTGTATATATATATATTATACTTTGCATGATATGGTATAACATATTATATATGCAAAGTAATCATACATATTCCTCTGAAAGATTAGGCAATTTGTTTCTATGCTCTTGCCAGGTTTCAAATTAACAATGATTAAGAACTAAAAGTAAGGTAAAAGGACATTTCAAGCTCATCATGAAGCTGAGGTAATGGATCTTGACAAACCTTCTGCTATTATCTGTTTAAGACTCTAAAACAAAAGGTACTACCTTCCTATAGCTTCAGAACACAAATTCTCTAATAAATTGTAAAGCAGGTTTGCAGCTGGACATCTAGATGATAGGGCTGAGCATGTCAATGGCTGGCAATTCCATACAGCTGGACTATTGGGAAAAAAATTAGTTGATATAATCATATTAAAAAAAACCAACAAGAATTGCTGTAAAGATATATTGCAGATTCCAAAAGGCCATAAATCTGTACTTAAGGAAAAAAAGACACCACCTTTCTCAAGCAGCAGAAGTTGGCTGGTGCTAGATGTGATCTGTGTAGTCTTGAGAAGGCAGCAGCATTACAAAAATAACCACCACAATCTGGGAAAAATCGCTCTTCCTCCTCTCAGAACAACATTTCTTTTCTGGATTCTTACAGCAGAAAATTGTCAGCTGCTGCAATCAGTACCCAGGCTTTATACATCTCTCTCCTTTCAATCCATCTCACAAGATGAACAATATAGTTCATTATATAGAATAATAAAACTGCACCATGTCACACATATTCCTGAGCAACATGAACTGCTACATTCTCACCAAACTTATTTCAGCAGGTCAAATTCATTTAGGAACCTTTATGGTTTATAGTCTCTGGTTGTAAAATGATGGTAAAACTCTTTCAGCTGAAATTTTGAAGAAGGCTAGAAAAGTGACTGATGGAGTTAATGCCTTAAAGGAATATTGAAAGTATTTAAAGCATTACATTAATTTGAGATAAATGTCAGAATCTGGTAACATAAGAGACTCACAGACACAGTCTTCACTACGTATTATTTCAAGGCAAACATTTTTGTGTCCATGAAATGCTTTTTTTTTTTTGTACTTTTCACATACAACCCTTTTGGATTTAACTGGAATGCTGTCTAATTCTAAAACAGATTTAGAATTAACAAATGATGAAATGCATGGCATTTCATCATTTGTTAATTCTAAATCTGTTTCTGTATTGTCTTCTCTCAGTCCCAATTGCTGATTCATACTGGCAGTGCTTACCCCAGCCAGTGGAAGTGTCCCATCCCTTTCCTGTGACATTTGCTCCCATGCCCCACTGTCATGGTTTGACATTGGTGCAATGGCAGTGCTTTCAGGAAAATATATTTTCTCTAATGTTTGCTGGGAGATGTGACTAGAAATAGAGCAAAGCAGGCTTTAGTTTAGGAATGTCACCCTGGTTTTTTAAGATTTTCTATGCCTTCTGATGTTGACACTCTTGTAGTGAACTTTCTCACACACTTTCTGTAAATAACTCATTGTTTTGCATTCCTTTATGGAGGAGGAGAAAGTTGATGGACTGTTGGTTTGTCCAGTGTCATTGGAGAGGTGGCACTGTCACCCTCCAATCCACTGTCACTTTTGGAAAACTCTAAATGTTGGAATCAGAGAGTAAACTTCCCTTTTTTCTTCACCTTGAGAGCAGCGGTGTGAGCTTGTGTTCTTTCGTGTCCTACAGCGACATAGGAATAAAGGAAAAACATTTATTAACCTACAACTCTATGTAAAAAGGAACACACACATAATTTAGGATGAAAATGTATCCATGACACGTAGAATGAAGGCGTATCCCTGTCCTCAGGAGCTACACTAAGTGCTAATATTCACATCTCAGCACTAATTAGTTTAACCACAAACTTCTAAAAAACTCACTTCTTTATTAACCTAGAACACCCACCTACACCCAGCACCAAAAGCTGCTGCACCTTCCTCTACCTTCATCCCCGGGACTGCATGCCAGAGGGCTCTGAGCTCTGTCTGGGTGCCTGCAGGAAGATATTATTGTTGGGACAGAGAGGGGAAGGTACCTTTCATTTGCAAAGGTATTGCTGAGTACTTCAAAACAAACAAGGGCTTTTGGAGTGGGCTGGCCAGGATGTTGAATATTGAAATTATCTGCCAAGATACAAAATTACCAGAATTTATCTGAGTGTGTGATGATTAGAAAAATATTTTCTTTTGCTTTTTTGTTACACAGAGAGATTTTTTGAGAGAGATACTTTTTGTGTGTCTCCAAGGGGATATGATGTGTAGAAAACCCCATCTCTTTGCTAAGATAATGTATTTTTTTCTCATGCTATTTCACAATAGCTAAAGTGGTTTGATTTAAACTTCTAAATACAGCCTGCACCCAAACAGTAACTCAAACAGCCCATAATTATGTCATACCTGCAATAACAAAGGAATTGGATGTAAATAAATAATATGGAGACTGTAAACACAGCTTCAGTCTGAATGGTCTTGTCATATTTCATACCCTCATTTTAATGCAATGCTAAGCAAAGCATGGAAATGTTTACCTTAGTCTGATCCTTAATTCCCTAAATTTATGTGGAATCATGCACAGATGCTCTGGAAAGCAGCGTGGAAAAGCCTGGCATTTTAATTGATCCCAGAGCCTCTTTCCTCAGAGCCCCTGCTGCTCCAAGGTCTGCTTCTTGCTCCAAAGCTTTGCCTGCTCATGGCAAGCAGCCAGGCGAGGTGCAGAAATCCAGGCAAGGAAGTAACCAATCAATACTTTAATTTCCCTATGTAAACAGCAGCAAATCAGGATGGGTTTTGAAATCTCATTAGTGGAAAGTGAGACTCACTGTGCACATTTTAACATATGTATTAACTGTCTGCAGTGGCTTGCAGACAGAAATGATAAGCCATTGTGTTTGTTTCACAAAGCTTTTTTCAAAAGACAACCTGAATATTTCATTTAATACTCTGAATGCTTTTTGGATGGTGTGGGGGGGGGGGGGAAATTTTACTCCTTTTTCACTACTATCCTATTAATTTTAATGTTTTCTGACAGTTAGTTAATTATTTTGTAAGTAATACACTTTTTTTGTGCTTGAAAGGCTAAATATTGGCAGTTAGGATGATATGTAGAATAAGGCCCAGATTTCAGGAAGATTTATTACAAAAGGAAGAATTTTATGTTTGTCCTTAAAGATTTTCAATTAGTGTTGTCATGGCACATGAGTAAAAGTGAGTGCCAATTTACCACTGTCATATTTGCAAGTCAGTGAGTTGTATGATCCCTCTGAACCTCCTGTATAACAGGTTGGTTTGTGACTCTTTCTAGGTTTTTAAGAGGTTGCTTTGCAGGTTTGCCCTTCTGTGCAATTATCAACAAGTGACTTTTCAGGATATTCCATTCTCCCTGCTGTGTCACCTTAGTAACTAGCATGGACATGAGAAGATCAATGGTAATTTGAAAACACTAACTCATTAATTAATAATAACTAACACTAACTCACTAATTTCAATAAAAACATACATTCTATGTGCCACTAATAAATGCCATTTCTGCCTCTCAGGTCCCTGCTGCCTTAATGTAGTTCAAAGCTGGATCCACGTAATGAAGATTCTTACAGATGCTGCATAAAAGCTCTGAATTTATCATAAGATAATGCAAGCATTTGTTTCAGTGATATATATGGAATTTGAAAACTGATGCATACCTCAAACTATTTACTCCATTAAAAAAAAAAATTATATATACATATACAGTAACTTTGCAGGGAAAAGGCTTTTAAACTTTTAATTGCAAAATATAAATTTGCTTCACTGGTTCTTAAAACACTGTTTTGGCACAGTGAAAGGATTAAACATGGATATTAAAGATTTCAAAGATCAATTAATTTTTTCAATAGTCTTGAAAAGAGAGAGAAATCCTGGACATACTCAGGCACATACAAGCTTTGCCACTGAGTTAAAGTCAATACTTTCAATAAACTTCTCATGGTAGGAAAAAGAAATAATATCATTAAGCATTACCTATAGGCAAGAAAATGCTTTTGTTTACATTATTTAGCTCTGATTCACCCTACAAAGATACTAATCTGATGATGAGGGTCAATGAACCTTTATTTATCAGGCATAATATAAAAACAGTTCTATTTTCCTGTCCTGCTGCCTTAGCCATTGCCGGGAGAGAATAGGGAACAAGCAGGAAAGGCCCTGAAGGGATCCTTCATTCTCAACAGGCCGTGGTGTCCCTGACTTCTTTGTTCCAGGCTCCATTCAAAATGACAACCTAAAGATAAAATGTAGCAATTTTTGCTTGTAGATGAAAATCCAATAGGGAAAAATAGACTTCCTTGTCTTTTGTTTAGGAGACCTATGACTTCTTGAGTCTTCAATCACTATCAACTCCAACTAATTTTCAATTCATTAGTCAGATGAAAACAGTATCTCAAGGACATCAGAAAAAATATTTGTTCTTTTTCAAATGGATTTGCAGAACAATAGAGGCTGTTTTTTTAAAATAAAATATAAACTTTTAGGTTAAAAATTCTTTTGAATAAAAGAAGTTTCCACTCTAGCATTTTTTGCTTGGAAGTACTTCTTTAAAATGAAAGAAAGAGGACATAAAAATATCTTTTAGTCAGAGATCATACAGATGTCACAGTTCAAGCATTTCTCTTATTATCTGTCAAATAGCACAAAAATCTCTGATATCTTTCATCAGTTCTAAAACTTGCAGTCAAAAAACTGTTAAGGATCCTAAGACAAACATTTCATTTTAAAAGATTGGGGGTTTTTGCAAATTCATTGCATTAGTTTGGGGTGCTGTAATGAGGGGCAAAACCAAAAATAATTTGCTTAAAAATTAAAACTTCGGCAGCAGTTTGAGGACCTGCATTTTAGAGCTGTTCTCTTTCCTATTAATATTAAATATTAAATATTTCTTCTCTCTCACAACTTTTCACACCAGTTTCCCAAAATGGATTTTCCACCTGTCTGCCTTTTTGTCCCTACTCAAACATCAAATTTCCTCCTATTTCATTGTGTGCAGCTAGAGAAGTGAAATAATTGCAGATGTTCCCCTTTTTTTTTCATTGTGGCAAAGAGGAGGACTCTTTTCATGCTGACAACATACTCACAAAAAGCTGCACTTTACTTGTTTTAGCAGACATTTGCTTTTTAAAACTCTCAGAGGGCCTGACCATATGTTCAGCTCACATTTATACAGCCTGATTAATTTAACCCATTACTGTCTTATAACTGGCTTGAGAATGTACAATTCATAAGTATACCAGGCCTGTAAAAGTAATTCTATAAAACACAAGTAAATTTGCAGTGTTAGAACACTCAGTCTAGGTTATTCAGTTTAAAATACATTTCTATTATAGGAATCACAGAAACAAAGAAGAAATCCATTTAAATAACTTTGCAAGCACTGGAGGTCCTTTGTAGCTTTGATATGGTGATTGTAGGAAATGGACTCTCACAGTATTTTTATTGATCATTTGGTAAATTATGCTTTTCTTCCAAAGATACATTTGATGAATATTTGAAGATGTTCAAAATAGTAGCATTTCCTGTGTCACTACCATATCATTTACAGCAAACAAAGGTGGGGATTCCTCCCCAGCACTATTAACAGCATTTCTTCACAGTAGGGGAAATGATGACACTAAAGTTGTCCTCATTCTTACAGTTTTGAGATGAGGTAAGAACTTTGCCAACAAATGATTCAGAAATACCTAGTGACCCCAGAATCTCTCTTTTCTATGTGTCAAACCTTTTGAGCTCAATTTAATCCATGGAGATATGTAAGTACCTGGGCTGGGGAAGGATCTCAGCTCCAAAGCAGACTGAATTAAACACTGCAATTACTACATGGCTGCCATTATCCCAAAGCAGGTCTTTCCACTTGTGAGGTTATGTTGAGGAAGGCAGACTAAATACTATGTGGGACCAGTTCTATCACACCAAGGCTGAGATTGCCCAAAATATATAGTCCTGGCCTTTGTTTCTTTCTATATCCTACATGGAAAGAGAATAAGCTGACGCCAAACGCTTTAAAAATCCTTTCTGTTAGTTTACTTATTCATGAGAATATGACTTTGTCATGTGAAACTGAAAACAGTGATTACTTTTTACTAGTTTAAGTAAGACCTGCAAATAGTGCAGGCTTCACAAGATGCAGGGAAGGAACCATCCTTTTCCCTGAAAGGATCACAGAAGAGAGGACAAGCAGGTGAAAGAGAGAAAGTAGCATCTCTGACAAGTTCCTCAGATGGTATGAGACTTGACTTAAACAATCCCAGTCCTGATAAAAAGCATATTGAAGCCAGTTGAAAATCTTGCTTTGAGGATTAAACTCAGATATAGAGGAATAGGATGAAATAATTTATTTTTACAAATCTTTTAAATTAAAATACACTTCCCATAACTTTCCTCAGCTGAAAAGGACAGTTGGAATATGCTGGTGTCCCTTATTTTGGACAATGGCTTTGCAGGCTGTTTTGTTAGATATTTCTTCTATAAGCAAATGAGACAATATTAACTGAAAAATATTTTTAAACTCCTCAATATCTCTCATAAGTGAAAAGCAGCAAATCTATTTCATAGGAATATCTTCTTGCAGAACTTCATCTAAAACTCTCATTTTCAGGGCTAAGGTTTTGTTTTCTCACTTATGCCAGCAACTAGGTAACAAATCTTAGGTACATGCTCAGGTTACATTTCTCTGTTTCTCACACATTTTTTATTCACCGATTTAATCCTCAGAGCAGTTATGCCAGCAGGAAAACATGCTATCTTTCCAACTTATTTTCTCAGTGACTGTAGATAGGCATGACAGCGATCTGGTCCCAGCCACTCACATATCAAAGTCAAAATCGTTCAATTTACAAGACTCTTTAGGTTTTGTTTTTTTTTTTCCTAGCCACAGGAGAAATTAGATGAGACATGTCATTTAAATAGCATTCACACCACCTAGTTTTGGAGAATTGATTCATTCTACTCCTATATATGAATATATACACTGAATTTGGAAATGAATCAACTCAGAAGTTCTCATTTCCTCACTGCTAGTATACAGGGTGATGCAAGATGTGCTTCCAAGCTATGACAGGTGCATACAGCTTCCAAAGATTTGGTAGCAGGAGTATTAATTACACCAGATTTTTCCTGGGGCCAGCAACCTCCTGGAGCACTTTGCTCTCAGCCATAGACTGGAATCATTACACATTAGGTGTCCAGCAGAAGGCAAAGCATGGGAAGACACAGTGAAAGAAAATTATTCCCCCCACACATTTCTGTAAGAATCTCTTAATATGTGAAAATTATGGAATATACACACTGCCTCTTATTTGGTCAAGACAGCTAAGAGGAACAGTGATTTTTTCAGAATTCCTTCAGAATCCAAAAGTTTTTCAACTGTTTTCATTATCACTTGTAATCTAAAGGAAAAACTTCTACCCTTGCTGATCATTCAGGTCACTGGGATAATTCTGAAATCCCATAACAGGGTGCAGCATGGCACTTCACAGTAAGAGCAACGACCATCTTTTACTGAGCTGTGTACTTTAGTATCCCACAGTACTTAAACCTTACTGGATAGCCCAAATGCAGTACAAGTGATTCCATTCTGCTCCACATCTTGCAGATCTTGGTTGAAATTCAGGTCTTCAAGTGCATGCATAAAAAATTGCGTGCAAATCTTGCTAGATGCAACTTCAAATATTGCTCAGAGAATGGAAATTTTATGCCCCAATTCTATCTCCTCCCACTGACTTCTGCAAAGCAGGATCAGGGAAAAAAATACAAATTATGTTTGATTAGTCAATCTCAATCTGAATTCGTACTCTTATTACTACTAATCTCTAGTTTACTTTGTGGCTTTCAAATCAGATTATTTTTGCCAAGCCTGTCAAAAATGCTTTTGGAATCACATTTCACTGTCATCCAAAAGGGTGGAGGTGACTCCCTTGCCTGGAGCAAAACCCTGATAAGTAAATTTGTTGATAAAACATTTCCATGAGATTAGACTACAAATGAGCATCAGGCTCTATGAATCTACCACTTAGAGTAAAAAAATAGGTTAAAGCTTCTACAAAAATCACTAATTTGGAAAACAAAAATACAGGAATGTTTCATGCCACAGTACCAGGAAAACTTTGCAGACTTTACAGGTGAATTTTGCCCACTGATAAAACAATGAAATGGGTACAAATGATAGGATGCTACTTTTAGAGTCAGTATTTTCTATAGGAATGAAGTTCAGGAAGTCTCTATTGATTTATCAGAGTTTTTTTTTTTCCTAGATAACACCTTATAGTATTTATAATCTACGTGCTGAGTATTTAAAATCATTGATGAAGAAGTTGGGGCAAACATGAAGCAGTTCCACGAAGTTGTCTCTAATCTCATCAACGAGACAAGTCTTAAACAGAGGAGCCTCAAATCCAATTGCAACATACAAAGGCTACTCCAAAGAGTTCATAACCACCACATATTTCCAACTCTTCTAAAGTAAAAGCAGAGGAACCATTAGTTTATAATAACTTAGAAAAAAAAACTATTAGAAGAATATGTGTCTTTAATTTTTCCATTTGGAAACCTAGTTTACAGCACGGATTAGTATTTGCAGAAGTAGGATTCACCCTAACCAGGTAGTGTTTTTGTTCTAAGATTGATAAAATAGAATGAGAAAATGTGGACTTCGACATCAGTTTTGGTGGTGGTGGTGGTGGCAGTAGTGTTTTAATTGGTTCATTTGTTTTTCCAATTTCTAGAGAGAATTTTGCATTCATTTGAAGTAGATACTGTGTGGTATTTTCGGGGTCCTCCGTCGTGGGGAGGAAAGATGAATCTGACTCCATGCTCTCAGAAGGCTAATTTATTATTTTATGATATTATATTATATTATAGAATGCTATACTAAAATTATACTAAAGAATAGAGAAAGGATACCTACAGAAGGCTTTACAAGATAATAAGGAAAACTCGTGACTGCTTCCAGAGTCCCGACATAGCCTGACTGTGATTGGTCATTAAGTTAAAATAATTCACAGGTTGGATAAACAATCTCAAACCACATTCCAAAGCAGCAAAACACAGGAGAAGCAAATGAGATAAGAATTTTTTTCCTTTTTCTCTGAGGCTTCTCAGCTTCTCAGGACAGAAATCCTGGGCAAAGAGGATTTTTCAGAAATATGATGGTGACAATACTGGGTAACTTGGCAATTGATCCCTATGGACACCTAAAATGAGCACCACTGTAACTAACAGTGTGAGTGGAAGGACTGAGCACTGGAACAATTGGCTGGAGTGGTCATGGAGTCTCCCACCTTGGAGGTATTCAAATGACATCTGGACAAAGTCCTGGACAGATTGCTCTGGATGACCCCACCTGAGAAGTAGAAGTGGACCATATTGTTAGCATTCAGGAACACATAATCACAGAATGATTATATGCAGGTACTTTTATTGGAAAGCTCTGGGTTTCAGGGGTACTGACCCAAATCTGACTCTGCCACGGTTTTGAGCCGAACATATTGTATATTTTATCGTTATATAATTTACATATTAATTAATAAACTTACATTGTTCTATTTTATATACTGTCTTCATTCAAGCATGGATTTCTTGTGATCCCCCTCAAACCTCTAACATAATTTCTCATAATTCTTCTTATGATTAAACAATAATTACATCTAATTATTAAATGTCGGAACCCAGGAAATTCCTCTGGCTGCCCTGGGGGACTCGAGACCCTGCCCAGGGGGCTCAGAGACCTTGACACAGAGCCCAAGACCCCTGTGCCTTTGATTTAGCCCTTGGACCAAATCACCACCTTTATATGAAGAATTACAAGTCAAGAGAGTTTAAGTAGAATAATAGTTGGTTTGTCACGGGGTGAAAAAATAGAGTTTTGAGGATTTAGAATGGGGGCTCAGGGTCCCAAGATGAAGGAATTTGGACATGCCCTGTCCCTTTTTTTTCTTCTTCCTAGCCTCCATCTTCTGGGTGATGCTGGCACTTTTGGATTGGTTTAAGGTAGAAGCTCACTGTCTAACACAAGTTATAGGTATTGGGAAGTTATGGTAAATATTATAAATGTAGTTTTTAGTATAAAAAGACAACACCGCCTCTGAGGGTGGTCAGTGTGCCTCTGTCTGACCTGCTGGACAGACCTCAGCAGGCCAGAGAAAGAATTTTATGGATAAGAAACAATAAACAACCTTGAAACCAAGAAATTAAGAGTTCTGACTTCTTCTTCGACAGCCGGGCTGGGAAAAGAGACTTTCTAACCCATCTCAGGGTCACTGTGACCAGCAGAGATTCTGAGAATTAAGTAATCATCACATCTAACAATCATAACATTTATCATATACTGATTACACAGCTGCAGTCTCACACGATCTAGCAAACACAAGGCCTAACATTTCCCAGGGCCTACCCTTAACATTTTCCCAGGGCCTACGAAGCCTAACTAACTTTCTTTCTAATTCCCCGAATTTTTTATGAGTTTAAAATCTTTTACTATCAATATGGACTCCAGAGGTCTCTTACCAACTTAAATTTTCTGTGGTTCTGTGAGTCAAGTTGATAGAATGTGAGCAAATGCCAGTAGAATGCTGCCTCACTCTGTGCTGTGGTACCATTGCAGCTGGACACTGGCGACAGCTACAGTGCTGTTGCCTCCAAATAAGAATAATGTTGTAAAAATTAATTCCTTCTCAAGCAGCATCAATAAAGCAATGTTCCCAGAACAGAGCATGTTTGGTTCTTCACATTGAAAAGGTATTCTGCTTCACCCTCACCATGAGCTCCTTTCCAGCTAGTGGCAGGACTTTGCTGGAAGCTCTGAATATTCTGCTCATACTGCTTTATGTATGAGCAGAGCTTGCAAACAAAAGACTGTGTAAAACAAGTTAGATTTTTTTTAAATTAAGATGAAATTTGAATTTCTGATGCTGCTACATACTTTATGGAATCAAGACTCTTGGTATAGGCTTAGTATGTTTATATTTTAATCTTTTCTCTTTGCCATTTCTTCTGATAGTCAGCAATGAGATATTGTGATTCTTGTTGAAGAAAAATTCATTCTTTTAGATTATTAAAAATTTGATCTGAAATACAAGTGTGAAATAGAATGAAAATATTATTGCTATTACAATATAATCACATTTAATAATCATGGAGCCATGGTTGCAATCTCAACATTTCCCATTTCCTAGAAAAAACTTCAGATATTATTACAAGCAAAATTTAAATGTTCCATACTTCCATAACTGCATCATTTCTCTTTCTATGTCTCCCCTAACACCTCTTCATCTTCTGCAAGTGAGTCAACATATAAAGTTAAATTCTGATCATAAGGTCACATTCAAGTTTTATTCTGCAAAAAATAAACAACAACAGGCTCTGCTAACTCAGAGTGATTTGGTGCCCATGTTAATGCAGACTTTTGGATGAATACAAATTGTCACAAAATGTCCTCAAAAGACCAGTGTTCATGAGGTTGTCAAACCATGGCATCATTAACATTGTGTAGCATTGTGTAGTGTCCAATAATTCTGTTCTCCCCATGGACAACAAATGTGCAGAAATAATTACTTGGCAATCACATGCACTTCATCACTTCCAAATTAGATTTTAGTGATCCACTGCTTTATTTCCAGAGTAATCTAATTACTACAATGGAGTTGCCTTCACCTTTTTTTTTTTCTTCTTTCATTTGATATTTATTGCCACTGATGCAGTGTGAGTTAAACACAGCCAGGAAAAATATGATTTGGGGAGAAGCAGTTGGATAATTTGCTTTAAAACATAAATGAAAAGGATCCTTTAAATCTCTATTCCAATGTAAACACATGCAGTAAATCAGTGGTATAAAAAAAAAAAGAACCAAAAAGTGTATCGTTCTGATCACATAGAAATATTACTTTCATTTTTAACAGTACTATTAAAATGTAATTCTGAAAAAAATTTACTTTAGTCACCTTGGAAAACTATGTGTCTAGAGAAAGGCAATGAAACTGGTAAAAGTTCTGAAGCACAAGTCTGATGAGGAGCAGCTAAGGGAGCTGGGGTGCTCTGCCTGGAGAAAAGGAGGCTTGGAGGGACCCTCTGTCCCCACAAACCCCTGAAAGGAGATTGTAGCAAGGTGGCCTCTTTTCCTGGGCAGAAAACAACAGGACAGGAAGAAATGGCCTCAAGTTGCACCAGAAGAGGCTTAGATTGAATATTAGGAAGAAGTTTTTCACCCTAAGACTGGTCAAACATTGAATCAGGTTGCCCAGGGCAGTGGCGGAATCCCTGGAGCTATTTAAAAGATTGGCCTTAAGGACATGGCTTAGCAGAGGGCTTGGCAGTTCTCAGTTAAATGTTGGACTTGATGATCTTTACGTTCTTTTCCCACTTAAACAATTCTCTGATTTGCTTCCATGGTATCACCAGAACAGTCAAAACTGTTTTTTTCCTTCTAATAGGTAATTGGCATGTGAGAATTTGAGCTGTTTCTGAGCTCTGGATGTTCTGGATGAGGCATTGGCCACATTCACCAGGTTGTGACTTGTGACTGTTCATTGCAGTATTTCACCAAGTGCTTAAATTTAAGAACACAAGAAGACCCTGGCTATTGAATGATACCTAAGGAAATACTTACACAAAAACTATAGTTAAGATATTAGCTAAAGCAGATGTATTTGACTATATTTTTTATGCTCAGATGTTTTGGCATATTTTGTATTTGACTATATTTTTTATGCTTGGATGTTTTGGTATATGTTGTTCTTTATTTTCTGGACCGATTCTTGGTTGAATCAAACCTATTGAAATTAATACCAAGTCTTGCAGATCCTCATGATTTGTACAACAAGCTAGTGATTATTATTTTATTTTTTGTTCCTCTTTTTATGGGCTTTAAGAAAGATATTTATTAATATAATATTTATATTAATAAATATATTTAATTTATATAATAGCAAGGCTTGGTATTCTAATATCCAATAGGATCATCTATTGGATGTGTGTGCAACCATCACCTATTATATTGGACCTTTATGTATTTAGGTAACTTGATTTTACTAAAATCTCAGTAGGCTTTTTATAGATAAATTAGGTCCTGTAGTGCTAAAATGAACATGTTTAGCACAGGATTGATCAGCATTTACAGAATTGGGACTTTTTTTTCAGGAAAAAGCATATCTTACTGATATATTTGCAATTAGAAAGGTAGCTTTATGTTTAAAACACATAATGGTGATGTGTTGTCCAGAAGAAGAATTGTCTATTGCTTGGACCTGTGATATTAATGTACTGAAATACTATTGCTTACTTGTTTGTGAATGTACATTTAAAAGTACCAAGGTGAAATTAAATTCCAGAAATCAGTATTCTTGGCAGACTAATAAGCTTGGGTCTTTATTTCCACAATAATCAAAGCCAAATGTTTTAAATTATACATACTGGTTATTTGATATGACAGCAGAACCCATGCATCTCTTTTTTGCCACTCTAGAGGCCATTCTAGTCCAGAATAGTTAATATATATATTCTTCAGAGACTCAGTATCACTGAAGTTTCACAATTCAGACTGGAAGAACAACCACTTTCCATATCATTATCACACTTTTTTTTTTTTTTGATTCTCAATCTACTCTTGTGCATCTTCTACTCGACAAAGCATTCTCTGAGATCCTTTGACTTAGGTTACTTACTAAAAAAGACACCCCCAGGGGCTCAGCTTACCCCAGTTCTTGTGTGTCAGGAAGTGACAGAATGGAGATTACAATGCTGCAGCCATCAAGGCAAACCTGGGAATAGAGCACAGATCCTGATGGGATGAGGGTCTGGAGAACCTTTCTGAACAGTACAGAAAAGCTACAACTCCTTTTGAATGGTTAGTATACTCCCCACACCTAAAGATATTTCTTCCCCCAACACAGCAAATAAAATCCTGGCTTTATCATGTAAGCTTTTCTATTCCTAAAAGCAGAAACAAAATTTCATTCTGTTACATGTTCTCTTGTTTTTGAGCACAGCTGAATCAGCATTTGCATTCAAGTTTAGGTTGCAGTGATAGCACTGCAACACAGAGAAGCAAGCAAGGAAGTCTGTATCTGAAATCTGCCAATCCCAACCTTCATGTCTTTTTCATGAGAACCTCTCATTTTTGGCAGCAAGTCAGGATCAGATTTTCATCTCTCAACTCAAACGTTGATACAATCACATTAATTGCAATTCTAACGAGAAAAAACAGAATTCTGTGTCTAATCATAATTTGTGTTTTCCACCTCACACTTGCTCAATAAAATCGATTACCACAAAGTCAAGTGCTCAAAATGTCTATTGGCAGAATTAGCAAATTCATTTGGCTTTTGTGGGAAGAACTGTGAAATAAATGGGGTTTAACTATTGCAAGCCTAAATTATTCTCTTTGATATGATACACCTAGAAGCAGATATTTTCTCATTAGACATGTATATTAAAAATGGGACAATGCAGACATTTTAGAAGAGAGTTGTACAACATAAGGGAACACTATTTTAAGGAGAGTGAATTAATGCAATCAGTCCATTACAACCAAATATTTTGGTGCTCTCTAGTGGCAGAACATTGAGATGTACAATAGATTTGCTATTTATTTGTTATTTAAAATCCTGGAAAAGACAGAATAATTTTATTTTTTCTGAATATGCAGGTAAGTAAAGCGTCTTATACTGTATTTGCTTAGTGTTCTCACATGTGGGGAAGTGAAGCATTCCCAAGTGTCACTAAAAGACAAACAAGCCTTGACTAGTGATCTTTTGTAGTCAACAGACTTCAGATTTAAGGCTTCATCCCAACACAGGCAAGGAACCACTTACATCTAAATCACACTGATTTATACTCCAGAACTGCCTCCCCTTGGAGTTTTTGGACTTTCACTCTCAAGGTTTTGTAACTGATGGCTACCAGTACACAGCTGATGCATCAGGCATATACAGATGTGCACAACTGGATGCACACTTCCATTCAACCATACACAAATAAATGGATATAAAAATATTATACCAGCCAAAGAACTGTAAGATAGGAAGGGAAAAGAAAGCATGAGTGCATGCTGACCAACAGTTGCCCAAGCATTCATAAATTAAACCACAGAAAATCTCATGAACAGAAAGAGAAGGCAAAAACATAGTTATTCTATCTCTGCTCAAAACCATAAGCTATTATGATATCCTGAAGCTTTAAAATTCAAAAGTAGGGACAAAACTGCACTAAAATACTGTATGTGCAAGACTTCCATTGTTAACAGAATAAAATGGTTTTTACTAAAAAGTCACTTACTTATCTTTAATTGCTGAATGTGGAGCCACTAGGAAGAACTTTCAAATACTCTGAGAAGATGGAGAGAAGATGTTCTACCTCTACAAGGAAAAAGGAACAGAATTTCTTGGCTAACAGGGCCTCACGTGGATTGCACTAGACCCCTACTTCATACACACAGACACTGAGGTGCAGGAAATGAAGTGACTTGACCAAATTCATTTCACTGCCTAATGGCAAAGTTGGATTAGATCTGAATTCTCCTGAATTCCTCTCATTCCTTCTCATTGAAGGCACACACCTAATCCTGAGAACATTTGGAAAGGTGCTTCTTTATGCGGAAAGTATATTTACAGTAATCACTCCAGCCCAGGATATTTTACTAAAAGGTTCTGAGATGAACTCATGTTTAGAAACTCCTACATGACACAAGGTAGATGCTGGTGTTTGAGAATATTAGATGAATATATATTAATATATTTCCTCAGGAGAGTGGTTGCACTAGGACAAAATAAGCTGTGTTGTCCAACCTGAGACATTACATGGCTTGTCTCTTTTTCTTGAGTACATAGACTTGATGTTCTTGTTACTTGCTAACCTCTGAACTCTAGGGACTGTTCAGAGCATACTGGTTTCTCTCTGCTACTTATTTATGATAAGAAAAAAAAACTTTGACCTTCCAGATCTCTTTAAATATCCTAGCAATAAAGCCATTAAGTCAGGAAGACTAAACCACATGAAGTCTGTGAAAATTCTGAGAACTCACAGAAACTTAAAAACCTAGAGCTTACAATAAACCAGTCAGAATATAGGAAAAGAATTAAACAAAAGCTTCCTGCTTGAAGGACAGAATATATTTTAAGACTACTTGCATGCACAGAAGTCAAGCAATTGATTTTCCAAGAGTAAATACAAAGATTAGCTTTGAAAGATTATGTCTACTTTGTAGTATAAAACATGATCAGAACTTCTGTTGATGTATGTAGACCAGCTTTGAACCAGGTATTTATGTAGATAATAAGAATAACATAATTTGCTCCTGCCTGGTTCCTGAGGTCTGTATCCTGTAATGAAAGCCCAGGCACAGCATCTGCAGTGTTTTCAAGTAGCCAGATTACACTGTGGGCATCTATACAAGGTGCAGTCATAACTTTGGACTAAAACATAGACAGAGTTTCAGATAATTTCAGTTTTAAAATAACTTGCACCTCCCCAGCAAAGCTACTCCTTTCCTGGACTCCTGAAACTACTCTTTCAGGTACTCCAGAAGATCATGATTGCATCCACTGAAACCAAAGGAATTCTTCAAAAACAAGGCAGAGGAAAGAATAACTTGTTTAATTGCAGGTCAACCAAAGGAATTAAATTTCTTTGCCCATATAATTAAAGACACAAGTTTGCTATCATGGTGCTCCTTCACAGCATCATGATCTGATACTCCCATCAAAATACAAGTTTGGAAAGGGAATAATCTTCATCAGTTAAGTTGATTTTGCCAGTCAGATAAAAGTTGCACTCTTGGGTTATTTTTGAAAATGTTATGGAATTGCAGTTTTTTGCAATTGTTTGCCTGCCCCGAGTTCTCAGAATATCTGAAACGACAAAAAAGTTTCAAGAGCATTTTGAGAGGACTCTTAAATATTTTTTAAAAATTTTATCAGTAACTTAAAACCTTCTAAATATAAGGTTCTTCTGCTACTCATGTAATTTCTGACCATGAAACCTATCGTGTCTTTTGCTGTGGAAAGACAGCAAAAAGAAGCAGTGGCCATTTAGGACTTTCTCTTTGTCCTACAGCACCCTGTTGTTCCCCATCTTCCATGTGTTTTTTAACTGGGGAGCAGAACAAGCTGTTTGTTGAACTTCCTTCACATACCAATTCCAAAAAAACATTTCATGCCATCTGGACATTGCCTACAGGTTGGTAACTATCCAGAGGGGTGGGAGGAAGTCAAGGGCTGGTGCTCTACTGGTGCTTGTAGGACACAAACAACAAGTCCCTTATTCACAGAGAATGACTATATCAATTATACCTAAAATTTTCTGGTTTAGAACATGCATTTCCAAGCTGCATTGCAGGCTCTGAGAGCACTGTGAGAACCTGCCAGCTACAAGGACACAGGACTATTTCCTGCTCAGAAGGAATGTATAGCTTCACCCCAGGGTATTGAAAAGCAATTCATTCATAGAATGGATCAGGAAAGTTTAAAGAAGGAAGAAGCTTTGCATTTGTACATGAAAAAATGAGGAATGTTACATTTCTTATTCAACAGAGTATTTGTGTTCATGGTAATAGCTGTTTCAAAACATATTTAAGTACATTTGTCCCTCTTCTGAGATTCAATAGAATGAAGAAGATAAAGCAGTCAGCACAAGGTCTATTACTGTAATTATTTAACATAATTTCAACAGGACAAATGAGTGTTCTCTTGCTTCTGATGTTCAAGTGATATTTTTCATTGCTTGATGATTAAACAGCCCTGAAGAGAAATTGTAAACTGCATGAACAGTCCTTGGATATTTGACCTACCCAAGAAAATCAATGAATGCCTTGAGTTTCTCCTGTGTGGAAAACATCTCACCATCCAGAGATGACAGTGGACACAAGTGAAAGCTGACAAAAAGATTCTCTGTGCTTGACTTCTGCAAGGCTTCCAGGTGGGAAAAGGAAAATCTGAAGACCATTGATTCCAATTTTTTCTCTATTACGTGTTCATGTAAAAGGAAATAGAAGTCACTATATTCACTATACTGATGACAAATAAATACATAAACACATTTTTTTTTCCTCTGCTAAAGTAGAGGAATGTTTTCATTAAAATAGGCTTTGAGTATGAGGGTAAGGCCTAGTGACAGATTCAGATGCGTACATATTGATTAAATGTAAAAATACAACTCATAAAAAACAGATGACAACATTTAATGAGCAATCATATCCTTAAAGAAAAAGTGCCAGATGATTGCACTTGTCTTGGAATACTGAAACAGAATGAAGAAAAAACATCCTTTTGTTTCTCCCTTTTTTTTAAAGAACTGAAATAAGCTTTTAAGGACATGATCTCCACCCTGAACAAAACTTCACATTAAATAGCTGCATATTCTATGAATATTCACTCTATCACTTGGTATTTTATCACATGAGTTGGAACATGACTATTACATGATAATGATGGGAGAAGCTATTCTTCCATTTTTAGACATCATTTCAGTGGAGGTGTGACTAGCATGATCTCTGGTTTAATAACCATTGCTTCATTTTACACTTGGAAATCTTTCCGGTTGTATTATTTTCCATTTCATAATGCTGCACTACTGTCTTTTAAGTGGTTGCTTTTTCATTCCCAAAACATTCTGCTCTTGGTGTACTAAGTGACAAATTGATGACCTGGCTTGTTTGCTTCTGCAGGTAATAGAAAGCTACAAACTTTGTACAGCACTGTCAGGACCCAGGACATTCCTCTGGCTGCCCTGGAGGACTCGAGACCCTGGCAGGGGGCTCAGAGACCTTGGCATGGAGTCACAAACACCTGTGCCTTTGATTTTAGCCCATGGAAACAATTACCAACTTTGTGTGAGGAGTTACAAGCCACAAGGGTTTGAGTAGAATGATAGTGAATTTGTCATAGGGTGAAAAAGTAGAATTTTGGGGGTTTAGAATGGGGGTTCAAGAGGCAAGATGGAGGAATCTGGGTGTGTCCTGTCCTTCTCTTCCTTCTTCTTGTCCTCCATCTTCTGCTGTGATGGTGACACTTCTGGATTGGTTTAGAGTAGAGACAGACTGTCTAACATAGGTGATGGGTATTGGAAAATTATTGCAAATAAAGTACACGTGGTTCTTATTATAAAAAGCTAACACCAGCCCAAGGGCAGTCAGTGTGCCACAAACCAACCTGCTGGACAGATCTCAGCAGGTCAGAGAAATAATGGAAGGGATAAGAGAAATTAAACAACCTTGAAAAGCAGAGCCGAAGAATCTCGACTTCTTTGGTCTCGGGGCTGGGAAAAAAGAGACTTTCCAAAACCTCGGGGTCACCTTGACACCAGAGACCCCATCATAGCACAAACTAATTATGCTGGGCAGGGAAGGCAAGAGTGGCTGCTGACTCTCTGGAGAGAAGAGTGCCAGTGTTCCTGGGCAGCTTCATGACAAGGAGCCCCTCAGTCTGGGGAAGGTGACCCACACAGCAGCAGAAGGAAGGAGCCATTCCCTTCTGGCAGCACCAGGGAGGAAAACAATCAGACAAAATGAGCTTTCTTGAGCTCTTCTGCCTGCATTTATGTCCTAGGGTGACGTTATGATGCTTGTATCCCCATCTGTGTGTTCTGTTTATGCTGTATATCATGTTATGTGCCTTCAAGGCTGGCTCTGAAGAGCGAATGTTTTGTTTTGGTTTTGCTATCAGCCGCTCCCCCACGGCTGGTGGGACACAGAGACAGGGCAGTACATGGTGCTGCTTTTGCTTTTTGCTTGGCTTTTCACTTTGCTCTTGCTCCTGCTTTTCTCCTGCTTTGCTCCTGCTTTGCTCTTGCTTTTTGCTTTTGCTCATTAGTTAGTTTAGCTAAGCAGTCCCAATTTTCCCTGGACTGTTTTTCCTTTCCCTTTTTTGGACCTACTCAAACCTGCTCCGGACTGGGACCTGGCAAACACCGAGAGTTTGCACCTTGTGGCTGCAGCAGCTGCCCCAGCACAGGAGGGACTGATAAGAGAGCGACCACCCCCAGGAGAGACTTTCTGAATTTGTCATCTTTTTCAGAGCAGTGACAGAGTGGTGTCATCTGATATTGTTCATTTTGTGTGCTGGGGGGTGCTGTGCTTGTTAAATAAACAGGTTCTTTCCACTTCTCTCCAAGGAATCCTTCCCAACCAGTTGGAGGGAGGGGCTGTGTGGGTTTGCTTTCTGGAGGGGCCCCCTTTGGAGGCTTTTTCCCAAATTTGCCTTAAACCAGGACAATTTATTTTGTCATCTCCCAGAACAGGGAACAAAACTCTAAAAGAATATATAATAATTTCAAGTCAAATCTGAAGCATTTTTAGCTAAAGACAATAGAAACATATTAGATGAAAATTACATAAAGATAATTTAGGATCCAATACAATTAATTTAATTACAAAAAGACCCCTACCACTCTGGTTAGAGTTGTAGAATCTAGAAATATCTAAGTGAAAAGCAACAGCAACAAGAAGTACAAAACTTAAAAGGAATATTAAAGTGCAAAACCAAGCCTTCAGAAGTTTTGTGGCCACAGAATTACTGCTGCTTCTTTCTCTCCCCTCTCTCATTGCACCCATTTTTTGCAGGAACTCTTCTAAAATGTTCATCTTGGGGAATATGCCCAACAGGAACAGTTAACATTTTTTACAGTTCAAAGCACTTTAGATTATTTTTTTAATGGAAAATGTAAGACAAGTGTTAGTTATAAAGAACAATACAGGGACTGATTATGAACTAACACTCCCTGCATAAGATAGTAAAATTATCAATCTGATACAAAAAGCAGTGTATGTTATTCAGACTTCTATTGTTGAAAAAAGATTCCAAATATTTTCAATATAAGGGAGCATGAACTGGGACTAGAGTGAGAAAGAAAGGCTTATCCACATCCAAAATAAGCCTCACGGCCCAAACTTTTTGATTCAAGAACATTTATACTCAGCCAGCCCAGAACTTCAGATCCACACAGCCTTACCTTCTTAGGAATTCTGCTTTTAGATCTGGACTTTGACATTGGGAACCATTTCATGTTTATGAAAGGCTTTGGGAAGCACAGTGAGAGGTATTCATAGCAAAGTCCCACATGTCCATGTAAAATCTTCCTCATAGCTCTATTGGGATTTCACATCCTCAGCCAAGAAAACAATGACTTCATTTTGTTCCTTTCCCTGTTGAAGTAGAGATTCTGGTACCTTCAGCCATGTGGGCTGGTGTTTTCCTCCTCTAGTGCGTCTAACACACCCACGAAGCCCTGCTCAGCTTCAGCAGGGGAAACTGCAAGGAACATCCAGGGCAATCTGCATAAACCTTGTCCAGTAAGCATAAAGTCCTTCACCAGAACATTTTGTCCTGATGGATATCTAAGAATTAGAGATATAAAACCTATGGGGAATAATCTGAATACATTTATCTTCTCTCCCCTTTTGTTCTCCTCTCCTCTTTGCCCTTGTTCTTCTCCTCCTTTACAATTTCTCAACTTCTGTGCTAGTATTTGTACCTCAACTCTCTCTGATTCATGTTTGTTAGAAATTACATTCATTAACATATGTTGTGCTTATCATTGGCATTTTATGCAATAGATCCATTTGTTTATTTCTATGTTTATAGTTTGTTAAACTTCTCTACTTTGTTTTTCCACAATCCATTTTCACAGAACTTTACTGATCCTTTTGGCTCCTTTCCAATTATACAGCACACTTACCATTGCCAGTCTGAAAATATTTTCAACTACTTCATTCAAAACTTATTAGGCCTTTTCACCAACTGAAGTACTACTTGTTTGCTAACAACTTCTTTCACCTTCTGATTTTTTTCATTAAATTCTCCATTTTAACAAATATGCCTTGTGCAAAACTAATAGCTTCATCTTATAAATGACAATTAATTCATCATTAAGGATATCTGTTGAGACTTTTCTTATATTGAACAAAAACATGCTGAAATCTAAGTCAGGCAGTCACTGAAGTTACATTTATTTTCCATGACATGATGATGATCATGTTCCTAAAACAAGTTCCCAGGAATTTCATATTCAAAATCCAAACCTAATATCCTGCAATATTCTCTTAAGGTTTCTTGTGTTAGTGAATAGCTATTATGTCACTGAATTTTGTATGATAATCACAGAAAAAGAGAGCAGAATTTAGGTGTAACAAGATTATTTGACTTTGATAGAACAATATATATTCACAGTTTCTACTGCTACATTTGGCTCAGTAAAAGCATTTCTGTCCTAAGCTATGAATAAGGGCTCATTAAGCAAACTAAAGAAACTAAAGGCAATGTGCATTATAAATATGATATTTTAAGTTATACGCACCTGACGTCTTGTGCGATAGATGTGGCTTGGACTTGTTCAGAAAAAATAATGTGAACAGAATTCAAGATGTCACCAAATTTCCTTTTGAAACCTATACAGACCTGTATTGTGACTCTTCTAAAAATTAAGTATCTAAAAGCAACGCCTTAATCACAGGCAAAAGTACAACTACTAACTGTGAGAAGGAGAAGTAGTAATAAAACCTTTCAAATTCAAAACATAATGTACCTCAATCAAAGCCCACCTTGGTTTTTTGGTTTGTAGCTACTGAAAATTGTCACAGCTAAATGCAGAGCATGCTTTTGTACCATTCTAAATGGTTTCACATGCAAATGTTTGCAGCATGTAAAGACCCCACCAACAAACAGAAATTTTCCTTGTAAATGACACCATTATACCTACATATTTTTATACATATGTACTTCATTACTGCAAACCAGAAGGAAAAACAATGCAACTAAAATATTTGAAAGGTGTAACTTAAAAGTTTTAAACTCAAGGAATTTGAAACAGTTCCTGTTTTGCACTAAAGTGGTCTATTCATATTTTATCACAACATCATGAAGAGATTACCACCTGTATCACAGCATCAAGACAATAAAATATTCTAGAAGTAACATAAGTGTGTACTAGAGACAAGTTTCAGACTGAAACATCAGTTTCAAGGCTTTAAGGACTCCCTTCTGAGAAGGGTGCTGCTTGTAAAATTCTAAGGTTTCTTTCCTAAGCTAATAGATTTTGGCAAAAAGTCACACAGGACTGTCTTTAGCTTACTTTTCTGCACTGCTCAGTAGCTAGAACATAAGATCGCAAAACCATTTGGGTTTTGGCCTCATACAATCTAAAACAACTGGGGCAGGAACCTCACAAAATCAGTTTTCATAATGAGAGAAGCATCTCTGTTTCCATTAGAGAAACAATTGTTTTTCAAGGTGTTGCTGGTCTGATCACACAAATGACTTTTCTGAAAGTCCTAGACAGTCTTTGAAGGACTTGAATTAACCTTGTGAATACAGGCACACATCCCAGCTCTGAAAATACCGAACAAAAGCCCTTGCTCGTTACTTTCAATAAAGATGCTGCTCCTAGATCTGTCAGTCACACAAAACAGTCCCTTAATGATTTCTAATTCCTCTTTTTGAAATCACCTTAGATTCAAGCTAGAGGGTTGGGGAAAATACCTTTTTCCATACCTAGATAGTCAAAATGTGCAATGTGTCTTGATTGCAGTGGGTGTCATCAGAAAAGGAAAGGCTCACAAGCTCACTTTATTGTCCAGTTACGCTGGACTTCCACTCTTCTGAATGACCAGGAAATGGAAGAGTTTGCCAAGAAATGCCATGACATCCCTCACTCCTGAGGGGCAGTTTTATGCTGAAATCAAATGGGTGGGGTCTGGGAATAAGCCCACTTCATCTCCAAGCCCAGAGGCTGCTCAGTGTCACAGAGAGACACTTCTCCCTGCCAGTGAGCATCCACTGGGAATCAGGACAAAGCTCCACTGCCCATTGATTCACATCCAAGAGATTTCTATAACAAATGCAACATTTTACCAGTCAACAAGTGCCACAGAAGTCAGCAGGAAACAGCTATAAGTTTAGGACTAGCTTCCAGATATGAGTACAGAGCATCATGTACTCATATCTTTATTCTGGATGATTCCTTTGCACAGGCATTATGCCCAGGTCTGTGGAAGCCTCCTGTCACCTGTATGCCCTGCCAGATTCAACTGAGCTCATAGCAGCTCCTGTGCCAATGACTGCCATTGTAGGGAGCCCCAAATAATCCCTCACCTTGTATTTCACTTGATGCCTATGCTCAGCAAAGCAGCAGCTCTGTCCTCAGCACCTGCACTTTAACTTCCTGCCAGGCACCTTACACCAGAGGTCAGGGAATTTCTAAAGGCTCTAAGGCAGATGAGGTCCCACATCATTATAAGTATATGTTGTGATAAAAGAAATGTGTCAAGACAGCAGAAAACAACATTACCCAGAGCACCAGTACAGAAGTCTGTGAGTACAGAGTCACAGAAGAACTGTGACTTCAAATCACCATCTCAAGAAATCACCGAGATTTAAAATCTTAACAAAACATAGTAACCAAAGTGCAATTAGCAGACAGCAAGTTCAGTGCTTAATTTCTAACAACAAACTAGTGAGCCAGTTCAGGTAACAATGCAGAATCATTAGTGAGCTTAAACCAGATGGTATCTCATTTTTAGCTATAGGCAAAATGCCAAATGACATGACTAAATAGAAAAAAATCCCTACAGTATTGAATTTTTGTGCCTATTGAGCACGGAGACTGAAAGGCAGGAACATTTTTAATAACCTTTCTTTGACAAGCTTAAAGCCATTTACTGCTGAATCCTGTCTTGGACATAAAGCCAAGAGACTAGGCCTCTAGAGGAAACTCACTGCTGTACAGCTTCACCTTCCAGCAAAACACATTATGCAACAAAGACACATAATACTCACTTCCATTAATAAAACAGAGCCTGACTGCCTATCGCAGCAGTGACCTTTCAATCCAGGCTTCTATAGTATTTATTGGCTGAAAACTTGTTTCTATGAATAGCAATGGTCTGATTTTAAAAACTGAAAAATCTTCTCTCTCTTTCAGGAAATGGCATTTGCAAAGGCAATAGCATTCATTCAATGAAAAAGGAAAGGTAACAAAACTAATGAAGTGGCATGTACCAAGTAGAATTTAAGAACAATATTCATGCTGGTTCTGCTGATACAGCAACAAATCCGACTCCTAAAAATGTATGCAGTAAAATATAAAAGAGAATCAACTGTATTTAGGGAGTAAAAAGCTAAGAATACCATGATAAAATGAGGTAATTTTGTAGACCAAAAGTCAGAATTACAAAGAAGATGCAGAAAGGCTGGAAAGGGTACAGAGGAGGACCACAAAGTATCAAAGGACTGTGATTCTGCCATTTGAGAGGAGGCTGAGAGACCTGGTTTTGTTCAGACTTTGGAAAAGAAGGCTTAGAGACCTATCACCATGTTCCAGTATTTCAAGAGAGGCTACAAAGAAGATGCAGCCTCCCTCTGTACCAGGGATAATGGACCCAAGTTTCTCCTGGGAGATTCTGATTAGACACAAGGGTGCAATTTTCAGAATGAGAACAATCAGACATTGGAATAATTTCCTCAGGGAAGTGATGAGTTGCCCAACATCAGACACTTAAGATTCAGCTGGACAGGGTAATGTGCCATCTTGTCTAGACAGTGCTTTTGCCAAAAATATTGGACCAGATGATCCTTGAGGTCCTCTTCCAACCTGGTTTTCCATTAATTAAATTTTGAACAGCATATTAGAGTTTTTTTGTGATGTCATATAAAGAAGGATTAATGTAATGTCCATTGATTTAACTGGAAATCAGTATTGTCATGTCCTGTGTTTACAGAAAAATCTTGAATTATTTCATGATTTATTGCTAATTTATTTTTTAAAGAAATACCAATTCATATAGTTATATCAAGTGAGAAAATTTGGTTTTTTTAAAAGACTTCAACCTCTAAGTGTAGGGAAATATACCTAAGGAGCAGAAGCCTTAAGGCTCTAGCACTGAAAGGGAAGTTGAAAAAAAAGAAAATGTATCAGTTTAAAATACCCAGGTGTTTAAGCCAAACTTATGACTAGGAGTTTGGATTATAACCTGTAAATCCTAGAGCTGCAACTATTGAGCATTGTAACAAATATAATTGAAACAGGACTTTTTTTTATGCTGGGCATGTTATGCAGCTTATGTACAATTCTACAACCATTCTACAAACATGGAAGAGGGAATCCTCAAAATTAATGTGTTAAAATTGGGGTTTTTTTCCAGTACAAGGTCTAGCATCACCCAAAATAAAATTAATATGCTAGCAGTATCTTTGCTCCTCTGAGCTTCAGTCATTGACAACATATGCCAACAAATTGCGCTTGTGTTTTAAAGGTTTAGTGAGGAAGAACACTTATAAAAACATTGGGCATTTCCCTCTTGCATTAAGGATTCCAACAATCTCAGCTGTCTTTTTCTTTTCAGCAACCCACAATGTCCCTGCTATAATATCCATGAGCTCCATAAGTCTCATATTCCTTTTCACAAGGACACAAGGGCACTGAGGCCACTTTCATTTACAGTGAATGTTTCATTTAACACTTACTATGTTAATAGGAAACCCAAATTCCCCCCACTCCCTCCCCCACCCACCCTCAAAGGATGGAAACAACCTCTCTGGAAGTTATCCCTCATTTTTTCCCATAGTGTTGTTTGTTTCAGCTGTACACAGTAAGCTTGTTTGATTCTGCCACCCCAGATCAGAAAGGGCAACACATTTTGCTTTTCAATGTGAATGGAAGGGATTTAAAATGCTGTTAGACATTTTAAATGCAGTAGATCCTGATGTGGCCCCAGAAATGCAAGCATATGCACAAGAAGGAGGGTGGAATCAATTCAGTTTTTCCACTCCACTATGTTATTGATCACCTGCTGTAGTGGAAACTGCAGCAGAACATTTTCAGATTCAAATAACTACTTTATTTTATTACTACTAATTTGACTCTTGATTTATTAAATTGCACACACAAACTGAATTTCATAGGATAGTTTTCAGAAAAGCTCTTTAAAGACACCACCTTCTGTATTTAAAAGTATGTTAATAATAAAAAGCATTTATTTTATCCAAAAATATATATAATACCATGCATGTTTATGATGCATTCAAATTTCTCAATATTATTCACACTATTTTTGAATTCATGTGTCCATGACTACATTGTCCTGTGATCAAGCTTTTGCTGTATCTCAACATTATTTGAGTGAGAAGAGACCTTTAGCAATCATCTAGTCCAATCTGTCATGGGCAGGGACATTTTTCACTAAGTCAGGATGCTCAGCAAACACAATAAAACCAAGAAATCAAGGACAAAATGTAGCCTCCTTTCTTGGGTTTCTGTGGTTGAGATGACCCCAAGGTGTTAGAAAGTCTCTTTTTTCCCAACCCCGTGACCAAAGAAGTCAGGATTTGTTGGTTTTGTTTTTCATGGTTGTTTATTTTCTCTCATCCCTTCCATTCTTTCTCTGACTTGCTGAGATCTGTCCCGCATGTCGGGTTGTAGCACAGTCCCGGCCCTTGGGCTGGTGTTAGCTTTTTACACTACAAACTACATGTACTTTATTTACAATAATTTTCCAGTACCCATCACCTATGTTAGACAGTCTGTCTCTACCCTAAACCAATCCAGAAGTGTCACCATCACAGCAGAAGATGGAGGACAAGAAGAAGAAGAAGAAGAAAGACAGGTGTCATGGTTTGACACTGGCACAATGCCAGTGCCCCCATGAAGATACCCTCTCTCTGGTAGCTGCTGTGAGATGTGACCAGGAATAAGCAAAGCAGGCTCCTACTTAGGAAAGAAAAGAAAACAGAA
This sequence comes from Agelaius phoeniceus, assembly GCF_051311805.1. NCBI lineage: Eukaryota > Metazoa > Chordata > Aves > Passeriformes > Icteridae > Agelaius > Agelaius phoeniceus. The sequence goes on along the minus strand of NC_135270.1, from coordinate 7,711,757 downwards.
CTTTATTAACTACTCTACAACTACAAATAAAAAGGAACACACACACAGGGAAAATGAAAACCTCACAAATGCATTTCCTCCTCCCCCCACCAAATTTCCAACACAATACATTTATTCCTCAAATCACCAACTCTCGGTCCAGCACCACCTTTTAGACAATCAATCCTCAGTTCATCAAGAGGAGAGGAGTCCTTCTTGTACCATGGGCTTCCCCTGGAAACACAGTCGAAGCCTCATGTGTTTCCGTGTCACTCGTGGCACCGCCCGGAGTACATCTGCCGTCGTGACCTCTTCCTTTCATGTCCAGTGCTCTCACCACTGAACACGGACCAGAGCTGCTTCTAGGGTTGTCTTTTTTTAAGGATGCTCTGTCCCGATCCAAAAAAAGGCACAGTCTCTCCTTTGGGACACCTGTCCCCCCCATATTTTTCACCCCCTGGGGCCGAGGGGCACCAACACTGAACCCTCTTGGTTCTGTGGCCATTGCCTCCCCCTAGAATGCAGTCTCTGTGTCACAAGGAACATGGTTCAGTCCATGGCTATACAAAAAGAGTCCAGCAAAAGCCACTCCATCATCTCTTCCCACTAGGATTCTTCTCTACTCTTCTACTATCTCTCACTCGCCCAGACCTCTCTCACACTTGCACATTTCCTTCCTCATCTTCCACTCTATCTTCCAGGAGAGGTCAATGATCTGTAAAGTTCTCATTCTCCAAAAAGGGGTTAAAAGCTCCTACAAGCGGCCGGCTGAACCCCCCCTTCTTCTCCTTCCCAGCCGTGCTGCCGGCACAGGCCCATGTTTATCAAGCTTCAAGGTTACAGTCCCAGGCAGCGGCTCTCTCTCTTTCTCTCTCTCTCTCTGTGTCTCTCAGGGGGGGCTGCCCGGTGGCTCCTGGTGTCTCTCTTTCTCTCTTCCACCCCCGGGCTCAGGCCTACCTCTCCCGGCCACATGGCTTTTCCCCTCCCCCTGCCCAGGCAGCAGCTGGGCCGGGGGAGAGACCCGAACCCTTCCCCGCCGGAAACCCAAAAAGGACCCTCCCAGGGGAGAGCTCTGCTTTTAACCCTGTGTTCTCAGAGGCGTGTCCATGTCCTAAATGCCAATATTAAAGCCTGAATATCCATTGGCCCAAAACACAGCATCCCAAAAAACACATTTCCTGTCAAACCACCACAACAGGGCATGCCCAGATTCCTCCATCTTGCCTCTTGAACCCCCATTCTAAACCCCCAAAATTCTACTTTTTCACCCTATGACAAATTCACTATCATTCTACTCAAACCCTTGTGGCTTGTAACTCCTCACACAAAGTTGGTAATTGTTTCCATGGGCTAAAATCAAAGGCACAGGTGTTTGTGACTCCATGCCAAGGTCTCTGAGCCACCTGCCAGGGTCTCAAGTCCTCCAGGGCAGCCAGAGCAATGTCCTGGGTTCCGACATCCTTAACGAGATTTTGGATAAGCCAAGCTTCTTATGACACAGAACAGCCTTTAACAGTGCAATGTCAGAACAAGTTTTGGCATTAGGTCTGAAATTTCATCAGACAGTACAATTACACTGCTTGTGGTATCCTACAGTGCAGAAAACTGGATGTCAGCAATGCCTCACAGCAAACCAAATGCCCTCCCTACCCCAGCAAATGTCCTGCTCCAAAGAGGATTCATTTGAAGTCACAGTGTTGTCCCAGAAAGCCAGCTAGCTTTATAAAACCTCCTTTTTGGAGGCAGCAGGTGTTTAAACAATGGAAGGTTTATCACAGGCAACTTACAAAGCAGGTATCCCAAACAAATGCTCTCGTGCTCCTCCAATGTGCTTATGGGTTCCAAAGTGTCAAGTACTCTGAAAGCTCTGCTCTTCTGCATCTCTCCCTTTCAAGCACACTTCCCAACCTCCATCAGCATTACAAAAGAGTTAAGAAACTTATCACTGCCTGCTTTACAATTCTAAATAGGTTATTGCTCTTCAGCACCACCAGTCGTTAAAATCCTCTAAGATGCAGCTGCAGAATATTCCCCATCACATTAGGAAACTTTAAGAAAAATCATGTAAATGGAAGCCTTAAAAAAAAACCCCTAAAACAAAACCCAAAACAACACAAGAACATCCCCAGCCAACCAGCTAAAAATTCTTATATCTAGTAGAACTGGAAAGAACACAAAGGCAACGTGGCTGCTGCCAGTGACCTCCTGAACAGCAGCTTTTAGAGAAAGAGGGGGATGAAATGGGATGGAAGATGGGCCAGGCTTGCAGCCACCCCAAAAGCTGGTCATATGACTTGGCAAGTAAGAGCAAGCACGACACAAACTTTGCAAATAATTTAAGGCTTTAACGCAGGGAACTACATAGAAGAATTTTGGCTCCCAGGGACTCCCGTTTCCTTGTGATCCCATCATCCTTCCTTCCAATATGGGAGAACATAGTCCTGCTTCTAATGGTATTAAAATTACAACAACTAAGAGATTACCCTAGTATTTTATCTAATTTTCTACATCTCAGGCATTCAGAGAAGACTTTCAATTATTAAAGGTATTACAATTATCTATTTTTTCTTGGGCAATATTGCAACAGATTTATTTTTCCTGTTATTTAAATACCTCCAATCTGATATACTGAACTCCTGAGGCTACAAACAGAGCTTTTGCAATAAATTTTGGTTTTCCTCTTTTTCTTCAAAAATGTAAAGGATTGTTGCATTCTTTTACACCTTGTTGGGATTTTTTTCCCAAATATAAAAACCTGTTGATTCCACATTTCATGGATAATGCTGTAACAATGGGAAAGGCTGGAAAATAAAGATATCTAAGAAGGTGCTTCACTACCCTGTTATTGCAGATGTTCCAAAAATTCACACTGAAGAATTTAACAATATTAGAGTGTCTTCTGGAAGAGGAATTCAAGATAAATAAATTTAAATTGCTTAGGGAAAAGGAACCTTTTCTACTTCTTGGGTTTCTGCATTAATTCTTTTCTTTCAAAAGCAGGTTGCATGAGTACATGCTGTCTAAGACAGTTCTCAGTGGCAAAGACCTGAAATGACATAAGTTCTGTTCTCTGCCTCCTGGAAGAGAAATCTGCATTAAAAGATCATTTAGTCTGTTCACTCCAAGTATAAGGTCAATGACAAAGGACCCAGCTTCTATCTGGTAACTGTATTAGATACCTTATATTCCCTCAAAATGGCCTATTTACCAATGAAGCTGGTTATGAATCTTAGAGTGATAAAATATAGATTCAATCTAAGTTTCAATATCATATTTATTTATCAATTCAATAATATATAGCACTGAAAACCTCAAGAATCTTGAACCAAAATTTTAACTTCAGTTTTTCTTTAGTGAAAAATATGTGAATTACTTCATATATCCTCAACCTTTTCCCAGATCAAGCTGAAGCTATGATCTACAGTTCCATTCTTAATATAATTTTGCTTATTCTTTCCTCTGAAAAAGTTATATTACTGAATTTTTAGTCACCTCTACTGCACTATTGTGAAAGAATAAAGTACACCTTTAGTTTAACCAACACACAAGACAAATCAGAATAGTAATACTGAAAATAAGAATTTTTTATACCTAACAGATCTTAACTAATAAGTTCAAAAAACTACAAACACAAACACTAATAAATGGGTTTTTGTAGATTTTCATGCATTACTATGAATGTATACTGAATCTGACCCAAGATACACCCAAGCCCACTATTTTCCCCAATATTTTAGCAAAAAGGTGTTGGGGAGGATGGAAGTTTGACAAGGAAGTCTCCCAGATATGGATGCTTGGAAGAAGGATTTTTAAATGTAGAATCTGATGAAGGAATAGAGATGGAAGCAAGTTTTGATACAGAAGAAAAGAATTTCTGAGCCAGTTTTATTGGATAACCAAGGAGGCAAAGGGTGTGTTAGTTAGAAGGGGTTTTTATGGCTTAGAGCAAAGGATAAACCCATCTCAAACAAGAAGATGTTTTTACCAAGCAGAAAGATAGCACAGGCAAACAAGTCAGCAAATGTTGCAAGTAGAAAAAAGGTCTCAGACTTTTCCACTGCAAGAAAACTGAAAAACAACTTCTAGCTTAAACTGTAATGTACTAACTTATAGTGATTGGAGAACAGTAACATGAATATGGTAATTACAGTAGTTATGATAGGCTATAGATAAAAGTTAAGGTATAGATTGGTTCTACTGTATTAAGATGCTCAGCAAAGAAAAGTATAGAATGCATTGCAACCAAAACCAAAGGGTCTCCAGGCTTGCCTGCAGCTGGAGCTGCCAGCTGTGGGCACAGGCTCTGTCCCCCATGACCCTGGACTGCTGTAACCTCTTGGATACAATAAACTGCATTTTGGAGAGCCCCTGGAGTCCCACATCCCTCATTCAGGCTCTTACAAAAAGGATTGTTTCATTAATCAGTAGTTTGTAACATTTCAGGATTGTTGTAATGTTGTAATAAATTAATTTGGAATCACAACTCTCTAGGGATCGCAGAACATATCACCAACTTTTTATAGGTTAAGAAAATATCAAACCAACAAACATTAAATAGTGTGTTACTACACACAACTAGTTCCTACAACAGCAGAAAATGCAAATTTCATCTGTATTTAAAGCTTGATTTTCAGAGCATAATTCAGACCCTTTCAGAGAAGGGTTAGTGGCACCACCCATGCTTGTATAAGCCTTTGCTCAGCACCTCTGCTGCTCACCATAAAGGCTTGCTTGCCGCACAAAGCTATTTTTTGCCATGTGTCCACAGCTATGGAAGACCAAAGTCCCACATCAAGAAAGAGCTGTCTGTATAAAATGTCTCTGAACAATCACAGTTAATAAATTGCCTCAAACCAATAAGGGCACAGCATGAACCAAAAATGTACAGGTGTGGAACAGATCCTAGCACATGAGGAGAATCAAACAAGTGGTGAGTGGAATTTTCTCTACATTTGGCAGAATGTTTATATAGAAAACAGCATGGAAAGTGAGGGAAAAGTCAGAATACTGAATGTATTTTCCAAGTACCTGTGCCAAGAGTAGTAAAAATTTTGATTATTTACTTTATAATGCTTGTCATCTGTATAAGACCGATGGCAGGCCTAAGGCAATCATTATTATGCTGCAAGCATGAACCATTACTCTTTCCTGTTTGGTTCAGTCTAATAAAGTGATCTTATCAATATAATAAATTATACTATTTATCATTAAACTATTAATAAAAATCATTCTATCTATTAGTGGACCTATAAACTAATAAATGCATTAATAAATCCCTACATCAAATTATAAATTATGGATATATACATTTGAAATATTTCTTTAATGAATAAACATAAAGATTTTTTAACCTAAAAGCTAAAAACAAAAGCCAAATGTGAATTAATATTTTTGGCTCTACTCTTGATCTCAGTGCTAGCACAGTTTGTCTCACCTGTAAGAGGTTTTGGAAGGGAAGATAGGAGGCTGGAGCAATGTCTACACAAGGTAAAACCTTGTGGCTGGCTATGTTTGAAAGTGTCCTATAAAGATAAGATCTACCTCAGTCCTTTCACTAGCAATAAAGAAAAATAACCTGGTTTTCCTTAACTGAAGGAAGTGAAATAAAAAATGAAAATAAGCACAAATTATGGGTTATGAGACCTGCCTATTTACATTGTCTTTAGTCAATAGGTGCCATATGAATAAGAGAGACAAGCCTGGTGATAAAGCCAGAAGAGAAGAATGACTTTTTGCCAAAAGACTGGATGTCTATTAGCACAAGCAATGTGATGTGTAATTTCTGTAGGAAAATGAGCCCAATACAGGAAAAACTAAATGAAATTTTGCCTGTATCAGGTGACTGACTCTGGCTGGCTGATAGAAGATGGTTTTTCACATCTACAGTGTCTACAATTCATTTCTGTAATTCTGCCAATGATTTATTACCAATAGCAGGAGCTATGAAGTAGTCTTGAGCCCAGAAATGAACATGAGGTGAAGGAACACCATTTGAGGGAGACAGGGAAGCACAGTTTGCTAGCAGATATCTTGAGTCTCCCAGATGTCTGAAAAGAAAGAATACATTAGTCAAAACAAAAGCCAGTTCATGAACTGCTAAACCAGAAACTGAATGCTCTTGACTCCATGCCAGAGAGGATGCAGTTCATCACAGTTCCACATACTTAATCTCTATCATTGCACTCCATACTGTGAAACCTTAGAACAACCCTTCTGCCCCAAGGACTTGATCACTAAAATTAACAAAAAGCAAGTCAGGTAGACAATGAAGTTCAAAAATAACACACCATATTTTATGACATAGATGTATTGAAAAAATTGTAATTTGATATTCAAGCTAAGGACTAAATTATCAGGGATCTTAAATCTGCAAAAATGAAGAAATCTGTGAACTATTAAGATTCTAAATGTTCTGTGATGTAGAAACGTGCCAGCAGGCAACTCCAAGGGAGTGATACATGCAATTGCTATTGATTTCAGCTATGCAAGGATATCTCACAGCTGCTTTCAAGATATCCATCCTGTTTGGCTTTTCTAGCTATGCAAGAAGCCATGATCTTAGTGTACACTGACCTTCTGGAAGCAAGAGTCTGTACTCCCCACGTAGAGTCTTTCCCCTGAAAACTTCACTAGGCCATCCAGTAAGGAGAGAAATGATTTATTATGGCATACTCCCTAAGAGGCAGCCATCCTAAAAATTTAAATGAACAAAAACTGGAAAGTACTCTGTGCTGTAAATAGGCCTACAGCTATCATTTTCTTGTTCCTTCATCACCTCTTGCTCCAAACCCACTGTAGATATATGCATTTTAGATGGTTGCTCTTTACATCTCAGACTAGATGATGACACAAGATAGTTTCACAGATGTCAGACCACCAGCTATGAAAGGAAAAATATGGCAGGGAAAAAAAAATATCTGCAGGCCCTACTTCCCTGACACTAGATTACTTCAACAAGTAAAGAATTCCAATGCTACTCAGAAATTTTCCTTGAGTATAAACCATTGGTAACTGCATTCACCCAGCTGCATGCCAGTAAGCTCATAATTTTAAGATGTTTGTAAAAACACAGTGCAGCTGGTAACCTTAAAGTATTTATAATACAGCTGAGAGATGAGAAGTTATGAACAGTTATTTCTAAAGCTGCAGCCTAAGCAGAGAGGTGCCAGGCAAATATCCCTCAGTGGCTGCATACTAGCCCAGTGGCAAAAGGAACAATTGTAATGTTCAACATCTGGAAGATAAAAGAGATTATTCATCTCTTTTGAAAAGACTCATAACTAAAAATTGCTCTACAGTGATGTCTAGAAGCTTAAAAGCATTTAAGGCAACTATTTTTAAAATTAATTTTTGTTCATGATTGTATTCAAACAAACCTCAAAAAAAAAGAATAAAATGTTGGGGTTTTTTAAAACTTCATTGACTCATATTAGGCCTGAGTTTGGCCAGCAGAGTCCAGCAAAGTAGTAAAACAAATGTTATAATAGTCTACACAAAGCACTTCGTGCCATGCACTGCCTTGCTGGTTTCTAATATAAAAGTATTGCTTGGAATTGAATTGTGAATGGGACACATTTATGCCTGACAGATGCATACTGAATCTCTGGTAATTCAGCAAATAATTTCATTTCATTTAGAGAAGCTACTAAAAAAGGGCACTGAATTACATGGAATACTAAGCACACTGCATCTTAATACTTATTTCTGATAGACTACTTGTGCGATATTTAATTTCTGACATAAATTATTATAAGTTTTTTCTTCCAGTCTTTAAAAAATGGCCCAAAAGCCTCAGCTAGAAAGATAAACAATGATTTCCTGGAAATGGAGAAATCCAGAGCAGGTAAAAATGCAAGATGGTCGGGTTTGACAGGGACTGCACAACAATCCAACATGCTCTGGTGACTGTCCTCCCACACCTACCCCCAGGGATCCAGCTCAGCAAGTCTTTTCATTTTGCACTTCCAAGTGCCAAACTACTACAGAGGAAATATTACGCAGATTTTCAATTTGGCTTTTTTTTGTGAAAGAGAGAGAGGTCTACTATACAGCACATAAATGCCAGAACCTCAAAATAAAATATCTGAATATCGCTGACATAAAATCAGCGCCTTTCAAAACCTGAGGCACCCAAAATTCATCAAAAACTTTTCCCACAGGTGTCCATCAATTGTAAGACCGATCATAACTTATCAACAGAACTGATAAGTAAAAAACCACCGAAACACATATAGACAGTAACATATCACAGTGCTAAAAATGCATTTCTTGTTGTTGAACAGCTTTGGACTATGAATTTATCTGCAGAGTGGTAACCTGCAGAGACAAGTGTACCACGTTTTCTTGTTTGTACTACATTTTCTTGTTAGGGGTACATGCAATTAGCAGCTATCAATATATAAAATGACTTTCCAGATGGGCTAATAGTGTCTTGCTGGTCTGGTAAATTGTCTTAGATAAATGCAGCTTATTTTGCTGATGAAAACTGCTGTGGACTTTCTATTGAGTAAAATCTCTGGTAGGATAAATATACAGATGCTTGTGGCCCACCTTTATCTTTTTGTCTTCATTCATGGTATTATGGTAAAAGTAGCAGAGGTGGATTATCCAGCATTATTCTACCCTCAGAATATCTAGGGCTTATCTTTCAATTTTACTTTATTTTCAATAGATATTGAGCTCTCTTCACATTTACTAAAATCACTCTTCACAGGACAGAGTTGTCACTTTTCTGATATTCACTAAAAATCTCAATGCCTGTCAGCTGCAGGACTCCAATGTTGGCTCTACACCAGATCTGACTGGTCCTAGCCCAGAGTTTCTCTCACCAAAAATGATATTTTGGAAGGGATGATAGGAGACAGACTTTGGGGCAATGTCTACATAAGGTCAAACCCAGTAGGCTGGGATATGTTTGAAAGTGTCCTATTAAGATGGGATGTACCTCTGCAAACTGGCATTAAACAAGAAACATACTAAAGCATCTTCAGATATTACGTCACAGCAACCTATTAGTATGTCTTGATATATAAAAAATTATCTTTTATGATTGTGTTAGCTCTTTCAGGTTACCATAACACAATTCAAACATCCTACTAAAAGATATGGCAGTTGAAACAGTTTTAAATTGCCAGTCTACATTTAACCACATATTTTGATACTGTTAAATTTTATTAGAACAGAACAACTGAAAGAGAAATATTACTTCCAGAAGTGATGAGTATTGTATTTGTGGGGTGCCCTGTGGCAGGAAGGAATGATGAATCTGACTCCATGTTCTCAGAAGGATAATTTATTATTTTATGATACTATGCTATATTAAAGAATACTAAACTAAACTGCACTAAAGAATGCAGAAAGGATACAGATAGAAGGCTAAAAAGATAATAATGAGAACTCCTGACTCTGGAAAGAGTCCTGACACAGCTTGGCCCTGGTTGGCCAATGAGTGAAAACAACTCACATGAAACCAATGAAACAATCACCTGTGGGTAAACAATCGCCAAACACATTCCACATGAGCAAAACACAGGAGAAGCAAATCAGATAAGAGTTGTTTTCCTTTTTCTCTGAGGCTTCTCAGCTTCCCAGGAGAAAATCCTGGATGGAGGGATTTTTCAGAAAATATGAATGTGACAGTCTAAGTATTTATCCTTAGAGGAGGTGCTTAGAGTGGTACTCTTACAGAAGTACAGCTAAATTCTTAAGATCACACCAGTGTGACTACCCATGGCTAATGTTTTGATTGCAAAATACAAGTACCTTGACATTATCTAAAACATTTTTTAATAATGCGACATGAATTAGAAAAAAAATTAAAATAAATTTAAGGGAGAATAAAAGTATGTGAAAAGAGGTTGTAACATTTAATTACACTGAAATAAATAAACTGAAATTTTACCTGTTGCCTTAGAGTGCTGGCCTGTGCTCTCAGTAGGAATGCTCATGCTGTAAGAAATACTCTGCAAAAAAATTCTTTCAGTCTGTTCCAGTCAGTGGGGTCAGCTGAAGATCTTAATGTAATATATTTCATTATTGTCTTTTACATGAGATTTGTTCTTATGAGCAGTATTAACTGCAAACAAAAGGCATGTAGAAAGGGCCATGATTTCTCTCCCACTGCAGTATGAACAGCCATTGTGCAATGAACTTCAGTTGTCTTCCTTAATTCAGTGAGTACTGAATGTTACAGTATTAGACCACCACTCCCTAAGACCAGTTCAGACACAATTAAAAACAGTATTTTTTAGTATTCAATAGAAAAAAAAGGATACTACCTAAAGCCTACAATGGGCCAGATCATTAACCAATACAATACCAGATCATTAACCAATACAGCTGTACCTTACCTGTGTTTGTTGCACCAGGGGTTGTTTTTTCTAACAGGTGAAAACCTCTTACTGCATCTTTAATCTATGATTTAATATACTGCATTTTTAGAGCAGACTTAAGTTCCTGTTAAGCCTAATTAATCTGCCCCAAAGTAAGCTACATCTGCACAGCACAGCTCTTTGTGGCAATGTGCATTTTATAATCAATATTGAAAGCATAGAATGTTCAATGCTTATTAGGGCCTCATTTGTAACATTTTCATGGATGCTTCTCTACTTCATCTGAGCCTGGACATCCTCCAGTCACTTCACACTGGTTTGTGTCCCAGCAGGACAGGGACAGGCAGCAGGACAGGCTTTCTGAAGCCCTCCAGAATTCTGATCTCAAACCTGTTTTAAAACAGCTGCAAACTGCCAGAGCCTTCTCATCAAGGCCGCACACTGCAGGAGTACCCCAAAGGCTCATTACGTTATGGCACCCAGATACAAGGGAAATAATTCAGAAATTAAAAAAAACAAACCCTCTCAATCTGCCAATACCAGGAGGAAGCTAAAAGCTGCAATCAGAATTGAGGAGAGAAACTTTTTATTGTGGACTTGGAACAGATAACCATGAGTGCTGAGTACTACCCACCAGTCCTACCCATGCCCAATCCACCAGAAGAGAATCCATAATGATCCAGCATTTAACAAACCTATGCTGAATTACAGGGGGGAAAAACCCCAACAAAATGAACATTTAGAGATCTCTTAGAATATGGAAAGAAACACAGGTGGCATAAAAATGCATAGGATTCCTCTGGAGTGAGTAAGAGGAATTAGCCCTCTGGTTCTCACTTTGCTCAGGAATTGGCTCAAAGAATACCATAAAATTATGAAAAAGTGCAGAGACCATTTCTGAAGATCACCAACACGCAGGCTGGCTTCATCAAAAACTGAGCAGATACACTTTTTAGCAAAGCAAAACAGCTTCCTCAAAACAGCTTTCCTCAAAAACCTCACCCAGATTACAGCACTGGGGGCACTGAATCCCTGCTCAGCATCCAAAATAAGCTGCTGCTCTCCTCCACTTCCCATGCAAAGCAGCACCCACCTTCCCAGCACCCAAACTACAGCAGCATTCCAGCATGGATGTTACCTGGGACAGCAACTACAAAAAGCTGTTTGCTCCTGACTTTTTGTTAACTTGTTTAAGTTAACAAATGCAATGTCATTATATTTGCACATCTAATAGTTAAATACTCTTCAGTTTTGGATTTGAAAAATATTTTTCAAGTATTTAATGCTTAATAAAAATTTAAGAATAAAATTGTATATACTTCACTATCTTAATAAGTGCAAAAATATTCTTTGAAAGATCATAGAATTAATAAGGAAAATGTTATGAGTTTCATAAAAAGAACATTTAATATTGCATAACTATATCCCCGTAGGCAGGTAGGAATATGCAGCACTGACTGCAGGCTCCCTCCATTCTGCTTGAGGGATTCTCATGTTACAAACAGCATTCCAAAAGCCTTGGTCCTCTTGCCTCTTAACCACTGCTGAATACTTCTTTGTTTCTCATAGCCAGGAAAAGGAGTTTCTTTTTAAAGTAACCAAGCTCTCTAGATTAGGAGATGGGTCTTCATGAGTACAAAGAAGTGTAAGAATGTTTGCATTGCTATTTTAAAAAGAAACATGCAAATTTTTCAGATATACATTTTTCAAGATAAATAACAATTTCATATTTCCACACGGGAGAGATTTGTAAAGATCTCCTGTATTCACATGAGCACTCCAACAAAGCAGAAGGTTTTAAAACAGTAACAGCAGTGCTCCTCACTGCTACTACATCTCTTCTGCAAAGCACCTCACTATTATACAGCTTTTGCCTTCTTCATCTGTTACAGATTCTGTTTGGAAACAGAATTTTTTTTCTGCTTCACCTTCTAGTTACATTACAAAGAGCAGCACCCAAGCACAAAGTCCTTAGTTTTAGATTCATTATTATGATTCAAGTAGTATGATGCCTTAGGAGCAAGACTTTGTCACAGAAATAATTTTAGGTAAGATCCTTATAAAAGCTAAACTTAGAAAAACTTAATTATCAATCTTCCAAAATATACTCAGGAGAAGTTAATCAACTCTGTTTGCCATGTTAAAACAAGCACAAAAGGAAACATTTTAATTAAAGAACTTGAATATTCAAATTCATCATAAATCTTGCAGAAAAGGGGGAAAAACCCCAGCAAAATTACTGTTCTTGGTTAAGACCCCAAGGACATAGAATAAACAATATTTAACAGAGCTCAATTTTCATTTATCTTTGAAATAATGAATGCTAGAATAATAATTAAATGTCAAAGATTTCCATGGTAGCTGGTAAAAGCAATTTCATGAATTACCTAGTAAATTTTGATTCCTTAACTGTAGGTATGTTGACTTGAAATAACATTTGAATAAAAGTCTCATTTTCCTGCTTGTATATCCACCATCCTTGTGTGCCATGGGGTTCTGACTAATGGGCCAGAAGTTCTGGCTCAAGGATCTGCTGCAACTCTGCTACCTCAAAATCCCTAGACATTGCCTTAAACTGTGCAGTTTTACTCCACTCTGCAGGTCAGGGCAGTCAATAGATAGATTACTGTGACTCAGCAGTGTCAGGATTCCACTTCTTATTTAGGTCTACACATTACTGTTTCCTGGCACACAATAACAAAATGTAATGAAAGCAGTTGTTATGGGCAGAGAGTTGGGAGGCAGACTCCAAACTATAAATTCCTTTCCATACTGGTCTATACCACTAACAGCAGAAGAAACAGGCTTCATACTTAATATTTCTTTTCTCTGAAGCATCAGTTATTTTACAAATGGCAATTTCAGAACAGATAATATTATGTGTTCCCTATTAATAAAGTTCTACAGCACAAGAGGAACTGACAAGCTTGCTTGCTGACTTACAAAGCATTCAGGGCAGCACACAAACAGGCAGCAGTCAAACAGAATGAAAGACCTGAGGCCATTTTCATGAAGGAGCACTCAAGAAATCAGTGAAAAGACCTAAGCTAAGGTCTTTTCACTAAGGTCACTAAGTTTCCATGAGGATTTTCAAGTACATTAGTGAAATGGCATTTGTATTTCTATAGTTTGATTCTCCTTAGATCTTTATCACCAACAATTCTTTGCTCTAATAAAACCTACAATAGGTGTTATGGTTTAACCCAACCAAGCACCACACAGCCTCTTACTCACTGCCCCACCAATGAGAGCAGCAGGAGAATCAGGAGGGTAAAAACTAGAAAACACATGGGTTGAGATAAAGACAGCTTAATAGGGATCTTGGGATTTCTGCTGCTCAGAGTGACCCTGAGATATGTACAAGTCTCTTTTCCCAGCCCAGCAGTCAAAGAAGGAGTCAGGATTCCTTGGCTGTAATTTACAAGGTTGTTTATTGTATTTTATGTATAACATTCTTTCTCTGGCGTGCCGAGGTCCATTCAGCAGGACAGACAGAGGCAGACTGCATGCCTCAGAGAAGGTGTTGTCTTTTTATACTTAAAAACGATTGTAAATAAAGTTTACAATATTTACAATAACTTCCCAATTATTTACAATAACTTCCCAATACCTATCACCTATGTTAGACAGTGAGCTTCTACCTTAAACCAATTCAAAAGTGCCAGCATCACCCAGAAAATGGAGGTTAGGAAGAAGAAAGAAGGACAGACCACACCCAAATTCCTCCATCTTGGGACCCCGAGCACCCATTCTAAAACCCCAAAATTCTACTTCTCACCCTGGGATAAACTAACTATTATTCTTCTTAAACTCTCTTGACTTGTAATTCTTCATATAAAGGTGGCAATTTGTTCCATGGGTCAAATTCTAAGTCCCAGGGGTCTTGGGCTCTGTGCCAAGGTCTCTGAGCCCCCTGGCAGGGGCTGGAGCCATCAAGGACAGCCAGAGGGATGTCCTGGGTTCCGACACAGGGAGAGCAAAAGCCATGCACACAAACAAAGCAAAACAAGGAATTCATTCACTACTTCCCATGGTCAGGCAGGTGTGTTATCAGCCATTTCCAGGAGAGCAGGGCCCCATCATTAGCAACAGATACTTGGGAAGACAAATGCCATCACCCCAAACATCCCCCCACCCCTTTGTTAGCATTCAAAAACACATAATCACATAAGCAATTATATGCGGTGCTTTTTATTTAAGAGCTCTGGGAATTGGGGTAGTTTCCACCCAAATCTGATTCTGACCATACATTTGAGGTGAACGTCTTTTATACTCTATCATTACATAACTTTCATGTTAATTATTAAACTTATATTGTTCTATTGTATACACAGATTTCAGCTAAACATAGCCCCCTTTAAATTTCCAACATAGTTTCTCAGGATTCTTCTTATGGTTATATAATAATTATATTTAATTACTAAACAATCATCACATCTAACAATTATATCTTTTATCATACTGCTTACGCAGGTGCAGTGATCTGAGAAAACACAAAGCCCAATATTTTCAAAGACTATTTTTAACATTTTCCAAGGCTCCACTATCACCTTCCTCCTCCCCCACTTTCATACCCTGAGCCTGATGCCCCATGGTCTGGAATATCCCTTTGTTCAGAGGGGTCACCTGTCCTGGCTGTGTCCCCCACTCTCCCAGGCACCCCCTCACCAGTGTGGCCATGTGAGAAGCAGAGAAGGCTCAGGGCAAGCCTCACTCAGCAATTACAAAAATAACCTCCACCTTGTCAACCCTGCATTCAGCACTAACCCAAAACACATCCTCATACCAGCCACTGTGAAGAAATTAACTCCACCTAAGGCCAAAGTAGCACAGTAGGATGGCAAAACCTGTGTCTGTATGGTCACATACACTGTGAGCCCTGTTCCCATTTTATTTGTGTAGAATTTAGGGTTGTTTTTTTTCCTCTAAACTGATAGTTATCACAGGAAAATATAAACAAAATGTGTTGTTCCTGACACTAACCACCTACTGATCTTACAGCAAGAAAATGTTTCAGATTCTTTTTACCTAAGAACTCTGTGTAGGGTGTGTTTGTTGAGGTGTGAGAGAAAGCTTAATTAATACAGTTTATCAGCAAATGCATCTAGTGGTATTAAATTCTGCTACAAGTTTAAAACTGTAGTAAATGTAGGAAGAGCTCCCTTTAATGAGGCTACACCTGTTTCAGTTGTTATAACATACTAATGGTCAGAAAATTTTAAAATATAAAACAAATTTTAACACCTGTCAATCCTAAAAGTCTTGAACAGATGTTAAATCAATACTTTTGTGTCCCAGGCAGTTTCACTCCTCCAAAGGTGTGAAATAGAATTAAACCTAGTTCCTCTTTTATTCATTAGATCTATATCCTTCTCCAGTCATCTTGTAGGCTATAAAGTAATTTTCTTAATGGAAAATAAACAGCATTGTTTTCAAATTATGAAATAGAAATTTAAATAACAGAAATATCTGACCTAAATGCAATAATGTACTTTTTAGAATAAATCTAAGGTGATTGAGGAAAATGGAATAAAAGTTACTGTTCAGATGTTACCCACAGCAAATGACTACATCAATAATTCTCTGAGACAGCCTATCTTCTGCATCTTTCCAAAGGAGTAATGGCAAAGAAGAAACTCCATTCCTTTCCAATGTTTTTCATTTAATCATAATGTATATCGCTTTTCTGTCACCGTCATATTTTCTGAAAAATCCCTTGCCCAGGATTTTTTTCCTGGGAAGCTGAGAAGCCTCAGAGAAAATGCAAACAATATTATCTCATTTGCTTCTCCTGTGTTTTGGAATGTGGTTTGGAGATTGTTTATCCAACAGGTGGTTGTTCATTGGTTTCATGTGAATTGTTTTAATTTAATGACCAATCACTGTTCAGCTGTGTCAGACTTTGAGGAGTCACGAGTTTTTCATTAGTATCTTGTTAAGCCTTCTGTAAGTACCCTTTCTCTATTCTTTAGTATTCTTTAGTATAGTTTTAGTATAGCATTCTTTAATTTAATATAATATCATAAAATAATAAATTAGCCTTCTAAGAACATGGAGCCAGATTTATAATTTTCTTCCCTTCATCCAGGGAACCCTGAAAATACCACACCTTTTCTAAACCGTTGGTTAGGAGTAAAGAAAATACACACTGAATGCTGTATCTAAACAAAGCATAAACCACCAATGTTGCCATGAGAAAATGCTGCACATATCTCCCACCCCAGCCATATGCTCCCAAATCCTTTGCCCTAGCACACACTCTTGAGATAAGATGTTGTCATTATCCACTAGGGCAAGTGAGTCGTGATGGTTCATTTCCAGATCGCAAAAGTGCAAAAGACAAACAGCAGGTGTCTTGGGTCTCTCAGTTTAATCACAACAAATGCACCTTTATTGAGGGCCAACAGCAAATGTTATAGAGGGATCTCGAAAAGGAAATAAAGGATAGAAAGAAAAAGAGGGGAAGGGGAATATAGCTACCAACGAGACGGCATCCTCATGCACCAGCCACATAGATTTTCTGTAGTCCATGGGGGTTCACCAAAGTCATCTCAAAAGTTACAGTTTATGTAGTCTCAATCCAAAGGAGTGGCATCTGGCCAAAAGACGGGGAAGATCCATGGGCCATTGTGTTGAGACCCCTTGGTGTGTGAGGCAGGTGCAGGTGTGCAAGGACAAGCCACCATTTTTCAGAACCTGTTCAAAGCAATGCTCTGTGAAAGCACAGCACTGCAAACAATCACTTGGCATAACATCCAAAAACATCCACCTCAGCCAGGCCAGAGCTCCTGTCAGGGATCTTCAGGGCCCTTGCAATGATCATGAGGCAAATGAAGGAAACTTCAGACTGTCTCTTACAGATGTGCTGGGATAACTGGGAAAGCAAGGAACCCCAACCAGTGAAAACACAGCCACACAAACACTTGGCCATTCCCAAAGAGTGGGCAGGCAGGCAAGGCTGCCTCCTTCAGCAGCAACACAGCTGCTGGGTCTGTGGGAGCTCAGCTTCACTGGGCTGGAAGCAGAGCCAGCAGAAAGCACTGTCCTCTGTCCCTCTAAGACATAAAATAAAACAACACGGACATTGGACTCTCCAAGGTAAGAAAGAGGGAAGTTTAATTTCTGACTCCAACATTTATAGATTTCCAAAAGTGACAGTGGATTGGAGAATGCCAGTGCCACCTCTCCAATGATACTGGACAAACCAACAGTCCATCAAATTTCTCCTTCTCCATAAAAGAATGCAAAACAATAAGTTATTACATAAAATGTGAGAGAAAGTTCATGTTTACAAGAGTGTAAAGATCAGAAGGCTTAGGAAAACTTAAAAAATCAGGGTGACAATCCTCTGTGGCAGAGGAGGAGCAGGGCTGCTCCCCCTGAAGACACAGCAGGCTGCACAGAAAATACACCAAAGCCAGCAGTGAGTTAACACAGCACCTGGTGCAGATTCCCAGCTGGGTGAAGAAGCTGTGCATTGCTGCCTCCTCACTAGTGTGCCATGGTATCTCTCTCAGCTCAGAAAGCAACAATCCCAATTTAAGAGGAACAATCAATCCTCTTGTCCTGCCATTGTCTTGAACACATTTAGAGCTCTTTGAAGTCAAATAGTGCCAACCAACAAGGTTTTGTACTAGTGGGATATTCTCAAAAGAGGAAGCACCCTCTTGCCCCCAAAACCCAAAGAAACAGAGCCCTAATGGAATGAAACTGTTCATAACTGTTTTGGAAGTTAATCAGTGAAGATATTTTGAAAAATATCAGTACAGAAATAAAACCTGATGTGTAGGGGTACCAGTCATTGGTTTTTCTGGGTCTGGATTAAAGGCACTTGAGACAGTAGTTCATGTTTGGACTCAGGTGTTTATTATTTCTGATCAGTAAAACAGTCTCACTACTGTGAGTTCTGCAGCTTTTCATTAGAAGTCAAAAATGGCCAACAATCTCTTGGTGCAAGGTCTTTTAAGACTAAACCATCCAATTAACAGTTGACACCTAGATTATTTTCCCTTTTAACCCAATAACTGATCCCACAGAGCCCCCAATGTGGACTTTTCTGCCCAATTACAAAATGCCACCCAAACCCATGAAGAAGAAGGAAGAAGAAGCATGAAGAAGAAACCCAGGATGACACCCTGTGCCCTCCATCTTCCTTCCATCCACAACATACCAAAAATCCCAAAACCTCAATTTCTCACCCAGTGATACACCTACACTACTCTCTATAATCTATTTCACACTTTTGTGGATTCTGGTCTATCTTCTATCTTGAAGTCTGGGAAACTTTCTCCATGAATGAGGGTCAGAGTCAGTGCTGCCCTGGGGGTCA
The DNA here is from genome assembly GCF_051311805.1 of Agelaius phoeniceus. Lineage (NCBI taxonomy): Eukaryota > Metazoa > Chordata > Aves > Passeriformes > Icteridae > Agelaius > Agelaius phoeniceus. The sequence goes on along the minus strand of NC_135270.1, from coordinate 7,693,118 downwards.
GGGCACCCCAGAGCAGACACAGAAATGTTGCCAGTGCTCTGGGTTTCCACACTGATGTAACAGTAAAATGTCACCTCAGAAAGTGTATCTAAAATTATCACATTTTCTATTTCAAGCAGCTCAATTCTAAGTGAGCGTAACTTATCATAGCTCTGTGGGAATTCTATATTAGCTGAAAATTCAGTTATTGAACAATAGAAATTCATATTTGAGCAGAAGAGATAGACTCAAATTCTATATATGCCTGAGAACACTGGCTTGTTGGGTAGTAACAGTGCTGGTTTTTAATGCTGCCTTTCATCAGTAAAGCTAAGGAAAAAAACCAACAAAAAATCCAATGAATGCTCCATGAAAAATTAGGAGAGAAGTATTTTATAAAACTTTGTTAGTTTAGCTGTTATTAGGCTATTGCCTAACTGCCCCATACTAATTTTACTGGCTCATAGCAGATATAATTTGAAAGTATTATGTTACCCACATAAACCATTCACATGGCTCAGAATGTCACCTTAATCTGTCTGTGGGAAGTATAATGTATGGTTCCAGAACAGAGATGGTATATATAAATTATGCAAGGTATTTTCTAATCCCCATAATATTTCAGTGAATGGGACAGTCATTATGTAACAAATGTCTCCTACACCTTCCTGACAGATGGGACATGAACATTATTGCTTTTCCCTGTTCCTTCAGGGCAGGTCACTCTCTGAGCTCACTACAGTAATGTTGCCACTAATTCTAAAGGCTTCATCATTCATTCAGATTTCAGCATTTCATTGTGGTGGAAAAGCCACCATTTTCTATTTTTTCCATATCAAGTTAATTACATTTTACCACAAGAGTGCCAAAAGAATAAGAAAGTCAGCAAGATGAAGTCTACAACAGTGCACGTGATGAACAATTTTGTTGGTAATATAAAATGTCTACTTGCTTTTTCTTGCTTTTGAACCATTCAAAAACATCGCAAACATCTTAGTCTCCTATTTAAACAAAGACAGATTTGCAATCAGACCCAGGAGTATAAATACCTGCATCAAGAGCACAACTGCTACAAACTTCCTGTACACTCTACACAATTTGATTTCTCTGTGCTTCACTCAGCAGACTGACACCAACATTATTTACTTTCTTTAGAACTCAGTTAAAAGATACAATTTTTGGGCAATAACTCTTGACTGAGTGTGTGTTACATTTAATTCAAGAATTCCACAATCCAAAACCATGTTTTGGCAGTAAAAACACAGCTTAAAAAAAATTGGTAGGTCCAGAAGTACAGGCAGGCCTATAGACTAAAATTTTCTAAAATGTACTAAAAATAATACAAATAGCATGGCAATTCATGTAACACTAAATTCCTATTTTTCCCATTACATATCATAATCTCTCTTCTCTCAACCAGTTGCTTTAGTTGGACCAAACCATTCTAGTCATGCTGTATGCATGTGACAGGCTCAGAAGGGAAGACTAAAAAAATCAACATTTCCAACCTTTACAGTGACAATTCCCACTACAAAATATGAAGCTAAATACAAAGAGAAATGAAAACCTAAGGTCTCTTCTAATATTTTTCGGAAAAAGTCCCTTCCAGGCCTTAATCAGTAGCTGAAGATTTTACTTCATGTATATGTGCAATGTTCTCTAAGCACCGAAGTCACAAACTTCAACATAAAGAGCAAAATATAACTGTGTCTGAAGTTTAGCAGACACAAGGATGCATCAGGATGTTACCCTTGCATGTCACAGCTGCCAAGATGATTAAAAACCTTTGCATTTTAAGAAGCTCTGTATTTTAGGTTTATTTGGATATGCCTTTATGAAGGCTGAAGGAAAAAAAATTCATCCCACACATGGGTAATTTTTCTGTAATTATAAGACAGGGAAAAAATTCTTTTACCTTTCATGTTTCTTTTTATCTATTATTTTAAATTGCTGTTGGAAGGAAATTTAAAAATTAACATAAGAGCAAATTAACATTTGTGAGCACAGCAAGCCATTCTCATTAGCTTCTGAGAACCCAAATACTTTTCAAGATGCCTCTTTTGCTAATACATACACAGTTTTAAAATATGAATTCTGATTCAGCTAATCCATTTCTTAGGCCAACTCCATGAGATGTACTTGGGCACTTTTCCTCACCTCCTATACCTTCCAAAAGGAGTAAGAATTCATCAGCTGTGGTCATCATACTCAGTGATGAAGAAATAATATGCTGTCTTTTCTTCCAATTTATACTGCAAAAGTCAAGCTATATTTCTATAAATCATTGTCTTGATTTGATATTGCTTATAATTTGTTGAGTCTTCTCAAATAGCAATAACCATGATAATGCAGTTATGGCATGGGATATAGCTTTGCAAAGCAGATGTAAAAAGGACTGAACAAAGTTCATGGTAAAAGGCATTTGCAATCCATGAGTTCAAAGAATTTAGATCAGCATATCAGTTAAATTGCAGTGAAACAAAAACACATGCAAGTGTTTAGAGCTCGTGCTATAGAACAGTGCACACATACCCAGAAAAGAGGGCCAGTTCACTGAAGCATTACAAATGCAATCACTTTCTTGTGCTTAAAGTGCTCTATGAGGAACTGAAAGGTTAATGAGTAAGGCAGTTTTAATTGCTTTTTCTAAATATCTGGCCCATAAAATAAACATACCTGCCTTTAAAAGCTCCATATTCCAAAATTTCTATAATAAACATTCTCTGTTGGAATTTTCTATTCATGGAATTGGACTATAAATAGGGATATAGTATCTTTAATACATTGCAGACACAATACTCTCTTCAAATATGCTGAGTTTGCTAGAGGCTATAATGACAACAGTGAGATATCTTAGACACCACTGGGAGCAATTTATCAGTGCCATGCACAGGGTCCAGTATTTTCCTAGAGGAATTAGTAGCAAGTGCATGCTCACCATTACCTTAAAGCTACTGTAGTAATTCCAGATTCCACCAGCGGTCCAGTGACTAGTGGAGTGTGCATGTACATACTTTTGGATAATGCACCTTCTTAAATTGCCCCTCTTAGTCCTTTGCAATTTATTTCATGTTTCCAAAAGTCTTGAACTGGCAGTGTCAGCAACCCATTTTTGACATCACTGAACACAGAAAAGAATTATTTAAATCATTTTTCCCCTTCTCAGTTGAAAAGGAATAAAAATTGTCATATGTAGAAAGCCACAGGACAAAGATAAAATCTTAGAGGGCTTGACATAAATGCAAGGTGTGAAGATGAGAATTTTATGTTACTGGAATTAACACCATAGGAATCATTCCTCAGTCACTTAAACAATTTTTTTTTTTCACATAATAAATTTCTTCATAGGAATGGATAGTCCTACACATTTGTATGGTCTTCAGAATATAAGTCCAGTGTTTCCTCTTGGCAGGGATATTGACACTTCACACCAAAATTAATGCCCTACCCAGCTCAATTACAGCCAGTGCCACAAATCCAATCACATTAAAAAGGAAGTAGCATTAAGTGTGATCCAGATCAAACCTTTCATAGGTTTAACAATGATCATATCAAAACATTACAACTGCAGTTTTTTCATTATGAGCCATGGGCTCCACTCTTGTGTTCCACACTATGCTCACTGCTCACAGGGATGTGAAACAGCATGCCAAACTTCACAGTGGGGAAGTCCACACACCAGCCCTTTCTTTTTTCTTTCTCATTTTTTCCCTACCAGGCCATATGTTTGGTCCTACTAGCCAAAAAACTTTTGCATGAAATAAAAAAGCACATTTCAGGAACACATAAAGTCTCTGCAAAGGATTGCAAGTAAGCAATGAAAACCACAAAAAGGTGCTGATAAATTATTCCATTAACTTGACAATCTTATTGCAGAAAACAGAATCTTTCTTTTAACTGTTTCAAGTTTTCATTTCCTGCTACTGGACCTTATTTGTCCCTTTTTGGGTTAAATGATATTTTGATGTACTGTTTGCAGGTGGAGGGGGTTGCCTCCTTACTGAATTTTGGCTCATTTAAAAATAGGGGAAAGTTCTTGTCTACTTCAGCAGTACTAAGAAATTCCTTCCATTACATTCTAGAAATTATTTTCTGCATTATGATCATCCTACTGTTCCCTTGATGCATATTATCTTTGAAGTTGAACAGGATTTTATATGCATTTATGAAGAATAAAAGGGAAGGTATTTTTGCTCCATTAGGAAGAAAGCAAACCTCTTCAAAAAAAGCAAACACTGGCAAATTGGAGGTGAATTCAGTGCTCAAACTAATTTGAGGCAAATATGTGATGGGTCAGATTATTTCACTGCTATAATTAAAAAATGCCATCAAAAGTGTGTAGAAGATCTAGACATTAATTAAATTATGACATTTGCTTGCATATCACTTCCAATGCCTGAAGATCCCTGCATAGCTGAGCCTTAGTTTCCTATATATACTTTATATTTTTGCCCTAAAACCAAAGCTTGAACAGTGCAAATTATAAAATACTTGCAGTCAGCAACTTTCACCTCAACATTAAGAAAGATGAGTCTGTGAGAGACAACAGAACACAATTTTTTGTCAATAGCACAATGATTTAAAAGCCTTTTCTCCAGGGCATGGCATCTTTTCCTAGCTGAAAGGGCAAGCTTAGGCTATTGCAATGTTAAGCAGCTGATGAATGACCTTGTTGTCACACGTGTTTTAGGGATTGATCATGCCCAATTAATTCCTAGAAAAAATCAATTGTTCTTACCTAGCTCATTTACATTAATAAGAAAATATTAATGACTCCACGGCCTATAAGTACTGGAAAGAGAGGCTGCATTCACATTTGAGCCTACTGGTCTTTAAAGAGGATTCATTATCTCCTCCTGTGAGAGCAAAGCAAATACAATTTTTTTCCCAGTTATTCAGCATTAAAACCAAGTATTTATCTGGGTATTTAACTGATAATTTAATCATATAGTCTTGCATTGTTGGCTTATTTTTATGGGTGTAATATTTATTATGCATGATAGAAAGCACATGATAATTTTCTTCCATTGCTAAGTTTATTTTGAGAGAAGAACTATGCACAGGAACTCAAGACCACAATTATGATTTCCTGTTCTGAGTCCAACACGCCATGAGAGGAACAAGGATACAAATGTGCAGGTGAAAGCAGTACATATTTCATTACTGGAAATTATCCTTAGGAAAACATTCAGACAATCTTTGTGGTGGGATTTAAAACTCATGACAATTGCCAAAAGTCTAAATAGAGCTTTATCAAATGCTGGGATTAGTGTGTTTGTGAGCTCCATGCTATGAATAGCCCATGTCTGAGCAATCATCCTGAACATCCCTCCCAAAGGAAGAAATATAATAGGAAGGTGCAGCTCAAGACAAGATTCAGAATTTGATTGCTGCATTTTCTGTTCAGTGCATACTGCTATGATTTCTGGTAAAATGTACTAGTTAAGTGTTACAGTAAATTGATCGCATAATACTATGGAATTTATCATGTAATAGAAAAGGAATTTAAGAGCTGCATACCTAATATTATTAATAAAATGGGTTTGTGGATGGAGACAGAGGATATGGTTCATATTATTACCTGATCCTAGACTACATTAAAGAGCCAGTAAAATTAGAATTGCAAGGACAAAATAAACTTTCAATAGGACTTTTCAACTGGAAACTTCTGACTGGCTAACTTCTGACAACCATGGGTGTTTACTCCCTGCATCTCTTCTGCTTCTAGAAATGACCCTTGAGCTTGGATTCTCTCATTGGATCACAAGTCCAAGCTTATCTGTGTAGAGAGGCTCTGCTGCCACCCTCTGTGGTATCTGAGATGAGTCAAAATACTTACTATAAATTAAAATTCCAACCACTCTAAAAATCTAGGGACACAAATATCTAGTTGTGAAAGAACTGACACAATGGAAAATTATTGGCATATAATAAAATATTTAAAATAATATTACTAACTCTAAGGTACTGGTACACAAGGAATTAAAGGATAAATTAAATTATCTTTGTAGGCTACCTCTGAGAAATTATTAAAGAGAATGCACCTTAACTATGTGTTTATCTCTGGTGTAGTTCATTGATACAATCGTTTTTTTATCCAGGAACTTTTTAAAAAGAAGCACATAGGGGAGAACAAACATGCAATTTTTTCCAAGTTGTCTAGCATCTCTTAACATGGAATCCATCAGTAAGGGGCATAACTGATTAATAAAGAAGGATGTGTTTGATTAATTCCTCATGAGACAGATACAATACTGAGAGCAAACTGCCCATGAGAAGGATTTATATTAATTATTACCTGATAAAAGGCTAGTTTTTCAAACCATACTTGTGATTATTCAAATCTATTTTATACCAGGGCAGCTATAATACTGTTCCTTTGGTCTCACCTCTGTGAGACCAGCCCATATTTAAATAAACAGCCTCCTACCCTGCACAACATTTCTCATTCACTACCTCGATATTATTGCCAGTTACACCCCTGATCAATGTGGTCACTTGGGCACACAGAGGATGAGTGCTTGAGAACAATAGCCAACATCAAATCAAAACTCTTCTGATTTTTTAATCACAAAATGACCAAACTAATGCTGTCTCCAGCAGTAACAAGGCCATTCAGTTCTGGGGAAGGGGAAATCTACCCTTTCTCAATGGGTCCTCAAAAGTGAGCGGCCTTCCACCTTTTCTCCTCACCCTTTCCCCTTGCATTTTATTTACTTTCCTGCAATTCTGCCCAACAAATAAATAAGCTTCTCAAGTACAGGGTGCTTATGCTACTGCTGTTTGTTGTATTCTGAATGGCAATGATGTGCCTTGCTGGCACTCTGCAACGGGTCATTCATCCAAACTGTTCACAAGGAATAGCATTCAGCTTTAAACCTTCTGTTTTTCAGAAACAACAGAACTAAAATTAGCCACACAACTTCAACTTCCTAATTAAACAGTATCTGACAATGTTACTTCCATGTGATTAAAATATTAGTCTGCCTTCATGACCTAATAAATATTTTCTTACACATGAGAAGAAAAAAAAATCATCCTTCATGCTCACTGAAAAGAACATTAGACCCTTATTCATCTATTTGGGAAAGGGCTGGGGGAAAAGAAACCTTGTGTGCAAAAAAAAAAATTCATGTTAATGCATTGTGACCATCAGGCTTGCATATTCACCTGAATAGTACCAATTTGCTAATATTGTTTTCATAAATGAACAATTTATTCTACATTCTTTATCTTTATTCTAGTATCTGCATACATACTGCAAAATACTAGAATATATAATTTGCTTTCTTCTAGATTTTGCTTAGTAACAAAGAAACAGAAACTTCACAAGAAAAATAAGAAAAAGAGGCAACTTTGTATCCAGACATCTCATAGTATGTCACTTGTGCAGTTGCAGTTCTGTTTGTCAAGGGATAAATTGTTTTTTCTTTCTTGGGGGAAAAAAATCAAACATCAATAGCAGGAAAATATCATAGCTGTTAATTGGGCATGTAAGACCCTCCTGATACATTCCACAATTCTTACTCATCTTCTAAAACACAAGCATAGCAGTTTCTTCAATCATCATTTAATAAAGAGCAGAGATCTGCTTCTCCTTATTAAGGGGAAAAAAAGGAGGAAGGTGATTGTAGAAGAGGCCTTAGCCAGTCATTTACAGTATCTTGCTTCTCATGATAGCTGAGATTGTCAAGAGTTTGCACACATGAGCTGCAAATATATAAAAGGAGGAGGTTCCTTTCCTGTTTATACTTTATTAAAAATGGAGTTCCAGAAAAAATTCATCATTGCACAGCTACCACAAGCACGCTGAAATAACAGGGAATGTGGACCAGTGCATTTGTGCAATGAATACCATATGGATTTTGGAATTTGGTAATCAGAGATCTGGCCTCTCTTTATAACGTATTTGGGACAGACTGGAACATTCCTGTGTAATTGCTATAACCAGGTGCTTTTGTCTCACTGAAGTTAAACTACCTTTTACTATCCCTGTTTCTGTAAGGAAGTCAGAATTGGAAATCAGTATATAAGGTTTATACTGGCCTGGCTCTTGCCTGTCCATGCCCATGATTATTTCTTTACTTTCTAAATAAAGTCACTGATGGGCCTATTACTTCCTAGCTATGCCAGTAAAAGATTCTGCAGTTGCACTTAGTTATTAAAAGGTGTAACAAACATTAATTGAAAGAAAGACATATGCCTTCATGAACTGAATTTTATAACACAAAGCTTATCAAAAGGAACACTTGAAATACTGCAAGAAGAAACTCCCTACAAGGATCTGACTTATTCTAGAAATAGTTAAAAGACTTAATTGATAGTGAACATTCTGAGAATAATTAGCAAACATATCTAACCTGACTTAACTTAGCAAAACTAAGACTTAACCCTCATTGAAATTTGTCCCATAGATTCAGTAAACTCGGAACAGTAGGTTTTAACAGCTGAAGTTTGGTTTGATACTACAACATTTGCAAGGTTATTGCAATATTTTTTAATCACCCTTAATGTGTATCTGGGGAGAAGCAAATAACTTTGTCGAGCATCTTCGGGTACATTATTCATCAGGAGCCTCTGATAGCAGAAAGTATTCGAACAGACAAAAAATCTTATGCCTGTTAAAAGCGTTAAGAGCAAGCTCAAGTGCAGAGTTTCCATACCAAATGCCAAAACTACGTAACACAGGGAACTGTGGCTAGACAACATAAATTCAAACTTCATGCTTTACACTTCTAAGCAGTTTTAAACACTGACAGATTTCAGACCGTTTTTTTTAGACAGCTTTCATTTTTTGATACCACAGAAATACTGACTCAGTCAGGAGGTCCACTGACATTGGCGTCTTTTAAGACTGACCACAAGTTCCAGAAGGGGCAACAACTCCATTTCAGACAGAGCAAGACAACTGACACAGCTGTAGTTTTAGAGTATGTTCATCCACATATCTCCATAACTTGTCTCACTGATGTAACATAGCAAGGAATGCAAAGAAAAGTTGTATTTTTGATAGATTAGTAGGATGTCCTTCTAACTATATATAAAGGCTGCTACCCCTAAGTATCTCTCCTGTTTTAGAATAGGTGAAGCATAGGAACTTATTTATGTCCATAATTACTTCCATACAAGTTCAAATAAGCATCACTTCTCTCCCCAGATAAACAATATTCAATCCTTGTACTAATTGCTTCCATTTCAAAAACCACTTTATTCTTCCCACTTTAGTTCTGCCATTCAGAAATATCTTCCATGGTTATATACACTATTTCCTGTCATAAGGCAGACTACTACTCTAATTAGCTTCGATACAGTTTATACATTTAATAACTTGTTTGCTTTCTTTAAGCTGATAAGCATAAGTGAAGAATCTTCTAACCCCTCCTACAAGGCTTTTGCAACAAAAGAAAGAGATGTCTCGATCTTGAAACTGTAGGAATATGGTCTACTGGAACTCTGACAGGTCCTCCATACAAAAGATTAATGAGTAACTCTTTTGGCAGTAGTTCCACACATTTGCCTCATCTTCCTTGACTATTCTCTTTTTACAGTGCTCACTTTTGGTAATACTAGTTTACAGAGCTGAACATACACATTACTTCTGCATTACAGTACTCACTTCAATGAAAGTGGAATGGTAGAAACAACCCTGTTCAAGTTTTCCTAACAGAAACAGATAAGACATAAAATAACAAAGGGGGGAAATATTATATATACTGTATATATCACATATTTTACACATACAATTATTTAATATTTTGTATAAATATATAGACATAGTTTTATATAATATATATCATATATACATGTAATAAATTATGGAAATGGAAAGAAAGCCACACAGAATATCCTACATTTTACCTCACTTTCCTTAGGAAACACCCGGATATTATCAAATAATATAGCAATGAGTAAAGACCTTTATTTTAGAACTTTTCAAGATGCTTTCCAGTTGGCCTCCTCTCACTTTCTTCACTGACCCTGGGGATGAATCATGTGCAAGAGCTATGGAAGCATTGACATGATGTGACCAGCAGAGCAGACAGCCCAATGAATACAATCACTACTAAAGGAACCCTGAATTCGTGTTTTTCACATTTGAAACTCCACCCTCCCTTTGAACTTTTGCTCAGCCTCCAACATTTAGAAAAATTACTACCGTGACCATATCAGAATTGTCATATTTTCTAAACAGAAAACTATTCTGTATCTGAAACAGAATGGATTTTCTTCATTTTATTAGATAATTAATCAGCAAGTACTGAAAAGGAAGAAATTTTCTGTGTTGACCAGAAATGACAGCACAACAAGAAGAAAACACCAGACCTCCCGGAAAGATTTCAGAACCAGATGCAATCAGAATCATTGTGATCAGCAGTCACAGTAGCATTTGGTTTTCAAGGAAGTGAGGAGTAGTTGTCTTGCCTTTCACACCAAATAAAGTTAACCAGATGTACTTGATTTTGTAAGTTTCCCCGTTGTTTTTGTGTCCACGCATGAGTAGCCCACTTCCATCAGTAAGTCAGTCCACACACTTAGGCCACGGACTCTGAAGTCTCCATCTTGTGTCCTCAGGAGTTCCAGAGCAGCTTGGGTCTGCTCTTTGAGCGGCGTGGATCCCTGACAGAGGCAGATGAAGTGCTCCCTTAATTCCTCCCAGGACAATTCAGCTTTGTCAAGGCAACTTTTAACCCACTGTCCCTGCAAAGGGTCATAGTGCAAGTGCCTTCCCCAGCCGGTTAAGAGGTCCAAATAAGATCTGCATAACTGGGAATACTGACCAGCTAGGAAGGCAAGATGGGAACTTGGGATGCAAAGGCAGAAGGCAGAAAATCGATCCTGGTTGCCCAGCAGCCAGGAAAGCAGGAGCCCGGCGGTGCATTCCTCTCCTGCAGCACTCTCCTGGTACCCGTCTGGGCTGCTGCTCCCATCCCTATCCCCATCCCCATGCCCGTCTCCGGCCTGCTCAGCGCCACGGCCCTGCTTGAGCAGAGCCAGCGCCGCCGCCACCACCCCGAAAGCGCGGGGCTGGGGCAGCAGCTCCAGAGCCCCGCACAGCCAGCGTAGCTGCCCCGCGGCCTCCCGGGCCTCCTGCCCCTCCTGAGCCCCGCACAGCCAGCGCAGCTGCCCCGCGGCCTCCCCGGCTTCCTGCCGCAGCCGGCTCAGCAGCAGCCGCGCCTCCGCCTGCAGCTGCGGCTCCGGCCCGGGGGCATGGCGGGGCAAGGCCAGCAGGCGGGCAGCGGCCTTGCGGCGGGCCAGCAGCTCCAGGCCCCGGGGGTCGGAGGCAGGCCCCGCGCCGGGAGGCTGCAGGAGGCTGCGGACCAGGCGGCGGCAGGCGGCGGGCGGCAGAGCGCGGTTCTCCAGCAGCGCCAGCCCCAGCAGCTGCGGGCAGCGGCCCAGCGCGGGGAAGCCGAGCAGAGGGCACGGCTGGGACCGGCGCAGCCGCCGCCCGAGGACCTCCCGGAGCTGGGGACGGGCACGGAACCGGTCATAGAGGTGCTGAAAATAGCGGGCCCACTCCAGAGCCCTATCCAGCGTGAGGGAGTCCCAGTCCCGCACCAGCGCGGAGCGGGACACGGCCAGGAGCGCCGGCAGCTGCTCCACCTGCCCCAGTACAGCCTCCATGGGCCAGGCTTGGCGCTGCTGGTTTGAGCGCTGTCCCGCCGGGGCCGAGCCCAGCCCGAGGGACGGCGTTTGCAGCTCTATTGGCCGGGCGGGATGTCAGTCGGTACGGATCGAGCTGCTGGTAACAGAGTCGTCACTAGACTTCCGGCCGATCACCCAACCCGGAGCGGGAAATTGAATTAAAATGATAAAAACCGACCGCGACTTTTTTTTTTTTTTTTTTAATCATTTTGCTCTATGCCCTACGCCATATTCGTTGCCCTCCTCCTAAACCTACTCTGCAGTTGCTTTATTTCTTTATTATATCGTGTCACCCAAACCACACACAGGATGCGAGGTGAGGACACAGCAGAGCAGGACAATCACCTCTCGCGGCCGGCCGGTCTGTGCTGAGAGGCACAGAACGATATGTACCATGGTATTCCTGTATTTCTAACAATCCCCTGTGGGGGTACCAGTTGTGGGTTTCTCTGGGTCTGGATTGAAGGCACTTGAGACAGTAATTCAGACTCAGGTGTTTATTATTTCTGATCAGTAAAACAGTCTCACTACTGTGAGTTCTGCAGCTTTTCATTAGAAGTCACAAAAATGGCCAACAATCTCTTGGTGCAAGGTCTTTTAAGACTAAACCATCCAATTAAGAACTGACACCTAGATTATTTTCCCTTTTAACCCAATGACTGGTTCCTAAAAGCCCCCAATGTGGACTTTTCTGCCCAATTACAAAATGCCACCCAAACCCATGAAGAAGAAGGAAGAAGAAGCATGAAGAAGAAACCCAGGATGACACCCTGTGCCCTCCATCTTCCTTCCATCCACAACATACCAAAAATCCCAAAACCTCAATTTCTCACCCAGTGATACACCTACACTACTCTCTATAAATCTATTTCACACTTTTGTGGATTCTGGTCTATCTTCTATCTTGAAGTCTGGGAAACTTTCTCCATGAATGAGGGTCAGAGTCAGTGCTGCCCTGGGGGTCAGGGTACCCCAGAGCAGACAGAGAAGTATTCCTGGTGCCCTGGGTTTCCTCAATCCCCTAGAAAATAAACTTCTTCAGGAGCAAAGCTCCCCCTGCCCCACCTTTGGGGGTGCTTCCCAATTTCAGTGGTAGCTCAGGCCCTGGCAGGCAGCCATGGCCAAGCCCAGCAGGGAGCAGGGCTGCCCATCACTGTCCAGGGCTCAGTGTTCTGCCAGGGGCTGGGCTCACCCTTCTGCCCCACCAATTAATGGCTTCATAGCTCATTAGTGATTCCCCATTAGTTCCCCTCTACTTCCACCTCTCTGCTACACACCAAGCAAGTTAGGCATGACTTGATACAGCCAATGTGTTGGAGTGACTGTTCTCAGGTGCTTGCCTAATGTCCGCTGCCTCAAGGGCTCCCACTCAGCTGGGTTACAGGTTCTTTCCCTCCATCCTCACCTCCCTGACAGAGTTCAGTGTTCCCTCAGAGTGTGGAAGTGAGCAGACTGCTCTGGCTTCTGGCACCTTACACAGATGCACCCTGTGCCCTGCTCCTCAGAGTTGCAGCAGTGGCATCGAGGTGCTGGAGCTGGGAGCTTTGGGAGCTGCTGGATATTTCTCTGGAAGTTCATCAGCCCTGTGGCACAATGCCAGCCAGTGGGACACGTCTGGAGACAGCAGAGTGGCCTGGTGACTGCCTGGTGAGTCCCTGGTGCCTTTGGCTGGGCTGGGCTGCAGCAATGCCCAGGAGGGGAGGGTGGACACCCTTCTACCCAGCCTGCCAGGACTGTGCCCTGTGTCCAGCCCTGGGGACAGCACTGCCAACCTGCCCAAGCAAACCCTTTAGATTTCTGAAAGGCACAAGCAACACCTGGCACAGTAAATGAGGTTTGACTGGAACTTACCGCAGGAATCAGATATAGAAACCAAACTATAACACAGTGAGCTGCAACACTGTAGGGCAAACCATAATGCTCTTTGAAAGAACATTATGCATCCTCATGCAGAATGTATGTTCTCTTCTGTACATCCTAGTGCTGCAAATAGTTTCTTCCAAGTTTGTTATTAAACAAATTGCATTTTTGGGTGATGAGGTGTGCAAGGACTCTTGGTAGCTTAGATAGTAAGAGACACAACACTTATAGCTCTGACTTCAAACTAACATGGATGAAAGATGAGAAAGAGGACAACAACTTGCTTCTGTTGCTTTCTTTTCCACTAAGGAAAATTGAAATGTGTGGACAGAGCCACTGAACCCATTACAATTCTGTGTCTCACTAGGAACATGCTGAGACCTTGTCTCATGTCCACAGTCCTTGCCCTAAAAGTAATATCAAAGCTGCTGGTGAGGAGCTCCTCTAATTCACATCATGCTTCAAAAATAGAGCAAGAGACAGATTAAGAAAATTGTAAGTAATGGTTTAGATACTAGGCTACCCTCTCTAGACCCTCTTGTAGACTGCCCTAGATGGTTGTTTAGTAAAAGTTTTCTTAAGTACACTCACTAAAACAGATCTCTCATATGAGTTATTATCCTATTTTCTTATTTAAGTCCTATTTTCCTATTTTTCTTATTTCTTACTTAAAAAAAACATGATGCTATAGGCTTGATGCTCTAGGTCACCTGTAGGTTAAAGGCCCAATAGAGGCATTGGAGTGAAATTCTATGGCCCTTGTTTGTGATTGAAGGAGTTCATAAAAACCCCTCAATGTTTATGAATATAATATATCTTAAAGTATCATTCTAAAATATATGGTTTTCCCCTGAAAAATCTCTGAAGTTAGCTATTAAAGAAAAATCACTCTGTTAATTATTAAACATAAAATTGGCTCCAATATCTCTCGTCTAGCAATTTATTGCATTGTTAACAATGGAATTGCTATTGTAATTAATAACTTCATCCTTACCGATCATCTGCCTTACCTGTATATTCCAGTGCATTTTATAAAATAATATACAATGAAGAGAAGAAGGAGCATGCAAACTCTGCAGTTACACAGTTGAGTGTAGCACTTTGGGATGTTACCTTGTATGTTACTTACATGAAAAAGTGACAGAAACTTAGAGTGGTTGGAATATAATTCAGTGTTATATACATGGTATGTAATATGTAATATGTAATATATATACACACATGTGTATATAGGCCTCTCTGGTTTAATAGGGCACATCTTGAATGAAGGGTGGTGGCACAGAGGAAGAAAACTGTTTCAGTGAATTCCATGTTTTATTTTGGTAGGGATGTTTTTGGAGGTGCATATGCTCCATGTCATAAAGAAGAAAAGAGATTTCCCTTTACATCAGACAACTTTTCACAAGAAATCTTTCACATTACTGTTCTTTTTCTTTACTGGATAAAACATACAGGTTTATATCGTGGGAATGTCTCTGAATGTCTCATTTGAAAGAAATCAAATAGCCATATTTGCAGCACCAGGAAACGAACAAAACAGGTTGTGAAACTCTAAGTAGTCTGGAAAAAAACACTGTTATCAGGAATACTCTTGCAGGTGAAAAGAGATGGCCTGTGTGTTTTAGTGGGTCTCTGTAGAACTGATTGAAAAATTAAATTTTACAAAAACAGAATATTTCAACATTTTTTTAACTTAGGGTGAAAGTTCTAAATATCACCACTTTTCATCAAAAGGGCACAGGTTGACATCCCTAATAAAATGGTTCATGCAAAAAGATGTTTCTGTATTTCTAGGTATTGCAGTTGCGTTTGGAGTCTGCTGTTATGATTGGGATACATATAATGAAAAATAAAGCCTAATGTGAAGAAACAGCAGAGTTTTGCATTAGACTTTTAGGATGCATTGGAAAGTTATTTCGAGGAATGAAAAAAGAAGCAAGGTGTCAGTGAGATGGTTATGATTCTGTTGCACCACAGTAGCCCATAAAACCCATAATTCTTTCTCTACACTCACCATTAAAGGAACTCCTTTTCTTCTCTGAAGTTTGTGTTATTATTTGACACCCTGACCATTCTCAGAATGCATTTTAGGATTTTCCACTGCAAGAGTGGGATCTGTTTATCAGTTGATTGATCTGCTGGTGGTGGTACTATGTAGCAATCAAATTAAATTGAAAAATGCGATATTTTTCCTTACAGGTGAATTATTTGCATATGAATTTGAGAGCTGGTACTCTCTTTATTATGATCAGTCTTACATCTAGCTAAGTAATATCTTGGATAGCCATGGAGTTCTTTCTTAGTAATCATCATTATTACTAAGCATCAAAATTTGTAGTTACTGTCTATCAACTCATACTAAGATTGTTGCTATGTAATAGTATTGCTGAGTTGTATAGGTATGGTCTAAAAGTACCCTGTACAGTGCTGAGCTGGTTTTCTACTGAGGGATACCTTAAGATAGTTGGGAGATACTTGGGAAGTAAGTACTGAGAGACTGAGGAGGTGAGGTAGAGAGTTAGTACTGGGGAAAGGGATAGGAAAGGGAAAGTTCATGTTACGATGTCAGGAGATACAGTAAGAACACAGAGATGGGGCAGATAGAATGGTGAGTGGATTTTCAGATAGCACTGTGTGCAGTGTGCTTTCCTGCTTGATTACTTTTTAAAAAAGAACCCCAAAGTTTATTTCTAGGCTTCACATAGGTCTTTGGTTGTTTGATATCAACCTGCTTCCTCTACTAATGATGTTTTCAGGAGTCTCTCATACTGTTTTATGGTGTGTTTGGATATGTATTTCATGTTATGTAAACTATAGAGCCTCTATTTTTACCTAACAAGAAGTGAAACTCACAATGATACCTTAAAGAAAATCATACAGAAGAATTATCACTTCATTACACAGTCTGAAAAAATAACCTTTGTTATGTCTTATTTAAACACAAAGAAGAAAATAGAAGAGAGAACAGCCTATCTTAAATGATAGGCTAGAGTACAGATTTACCATCACACCATATTGGATTTTCAGATGTCTGCTGTATACTTCTTCTGAGTAGATGTGACAGTATGAACAGGGGTGGCCAGTGTTTCTTGTGTTGTAGCTTTTGTTTCTGTTTTGTTGTTCTGTTTGGTTTTCCCCAATAAAGTCTCTTTTGTAATTTTTTAATTTAGTCTCTAAAATGAGCATTAAAGTAAGTGTTTTGAGGGGTATTCATCTATGGCTGTGCTAAGCTATAGTAAATGTTCCTCCATTAAAGCTTTTGATTGATAACATACATGGCAAAGAAAGTTGATTAGGAAGTAAGAGATGTGACTGTTAGATACAAAAATCTGGGAAGTCATTTTTCCAGCTCCCTGAAAACAAGCTCACTTTTCAGTGAAGCACTCCAAAGCAGTTTCACAAGCCTTGCATTTAATATGAATTACTGTGCTGTTTTATCTAAGCTGAGAAGTCAAGTAAAAGATTCATGTGAAGTTTTATGGAACTAGTGAGTTTCTTCACTCTGGTTATGGAGCCAGTAAAATTCCCCCTGGCAGGAAATATCAGTTTTGAAGCAAAATTGGTCAAGGTAGCCAGAAGTCTGGATTTCACTGCTCTATTTTCCTTCCTCTCAGAAGTCATACTGGCTATAACATGGTTATACTATTTCTCCTGAACAGAAATGTAGGACACTGTTTACTCATGCCAACTGGCATTACAAAACTCCAAAATAATCTTTCCTTAGATAAGAGGGTGTTATTGTAAATTATAAAAATTAATACATTGAGAGAGAGATGTATAATCATCTTCTATATTTCTGGCACTAACATTCTCTTTCTAACTGTAAGGAGATTTGTTTTGCTGCCTCAAATTATGTGCCAGGCATAAGTTTGCCATTATCTCACATGTAGTGAAGACTTTAAACTTGTGAACCATTCTTGTAGAATTTATTTCTATTTCTGCAACAAACTCTGTGAAAAACTGAGATTATTAGTCAAGCCACTACCATCACCCCTTCCATATCTTCTGTTGAGGTACTTAGATTTATTTTTTTGAGTGTCAATGTAATCTCTCAGTATCTCAAAAAAGGACGAGGCTGTTCTGGGCTTTTGGTATGAGAACAGATCAAATTGCATAATAAAGGTTTTGAACCTACTAATTTGTACATCAGCATGAGCCTCAGATTGTACAAAAGGCTAATCTGTCATCAGGGGGATTTTCCCTGCTTGCAGTGTATCATTACATTAGTAGCAGTGCCCATTTGTGATGAGTTAGGCTGTGATTTTAGTCACTGGTGTCAATGGCCAAGCCTCAGTTTTGAAATGCACTAGAGTGAAAATTGGTTGAAACTCAGCATGTTGAAAGAATGCTATATATAACATGTCACTGAGACAACCTAAACCTCACTCTAATTTACCTATGTCTGCCTATACCAAAACTGAATTTTTTTTTAGAAAAAGGCAGATTTTGCTGTCTAGCTCTATTTCTCATTTTGATACTATGAGTCAGAACCATACTAGCAAAACTACTAAACTAGGAGTATAGCTCTTCAGTATCATAAACATAAGTGTAATTGGGTGGCAAATGAAGTCACCTTTTTCTATGTGAATAATTGATTAGAAGTCAAGTTAGTACAGACATTCAGTTGCCTTGCACCACATGAGCCTTGTTAAATGATCATGTATGCACTCCAAAAACCAGTTGCAGTTGCTATGTGTGTATTAGCTACTTGTCACTGTCATATTGTCTGAAAAATCCCCTTGCCAAGGATTCTTCTCCTGGGAAGCTGGGAAGCCTCAGAGAAAAAGGAAAAACAATATTATCTCATTTTTCTGTCCTGTGCTTTGCTGCATTGGAACGTGGTTGGTGATTGTTTATCCAAAAGGTGGTTGTTTGAGTGGTTCCATGTGAATTGTTTTAACTGAATGACCAATCATCCAGCTGTGTCAGGACTCTGACGAGTCAATCACGAGTTTTTCATTAGTATCTTGTTAAGCTTTCTGTCTGTATCCTTTCTCTATTCTTGAGTATGGTTTTAGTATAGTATTCTTTTATATAATATAATATCATAAAATAATAAATTAGCTTTCTGAGAACATGGAGTCAGATTCTCAATTCCTCCTTTGTCCTGGGGACCCAGTAAATGCCACAAGCTACAAGTAGTTTTGCCTGAGGTTGTTTGAGTTAATGCATCTTTATCTTACATTTGCTGTGGGATAAGAGCATGCATTCATGTTGCTCAGCTGATGAATGGTAAAGCGTTGAGCTGCGTGCTTTGGTCACTTGCCTTTGTGGTGCCCTTTAGAGAGATTTAATTTGCTGCCTGTTGTCGTGGTGGGCTCGATAGGTCACAGAATGTACTGGTTAGTTTGCATACATGCCTTCTTCTCCTTTAAGCCAAGAACACTTATCTACTTATCTCAAGTACTTTTCTTATAGGATCAGGTGCACAAATTCATCCATTTCTTCAGCTTGAACCCAACCCTCCTTTTTTGGGTACCTGTTAAGAACTGTCTTAAAGAGCTATATGCTTTAGAGATCATCTTATCAGAATCCTCTGAAAATAATATTCCATAGAACTTGAGTCATAAAGGCTGACTATGGCTAAAGGTTTGGAATTTTCATATGTAATACTTTAGTACTTGTATCAAGTGAAGCATACTCAGACTAAGCTTAGTCTACTATCACAAGTTTAGTTTTGACTGTCAAAGTCTCTGTAAGAGTATTGGAAGAAAAAGAAAAAATAATGTTTAAGAAGAACAACTAAAGATTCTTTCCTATTTGTAGATTCTGCATATTTCCATGACACTGAAATTGCTGTCATGCACAAGAGTTCAGGGAGATCTCATAAACACATTTTCATGTCATATTTGGATAAGTATTTCATTTGCATAAAAAGATATATAAAATTCTATGCAAGACAACTATGTATAGAGCTATTTATATGTATGTCCATGTTCTAATAACAGAAGTCATTTGGATTATTCACTTTCATTGCCTTAATATCCTGAAAACATCTCAAAATTGTCATATACCCCTCCTTTGCTGCTCTATACAGTGTCCTTACAATTAATATGTCTGTGTATTCAGAGAGAGCTACACTAAAACACATGTATGCACATGCTGGGTAGACATTTATTTTTTTGAGTGTTAAGGCTTTTACGTATCTGTTGTTCCCATTTTCATGTCTCCAAAGCTTTTATGTGAATTTTTCCAGCACATTTCTCATTATTCTCTCAACTTTTACTCTACTGAATGGCTGCAGCTTCCAGACATATAATGTGAAAAGTCCTGGGAGAATTTACATAAAGACAATAAAACCAAGGAAATGGAAACCACAGAATGTATACGTAATTTTTTTTCAGTCTTTGCTAAGAAGCTCATTGGTTAATATTTACAAACGAATCTGATTTTCCATTTTAACATCCTTTTCATTGTGAGGCAAATGTGGGACACTGGGATAGTAAGAAACATTCTTGAAGCGAGGAGGAGCTTATATGTGAATCTCATTAAGGTTAAAAGATTTTACTTTTCTCCATCCTAGCATATCAAGAAGAACATCCCATTGAAAAATAATATAAATGTGTGAATCAAGCAAATGTTAATGCAAAGCTTTGAAGGGATTTTTCTCCCTGTTTAAGAAAGTTGTAGGGGTTTTTTACTTGTTGGTTTATTTATGTAAACACATACAAAGGAATATTGGATTCTGTTATCTACACTCATATTGTTCTCTAAAAGCAGATCATTAAAACTCATACAGCCACTTCTAGGATCAATAGTTCAGTAAAACAATTTTGGTTTCTATTGAGAGCTGCTTGCTCATAGCAAATTGTGTACCTGTCTCAAAAATGCCTCTAGCAGTTAAAGTTTTTTTCCTAACTCCAGAGCTTTTAACTTAATGGTGTTCTTTAAGAAGTTTTTTTCCCACTTTTTTACTGCAAATAAAGGTACTTAATAAGTAAAAAGGCCCAGAACCCAAAATGTTTTGGTGTTGTGGTTTCTATAGCAGTTGGATTGCTGTATTTCATGTCAATTCTAGATTATTTTGGCTTACCTGATTCCTACTCCAGTGCACTTAAGGGTATGCGTAATGGCAAAGATTGGAGCTTTTGTATATCCAAAAAGCATGACAATATAGGTGACATATGTAGCATAATATGCTTGTTCATAGCTGCTCTTGAAATGTTGCTATTGTCTTCCCCAATTAACAGTGTTCCCTTGTGCTTGCAGGAAAGAATAACAATGGGCTAAAAAAGGGCAGCAGAGATGAGACCTAGCACAAAGGATATTTGCATAAAACTAAAAGCCAGCAAAAGAGAATTCTTGTGCAGTTTGAACCTGTGGATGTGGTGATGGGTGAAAATGAATTCCTAGAATTAAAGGAAAAGTCTAAAAGAAAAGTCTGATTTAGTAAAGGGTTTTTTTTTCTGTTGTTTTGGGGTTTTTTTGGGGGAGGGTGGTGTTTTTTGGGGTATTTTTGGTATAGAAAAAGTAGCAGTAGCCCAGGATTAAACATGGAAATAATAAAATTCATATTAATTCTATTTGTTATAACAAAAAGAGAAAAAACACTACTCTTAGTAGAAACTACTGTTGAAAGTATCATCATATATCTTGGTATTCAATAACGTTTTGTACTTTGAGAAAAATATATTGGTAACTTCATCAAGGAATAATTACTCTCTCAGAAATGTACTTGAGTTTTATATTCTGTGTGGAGAAAACGACATGAAACAATGAAAAAATATTGTGTCTGATTTTCTCTGTGAAATGCTGATGCATTCTGTTAACTGACAACTTGCAGCCCTTGGGGGCTGGAATTGGTTCCCTTGCTTTTTGTAGAAAGAGTTGGATCTAATAGTTCTTAGAAAATGGACAATATGGATCAAATCTTCCAGACACAACTTGCTGATGATGAACTGCTCTAAACCACCTAAGGGAGTTAGGCACCTTGCCACAATAGCAAATCAATGGGAACCAGATGCCTAAGGATCTTGAGAGCTCTTGAACATTTCTGCATGAAGAGAGATGATTGTGTCCAAGTTAGGGATCCTCATTCATTCATCCTGTGCATCTGGCAGCAGTCAGGATTTATATGGGAAACCCAACAGTTTGTAATCTGGGTGTAACTTGCCTAAATACGGCAAGTGGATAGATGCTATGAACTATAGTACAGAAACGATTTATCCAAGGAATAGTCCAGAGCATTTCCATGGCAGTAATCTGACTAATTCTTTAATCTCAGAATGCAGTTTGGTTCTATTTTCTTTGGTCTTTGCTATCAAAACAGTGATTTCACTACAAATGAGAGGTTAGAATTTTCTACTAAATGAAATTATGAAATAAAATTACTTGGGCTAAAACCAAAATGATCATTTACATAAAATCAGTATGGTTTATCTATTCTATTCAAAGGACTTGGGAAAGAAAAAAGGGGCATTTCAATCCCTGTCCTGTTGACAAAATTGAGATCCATGTCCTGGTTCAAAATTACCATTTCTCTTGCTAGTGTGCAAAGAACCAGAGAAGACATGGAACTGGAAATGTAGAGACTGCCTGCTAGGATGCAGTGGTTCCTCAGAGAATAGGCTGATATTCAGAATAGAAAATGTTTGTTTCTCCTTTTGCATACCATGTATTCAGGGTGTTTTGTTTATTTTTCTGGATTTCTAATAGCATTTTGTTCTTCCTAGTTTCCAGATCTTTGCTTTTACAGTTTTTGAAATCACCCCCATGGGAAAACTTTACAATGTGTATATTTAGGTTTCATAGCAAGCATGTAAGGTTCAAATTTTATATAAAAATTATTGTTTCTAGGTAATTTATGCTGTGAGTAGATGCCTTTTGCCTGACTTGCTGCTATAGCCAATGCATCAGTGTCTCAGGTAACTTGAATTAACCAATACTTGGGAAGTACTGACAAAGATATTGGTGCAAAATAACAATATGGATCTTACTTAATTTTTAATTTTTTATTTTACATGTGGTTTACATTACTAAATTGCAAATGGTAACTTCAGTCCTTTCCAAGCATGTCTTGGTTATTATATTAATGGACATAAACACATATTTAATCCGCAAGGTTTGGTCATGGATTTCCCACTAAATTTGTCTCCAAAGTCATTCAGCAGCCCAGTTCTTAACAGCTCACTGAACATACCCAGTGAGTTGTAACTGGTCTGCCACATTCAGCAAAATTAGTGGAATTTGTGTCATAGTGTCATAGAATTAGTGGATAGTGCCATATCCCAGGGGAGGGTTATGTTCCACTTCAGAAAACTGGGAGACTCTGTAGCCTTTTATTGAATTTTTAAAATATCTTTTCAAGGAAAGCTATTCCAGACTCTCTTTCTCGAAAATTTATGTGTTGTGGGCCTGGCATTCTTTGTACTTGCTAAGGAGTGCAATTCTTTGTATTTTCACAGAAGTCCATCCTCTTGGTTTCATTCACATTTTTGAATTTGTTATGACCTGCCCTAGAGGACAAGGGCAGCCCAGGTTCTTGTTAATATATCCCTTGGGGTGGATTAGAATGAAACAACCCTGAATGATCAGGTTTATATATATGCGTGTGTGTGTGTGTGTGTGTGTAGGGTTTATTTTAGAACAATTTGAAAGGAGGTATGTAGCTGTATTGGGTATTATTGTCTATTGTAATATAGCAATATAAAGATAATACTTCAAAACCTATAAAGGAAAAAAATGGAAGTATAAGAGAAGATACATAGTCACCACCCATGGATCAAGCAAGGAGACTTGATTGTTGTAATTTCATCCTCCCTTGGTCTAAGTGATCCTCACAGTCTTGATACATCAGGGGTGGGAAGAGCCCATGAAACACAAAAGTTCAGTTGGTTCATAGAGGCTCAGATCCAGGTGGGAGTTTTACCCTGGATGCTGTACCACTGTGGAGCTGTGGGGAGTTTTACCCTGGGTGCTGTAACACTGTGGAGCACAGCGCACTTTGGGGTCTTTGTTAGTTCAGGACACCTTTAGGCCCATCAGAAGATAAATCCATTCAGGTGTACATGTGAATGTAGCAGTACTCCTTCCAGAGGGGAATTTTCACTCCTCAGCCAGTTATGTAAGGGATTGATATGATAAAAAAGATTGGCATGATAAAAAGCACTATCCCACCTTGAAGGACCTGCTTCTTATCAGCCTCTTCTCTTCTTTGGCACAAACCCAGGTTGTAGCTCCCAGCTTGTGCACCTCCTCTGCACCTGGGCAATTACTTTCTGCATGTCTGCAAAAGCACCTGTTGCTTTTGCAAATGGCTGGGGTTTTTTGAGTCATTAACTATTAACATTTCAGTCTCACAGCATTTGTTCTGATTTGCCTTTTGTAGTAACTCATGGAGAAGCAGACAGTGAACTTAGCCTATTCATAGGATATAAAATATCATTATATATTCTACTTAGGCAACCTATTTATTAAGTTGACAATCTAGTTTTTATTATTGGAATAATAAAAACTAAAGTAAGCCTAAGAACATTATAATTTTTATCTCTGTCCAGGAAGACTTCAGGTATGTTACAGCAGATGCATATCACCAGTTCTGCCATGATAGAACACTGCATCATTTTGTTTATCCATATGTTTTTTCTACAGATGAATATTTCACATTCATAGCTGTGAGGGTGGAAATAGAGGTCCTGATGATGGATTTAGACCCTAGCAGGTGTGTTTATCAAGACTGCATTATTTCAGATTACTGGTTTTCCCGTTGTTGTTATTGTATGAAGCCTGAGGGCCGCAAATGCACAGTACTATATTTGGTAGCAAATTCCATATGGAATTACTAGCATCTCAGACTGTCATATCATTCAGATAACCATTCTAAATATTTAGTCTTAGTTGTTTGGTCTATTTGGTTCCTATTTCTTTTCACTTGTCAGACCTACAATATTTTGTGCAAGTATTTTCTTTTACTAATAATTTGTTGAATTAGTTATTTAATTAATTAGTGGGCTCTTTGCAGGGAATTGTGGCAGATGAAGAAATAGAAATGTCCTAAATTTAAAGATCACACAGAATAAGTTTTAATACTGGAATTATGACTTTGATCTTACTTGTAAGCATGCCTATAATGTTCACAAAGTTAAAAAAAATTAGCTTTCTGTCTCTTTCTCTCCTCATTGTTGGTTTGGGGCATTTGATTTTGAAGTTCTTCTGCAATTTGATCTTACTAAATGTTTCTCAATGCATTTCAGCAACATATGTCATTAATGTGGGGAGCTGGGTAACCAGTCCCAACATTGTTTGTAATTCAGCCTATGACAGGCAGCAGGAAAGCAGAACAGTTTCAGCCAACCTCAATTAAAAAAACATGCCCAAGGCATTTGGCTATAGCATAAAAAGCAATGCATCAGGCTCTCCCAAGAGCAAAACTAAATGTGTACACTGTTGAACAAAACCAACTCCTTATTTTGACATTGATATGGTTAAAAGAATAAGGAATCATTCCCAGTGAAGGAAAGGATAAACTGGAAAAGGATGATCTGTGGATTGAAGGTGCTGAAGTAACACCCAAAAAATAGAAACACTAGTCTTTTGTCAGCAATTAGCTATTCCCTTATCATCTTTCAGATTGTAACACTGTGAACTGGGAATTCTCTCCTGAAGGAAAAGTGTCCTTACATGAAGTATAAAGTCATAGAGATGATTCTGCTATTGATCAACCTCTTCACAACATGAATGCTTGTAAAAGAGCTAATACACTAAAAAATAATATTTTTAATTTGTTGACTCTTCAGTCTGTGACATCAAAATGTTTAATATTGCCTCAAAACCCTCATGGGATACACTTGATAATCATGTTATAGATTATAACTCTGAAGCATCTGGAAGATTAAATAACTTTCCCTTAAAAACTTAAATACTTTGAGATCACACAAAGATTTCTTGTTTTGGTTCAAAAGCAAGTGATAACCAGAGCCAGGATTATTCCGAAACTTCCTTATTTCCCTTCTCTATTAGGGCTTGCAGGATAAGGAAGAAGAGAGAAGAGAAGAGAAGAGAAGAGAAGAGAAGAGAAGAGAAGAGAAGAGAAGAGAAGAGAAGAGAAGAGAAGAGAAGAGAAGAGAAGAGAAGAGAAGAGAAGAGAAGAGAAGAGAAGAGAAGAGAAGAGAAGAGAAGAGAAGAGAAAATAAGTGCAGGGTGCTTCTATAAATCAACTTAATAAATCAAGGCTATCTCTATACAATTTTTGGTGTCCACTGGCATCAGACTACTTTATGAGATTATTTTTTATGAATGTCTATTTTAAAATAATATATAGACAATAATAAATGTATTTTTAAAAATTAAAATAAAAAGTGGTCTAGCAAAACTGTTAGAACAGATACATTTGCAGAGGTGGGAAAAGGAACTGAATCTCCCAACCCCACAAGACAGGAATAACTCATTAAATGAGCTGGCATTCACCCTGTTTCACTTGGCAGCTTAGTATGGTGCAGAGGGAATGGTGTTCTTTCCATTAAGAATGCTTTGATGATGACACTGTAATAGAAGAATGAAAAGGAATGCTGGACCTGAAGCATTCCTTAAGGTATAGGATTGGCTGCTGGAACTGTGAGTTGGAAAAAAGGTCCTGGAAAAAAATAGCAGTAGAGGTAGTATCTCAACAATAGCTTCTGAGAAAACTTAATTTGGAATGTTGATGGAGAAAATGTAGGGCTAAGGGATAAATGCTGAACAGCTATGTCAGAAGCACCAGGAAAAAGATTGGGAGAGCTGTGAAGGCAGTGTGGGAAGAAACTCAGATTTGCAAAAACCTAAGTATGTACCTGAGCTTCACCTGTAAGGACCATCCTGCCTCTCTTCCTTTACGTTGCTAGCCAGGCAATGAATTTTTAATTTCCTTGTTACAAAGGCAGGTTCATTACAAATGACATGTTTTGTGACTGTGCTTTATCACTTTGAATAAGGTAGAATTTTTTGCTTCACAGATGAAGCAATGTGAGAAAAATAGAACTGAAATTGTGAGACAGCCAAAGTATCTTCTGATTTAAGGGGCTTTGATATGGAAACAGGATCCTAAATTGGACTGCAGAAGTTATTCCAGTGACTAGGATAGTGGAGTTTGATGAAATTGTTTTCGTTAGGTAGCCAATAGGAAGAAAGACATGTTTGTCTCACATAAAATACCTTTGTATGCCACCTATTTTCTTTGGGATTGACCTTAGCAATTCATCTAGAGGTATCAGTTCAGTACCTCTCCTACTGAAATACATGTTTCCCCATTCAATTAAATATTACAATTATGTCTCTGACACGTATAGACTGAAGTGATCTGGGAAAATACCAGTGTGGTTATGATGAAGCTAGGAAGACTTTCGATTGAGTCCATATACTTCTCTGTAAGAAAAGATTTAAAACTATGTCTATAGTTATCTGCAGTTCTTTCAGATTTGGAATAATTGCTGATAATTTTGTTCTTACGAACTAGGCTCAAAAAAAAAAAAGCCTCATCTGATTTTATTAATGGGAGTTTCACTGTAAGGGATAGAATTGTGACCTGGTTAACTATAAACTCAACAAGCTATTTTCATACAAAGCCCAATAACAAAGGGAATAAGTTAAAGGGAAGCAAAATTGAAACAATGAATCTTGATGATTAAAGGGAAATGTAGATCTGTGTCAAGAGAAGGAAGACATCCAAAATGAAAAGGAAGGAAGGCAGGAATCTGGTCAGCTATGGGGGAAGTGGGTGGGCAAGCATTATTACTCTGTTAGAATATTTTCTGTTTAAAATAATTGTTGAGTTCTTAAAAAACTAATTGGGCTTCTGCTATTCTTGGTCTGGAAATTTTGCAAGTTTCAAGAAACTGCAATATGTGTATCAGAATTCTTTGTAAATTGCCTCTCAAGCACAGCGTTCATCTGTTAATTCCTATGAAAAATAGTTTATGTATTTTGATTCAGCTACTATAAAAGAAGAAGGTGATTAAACTATTCCAAAACACTACAAGAAGACAATGTGGCAGTGATAGCTGTTTAGATCCTCTTTTTCTCACTGCTCTTCTTGTGCTGTTAGCAGTTAAAATCCAGTGTTTCTATGTGACCTCAGTTAGCACCCTACTGTAATGATTTGTCTGGAATGGAGACAAAGTAGAGACCAACCACAGAATCTAGATCTCTTGTAAAATATAAGGAACAGGAAGAGAGCTCATCACTTCATTTACATTTGGGCTAGTTCTGACAGGTATCTCAGATTAAGTTGCTATATATCTTAATCACTTTCAATTGCTACACTGTCTTGTGAGGAGCACAGTGTAGTATCAGCTGTAGTTAGAAAAGTTTAGAGTTCTGTATGTGAGGATGTCATTGATTTCACTCTTGAAGGAGTTATGAGTTATGAGGCCTATCCAATATATGTAGGGATTTAAATCACCTTTATCAATGTAGTATCTGAGGGTTTAAGAAAAAATTGATAATAACTCTCTGCTTCATTTATGTTTAAGGCACTGTTTTTTTAGGGACAGATTATTGTGTTTTGTCAGACAGAACATATTTGGCCCAGTAATTATTGTTTAGTTGCGCATATCAACTGTATGCTCTGTATCCATGGATAAATGACACTCAGCCAAATAATACCATTCTATATAAATCAGAATTATGAGCACTTATTCTATAATATTTGTCCCAGTGATGCACATACCTGGATCTTCTGAGCAGTCTATGTATGCTGGTGCACAGTACATCAATCGAAGCAGAAATCTAATTTATTGCATCAAATTTTATCCAGATGTTTTCTGTGACACTAATGAAGAATACTCCAAAAGATTAGAAGTAGGTATGTTTCAGTAAATATGATGCAGAGGAAACAGCTAACTTGTATTTGGACTTGCAATGATGAAAACTGGATTCTCTTAGATTACAGCACTCAGTGTCATATTTAAGATTAAAACCAAAGTTTCATTTAAATGGTAATTATTTTTAGTTATATATAATTATATAGATAGAAAGTACAATTCTTGCATAGTAAGTTTACAAGATGGAAGGACAAAACATACTACTTTTATAGTAAAGGAGTAATTTGAAGTTTGTTCATAGAGCTTTAACATGAGTGTTTCACTGCAGGTTGGATAAAAGTTCAGTTGACTATGAAGTCACTGTGTGTTGAACAGAATTGTAAGAGGATGGAATTAACTTACAGCTTGTCTTATTTTCATGGTAATGAAAATAGTAAATGATGCATAACTGAAACAATTTCATATTCTACCCATTTCATTTTTCCACTATTCTTAAAATTTCCATACAAAGGACACATTTTAACTGAGATTTTTACATTATATTCCAACTGTTTTAGAAAAAAAAATTTAAATATGTTTCTCTGACACCAGTTAGTGCAATATATTTCAGGGAGTTCCATAAGGTTGTATTTACTGATCTCAAGCCTGCAAAGCTATTGACAACTCTCCCTTTATTAAAAGTCAAGGAAGACATGGAAATTTGTGGCAAAGTAAGTACTATAATATTGCAGCAATACTGGATGATTTATGAAACACGTTCTGCACTCATTGTGGCTGCTCATATTCTAACAAACTGACTCAAGACCAGCAATTTTTAGTCACCTCTGAACTCTATTTTTTGAATTTTAACTTCTGTGGCACTTACTGAAAGAAAGAACAAAGCAAATCTATTTCTGCATTCCAAACTTATTTAATTTTCAGTTAAATAATTTAATCATATGGTCCCTTTAATGGCAAAAAAGCAAGAAAATGAACAGGTATGATATTCTCAACTCAATATACAGTTTATGCAGCATTTCTGCTCAACAACTCAGTTGTCGTCTCCCATCTCTTTTCTCTTAGTTGACCAAGGTATGTCCTGTTTAATGTATGTGCTTAAGGAGTTGATACAGAACTGGGCTTCCAGTGATCAATTTCAATGTATCTGTTGTATTTGACTGATTTTTTTCTGGTCAGTTGTGACACTAATTACATATGGAAGGAGGAGTGTTTGGGAAATTTGGAAAATTATCAGGAAAGTGGGATCAACAGATATGACAAGACAGATGCCTGTATCTCTGCCTGCTGAGAACTTCATCCTCCACTCTACTTTTATTTTTTATTCTACATCCTCCGCTGTCTTTCTCTTGGTCTCTTTTCCTCCTCCCACTCAGTGACTGCTGCTTCAGCTCCCTGGGCATTGAGAAACCTTTGATCTGGGAAATTTTTCTCTCCCGTTTGTAGATGACCTGCAAGGTACCTTCATAAGAAAATCCTGATCATGTCACAGCACCCACAGGTCATCAGAGGTGGTGATTATAAGACATTTTTTAGGAAAGGGCTGAGGAATTACACAAATAAAATGGGCCATTGTGGTCATCCTTGCTGACTTCTGTACTCCAGAATTTAATCTGCAAATATCTATGCATCAAAGTTGACATGCAACCAAGTAAATCTTTCAGAATCTTTAATCCTGAATTTTTGTCCTAAATCATAGGAAGCATGTGACATCATTAGATAGAATTTGTTGCATCTCAGCCACGTACATACATCTATTATGAGAATTAATTTTAACAGTAGGAAAGGAATATTATCTAGATGACAAGATATTTGTTGTGGTATTAATATTGTTCACCTTTCCTACATGCACATGACTTCCAAATATGCTTTATAGTTCTCTGTCTCCTTTCCTATGTCTGTCTTCAAATCATTGTTTATTCTTGTACCATTCATCCTCTTATTTGTTTGGAAGTAGACTGTCAAAAGTATTATCAGAACATGTGGACACAGGAGGTTGAAAGTGTGAGGACCTAAGATTAATTGTGTGGAGGACTAATGAAAATGATAGTATTTGACTAGGAAAGTTTTGTATATTTCCTCTGCAAAGGTAAGCAACGCTGTTATTGAAATAACCTTATGCAGAAAATGCGTTTCTGCTGGGGCTCCAAAGTTACTGTGTCAAATTGGAAAGCCAAATTCAAATATTAAAGGATGGAAGAAGTGTGAATCTCAGCTCGTTTGTAATTGTGATGGTGCTACTGAAGCTTCCACAGCATTCACATAATGGACATTCCAGATGCATACTTGGCACTGTGTTTCTGTCCCTTTTGCTTGAGTAAGATTTGATCTAACCTTCAGTTTTTTGTTTTTCTTAACTCTTGTATTGGATGTTACATCCTGCATATCTACTGTCAATCCTCAATACAAAAAGATACATAAAGTATCTATGAATACTCTCATGCTATTAGATTATCCTGTGGTACAAACTGACCATATAAAGGAGCACACACCCAACTTCAGCTTCAAAATCTTACAGCTGCCTTTCCAGTCCTTCCTACTGGTACCTGTGCAAATGCTCACACAAGATTTACTGCATGGGATCTGGAAAAGCCTCAGCTTCACTCCCTGTGAAGAATTGCTCCTAAACTTAGTAGGAATCTTGGAACTTCAAGAGAACATGAACCACGAGAAGCTTCTAGTCAAGATGTAACTGTTGCTTAGGAGAATGTTTTTCAACTTCTCTAGAAATTGGCAGGATTTTAAGTACAAGGGACATTTTAACAAAATTTGTCTTTTCATCTCAAGGTGGTTTTTATATTGAGTTGACATAAATTGGATTTGAATTGGCTCCTTATTAAGTAACAAATAAAATCTTTCTCAAGGTCAGGTAAAAAATTGTAAGATAATCAAGTGGATGCAGGAATCTGCTCATCAGCTCACCATCAGTTCCAACCCAGTGCATTTTTAGGATATAATTTTAGGGCTTTTTTTATTTATTTTTTTTTCCTGAGAAAAAAAATTGGATGAGCCAATAAAAACAGTCATGCCCAGGGGCATTAAAATTTTGCTAACTGGATCAAAACTAAGAGGTAATTTAGTTCTGTGCTGTTACGCACATAGTAGATGGCTAGAGCTCACCATAGTTAACTATATCAGCATGCTGATGAATGGCTCTCATTTAAGCAGCACTCATCACAGCAGTTAATAGTCCACCAGAAAAGCATAATAATAGTATAGGAATACAAGAAATAACAAGAGTGCATTTGATTGGCCAGGAATGAATATCTGCTATTCAGAGAATAGGAATTTGCTTATAGTGCAATTATTGAAAAAAAACCCAGCATTAATTACACAAATCCAGTTTTCCCAGCAGAGCAGTGTACAAAGAAATGAATGTAAATAAAAAATAAGGGTCAGTTTGATGAGTGTTTCAGCAATCAGGTTAAAATAATTCTTTCAGCATAATTATACATGTGTTTTGGCTAGAACAACTGAATTAAGTGACTCTACACTGAAAGAGAAAAATAAGTGCAGTGTTCATCTGGAACACACTTATTGAAAGTGATAGCATGATACCATTAGGAAACTCAACAAGACACTCTACATTCATGCATTAAGAGAAGAAGTCTGAATATCTGTTTCCCACTATTGAATTCACAATAGTGGGCGCTTCTCTGGGCAGGGAAGAAGTGAACAAACAATAATTAGAGAAGGTTATCTCTGACATTTAAATGTTGAAGTATCACAAAAATGACATAACGTGAGAATGAAATGTCTGAAATAATGGTGTGCTAAAAATTAGCTTAGCAAATGAAGCACAGATAACAAGAACAAGCAAAACCTCTGCCCATCACTCTTTAAAATGTGTACAATGAATGATCAGTTTATGAACAGCATGCTTTTTTATTCAAGATGTACAAGGTGGCATGAAATGGTTTTAGAGAAATACGCAATGAAGCTTCACCAAATATTTCTCTAGCCATTTAAAAAAAAAGTGACAATTAAAAGATGTGTCTGTAAGTGTTAAAAAATTCCAAACATAACAGTCAAACTAAAGAAAAAACAGAGTTTTATCTTGGATGTGACATTTTCTTTTCTTTTCATTTCCACAACCACGAGTCTTGGAAAGGGAGCAATAATAAAAGATAAATGGAAGCAAGAATCAACTCGCTGCCAAGGGCTGTAATACAATACCTCAGCATTTCAAGGGTAAATCAGTGTGAACTGCGTTTGCCGTCCCTCTGAAAAAACGAAGTATTAAACTTCCGTTCAGTCAATGCGGACTGCTCAAGGGTAGGAAATCGGTGTCAGAGAGGGAAAAAAAAAGGGGGGGGGGGAGAATAAATGAGGGGGGAGGGGGAAGTGTAAAAAAAAAACCCCAAATAACAAACCACAACCAACACCAACCGCGAACAAAAAAAAAAAAAACCAAAAAAAACCACAACCCCCTAAAACAACAACAACAAAACAAAAAAACAAACAGGCAAAAACCCAACCCAAACACAACCAAAACCAAACCCGGGTTTCCCAAAGAGAGCATCGAGCTGAGCGGATGAGGAGAGGCAGCGCGGCTGCTCCCAGCCCACTCCGCTGCACTTGGGGGAGAGCGGCGGCTGCGGGAGGCGAGAGGGGCAGCGAGTGCGGCCCCGGAGGCGACCCCGCAGCCCTGCCCAGCCAAGAGGGAGCCTCTGCCTGCTTCCTCCGGGCCAAGGTGGGAGCCCTGCCTGTTCCCCCTCAGCCGAGGGGGGGGGGGGGGAGGGGGGGGGGGGGGAAGCCCTGCCTGCTTTCCTGCCCGGGCCAAGGGGGGAGCCCTGCCTGGTTCCCCCTCAGCCGAGGTAGGAGCCCTGCCTTCCTGCCCACCCCAGCCCAAGCGGGAGCCCTGCCTGCCACCTCCCCCCTCCCTCCCTGCCTGCCAAGGTAGGTTCTCTGCCTGCCTGCCTCCCTGCCAAGGTGGGAACTCTGCCTGCCTGCCTGCCTCCCTGCCAAGGTGGGAACTCTGCCTACCCCAGCCAAGGTGGGAGCCCGGCCTGCCCTGCCCTGCCCTGCCCTGCGGCGAGCTCGCTGTCAGCCTTGCGGCGGGGCTCTCCGCGCGGGCTCCTTTAAATTGAGGGCGTTTCGTGTGTCTCGCCGGCTGTTCTCGGGTTTAAAGAGAAAGGGGCCAGAACGAAGCGGGAAGGTGATCTTTGCCCGGTGGCTCTTCGGTGGGGAGTTGGTGCTTTTGTTTCCTTGTTCCCCGTCCTGGGGAGGCTGCAAAAGGGTACGTGGGGAGCAGCACGGCCCGGCTCGGTGGGCACCGCGGGGGTGGCTGCTGCCGCTGGCTGCTTGTGGGGTCGCGGGGCTTTGGTGAGGGTTTTTCCCTCCCGCTCTCTACCGTGGGAGTTTGAAAGCATGGCGGAGGCGGAATGAGAGCGTCCGTGGGTGTGTGGCGGAGATCCACGCGTGGCTCTCCCGGGCCTCACCGCCGTGAGGATGCGGCTGTTGGCGGGCTGCCCCGGGCATCCCGCGGAGGGCCGGGGGCTGCGGCGGGTTTGTTTGGTCCTGCCCCCGAGGGGCAGACCTGGGAGCAGCGCTTCCAGCACTCATGGCAAAGCCATTAGCTCAGCCCGGCTGCGGAGGGGCCCCGAGGAGGACAAACGCATTGGACTCCGCGGCGGGTGAGAGCGGGGCGGGCAAGGAGGGATGGGGGGTGGCTCTTACTCACAGTGCGTTCACCCCTGGCCTCAACCTCTGGTTTATCTTTATGGCTTCTCTAGGCAGCCCTGGGGCGCTGGTGGTGCGAGAGGAGGAGGGCGGGTTTGTGCGGGGCTGCGGCAACGGCGGGCGGAGGCGGCCGAGCTCCGCCGGGCGCTCCCAGCCCCTCCGCCGCCCCCCGGATAGAGAACGGGACCCTTCTTGTGCCAAAAGGCACCCTTGCTTAGCCCAGGGCTCTTGGTTTCCTCTTCAGGCTCTAGATTCAAATCTCCGGGGACGGAGTTTCGCTTTTAAGAAGGCTCTGTTTCTTTGCGAGCGTTCTAGATATAGGGAATGAAGGTTACTGTTATCTGGGATTGCTGTGTGCATCCTGGTGCGGTGGTGACATGTGAGCCTGCTGGCTCTGCACGCTCTGCTGGCTCTTCACTAACGTTCTAGGAGTAAGCAATGAAGGTTGCTGTTATCTGGGATTGCTGTGCATCCCGGTGCAATGGTGACATCCGCTCGCTCTGTATCTTCACTAACGTTCTAGGTGTGAGTAATGAAAGTTGCTGTTTTCCAGGATTGCTGTGTACATCCTGGTGCAGTGGTGTCATCTGAGCCTGCTGGCTCTGCGCGCTCCTGCGGGACTGCAGTTCCTGGGACAGCAGGACACATGCATTGCAGGCTCCCCAGGCTTCAACATACTTCTGACATTACTGTGCAATGAAAAATGAACGAATTATTATCGGTTTTCCCTGTGCATTATGTGTTTTTTGTTTCGTTGCAAAGTGGATGCTGTGCCAAATGTAACAGTTTGATGAGGGTTTTGTGACATGGATTGTGATTTAATAGGAAGTTTCTAAATAGGACATTCCTGAATTTATACTGCATGGTGCCATGAGCCATCTATCAGGATTATATTGCCCTTGTTGGAACCATGGTCAAACTTATGTGAAGGTGGTGAAGTGCTGAGGAGTCAATATTATCCTCAAGTTCTAGCTGCCACTTACTTTATCCTGCTGACTTATTTGGTCACTTTATTTATTTTACCTACGGTCTTATTTAAATTGGCACACTTACTATGCACAGTACTTCTTCAACTCCACTTTACACCTCTCAGTTAAGCTTAACACTAATTTCAGGACAGGATTTAGAAATGGAATATCATAATTAAAAGCAAAGCTGATGATTGGAAGTCAGCTTGTAGTACTGCATAGTGTCCTTACCGCAAGAGACACTTCTACTCCTTGTGAGATGTGATATGTCAGTTTAAATATGTATTTTATTTTCTAACTGGTGGGGGTTGAAACTTTTATACTATTTTTTAATGGCTATTTTGCTTAAGCAATCAGAAAAACATATAGTAACAGCCATGCAAAGAGGAATCAACTTCAGAGGTTTTGGACAGTGTTAGGAATCAGGCTCAGTTTCCAGAAGTTATAATTTTATGAGCAAGTAGATATTGAATGTTCCTAAAGTTTTGCTTTAGGAGCATTCAATTTGTCTGTGTGAGAAAGACTTTCTGCTTTCCTTTTGGTAAGGGAGACATTATCAAGGCAATAAAATTGTTTCTACTAGGCATAGTCCTGAGAATGTCTAGGCTTCCAATGATTAGAACAGATTTTAAAGTGCAGTTAACTTTGTTTTGGTCTGGCCTCAGACCAAGGGCCTTACAGGTATAAAGTATTGGTAAGCTGATGTGCCAGGCTCTCCATCCTCCCCTCAAAGTGCTGCACACACTTGTAGTGTGTATTCATAATGTAAAGGACAAAGGCTTCTTGTGATTAAAACTTACTCTATCAGTGTAGATCACATTTTGATGCAAGCCCTGAAAAATTCTAATTGACTAATGAGTTTCAGATGGTCGTTCCCCTTCAGTGCCCCTCCCCCTGCTCCTAATGTACAGTGTGTTCCAAGTTAATCTGGGAAAACTCAGAAACCTTGGGCTAAATTGGTTGTGGTATAGTTTATAAGGATAATAAAATATCTAGAAAAATTAAATTTCCTCATAAAGATACGCTGCTGCATTTGTCAGCTTATGTTTTATCTGCTTGTTTATAGTAGTGGGCAAAGTTATGATTAGATGTAAGGTACCTGTATGATAATGCAGATAAGAATGACCTGTTGTTTCTTATAGAAGGGAAAGCTCTGCAAATAGCTCTTGGAGAGACAATATGCAAGGTAGTAGCAGAATGACTTTAAAAATGATTGTGTTTGTTTTTATGTATGTAAAAGGGCAAAAGGAGAGTGATTACTCTTCTGTAGTAAACTGGAAATTGAAGGTGGTAAAGACTGACTAAGTAACATCTAACAGTGAGTGGCAAGTCTCTGGGTTTTTTCTTACTGTTTCTTTTAGTCCATTTTTAGCATTTCAAGAAAAGGAGCTTTCACAATTTCATTTGGGAAAGTCATTCCACTGTCTAGCAGATCTCACCATGAGAAACAGTTTCCTGACATTAAAAAATGAAAAGTTTTTAGTTATTTTTGTGGCTCTCAAAGGAAGGCATTCATATATCTTTTTTTCCCCTCTTTCTGCATGTATGTGTGTATATACACATATGTATATATATGTGGAAAAACAGGAGCAATCTTTAGTCTGTGAACTGATATTGCACTCTCCAAATCTGAAAAATATGTCAACACTGAGACAGGAAAACTGAAGTAAGTTTTAAAATGTATTTATCCTTGTTTCTGCCATGTCTATAAAACTGGCACTTGATGATGTGAAGGTGGTGATTGCAATATGAGTCCCAAATTGTGGGCAGCTTCATTTCTACTTGCACAATTATGCATTTTGTTCTGCAGTTCAGTCTGTTTATGAACACTGAATCTTACCCCTTTTTTGCACTCAGCTTGGTGTTGCAGTTAGTGAATGGTGCATGCAGTCCATTTAAACTCCAGTAAAATTTCAAAAGTTCTGTTCTTTTCCATCTGCTTGAGGTGATTAGAGCTAGCAGGGAGATCCAGCAGAGATGCTTGCCAGATACACTCATGAGCTCTGTTCTGGCTTTTGATCCTGTGTCTCCTCTCTTTCCAGGCTGGCTGCTTTCCAGTAGCATTACCTTCTCTCTGAGACAGCAGGAGATTGTCTGTGTTTATGGCTGATACCCCTCTGTTAAAGCCAATGTACAGGCTAGTGCTCAAGTTCCAGTTCCTTCAGAGAAAACCTTGCTGATCTTGTCTAAGTTGTGTCTGTTTCCTCTATCATTGACAGTGAAGCAATTGCACAGTTGTGTGTGTGACGTTTAGTTTCTTCTACAACTGGTGGCTAATGTGCTTCCTCAGTCATGTTATAACAAATTTCATTGCACAAGCTCAAAGCCTGCCTATTTAATCCTGATCAGATTTATGAAAGAGTCTTTGAACCCAGGGTCTGAGGCAAAGTTATGACATCTTCTGTTCCAGTAGTTCCAGCTTTTAAAGCAGCTGGGCCACTGAGCTGGCATATGTGCAGATGTTCAGTCCTGGGTAGCTCTGGTTTGGCTGCCAGCTGCACAGAGCCAGTCACTGACCTTGTCTGCTGGGCAAGAGTGCCTGGGGAGCCAAACCTGATGTCTGTCACAGTGTCCCTTCAGCTCTTATGTCAGCTCTTCTGCAAAGGGCCCATCATGTAGCACCTTTGCATCAGAGGTGATTTGATTGGTCACTGGAGGGAGGTCTGCATTTGCTTTATGATAGATTTTCCCCATCCATAGACACTTTAACTTGTTTTTATTGTTTTCTAACTGAATACAAAGAAGAATGCTTGTTTCACTGGATACTTCACATCTATGCTAATTCTTAAGTCAAGTCATAAAGATCAAGTGACTCAGCAAGACTTCTTCATTCCTGACCTGGAAGGATTTTATGTGGGAGCAAGCTGCAAGAAATGGTTCAAGCCCCTTTTTGGTTGAGAATTAATGCACATTTAATTGGGAACCAGGTTGAAGTGACAGTGAAACTCATGGTGCAGAGAGCCCTGCATAGCCAGCAGCTTCTCAGTGTAAGCTGTTATGCATATATACTGGAACTGGGTGGGTAAATTGGAGTAAAAACTTATTGGTTTACATGATTATCTAGCAGGCTGGAGCACATATATTTTCTTTGTGTGTATATCTATGCATACATGCAAGCTTTTATATATATACAGTTTTTCCTCCCTTTTTATACTTGGTTTAAGAAAATCACAATTTTACAGGTAAGGAGGGTGGTTGGAATAGGAAAGGGAATTGAATCTGGGGATCTGCAACTGAGTGCTTCATTGTGCATCCAGTTTTACTTTCTGGATTAAACAGTCTTTGCCTCCTGTGTGTTTTGAGTACAGTGTATCATTCTTGATTCCTTTTTTCCTACCCGTTAACCTCAACAAAAGCCAGTAGAAACACAGAAGATCACTTGTTTGATTCTCATTGCTTTCACCTGATGATCACTGATAACAATCATCAGATAGTGTAAGGTTACACTGCTGGCAAAATACAAGCAACAAACTGCAATAAACAGATAACTGTAAATGCTCTACTGTAGAGCAAAATAAGAACTTCACTGTTCAGTAGGAGCAAGCAGAGAGAAACAGGACCTTTTAGTGTGTTGAATGTGATACACATTTCTGGGTGTACTGTAAACCATCCCACACTGAATTCTTCATCTAGACAATGAGGCTAAGAATTTGAGACATCCTCCTCTCATTGAGAGGCTGAAAAAAAAGGGTTGTGCTACATAAATATGAACTGTAACAAAACAGGATGAAAAGTAGTCAAAGACTGTTCCTCATCTACATTCTGAATAGTAGGGGGAAGCACTTGCTTTAAAGCATTTAGAGGTAAGTTTTAAAAATGCTTCTGCAAATCAAGTCAGCCTCAACGGTTTACAGAGAGTGCAACATTCTATAAAATATTTATCATGTTTGTGTTGGCTAGTTTTAAACAGCTGTATATATGGTGATTTGATGTTGCTGTTAGAAAATGGTGAGATTAGGAAGCCGAATATTTTTTGGCTCCTTGGTTCATACTTTGTCTGCCAAAAGGAAAAGGATGAAATAGTTGTTGGGGCCAGAGACTTGCCTCAGCTGTGCTGATGTATCCTTAAAAGCTGCTGTCCACCTCTGATGCAAGTTGGTCCATCCCTCTGACCTCACTGAGAAATTGTCAACAAACTTTTCTTCAGTTCACTAAAATATAAGTATATTAAGACATTTTAAGGAAGAGATTTGAATGTATCTGAGTGATGAAACAAGGGCCTGGCCTTCGCCACAGGGAGAATCTTCATACAGATCTTGAAGGAGCTCAGTACTGCATTGATGTAACCTTCACAGAACTCTCGCATTTTGGCTTCTTCCTGGATCCCAGCTACTGTGTGATGAAGTTCTAATAAGTGTGTAAAAAGTACAATTGATGAAGTAGATGAACTATTTATTGAAACTTGGGTACTTCAGTACTGAAGTGTTGTGAAGGCTTAAGTTGAATTTAACAGGTTCAGTAGCAATCAGTGTTTGCATGAAGGATAATTCAGAGCTTGAAAGTTTCTGATGCTTGGAGTTTGTTAACTGGTCTCCAGTATAACTTGTAGAGTTTGTGACAGGAGATACTCTGCTCCTTGGAAGCTGAGTTTTAATTTTTTAATAATTAATTTTAAAAGTCCAAGGTAGGAATTTTTTGGATTTTACTGAAGTGTAGGGCAGTTTTTCAGAAAAGTAGTGGAGAAGTGAAAAATTTTGGGTTTTTTTGGAAATGAAATCAAAGAAAATTTACACAGAGGTAAGGTTGGCTTGTATGTGATTTATCTGTGATTCTTCAGGCTCTTCATCAGTATTAACTTTCTCGTTCCTCAGTCCTCACTCTGCATGTCACTTCACAAATTAGTGCATACATTATTTTCATTCAGGGCTTTATTTCAAGCAGACCTAGTCCCAGTATAGAAATGCATTAATCATTTTCACTTGCTAGAGTGAAAATGATTAATGCATCTCTATTTCTCTATTTCTATCTCATTTTCACCTTCATTTTGTCACCTGTCTGTCTGGCTTTTGTTATCTTTCCAGTTTCTCATTCTGAGGATGTGTCATATGAAAACCACCTTAAACTCAGAAT
This sequence comes from Agelaius phoeniceus, assembly GCF_051311805.1. Taxonomy (NCBI): domain Eukaryota; kingdom Metazoa; phylum Chordata; class Aves; order Passeriformes; family Icteridae; genus Agelaius; species Agelaius phoeniceus. Next base: position 7,653,184 of record NC_135270.1, on the reverse strand, counting down.
ACCCTTCCTGTCTCTCTTTTTTCTTCTTACTTACCAGAGTTACTATGAGACTGAAGCACCCTTTCATCCTCCAAAATCTTTGTTCTCACACTTTGCTTCCCTGAATGAGTCTCAAAAGTTTCTTGGGACTTTACACAGCCTGATTGCTGAGTTAGGTCAATATGAAATATACTTAAAGACAATGCTGTATTTTAGAGACAAACTGAAATAACATCCCTATTCCCCCAATTCTCTACTCTGCACTTCCACAGAAACAAGCCTGAAATGTAAATACACTGCAGTGCTTCTTCCACAGACACTTGTGGAAACCCAGACAGCTTCCATATAGCTGTTTAAGAAGCCTTCCTTCTTTTTTATCTTGTCTTAAAGAGATGTATCTTTGAGACCCTAGAATTCCTTCAGCCCCACCAGTGTCAGCAGCCTGTATTGTGCCTGGATGACTGTCAGCCATCTCATAATGTTGGGGATTAATTAACCCCAGGTTTCCATAGAGCACTTCATATCCCTGGTCCTGGAAGTGATGAAGTGGGGTGAAAGAAAAGGGTATTGCCTGTTGTTTTCTTCTTCATAACCCAGCTTAGTGTGTGTGTGCCAATTTTTGCCCTTCTAGCAGGGCACATCCTGTGTAGAGTTTCCTGATTAATATTGCTCTGAGCATCCATGAAATATAAATAACAGTATATTTGGGTTGAAAGGCACCTCCAAGTGTCATCTAGTCTAACTCCCTCCACAAAGCATGTATGAAATGTGAAATTCTTCCCAGTGAAGAGGTGCAGGGTATAACTGGTTCCTTTAGTGAAATAGTTCTGCTTTTTCTGTTGTGTTTTTCCAATTTGTATGTAAAGAGAAACAAATCGCAGGATTTTCCCAAATATTTAGATACATACACTCAGGAACAAGAATTCTCTCTCTTTTTTTTTTTTCTTTTTTTTTTTTTTTTTGCATTTTTTGCATTTTACCACTATCATTGCAATGGTAATTCAAGAGACAAAAACTTCTTCTGGCTCTCACTGTATCAGTGGAGGTTATAGGCCCCAAAAAATGGTCAAAATAATTTGAAGGCTCTTTCTGGAAAGCAAGTTTGTGATAGATCCTTGATCTTTCCCCTATAATCTTTGATGACAACTGGTGTCAGTTATCTGTCTTGCCTGTGTTTCTATCCAAAATGATTTGAAAGAGTAATTTATGTGGTTCTGAGTAACGTAGAGAAACTTTAAATATGTTGTCATTGAAATTCCTTAGCTGTTGGTAGCTTCTAGTCTGAATCAATCTATTTTGAGAGTGACAGTCCTGACTGATTTTTGCAGAGCTAACAGTCCAAGTCTTTTCCCTCCCCTCCCTTGCAGCCTGCCCTAAATGAACAGATATTATTTGAATTTAATTAACCCGGAAGCCATAAATCCAAGCTGACATTTTTACAAAGTCAGTTTCACAACAGAGCTGTGCATGAGTTAAGTACTTTAGTCTGCTTTAAAATGCTCTGCCTTCAAAGAAACTTTGATACATAAGGATTTTTTTTTGTTAGAAAAATGTAAAATCTACTCATAATTCAGAAATATGTGTTTATAGAAGAGAATAAATTTTTTTTATGTATGTTTTTGCTTCTCCCTCACTGAAAAAAAGTTGTCTAATTTCAATAAGAAGTATATTTGTAGTGATAGCTGCGCCTATCACAAGGGCAAGCTAAACTTCAGGACTTAGGGTGAGGTGTTGTCAAAAAGAGCTTATGCAGACTTTTTTGCAAACACGGAGTTTATTTACACAGAGTAGGTTAAAAATGCTGAAGTATTTTAATACAAGTATTAAGATATTCCAAATACGATTACATACATTAGGAAAAGTCAGTTACATCACAATTTTATGGAAAGGCAATTAAATTTTTATTTTTATTTTTTTTTACATTTAGTAAATATTGTCTCTTGACATAGAAATTGGTTTCAGTATTTTTGTTATTCAGGCCACAATGGATAGTATAATAAATTGTTCTTTTTTTCTGCTGTTGTTTTTATGGTCACAAATATCTCTTACCTGGTATGAAAGGTATGCAAAGGACAGAAGGAAAGTGTTTGCAGGTTCATAAATTGAAGGCAGTTGACATGTCTTAGTACAATTGGTGTGGAGAATAGGCAAAGGACTCTTCCTTGTGGGTCTCACATTCACTTAATGTCTTTCTGGTGCCACCTGTCCAAGAGCTTGTGTGGTGGTGTTTGAGGGTCCCCAGGACGAGAAAGAAATGAGAATCTTGACTCCATGTTTCAGAAGGCTGATTTATTATTTTATGATATATATTATATTAAAGAAAATGATATATTAAACTATACTAAAGAAAGAGAAAGGAGACATCAGAAGGCTTAACAAGAATGAGTAATAAAAACCCATGACAGACTCAGAGAGTCCGACACAGCTGGCTGTCATTGGCCATTAATTAAAAACAATTCACATGAAACCAATCAAAGATGCACCTGTTGGTAAAACCATCTCCAGACCACATTCCACAGCCATCAGATAATTATTGTTTACATTTTGTTTCTGAGGCCTCTCAGCTTCTCAGGAGAAAAATCCTAGCGAAAGGATTTTCATAAAATATATCAGTGACAACCTTATGTCTACTGGTTGGGGTAGGCTACAGCCTACCAGGCAAGGAAGTATTTCAGCTCACTGCTACAATTGCTTCAAGATTCTTTCAGAGAGGGAAAAATAACCTTGCACACTTCTGCCCCAGGTGGAGAACTAGCCCTTGAGGCACAGAGATAGCTCCAGCAGTGGCTCCTGTGACTGCCAATGTTTAACACATCATGTGTTCAAAATTAGTTGTCTTACCTGAGAAGTTTCAGTAAGTCATCACTGAAGCAGAGGAAAATTTGGGAAGTGGCAAGTGAGTGACCAACACTAGCTGTTCTGCTGCTTTCTTAACAAATGATGCTATTGAGTCAATATATTCAGTGTAGTTTTTCCTTGAATAATTTTGAAGCTGTAGAATAGACTGTTTCCATTTAGTTACAGCATTTATTAATTGTTGATAAGTTTGCTGTAGGAGCACAATTTGGTTGTTGCCATGTTTTTCCTGGGCATAGTCCAAAAATCTCTGAAGCTCTCCAGTTAATCTGAATTGGTATTGGGTGTTGGGTCAGGCATCATAGTGAGTTTTTAGCTTTGTGCAAAATGTTTATTTTAATTTGATTTTAATAATTCCTTACAGAACATTTTGTTGTGTTGGCAGCATGTAGCTTGGTGAGTACAAATGAGGTTAACATTTGTCTGTATGATTTAATCACTTACCAAAAAAAAATCCTTTAACAAAACAAAGTTTTGGTCACTGGTGTGTGTGACCATGTGTTAGATCCACCTCTGTTTGTCTGATATCTGACTTCTTAGGCACATGATTAATGTTGTCATGATTGAATCACAGAATGGTTGGAAGGGACCTTAAAGACACCTCATTCCAGCCCCTTCCCTACCATGGCAGGGACACCTTCCATTGGACCAGCATGCTCAAAGACCTGTCCAACCTGGCCTTGAACACTTCCAGAGATGGGCATTATATTCTGGTTGGGATTATTTTCTACAATTCTAAAAATGGCGCACGTGAGACTTTAATTGGTATAATGAAGAACTATTTTCTTATTTTTTTCCTTTTTACATAATTTTGTGAACAGGGGACGAGAGGATAAGTCATGTGCACTACCCTGAGCCCGAAGGCACGAGGGCCTGGCCTCTCCGACATGCACCAGTACAGTCAGTGGCTTGCCAGCAGACATGAGGCCAACTTGCTGCCAATGAAGGAGGATTTGGCCCTCTGGCTCACAAACCTACTGGGTAAGATACAGCAAGATGGAATGCACCTACTGGGCAGTGTGAGAGCTCCTTTCACTGTTAGCTGGGGATTCAGATTTCTTTGTGTTTCAAAAATAAAGTTATGATTACGTAGCTACCGTCATGTAACACAAATATTAGCAAGGTCAGAAAAGCTGAGGACTCATTTGCCTCCATTGTGTTTCTGTGAGTAGCATAACTGAACATTATACATTCTGTGTTTAGCTTTCTTTCAAATTTCCTTTTTTTTTTGGCATGTATTTTCTGTACCTGTACCACTAAGCTGAATAATACTAATTGCTGCCTTCACCTATGTCTTCCATTTTTATTGATAGGCCTCCTGCAGAGTATGGTGTAGTGAGTGTTTTGAGCAGAAACCATTTAATAACTCTTTTCTGACCAAGTGGTCAAGTAATTATAATTGCTGCCCAAGGCAATGCATGCTGAGACTTGTGATAGCCTGTGCATAGAGGGGTTTGACCTAGCATAGCTGGGACCTAGAGATTTACTGGTGTGCATCTTGGTGTGTGAAGACAAAGCTTGCTGTTTCCAGAAGAGGATGCAAACCAAAATTGAGGGGGAAAAATCAGGTACATATAAAAAGAGCAAATGAGATTGTTCCTGGCAAGAAGGAAAGAGATGTGCAAATTATTCAAGAAGGTGGAATTTAGAAATTATGAGCTAGGAAATAGTATGTTGTTTCCTGAGAACACTCAGGGAAAATATTTTTTATGTGATCTCTGTAAATACAGAGGCTACTACCAAAGAAATAGATGACTTAGAGAATACCTCATTAAATAAAGAGAAGAAAAATATTTCAGAAGCTATGTTTACATGAAACTTTAGTTGATGGGATTTTGGAAGAAAATTTGGTGTGCATGGTTTTGGAGGATTTATTTAATTTAAAAAAAATTCTGAAAATCTGTTCTGGTGAGATGTGGGAAGTGTCTTGTCATGGCAAATGCTGTAGTTAAACCATCTCAGTGATACCATACAGTAACAGAGTATATCCAGTGTCTTTCATCAGCACATTCTATATTGCTTTATTTCCTCTTTTTTAAGAGAAAGAAAAGGAAATATCGGTTATGTTATGACAGATGTGATCAATAAGCACAATGTCAATAGAACACAATATCTTGCAGGTTTACAATACCTATTTTTAAGTTGAGTTATGAATCCACAACTGGAAAAGTGGCAGGTGTTTTAAATTATTTATTTGTATGGTACTTCCATTTAAATTAATGTGTTTTGAATATAAAATTGTCTATACAAAACCAGAACAAAATTCAGAACTTTTCATTCCAATTATCTCAAGACAGTAATCCAAGTGACTGGTTTTTGAATTGGAAGCAGCACATTCCATTAAGGATTAAATATATTGTTTAAATGTTTTGAACAATGAAGTTTTAGTGATCCACTCAAGAACAAATAGAAGATTGCTTGCAGTTTGTAACAGAGTTCTCCCAGTGATAAGTTTAGGAATGAGGTCACTCTTTGAGCAAGAAAGTAGCAACCAGCAGGAGGTTCTGAAATGCCAACTGTAATTAAATATCTGATTTTTCATATGGACACCAAGTTCTGCACTGCAGGACTAAATGGGCACAACCTTCTTTTAATTAAGCAGTGTATACAGTTCATTTGCTTAATGCATTCCCCCACACCTTCTTGCACCAAGCTCTCCTTTTCTCAGCGTTTGTGCTGATGAATTGAAATTATAGTGTTTTGTTAGAGTGCTTTGAATCCCTATGTAGACATTGTTATTCAAATTAATAATTCAATCAAATTAAAATTCACATTCAAAATAAATGAGGTGTGAATTAAAATAATTATTCATAAGACTATATTAACTCAGAATTCAAATTTTGTTTAATTACTGCATAATTTGGATAAACTTTAAATAGAGAAGATATGTGTGAGGATGCTGCTGTACAGTAAAATAGCATGCATTTTTCAGCATCCAAAAGGATAGAAGAATATGGAAGGCTTTTTTTCTTTGTTTTGGGATTTTTCCTGTGTATGTGGAAGAAGCAATGTATTTTGAATTAATGGTCAGTAGATCTTTACATGCATAGATATGCAAGTAACATGGAGCAGATAATACTGTGTGTATCCACGTCCTAGCTTGCTCTGTCTGTGACTTCTGTGGCTTCATGTGAGTGGCCTTCTTGCAGTTTTCATGCAATAAGATTCCTCAATTCATAAAGGAAATTAATATGCATTTAATTTAATTTTTGCTGGTTTGTTTCATTTATATTTTGTCATTCATCTGTACTAGGACTCAACAAGGACACATAATATTTTCAAATAAATATAGATTTAAAAAATAGTATTTTAGGCAAAGACAGGGCTGAAACTCTTTGAGGTAGTTTGATCAAGGCATGGTTTTTTAGGAGATTTTTTTGGAGAGACAGTTATGTTCTGTACACTGTTACTGGAAGTTGGAATGGTGTTGGTTTTGCAGCAGCATAGCCTGATGCGGGTTCAAAACCAAGCTGGGAAACATTATTGGGATGTTGCACTTTATAATAGGAATGAAGTGCTTTGATATCAGATAGAAAGCAGGAATAGCTAGAATTTGACCTTTCCCAATTGATAAATTAGAAAAGTGAGATACATGGTGCAGCTGGAAAATAACATTGGAAGAATTTTTAATCCTGAGACTTTGCATCTTTAATTTAGCATGGACATTGTTGTGGGGGTTTTTGTTTAGTAATCACCAGTACTTTTGTGTGCACTTTGCTAATTATTTTTTGGAACCATGTCAGAGAAACTCAGAGCTTCTGAGAGGACAGTTCATCTTTACAGCTCCATTGCTGAATAGATTTTAGCTGTCTGGGGGATGGAAAAAGGACATTGCAGATGAAATCCATGTGTCAGATAGGATTAACTCATATGCTATTGTACCTTAGAGCATTTTCAAAGCGGGACATGTCAGTGTTGTGGTTTGTCTGCTGGAAAGGAAGATGGTAGCCATGGATGTTGTGTCTCCTGTCCTTGCTTCACTCTGTTGAGCTTTGGTGTCTCAGTCAAGAGTGGCAGTGACAAAGATAACAAGATGTGTTAATCTAGCTGATTTACAAGTCATAATGATCTCTGAGCCTTGTTTCTATTAGGTATAGAGCTGGTGAAGCATTTGGGAATGCTTTCACTTCTGACAAACTCCAAATTTGGTAGATTGTATGTATACTTCAGTAGAATGTTCTTGTGGACACTGAAAAAGTTATATTCCACCCTGAGCAAGCTGCATATGGGAATTAGCACACTTGGGCCACAGAACTCTTCTAGTAGAGGCAAAATGACAATTTGAAAGATTTGCTTGTCTGCTTTACTCTCTAGTAAAGCAGAAGCAGAATGGCTGACATGAGGAGGAGAGGGCCTCCTCGCCAGCCTGTAGTTTAGGACAGGTACAGAGAGATGGTTTCCCTTTTTCGTCTTGGGCAGTTTTGTGGACCTCTAATCTTTTTCCCCATTCCCAGAGGTTATTTACAAGCTGCTGAGGGTTATATTGTCTTTTTATTCCATCCAGCTTCATTTAGCACATGGGACTGACTACACCTCAGGCATATGTTGGGTTCCAAGGTTTCAGTCCTGAGCCCTGTTAACAGAAGAGGGCTTCAGAAGCTCATAGCTGAGGGGCCAGGGAATGCAAGATGCTGAGAAATTGGACATGTAAATATTGAACATTGTTTGATGCATGTAAAAGTTGCTTGGGTGCAAAAGTGAAGGAGGCTTGGAGGAAAGGAACAGAGGTGAGGATTTTAGGAGAGGCATCAAGCTGAAGACAAGGCTAAGTATTTGAAGGAGGTGTATAGTTTGAAGTTGGAGAATGATGAGTCTTCTGCAAGAAAACTGTCTTTCTTTGATTCTGAATTAAATCTGTGTCAGCTTAGTGTTCTTGCTCACCTTGTTGCCTAAGAGCATTCTGTAACAGAATGTGTATTTTCAACTTCAGTTTGTTCAGATTGATCCAGTGGGAAATACAGGTTTTAATTGTCTGAATATCAAGATATTCACAGTACTGATACCTCCAGTGATTCTACTGGCACTGATATAGTTTTTTACTTAGTTGAGTTGCTTTATAATTTTTTTATTATCAGCACGCATTTGAAATTTTTTATGTCCCATTTCAAGTAAGTAATAATGTCTCAATGCTTTCAAAATTATTTCTCCTACTCTCAATTATTGTAGGCAACAGAGCAGTCTTATCAGAAAAGAACCAGCTTTGTATATGCATAGTCATTGGCCTTGGTTTTCTTTATTTTTATCACATTTTGTTTTCTTGCATTTATATGCCATGTGAATTGAGAGGGTCAGGAGCAATTGTTTCAGTAGGGCCTCAGTATTGTAGATGTTTCAGAGATTTACTTGAGTGAAATATTTCTATTTGTAAACTACTAGTATTGTGTTACCACACAAAATATGCAATTAAAATAGTCCATCAGCAAGTTGTGAGGCTGGAGTCAGTCTTGCCCTGTAGTTATTACCCCAAGTGTGATAGAGGAATTGACTAGAATTGGGTACCTGGGTCTTTAGGTCCATCTCTTCTTCTGAATGTCTGAGACCTGAAATGAAAACTTTATCTTCAACCTCTTGGGCACACACGCAAGACATGAACTCTCCCATTATTTTTTCATGGACCTCCAGTCTGGTTTTATGGGGTCCCCCAGCACTGGGTGACCTTACAGATAGTTGCTCACAGTTTCCAAGTGGTTCAGGTGCATCTGTTTGACTTTTTGAGGGGACTTTTTCTGGTGGTTGTGGTAAAAGAGGGGGTAGGAAGCCCTTAAGAGGTTTCTGAAATCCTTCGTATTCCTGGATTTTCTTCTCATACTTGCAGTGTTGTTTTTTTATTATACTTGATGTTATTACTATTCTATAAAAACATTGCAACTGCTTTCTGGTAATTGTAGGGGGAGTTGTACATTTTTAATGGAGTTTGATGTTTTTTCCACACAAATACATGGAGCGGTTTTTTTCCTCAGGTTATGAACATTACTCTTACTTGAATCAATACATTTCTACTGTTTAATATGTCAGCATGTCTGTTTCAGCAAAGAAATGCCACCTTATGAAGCCATAAAATACAGTGAACTGAAAGCTGACACCTAATATACTTTTCATTGGAGACAGATGTTCAATGCAAAACTCATTCTTTCAGATTTCATAAAGGCAAATAGAACTCAAATAATCCAGTTTAGTGTACAATATGCAGTGACCAAACTGCTAATGCAATTCAGCATTTAAAATAATATAAATATATTGTTCAATAGCAGAAGAAGATAACCAATTTTTTTTAGATCTTTCTAAAAAGAAAATATCGATAAATGAGTTTTAAGGGTTTTATAACATTCAATTATTATGAAATGATGCATCTGTATATCATAGAACAGAAGAGTTATGTAGAATGTGGGGGGGTTTGCTTGTGTTTGTGAGAAAATTATGTGTTGCAAAACAAAATAAAAATTTGTAGTCTGTTAAAGATACTTGAAATAAATTTTTTAGAAGAGGAGTGTATTATAAAAATTAATACTCAAGCAGTTCCTGAAGCATAGTTATTTTTAAAATTTAGCTTTCTAGTGGCTTTAGAGCATTTTATAAAAATGCTGATGGGGCAAATGGGAAAATATGTAGGCTAGAATGGTGGCAAAGTCTTTTGAGATGCTGAGCTGTTCAGGTTTTTTATGTCTGGGCTATTATAGTTTCATTCCTGGCTTCATTTAATCTGGAGATATGGCAAAAATATTATCAGTTAGGCATAAGCTAACTGCCTGTCTGCAGTGCTGCTACTGCTCTTTTGCCTGGAGAAGTCATTTATGCATACAGGAGCAATAAAGTGGGCTACATGGCAAACAAAATCAAGTGGGAATAAAACAGAAAATCTTCATGTTAAAAAGATATTTCTGAAGTAAAATGTGATAGACAAAAACAAGGTTAGCTTCAATGAAAAACAGAAGTGTGCTGTATCTGAAGATGGTTTGCTGCAACAATCTTTATAATTTTTATCTTAACCTACCAAACTGGTTTTGCCCAAAAGATGCTAAAGTATCTCAAAGTTTTCAGACAAAGGCCTAGAAAAGCCAGCTTTCCTATAGCATTTTTAAATCTTACTGCTTTATAATGCTGCTATATTCAGTATTGTGACATGGAGTATCAGGTTACAGTTTATCAGCAAGAAATTCAGTACTAATGCATATACTTCATTTTTGTTACTTTTGGATGTTATTTTTTCCCCTCTCTTCTTAGCAAAAAGATATGGGAAAGCTTCACTTTTCCTATATTGCTTGACAAGAAATTGCAGTGAACCTGTTCTAAATAGATTAATATTTTCAGTTTACAGACATCTCATGGAAGCAGGAGTGGATGTGGATGGGATGAGAAAGCAGTCTCACTTCAGTTTTTAAATATTCTTCTTTTTTCTTTTTTGGCACATTAGACCGTTGTTGCTAATGCATGCTGTGCAACAGCCTATGAAAAATTAGTTAGTAGTGTTATTTCCTAAATGGCATATTTAAATACTGGAGGAAAAAAAATGCTGTCATCAAGGAATAATTCTTGTTCTTCCAATTATCTTCTCTTGATATGAGTGAAAGTTAAAAGGGCTGAAAATACAGCAGTTCATCAACATAGTGTCCAAAGTAAAGGGAAATATTTCAGTAGGAATGTGAAAATGAAAAACCTTCAATAGGAAATAGGAATATTTTTACTGAAGATTATGTTAAGATCCTGGAAGTTTATTCTGGTATGGTAAATAATTCCCTTCCCATCTGGGGTCAGCATGCAATCTTCTCAAGGCTCATGTGATCTCGTCTTCCAGGGGGATGTGATTTCATTGTTATGCAAACTTGTCTGGGCAGCTATAGAAGAGGGGACAGTTCCTGGCAGCTGAAGTAATGCCATATAGTCTGATATGAGAATTGATATAGTTTAAAAGCAGGGTATTTTAGGTTTGTTCTTTTAGTGAAAATTTTGATCTGTGTGGCAAGTAGATGTATAACATGAAGTTTTACTCTCCATTATTTTGTTATGTACCTAACTTTTCTTCTGAAAAAGAACATTCATAGGAGCATTGCAGTCACTGTCTTCTCTACTTCTTGAAGGATCAAGATTTAAGAGTCTACTAAAAATATACCACCCTTTCCTTTTTGACATGGTTTTCTAATTCTGTTACAAATCAACTCTTAGCAATTCATGCTATAACTGCCCACACACTCTGGTGTAAACCATTTTCCTGCTGTACTCTCTCTTTTAAAACATTATGTTCAAAGCACTGGATTTTCATAAGTAAAGTGAAATATACAGGGTTGGATATGCTAGAACTATTTTTCAAATATCACATGCCTTCCCCAAGAAAGCATGGGGTTTTTTTCATAATTTGCTGTATATCTACCAGTAAAGTAGTATTGAGGTTATTCATAAAATATTCAAAGTAATGCAAGTTTTTCAGTTAAAGCTTTATTCAGTTTTTGGGGTTTGTTTTGGTTTTTTTTTTTTAATTTATCTTTTTACTCAAATGCAGTCTATACCATTGCATGCTTTCTGCCATGTTAACTTTCTGTTTAATGTTCAGGTAGAGAAATAACAGCAGAAACCTTTATGGAGAAATTGGATAATGGTGCCTTGCTTTGCCGGCTAGCTGAGACCCTGCAGGAGAAATTTAAAGAAAACAGCTTTGATGCAAACAAGCCTGCCAAAGTAAGTGTTGGTCAATATTCTAGCATTTAATATCAGTATCTGATGTATCCCACCATTTTGGTACTGAGGGTTTTTTTGAACAGTTAAGAGGTTTTATATGTGGAGATTCTGCAAATGGATGGGGAGGAAATTTCTCTGTGTAGAAAAATTGCGATATGAAATTGATGGAAATAATATTTATGTGGTATTTATTTAAGTATCTATGCAAAGCAGTTACTCAAAAAGTACTTGTAATATGTGGAGAAAAAGAATAAACCAGATCTGGCAGTGGGATGTGGTAGGCAATAGCAAAAATATGATCCTTGTATTTATTTTCAAGGGGAATATTAAGTAGCTGTGGGAGGTGTCTTCTCCTCTAAAAACAGCTCTAGGGAGACCAGTAACAAAACTCTATAGTTAGTTTTGGTGCCTTGAGTTCAAAGATCTTGTTCGTGTACTAGGAGAGGTTTCAGTAAAGAGTGGAAGGAATTATATGGGAAACTTAGATACTTGGGAGTTTTGGAAGGATCCATTTAAGGACTTGTTTGAACACAACCTTGCTTTAATTTAAACTATTCTCATGGGACAGTCTTACTGGGCAACATTCAAGAGTGCAGCAAGTTCATTTCTTGGAGAAGTAGAATCAAATGGTTGACACATTAACACATTCAATATGAAACTGTTCTTATATTTTTGGTTGCATTCAGGTACATCTTCCTTGAAAGCTAAAACAGGCAAATAAAGAACAGGTAAAAAAGAGGCCAAGAACAGAAATCACTTAATCCATTTTCTGCTCTTGATGTTTCATAACTTGTCTACAGCAGAAATTAGGACATGGCATAAATTTTATCAGCTGGTCTAAGAACTGACAGTCTTGTGTCAGTTGCACCTGTGTAAGTTGTTTTTCTTGGTTCCAAGTTCATAATTGTTGTTGTAGAAGAAATTGTCTGTCATATTTCCTAGTTCAAATTATAATCAGGTCTTCTTTAGCAGAAGTATTGGGTGTCTTTGGAGTTCCTCTTCATAATATGGTCTGGCTTGTCTTCACCTAAGTGTCATGGTAGTTTTCAAGTGAGAAAACAGGGCAGTCTTTCTGATTGAGCCTAGGAACTAGCTAGGCAGAAGGAAGAGTTACTTGTACTGTTTTTTGTGTTCTAAGTTACATTAGAAGGCAATTAGACATTTGCAATCCCATATGTGGTCATTATTTAGATTTGTTGGTCTTTATTTATCAGGCTGGTACAACTGACAGTGTATTTAAAGGGAAAAAATCTACCTCACTGCTATTTTCTCAATGCATGTTATTTCATACTTAGTAAGAATTCAAAGAAATGGCAGAATAATAGATTTGTATCAGTGTATACTATTAGGGAGCTATTCATCCTTTCAGATCTTAATTCCCTGTATAGCACTCTTGGGCAATAAGACTAGTCTTCATGATGAGAAATCTGACTTTGTGGTGCCAAGAACTTTTATGAGGAGATAATGCTGTATGAAATTTAGCATAGAAAGGATTCCACAATCCTCTCCTGAATCATTTTTATGCATTTCATTAATAGTAGATGTGGAAATTTGAAGCCATTTGACCCTTGCTCTGCACAGGATAACAGAAACACCAAGGTGCCCGGATGGCTTCACTGGCAGCTGGGAGAAGTCACTGATTTTTATTGAGTTCAGCCTCTGTCAAAATAGATAACTAACTTTTCTAACCATATTATGTAACTTTGAATTTTTTTTAGATAGAAGCAGCTATATAATGATATAAAATGGGCCAGAAGGATCAGTTTGCTTGCTGCACCAGCTTGCATCTGAGGGAGGAAGTCATGATGAGGATATGGTTAATGGAGGAGTGTGTGTAATCTTAACTCAGACCTTCCACAAGCTTGAAGATCTGGTCTGCTTTCATAAGCAAAGTTTTACCTTCTATGTGAACTTGTTCCTATGGAAAAGCTTCATGTAATATTTTGGGTTTAGTTGTGTCTTAAAGATGATATATTCTGCTCTGATTGATAGGTATCATGTATGATCATGAATTCATTGTGAAGCTCTTTGGGGCTGTCTGGCCAGTTAAGCAACAATAGCAACAGAGTTAAGAAGGCATTAAAAGCTAATATTGCATGCACTGATTCATCAGCTTTTTTCCATAATTCCCTAAATTCATATTGCAGTACTCTACAAAATATCAGAGGTTAAAACCTATGCTTCTGGTTTAATAGCTTTTGCAATAAGTTTCAAGTCCACGTCAGTTTTGCAGTTGGTTTGTTAACTAAACTGTATCATTCCCTTTCTTATTAGTGAGCATTGAGCTTCCTTCAGATTTCAGGAATCCCCTAGGCCAGGGGGGATTCAGCTATTTTGAGTGTGGAGTAAATTGGGAAAACAGACGTCAAATAAGTTCCCAAAATATTGTGTTTTCCAAATCTGGAAGGAAGATTGTCATGTTGATATCAACACTTCCTTTTTTTGTCATGTGCAAACACTTGTGGATACTGGAGACATTTTCAAAATACATAGGAAATTACTGGTAATGTGACTTTGGGGATAGAGCTTTAAGAGGCTGAAAAGGAGATTAAATGGATTGTGATGAAGTAGTCTTTTTTCCTTAAGAGTCAGAGGCAGGCAAAAAGGGGTAAATTTTGATGCATGAAGGAAATAATGGAGTTGCTTTTCATGAGTGATTGGATAGGTTAGGATGTTTGAGTGTGGAAAAAGGGGCATGTGATGGAACTGGCAAAATCAGGTATGGTGTGGTAAATGGTCAGTTTCCATACAAAACCTATGGGACATTGAATGAAACTGATGGAAGCCAAACAAGAAAAAGGGAGACCTTGTTTACATACAAATTGGAAAATTCTTTTCAAGGTGTCACCATGATCTTTTCTGAAAAATCCCTTCACCAGGATTTTTTCTCCTGAGAAGCTGAGAAGCCTCAGAGAGGAATGAAAACAATAATTATCTGATGGCTGCATTGGAATGTGGCTTGGACATTGTTTACCAACAGGTCAATGTTTGATTTGTTCCATGTGAATTGTTTTTAATTAATGACCAATCACAGCCAGCTGTGTTGGACTCTCTGAATCAGTCAGGAGTTTTTATTATTTCATTCTTGTCAAGCCTTTTGATGTATCTCTTCTCTTCCTTTAGTATAGTTTTAGTATAGCATTCATTAATACAATATCATAAAATAATAAATCAGCCTTCTGAGAATATGGAATCAAATTCTCATCTCTCACCTCATCCTGGGGGCCCTCACAAACACCACGTCAAGGGGTGTTTAAATTGAATAAATTTAAAATACTGAATAAGGTATTGGAAGAGAGCTCTTTTGGAAGGCTGAATACACAGAAACCCCACCCAGAGGAGGAAGTCCCTATGGCTGAAAAGTATTAGAACTTGAGAGAGCATAAGGGTCACTCATAGGTTCTGTGTGCTATTGTTTCTTGGGAATGAATACTCTGCTGGCTGTGCCAGTGGACAAAGGGATATCTATCACAAGAGTCAAACTTGAAAGAAATTATTTTGAATTATATTTGGATTTTTATTTCTGTAGAAAGCCTTTTTAGGACTGAATCCCTGCATCTAAAAATACCACCTGGGCCAAATTCCCTTTGATATTTGTTTTTCAGCAGGGTGATGTGGAATCTAGAGTACAGGAGTTTGGCAGCCTCTGGTGCTGTTTGGGCAGTCTCTGCATGTTGCTACTGTGAGCCTAATGCCATAATAAGCACCTTTGGAAATCATAAAATCTGTGTCTTCCATTACTCTAGCCACTTTGCTGTTTGAGTGGTTAATATTAAGTAATAAGATATTAAAAGCATTTCAGTTTCTAGAGAGGAAGCCTTTAAAAATTCTTCATTTCAGAAGATGTTAGGTCCTAGGATTCTTTTGCAAATCCCAGAATGTGGCATTCGCATTCTCTGAAAAAATCCCTTTACCCAGGATTTTTCTCCTGGGAAGCTGAGAAGCCTCAGAGAAAAAGGAAAACAATAATTATCTGATTCGCTTCCCCTGTGTTGTGCTCCTTTGGAATGTGTGTGGAGATTGTTTACCCACAGGTGATTGTTTCATTGGTTTCATGTGAGTTGTTTTCACTCAATGGTCAATCAGGGCCAAGCTGTGTCAGGACTCTTTCCAGAGTCAGGAGTTTTCATTATTATCTTTTTAGCATTCAGTAAGTATCCTTTCTGTATTCTTTAGTATAGTTTAGTTTAGTATTCTTTAATATAGCATAGTATCATAAAATAATAAATTAGCCTTCTGAGAACATGGAGTCAGATCCGCCATTCCTCCCTGCCATGGGGCACCCTGCAAATACAATCCCAGAAGACAATGTTCTTCATTGTTAAGCAGCTAAACCATGCTTCAAAACTGGTAATTCTGAAAGCACTGATGTTGTATGTGATCCTTTGCTACAAACTGATAAAATTTTTGAGTCCTAGATGAAAATGGATTTTTTAAACAGGGAGGAAAGTTTGGCTATATAATGTATTTTCTAAGAAGTAATTTTTTTCCTCTTTCTGGAGATTTTTAGAGTCATAAATCTAATAATGTACATTTATAAAATGACAAGGAGATGACTGGCATCAATCTTAATAAATGCCCAAGATTTGTATAGTAGTAAGTTGTTGAAACTGCTGGTGCTAATGGAGTACTGTCTTGAAACTACAGACTTATTATTATAGCAGCAGCTATTCCATGAGGGTAATTAATGTTGCACTATGCCATTTTGTAATTTTCTCCCATTGACTTGCATTTCTTCTCCACAGTCTCCTGTCAGTGTTTTACTTTTCCTGACAGATAGTTAATTTGAGAATTTCACAGCTGTACAAATAAACCCAGAGCATCAAGACATGTTCAGTATGCACAGAGCCCACATTTGATTTGGTTTGGCTTAGTTCAGTAAGACCAGTAAAAAAGATTTAAAAATGAGCATAAATAAACTGCGCTAATTGTTGTTACCATTTTTGTTGGCAGGGCACAGTAGTGTGCCCACCATCCTTGGAGCTGCTGATATATTTACAAACACTCCACTTAAAACAATGTCTTCATGAAGCAGGTTGAAGGTGAATTATCTTTGAGATATGTTATGCATTTTAAGAGTTACAATTAGAAGAATCTCTACCAATTATTCAGAATTAGATCTGGAATCTGGATCTTGCTCTTAGACCCCAGATGGCCAAGCTGAAAGTCTGATCTAATCAACATGGTGGTTTTATTTATACTGTAGGCTTCAGTTTCTCAAGATTACCTGTGTCCTATAGATGGGATGAGTTCTGTAAACTTGGTGCCTTGAGCCTGTCTGCCCTGTGTAAAAACACTTCAGCTGCATCACTGATGTCAGGTCCAGGTCCCCTCTGTGAGGGGGCTTATAAATCTGACTCTCCAGTTGAGGATTTCATGAATAGGGCTGCATCAATTGTTAGGCTATGAACAGATCCTTTAGGGTCTGGAGCAGCAATTTGCTTTTCTGCACACTGATACTTTCTGGACTTATTTTGTAATAAAAGCTCATGGAGCCAACTTCTAGTCATATGCATGATAGATATGACTCTCAGTTACTTGGGAGGATTGAGAAACTACAGCATTGTCCTTTTGTGTATTAATCTTTCTAGTGGCAGACTGATGTGGATGTGAGAGGGAAAGAATGATCTTGCAAAATGATTCAAAAGTGCTGATCCATCTAGAAGGAATAATTTCCGCAAGGCTGTAGAGCTGCTTGTCAGAGGACTCTGTATGTTTCTCAGACATGTCAATAGCTTGCTCCTTCAACTGGGTGGCTGCCATGTTTCTTGCAGATATTGTAGGTTAAGATGTTGAAGGTTTGTGCAGTAGGTCATATGCAGAAACCTTCTGTGCCTCAGCAAATACTCCAACAACTAAAATTTATGCTTGCAGGAGGATTGCATGGCACAATAGAGTGGCGTTGCCCATCAGACTATGAAAGTAGATTTCTGAACAATTCCAGGATATTATGTGCTTGTCTGCTTGGCATGTTCCAGGTGAATACATTGAAAAACTACTTTTAAAGGTTTTAAATGCACTTCAGGCCATGCATTGTGTTGGAAGCAGGGGTATACAATCCTGAGGCAGCACCAAGACATCATGTGTCTCTGGATTGTTCCTCTCATTGATATGTCCTTGGGAAGGCATGGTTTGTTCCCTGGTTTGAAGAGCAGTGGATGTGAACTGGCCTTGCTCTTTTCAGTGATTCTCCAGCACACCTCTCTCTCTGTGCCTGTTTAACATTGCAGAAGTAACAAGAATTTGTGTCACAAGCTAATTGTCAGGGAAAAAGCAGGGCAGATTTAAGAATTTAACAACTTGGTAGTCCAGCTCTGGAAAATGTAATGATTTGGACTGCAAATCAGGTCTGAGGACCAAATTTTGATTTCTAATAATGTAATTTAACAAGGGAACACCAAGTTTTTTCCCAGAGATTTTTAATTAACATTGACTTTGTATGGAATGCTAATATTTAAACACTTCATAAAATTTATGTTAAACCTGGACATTTTCATAACTTTTTTGCCATTATTTCAATACATGTATTAAAGATAGGGATGACATATTTTCTGAGAGAAATTTATAAAAAGCCATTTTTAGATTTGCTGGATTTTGCCTCTTATATGAAATGCATTATGTTCCTATTACTTATTTTGTAAAGTATTTAAAGCAAACTATAGATATCTTTGTTGCAGATCTTTCTATTTGGCTTTTTATTTAGAGTACTAGGAACAGTCTGGAACAGAAATAACAAATAACAGTAACAGAGACTTGCATGGAAATTACCTTATAACTTGAGAAAACAACATAATTTAGACCAACTGTCTTCAATTTATGGTGCAGTTCTTACATCTAAGTTAGTGGTAGAAGTTCTCTGGGAATAAGGAAGAACTACAGAATCTGAT
This sequence comes from Agelaius phoeniceus, assembly GCF_051311805.1. Taxonomy (NCBI): domain Eukaryota; kingdom Metazoa; phylum Chordata; class Aves; order Passeriformes; family Icteridae; genus Agelaius; species Agelaius phoeniceus. The sequence continues at coordinate 7,634,792 of NC_135270.1, read as the reverse complement.
GCAATTATCAATAGGTACTCCTGAACCAAGATAAGCCAAAATTTCTGAAGCAATAGGAATGGTGAACATAAGTAATGACTGCAATGCAGAAGAAGAAAACAAATTCCCTTTGAGGCATAGGCATCAATTTATAGCTGCCATAATTGTGTTTAATTTGTTTATTTGAATAAATAGTTGAAATTGTTTGTTTATGTAAATCAGCCCCAAAGGCTTCAAGTATGCAGTAAAGCTTTGCTCATAACTTGTGGCTGATTTAAAGCTGATTTAGAAATTTTGTTGTGTAGATAAAGCTCCACCATGTTTTTCAAATCATGAAAGTTTTTTAAGTTCCGCACCTGTTTAGAATTCCCTGGGCTATAGCAGTTTCCCTGTGGTTTTTAATTGGAAAACTTACAGAAATTCAGATTCTTTATCATAAAGACAAAGATGCATTTTCTTTTCTCAAAAATTAATATCCAGGGCTTTGGAGCATCAGATTTACCTGCAGTGAGGTTCATGCTAAATTCTTCCTGAATGTTTTCAGCATCTGCATAAAAATTTCATTTTTGTTAAACATCTGAAAATTCAGAAAGCAAATGGATAAAGCATCTCATAAAATTCTGTATTTCTTTAGACTGTCTAGATATTTCAGAGTCTTCCTTGAAACTTGTCTCATGGGAGGTAGTGCACTATTTGGAACTAATCTTAGAGAAAAGGGCTGGAAAACCCTTACCTTGTCTTGCACTTCAAAATGTGAGATTGATCATTGGGAGAAAACCAGGTGGAAGAGGAGGCATAATGGTAATACAGCTGTATATCCACCATTATCAAAGAATTTGAATAGCTTCTTACATTTATTATTTAGACTGACAGTGAAAGGCTATTCACTATAATTCCATGGTTTGAAGGAGTATGTTATTTGGCCACACTGTCAGTGAAATTATGGAAACCTTTTTCAATAAGAAATTTTAGAACCTGTAATGTGTTTTGATGAACTTCAACCATTTATTAGGTTTTTTTTGGAGCATTTTCCTTAACTTGGGTTCTTCTGGAATAATTAAGGGGTAAAGTGATTTTGAAATTGTTCTTACTAAAATTAGTTGCTTTTGCCAAAATTTAGTGGGTTTTATGCTTTATTTTGAGAGAATCATTTCCCCTTTAGGAATGTGATATTTGATAAAACATAATTTGGTAATATATAAGATGCTTTTAAAAATATGTCCCATGAAAATCCACATGATTTACAGATTTAACCATTTATATATCATGGAAATACTTTCACATCTCATGGAATAATTGGTGCTTATTGGCATGTTCATTCACAAGTCATGCTGTGTGACAATGTCACAAAAATGCAATTCTTCTGTTAATTGCAATCCTCCGATTTTTTTCTCATTTAATTGTAATAAAATGACGGAAATTCAGAAAGTAGGATTCTTTTTGTCTTCTTCAACTAACTCTTTGCTAATTCAGCTCTGAGTTCTGAGGTTGTGATGGGGAAAAGCTCATGATCATCTACCAAGGATAAGGTGTAATTGCCCTCTGAAAGAGCAACTGTGAGAATTGCCACATTCTGTTCTAATCATATGTTATTGAAGAAGCCCATTATGAAATGCTAGTTTTAAAAATCCCCATCTGATTGTTAATTCTGAAACTCAGAGATCTGAGGAAAAAACACAGACCATTTATTGAATGTGAATGAACTACTGAACCCCTGTTTTCATGGATACTGTAGGGAGGTCTTTGCCATGGCTTACCCTAGTGTCTCTCTCTTATTCTCTGTTTATAAAATCTTAATATGCTTAAAAAAAAATTAAAGTCTCTCTCTTGAATGCTATCTAATTTTAGTCACTCTATTTAATGCTATTATAGCATTAGAAATAAACCAAACCACCACTGATTTTTGCATTTGGCATGCTAGCATTTTCAGACAGTAGCAATAATGGCTTTTAATTTTTGGTGCATACATGCCTGGAGTTTGCAAATTACCTCTTCAAGCTTTTGAAAGAGTGTTGATAAAAGTGTACTTGTCAGTAGGCATGGATATGTTACAGATGTAGATGTCTAGAAGTTTTAAAAGACAATTTATCGACCTCCCTTATTGTATTTGTGGGGACCTTCTCATGGCAGGGAGGAATGATGAATCTGACTCCATGTTCTCAGAAGGCAAATTTATTATTGTATTGTATTGTACTAAAATATACTAAAGAATACAGAAAGGATACAGACAGAAGGCTAAAAAGCTGATAATGAAAACTTGTGACTCTTCCCAGAGTCCAGAAACAGCTTGGCACTGATTGGCCAATGAATCAAAACAACTCACATGAAACCAATGAAACAATCTCCAAATACATTCCACATGAGCAAAGCACAGGAGAAGCAAATGAGATAAGAATTGTTTTCTTTTTCTCTGAGGCTTCTCAGCTTCCCAGGAGAAAAATCCTGGGCGAAGGGATTTTTTCAGAGAATGTGGATGCTGCACTCCCCAAGTCTTTGGACCAGAGTGACCTAATCCCACCCTGAGTTACACAGATGGAGTGGGAAGGAGCAGCATCTGACACCTGTTGATGTGGGCTCTCTGTTGTGATGCTCCATGAGCTGTGCTCTGCAGTGCAGGACTCCTGGCTATGGATCTCTGCGTGTTCCCCTGGCTGAGTCGGCCCCTGAGAGCCTTCCAGCTCTGACAGACACTGGGATTTTGCCATGATGTGTTGAAATGCACATATCCTTAGTCTACATTTAAATTACTTATTAGTCAAATAATGAAATACGCTGTGGCTGGTGAATGACGCTTCTGCCTTGCTGCTTTCTGATGTTATTTACTTCTGGATATCACAGTTCATTGTCTGTGGATTGAATAGTCTCTTGTATTTCTTGGATTGCTGGCACACTGCTAGAAGTAAAAAGCTGCATTGTTTCTGTGAAACTAGTTTTTCATTACTATTAACACTATCTTTTTTGAATAACCAATCTTTTGCTGTATGTTGAGTAAGCTGTGTCTTGGACAGAGAACTTAGAAGAAAAAAGACATGAAAAAATGCTTAACTTTGAAAATTATATTGTTAAATTAAGTTTATTTTCTGTATATGCTTAAGAAGCTAATGCTAATGCCACATGGAAGAGTGTGTTCTACTTTGACACTTAATAACATGGTTAAAGCATTCATTTGGTCCTGCAGTTATTTGAGTGTTGAAGTCTGTATATTTCTATAAAGCCTTGATGATGTTAATTATTTTTATTGATGTATTGTAAATATGTTAGGGATTCCAAAGAATTCACAAATGTTTTCTTAGAATCTAGTTAGTTGATAATGAGTGATTTTTGGCTTTTGATGATCTCTGTGGTTATTATACAGGGTAAAAATCAACACATGATCTGTAAACTTGAAATCCAATTTCCTATTCCCATTAAAATGACACAATATGACAATGTAAAGACTGTGTTTCCCTGAAGGACAATGTTTTGCTGCTTTTTAAGTCAATTGCTTAGGAGTGCTTCCTTTGTTGTATGTTCAATGTTATTTTTCATCAATATAGAAGTTGTTCTTAGTTCTGTGTCTGTGGAAAAGTTTGGCTTTTTTTTTGTCTCCTAAGCCTTCAGAACTTCCTTGTTGGGTTTTTGTATTCTAAATTTGCCCTGGGGTTTAAATTCTATTTTGCAGCTTTAGGAGGGCTGAGGGGTTTATATTTCTTTTCTTAGTTCATTTTTTTTTTCAGTGGGAAATGGTTAATTTTAAATTCTATGTATATATTTCCATATTCTGTTTTAGATGTGCATTCTTTTGACCATTGGTCTAGTTGTTTAAGAACACTTGAGCAAAATGAGGAAAGAATTGAAGGAGGAAAAGGATTGGTACTGGCCACAGAGTTAAGTGAAAATGCAAATGGTAAAAAGTTTTGAAATAGATACATGTTCTGTCTAGCTGATATAATCACAGTTCAGTGGGAATTTATGCTCACATAACACTAAATGGCCTTGCAAGACACCACAGCAGTTAGCTGCTGCATAGCCTAATTTCCCCCTCAAACCCCCATTTTGGTTAATGTAGGTCACCAGGAGATAAAAGCAAATTTTTCCTTTGAGTACCTAGTAACTGTAACCCTCTTTCATAGCAGACAAATGGCTCATCATTTTCTTTTTATTCAAGCATAAGTGATAGTTCAAAATGTCCTGAAATCATGTTTTCAAAGAGGAAAATATGGTGAACAACCTTCAAAATATGGGTCAAGTCTGTCTGACATAAATAAATGAGGATTTTAGCATGTGTTGGTGAACTCATTTTGAAAAAGCAGTACAAAAAATCCATTTTTCCATGTGATTTCAGAGCATCCATGTAAGAGAGTCCCTTTTGGATTTAGAAGTGAACCTGACAGCATTTTTCCAGGATTGCATCATATGTTTCACTCGCACTTTCACATCCTGTATTAAACCACATGCGTGCACGTCAACAAGACAAGATTGTAAAAGGAGTGTGACTGGGGAATTGTTTTCCTGATACTTGATAGGAGTAATTGCAGCCACTGCGGCTTCAAAGCAACTGTGGTCATACTATACTATGTCAACAAAAGTCAGTTTTGCCATGTGGAAACCTAATTATTTCAGAATGATCTGTTAGAAAGCACTTTTGAAATAGTCAGGGAATTTATACAACTCAGTAAAAAATATTTGTGCATGAAACCTTTCTTGAATAAAAGCTTTCATGTGTTATAGTTTGAGCAGTACAGTGACAGTTTTGGAAATATTAAAAAAGTAGACTCCTGTTTAAGAGGTGGTAGGAAAATTTAGTAGGTGATTAGAAAATATGAGTATTTCCCTTTAATTTGTGTGATAAACCTGGTAGGGCTGTTACTGAATAGAAAGGAGCGTGGGGTTTTTGGTGTTCTCTTCAGCAAGAACCTAATACTATGGGAAATGGGATGAAACTTTTATATATTTTAGTGAAATCATGCAATGTCAGGGATATTTGTCTGTGTAGTATTTACTCAAGAAAATGACTCGAAGCTTTTGTGGTCTTTTTGGTTGTTAAATTATGTAGCTGTTATTCACAACAATGTCTTGTTTTTACATGTGGTTGGTTGTCACTTCAGAGCTGTTCAGGACATCTGTTAATCAAACATTTTTTTCTGTCACTATGAAATTAAGAATATCTCAAATTTGCTTAGTTAAGTGTGATGTTCTGTACCTAGACTCTTATTATTTGCTGTAAGTAGCTCTTACCAGAAATGTGCTTTTGAAAGACACTGTAAAGGAATGCTGTGAGTTCCATGAATGTCTAAGCTTCATAGTGAAGCTAGGTTAAATGATGTGTTTAAAAGTCTTAGTTGTCAAGGCATAGAATTGTGATTTATGTGTATGAAATTTCAGGTGATTACTGATACACAAACCATCTGTTCTGAATTTCTCTTCTTGAGAGAAATTCTACGTTCAGTCACTGCAATATACATCAATCAAAAGATACAAAACATTTAGAACCAGGTTTATTAATGTGTGGTTAGTACTGGGGAGCAGCAATGACCCAAAGGTCTCTAGGGGGTTTCTGCATTCCTGCCAGGCGCTGCAATGCCTTCCCAATGGCTCCTGGGGAGAGAGGCAGTGCAGGCTCTCCTGGCTGTCTCCTCACTCCTCAGCTCTGCTCCTGCTGAGGGCTCTGTGCCACAGCAGCTCCTGCTCTCCAGGACCATTCTGGAGGCTCAGGGCCAAGGAGAGCAGATGGGCTGTTCCCACACTGAGCCCAAATCCCCACTGGATGCCAGATGGCAGCCATCAGTCACACACACAAGAATTTCTTTGTTGTATTGTTTAGTTTGGGGTTTTTTTTGTTATTGTTTTGGGTTTTTTTGTTGTTCAGTAGTTCTAAGGTAATCTAAGTGGTTTATTACAGACTTCAAGAACAGTGTTCAGTATCCTTAGCAGGATTTCAAAGAATATAGGCTGTTTATTATGGTTGTCTGAGCACAAAGCAGATAAAAGTACAGAACTGTCTAGAGCTGTGTAGAAGCAAGCAAACCCAGTATGATGTCACTAGCTCTTCTGAGCTGTTCCTGGCATTAGAAACAAGTTTTTTTTCTTGGAGAAGACTCACTAGTTTTCTGCAAAGGCAAGCCTGAGAACATGGACACTGTGGAAAAATCCAGAGATGAGAACTGAAGAGGGAACTGAGAGGTGACATGGTTTGACACTGCAGGTCTGCTCTTACAGATAAAGTAACTATCCTTATCTCCTTTCCATTCTCTCTGAAATTCTTGTGCACAAGTCTGCAAGTGCCAGGAATACTGGAGCTAGCTTCTTGGCATCTTGTTCCTGTCACAGTGCTGTTCATCCATAATAGATGATCCAGCTGAATTTGTGCTTTTATTTTGATGTAAAAAATAAAAAATTACAAAGAGTAGTGTCAGATATCGTTTATTTGGTCCCCTTATGTTGCCTGTTAACTCAGTTGATTCAACATCCATGTATCACTTCAGATAATCTGGTCCAAGCAGAGATTATATGGGAAAAGAATTTCATTCTTTTTGATTTTCTTGTTGTTGAACCAATTTAGAGCTGCTGATAATTTGATTCAGTGAGAATGTGATCAAGTATGATACACATGTTTTATGTAACTGGATTGATGGAGGGCTATGAAATGTCACCTCTTTGCACCTACTGGCAAGATGGAGTTAATTATAAAGTACTGAGTGTTTCTGATTCCACTGAAGCATTATAAACCAGACATTAATTGTCAAGACTTGAGGGAATCAAAATACCTTGATTGTGACCAGCCTCCCTGAGACCCTGACCTGCCCTCTCTGTCCATGACCCAAAACCCATCTTTTGGCTCAGCCCCTCTTCTTGCAAGAGCTGTGTTGGGAGCAGACCATCTCCTGCCTGCCTGCCTGCCTGCTGGTTTTCATGGCCGGGTCAGTGGAACCCGGCCTGGTTTCATGGCTGGGTCAGTGGAACCCAGCCTGGTTTCATGGCTGGGTCAGTGTCTGCTGCAGCCCTGAGCCCAGCCTTGTCTCCTGCTGTTTCTCACATGCCTTCCCTGACACACTAGACCTGACTTGGCTCTTCCTCCTCTAATAGAACAATTGTCTAAAGCTCTCATGTTCCCAGCACTGCCTTATTGGCATGCTCTGGGACTGCACCATTGCCAGTGAGGGCTGCCTCTGCCTGTGCTGGGGTTACCCTTGGACCCTGGATGATCTTCCCTCATAGAGCAGCCCAACTCCTGCTGCTCCCTGCCTTTTTCCCATTTTCCCTTGTGCCAATCCAGTATCTGTGACCACTCTGCTTGTTCCTCTTTTGCACTGAAAGAGGCACAGTTGGGTTGAACCTTCTCTGGGAAATCATGTAAGGAAGGGACTTCTTTAAGATTTCTGCAATATTTAAGTGAAAAATCATTAAGTGGTAGTCCTGTTTTGACAGCTTTCCTCTGCAGCCTGGACTAGCTAACCTTCTTCCAGCAGGCTGCCGGAGACTTGTGTGAGTCCTTTTAAAAGAAGTGGATGTACTTTTAAGACTATTACAGTTAGAGACTATATTAGATTTGTCCAATTAAAATCTCCTGGGAAAGGGCAGGGAGAGACAGAGGTGGACAAGTGCTGCATTTCTTCTTCCTAAAGACTAAGTCACCAAGAGGAAATTCAATGGGAGAAACTGCCTGGAGAGTATTTGTCTCAGAAGAGATACTCATTGTTTCTTTGAAGAAATTAGTGTAATATGAAAAGAGTGCTAGCCTAAAATATGTGTCTATTGCTGACAGCTTTTTATTAACTTTTTTTTTAAGAAAAGAAAAAAAATCACTGATACGTAAGGAATTGAGCACTTATTTCCTTTTTTTTTTTTCTTCTTTTTTTCTCCCTCCAGAAGAATGGGAAGGGGCAGAAATAATGTTTTGAAACTTCATTGTGCTCTGATCCGTAAGATTGTTCCCTATCTAGAGCCCCTTTAAAGAATTCATATTGTATAGTTTTTTATTTATTCTGGATTAGAGAAGTGCTGTTTTTACTTCCCTGCTTCCTTCTTGCTTTCCCCTCCTTGTTCCAGGATGGTGATATGGTATCTGGAGGTGATATGGTATCTGTGGCATAAGATATTTTGTTTAAAATAACATGCAAAATCAGTCAGTGTTTAATAACCTCTCATTGACGTTATTATAAAGCAGAGCAATAGGGCTCAGGAGCTCAGTCCCTGGGTAGGGACTGGGTGCCTGAAGCTAGCTCGCTCATGCCAAGGCCGCAGGGCTACCATCCAGCAAGCATGGTGATTATCAGCTCTATAGTGATTGCAAGCTCTTAGGATTTCAGCTCTGCTTGCTAGGTAGTGGTGCCCTGGGCTTGAGGCTGCAGCAGACGGAGAGAGAGGAGAAGGAGAAGGCGCAGGCTGTTCCACGAAGATGGCTTTATTTGGGGAGGTCCGTGAAGGGTCTCTGCTCTTCTTCTTTCTCAATTAATGGGGTACAGTATGCTTCTTTTATAGGGTGGGAAAGGATCCAAGCTTGACCAATGGGTAAGGGGTTAACATGACATTGCCTTATAGGGTTACAGAGATAGGTTAAGGGCGGAGGACAGGGAAACAGGAATTTTCTTTTGCTGTTTCAGCATTCCTATTGTTCATATTCTCCATGGTGCTTTTCCTAAATCTATGGGGTTTACTACAAGTGTTTTATATAAATTATAGAAAAATAATAATATCTCCTTGCAAATAGCTTGAACCAAAAGTTAATTTTTCCAAAACAAGGAAACGTAAATTGAGTCATTGGAGTAAGAATCATGGGGGAATGAAAGCTAGATGGTGATTTGAGGAATAGATTTAATTGCATAAATCTCTGAGACATATTTACACATCTAAGATAATCTGTTAGTCCCCATTGACATCCTGGTAAATACAGTGGTGATTCTGCCTGCAGTTGCTCTATTTTCAGTTTATTTGGCTTATTGGGTAGATAGCAGTGAGTAGCTCAGTGCATGTAGGCATATTCTGCCTTTACATTGCTGCTGTCATATGTATAGTATTTAAACTCCTTCTAAGCTGTGTTTAATACTGATATTATTATTGTGCTGTTGTGTGGGTTTTTTTTCTCTGCTGTCCTTATTTCCAGTAATTTTAAGCTAGGAATGAGTAGAGACACCATATTTGCAGTTTTCTACCCCTTAGCTCACTTTAGATTGAGTAACTATTGACTCCAGACAGAAGTAAAAATTTCATAAATCAGCACTGGAAAAATAGTGCATTCAAATCAACATAAGATCTGAATTCCTCCATGATTTAGAGATCCCTAAAGTTACACAGCAACAATGTTTCATTTTCTGTCTTCACTTGGCCATGTAGTACAGCTATTTTTCATTTGAGGAAAAGAAGCCCTAAGTGAGAACTAAATGCTAAGGACTTCTTTTTTTGTGTGTCTCAGTAAATGTGCCAATGCAGGCAGCAGGATTGATGTGGTAATTGCTCTGTTTGGTGCAGATACTGATGCTGTACCAGTAGCATCCTTTCTGATACTGAAATCATGTGAATGGAACTGCTCTGAGGGGTGAGGGCAGTGAGGGCTGGTCTCTGTAGACCTTGACTTTGTACCTGCTAGATTTACAGCTCTGTGTTGTGCACTGGGCACTTCTGGGTGCTGTTAAACAGGGGACAGTTATCGCCGGTCGGGGGTGTATGTACAAATCATCAACAGGACAGGACTGCTGGGAACGTGCCTTGAACTGTTTGATTTTTCAGCATCAGTCTCATTACATGGTTAATACAATGGGAAGATGCCAGCAGCTCACATCCCAGGCAGCAGACCAAGAATTTAATGTTACAACTTACTTTATAAGTTTTTTGACTAATCACACAAAGCAAAAGCATACTGACAGTATTTCTATTTAACTATTATAAGCACACGTACTTTTGGTTAAAACAATGCTTGCTTATTTCGAATACAATACTTACTTGTAAGCTTTAAAACACAATGCACAGAGCTTTATTATTAAGCTTTAAACTTCTTCATATCTTGCTAGATAAACTTTTCTGTAATTTAGAGAGTTATTCTAGACAAGCGTTAATACACATACTATTGTTTTATTTGTCTTTGCTTTTCGACAGTTTAAATAATTTTTCTGCTGACCTATTTCATAGCTGCTGCTTAGCTCTAATCACAGTTCTACTGCTTCTGAGGCTTGCTTTTTGCAGCTTTCTCAAAACTCTCTAATTTTGTGGATTCTTACAAGAGTGACCTTTCTGAAGTGTTTGTAGTCTTTGGGCCTCAAGACCCACACCTTTACACTATGATTTCCCCCTAACATAGAACTGAAAGTAATTCATCCTTAATTGTGAGAAAGTTCAGCTCCTAGTTTAAAGTCTGTCTTTATAATATTTTCTTTTTTTATTTTAATTCAGTGAACTGGACCAAACACTAAATCCAAAGCCTATAGTTACTAATATTCCTAAGAAGTAGGAATGTTGGTTCAGCTCTCAACTTCATTGTGTGGACTTTTGGAAAGACTTTTTGGTTGAGAACTTCATGCTGTTAAATTCACTTTTCATGCTTCTCTGCTTGGAATTCTTTAATGGCCAAGGAAATAAGTTGGTGGGAGTTACCCATCTATGCAAAACTTGCATAGTGATTTCATAATACTTAAGTATTATGATAGCATGTATCATTTAGCTAAATAAAGAATTCCTGTTTTTCAGACCTTACCAGTTCGGAAAATTCCATGCAAAGCCAATGCTCCTTCAGGGTCTTTTTTCGCACGGGACAACACAGCAAATTTCTTATCCTGGTGCAGAGATGTAGGTGTGGATGATACCTGCCTGTTTGAATCAGAAGGTTTGGGTATGTATTTCTTTATTCTTTATGTAGTAGTTGGTAATTTAAAATAGCTTTTCCTTTGTGTTTAGCCTTGAAAGACAGAAAGGCTTTTAATAGGTCCCGACTCTAAATCTGACCTTTGTTTGACTGTGTTAATTCTGCTGTTGCCTGTAGAATGAACAAATGAAGTACACATCACATACTACTCATTTAAGTCAATTTTAAGAGGAACTTAAATGAGAGAAAACTCTTGCTATGTTTTCATGCACACAAATATTTCACCCCACACATACTTCTGTGAGCATGGAATGCTGCTCCTTAGTTCAATGTATAAGATGGTGCTTTTCTGTTTGGGAGAGCAGGATACAAGTGCATGCACAGTTCTGTCTGCAGACATTTGGCTGGTTGTGGGATTTAATGAATTGCACAGGAGGCGAGAAGATAAAGAACTTTGCTGTTTCCCATGCTGACCATTTTTCCCAGCTGGTTCCCTTGTGCAGTTCTGGACAAAAATTATCCAATACTGCTGCTTCATGGTGTTTTGTAAAAAGAATTGTACTGCTCAGGAAATCGCTGCTCTAATACTACATAGTCTTCGTTGGTTTAACTATTCTTTCTTTGAAGGAAATCTTATGAATCTTGACTTCACAGTTTTTCAGCCAAATCTCATGAAATTAAGAGAGTCCAATGTTTGTTATCTGAAATCAGATAAAAGTGTAAACCAGTCATGGTGACAGATCAATTTCTCTGGAAGACAAATGAACACACTGTGCTGAAACTTCTTTGTTCTGTTGCTCAAAAAGCTTTTGCCCTGTTGAAGCTCTTACATGTGTTGTGACTGATCTAATCCCATTCTTTTACAGTCTTGTTCTGCTTCTGTAGTCTAGCACAGATATTTCTGAGAGAGTTTTTCTTTTTCATTTGTCTGTTCTTTTATCCTGGGAAGTTTTTTAATTACATTATTTTATATGTCTGGGAGAAAATGCTTGGCAGAGGACAGGTTAATATCTCAAAGGTGACAAATAGTAAGTTGAATATATGTATTGACTCTGTTTTGTTAATTAAATCTTTAAGATGAAATTCTTGTTTGATATGGTAAATCATGTGGGAGATGAACAATAATTGTAGTTTCAATGATTTGAAATGGTGAACAAGTTGGACATTTATCTAGGACCAAGAAGCTTGTAAGCACCAGGAGATGCAGACCTCCAATGCCTGAGACAGGCAGAGGAACCTCCGGTTAATGGAATACTTCAAGGTATTTGAAGTTTGTATTGCTATGGCAAGCCCAGCCATTTGCTGTTGTTCCACAAATCTGTTGTGCATTTTTAAGAAACTAGATCTTGCTTAGAGATGGAATTGGCATAGATGGAATATGGATATTTCCTGATAATTAATTTTCACACATACATAGTGCCTTGCCTGCCATAGGAAAGCAGAGTGCAAATCCACCTGGAAAGGTATGTTCCAGAGGACTTCCTCTCTCAGAAAATGGAAGTGAAATATGACTGAGTGTGCAAACCTGTGGTCTATTTTGCTTGATTATTGACTGATTTTCTTCACTGATTAAAAACTTGGTTCTGAGGTTTATTCCCTTATTGAATAATGTACTACTAGAAAAGATTTATGTTGCTTGAAATAGGATTAGGCCTTGATAACATTTTGGACCCATTTTTCTGAACTTGAGAAGGAGGTGGTAATCATGTCTTTAAAAAAAAAAGGTAAAACCAGTAGCTGTTATTCTCCTTCAGTTAATCATTAACTTGAAGTTTTGCTTTTTTGAGATTTTCCTAATGCATTAGAAATAATGATAATCTTAACAGTTGCCAATCTAAAGCTTTTATATTCCTCTCTCTCCCACAAATCACTTCACCAATGCATAGGAAGCAAAAATTCAGCAAAGGTAAGTAATATCCAAGGTTCTTTTCAAAGTAGTGAGAAATGTGTGTGAATGACACCTGTCTTTGCACTGCCTCATTGAATTCTGCAATTTTTGTTGATAATTGTGGTGAAATTATGGTTACAGAGGTAACTGGTTTTGTATTTTTTTCTATTTCTCCCACAGCTAATAAGCTCAGTAAATTGGTGTGTAAATTGATAGTGATAATCCAGCTTTTTTCTGTCTCTATTGGAGAACCTTATTGTATCAATGTTCTCAATTGAGTGGATTTTTATCCTCATTTTTTTACTCTTATTCTGTGTGCTTGATGGTATGGAAATACTGTGTTATTTAATTAAGGGCACATAGTAATATTTTCATCATGCTACTGTATCATATAAAACATTCCTGAGGTTTTTTTCTGGCAAATATGTATTCTAGAATTACAAGAGTGATTTTGAAGATCTAGTGCACTGAAATACTTGAATGATGGATTTATGGCACTGACTTAAAAAAAAGGACCAAGCGTGTTAGAGATCAACAAAATGAACTCTCTACTGGCTAAGAAATTGTTAATTGCTATTATTTCTCATTACTTAAAAATACTATATCTCATTGTTATAAATTCTGAAGAAGTCTCTGAAATCATGCAAGTATAACTGCACACAAATGCAGCCATCACTCCTAACTTCTTAGCATTGAGGCTCAAGTGGCACAAAGGCATTTCTCACTGGGATGGAGCTGTCTCAAATAGAGACCAGAGCAGATAGGGGCAGTCCTGCTGAGCCTGCAGGTAAGTGATGTTAGTGGGAATCTTGAGTGTTCTTAGAGGCTGATCTGCAAAGGGTTAACATTGCAGGGCTGATCCACACAAGCAGATGCAGCAGACCTATTCATGTCATTTTATTCCTGTCCTTTACTTGTGGACTAATTTAGCAATTTATGCTTTGTTGGATTTGGGCTATTCAGCTGAGCTAAACAAGGAAACAAGATTGAAGTATTCAAAATAAATAGAAGGAAAAGTAAATAGAATGAAAAACAGAGGTGCTTGATATGCTAGTAGATATGATTATACTGTCTAATCACTAGTTACTTTAAATATCATTGGAAGAGAACAGCAGAGAGCTCAAAAGTTTGAAGACTTGTACTGCTAATTTGTTAATAATTTATAATATGATGTAGTTTGTCTTGCTGAATGTTATCATGTTTTAGCATAGGCTAAAATGCAAAAAAATTTGAAACAGTTTCCTGTTAAGATTTGTAACACAGCCAGAGCTGACTGGTGGCAATTTATCCCTAAGTGCAGAGACATAGCAGGAAAGTCTCCGAGTTAATGCCTTTGCAAAGAAAAGGTGGCTGGGGTAGCTGATGCCTTTGCAGCTCACACATGAGCATCTGTAAAAATTATAGCAACACAGTAGGTAGGGATAACAAAAATGAATAAATTTCAAAAATTGCTAAAAATAGCAACACAGGACATAGGGATAATAAAAATAAATAAATTTTTTAAATTGCTAAAAATAGCAACACAGGACGTAGGGATAATAAAAATAAATAAATTTCAAAAATTGCTAAAAATAGCAACACAGGGTGTAGGGAAAATAAAAAAAAATTTAAAAAATTTGCTAAAAATAGCAACACAGTAGGTAGGGGTAATCTGGAGTGCTGCAAAATAGAGGGACACCATGTGTGCTCCCTGCAATCATTGCCAAATTTAGCATGCTTGTCATATTTTTTTACTTTTAAAATTAGTGTATTTAAAGGAGAAGGAATTAGCTTTGATAATACCAAAAATTATGATCCAAAATCCAAATTTTGGTCATCTGTGCAAATCTTGAGGTATAGTGTCGTTGAATGGTCTTCTTAGATGTATCAGACTATGTGGGACTCTGAATATGATGTGCTAACTCTCTCATGCAGTGTAAAGATGTTAATACTGCCTTTAACTCCTCTGTTCCCATAAATATACTTTGTAAATTCCCCTGTAGGGCTTTAGGGCAGCAGATCCCCACAGCTCTGGTAACTTTCTTTATGGAAGCACACTAGGTGGAGATAGTTGTAATTTTGCTCATGCCTGAAGAGTATAATACTCAAAGAAAACTCTTCTTGGACAAATAAGAATGGTAAGATTTTCTGTGATTGTTCAGTGAACAGAAGGCATAAATTCTGAACTCTTTGTGGTAATGGAGTGTTGTTGGATGATTATAGGATTTGGAACCAGTGAATATTCTGCATCTCTTCCATGATAAAGAATACCCAGCAAGAAAAGGGTTTGCCACTGAGTATGCCAGCATGCTGATGTGTCATCTGTTTTGGGAGGTGTTGGATGCTGTTGATGTTAATGTTTTGTGCTTGTATATTCTATGCATATGTACACACAGGATGTGACATAGACTTCTTTTGATGCAACTGATTGATTTGAGTTTCATGGACAGGTTTCCTAAATAAATGCATTTAGTATTTTAGTGGAAATAGTAAACTGAACCACAAACACCTCTGATCTCTCTTCTAACATTGTTGGTTTAAAGGTTATTTTGAAAAAAACTCTAATGTTGCTTGCTTAAAAATATGTTATACATGGGGAAGATTATTTTTTAAATTATTAATGTCGTTTATCTGATTTCAAGATGGAAGTTTTTTTCTGTTCTTTTATACTGAAACATTTACATATTGCAAAACTATGTTAAAATTTACTTGAAGTTGCATCAGAATAAGCCTTTTCCCATCTTTCGGAACTCTTTACTAAACTACTCATAATATTACTGAATACATCTCATTTTGAGGACTATAGAAGCATCCTAGACTCTTTGTTGTTACCACTGGATTTGCATGTTAAACTAATGAATTTCAGTAAATTATTAGTGTTCAAATGATCTCTATATCCCCTCTACATTAATTCTTTACTATCCTTGGATCTAGTAGGTTTGACACCTGAATTGTTTTGAGATTTCCATGAGTGATTGAGCTGAAATGGGGCAGGGAGTATAGGGGAAGCACAGGTGTGTCAGAGCATAACTCTGATGCAGAAGCAAGGGTAAGTTTGTTATAATTTAATAGAGTGTTGACAAAACAATATTGGAGGTTTTTTAAGAACAAAAAAGCCTTCTTTTTTGGATCAGAGTAAATATTAAAGGAAAATGTGAGAGACGATAGGAAGAAGGACCAAAGGACCATCCTTTTGGAAAACTTTCCCTAAACTAGTGTGAGTTCTGATGGCAATTGGAAGCCTGTGATAATAAATGCTAAGGCACTTGGTAAAACTCTTTGCTTCTAGTGGGATAAGGAATGCATTAGAAACAGAAATCATATTTACGTTTTGTGATTCAGCTATTCCTGATATCTTAACCTCTAAAACAAAAAAAAATTATGTTAGAAGGAAGAATGACTTCATTAAAAATGGTTTATAAAAGTGTTAGGAGCCAAGATTTGAAACTTGGCAGGAAGTTGTGAGAAGTTTATTTTTGTATTGGATATTCCGTATTTATTTCTGTGATTGGATATTCTACTAATTTAAAACAAACACGAAGCCACAAACAAAACAAAACCCCTGAATGTTATTGCAAACTTTCAGTTTAAAGCTGGTCAGTAAAGACATGGACTCCAAGTGCATTGTGTGTTCTGTCTCCTCACAGTCACAGGTTCTGATAATGCTGGAAGCAGAGGCTGCTCCTCCTCTGCTTCTCCTGGTGGTATCCAGGCACTGTCAGAGCCCAGGACATTGCTCTGGCTGCCCTGGGTGACTCGAGACCCTGGCAGGGGGCTCAGAGAGAGCTTGGCACAGAGTCAAAAACACCTAGCCCATGGAAACAATTACTAACTTTGTGTGAGGAGTTACAAGCCACAAGGGTTTGAGTAGAATGATAGTGAATTTGTCATAGGGTGAAAAAGTAGAATTTTGGGGTTTTTAGAATGGGGGTTCAAGAGGCAAGATGGAGGAATCTAGGCATGTCCTGTCTTTCTCCTTCTTCTTGTCTTCCGTCTTCTGCTGTGATGGTGACACTTCTGGATTGGTTTAGGGTAGAGACAGACTGTCTAACATAGGTGACAAGTGTTGGAAAATTATTGTAAATAAAGCACACGTAGTTCTTAGTATAAAAAGCTAACACCACCCCAAGGTGGACTGTGCCACAACCCAACCTGCTGGACAGATCTCAGCAGGTCAGAGAAGGAATGGAATAGATGAGAGAAAATAAACAACCTTGAAAAGCAGAGCTGAGGAATCCTGACTTCTTCTTCGGTCACGGGGCTGGGAAAAAAGAGACTTTTTAATACCTTGGGAGCCATTTCAGCAACAGAAACCCGAGAAGGTAAGGACCTCTGGGGAAGCACAAAGGTTGAGTGAGCAAAAGAGGAGTACCTGTAAAAAGAGAATGAGACAGCAACAAGATGTGAGCAGTGTGAAGAAATGTTATTGCTAGAGAGAAGCAAGGATAAAAACTTCCAGGAACTGAAAAGGAATTATTGTTAGCAAAGAGTGGCTGGAGATAACATGTAAAGATGCAGGCAATGAGGACAGCAAATAAGCATTTAAAGAGATGAGATGAAAAGCAAAAAGGCAGGACACCTAAAATAAGCCAGACTTGTTTGCACTAATTCTCTATCTTCCCATTGCACTCTTGTCAAGCAAATGCCATCAGTGAGATTCTCTAGAAAGATGGATATTTCCATTCATTTTATGCAGGGGATCTGCAAAAAATGACATTTATTGGTCTCTGAATGAGACACAGAATGAAATACATATGCTGTATAGTCCTCAGGAATGCTGTTATTTTCTCTTTAGAAGCACTGTCTTATGAGATCACCTGGTGTTTGTTTTTGTGGCTGGTTATTGCCTGCACACATCTTCATCCTCTAACAATGATGTCACTGTGCCACATTGTTCAGCATGAAATGCATGAAATGTGTCTAGATTATGTTGATTCAGACTTGCTAAAGGTCTATGGAATTTGTTTGGGTACATAATTTTTTAACTTTTTAAATCAAATTTTCTTCTAGCTATATTTATGGATCTTTTTGCAAATAGTGGTGGTTGAACCTCTGTTTTTCTTCCATTCCAAAGTCATTCAGATGTACATACATATGAATTGCAATTTACTTGGTTTGACTATTCCAAACCGAGTTTATTCTATTTATATTTTGGGGTATGTCTTCCTTTTTAAAATCAAGTTTTATTTTGGGGCTGTCACAACCAGTTTAAAACCCAAATAGCAGAATAGACTTCCAAGGGTCATGAATGTAACACTTTAAAAATACTGATTACTAGTAAAGGTAAATATTTAATGTAATTACTATGTTGTGGGAAGGAAGAATATTGAAAATAGCTGAATGTCCCAGTGTTCATCATTTATATTCTTAGTAACAGATGGCTGAAGAATAAATATATTTTTCCTAGTGCAGTGCCTGTTTAGTTTTCATGCTCTGCAGTTTCACTTCTGGAAGTATATTTGGATGAGATTGCATGTCTCTCAAAAACAAATGCATACCTCTCAAAAGGCTGCACAGGCACTAGGGAAAGATGTTGGGATGAGCATTCAGCTCACCCCACTTACACTTATCCTGTCAGTGGAGCTCAAGTTGAAGCCCCAGAGGCTGGAGGTCTGCCCTGGGGCATTGGTTACCCAGAGGTGTTCAAGGCTCTGGAGTTCCCTTTTGGCTCTCATAGATACACAGAACAAAGTGATTGCTTTCAGAGCTTTAACTAGACATTAAAATATCTTTTTCAGGTATGGTATTTTTTCTTCATGCATTTGAGTTAGGTGAGTCTTTAGATTACCAAAAGTTTATATAGCTGTTGTCTTGACCTTAACTCATTAAAAACAAATTTATTTGTACACTGTTCAGGTTTTGTCCAATTTATACAAAGAGTCACACAATTACTTTTTGGTCTCAATCCAATCTGAAATTGTACAATTTTTTTTAATATTGTGGAAATTTTAAAACCTGACTTTTTACTCACAACAACATAAGGGCTTTACTCTAGTAGGTATTTCTAAAGAGTAGATTACAATGTACTCATAATTACTATCTTCTCTTTTCTTCTGTTTTTCTTTTCTTCTTGAAGTTTTGGGGAGTTGATCATGCAAACAGCCACAGACCTTCCTTGGTTTATTGATTTTGGATTTGCTGAACTTCTTTACAGAACATTACCTATTCTGAATTGTGGAGGAAAAAAAATGTATTGTTTTATGGGGGTATTTCATAATTGTTATAACTTGTCCCTGAAGGCAAGGGTGACTGAGGTTCTTGCTAACAGATTCCTTTGGGCAGGTGAGAGTGAAACCACACTGAGTGACTAGTGTTTTTATATATATATATATATGTATGTATGTATATATGTATATATATGGCAGGTTTATTTTAGATCAGTTTGGCTGCAATGGAAAGGAGGTATGAAGCCATTTTGGCTATTATCATCTATAGAAATGCAGCAAAGTATGAAGATACCACTTAAGAAAATATAGAGGGAAAAGAGAGAAAGGATGAGAACAGAGAGTGAAGTGAGACTTAATTGTTGCAGTTTCAATGTCTCTTGTTTAAAGTGATGTTGAGAGTGGGGTAAGCCCGTGGAACACCAGTTCATTGGGATAAAATACAGTCAGGTTCAGGTGACAGCACCCAAGGTGCCATCCCTGATGCAAGGGTGATCCAACACTGTGGCGGAAAGCCTCAGGAATTCGTCTGGGCACGTTTTGGGGGACTTTGGTTGTGACACCTGAAGCAGGGCAGATGCCTGTCACACCAGCGTGGCTGAGCCAGCTGTGCCCCATCAGAAGGGAGGGATGCCTGCAGGCCCATGGGAGTGTTCCAGTCCCTTCCATGGAGGGGAGATTTACACCTGAGCCAGTTCTGTAAGGGACCTTGCCATGATAAAAAACACTGTTCCACTTGGCAGAATCTGCTTCTTATGAGTCTTTTCCCTTATTTAGCTCAAAACCCAGCTTGTTGCTAAACAGAAGTTGGTTTGTCATGGTGGGTGCACAGCACCTCTGTGCCTGGACTGCTCTTACACAGCTGAGATATTTCACCCCCACACACCCAAAAAATCTCCCCTTCTCTTTCCAGTCAGGAGTGCAAACCTGGCCTCAGCAAAGCACCTGCTGCTTTTGCAAATGGATGGTTGGGACATTAACCCCTGACATTGCAATCTCTCACAAAAATGAGAAGATCATGCTGTGTCACAGCTACTGAGTCATAAAAAAACTATTCTGTGTGGAATCCAGGCATGCAGACTTACATAATATGTATGTATGCATAAAGAAGAAACTCTTTTTTGAGTTTCTTCTTTATGGGATTTTCATACTGTGAAGAACTGATTCCTAAAGCATTCTAGTTTCATATTTACTGTAAGAATAGATGTGAAAAAAAAATTCAGGACCAAATTTATAGTGAGGTATGTCTTTGTTAATGCAACTTTGTTATTTTTGAAAATAAAATTGGCTAAGAAAAATAGTGAACTAAAAGATATTAATTTTCTTAGTTTGTGAAACAAAAAGTATCACTCTAATTTTATTATTTTTGACTTTCTACTCATTAAAGTGTTTTCAATATGCCAGAGCTCTTGATTATTTTTAAATAGTAATGACTTGCTTGCAGATTACCAATTACCCCAAATAATTATTCAGTGATTTAGCTAATTAAATGGAGCTTCTGAACTCTGAGAAACACTCATGAATCTCATCCTTTTTATTCCAATAAAACTCTACTGCAAGCAAAAGAAAACAAACGTTCATCAGAGTCAAGAGTAACAGATGTTGATGATTAGGTTCCATTCCATCACTAAGATCTTTAAAATAGCTTTTATTTATCAATGTTTTCCACATTCATTTTGCTTTTCTAGTTCTCCACAAGCAGCCAAGAGAAGTGTGCCTTTGTTTGCTGGAACTTGGAAGAATTGCAGCAAGGTAGGTGAAAATATTCAAAGACTTGAAAAATTTGCATTCTTGACCGCAGGGGCTATTGACAGACATATTAAATCAGCACATCTCAAGATGACTATTGTGCTCATTAGGTTCAAATAGAATGTTTGTCTTGATGTCACTCTTGAAGGCAGTTGTTAGCAAATATTTCAAAATATCTGTACCTCAATGAAGATATTTGTAGGCTATCCTTCTGTTAGGAGAGGAGGGTTTTTTTTTTTCTATGAAGCTTTGAGCCATTTCTCCTTCTAAAGTCAGATCTCTCTATAAACAACTGCAATTTAATGAAGTTTACTGGTAATAAGGTGATCTTCACTTGATCTAAATCTGACCAAGATGATTTTAGCTGTGCTGGACCTTCAGTACATTGTAATGTTATCTTTGACATCAAGACAAGGACTTTTGCTAAGCAATCAAAATTACAGTAACTAGAATGTGATTTCCCCCCTTTTTGCAGATGTAGATTTAACAAGCATAGTGCATAAGATTTACTGAAAAATACATGAGCAGCAGCACTGCTGCCCAGTCTTGCATGTAAATTGCAGTTGCATTCACTGATGTGTGTAAAGTTGCAGTACCTTGCTATTCAGATAGTTTCATTAATTTCAGAAGAATTCCTTGTGGTAACAATCAAGGTGAGGGAGACCCTTGTTTATTCCTAGTTTAAGAACTAGTATTGGCAAAGTTGCATCATGTGTATTCCTATTTTGTGAATGAACTCATAATGAAAACTAGAAATTTGTCTCATGGTCCAGTTTCAGAAAAACTCTTGCTGTCAGTGGAAGCTTGCATAGGAACAGCAATGATCAAAAAATAATGATTTCAGGTTTTCACTTATTTTGTTATCTCTAGAACTTGTGTTCAAATGGCAAATTGTTTTAATTTCCCACAAAGAAGAAAGTATTTTGATCTGCAGGTGCATAATGAAATTAAAATTAATAAGTCTTAATTTACCTGAGCAAACAAACTGTGCTTTCAAGACCAGCTTGGAGACAGACCTGCCAGCACCCAAAGGCCTTTTGCCTGGGGCAGAACTGTCAAGGGTATCTGCCCTAGTTGGTTACTTTATAGTACCCAACTTCTCGGGTAGTGCATGGTTGTGGTTAGGCAGTGTTGGATTCTGCTAAGCTTGGTTGAGTTAGATTAATCTCATTTTTCAGTGAGATTTGATGTCTCAATAGATCTACAAGGGAATGAAAATAGAATCTTATCCTTATATTTGTCTTAAGCTCCCATGTCTCAGATGCTTTCTGTTCCAGACATGGAAAGAAGTACTGAACAAATAAATAAGCCATGCTTTCATTTATTATGCATATCTATCCATTTACCTTTAAAATATTTGTATTGTATTTTTTATTTATAATGCATGAATATTTTACCATATATCATTAGTTATTATTTTATATATTGTATTTCTGTTTCTGTATTTCTGTTTCTTCATTTTAATTTTATTTATAGCTTAGGGGTCAAACAACATGTCTGTCTACTTTTCCCTGCTCTACTATCTCTTCAAAACCAAACCAATCCCCATTTTTAATCTTGTACACTTCCAAGGTACACAAAAACTGAACTGGAATGTCAGGTTAATAGAATTTAAAACCAAATATATGATGCCTGTTTTGCCTGAGTCTGGTAAACTAGAACTGTATGGGAAAGGAGAATTGATAATTGCCTTCTTTAAGTGCAGGAAAGAGCACATTAAAGGGAGGTTGTTGTGCTGCTTTAAACAAGACAGAAGTCAGATGGATGCTTTGTAGAGCAAGCTGGGTCTGTTGGCTGTGGTGGTGTTCGCAGGGGTCCCAGGACGAAGGAAGAGATGAGAATCTTGACTCCATGTTTCAGAAGGCTGATTTATTTTTTTATGATATATATTATATTAAAAGAAAATTATATATTAGAACTGTACTAAAGAATGGAAGAAAGGATTAATCAGAAGACTTGAAAAGAGTAGAAAAGAATGGAATGGTAATAAAATCTTGTGACTGCTCAGAAAGTCTTAGACAGCTGGACTGTGATTAGCCATTAATTAAAAACAACCACATGAAACTAATCAAAGATGCACCTGTTGCATTCCACAGCAGCAGATAATTATTGTTTACATTTCATTTCTGAGGCTTCTCAGGAGAAAAATCCTAGCACAAAGATTTGTCATAAAATATGTCTGTGACAGTTGGCAGTCTTAGGGATCTGCTTTCCAGAACAGGAGCTGTGGAGATCTTTGAGAAAAGTGCCTCAGTCTGTTTTTAAAGAACAAAAAGTGTCAGAGATACTGAGTAATTTTAGAAGCAGAAAGATATGTTCAAAGTGGCCTACTCATCATGAGGACTCAGCTTTTGGCACACTTTGCCCAGCTAGGTTACTGTTAGTCCTCAGCTCTCTAACTCCCCAAAGTCAACCTAAGCTTGTTTATTTAATGCAAAAGAACTTGTGATTGAGGCACAAGTGAGAAAGAATGAGGATTGCTTGAGGAGGAGTTACATTTAGCTCTGTTCTGCTGAACTTGAACTTGTATTCAAAAGATACTCTCTGGAGGAGGGGAGACAGGTGATAATTTACCTTTGCTTTAGCAATGCTTTTAGCATGTTATCTCACAGTGTCCTCTTAGACAAATCAGGGAAAGATGGTCTTGATGGATGGACTGCACAGTGAGTAGGAAACTGGTGTGACCACTTGGCTCAAAAGAGTGGCAGTTCAAAGATATTAATAAAGATACAGTTGCCTGATAAATTATCCTGAATTTCAGCTTTTTATGAAAACAAAGTTCTGAGA
This sequence comes from Agelaius phoeniceus, assembly GCF_051311805.1. Taxonomy (NCBI): domain Eukaryota; kingdom Metazoa; phylum Chordata; class Aves; order Passeriformes; family Icteridae; genus Agelaius; species Agelaius phoeniceus. The sequence goes on along the minus strand of NC_135270.1, from coordinate 7,611,472 downwards.
TTGTCTGCAAAACATCAATAGTTAAAATGAGGCCTTGTGTCACTGGCAGATGTTATGTGGATACAGTGAGATTTATGAGGGAGGGAAGTGTCCTACAGGGTGGATTTGACCTCTGAAAATGTACAGGTCCAACATTCTCCTAAGTGTTTGAAAGGCAGAGATTATACAATGGAAAACAGCTAAATTATTTTTTCTGCACAAAGGATGAAGTTCTTGGGTTACTGTTAAACTCTGCAGAGTTAAACAACACTCACAGGTCTTTTGGAATTACTGTTGAGCAATTTCAAGGTCTTTCTGCTATTGTATTCAATTTTTCTTTGATAAAAATGGAAAGTGGTGCTCTAAGAAGACTAACAGAGATCATGTTACAGTGCACTGCTGCTTCACGTGGAGTTGTGAGAAGCCAGGCTAGAAAGGAGCAGAAAAGGAAATGCTCAGCATACCTTCCTGGAATTTGCACCTCTACGCCTCTCAGAAAAGATGTGGCTTTTTACAATTTCAGCTTTCCAGCAACTTAGCTTCAGATTCATACAGCATGTAGGGGAAAAAAGTGTGTGTGTTTGTTTGATCATTGATTTTATTTTTCAGCTGTTCATCAGAGGAATTCGGAATACTGGAAGTATAGGAAACTTCAAAAATCTGTCACAAAGACAAAATTTAGAAACTGTGAAAAGTAGTAGAAGCAAAGAGGCAACATTTCTTACAGTGGAAGAGTTTTATTTGATGAGTAAGGCTGTATGCAGAAGTAGGCTTAGAGCCCAGTGGGAATTCATGATTTACAGCCTGTCAGCATCTGCAGACAGACAGGAAGTAAACAGATTGTATATAAGTGCTTGCCTCAATGTTGGCTGACTTTTCATTACACAGACTGCACCAGTTAGAAGCCAATACAAGCACAGATTTGGTTCTTGCTTTGCTTTCTATTAATTCACTAGGCAGTAGTATGACTAAATTAAACACTATCAGAAAAATGCAAAAGCTAGTATGTGTGCTTATATCTTTTCTCTGTACACTTCTAAGATCATTATGGTATTTAGCTTTAATTTTCGTGGTATGTATTTGTTAATGCTCAATATTTTAATGTCCAGGTCTTTATTTAGATAAGTCAGTATAGTTCTGCCTTTGGACTATGGACTTTTCTGCTGCAGAAAAAAATAGAATTTCATTTGTACAAGTAGTTTGCTATGAGAAGTCCACCTGGTGTGATAACTTTTCCAAGCTGAAGTCATTCTCTGAAAAAGGAACTCCGGTGTGGTATTTGCTGGGTCTCCAGATGAAGGAGGAATTGGCAATTTGACTCTGTGTTTTTAGAAGGCTAATTTATTATTTTATGTACTTATATTAAAGAATCCTGTACTAAAACTGTATTAAAGAATAGAGAAAGGATACTTACAGAAAGCTTAACAAGATAATAATTAAAACTTGTGACTGACGTCATAGTCTCAACACACCTGGACTGTGATTGGTCATTAAGTAAAAACAATTCACATGAAGCCAATCAAACATGCACCTCTTGGATAAACAATCTCCAACCACATTCAAAAGCAGCAAAACAGGGAGAAGCAAATCAGATAATTAATGTTTTCATTTTTCTCTGAGGCTTCTCAGCTTCCCTGGAGAAGAAGTCCTGGTGAAAGGATTTTTCAGAAAATATGATAGTGACACTCTGGGTGTTTTTCTGGGGTTTGTTCAGTGTTGGCAGATAAAAAAACCTCAAAAACCAGAAGGGGATTATTGGTAATTAGAAAAATGGGATGCACTTTTAGACTTTTGACTTCTGTCCAAGCTCTGCTGCATGCTGTGAGATACTGACTCAGTCACTTGCCATAAAGCTTTCAAAAGATCTTTCAAAGAGAACCTTGCTCTTCAAGTGCTCTGGTTTGAGTTTATCCATGATGAATTGCATGTATTTTGTATTTTGTTCTAGCTAGAGCTACAAGTGTGTTGCCTGTAAGCAGAGATCTGAAGGCTGTCAAAAATCAATTAGTAGAAACACTCACGACTTCTGAAGAGTAGTGGCCAATTCTCACTTTACTTATCTATAAATTCAGTGCAATAGCTGAAACCAGGAAAGCCCTTAATCCCTTTGCATTTGTATTTCTTCAGAAAATACTAACATAAAATATAAGTTGTTAAGTAATTTGAAAAGGAAAAAAAAAATAAAATAGAATAAAAGTGCAAATGTACTGAACTTGATCATGTCTTGCATGGTATTGCAATTTTTGAGGCCTAGTGTTGTTCATAAATTATTCACCAACATACATGATAACAGACAGAGAAGCTGAAAAAGTACCTGTATTTCCTGTAAATTTGATTGAGAGACTGCATCTAAATTTTTTTCTGTTAATTTGAAATTAGGGCAGTATGGGTTGGTGTATTTTAAACATGTCCATTAGTGTGTGTATCATTGTGTTATTGTACACAAAGTAGAAATTCTTTCTACTGTTTTGTTTTAAAATATATAATACTTTATATGGACTAGTAATTTATTATTTGCATGTTTCCAAAAGGTGTGGGGTGGAACCTCCTGGATTAATTAAATTGGAAAAAGAGATTGAACAAGAGGAAACACTTTCAGCTCCCCTTCCATCTCCTTCACCATCACCCACAAAGTCTCCTGGGAAAAAGAGCACAGGGAAACTGTTGGATGATGCTGTAAGTTGTGGGAGGAACTTCTTCCTGTCTTATTGATTCTGATGCACTCACTTGCAAAACACACACAAGCCTGAGTTTTAACATCTCACTCTATTTTAAACATTCATAACCCTAACCCTAACCCTTTTGACCACAATTATTTATGTCTGAAGCTTAGAAAAAAAAAAAAGTCACACTGTGTAGGAGCTCTGCAGCTTAGCTTTGTGCTTAGGGCCACATTCCCTTCTTATTACTCCTTTATTCCTTATTCACCAACTCCCACTTGGTGCTTTGTCTGAGGAAGGACTGAGTCAGGACAAGATTCGGCTCATACTGACTTGTACTGAATGTTAACAAACACTTCTGAGATATTTCAGCCTAATTTTTATGCTGTTCTACGTGATTCTCACATAGTAAAAAACAAGCTTTGTTTTCCTCATTGTTAGAATCTTGCTTTGAATTTCATTAAATTGTTGCAGCATATTGTGTGTTCATGTTTCTGGTGCAAACCCACAGGGGTTCATTTGAAATAGCTGGAATCAGATGAAAAGGACACATTTTGAGACCATGAAGAGGTTAAACTGAAAAAGTACAAACCTAGCCTGTAAAAAGAAGCAGTTACCATAGTAACTACTACATTGCAAGGTAGATGTGCCACCTGGGAGTTACAAAGCACTTCTTGAAAAATCCATGTGCCACTTTCCTGTTACAAAGAGCAGATGGAATATAATGTTCCTTCATTTTATTGAAACACTTTTTTTAAAAAAAATTTGATTACTATAATTACATTTAAAATTCTCTGGTTTGTATTTCTTCCTTAACTTAGCAAAAACGCTTGTGTCTCAACAGAATTGAGAAAGAACAGTTATGTGCAGAAGGAGGCTGGTGGCTGCATATCATGTAGAAATTGAACAGAGAGAATGTAGATTTTCTCTAACCACCTCCTTTAATTTAGAAAGCAGTATGGATAGAAACAGAAGGAATTCATCCAGCTAGAGTCCTGACCTGCACTGCCCCAGACACTCACACCATAAAATAGCAGCAGTTTCTCATATAGTCCAGACTTAAAATAAAATAGAATATAATTCCTCCCTCTGCTTCCTTATTTGATTTCCGAATTCCACTCAATACTTCTGTGTCCTTTGGGACAGTAAGGCAATGGAACCTGCAACAGCAGGATCAGCAGTGAAGATCTTATTATCCTCTGTTTTACACCAGAATAGATTTGTGGCTTTCATTCTCCACAGGCAGAAGATGGGTTTGTTTTGGTCTTACAAAGTTCAAAACAACCTTGATCTTGTTTGGACCCAGTAACTGGGTTTTTTATTCCTTATATGAGCTCTGGTTAGTTTCAAAAGTATAGAAACAATAATTGGTTGCCTTTTAAGTTCTTTTTGGCTTATTTAACATACTATAATTTAATTCTTAAAGCAAATCTGAAAAACATTTAAACTTCAGAAGCCTTATCTATTCATGACAAACAGAACACTCATTGGAGTGCTACAGCTTTGGCCAAGCATTTTTTTCTTTTTATCTAACAATTTAAGATTTTAATTTGTTAGCTATTCTGAAAATATCCTTTCCTGGGCCTCAGACCATTTTTACAGGCCTTGGTTTACAAACTGGGTATGAAAATGTCTTTGGAATATTGTTTGAAGTGGACAGACATCTACAAGTTCCTCTGGTATTTTGCATTGTTTCATGCTGACATACTAGGTATGTATTTTGTCCAAGAAAACCACAGTGTATGGAAATGCTGCACTAATTCTTACTGTTCCTATGCGGAAGTGCAATTTGAATGTCAAGGAAGAGTTTCATAGCCAGACCTGCTCTTTTGGTATTGATACCTTTGCTACTTTCCCATCATTGAAGAGTACAAAATGTACTTTTACTGAATGTCACTGTCTTTGGTAGCACATGTCAGAGCAAGGAGGCCAAAGTCAAGCTGGTGCAGCTAACAATGCGCAGGAAGGTGGTTTTCATCTGTTTTTTCTCAGCCCTTGTTTTTTGGAGTTATGTAGTTAGGTTTGGCAATGATAGTGTTCTTGAGGTCTCTTTAAATTAACTGAGTTTGAACCAGCCCAAACAAGGAGATCATCAACTGGCACTTGAAACTACTGGGGAGTGTCTTGGCATTAATTTTTAATCATGTCACAGTATTTTCTGTATGCTTTTTCCCTAAAGTGTTTGAGCACAGTTTTAAAGAGGCAGAGCCTCTTAATGGTAAGGAAGATTCCTCTGTTTTTTATATATTTAGAAGGCAGGATGAATCTTATGGCATCTTCATTTTGCCTGTTAGCTGTATTAGCACTCTGAGCTGATTCATCATAAAAGTTACAAAAGTTTGGTGTTAAGCTCCATGTAACAAACTGCTTGACTTCAGATAGAGTGCAAATTTGATGCTGGGCTGTGTAACATTTTTAGCTCAGCTACTAAATCTATTGGAAAGCACCACAGGGTGCTTTCTGGGGTTACAGAAATGTTAAGCAAAACCAAGAAAAATATCATCAATTAAGACTTACATTAAATGATACATTAGGACAAGTGTTTTATTGAATGTTTTGCTATCCATGCTATTTTAAACACTTGCTATCAATAACTTCTTGTTTTATAGGTTAAGCACATTTCTGAAGATCCACCTTGTAAATGCCCTAATAAGTTCTGTGTGGAGCGTCTTTCGCAGGGAAGATACAGAGTTGGAGAGAAGATCCTTTTTATTAGGGTAAAGATTTTATTTTCATTTCTTTATTTTTAATTTGTTTTGACTTTACTGCTACCTTCCACTTTGAAAATTACATCACTGATTAACAGGAAAAAATATTTTCTGTTTAACCAGCACTGACTCATTTTTATGACACAGTTGGAGAATAAATAACCTACAGTGTGTTAACTGGCCCAAGGGATTATTAATATAATAAATATCCTTCTGACTTTAGGTCATTGAATTTGTTCTCTCTTTAATCAATTGCAACCAAATGAAAAGTCTTCAGAAATAGACCAGGTGACTTCTCAGTTTGGCTTGAAGGAATATCCCCTGCATTAGAACAGCCTTTCTCCCACTCTGTTTTGACTGATACTGTTTAACAGGTCAGGAAACAGATCAAAGGCTTCATGATCATTGAATTGCCAAGGCATGACTAAGATATATTGCTAAAGCAGCAAGAGCAAACCATTAAAATCCATAGTATGTCATTTGATTAACAGGTATTTCCAAACCCAGAGCTGTATTTCAGACTTTGTATGCAGATTATTAACTCCCACAGCACAAAGTTAATCAGTATCAATATTTGCTAGCATTATTATATGGCTGAATTTAGCACATCTATATTTTCAAAGATTAATTCTTCTGATCCACCTAATCTTCTCTATATATGGCTATGGTAATAATAATTGAAAATATGCTAATCTTGTTATTCTGTAGTTTATGTTAATCTGATTCCTACTACACTTATTCCCATCTTCCTCTCCACATGCACTATTCTTGAGTCAGGACTTGACAAAATGATAGGTCTTGCTCTCAAATAACTGTTATCCCTGTTGTGCTAAAGGCACATAACTGTGACCTGATAAAACTGAGCACTTATAAACAGAAGAGGTCAGAGGGATCCCTTCTTATCTGCAGAAGTCAAGTTCCTGGTTCAACAAAATACCAGAGCTATTATTCAGTCAGAAACTTCTGCTTAACGTAGCTTACAATGAAGTCAGTGAAGCCAGATAAGGGTTTGGGTTTTCTCAGGAGTTTGAAGTTGGGAACATGTAAAGTATTGTCCTGAATAAGTACTGAGAACTCCTAATTAATTCAGTAATAGGTCATAAAGAAGAAGAAATAATGGATTTGTTAAATCTCAGATAGTTTGAGATTCAACGTGCTAGTATAAAGGATTAATAGCTTTTCTGGTTTGTAGCCAGTAAGAGACTGTTCTTAATTCTGCAGTATATTTAGGTAATAGCTTTATTACTAGTTTCATACCACTTTGAAGAACGTAATGATTATTAACCAAAGACCTCAGTATCTGGCATAGTTTAACATTTACATTTTCTTCCTTTTGGTTTTCATTTTAAAAACATTATCAAAGTATTTTTAATAGTTTTGTTTTGAGAAACTTGAGTTCTGCCAGAATGGTGAGTGTCAAATTCCCTTTTGCTGGCTTCTTTATTATGCAATCTAGTCCAAGCCAGATTTCATTCCAAGTTTGCAAACAAAAATCCCTTTTCATACCACACTGCTGCATTCCAAGTTGAATTGTGCAAAAAAATAACAGTAATATAGATTAGGTATTAAACAGCAGTGTTAAAGATCATTCCTACAAAACTTATATCAGTGGAAACTTGCCATGCATTTCAGTGGGAACAAGTTCATTTTCCTCGGTTTTAAAAGGCAGTTGTCCTTTGGTTCTGGTTGGTTTGAACTTCATTTTGGAACACTTCAATGGATCACAGTAAGTTTTTACTCTTCACTCTACATGTTCTTGAGCACATAACTAGATACATTAGCCTTTCTTTGGAATCCTTTGGACAGTTGTGGAAAAGTACATTTACGCTGTGGAGCTGATTTTTAATTTTGATGGTATTTGGCACCCTATTTGATGCCATGAGGTAGTTCCTCCTGGGCTGCATGTTCTTTACACACAGCATGACACAGCCAAATAAATGCCATTTGTTTACAGCCCAATGGGTTCTAGTTGAATTGAGATCAACAGTTTCATTGTTTTAAGATGGCTTAGTATATCCACTACTGTATTAGCTTTTTCCAGTAACCTCTATAGAATTTAAAACCTCTATCATTTCAGTAATGCCATGTGATAGGAGTTAACTCATATTAATTGATAGCTAAGATTAATTTTTCAGAAATTATTTAATAATAGCTGTATTTTTTTTTTCTAATTCTGCAAGTTCTCTTAGGGAAAAAACCCCAAAACCAGCATTCAAACCAGAAGAGAAAGTGTCCCAAGTTCCTCTTTTTATTAATTTATATCTATATATGAAATAAGTGAACAAGGAATAGAGAAGCAAAATAAAACATGGCAGAGCATAGATTTCATGCAAAATAATCACAGAAACAATGTAGATGTGTCAATTTAAAGTAATTCTAAGGAAAGGAAATCCTCTGGAATATGTAGCAAAAAGTGGTCCTATTAAAATTAGAGTAATTTTTTGTCTTTAAACGTAGGAAAATATTTAAATTCCTAATAGAAGTTTTAAATCCATGAATTAAGGGAAATTACAAAACTTCATAAAAACATGAAGATACTTAAATCTCCTGATAAAATTGCAGTTTTTTATGCATGAAGTATTTCCATAATGCATAAACTGAATGTGATTAAAATAATGCTGTGATGTCTTAGATGTTAAAAATTTATGTTCAATAAAAATTTACCTGCTTGTAGATTCTTTTTCCTTCCTTCCAAGTAGGAACAATTCTAAGTTCCACTTCCACACAAAATATGAAAGACATGTTTTACATTAATGGATTATATTTAATAAATTGAAATAAATTACTAGCTTAAAATGAAACCAGTTTCAATTTTAAATTGAAAAATTTTATTTTTCAATTTAAAATTGAACCATTGGTTTACAGTTAGCAGGATCTCTCTGTGTGTGCAACATAAAATTAATAATTTGCTTTTCCACTCTCCTACCATCCTATCATTCTGCCTTAATCTTTCAGAATGGAACTGAATGAATAAACCTGTTTTTAAAAATAAAGAATAACGAGTCATGAAAACTTGTACAAATGTTTGGTTTATAAATTGGGAAAGAGAGTCACAGAGTTTGAAGTCCTTGCTTCTTGCAGAAGGCAGCAAAGTAGAGATGTTTATAGTAAGAAAAAGGACTTTAACAGGCTCAGTGACAAGAATTCTGTTTTCAATGTTCTCATGTTGCATTGGATATGCATTAGTATGAAAATTTCTCAGAAACTCACCAGCTTCTCTCAGGAAGATCTGTCATTTTGGTCCATACCTCTGATGACATTCAGATTGTTGGGAAATTGTCTCTAGTGCAGCTGGAGTCACATTAGATGATGTAATGGCTCCTGATTTTGAAGCTTCTTATTTTTCCTGTAACATACAGATGTTCTCTCTCTTGTAGCCCAGTTGATAAGTACATGATTGCTCTTAAATATTTGACCTTGAATCCTTAATAATTAATAACATGTAACATTATTTTTCTATAGTAATAATAAAATGTTTATTTAATACTTTCTTCTTCTAAATCCCAGGAAAGGAAAGGTGTTATTTACCTGCTACAGCACCTGTGTAGAAACTTTATTTTCAGATTCACTAATATAATATATGTGTAATATATATGTTTATATATATATATACATATATAAATCATTCTGCAGTCAGTCTAGTATGCACTATTGCCTCTTCCTTGTGAGATAAATGTACTTGTGTATAAATATAGAAGTAGATTTCACTCAAAACCATCCAGGTAGGGATGATGTATCATATACCATAGAAGAACTGGAAAGAAGGAGAAATAGAAAGCAGATTGATTATACACATCTCAAGACTCAAATGTTTTGCTCTGCGTTTCCAGTTCAAATGCATAAGTTGTACTCACAGCTTTTGTATTGTGTGTTTCTGTCTTTTGTTTTTCCTTCACATAATTTTCCTAGCTTTTTTTCTTCCTTATTCCAAAGATTTTCAAAGTTTTTCTGCTTTTCCCTGGCCTATTCCCTTCCAATCTGGGAAAGAGTTTATGTTTTTAGTAGTGGAAATCCTTTCCTGAGCTTTATTCCAGGGTGTTTAAAATGTCCCAATCATGGGCACATCAGGAGTTTTAATTACCCTAACTCCAAAGGAGATACAGTGGGATGCCTTGGGTCTTGTGAGTGAATTCTGAAAACACCTCTTGGGCCTCAGGACAGCAACAGTCATTGGTCTCTGGGCTTCTCATCTCAGTCTTCTTTGTGTTAATAGCCAGCTGCAGTAATTCCCAACTGGAGACTGCAAAAGTGCTGGAAAAAGGCATGTCTGAAGTGCAGCTCTAGTTTATGCCCAGATACAAGGTGGTTTTGGAGGCCTTTCAGCTGGACACTTCTTTACTCTGTGCTAGTTCCTCTCCAACAGCTTCACAATCATAGAAAAGATGACATTTCAGTCCTACTTAGGCTATTGAAGGTGGAATTCTTCTCAGCCTTCTCAGGTTTCATTTATTGTTTAAAAAAAAAAAAAAAAAAAAAAAAAAAAAAAAAAAAAAAAGAAGTCCTTAAAGGGCCAGTAAAATGCACTCCACAAGACTCAAAAGCTCTTGGACAAACAGTGATCCTGGAGGTGTCAGTGGGGTGGCTGGCATTGAGTGCTGCCTATAGACCTGTCAGGAAATCCATTTTGTTCTGTACTCTATCATTAATCTATTGAGATTAGGCAGAATTCTGCTCTGCCCCAGCTTAAGTTGCAGCTTGCTTGTTCTTTTTGTTACCCTTTCTCTCCTGCCTCTCCCTTTATTCTTTATTTTTTTCCCCTTCCTGCCTGCAGCTTTTCTTATTTAGGCCTGGATGCCTCCATGGAGCCAGAAGCCCATGGACATCTCTCTCTTCACTTTGTACCTGATGGTGCTGTTTTTGCACTGAATAAAAAAGCAGCTACAGCTCCACTATCTGGTTCTTTGAAGAACTGACATTTTTAGTGAAGTAGTTGACTGATTCTCACTGAGGGTTATCAAAACCCATTAAGTATGAGAAATTAAATACTTTTTTTTTTCTCCTCTTGATTTAATTTTCTACCTTTTTTCACTGACATACTGCATTTGTGCAGCCATTCATGTTAATTTAGTGTCTAGAACTTTGAAAGGGTTCATCAGAAACTTCTTTACAAAAAAACCCTTTGTAAGTCACATTATTAGCTCCTAATTTAATGGTAGACTGTTGAAATTCCTCCTTTTTACTTTCACCCAATGAAGTTCTTGTTAGACTTGGTGGAGTTTTTTTACAGAATATATCTTTGATGCAATATTCAGATTCAGTGGAACTGACAGGCTGTGCGATAGCTCTGCAGTTTCTCTCACTAGCTTAGACTGGTTTGCCTCAGTGACCTCCTTCTGTGGACAATCAAATACTGTGTCTTCTTTAACTCCAAGTGTCTCCCTCTATGCATTATTGCACAATGAGAACTCCATTTGGAGATGAGAAACATTTTTAGCAAATCATATTGTGCTTTTTTAGGGTGTGATGCATCTTCAAGAAGAGTAACATTCTAGTTCTTGAAATTACTAATAAACGTGTGGTCATTTTCTGCCATTGTATTTATAATTTAGGCTTTTAGAACTGAAGTTATAACAATATTACATTACCTAAAATTAGTAGAAAGAGAATTCTTCTCAGGAGGAGGCTAGGATAGAGTATTCTGAAGCTTTGTGTCTAAAAGTATCACCCTCAAATTCAGCTGATTTCTTAGCAAGAGCTAAAGATGGCAAAGCAAGACATTCCCCAGGTGTAATGGGGAGTTTCCTTTTCTTGCAAGAATAAACTAGGGTAAAATTACCCTGCACAACAGAATCAGAAGTTTTTCTGTGTGGCAATTAATTATACAAAAAATTGTCAATACTTTAAAGGTAAATAAAGATGAATAACAAAGCTAGAAAAATATGTAGTATTGATTTCATTATTTTAGACTTTTTTTTCCCCTCAATACCAAGAATAAAAAAATAGACCAAATTATACAACTCCCCTCTTCTCCTTTTTTGCTTCTCTTACTCCTTTTATATTCAGGTAATGGACCTCCACAGCTAAGAACCCATATAGACTGCTAATCAATTCCACCATTAATCTACAGACAATAATTTTCAAAACAAAAAGTCCTTTATTTATAGTGTATTGTTGAGAACTAGGGATTGGGTCCCATAAATTTATACTGAAAATGTTACTGGGGGAAAGTATTTCCTTTCTCTCAGTTATCTTGTGTTTCTGTTAAATAGATGAATCATTTTATAAGAATTCATTCGACATGTACTAGACAATGCTATATTCTACATTAATGGTGGGACAGCAGCATGTGCTTGCAGTTCAGAAAGCAGTTTAGTAAACCTGATGCTTTAGAAATGGAGATGCTGCTATTTGTAGTGCTGCCTTTAAAGGACAGCACTAAGCTTGACATTTCTTCTTTAAACTTCTTTGGTGAGTTGACTAGGTATGACACTAATGGAAATTATATTTAACAGAGTCAAGGTAAGTATATCTGTCTTTTCTAGAAGAATGCTAAAATATTTTTAGGGTGAATTTTCTTCACTGTAGGTTTAGATAGTTACTATACAATGCTAATTGAAAAGGAAATAAACCCCACCTGATTCTTTATGATATACAGTGTGTACAGTATACTTTTCTACTGTAAACATAACTCCTGCTGCCATCTGGAAAGAAGAAAAAATGTGGTTTCTGTGGTAGTGTCTGTTAACCAAAGCTTCTGCACTGTTCATAAGGGATTTTCAGTGGACATTTAGGATTCAGGCATGGAAGTGCATTGATTATCTGTTGCCATATTCCTCAGCTTTAGTTTAATTCTCTGAGAGGAATCTTAGCCTGCATGGGAATTTCCCATTGGGCTTTATATCTTGACTCAGGAATGATGGTTCTGCCTAGAACTGGGCTGGCCATGATTTAACAAAAATGGTATGTAGGCTTTTAAAATATTTAATGTAATGTAATTTTACCTTTCTATTCCTAAAATAACAGGAGGAAGTTAGAGTGCATTTTCAAAAAGATTTTATTTCTCTGTCATTCTCTTGTCAGTGTGAAAGCAAGTTTTTTCCTCTCCTTATATATTCAGTCACACTTTGTAAGCATTCATGTTATTCACCAAAAACTAGATCTGCTATGTTTCACTTTCAAACTCCACCTCTGGCAATATGCATGTAAAGGTAAAAAGTACTTTTTGCAATATATCAACACAGGAGGATTTTATCCCATGTGTTTATTGATGACTTTGTCCTCTCTGATGCCTTCTAGTTCTGCGCAGAGGAAAAGTAATAAATATTTCCAAATCTTTTCTCATGTTGAAATACAGAAGATTGTATTTTAATGAGAATAGTCATGATTTGCATGGTAGAGAATTTATCAACTAGTCAGTTCCAGGAGGATTTTGTCTTTGCTAGAAGTTGTCACATACCCACTAGAGAGATGCAGGAAGTTGAATTTTTATTTTTGGTTTTTATTCTCTTAAAAAGTTTTGGTGGTTTTTTGTTTGTGGGGTTTTTTGGGTTTTTTTTAGAATCAGAGGGATGCCTTCATCTCACCTTCAGGGTTCTCTCAGTGGAGAGGAACAAGAAATTCCTCTCTATTTTCTATGATGACTAATGGGATTGATAATCAAAATACAGTTACGTAGCATTTTATGTTATTTATCTTTCAGATTAAAAATGTAAAAATTAACCTGTCAATTTGATATATTTTTTATTATAAATTTTGGGGATGATGTTTTTTACATTGATTTATTTAGATTATATTTTGAGATGTTATGCTGCAACTTTAAAAGAAAAAAAACCCAAATAAAACTTTAACTGCATCTGCATCAGTCAGTAGGAATAGGTTTATCTTTCAAAAAGTAAAAAGAATTATCTAACAAGAAACTCCTATGGTAGCAAAGGAATAAAACAATGAGACCTTTATCCACAACAGTTATGTCCTTTAATTATTTATTAGTCTAGACTATTTCAAAGACTATGAAACAGTCATGATAAATTCAGTTTATCTCCCTTATATTGCAATAACATAGAAATAATACTCTTAGGATATATTGAAAAATGCTTTTTCAGTGCAGATTTTTAGATTTTTATCTAACTACAACATTTTCAAATATAATTTGCTTCTAATAATTTAGGGCAGTATTAATAGCTATTTTTTTACTTCATATTTTAAATTCCGTTTGTTAAGGTAAATAAATAAAGAAAAATGACTGGCATATATTCTTGACTACATTAATGTAGAATTAGGGAGAGAGATTTTAAGGTTAAGTGCACTCAAATTTGATTATATATGTTATATATATATATATATATATAATCAAATTTGATTATATTATGTTATTCTAATATAATGACAACTTGCCCTTCAAGCTGTTTGTGATGAACTGTATAAAATTTAGTTCATGATCAAAATACATGAACAGGTTAAAATACAGGTTTTAGTAGTTCTGCACAGGTACCTGTAAGATCCTAGACAGAGTATTATTTACTGCTTCTGCTTCTTGAGCTGCTCACCTCCTTGTATATCACAAATGGAAATAGTTGTATCAAGTGACTGTGCCAGTTCACGTGGGACCAGAATTGTGCTTCCATGGCACCTCCATCAGCAGAAATCACAAATGCCCAGCAAAGGTCACCATTTGATCCTTACTTTATTTTCTTTGGTTTTGTTTATTTTCTTGACATTAGAAGTTTGAGTACAAGACCACTTACATGTTTTGTGCATCAAATAGTGAATTTTCACTGAAGCTTGCTGTGTAGTTTCTCTCCTTTATCAACAGAACAGTAAGGAAACTGTAATTATTGCATTTTTGCCTTGATTAAAAGTTTATTAGTTATCACATGGATGCTACAGAGTAAGTACCAACTTAGAGATGGGTTCAAGTTGTTAGAAATACCCTGAAGTCAGTGGTAGCCCACACAAGCCAAGGGATAAAACTTCTTTCCTAATGTGGAATTCAGAGTTAGAACTGAATATGCAGTTGCCATTGTTTATCCCCTTCTGAAAACCATATATATGATTCATCATGTCTTCTAGTAATGAACTATTTCATTGAGGGTTAGCTGTACACAAAAACAAACTTTCCCCTATATTTTGATTTTTAAAATGGTGAATGCTCAAATTTCTAAAACTTTTTAATACTTTTTTTTTAACAGTTTGTTTTACAAATCTCATTGAGATCTAACAGATCTGCTCAGACACTTAAGCATTGTTCTGCATGTTTTAATGGACTTTTAGGAGCATTCCTTTTACTCTTTTTGTTGTCACTGATTTTTGGAATTCAGAACTAAACAAGAATATGTTGCTATAAGGAAGTTTTAAACACAGAAAACATTTTCTTTGCCAAAGATGAGTAAACTTAGGAGATCCGAGTCAATTGTTATCTTAAGTGTATTTACCAAAAAACAGCAACTACTAAACTGAAGACCAGCTATAGATTGCTCATCAAGTCATAAATCAGCATCCCTTGATACTGATTGCTTAGTGGTGTACTGTCATGAGCACACCATTTGCTTTCAACTCATCAAAATTGCATTTACTTAAGGGTTTAAAATACAACTCAAGCTCCCCCCTCTTCTACCCCCGCAAAATTCCACACCCCAGGTCACTAAAATTGTCTTATTTTGTTAAGATAGTATTTCAATCATGGCAACAGATGCTGAAGTGCTTTAGTTGTTACGAACACTCTATTTAGATGAATATATGGGGTGGAATTTATTAGATATTTTGCTAGATATTTTAGGTTTTGCAATCCTAATACACCTCTTCTCTAACCAACTCGCTGCAACTCCATCTGAAGCTTTAATATTCAGAAGAGAGCCAGAATTGTTGCCAAAATATGCCATTTGTATTACTTACTAGGTTATGATTGCTTTTGTAAATAATACTGAAAGGAAGTTAAGTAATTTTTATATTTGTATTAAGGATTTGTCATACATGGAATCATAGAATGGTTTGGTTTGGAAGGGACACGTAGAGGTCATCCAGTCCAACCCCCTCCTATAAGAAGGGTTATCTTCAACTAGACCAGGTTGCTCACCCATTCAGCCTGGCCTTGGATGTTTCCAGGGATAGGACATAATTGTATTTGGGTTGCCCTCAGATGAAGGAAGGAATGATGAATCTGACTCCGTGTTCTCAGAAGGCTAATTTATTACTTTATAATACTATATTATATTAAAAAACACTATACTAAAGAATACAGAAAGGATACTTACAGAAGGCTAAAAAGATAATAATGAAAACTCATGGCTCTCTCCAGAGTCCTGACACAGCTTGGCCCTGATTGGCCATTGAGTCAAAACAACTCACATGAAACCAATGAAACAACCACCTGTGGGTAAACAATCTCCAAACACATTCCACATGAGCAAAACAGAGCAGAAGCAAATCTGATAATTATTGTTTTCATTTTTCTCTGAGGCTTCTCAGCTTCCCAGGAGAAAAATCCTGGACGAAGGGATTTTTCAGAAAATATGAATGTGACAGGACATCCACAATCTGTCTGGGAAACCTGTGCCATGGTCTCACCACCCTTGTTGTAAAACACTTCTTCCTCATATCTAATCTAAATCAACTCTCCCATCAGTTTAAAACCATTGCCCCTTGCCCTGTCTTGTCACATAAGGAGATTTTATGTCACAGCATAAGGAAAATTGCTGCTTCCTCTGCTGTGGTTACTGCCTTTGAAAGTCTTGCTTTTCTCAACCTTTAGCATAATACCAAGTTAGCTTAACATGAACTTAAATGTATTTAAGAGTAATTATTTATTCATATGGAGATATGTTTATAACAGTCTGGCAAATGTATAACCATGATAACTTTGTGTCTCATTTTAAGTAAGTTTTAATAATCTCAAAGACTTTTTAAATATGGGGGAAATGGGTTCCTGCCTCTGTGTTAAAGTTTTTCATGTGTTAGACTACCTATAAAGGAACTGGTTTCTACCTCATCTGTGTTCTGCCTCTGCAACCTCCCATCTTAAATCCTTCCTTTTCCTGAATTTTTAATTTTTATTTTTCCTTTTGAATGAAGATGCCAAGGAATATTTGCTCTCTACACACCGAATTTCAATCTGGAGCCCAGACACAATTTTGAATCTTTCCATGAGAATAACGATGGATCTGAGCTGGTGCAAGTGGTTCTGGTGTGGCAGGGAGATTCAAAGATAGGTGTAGCCAGAGCCTTTGGGCTTGGCAACCAACTGATGGCTTCCTGGCCCTGTTCCAGTGGTGTGATTTTACATGGAACATATCAACAGGTCACTTAAAGGTGGCCCAGCTAAGTCACAAAATGCGTTTCTATTAGAATTTATTTTTTTAACCGACACAGATATTTAACCTTTTGATGCCATTTTGCTCTTGATAACATTTAGCTTTAGAGATCTGAGCTCAACTAAACTGGTTTTGCTTTAGGTTCCAAAATACCTCCTGGTTTCCATCAAGGGAACACATAAAAAATTGTTGAAGCAGTTATTCTTTTTAAAGCTCAGGTTTCACTTCCCATATCAGACCCGAGAAACATGTTGCCATTAGCTAGTCTATTATAAATCCAGTTGAACTAATATAGCTCACTTATTTTCAGACACTGTAGTTGAAGAGAATACTTAAATATTTTTTTGAACAATAAATTGAATTCTTTATATGATAGGGTTTAAAAATTCCTAACCTAAAATGTTTCCCAGTCAAAATGTATATATTTTAAATGTATTTTAGATATTTTAAATTTTTCTTTTTAAATGTATTTCTCCTGTGTCTAAGGTGAAGAACCATAGTTGTATTCAGAATTCTGTGTAGAACTTTCAAACCCAACTCACGTAAATCAAGTAAAATGGTAGGCTGCAAAAAACTCAGTTTTTCAGAAATTTCAGTGGTGCTCATGCAAATTTCTTTTACTTAACAGCTTCCTCATGATTTACTGACAGGCAAGAGGGAGAAGATAAATTTAGCATTTCATAAGGGTACAAAGAACCCCGTTTCTGTTTCATTCTCTCCTCTCCACCCCATTTTCCCAAAATATTGGCAAGCCAAAGAATGATATCATGGCAATTTCATGCTGAAAGTGTACATTGTTCTCATTTCCCTTCTTTTCTCTAGTCTATAGAGTGGTGGGATTTTTTTTCTGTTTTGTTTTTAAATTTAATATAGTGTTTGCAAAAGCTACTATAGTAAGTCCTACTTAACAATTCTTAGCAATTCTGGACAGAACTCAGATTTTGAAGGAGGCCATGAAAACCTGGTCTGCATGTATTGATAATTGTGTATCATTTTGTTACAGATTCATCTATAATGTAGCTAATTTACTAAGAGTAAAAAGAGTAATTTTGCACTAATTTTTAAAACACATTTCCAGCTCAGGGAAAGTAATAGCAAAGGGGACGTGGTTTTGTTCAGGAGTTTTTGTATCAGCTATTATCATTTTAGTATGCAGTCTTGACCTAGTCCTGAGTCCCTTGCAAACAGCACCAAAAAAATTCAATCTCTGAGAAGTAAAGCTGGTTCTCAGTGCTTCAGGAAATCCCATCAGTGTTGAGGACAAGTAAGCAAAGAGTGCTTTTGGAGTATCCCAGTATATACAGAATAGTGGGGCAAAGGCTTTTTGTTAAATGTGCAAGGCATCCCCATCCCTTCTTTCAGAAAAGCAGTATGTCTGTGACATACTGGCCAGGCTGCTGATGGTGCTTCTCTACTGTTCTTTCCATTTAGTCCAAAAACTGGCCTGAGGTTTGAGCCAGAGGAGATGCCTTAAAACTCAAAGATTTCTGCTCTATACCATGGTGTCTGTGGCATGAAATCTTTGCTGTAGGAAATATGGAGATCAGGTGTTTGATTCAGGTCTGCACTGTGTATATATGTATATTTAAAAGGGTCGTCAGTGAGGATTTTTTGATGCCAAGACTCTGGCTGTATTTGACTTCAAGCCATCAAGTAATTTTTTGCAGATCCTAGTGAATATCAATGTATTGACATTTAATACTTCAGGAATTTTTATGTAATATTCCCTTTTTGTTAATACTGAAGTAAAGAGTCCAATCCAAAAACTAAGAGTATCCTGATGAAGAAAGATTATATTGATGTGAAAATAGACATAATTACATTTTACTCTGTGATCTCCATGTTTCTTTAACTGTTCAAAATTCATAATAACTGCTTAGGAGATACTTCGAGAGGAAAGTTACATGGAAAGAATTTCACAGCACTGGTGCTTAGTATTAGCAAAGCTTGTCTAAGGGAAAGATCTCTGGAGTTTTATCTCTGTTTAGAGCTACTGCTTAGGGCTATCCATGATGTGTACATTGTTCAGATAGAACTAAAAGTTAACAATTAGTTAACTAACAATTAGTTTTTACTTTCAAGATTAACATAATAACAAAAACTGTTTAAAAAGCAAAGTCATTTTAGAACAAAAGCTAATACTAACTTAATAGATTCTCCAGTCTGAAGAAGCTTTGTTTTACAACACACATTCATTTTGCTTTATTCATAATACAGAAGTGGAAAAATGTTATGAAGATCTATTACGATCTACCAACTTAACACATGTGTTTGCATTTAGGAACTCTTGTCTGCTTTATACCCCATCTTGTCTGTGCACAGGGTACTTCATGTATTCTATGAGTCTGTTTGGGTGTGAACAGTTATTCATGGGTGTGTACATATGCCACACTACTATCTGTGAAACCATAGTCCTTTGACTAAAAGTTTAAAAATTTAGGTGATGTCAACTCAAAATACATCAAGGAGAGTTAATATGTTAACTGGGTAAATTTTTAAATTTTAAATCCAGGTGAATTAAAAGTGAGAACTGTACCCTTTAAGTATGGCAAATGCAAGAAGGAAATGTTGATTTAACCTTCTCTGGTTTGGCCCTGAGTTTGAAATATTCATGTCTGCATGCTAATTTTTAGTGTAGTCAAACTGTTTTGCAGAACAAGTGCACTATAATGAAAAGTATCTCTTAAACTGCTTATAGGGAGAGACACTGTGAAGACATCAGTGCACAAAGATTCTGTAGAAATTACTTTCCTCAGTGCCAGTTGAGAAACTGGTTCCTCACTAAAAATGGAATAAAGCTTTAAAGATTTAACAGACCTGTAGACAGTCAACTGAAATTTTTAGAAACTGCAGCAGTGGTTCCTAGTCAGGTCTGTGTTTAGAATATGAAGTAGATATAATTTTGGACACACAGGGTTTCTTAAATGTTCAGATGGAGCATGCAGCCTCTTCTGTGATAACCTGAAAATAGGAGGAGAGGCAAGGTTAAAAAAAAATGTTGCCTTTTCATGGATTAGGATATGGCGAGGGCACACCATCCACATGTGGAACAGAGGAAGCACTGTCTGCTGCACAGTTCAGATGTAGCAGCAATGAACAACAATATTTGAGAAGGCATTTCATTCAAGAATGTTTCCATTGCTTTTTCAGCCTTTACCAAAGCATCAGCTGATCACCCTATCAAAGGAAAATCTATTATTCTGGCAATAATTAAAAAGTATATTTCTGAAAGAAGTGAAATCTAAGGATAAAGTATTGAAGGATGCAAGGATACTTGCATACTCGATGTGTATACACACTGGATTTGTGTAAACATACCTCTTCTTTTTGTTACATTTTTTAAAATGAGTTTTATATAATTCTGCTACTGTAGTCATGATTTAAAAGCATACATGCAATAGAAGTACTGCTTCTGTTCCTATTATGTGTGCTCACTCTGCCTTCCTGCCCTGAAATGCAGAACTAAATGTTATAAAATTTATTCATGCTTTGAGTAAGTGAAAAGTGGTTTGTGTTCTCTAAGATGAGAGTCGACATAGAGCCTAGCTATCCACAAATGAGCACTGAGGAAAACACCTTTGCCAGGAATCAGTTCTAAATCAGAAACAAGTTTGCATATTAAAAAGGAAAGGACAGACACTCTGAGCTACTCTGTTAGAGTAATCAGTGTCTTTTTGGCAACTAGCACATTCTCCCTTTCCAAGATCTTTGCCAGAACCTAGAACGATGTTTCTTCTGGTATTTGCAGAAAGATATAAAACTGATGAGTGCAAACAGATCCAGCATACTAGAATATATGCAACAGGGAATTTCCATGTGACTGAATTGAAGTGCTGTCAGGTTACAGCTAGCAGCTATCAAAACTAAACTGAATTACTAATACTAACTTTAAATAATTCACTCCTGTGTCAAGAGAGTTACCAGAGTCCTAAAATTATTAAATAGCCCACAGAAAAATAGCACAATATGAAAAATCTGTGCATTTTTAAAGTCTGATTGTTTCTCCTTTTAACCCCAGCAATTTTTTATCTTTAAAATTCCATGCCAAGGAAGTCTGTTTTTTTGGTAACATTTACTGCACTTTAAATGGATTTCAGGGTTTGGCACCTGGTCAGCCACTCACAAGTGTCATGAAAGTACAGTAAACTCCTGGAAAGCATTCCAAAGATAAACTTGGAATTCCACAGAACAAAAGTGATAGTATTACCATGATTTTTCCTGGATCTGTCTCATGGAAAAGTGAGGATTATGAACAAAGTTAGTATCAGAGGTGCTGTCAAAGTAGGGCTGTGGAGAACAAGAACATCAGTATTTTGTCTTTTATTGCCCAAATTTACCAAACTGGTGAATTCTGGCAGTTTCATGTCCATGTAAAATATCTTGGGTTTGGTCAAAGCAGTTAAAAATTCAACATTAACACACCAAACTAGATGAAACTAATTTCAGCTGAAATTTATTTTGTGCTAAACTATTAAGAATAAAAGCCTGAATAAAAAAAAAGCCTGAATCACTTCACCATCTGAAGTGATTTATATGTGCAGTTTAGGACATTAGTAAGATTAATGTGGTTGAGAAATAAAGTACTTCTAATTTATATGTTTA
Source organism: Agelaius phoeniceus (assembly GCF_051311805.1). Lineage (NCBI taxonomy): Eukaryota > Metazoa > Chordata > Aves > Passeriformes > Icteridae > Agelaius > Agelaius phoeniceus. The sequence continues at coordinate 7,590,277 of NC_135270.1, read as the reverse complement.
ATTATGTTCAGTATTAATGGAGTAATAGTGTAAGGATATACATGTAGATCTGGCAAGGGGATTCGAAAAATGGGTGTAATGACTGTGGTGAAGTAGCAATGAGTATGAAATGAAGTAGTTAACTTCCATACCTGAAAGTCATACATTTTTTATGCTGAAATGCCAATTCTTAATTTCTCAGTGGCAATACAACTACAGACCAAACCCATTTTAAGTTCAAATATGTTAGAAATTTGCTTCAAGATGATGGCAATTGCTAATCTGGACCCAGAAAGAAAGGAAAGAGGTGTAGCAAGAAAAGTTGGTATCAGTGAGATAGCATGCAGCCATGTTGTCATATGTTAATTTCTGCTCATGCTCTCATCATTAATGCAACTGATTCACCTCTGACTTGCATTTGGATGGCTATTTTTAGAAGCTGGGAGAGTGACCAGTTGTGGATTTCCTGCTTTCACATTGCAGCAAGAGTAAATTTTGTCCACTTGGTATGCTAGTTTAAATTTTCCAGCCATTTGCACTCTTCTCCAGTTGATGAACTTGGTATGTAATTCCCAGTGTTACTTATACTCTGGTCAAATTTGGCCCAAAGACTTCCATGCTAGTCAAGTCGCTTGAGATCTTGTAGATTTGAAATATGTAAAATACTACAGATGGCATTGCATTAGATGTGACTCCCTAGCCAAATATATATGTGTATTTGGATCTGTAGTCTAAACCAGTGACTGCACTCTTGGATAAATAGTTTGCAATCTGCAATATCTTCATTTTGTTTAAAGTTTTTCTTACCACTCAGATGATTTTCACTTTTTTAAACACATTAGTATAGCTTTGGTTCATTATTGAAAATGCTGGTTTCATGGATTTGCAATGACATAATTTCATTCCAACTTTGTAACATCATGCCCCACAGACTCACACTGACATCATTTTGAAAACTTTGAGAGAATGCTTTGTACTATTTAAAGAAAATTAAGCCTAAGGATAAACATTATTGAAATAATGCCACTCTTGCTCTCCCCTCATAACCCAGTGTAAAGTAGAAGGCATTTTAATTAAACCCATGGAGTTAAATAAATTTATTGTAGGCCTGTTCATTTAAAAGAATAACTTCTAGTCTAAATTCAAGCAAGATCTAATAAAACAATCTGCTTCTAGATACTTTCCAAATGTAATTTTTTTGCTTATGCATGTAGCTCTGTTGATTTAAAAACCAGGGGATGGAGGTAGGAGACAGTTTCCAGATTTCTGTGGAACTGTTTTCATCATTTTGGTGTTGCCCTTAACTGTTCATATATAAGACTGGAAAACATACTTTGAGACTTTTCTGTTCTTTGCCTATTAGATTTTATCTAAAAGCACATGGACTAGAGTTTCCAGCATAACTAGGAATCATAAAACAGAAGGAATCTGAGGCACTCTGTAGGCAGCCAACCAGAATCATGGGTATCTGGGCTTTGCATAGGTTTTCTGGAGTACCTTACAGAGTCGTGACAGTTCTCATTAATATAATTGGTGTTGGTTGAAGGAATATTATCTGAATATTGCCAGCTCACTGAAATTTTTCTGTAAAATAATTTTCCTATGAAAGCTGCTCCTCTTCCCTTAATGGGTCAATGGAAGCAGTGATACTGCAGGGCAGAGTTGGCTGGCAGTGTACTCACTTCTTGGGACCTTGGGTTTTTCAGGTATTTCCTTCAATTTACATGAAACTATAAAGATTGCTTCCATTTATAATGTACCCTATATGTAAAGGCAAATTGAGCTGGAAATTTGCCATAATGAGAACATAGTGTTGTTAAAAGATATAAAGGGGGTTTTTTTGGTGGTGTTTGTTTGTTTGTTTGTTTTGGGTTTTTTGGTTGTTTTTTTTTTTTGTGAATTGACATTAGAGTGAGGCCAAAGGACAATGTTAGCAGAGACTTGCTGGTGCTCAGGACTATGATGAGGAGATAATGGGAAAAAGAGTGAAATATAATATACGAGTGATGCATTTTTCAAAGTGAACTGCTCTACAAGTAAAAAAAATTGTTAATTATGTCTGTTCACAAGACATACAACACATACATACTGTCTGTTCAAAAGACATACATAATGGAGCAAATACAGACTTATACACATTATTACCTTTAATCTTAAATGTTGGTCAGCTCATGTTTTTAACCTTACCATGGTCCACCTACAGGCTTATGAAAGTACAGGGTTACAAATCTAGGAGAGCATTTTTCAAAAGAAGAAAAGGACATCAAATTGAATGAAGCTGTAGAAGTGGAATTGTATAAATATGAGGCGGGGGGGGGGGGGAAGTATTTTTCTTTACTGAAGTCTTCTCCCCATTTTTTGTTCTTCCATCCATGTACTCTTCCTTCTTTAAAAGTATGCATTATGTAGTCCAGAATGAAGAGAGAGTGGCATTGGTCCAGCATCCAGAGTTCCTCACTGCTTGTTATAAATAGGAAGGGTGGTAGGTGCAACTCATCAAGGGCAGGAGGTGGAATTTGGAGTGGTGGAAACCTAGGAACTCAGAACAGAGCCTTGGTGGGAGGAGATGGGATTGCAGCTACTGCTGCACCTACACAATGAGGAGAAGCAACTGGAAGCCAAGCCTTCACACCATGGTCCAGAACTTTCTTGGAGAGTCAGAGTAGAAAATCTCATTCAGTATATTGGGAATTATTTACATTTCTGTAGAACTTGACTGTAACTTAGGTTTTTGGGCAAATTAACCAAGTAACTTTTAGGAATGTGAGTTAGCAGCTACTACTGCTCCACAACAAATGTCCATATGCAGTGTTTCACCTTAATGTAAATGTTCAGCAAGAGCCCGTACTGGACTGACACTAAAATTGTACTGCAGCTCTTTGAGGAATATTTTGGCCTCAGAATAGAAGACAGCTAGGAGATTGGAACAAGAACAGCTCCCTGTTTTCTCCTTGCCATTCTGGGGTACTGGATTGCTGTGGGACACTTGTAAAATAAGGTTTGCACTGCTCTCTGTTTCAATGCTCATTCCTTTGTGCTTCTATTCCTTTGAAGGTTTTCATTTTCTCTCACCTGTAATCCAGATTTCCATGAAGCTTGTGGGTTAGGTTATGAAAAATACAGGAAATAAACATCCTGTAGAGGAAAGATGGAGGAAAAGTAGGTGGATTAAATTACTGAAGTATAACCCATGCTTGAAAACAATAGATGTATCCCAATTTATTTATTAATTGGTGATGCTATTAGAAAGGATTCTTCTAAGCAATATCCTCAATATAGCCACATTTTAATGAGTCTTTTTGTAGAGGATAGTATAAATAATAGCTTCCTTCTAAAAGACCATATTGTTAAATATATTTACGATGATTAGACAATAGAATGTAATCTTGAATTAGTCAGAAATAAAGGCTGGATGAATTTATTTGCATCTCTATTCTAGGATTGCTAGGCAACCAAGGACAAATGGCTTTATGTCTGGCTAGTATATTGTATTGCTTTAAAAAGCTTTTTTGAAGAACATTCATTCTTTGGCACAGGGATAAACTGATTGTAAGCCTATTATAGCTTCTCTTGGATAACTTCTGGATTTTGGTACATGATCTCCTCAGGCCAGTGTAGTCATATGAATGAAACTTCCCCAGTTTTACATGTCTCACTTTAATTAAACTGCATAACTACCATCATTGCCATGCATCATGTTGGTGGTGTTCTTTCATGTTCGTTTCTTTATTTTTATGTGTTTATTTTAATAAGTTGCAGTCACAGTAAGGCAGGGGCTAGTGCATATTGAAATTGTGCACTATAGGTTCTTCATCTTCAGGAACATACAGACAGCTCAATAATTTTGAGCACTGACCAATTTCATCTGCAAGCATTCAGTGAAGAGTTATGTTATGCATATGTTAAATCTTAGAAACTCCTAATTTCAACTATATCTACCCTGTGACTGGTTTTATCTTAGTTATCAGAAACTGTACTTTTTAATGTTAGTATTTTATCCACACATATTCACAGTTCTTACCTTTGACTAGCCAGCAAGCCTGTACACAGATGCACTGGAACAAGTAAGTCTTGTTATGCCAAGCCTAGAGACTTGAAGTATAGAATTACAGTATATTTACTTGCTGAAGAACATGTGAAAAATATGTCTTTAGAGCTTATAATTAAACCTACATCTCATAAATTTGAGGAAATGAAATAGTATTACAGCTGTTACATATTATTTTCTCTTATGGGTTGGATCAGACACCTCAGCACTTGCCATTCCTGAAAGTGATACCATGAAGGAGTAAAAAGCCTGAGTAGCAATGGCATTATTGAACTTTTCATGCAAAAATATGTAGGCAGTTTCTGCATCTGAAAGTGTAAAAACAATTCTGAGAATGTCCAGAAAAATTCAAATCTTTCTGGTATTCTTTTGTTGGGACTTTAAAGCTATTGAATTTCCTTTTGCTTACTTGACAGTGCCAAACCAAATGAGGCAGCTGCTAATCTTGAATAAATTCATAGAAGGCAGAAAACCATCTAAAAGTCAAAGTATTTGTGACACTGACTAGTAGTGCAGAAGACCTCTACAGTGTCATATGTTTTTTAGTTCTTCCCAAAGATAAATCTGCAAGCATAAAACACATGGCATTCAGTTCCTTGTTAAGGTATCCGGAAATGTTTCATTTTTATTAGTTTTTATTGCATGAGGAAATGAAAAAGTGCCACCTATCCTTTTTGAGATCTTCATTTCTCTAGAGTATACATTTTATTCCTATTTCTCATGCTTTCAATTGATTGTGATGTTTGCCTGCCTCCTTGTGATTTTCCTTATTACTGCAGTCCTGATTTGACGTCTTCAATGGTTTTGGCTTTGGGGGGTTTTTTTTATTTTTTTGTCGGTTGGTTGGTTTAGTTTGGGGTTGAGTTTTTTAATAGGCTATACTAAGCTACTGAATTGAATTGTGATGATTCTAGACATGCTATTTATTTATTTATTCATTTGTTTGTTTGTTTGTTTTAGACTTCACATGTTAAACGGAAATGCTTTGGTCAATTTGAGGATGTATCTCAACTAAACTTAATTTTGAATATACCTTAAACATAATTTTAAAGTTTATGGATCATGATTTTAACCACTAAAGGACTGGCAGCGTCTTTATTTCCACAGGGGGCAAAAGTCAGTGATCTGGGGAAAATGGCCAACAATCACTTTTGTGACAAATATTACAAGGATCACAACTACAGGGAAAGTATTTTTGGGTTTGCTGTACTGGTATCCCAGAGGATGGGGATGCATAAGAAAAGAAACAAGTAAGCATTTTAACTCCAGCTTCTGCATTAATCTTACATACACTTGAAAGTAGATAATTGAAGCAATTTGGAAGGTTAAAAAAAAAATCCAGACAGGGAAACACATCGATTGCTGCAGTTGGATGTGTGTGGTAACTGAAATCAGTCTGTGCTGGACCTAAAACATCTGTCACCACATGCACATTGCTTCCAGAGGGAGGCAGTGAGAATAATTTTGTAGATGAAGATGTGCAGTGTTTTGTTTAGTTGCAGGAGGTACTTTCTTTAATTTGGCTGTTTTGAGGCAGAAAATTAGAAGAGACAGAATAAGTCTTGATAAAATAGCTAGAGAACAGATGGCACTTCAGGATTCATAAGAACATTTTTATGTACTTCTTCAATCCTGTAACACGAGCATGTTCACACGCAGCCCACGCACATTTGCATGATGAAACCCTAGATCAGCTGAATTCAGTGGCAAAATCTAAACAGATGATCAGTCTGCATGAATACACTCTGTAAATGACTCAACGTCCTTAAAAGAATGTAACTTTGGAGAATCTTGATCGTCTGGGTAAAATTAATTCCTTTCTGTATTCAATGGGGTTTCTGTTTTAAATTTGTGCACAATTTATAGATGGAACTCATATTTTTATTTCTTACTAACTTCTGCCTCTAACTGAATAGTACCTCACTGCTCTAATACATTATTTTAAAGGTATTTCTTGGGGGGTAAAAACTTAGTTGACTTTAGAAAGTGAGAGAGAATTGCCTCTAGCTATTTGGGTTTCTTTAAGAGAAACTTTTCAGGGCCCCAAGTGCTAATAGAAAGATTAATCATTGCAATTAAGAAAATTAGTTGTTTGTTTGGGTTTGGGTTTTTATTCAAAGGTAAGAAGAAAGTCTTTTTCTTCTTTTTAAGAAATCTCTCATAAATTTATTTTAGCAGCCTCATGCTAATGTTTTTTAATTTTTTTTTCTTAATACAGTCTTCCTCTACCCCTATTATTTGATTTTAGTACCTATGGTTTTCCATAACTCCATACAGACATATCATTTGCAGGTTGACACTTTCACTTACTCTCATAAACTCTGTCTGATTTCTTTTTATGTATTTCATCTGTTTGCCATATCATCTCATCTGCTGAGTGTTGCATAAAGTATTTCTTATGAGTCAGTGTTGCAGCTAAGAGCAACTAGATTTCTGCTCAATATCACACATTTCAGTTGATAGGGACAAGGTCCTCCTTGTGGCTGGCTCAGACAAATTTGTCTAGAGAGTAAGAAACAAAAAAGCTTCACCTTAATTGCCCTCAGAGCTCAATGCAGCAGATGTCACCCAAAGTGCTTGGAAATGCACAGTCCCTTTACTTGCTAATGCCATTCTGAACATGAATCCCATATAAATAGTTTTCCTTGACATGATCAATCTTTGTCCAAGGCATAAATGGCTTCACTTGTCAGAAATACACTTGTTCTTAATGAACAGGAATTGTGTTTACTTCTGCATCTGTGTTATTTCTTGCACACAGAGTGCTCACCTATGCTGGATGCTGTTTTCAAACAGTAAAGCAAGATCTAGTGTTAGACATGAAACATATGCTATTTCCAAATTCTATAAAATACTTTCAGACAGAAGCCAAATGTAAGGTTTGAGAGAAAATTAAATAAGAATAAGAATTTCAAATGTCCAAACTGTCATGTGATTTTTATCAGTACAAAAATATATCTCAATTTCAGTTAGTTAGGCAGGAATACTTGGAATAATTATTTCAATGAGCCTGCTATTGTCTGGAAGCAGAAATAAGCAGCTTCATTAAGTGCAATATCTTTGCTACAGTCAGTCCCAGTGTCTTCCCTTTGAAGAAATGTTTAACACAACTGTTAATTCAAGAGGTCAATAGCTATCTATGCCATACAGGACTTACCTGGCTGTGGTTTCAACCTCTAAAACAATTCCTGGCTGCTTCAGGTTTACAAATAGCTGAACTCCTGTGCATTAGTGTTTTTTGCCACTATACCAAGCATATTGACTTCATCTCTTGCCATGCACAAATAGATGAAGAATGTTGCATTTTTGCAATGTGAAAAGGGAAAAATTTCCATTTCCTCACTTCCCTTGCAGAAGGCAAGATGTTATTTCATGATTTCTAAGTATCTTTGATGATACACAATGACTACAGAAATGCTCACCCTCAATCTGGGACTTCTACACTAATTAAAGGATTGTTCTTCAATGTCTCAGGCTTTATGAGATCTTTCCATTCACTTCACTGTGCTAGTGGATCTTTCTTTTTTCTTATCCCATTCCTGTCAATTTCTCCGTTTCCTGGGCACAGCTTTCCATATGGGTCTTTGCAAATATCTCAGGTCCTGAGGTCAGGTATCACGTGCCATTTTCTTTATCACTGAAACTTCTTTATGAGACAATGTTGACAGTCCCACTTCCAGTTTGTCCTTTCAGTCTTTTAAGTTGTAATTACTGTGAGTTGCCCTGAGATTTCCCTCTCTATCCTTCACTATCCCATGTGCTACATCAGTTCAGGATTTCAGTGGGCTGCTAGATTCTTGCTTACTCTTAGATGCCTGTTGGAAAGAAACTTTCTTTCCCTTGTCTCTTGGTTGGAGACAATTTAATGGAGAACATTCTGGAATGAGTTGTCTCCCTTTAAGAGTTCAGATAATCCCTTTCCACTAATAAGGAATAAATATGAGTAGATCAAAGTGAAAAAAACCCACAAAAATTTATTAACAGTCAGAATGCCAGCAGGCAGGAGAGGAAAGGAAAAAATAAAAGGTAAATAACTGCTAGTTACTAAATTGCTAGACCTCACAACCCCATGAGAACAAAGAGGGCCTGAAATGCCATTCCCAAAATGGCTGGAGGATATGAGGGAAGATGACATCACACCCTGCACTTCTAAAATGGTGTAAGTCTCTATCTGAAGTTTCCCTCATCTGCCTCACGATCATCATGAAAGGGACAGAGACTGGGGACCACTGAAGAAAAAGGACCCTTGTCTGAAATTCTGGCCCTGTTGGAGAAAGTCGCTTGCCAAGGACCCTGAGGCCTGAGCACAGCTTCTGGCATTGCTAAGCTATTGTTCACAGGTGTGTTTGCTGTGTGCTACACTGAACCCAGTGAAAGGAAAAGAGGGGCACTTTGCCCTTTTGCAACAATAACCCTGGAATTTTTCCCACCTCTTGGCTTGGCTGGACTTCTCTTGAGGTTTTGGGTGGTCTCCACAGAAGACCCCTCACCTATTTTACAACCACTGTGACAGACAGACTGAGATGTAAGAAGCCTCTCCATCAAAGACGGAGACATGAAATCCCTATGTGAAAAGGCCCCCCCCAACTCTTCCCAAGGACTGGGACTGAGACCCCCAACCCGGGGGAGGTGTGTGGGGGAGGCAAGCTCACCAAAGCAGGATGGATGTTGCAGGTGTGAGCAGTGGACCAAGAAGACAATGGCTTTTGACCACCACTGAGAACATGGACTGTGTATACCCTTCTTCAAAAACCATTTTTCCCCAGAAAATACAATAGGCTACTTTTGATTCAATTTCAAGATTCATCCCCTTCCCCCAATCCAAAAAGAGTATAATAAGAGTTTGGATGAACTGCAACCCTGAGATCTCCCCAGACGTGACCTGGTGAACTCCACTGGCTGGACATCGAAGGCCTTCGTCTCTCTACGTTTGGTAGATATATACCTTTCTTTCTCTTCCTCCCTCTTTTCCTTATTCTTCCCTTTTCCCCCAATTCCTCCCCAACGCATTTTGCTGTGGTTATTCAATAAAGGTGCATTTGTTTATGATTATTACTGCAAACGCCCTGTGCCGTGTCGATCTCGGATCTCTGATCATCGGATCAATTCATGAACCATCACGAAACCCATTCATAAGGACGGATTGTGACAAATGGCACCTCCCAGGTGACTGCGTGGCCCCAGGAACAAGAGATGGTGACAGCCTCTGAAGGGAAGGGAGGAGCTCCAGGGCCGTTCCAGAGGCAGATGGAAACCTGCAGGCTGGTGTGGGATCCATGCCGCTGCTGCCACACTCTGCGTCGCAGGGGAGGGGTGGCAGCAGGAGGAGCAGGCCAAGGGGGACACAGTGTGTCCCGGCCCCAGCACCTCACTGGCTTTTTGTTTCCACTGCTGGCAGAATTTGCAAAGTTCACTTCAGAACAGTTTCTGATTGTGAAATGCACTTTCCATGAATGGCTACAGTTGGAAATCCAAAGCTGCCACAAAAGAGTGAGAGCTCTGCTCCCATCTTCTCTCCTGGAGCAGGGTCGTCAACAGGGATGTGTGGAACTCCCCCCAACGAAGCTCAACCCTGATAACTACATTCTCTCCAAGCCAAGGGGAAAAAAAAAAGGGAAAAAACCAAAACCTTTCCCTGAGCAAAGACCAAGCAGCCCGTGAGCAAACACTACATGGTGAAAAACAGCAAACCTGGGCAGGGAGAGTTTGAAAATGCCCATGGTCACAACCCCACATACACAAGGGTCCTGGATGGAGGGCGATGCCTTAAGTTTTAGCTTTCATATTTTTCAGATTTTGTGCTGCCTAGCTGTGTAGTTCAGAGTTTCATATCAAGTGTTAGCAAGTTCTCTTCACAGGGTAGGCAAACAAAACAATTCCTTTTCTAGCCTGGGACCAAGGACAACTGTTACAAGTTTCAGGCCCAAGAGCATAGGAAGAGAGAAAACAAGCAGGATGGGACTTCATAACCTAAAGCTATAATTGGACAATTAACTCCAATATGCAAATGGACCAAACCTTACAGAAGTGTGAGACCTCATGACCGGTCGTGCATTTTGTGGCCATTTTGGTTCATCTTGGGTGTAGCCCTGGCCAGGATCTTATGCTGCCCAAGGTGGATCCATTAAGGCTTTTTAATAAATCCCTACTTTATTTTTTAACTCTGTCTAGGCTCTGTTCTATGTCAGCCTTCTCAAGAAAGAGACAGTAACAGTTTTTTGGCCCAGACAGATATGGAATACAATACCAGTATAAATCACCCCAGGACACCTTGGCTCTCAAGTACTATTGTCTCCAACATTCCAGTGGGTACTTCTAGGCCACCTGTTTGTTAATCATTTTGCTCATCCCCACATCCTGTTTTCTTACTTCCTTATTCTGTCACCACCCTGCTGTTGATGTACTTCTTACAACCCACAACTGGCTGATCTTCAGTGATACCCTGTTAGATTTATCAGAGTACTGTTTTCAGCAATTGATGTTGCCCCTTTTGGGAGGCTGTGGTGCTGTCCTAGTATGATGTTCTGCTGATAGATCAAATGGAAGATTTTTCTGGTACATTGTTCCTGATACCACTGCAAACATGCCATTTACCTGCTCTCTGCTCTCTGCTATAAATGGAGGCTTGTGAAACTACTTAGTTCTCTTAGATCATATAGGGCTTTAATAATTTAGCATCCTATTCAGTTTTAGACACGCCGTGTCTTCATGATCAAATATGTGTTTCCTAGCTTCCTTCAGACCTTTATAAACCCAGATGTAAGTAAGCCATCACCTTTTCCACATCTTTACCTCTTCTAGGGGAACTCTCTAGGAACAATTTACAAATTTTTTCCCTGTGGTATTGGGTTTCTGACCTGATTACATGCTAGTTTCCTGAGCTGTGACTAAGTCAATTTTTGTTTTCATTTCATATTGCTGTGAGGCTTGGTGGAGATTTGCTTTCTGCATAAACCGAAAGAGTGGAGCAGGATTTAGCTCAGTGTAATGGTGAAAGGCACAGGGTTGAGATACTTGGGAACACTGTTCCCAGATTTTTAAACCATTTTAGAGGTTCCATTTGCCTTCCTGCTAGGAGTAATTTGCAATCATGTATGACTTATAAGTTGCTTAAGCAGTGTTTTAACATAATATAGGTCATACCAACAAGGTGGAGTAATATATGAAGTGTTTGTTTTTGAGCTACAGCAGTCTGATTTCACTGCAATCACTAGCCACTTACTTTACTGCCTGTCTTCAGCACAGATGTTTTCTATTCCCAGTTGTGTTACCAGTGCTGCGCCAAAAACACGACATCATAATTATAGTAGCATTTTATATATATATATATATTCCATAAGCACTGTAAAAAACAAGATTTTTGACTGATAAGGTAGTTTAACAACTCGGGAAATTATTGCAAAAATAAATTGGAAAGTCATGAGGTAGAAATCTCAAAGGAGGTCCTAATCTCTAAGGCACTAAAAAATGGAATATAAAAGATTTGAAAAGAAACTGAATCCCAAAAGACAAAGGCAGTCTCATTTTAACTGCACTTTATTTACCTTTGTTTGCTTAAGTTTTTCACAGAAGGGACTGGTTTTGAAAATGGAGGCAGTTGCCAAATGGACAGTAATACCTGTTTAGAAAAAGGAGAAATCAACACACAAGCAAAGTGACTTATCAAGAAAAGATGAATTGGGTGGAAGCAATTCACTTCCTATTCTAAATGACAAGAGCTCTCTGCTATGTGTTTTAGTGAAATAAAACAGCTGATGTGTTGATGTTGTGTTGAAAACAGCTGTTGTTATGATGTGAGATGAAAAGGAGTACAAGAAGGCTGCTTTGAAAGGAGTGGATTTAATTTACAAAGGATATAGGGTTAGGGTTTTAAAACCTTTATCCTAGGGGCCTGTACACAAAAGAAGAAAATCTTACTATTTTAGCAAAAGGGTCTGGCTCAGATTTCCAAAAAACATGACCCAAAATACATTTTGAAGAATTGGACTTCCCATTGACTTCATTAGGAACTCCATCACTCATTTCTTGAAAATGTGGAACTGGTTTCACTTGGTAAAAAAGTGTATCTGTTACTGAGTAAGTGTCCAGCAAGGAGTAGATCTTCACTTTATTTATATATTTAAACATTTCCATCTCTACTTTATTTCAAAATGTATTACTGGGTTAAAGTGTAAAACAATAGGTAATATCGATTTAATAATATAAGACAATATTATATTACAGTAACAAGTTATAGCACCTAATGTTGTATTTTATAATGATACTATAAGCTGCTATCACTTTACAAATCCTGAAGACTCAACTGTGAAATAGAAAAATGATAAAAATATGGGTAGGGAAGAAAATTTAATGAAAACACACTTATAATTAAAAATTCTGTCCTAGAATAGGGACTGTTAAGGGTGTCTGTTGCCCACCAACGAGTGGGCACCGCACTATGAGTCTCTCATTATGTCTTAATTGAAGAGAGATGGCTTTTTTTAAAGAGCAAATCTTTTTGAAGATACAGCGGTATCTGTGATAGATCACAATAATAATACTATCTCATTCTTGCTGTTAAAAAAAAGCCCTCACTATTAATGTGTGTCTGCCGCAGGTATCTAAAGCAGTTTGGAGTTGAATATGGAAAATGGTACAAAAATATGAAATTGAACCCTAAATTCTTCATTGGGCAGATGAGGTATCTTGCCATGTATAAAGTAAAAGATAGTGTTTGTTTTAAAGATGCCACTATATATAACATACAACTCTGCTGCCATTCTTTTTTTATATTTGGTACTCTTTTTATCATAATAGTTTTTGCCTAGAAGGATTACATGGCATTTAGTACTCAGTACAGTTTTGCAGAAAACCTCAGTTTTAACTCCAAAAGGATAAGGGTTTGCTTACTGTAGCTGACCTCCTTAAGGTCCTGCATGCAGAGAGATGTCTGCAGTCCTCTTTGATGAATTTGGTTTGCAAAGTAAAGTGACAGCTAAATTTTGAAAATAAGAAAAGTGGATAATTACACCAGCCGTTTTCTGTTTAATACTTTTAATGCTTAAATAGCCCTTTGGGTATTTACATATCTAAATGATTATTTAGATGTCTTTTGGGTTTGTGTAAACAGTCTGTTTGTTCTTTTGATCTGAAACAGAGGTTGTTTCAATGAATTAAGTGGATACCTGTTGATGTGTTTGATGCAGACCAAGATATAACATTAAAATAAAATTCTTTATAATTCAAAAAGTATGTTAATTCTTAAACCAAACTGTAGCATAGCTAGAAATATTGTGACAAGCAATTAACATATGTTCTTGACATATTTTTTTCAGTCTGAGCTTTTTTATTACATTTTTTCCAACTAAGAGAGATTTGTTTCATGTGATTTACAACATATAACTTCCCAAAAATGAGAGGGAGATGTTAATCCAGAGAGCCATCTATTTTCCATGTCATTATCATGGTGTCTGAAGAGAGAGGAAGTGCAGGCTATTTTATTGGGGTTTTAGAAGGACAACACAGAAAGTCAGAGCTGCTCCTTAAACAAATCCATATGTGATGGCTGAGGTTGCATCATCTGGAACTTTTAAAACTAGAAGACATTTTTATCCAAAATATTTTTGTGTAATCCTATATAAAGAGGGGAGCTAGGCAAAATGTGACTTAATGAGGAAAGACAAGGGAAAAAGGAGGAGTGCATATTTCCTGGTTTTCAGGTGGAGAAAGACTTATTTTTACTTATTTTTAGGGTAATTTAAGTTGGAAGGGACTAATAAATTATCATCTGCCAAAATATACATTAAAAGACTGCAGATAGATTACTTCAGTATGCATGAATAATTAGTACCTGGAATTGGCTACATAATTTGCACTTTTTCAGATTTGTAGAGGTGATGTTTAGTTTTAATCCCTTGGATGTGCACTCAGGCACGTGACTCCTTAAAAGTCTAAAATGAGCTTTATTGTTTTATTAGACTAAAACATTTCTCTAAGACACAAATTCTATTACAAAAGGGAAGTGAAAGCCAAGAGAGAGTGTAGTTGGAGGGAAGCTTTCTAGCTTTCGCACGGGAAGCTGATTTTCTTCCATATTCTGCTGGGAATTACTCCCACGATTCCTTGTGTGTAAGGGAGTCCTCTGTGTGTAACAGCAGTACTGCCTTTTATAATGTTTATGCTACAGTGTCTATAAACTTTTTAAAATAGGACTGTATCTAAATAGAACCTGGCTGATGATTAAATTAGATCGTACTTCAGGATTTTGCTATAAATTTTGTGAGGAATTCTAGTGATGAAGTTGCATAATCTTTGCTAATGAGATATTTTTAATGTCTACATTTGGCTTGCAAGCAAATAATCAGGAGCCTGTTACAGACTCTGGTGTTTTCAGGTCACTGAATTCTCAGAGAAGTAGAAAAACTTCATGTAGCTACAAACAGTTACCTATAAATTTCTGAAAATTTGCATCCCTGTTTGAATGAATTTAGAAAACTTCTAATTTTGTATAAATGCCTTCTACCACCTGCTATGGTGGTGTCCTGTTCTTGGGCAGCCCCCAGTCATCCTGTTTGAATGGACTATTAGCATGGACTGTTAGCAGGAACTTTTGCATGTTTTGGTGACTGTCAGGGATGTTGAGCCACTGTCATCAGAGCCTCTGGGTAGGCATCCAGCTGGAAAGACTTTTCTGCACACTGCCACTGTTCCAGAGCCTTTCTCAGGGCTTCACCCAGCTAGACCTGCTTCCACATGAAGTGATACATCTGAGAACTTTCAGTGGCCACCTTCAAGCAGGCCTGGGTCACTGCCAAGCACTGGAATCTCTGGGGATTTTGAAGACTAATTTTGCTGGCCCTGTTTCCTGAAGCAGTAGTGTCTCAAATCTGCAGATAATACTTTTTCATCTTCCATACAGATAGGTGCATCAAATTCCAAGAGTTCACCTTTTGCCAGCGCCAAACATCAGTTCTTATCACAACTGGGAAGAGAAAGACTACAGTCTCTTAATGGAAGAGATGTCCTGCTCCATGAAAATGTCCACATGAGCTCTGCCCTGCAGAATGATTTGTCATTACTTGACAATAACATATTCTAGATACAGGCCCAGAGATTCACTGGGGCAGGCTAACAGCCTAGATCTGACTCCTATTCCTGGTCTGAGATTTGTATCCTGCTCTCACTTTGTTTTTTTTTACTAAGAATGGTTAGTGAATGCTGAACACTGCTGAGATTTCAGAAAGTGATTTATTTTTCATAGACAGGAGGGTCAATCATCAAAAGTGGTATGGGCAAGCTGGAGCAAGATGATTCCTAAATAACATCAGCAGAGGTTGCCGCAGAATCATCACCTAGATGTACCATATCTGAGGGTGCCTTGTGTGTACCTCTCAGTGGAGGCAGCAAAGCCTTCAAGTTCACTGTAAGCAGCAGTCTGAGACAGTAATGCACATAAGTCTTCAGATCAGTGGTATTTCCTTAGTGTTGGCCTGTGAGGTTTCTGGGAATACTGTGAAATGTATTGATCTAGAAGCCCATTTCATGATGCTGTTCTGAATGCACTCAAAGAAGGATCCTTAAGTCCTAAGAGACAAGCAACAAGATACATCTACTGATGACAATAAGTCTAAGTGGCTTATATTCAGTAAAATTTGATTTTTTTCTCATTAGCAATCTCATTAACATTTCACTTCTGTGAGTGTGAATTTTTTTTTTTTTTGCACAGCCACTGGTGTGATGCTCTGTATTATTTTGCCAAACACCTTCAATTTTTATAGTCAATATTCTCTCAGTATGTAGCCTACACTGTTTCTGAAGTTGGTCTGAAGTCATACCAACTAACTGTTTGCCTTAGGTTGCTGCATTTAGTTTCCAGAGCCCAGCCCAAGTTCCTTTTGAGTCAGCATGGTTTTTGTGTTGGCTTTTATAGTACTTGGATCAGATCTAAAGTGTGTAACTCCTCCTTCTTTTGCCTCTCACCTCCTGAAATATTCTCTAAGAAAGTTATAATCTGAAGTGTGTCACCAATGAGTCAAGAACGGGAATGAAGGCGACACACTCCATGCACTTTCAGAAGGTATAAAAGCAACTTTATTGCAAAACTTCATATTTTTATAAGAACCTGATTGGTTCTTAATAACACCTGCCACCCTATTGGTTAATTAGGAACAACACATCCTTGTAAGTATCTTTCCATAACATCATGCATAACATGTTCCACATGTTCACAAAGATAAGAATTGTTTTAATTCTTTCTCTGAGCTTTCTCACAACTTCCCCAGGATGATGCCTGGGAAAGTTATCTGTTTCTTCTTCTGACTAAACTGTCAGCATCCACAGAAGTGTAACAATATTGGGCCAGATTGGGCCAGATTTTTAGTTCCTATAACACAGAATAGATTTTTTTCAAGTCAGTAAAGCACTGCTTATTTAGATGAACTTATTGTTTTTACATACAGCCTAATATCTCTTTAATAAGACATCAAACTCACCAAACTTAAGGTATGTGAAACCATAACTGCTTAGACTATATTTTACTCTGAAGCCAAAGTCCTATGCAATGACAGCTCAGTGTCACTTAACTTCTATTAACTATTGTCCCTGTTATCTCTGGATGCAGCCTTGGTGCCTACCAAAGCAATAATTTCTTCCTCTGTAATGCTATTTTCTGGTCCTCTGGTTCGTTATATGTTTGGTTCACTGTAGATTCAGTGACAGATTCAAGAGAGAAGAGCTTTAGTGACAGCCCCACTTCAGACACAACTGAAATATTGGAATTTATGGCAATCATAAACATATGTTGGATTTTTGGAAAGGATTTTCTTAGTTTTAGTTGGCTGGATAGCAGTGTGAAAAATACATGGACGCCATGAATGTATTTAAATTGGTACTCACAAACTTTATTATTGTAAAATCCAACTTTTTCTTCTCAGGGATCTCATGCAATTGAAAAGGTGAATTGGATGGAATATGAAATCTCAAAGGTTTCATCTTCAGCTGAAGTATTTTGGGAAGAAAACTGCTTTTTGAGTTAGAAAGTAGAGCAAGTTGTTGGTGGTTTTTTCCATACTAAGAAGTCTTTCAAACTTCTGTGGAGCTGAAGCAATTCTGAAACTAGCAGAATTATTTTGGATTCATGCTGATGTTACTGTCGAAATATGACTGTAGGAATAAAATGGTGCACACAATACAGCATAAACAGTTACTACATTTAGGATGTAGGAAAACTCTGCCTGTAGAAAGCAAGCACTCAATGAATTTTTTAATAGTATAGTAACACAAGATAAAGATCAAAGAAGGGAAAGACAAAAGATTTAACCCAAGCATCAGGAAATAGTGTGTTTATAGTGTGTTTGCACAGCAGTCAGCAAGGGAAATTGAAGCAAATATACTTTTTGCTAACTTTGCATCTTAATCAAAAGCCCAGGTACTAACTGCTCTTGGAATTTGAATCCCCCTGTGATAATACAGGGCAGCTGAAATTCAGGCACAATCAACCCCTCCCCACCCCATGTTGTATTGCAACAGTTTGGCTTAAGTTGTTTTAATGTCAAAAGTTTTTGGGGCACTTCTCAAAACTTTTTAAGGCATTCAAAGAGAAGAAAGTTGCTAAATAAAATTCTCCAGACTGTCTTAAGGCTCTGTCTCCATTTGACCTTCAATTTTCAAACTTGATGCAAAAACCATTTGCTTCTTTCATGATACATTGTCCAGACTAAAGGCATGATTCAAATCTCATATCCTTGTCAGCTCAAATCAAAGTCTTGAAACTAAAATACAAACCTTGAGATAAAAAGTCTGATTCTGTTCTCACTCCCGTAAATCTAGAGGAAAACCTCATTTGTGTACAGCTATTGAAGAAATGAACACTCACACAGCCCAGAGCAACAGCACGGACTCAGTAGCTGGGAGATACTCATTAAACCGAGAGTGCTTGAGCACCTCTTTGTGATGGATCAGAAGTAACTTTATTTTTCAGTATCCATAATTGATTGCACATTGTGTTTCACATAAAAACCAAAGTGCACAAGCAAGAATTTC
Organism: Agelaius phoeniceus; assembly: GCF_051311805.1. Taxonomy (NCBI): domain Eukaryota; kingdom Metazoa; phylum Chordata; class Aves; order Passeriformes; family Icteridae; genus Agelaius; species Agelaius phoeniceus. Next base: position 7,572,231 of record NC_135270.1, on the reverse strand, counting down.
CTTGTGGAACAGTGTTTCAAATGAAAACTGTCAAATGAGATTTCATCTGCAGCTGCTTATTCTAATGAAGAGTTCCATTCCTTATAAATGTAACCTGATTTTCAAACTTCAGTAAGTTGTACAGCTGGCCATTCTTTCTTCACTCCAGGTGAATCTGTTTCCTTATGTCACAGAATTCAAACAATAGGTTGAGGTGAGGGGTTGTTTGAGGGGGTTTTTTAAGTTAATTTTTTGCCTTCTTCTCACCATTAGGTCGGACATGACATACACATTTGATCAGGGTGCAGGAAGAAAAAAGTTTTTTATTCTGCATGTTCTCCAGCTTATATACTCTTAACAAAGAGTGATCTTAAGTCATTAACTACATCACAATAACTTATTATATTCATTGGTGCAAAGCAATTAATGTCAGTATATTGGCAAAAGTTTTACTGAAATTTAATAAGGCACATATACACATCTACTTAGGCACATAGTTTAGCTTACAAATATTTTCATGTATCTTCTGTTTTCATGCTGATGGCCTTGTCTTCTTCCTTGTTATGGATACACTCGAAAATCGTCAATTGTTGTTCTATTAATTCAGCTTTGCTTGCAGGCCAGCTGTCAAGCCCCTCCATACCTTCTATTGTGTGTGATTCTGTTTGATTGAGGATTTTTGCTGTTTTCTTGGCTACACTGTGTTACAAAAGGTTTATTTGCCATTTAAGTCCCAACTGCAAATACTGCCAGCCCTCCAGGGAGTTTTGGACATGTCAATATAGGCATCACTGCTACACATCCAAATTCAAAAACCCAGACTGTGTCAAATGTCTTCTAGACACCTTTTACTGGATCAATTTTTAATTTCTGGTACTACAGCTCAATGTTGTTTAGCATTTCATGAGATATCCTGATCAAAGCATATTTCAATGTGGTATTCACGTTGGTTATAAAATAAACCAATAAATTATAGAATGTGCTGCTTTATGATACCTCACTGGTATTTATTTTACTGTTCTGCATGGAAAAACAACAGGGAGATATTAGTAAAATCACCAACTGAATTCAAGGGTAGGCAAGGGAGAAGGTACACTGGCACTTGGAGAAAAATTTTATTTTAATTAAGGCAGAAATTTCAGGTGTTTCCAAACCCAGATAAATTACTTCTGATGTACCTCATTGGATTAGTTTAATTAAAGCACTAACTATTTTATTAGAATAAATTGTCAGCAAGACTTAATTGTTAAATGTAACTTCATTTACTTAAAAGTTTTTTATTTCTTAAATTTTTCAGAGATAGAGGAAATTATTTTGGTTGTTTGCCCTTCACTACTCCTGTGAAGAAAAGCCAGTTTCAATTCAATATAAAACAGTGTCTTTACTAATATATTTTAGAAAAAAAAATCTTTAAGTATTCATGTTCCCTGACATATTACTACTAAACACACGAAGAACAGAAAGACTCCATGCTTCATAGGACTAGAAGAACATGTAACATTTATTTACATAAAATATGAAAGTCTTTAGTTTAAAATACCACCTCTTTTTTTTTTTAATTTACTTTTAAAATGTGTAAGAGCCTGAATGAGGGATTTGGGACTCCAGGGGCTCTCCAAAATGCAGTTTATTGTATCCAAGATGTTACAGCAGTCCAGGGTCATGGGGGACAGAGCCAGTGCCTACAGCTGGCAGCTCCAGCTGCACCCTTAGTTTAGGTTACAATGCATTCTATAATTTTCTTTTGGTTACATTGCATTCTATACTTTTCTTTGCTGAGCATCTTAATACAGTAGAACCAATCTATACCTTAACTTTTATCTATAGCCTATCATAACTACTATAATTACCATATTCATGTCACTATTCTCCAATCACTAAAAGTCAGTACATTACAGTTTAAGCAAGAAGTTGTTTTTCAGTTTTCTTGCAGTGGAAAATTCTGAGACCTTTTTCTACTTGCCACATCAGCAGGCTTGTTTGCCTGTGCTATCTTTCTGCTTGGTAAAAACATCTTCTTGTTTGAGATGGGTTTATCCTTTGCTCTAAGCCATAAAAACCCCTTCTAACTAACCTTTGCCTCCTTGGTTATCCAGTAAGGCTGGCTCAGCAATTCTTTTCTTCTATATCAAAACTTGCTTCCATCTCTATTCCTTCATCAGACTCTACATTCAAAAATCTTTCTGCCAAACATACATATCTGTGAGACTTCCTTGTCACAGTTTCATCCTTCCCAACAAAAATGCAAATAAAAAACACTCTACTATTTATCTCTTTTTATTGTACAGTATTTCCTTTCCTTTTATGTACTACCATCATGTGTTTTTGGCTTTCAGTTAAAGTAAGCAGGTTTTTACAGCAAAAAAAGTATGATTTCTTTGTGAATGGTTGCCTCTCAAGAGTGTTTGTGTTTTTTCCTGCTGTGTAATTTCAGATGCTGCACAACAAACACGTGATGGTTCGTGTGGGAGGAGGCTGGGAGACTTTTGCAGGTTACTTACTGAAGCACGACCCATGCCGAATGCTTCAGATCTCCCGAGTGGATGGGAAAACATCTCCAATCCAGAGCAAGTCTCCAAACATCAGGGACATGAATCCAGACAATTATCTGGTTGTTTCTGCCCATTACAAAACCAAGAAGGAAATTAAGTGAAATAAGCTTCTCATGTGAGTGGGACTTCATGTATGTAAGTCCAAATTATTCTCCCAAGCGTAGTGAATTTAGTTAATGCTTTAAAACGACTTTGGAAAATTTAACACAGACTGGAAATGACACCCCATTTTGAAGATCTTTGAATTTAGAACTATTTATTTCTAGTACTGGATCTTTTATAGCAAATTACCCTTGATAGGCAAATTACTACAATCGGATAATAAACAGACATATCTTTTTAGCCAAATTATTACTCTTTATTATGTGAATGTATACTTAGAGCTACATAAAGCAGTGAATCCTGTTAATAGAAGAAAATACGCAATGAAATATTATTTGTACCAAAATCTTACTACTTTGAATCCCTGACTGTTAGTCTAGTTGAAATATATATATGCAGGTGGAAATTGGGTATTTGGAGAAATTATTTGGTAATGTATCTTGAAATGAAATAAAAATTGACTATTTGTAGGTTTTGCAATCTTTTCTTAATTAGTAGAATATAATGGCTTATTGCATGCCAAACAACTTCTCAAAGCCATTACTTAAAAGAAAAAGCCCAAGAAACCCCTTCACACCATTTTACTATTTAAAGCTGAAGACAATGCTGAGTGTTCGATCTATGTGTAGATCCTTTCTGTTTTTGACAAAGCTGCCCAATGTGGAAGCATGGGGAAGTGGAGAGATTGCCCCTTCCTGTGTCAGCCAGTAGAACTGGTTGGTCATACCAGGGGATGTTCTGCAGCCCATGAGGGAAGCAGTAAAGGTGCACAGCCCTCAGACCCAAGGAAGAGCTTCAGAAAATTAAAGTCCCGCTGGAGTCACAAAACATGGCTCTGTTCTTGGATATGAACTTTTCTTTTCCCTTCTTTTTAATGTTGTTGGTTATTGTTAAATGTGAAATATTCATTACCCTGTAAATAGAGTGATTCACATTCTCAAAAATCATTCACATACCTCTAATACAGCTAAAGGCGTATGTGGGCTTAGTTCATTATTTTGGCTACTTTTTTATGTTTATATTTGGTAATTTATGTGCCTTGTAACATCCTAGAAAAATCATTTTATAGGATTGTTTCACTGACTGTATAAATTTAAAAATGAAATAAAATTTTTAAAATACTCATACATTTTGAATCTCTTATTATTTGTAATCACTCATCTCTGCTTTGCTATTGTAAATCAAAGGTGACTCCGACCAAGGGGAGAGAATGATGAGGAGGATTCCATGGATATCAGAGGGCTAATTAATTAGTATACTATACTATATACATTTCATCTAAACTGAATCTGCTGAGCAGTCACTCTGCACTCACCCTGCTCACACTGCACTGACTCTCGTGGCTGTCACCCACAGTCCCAACACACACACACACACACACACACACCTGGCCCTGACATGCCAAGGGAACAAAACATCCTCACTGTGGGTAAACAATCTCCACATTGCATTCTACTGTGGCACAACACAGGCACAGCAAGTGATAAGAATTGTGTTTTCCCTTTCTCAGAGGTTCAGAGAATGTGAATCTCAGAAATCCTTGGGAAGAATTGTGTCTTGCTTTTCCCTGGGAAGAGAAATGTGGCAACACCTCACCCCTCTTATTATAATAAAAAGGAGCTGCGTTTGTAATTCTTCTGCTGGTCCCTTGCAGAAGAGAGAACAAACACATCTCAAGAGGTTTATCCATGGCAAATCAAAACCTCAGTGAAGTGCTGACATTGAATGATCAAGGAGATTCTTTACCTGTAGAATATATACTTCTATTACATCACTAACACAAGGATTACAATATCAGAAACCCAAACCACCATGCAAAGAAAGTTCATTGTTTCAAGTCCGAACAGCTGAGTTTCAGGAGAAGGTCCATTCTGGAGATGTTGCTCTTTGATGTCCCTGAAGGTCCTTCCTGGTTCTGAAACAGACCTGCAGAATCCTGAAACAGAGAACTGCTAAAGAAAATCACTAATAACTATTAGAAATCCGAAAGTATCAAAAAAATCTCTGGAAAACCATGGCCACAGCCTATAATTCAACCACTTGGGCCAAGGCTGACTCGTGGCTTTCCAGCACTCTGAACTGACCATGAGAACTCAGCCTTTTCCACATTTCTTTCTTTTCTTTTTTTTTTTTTCTTTTTTTTCTCAGAACGACCAGCAGCAGCAGAGGGTTTTTGAACCCTGTGTGGCTCGGCGGGGCAGAGCCCCTGGCCGTGGTCCGGGTGGGCGGACCAAGGACCCCAGACCCGGGCCCGGCTGGGGGGATCAGAACCCCCAAACCCGGCAGTGTGCGGAGAGAGGCCCCCGGGCGAGGGGGACAAGCCAAGCGGCCCAGACCCAGCCCACAGGACGGGGTTTTCATTCTCACAGCCCGCCCCCACAATGCTGCCAGTGAGCGGCCAAACGGCTTCTCCCTGTCCCCCCCGGAACCAGCGGTGCCGGCGGCTGGGCAGGAGAAGCTTTCGCGGGGATGGGGCACCCAGATCTCGGGTCCCGTCTGCCCAGAACAAACGAGTACCGTCCGCTCCCCTGCTGCGCCGCTCTCCCCCGCGGTACGAACGAGTGTTGTTGCCCAGCCTGATCAGCAGCACCATCCCCATCCCCTGGGGCTCGGGAGCGGAGGCAGCGCCTCCGGAAACCACCCACATTGCTGGGGCGCACGGGGGGAGCCAGGCACCCCAAATCCCAGTGAGAAACCCCCGACCAACCCAGAGTCGGCCGGTGAACCACCGTTTTGTGCCATCAAAACGCTGAGTTTCAGAGTGTTCAGCCAAGAGGCGCCCGCTATGAGCAAACGAGCCGTGCCTCCCCTGGTGGACAGGCCGGAGTCGCCTTCCCCTGTCCCAGCTCCCCCCGCACGGGCAGCCTCGGCACAGCCCGAAACATTCGGGGGTCCGGCAGGCCGCAGGTGCCGCGGCAGCCACCGCCGGGGGCCGCGGGCAGCCACCGCCGGGGGCCGCGGGCGGCGCTCGGGGCGGTTCTGTGGGCTGGTCACCGTCCTCAGCGCCTTCCTGAAACAGGAGCCGGGCCGGCGGGAGGCGGCGGGGGGGATCGGGGATCGGTCCTCACCTTCAACATTTCCCGCCGGGGCGGAGGCCGAGGGCGGGGACGCCGCTGTCGGAGCCGTCACGGGCTGTGCTGTAGGGGCGGCCGGAGCCGCGGGTGTCTCTCAGCCCCGGGAGAGGTGGAGGAAGCGGCGAGACCGACGGGTCAGCCGGGGAGTTGTCCCCCGCCGGTGCTGCGTGGGCCGATGTCGTGACAACAATTGCTGGCTGTGCTGCAGGGAGACCTGGTGCACCGGTGGGCGCGGGGCTGCCAGCCGTCTCCCTCGGTGGGGGTGCGAGCGGGACCGCGCCCTCCCGGAGTTGGGAGGAGGGAGAATTCCGCGGCGGTGCCGGCCGGGAACTCCCTTGGCTGCCGGGGCATCTCCAGGCCGGCCGTCAGCGGCGGAGACCCTACACTGAAGCGGCCCCCGCTCTGAGCCGCGCTGCCGTGGCTCACCGCCGCTGTCCATTGCCTTGCCTGGCAACCCGGGCGAAGCGGCGACTGCCGGTGCCAGAGGCGGCACTGCCGCCGCCGGAGCTGCGGGTGGCTCCAATTCCGCATGCTCCAGGGTGTCAGGAAAAAACCTCTCTGCCGGCATCTCAGGCAAAGCCTCCCCTCCCGGCTCCGCGCGGGGAGACAAGCCAGCGGCGGGGACTGGCCGTGAGGAGATTCTTCTGGGGGAGTGTCCTTGAAGAGGCTCTGTTCCTTCCTGCTGCGGCGGGGGGCGGGGCTGGTGGGCCCTCAGCGCGGGGGAAGACGTCCCCACACGGCCCTGCCGGAGGCCCTCACGAAGTCAGAAACGCTCTTGAAACGAAGGTGGTCCTCTCTCACAAATGCGAAAAGCAGCTCCCAGGTCGGCAGCTGCCGATGGACCCTCCCAGTCCGCTGGAAATGCCTGAGAAGATAAGCATCCAGGGCATTCCGTGCTCGGGGATCCCAGGAGGAATTCATACCCATGGGGAGCCCATGGCGTCTGGCCCAGTCAAAAAACTCATAAAGTAATTGCTGGGGCACGAGAACTCCATGGTCACGAAGCGTGAGCTCCCCGAATTCCAAAGTGAACCTCTCTCCCCATAAAAATTGAGGGCTCACCTCCCCTGACAAGTCAAAGCCGACCCAATCGGGCAGTGCCTGCCAGAAGAGCTTCCCAAGCCCCACCTCGAAGGCTTGGGGGCTAAACACGGTAGAAAAAGACCGAGTCTCCCCTAGGGAAACTCAGGAAAGGCTTAATACCCTCCTCTCAGGGGAAAGCAGGCGGCAGCATCCAGGCTCGGGGTCCCGCGGGGTCCTAGAGGCTTTTCCCGTCCGTCCCACGAAGACCTCTGGACACGCTTCTGGGAAAATTCGGCAGATTCTTCTGTGCTCAGCCGTGCTGCGAACCCTGCCCAAATTCAGGGTCTCGGTTCCCCAGTCCAGGCCACAGCCACATGTCAGGTCACCATTTATTGTAAATCAAAGGTGACTCCGACCAAGGGGAGAGAATGATGAGGAGGATTCCATGGATATCAGAAGGCTGATTAATTACTTTATTATACTATACTATACTATATACATTTCATCTAAACTGAATCTGGCAAGCATTCACGCTGCACGCACTGCCCAGAATCTCGTGGCTGTCACCCACAGTCCCCACACACACCCACACACACACACCTGGCCCTGACATGCCAAGGGAACAAAACATCCTCACTGTGGGTAAACAATCTCCATATTGCATTCTGCTTTGGCACAACACAGGCACAGCAAATGATAAGAATTATGTTTTTCCTTTCTCTGAGGTTCAGAGAATGTGAATCTCAGAAATATTCTTGGGAAGAATTGTGCCTTGCTTTTCTCTGCAAAGAGAAATGTGGCAACACTTTGCTGCTATTGACTGGATGCCTACAACGCACAGCATTGCTCGCTGCCCTAATAATGAGCTGCACAAAGAAAGGGGCAAACAGATACCACAGAAATACCCATATTTTTTGAAAACTGATTTTTCTTTGCAGGGGAAAAAATCAAAAGCATCCTGGAAATATTTTTTTAGTCCTGACTAGAATTTTTCTCTATTTTCTGATGTTAAATTTTTTTAAATGGTCTTATGATCTGCTCCTGTGGTCTTTAACAGAAAAATGTCCGTGGGCTAGGAAGGATCAAGACCATCTTTCATGTTCCATGCCTTATTAAAATCAGCACATTATATCTCACTTCTATAGAAAAGGCCTACCTCACCATCTAAAAATACCTGCTGAATACAAACAGTTCACAATTGCTTGGTGCAGCAGACAAAGCAGCAGGACATAATTCCAAAGTTACATAATTCCTTTTATTCTTATTTTTAAACATTTTCTAGGAAGATTAAACACATATGTGGCAATAAATCTTTTGAAGTCTCAGTTGTCATAGAAGTTGTCATATGTCCTCCATAAGGGGGCAGAAAGCAGACCACAAGCAACATCATCTTATAAAAAATGTAGCATAGCTGAAAAAAAAATCATCACCTTAATATAAGCACTGAGAGATCTGTTTTCAAATGAAAAGGGAAGGAAAAAAAAATCACTCGTGAAAATGTGAGATGTTTATTTAAAAATAATGACTAGGGTTTTAAACATAAGTAGTTGGATTTCACAGAATCATTGAGGTTGAAAAGACTTCCAAGATCTTCAAGTTCAATCTTTATTTCCATCATCCAAGACTAAGTTTGTGTTGTTATTATGATGTCAGTTTTTTAAATATTTGAAGTTGTTTACATATTAATAAATCAGAGCAGATAATTACAAAAAAAGTTATTCGTAAGTTTATTTTAATAGTAAACTTTAACAGTCCCAGTAAATCCAAATCAAAATTTTAAACTAAACATGAATCCCTTTATGCGCTTGGACTGTACCTGTCAAAATAGTCTTTTTTTTGTTTTGTTTTGAGGTACTCAAATGTCTTTTAAAAAAATCACATTAAAACATTTCCTGACTTAAAACTTTGTCAGTTCCAGAATGGGAGACTATAGGATTTCATTTTAAAGTATTGCCAGTACCACCTGATGTGAAAACATGCAGGTGGGACTTGTTGCTTTTGACTGCGTTGATGTGGGTGTGAATAACAGAGGAGGAAATGAAAGCATCAATAAAACAAACAACCAAAGAAATGCAGTAAGATGGTTAGTCTGGAAGAGGGAGTTGGAGGTAAGTGTTGCTAATCTGATAAATTGTATTTTCATTGTGGATTAGGTCCTGTAGCAATGTAGGAATTGGAAAATTTGTTAGGAACCTATGCTCAATTTATAAAGATAAAGCTGAGTAGCAGAATCTTGCTCAAAGGCATACAGCCTTGCAGTGACAGGGGCAGAACAAATGTGGGTCATTTTCCATGATGTAGTGATTTTAACAATCTTGCTGAGTGAATTGGCTGAATGTGACTACTGAGGAGGCTGAAGTCCTAAAAACTTCCAGTGATAGGAGCTACAACAAAGCCTTTTCTCAAAGTCCTTGTAGACCAAACCCCATGGGAGATGCCTGTGAATAAACTGTGCTTAATCTTAAAATGGATAAATGATGTAAAATTATTTACAAAAAACCATTATTATTATATAATGTCAAATATGATGCATCATGCTGGAAGCCATTCAAAACTAGTTTGGAAATGTAACTGTCATATCTGTTATTGCTCTTTATAGGCAGTGCATTCTGTCCCTTGCTATTCATACATCACCTGGAGATTTTTTCCTAAGCAGGATTATTTACATTGCTGATTGAGGATAGGGGTTTTTCACATCTTTATTACAGGGATAATTGCTCCTTCCTTTGCAGTATCACCTTTTTTTCCAACAGCAATTTAGAGACAATATGGAAAATCTGGCATCTGGTTAAAGGATTGTTGGTGGGGATGAGTGAAATGAGAAGGCAATATATGTGTGGAAAGGTACAGCAAGTTTCTTGTAACTGAAGACTCAATCCTGAATTAATTACACATATTCACTTCAGATCTGGAAGATGAGCTGTTTGCCACACCACAGAGTTACAGAAGTATCTCCTAGAGATGCTGACAAGGGCTGGGTTCTTTTTGGGCTTACACATTGTACTGCCTCATTGGCAGCAGCCTGAGAGTACCTGACAAGGGAAGGAGGCACCAGTGCTCCTTCTTTGCTCTGCCTCCTCCTTTCTGAGCCTGTGGTGTGTCAGCTAAGGTAAGGTGGGACAGACAGGTGGAACACACAAATGGTGATGGGGCAGGAGAGGCTCTCCCGGACTGTTGAATTTGCAGGCAACCACAACAAGGGAAGAGATGAGAATCTTGACTCCATGTTTCAGAAGGCTGATTTATTATTTTATGATATATATTATATTAAAAGAAAATGATATATTAAAACTACACTAAAGAATAGAAGAAAAGGATTTCATCAGAAGGCTAGCAAGGAATAGAAAGGAATGATAATAAAATCTTGTGACTTGTTGGAAGGATGAAAGTTTGACAAGAAAGTCTCACAGATGTGGATGCTTGGCAGAAAGATTTTTAAATGTAGAATCTGATGATGGAATAGAGATGGAAGTAAATTTTGATATAGAAGAAAAGAATTGCTGAGTCAGCCTTACTGGATAACCAAGGAGGCAAAGGGTGTGTTAGTTAGAAGGGGTTTTTATGGCTTAGAGCAAAGGATAAACCCATCTCAAACAAGATGTTTTTACCAAGCAGAAAAATAGCACAGGCAAACAAGCCTGCTGATGTGGCAAGTAGAAAAAGGTCTCAGAATTTTCCACTGCAAGAAAACTGAAAAACAACTTCTTGCTTAAACTGTAATGTACTGACTTTTAGTGATTGGAGAATAGTGACATGAATATGGTAATTACAGTAGTTATGATAGGCTATAGATAAAAGTTAAGGTATAGATTGGTTCTACCGTATTAAGATACTCAGCAAAGAAAAGTATAGAATGCATTGCAACCAAAACCAAAGAGTCTCCAGGCTTGCCTGCAGCTGGAGCTGCCAGCTGTAGGCACAGGCTCTGTCACCCACAACCCTGGACTGCTGTAACCTCTTGGATGGAATAAACTGCATTTTGGAGATCCCTGGAGTCCCACATCTCTCATTCAGGCTCTTAGTGACTGACCAGAGTGTCCGAGCCAGCTGACTGTGATTGGCCATTAATTAAAAACAACCACATGAGACCAAAGATGCACCTGTTGCATTCCATAGCAGCAGATAATCAATGGGTTGGACTCGATGATCTTAAAGGTCTCTTCCAGCCTAGAAATTCTGTGATTATTGTTTACATTTCGTTTCTGAGGCCTCTCAGTTTCTCAGGAGAAAAAGATCCTAGCAAAAGCATTTTTCATAAAATATGTCCGTGACACCAGAGCCTGGAAAACTGCTGGCACTGCTTGTGCCTGATGAGCTGTCTCAAGTACTTAGTCTTGTCACTCTGCCAAATCCACATGCTGAAGTCATCTGTGTTCCTCAGGGCCCACTGTGATGCTGCCCATCCTTGTGGAGATGCAGCTTCTGTGTCTTCCCAAATCTCAGGAATTTCCTGCTACAAACATTCTAGCATAATCTTTGTATTTTAACCATATGGAGTGGCAAATCGTTTCACTTTATTACTGCAACAAAGATGATGCTATCACAGTGACGGAAAGTCAGCTTTTCAGTCCAGTTTACCAGTACTGGGCTCTGGCCTGCCAGTTTTTGAAATATAAGACTATGCTTTCAGAAGATGAAGGAAAAAAAAAGAGTTGTACTGATGTGAAAGAAATATCAACCATCTAGATAATCTATGTGAAAAGGTGCATTTTAACAGCCTCTGAGGTGAAGTAAACATCCAGGATTGAGGGAAATAAGGACAAAACTCCTGTTGTGGTTCACATAAACTTACTGCTGCACTAAGCAACAAGAAAGACAGGAAAGACATCTGCAAGGAGAGAGAAGCTCTCATCTACGTGGCTCTCAGCCTTGCTGTTCAGTGGTACATGGCAGGTTGCTATCAGCTGTACACTACTGATCTGCAGTAGTTTCTGCTTTCACTGTCAACTGAAACAAAACTTAAACCAACAGGAAGTTGTCGCAGACATCTTTTTGTGAAAATCTTTCTTCGGATTTTTCCTGCTGAAGCTGAGAAGTTTCAGCAACAAATGTAAACAATGGTTATCTGCTGCTGTGGAATGCAACAGGTCCATCTGTGATTGGGCCATCTTGAATGTTTACAATTAATGGCTAACTACAGACCAGACAGCTTGGACTCTCTGTCCGAGACACAGATCTTTGTTATTCATTCTTTTCTATTCTTAGCTTAGCTAGCTTCTGAGGAAACCTTTCCTTCTATTTCTTTTTAGTATAGTCATAATGTAATATATATATATCATAAAATAATAAATCAAGCCTTCTGAACATGGAGTCAACATTCTCGTCTCTTCCTTCACCAGAAAACCCCTGTGACCACGGTCACAGCAAGTGGCTTTATTTACTCAAATAATTCCCAGTCAGTTGAGCCTGGCCATTTGGACAATTGGATATGTATACTATAGGAACATCTTTTGAAACAGCTTTGTAAGTTATTCATAATCGAGAACTACACACTCCCACATCCTCTGATGTGGGTCCTTAGCTGTGGAATAAATCCAACATTCAAAACTAGGTCTCTTAAGAAGCACAGACAGCTCTGGCTTTTACATAAAGGATGGAGAGAGAGAGAAGAATGTGATGGTTTCTCTAGGTTCTTTCAATGGCTTTAAATGAACGTGTTCATGGCACTAATGCAAGCAGAGGCTTGGATGACAAGGGACATGCTTATTTGTTCCCCTTGCAGTTTCAAAGGAGCATATGACAGAGAATGAAGAGAAAAATGTTTCAAGTTTTAAATACCCCAAGTGACCAACAAAGTCTAAGTGCTGCTTAAGTGTCTTGTAGGACACCCACTCTGATGCTAGACTGAAATTCTTATTTCAAATTAATGTCTGAGATACCTCTTTATAACTCAATGCATTTCCACTAGATTTTAAAAGAATTATTATGAACAATTCATACACTGAAGAGAGCAATTGCCAGCAACCAAAGGAAACTGAAAGCAGTCTTCAGCCAAGAATACAGCTTTTTTCAGCCCAAACACCATTATGTTAATATCCAAATTCTCCCTTCTCACCTCAATTCTGAAGGCTAAACCAGGAAATTGTGTCAAGACTGCACTTTTGGGACAACACTGGGCAGTACTGAGATGTGAAAGACAAAATCCATAGTTCAAGGGGTGGGAAAAAAGCCTCTCTATCTTGAGTAGGTCAGAAATGCAGCAATTGCATACTGAGCCCATGTATAGTGTGCATCATGCTCTCTGGGGAAAAGAAAACGTTTTTGCACTGTAAGTAGTCCACCTAAATAGATAACACAGAAACCTTTGGAAATGAACTGGCGAAGTAATGACATAGTAACCGTTTTCCTGTTTGTTTTTCAAAATCCTGAGAAGGTTAGCATTGCCCTCTTGTGGAAATAAATGAATACAACTAATAACAGGATTTTTAATTTCATGTTTTATCTTTCAGTATTCATTATAAATACTTACAGGCTCAAAGGAACCCACATGAGAAAACGAGAACAATTATTACACACATAATAAAATGGCATTCTTGATCTAAGTACACAGGATTTATAAAGGTTTCTATTTCTTCTTTTACTAGTCACAAAATTATTCCATTTGTACGGACCTGCCATGACTCTACTTTTCTTTTTTCAAAAAGGCACTAAATTCCTAAGCAGTGCAAGTCATTAGGAAACAGAAAAGAAATGCTGTCATCCGCATGTTCAAATACATACATATGTGAAAAACTTTCTACATGAGGACTTGGAGAAAAACTTAATTGTAGTGCTTGAAATAAGCATCAAAACCAACAGGTGGGCACCTGGGCTTGCTCAGGTCAGTCATACACAGACAGACAGACATCAGCTGATCAGACAGTACACATATATTGGCTGACTACACATGAGGCCACTTCCAGCTGACAGGAAGTCTTGACACAGAAGCAATAAAATATGCATGGAAAACAAACAAAATTGGCAAAAACATAGTGTTCAGGATTAGTTCTTAAGTTTCATTGTGAATGTTTCCACATCCATTGTCCCACAATGGCAAAGTTCTGCTGAGTCTTCAAACAGCAAAAGCCACATGATGAGTAAGTGCTACCTGGCTGCAGAAACTGACAAGTTACTGGCAGTAAATATCAATCATCTTCTCCTCAGAAGTCCTGTGTTATCCAACCTGCCACTACAGAAACAAACAAAACACACCACAGGTTTGTATGAATGTAAGGAAAAGAAAGGAAAAAATCCCAAAGCAAACACTGTAAGGTTCTTGAACTACCATAAGTTCTCCATTCACCTTTAAATTCCCAATTAATCTTTTATCCCAGCAAGTGATGGACATGCAGTGTATCAGCGTTATCAGTGGCAACTTATACAAACTCCTGCCTCCTGAATCATGTATGGTAATGAGAGCAAAAGATGAAGGAATTTCCTATGAAGCCTGAGTTTCAATGATCAGATCCATCTATTGTTTTGGAGAGACTGTAATTCTTCACTAACTCTCTGCCTGGCCTTCTGAGGTAAAGTTCACATTAGAATAGCAACAGTAGTAATTTTATGCCAACACTGTATGTTTCTTTTGTAATGAGAGACACATAAACCCCAAACCACTGCCCTACTTAGGGCAAATCTTTTCTATAAGCTCTGAAGGAAGAGAAACAATCTCAGCTGGCACTGAAAGGGGACACTGAGTACAGGGTAACACAGTGATGAGGGCCCCAGTGCTGAGACCTGTAAAACTGATGCATCGTGTGTGTAGAAATTGGGAAGAAGGGGGGGGGGGGGGGGAGAAAAAGCTCTCTGCCATGGCAGCTGTCTTTCTGTCCTAGTGATGAAGTCTCATTAAGAACACTGCATGACAATGACACATCCTTCCATTTCTATTCCATTTCCCTTCCTCTTGGTTTTTTCTCAAGTTATTTAATCTTCTACATGACAATACAGATTTTCACAGTGAATATATGGATAGTTGAATCACATTGTTTCTTTTTTAAACTTACTCTCAGTCCTCCTTCTCCTCCAGGACGTGAAGCTGCCATTCTTCTTTCTATTTCCTCCTGTTTCTTCTTCTTCTGCTCTACAGAGTGAACATTCTTAATACCTCGAGAGGAAGCCTGGGAGAAAACACATTTGAGTAAGACCAATTTAGTGATTTTTCTGGACAGAGACCAAACTACAAGTGTTGGCAACACTATTTTATAAACTGTGCTTTGCATGAAAAGACTGAAGCACTTAGTGATGCTACTGTTACATCAAGGTAGCCTTTTCAGGATACTTCCTCCTTCTGAGAACTCTTGGTCCCATAGGTAAGTGAGGGTGGTTTTGTTTCCCTTTGTTTTTACATCCAGGTGAAGATATTTAATCCTCAGATGCAGAATCAGAAGTCCACAGATTTTTAGTCTGTTTTTTTCAGTGTCAGGGACTACTTTTACCCTCATGAACAGGGGAGAAAAAGACCTGTGTCAGTATTGCCAGCCCAGGTTGTGAAGAAATTAAACTTTTCAACTGTGATCTATGAGAAATACCCTGCATGACAGTCCACCCTTCAAAATGTCACAGGGTGTGTGGGTGGGTAGCAGAATGAAAAATCTGTCCTGAACTGCATGCTTCATATCCCTGTGGAACTGTTTAATGACAATCTAGATTAGATGGCAGGACCATCAGAATTACAGTTAACAACATGAAATAGAAAAAAAAAATTTTAAAAAACCTTATTCTTCTATAAGTTTAGGGTTATAATAACATAGCAGAACTTATACAAAAGATGCTAAAATCTATCAAGGCAAACCAGCAATGTTCTCACCTGAATTTCAAGGTCCCAACAACAACTCAATTCTCAGTGGGGTACCAAGACAAATCTTACCACCAAATAACAACATAACAACCCACTTAGACCTTATGTTCTCTGCCTCTTAGGAAACTGGCCTTCCAAGGGGGTCAGGTCCCCAAACTGTCTGCAGCACCCCAAAAGGAAGAACAGCTCATATGATGTCAGGAGGGATAATGAGCAGAGAAGGAAGGACATCTGATCTACTCTCTTGTCTCCTCACAAGGGTGAAACTAAGTATGGCTGCTTGCAAGACATCTCCATTACCCAACATTCAGAGGCCAAAATGACCTCAAAGATAGTCCTGAAAAATCCTTTAGATACTTTAGCTCTTTGTCTTCCAAGAAAAAAAAAAGCAACAGAGTGATACTTCCATTTTTCTTTGTCAGCATAATGGGTCCCACAAAGCTTCAAGGACATCCACAACCCTAATTGCTTCACTTCTCATTCCACTCAGGAAAGCTTTTTAGCCAGTTAAGAGCTAGCTATTTCCTACAGTTATGCTTAAAAACCCATTTGTGGTTGAAAACAACATGTGGATTGCTTTTAGTACATCGAATGACACAAAATCAAGGATTTTTAGGAGTCTCATGCATCACTCAGCTGTTGCTCCAATTATTTACTAAACTCCCTTCAAACCAGGTCAACATGGTCCCATGCATAATGGCCAATTCATAATTCAGTATGTAATGTCACTAACGTTCACACAAATAACAATTCTTTCTCTTCACAGTTCAGCTGTGGTCTCCAAGACACACCATTCCAAATTTACAATAAGAGTATATGCTATAAGTCTTTTTAGAGGTATGTAAGGAAAAAAAACCAGGCTGGCTGTTCTGCTAGAACATTTGTATCCTACCTCTTCTAACTTTAAAAATATCTAAGCTTGGCAATCTTAAAAAGACAAAAAACTAAGTTAATACTACATCTTTGCTGGAATCTGAGCTTATAAACATGTTCAAACTATTGCCTTGTTGACAAAGAAGAACCTGCAAGTGCATACAACCTGTAGTTTTAAGAAAAGTACAAGTGCAGTACCACTTGAAATTGCCACTGCAATTGTTTGAATACTTCTCTATCTCTTGTTTTCAAGTCTTAGAACAAGTGAAAAATAATGTTGAAGTTGCTCTTCCAGTTCTTAGGTTGTTTTATAAACTACTGTAAAATATCTCCCATCCAAACAAGCTCAGTTAATTTGCAATGGTCTTAGAGCACCTACCCGTGAAATTCTTAATAGATATAAAAAAGGTATAAATGTACAACATTAATAATACCAGGAAAGTACTTAACAACAATTCCCACAATCCAAACATGATACTCAGTGTCACCAGAGAAGCCATAGCCATTCTCCTCATAAACCAGTTATCTAAAAATAATTTCAACAAATGACATTTTATCAGACATTACCTCCATCTGCCTCTTTTCAGCGGCTTCTGCTAGTTGTCTTCTTTTTATTTCCTAGGTAAAATGTTAAAGACAGTGAAATTCTACTTCAATACAGTCTTTGCATTCTTTTAGTTTTTCAGTATGACTCAAATCCGTGATACTAACTCCCGCAAAATGACAACTTCAAGGTAATTAGCATCATCTTTCCCTGCACTGCCAGCCTGCAAGAACGAAGTGTTTTTAGTGACTAATATGCCAGAAGACCAGCTGCTGGCATATATACAGTCAAACCCCACCAGAAATCACTATTCAGCTGTTCTGCACCTTCACTCAAAAAAATCCAGCCTGGGGTGAAATTGCACGCAGTGTATGAAACATCTTTTAGAGTCTGGAAAGGGGAATGCTTGCTCCCCCAGGCAAAGCAGGCTCCCTTCCTTCTCCCCCGTGAAACCCTCAGATGAGGGTACAAACCACAATCATGGGCTCTTACTCGCCTAGGAAAAATGTCATGCGGTGGAGAGTAATTAGAAGAGAGCACCGCTATCTACCTGGAAAAAAAAAAAAGCACAGCTTTTCCCATTTCTTGTAAAAATGGGGCTCACGTTGGCCACAGTTATGCACTAACAGGCCTCACGGGAACCCCCGGTCTGCACAGAACTACGGTGCCCACGCACTGTGACCGTGGGGCAGGGTAGAGCAGCAGCAGGAGGTTCCGGAGCCCAGGCCCCGAGCTGCGGGGTGCCCCGGGTGTCCCGGCCCCAGAGCTCTCCGCAGCCCGGGCCGGGGCCAAGGACTGGCTCCCTTTCCCCGGCACAGCCTCCCGGGGCACCGCAGCGGCCCCGCGGCCCGGCCTCCATTGTCGGGGAGGGAGGGAAGGAAGGAGGGAAGGTCACCGCCCCCGCGCTCCCCTCACCGCGGCCGCCCAGGCAGTGACAAACAGCGGGGAAGGACGGGGCAGCACCGCCGCCCCTCACTCACCGGGTCCGGCGTCTCCACCACATCCTTGACGGCGTCCCCCATGCAGGGCAGGCACTGCCCCATGGCGAGCCCCGGCACCCAGCGGCCCCGCGGAGGAAGCGCCGGCAAGGCCCGCCCCGGCCTGGGACCGGCGGGGGCGGAGGCTGGAACGGGGACGCGCGCGTGTCCCCGGTAGTGAATTCAATGGAAGGTGTTCCATAGTGAATTCTCCCTGTGACGGCACGGGAGAACGGTGCGATCGGTTTCGGGGCCCGCCGGCAGCCAGCATTGCTGTGCCGTGCCCGCCCGGCTGCCCCAGCTCAGCTGTGAGGCCCTGCCCGCCGCAGACCTGTCTCGGCCGGGTGATCGAAGGTGTCGCTTTCTGGCTCTTCTAATGTTTCTTCCAATTTTTCTTAAGAGAAAAGAAAGAAACATTCTCTTCCAGTTATTTATAGTAGACTCCGGCATTACCGTATTTCCTGAATTCGAGTGTTTCAATTTCCTGAAATTGAGTGAACTTGATTGATGTGTTACATACATGTGTTTACATTGATGTGCATACATCAATCCCCAAGTTATGCGAGGAATATAAAATGTGTGAAAAAAAGCCAATCACTTGTTTTTAAAATTTTAAAAGTTTAATAGTAATAAAATGGTTATAAAAATAGTAATACAATTAGAGTAATATTAATTTGGACAATTTGGATTAGGACAAGTATGAGACAATAGAAACAAAGAGTTACAGACGTCCAGGTACCTTTTCTGGGCAGCACGAGCCTGAAAAAGGACCCACGTTAACAGAGGATTAACCATTAAAAACAATAACGTTGCATATTCATACACCTCAGACATGATGCATAAATTCCATTCAAACACAGGATTCTGTCTGGTCATCGTCAACTTCTTAATCCTGACAGTGTCGTCCTGGCTGAGTGAGGGGGGAAGAAGTTCGTTTCTTCTGATAAGAGAGCAATAAATTCTCTTTCTCTAAAAGATTTAGGTGTCCTGTGGCTGCTATCTCACTGTGAGTCCTTTCTTTAGAAAAAGGCATCTTACATAGCATAGGTATCTTACATAGCATAGTTTCTATTTTAACATTTTGTTGTAACCTAAAACTATATTTAACACACTACTTAAGAAAATTAGTACAGCATAACTTTCTAACAGAACATATATAATATTCATTTCAATATTTGTGAAAAGCCAATCATGAAATACACATTTTTTCATAAATGTATTCTTAATAAAGGATCGTGCAACATCTGCCAAGATTCTTGTCTACCTTGGTAATTTTGAACAAGGTTTATCTTTTTTGTTCTTGTCCTAGCATTTATTTCATGAGCTTGTGATGTCATTCACTGTTGTGAAGTACGATTTTAAGTTTTTATGTTTCTTCCATCCATCTGTAATCAGGCACAGAATCATGTGATGGTAGAGTCATAGTGTGGGGTGGGATGGAAGGGATCTTAATGACCCTTGTCCTGGTTTGAAAAGACAGATGTCCACTAAGGGAAGGCAGGAGCCTCCCTTAATGTAAATGTAAATTCACTCCCTCTGAATTATTATGATTTTGAAATTAGGGGCTTTCAGGCAAAGATATGGGAGTAGGAATAACAGTTCTTTATTAAGAAGAAAAGTAAAATTTAAAAAAAATGCAATAGTATAAAACACTAACAGAGTCAGAATGACCTGATCCCCTGTGGGTCAGGGTGTTGGCAGCAGTCCCATTCCATGGTGGCTGCAGCCCTCCAGGAGTGACAAATGTGGTTCTGGTGAAGCAGTGATCTTGTAGAAAGGTGGAGTTTTCTTTTGAAGGTCCAGTGGTGGTGTGGATGGGCCTGGTCTCCCTCTGGGAATCTAGTGAAAAAAAAAGCTACTCCCCTGGGAATCCAGTGGGAAAAGGCTGCTGTGGTGTTCCAAATCTCAGATCATATCCAGGTAGGAATGCTTGTCTCCTCCCCCCGGCAGAGGATCTCCCCATGGAATGGTGTAATTTTATCAGCTATATAGGGACACTCACTGGCCATGAACAGAAGATATTTTCTGGAGGGAGGACTGGTTGTGGAATGTAGAGAGCTTTTTGGATAATTAGCTAGCTGAGAAAAGCCACTTCGATGTGATACCGTTGGATAAGGATAGGGGAAACAAGCTGGGGATTGTGAAACCAGTGTCCAATCACTGACAAAGGTCATAGTGACCTTTGCTGAAACGGGAAGATGGGGGAGAAAATCGCTTGCCAGAAAATGTAGATATCCTAGGTAGAGAAGCTAGAAGAATGCAAACATAGAAACAAAACAATCATTAGAGCATAGAAGTAGGTGTGGTTGATCTAAGTGTGCTTTAACCAATAATGAGCTCAGCTTTTGCAATATGTATAAGCTTCATTAACACCAATATAAATATGTGTGAGCTTTCAATAAACTTTGAGATTTGCAATTCACGCATATTGTGTGAGGCATTTCTTCCGCCGTTCACGACAGTGGAAGAGATAAAGAAAACTGTAACAGGTGGCCCAATGAACAGAAGATAACTGCCCCACATCTAACAGATGGCAATAGAACACACACTCCAGCCACATCTTGCATTTCCAACCTAGGACAACCCCCTGGTTCCAAACCGTCTACCACGGTTAGGGACACCTTCCACTACACCAGGTTGCTCTAACACCCACCCAGCGTGGGCTTGGACATTTCCAGGGCTGGGGCACCCACAGCTTCTCTGGGCAACCTCTGCCACTGCCTCACTACTGTCACAGTAAAGAAGTTCCTCGGAATACCTAATCGAAATCTACCCTCATTCAGTTTAAAGACATTCCCTCTTTGAAGCTGCTCTTACAATTGCACATTCTTGTAAACCTCTCCATCTCTCTTGTATGTATTACAGGAAAGGGTTTTCAGGTCTCTCTGGGCTCTTCTCTGGTTGAACAAGGCCAGCTCTCTCAACCTGACTCTGTACTAGAGGTGCTTCAGCTCTCTGAGGGTCTTCATGGCTCCCCTGGACTCTCCATCAGGTCTATCCTTCTCATGTTGAGGCCCCAGAGCTGTGCACAGGGCTCCTGCTGGGGTGTCACAAGAGCAGAGGGAAGGGACAGTCACTTCCCTCGACCTCCTCCTCACACTGCTCTTCATGCAACCCAGGATGTGGTTGGCTTTCCAGGCTGCAGGTGCACATTGCTGAGTCATGGTGAGCTTCCCACACCCATGGCCTTCTCCTAAGGGCTCTCAATCCATCTTTTGTCCAGCTTGGATTGGTGCTTGGGATTGCCCTGACCATATGCAGCACCTTGCACCTGGTTTTGAACTTCATGGGTGTCATACAGAGCCACTTCTCAAGCCTGTTAGGTTATCACAGGAGGTCACTGGGTTGCTGAACTATGTACTTAACACAAGTCTCAGCCTGGTCCTGGGCTTTCTGAACTGGCCATCAAAAGTCTTACTGTCATAATGAGAGACTGATGAGGTGCACTGGAAGGTGGAGAAAAGGAGGGTCACCTGCTGCCCTTACTGGAGAGTCTGAGATTGGACACAGGAGAGCTTTGTTGTGTTCCTGGGAGCTGCAGTGGAGGCAATGAAACTTTCCTGCTTCATGGTGTACACTGTTAGGAATTAATTTTCTGCTTTGTAATGAAAACATTATTTTAATTTTTTTTTTTTGAGTATGAATGTGCTACTGTTTTGTGGATTAAGTGTTCAGTATTTGCCAAGCTTTAGAGCTGAGGGGTCTCCATTGCATGTAGTCACCTTTTGGATCCATCAAATGGTAATCCCTGAAGGTAACTAAAATATATTAGTTAGTTAGTCCTGCAAATCTGTTAAGATTTAGAGGAAGATTGAAGTGTGCTTGGACAGAACTCTTGAACTGTGCTTGGACAGAGCTCTTCATGGAGAAAGAGAGCACAGCTTTCTGAAGAATGTGTGACCTGGTATAAGATTTGTTGCAGCTGGAATAGCTACTAGTAAAGTCCAGGTTAAGGAAGCAAAAAGAGCCTTTGCATGATATCCACAGACGTTTAATCCAGCCTGTGGTGATATGTTCAGGGTCCAAGGACACTCACGGGGACAGTCCAGGTTTCTGTGTCCCCAGAGGCAGGGGCTGAACAGTGCCATGGGGCAGGACAAAGATCAGGGCAATGGGGAAACGGGGAGGGAGTGGCTGAGGGACACAGGAGCAAGGGAAGGAGCCAGCGGGGTCTGAACAGCTTTTGAGGGAAGCTCCTTTTGTCTCTCTAACCCAGGGAATACCCCTCAGGGCCCCCACAAAGATGCATAACAGAAAAGATGAGTGTTTTTTTTAATGTGCTCATGTAACTGTTGTGGTTTGACACTGGCCCAACACCAGACACCACCAGAGTTGATCACTCACCCTCCCTTGCTCCAGCTGGGCAGCAGAGAGGAAGAAAAATAAATAATGAAGGATTCATGAGCGACATAAGGACTGGGAAAAATATTTCAAGGGCAAAACAGGTTCAATTTAAAGTTGCAAAGTGGATTTATTACCAACAGAATCAGACAGGATAATGAGAAGTAAAAGAAGCCCTTAAAACACCTTCTCCCCCCAGCCCCTCCCTCCTTTCCACCAACAGCACAGGCATGGGGGTTTTGGTTGGTTCATCACCAAATTGTCTTCCAGTTCTCAGGGAGAGGAGTCCTTTCCCTGTGAGGCCGTGGGGTCCCTCCCACAGGAGACAGTTTTCCATTAATTTCTCCAGCATAGTTCCACTCTCACGAGCAGCAGCCCTGCTACACCTGCTGCAACCTGAATTCCCCCACAGGCACCCAGTGCTCCCAAATCTGCTGTGCCATGGGTCACTGCCACGGGGTGCAGCCTCCAAGGACAGGCTGCTCCAGCCTGGAAGCAGGGCCCCCTCTCCACTGGGGCTCCCACTGGATCACAGCCTCCTCCAGGCACCCCCCAGCTCTGGCATGGGCACCTCCCCAGGGGCTGTGGGTGGATCTCTGCATCCCCCGTGGATCCCCATTCCCTGTGGGTGGATCTCTGCATCCCCCGTGGATCCCCATTCCCTGTGGGTGGATCTCTGTATCCCCTGTGGATCCCCAGGGGCTGCAGGGACACAGCTGCCTCACCATGGGCATCACCAGGGCCTGCAGAGGAATCTCAGCTCTGGCACCTGCAGCACTTCCTGCCCCTCCTTCTCCACTGACCTTGGTGTCTCCAGGGTGTTTCCCTCACATCTTCTCACCTACTCCTCCTCTTTTCTAACTAGAAGCAAAAAACGTGTGACTTTGTTTTGATTTTCTTCTTAAATTTGTCATCACAGAGGCATTACCAACCTCTCTCATTGTCCCAGCCCTGGCCAGCAGCCTGTCCATCTTCAGAGCCATCAGCCATTGGCTCTGCTGGACATGGTAGAAGCTTCAGCAGCTTCTCACAGGAGCCGCCTCTGTGGTCCCCCTGCTACTGAAAACCACCTATGCAAAACCAATACAATAATATAGTCAGAAAGTTGTTTCTTGAGAAGTAGCAAAAACATGATAACAATTTTCTGTGTCAGAGGGCCTATATGTTAGGGGATTTCAAGGCTGATGATTTTTTTGCTGAAGCTTTAACCTTTCAGTCAAGTCCCTTGGATTGAGGTAGTTTAAGAGCTGCTTATTTTTGGCATTTTACAGTACCTTAATAGTAACAGATGGGGGGAGGGGGTTTTCTTATTTTAGTGCTTTGAGGGCATTTTTTTCTACTCCTCCCACCGCGCTAAATAAGATTGTAAGGATATAACATGTTAGTTGTGTAATTTAGTTTAAAAACTGCCTACTTAACACATTCATTAATAGTAGTAGCTTTGCTTTTAAATTGGGCTGCTAGGCAGATTGGTTTGAATTTTTTATTCATCTGATTAATTATGTTTAATGAGTTTTGAATATCTGATTTAAGAAAAAATATGTATTGAAAATGTCTGTGACCTCTCTGCAGGGTTTTGGGAGTGCCTCAGAAGATCTGAAAATTTGTCATCGATTCATTTGTAACAGTTTAGTGATGCTGATATTTGTGCAAGACTAGTACTGAGTTGTGCCATATTCTGACTTTTATAATGTTGATTAGTCTTTGCCTCTTATCTTCTTGATATCCAGCAGGTGGTACTGTTGACACAAAAATATCCTGTATTTTCCAAATCGATAATCGCACCTTCAATTTCCTCCTTTGGTTTGATATTACAGGCAGTTGTATTATTTCTATTGCATGTAAAACTGGAGAGAGAAACCAGTTCTGGCTGATAGTTTATACCGGTGTTGGTGTTCGGGGGCCTGTGGCCCGGAATGGCCGGCTGCCCCCTGAAATTCCGCATTGCACAGGATGCCTCCCAGACCCAAGCTGGCACCAGCCCTAAAAGAAAGAAGAAACAGGTTAATCCAAAAAGGGAAAGTAGACTCCTGCCACAGTAACTGGTAAGAACAGCACGGTAGTAAGGAAGAAGGGGGGGCAAGACCGGATCAGGTTACCCTCTTGCCACAAAGAGTCGCTGATCATCTGTGGAGGGGAGGCATGGTTGGGAGAGTGGCCTGTGCCGGACCCCCATTTGTATTGATCCTCCTGCTTATCAATACCAGTGAGGGGGGATCTCTGCTGTTTGAGAAATGTTACTGTCCTCTACATGCAGGAGACTCTTGACTGCCATTCTCAGAACCCACACTAATCCCAGCCGTATCAACTTTTTGTCATTAACAACCTGTACAGAGGATGGCAAAACATATTGGCTATTCAAAAATATAGGGAATTTTAAACAGAAATTGCTGGGGGAAATGACCTATGAAAGAAAAATGGATCAGTTCAGAAAAGAGACCTATTGAAGGAAAAGTGAAATATGGGGCTTATGAACCAGATTTGATTAAAGAAAGAGAGATAAAAGTGGTAATCAAGAAGGGGCCTGAAATCCAGAGACTAGGAGGGAAAAGTATATTCCTGGACTTTACCAATAAAATCAGTCATGAATTTAACATCTCTAACTATTGGATTTCTGGGGACACTCGCATGGCCGAAGTTTGGCCATGGGAGGGGATTTCTATGAGCCCATGGATGTGACAGTGGTCACAGGGGTTCTTGAATGAGGGGAGAGACAAGAATGTTGACTCCATGTTCAGAAGGCTTGATTTATTATTTTATGATACATATATATTACATTATAACTATATTAAAAAGAAATAGAAGGAAAGGTTTCTTCTCAGAAGCTAGCTAAGAATAGAAAAAAAAAGAATCATAACAAAAGACAGCTCTCTTGGACTCTGTCCAAGATAGCTCCATTTTGAATTGACCATTAATTATAAACATTCAAGATGGCCCAATCAAAAATCCACCTGTTGCATTCCACAGCAGCAGATAACCATTGTTTACATCTTGTTTCTGAGGCCCCAGCTTCTCAGAAGGGAGAAAAATCCCAAGAAAAGATTTTTCACAAAAGATGTCTGTGACACATGGAGTGTACTCAGATTACTGGACAGAGAAGGACCCAGACCAGATAAGAGACCCAAGGAGGAGATATGGAGTTTGAGATCTGAAGTAATTAGAGAAGAATGCCTTTGGAGGAAAAGCTCTGAGTATACCATCTATTTGGGTGAGATCCATTGCAAAAGGTACTTGGTACTGAGTAACACGCACCAGTGGTGGATCCCTAGACCCCCACATCTATACTGGTCCAGATCTCAAAGACCACAGTGCTCCTACATAGAGAGGGAGAAATTATATGAGTGCCCCACATGAGAACCCAACCCCTTCTTGGATGCACCCCAAATATCAAAATTTTGGAATAAGACTAGCCACAAATTAGAAAAACATTCACTATTTTGGAGAGCCCCAAAAAGTCTCTGTTGGCTGTGTGGAAAAGTGGCATATGTGGTCCTACCAAAAGGGTGGGCAGGGAGTTGTACTCTAGGCATTATAAGATTCTCCTTCTTCCTCTTCCCTAGTGTGGAAGGGCAGCATCTGGGAGTGCCTCTCTATGACAAATTAGCCTGGAAAAAAAAGAGACATATTAATAGGGGGCAGCCAACAATGAGGGAATGAAGAATGGCCCCCTGAGCGAATCATCACCACCTATGGCCCTGCCACCTGGGCCCAAGATGGGTCATGGGGATATAGAACTCAGATCTATATGTTAAATAGAATCATCAGATTACAGGCTTTATTGGTGATTATTTCCAACCAGTCCACATTAACCACAGACCTTCTCAATGCCCAGTCCCAGCAAATGAGAACAATGATTTATCAAAACCGGCTGGACTTAGACTACCTTTTAGCTGAGGAAGGAGGGGTATGTGGCAAATTTAATTCTTCTGAATGTTGCGTGGAAATAGACGATCATAGTGAGGTAATTACAAATATTACTGCCAACATCAGGAAATTAGCCCATGTTCCTGTCCAAAAGTGGACCCCATTGCTACAAACTGATTGGGGAAATTGGTGGAATAACATCTTGTTTTTAGGGGGTTAGTCAGTATTCTTTGCAAGTTCTAAAGGGTCCAGGATATAGCAGGGGCATGGTCCAAAGGGGCAGAATAACATCCAGAAACAGAGTCAGCGCAATAAAACCAGCACCGCAGAAGGAGATTGGATGAAAGACCAAACCAATCATTTGACACCCCAAGGAAATGATTGGTCAGGAATGAATGACAATAAAGAACAATAGGAGCACCAGAAACAAGCCAATCACTGCATGGATCCAAAACCCACCAATCCTGGACTCAAAGGGGGGTTATAGAATGGGATTTCAGTTGAGTTTGGGGTATTTTGAGGAGCTCCCTTCATGCAGAACCCAGTGTGTATGTGGAGTAGACACACTGTTATTTTTTTTGACTTGTTGCATGGGGGTCTGAGCCTATCTCAGGCCTTCCATCTCCTGTAGATTTTTTAAATAAGCAAGAGCCTTTTTCTCTGAAGAAAGTCTGGCCTCAATCGTCCATAACACCAGCACATTCAAAAACAATTTTCCCCGGTGACCTTGCTTAGCAGTTCCCTGAGCAGCCTGAAGTCTGCTCTCTTTATGCTCCAGGCTGAGGCTTTGCTGGCCCTTTTCCTCTTGTCAGAGGTTTGAGCATCCAATTTATTTGTGGTGGCTGTGGCCAAGAGGGTCCCCAATCCCCACTTGGCCCAGGGCACGTGGGGCTCAGAGGGCAGCCTGGCTCTAGGGGGGCTGAGCTGGAGAGTCCTGGGCTGTGGGGGGCTCCTCCCTTACTGGGAGGAGTTTTCCTGGGGAGGAAGCAGGCTCTGGCATTAGCCTCGAGGCTTGGTGCGCATTTGCCTGCTGCTGATGGGAGGGAAAGAAAGAGGAAGAGTTCATCGGGGCTTAACCTGAAATGACGTTCTGCTGCTTCTGGTTCTTCTCAGAGCTTTGGAGAGGAGACATCTCTGGCCCTGACACCCACCGACCCTTGCAATGCACACAGGGACCCATGTATCACTTCAGGAGACACACCAAGAAGCCCCTGTTACTTTCAAAGGGCAGCTGTTGTTTCACTGTTGCATTTCTTGGCTCGGTCAAGCCCCTCCTACCCGCACTACAGCCTTTGCTTGAAGACACAAAAGGACCATCCTGGAGGAAAGCCATGAAAAGCTTGACAAAGGCTGAAGGGAGCCCTCTGATTTCCCCTTTTCCCAAGACAGTTCTTTAGCTGAAGTTGATGACAAGGACCAGACTTGAAACGCCGCAATGGGTTTGTTGTTGTTTTATTCCTTGGGTACTCAGTCCTGCGTGGGATTCTGTAAGTGGGTGCTGCAGAGGCTCCAGCAAAGCGTCAAAAACGCCTGCCCCGCACCCAAGGGTGGCGCAAGATCTCCTCCAGCTCCGGCCTGTCCGCGGGGTGCTTGGCCAAACAGCAGCGGATCAGATGCTGGCACTCTGGGGAGAGAAGGCAGACAGCGCCGGTCACTGGCAGAAGGCTCCTGCCCAGCTGTCCCCGGCGCCCGCGGGGCCCGGGCCGCGCTGCGTGTGCTCGGGGCTGCGCCGGCCTCCCGAGCCGCTCTGCCCCGCGCGAAGAGAGCGGCACGGCGGGACACGGCCGCCTCCTTGGGCCGCGCGGGCCACGCTGAGCCCGTGGGCACGGGCCACCCCCTGCGGCCGGCCCTGGGGGCAGATCAACAGTGCGCGGAGCTGCGTGAGGGCCGCGCCGGGCTGCGCGCCGCCCGCTGCCAAAGCCGCCTTCTTGGGGCCGGAGACCAACCTGGAGAGACCTGCTGCCAGAAGAAGAGCTGCCCCTGCACGATGGCATGGTCGTCCTCGAAGGGGAGGCACACGCAGACCATGACGTACAGCAGCACGCCCAGGGACCAGACGGTCGCCGCATGGCCGTGGTAGCAGCCCAGACAGATCCACTTGGGCGGGCTGTAGGCGTGCGTTCCTAGGGGAGACGGGCGGCGCTGTCCAGGCGCGGGCTGCTGCCTTCCAGAGCCCAGCGCCAGGCTCCTGGCTGAGGCAGGGGCTGCACCCGCGGCCACAGCTTCCCCTCCCCGAGGCCACCCCGCGTCCCCCAGCCAGCTGGCCAAAGCCAAGGAACCATTCTGCGAGGCAAAGAAAGCCAGCGGAGCGGCCCAGGCCCTTGCGGACCTGCCGAGCCGAGAGGCCCGGAGCTGGCTTTTGCCGCCCCCCTCTGTGGGCAGGGCCGGCAGCCGGCTCCCGGGGCACGGCGTCTGTCCCGGGCCAAAGGGCAGCCGGCTGAAGGCCGCAGCCTGCAGCCCAGGAGGGAGTTGGGCCCTGCAGTGCCTGGCACCGGGAGCAGGACCCGGGCCCTGGGCTCACCGGCAAAGCGCGTGTAGGCCCGTTCCTGGAGGAAGGTGCCGCAACCGAAGTCGATGAGCTTCAGGTCGCCGCTCTCCGGGTCCACAAGGAGGTTCTCCAGCTTGATGTCCCGGTGCAGGACGCCACAGGCCGTGCAGTGCCGCACGGCCTCCAGCACCTGGACAGAAAGCCAGCGCGCCATCTCCTCGCACAGGAACTCCTGCTCCAGCAGAAACTGCAGGAGATCCTGCCATGCCTCCGGACGCTCCAGCACCAGCACGAAGCTGTCAGGCAGCTCGAACCAGTCGAGGAGCTGGATCATGTTGCAGCAGCCAGAGCCCACCTTCTCCATCAGCACGATCTCCATGGGCACGCAGGTGCCGTCGGGCTGTGAGGAGGAGAAAATCAATGCCTGCGGAGGCCTGATGCTGCCCCGGGGCTGTTGCGCTGCGCCCCGCCTGGGATGGCCCCGCGCCCCCTTGCGCAGCCTCCCTGGTGCTGGGGCTTCCTCCCGCCCAGGGGATGCTTGGGGGGTGCACCTGCTCGGCCCCGCCGCCGCTGTTTGGCACGGCCGGGCCTGCGATGCTGCGGCTCGCACGCTGAGCCCACGCCCGCTGTCCCCGCCGTCCCCGCCTCCCGCTCGCAGTCGGCGCCCCGGGATTCTCCCTGCCCACCCCGGCCCGCTCTGTCCCGCCGGCCCCGCTCCCTCACCAGCTCGTCCCATTGCAGGACGCTCTCCCGGCCCACGCGTTTGATGGCCACCTGCAAGCCATGGAGAGAGGAGAGCTGAGCTCCAGCCCTGCCCCTTCCCAGTGCTGCCCCTCGTCCCACACCCGGCCGTCGCGGCCACTCACCGGGCTCCCGTCGGAGAGGCGGATGCCCGAGAAAACGGTGCTGCAGCCACCGCTGCCCAGCTGCGGGCCCAGCTGGTACAGCTCCTGCAGCTCCTTCTTTTGCCCTGCAAAAGGCCGAGAGCGAGCCATAAGCCCCGCGCCCAGGAACCCCCCAGTGCCCGCGAGTGCAGCGGGCCGGGCCCCCGCGGGCCGCGCCGCTCTCACCTGCTCCCTGCTGCGCGCCGGGCAGCGGCCACTGCCCCGCAGCCGACGGGCTGGCGAGCGGCAGAGCCGGGCCCGGGCAGCGCGCACAGGCGGCTGCAGGAGCCACGCTGCAGCGGGGCACGGCGGCACCGTCGCTGTCCCCGGCCTCGTGGGCTGGTCTCATCTTTTGACCTCGGCCGGGGCTGCAGCCCGAGGCTTCTTTGCCCAGGGGGGTGCCAGGAGCAGCTGCAAAGCAAGCAGGGCTTTCTGAAGCCGTGCCATCAGATGCACTGGAAAGAGCCAGCAACCAGGCTGCTCCCAGGGGCCCTGGCCTGGCCGCGCCCCTCAAGAGCCCCGGGGTAGCCTCAGACAGCTCCTCAGGAGATCTCACCTGCTATTGCAGGGACAGCTTCCTGGAGATGGAGGAACATCCTTGGTGTCTCCAGGCTCGTCTCCAGCACCAGGCTCGGGCTGTCGCCGGCTGGCACAAGCAGCACAGCATCCTGGCAGCTGGGGGATGACCACTGCTGGCTCCAGGACGCTTGCTGCTCGGCCAGCTTCTCCTGAGAAGGCTCCCCTGGATCAGGCTGGGCTCCCATTTGGACTTCTGGGCTTTCCCTGGCCACATCAAGCGTCAGGGTTGCACCCACATTGTTGAAGCTCGTGTGTCCAAGGGAGCTGGGAGACCTGTCCACGGGCTCTGCACCTTCTGCAGGCTGACAGATCTCCCTGAGCCTCTGCGAGGGATGGAAGCTGTCAGAGATCGCAGAGGCTCCTGGCAGGATGCAGAGTCTCTGACAGCCTGAGGTTCCTGCAGGGATGGCAGCTCTCCCCTGCTGTGCCATCCTTGCAGGCCTTGAGGCTCTCCCAGGAATGGAGAATCTTGCTGGGAGCAGCCTCTTGAAGGGATGGAGGCTTTGGGAGGAGCTGGTCAGGCCACAGCAGGGCAGGTGGCCTCGCTTCACCAGCTCCTGCAGTTGTTTCCACAGCGCCTGCCACATCCCTGAGTAGAGCGGCGCACGTGTCCCGTTGGGATCCCAGAGCAGCTGCATCAGCTCCTGCAGCTCCTGGGCCAGAGCCACACTGGGGCCGCAGCTGCAGGGCCTGCCCAGGGGGCTGGTGGGAGCACGTGGCCGCTTGCACCGAGTCACCCGAGGCCTGGGGGCCCTGGGAGCCACAGGGGCTCCTCGGTTCCTGCGTGAGCCTCTGGGCCGGACCCCGGGGCGCTCGCTCCTCTGCGCTGTCCGTGCCCACCAGCTCGGTGGTTGCCGGTGGCCAAGGGCCCACCAGACGGCCCCAGCGGCCAGCAGCAGGAAAAATACCATCAGCAGGACGCCGCCGTCACTCGTGGCTCCGGCATGTCCCATTGCGACTGCACTGGAGGCTGCAGGCGCTGGCCTGGCTTATCCAGCGCCAGCGCAGTGATGTCACAGTGCTGCAGCCGGCACAGCCCTGGGACATCACAGCCCTGCCTCACGCCAGCGCTCAGCCCCTCTGTGCCCTCAGAGCCCAGCCCGCCTCCGGGAGCAGCAGAACCGGCTCGTGGCTGAAGATGGACACGGCCAGAGAAAGCTGCTGGAAGGGAGAACAGGAGCTCAGCCTGTTGCAAGGCATCGTTCCCTGGAGCGAGGGGCACACCTGGAAGAGCCCTGGTGCCAGCAGCGTCAAGCCCACAGCTCCCAGGACATTTGTTCCCAGCTGGGAAACACCCACTACTGTGTGCCTGAGAAGACAGATCCTCCAGAGACAAAGAGTGTTGAAGTTCCTCTGTCTCTGGGGAGCTCTCTTGAACTGCCTGTCGAGGGCAGGAAGAGTTTCTTGTTAGCAGCTCACTGACTTCTGCTGTGCCTCTGCTCTAAATAAATCGGGGTTTGCCAAGGAGCACTCATTGTGCTCCCACTGCTGTAGCTTGGACTGGGATTCAGTTCCTTTCTTCCCAAGAGCTGGCACATGTTGCGTTTGGATGGGAATTCTGTGCCCCAAACAAAGGTGCTTTGGTTTCTGCTGAGCAGGGCTTGCCCTCTTCAAGGACTTTGCAGTGTTCCTTGGTACACCAGTGCAATGGTTTCCACTGGGAAGGGAAGGGTGAGCATTGAAGACAGAGGCAACGAACTCATCATAAACTCCTTTGCCATGACTCTGTCCTTGTTTGAGAGGTGACCATCCACACCCTGGAAGGGGACAAGATTATTTCAATGTTATTTCTACTACAGGTTTTTTTGATCCATTAATGTATTTAAAACCACTCTTTTTATCGTCCCCTGCAGTACTCTCTGTTGCTGTCTCAACAATGGGTGTATCTGTGAGAGGACATCACTCTCCTTGGCAGGGGATGATAGAGGACAAGCCCTTAGCTTAGCATTGTTGGGACCAAACAAAGCAAAGAGTCATGGGTTTTTTCATTTTACTTCTTCCTCCATTTGTCAGTCAGATGCCAAATGAAGTACTGTAAAAGCCTAGCTCTTCCTTGTGTTTAATGTGTTTTTATTTCTATTTATGTAACCACAAAAAGCAATGAAAGAAGAAATGTGACTGGTTCTCACTATTGCTGTGTGAAGGCTTTTTTTAAAGGCTGGTGTATTTATGTTCTCTTTTTCCACTTTGAGCTTGACTTTTCCCTTCCTTTTTTGAGGTCTGCTGCATTGGGTGTCCCAAGGAGGGCTAGAATCCTCAGCAAAGGTCTTAGGAGTTGGTGCTGATTCTGCTTTTTCTGAAGGTGTATCAAAGTGTGCTACCAAAATGACTTTTTTCTCCACTGGAAAGCTTTCCCTCAATGAGCATCAGTGCATGTTTGTGTTTTAATTGGGTAACTAGATGGACTAGGAAAAGCCAACACCCACAGTAGATTTCTGTTTGGTTTGTGTCTGTGAGAGGTGGGCTGTGTGCTGGAGAGGGACAGGCACTGTTGGAGAGTGGCAACAGTCCCAGGTGTGAGTGTGAGGATGATGAGGGCACAGAGCAGCCCCAGGTGTGAGCTGTGAGGATGATGAGGGGTTGGCTGTTTTAGGGGGACAGTTTGCCTTTGTGTTCTTTTGCTTGGAGCTGCTGGAGGAGAGGGGTTTATGGGGAGATCCTGGGGTGTCTCATGGAAGGACGGTGAGAGCTTCTCACAGGGCCTGGGGGAACACCTGGAAATGCACTTGGATATGTGGAGCATTCCTAAAGGAGGTGCCGAGGGAGAAAGCTTTGTGCTGGGAAGCAGAGTCAAACAGGTGAGCCCGTGTGGATTTGCACTGGGGACTTTTCTTCTTTCCCTTTCCAATTTTATCTTGTCAATTCCTCCCCGGTGCCCCCAGGAAAAAAATGGGGATTATGAGGACAAAAGAAACTCAATTTGAGGGAAGCAAGTTCTCTTCCATTACTGTCTGTGTTTGAACTGGTGGGGGGGGGGGGTTCGCACTTCACCTGTGGTTTTAAGGGTATTGCTTCCAGGAAAACCTGCCTTTTCCAGGGTGTCAGGGAATCCTGTGTTCTATTTTAAGGGGAAGGGGAAAAATATTGTTGTCGTATTATGGGATTGATTTGAGAGTAGCCCCCCCAATTTTTCATCATCCTAAGGTTTAAATTGAGGGGGCAGCCCTGTTGTCCCTCCTTTTAAAGGGTTTGAATTGAGGTTAAAAAATCCCTCTTTTACCATAATTTGAAGACAACCCCTTCTTTTCTGCTGTTCTAGGGGCTGAAATTGAAGGGGAGAACACGTTTATTTGCCCTTGTTGAAGTGAGGTGCGGTACCCCCTGCGGCATCAGTTTCGGGGTTCAATTGTAGGAACCTGCAGCTCTCGCAGCGTTTGCAGGGCTGCAATCGGGCTGTGCCGCTGCATTTGAGGGCGCTTCTGCCCGTGGCCCGGCACAAACGTTCCCGCTCGGGAGCGCTCCTGGCACGGCCTGGGCAGTTGCTGAGGCGGACGGGGAATTTGGCGCGGCTGGGCTGGCGCGGCAGTGCCGGAGCCGCGCCGGTGCGAGCCTTGGGGAGCCGAGGGGAGCTGTGCCGGGCCGGCAAAGGGCGGGGGAGGCGGCACGGGCGCTGCTGCGCTGGCCCGGCCGGTGCCGGCTGCTCTGTCCGCTCCGGGCTCGGGGCCCCCTGGGCCCGGTGCTGGCCCCGCCGGGCAGGGGGGAGCGGGCCGGGGTCTCCGGGGCAGCGCCGCCCCTGCCTGCCGGAGGAGCCGCTTTCTTGCCGGGAGCCGCGCTCCGTCCGGTGCCGGGATCGCGGGGCCGCCCCCGGGCTCCGAGCGCCGCCGCTCCCGGGGCTCCCGTGGCCTCCCTGGTGCCCCCCGCCCCGCGGAGCGGCGCCAGCCCGGGAGCGAGTCCCGGCAAGGGGCACTGGGGGACACCTGTGGCTTGTCAGCTTCGCAGCGTGCTCGCCAAAGTCACTGAAAGGAGGAGAGAGGAAAAGACCCAGCCCCGGCCGCGCAGGCTTTTTGTCTGCGGGCTTTGTTGGTGCTGCTCTGTAAGGGAGCCACAGCTATGAATAACACCGTGGCCGCCTTCTGGAAACAGTGCTCGATGCGTTTGGTACTCTGCCTTGAGACCTCCGGGTCTGTGCCCTTCCATTGCTGCGTCCATCCAGCGGCAGGGGCGGAGCGAATTGCGGATGGGTCTTTTTAGCATGGGGGTTTTGATGGTGGTTTGGTTTTTTGTATCGGAGTAAAGTTGAATAATTTTAGAAAAACAAATTACAGTTTTGGCCAAGTTTTTCATTTTAGCTAATACATTAGACGTTACGTAAAACAAGTAAAAAATTGATTTTTTTTCTGTTGTTGTTTGTGTTCGGTAATATAGTCGATAGAGGATTTGGGTGTGGATGATAGAAGATAGCCTATTATAATATCACTTTAGGACATTTTATTTTGTTATATCTTCGGCTAATTGCTCAAATTAATATATTTAAGTAGTATGTATACATTTATACATCCATACATATATTTAGTGGCAGTGCTGTTTAATAAATAATGGCATTTATATGTTGGTTTTTTTTGTTTGTTTTTTTGGGGTTTTTTGTGGTATATAGTGTCCTGTTGTTGGCGGTTGAGTGGGTTTCATTGATTTCTTTCGGTGTTTTAGTTTATGGAGTATTTTTTGGATGGGAGTTACAGGATTTTGAGCTGTTTGTTGTTGCTGGTGGTGTATTGTTGAGGTGGTAATTGGTATTTGTTGGGGTGTTTTTAAGAAGAGTTATTATAGATGATTTTAGATAGTTGAGGTCAGGTGTTTATTTGTTTACCGTATTTTGGTTTTATAGTAGTTATTTTAAATGTTTTATTTGAGATTTTTGGGGTTTTGAAATATTTCTTTCGGTGGAAGTTAATGTTTAGAATGTATGAGTTTTCAGGTTATAATGGAATTTTAAAATTTTATTTTTAGCGAGTTTTTTAGGTTTTATTACAGGTAAAATTTGTGAAGATTTTTGTTATGTTAGTAATAGAAATAGGTTTTGTATTTTATGTTGTGATGAAATTAGTGTATACTGATGTTCAATAAGGTTTTATATTTTTGTGGATTTGATATATTTGGGTTACCAATTTAGTATAGTTTAAAAGACTTTTTTTTGCTCTTATTATTTAGAGACAAGTTTTTTTCAGTTTTAGGGAGTTTTTCTGGCATAGATTTTAGAGGTTCCATTAAGGGGATTGGGCATGGGGTCATTGTTATTATATTAAGTAGTGTGGTTATGGGTAATTGGAGGCGGCTTTTTTTGGTGGAATTGTTTTTGAGTTTTGTTGGTTTTTTCCAATTTATATATTTGTGTGCTTAGAGTAGTGGTGTTCCTGCTGCAACTCTAAGCATCCATTCTTGTTCGTGTGTTGTAGATGGTGCATTGATGTTATGCTGAGACTCCCTCACCAACTGGTCAGCAGACCTGGTTTGTTGCTCTCGTGGGAACTTGGGGAGTGGTACAGGGCTTTGTGATGAAGCCTTGACCTTTTCCATTTGATTTTCCATTTGAAGGTGTCACCTGGGAGCCTTGAGGAACGGCTGAGGAGTTGCTGTAAGTTGGGGAACTAGTGAGGAGGAGCCAGGGTCCACTCAAGTTTCAGCAATGCCAAATCCCCTTGTCTCTTCTTAACCCAGGCCATCCCCTGGGACAATAGTGTCGGCCTGAGCACAGCAGACGTGGAGGGCCTGGGGAGCTGGGCATTGTTAGAAGAATGGTGAGTAGCAGAATTGTTGGGTTTTGGCTGTTCTGCAGCTAAGATCATGCAGTGATGTTTGGTGTTCCTGATTGTAGCTGACCAAGGGTCCACGGCCTAGTAACTGCAGGAAATTCCCCAAGGGTGAGGTGGCCTTCCTTTGCAGCCAACATGGATTCTGATCCCAGGACATCCCAGAGATAAGCTGAGGGCTAGGACACCAGAGGGATGAAAGAGAGGTACTGCGAGGGCTTTTTGAGTAGCAGCTTTGCAAGTGGGGATATACAAGAAGTGGTCCATTGGGCCACATAAAGAAAAAGTCTCACGGTGCTGAGGTGCTCAGGGCAGAGCAGTCCTGGTGCGTGTCACTTGTCTGTCATGCCTTCTGTGTCTATTGTGTGTCTCATGTCCTTTGCCTTAGTGCTTTGAGGGGCTTATCAGAAACCCAGGTGTCCATCTTTGCATCTCCACTCTGTGTTCCTCGGACCAGTGTTGATACGTTTGATGTATCAACATTTGATAAACATTTGTTGATACTTGACTTGGGAGTCCAGACAGGCATCAGCATAGGATTTCTCTTTAGAAGCATCCAGTCAGATATCTTATTAAGGCCTGGTTCTGAGCTGTTCTCAACAGCTATGCATGGCAACGATCAATTTAAACACATTAAGACTTCTACAAAGGCAATGATAGGTAGAGAATTCTGACTGTAGGATTCTTGGGCATCCGTTTTTGCAGTGCTTGGATTACAGTCATTGTGAGGATCATGTGAGAGTCGTGTTCCTCCAGGGTTCTCTGAGGAGTGAGCATCATGTTCCTCCAGGGTTCTCAGAGCCTCAACGGCTCCTGAAATTCCGCATTGCGCAGGATGCCTCTAAGACCCAAGCTGGCACCAGTGCCAACTCGGGATCGTTGGACAGTGCCAAGTGGCTCCTGCAATCTGCCATCAAGAACTGGAGCAGGTGAGTTTTGTTTCCCAGGAAGTAGGGCCGACCTTAGTCTTCAGGGGCCTGTGGCCGGAATTGGCCTGCTGGCTCCTGAAATTCCGCAATACGTAGCATGCTTCCCAGACCCAAGCTGGCACCAGTGCAACATCAGGCTGGTTTGACAGTGCCAAGTGGCTCCTTCAATCTGTAAAAAAGAACCGGGGCCGGTGAGATTTGTTTGCCAGGAAAAAGGGCTGAGGTTAGTGTTTGGGGGCCCGTGGCCAGCTGGCTCCTGACATTCGGCAATACGCAGGATGCTTCCCAAACCCAAGCTGCCAGCAGTGGCAACTCGGGCTGGTTTGACTGTGCTAAAGTGGCTCATGCAATCTGCCATTTGGAACCGGAGCAGGTGTGATTTGTTTGGCAGGGAAAAGGGCCAATATTGCTGTTCGGGGGCCTGTGACCGAGAGTGGACAGTTGGTTCCTGAAATTCCGAGATACGCAGGATGCTTGCCAGACCGAGGCTGGCACCACTTGAAACTTGGGCTGGTTTAATAGTGCCAATTGGCTCCTGCAATCTTCCATCAAGAACCAGGGCAGGTGAGTTTTTTTTGCCATGGAAAAGGGCCCAGGTTTGTTTTTGGTGGCCTGTGGCTGCAGTGGCCAGCCAGATCCTGAAATTCCACAATACACAAGATGCTTCCCATACTCAAGCTGGCCCAACTTCCAACTCAGGCTCGTTTGATCTTGCCAAGTAGTTCCTGCAATCTGCCATAAGGCACTGGGGCAGGTGTGTTTTGTTTTCCAGGGAAAAGAGCTGAGGGTTGTCTTCAGGCGCTTGTGTCTGGGAATGGCTGGCTGGCTCCTGAAGTTCCACCATA
Organism: Agelaius phoeniceus; assembly: GCF_051311805.1. NCBI lineage: Eukaryota > Metazoa > Chordata > Aves > Passeriformes > Icteridae > Agelaius > Agelaius phoeniceus. The sequence goes on along the minus strand of NC_135270.1, from coordinate 7,534,651 downwards.
TGCAGGATGCTTCCCAGACCACAGCTGGCAGCAGTGCCAACACGGGCTGGTTTGCCAGTGCCAAGTATCTCCTACAATCTGCAATCAAGCATCAGAGTAGGTCAGTATTATTTCTCAGGGTAAAGAGCCGAGGTTTCTGTTTGGGGGCCTGTAGCCAGAGTGGCTGGCTGGCTCCTGAAAATCCGCGATATACAGGATGCTTCCCAGACCCAAGCTGCCACCAGTGGCAACTCAGGGTGGTTTGACAGTGCCAAGTGGCTCCTGCAATCTACCATCACAAACTGGGCAGGGGAGTTTTGTTTGCCAGGCAAAAGTGCTGAGGTTTGTGTTTGAGGGCCTGTGACTGGGAGTTCCCGGCGGGCTCCTGAAATTCCGCAGTACGTGGGATGCCTCCCAGACCAAAGCTGCTACCACTTGCAACTCGGGCTAGTTTGACAGTGCCAAGTGGCTCCTGTAATCTGCCATCTGGAACCGAGACAGGTGAGTTTTGCTTCCCAGGGAAAATGGCCAAGGCTGGTGTTCAGGGGCCTGTGGCTGGGCGTGGCCGGCTGGCTCCTAAAAATTCCATGAAATGCAGGATGCTTCCCAGACCCAAGTTAGCACCAGTGCCAAGTTGGGCTGGTTTGATGGTGCCATGTGGCTCCTGCAATCTGGCATCAAAAACCCGGGCAGGTACGATTTGTTTGCCAGGGAAAAGGGACGAGGTTGTTATTTGGGGACCTGTGGCAAGGAGTGGCCGGCTGGGTCCTAAAATTCTCCATTATGCAGGATGCTTCCCAGACCCAAGCTGGCACCACTTGCCAGTCATGCTGGTTTGACTGTGCTAAAGTGGCTCATGCAATCTGCCATCTGGAACCAGGGCTGGTGAGTTTAGTTTGCCAGGGAAAAGGGCCGAAGTTTGTGTTCGGAGGTTTGTTGCCAGGATGTGCTTGCTGGCTCCTGAAATTGGGCAATACACAGGATGCTTCCCAGGCGCAAGCTGGCAGCAGTGCCAGGTTGGGTTGGTGTGACTGTGCCAAGAGCCTCCTGCAATCACCAAGAACCAGGGCTGGTGAATTTTGTTTGCCAGGGACAAGTGCCGAGGTTTGTGTTCGGGGGCCTGTGGCTGGGAGTGTCTAGCTGGCTCCTGAAATTCCACAATACGTGGGAAGCTTTCCAGACCCAAGCTGCCACCAGTGGAAACTCGGGCTGGTTTGACAGTGCCATGCGGTTCCTGTGATCTGCCATCTGGAACCGGGTCAGGTGAGTTTAGTTTTCTAGGTGAAAGGGCCGGCATTGCTACTTTTTGGCCGGGGGCCAGGTTTGGCTGGCTGGCTCCTGAAATTCCACAATATGCCGGATGCTTCCCAGCCCCAAGCTGGCCCCTCTTGACGGTCAGCCTGGTTTGACTGTGCCGAGTGGCTCCTACAATGTGCCATCAGGAACAGGATGTGTGTTTTGTTTTCCAGGGAAAATGGTCAAGATTTGTGTTCAGGTGCATGCATCCGGGTGTGGCCGGCTGGCTCCTGAAATTTCACGATACCCAGCATGCTTTCCAGACCCCTGTTGGCACCATTGCTAAGTTGAGCTGCTTTGATAGTGGCAAGTGGTTCCTGCAATCTGACATCAAGAACCAGGGTAGGTGAGATTCATTTGCCAGGGAAAAGGGATGAGTTTGTTATTCGGAGACCTGTGGCAAGGAGTGGCCGGCTGGGTCCTAAAATTCTCCATTACGCAGGGTGCTTCCCAGACCCAAGCTGGCACCACTTGCCAGTCATGCTAGTTTGACTGTGCTGAAGTGGCTTGTGCAATCTGGCATCTGGAACCAAGGCTGGTGAGTTTAGTTTGCCAGGGAAAAGGGCCGGCGGCCTGTGGCCAGGAGTGGCCTACTGGCTCCTGAAATTCTGCGATACGCAGGATGCCTCGCAGACCTACGCTGCCACCACTTGCAACTCGGGCATGTTTGACCGTGCCATGTGGCTCCTGCAATCTGCCATCAAGTATCGGGGCAGGTCAGTGTTGTTTACCAGAGTAAATGGCCAAAGTTGGTCTCTTCGGGGACCTGTGGCCGGGAGTGGCTGGCTGGCTCCTGAAATTCCGCAATACGCAGGATGCTTCCCAGATGCAAGCTGGCACCAGTGCTAAGTCGGGCTGGTTTGACACTGCCAAGTGGTTTGTGCAACCTGCCACCTGCAAATGGGGCTGATGACTTTTGTTTCCCAGAGAAAAGGGCCGAGGTTGGTCGTCGGGGGCCAGTGGCTGGGAGTGGCCGCCTGGCTCCTGAAATTCTGCAATACGCAGGGTGTTTCCCAGACCCAGGCTGGCAGCAGTGCCAATTCGGACTGGTTTGTCCCTTCAAGAGGCTCCTGCAATCTGCCATCGGGAACTGGGACTGGTGAGTTTAGTTTGCTGCGGAAAAGGGCTGAGTTGTCCGAGGCCTGTGGCCAGGAGTGGCCGGCTGGCTCCTGAAAATCCGCAATACGCGTGATGCTTCCCAGTCCCAACCTTGCACATGTGCCAACTCGGGCTGGTTTGGCAGTGCCAAGTGGCTCCTCCAATGTGCCATCAAGTATCGGAGTACATCACTATTGTTTGCCAGACTAATGGGCCGAGGTTGTTCTTCGGGGACCTGTGGCTGAGAGTGGCCAGCTGGCTCCTAAAAATCCGTGATACGCAGGCTGCCTCCCAGACTTATTGATTAATAATCCCGATGTTTCCGGGTGTGGGGTGCCTGGCTTCGTCTAGCCCTTGCTGCTAGACCAAAGGCAGCAGCTGTGGTGTTTTTCCCCAGAGATACCTTTGGCTGGCTGGATGCTGCAGCTAGGCACTCAGAACAAATCCAGGCAAAGTAGGAACTCAGTTTACCTTTGATGGAAAAGGTTCAGGCGACAGTGAAGAGAAAAGGAGCGGGTTCTATCGTAGAGTCTTAATCCAGAGTTTTATTTCAGCATGGTAGACCTCTGAATGTGGTAACAGCTCACCAATAGAACTCCCGGCTGCATGGTCTTGTGTCCTTTTAAGCCCCGGGGACAGGGGGAGGGAAGGGACAGGTAAGGGCCAACCAGGTGTGAGGAGGGGAATGGTCAAGGGATATAGACGCTAGGACAGGCCAATGAAGCCAGACCAGAGGAGCATCTGCCAATCACAAGACACCCTTGCTGGAATGTTAAGATTGATGGACAGCTCTTAGGCAGGAGGGCAAAAGGGGGATGGGAAAGGTTGGCACACCTGAGGGGCTTGGGATAGGTGAAACAGGAAATCACACTGCAACACAGACTGAACCTGGCACCACTTCCAACTCGGTTGGGTCTGATAGTGCCAAGTGGCTCCTGCAATCTCCCATCACGAATCATGGCGGATGAATTTTGTTTGCTGGGCAAAAGTGCTGAGGTTTGTGTTTGGGGGCCTGTGGCCGGGTGTGGCCGGCTGGCTCCTGAAATTCCGCGATACGTGGGATGCTTCCCAGGCCCAAGCTGGCACCACTACACACTCAGGCTGGTTTGACAGTTCCACATGACTCCTGCAATCTGCCATCAAGTATCAGGGCACGTCAGTATGCTTATCAGAGTAAATAGCCAATATTTGTCTTCAGGGACCCGTGACTGGGAGTGGCCGGCTGGCTCCTGAAATTCCACGATATGCAGGATGCTTCCCAGATGCAAGCTGGCACCAGTGCCAAGTCGGGCTGGTTTGACAGTGCCAAGTGGTTTGTGCAATCTGCCACCACGAACTGGGGCCGGTCAGTTTTGCAACCCGGGGAAAATGTTCAAGGTGTGACTTAAAGGCCTGTGGCTTGAGCGGCCGGCTGGCTCCTGATATTCCCCAATATGCAAGATTCTTCCCGGACATAAGGTGGCACTAGTGCCAAGTCGGGCTGGTTTGCCAGTGCCAAGTGGCTCCTGCAATCTGCCACCAACAACCGGGGCAGGTGAGTTTTTTTTCCTAGAGAAAAGGGCCAAGTTTTGTCTTTGGTAGCCTGTGGCTGGGAGTGGCTGGCTGGCTCCTGAAATTCCACAAAATGCAGGATGCTTCCCACACCCAAGTTGGCACCAGTAAGAAGTCGGGCTGGTTTGACAGTGCCAAGTGGCTCCTGCAATCTTCCATCACGAACAGGGGCAGGTGTGTTTTCTTTTCCAGGGAAAAGTGTCGAGGTTTCTGTTCAGGCGCATGTGTCCGGGAATGGCCGGCTGGCCCCTGAAATTCAACGATACGCAGGATGCTTCCCAGGCCCACGCTGGCACCACTTGCCACTCAGGCTGGTTTGACAGTGTCAAATAGCTCCTTCAATCTGCCATCAAGAACCGGGGAAGGTGTGATTTGTTTTCCTGGGAAAAGGGACGAGGTTTTTATGCGGGGACCAGTGGCCGGGAGTGGCCGGCTGGCTCCAGAAATTCTGTAATACGCAGGATGCTTCCCAGACCCAAGCTGGCACCAGTGCCAAGTTGGGGTGGTTTGTCCCTGCAAGTGGCTACTGCAGTCTGCCATCAGGAACCGGGACTGGTGAGTTTTGTTTGCCAGGGAAAAGGGCCAAGTTGTTGGAACCCTGTGGCCAGGCATGGCTGGCTGGCTCCTGAAAATCCACAATACGCATGGTGCTTCCCAGTCCCAACCTGGCACCAGTTCCAAATCAGGCTGGTTTGAAAGTGGAAAGTGGCTCCTGCAATCTGCCATCAAGTATCGGCGCACATCAGTATTGTTTGCAAGAGTAAAGGGCCAAGGTTGTTCTTCGGGGACCTGTGGCCAGGGGTGGCCGGGTGGTTCCTGAAATTCCGCGACACACAGGATGCCTCCCAGACCGAAGTTGGCACCACTTGCAACTCGAGCGGATATGACAGTGCCAAGTGGATCCTGCAATCTACCATCGCAAACTGTGGTGGTTGAGTTTTGTTTACCGGGCAAAAGTGCTAAGGTTTGTGTTCGGGCCCTGTGGCCGGGCATGGCTGGCTGGCCCCTGAAATTCCGCGATACGCGGGATGCTTCCCAGGCCCAAGCTGGCACCAGTGCCAAGTCCGGTTGATTTGACAGTGCAAAGTGGCTCCTGCAATCTGGCCTCAAGTATCGGGACAGGTAAGATTTGTTTCCCAGGAAAAAGTACCGAGGTTGGTGTTCAGGGGCCTGTGGCCGGGCGTGGCTGGCTGGCTCCTGAAATTCCGCGATACGCAGAATGCATCCTGCACTGATGTTGGCACCACTTCCAACTCGGGCTGGTTTGCCAGTGCCAAGTAGCTCTTGCAATCTGCCATCTGGAACTGGGGAACGTGAGATTTGTTTGCCAGAGAAAAGGGCCAAGGTTTGTGTTCAGAGGTTTGTCGCCGGCAGTTGCTGGCTGGCTCCTGAAATTGTGCAATACGCAGGATGCTTCTCTGATGCAAGTTGGCACCAGTGCCAATGGTGTGACTGTGCTGAGAGCCACCAGCAATCTGCCACATGGAACTGGGGCTGTTGAATTTTATTTCCCAGAGAAAAGTGCTGAGGTTGTCTCCAGGGGCCTGTGGCCGGCAGTGGCTGCCTGGCTCCTGAAATTCCACAAAATGCAGGATGCTTCCCACACCCAAGCTGCCACCACTTGCAACTCAGGCTGGTTTGACTGTGCTAAAGTGGCTCATGCAATCTGCCATCTGGATCCAGGGCTGGTGAATTTAGTTTGCCAGGGAAAAGGGCCAGCATTGCTATTTGGGGGCCTGTGACCGGCTGACTCCTGGAATTCTTCCATACACTGGATGCCTCACAAACCAACGCTGCCACCACTTCAACTCAGGAACGTTGGACAGTACCAAGTGGCTTCTGCAATCCACCATCTTGAACCGGGACATTTGACTTTAGCTTCCCAGGGAAAATGGCTGAGGTTGGTGTTCGAGGGCCTGTGGCCGGGACTTCCCAGCTGGCTCCTGAAATTTCAAGGTACACAAGCTGCTTTCCAGATGCAAGCTGGCACCAGTGCCAACTCGGGATCTTTGGACAGTGCCAAGTGGCTCCTGCAATCTGCCACGAAGAACCGGGGCAGGTGAGTTTTGCTACCCAGGGAAAATGGCCAAGGTTGGTGTTCAGTGGCCTGTAGCCAGAAGTGGCCTGCCGGCTCCTGAAATTCCACGATACGTAGGGTGCTTTCCAGACCCAAGCTGGCAGCAGTTTCAAGTCATGTTGGTTTGACAGTCCCAAGTGGCTCCTGCAATCTGCCATCTGGAACTGGGCCTGGTGAGTTTAGTTTGCCAGGGGAAATGTCCAGTAATGCTGGTTTTTTTCGGGGGGTGAAGGGTGGCCAGCTGGCTCCTTAAATTCTGCAATACGCAGGATGCTTTCCAGACCCAAGCTGGCCCCTTTTGCCACTCAGGCTGATTTAGAGTGCCGAGTGGCTCCTGCAGTCGGCCATCTGGAACAGGGGCAGGTGTGTTTTGTTTTCCAGGGGAAATGGTTGAGGTTTGTGTTCAGGCGCATGCATCCGGACGTGGCCGGCTGGCTCCTGAAATTCCACGGTACGCAGCATGCTTCCCAGACCCATGCTGCCACCAGTACCAAGTTTGGCTGGTGTAACTGTGCCAAGTGGCTTCTGCAATCTGCCATCTGGAACCAGAGGTGGTGAATTTTGTTTCCCAGAGAAAAGAGCCGAGGTTGTCTTCGGGGGCCTGTGGCCAGGAGAGGCCAGCTGGCTCCTGAAATTCCACGAAATGCAGGATGTTTCCCAGACCCAGGCCGGCCCCAATTGCAACTCGCTCTGGTTTACAGTGCCTAGTGGCTCCTGCAATCAGCCATCTGGAACCGTGGCTGGTGAGTTTAGTTTGCCAGGGAAAAGGGCCGGGATTGTTTTTTCAGGGCCTGTGGCCAGGAGTGGCCGGCTCGCTCCTGAAATTCCATGATACGGAGGATGCCTCCCACACCGAAGCTGTCATGACTTGCAACTCGGGCTGGTTTGACAGTGCCAAGTAGCGCCTGCAATCTACCCTCACGCACCGTGGCGGGTGAGTTTTGTTTGCCAGGGTGAAGTGCCAAGGTTTGTTTTCAGGGGCCTGTTGGTTGGGAGTGGGCGGCTGGCTCCTGATATTCCGCAACATGCAAGATGCTTCCCAGACGTAAGGTGGCACCAGTGCCAACTCAGGCTGGTTTGACAGTGCCAAATGGCTCCTGCAATTGGCCACCCACAACCGGGGCAGGTGACTTTTGTTTCCCAGAGAAAAGGGCCGAGGTTGGTCTTCAGCAGCCTGTGGCAGGGAGTGGCCGGCTGGCTCCTGAAATTCCACGAAATGCAGGATGCTTCCCACACCCAAGCTGGCACCAGTTCCAAGTCAGGCTTATTTGACAGTACCAAGATGCTCCTGCAATCTTGCATCTGTAACTGGGGCTGGTGTATTTTTTTCCCAGAGAAGAGGGCCGAGGTTGTTCTTTGGTGGCCTGTGGTTGGGAGTGGCTTAGCTGGCTCCGGGATTTTTGCGATACGCAGGATGCCTCCCAGACCGAAGCTGGCACCACTTGAAACTCAGGCTGGTTTGACAGTCTGAAGTGGCTCCTGCAATCTGCCATCAAGAACCGGGGCAGGTGAGTTTTCCTTCCCAGGGAAAAAATGGTGAGGTTTGTGTTCAGGGGCCTGTCGCTGGGCGTTGCCAGCTGGCTTCTGAAATTCCGCAATAGGCAGCATGCTTACCCGACCCAAGCTTGTGGAGAGCTTTGTGGACAGTTGGCTAGCTGAGAAAGGTCACTTAGACACGATACCGCTGGTTAAGCTACAAGGAGACAAGTCTAGGAGTCAGCTGTTGGATCGGTGGAAGAAATGTGGCACACAATATGCGTGATCAGCAAGTCTCGAAGTTTATTGATAGTTCACACATATTTATATTGGTGTTAATGAAGCTTATACATATTGCAAAGCTGAGCTCATTATTGGTTAATTACTTATTGGTCAACTACGCCTACTTCTATACTCTTATGGTTATTTTGTTACTACTTCTACATTCTTGTGGTTATTCTGCTGAAACTATCCTCATATTCCTGGCAAAAGATCCTCTCCTCTACCCTGTTGTTGCAGCAAGGACACAATGCCCTTGTCAGTGATTGGACAATGAACTGCTAAATCCTGAACTTGTCTCCTTCTAACTTAGCCAACAGTATTATGTCGACATGACCTTTCTCAGCTAGCCAACTGTCCACAGAGCTCTCCACATTTCCCCCGTTTTTCTGTTGAACAAGCATGGTCTGATTAAATGCAGCAGATATCATCTTTTGCACCATGTTCTGTAGGCACATGCAAAAGCACAGCAAAATTAATACTACTAACAAAGCTATAATGCCCACTATAATGCCAACCTTAACAATAGAGCGTAACCATGATCCCAGGCCTAATGATTTGAGCCATCCATCAATACCAAGGCCAGATTCTACCTGTAGGTTCCCAGTTAACCTCCGCAGCTCAGAGAGTTGGGAGTGAACAGACTGTGAATGATCAGAAAGATTCATGCAACACATGTCCTCAAAGTCTTCACAACCACGGCTTTGTGCAAGTAAAAGAAAATCAATTGCAGCTCTATTTTGAAGTGTCGCATGGCGAATAGAATCAACATCAAGCAAAAGGCTAGAAAGTGCCAAAGAGGTTGCATTGGTTTGCTTAGCCAGCCAACATCCCAACTTGTTTAAAATAGCATGAGCGCCTGCTGCCGATACCCCTGGAGCCAAGAAAGATGCTGCAACTATGGCCTCTGGGGACCAGAATTTTACATTGTCCCTGCAGTCTGCAGCAAATGCATGAGCCATTCGTTTATTTCAATGATGGTGGCGGCTCATGTTTAGTATCATGGACGTGTTGGGTGTAAGTAGAGACAACCGTCCAATTGTACACGGTCCCCCGTGCAGCATTGATGGGATACGGGGCCAAGCACAGTCCCCACATATCAGGAAGTATCCTGCTGGCAATTGAATAGGGTCATTTGATGAGATTGACACTTTCTTTGTGGTATAATTACCCCAGGCTGTTGCATTACGGTAGATAGCCATGCTGGAAGTTACAATATTGGAATGGTTCTTGGCTGGCAGCTGGCTTCTATGGTTAAAATTAATACATGCATCTGCCATCACTGAACCTAACAGCTCCAACTCTTGGGGTTCCTGTGGTTCTATAGGAAAATAAGAAACCCATTGATCCCAATTATCCACACTTGCCCTAGCATTGTTGACTCTACAGGTGGGTACATGTGAGGGGCATGGCCAGGGATCTGCTGGCAACCCAACCAAACAGGTTGTAAATGGATTGCCAGGAGAAGATAATGACAGGCAAATAGCCTCCTGTTTAGTTAACTTTGCCAGGATGACCCATATGTTAGTCTTGGGCTGAAGTGGGGCCCATGCTTGATGGTCTGCACTGTCCACAAAAAATAGCAAAGATTAATAAAGTAATAGCATAAGGTCTCCACGTCACCCTGATCTCTCCAGGCACTACTTTGAACCACCCAGACATTTTGGAAAGAAACATGTCTGTTACAAACCTTTAAGAATATCTCTTTTTTCCTCTTCTCTCCTTCCCCTTTGACCTGCCCAGATTTAACCTCTTTAGGTCTCTCAAACAATCATCCCACACTCGGTTGGGATCCTGACCTCCTGAAATAGGACCTATCACACTTGACTGTGACAGGGAAATACCCTTAGCACACTTAGACTGTAAAATGCATGACTGAGATTGCCCTAACACACGTTTAACTAAGTGCTGGGTTTCCCACCTAAACCATGCAAGGATTTTCTGTTCTGGGGATTCATATAACTGTAACCTTTGGCGGCCAGGTAGCCCTGTAAATGCTTCAAGTTCTCCAGGAGTTTGACTGCCAATAGAAATCACAGCTCCTACACCACAATTCAGGTAATTGGGATTGATGCACCCACTTCGTTTCCAGACAACCCCCGCAAAAAAGCAGTATCCATGCAGCACAATGTCTATTTTGACACTTAATACAAGCTAAAATCCTAGGCCCTCTAGATTCAAATGTAGAAAGCACCGAAAGCAAGCTTAATATATTATCAACAGATTTGCACCGATCAACCGCTTGGTCGATGGCAAAATCACACTGTCCTTTCAGTTTAAGAAGTATTGGTCGAAGAATGATCAACAGCTTCATCTCCACTCACTGACGATCCTCTTCGCTCAGTTGATTGAGGTGTTCCATCTAACACAGCTGCTCGGGTCCATTTAGCAGGTACCCACAAAGATCCTGTAGGGGTAGAAACACAAAGATATCCGCGGCCCCAAAATAACACCTTAGCAGGACCTTGCCATTGTCCTGTTTTAGGATCTCTATATCTTACCCATACATCTTGCTTCACACCATCTTTTTCCTGTACATAGTGATGAATTACAGCAGGAACTTTACTTTCCCCAAAAACACACAAGTGATTCAAAACAAATAAACACTTTAACAATCTTTCTTGTGGCTCTGTGATATCTGTATATTTACTCAGATATCTCTTCAAGGTACCATTTGTTCTCTCTACGATCGCTTGCCCTGTAGGAGAATTAGGGATGCCTGTCACGTGTTCTATCCCCCACATTTGCATGAATTGCTTTATTCTTTTGCTACAGTAAGCAGGCCCGTTATCTGTCTTGATGCGCTGTGGCACTCCCCCTACTGCAAAACAACTACTGAGATGTCTCTCCACCTGCCCTGCTTTCTCACCAGTTTGTGCTGTGGCCCATATAAAATGACTATAAGTATCTATGGTAACATGCACGTACTTCATCCTTCCAAACTCAGCAACATGTGTGACATCCATTTGCCAGGTCTCATTTGTGTTCAACCCTCTTGGGTTAACTCCCAGACCTAACCCGCAGCCCCCATTATGATGACTACATATAGGACAGGCTTTGACTATTGCCTGTGCCTCCTCCATAGATATCTGAAATTCTCTATGGAGGCCTTTTGTATTTTGGTGGAACATGGAATGTGCCTCTCTGGCTATAGTCTGCCTGGGAATTGGAGTTGCTTGTGGGATTGAGACTAGCTTATCTGCTCACGCGTTACCCTCTCCCAGACCAATCTCCCACTTGTGACTTCTGATATGGATAACAGAGAAAGAATGCTTCCTCAGCTTAATTGCCCTCTGCAACTGTATAAACAGATCATGCAACCTCCTGTTTTGAACCTCTTTTATAGAGGCATCTTCTATTCATTCACACACTCCTGCAGCATACAAAGAATCTGTCACTATGCTGAAAGGCCCAGAGAAATGCATCATGGCCCATACAACAGCCAATAGCTCCATCATTTGTAAGGTATCCAACTCAGAAGCCTGGAGTATTTGATGGTGCCATTGTCCCTCTTCCTGCCAGGTCACTGCAGCAGTTTTGGATTTTCTTCCTGCATCCATATAAACTGTTATAGCATCCAATAAGGGCTTTTGTGATCTTTTTGGGCATTGAATCCAACCCCATTGCCCTACCCAATTCAACGGTACATTGAGAATATCATCAGTGGCAATCACACTACTGGCTCCCAACAGTCTCTTGTAATTCCATACTGTTTGTCAGGTACCAGGTCAATGTATCCTTCTTCATTGGTATCCGTATCTGATCAGGTTCCCTCCCCGTAATCTGTAACACCCGTTCACGACCCTTTTTGAGCAAATCAGCCAAAATTTCAATTTTTTGAGAAGGGTTTTATGCTGTTGAAGTGGAGGAGATATCCATTCCAAAGCCCACACCTCCCCGTTTTTCTGTCTTGCTAAGTAAGTGCACCCAGTAAAAATTTAGTTCCACACCAAACTGTCAGCTGTATGGGGAGGTTAAGATCGCGTCTCCAAACACTGCCTTGTGTCACACAGTCCAGTATCTGTTGCAGTGTCTTAACCAGCTCAGAGGTTACATAAACAGGGTGTGCCGGATCAGTTCCCTTCAGTAAAGGTCGAAGTTCATCTAATAGTTCATTAGGGATGCCTACAATAGGGCGCAGCCATTGCAGATCACCAAGAAGCTTTTGAGCATCATGCAATGTATGTATTTTAATATTTAATTGCAATTTCTGGGGGGTAACAATTTGATCAGTAAGTATCCATCCCAGATATTTCCAAGGCACAGATAATTGAATTTTTTCAGGAGCTACAGCCAATCCATGTAGCTTCAAGGAATCATATATTTTTTGAATTTGTTAACCTGTAAAATGTTGCGGCTGCGCAAATAGAATATCATCCATATAATGATAAATGATTGTTTCAGGCCAGGCTTGCCCCAAGGGTTGTAAAGCATTGTCAACATACAGTTGACACAAGGTGGCGCTGTTGCGCATGCCCTTAGGAAGAGAAACCCATTCAAATCTCTTGTCCAGCTCCTCCTTGTTTAAAGCCGGCAAGTTAAAGGCAAACCTCCAGCAGTCCTTAAGATCAATAATCAAAAGTGGCCAGTCCCTTGGCAACATAGCCGGATTAGGTAATCCTGGTTGTAAGGCTCCCATAGGCTCCATTTGTTCATTTACAGCCCGCAAATCATGTATTAAGCGATACTTCCCCGACTTCTTTTTAATAACAAAGATAGGGGTATTCCACGGACTTGTTGACAACTGTAAATGACCTTGTTTATATTGTTCATGTACTACTATGTGAACTTGTTCCAGACTCTCCCTTTTTAATGGCCACTGCTTAACCCACACTGGAATGTCCGTGGTCCAAGTCAGCAGGATTGGGAAAGTCCACGCAATGGCCATTAGCCTAAAGGGTGCTCGTTTGTCAGTACTACTCCCATTTGAGCCAAAATGTCCCGACCAATGAGGCATTGTACTGTAGGGGGCAAAGGTACAATTGAGAAAACACTCCACAAAGTTTTTCCATCAATAGTTACAGATAACATGGGTGATATTCTCGCAAATGTTAGGCCTCCAACCCCAGTAATTGGCACTGTGGTTGGCTGTAATGGCCAGCTGTGGGGCCAAAAATCTGGACTAACAATGCTGGAGTCCGCGCCAGTATCCAATAATCCTTCCAAGGTTTGCCTTTCACCCCGATAATCCATTATTACAGTGCGCTTTGGTCGATCATTCAAGTTCATTGTTAATAAAGTAAGTCCTCCAGTGGAACCAAATCCTCGCTCCCCTCTCAACTGTGTTTGAGGAGGGGGTAAAGTTTTAGCCTTTTTTTCCAAAGGAATCAATTGAGCTATCCTCTGTCCTTTCTTGATTTGTATAGGTGGAAAAAGAGTATGCACCATAACATAAATTTCCCCCATATAATCAGCATCTATTACCCCAGGTAAAACAAATAATACCATCATGGTAACCGAGGAACGACCCAGAAGTAAAGCTCCCATATGTAATCCATGATTGGTCCCTTTATTCCAGTCAGAACCTTTTCTGGTTGGGTGGTCATCAAGGTTACTGCTGCTGCGGCTGCCACGTCCAGCCCGAGGCTCCCAGCGGTGACTGGTTGAAGGGAAGCTGGGCTGAGGTGTTGACAGCAGCTACTTGTGTCTGGGCGTGGCGGCTGGTGGACGCGCTGGCTTTCCGGTTTCCAGAGCAGCATCGGCAGGCTCCGGTGTTGTGGATGTCCAAGCGACAATTTTGGCACCAGATGCTGGCTGCTTGGCAGGCCCGTTGCGTGTGTCCTGTGCCTCCACACCGGTAACATTTGAATCGGCCTGCAGATGGAGCCATGGAGTATGTGCTGCCGCTGCTTGTAGGAGTGCAAGAGCAGCTAACACCTGACTCTGTGAGGCTGCTGCTTGTTTTTGTAATCCTACTCCTAACTCCTTAATAGCTTCTGCTAACATCGCTTGATTTCCTACAGGCACATTTGCCAATCGTTCTAAAGCTTCTTCTATAGACCAATTAGCTCCTAGGGTATTTAATATGTTCTTTGTAGTCTGATTACAGTTCTGGAGTGCACATTGTTTTAACAAAGTATTCTTCATGAAATCAGGGACTCCTGCCCGCTCAATAGCGTTGGCTACCTTATCTATAAAAGCTCCAAATGACTTATCTCTTCCTTGCTTCATTCCCATATAAGAAGGTTTTCCCGCCTGGCTCTCTTATCCTATCTATAGCTAATCGCACCAGGCGCATAGCCTCCCAACACTTATCAGGACCGAGTAACGCTTGTGCTTCTGTCCGAAGAAAAGGCCCTTGACCCATTAGCTCCTCTAGGGTTATCCCATGTAACGGGTCGCCTGGCTGCCGTATTACTGCTACACATTCCTGACAGAGTGACTGACAGTCTGCATTAAACAAGAGCTGCTGATGCTGAGTGAGGATATGCTTCACTATTCCTCTGCAATCAGCCAGCAGCAAAAGCTGAGTCCCTCGCTAGAAAGTTCGGAAAAGCATTTTGCTAATATGTAGTCGACAATGGACGCAGACTACGGACCTACGGAGCTCTCTGAAGCTTAGCGCCAGCCCCGTGTGTGTCTCAGCAGAAGTTGCTCTCCAGAGCACGGTGCAACCGGGACAATGCTCTGTGTGCAAAGAAGGGGCTTCTTCGCTTCCGAGAGACGGAGAGAGCGGCAGCTTCCAGGAGGTGAAGAACCAAGCCGCATAACACCGGCATTGTCTGCGCAGCTTTCGAACTTGTATGAACCCATACCTCACCTCTCTCATGCCATTTCCAGTCCCATTAACATGCACGTAAGAAGGAGTTCTGCACAACTTTCTTTTGCTTCGCGCTAAACACCCTGCAGACTCTCCGTGCAACATCTAGAACTAGACCGAGGAGGTTTTCTGTACTGGCTGAGTTGCTCCTTGCAAGACAGATTGGAGAAGCTTTTCACTAACATCTAGGCCACAAGAGATGCAGATAGACGGAGATGCAGGGCTCTCCGATGCAGCTCACCGCCGGTCCCCTGCATCTTTCAGCAGAAGACTCACTCCGCAGTGCACAGCGACCGGCCAACTGCTCTGTGCGCGAAGAAGCCGCTTCTTCCCCTCCGGGAGACGGAGAGAGCGGCAGCTTCCGAAAGTCGAAGAAGCAACCTGCACAGCACCTGCCATTGTCTGCGCAGCTTTCAAACTTCCAGACAACAGTACCTTAGCACCCTCCTGCCTTTTCCAGTCACCTTAACATTCCAAGAGGAGGAGTTCTGGACAAATGTCTTCAGCTTCTTGCTTAAAGCTCTTGCAGAGCTCCGTGCAACTTCTAGAACAAGCTCGGGCCCGTTTTCTGTACTGCCACGGTTGCTCTTGACGAGATAGAGTGGAAAAAACTTTTTGCTCCCATTTAGGCGCCAAGAGAAGCCGAAGACAGAGACACGGTGCTTTGCCGAAGCTAAGCGCCTGTCCCGGGCATTTCTCCCCGGAAACTGCTCTCCTAAGCATAATGCAACCGGCACAATGCTCGGTGTGCGAAGAAGCCATTTTGTTGCTTCCGATAGATGGAGACATCGGCGGCTTCTGCAAGATGAAGAACCAAACCTGCACATACCCGGATTATCTGCGCAGCTTTCAAACTGAGAGAAAACAGTACATTACCATTTTCCTGCCTTTTCCAGTCTCATTAACATTCGAATAGAGGGAGTTTTGGACAACTATCGTTTTTTTCTTGCTTAACACTCTGCAATCTGTGCAACTTAAAGAAGAAGATCCGGGATGTTTTCTGTACTTGCCCCATTTCTCCTTGCGGATATAGTGGAAATGCATTTTGCTAAGGTGTAGGTGATCAGATATGCAGAAGACGGAGACGTGGAGCTCTCCGATGATAACCGCCGGTCCTGGGCATCTTTCGGCAGAAGATGCAGTCTGCAGCGCAGAGCGACCGTCAAACTGCTCTGTGTACTTATAGGTCGCTCCTTCACCTCCGGGAGATGAAGAGGGTGGGAAATTCTGAAAGGTGAAGAATTGCACCGCACAAAACCGTGATTGACTTCGCAGATTTTGAACAGAGGGGCAACAGTACATTACTACGCTCCTTCATTTTCCATTCACATAATCTTTCGAAAAGATGGACTTTGGGAAAACTTTCTTTTGTTTTTTCCAAGACACTGCATAGCTCTGTGCAAATTCTAGAACAAGATCTGGGATGTTTTCTATATTGGCAGAGTTCCTCCTTGCAAGATAGAGTGGAAAAGATTTTTGCTAAGTGTCTGGTTCGGCTTTCTGTCTCTGTCTGGACACAGGTAGGGTGGTTCTTGGGAGGCACACGTTTCAAAGGACAAGTCTGGACTCTTCAGCTTTTCGATCTTCAGATTGTTTATTGTTCCTTATCTACAAAATTTTCTGTCTGCCCAACAGAGGTCTGACCTGCAAGGCAGCCAAGGGCACTCTGACCACCCACGGGGCGGTCATGTCTTTTTATACTAAAATCTACATACATGATATTTACGTTTATTTTCCAATACTTTTCATCCATTTTAGCAAGTGCACCTTCACCATGAACCAATCCCCAAGTGCCAACATCACCACAGAAGATGGAAGACAAGAAGAAGAAAGAAGAAGGACGAGACACGCCCTGATCCCTCTATCTTGTCTCCATAACCCCCCTGTACCAAAAACCTTGAAGTTTATATTTCACCCTATAAATGTGTCCCTTTTACACCCTTCACTGTAAAGTGATTCTCAAGTCCTCAAACTGCTGTCACTTCTGTGGATGGATCAAAATCAAGCCACCAAACACTCCTGGCAACATTCCAGGATTTCCGAGACCCCCAAGGGTTCTCTCGGTAACTCTGGACATCCGGAGTGATGTGCTGAGTTCCCACAGCTGCCAGTTTGTGTCTGGGAAGCATCCTGCGTATTGCGGAATTTCAGGACCCAGCCAGCCACTCCACGCCACTAGCCTCCGAAGACCAACCTCAGTCCTTTTCTCCAGCAAATGGAATTCACAATCCCCATTCCAGATTGCAGATTACAGGAGCCTCTTGGCACTGTCAAACCAGCCCGAGTTGGCACTGGTGCCAGGTTGGGTCGGGGAAGCATCCTGCGTATAATGGAATTTCAGGAGGACGCTGGCCACTGCGGCAACAGGCCCCCAAAAACCAACCTCGGCCCTTTTCCATAGCAAACAAAACTCACCTGCCCGGGTTTGTGATGGAAGATTGCAGGAGCGACTTGGCACTGTCAAGGCAGCCTGAGTTGGAACTGGTGCCAGCTTGCCTCTGGGAAGAATCCTGCATATTGTGGAATTTCAGGAGCCAGCCAGCCAATCCCGGCTACAGGCCCCCTGAACACAAACCTAGGCCCTTTACCCAGGCAAACAATACTGACCTACTCCGATACTTGATGGCAGATTGCAGGAACCATTTGGCAGTGTCAAATCAACGACACATGCAAGTTAGGCTAGCTTTTGTCTGGGAAGCATCCTGCTTATGGAGGAATTTCAGGAGCCAGCCAGCCACTCCCAGCCACATGCCCCTGTACACCAACCTCAGCCATTTTCCTTTAGAAGAGAAACTCACCTGCCCCAGTTCCAGAGGGCAGATTGCAGGAGTCACTTGGCACTGTCAAACCAGCCCGACTTGGTACTTTGGCCAGCTTGAGTCTGGTAAGCATCTTCCGTATTGCGGAACTTAGGAGCCAGCCGCCACTCTCGGCCACAGGCCCCTGAACGCCAACCTCGGCACTTGTCCCTGGCAAAACAAATTCACCAGCCCCAGTTCCGGGTGGCAGATTGCAGGAGGCACTTGGCACAGTCACACCAGCCCAACTTGGCACTGGTGCCAGCCTGTGTCTGGGAAGCATCCTGCGTATTGCAGAATTTCAGGAGCCAGCCGGCCACTCCATCCACAGGCCCACAAACAAAAACCTCAGCCGTTAACACTCACAAATAATATTGACCTGCCCCGATATTTATGGCAGATTGCAAGAGCTACTTGGCAGTGTCAAACCAGCGCAAGTTGCAAGTTGGGCCAGCTTGGGTCTGGGAAGCATCCTGCTTATTGTGGAATTTCAGGAGCCAGCCAGCCACTCCCGGCCACAGGCCCCTGAACACCAACCTCAGCCCTATTCTCTGGGGAAAAAAAATTCACCTGCCTCGGTTCTGGGTGGCAGATTGCAAGAGTCACTTGGCACTGTCAAAGAAGCCAGACTTGGCACTGGTACCAGCTTGAGTCTGGGAAGCATAATGGGTATCTTGGAATTTCAGGACCTGGCTGGCCACTGTGGCAACAGGCCCCCAAAAACAAACCTCAGCCCTTTTCCATGGCAAACACAACTCACCTGCCCGGGTTCGTGATGGAAGATTGTAGGAGCCACTTGGCACTGTCAAACCACCCCGAGCTGCTACTCCTGTCAGATTGGGTCTGGGAATCATCCCATGTAGTGCAGAATATCAGGACCCAGCCGGCCATGCCTGCCACAGGCCGAAAACAAAAAGGCCAGCCCTTTCCCCTGGCAAAAAAGTCTCACCTGCCCGGTTTTTGATGGCAGATTGCAGGAGTCACTTGGCAGTGCCAAAGTAGTCCGAGTTGGAACTGGTACCAGCTTGCGTCTGGGAATCATCCTGCGTATCACGGAATTTCAGGAGCCAGCCAGCCAAGCCCGGCCACAGGAGCCCTGAACACCAACCTCGGCTATTTTCCCTGGGAAGTAAAACTCACCTGCCCCAGTTCTGGGTGGCAGATTGCAGGAGGCACTTGGCACTGTCAAAACAGCCTGAGTTGGCACTGGTGCCAGCTTGAGTCAGGGAAGCATCCTGCGTATTGCGGAATTTCCGGAGCCAGCGGGCCACTCTGCCCACAGGCCCCAAACAACAGCCTCGGCCCTTTACCCTTCCAAACAATACTGACCTGTCCCGATACTTGATGGCAGATTGCAGGAACCATTTGGCAGTGTCAAATCAGCGCAAGTTGGGCCAGCGTTTGACTGGGAAGCATCCTGCTTATCGTGGAATTTCAGGAGCCAGCCAGCCACTCCCAGCCACAGGCCCCTGAACACCAACCTCAGCCATTTTCCATTGGAAGCAAAATTCACCTGCGCCAGTTCTTGATGGCAGATTGCAGGAGTCACTTGGCACTGTCAAACCAGCCCGAGTTGGCACTGCTGCCAGCTTGGGTCTGGGAAGCATCCCCTGTATTGCGGAATTTCAGGAGCCAGCCGGCCACTCCAGCCACAGGTCCTCAAACAACAACCCCGGCCGTTTACCCTGGGAAATAATATTGACCTGCCCCGATACTTGATGGCAGATTGCAGGAGATACTCAGCAGTGTCAAACCAGCCCGACTTGGCACTTCTGCCAGCTTGGGTTTGGAAAGCACACTGCTCATCGTGGAATTCCAGGAGCCAGCCAGCCACTCCTGGCCACAGGGCCCCTGAACACCAACCTTGGCTATTTTCCTTTAGAAGAAAAACTCACCTGCCCTGGTTCTGGGTGGCAGATTGCAGGAGGCACTTGGCACTGTCAAACCAGCCCGAGTTGGCACTGCTGCCAGCTTGGGTCTGGGAAGCATCCTGCCTATTGCCAAATTTCAGGACCCAGACGGCCACAGGCCTGCAAAAACAAACCTCGGCCATGCACAGACACAAGTGCCTGAACACAAAGCTCGACCATTTTCCCTGGAAAACAAAATACACCTACCACTGTTCCTGGTGGCAGATTGCAGGAGCCACTTGGCACTGTCAAACCAGCCAGAGTTGCAAGTGGGGCCAGCTAGGGTGTGGGAAGCATCCAACGTATCAAGGACTTTCTGGAGCCAGCTGGCCACTCTCGGCCACAGGCCCGAAACAAAAATTCAGGCCCTTTTCCCTGGCAAACGAAACTCACCACTCCTGGTTACAGATGGCAGATTGCAGGAGCCACTTGGCGCTGTCAAACCAGCAAGAGTTGGCACTGGTGCCAGCTTGTGTTGGATCGGCGGGAGAAATGCGGCACTCAATATGAGTGATCAACAAATCTCAAACTTTTTTGAAAGTTACACATATTTATATTGGTGCTAATGAAGCTCATACATATTGTAAAGAAGAGCTCATTATTGGTTAGTTACTTATCGGCCAACTACGCCTACTTCTGTATTCTTATGGTTATTGTGTTGCTACTTCTACATTCTTGTGATTATTCTGCTGAAACTATCCCCATATTTTTGGCAAAAGATCCTCTCCTCTATCCTGTTGTTGCACCAAGGACACAATGTCCTTGCCCATCATTGGTCACTGACTCCTGACTCCTAGACTTGTCTCCTTGTTGCTTAGCCAACAGTATTATGTCTACGTGACCTTTCTCAGCTAGCCAACTGTCCACAGAGCTCTCCACATTTCCCCCGTTTTTCTGTTGAACAAGCATGGTCTGATTAAATGCAGCAGATATCATCTTTTGCACCATGTTCTGTAGGCACATGCAAAAGCACAGCAAAATTAATACTACTAACAAAGCTATAATGCCCACTATAATGCCAACCTTAACAATAGAGCGTAACCATAATCCCAGGCCTAAAGATTTGAGGCATTCATCAGTACCAAAACCCGATTCTACCTGTAGGTTTCCAGTTAATCTCCGCAACTCAGAGAGTTGCGAGTGGATGGGTCATGAATGGTCAGAAAGGTTCATGCAACACATGCCTTCATATTCTTCACAACCATGGCATTGTGCAAGTAAAAGAAAATCAGCTGCAGCTCTATTTTGAAGTGTCGCATGGCGAATAGAATCAACATCAAGCAAAAGGCTAGAAAGTGCCAAAGAGGTGGCATTGGTCTGCTTGGCAAGCCAACATCCCAACTTATTTAAAATTGCATGAGCACCTGCTGCCGATACCCCTGGAGCCAAGAAAGATGCTGCAACTATACCCCCTGGGGACCAAAATTTTACATCGTCCTTGCAGTCTGCAGCAAATGCATGAGCCATTTGTTTATTTCAATGATGGCAGCAGCTCATATTTAATATCATGGACGTATTGGGTGTAAGAAGAGACAACTGTCCAATTGCACATGGCCCTGCTTATATTGGTCGTGTACTAGTATATGAACTTGTTCCAGACTTTCCCTTTTTAATGGCCATTGCTTAACCCACACTGGAATGTCCGTGGTCCAAGTCAGCAGGATTGGGAAAGTCCACGCAATGGCCATTAGCCTAAAGGGTGCTCATTTGTAAGCACTACTCCCATTTGAGCCAAAATATCCCGACCAATGAGCCACTGAACAGTAGGGGGCAAAGGTACAATTGAGAAAACTCTCCGTAAACTTTTTCCATCAATAGTTACGGATAACATGGGTGATTTTCTTGCAAGTGTTAGGCCTCCAACCTCGGTAACTGTCACTGTGGTTGGCTGTAATGGCCAGCTGTGGGGCTAGAAATCTGGACTAACAATGCTGGAGTCCGCGCCAGTATCTAATAAACCTTCCAAGGTTTGCCTCCCACCCTGATACTCTATTAATACAGTGCGCTTTGGTCAATCATTCAGGTTCCTTGTTAATAGAGTGAGTCCTCCAGTAGAACCAAAGTTTCATTCCCCTCTCGACTGTGATTGACGAGGGGGTAATGCTTTAGTCATCTGCTCCAACAGAACCAATTGAGCTATCCTCTGTCCTTTCTCGATTCATATTGGCGGAAAAGGACCATGACACAAATTTCCCCCGTATAATCAGCGTCTATTACCCTGGCCAAAACAAACAATCCCATCATGGTGGCCAATGATCGTCCCAGGAGCAAAGCTCCCATAGGTTGTCCATCAATGACGATTGGTCCCTTTATTCCAGTCGGAACCTTTTCTGGTTGGGTGGTCATCAAGGTTACTGCTGCTGCGGCTGCCACGTCCAGCCCGAGGCTCCCGGCCGGTTGCTGGTTGAAGGGAAGCTGGGCTGAGGTGTTGACAGCAGCTACTTGTGTCTGGGCGTGGCGGCTGGTGGACGCGCTGGCTTTCCGGTTTCCCGAGCAGCATCGGCCGGCTCCGGTGTTGTGGGTGTCCAAGCGACAATTTTGGCACCAGATGCTGGCTGCTTGGCAGGCCCGTTGCGTGTGTCCTGTGCCTCCACACCGGTAACATTTGAATTGGCCTGCAGATGGGGCCCGATAAGTATTTATTGCTGCTGCTTGTAGGAGTGCAAGAGCAGCTAACACCTGACTCTGTGAGGCTGCTGCTTGTTTTTGTAATCCTACTCCTAACTCCTTAATAGCTTCTGCTAACATCGCTTGATTTCCTACAGGCATATTTGCCAATCGTTCTAAAGCTTCTTCTATTAGATCAATTAGCTCCTAGGGTATTTAATACATTCCTCGTAGCTTGATTACAGTTCTGGAGTGCACATTGTATCAACAAAGTACCTTTCATAAAATCAGGGACTCCTGCCTGCTCGATAGCATTGGCTGCCTTATCTATAAAAGATCCTAATCACTCATTTCTTCCTTGCTTTATTCCCATATAAGAAGGTTTTCCCGCCTGGCTCTCTTATCCTATCTATAGCTAATCGCACCAGGCGCATAGCCTCCCAACACTTATCAGGACCGAGTAACGCTTGTGCTTCTGTCCGAAGAAAAGGCCCTTGACCCATTAGCTCCTCTAGGGTTATTCCGTGTAACGGGTCGCCTGGCTGCCGTGCTACTGCTACGTATTCCTGGCAGAGTGCCTGCCAGTGTGCATTAAACAAGAGCTGCTGATGCTGAGTGAAGATATGCTTCACTATTCCTCTGCAATCAGCCGGCAGTAACACCTGAGTCCCCCAGATATAATCAAGGATTTGTTTTGTGGGCTCACCAGTTACCCCAAACTGACTAACTGTGAACCGTAATTGTGATAACAGCTTCCAGTTATTGTTGCTTGAAACCCGCCCCCTGCCACGGGTGAATATATCACTGGACAAGCAACATCCATAGCTGCTTTTATAGCCTCCTGATCCCCCGTATCCATGATATCTTTTGCTACCGCTGCCCATGCCTCCCTTCACCCCCGTGCAATGGCCCCTGCTAGGTCATTCTCTGACCCAGGGATTGGCACATTAATAGGAGGAGGAGGGAGATGGAGGGTCTGGCCATGGTACAGGCGGTGCGGAGGGTGCTGTTGTGGCACACGCGGGGGGTGAGCTGCTGCTTGAAGCAGGAGCTGATGTTGGTGGCAAAATAACTGTAGATGTGGCCGGGGGTAATGGACAATTATACCAGTCCCCATAACCCTTATTCTTATCATGCGCCACGCTAGCTTGCTGTGCAGCCTTCTTTTCTGCCTAATATTGTAATAACTCATTATGCACGACTCGCCATAGCTTTCCCAACATTTTTGCAGTTTTATCTGCATCTCTAGGTGCCTCCCACAGCTTGTCTCCAAATTTACACCACTCCGTTAATTCATGTACTCTATGAGGATTTTGAAAAAGTCCTTGTTCATACCCATAAGCTAACAACCCGTGAAGCTCTTTCTGCAAATCTATGCCCTTTACCTGACGCTTTTGTAAAAAGTAAGTAAATAAATCATATGCTGCTTGCCTTTCTCTATCCATTTGAAAAACATCAGCACTGTTGCAGCCCTACAAGGTCTCGGCAGCACGTATTGGCTGGTCTCACCATTGAGGTCACCCAGGGCGCGGCACCTTCCCTTTTTCAGTGGTGCTTGTTTGCCGTCCTTGCTGCGACAGGACCCGAACTCCTACACTGATCCACCGTGGTTGCCGTGGCTGGTATCACATTGCAAGATCACCATTTGTCGGATCGGCAGAAGAAATGCGGCACACAATATGCGTGATCAGCAAGTCTCGAAGTTTATTGATAGTTCACACATATTTATATTGGTGTTAATGAAGCTTATACATATTGCAAAGCTGAGCTCATTATTGGTTAATTACTTATCGGTCAACTACGCCTACTTCTATACTCTTATGGTTATTTTGTTACTACTTCTACATTCTTGTGGTTATTCTGCTGAAACTATCCTCATATTCCTGGCAAAAGATCCTCTCCTCTACCCTGTTGTTGCAGCAAGGACACAATGCCCTTGTCAGTGATTGAACACTGACTGCTAAATCCTAAACTTGTCTCCTTCTAACTTAGCCAACAGTATTATGTCGACGTGACCTTTCTCAGCTAGCCAACTGTCCACAAAGCTCTCCACAGTCAGCAGTCAGTGACCAATGATGGGCAAGGACATTGTGCCCTTGGTGCAACAACAGGATAGAGGAGAGGATCTTTTGCCAAAAATATGGGGATAGTTTCAGCAGAATAATCACAAGAATGTAGAAGTAGCAACACAATAACCATAAGAATACAGAAATAGGCGTAGTTGGCTAATAAGTAACTAATCAATAATGAGATCTTTGCAATATGTATGAGCTTCATTAGCACCAATATAAATATGTGTAACTTTCAAAAAAGTTTGAGATTTGCTGATCACTCATATTGAGTGCCGCATTTCTCCCCCCAATCCAACAAAATTGTGACCCCGGCAACATGATTCCTGTAACGGCAATCACGTTGGATTGGTGAAGGAATTCAGGTCCTGTTGCAGCAAGGACGGTGAATAAGAACCGCTGAAAAAGGGAATGGGGCCGTGCCCTAGGTGACCTCAATGGAGAGCCCGGCCGATACATGCTGCCGAGACCTTGTGGAGCTGCAACAGCGCTGACACTCTTAAAATGGAAAGAGAAAGGCAAGCAGCATATGATTTATTTATCTGCTTTTTACAAAAGGGCATAGATTTGCAGAAAGAGCTTCACAGGTTGTTAGCTTATGGGTATGAACAGGGACTTTTTCAAAATCCTCATAGAGTACATGAATTAACGGATGGAGCAGTGGCCGGGTGATAGAGAATGCCCAGTCTAGAGAGACAATGTCCAGCCAGCCTCCAGCCAGTCAGGCACTGACTAGACGCGAGATCCAGGCCCTGTGCCCAAGCGGTGTCGTGCTTGAGGGCGAGTGGCCGCAGGTAGAGAACTCCAATGCTGCAGGACGCTGAAGAAAGGGCAACTCATGGCTTCTTAGGAAGGGGATTTTATTGGAAGGGAAGGTGATGGGTCGGGGAGCTGAAGTCGGAGCCCCGAGGCAGGGAAAAGCCTCAGGTTATAAAGGGAAAGGGAGGGGTTCGGAACAACAAATCAGGAGAGGGGTACAAAAGATACATTAAAGACTGACAATAGTAAAGAGCCAATGAGAGACAGTTGCGGGTGGGGCCCTGGCCCCTGAACCAATCACCCAACACCCCAGCCAGAAGCTTCTGGAAAAAGAGGCAGGGGTGCTGGGTGACAGGCAGGTGGCCAGGGGAGGGGAACAAACAGGATACATTGGGGAAACCATGGCAACGTGGGAGGGGTACAGTTGGCCGGTCGCTGTGCGCTGCGGAGTGAGTCTTCTGCCGAAAGATGCAGGGGACCGGCGGTGAGCTGCATCGGAGAGCCCTGCATCTCCGTCTATCTGCGTCTCTTGTGGCCTAGATGTTAGTGAAAAGCTTCTCCAATCTGTCTTGCAAGGAGCAACTCAGCCAGTACAGAAAACCTCCTCGGTCTAGTTCTAGATGTTGCACGGAGAGTCTGCAGGGTGTTTAGCGCGAAGCAAAAGAAAGTTGTGCAGAACGCCTTCTTACGCGCATGTTAATGGGACTGGAAATGGCATGAGAGAGGTGAGGTATGGGTTCATACAAGTTCGAAAGCTGCGCAGACAATGCCGGTGTTATGCGGCTTGGTTCTTCACCTCCTGGAAGCTGCCGCTCTCTCCGTCTCTCGGAAGCGAAGAAGCCCCTTCTTTGCGCACAGAGCATTGTCCCGGTTGCACCGTGCTCTGGAGAGCAACTTCTGCTGAGACACACACGGGGCTGGCGCTAAGCTTCAGAGAGCTCCGTAGGTCCGTAGTCGGCGTCCCATTGTCGCCTACGTATCAGCAAAATGCTTTTCCGACCTTTCTAGCGAGGGACAACTGTGCCAGTACAGAGAACATCCCGGATCTTGTTCTAGATGTTGCACGGAGGTCTGCAGAGTGTTTTGGAAGAAGCAAACCAAGATGTCCACAAACCCTTCCTTTCGCATGTTGATCTGAGTGGCGGAGACGGCAGAGTGGTAAGATACTGTGTCATCTCCGTTTCGAGGTTGCACGCACAATGCCGGTGTAGTGCGGCGCAATTGGTCGCCTTGCGGAGGCTGCCGCGCTCTCCTTCTCCCGGAGGCGAAGAAACCGCTTCTTGGCGCACAGGGCATTTCGCCGGTCGCCGTGTGCTCCGGAGAGTGGCTTCTGCCGCAAGACGCCCGGGACAGGCGCTTAGCTTCGGCAAAGCACCGTGTCTCTGTCTTCGGCTTCTCTTGGCGCCTAAATGGGAGCAAAAAGTTTTTTCCACTCTATCTCGTCAAGAGCAACCGTGGCAGTACAGCAAACGGGCCCGAGCTTGTTCTAGAAGTTGCACGGAGCTCTGCAAGAGCTTGAAGCAAGAAGCTGAAGACATTTGTCCAGAACTCCTCCTCTTGGAATGTTAAGGTGACTGGAAAAGGCAGGAGGGTGCCAAGGTACTGTTGTCTGGAAGTTTGAAAGCTGCGCAGACAATGGCAGGTGCTGTGCAGGTTGCTTCTTCGACTTTCGGAAGCTGCCGCTCTCTCCGTCTCCCGGAGGGGAAGAAGCGGCTTCTTCGCGCACAGAGCAGTTGGCCGGTCGCTGTGCGCTGCGGAGTGAGTCTTCTGCCGAAAGATGCAGGGGACCGGCGGTGAGCTGCATCGGAGAGCCCTGCATCTCCGTCTATCTGCGTCTCTTGTGGCCTAGATGTTAGTGAAAAGCTTCTCCAATCTGTCTTGCAAGGAGCAACTCAGCCAGTACAGAAAACCTCCTCGGTCTAGTTCTAGATGTTGCACGGAGAGTCTGCAGGGTGTTTAGCGCGAAGCAAAAGAAAGTTGTGCAGAACGCCTTCTTACGCGCATGTTAATGGGACTGGAAATGGCATGAGAGAGGTGAGGTATGGGTTCATACAAGTTCGAAAGCTGCGCAGACAATGCCGGTGTTATGCGGCTTGGTTCTTCACCTCCTGGAAGCTGCCGCTCTCTCCGTCTCTCGGAAGCGAAGAAGCCCCTTCTTTGCGCACAGAGCATTGTCCCGGTTGCACCGTGCTCTGGAGAGCAACTTCTGCTGAGACACACACGGGGCTGGCGCTAAGCTTCAGAGAGCTCCGTAGGTCCGTAGTCGGCGTCCCATTGTCGCCTACGTATCAGCAAAATGCTTTTCCGACCTTTCTAGCGAGGGACAACTGTGCCAGTACAGAGAACATCCCGGATCTTGTTCTAGATGTTGCACGGAGGTCTGCAGAGTGTTTTGGAAGAAGCAAACCAAGATGTCCACAAACCCTTCCTTTCGCATGTTGCTCTGAGTGGCGGAGACGGCAGAGTGGTAAGATACTGTGTCATCTCCGTTTCGAGGTTGCACGCACAATGCCGGTGTAGTGCGGCGCAATTGGTCGCCTTGCGGAGGCTGCCGCGCTCTCCTTCTCCCGGAGGCGAAGAAACCGCTTCTTGGCGCACAGGGCGTTTCGCCGGTCGCCGTGTGCTCCGGAGAGTGGCTTCTGCCGCAAGACGCCCGGGACAGGCGCTTAGCTTCGGCAAAGCACCGTGTCTCTGTCTTCGGCTTCTCTTGGCGCCTAAATGGGAGCAAAAAGTTTTTTCCACTCTATCTCGTCAAGAGCAACCGTGGCAGTACAGCAAACGGGCCCGAGCTTGTTCTAGAAGTTGCACGGAGCTCTGCAAGAGCTTGAAGCAAGAAGCTGAAGACATTTGTCCAGAACTCCTCCTCTTGGAATGTTAAGGTGACTGGAAAAGGCAGGAGGGTGCCAAGGTACTGTTGTCTGGAAGTTTGAAAGCTGCGCAGACAATGGCAGGTGCTGTGCAGGTTGCTTCTTCGACTTTCGGAAGCTGCCGCTCTCTCCGTCTCCCGGAGGGGAAGAAGCGGCTTCTTCGCGCACAGAGCAGTTGGCCGGTCGCTGTGCGCTGCGGAGTGAGTCTTCTGCCGAAAGATGCAGGGGACCGGCGGTGAGCTGCATCGGAGAGCCCTGCATCTCCGTCTATCTGCGTCTCTTGTGGCCTAGATGTTAGTGAAAAGCTTCTCCAATCTGTCTTGCAAGGAGCAACTCAGCCAGTACAGAAAACCTCCTCGGTCTAGTTCTAGATGTTGCACGGAGAGTCTGCAGGGTGTTTAGCGCG
This sequence comes from Agelaius phoeniceus, assembly GCF_051311805.1. Lineage (NCBI taxonomy): Eukaryota > Metazoa > Chordata > Aves > Passeriformes > Icteridae > Agelaius > Agelaius phoeniceus. The sequence continues at coordinate 7,506,719 of NC_135270.1, read as the reverse complement.
AAGCAAAAGAAAGTTGTGCAGAACGCCTTCTTACGCGCATGTTAATGGGACTGGAAATGGCATGAGAGAGGTGAGGTATGGGTTCATACAAGTTCGAAAGCTGCGCAGACAATGCCGGTGTTATGCGGCTTGGTTCTTCACCTCCTGGAAGCTGCCGCTCTCTCCGTCTCTCGGAAGCGAAGAAGCCCCTTCTTTGCGCACAGAGCATTGTCCCGGTTGCACCGTGCTCTGGAGAGCAACTTCTGCTGAGACACACACGGGGCTGGCGCTAAGCTTCAGAGAGCTCCGTAGGTCCGTAGTCGGCGTCCCATTGTCGCCTACGTATCAGCAAAATGCTTTTCCGACCTTTCTAGCGAGGGACAACTGTGCCAGTACAGAGAACATCCCGGATCTTGTTCTAGATGTTGCACGGAGGTCTGCAGAGTGTTTTGGAAGAAGCAAACCAAGATGTCCACAAACCCTTCCTTTCGCATGTTGCTCTGAGTGGCGGAGACGGCAGAGTGGTAAGATACTGTGTCATCTCCGTTTCGAGGTTGCACGCACAATGCCGGTGTAGTGCGGCGCAATTGGTCGCCTTGCGGAGGCTGCCGCGCTCTCCTTCTCCCGGAGGCGAAGAAACCGCTTCTTGGCGCACAGGGCGTTTCGCCGGTCGCCGTGTGCTCCGGAGAGTGGCTTCTGCCGCAAGACGCCCGGGACAGGCGCTTAGCTTCGGCAAAGCACCGTGTCTCTGTCTTCGGCTTCTCTTGGCGCCTAAATGGGAGCAAAAAGTTTTTTCCACTCTATCTCGTCAAGAGCAACCGTGGCAGTACAGCAAACGGGCCCGAGCTTGTTCTAGAAGTTGCACGGAGCTCTGCAAGAGCTTGAAGCAAGAAGCTGAAGACATTTGTCCAGAACTCCTCCTCTTGGAATGTTAAGGTGACTGGAAAAGGCAGGAGGGTGCCAAGGTACTGTTGTCTGGAAGTTTGAAAGCTGCGCAGACAATGGCAGGTGCTGTGCAGGTTGCTTCTTCGACTTTCGGAAGCTGCCGCTCTCTCCGTCTCCCGGAGGGGAAGAAGCGGCTTCTTCGCGCACAGAGCAGTTGGCCGGTCGCTGTGCGCTGCGGAGTGAGTCTTCTGCCGAAAGATGCAGGGGACCGGCGGTGAGCTGCATCGGAGAGCCCTGCATCTCCGTCTATCTGCGTCTCTTGTGGCCTAGATGTTAGTGAAAAGCTTCTCCAATCTGTCTTGCAAGGAGCAACTCAGCCAGTACAGAAAACCTCCTCGGTCTAGTTCTAGATGTTGCACGGAGAGTCTGCAGGGTGTTTAGCGCGAAGCAAAAGAAAGTTGTGCAGAACGCCTTCTTACGCGCATGTTAATGGGACTGGAAATGGCATGAGAGAGGTGAGGTATGGGTTCATACAAGTTCGAAAGCTGCGCAGACAATGCCGGTGTTATGCGGCTTGGTTCTTCACCTCCTGGAAGCTGCCGCTCTCTCCGTCTCTCGGAAGCGAAGAAGCCCCTTCTTTGCGCACAGAGCATTGTCCCGGTTGCACCGTGCTCTGGAGAGCAACTTCTGCTGAGACACACACGGGGCTGGCGCTAAGCTTCAGAGAGCTCCGTAGGTCCGTAGTCGGCGTCCCATTGTCGCCTACGTATCAGCAAAATGCTTTTCCGACCTTTCTAGCGAGGGACAACTGTGCCAGTACAGAGAACATCCCGGATCTTGTTCTAGATGTTGCACGGAGGTCTGCAGAGTGTTTTGGAAGAAGCAAACCAAGATGTCCACAAACCCTTCCTTTCGCATGTTGCTCTGAGTGGCGGAGACGGCAGAGTGGTAAGATACTGTGTCATCTCCGTTTCGAGGTTGCACGCACAATGCCGGTGTAGTGCGGCGCAATTGGTCGCCTTGCGGAGGCTGCCGCGCTCTCCTTCTCCCGGAGGCGAAGAAACCGCTTCTTGGCGCACAGGGCGTTTCGCCGGTCGCCGTGTGCTCCGGAGAGTGGCTTCTGCCGCAAGACGCCCGGGACAGGCGCTTAGCTTCGGCAAAGCACCGTGTCTCTGTCTTCGGCTTCTCTTGGCGCCTAAATGGGAGCAAAAAGTTTTTTCCACTCTATCTCGTCAAGAGCAACCGTGGCAGTACAGCAAACGGGCCCGAGCTTGTTCTAGAAGTTGCGCGGAGCTCTGCAAGAGCTTGAAGCAAGAAGCTGAAGACATTTGTCCAGAACTCCTCCTCTTGGAATGTTAAGGTGACTGGAAAAGGCAGGAGGGTGCCAAGGTACTGTTGTCTGGAAGTTTGAAAGCTGCGCAGACAATGGCAGGTGCTGTGCAGGTTGCTTCTTCGACTTTCGGAAGCTGCCGCTCTCTCCGTCTCCCGGAGGGGAAGAAGCGGCTTCTTCGCGCACAGAGCAGTTGGCCGGTCGCTGTGCGCTGCGGAGTGAGTCTTCTGCCGAAAGATGCAGGGGACCGGCGGTGAGCTGCATCGGAGAGCCCTGCATCTCCGTCTATCTGCGTCTCTTGTGGCCTAGATGTTAGTGAAAAGCTTCTCCAATCTGTCTTGCAAGGAGCAACTCAGCCAGTACAGAAAACCTCCTCGGTCTAGTTCTAGATGTTGCACGGAGAGTCTGCAGGGTGTTTAGCGCGAAGCAAAAGAAAGTTGTGCAGAACGCCTTCTTACGCGCATGTTAATGGGACTGGAAATGGCATGAGAGAGGTGAGGTATGGGTTCATACAAGTTCGAAAGCTGCGCAGACAATGCCGGTGTTATGCGGCTTGGTTCTTCACCTCCTGGAAGCTGCCGCTCTCTCCGTCTCTCGGAAGCGAAGAAGCCCCTTCTTTGCGCACAGAGCATTGTCCCGGTTGCACCGTGCTCTGGAGAGCAACTTCTGCTGAGACACACACGGGGCTGGCGCTAAGCTTCAGAGAGCTCCGTAGGTCCGTAGTCGGCGTCCCATTGTCGCCTACGTATCAGCAAAATGCTTTTCCGACCTTTCTAGCGAGGGACAACTGTGCCAGTACAGAGAACATCCCGGATCTTGTTCTAGATGTTGCACGGAGGTCTGCAGAGTGTTTTGGAAGAAGCAAACCAAGATGTCCACAAACCCTTCCTTTCGCATGTTGCTCTGAGTGGCGGAGACGGCAGAGTGGTAAGATACTGTGTCATCTCCGTTTCGAGGTTGCACGCACAATGCCGGTGTAGTGCGGCGCAATTGGTCGCCTTGCGGAGGCTGCCGCGCTCTCCTTCTCCCGGAGGCGAAGAAACCGCTTCTTGGCGCACAGGGCGTTTCGCCGGTCGCCGTGTGCTCCGGAGAGTGGCTTCTGCCGCAAGACGCCCGGGACAGGCGCTTAGCTTCGGCAAAGCACCGTGTCTCTGTCTTCGGCTTCTCTTGGCGCCTAAATGGGAGCAAAAAGTTTTTTCCACTCTATCTCGTCAAGAGCAACCGTGGCAGTACAGCAAACGGGCCCGAGCTTGTTCTAGAAGTTGCACGGAGCTCTGCAAGAGCTTGAAGCAAGAAGCTGAAGACATTTGTCCAGAACTCCTCCTCTTGGAATGTTAAGGTGACTGGAAAAGGCAGGAGGGTGCCAAGGTACTGTTGTCTGGAAGTTTGAAAGCTGCGCAGACAATGGCAGGTGCTGTGCAGGTTGCTTCTTCGACTTTCGGAAGCTGCCGCTCTCTCCGTCTCCCGGAGGGGAAGAAGCGGCTTCTTCGCGCACAGAGCAGTTGGCCGGTCGCTGTGCGCTGCGGAGTGAGTCTTCTGCCGAAAGATGCAGGGGACCGGCGGTGAGCTGCATCGGAGAGCCCTGCATCTCCGTCTATCTGCGTCTCTTGTGGCCTAGATGTTAGTGAAAAGCTTCTCCAATCTGTCTTGCAAGGAGCAACTCAGCCAGTACAGAAAACCTCCTCGGTCTAGTTCTAGATGTTGCACGGAGAGTCTGCAGGGTGTTTAGCGCGAAGCAAAAGAAAGTTGTGCAGAACGCCTTCTTACGCGCATGTTAATGGGACTGGAAATGGCATGAGAGAGGTGAGGTATGGGTTCATACAAGTTCGAAAGCTGCGCAGACAATGCCGGTGTTATGCGGCTTGGTTCTTCACCTCCTGGAAGCTGCCGCTCTCTCCGTCTCTCGGAAGCGAAGAAGCCCCTTCTTTGCGCACAGAGCATTGTCCCGGTTGCACCGTGCTCTGGAGAGCAACTTCTGCTGAGACACACACGGGGCTGGCGCTAAGCTTCAGAGAGCTCCGTAGGTCCGTAGTCGGCGTCCCATTGTCGCCTACGTATCAGCAAAATGCTTTTCCGACCTTTCTAGCGAGGGACAACTGTGCCAGTACAGAGAACATCCCGGATCTTGTTCTAGATGTTGCACGGAGGTCTGCAGAGTGTTTTGGAAGAAGCAAACCAAGATGTCCACAAACCCTTCCTTTCGCATGTTGCTCTGAGTGGCGGAGACGGCAGAGTGGTAAGATACTGTGTCATCTCCGTTTCGAGGTTGCACGCACAATGCCGGTGTAGTGCGGCGCAATTGGTCGCCTTGCGGAGGCTGCCGCGCTCTCCTTCTCCCGGAGGCGAAGAAACCGCTTCTTGGCGCACAGGGCGTTTCGCCGGTCGCCGTGTGCTCCGGAGAGTGGCTTCTGCCGCAAGACGCCCGGGACAGGCGCTTAGCTTCGGCAAAGCACCGTGTCTCTGTCTTCGGCTTCTCTTGGCGCCTAAATGGGAGCAAAAAGTTTTTTCCACTCTATCTCGTCAAGAGCAACCGTGGCAGTACAGCAAACGGGCCCGAGCTTGTTCTAGAAGTTGCGCGGAGCTCTGCAAGAGCTTTAAGCAAGAAGCTGAAGACATTTGTCCAGAACTCCTCCTCTTGGAATGTTAAGGTGACTGGAAAAGGCAGGAGGGTGCCAAGGTACTGTTGTCTGGAAGTTTGAAAGCTGCGCAGACAATGGCAGGTGCTGTGCAGGTTGCTTCTTCGACTTTCGGAAGCTGCCGCTCTCTCCGTCTCCCGGAGGGGAAGAAGCGGCTTCTTCGCGCACAGAGCAGTTGGCCGGTCGCTGTGCGCTGCGGAGTGAGTCTTCTGCCGAAAGATGCAGGGGACCGGCGGTGAGCTGCATCGGAGAGCCCTGCATCTCCGTCTATCTGCGTCTCTTGTGGCCTAGATGTTAGTGAAAAGCTTCTCCAATCTGTCTTGCAAGGAGCAACTCAGCCAGTACAGAAAACCTCCTCGGTCTAGTTCTAGATGTTGCACGGAGAGTCTGCAGGGTGTTTAGCGCGAAGCAAAAGAAAGTTGTGCAGAACGCCTTCTTACGCGCATGTTAATGGGACTGGAAATGGCATGAGAGAGGTGAGGTATGGGTTCATACAAGTTCGAAAGCTGCGCAGACAATGCCGGTGTTATGCGGCTTGGTTCTTCACCTCCTGGAAGCTGCCGCTCTCTCCGTCTCTCGGAAGCGAAGAAGCCCCTTCTTTGCGCACAGAGCATTGTCCCGGTTGCACCGTGCTCTGGAGAGCAACTTCTGCTGAGACACACACGGGGCTGGCGCTAAGCTTCAGAGAGCTCCGTAGGTCCGTAGTCGGCGTCCCATTGTCGCCTACGTATCAGCAAAATGCTTTTCCGACCTTTCTAGCGAGGGACAACTGTGCCAGTACAGAGAACATCCCGGATCTTGTTCTAGATGTTGCACGGAGGTCTGCAGAGTGTTTTGGAAGAAGCAAACCAAGATGTCCACAAACCCTTCCTTTCGCATGTTGCTCTGAGTGGCGGAGACGGCAGAGTGGTAAGATACTGTGTCATCTCCGTTTCGAGGTTGCACGCACAATGCCGGTGTAGTGCGGCGCAATTGGTCGCCTTGCGGAGGCTGCCGCGCTCTCCTTCTCCCGGAGGCGAAGAAACCGCTTCTTGGCGCACAGGGCGTTTCGCCGGTCGCCGTGTGCTCCGGAGAGTGGCTTCTGCCGCAAGACGCCCGGGACAGGCGCTTAGCTTCGGCAAAGCACCGTGTCTCTGTCTTCGGCTTCTCTTGGCGCCTAAATGGGAGCAAAAAGTTTTTTCCACTCTATCTCGTCAAGAGCAACCGTGGCAGTACAGCAAACGGGCCCGAGCTTGTTCTAGAAGTTGCGCGGAGCTCTGCAAGAGCTTGAAGCAAGAAGCTGAAGACATTTGTCCAGAACTCCTCCTCTTGGAATGTTAAGGTGACTGGAAAAGGCAGGAGGGTGCCAAGGTACTGTTGTCTGGAAGTTTGAAAGCTGCGCAGACAATGGCAGGTGCTGTGCAGGTTGCTTCTTCGACTTTCGGAAGCTGCCGCTCTCTCCGTCTCCCGGAGGGGAAGAAGCGGCTTCTTCGCGCACAGAGCAGTTGGCCGGTCGCTGTGCGCTGCGGAGTGAGTCTTCTGCCGAAAGATGCAGGGGACCGGCGGTGAGCTGCATCGGAGAGCCCTGCATCTCCGTCTATCTGCGTCTCTTGTGGCCTAGATGTTAGTGAAAAGCTTCTCCAATCTGTCTTGCAAGGAGCAACTCAGCCAGTACAGAAAACCTCCTCGGTCTAGTTCTAGATGTTGCACGGAGAGTCTGCAGGGTGTTTAGCGCGAAGCAAAAGAAAGTTGTGCAGAACGCCTTCTTACGCGCATGTTAATGGGACTGGAAATGGCATGAGAGAGGTGAGGTATGGGTTCATACAAGTTCGAAAGCTGCGCAGACAATGCCGGTGTTATGCGGCTTGGTTCTTCACCTCCTGGAAGCTGCCGCTCTCTCCGTCTCTCGGAAGCGAAGAAGCCCCTTCTTTGCGCACAGAGCATTGTCCCGGTTGCACCGTGCTCTGGAGAGCAACTTCTGCTGAGACACACACGGGGCTGGCGCTAAGCTTCAGAGAGCTCCGTAGGTCCGTAGTCGGCGTCCCATTGTCGCCTACGTATCAGCAAAATGCTTTTCCGACCTTTCTAGCGAGGGACAACTGTGCCAGTACAGAGAACATCCCGGATCTTGTTCTAGATGTTGCACGGAGGTCTGCAGAGTGTTTTGGAAGAAGCAAACCAAGATGTCCACAAACCCTTCCTTTCGCATGTTGCTCTGAGTGGCGGAGACGGCAGAGTGGTAAGATACTGTGTCATCTCCGTTTCGAGGTTGCACGCACAATGCCGGTGTAGTGCGGCGCAATTGGTCGCCTTGCGGAGGCTGCCGCGCTCTCCTTCTCCCGGAGGCGAAGAAACCGCTTCTTGGCGCACAGGGCGTTTCGCCGGTCGCCGTGTGCTCCGGAGAGTGGCTTCTGCCGCAAGACGCCCGGGACAGGCGCTTAGCTTCGGCAAAGCACCGTGTCTCTGTCTTCGGCTTCTCTTGGCGCCTAAATGGGAGCAAAAAGTTTTTTCCACTCTATCTCGTCAAGAGCAACCGTGGCAGTACAGCAAACGGGCCCGAGCTTGTTCTAGAAGTTGCGCGGAGCTCTGCAAGAGCTTGAAGCAAGAAGCTGAAGACATTTGTCCAGAACTCCTCCTCTTGGAATGTTAAGGTGACTGGAAAAGGCAGGAGGGTGCCAAGGTACTGTTGTCTGGAAGTTTGAAAGCTGCGCAGACAATGGCAGGTGCTGTGCAGGTTGCTTCTTCGACTTTCGGAAGCTGCCGCTCTCTCCGTCTCCCGGAGGGGAAGAAGCGGCTTCTTCGCGCACAGAGCAGTTGGCCGGTCGCTGTGCGCTGCGGAGTGAGTCTTCTGCCGAAAGATGCAGGGGACCGGCGGTGAGCTGCATCGGAGAGCCCTGCATCTCCGTCTATCTGCGTCTCTTGTGGCCTAGATGTTAGTGAAAAGCTTCTCCAATCTGTCTTGCAAGGAGCAACTCAGCCAGTACAGAAAACCTCCTCGGTCTAGTTCTAGATGTTGCACGGAGAGTCTGCAGGGTGTTTAGCGCGAAGCAAAAGAAAGTTGTGCAGAACGCCTTCTTACGCGCATGTTAATGGGACTGGAAATGGCATGAGAGAGGTGAGGTATGGGTTCATACAAGTTCGAAAGCTGCGCAGACAATGCCGGTGTTATGCGGCTTGGTTCTTCACCTCCTGGAAGCTGCCGCTCTCTCCGTCTCTCGGAAGCGAAGAAGCCCCTTCTTTGCGCACAGAGCATTGTCCCGGTTGCACCGTGCTCTGGAGAGCAACTTCTGCTGAGACACACACGGGGCTGGCGCTAAGCTTCAGAGAGCTCCGTAGGTCCGTAGTCGGCGTCCCATTGTCGCCTACGTATCAGCAAAATGCTTTTCCGACCTTTCTAGCGAGGGACAACTGTGCCAGTACAGAGAACATCCCGGATCTTGTTCTAGATGTTGCACGGAGGTCTGCAGAGTGTTTTGGAAGAAGCAAACCAAGATGTCCACAAACCCTTCCTTTCGCATGTTGCTCTGAGTGGCGGAGACGGCAGAGTGGTAAGATACTGTGTCATCTCCGTTTCGAGGTTGCACGCACAATGCCGGTGTAGTGCGGCGCAATTGGTCGCCTTGCGGAGGCTGCCGCGCTCTCCTTCTCCCGGAGGCGAAGAAACCGCTTCTTGGCGCACAGGGCGTTTCGCCGGTCGCCGTGTGCTCCGGAGAGTGGCTTCTGCCGCAAGACGCCCGGGACAGGCGCTTAGCTTCGGCAAAGCACCGTGTCTCTGTCTTCGGCTTCTCTTGGCGCCTAAATGGGAGCAAAAAGTTTTTTCCACTCTATCTCGTCAAGAGCAACCGTGGCAGTACAGCAAACGGGCCCGAGCTTGTTCTAGAAGTTGCGCGGAGCTCTGCAAGAGCTTGAAGCAAGAAGCTGAAGACATTTGTCCAGAACTCCTCCTCTTGGAATGTTAAGGTGACTGGAAAAGGCAGGAGGGTGCCAAGGTACTGTTGTCTGGAAGTTTGAAAGCTGCGCAGACAATGGCAGGTGCTGTGCAGGTTGCTTCTTCGACTTTCGGAAGCTGCCGCTCTCTCCGTCTCCCGGAGGGGAAGAAGCGGCTTCTTCGCGCACAGAGCAGTTGGCCGGTCGCTGTGCGCTGCGGAGTGAGTCTTCTGCCGAAAGATGCAGGGGACCGGCGGTGAGCTGCATCGGAGAGCCCTGCATCTCCGTCTATCTGCGTCTCTTGTGGCCTAGATGTTAGTGAAAAGCTTCTCCAATCTGTCTTGCAAGGAGCAACTCAGCCAGTACAGAAAACCTCCTCGGTCTAGTTCTAGATGTTGCACGGAGAGTCTGCAGGGTGTTTAGCGCGAAGCAAAAGAAAGTTGTGCAGAACGCCTTCTTACGCGCATGTTAATGGGACTGGAAATGGCATGAGAGAGGTGAGGTATGGGTTCATACAAGTTCGAAAGCTGCGCAGACAATGCCGGTGTTATGCGGCTTGGTTCTTCACCTCCTGGAAGCTGCCGCTCTCTCCGTCTCTCGGAAGCGAAGAAGCCCCTTCTTTGCGCACAGAGCATTGTCCCGGTTGCACCGTGCTCTGGAGAGCAACTTCTGCTGAGACACACACGGGGCTGGCGCTAAGCTTCAGAGAGCTCCGTAGGTCCGTAGTCGGCGTCCCATTGTCGCCTACGTATCAGCAAAATGCTTTTCCGACCTTTCTAGCGAGGGACAACTGTGCCAGTACAGAGAACATCCCGGATCTTGTTCTAGATGTTGCACGGAGGTCTGCAGAGTGTTTTGGAAGAAGCAAACCAAGATGTCCACAAACCCTTCCTTTCGCATGTTGCTCTGAGTGGCGGAGACGGCAGAGTGGTAAGATACTGTGTCATCTCCGTTTCGAGGTTGCACGCACAATGCCGGTGTAGTGCGGCGCAATTGGTCGCCTTGCGGAGGCTGCCGCGCTCTCCTTCTCCCGGAGGCGAAGAAACCGCTTCTTGGCGCACAGGGCGTTTCGCCGGTCGCCGTGTGCTCCGGAGAGTGGCTTCTGCCGCAAGACGCCCGGGACAGGCGCTTAGCTTCGGCAAAGCACCGTGTCTCTGTCTTCGGCTTCTCTTGGCGCCTAAATGGGAGCAAAAAGTTTTTTCCACTCTATCTCGTCAAGAGCAACCGTGGCAGTACAGCAAACGGGCCCGAGCTTGTTCTAGAAGTTGCGCGGAGCTCTGCAAGAGCTTGAAGCAAGAAGCTGAAGACATTTGTCCAGAACTCCTCCTCTTGGAATGTTAAGGTGACTGGAAAAGGCAGGAGGGTGCCAAGGTACTGTTGTCTGGAAGTTTGAAAGCTGCGCAGACAATGGCAGGTGCTGTGCAGGTTGCTTCTTCGACTTTCGGAAGCTGCCGCTCTCTCCGTCTCCCGGAGGGGAAGAAGCGGCTTCTTCGCGCACAGAGCAGTTGGCCGGTCGCTGTGCGCTGCGGAGTGAGTCTTCTGCCGAAAGATGCAGGGGACCGGCGGTGAGCTGCATCGGAGAGCCCTGCATCTCCGTCTATCTGCGTCTCTTGTGGCCTAGATGTTAGTGAAAAGCTTCTCCAATCTGTCTTGCAAGGAGCAACTCAGCCAGTACAGAAAACCTCCTCGGTCTAGTTCTAGATGTTGCACGGAGAGTCTGCAGGGTGTTTAGCGCGAAGCAAAAGAAAGTTGTGCAGAACGCCTTCTTACGCGCATGTTAATGGGACTGGAAATGGCATGAGAGAGGTGAGGTATGGGTTCATACAAGTTCGAAAGCTGCGCAGACAATGCCGGTGTTATGCGGCTTGGTTCTTCACCTCCTGGAAGCTGCCGCTCTCTCCGTCTCTCGGAAGCGAAGAAGCCCCTTCTTTGCGCACAGAGCATTGTCCCGGTTGCACCGTGCTCTGGAGAGCAACTTCTGCTGAGACACACACGGGGCTGGCGCTAAGCTTCAGAGAGCTCCGTAGGTCCGTAGTCGGCGTCCCATTGTCGCCTACGTATCAGCAAAATGCTTTTCCGACCTTTCTAGCGAGGGACAACTGTGCCAGTACAGAGAACATCCCGGATCTTGTTCTAGATGTTGCACGGAGGTCTGCAGAGTGTTTTGGAAGAAGCAAACCAAGATGTCCACAAACCCTTCCTTTCGCATGTTGCTCTGAGTGGCGGAGACGGCAGAGTGGTAAGATACTGTGTCATCTCCGTTTCGAGGTTGCACGCACAATGCCGGTGTAGTGCGGCGCAATTGGTCGCCTTGCGGAGGCTGCCGCGCTCTCCTTCTCCCGGAGGCGAAGAAACCGCTTCTTGGCGCACAGGGCGTTTCGCCGGTCGCCGTGTGCTCCGGAGAGTGGCTTCTGCCGCAAGACGCCCGGGACAGGCGCTTAGCTTCGGCAAAGCACCGTGTCTCTGTCTTCGGCTTCTCTTGGCGCCTAAATGGGAGCAAAAAGTTTTTTCCACTCTATCTCGTCAAGAGCAACCGTGGCAGTACAGCAAACGGGCCCGAGCTTGTTCTAGAAGTTGCGCGGAGCTCTGCAAGAGCTTGAAGCAAGAAGCTGAAGACATTTGTCCAGAACTCCTCCTCTTGGAATGTTAAGGTGACTGGAAAAGGCAGGAGGGTGCCAAGGTACTGTTGTCTGGAAGTTTGAAAGCTGCGCAGACAATGGCAGGTGCTGTGCAGGTTGCTTCTTCGACTTTCGGAAGCTGCCGCTCTCTCCGTCTCCCGGAGGGGAAGAAGCGGCTTCTTCGCGCACAGAGCAGTTGGCCGGTCGCTGTGCGCTGCGGAGTGAGTCTTCTGCCGAAAGATGCAGGGGACCGGCGGTGAGCTGCATCGGAGAGCCCTGCATCTCCGTCTATCTGCGTCTCTTGTGGCCTAGATGTTAGTGAAAAGCTTCTCCAATCTGTCTTGCAAGGAGCAACTCAGCCAGTACAGAAAACCTCCTCGGTCTAGTTCTAGATGTTGCACGGAGAGTCTGCAGGGTGTTTAGCGCGAAGCAAAAGAAAGTTGTGCAGAACGCCTTCTTACGCGCATGTTAATGGGACTGGAAATGGCATGAGAGAGGTGAGGTATGGGTTCATACAAGTTCGAAAGCTGCGCAGACAATGCCGGTGTTATGCGGCTTGGTTCTTCACCTCCTGGAAGCTGCCGCTCTCTCCGTCTCTCGGAAGCGAAGAAGCCCCTTCTTTGCGCACAGAGCATTGTCCCGGTTGCACCGTGCTCTGGAGAGCAACTTCTGCTGAGACACACACGGGGCTGGCGCTAAGCTTCAGAGAGCTCCGTAGGTCCGTAGTCGGCGTCCCATTGTCGCCTACGTATCAGCAAAATGCTTTTCCGACCTTTCTAGCGAGGGACAACTGTGCCAGTACAGAGAACATCCCGGATCTTGTTCTAGATGTTGCACGGAGGTCTGCAGAGTGTTTTGGAAGAAGCAAACCAAGATGTCCACAAACCCTTCCTTTCGCATGTTGCTCTGAGTGGCGGAGACGGCAGAGTGGTAAGATACTGTGTCATCTCCGTTTCGAGGTTGCACGCACAATGCCGGTGTAGTGCGGCGCAATTGGTCGCCTTGCGGAGGCTGCCGCGCTCTCCTTCTCCCGGAGGCGAAGAAACCGCTTCTTGGCGCACAGGGCGTTTCGCCGGTCGCCGTGTGCTCCGGAGAGTGGCTTCTGCCGCAAGACGCCCGGGACAGGCGCTTAGCTTCGGCAAAGCACCGTGTCTCTGTCTTCGGCTTCTCTTGGCGCCTAAATGGGAGCAAAAAGTTTTTTCCACTCTATCTCGTCAAGAGCAACCGTGGCAGTACAGCAAACGGGCCCGAGCTTGTTCTAGAAGTTGCGCGGAGCTCTGCAAGAGCTTGAAGCAAGAAGCTGAAGACATTTGTCCAGAACTCCTCCTCTTGGAATGTTAAGGTGACTGGAAAAGGCAGGAGGGTGCCAAGGTACTGTTGTCTGGAAGTTTGAAAGCTGCGCAGACAATGGCAGGTGCTGTGCAGGTTGCTTCTTCGACTTTCGGAAGCTGCCGCTCTCTCCGTCTCCCGGAGGGGAAGAAGCGGCTTCTTCGCGCACAGAGCAGTTGGCCGGTCGCTGTGCGCTGCGGAGTGAGTCTTCTGCCGAAAGATGCAGGGGACCGGCGGTGAGCTGCATCGGAGAGCCCTGCATCTCCGTCTATCTGCGTCTCTTGTGGCCTAGATGTTAGTGAAAAGCTTCTCCAATCTGTCTTGCAAGGAGCAACTCAGCCAGTACAGAAAACCTCCTCGGTCTAGTTCTAGATGTTGCACGGAGAGTCTGCAGGGTGTTTAGCGCGAAGCAAAAGAAAGTTGTGCAGAACGCCTTCTTACGCGCATGTTAATGGGACTGGAAATGGCATGAGAGAGGTGAGGTATGGGTTCATACAAGTTCGAAAGCTGCGCAGACAATGCCGGTGTTATGCGGCTTGGTTCTTCACCTCCTGGAAGCTGCCGCTCTCTCCGTCTCTCGGAAGCGAAGAAGCCCCTTCTTTGCGCACAGAGCATTGTCCCGGTTGCACCGTGCTCTGGAGAGCAACTTCTGCTGAGACACA